>NC_090439.1:654889935-657389935 GCF_031143425.1 Pleurodeles waltl
ACCCATACATACACCACACCCACAGCACTATAAAACACACACCCACATTACCCACAACCTGTTACGATTACAAAGCATTGCCACCAGAGAGACACCAAGACCACTGAGACAACTAGAACCACACATTACTCACCCCCATACACCACTCACACACTCCACATCCCACACCCCAAAACATTACCCAACACACCCTCACCAACACACCACACATAACACCCATGGCACCATAAAGACACCCCCGTTTCACAGAGGAGAAGCTAAGGGTCATGGTGGAGGAAATTGTCAGGGTAGAGCCACAGCTAGTTGGAGCACAGGTGCAGCAGATATCAATAGCCAAGAAGTTGGAGTTTTGATGGAGAATCGTAGATAGGGTCAACGCTGTAGGACAGCATCCCAGAACTAGAATTGACATCAGGAAGAGGTGGAACGACCTACAGGGGAAGGTAAGTTCCATAGCAGCAACACCAGATCCCTATAAAGAGGACTGGGGTGGACCCCCACCTCCTCCCCTACAACTCACAGCATGGGAAGAACAAGTCTTGGCAATACTGCATCCTGAGGGCCTGGCTGGAATCAGAGGAGGACAGGACTTTGGTAAGTCAACTCTCTACTACTATCATCCCCTACCTGCATGCCATCACATACCCTCACCCTCATTCCCATCACTCCACTACAACCCACATACTCCCCAATCACATCGCACTTATCCCAATGCCAAGCCCTGCATGCTGTACCAATGCATGGACACCCCTCACAGCCCTGCATGGACACTCATCACTAAAGCATGCACACCATAGAGAACTAACAATCCCACCATATGCTAACATACACAAGTGAAAGCTGGCAGAGCAAATCCAACCATAGAGGGGAAGCCAGGGATGTACAATATGTCATACACATAAACCATAACACATCATTTACATCCCCATAGGTACCCAGTCAATGTCAGCAGAGAGGAGGTGCCAGCACCATCCAGTCCCCCAACAGAAGAGGCCCACAGTGATGACAGTAACTCTGGTTGTCAGGATGTGGACGAGTTACCTGGACCACCAGGGACCACTAGATAGCCGGTTACCCAAGTCCAGTCACACACCACCACAGAGCCTCCCCTATCTGGAAACACCACACAGCACCGACCCAGTGTACCCACACCTCTATCCCAAGGATACGCGAATCAGCAGTGTGTCCACCTCTACAGGGACCCCAGGCCACACCTTGCACACAAGACAATCAGGGACTTTGGGTCAGTGGCAGTGGGCACATTGTTCAAGGACAGAGGCACATGCCAACAGGGAAACTGGGAGGACTGTTGTGCACCATGAGGAGGACAGGCTCAAGGATCCAACTCTCCAGGAAGCACTCTTCGAGATCCTGGGAGCCTATCAACATTCCTAGGACATATGGGTCAGAATCTGGACAACGTGTAGGAGAACTGGTGGCTGCAGGAGGGACAGTACCAGGGGACCAGGGAGAACTTGCAGGCCATCAACAACACGCTGATCTCCATAGCAGGGGTGCTGGCAGACATGGCCAACATTATAAGGGAGGCAGTCTCACACCAGCGGGCCCCTGCCACTGGCCAGTCATCTGAACAGCCATCCACGTCCGCTGCTGCTAGTGGACAGGAGGCCCTGCCACAGGACCAACAGGCCACCAGCACCCCTCAAATGTTCCCTGTGATCCAGATAGAAGCCAGATACACTTGCCAAGACCCCCGCCAGGAAATGAGACTCTCCTGATTGTCACCACTCAGTCACCCTGTCCACCTTGAATTGCCATTGCTCCCCTTCCTATGTCCCCTTTGGCAATGCACCTGTGTTACAAACAGACTGGAATAATACCCTGGACATCCTCCATAATCACCCCATCCCATTGCACTTCCCCCTGTATGTTAGCCCTTCAATAAACACCCTTTGAAAGAAGTCCATTTGGAGTATGTCATGTATATCAACTATGTATTCTTTGAAACAGGTGCAAACATTGCACATTAACTGTACATATGATGATCATAGATTAATGACTTGTAGCTGGCTGTACTGATCACACCAGGAGTATATGTCAATTCACCAACATCTGCAAAATGAATTACCAGAGTGAACAGTAAGTGGGCATAGAAGTGGGAACTATCAGCACACCATTGCCACACAGATTACAACCAAAGTCATTGAAATGTAAAGTTACACTGTCCTACCTGTGTGTCATTGGACATACTGTCTTATAATTGATGTTCTGGTGTCCTCATTCTCATCCTCTGCCTTCTCATCCTCACTGTCCACAGGCTCTACTGCTGTCACAGGGGCATTTCCAGTCTCCTCCTCTTGCAGAAAAGGGACATGGCATCTGAGGACCAGGTTGTGCAACATGCAGCATGCCACTACTACCTGGCAGACCTTCTTGGGTGAGTAGCACAGGGATCCACCTGTTAGATGGAAGCACCAGAACCTGGCCTTCAGGAGGACAAAGGTCCTTTCAATGATCCTTCTGGTTCACCCATGTGCCTCATAATAACGTTCTTCTGTCCTTATCCTGGCATTCCTCACAGGGGTCAGCAGCCATGATAGGTTTGGGTAACCAGAGTCACCTGCAAATATTGAGAGACAACATTTTGCCACACACAATCCTATGAGGTTAACACCTGAGGCATACACTAACATACACTGGGTGGGGACCAAGGCTCACCTATAAGCCACACCCTGTGCCTCTGTAGTTGGGCCATCACATTTGGGATGCTGCTTTTCCTCAGGACAAAGGCATCATGCACTGACCCAGGATACTTTGCACTGACGTGGGAGATGTACTGATCCGCCAAGCACACCATTTGAACATTCATGGAGTGGAAACTCTTACAATTCCTGAACACTTGTTCATTCTGGCGGGGGGGACAAATGCAATATGCGTACTATCAATCGCCCCAATTATGTTGGTGACATGTCACATTACATAGAACTCGATCAGTGTGAATTGTGCAGTATGTGCCTATTTCTCCTGTGATGCAGCATGAATCCATAGGGCTGCTCCCCCTGAAATGGCGTATGCCTGTCCTGTATGGAGGGACAGATGGAAGTGAGGTAATTCTGCTGACATTGTGCACCGTGGTGGGAGGCAGTTGGGAACCGCCGTGCAATTCCTCATTGGTTAATATTGGGCCCTATGAGTTACAGTGGCCAATGGTGATTTACGCCGGCAGTGACGGTATGCACCGCCGCGGACGTGACCTCCATTTTCTATCTGATTCCTCACTTGCACCTGACCTTCCATAGGAGAGGACCTACACTGCATGTGCTGCTAGGACCTGTGTCTGGAACCTACCATGGTCCGTGTGACCGGGGAAGGGGCCCCAGCCTTCACTTTGGAGGAGTTGGAAAGACTGGTGGATGGGGTCCTACCCCAGTACGGACTGCTGTATGGGCCTCCAGACCAACAGGTGAGTACACTGTGGGCACGATGCATGTGGCATGAAAGCATGGAGTTGTGTGTGTGAAGGCCTTGTGTAAGGCGGTGGATGGATGTCCTCTTTGCGCTATACACATTGTGTGTGTGCCAATGGTGATGGAAACTGGTAAGATGGGCCATATGTATAACTGGCTGGACTGTTTGTCTAATGGTGTTTTCCTGAGTGTATTGCCTCTGCAGGTCAGCGCCCATCAAAAGAAGGGTATATGGCGTGCCATCGCCAAGGACGTGCAGACCCTGGGGGTCTATGGCAGGCGGAGCACCCACTGTTGGCAACGGTGGGAGGACCTGAGATGCTGGGCATGGAAGAGGGCGGAGGCCCAGCTGGGGGTGGCCTTCCAATGAGGAAGGGGTGTCTGTCGAACCATGACCCCCCCTGATTGGCCGCATACTGGCGGTGGCCTATCCTGAGCTGGATGGGCGCTTGAGGGCATCACAGCAGTACAAGGGGGTGAGTACAGTGGCTATCATTACAACTTACAGCTGGTGGGGTGGTATCCGGGTGGTGAATGCGTGGTAGTGGGTGTCCCTAGGCCAGGCCTGACATAGCAGTGTAGGTCCTCTGGTGGCTAGGGTTCTGAAGGAATAATCCTGCCTACCTAACTTGTAAGCATTCACTACTGATCAGAGCTGCGTGGGTCCCAGGTGTGCTGCAGTTGGTGGTGTGTGCCCCTCCTTATGCCTTGGTGGCTAGCAATAGCAGCGGTGGTGCAATGCATAGTGCGTAGGCCTGTTCCCTGTGTGTGAGGGTGCTGTGTACGCCAACGGTGGTGTTGGTGCAACCATTTACCCAGTGTATCCTTTCTCTCTGCCTCCCCTTTCTTGTTTTGTCATCCTGTCCTTATGTGCATTAGCATCATCTGGCAGAGGAGCCGAGATACTGGCAACAGAGGGAGCTGCATCCCACAGGACGGAGGGCGAGGGGAGCTCCACGGCAGAGACTGGAGGGGACAATTCAGACACAGACACCTTCTCCGATGGAAGCTTCCTGGTTGTGACAGACACTTCTGTGACCACCCCAGCTACAGGAACAGCTGCCACTCTGTACCAGCACTGCCCTACCAGCAGCCCCTCAGCAAGTTGCCCGTACCCGCTCACCTAGGAGGGTGGGTATCTCCTTTGTCCCAGGCACCTCAGGCCCTGCCCCAGTGAGCCCTGCTGCCCTGAGTGAGGAGGCTAATGACCTCTTGAGATCTATCTCTGTAGGGCAGTCAACCATTGTGAATGCCATCCAGGTGCTGGCAGCCCAGATGCAACAATCTAAAGCATTCCTGGAGGGCATTCACACTAGATTGGCGGCCCAACAGAGATCGATCCAGGCTCTGGCCTCCTCTCTGATGGCAGCTATTGTCCCTGTTTCTCCCGTCCCCCTCCAACTACCAGTTCCATGTCCCATTCCCCTCAACCCCAACCCATCCAAAGCACACAGCCAGACGAGCATGCACACAGCACAACACCCAAGAGTGTCATAGGCAAACACAAGCACCACACTTCATCCCACAGGCACTCACACAAACACCATCCAGTTGCAGACACAACAAGATCCACTATTCTTACTGTCTCCCCCTCCTCCTCCACCTCCCACCCAGTTACGTCCACACTCACACCTGCATGCACGACATCATCATCCACTACCTGCATCTTCATAACACCAAACAGAACACACACATCACTGGCAGACACCTCCACAACATCCATGCACACGTCTCCTGTGTCCTCTCCCACTGTGTCTGTTCCCCCTTCTAAAGTACACAAACGCAAGCACTCAGACACCCAACAGCCATCCACCTCACAACAGCATACAGCCCATGCACCAGCACCCAAATCCAGCAGACAAACACCTCCAACAACCACTCCCACATCCTCCACTCCCATTCCTTCTCCATCTTCCCGCCCCAATGTCCCTGAGAAACTTTTCCTTTAAACCCTTGACCTCTTCCCTACCCCAGCCCGTCCTGCACGTGTGGGCAGGGTGTCACAAACCCAGCCAAGCACCTCAGCCACACAGACCATGGGACCAGTTCCATCCACACCTATTTGTGGTTGAAAGGATTCCAGGCCACATATACTGAAGGGGAAGGAGCCTGCACCAGCCAGCCGAAAGAGGAAGTAGCCTGCACCTACCGTCCAAAAGGGGAAGGAGCCTGCACCAGCAGGCAAGAAGGGTAAGTCTGCAACAGCAGGCAAGAAGGAGAAGGAGCCTGCACCTGCCACCCGAAAGGGCAAGGAGTCTGCACCAGCAGCTGTTATGGAGCCCCCACCACCAACCATGGGTGTGCAGCCATCCAAGGGTGCAGGGGCAGTGCAGGAGCCTCCCACCACCACCACGGTGCAGCCCTCACCTGCGGTGGATGCAATGTGATCCTGCCTCCATGAGCTGTTGTGCTGCCTGTCCACTCCAGAACCAGTGGGGAAGACACCCATTTGAGAGACTGTGGCCTTGCACTACCCAGGACCAAGCACAGGGCATGTTACCCCCTCCAGAACCAGTGGGCAAGACACCCACTCAAGAGACTGCAGCCTTGCACTCGCCAGGACCAAGCACAAGGAATGTTGCCCCCTCCAGAACCAGTGGCCTTGTTTCCTCTCCCAGCTGAGGTGCCCACCCCTCCCCCTGAGGTGCCTGCCTATTTTCCAACTGATGACCCTGCAGTGTTCTCTCCATATTGATGCAGGTGACAAGTGGGGCCTTGGACTTTGCCTTGTGGCCATGTGGCCAATGCGAACTGAGGACTGGGCAGTGTCCCTTTTTCTGTACATGTGTAGATATCTGTAATATTGGCTAAATTATTTTTATACTGTGTTGATCTTATTACAATCACTTTACTAAATTTGTGTTGTCCTTGCATTATTCAGCTGATTTAGGTGGATTAACTTGTTTTCTTGTGCATCTGGTTGTGTGTATGGTGTGTGTGTATGGGTTGTGTGTTGTGCGTGTGTGTGTCACACTCGTTTTCTTCCCCCCTTCCTTGTGTGCTAGGCGGCTGTACTCACCGTCATCGTCTTCGCCGGAGTTGGTGTTCGAGGTGGAGCAGAACAGAGAATATCATTGGAAATACTTGCAGTTCTGGTTCCATGGCGGTGTGGTTCTTCCCTGTGTCTCCAATGGTGAGTCCTTTCATTTCTGAGCTCTGTTTCCTCCAGGCTTTTGATGTCTTCGGTACCACCCCGGAAAAGGTGGCAGACTGTCTGGTCATAATATGGTGGGTGGAACTTTGACTTCCGCCTGGCTCTATGTGGCCACTGCCGTGGTGCCTGTTGTTTCTGCCCTGTCGGTCGGTGTGGTACATTGGCTGTCTTTTGGAGATCTTTCCGCCATGGTCATAATTTGGCGGTAGTTACCGCCGGCCTGTTGGCGGTATTACCGCCACTTTATCACCGACCGCCAGGGTCGTAATGAGGGCCTTAGTTGCCAACTCCAGATAATAAGGAGTTTTTCTATATGGTGTTTCTGAACTGTTCAAGCCATGGTATTCTGAATCGGAAATACTCAGGGACTTTGACTGCTATGATGATTCTTTCAATGCGGTGAATGGCACTATTCAGTGTTCAGTGTTTCCGAACTATTCAAACTATTTGAGAATGTTAAATGAGGAGATTAAAGAGGAACAAACAATTGCTGCAGAGATATCTATGGGATATCACAAATCAGCCAAAGTTCCGGACCTCTGAGTCAAGATCCTCTTAGAGAACCAAATATTGAAAATGAAGCTGTCATTGCCAAGAATGCGGTGAAGACTCCAATGCAACAAGCAAAACAGCTAAGTGTTGATTTGAAACAGTTAGTTAGGAGCTGAATGAGGAGCAAAAAAGAAAAGGGGTAAAAGACAATGTTGAACATGGATTCCTCCATGTAAATACACATCATTTAAAGATTTACTACCAGATGTCAGAGGTGAAGCTGACAGAGGAATAGCTTTTTGATTGAAATTCTCACTGCTTACCTACAGAGGACACCAGACTCAAATTTGTTGTGTGCAGTAACAGAACCAACTGGATTAGCTGCACACAACATTATATGAATTACTTTATATCGACTACTTATGTTGCCTGTAGGACCTGACAACAATCTGGAGCATCAAAAGTTATCCGGTGAAACTTGCATGAAGTCTCAAGAATACTGAAGAAACTGAAACTTTTAAACATTGATGAAGTGAGCATGGTCTCAAACATAATCCTTGCCTTTGTACACTGGGAATGCAACAGACTCTAAGGACAGTCTATGATGTGCTATTTGGAGGAAAGCACGTGATTGTGTTTAGTGATTTACTACAACTTGCCCTAAAGAGAGGACATCCTGTGGGCAAGACAGTACTCCATGATGAAACTCAGAATTCCTTGGGAAGTATTGGAAATGTAAAAATTGTGTTCAATTTCCAGTGTAAAGAACTACTTAGGAATATGCCTCAAGCATCTGATGTTTAATATGGGAATATTCTGAAGGATGTTAGAGTAGGAGTTCTCAGACATGAGGGGAAATGTTTCTTAGAAAGTCGACTTATACAAACATTTTATCCCACAAACAAGACAGCAGCAGAGCTAGTGTTCAGTTTCATTCAAGAAGGAAAAATAATTGTCTGCCTAATGTCTCCACTTCCGGAGTGATCCTGTTTTAAAGAAGAATTACTAAAATTGGAATAATCTTTCCAGTTTCTCTAGCATATGCTGTGATTGAGAACTGTTTATGCTCCTTATTTAGGACACTATCTGGTTTATAAAAAATCTACCATCTGCCCAAAGTGAGAGCTTTCAAAGGGTTATCACAATTTTGTTGAGAAGGACTGTAAGAAAGAGAACAAGGAACTTGTTAACAAAATAAAAATTGACAATGATGGAGATATTGTTGGTTATTAGTTGTCAAGCCCTTCTGGTTTCAACTGCTATGCTAATGTGGTTGTCAATGCAATGTTTACATTACCACATGTTGTCCATGCAATTGAACAGCGAAAAGACAAGAGATTGTGTTCCACACTGTTTTCTTTGTTAGAATGTCCCTAATGTGATAGAAGTAAAACACATTGAGCATCTCACATCCAAGACCTTGGAGACGTATGCGGTGGATCTGTACAGTTTACCCAAAACACTCAAGAAGATGCTCAAGACGTTCTAATGATAGTCTTTGGTGTTTTAGAAGAAACCAAAAACCAAACTAAAAACCTGGACACAAACTATTTTGTGGGCAAAGAAATACTACTAAGGTTAGTATATTTTATGAAGGAGTTACTATTACCTCTGGATAGTGCATTTTCTACTTAAAAGCTAAAACTAGATAGACACAATATAACGAGAAGAACCTCACAACCAAACAGATATTGCAACACGACCTACCAAGTTACATGGAGGTTTCCAATACATGTAGTTTATGTATTACCAGTTTTTATGACATCATACGGCCTCCCGGGCTGATATCTTTATAAGGGTCCCCATATGCTAGTGTGCTTTATAGACAGAATTTGTATTGTAGCACCCTTAATTAAAATGCCATGAGTGATGTATTATGTGGGGGTCACAAGTAATGCATTGTGGGGGCATAAGTTGTAGTTAGGTGAGGTAATTATAATTGTTGAATTTGTATGGTTTTGTATGTTTGAAATGTCAGCCTAACTATAACGTCCCTGAAACCTTTGTTTTTTACTATGAATATATATATATATATTCATAGTACAAAACCATCGAAATTCAACAGTTATCGTTAGAGGTATTTCAAATAACTATAACTCAGGCCTTACGGCAACTATAACTCACGTGTGCTCTCGCCGTGCACAGTTTTCTTATCAATAATTTTATTGCACAGGCTGCAGTGATTAGATCAAATATGTCATCAATGATATAATATGTGGAGTAATTAGCTGTGCATGAAAAGGCATGAGTTTTAGTTGCCTTAGGGCACAAGGTTACCTTAGGTTGACCTGCGGCTAGGCCCTGCAGCCAGTCCCTATAACCACCCAATCCTGGACTGCTCATGGCCTTTGGCCATGCACAGCGGTAATTGGCAGCTGGTCTGCATGTCCCTCTCTCCTGAGTGATTTTTGCCCTGAGGACCCCATCCTTCGAGGCCCAGCCTACTTATTATTTTTTTGGGGGGCTGTATGGCCCCCTTCCCCAGGGCCGTTCTTGCCCCAGGGACCCCATTTCCTGGGGCCTGACCTAATTTTATTTTTTGGGGGGGAAGAGGAGGCCGCATGAGCCCTCTACCCAGAGTCGATCTCGGCCCCGGGGACCCCATCCTCCTGGTGCCTGGCCTAATGTTCAATTTTTGGGGGGAAGATGGGCTGAGTGGCCCCCTCTCCAGGGCCAATGTTTGCCCTGGGGACCCCATCCCCCAGGGCCTGATCTAACTATTATTTTTTGGGGGGAATGGGGATGCGTGCTCCCCCTCCCAGCTGGCTCACCACCTCCTGTGGAAGCTGGCATTGCTGTCACAGAGAGCTCCCTCTTTGTGAGAGCAGTTTCCTCTGTTTCCCTGTTTGCATCTCCTCGGGCAGGGAAACAGAGGAAATCCCCGGTCAGATGAGGTGAGAGCTGTTGACAGCTCTCACTTCATTTGAGCAGAGTGTTTGCTCTGAATTGGTTGGAGCTGTCAAAGCTCCCACCAAGTCAGACCAAAGAGCTATGTCCCAGGGTTGTGTACCCTGGGACATAGCAGGAGCTGGCCCTGGGGGGTGACGGTCCCCAGGGTCACCTAGGGGAGGGAGTGGCTCCACGAGGTAGCTGCCCGCATTAGTTTTGAAAATATTGAAATATGAAAAATATTAATGCTTCCTGGAGCTGGCCCACCCGGGGGTTCTGCTGAGACAAGCGCAGGAGCCTGTGCTTGTTTTTTTAAACATTTTTGGTGGATCTGCAGATCTGCTGAAGTTCCTGCCAAATATTTTTTTTAAATGCTTTTTTGCTCTGGAGAGTCTTTCTGGGATCCCACCACCAGAGCTAAGGCTTCAGGGTGTCCATACCCTAGCCCCTTTTGTTTTTTTTTCATCTTTATTTCTGGGACTTAGCTGAAGCTGAGTCCCAAAATTGCTGCCAACACTTCCTTGTTGAAGTGTTGTCAGCCAATCAGATCTGAACATGAGAACAGGAGGTTTCGCAAAGTCATCCCGTCTCAAAATATACACATTTGTTTTTTCTTTAATTACTAAAAATGTACACTAAAAAACAAAAAGCTCACTTTCTGGACCAAGAGCTATCTTTCTGCCAAAGTTCGTGTAATTCTATCCAGTGGTTCGGGCGCTATCGCTTTTCGAAATCCCTATGAAAATTTTAACCTCATACAATAAGGTTCATGTTAGTACCCAGGAATAAGACACTGCTGGGCTCTGCGGGCTGTCCTTTCATACATGGGATAAGTTCTTTGGAAACACTGGGTAATGTTTAATAATGTGTGAATATGGTCTGAGTTAGGGTTTGGAAAGAAGACACAGTAGGGATCTGTGTTTCATTCTTCCATAAATTGGGTCAATCACAAAGCAAACACCAAGTAGCATTTAAAGACATGATGCTTAACTATTGGGGCTCCAGTAAGCTAATACCCCAGTGAGCCTATTACACTCTATTAAATCTTCTGCTATGTGAAGGGGACCTTGTGTACAGGGAGCTACAATCCCCATGCACCTATAAATCTGGAACCTGTGAAGGGGACATAGTGCATGAGGAACTCCATTCCCCATGCATCCTTGGTAGGCGCTCTGATTGGACGCAGCTGCGTCATCAGAGCTAGTCCCTCTGCCACAATACATTGCATTGGAGCTGGGAGACGCACGCAGGATGGGTGAGCTCCAGTAAGTCTATCCCTACACTACAACCAATTAGAAGAGATCTGCAGGTCTGATGGAGGTGGGCATTAACCAGGCACTAAACACAAACAGGCTATTGTACAGGTATATCTGTTTAACCAGTACAAAGATAGAGATAAACAACATATATTACAAGGACAGCAGTAATTCTGCTACATTTTACAACTGCAATTCCGGTAAAGTACCAATTTAACCAAGGTCTCAAAAAGCTTCTCCTCCTACGAATTAGCAACTAATCTAATGACAACAAGCAAATTCATGACCATGTGCATCTTCTGTGATGGTTTGTATAGGTAAAAAGATTATAGAAGACAGCATATATCATAAGTACCATCAATATAGTAAATTATAAACTCCTGAGTAATAAATCATTAAAGCAAATTGGAGGCTTCCCAACAAGTTCAATGATTTGTTCATAAATGCACGTAAAGCTCAGCATCCATATTTAGACCCCAAAGTGTTTTGCTTCCAATTATCATAATCAACAGTGACTCTGCTCTCCTAAGGGACAATTCACGATCTCCTCCTCTTATATTTGTCTTCACATAATGAATGTCATAGTAGCAAACATCCTTATATTCCCCAGTGTGCTGTTCCCAATTATGCTTGACAGTGACATTGGAATAATATTTGTTTGTTATTGCTCCTAAATGTTGCAATATGCATAATTTCAGTTATATATATATATATATATATATATATATATATAGTTATGTCTCAAAAAGCATAATCATAAGATCCACGCAAGGCGGGTCTGTGAAATACGCTAAATATGTATTCCCCATCAGAAATGTGTCTGCTTTCTTCTTGAGTTTGTTTTCTACTGTCAGGTACTAGGACCTAGATATTAAAGTCAGAGAGGTAGGTCCTTTCTCCATGACTTATCACTCCCTTTCTTAAATTAAGATGAAAGTTCAATACACTGGCCCTGATGAATGCCCGTTTGGGAGTCTGTGAAAAAGGCAGAACCATGCCGGCACCACAGAGGTACGTAAGCCTCATAATACTAGGCCTGAACATAGTTTGCAGAGTTGCGCTACACGGAGCTCTTCGAAGTGCCCAAAAAACTCTGCTGCGTTAGGTTGCAGGTTAAATTTTTAGCGGCAGGTGTTTGTCTTGCACTGAAAAAATTAGCACAAACATCTCTCTGTGCAGCACAAGAGGGCGCTGCTTCTTTTCTGCCACTCGAGTTGGTTTTCTACTTGACCGGCAGCTACCTCAATGTGAAAGTAAGGATTCTCAATGCAAACGGTTGCAACCCTCTTGCAATGGCTCGCATTGAGAAATCTCGCTGTGAGGTGGTCTTGTGTATGATTTGTCTTCCTTACGCTTTCCAACTCACCATTGAGGAGTGCGAGCAAGGAAAAAACTCAGCTCCACTCCACTACGCAGAGTTTTTCAGAATTCTGTGCTCTACTCGGAGCGCAGAGTGGGAAAAACTCTGCAAAATCCTCAAGCAGAGCAGAGTTCACCGCCCACCCCTACATAATACCCATTGACGTCCTCTAAAAAATACTCTTAGTATTTTTTTAGATATACCTAGGGTGCCACCAGAACAAAGTACACTTTGTGGTTTACCCTACTGTATTTTTAATAGCACCAACTGGATCTGAGTGACTTATCCAGATCAATAATATCTAAGAACTCCCTCAAGATAGCCCAACTTGAGGTTGAGTCCTCCCTGGTAGTATCATCTTACCAGGGAGGGACAAGGTAGTCTATGATGAAGCATGTCACATTATGAGAGTGAGCCCGCCCCGTCCAAATCTCTGGGAATGCAAGTATTATGAATAGGAAGTTGAGCAGGAGGGGGATAGGATCTCTTGTGAAGCAACTGTAGATCATTGATCTGTGGATGCTCGGAAATAGGTTATCACGCCATCTTTCAAGTTTTGAGTGATTAGTGGAGGCAGACACTGGGACTTATTTAGCCCCTCTTTTTTTCTCCCGTAGTGTATGTGAAAGTTAGGGGCAGAAACAGTAAAGGAGTTCCTAGAGGATTAAATATGTGGAGGAGTGAAAAAAATGATTATTATTTAAGGTGGGTGGTTGCTCACCTCAAGGAATAATAACTAATAACATGTTCAGGTGACTAACAATGTCACTAAAATAACCTCTCAACCCCCCTGCAAACATACAACAAAGTTTAAAGAATTTACACAGCACTGAAACATTAACAAAGTCAAACCACTAAACAATAAATAGCTCAACCCAAATGAGAAAAATAGAGTGAAATTTAATAAACCAAATGACACCAATTCGGCACAAATTCAATAAAGGTATACATAGATATGCATTATTAAGATTTTAGGTAAAAGCAGCATCAAAAAGCACTAAGCGCCAATGGTAGTCTATGGAAATGCAAGACCAGGACCTGGGCTTGATTTTAGGCAGACAACGATGGGGTATGGGTTGTACACCACATGAATTTGTCACAGTCAAAGATTTTATGTTCTCACTTAGGGCCTAATTTAGAGTTTGGCAGAGGAGTTACTCCGTCACAAAAATGTAGGATATCCTCTCAGCTGAAATATAAATCCGATCATATCCTATGGAATTTATATTTCTATGAATAAGATATCTGTCACAGTTGTGACAGAGTAAAACTTCTGCCAAAATTAAAATTGGGTACTTAGACTGTTTTATGGAGTTCAAAATAGCATGTTGAGAAAACCTGAAACTGTGGCTGAGGAGGGTGTATCAAAATTGGACACCTTTGCCTTGAGCTAACAGTCCTGTGGTCATGAAAGTTCAAACATTTTCTGAGATGCAACTTTTCAGGGTTTCTGAAGTAGCTCCTCTGGATAACTTCTAAAGCTCCTCAAGTCTCTGGGACAGCACTTATAGAAACCATAATTCACTACAGCAAGGTCCAGTCCAGGTCCAGTTGGCACTGGTCAACTGGTCACTTTAGGAAAAAGACCTCTTTTAGCTTGTTGGGTCCATGTAGCCACACAGGAGGACAGCTAACTCACCCTTGAAGTTCACTTATTTGTCCTGTGTACAGAGGTGACAGACCAAGTTATTTAGGGCTCCTGTTCATGTCACAGACAGCAGGTCCAGTCCTTTTCTGATCTGCATTTCCAATGTTCTGAGGAGAGTACCTTGAAATGCTATATATATTGTTGGTTCCAGCTAAGGTTAAGGTGACTTTTGGTACCACCCTAACCAATCAAGTGAACCCAATTTCTCAGCAGATCCTATTTGTCCTACTACAAACAAGCAGACAGTGTCCTTTACATCTAAAATCCAAGATGTGGAAACCCTTTCATCCTTGTGCAGAAGTCTTGTGTCCACTCCAAACCAGTTCTCAAGATAGCTTTCCTCCAAATGGGTTTGGAGACAGCCCAGCTAGTGTGGTCATTGTAGAGAAAGGATTTCTCTACTTCAGGTCTATCCTTTCACTAAACTATACACTGGTAATTATCCCACATATAGTATCACTCTTGACACTATCTAAAATCACTGATACCCTCACTGCAACATTTGAAATTACACTATTGATGACAACACTGCGGGTGATGGGACGTAGGGACACAAGTTATGTTTACTTGAGTTAACTATAACTGGTGAATTTCATTGGTTTGGTTAGTTTAAAATGGCATGTTTTAACTGATATTTTCGCCTTGCTATAACATCTCATTAATCTTTGTATTTTTTTGGTGAATATATACCCTTTCAGAATTAGAGTGCTGCATACATTATGCAAAATAGAAGCATGGAACTTGGGCTGTTACCAAATTTAGGTGGAGGGCCGCTTCTTTACATGGAGCACCCTACAACACCACCGACATTGGGAATCTGTTCACCTCAAACGCCGGCTTCTTTAGCAGTTTTTAACTAGATGATTAGCACAGTGTCATTCAAGCTGAGCTAGAGGGTTACAAATCATTTTGCCATTTTTATGGCAAAGTTTTTAAGCACAGAATGTGCAAGAGTCATCCACTCTGAGCTGAAAAGTGACAAAAGCATTTTACCACTGCAGGCTGAGTGTTACTACCTCTGATTGGTAAACTGCAATCTGTGCCAACCTGGAATGAATAACACAAATCTTGACACAGTTTTGGCTCTAGTTAGAACTCTTCAGATATAGCTAGTTTCAGACAAAAGGGAGTTCCCTGTACAAGTCAAGAAAATACCCTTTGAAGCTTACAGTGCCATATAAATTATGCAGGAATGGAAGCAGGGAAATCTGGGTAGTTCCCAATTTTAGATGGACAGCAGCCTCTTAATATGGAGCATACTACAACACCACCCACGCTCTGAATCTACTCACCTCAAATGCCTGTTTTCTCTGGAGGAGTTTTTGAGAATATGATTAACACAGTGTCATCCATGCTGAGCTATAAAATGAATCCTATCTTTAAGACACTTAAAGAATACTGAGGCAGAGTGGACCATCAACAAGTTTGAGCCGAAGCAGAATGAGCTGCAGAGCATTTTGTGCCTGAGCTGAGGCATGCAGCAACACAAAAGTTGTGCCTCAGCAGACTGTGCTACTGAGTCCAAACCTGTGCCAGACATGTGGTGTGCTAAGGAAACTAAAACCCTGTTGTGGCTGCCCTTAGGCTGCTGTGACCTTTGATCCTGGTGACCCCTTTACTGAACCTCATTGGCAGAAAAGGGTCCTCCATTGTCAGAGCCACAACCTACCTTTACAAGGAACAATCAAATCCAAAGGGAAGACCTATCTAGACCTTTTAAAGGGGGGCACCTGAGAGAGGGGAGCGGTTGTTCAGAATATAAGGCATGATTGTCAAGGCACCAGTATGCAAGTTGTAATTATTTTATGTGCTGTGAAGCATTGCCTTTCAAGACTGTAGATTAATGTATTTTTACAAAAGTAAAGCAATGGGCTATGCTGCTGGGTAACTGATGAGTGCTGATTTGGCGCACCACCTACAGTACCTTCCTGAGAAGCCCATGACTGCTTGTTATTGCTAGTGTTGAAAGTCAAATTTTGAATTGGTAGTGTCTTGCACAGTTTGGAGCACCATAGCAGGGGAGACTCAAGAACTGTTGGAATTTGGGTTACTGGTTGAGGATTAAACCTTACTCAATCAGCAACAATTTTTGAAACAAACCTAAAGTTAACCTCTGAGTAACTCTTTGATGGCTTGTCACAAAAGCAGTCAGGCTTAACTTAGAGGCAATGTGAAAAATATTTTTGCAACACTTCAAACAGTATTAAAGTAAAAACATGACAAAAGAAAAAAAACACATCAATTTAAATAAAAAGATTAACATGTAATGAATAATTTGAAACTTAAATGACCAAAAAATCAATCAGTAAAGCCGGAGATATGCAATTAAAAAAATGTAAGGTAAGACACAAAGAGCTACTCATAGTTATCTAGTCTTGTGTGACCAGGTGAAAGTAACAAGTTCAAGCCGACTGTGATGGAACTTAGGCCAAATACAGGGATCAGGTTAGTTGTGCAGAAAGAGTTACCTTCAAAAGTCAAGCATGAAGAATTCCGTTGGTGATGCAGGGGGCCGCTAGGAACCGGGAGAACATCATGGATGGTCATTGTAACAATGGGAAGCGTAGGCCTAGCTTCATGGATGGCCACCACTGTAGATCGAAGATCGTTTTGGGTGCAATGGACAGTCATTTCCTGAAAGTTTGTTGGCGGTCACTGCAACTGTTGATGCTGTTAAGCAAAGTGGAGATCTCTCTTTGCCGGTTAGATCTGGCAGTTGCTATGGCACGAAGAGTCAGTTTCAATGAAGTTTCTCCCCAAGAGCCAAAAGCTTAAGGATGTCTCCCTTTTCTTGGGGAAGGAGCTCACCTGATGCCACACACAGGACACAATTCACAAAAGTAAACCTGGACCTGAAGTCTATGTTTAGACCTGAAGTCTAGGGGTCCAATACAGCCCAGACCTAACGCCTAGATAACCCTCATGAGTGATTAGCATGCTGAACAAATCCTGATTGACTTTATTTGATATCTCTGTTTAAAAAAAGTTTAAAATTGCACACAAAAGCTGCAATGGCCAAAGACATGTTTACAAGGCTACTTAAATGGTTTGCAAATACAAAAAGAACAAGGTGATGGATGGAATACTTGAATCAATCTCAGCCACCGGCAATCACTCGGGCCGAATCCCAGACCATCATTGTTTGCCCACCATGCCACTTAATTTTGGACCCAGACATATGCAAATCAGTCTTGATCCTGCTCCTCGTGGGAACACTCCAGTCTGAATTGCTAGGCCAGGCCAGGCCAGGCCCTCCCTGAACCAGAACACAAGCAACCTAGGGCCAATTCAGGTTCCACATCAAGGATCTAAGATCCAACATGTGTCCCCCCCAGCAGAAAGCATAGAGAACTACGCACCCTGATATGATTCTCGTCGCTAAGGCAGAAGAACCTGGAGAGACCATGAGCATTGGCATGGTCTTTTTCAGGACGATGTTCCAACGTAAAGTCTATTCCCTGTAGAGAGATAAATCACCTCAGCAGTTTGGGGTTTTTACCTCTCATCTGCATTTGCCATCTAAAGAGGCTCTGGTCTGTATGAATTCAGAGGTGAGCCCCAAACAGGTATGGTATCAACTTCTTCAATGCCCAGACCAGTGCAAATGCTTCCATCTCTATTGCACTCCACTTCTATTCCTGGGGAAGTAACCTCCTGCTGATAAAAGCAACACCGTGGGGACTGTCCTCTTCACTTAGCTGTGAGAGCACAGCCCATTCTTTGGCATGCTCTAAGACATCTGTCTGAACAGTGAACTCTTGGGAGAAATCAGAGTCCTTGAGCACAGATGCCATGGACATGGCATTCTTAAGGATGTCAAAAGTGTTCGGAAGTACCTTCGTCAAGACCACTTGTCTGGCCTTGTTCTTAGAAGTCAGCACTGTCAAGGTGTAGGAAAGTACCTTCTTTCTTGGCACGTTACCCCCAATGTTACATGTATGTCAGTATGATTTTGCCTGTCTCACTAGGATCCTGCTAGCCAGGACCCCAGTGCTCATAGTTTGTGGCCTAAATGCGTATGCCTGTGTAGTGTCTAACTGTGTCACTGAGGCTCTGGTTCTGCTAATCAGAACCTCAGTGCTCATGCTCTCTCTGCCTTTAAATTTGTCACTATAGGCTAGTGACTACACTTACCAATTTCAATTGGCATACTGGACCCCCCTTATAAGTCCCTAGTATATGGTACCTAGGTACCCAGGGCATTGGAATTCCAGGAGATCCATATGGGCTGCTGCATTTATTTTGCCATTTATAGGGAGCTCAGACAAGCCCTTACACAGAACTGCCATTGCAGCCTGCGTGAAATAACGCACACGTTATTTCACAGCCATTTTCACTGCACTTAAGTAACTTATAAGTCACCTATATGTCTAACCTTCACTTGCTGAAGGTTAGGTGCAAAGCTACTAAGTGTGAGAGACCCTTGCACTAGCAAAGGTGCCCCCACATAGTTCAGGGCCATTTCCCTGGACTTTGTGAGTGTGGGGACACCATTACATGTGTGCACTACATATAGGTCAGTACCTATATGTAGCTTCACAATGGTAACTCCAAATATGGCCATGTAACATGTCTAAGATCATGGAATTGTCACCTCATTCCAAATCTGGTATTGGGGAACCAATTCAACGCATCCTGGGGGCTCCACTATGGACCCCCAGTACTGCCAAACCAGCTCTCTGGGGTTCTCTCTGCAGCTACAGTTGCTGCCACCCCACAGGCAGGGTTCTGTCCTCCTGGGGTCTGAGCAGCTCAGTCTCAGGAAGGCAGAACAATGGATGTCCTTTGGGAACAGGGTGTTACACTATCTCCTTTGGGAAATAGGTGTTAAAGGCTGGGGAGGGGCAGCCTCTGGAAATGCTTTGAAGGGCACCGATGGTGCCCTCCTTGCATAAGTCAGTCTATTGTTCTGGTGCGAAACTGGACAAAGGAATGGGGAGTGACCACTCCCCTGTCCATCACCACCCCAGGGGTGGTGCCCAGAGCTCCTCCAGTGGGTCTCAGACCTCTGCCATCTTGTTTTCGGAGGTGTGGGGGCACTCTGGAGGCCTCTGAGTGGCCAGTGCCAGCAGGTTACATCAGAGACCCCTCCTAATAGGTGCATACCTGACTAGGTAGCCAATCCACCTCTGACGGCTATTTAGGGTCTCTCCTGTGGGCTTCTCTTCAGATTATGACTTGCAAGAATCCATCACTGCTCCTCTGCACTTCTCTCTTTGACTTCTGCCAATGATCGACCGCTGACTGCTCCAGGACACCTGCAAAGCTGCAACAAAGTAACCAGAAGACTACCGGCAACATTGTAGCACCTAATCCTGTCGGCTTTCTCTACTGTTTCCTGGTGGTGCATGCTCTGGGGGCTGCCTGCCTTCACCCTGCACTGGAAGCCATGTAGAAATCTCCCGTGGGTCAACGGAATCTTCCCCCTGCTCCAGCAGGCACCAAGCTTCAGCTTCACTGATACTCTGGGTCCCCTCTCATCCTGACGAGTGTGGCCCCTGGAACACAGGTAGTGGACCCAAGTGACCCAGACTGTTCAGTGGTCCAACTGTCCAGATTTGGAGGAGGTGAGTCCTTGCCTCCCCTCCCCAGACAGTTATCCTGTGCACCATGTGATCTGCAGCTACAAGGGCTTCTGTGCACATTTCCAAGAAATCCTGCATGCACAGCTGAGCCTAGGTCCCCAGCACTCCTTCCTGCGATGCTCAGCTCCCTGAGTTGACCTCCGGTGTCGTGGGACCTCTCTTTGCAGTGTTGAGATGACTGCTGTGTTCATTCTTCTTGAACCCATGTTCGGGGACTTGTGTGTGTGCTTCCTTCCTTTCTGTGGGTTCTCGGTGTTGCTGAGGGCCCCCTCTGTCCCCTCACCTGAATGGCGACATCCTGGTCCTTCCTGGGCCAGGGCAGCTCTCTTTTTCTTCAGCCACAACTCTTGCAGGTAGCAAGGCTTGCTTGTGGTATTTTTCCAAGGAAACAGCGCTGCATCCTCCAGCACACCGTGGGACATCTTTTGCACAAGGCAGAACCTCCTGCCGCCTTTCATTGGTGCAAAATCAGCATCTTCTTCCAGCCGGAGGCTGCCATTTTGCATCTTCATCCAGGCTTTGGTGGGCTCCTGCCCCCCCTGGACACTTTGGTGACTCTTTGACTTGGTCCCCTTCCTTTGCAGGTCTTCAGGTCCAGGAATCCATCTTCAGTGCTTTGCAGTCTGTTGTGGTCCTTGCAAAATCCTTTATCACAACTTTGAGGTGTTTTGGGGGAAATGGTATTACTTTACTCCTGCTTTGCTGGGTCCTGGGGTGGGGTCTCCTTTGCACCCTTGGTGTTTTCTCACACTCCCAGTGACCCGCTATGCGCTGCACTTGCCTAGAGGTACATTCGTGGTTCGCATTCCACTTTCTTAGTATATGGTTTGTGTTGCCCCTAGGCCTATTGCATCATATTGTGTTTTACAGTGTTTGCACTACTTTCTTACTGTTTTCCTTACCTGATTTGGTTAGTTGTGTATATTGAGTGTATGTTACTTACCTCCTAAGGGAGTATATCCTCTGAGATATTTTTGGCACATTGTCACTAAAATAAAGGACCTTTATTTTTAGTAACTGTGAGTATTGTCTTTCTTATGATACAGTTCCTATATGATACAAGTGGTATTACATGAGCTTTGTATGTCTCCTAGTTCAGCTTTGGCTGCTCCACTAAGCTGCTAGAACTCTACTACACTCTACTAATAAGGGATAACTGGACCTGGTATAAGGTGTAAGTATCATTGGTACCCACTACAAGCCAGGCCAGCCTCCTATACAAGGGAGCAACAATGATGCCTTAGCCCTCAGCAAAACTCCTGTAGCACCTGGTGAGGCTCAGAGAGGCTTTCACCACAGGGCATTTGTTTGGGGTTCCCAAGCCACAATAGTATCGAGGGGCTGGGCTTTGGTGACCTAAGTAGATCACAGAACCCTGCTTATTTGGGATTTACTGGCCTTGATAGTCAGTTCTGCTCTCTGCAGAGCCTGAACCCCTTCTCTGAGGTAGGACAGGTCTTCCCCCCATCTGAAACTGAAGACCACAATGTTGTCTAGGTAGGCGGCACTAAAGTTCTCAAATCCAGCCAGGACCTGATTGACCAACCTCTGCAAGGTGGCAGGGGCATTCTTCAACCCAAAGGGCATCACCCAAAACTGGAAACAAAACTTTAATTGGCCCTTTCAGTTAAGGAAATCTGCAAGTACCCAGATGTCAGATCAAATGTGTTGAGGAACTTAGCAGCCTCAGACAAATCAATGAGCTGACTAGCTCAGGGATCAGGTGATCATCAGTCTTAGTGGCAGCATTGAGCTCCCAGTTCTCCATTCAGAACTGGAGTTCAGGGGTGGTACCCGGTGGAGCAGCCTTGGGGACCAGTATCACTGGGCGGGTCCAAGGGCTGCTGGAGAGCTCAATAACCCATAGTTCCAGCATTTTGGAGACTTCCCATTAATGCTGACCCTCACCTTCTCAGAAAGGCTGTGTATCTTTTGTATATCTTGGTCTTCACAGGCATACTGTCCCCATTTGTAGCAGGTTGGCCCTCTATGTAGTGTGAAAACCTAGGCAACCACACAATGGTTTACAGGGGTAAAAACTAGACCACCTAATGCTCTAATTATCTTGGTCAGTCATTTAGGCCAATCTTGGAGAAGCGCAGAGCATTTGTTGTATTCACAGAATCAGTCTTGCAACTCACACACTCAAAGGAATAACTCTAGACCAATTTATAAAAAATACTTCAGATAGTTATCTAAATTTTAAGATCAAGATCATGCGAATTGGTTAAGAAATTTTCCAGGTACGAATTTCTGAATTTTAATAAAAATAGTATTTTCGTGCATAATTACACATCATAGGAATCAATGAAGGAAAACATTTAAAAATACATGTAAAATCACACAGTAGGTTTACCAAGTTCTTCCTTTGTAGGTGGGTCAAGACCATCGGTGGGCACACTGTGCCAGGTGGAGAAGTTCGGGGGACTCTCGGTTTTGGCAGGAGCAGCAGGGAAAGATCTCTAAAGCTGGTGAAGGGCCACTGCGAGGGACCACTTGGAAAAGAACTGCACAGGTAAATTTAAAGGTGAATCCTGGGGGTCCCCTTGGAGTATTGAGGTTGCAAGGGGAGGGGAACCCTTAGGGTACAGTGGCTTCTTTGATGCAGGGCACAGGACGGCTAAGTGCAAAGCGGATCGGTGAACCAGGACCATACACAAGGATGTTCTCAGAAGTAGAGGGTAAATTGGTTCAAGGGTTGATTGCAGGACAAAGGGGCACTCTGATGGGAGGTCCAGGTTGTCCAAAGCTAAGTAACGAATACCCATGGTATTAATGTGATTCAGCTGCTGGAGGGTGCAGCACCGCCACTCTTGACATACTGGCAGGTGTTACTCTATGTAGTGAGTCCGGGGGTATGGAGAAGAGAGAGGTGAACTGCTTCAACACTTGGCAATACTCCCTCTGGTGCTCTAAGGTCAAGGTAGGAGACAAGTTGACACCCTCCACTGACCCATCATGCTCCTTGGAAGAAAGGAGGTTGGAGAGAGGTTCATCTTCCATGACCAGAAGCATGGTAACCTCAGACCTCTCCAAGTGGAATTTAAGGTGATTGATATGCAGGACCTGTAAAAGGTCCCTGGGGTTGTTGAGGTCAACCAGGTAGATGACATCCCCCTTGTGCTCCTTTACCGCAAAGGACCCACACCATCAGTCTTGTTGGGCCAAGGACTCCACAGTTCTATCGCTCACACTTTTTGGCCTGACTCAAATTCAACCAAGTAGCTTCCTGGACAAATCATAGCTTCATGACCAGATGGCTGGCTTCCAGATTCTCCTTCTTGCAGAAGAGCTTAATTTGGTTGTGGAGAGCCAACATGCAACTGATCACATACCATAGATGTTTCATGGGAGCTGGTTTCCAACCCTTTTTTTACCAGCCCCATTTGCCCTCAGACACGATGATTGTACACAAGTATAAAGGGGCTAAATCTAACTCCTTTCTGAAGTACCTCCCTGTAATCGAATAATAGGCATGGCAAGTGGATGTTCCACTTCTGTCTCAAACGCTTAGACAGCTCAATGATGAAACCTTTGAGGGTCCTGTTGAACCTTTCAGCAAGCCCATTGGTTTGGGGTTTGTTAGACTTTTCATCCTTGGCGTGGTCTCCCGTAACTTTTTGCCTCTGTTCCCCAGGTTGTTGATGTGTGCTGGACTCTGATTTTGCTGTTTTTGTTACTCTGGGCACTTTACTACTGCTAACCAGTGCTAAAGTGAAAGTGCTCCTTTACAAAACGTGTATGTGATTGGTTTATCCATGATTGGCATATTTGATTTACTGGTAAGTCCCTAGTAAAGTGCACTAGAGGTGCCAGGGCCTGTAAATTAAATGCTACTAGTGGGCCTGCAGCGCTGGTTGTGCCACCCACATAAGTAGCTCTGTAATCATGACTCAGACCTGCCATTGCAGTGTCTGTATGTGCAGTTTTACCTGTAAATTCGACTTGGCAAGTGTACCCACTTGCCAGGCCTAAACCTTCCCTTTTCTTACATGCCAGACACCCCTAAGGTAGGCCCTAGGTAGCTCCAAGGGTAGGGTGCAGTGTATGGTTAGTGTAGGACATATAGAAATGTTTTTGATATGTCCTGACAGTGAAATATTGCTAAATTAATTTTTCACTGATGCAAGGCCTGTCCCTCTCATAGGTTAACATGGGGGCTACCTTTAAATCTGATTAAAGTGTAGATTCCCTTTGGGAGCAGATGGACATGTGGAGTTTGGGGTCTCTGAGCTCACAATTTAAAAATACACCTTTTTAGTAAAGTTGATTTTGAGATTGTGCATTTGAAAATGCCACTTTTAGAAAGTGAGCATTTTCTTGCTTATACCATTTCTGTGACTCTGCCTGTTTGTGGATTCCCTGTCTGGGTCAGTTTGACAGTTGGGCTGGTTGCACCTCACACTAGACAGTGACACAAAGGGGGCTGGGGTGGAGCCTGCATATCATGAGCCATCTGTGCCAGGAGGGAGGGGAGGAGTGGTCACTCGCACCTGAAAGGGCTGTGCCTGCCCTCACACAGTGCAGTCTTCAACCCCCTGGTGAGTGTCTGGGGCCTGGCCTGGGCAAGGCAGGATTTCACATTCCAAAGAGACTTTACTTTGAAGTAGGCCTACTTCAAAGGAGAAACTGGGTATAAGAAGGACACCGAAAACCACAGACTTTAGAACACTTCTGGAAACAAGAGGAACCTCTGCCTGGAGAAGAGCTGAGGAGAAGTGCTGCCCTGCCTGTGACTGTGCTTTGTGGAGCCATCCTGCAGTTGCTGCTTCTGCCAGAGTAAGAGGGCAAAGACTTGAGTTTGTGTGCCTTTCATCTTGGGAAGAAATCTCCAAGGGCTTCCTTAGAGCTTGCCTCCTGTTGTTTTAAGTCTCAGGGACAGCAAAGACTTCTCTCTGCCAGCACCTGGAGTCTCTGGAGAGACTCCTGCTCTGACAAGTGGTGCCCTATCCAGTCCCTGGGCCCTTGAAAGGAAAGCTGGTGTAAATCCAAGGAAATCGACTTCGGACGACCTCGGACCGACGCCGCTGCTGAATCCGGTGACGCCGCCTGCACCCGACGCCGTGACCTTTACTGGAAATGACGCCCTTCACAGGCCCAACGCCGCTGCAGCCCCGCTGAAGTCTGCCACTCCGTGGAAGTCGCTGCACCACGTCGTGACCGACGCCGCTCGAAGTGCGTGGATTCAACGTTTTGCACTGACGCCGTGATCCCCGACATCGCGCATCAACTTGTTTTCACTCTTCACCAAAGGTACTGTACTTGGGGGTCTACGCGACTCCATGTCCGGTGGCGCTGGTGTCGGCTCTCTGGGAACGACTCTGTCACGACGCCGTGTTAACACCTCATCGAAGCATTTCGTGTTTCTAATCGCTATTTTTTCATTTTAATCTTTAAAAATTCATAACTTGACTTGTGTATGTCGGATTCTTGTTGTTATGGTCCTGTTTTGTTTAGATAAATATTTCCTATTGTTCTAAACTGGTGTTGTGTCATTTTGTAGTGTTTTCATTAAGTTACTGTGTGTGTTGGTACAAATACTTTACACCTAGCACTCTGAAGTTAAGAGTAATGCTCTGCCAAGCTACCAAGGGGGTAAGCAGGGGTTAGCTGAGGTTGATTCTCTTTTACCCTGACTAGAATGAGGGTCCTTGCTTGCACAAGGGGTAACCTGACTGTCAACCAAAGACCCCATTTCTAACATTGGTGATCAACGGTTGGGATTTGGACCTATTTGTACTTGACATACAGTAAGTAAGTGTAAACCACTGTTTGAGTTGCGACCACTACGTGACCACATACTACTTGTTTGGTGATCTTTTGATTTTTCTCTTTGGGACTGTTTTTGTTCTACTGCATTTTTTTCACTGATTCCTTGATTAACTTTCTTTGGAACTTCATTTGGGAACTTGTTTTTCTGCCTTTGGAACTTTGCACTTGTTTTTGAATCTTCATCATGTCCCAAGCTGGAGATGCATCAATTGGAGCTGACTTTCACCTTGAGAAATTGGAGAGTTATACCAAGGCTCAGTTGAAGCAGTTCTGTAAAAGTTTTGACTGTCCCATTAAGAGCTCATCCAGGAAGGAGGAGCTGCAAAAGGTGCTTAGGGCCTGGGTGACAGCCAAGAGCACTGAAGGACACACCGAGGATGAGGGAGATGAGGAGGAGGAAGAGTGTTCAGTACACAATGGTATTGTGGGTGGGCCTGTTATGTCCAGGGAGAAGGTCTCCAGGGCAGGTAGCAGTGTCTCATCTAAGGGTCTGACACCTGAAGAGTTACAGGACGGACAGGCAGAAAGGGAGTACCAATTAGAGCAGAGAAGGCTAGCCCTTGAGGAGAGGAAGTTAGCGATGGCTCATGAGCTTAGCTTGAGAGAGATGGATCATAGAAGCTAGTACAGTAGAGATGGCGGCAGCAACCCTACAGTGCAGCCTGAGAGGAGGGTGCACATTCCTAAAGACCTTGTGAAAGATTACAAGAGGGAGGATGACATATACTTGTGGTTCAAGGGGTATGAGTCTGCTCTCCACATGAATCTGGTCCCTAAAGCTCACTGGGGGGGCGGGTCTGTGGAAGCACTTTGAGGTAGAGGGGAGGGATACACTGACAGCCTTAGGGGATGCTCAGAATCTCACCTATTCTAGCATGAAGGATGACTTGCTTACAAGGTATGGTCTTTCCCCGGAGCAGTACAAGGATAAGTTTAGGTCCTACAAGAAGAAGGAATCCCAAACATGGTTGGAATGTGTTGATTCTTATTGCAGGTCACTGGATGGTTGAGTGTAGGGCAGTAAGGTAACTACGTATGAGGGGCTTTCCAATCTGATTGCTTGGGAGCACTTGTACAGTTTATGTTTTCCAGAGCTGCACCAACACCTGATTGACAGCAAGCTGACTGACCCCAGGAAGCTTGTGCAGGAAGCGGACCACTGGGAGAGCACCAGGGTCCAAAAGAGGTATGGAGGAGACCACGCCAAGAAAGGGGGGTAAGGGCAAATAGGGGGAGTTCTCTGAAGGGCCCCAGACTGATTCCCAGGGTAAGGATTCCCAACCCCCCAGTGAAAAGAAGCCATGGTTCTCCAAAGGGAAGCCAGTGGCAGGTGGTCCCCCATATAAGTGCTATGCATGTGTCCAGGTGGGTCATGTGAGGAGGGACCCAAAATGCACTAAAAGTACACCGGCACCCACTGGTGCGCCGTCCCAGGGTTTGGCCAGTGTAGTGCTTGGAGAGGAGTTGGTTTCAGGTGGGTGGGAACCAGCTGAGATGACCCTTGTATCACTAGGGGACAGTGAGATGGTCCAGAGAACCCTTGTGCCTGAAAACACTAAGAAGTACAGGCAGTGGGTGACCATTAGTGGACAGAGGGTGGAGGCAGTGGAAGACACAGGAGCCAGTGTGACTACAGTGAGGAGTCAGCTGGTGTCTGAAGAGCAGATTGATCCCCAGGTCCTTCACCAAGTAGTTGCAGTGGACAACTCAGAGCACCTTTGCAGAGTGGTGCAAGTTCCCTTTGAATGGAGGGGGGGTCTCAGGTTCCTTCAAGGTAGCTGTGAGTCCAACCATGGGTGCTGATTGTTTACTAGGCAATGACCTGGAGGATTCACCTTGGAAGGAGGTGGAACACAGGTCTCACTTGGAGATGTTGGGTCTGCCTGGGTGGGTATGCGTACCCACCCAGTCAATCGCAGCCCGTCAGGGTAATCAAGAGCCCCTGGAGCCTGAAACAGTGGCCCAGGGGACCGCCAAGAAGAGGAAGGGCAGGGGGCGCGGGAAACCGGACCCAGAAGTTCCCACGGTCTGGGAGGAGGTGGAGCCTGAGGGTGACGTCCAGAGCCTACAGGGGAACAGGTGGCTGAACTGGGGGAGGTCCCTGAGCTGTTCCAGTGGCAGCAGGAAGGGGGGCCCACAAGGGAAGCATTCTGTGCAGCACAAAAGACATGCCCTACTTTGGAAGGTTTGCGGCAGCAGGCTGCAGACCAGGTGGCTGGCAAGGAGCCAGGATCACACCTGATGTATTGGGAGGATGACCTCCTGTATAGTGAGCCTAAGGTTCCTGAGCCTGGGTCAGCCTGTGTGCTGGTGGTACCCCAGTGCTTCAGGGCCTTTCTACTGGGGTGGCTCATGATGTGCCTTTAGCTGGACATTTGGGGCAGGACAAGACCTTTGAGAGGCTTGTCACCCATTTTTACTGGCCCCTAATGCTCAGGCACTCAGATGCACATTGCAGGTCTTGTCAGACTTGTCAGGCAAGTGGCAAGAGTGGGAGGAAATGTAAAGCTCCCCTCCAGCCTTTGCCTGTTGTCAGTACTCCCTCTGAGAGAGTAGACATTGACATTGTGGGGCCCCTGGATCCCAAGACAGCCATGGGCAACAGGTTTATCCTGGTCTTGGTGGACCATGCCACCCGGTACCCAGAAGCCATTCCTTTGAGATCAATCACTTCCCCTGTGGTGGGTCGTGCATTGATGGGGGTTTTTACCCACATGGGGTTTCCCAAGGAAGTGGTATCCGATAGGGGTACCAACTTCATATTCACATATATGAAGACTCTGTGGAAGGAGTGTGGGGTAATCTACAAGTTCACCACCCCTTACCACCCCCAAAGTAATGGTCTGGTTGAGAGATTCAACCGCGCCTTAAAAGGCATGATAATGGGCCTGTCAGAGCCCTTGAGGCAGAAGTGGGACATCCTCTTGCCATGCCTTCTGATCGCCTACAGGGAGGTGCCTCAAAAGGGACTTGGGTTTAGTCCCTTTGAGCTTATTTATGGCCACCCTGTGAGGTGACCCTTGAGTCTTGTTAATGAAGCTTTGGAAAAATCTCCTAGTAAACCCCCTCAGGATGTATTCAGTTACATGCTGGCTTTGAGAAACCAGACTGCCCGCTTCAGGAGTCTCGCTCAGGAGAACCTGGAAGCAACCCAGGAGGATATTGAACGGTGGTATGACCAGAATGCCACTCTGGTCGAGTTTCAACCTGGTCAGAAAGTGTGGGTGATGGCACCCGTGAAGCCTAGGGCAGTCCAGGATAAGTGGACTGGGCCATTTGAGGTGGTGGAGTGCAATAGCGAAGTCACCTGCCTAGTGGACTTGCGGTCTCCAAGGAACCCTTTAAGGGTCCTGCATGTCAACTGCCTCAAACCTCACTTTGAGCGGACTGAACTGTCCATGCTCCTTGCGACAGATGATGGGGTAGAAGAGGAGAGTGAGCCTCTTCCTGACCTCCTGTCTGCAGGGAAAAAAAGATGGGTCAGTGGAGGGAGTGATCCTCTCCCCCTCCCTGACTGAGGAGGAGCAAGGTGACTGTTGCCACGTGTTGGGACAGTTTTCCTCACTGTTTTTCCCTGATCTCAGGAGTCACACACTTGTGCACACATGATGTGGACACTGGGCACAGTACACCCATTAAACATAAGGTTGACAGGGTGACTGACATGGTCAGGGCATGCATTTAGGATGAGGTATCCAAAATGCTTACCCTAGGGGTTATTGAGCACTCCAGCAGTCCTTGGGCCAGCCCAGTGGTATTGGTCCCAAAGGCCGCTGCCCCTGGTTCCACTCCAGAACTCAGGTTCTGTGTGGACTACCGGGGACTCAATGCGGTCAGCAAGACTGATGCACACCCCATCCCCGAGCTGATGAGCTTATTGCCCCGTTGGGAGCTGCCAAGTACCTCAGTACGTTTGATTTAACATCTGGGTACTGGCAGATTGCCTTAACTGAGGGGGCCAAGGAGAGGTCAGCATTCTCTACACCAGATGGACAGTTTCAATTTAAAGTGATGCCATTTGGGATGAATAATGCCCCTGCCACCTTTCAGAGGTTGGTCAACCAGGTGTTGGCTGGGCTGGATGAGTTCAGTGCTGCCTACCTGGATGACATTGCTGTGCTTAGTTCCACATGGGAGGAACACCTGCAACACCTCTGGGGAGTGTTAGAGGCCCTGCAGAAGGCAGGCCTCACTATTAAGGTGAGCAAGTGCCAAATAGGGCAGGGTTCTGTGGTGTACTTAGGACACCAGGTGGGGAGTGGCCATGTGGCACCCCTACAGCCTAAGATTGACACGATTCTGGCTTGGGATTCTCCCAAGACCCAGAGTGAAGTGAGAGCCTTTTTAGGTCTCACAGGATATTACAGGAGGTTTGTTAAGGAACATGGTACCATTGTTACCCCCTTAACTGAGTTGACTTCTAAGAAGCAACCCAGGAAAGTGATCTGGACAGAGGCTTGCCAGAACGCCTTTGATGCCCTGAAGGTTGCCATGTGCACAGCACCTGTGCTGAAGGCACCTGACTACTCCAAGGAGTTTGTTGTGCAAACAGGCGCATCAGAGCATGGTATTGGAGCAGTACTCTCACAGATTAATGAAGAGGGCCTAGATCAACCCGTAGCCTTCATTAGCAGGAGGTTACTACCCAGGGAACGTACGTGGAGTGCCATAGAACGCGAAGCGTTTGCTATGGTCTGGACACTGAAGAAGTTAAGACTCTACTTGTTTGGGACTCACTTCCGAGTTCAGACCGACCACAGGCCCCTCAGATAGTTAATGCAGATGAGGGGTGAGAATCCAAAACTGTTGAGGTGGTCCATTTCCCTACAGGGGATGGACTTTACGGTGGAACACCGTCCTGGTACAGAACACGCCAATGCTGATGGTCTGTCCAGGTTCTTCCGCCTTAGTGATGAGAACTCCCATGAGGTTGGGTAGATGCTCCCCACTTTCAGCTGGGGGGACATGTGTTAGACTTTTCATCCTTGGCGTGGTCTCCCTTAACATTTTGCCTCTGTTCCCCAGGTTGTTGATGTGTGCTGGACTCTGATTTTGCTGTTTTTGTTACTCTGGGCACTTTACCACTGCTAACCAGTGCTAAAATGCAAGTGCTCCTTTACAAAATGTTTATGTGATTGTTTATCCATGATTGGCATATTTGATTTACTGGTAAGTCCCTAGTAAAGTGCACTAGAGGTGCCACGGCCTGTAAATCAAATGCTACTAGTGGGCCTGCAGCACAGGTTGTGCCACCCACATAAGTTGCTCTGTAATCATGACTCAGACCTGCCATTGCAGTGTCTGTATGTGCAATTTTACCTGTAAATTCGACTTGGCAAGTGTACCCACTTGCCAGGCCTAAACCTTCCCTTTTCTTACATGTCAGACACCCCTAAGGTAGGCCCTAGGTAGCCCAAGGGCAGGGTGCAGTGTATGGTTAAGGTAGGACATATAGTAATGTGTTTTATAAGTCCTGACAGTGAAATATTGCTAAATTCGTTTTTCACTGTTGCAAGGACTGTCCCTCTCATAGGTTAACATGGGGGCTACCTTTAAATCTGATTAAAGTGTAGATTTTCTTTGGGAGCGGATGGACATATGGAGTTTGGGGTCTCTGAGCTCACAATTTAAAAATACATCTTTTAGTAAAGTTGATTTTTAGATTGTGCGTTTGAAAATGCCACTTTTAGAAAGTGAGCATTTTCTTGCTTATACCATTTCTGTGACTCTGTCTGTTTGTGGATTCCCTGTCTGGGTCAGTTTGACAGTTGGGCTGGTTGCACCTCACACTAGACAGTGACACAAAGGGAGCTGGGGTGTAGCCTGCATATCCTGATGAGCCATCTGTGCTAGGAGGGAGGGGAGGAGTGGTCACTCGCACCTGAAAGGGCTGTGCTTGCCCTCACACAATGCAGTCTCCAACCCCCTGGTGAGTGTCTGGGGCCTGGCCTGGGCAAGGCAGGATTTCACATTCCAAAAAGACTTTACTTTGAAGTAGGCCTACTTCAAATGAGAAACTGGGTATAAGATGGGCACCCAAAACCACAGACTTTAGAACACTCCTGGAAACAAGAGGAACCTCTGCCTGGAGTAGAGCTGAAGAGCTGAGGAGAAGTGCTGCCCTGCCTGTGCTTTGTGGAGCTATTCTGCAGTCGCTGCTTCTGCCAGAGTAAGAGGGCAAATTCTTGACTTTGTGTGCCTTCCATCTTGTGAAGAAATCTCCAAGGGCTTGATTCAGAGCTTGCCTCCTGTTGTTTGAAGTCTCAGGGACAGCAAAGACTTCTCTCTGCCAGCACCTGGAGTCTCTGGAGAGACTCCTGCTCTGACAAGTGGTGCCCTATCCAGTCCCTGGGCCCTTGAAAGGAAAGCTGGTGGAAATCCAAGGAAATCGACTTCGGACGACTTTGGACCGACGCCGCTGCTGAATCCGGTGACTCCACTTGCACCCGACGCCTTGACCTTCGCTGGAATGTGACGCTGTTCGCAGGCCCGACGCCGCTGCAGCCCCGCTGAAGTCTGTGACTCCATGGAAGTCGCTGCACCACATCGTGACCGACGGCACTCGAAGTGTGCGGGTTCAACGTTTCGCACCGACGCTGCGATCCCACACTTTGCGCATCAATTTGTTTTCACTCCCCACCAAAGGTACTGTACTTGGGGATCTACGCGACTCCGTGTCCAGCGGCGCTGGTGTCAGCTTGTTGGGAACGACTCCGTCATGACACTGTGTTAACACCTCATCAAAGCATTTTGTGTTTCTAAGCGCTATTTTTTTCAGTTTAATCTTAAAAAATTCATAACTTTTTGTCGTTTTGGTCTTGTTTGTTTTAGATGAATATTTCCTATTTTTCTAAACTGGTGTTTTGTCATTTTGTAGTGTTTTCATTAAGTTACTGTGTGTGTTGGTACAAATACTTTACACCTAGCACTCTGAAGTTAAGCCTACTGCTCTGCCAAGCTACCAAGGGGGTAAGCAGGGGTTAGCTGAGGGTGATTTTCTTTTACCCTGACTAGAGTGAGGTTCCTTGCTTGAACTGGGGGTAACCTGACTGTCAACCAAAGACCCAATTTCTAACAGGGACGATAGGGCGTGGTGAACTTGTAGGTTACCCTATCACTCATCCCACATAGACTTCATATACCCTGACATGAAGTTGGTACCCAAGTCAGTTACTGTCTTCTTTGGGAACCCCACACAGGTGATTATCCCCATGATTGTCCTGGTTACTGCAAATGTAGTCACTGTCTTCAGAGGCATAGACTCCAGGTGCAGGGTGACATAGTCCAGCAAGATCAAGATCAAGATGAACCTGCTGCCCACAGTCTGTCCTGAGGTCCAGAGGTCCACAATGTTGATGCCCACCCATTCAAAGGTAATACAAAACTACAATGGTCCATACGGAGAAGAAATCTCATTTGAATAAACTATGAATCAATAATCAGTATAAATTATATGATCCCCTTACAGTACAAAACGGCATCCTATCCTGCAAACATAAGCCATAAACTGTTGCATATAAAAAAATACAATTTTAATTGTTCGTCCTTATATAATACTACAATTTAAAATATAATTATAATTATCCCCTACCACGCAAAGACAAAAAGGACAGATTAAGGGTAAGAAAAAGTGCTTGTGACTAAAGACAAAGATTGCAGGAAATCATTCCAAATTATTATACAGAAAAAGTATTCATATAGTAGCCTGTTGGTTGACCATTAAACAATAAACCAAATATATCACATTCTGTTCGGGTAACGTGCCCTTAGTTACAGTTGCCCTCAGGTGGACTTCATGAACCAATCCAGGCTGAACCACAATCGTCAAAGTTTTGACTCAACGTCAACAAAAATTCAGAACTCCAGTGCGGGTCTTCATCAGGACTTGAAGGTAAGAGGGAAACAACCCCTGGTATTACTTATATGATGAGGTCAAGACTCAAACCTCAGATGTATATTTTTGATACCTTCAACAAATAAATCACATATTTTCTTATATCTCAATAGAGGGAAATAACACATGAATTAATCTCTCCCCAAATCGATTGCAACGTAGAAGTATTCATCATCTGTTGCATGCCTCATTTTATTCAATAGAATTCCTGGGCATTCAGGGGCCTCCGACTCCACCATTCTGCCAACTTGGAATGAAACTCATGATGAAACCAACTACAGAGGCCCACATTATTGATGCACACCCATTCAAAGGGGTTGCCAATGACTGGAAGAGGAACCATGGGAGCCTTATGCTTCCTTTTTGACTTCCCACCAGCCTGGGAGGTGGGACATGACCTGCAGAGTGAATCTGAGATCACCTTCATTTGAGGCCAATAAAAGTGGGTGACAAGCTTTCCAAAGGTCTTGTCCTGTCCTAGATGACCTTTCAGGGGAACAATGTGAGCCAGCTCCAGAAGGAAGGTTCTGTACCTCAAGGGGACCACCAACACACAGGTTCCACTAGGTTCAGAAACATTGAGTTCACTGTAAAGGAGCCCACTCTTCTAGTAAATCAGATGATCACCAGAGGTGTCATGAGCTGCCTGGCCTTGGCTTGCTGCCATATGCCCACCAGAGTAGGGCACTCTTTATGTGCCCTGCATATTATCCTTCCCTGTAGATTCCAGGAGTTCACTCTTAGGCCCAACCCCACACGGACTGTAGGAGTTTCGAGAGTGGGGTTCCTATGCCTCTTGCCCTCTTTCTTTTTGGCAGGTACCTGGGCCTTCTGCCTACTGTGTCAGATGGCCACAGATCAAGTGGTCAGGCATACCCATTCAGGCAACTCCAACATCTCTAGGTAGAACTGGAGCTCCACCTCTTTCCAGATGGTGTGCCCCATGTCATAACTGAGCAGACAATCCACAGACATGGATAAACCCACAGCTATCCTCAAGGAACCTGAGAACTCCCCCCATTCAAAATGAACTACAGCTTCAGGATAGTGATTCTCTTGGTTGTCAGCTGCTACATCCTAGTAGTCTATATTAGGTATTACTTGTTCTGAGGATGCCAGATGACACCTGAGGGTGTCATACTGGCTCCTATGTCTCACACAGGCTCTATCCTCTGCCCATTGATGGTGACCTACTGCCAGTAATCTTTGGTGTTTCTAGACATGTGGACCGTTAGTACCATCTCTCCATCACCCAGGGACACTATGGTGCAAGGGTGCTTGCATTTCATGTGTGATTGTTATGTGCAGGAAGGGACATCTTCTGCCTGGAACATTCCCCCTCCCCCACCATCCACTTCTGCACTGCTCCATCACTCACCAACTTCAGGAAATGGCTCAAGACCTGCCTTTTTGACTGAGACCACCAGCAAGCATCTGGATGCCCTCATGGGTGACATACAGCACTGTCTAAGTACAATTCTAAGTCTAAGTACAATTTGATTGATTGAGAGTAAAATGTAATAAACAAAAACACCAATTTGAAGAAAAAAAATCAGTAAAGGGAAGGCAAGAAAAAACACTAAACGCCAATGATAGTATATGCAAGTGCAAGACCAGGATCCAGGCATGATTTTAGGCTGACCAGGATGGATTGTGGTTTGGACACACCATGTGGGCTTGTCACAGTCAAAGATTTTACCTTTTGATTTTGTCTTTTTTATGGAGCACAAAATGCCCAGAGGAGCAAGCTTGAAGTTGTATCCAAAGAGGGTGCATTAAAAAGGTTCCCTTAACAGCACCGGTGGTCTTGAAAGTCCAAAAAGTATTTTGAGTTGCAAATTGTCAGGATTTCTTGAGCAGCTCCTCTGGATCACTTAGGAGGCTCACAGGGCCTCTTGGACAGCAGGGCTAACTCCAGTAAGATGCAGTCCAAGTCCAGGTGGTACTGGTCAACTCGTCAGTTCATGAAAAAGACCTCTTGTAGCTTGTTGTGTCCCTGTGGTCACACAGGAGGTCAGCCACCTAACCCTTAGAGTCTACTTCTTTGCCCTGTGTTCGGAGGGTACACATCCAGTTCATCGGGGCTCCTGTTCATGTCACAGTCAGCAGGCACAGTCCTCTTCTGCTCTTTTGCATATCCAGAAATTCTTCTGAGGAGGGTGTCTTGATATACCACATTTATTGCTAGCGCTAGCTAGTGGTCTGTGCCCTCACCAGTGGGTAAAGGTTTCCAGTGGCATCCCTCCCCACTTTTTCAGTAGTTCATGTTTGTCCTACTGCAAACAATCCCCCAGTGCCCGTCACTCGTAAAACCCAAGATGTGGAAACCATTTCGTCCTCGTACATAGGTATTGGGTCCACCTGGAGGCATGGCCAAATAAATTACTCCCTCCCTGTGTCCACTCCACACAAGTTCTGAAGGTCGCTTCCCTCCAACTAGGTACAGAGACAGCCTGGCTAGTGGGGTCCTTGTGAATAAAAGGCTTCTTCTTCAGGTCTCTCCTTACAACTATGAATGGTTGGGTCACTTTAAAAAAATGAGGTTCCTGGGCCAACCCCAACTGTCCTTTTAAGGGTGATAGGGATCAAATTGTCAACACTCAGTCTATCCTGCAACCAGTCCTAAGCCACTGTACTGCTCTGGTTTCCACACCTCATTACAGTTAAACACTTGCTGTGCAGCTGCTGACATGCTAATGTAAAATAGCCTCCAGAAGCTCCAAATTGAGAAAGGCAACTTTCTAAAAGTTATTTTTCCTAAATATTTATCAAACCTCTAACGTCACCAAATAATTGGGATTTTAATAAATATTATAAAATAGACTTTGAACTAATATTTTTGTTGTTTTGTGTCAACATGTACAGAATAAAATTTATTGTCAGCATTTTGACATTTTCTACCATCCAACTACTGCCAGTGAAAATAGCTTTTGGGGTTTACTTTCTTAGGAAACATGCAAACTTTAATTTAGCAGATGTTGCACTTTCAATATTATGCACCTCATTTTGTGGGTGACAAGACGTACTTAGGGGTGACATATTAATGTTTAAAAGCAGGGACTCCAGCAGTCAAATGGGTTATTTAATTTACTTGGAAAGGTTTGAGAGCATTTTTTATGCTGCTGCAGTCAGGCTACCCATACTAGACCTGAAGCCAACCATGTGAATGGCACCGTGGGTGCTGTAGTCAACAGTCGGCATTTAGCTCACAGGCCCTGACTATATTTCCTACACTGTATACTAGAAACTTATAGGCGAGTAAAATGTATCAATCAGGTTTAAGCCAATTCAACCATGTTTAAAGGAAGAGCACATGCCCTTTACTCCTGTTTAACTGGGTAAAGGGCAAGCACTTCAAAATGCAGCATAAATAGGGTCCAGGAAAGAGAGGATCAGTTTGAGTTGCAGATAGAGAAAATATTATATAAAATATAAGCAGGAGTGATGGAGATGTGACATTGTTGGTTATAATAAATTATCTAGGGCAGGCGTGAAGGCTGGTGGTGATGGTAGATTGACTGTTGTGGAGTGGGTGAAATGACTGCGGTACAAATTAGCAGGAGGCTGTCTGGTACTGAATATAAGTGAGAAAGAAAGGCATAGCATGGTGGTATATGACAGAATTTATGTCTGGGTAAACAGAGGAGGAGGATATGAAAAGAGAGAGTAGCAAAATAGTTATGGGATAAATGAAAGATTCAGCAGTAGTACAAAGCTGGAAGAAGGCACCACAAAGCTTTACTGGGAGTATGAGGTTGAAAGTGGAGTATGAATATAGGAACAGGAGAGTGGAGTTTAGTTGAGGGATAGAGAAGAAGGAGGTTAATTAATGGGGGTGTTACAATGAGTACAAGCTCTATTTAGCAAAACTCGTCCCTGTAACAACCAAGCTTAGAGCAACAGGATAAGGGTGAGGTATATAATACTGTCAAAGGCTGAGGAAGTACATGGGTATATTCATCGCAGTGACAGTAACTTGAAGAAGTTGAGAAAGTGTAGGAAGTATATAGATGCAGAAGCAAATAACAGGCAGCAGTTAATTGAGGTAAGTTAAAGGTATAACAGGTAGCATCCACATACCAAGCAGAAGTCCATGTAGCAGAAATCCATAGGCCACACAATCACAAAGTATATTTCACAGGTAATATCTGAATTTGGAACAAATCAATGTTAAGTAGCCAAGAAGCAGCTAACTCAAAGGTTGCTTGGTGAGATAGAAACCACAGGGAGATAACCAGTGATAGTGAGTGACAAGTAGTGATAATGATGGTTAAAACGTCTACATAGAGTAGGCACTCCAAGCCCCTGGTGCTGCTAGTGAATAACACAATTCACTGGCAGCTCCAGAAGCCGAATAAGAACATTCCAAAAGTGGTGGAAGGAGTCAAACAGCAGACTGCAGATGCAGAATAAGTTTAAAATTCAAACAAATAATTAACTCCTGTTATCAACTTGATTAAAAAAGGATGCACAAGATAAACTATGATGCAGAATAGGAACAATTTGCAAGCATTACCCTGATGCAGAATATTTCTCAAGTCATATGAAGAGGCTGACTAATAACAATTAACAAGAAATGAAACAATGAACAATCACAAGAGGCATCCGGTTGAAAAATAAAACTTCATAAGCAATGAGAGCAATATAGCCTTTTCTATGAGAGTACATCTTTAATGTTAGATTATCTGTTTTTCTTGTACGGATTTTTGAGTTTTCATTTGATTTACATTGATGCTTTTGAAGATTCTCTAAATAGTTTACATTCTCTGATTATCATAGAGTTGTCATTAGTGGCTCTTTAGTTATGGTTAAGAAAGTTAGTCTTGAGGTTAGTGCACATGAAAAATACTTTCTATTTATAATAAATTTCATTATGTTTGATGTGCCCAAAATGTTGTGATATGTACACATTTGTCATTTTGAGTAAAATATGCAGAGTGGAGAACGTCTGCATGAGAACTGTTGGAAATGGGATCTCTTGTTAGCAGTCAGTAGTAGTAGGGACGCACACTCTAGTCAGGGTAAGGGAGATACTCAGCTCAGATAACCCCCTGCTTTTCCCCTTGATAGCTTGGCACAAGCAGTCAGGATTACCTCAGAGGCAATGTGTAAACTATTTGTTCAAACACACAGAGTAACACAGTGAAAACACCACAAAAGGACTTCACACCACTTTGGAAAAATAGCCGATATTTATCTAAATCAAACAAGACTATAACGACAAAAATACAACATACACAAGCAAAGATATGAATTTGTTAATTAAAAAGAGTCTTAATCCATAGAAATCAATGGATGCATTGTTTTAGCACAAAGTACCTGATGTGGTTAAAAAAAAAAAAGCTGTACGGGCAAGTGTGCATCGGAAAAGCAAGCAATGTGTCGATTCCCTACTTGCAAGTGCGGCAGTGCATTGATTCTTTCTCTGATGGGCAAGCAATGCTTCAATTCTTTTCTCGCAGGAAAGGAATGTGTTGATTTCTGGACAAACAGCCTCAGGTTCGTGCAGTGATGTTGAAGATTTTGACACCCAAGTTTGATGCATGGAAAATTCCGACGTGCTGTACAAAGGATCTGCGTTGAGAATAGGCTCTGTGTCGGTTGTCAGCTGCGGGACAGGTGCTACATCGATCTTTCTGATGCACACACAGCAGTGTGGTATGGATGTTCCCTAGCAGGTTCCCAGCCTCCTCTTCTAAGGGCCAGGAACTGGATTTGACACAATTTAGCAAGCTAGAACTCCCAGCAGAAGACCCCAGGCACTGGCAGATGAAATCTCTGATGTCCCTGTGACTTCAGAACAGGAGGCAAGCTCAGTCCAAGCCCTTGGAGAAACTTCACAAGCAGGATTTCAGAAAGCAAAGTCCAGTCCTTTCCCTCTTAATGCAGAAACATCAGCTGGTCAGCACAGCAAGGCAACAGAAAGAGTGGCAAGTCCTCCTGAAGCATCAAGCTCTTTTCCTTGGCAAAGGTTCCTCTTGATCCAGAAAGTAATCTGAAAATCTTGGGTTTTGGGTTCACTACTTATACTCAGTTCTGCCTTTGAAGTGGGCAAACTTCAAAATAAAGTCTTTGTAGTGCTCAAGACCAAGCCTCTTTCTTGCCCTGACCCAGACACACACTAGGGTGTTGGAGACTGTATTTTGTGGGGACAGGCACAGCCCTTTCAAGTGCAGGTTGTCAGCTCCTCCCTCCCACTCTAGCTCAGGAAGACGCATCAGGATATGAAGGACACACCTCATCTCAATTTGTGTCACTGTCTAGAGTGAATCCACAAACAGCCCAACTGTCAGTCTGACACAGTTGTGTATTCAGCAGCCAGGCAAAGGCACAGAATGGTCAAGCAAGAAAATTCCCACTTTCTAAAAGTTGCATTTGCAAACAAACATTCTGAAAAAACAACTTCATCAAAAGGTGCATTTTTAAATTGTGAGCTCAGAGACCCCAAACTCCAGATCTTCATCTGCTCCCAATGGAAAACTGCACTTAAACGATATTTAAAGGCAATCCCCATGCTAACCTATGGGAGAAATGGGCCTTGCAATAGTGAAAATCGAATTTGACAGTATTTCACTATCAGTGTATGTAAAACACAACAGTACCTGTGCTACCTTTTAAATACACTGCACCCTGCCCCTGGGTCTGACTTGGGCCTACCTTAGGGGTGGCTTACATGTAGTGAAAGGGAAGGTTTGTGCCTGAATTGGCAGTGCAAAACTGCACAGACGGAAACAGCAGTGGCAGGTCTGAGACATGTTTACAGGGATACCCATGTTGGTAGCACAATCGGTATGTAAGGCCCATTAGTAGCATTTGATTTACAGGCCCTGGGCACATCTGGTGCATTTTACTTACCAGTGAATCAAATATGCCAATCATGGATAACCAATCACCTATACAATTTAAACAGAGAGCATACGCACTTTAGCACTGGTTTGTAGTGGTAAAGTGCCCAGAGTCTTAAAGCCAACAAAAACTGGTCAGAACAAATAGGAGGAAGGAGGCAAAACATTTGGGGTTAACCCTGTAAAAAGGGCCAGGTCCAACAAGAACAAATAGGTCAGAAATAGATCACCCAAATTATGTCCCCTAAAGACCAGTACAACGTTTAACCACCGACACAGGAAACAAACACAGGCTAGGTTTATCAAGGAGATTCTGTTGCGTGATCTTCTTCCAACAAACGCATTATTTGACGGAGATGCTGCGACCAAACTAGTGAAGCACAAACTCATACAAGAGCCTGAAAAAAACCTTTCATCCAAAGAATTTCAATTCGAAAAGGTGTCCTCATTGAAAACTGCTGTTGTTGTGAACTATATGTCACAATTGGTAATGGTCAAGATTTCATCCATGCAAAACTTCAAAGAGGTCACTCAGGCTGTTCTACAAATATCAAAGTCAGTGTGCACTTTGCAAGAACTGCTCATTGTCTTTGACAGTTATCTTGAACTATCTGCCAAAGAATGTTAGAGAATCAGACAAATGTCTACCAGTGGAACAATTGCCCTCCCCTGCATTAAACATTCACCACCTATACCTGTGCAACTTAATATATACCTAGTCATCGAACAAGATGAACTTGGAGATGTAAACTCGCCAAAATATTGTTGATGCTTCAATAAATATTGAATTTCCAATTATTGCAAGTGGAATGATTGTCAATGAGGAGTTTGTGCCTTCAGAGATATACACAAAAGGTAAGGCCCATATTGTTCAAGAATGTAACAGCAAATTGGAGGAAGATAACCTTCATGTTGTGCCACATGTTCAGTGGGCTCTTTGAAATAGTTTTGATCAAATCCCTGTACTGTCAAATGATACAGATGTTATTATTGTGCTACTTAGATTTGTTACATTGTTCGTAAATCAAGGATTGTCAGAGTTATGGATATGTTATGGAACATGCAAGAAAATGCACTTAATCTTGCTTCAAATTTTGTAAAAGAAACTTGAGCCAGAGATACCCACTGTTCTTATCAACACACTTACGGGCTCATTATGTACATGGCGGTCTGGGCGGCCATGCCGGCGGTGGCAGTAAATACCACCATCCGGCATGGCAGCCCAGACTGCCATATAATGATCTGCCCAAAACCCCACAGCGTAAGACACCGCCACCGTGAGCGGTAATGCTGGCAGGGTGGTGTATTCCTATCCGACAGGGCAGCGCTGCAAGCAGTTCTGCCCTCCAGATAATGATACCCATTTCGCCAGCCTTTTCCCAGCGGTTCACACCACCAGGGAAAGGCTGGTGGAATGGGTATCTTTGGGTGATTTGGGGCCCCCCTGGGGGCCCCTGTACTGCCCATGCACTTGGCATAGGCAGTGCAGGGGCCCCTGTGCAGTGTCCCATCGCACAGGATCTGCGCGACGGGTGCAGCTGCACCTGCCTCACAGAGGCATTGCCCCAGCCATGCATTCTGCTGGGCCTGTGGGCAGAAACAATGTTTCCGGCTGCCGGCCCAGCAGCATGTTCTTTATGCGGCCGGCGGGGTCCCAGGGCTGCTGGCGGTCCGGTAAATGACCGCCAGCATGAACACGGTGGTAAACACTGCCGTGTTTATAATGAGGGCCATAGTCTTACGGGAGATGGCACTATGAGCAAAATTGGAACAAAGTTTGGAGCTTTAACTGCTGAACCTGTGAATTTTCTTAAAGGATTTTCTGAGACAGAAGAAGATAGTGACCTTAAAGACATAGAAAAATATCTTGTGCATGTGTGGAAAACGAGTTCTGACTGTCATACATTTGATGATCTTCTGTACTGTGAGTCCAAGAGATCAGTTCTGCTAAGTTAACTTCCAGTGGCATCATATTCTGTGCATGGACACATTAAAAAAGCGTTCCACTTGATCAGATGTATAAATGTTTTGAATCATGGATTTGTAGAGAATTTGGTTGAGAAATTATTGATGGGATGCTAAAACCTATGAAATTTCTAAAACCTTTGCCCATAGAATTTATATGTACATGTACTTGCAAAACCTGTGTGTTGGAAAATGGGTTATTGGTAAGGGCAGGTAAGTACCTACACTTAGCAATAGGCCACTAACCTCCACTTAGGTACAGTTAGGTCTCAGTACATTAAACCTAGCTCAGCCCTTGGTGGCTTGGCAATGAGCGACAAGGCTTAAGTTAGGAGACAAAGAGTAAAGCATTCAAATATCACAAAACAGTAATTGAATAAAACACAGGAAACAGTTTAAAAATCCAAAACCAATTTATAAAAATAGGAACTAATTTTAGTTTTACAATGACACCAAAACTAATAAAATCGGATAAACGGAAACAAGAGATATGAATTTTTAAAGAATTAATGCTTTTTAGCGATCATGAATGAATAATCTGGTAATCTGGTCGCACCTCGACCGGGGCAATGTCAAAGTTTGAGGCCAACAGCAATGGAGCCCTGCTTGGCTACAGCTCATGGGAGGCCTCGGTCAAAAGTTTACCTTCGGATTAGTCATTTTTCTGGAGATTTTCTTCAGCGGGACCAAGTCTCCAGTCCAGTCTGACCTCCTGGAACTGTTCCTCAGATACTCGTTGCGGTAGCCCTTGGTAGAGATTTTTACCTTCGACTTAGTTGGTTTTTTTCGAGATGAAAATCCTTTGACCAGGGTAAACCTGAATCTTGATCCTACGTCCCTGGAGCCCTCTTCAGATACACTGCCTGGGAGATCCCAGTCAACTTCCCACATTCTGACTTAATAACTTTTTCAGAGATTTTCTTCACCGGGATGAACCTGCAAGTCAGGCCGGGTCGCGGTCGAGGCAAGCCAGCTAGAGTTGGTGCGGTCGGTTTATGGAGTTTTTTTCTAAAAGTTCTCCAAAGTTCTACAATCTTTTGGATATTCTTCCAGATGTTCCTTTAAGGTTCTTTTGAGGTTCACAGCTCACCCCAAGGTTCCCTCCTTGAAGGTGCAGACTACAATTCCCAGAATGCACCTGGCGCAAACTCCTTTTTGGCCACTGGACAGTGGTCAGCTAGTTGGTTTCTTCAGGAGTTGGTGCAGGGGACTCTGATTAGCAAGTTTTCACCTGTAGAAAACAGAGAGTCACTTCTTGAACCAGTTGAAGCCAGGCAAAGTCCTTCTTGTGGAGAAGCTCAAGTGTGCAGCCGGTGCAGTCCTCCAGAGTGCATTGTCCAGGTGTCAGGCCAGGGGTCCAGCATGGCAGTCCTTCTTGCAATCTGGAAGAGATCTGAGGTGTGGATGCAGGTCTGCCAGGTTTATCCTTGCTCCTGGGTGAAAAACAGAGGGGTCCTGGTTCTCGAATCGGGTGCAGGGTCCTTCCCCCTGTGATGACCACTTCATGGGAATTGTGGCAACAATCAATCCCAGGTAGCAACATTCCTCAAAAATCCATCATGGCTGAAAATTATTTTTGGAGGTTACATCTGGCTGAGCCCACCCACAGATGTGGCTAAAAATCCTAAACACACCACTCACCTGCCCTCTCCTAATCTAATCAAGGGGACACCTAATTGTATGGGTTTGTAGGATGTGAGGGAGGTGCTGGGTTGCGTCAAATATCCTTCCCTGCCTTTAAAGACCAGTTTGGCAGCCCTCCCCTTTCCGGCCTCTTCATCTGCTGAGGTGAGATCTACTCCCAGAGGCACATCTCTTTGTATGGAGCTAGGCCACTTCACACCTCATCAAGGCAGCCTAGCCAGGCTGCCAGAGGCTGACCAATCAGAGCAAAGCAGCAAAAACACTGCAGGGCTGACGTTGACAACTTTTCAGGTAATGTTTAACACTCTTTACCTGAACAAGTTATATTAAATCCCACAACTAGAAGTGGTGGGATTTATTAAAACAATGAATTGGATACCAAACTTGAGGTATCTTTTACTTAAGGCGACTTTTAAAATTAAAATAAAGTCTTCCCATTCTAGCCTGTAGAGGCCATTCACTACAATGAGGGAAAAACACATTTGGCTGTTTTACCTCACCAGGGCTTATAAAACTATTTTTGTAGGGTCCCTGCTTATAGTTTTATGGCACCCAGCCTTAGGGGCACATAGGGCACACCTTAGGGGTGGCTTATATGTACAAATAAGGTCTTTTAAGACTTTGGAACTACTTTTAATTGCAAGGTTGGATTTGCATGTAACTTTAATTTAAAAGCAGCCAGCATGGCAGGCCTGCCCTTAAAATGACACTTGGCACCTCAGCAGTGCACCTATGGGGGCACCACCTATGCTGATGTCTCTAACCCTACATGCCCTACCATATACCAGGGACTTATAGGTGGGTTATTTTTGCCAATTATAATTAGCTTAATTTGGATATCCACTTTACACAGAGCACTGGCCCGGGAACTGGCAAGCAGTACCCAGGGCACAGCCAAGAGTCAGTAACCACCAGTATCTGTCCAAATGGTTTGGGGGTGACCAGGGCAAAAAAGGAGGACTTTCCTACACTGTGCTACAAAAAGATGTCTCTGTCGATATGCTCTTCTCAAATGTTCAACATTCTGCAAATGTACCACAAGCGATGGTAGAAACAAATAAATAAAATGAATTATGAAAATGTGTCTAAAACAGGAGTGATAAACATTATTTTTTTTTATTTTCAGATCATAAACATTGTTTGGTGTAGCCATAACAGGATTAAAAAACATTATTATTTGTTTCATTTCATGATTTCTATATATGTATAAAAATAACAGAACGGTTGCTCTGAGGAGTTATTTCTGTTTCTACAAGACTACTTGACCTCCAAAACCTATGTTTGACACCAAAATGAAGTATATAGGTCTTATGGTTCCTGAAATATTACATAATCACTGCAACACATCTGCCATTTAAAAATATATTTTTTTGAAAAATTCAGCCAGGAGCATCAATGTCCATCCAAGCTAAATTACTTCTTTAATGATCCAAAAACACAAATCAAAAATGAAAATCTTTGGACAACATTTTTTTACAGAGGTCTATCATGGGGTAGGGGTTAGTAATCTAACAGTCATAGTTTGCAATCAGCAAATTCTGTCTTTTTTCTGTCTGAGCTCAAATGAATATTGTTGATAATGATCCTGTCACTGTGAAATTGATTTCTCATGTCTGAGTATTCATATATCATTATCCCACATTTTAATTCTTGCTTTAGTGCACTTCAACTAAGTTAGTAGAGTGTCAGATTACAATGGTATTGATGATGTTTGGAGGTCTTGAATTTTGCAGGCAAGAATTTGGGGGGAGAGAGAGAGGTTGAGAGAGAGGTTGCGAAAGAGAGAGGTAGAAGGAGAGAGTGAGACAGAGAGAGAGACAGAGAGAGAGAGAGAGAGAAACAGAGAGAGAGTGAGAGAGAGTTAATTTAGTGCCTCATCAGGGGTAGTAATCGGTTTATAGATGCAAATAGGGAAAAACAAGCCCACCACATTAGTACCAAGCCATTCTATTTCTTATTTGACTGATACCTTCTGCAGGTCCTTTTTTAAAAAAATAAAAAATCAATATGCTTTCTGAACTGTTTTATGGTCACTTCAAAATCATTATGTTGTACAAAAGTGGCTATATTGTGATATTTATCTGATTACATGTGGTTGTACTGTTGCTCTTTTGAGACACTGCAGTTTTAATCCCAACTACAAAATCAAAATGGCATCCTTGGCAAAGCAACTGGCCAGTCATTCTTCCAAGCTTAAAATATTTGGAAGTAGGTGTCTTTGGGCTTACCTTTCGTAGCCAATGAGATATAGAAATGGACATGGCTCTAAAGTCAAGAACTCTAGTATCACTCCAGAACATGTCCAGATAGGCTCCAAAAGCATAAAACCAAAGCCCAGATTTACTAAGCCCTTGCATTGCCCTTGCATCATGCAAGGAAACACAAATCAATTCAAGGGCTTAAGTCAGATGTATCAAACAATGCAGTAGACAGCCTGCACCATGTTTGTCGACTTGTTTGGTGCAACTATTGTGCTACGTCAGCCTGTGTGATGCAGGAATTAATGTATGCAAGGAGAGTGTTCCCATGCAGATTCCAATGCAATAGTAACACAGTGGGATTTACAAAGACATTTCTGCATAATGCAGCTTCACACAGTGTAATGCAGCATTGTCAATACATCAAACTGCAACGCATGATCAACGCAGGTACACGCAATGACACAAGGGTATCTACATAAATGGGTTCCACATCTAACACATTGTGGCAAGCTTTTCTCAGCATGGGGAGGAAGGAGTGCATTTTCAGGCTAAGGGTGGGCTTAACTTGCACAATGTTAGGTAGCATCTGTTTGCTAAACTATCAAAAATTACATTAAATTAGGCAAAATGCACCTTGCACTGTAAAAAGTACTAATAGATCAATTCAGGGAAAACTCAACTTGGAAATGTAATTTTGAGTTGATTTCCAGCTGCTTGCATTCAAAACACTGCCACTCACCCTGTGCATTTTTGCCTTTACAAATGTGCATGTAAAAAAATCTAACTGATATGTTTGTTGGCTACCAAGTTAAAGAAACTGTCCCTTACATTCAAAACACTGCTATTCACATTCAAATTTGCAGTTTTGCACTCCAAAATTGTCTGACTGGTAGGTTCTGGTAAAAAATATACTTGAAATGCAGCTCACATTGAGAAATTACTTGAACGGTACACCTTACATTAAAATGTTTCCCTAAAATTACACAATGTGGAGTAATGGCATAATTGTGTTAATTTTGCGTAGATTTTGCTACACAAAATTACCAAAATTATGCCAATTACTCAAGAGTAATTAACATTTTGTCTTGGTCTAATTCACAAAAAGGAGCTCCATCGCAGATCTCAGGGTGGAGGAGTAAATTCAGCTTTATAGAATCAAGAAGCCTGGAGTTGTTAAAAAAGATTTCCACAAGTTTACAAACAGGAATAGAATGGTCAACTGCCATACTACCACATGTGATACTGACGGCAGTACTGTACATGTTGGGCTAAGGATCATTGCAGAAGAGATCTGCCTTTTTGGCTGGAAATTTAAGGGTAGTGTCTTTTGCTTTTCTACAATCTGTGCTGGATGGTATCCTTTAGCTACCCCCACAATACCTGAAGCCAGCCAGGAACTGCCTAGTATCAAACATGGATTTTATGATATTTTAGATTTTTTTCATGTATTTGGAGCAATTGATTGCATGCATATGCAATGGTGCCACCTGCAACTATTGCACACATTGACAGGAATCATAAGCACAAATATTCAATCAATGTGCAGGCAATTGTGGACCATAAAGGCATATTCACCACTGTGGTAGCCAAGTATTGAAGAAGTGTCCATGATGATTATAATTTTTGACACTGCACCATATCTGAGGGCCTCCAGAATGGGACATGTGGATATGGTTTACTGATTGCTAGGTCCACTTTCACAGCTATGCATTTGCATGTGGATGTGAAATGTAAATGATAATATCCAATTTAGGATAAATAACATGTTCCATTTACCCACAGTGAGTGAAATGAAGCAAACACGATAACCAATTCCTTACCAATGGGTGGCATTGTAATTCATCTTTCGTGCAATGTAGCACAGCAAGAAAAGTTCCTGCACTGTGTTACATGAAAGGGAGATATCAGGAATGCTTCATATGTAGAAAGATAAGAAACATTTCTATACTGTCCTTGCTCTGGTGTACTGTGTGCAGTCTAGCACTGATGCAGGTACCATATTGCAAAGGTGTCTGCATTATGGGTAAGGATTTCTTTGGTTGGGGAAGATATACCTTCCTGCACCAAAACTATTTAAGTGTGGGCTAAAATGCAATATATGTGAAAAGAGGAAAGAAGGAGGAGGAATACCAATTTTTCACCTTGTTATGTCTGGGTCTGCGAGGTGCGCTATTTTGACAAAGTCCCAGATTTACTAGCTGTAGTAAATCTTGAACTACCCCAACACCCATGGGTAGATGCATGGGAATGGACATGATCCACCAATGGGAAGGCTCCCAGCCAGAAATATAATGTAACACAGTTCAAGCACCTACCTTGCGTTACAGTTCTTTACCAAGCCACACAAGGCCATGCAAAACATACCTTGCCTGGCTTTGTAAATATCACTGAAGCCATTGGTTTGTTCTTGCATCACCTTGCATGGTGCAAGGACAATGCAAAGGTGTCATGCATCTGGGCCTCTATGTATGGTAAGTCTCTTAAATTGATTAGTGATCAAAATTACACAATGAAATGCAGTACCTAAATGTTTTGGTCATGTGTTGCTTTTTGACAAAGGTCTCATTTCCACTGAACATTTGAAATAAGACATACAACTTTGTCACAAAGTATGACCTCACATTTGTGGATATATAACACTAACTTGTACACTCCTGTGCCAATATACCATTTCTTATGTGTCATGGCAAACCATATTACTGTAGTGCTGCGGTCGCATCCGAAACTTGCATCAAACACAGTCTCAGGCAGGTGTGATGCGCAGTGCTTCTCCTGCAGTGAGGATGCAGGAAACTTCTGGGATCTGCCACATTCAACCTTTCTGCTCATCTCATGGCAGGCGGTCTACTGTTGTCCTCAGCACCTCCATATTGATCTTGGGGGACATGATGCAAGGAGGTACCTTGAGCACTTCCATGTTCTTGGTGTTTCTTCTTTCCAAAATCTATTGGGAAGGAATTATTATTGACCAGTGAAATATGACAGTCATCCTTAGTTCCCCTTTGCACTTTTCCAAATCCATCTTGGCTTCCTTTTTCCCCTGATATAATTTCCTGGGTTTTGTGCGTAGAAGAAGGTCAGAACTGCCTGGAACTTGTGTCACAATGCTTCATTAGTCCTGTTGAGGGTTCTACACTTCCTGCTGTTTTCCTGGTACTGATTTCTGTCCTGGTATTCTGCTACTTACATCCTGCTCCTGCTTTTGCATCTGCCAGTACTTTAGTTGCCTTCCTCTGCAGTAATAACTCCTAGAGGTCTTGCCAAGTTGTTTTTTCCTCCAAACAGGGGCCTTTTCTGGAAGGCACTATTTGCTTAGCCACTTGCTAGCGTCTGCAGCATCATGGCTGCCTGAAGGGCTTTCCTATAACTCTGGTAGACCAAGATCTTGAATACCTAGGCAGTCCACTCTCTTTAAGCTTGCTGGGTTAGAGCCAGGTGTGGTTCGGTTCAGCGTGACAGTTACGACTGATTTAAGAAATATCTACACACAGACACATCCAAAATATACTTCTCATCTCTGTACATGACTATAACATAATCAACCATCCAAAATGTACTCACACATAGGTCTACATTTGTGGCCCCATGTCTTGTATATTGTATGTGTCACCTGTGTCACTTGCAACTATATCTGAGCACAACATAGTGCTGTAGTATGAATACACGTAATCTAAGGAATATACTACATGGATAGTAAGGTTCCATTGTTAAAACATGGAAGCATTATCTGTTCAGATACATATCTGTCACTTCAAATAACAAATAATTGATTTAAGTTATTTGTTTTTCTGCACTGTTAGTCACTGTCACCAAAACACATACAGGACTATCTGATATTTGTGTTCAATAAACACAACAGAACATTGAACTAAACTGTGTTTTACACAAAATAAATACAAAATAAATATGTTGACAATATGTAGAGATGCTCGACATAGTGTAGGGTCTTTCTGACACAGAACTATGACAAAACCAAAGATTACCGGGGCGTTATAGTTAGTACTGAAGTTACTCCCACAAAAGCACATACATTTGTCAGTTATAGCTAGAATTATTTCAAGCAATTATAACTTGTGCCTTAAGGTAACTATTACTCTTGCCCCCGCCATGTAGTTATCTAGTTAATAATTTTACTGCAGATGTTATAGTGACATTATCAAAGATGTTACCAAAGATGTCATAAATGCTGGAATTTGTGGGGTAATTAGCAGTGCGTTTTGAAGGCACGAGTTATAGCTGCCTGATGGCGCGAGTTATAGCTAATTAAAATAACTCTAACTTTAACTGCTGAATTTCCCGGTAAGCTTTGTTTTTGTAAGTGAATTACTAACTTTTTTTTTAATTCTGTGTCCTAACTATGACTGTCAGCTCCCACCAAGCAAAAGCAAACCCGTTTGTCCTGGGGATTGACACCCTGGTACTGGCACCGAGGGGTGGCAGTCTCCAGGGAAATCATTGCCTCCTCCAGGGGGGGAGGCACGTGGTCCTCATCCACTGTGAAGTAGCACCGGGGAGGTGATGGTCCTCCAGGTCAGGGGTCCGCAACAGACCCTCTTCCTCCTTTAAATTCATCCCCAGGAAATGGGCTGTCCCTGAGGCTAAGGCGGGGCCACACAGGCCCTGCGTACATTAAGATTAAAGTCCCAGGGAAGTGGTGGTCCCAAGGGCTGCATGGGGGCATGCAACCACATATTGATTAAAATAAGAGGCCCAGGGAGGTGGCAGTCCCCAGGGCTGTGGGGTGCTCACAAGCCCCCCACACTCATTAAGATTTAAGCCCCTAGGGAGGTTGTTGTCCCTGGGACTGCGGGGGGGCATGCGCTCACCCACACTCATTAAAATTAAATTAACTCATTTTAATTAGTGCATTAAAATTAAAGCACTCAGGGAGGTGCCAATCCCTGTGGCTGTTGTGGCTGTTGTGGGGCCCAGTGGGGCCTATCCACATAATAATTATAAGCCCTAGGTAGGTGGTGGTCTGTGGGGCAGAAAAGTGGCATAGGAGGGGGGGGTCCCATGTGCCTCCCGCCTTCATTTTCTTTATGCCCCCAGGACCTGGCTCACCAGTGGGCGTTATAAAAACAAGCTTGAAAGCCCGCACTTAAAAAACCTTTTGTCACAAATTTACAATGACGTTGCAAGTCTTTGCAAACAAAATTCAAAGAAACTGTTTTTGAGCACTGGCTGGGTCCTTCTGGGACCCCAGCACCAGACCTAAGGGGTCAGGGGGTCCCTACCCTCGCCCTTTTACTTTTTTTTTTTTTTTGTGGGAACCGGCTGAAGGCAATTCTCAAGTAGGCTACCAACACTTCCTAGTTGAAGTGTTAGCAGCCAAACAGAGCTTTGTATTTCCCTCAAAAAGCTTGTTAGTATTCATGAAGTCAACAGGAAACATCCGTGGCCCTAGGTATACAAATGTTTATTTTCTTTAATTTCTCAACAACACTAAGGCCCTCATTCTGACCTTGGCGGGCGGCGGAGGCCGCCCGCCAAAGTCCCGCCGTCAGATTACCGTTCCGCGGTCGAAAGACCGCGGCGGTAATTCTGACTTTCCCGCTGGGCTGGCGGGCGGTCGCCTTCAGACCGCCCGCCAGCCCAGCGGGAAAGAGGCTTCCACGATGAAGCCGGCTCGGAATCGAGCCGGCGGAGTGGAAGCTGTGCGACGGGTGCAGTTGCACCCGTCGCGTATTTCACTGTCTGCGCAGCAGACAGTGAAATACATGTAGGGGCCCTCTTACGGGGGCCCCTGCAATGCCCATGCCAGTGGCATGGGCACTGCAGGGGCCCCCAGGGGCCCCGCGACCCCCCCTACCGCCATCCGGATCTCGGCGGTCCGACCGCCGGGATCTGGATGGCGGTAGGGGGGGTCGGAATCCCCGCGGCGGTGCAGCAAGCTGCGCCGCCGCGGAGGATTCAATGGGGCCGCGGTACACTGGCGGGACCCCGCCAGTGGTGCCGGTCCGACCGCGGCTTTACCGCCGCGGTCGGAATCCCCATTGGAGCACCGCCGGCCTGTCGGCGGTGCTCCCGCGGTCCTCCGCCCTGGCGGTCAAAGACCGCCAGGGTCAGAATGACCCCCTAAATAACATAAAGCATCATCTGCGTACCGAAAGCTACCTTTCTGCCAAATTTGGTGTAATTATGTTCTGCAGTTCGGGCTATAGTTGTGTCAAAACTCCTAAGGGAATTAACATGGGAAGTTTACTGTTTTTGACCTCCCATTTTCTTATCCCCTACTTGACGGGTCATCCTGAATCTTTTCATGTGCAACAAGAGTCACTAGCACACATTTTTGGAAACTTTTGTGAAGATTCGTCAAACGGTGCCAAAGATATAGGCAAGTCAAGAAAATGCTTTTTCTATGGACACATGGTCCTAATCATAATTACCTACTGGTGACCCCCAGTCGGTCACATATATACATATTTTTATATATATATGTATATATATATATATACACACACATATATATACAAATAAATACACACATACACACACTATCTAAAGCCATCAGATCAGAGTAATACTGCAGATGCTGTCCAAATTGGCAGTGTGTGAGACTGAGACAGACTTAATATTCCATACACAATGTGTATAACACAATAACACAAATAACACAAATAAACCAGAAGAAGTGATGGGAAGTGGTGTACATGTTGAGGATGAATTAAAGTTATTAACAAAAAATAATAGGTATATTAATTTGTATTTGTGTACTATCAAACAATAAAAATCTGTAAATTGTATAGCAGTAGGAATTAACTCATAGGGTATATAATTAGCTTATTATTATCATTGTCCCACAGTGAGTTAATTGGTGTAATTATAAATCTGCTTAAATGTTCTTTGTACTAAGGTATGGCAAGCTAGTTTCACACAGTAAAATCAAATACATCTAACTGATATGAGAATCAAAAAGCATGGCTGCTGTGGGTCAGGATCTGCAAATATTTTTAACAAGACTAGCAACAAGGGCAAGTACAACACTCAATATATCATTATTTTAGGTCATGACATCTGTCCTTAACAAAAATATATAACTGCTATGGGACCTATTTTTACTCACTCTGTACAAAATATACAGGCAAACAAACCCATCCCACAAAATACGTGACATTCTATGTGTCACTTACACTTTGAATTCACATGCACTATGGAGATCACAGTTGGTGTAGACTCTTCAAAGTTAGATAATTGAAAATTGCTCATTCACATCAACTTTGGAGGAACATAGACTACACAGCATACCATCATCATCTTGATAAGGGGTACCATTCACATACGTATGAGCATGACACTAATGTGAAGTACCTCACATCGTTAAATACCTCTATGTTTACTGTTAAATTCTTTCATCCTGCAGTGCTTTGAGCATATCAGAACATATAAAAATACACATGGGGAATATGTGTATTACAAGGCAATGTCATAAAGGGGACATGGTATCTCACCTCATTCCACATGTAGGACAGTTGTGGGAGCAACAATGTATACACTGTGACTTTACACAATACTGAAATATCTGTAGGTGCTAGGTATACTGGTACGATGCTGTGCAGCTACACATCTTAGGCAATGTCTTGGCTTATTGCCTACAAGATGTTGCAATTTATATCTGACTTAAAAGATATGCACTTGAACAATATTCAACAGCAAATTTGTAATGAATATGTATGAAACAATAAAATTAATTCAGTATTATAATGTATGTTACATGATGCTATTGCACGTGCAACATAAATGTTTGTTGACCCTATTTTTAATTAATCAATCTTCACAATTAACACAAGCAAACCATACATTGTAGCAGATCCTGCTATCTCCAGCCCCATATTTACTAACAAGTCTGCCACATCCAATACTAAATCCAACCAGTAGAGCAGAGGTTGGTCAACGGAGTGTTCCACGATGCTCAATGGGAGTAGATGATTGTATATAATGTCAGACTGCACTTAACAATAAATAAATGGATAGGCCTGACTGACAAAGGCAGTATCACAAGGCATTCCAGGAAGGTAGTGCACTAGTAAGCATATGAATACACCTATCCCCCTCTCATCAAACATGTTAACCTGCAACTGACCTGACATAATGTACACTACATAAATGATATATAATTAACATATCTGAACTAAAGTGAAATATACACATACATAACCCAGCACTTATTTTATGCAAACACATACAAATTTACAAGTAAGTGCACAAGTATGTATACACTTTGTTACTATGTAATACATAAATGTATTAATAACAGACAGAATAGTCCTTTGTAATGATAATGGATGTGTACCCCTACCTTGAGTGCCCAACACTACCTAATGCTGATTGTTGTTGCCATGAGCAAAAATGGATCGTGTGTGTGCCATGACATAGGGTTGCCTCATGGATTACATTCTTGTTGGACTGAAAGGGGCTTGTAAAGCTCTACCCTCATAATGGTGGAAGGTTACTGCCTTCAACAGGACTTGAACAGCGCAAGCCCCATGGTTGCAGCATACCGTGTGGTGATCAGTAGGAATAAACAGGTCTTTTTAACATGTTTTACTTAAATGAGGCTAATAGGCTCACTCACTTTTCAAAGTTCCACTGCTGTGTACTTAACTCACCCTAGTCCTACATCAGTTAGGTGTGAAGTGCTGTGCATTCCATGAGTGGTGAGTCTGCACTGGTTGTGTGTGTGTCTGGGAAAGGTACAATACAGCAATAGAGCTGTGCTGTGCTGTGCAGTGCATGCATTGTGAGTGCATCTATTGTATGTATGTGTATCTTCAAAGAGTACAGTGCAATATACAGCGTCTACAGCACTGAGCAGTATGTGCAGAGTGAATATGTGGGCTGAGGGTATGTGACCTATCAGCCGCCTTTGACACCGTATGTCACCACACCCTAAAATCCCGCCTCCACGCAGCAGGAATCCAGGACCAGGCCCTCGAATGGACCGCATCCTTCCTCGCCGGCAGAACCCAAAGAGTCCGCCTCCCCCCATACCAATCCAAAGCCTTCAAAATCATCTGCGGCCTACCCCAGGGCTTATCCTTCAGCCCGACGCTGGTCAACATCTACATGGCCCCCCTCGCACAAGTGGCCCGGCAGCACAACCTCAACATCATCTCCTACGCCGACGACACCCAACTCATCCTCTCCCTCACCAAGGACCCACACACCGCCAAAACCAACCTCCATGAGGGACTAAAAGCCATCGCCGACTGGATGAGAGACAGCCGGCTAAAACTGAACTCGGACAAAACAGAGGTCCTCATCCTTGGGCGCACCCCCTCCGCCTGGGACAACTCACCAACACCCACCGACAGCGCAGGAAACCTCGGCTTCACCCTCGACTCCTCACTCTCCATGTCAAAGCAGGTCAGCGCCATCTCCTCCTCCTGTTACAACACCCTCTGCATGCTTCGCAGAGTTTGCAAATAGATCCCAACAGAAACAAGAAAAACAGTAACCCAGGCAGCAGCAGACTCGACTACGGCAACGCCATCTACACCGGTATCTCATCCAAACTCCTCCAATGCCTCCAACGCATCCAAAACGCCTCCGCCCACCTCATCCTCTACATCCCCCGCCACTGCCACATCACCCCCCACCTAAGAGACCTTCACCGGCTCCCCGTCAACAAGAGGATCACCTTCAAGCTCCTCACCCACGCACACAAGGCACTCCACAACACCAGACCATCATACCTGAACAACAGACTCAGCTTCTACACCCCCACCCGGCATCTCCGCTCCGCAAACCTGGCCCTCGCCTCTGTCCCCCGCATCCGACGCAAATCTTCCAGCAGCAGATGATTCTCGTACCTCGTCGCCAAGACCTGGAACACCCTCCCGCCGGATCTACGACAGACCCAGGACCTTCTTTCCTTCAGAAGACTACTCAAGACTTGGCTCTTCCAGCAGTAGCAACACCCTCCCCCCTACTCCCCCAGCGCCTTGAAACCCTCACAGGTATGTAGCGCGCTTTACAAATTGAATTGAATTGAATTGAATGTGTGCCTGTCATGGCAAAATACATGGATGTACAGACTGGAAAGTGTGTGTGCTGTGTACGTACACTGTCTGAGTGCAAGTGTGCCTGTAATGCTACATTAAATGAAGAGTCCTGGGTTCCATCTTGGGAGGCCCAGGCCTACCTGGTGAAGACATGATACCCCTTTGGTGAAGGACTGCTAAAAAGTATGTGGTGTGACATAGAAGAACAGAACAGGAGTATTTAGAAGTTCTATACCAAAAATAAAAGATTGACGGAAGGCTATGGTTTGCTAAGCACATGAGTATCAGTGAAAATACAGTGGAAAGGGTAGCCATTATTGGTACTTTTGTTCTGATTGTGGAAGATCACTGCTATATTTCTGACTTTAAAGTTTCATTGACAAGAGAAATGAAGTGTTTTTGAGATAAAAATTGAAGATCAACAGTGAAATTCCATAGGTATCTGAATTAGGGTGTACTTTTTAACAGTACATATAAATAAAACATTGTGAGTGGATATAAGTTGAAAGAAAATATGTGTACGTTCTACAAAATAGTAGAATGGAAAATAAAAAGGGGGTAGATGAGGACATTAAATAAAAACATAGTGAGCAGCAAAGGAGGAAGGGACATGGGTAGAGGGAAAATATAGCTAATTTATCAAGCTAGTATGAAAGAGTGTGTTTTCAAGTAGATGTTGGTGATTGATTATAGTATGTATTTTAATGGTATATAATTTGCACTCACTCCCATAATCAGGCAGGCACTTACACACCAGTTGCTCTCCAAGAAAAGGACATATGTACCCACCACTCACATAGTCAGACAGTGAGTGACAAGCTCAGAAACACATCATTAAAAGCAGTTATACATCAATTTACCTACCTATACAACAACGTACATAGTCATTCACAGACCCAGACAGGCACTGTCATACACACTCACACACCTATGCAGCTATTCATTTACCCAGCACTCAGACAGTCAGTTACACACATACTTACTCACCCATACACCCAATCACCTACCCATACAACCACTCACATACCTATTTACAAAAACATAGAGCCACTCACACACTCAGTCAAACAGCGACAGAGACACTTACAAATCCACTCACACACCCACATAGCACTTATATATCCACCACTAACAGAGCAACTTGCACAAACAATGGCATACTCAAACACCCACTGACATAGCCAGCCACTAGTCCATATGCCCACTTATATACCCATTTAAATACCCACACAGTCACTTAGACAGCCAGTCACACACCCACATGGTTACTTACACATTCAGTGACACATCCACAGAAGCACTGATACATTCACCCATATTTGCACTTAACTACCCACACACCCAGTCACCCACCTGTACAGTATCTCATGGATACATTTATACACCTATACTGAGACACTTACACAGTCTTTTACATAATGACATAACCACTTGTGTAGCTACTCAGTTGATTACAGTATGCAATTTATTAGTATGGAATATTAGGTTGCATATATTGTGTATTTGCTTTCCAGATATCTACTTCTGTTTAAAGAGGAGGATTTACAATGAGGAGAAAAAAACTAAAAATAAAAAAATAAATTAAAGTGTACTATCTGCTTAAAACTTAGAATACAAAGGGACATGATGTGGAGAACATGATGGAAAAAATATGCTGGTAAGAGTACTAAGGAGTTTCTTAAAACAGTATGTGGAAAATGCAAAATGTAGAAAACATTCCAAATAAAAAATGAGGTTTAAAATTAACTCACAAAGGAGAAAGAGTAAGTCACATTGAAACTGAGAAATATTATAAGAAAACAGCTAGTTTCATAAGGACGCAGAAACAATTTAAAGAGCTATGAATGAGAATGTTTAGAAATAGGGCAATACAGAATTTAGTACAGAACATAACACAGTGTAAAAAGAGAAGGGCAACATTGAAGCAAAAACAACGTATTGAGAGTGTGGCTGATTACTCGTTTGCTGTGAAGCACAAAACTAAACAGAATGAGAACACTGGATAAAACAGTGTTGCCTATGAAGAAAACATGCTAAAAAAGATGTATTAATAGAAGGAATGTTTGCAATTTTTTCAAAGGAGAATGGAAGCATACCTATAGTACTAAGGCTTTCCTTAAGAAAGAAAGCTACTTTCAAGAGAACGCATTAGTGCATGCAGTTGAAGAAACTGGCCAATGCTGTGAGGCAAAAAATGGTACTCCCACTGCAAAAGAAGAGATGGTTCCTAGAAATGTAGAGGAATAGATAGCTGAAGAGGTTCAAGGGGGGTGTAGTCCTGTCCCTGTGCATAAATGGGCCCGCAGTAGTATTTGTAGTGTGCCTAAAATCAATTGATATATTAAAACTCCTTCTAAAACAATTTCCAGATAGAAATCTGTAGAGAACATTTGCAGTGTTGCAATTTTTTGATCCATTCTAGGTCAGGCAATATACTAATTAGCAAAAACACTCACTCGGATGCCTATCCAGGAAAGTGTGCACAAGTACTTTTCATGATTTAAGAATATTGGTTGTTCTTCATTAAAAAATGTGAAATTTAGATTACTTTGTAAAACAGCCTGCATTGTGTTTAGGATAAATGAACAAGGTGCTTTTGCATGGTACTGTATCAGAGTTTGAAAATCTTTGTGAAGATATTCATATGCATTTCATTGGTCCAGAAGAAGGGTCTGGGCAAAATGAGGAGTTGGTATGTTCAGGTGCAGAGGAACAAATCCCAGATATTAGTACTGATAACTTTGAATGAGGAATAGCAAAGTTTAATGCAGAGAAAACAAGAAATGTTCACATTTGTTGCTGGAGCACTCACTACAAATGTTAAATCTGAAGTGTTGAAAAGTGGCTACAATGTGCAGTGTATTAATTTATGGAGAAATGTTTTGACTTCTTGACACAACAGATCATGTGTAAAGATTGCTATGACAAATAACGGTACACAAAAATACCTGCCAGAGCAATACACAATAAGTTAGAGATGGTTGAAATTCCAGAGGAACCTTGACATCTGAATGTTTGTTTATGAAGAAATACTTATACAGTCTATTCATCCTTCTCAGGCAAAGTATATAACCAAAGACTGTGAAACTGCCACGCATTGAGCTTCGGAAAGGACTTAGGGCCAAATGTAGCAAAGGTTTGCGAGTCGCAAATGGCCCGAATCGCTATTTGCGACTGTGCAAAATCGGAAATGGGATGCAAAAATCCCATTTCCGACTCGCAAAAAGCAATGCGAGCCGTTACCGACTCGCAAAATGTGCGACCCCATTTTGTGACCCATAAATAGGAAGTCGCAATTTGCGAGTCGCAAACCTTATGCAATTGTAACTCGGAAACTGCGACTAGTCGCAAAAAGCCCAGTTTGCATGTCCCATTTACCACTAACTCAGAGCAGGTGATAATCATTACCAAAGTATAAAAGGAGACCCAGAAGGCATCTGGGTTACTCAAGATGGCGGAGATATACCTGATAGCAGTGAGGAGGAGAGTCCACGCAGCCCAGCAGAGGAGGAGGAGGAGCCAGAGACAGGAGAAGATTTACAGAACAAGGCAGACTCTTTTTCAGCAAACTGAGGAGGAGATCTACGACAAATACCGACTTAGCAGCGCAGCCATACTTGAATTAATTGAATTACTCAAACCACAGCTAGAACGCCAGACTCTGCGCGGCTGCGCCATCCCTACGCATGTGCTAGTGCTATGCTCACTGCACCTCTTGGCCTCGGGGAGCTATCAGGGGGTCATTGCTGTGACAGGTGGGGTATCTCAAAGTGCACTATCAAGGTTCCTCAGGGCTTTCCTAGATGCCATACTCACACACATGTCTCACTTCATATACCTACCCAGGAATGAGGCAGAAATTAACAGCACCAAGCTGGACTTTTACCGGATTGCCAACTTTCCCCATGTCATAGGGTGTGTAGATGGGACACATATTCAAATATGCCCCCCTGCAAACCTGGAATATCTTTTCCACAACAGAAGGTGTACCCACTCACTCAATATTCAGGTTGTTTGTGACACCCATTATGTCATCACTGACATTGTCGCAAAATTTCCAGGCAGTACCCATGACTTCTACATTTTTAGGCACAGTGGGATACACCAATGCCTGGAACGTGGGGAGTTTGGAGACGGATACCTCCTAGGTAGAGCTGCATACACCTTGTAGACATACACACAGATCAATGTGCACACCAACCAGGACTTTCTAACTGTGAACTGTTTGTGCCCAACAGGTGACAATGCATATGCACTACGGCCATGGATAATGACTCCGTTCTTAACACCCAGCAATGAATGCGAGAGGCGATACAACAGTGCACATAAGAGGACCAGGAACCTGATTGAACGCACCTTCTGATTGCTGAAAGCAAGGTTCAGATGCCTCCACCGCAGTGGAGGTGCCCTCCAGTATACCCCCATTACAGCATTCAAAATTGTTGTCGCATGCGCCATCCTGCACAATATTGCCACCCGACGTGGGCTACCTCTCAGCCCTGCAGACCCAGATTCTGAGGATGAAGAGCAGGAGCAACCACATCGCCATCATGGGGAAAGGAGCATCGCAAATCAAGGCAGACTGAGACGGGAACACATCACAACCCAATACTGTGGAAGGTACGTGTCAACTTCAACCATACTCACCTATTGACCAAAAACTCCATTTGTTAAGTGGAACAAAAAACTATTTAATATGTGCAGAAATTGAACTATTTACAATGACAAACTGTTCAGGGAGTTCAAAAAGCCAACCATGCATGTTGCACATTGTCGTCATGTGCCCCAACATCAGGGACAGGGTTTTGTCTATGACCTACGGCGGCCTCTGCCAGCCTGGCTGGTCCCAGGTTGTTCTGCAGTGCTCTGCCTGGTACTCCCTCTCCGGAGCACTCTAGTGTCACCAGCAGAGACACTGCTCACAGTGGAGCCCTCTTCGCTGTCCTGGGGGGTGTTCCCTGTAACCCTGGACACATGCCGTGCCTCCATTAGATCGATCACATGGGTGATCCGGCCCAGGCCTCTTGCCACATCCCCTGCAAAGTGGCCCATTTCCACTTGGAGGTCGACTGTCCTTTTGACAGGCCAGTGGTGTTGACTGCCAGTCTGCCAATTGATGAGGCCATCCTGTCCAGCCTCTGGAGCAGCTGGCGGTCCCTGCGCCGCCCACCCTCGCTCTGTGACAGTAGTCCAGCCACCAGTTCCCGCATGGACAGGGCTAGGTCCCCAGTGTTTGTGCCTATGACGTCCAATTGTGCATGGAGCTGCTGCATGCTGGTCTCATTGCTCCTTACAAAGCGGTGCAGAACCCCACTAATTCTCCCTAACATTTGGTTCTGCAGACGCTGACAACGGAGCAGTTGTGCCTCGGTCATGGTGGTCGATGGACGCCTGGACTCAGCCTGCAGCCCTGCTCTCCTCAACCTGCGTCGCCTGCGTCGCCTGCGCAGCGGTGGATGCCCTGTGAGCTGTACCCTGGCACTCCTGGCTGTTGCTGGCGCAGCCTCTGGAACCACTGTTGCAGTAGGTGTAGTCATCAAGGGGATGGTGTTGGTGGTGCAGGTGGGAGTGGTGGCAGCTCCTGAGCTTTCCTCATGGGGCTGGCTGACTGTTGGCACCTGGCTGCTGTGGCTTGTGGTGGTGTCTTGTGGGAGACCTGTGGGACACGGGGAACAGACTGTCAGTGTCTACTATCTGTTGCACACTTCCTAATAAACATTTGCCTATTGACTGCCTACTTGACTACATTGCCCATAATGCATCATTCTGGTGTTTGCTACCCTGAAATGGAACTACCTTGGCTGTGCATGCCCCTGTGTACATGTTGGGTGGGGATATGGCATTGATGGGGGTACAGGCATATCACATGGTACTCACTGGTTGATGTTGTGGGCTCAGAGTTGTCCAGATCTCCAAATCCTGTAACTGCCTCCTGCTCCAGGGTCTCCTCCACCCTTTCCTCCAGGTGTATGGGTGGTGGTACGGATGATGGTCCCCCTCCTGTGCCTCTCATCTCCCGGAGCCTTTCTGCCACCCTCTCCTTGGTCTGGGAGCGGAGATCATACCACCTCTCCTTGATCTCATCCACACTCCTGTGGCTGACCCCCAGGGAGTTCACTTTTTCCTGAATTTCCAGCCAGAGTTGTTTTTTTGTTGAATCTGGCACATTGAGGGCTGCCTTCCCAAAAAGATCATCATAGTGCTGACAGCATTCTTCTGTCAGCACCTCCAGCTCCTTCTCAGAAAATCTTAATTTCCTCTTTCTGGGTGTTTCTGCCATTGTAGCTGCTGTTCCTCCTGTTGGTTGTTGAGCAGTTTAAAATGGGTGTGGTCCTCCCTCCTCCCAGGTGTATTAGTAAACTTCCTGGCTGTGATGTCATCATCATGTGCCAGGAAGTGTTTCAAGAGTGTTCTGGAGTGGATTCTGGAGTGTTCTGCAGCACCTGCAATCAATTTACATGGTACTCGCAATTTGCGACACCCACTCGCAAATTGCGAGTCCGTTTTTTGCGCGGTCGCAAACAGCGACCTCGCAGACAGCGGACTCGCTATCTGCGTTGCGACTCTGGGTGCGAGTCGCAATTTGTCCACGAAAATTGTACCTGCATTCCTATTAGCAACACGCAATTTGCGAGTCGCACATGCTCGCAAATTGCGAGTCGCTAATTTTTTTGTACCTACATCTGGCCCTTAATGGTAGATTTGTGATATTACCTTCAGATTTTAAATGGAATATTGAAACTCTGGGTGTAGAGAGAGTTCTGGATGAACCGCTTGTTATGCTAGTGAATGGTGTGCCCAGAAAAAGCAAAAACATCTGGCAGGAACTAGTGGATGTGAATAAGATGAAGAAAGCTACATTATATTTTAAAGAGAATAATGTGTACTGTAAAGATGCAAATGTTGTTGCACATGGAGGTTGCATGGAGGGAGAAATGTTGCCTTCAAGTGGACAGTTTAAAAAAGTGATTAGCAGTAGATCTGAAGAAATTCATGAGACCTACAGTATCCATTCACTGCATTCAAAACAGGTTATCAAGGTTGAATTGAACTATATCAGATGACACAAGCTAAAGAAGCTCCAAAGAGTGTGTAGGAGAAAAGTTAGAAGCTTGATGTTTGCCTCAACTACTTCCAACTGGAATGGGAGGACAGAATGATGACCGTAATGTGCAAATCTCTGCACATGAGTGCAAGATTATATTCAAATGATCCTAGTTTTTGACAAAGTATTCCATATGTATTCCATCTGTTATTTGAAAATGATTTGTCTGCACTGTCATACACTGTTAATCATATTCTTCAGACAGGAGTTAATGTGCAAAATATGTCTGCAAAAGACTTTGTGGAAAACATTAATGGCAAAAATGAGAAGCTCAAAACAATTTGATAAATTTGGTGGCATGCCAGCGTGGGACCAATGAATACTGGTATCATCGCCATGGTGAGTTCAAGTGTATGCTGCAAATTTAGATGCACCAACTTGATTAGTGACACTAAGTTGTGCAAAGTATGTGTATGATGACTTACATAAACTTTTGAGAGAAGCAGACTCTAACATTGAAGACATTGAGTTCAAAGCACTATGAGAACTTTGCTCTGTGAATCCTGCAAATATTTGCAGGCACTTCAGCCACAGACTTAAAGCTCTTTTGTCCTTATCGGCAAAAAAATAATCCTCCTCTTAGAGAAGTTACTGATTTCTTTTGGCAAAAAGAGTTCCAATCAAGAGGTGCTCCTCTTATTCATATGCTGTTGTAGATAAAATATGGATCTAAATTTGGAACAGACACAGATGAATAGGTATTTTGTTCAATAGAACAGTATTTTACAATTAGCATCCCAAAAGACACAGAGGAAAAAGGCCTAAAGCAGCAAGTCTTGTGTCTTTATTCACATAGATGTGGGAAGTACTGTTAGCAGAAATACAGAGCAAAAGGGAAATTTTATACAAAATGCCGTTTTGGATTTCTAAGACCTGTTATTTCAAAAAGAAGAGTGAACAGTTTTATGTCTGCAATGACATATACACCAACATCACCCAAAAACACCTAAAACCTGGGGAGAACAGAGGCTTCCAAATATATTAATTACTACAATCCTGTCATTTTGAAACTGTGGAGTACCAATATGGATATTTAATTTGTGGCAAACAAAAAGCTGTTGCTCATTATGTAACTTCATTCATAACAAAATCTAGGATGAAGGAGATGAAAGATGCGTCGGAAGAGATTTATGCAGAGAAGTTTCTAACAAAAAAACTGTACCGTTTCAGTTTGAAGATGCTATCACGCAGAGAAATTGGATCCTTTAAATGCTATGATCAGTTGAGTTCAGCTATTTTATATTCTACAGCAAGAAGAATCACTTGCTCAAGTATAGGCCTAGCATCAACACAAAACAGAGTTTTGAAATCTTTTCCAGAAATTCAATATCTTGTGGAATTTGAGTCAGATAGCACAGGCATTGTAAAAATTAACATGCTGGACACCTACTATCCAAAAAGCAATGCACACCTTGAAAATGTTTGTCTCTATGAAGTACTCCAGTACTATACAGATAGAAACAATGTAACAGAAAATGTAGATTAAGGGAAATTTGCAGTAGTTGGATGCAATGGGTGTTTGGTGTGACATAGCAAAGGTGGTCTAATTAACCATAAAAACCTTGCCAGACTGCTGAAAAAAGAATGTTTTTCTATTTTCCACTTTTGCAGCAGTTTAAACCTTGACATTCTGAATCAGACTTACTAGGAGAGTTTGACAGCTATGAAGATTCTTTCAATGCTGCAAAAAATGGTATTCAGTGCTCAGAATTTTATAACTACTTGAAAATGTTGAATGAGGAAATTGAACAGGGAAAATGCAATTGCTTCTGAGGTAACTAAGGAGAGTTCACAAAGCAGCCAAAGTTGTTTTCTTATTTACAATTATGTGCTAAATGTAGAGGGCTTTTATGTTCCTAACTGTTTTTCAGATCATACAGTATCCAGCTTGTATGTCCCGATGCCCTCTATAACTACCCCCATGTATATGTAGTGTTTTAATATAGCCCTAATCTCAAAGGTGGAATTTTTTGAAGACATGGACAATAGAGGTTCTGTATCACCAGAAAACATTTGGGAGGCATATCATCAAATCAATAAGGGGTGATATTATAGCTTATGAAAGTGCCTGCAGAAAGATAAAGCTTGAGAAACTATTAACTGTACAAGGGCGCTCCAAGGTGCCAAAATCAGGCTGGAGCAGATACTAGAGAAGCAGCGATACTTATCTAGAGAAGCACCCAGGAAGGAACTAAGGACTTTCCTGTTGGGGAAGGAGATTTTAAATTTCCAAATCTGTGACCAACAGCTATACGAGGAGGGGGAGGTTAGTTGTAGATTGCTGTTATGGTGCCTTTGCTCCTGATTGGTGAAGAATAATATCACCCAAAAAGAAGGGGCCAACGATAGGGAAAATAGAAAGTGATAATGAGAGGATCGAGTCTATCTTCAGTGAATACTTACATAAAATTTATGAAGGTATTGATCTTTCAGATAAAGGTATTGTAAAAAATGTTTAACTTGGGCTCAATGGAAGCTGCAGGAAATATGATTCATACAATCGAAATAGAAGAGATAGTAGAGGTAGTAAGGGAACTTTCAATATGTAAAGCTCCAGGGGAGGATGGCTACCCCTCTGAATGGTACTCATTGATGAGTAAATACCTAAGGAATCAGCTTAATGAACCGTTCAACCATGTTTTAAAAGGGCGACCCATTAATTTATGTAATTCAGATTATAAGATTTTCAATAAATCCTTGCTAGGAGAATATCAGAGGTAATAATTGATCTAGTGGCAGGGAATCAGAATGGGTTTGTGCCTACACACCAATTATTTTGTGGATGCTGAAAAAGCTTTTGATTTGGAGAACTTGAAGATTTTACTTAAACCTCAAGAAATAATTATACTTCTTGGTCAAATTATTAAGACGATTGTCAGAATATACCAAGGATCAAAGGCAAAAACTGGCATTAAATGGGAAAATTTAAACCCCTATAAATATCTCTCGCGGCACAAGGCAAGGGTGCCTATTATCACTTTATTGTTTGCGTCTTTTATTTCACCAGTTGCATGTGCCTTGAGGAGGATAGAAGGTTATTGAGTTCCAGTACCAGACTCTCCTAGACTCAAGCTCTATGCGGACAATCTGGTTTTATCGATTCGAACAAACCCAGCAGTTATTAGGAACTTCGACTTTTAGGACATTTTATTGCCGTTTCTAATTACAGCATAAATATTGAAATTACAGAGATGCTGATTTTCAACACTTGTGTGAAGAACCTCCCTGAAGTTCTTCAGAAGGTCAATAGTAGTAGTACATTTAGGTACCTGGGGTTCAAGATTAAAAAGGATCTTGATGACCTTCAAAATCTGAGTTATACCCCCTTAGTTAGGAAAATCAAAGATAAATTAGATAGGTGACAGAATGTACCGATTTCAATTGTTGTCAGAGTTGCAATGATTAAGATGCATATTTTGCCCTTATTGAATTTTCTATTTAGGACCATTCCAGTTCACCAAACTAATGTTTTTTGTTTTTTTTTCTCAAAACCTAATGTAAGGATTTCTAAGTTTATTTAGAATAAAGCCAATCCATGAATAAGCCTATCAAAGCGAAATCTTCATTGGAAGAAGGATGGATGGCACTTCCAGATTGCAAAGTGTTTTATTTGGCAGTAGTTTTGGTTATGCATACTAGAATCTACATCCAGTGCATCAGTGGTAGAACATTTTTTTTATGGAAGAGATGTTGAAAGAGGCGCCCTCAGACCTTATGAGAGAAAACACAGATATTTCCCTAAGCCCAGGTTTCCAATATCCTGGAAAATACCTTCAAATTGAAAGTGCACTCTTGAAACAACTTCTGCTTCCGATAAAGGAATCAAAGGAGTGAGTGATCGTAATACACTATCTTAAGAATACCAAAAAAAGCATAGACAATGGGTAAGATAGCTTCATATTTGTCACAAACAACCTGAAGGAGATAATGTGGCTGGAGGGGACTGGTCAGAAATTTCAGCCTTTAATGCCCAGATGTTGAGGGGAGCTAATTTCAAACTGATGAAGGTGTACTCATTGTTGTTAGTATACTAAGGCCCTTAGAAATTACATGAGTGGAATGTAAATATTCCGATCAGCTGTCCTAGATGTAACTTAGTGGGTATGTGGGAACATATGATTTAGATTTATCCAAATTTATTTGGATTCTGGGAAAATGATTTTGCATATGTTCAGATAAGCTTTTTTTGTACTGGACGCTAAAGCTATACTTTTAGGATGCTGTAACCATCTTGATATAAAGACTAGGAACATGCGAGCTTGGTGGAATATAATAACTTTAATAGCTTTGTCAGTGATAACTAATCACCGGAAATCAAGTGACCCACCTGCATTTCAGATATGGTTGAATAAGCTGCTTATGGTTTATAACAAGGAAAATTTGTATGCCAGTAGGGTGGGGAGGGCTGATTTTTTTTTTAAGTTTTGCAATTTTTTTTCACTATATGGAAAGCTCTTTTGGGAGGGAAAACTAAGAGCACTGTATAGCAGCACTGTTTATTTTGAAAATGTGTGGATTGTACTTTAGAAAGATTAATTTAAGATAATGCACTTTATAGTAATGATGAACATAATTTCAATGCAATGTATTGTGGATCTTTAGGCAATTTGGTATGGTCTATAATAGGATTGTTTGAACCTCTATTTTTGGAAAGGAATGAATGTGATGTCCGGAAACTATGAAATAAATTAAAATAAAACAAGAGAATGTGGATTGCATCAGCCTTTGCAATTGCAAATCTATCCATCTTAATAAAATGGAAATCTCCAACCCTATTATGCACATAAAATGGCAGGACTCTATGGCTGTGGTTGTAGCACACAAGAAACTAATTTATAAACTTAATGACCTATTGCAAATGTTTTATAACATTTGATGGTCCTTTCTCACTACATGACCAGTATGGCCATTCCCTGAATCCATGGTATACGTCCAACATTGACATACCACCTTGATATTTAGTTGGAAAGTATCACAAATCTCTCTTAATCCCCAAGTAAACTTAGGTCACGTATTCATAAATTTATACAGTTATCTCTATTTAATGTTGAATGGGGTAGTGCCTTATTCCCCTTTTGACTTAGATTCCTCCATTCACCTGTAAATTTCTTACCCTTATACTTTTTATGTAGATTACCAATTATTAAGTAAACATAGATGTGAAAGATTGCCGAACAGGTTTGGATCTGTCATTTTGAAGGGCTGGAAGAAGTTGTTGGGGTGGGGGAAGAAAATCCCCAAAGGCAAATAGGGGATACACACTCCCTATGTCTATCACTATCAATCCAGAGTTTCCCTGCACCCTATACCAAGTCATATTATCAACAATGTTGCTGAGTTATCCTCAGTAGTCCCTACTCAGAAAAGATTGTTTTCTTTTTTAGTGACCCTCCCCCATTCTACTGGATGCATGCTTCATCATTGGGTCCACCCTAGCTCCTAAATCCAGGGTGGGTTCAACCAACTCACAGGAGCTCTTATGAAGATCCTACGAAGGGTCTAAAGATAAAAATATCCTACTGTTAACAAAGGTATCCCTTTATTCAGAGTGACAGTAGGTATGGTTAAAAACAGAAGAAATAAGGGGTACTCTAGGTTTTTATGGTCCTATGACCCTTCAACTAATGTGTTGATATGTTTCAACCCTTATGGAGGCTGTAAAGGTCCCGGGCTTTCATCAGGACATGTATTTAGGTTTATTGCCCCTGGTCAATGATAGGATACCTAGACTGTGGTTAGAAAATCATGCAAAATACTTTAAAGAATGCATGCAAAGCATTGAACCTTCACTCGCCTGTAAATAAAACGAAGCATGATTGTGGTCCTTGTAATGAAAAGAAAGAGGAACAACAAAATGTACACTGTACTATACAATAAATAAGTCCTTGATTATCAGGAATATTACTTCACATCATGAATAGTGTGAATCTGGAGGAGATAAATCACTTTTTTAATAAGAAGAAACACAAGTAGGCTTGTGGTAGATTCCCTGCATCCCGCGATGGCTGCATGCATGCAGTGTCAAGTTTGTACAATATGTAACACATCATCTAAGTGAATCACACAAAGAACATATACTGGCAGCAAAAAAACACATATATATATATGTACACACATGCTGAATTTTGAATAGTGCCACAGTCATATGTAAACTCACACATCTCGGGTAACCACCTGGCTTCTCTAAGAGATTAAGGGGGAGTGCCCCTGTAGTCACACACTAAGAGTAAAAGGTAATTCATCCATTTTTTAAATGTCTATAAGCACTGCCATAATGCAGTGCAGGAACATTGTGGTCTGAGTGCCAACCATCTTCATACCTAGATTAGAGTGGCCCTTCATTGGTGAGATTGATGCCCGCATCATTACTTACGTCGTCAAGGGGAAACACAGCAATTTGCACCTAACTGGTTCATGTTGCTGGTCACGGTAACCAGGATCAGTTTGCCGGCGTCTATTTCAAGAACAGAAAGTGCGTGTCACATTGGAAACACACCTTAATGCCCATGAGCACGGTCTGACATCATGACAAGCAGCCAACAGGGAGGCTGCTCCCAACATGGCTGCCCCACAAGCATTAGAGCGATGACAGGTTCTTGTTCGTATAAAGAACTGCAAAAAGAATGACCATGTCACAAGGGAAATAATGGCACATATATAATACTGACTGTGTATTAAGGAGATGCAATGTGTGAAAATACTATATCCCAGTAGTCATACCATATAAACTAGTATGTGGTTGAATGCTCCCTTGCCTGGGATTAATTGTACATATGGTCATGATTCCATGTGGGGTTGTTATAAAAGTGGTCATGGCTCCGCAGCTAGCTACGTGACTCTTAGTAGTGGTACCTCTACATCTATAGGGCTTGTCGCTAGAAAACTTTAATTCTATTGCTCGTACAATCTCTACAACCAGAAAGAAATCTAGCACAAGCAGGTGTGCTATATGTGAACAATTATCTATGATATACGAAACACTCATTTGTAACGAACCTTTCTGCATGGTGCGTAACATCTAATATTGATTCATTATGATTCATGTGCAGCAATGCCTGTGTGATGGTATTATTATCCATTCAGCGGAGTATTTCCCCTCTGAAGCTGAAGTAAAATGTTGGAGGTGTCAGAATATTCATGCATACTATCCTATATTATTTCAGTGTGGTACTAGTATTTTCCATGCAGTAGAGAATCCCCCTGCTGCAACTAAGATGAACTAACCTAAGTATAAAGATGTTTGTGTGACTATATTAAATTAGGTTTAGTGTTGAGACGTGGAAAAAATAGGCTACCTATGACAGTTGATTTAAACTATTCCAGGCCACGTCATCATTCAGGACTTTGATTTGAGTTTTTAACCTGTAAATCCATCATTGTTTCTTCTGCAGAAGTGCTCTTAATGATGAGGGATTTTGAACCACCTGCTCTATGGCGGTCCACCTGATATCCCGGTTGGAGTGTCCTCTTTCCAGAAAATGGGCAATTCTTTTTATAGATGTCTTCCTGCACCGTATAGTGCTTCTGTGTTCCCCAATTCACAAACTATGTTTGGAAGCATCTTCTGTGCTATTTGAACAAATCCAATAAAGCTATTCAAGCAGAAGATGTACTTATCATTTTTTGAGAATTTAGGAGAGCAATCAGTGGAGAAGGGCTTTCCACACACGAGGTAGGCGTTTTGAGCATTATGTAATGCTACTTTTGCAGTGCAGTGCTCTTGCCATTTTTCAGCGCCTAATGCATTCAATATTCTCATATGTTTTCAGTTTGCACTGGTGTACTCAAATAGCATTCTAGTGTTCCTTAAAACTCTTGAGGAACAGCAAGAACATGTGTGAGTTGGGTAAAAATGTAAGCAATATCATTTGTCCTGAAAATCTATGAAGTGTGAATAGGAGAAGGAAGACACTGACTATATAGAGATTGGATTGAACGCTGCTGTCATTTCTCTAAGTCGTAAGGCAGTCTCTACAACCAGAAAGAAATCTAGCACAAGCAGATGTGCTATATGTGAACAATTATCTATGATATACGAAACACTGATTGTAACGAACCTTTCTGCATGGTGCTATTTTTATTTGGCCCTCACATACTAATCTTAACCAGACTCAGATTGATCTAGGATTCTTTGGGCCAGATGTAGGTACAGAAAATTTTGCGAGTTGCAAATTGCGAGTCATACCGACTCGCAATTTGCAACTCGCAAAATTGTATGCAGAAAGGTGTCTCAGACACCTTCTGCGACTCGCTATGGGCTCGCAAAGACCCACCTCATTAATATTAATGAGGTGGGTCGCAAATTGCGACCCCATAGCGAGGCCCTGCACTCACAGGGATGGTGGCCTGCTGGAGACAGCAGACCTCCATGTCTGTGACTGCTTTTTTAATAAAGCAGTTTTTTTTTTTTGAATTGCAGCCCGTTTTCCTTAAAGGAAAACGAGTTGCAATTCAAAAAAATAATTAAACCATTTGGCTTCATTTTTTCAGCGACATTCACAAAGGGGAAGGGGTCCCATGGGGACCCCTTCCCGTTTGCGAATGAGTTACCACCCACTTCAAGTGGGTGTTAACTGCGAATTGCTTTGCAACCGCTTTCTCAGTCACAAAGCAATTCTACTTCGCGGTGCAAGTTGCAAATAGGAAGGGAACACCCCTTCCTATTTGCGAGTCGGATTCACATTTTGCGAGTCGGTACCGACTCGCAAAATGTGAATCAGCATCGCAATGGCCGTTTTGCATGTCACAAACTGCGTTTTTAGCAGTTTGCGACATGCAATCCGCTTCCTACATCTGGCCCTTAAACTTTTATTGCCAAATTATCAATATCTTTGCTGAGATAACTAGTCTCACTACTTGTATTTTTAAAAGGGAGAATACAAAGAAAAGTTGATCAAACTGAAAAGACTTTTAAAATGCTTAAACAAATGCTTTCTGAAGCACTAATATTGTGTCATCCCGACACCCCAAAGAGGTTTACTGTGCAAACAGACATCTCTGAAAGACGAGTTGAGACAGCACTTCTACAAGTAGGTAGTGGACAAGAACATCCTGTCTTTTATCTAACTCATGTCTTGTCAGATTCTGAACAGAGCTATTCAGGACTTGAAAGCAAACCGCAACGAAGGCGGTCTGTACCTGAATGGAGACATCAGTTGACCAGTAGCAGAGAGACATTTGAAATCTGAACTGATCTTCGATGCAGCACTAATTGTGAAGGAGACACTTTCACATGACATATTATGCGTAAAGTGGCACTGTGACAACTGGGAGGATTCCCCCTTTTCTCAGTGTGAGAAACTGGGGCTGATTGCAGAGGCCCCCTAACTTTTTGCCCCCATTTTCCACTTTATGCTGGTGTTTTCCTGACTCTGCTGGTGCCCTGGGTACTGCTAACCAGTCCCAGGGCCTGTGCTCTGTGTAAAATGGATATGCAAATTAGGCTAATTATAATTGGCTAAGTTAACCTACCTATAAGTCCCTAGTATATGGTAGGGCATGTAGGTTTAGGGACCACAGCATAGGTGGTGCACACCTAGGTGCATTGCTGAGGTGCCCAGTGTCATTTTAAAAGCAAGCCTGCCTTGCTGGCTGCTTTTAAATTAAAGTTATATGCAAATTCGACTTTGGAATTAAAGGTACTTCCAAAGTCTTAAACTACCTTATTTTTACATATAAGTCACCCCTAAGGTGTGCCCTATGTGCCCCTAGGGCTGGGTGCCATGTAACTATAAGCAGGAACTTTATAAAAATAGATTTATAAGCCCTGGTGAGGTAAAAACAGCCAAATTTGTTTTTCCCTCATTGAAGTAAATGGCCTTCATAGGCTAGAATGGGCAGACTTTATTTTAAATTTTAAAGTCTCCTTAAATGTTACATACCAAGAATTTGGTATCAAATTGATTGTTATAATAAATCCCACAACTTCCAGTTGTTGGATTTAATATAACTAGTGCAGGTAAAAAGTTTAGACTTTACCTAAAAAGTTGCCAATTTCAGCTCTGCATTGTTTTTGCTCCTGTGCTCTGATTGGCCAGCCTGCAGCAGCTTCTGCCAGGCTACTTTAATGAGGTGTGAAGTGGCCTGACTTCACACAAAGGAATGTGCTTGGGGGAGAGAATCTCCCCTCAGCAGATGGTGAGGCAGGAAGGGGGAGGGCTGCCAAACTGGTCTTCAAAGGCAGAGAAGGACATCTGGAGCACCCAACAACACCCCCACATCCTGCAACCCCAGACAGCTAGGTGCCCCCTTGATTAGATTAGGAGAGGGCAGGAGAGGGGTGTGTTTATGATTTTTAGCCACACCAGTGGGTGGGCTCAGCCAGATCTCTCCTCTAAAAATCAGATTCATCCATTTTGGATTTTTAGAGACTGTTGCCTTCTGGGATGGATTTTTGCCACACTTCCCAGGAAGTGGTCATCACAGGGGGACGACCCTGTCCCTGATTGGAGGACCAGGGCCCCCCTGCTTTTCACCCAGGAGCAAGGATAAAACTGGCAGACCTCCACCCACGCCTCAGATCCCCACCAAATTTCAAGAAGAAAGAACTACAAGGAGAAGAAGGACTGCCCTGCTGGACCCCTGGCCTGCACCTGGACCCTGCACTCAGAAAGACTGCACCAGCTGCACACTTGGGCTTCACCACAAGAAGGACTTTGCCTGGCTTCCACTGGTTCAAGGAGGGACTCCCTGTTTGCTACAGGTGAAAAATTGCTAACCAGAGTCCCCTGCACCAACTCCTGAAAAAGTGACCAGCTGACCACTGCCCAGTGGCCAAAAAGGAGTTTGCGCCAGGTGCACTCTGGGAGTTGAAGTCCGCACTTCCCAAGGACCATCACAGAACTTCTGGACCCTTGGGGTGAGCTGTGGACCCCAAAAGAACCTTAAAAGAACATCTGGGTGAAGCCCCAGAAGTTTGGAAAAGATTGGAGAAATTTTAGAAAAAAGCTCCATAAAGTGACCGACTCGACGCGGAAATTCTAGCCGGCTTGCCTCAACCGCGACCCGGCCTGACTTCGTGGTTCGTCCCGGTCAAGAAAAACATCAGAAAAAGAGACTAAGTCCGAACGTAAAAAGTTGACCGGGACCTTCCAGCCATCGTATCCGAGAAGGGCTCCACGGACGTCGGATCAAGATCCAGGTTTACCCCGGTCGAAGGATTTTCATCTCGAAAAAACGACTAAGTCCGAAGGTAGAAATCACCACCGAGGAAACCGACTTCGCGTATCCGGACAAGGGCTCCAGGAGGTCGGATCCAACTGGCAGGTTCGTCCCGGTGAAGAAAAACTTCAAAATAAAGACTAAGTCAGAAGGTAACTTTTTAACCGAGGCTTCCCGCGACCTGTATCCGAGCAGGGCTCCATCGCGGTCGGCCTGAAAGTTTGACTTTGTCCCGGTCCTGGTGCAACCAGATGACCCGATTGGCGCTTTTTGTTTCTATGCGCTAGAAAATAATAATACTTTAAAAATTCATATCTCCGGTTCCCCTGAACCGATTTTAATCGTTTTTGTGTCATTTTAAAGATAAAAATATAAGCTATTTTTATAAATTGGTTTTGGATTTTTAAACTGTTTCCTGTGTTTTATTTAATTACTGTTTTGTGATATTTGAATGCTTTACACTTTGTCTCCTAAGTTAAGCCTTGACGCTCGATGCTAAGCTACCAAGGGTAGAGCTGGGATTAATTTACTGAGACCTAACTGTACTTTTGTGGAGGTTTGTGGCTTGTTGCTAGGTGTAGGTACCTACCTGCCCTATCAATAACCCATTTTCCAACATAATTGGAAGCAGCGACGGGATCCTGTACTTGTGTTCAATATCACGTTACAGTTTTAGATAAAACAAATTAAAAATCCTTTAAATTGTCCTAGTGCAAAAATTGTTTTTAATTTTTAATTTTAATTTTTTTTAAATTAATTTGGATTAATTTCAATTATTGAATTTTTGTAATTTTTCTAAATTCTTGTTTCCAATTTTTGCAAAAAGTTTTTGTTGACACAAAACTAGGGAACCATGGAGCTTGATCTGGCTAGCCTACCCACACTGACAGTAGTCCAGCTTAGGGGGTTGTGTATTGAGAGGGGGTTGCCTGCAACCACTAATCTCAGGAAGGAAATCCTGATTAAATCCCTGACAGCATGGGCTGAGGCCCAAGAGGTAGAGACAGAGGAAGCTCCAGAGGAGGAACCAAAAGAGGATGATGCTAACTCTAACCACTCAGGGGAGGAAAGGCATCAGACCCCAAGTGAGGAAGAGGAGGAACGGTCCTCACTGGATACAGTCACTAGGGGCAGACCCAAAGCTAGTGGTAGGAAGAGGGTCCTTTCAGGAGGAGAGAACCCATCCATCAGGGAAAGAGAGCTGGAAGCCCAGCTAGCCTACATAGCTTTGGAAGCAGAGAAGCTGGCCCTAGAAAAGAAAAAGTGGGCATACAAAGAAAAAAGAGATGGAAGCAGCGATAAAGAAGCTGAGGTGTCCATGGGTGGGGGAGTTTGCCCCAGATTACCCAAGGGGGTGGTTCCTGCTTATGTAGAGGGGGATGACATAGATAAGTGGCTAGGGGCCTTTGAGAGGGCACTCCAAATGAGAAGGGTTAAGCCTCAATACTGGGGTTCCCTTTTGTGGGAGTTGGTCCCCAACTCAGGGAGGGATAGGCTTCTGACCTTAAGGGGGGAGGAGGCAGATTCATACCCTAGTATGAAGAGGTGCTTAGTCAAGAAGTTTGGTCTGACCCCAGAGCAATATAGAATGAAGTTCAGGGACACCCAGAAGGTCAGTACCCAGTCTTGGGTTGACTTTGTGGACACCTCACTAAAGGCACTAGAGGGCTGGATTATTGGCAACAAAGTAAATACTTATGAGGGGTTATACAATCTGATCATGAGAGAGCACATCTTGACCAATTGTATCCAAGAAAGGTTACGCCAGCATCTAGTGGACTCTAAGCTGACCAACCCTAGAGAGCTAGGGGAGGCAGCTGATGAGTGGTTGAGAACCAGGGTGGTTGTCAAGTCCCAGGGGGGAGACTCCAAGAAGGGGGGGACAGGTCCCCAAAAACCTAAGGAGGGAGGTGGTAAGCCCACCACAGAGACTCCCTCTGTACCCCAGAACCCTAAGAAGGAGGAGAGTAAATCCCACTCCCACTCTGACATGCAGAGACAGGGAGACCCAGGGTTAAAAAAGCTCTTGGACAGTAGGGCTTGCTTTGACTGTCAGCAGACAGGTCACTTCAGAGGAGATGCAGCCTGTCCAAAGAAGGTGGTTAGCACTGGGCTGTCCAGTGTAGCCATAGAGGAGGATTCCTCCGATGATGAAGTCCTCCTAGCATTGTGCTGGGAGACAGGACCAGATGGTAAGCTGGTGATCCCTGAGGGTGGGAGTAGGCACTTCCACCACATTCAAGTGAATGGGATCCCTACCACTGGCCTGAGAGACACCTGTGCCAGTCACACTGTAGTGAGTGACCGGTTAGTGACCCCAGACATGTATGTCCCAGGAAAGACAAAGAAAGTCAGGATAGCCACAGGGGAGGTCACCTCCAAACCTGTAGCCATAGTGCCCCTAGAGAGGGAGGGTATCCTTGACTGGATTAGGGTGGTAGTCAGTGCTGACCTTCCCCTAGATTGTATCCTGGGCAATGACCTCCCAGAGGTGAGTCTGGTCACAGATGGGGTGGTCGCCCAGGGCGCCCCCCCAACCCAAAGTCCTGGGGAGTCAGTCCCTACAGTTAGGAGACAGAGGTCCCCAAGAAAAGGAAAGAAGAAAAGGAAGGGTAGGCCACTCTTAAAGGGAGTTCCAGGGAGCCAAGGGCCCTCTGCCCCAGTAAGGGGGGAGCCCAATGTTGGCACTGGTGAGGCCTCACCTGACCCCAAGGAAGTCCTGAGTAGTCAGGCAGCTGTCCAGATGCAGGGTGTTGCCCCTGCACTGACAGAAGGGAGAGTGGAAGGAGGGTGTCTGCCACAGGAGGTGGTAGCCCCCCACTCAAGACAGCAAGAGGGGTGCCAGGACCCCAAAGATGCCCCTAAAGCAGCTCAGCCACCTGTCAGTGGAGAGCTTAGGGTGTGGTTCTGGGTACTGACAGCTGTCAGTAGCCTCTGCTGGGTGCTAGCCTTCCTGGCAGCACTGTACTTGGCCTGGGAGGCAGACCCCAGGGCCAATAGCAAAGTAGGCCCCCTGACCCTATTGGTCATGGTGGGGTTGCTCAAGTGTTGGGTGACCTCTTTGGGTAAGCTAGGTGTTGCCCTAGCAAAGTTTGGAGTAGGGGAGGTGGGCACCTCACTACCCAAGTTGGCAGAGAGAGAGGAGGAAAACCCCCCTAGAGGGAAGTTTCAGTTTGAGTTGGGTCCTTTTACTGTTGGGATGGCTTCACTACCCAGAGGGAGTGACCCTGACAGGAGGATATAAGGCAGAGTAGGCCCTGCAAAGGGACAGCCAGTTTTCTTCACTGTCTTCCTCGCCTAACAAGCCAGGAAGACTCTCCCAGGGTTGGGCTGAGTCTCCTGGGCGTGTGGGCTGGGGGGGGGTTGTGTGAGAAACTGGGGCTGATTGCAGAGGCCCCCTAACTTTTTGCCCCCATTTTCCACTTTATGCTGGTGTTTTCCTGACTCTGCTGGTGCCCTGGGTACTGCTAACCAGTCCCAGGGCCTGTGCTCTGTGTAAAATGGATATGCAAATTAGGCTAATTATAATTGGCTAAGTTAACCTACCTATAAGTCCCTAGTATATGGTAGGGCATGTAGGTTTAGGGACCACAGCATAGGTGGTGCACACCTAGGTGCATTGCTGAGGTGCCCAGTGTCATTTTAAAAGCAAGCCTGCCTTGCTGGCTGCTTTTAAATTAAAGTTATATGCAAATTCGACTTTGGAATTAAAGGTACTTCCAAAGTCTTAAACTACCTTATTTTTACATATAAGTCACCCCTAAGGTGTGCCCTATGTGCCCCTAGGGCTGGGTGCCATGTAACTATAAGCAGGGACTTTATAAAAATAGATTTATAAGCCCTGGTGAGGTAAAAACAGCCAAATTCGTTTTTCCCTCATTGAAGTAAATGGCCTTCATAGGCTAGAATGGGCAGACTTTATTTTAAATTTTAAAGTCTCCTTAAATGTTACATACCAAGAATTTGGTATCAAATTGATTGTTATAATAAATCCCACAACTTCCAGTTGTTGGATTTAATATAACTAGTGCAGGTAAAAAGTTTAGACTTTACCTAAAAAGTTGCCAATTTCAGCTCTGCATTGTTTTTGCTCCTGTGCTCTGATTGGCCAGCCTGCAGCAGCTTCTGCCAGGCTACTTTAATGAGGTGTGAAGTGGCCTGACTTCACACAAAGGAATGTGCTTGGGGGAGAGAATCTCCCCTCAGCAGATGGTGAGGCAGGAAGGGGGAGGGCTGCCAAACTGGTCTTCAAAGGCAGAGAAGGACATCTGGAGCACCCAACAACACCCCCACATCCTGCAACCCCAGACAGCTAGGTGCCCCCTTGATTAGATTAGGAGAGGGCAGGAGAGGGGTGTGTTTATGATTTTTAGCCACACCAGTGGGTGGGCTCAGCCAGATCTCTCCTCTAAAAATCAGATTCATCCATTTTGGATTTTTAGAGACTGTTGCCTTCTGGGATGGATTTTTGCCACACTTCCCAGGAAGTGGTCATCACAGGGGGACGACCCTGTCCCTGATTGGAGGACCAGGGCCCCCCTGCTTTTCACCCAGGAGCAAGGATAAAACTGGCAGACCTCCACCCACGCCTCAGATCCCCACCAAATTTCAAGAAGAAAGAACTACAAGGAGAAGAAGGACTGCCCTGCTGGACCCCTGGCCTGCACCTGGACCCTGCACTCAGAAAGACTGCACCAGCTGCACACTTGGGCTTCACCACAAGAAGGACTTTGCCTGGCTTCCACTGGTTCAAGGAGGGACTCCCTGTTTGCTACAGGTGAAAAATTGCTAACCAGAGTCCCCTGCACCAACTCCTGAAAAAGTGACCAGCTGACCACTGCCCAGTGGCCAAAAAGGAGTTTGCGCCAGGTGCACTCTGGGAGTTGAAGTCCGCACTTCCCAAGGACCATCACAGAACTTCTGGACCCTTGGGGTGAGCTGTGGACCCCAAAAGAACCTTAAAAGAACATCTGGGTGAAGCCCCAGAAGTTTGGAAAAGATTGGAGAAATTTTAGAAAAAAGCTCCATAAAGTGACCGACTCGACGCGGAAATTCTAGCCGGCTTGCCTCAACCGCGACCCGGCCTGACTTCGTGGTTCGTCCCGGTCAAGAAAAACATCAGAAAAAGAGACTAAGTCCGAACGTAAAAAGTTGACCGGGACCTTCCAGCCATCGTATCCGAGAAGGGCTCCACGGACGTCGGATCAAGATCCAGGTTTACCCCGGTCGAAGGATTTTCATCTCGAAAAAACGACTAAGTCCGAAGGTAGAAATCACCACCGAGGAAACCGACTTCGCGTATCCGGACAAGGGCTCCAGGAGGTCGGATCCAACTGGCAGGTTCGTCCCGGTGAAGAAAAACTTCAAAATAAAGACTAAGTCAGAAGGTAACTTTTTAACCGAGGCTTCCCGCGACCTGTATCCGAGCAGGGCTCCATCGCGGTCGGCCTGAAAGTTTGACTTTGTCCCGGTCCTGGTGCAACCAGATGACCCGATTGGCGCTTTTTGTTTCTATGCGCTAGAAAATAATAATACTTTAAAAATTCATATCTCCGGTTCCCCTGAACCGATTTTAATCGTTTTTGTGTCATTTTAAAGATAAAAATATAAGCTATTTTTATAAATTGGTTTTGGATTTTTAAACTGTTTCCTGTGTTTTATTTAATTACTGTTTTGTGATATTTGAATGCTTTACACTTTGTCTCCTAAGTTAAGCCTTGACGCTCGATGCTAAGCTACCAAGGGTAGAGCTGGGATTAATTTACTGAGACCTAACTGTACTTTTGTGGAGGTTTGTGGCTTGTTGCTAGGTGTAGGTACCTACCTGCCCTATCAATAACCCATTTTCCAACACTCAGGCAATCACAAATTTAACTGAGCACACCTTTTCAGCCTCCATTATTTGAAAAGGGACATGCAGGGATTCCATAGCTGCACATTGATAGTACTTGAAAAGTATGTAGATGTTAACCTTCCACCACACTGGCAGGTTAACATTGCTGTGGATTTTACTGCAAAGGGAGGGGTTGACAGAAATCGTATCGACCAGCCCAGCCCTGGGACCTCCAATCACAAGCCATTCTTTTCCTGGAAATTTGTAAAGAACTGGCTTTTACAATTTTTTTGCCCCAAACAGGGATGATATCTGCCCTGCTTACCATAGCGTATGAGGAATCGAACAATGCATCATTTTGCAATAACTGAGTATCTTCAATAGTTGACATCCTCTTGTCTGATTGGTCCTAATTCCTCAAGGGTAAACTTAGTTCGAAAGTGAAAAGCAACCACAGCCCTTTGGCCACGCTAAGAGAAGTTCTGTTCGATGAACTCGCACCTCAAACGCATTCCGAGTTCACGATTCTCAGTTGTGTTTTCTGCCAGTAATTCTCTGGGAGTGTGGGAAATGCCAAGTGACCTCAGTCTTCAATTATTATGTTTGTGTGGGTTCTTTCTCAGGAACCACTTTTAAAAAAGTACTCCCACTTCTTTACTAAGAAACTATCCCAGCAGCTGCAATGCTATTCATAGTATCTTCCACAATTCCTGACACTCTAGTTAATTCAAAATCCTCGAAGGGCATCATCATTATACTGACACACTAGTCCTTCTAAAAACAGCTTCTGTGAGCTAAGACTCCAGTAGTCAAAGCAGACTGTTTACATCAGATTCAGGCTGACCAACTCAGGAAACTGGCGTTACCAGTATGGGACCAGGCTTGAAACAAGAATAGATCAAGAGTGTGCGTAGCTCTTCCAATATTTGGTCCTTGCCTTGCTGCATGTGAGGAGAAACATAGGCAAAATTTATGTTTCTGATAGAAATTCCTAGTCTACCTTTGGTAGGGACAGACCATCCATTTCAATAACAGTTTCCTGAACCTACCCTTTTACATGTCCTAAAGTGTAATAAATTTTCTTGAAACGTAATATATGGCAACAAAATCCAACTCTCCATGCAGAAGAGACATATAAGACGGCAGGGATGGCAAGAGTGATGCAGAATCCATGCAACAAAGCCTGCAATCTCCCCTTAATCAATGCAAAATCAACCAGTTCTCCCGTGGAACAAATGCACTTTGAGACTGTGAGAGCAAGAGGTAATCCAACAGAGGCCTACGATCAGTGCAGCTGTTACTGCTGTCCTATTGAAATAAAAAACGGTTCCAACTTGATTGTGTTATAGTCCAGGAGGACCTTGTCTGGCAGTTCGGGTGGGTACTTCCTATTGCAGTAGGGTCAAGACTGATTTGCATATGGCTTAGTCCGATCTGAGGTGGTGTGGTCTGCAAAGTAGCGAAGGAATGGGATGCGGCCTAAGTGATTAGCAGTGACTGAGATTAATTCAAGCATTACATCCATCATTTATTTGTATACTACAGTCCTTTTTTGCATTCTTTATTTTCATTTTGAGTTAAAAAAATACATGAGTTACAAAGTACAGGTTCCTCTGAGTAATGCCATGGGATAAGATATACAACAGTGGAAACAAAAACCCAGAGGAGGGGGTACCCCGGAGATAACCCCGGCATTTCAAGTCCCATGGACTCAAAAGAAAGGAAAGAAGAGGTAATGGCTAGGGGAGAGGAATAAGGGGGAGGTGGGGATTACAGTTAAAATGTGCACGCATATGTAGGGGCAATCACTAATCCAAGGGGAGGGCAGAGGTGGGACGGGGGAGACATATACACGCGGTGTTGCCCAGGACTCCAGGGCCAAGGCAGCTTTAACTAGTCACAGCCCCATCAAGAATCGTTCATCAGTAACGTGGCCCAAACTTGCTGGTAAACGTCTAGCTTGTGAGCAAGCATGTGAACTATGTTCTCATAGGACGCTCATAGGTCTGAAACATTGCTGTAAGCTCTTCCTCATAGGTAGGTATATGCTGGGAGTGCCAACGACACAGAATACAATACTTCATAAAGGTCAGTGCAGAGGCTAAAATCCAATGCTCATGGTGCGTCAGGTGTGGGAGGGGAAAAGTGAAGTCATGCAAAAACGAAGTCTGTCAAGATAGCAGGGAAGGAAGAGGCAATATACGCTCAGTATGGTTGTCACCGCCTTGGATGGTGGGACAGTCATACAGAAAATGGGCGTATACTACAGTCCGACTGGAAGGAGCATGGAGAAAGCTCACAAATAGGTGCTTGCAGAAGTAAGCCAAACTCTAGCAGCGTAATCCCATCTTCCATCTTTTCCTTGAGGGTACTGATTGCACTCTACAAAGGTAGATTCCATGTCAGGTTTATTAGCATCAGTTAATTAGATCCATATTAGCTAAGGAGGAGTAATTATCAGACTTTCCAAATTTGTGTTTTAATATGTGTGCTTCAGCTATCATTAATTATACAAAGGACATGTCATACTAATCTCTGCAACCCAAGCCAGGTTATGACTTTAAACTTTAATTTATATTCGGTCATCGGCGAGAATGGTGTTGCATGTGTACAGTCTGCAGTGTGACTCTCTGGGTCGCAAAAACATATTTATAATTGATATGCTTCAAGATCACATAACTGTGTCATAGGTCTAACTATACAAGGGAGTCGGTGCTTCTGTAGTTGTCTTACTATATGACATTTAAAATATATTGCACTTCTTTGCCTTAGTCGAGTGCCCTGACTTCCTGCCAGGGCACAGGTATGGTGGTAGAGCTGCACTGGATGTGTAGGCGAATGCTCCTTCACGCAGATCCTATAGAGGTTGAGTCATCTTTAGTAGGCAACATACTATATTGTAGGGTTGATTAAATTATATTTAGAAGACTACCATTTCCACAGAGCCAAATGGAAAGAAAACCAGCCTGAGACTGGAGAACACAGTGAATGCAATACTCAGTTAAAGCTCACTGCTTTTGCACAACACCCAACCTCAGAGTTCACTTTGTATTGAGTGATTGTTGTACTACTCTGTGCATTTCTTACAGCAAACTCTTGATTTATTTCAATGATACAGCCTAGTCAGAGGTAGACATAAAATGAACATCCAGTTTCACCTGCACTCTGCACACAGAACTTATAGTGACATAGACTCCAGCCTGCTGAAAACAAGTTTCACACTAGCTTATTGATGACCTCTTCTCCAGGGAACACATCAATACTGGTTTTAAGCAATTCTATCTGGCTCTAATTTCTACAGATTCCACGGTATGTTCGAGACAGACACACTAGTTAACACCTCTGACATTGTTATCAACAGAGGCTTGTCTGCACTTGCAAGTCCTTGAACAACTGCCCCGTGTCTCTTTGAGCAAAGTGATAGCATCGGGTCTAATCAAACACATTTCATCGTGCTATTGTTGGAAGTATATGACACTGTCACCAAAAAAGAGTTAGGAGAATAATCCATTTATTTCCTCACTAGCATGACAATCGATGCCCTCACCAACCTTTGAAGACCACCCGTTTCACTCCAGCTCTGTGTAACCAAGGACTGCATCGAGAAATGTTCTGCAAAAGTTACAGACTTTATGAGGTCATCCTTCCCACTGTATTGGTTTTTGTCACGAGGAAGCGCACTGTTGAGTAAAAGATTTTCAGCCTGTTTCTGAATGGGTTATTGCCAGACCCCTATCTAAACCCGCTTTGTGCAGGGGTCGGAATTAGGAGTTGAGTGTTATTTAACACATCCGATCATTGCCGGATGCGTTACATACCCCAACCTTCCTAAAATTTCCAGATTAGACCTGCTGAAATTTAACAGGGGAAAAGCACACGGTGTAAATATATCATGCAGATTTTGGTGCGTTAAACACCAAAATCTGCATGTTATTCTCCAGAAACTCGTAGAAGGTGCTATGTAGAGCACCAGGTAAATAACGTACTCTTATTTTTTCAGGTGTGACAAAAAGCACTTGGAGCACAGAAGAAAACAAGCCACAGAATGTCCGTGTAATCCCGTGGGCACCTACAAGGTTGCACTGAGCTCGGCAGCTCCTGAGTTCCACTGTATGATGCCGCGTTTAGCAGTAAATGGCGATGGTCCGGGTAGTTCTAGTGACATTGAGGTAAAAACCAGAACACTGTATCAATTTATTTGCAGTACGGTCAGCGCAATCATGAAGGAGTCCATCACAAGAAATGCAAGAGCCTATTCACACTCTGTATTTTGTAGTATGTTCAGCAGTTCTATAGTAGTACTGCTAAAAGTACTACAAAATGTTATTCACAAAACTAGGAGTATAAATGGCGATTTTCTTAGCCTTGGTGAAAGAAAGTCTTGATTTTATTAAGCACACGGAGGCGAGTAGTATGCTATCTTCTCTTGCTTTAATTTGAATAGCAGCCAAGAAAAAAACTACAACTTCCATCAAACCTGGCTGGGAAACTACTCAAAACATGTCATACAGAAACAACCAATCGGAGTAACAGGTGAGTATAAACAACTTGACTGAGAGCAACAAGTCCTCTTTTCTTGCAGAGCAGTTAATCCACTCAGAATAAAGGAACAATCAAAAGTAAAATAATGCATGCCAACAGAAGCGAAAATAAGGCTTCAAAACGATATATGATATTAACAGTCTTTTCATCAAAGTCTGGATGGAGTAAGGAATGATGGAAGTCTTGAAGTAGAGACATCTTCTGCACAAAAGAAGGTATGCCAGTCGGAACATCATGATGTGGTGAAGGGAAAACTCTAAGACGTCTGGTTGGTAGAGGTAGATGGACCTGCTAAAACAAGGGGGGGGTTAAAAGAAGGAAAAAAGTTGTGGGATAATACTCGCCTCCGTGTGTTTAATAAAATCAAGACTTTCTTTCACCAAGGCTAAGAAAATCTCAATTTTATTACAAACACAGAGGCTCCTATTATGCTCGTTCAAAACATAGAAATCACTGAATTGGCAACATGAGAAACAGGCTTACAATAAAATGTTCTAAAAGTTGAGACATTTGACCAATCGGCCGATTTGGGAATGTCAACCAAACTCAATCCTGCCCACAATGCCTTGGAAGCCATAGCTTCCCTAGTGGAATGAGCCCCAAAAAGAGAAATATCCATGCCAGCCAAGTTCATAATCCATTTCACCCAACGGGCCAAAATGGTGGACGAGACAGGATTGTGAGGGGACCTAAAGGAGACGAGGAGTTGAGTTTCGGAAGGCTTTCGCAAATATTGTGTTCTTGATATGTACTCTTTCAAACAAGTACCTGCGCATATATTAGCATGACCAGAGAAATACGGGTAAAAAACTGACATTAGGTTAGTCTTTGTTCTTCTTCGAACCTGAAAAAAAACATCTTGAGGAGTATATTGTACAGAAGTTACATCCAAAGCCGTAACGTCAGAAATACGTTTGAGAGAAACTTGACAGAGGAGAATGGTAAGTTTAGCAGATAGAAATTTCAGAGATAGAAGAGAATTAGATTGTTGAGAAAGAAGGAACTGTAAGATCACATTGACATCCCACATAGAATTATACTTAGGTAACGGAGGTTTGGCAAAACGTACTCCCTTTAACAGTCGACAGATCAGAGGATGTTCACCAATTGGCTTGTTGTTGACTCGATCATGTTCTGCGAAAATCGCGGACCTGTACATATTCACAGGGCTATATGCTTTACCCTGGGCTGGCAGGGAGGCTAAGAAATTAACGATAAGAACTACATACGCTGAAAAGGGATCGGCACCCCTGACCAGACACCAACTATGCCAGGCTGACTAGGCTGACTTACACGCTTTGGCTGTGCCAGGAGCCCAGGCCTGATGGATGAAGCTAGCAGCTTCTTGCGAAATTCCTGGGGTTCTCCAGGCAGACCTGAAACCATCCATGTGACTAGCTGAAGGGAGTGGTTGAGTATCAGTTTGTGAGGTTGCCCCTAGGAATGCAACAAAAGAGAGGGAAAGAGAGGAAGAAGGACAGGAAAATCTATTAGTAACTCGAGAGCTGAAGGGAACCAGGGCTTTTCCTGCCAAAAGGGGGTCATTAATAAGATTCTGGTGGATTGGCGGCCGACCTGCGCCAAAACTCTGGAGATCATAATGAAGGGAGGGAAAGCGTAATTAGTTTGGTTGGACCAGTCTTGTTGAAAAGCGTTGGAAGCCAACACTTGAGGGTCCGGTCGCCAACTGTAGAATTGAGGGAGTTGAGAATTCAAACGAGAGGCAAAGAGGTCGATAGAGAAGGGACCGAATCTGGAAGAAAGGTGTTTGAAGATAGAAGGGTGAAGTCGCCAGTCGCTGGAGTCTTGAAGATACCTGGAGCACCAATCTGCGATTGTGTTCATGTTTCCCGGAAGGTACTCCGCTCGAAGGGAAATTTGATTTTGAGGACAAAATTCCCACAGACTTTTTGCTAACTCGGCGAGGAGTTTCGACTGAGTACCTCCTAGGTGATTTATATACCGAACCCCTGAAAGGTTGTCCATCCGGAGGAGAACAGAACAACCTACCTTGTCTTTGGCGAAGGTTTGGATCACAAAGGAACCTGCAAGAATCTCTAAACAATTTATGTGCAGAGATGACTCCTCTCTTGACCATAAACCTCCAGTCGAGAACTGAGCACATCTTGCGCCCCAACTAGTCGGACTTGCATCAGATTCTAAGACAAGATCTGGTGCTGTAGAGAAAATTGCCCGGCCATTCCATGCGTCCAGGTGGTCGAGCCACCATTGGAGTTCGATCCGAGACTCGTGATCTAGCGAAACTAGATCCTCGTATCCGAAACCTTCGCGAAGGTGGCGAATTTTTAATCGTTGGAGCGCTCGATAATGAAGAGGGCCTGGAAATATGGCCTGAATAGATGAGGCAAGAAGACCGATTATCCGGGCTAGACCTTTTATCGTAAGTTGTGACTTGTTCAGAACCGACCGTATTTCCTTTTTTATATGGGAAATCTTTTGAGCTGGAAGATGAAGAGTAGCCTTGACAGAATCTATGAGAAACCCCAAAAACTCCATTTGACGAGATGGAATAAGGTCGGATTTGTCTCTGTTGATGAGAAAACCTAGGCTCTGAAGGAGGGAAACAAACTTGTCTAAATGTTGTATCAGTATAGATTTGTCCTGATGTAAAATGAGAAAATCGTCTAGGTAGACTATGATCCTGACCCCTTGCGCCCTCATGTGTGTCACCACTGGTTTTAGTACCTTGGTGAAACACAAAGGAGCTGAAGAGGGACCAAAAGGAAGGCATGTGAAGCGAAAAAATTGGTCCTTCCATTGAAACTAAAGAAATTTCCTGAAGGACTGATGAATAGGGATGGAAAGATATGCATCTTGTAGGTCCAAATGAAGCATCCAATCGTTTGTCAATAACGAATCCCGAAGATGGAGAATAGTTTCCATCTTGAAGTGGTGATAAACTACAAATTTGTTGAAAAATTTCAGGTTTATAAATGGACAAACTTTTTTGTTCTTTTTTTGAACTAGAAATAGCGTACTGGTGAACCCTGAAGGATGAGGGGAGCATAACTCTATTGCTTGCTTGAGAATGAGGGAATTAATCTCGTGAGAGAGCAGACTGTCTTGTTGTTTTGAAAACATTAAGGGTTTTGGAACACAATGTTGGATTGGGGTGGAATAGAGCTCTATACAATAGCCTGAAATCGTCTGCAATACCCATGGGTCTGTTGTTAACATCTGCCAATTTTTCAGAAATAAGGCTGTCCGACCTCCCACCGACAATGGACCACAAATAGGAGCGCATACCTGAGCTTTCTGCGCCTCTGGATCTGAAGCCACGTCTGAAGGAACGATTCCTTCAGCCTCTGGTCTGGTTGACCGCACCCCTGTGGGTGTAACAGCCGACAAAGCGGCTCCTGCCTTTGCCGGCTCTTCCAAAAACATGTGAATTAAAAATCTTCTGCATGGAAGACTGCGCTTTGTCCATAGAAGTAAACGTTTTTACGTATTTACTAAGCTCCTTGATAAAAGAGTCCCCAAACAGCAGTCCGTTGGCTTCAGGACCCATCTCCTTGGCGGCAAGACTGTTGAGTTTTGGGTCAGTCTTCAATAAAATACTTTTCCTTCTTTCCTGCGCCATGGAAGCGTTTGTGTTGCCAAGGAGGCAAATCGCCCTTTGGGCCCAATTAGAAAGGATAACCGGGTCAACTTTTTTGCCCTCCATTCTGGCTTCTTCGGCCACATCCAAAATTCTCGTGAGAGGACCCGAGAGATCCAGCAACCTGTCCTAGCAGTTGGTCCAGGCCCTGTCTACCCCTTTCTTGGGGTCCTTTCCAAATTTGGTAAAGAACATCAGCATATTGGGATCAATAACAGGAGTGGCTGTAATATTGTTGGGGAGGGAGGGTCTGGGGCATTCCAATTTGAGTCTATTATGCACTAACTTATCCAAAGATTGCCGTAAATCTTTTGAGACATATGCTGCCACATGATCACAGGAAGTCCATTCAGTGGAGTTAGGGTGACGGATAAGCGACGGATCAAACATCGGTTGACCCGCAAAGTCCAATAAAGAATTATTACTTTCATTTGATTTAGATGACTCTCCCAATAAATTTAGAGAAGTTTTACGCCTCTTCTCCACAGGCCCTGACCAGATCATTATGTCTGGATCATCCTTATCCGTGTCTGTATCACCCATGTCGTCGTCTGTATCTCCCAGGTTAGGGATTTGAATGGGGAAGGTGGCATTGGAGGAAGTGGACGGTTGGTTAGAAAAAAAATTTAACGGAGAGTCCGAATTAGGGGCAAAATTGTCTGCCTTTCTTTTCTTGGACTTCTTGGAAGGGGTAGTTGTAGAATCAAAAGACAATAATTTTTTGACAGAGGCTTCAAATGTCTTTGAAAAATCAGAAATTGAGTTGGAAACTGCTTTCTGAACTGAATCCTTAATAAAGGAATCCAAATCATCCTTAAACTGTTGAGCCTCTTCATCTTCAGAAAAAAATTCCATTATGAGTTAGATGGAAAACTTGTAAAGCAATAAAAATTGCTTAAATAACAATGTAAAATTATGAGGGATGAGTAGATGAAGGGTTAAAATATCCTCGATACAGAACCAGGAAGTTGGTGTCTGTGAGGAACGATAGGGAAAAACAAAAAATTCCAATAAAGAAAAAAGTCTGTTAGCCGGGCACAGCTGACGGCAATACAAACAAAAAACCAGAAGGCTTGGAAAGTCAGAAACGGTCGCGCTTGACAAAGCGTGACCGAGGAGGGAGAACAGCTGAAGAACAGCTTATCCCCTCAGCAGAACGAAAAGGAGCTCACCACTATGGAGAAAAACTGCAATTATCAGTTGCGCTTGATAAAGCGTGACCGAGGAGGAAGGACAGCTGGCATGGGCAGTGCAGGGGCGCCCTGACAGGGCCCCATGCAGCTTTTCACTGTCTGCAATGCAGACAGTGAAAAGTGCGACGGGTGCAACTGCACCCGTCGCACGGCCGCAACACCGCCGGCTCCTATGTTGCGGCCGTGATCCCCGCTGGGCCGGCGGGCGGAAACCAGGTTTCGCCCGCCGGCCCAGCAGGGATCTCCAAATGTCCGCGGCGTGGTGCGCCCGCATTGGCGGCCGCACGGCTGTCAGATCTTGGGGGGCGTCTGATGCCGCACGCCAAGGTCGTAATGACCCCCATAGTTTTTATAATGTATTCATAATTATTAAAATTGATGTAGAAAGTTTATTAAAATCTATTTAGTTATCTTTCAATAAAGTGTCAAATGGAATGTATGTACGGTTATGTATCCCTAATTGTGACTCACAAATCATGCAAGTCGCAAATTTGAGGCTCACAAGTAGCAATTAGCTAAACTGCGAATGGAATCACTAATTGTGATTTCCAATTTACAAATGCAGTCGCAAAATGCACGCACATCAGCCATTACAGAAAAATAGTTCTGGGTTCAGGTACATGACCCTCAAACCAGGAAGTACTCATCATTGCCATCCAGTGAAGCATAGAGGTGGTGCGGACTTCTGCTGAAATGTGTGTGTTTAGAGGCAAGGAGGACATGGCTCTTATAAATTATGACAAGCCAGGATGGTGATTAGGTGACTGTGGGTAGTGAAAGTATATTAATATTTTCTGAAAAGGAGTTAGAAAGTCTTAAAGAGGAAAACTGCCTTAACATTTACCAGCTGTTTGGCAAAGCCTCCATGACTGTACCTGAGGCCAAAAAAAAATATATATATATGGACCTCCAGACCCGAATAAATGCAGTTGAAGTGACACAGCAGTCAGTAGATGAAATCCGCAAACATTGATACAAACTCAGGTTAAGGATGAAAGAAAAGGTAGTCACTTGCCTGGCAGAGAGTTGTGCTACAGGAGGATGACCTTCCAAGGTAATCCCTCACACAGCCATAGAAACACTAGTGAAAACCCCCCTTGTGCCAGAGGCAGTTTGCGAAGTCGGGCACAAAGACACCTCAACAGCATGACCAAACCCAAGGAAGTGCATCTTGTAATTTGTACTTTAAAAAAATGTAATATGTATTCAGACACATGTGTAATTAGCATCCACTTAAGCCATACAAGTGCATTATGGGGCATCTAGGACATTGAACAAATTTATTTTTTAGATACATTTTATTGTGGTTGAACAACAAAGATCTGTTATGTGTATACAAATCAAACACAAAAAAGTAATTTCAAGTTTATTCTGTACCACAGATGCTGCACAGCACACAGAAGGGCAGAGTCGAAAGGAGGTGATGTCTTTCCACCTATCAGGAGAGGCTGCTAAAGAGATAACTGTAAGTACTTTTAGGAAAGAATTCTAAAACTCTTCCCTGTAATAGTTGTGATAAATCCAGCATTGTCAACTTGTTGGATTTATCTCAACTAATATTTTGACACCATGAACAATATTTTTAGCTCGCTCCTATCAAAAGATATCAGCATCATCGTGAAAATTTTGTTTTTAAAAACAAAAATGGGAAAAAAGGGCTGCAGAAGGCAGCTTGTGGTTTTTTCCTTGAAAATGGCATCAACAAAGGGTTTGTGGTGGCAAGATCACCATCTTCTCAGCTTTCAGGCACAGGCAGACTTGAATTGGAAAACCCAATTTTTCAATACAATTTGGACATTTTACTGGGACATACCCCATTTTTGAAAAAATTTGTGCTTTCAGCCTCCTTCCAGTTAGTGACCAAAATGGGTGAGAAACCAATGCTGGTCCCAGAAAGCTAAACATTTCTGAAAAGTAGACAAAATTCTGAATTCAGCAAGGGGTCATTTGTGTACATCCTACAAGTGTTTCCTACAGAAAATAACAGCTGAAATAAAATAAATATTGAAATTGAGGTGAAAAAAACAGCAATTCTCCACGTTTTACTCTCTAACTTATTCCTGCGATGTCAGATATTTTAAAGCAATATACAATTACGTCAGCTGGACTCTTCTGGTTTCGAGGATATATAGGACTTGTAGGTTCATCAAGAACTCTAGGTACCCAGAGCCAATAAATGAGCTGCACCCTGCAATGGATTTTTATTCTATACCGGGTATACAGCAATTCATTTGCTGAAATATAAAAAGTGAAATATAGGTATCAAGAAAACCTTTGTATTTCCAAAAGGGCCACAAGATAAGGTGTTGAGAAGCAGTGGTTATTTGCACATCTCTGAATTCCGGGGTGCCCATACTAGCATGTGAATTACAGGGAATTTCTCAAATAGATGTCTTTTTTACACACTGCCTTACATTTGGAAGGAAAAAATGTAGCGAAAGACAAGGGGCAATAACACTTGTTTTGCTATTCTGTGTTTCCCCAAGTCTCCCGATAAAAATGGTGCCTCACCTGTATGGGTAGGCCTAGCTCCCACGAAAGGAAATGGCCCAAAACACAACATGGACACATCACATTTTTTCACAGAAAACAGAGGTTTTTTTTGCAAAGTGCCTACCTGTGGATTTTGGCCTCTAGCTCAGCCGGCACCTGGGGAAACCTAGCAAACCAGTGAATTTTTGAAAACTAGACACCTAGGGGAATCCAAGATGGGGTGACTTGTGGGGCTCTGACCAGGTTCTGTTACCCAGAATCCTTTGCAAACCTCAAAATTTGGCTAAAAAATACACATTTTCCTCACATATCGGTGACTGAAAGTTCTGGAATCTGAGAGCAGCCACAAATTTCCTTCCACCCAGCGTTCCCCCAAATCTCCCGATGTTTTTTGCAAAGTGCCTACCTGTGGATTTTGGCCTCTAGCTCAGCCGGCCCCAGGGGGGGCAGAAATGGCCTAAAATAATTCCCCCCCCCAAGCCCCCTGGGGAGCGACCCTTGCCTACGAGGTTGCTCCCCTGCGTGACATTGGCGCAAAAAAAAAGATCCCCGGTGCCTAGTTGTTTCTGCCACCCTTGGGGGCAGATTGACCTAAAATCGGCCGATTTCCCCCCAGGGGGGCAGAAATGGTTTAAATACAATTTGCCGACCAGGGGAGCGACCCTTGCCTAATGGGTCGCTCCCCATCTCTAAAAAAACAAACAAACAAAAAAAAAATTGCCCTGGCGCCTAGAGGTTTCTGCCGCCCCTGGGGGCAGATCGGCCTAATTAAAATAGGCTGATCTGCCCCCCAGGGGGGCAGAAAAGGCATTTTAAAAAAATGCTGCCCCCCCTGGGAGCGACCCTTGCCTAAGGGGTCGCTCCCCTTGCGTGAAATTCGCGGAAAAAAAAAAACTCCCTAGTGTCTAGTGGTTTCTGTCCCCCTTGGGGCAGATTGCCCTCATAAAAATAGGCCAATCAGCCCCCAAAGGGGGCAGAAATGGCCTAAATATAATTTGCCCCCTAGGGGAGTGACCCTTGCCTAAGGGGTTGCTCCCCACCTCAAAAATAGAAAAAAAAAATGCTCCCTGGTGCCTAGAGGTTTCTGCCCCCTCTGGGGGCAGATCGGCCTAATTATAGGCCGATCTGCCCCCAGGGGGTGCAGAAAAGGCCTTGAAAAAAAATGCTCCCCCTGGGAGCCAACCTTGCCCAAGGGGTCGCTCCCTCATTCCAATTTCATAAAAAAATAAAAATCTCTGGTGTGTAGTGGTCGTTTTAGCAGCCGGATTGCTTGCATTCCGGCTGCTAAAACGCTGAGAGAGACTTCAAAGGGAAGGAAATAACTTTCCTTCCCTTTGAAGTCTCTCGACCTCTCGGTCTCTTGGCCTTCTCCTCGGCTAGCGCTCCCTCTGGGCTCTGTGTCCAGGACGTAATGGTTACGTCCTGGGCACACGAGCACTGTGCCTCAGGACGTAACCATTACGTCCTGGGCACAGAAGGGGATATAAAGTAAAAAAAGGGTTTGTGTACTTCTCTGCTTTTCTGATCCTGATGGCTTGTCGAACATAACATGTAACAAACTGGGCAGAAATATTCTGAATTCAGAAGCTGGAGGTGTTGTGAACAGGAGCCGTATATATGCACCTATGGATGTACATATTGCAGTCTGAGACACACATAAAAAAGCAAAAGAACATACAATGTGCAAGGGTTTGCTTGGAGGTATTGTCGCAGTGGCAGACTGGTAGGGCTTGAAACCAGGTCCCCTGCTGAGATAGGCTACCATAAAGTGTATGGTGCTAAGTCACAAATGGATCAAATAAAATCTGTGTTTAATGTTCAAGACCCATATTAGATATTGTTATATCCCTTTTGTGCGCTTTACATCTAAATAACAAGAAACCAAGCTCATCAATTGATGTTTAAAACATCTAGCTTGGTTTCTGTGTTCGAAAAAAAGAGATTTCACATTTTCTTTTGGTCTGTTATTGATTTCTTTTGGAAAAAAAGGTTTGACAGATCGAGGTCAGAAAAATACCTTTTGACATAGGCAAGTCATGGGATAGAAGCTGCACGGTCTTGTCTTAGGCGGTCTTCTATGTCAGTTTGTGAGAATGTGGTATACTGTGAATGCCAAATCTTGAGCCAGATTAATAACAGTGTGACCTGGGCAAAGTCCTCCAGAAAAGGAAGTTCAAGTTCCAGATGGACAATGAGACTGGCCTTACTCTTTGGGATAGCTAGGAGCCTGCACGGAAATGTCCTTTCAATTTTATGTACACTTTCAGGGGTAATAACCCCAGATGCCACCACATAGCACCCAAGGAAAGGCATTTTAATTTCTACAGCACAATTTGGCCCTGATTTATACTTTTTGACGCAAAACTGCTCTAATGCAGTTTTGCGTCAAAAAGTTTAGCGCTAACTATCGCCATTATTTAACGCCACCCGGGCATCATATTTATACTATGATGCTGGGTGGCACTAAAAATAGTTTGGAGTAATTTTTCCCGACATTAACCATTGCACCCTGTTGTAAGGCAAAATGACGTTAATGGAGGAAAAATGACTATAATCTGTTTTACTACAAGTAAACACATCGCAAAACGGAAATGCGCCATGTTTGCCTGCAATAGCGTCAAATACAGATGCTAACAGAGAAAACAGTGCAAAGGAGAGGCAAAATGGACCCAGGAAGCCAGGAGAGACCCCAAACAACCAGGAACCAGCCAGGAGGACACAGACAAGACCCGGGGAGGGAGAAGAAAAAGAGAAAGTGTTGTTTCAGTGCAGAGGAGCACAAAATAGAGGAGAGGTGAGGGAGCATCAAATCAACTCTTCCTCACCTCAAAATTGACAATTGGAAGGAGAAAGGCAATTTGGAAGCAGATAATAGACAAGATTAACAGTGTGGCAGAGGTCAGGAGAACAGTAACTGAGGGCAAGAAACACTGGCATGACTGCAAGCGAAGGACAAAGGAAAAAATGTCAGCACTGCAAACTGAAGGTGGGAGCCCAGCACCACAAAAGGACTTGGAAGAGATGGAGGAGATGATTGCAGTGCTGATTCCGGAAGAAATCATCACAGGAATCACAGGACAGGACAGGCCAGGCTACCAGTAAACACCACAAATGCAGGGCAAGTTGCGTGAGGGAAATTTATGCTAAAATGTCAAGTGCAAGAAGGGGGAGGGACATAGGACTCACACAATGAATGTCAAAGGAGCGCGGAGGGGCACAATGCACATTAAGCAAGTTGCACCATGCTGACGTAAGCTACACATGTACCTACGCCTTAGTAGTGCCATGCACCCTAACACATACACAATCTGAATATATGTTGAGCATAAGGCCTAAATACCTACATGTACATATGCAGCACATGGGATGGATGGCATGTATAATCACTGTGCCACATGTTGTGTCATCACAACATCCCTTGCATATAGCCATTTCAACCCTACCAACATGACCAAGACCTCTGAGACTGGTAAGTCAGTCAATACCATTCCTGGTGTAACATCATGTTGCTGTCCCTTGCAGTAACACTATGCAACTGCCTTGCCTCATTGCCCAAATGCATGTATGCTGCATTTCACAGCACACAAGTCATTGCAACTGTCCCAAGAGTACCCAGACATGTGCTGGTAGCACCACCACCCCGTACATTGACAACACATCCACATAAGGCAGCCACCACTCCATCATGCAGTCAGGGTGCCCCCTGGGTGCAGGGAACAATGAACTGAACAGGTGCAGGGGAAATAACAGGCTGGTCCTGTATCATTAGTAAAATGCCACTACCCAGACCAACTAAACTGCACTGGTGTTGAACCACACATCTTGATGTTGAACTGAAATGTGCCACTACAGAAAATACGTACCACAGATAGCAAACAGTAGGTCACAACAGTCACCGGCTAAGCCCACAACTACTCTGACACAATCATGTGGGACACATATGAATGGGGAAATAAACACACACATACAACACATGGGGTATGACTGTGAACATAATGGCGTATAATTCCACATCGACAGGTGGTGGAAGGTGCATGGGCAAGTCCAGTGTTGGTAAGACTGCCAGTGCAGTGTACCTTTTGCGGTTGGCAGTACGAGTCACACGTTGGGATGGCGGCTGGAAATCTGTCTGCTCACGGTAGCTCTGTGGAGCAATTAGTACAACCTTCTTGATGGATCAAATAGACTCAGTGCCAGGTTTGGGGTGCAATGGGTGTGACAGGACACGCTTCACTCAGCCCTGCAAATCAGGCAGTGGAAAGGGCAATGGGCCAGGGCATGGGACCCCCTGTACTCCCCTTGCCTAGTGCATGGGCTGTGCAGGGCACCCAGGGGCACACCACACCACATCACCAAAAACCTTTGCATGGAATGTTTCACCACCATGCAAAGGCTGGTGGAAATGCAGAAACATACCTGGAGGGTAGCATTGAACATAATACTGGTCTGGTGTCACAGGACAGATGGCATAGCCAGTCTGTACACTGCTGGAAACCTGCCAGTGCCAGGCCATTGGCCCATGGGGCATTCCACATTGACAACAGTTGCCACTACCACCTGTGCTGTTGAGGGTGGTCAAATAGACAATGGCAGTCAGGTGCCCATAGGACTGACACCCTTGAAATGAGGGACCAGTATGACTACCTGCAGAATCACCTCAAACTAACTTCAGACCCTAACCTAAGTACAACTCCTGTTAACTGGTTATGTCCATAGACTCATTTACCATCAGGCACTGTCACATACATAATGATGCACACAGCAGAAATTTCGTACCCGTGCTGGCCATCCCTGGATCTAACCCTGTGCCTGTGTCAAATTAGCTTCACTGCCACCATGCTGCACTCATGTATCATAGTGCAATGAGGATTGCATTGAGGGGGAGGGCATAGGTGTGTAGGAAGGCAAACACACCTGCACAGACAGAAGATGAAAGTGAACTCTGCTAGTCCATGAGTTCTATGCAATGTAGCACACATACACAAACATCAACATGAGGAGCCATCAATGGTAACAAGAGCATAGTGTCCTGGCAATGCCATCCCTGGGTGGTGTAAGGTCTCATCAATGCATGGGTGTTTGTGAAACATGTAAGACTGGGACAGGAGAAAATTGCCATGTGTGGTGCTGTGGCACGAGCACAGCAACACCCATTGCAAGACCTCACCATGCAAATAGAATCATAGGGAGGGTTGACAATTACAAGATGGTGTCAAGCCACAAAAAGGATACACATCATACCTAGAAGATATGACGCAGCCAATTGCTCCAACTGGGCTTCTCTTCATGTGACATGCAGGTGGGGCTTAGGACCGATAGACTGCAGCCATGATGTACAGGAACAATGTTTTGGAACTAAGATGACAATGAGCCTCAAATAACAAGTCAGTGACATGGCATCAACTGCCACAACACAGATAGACTGATTTTACACCATCTCATTGCAGAGGATGATGGCCCTCCTATGGATCTGCCTGTCTTGGAATACCCCAATGACCTGGATGACCAGCTGACAACCATCACCCAAGAGACCCTCCAAGAAGTCTTTGTAAACCTCCAGACACCACCTCCAGTCGCAAAGAGGAGTGTTAATGGAGCACCCCAAAAGAATGACCTGCCAGCAAAGACACAGCTGAGGACTCCGAGGACGCAGAGACCAGCTTTGAGAGGGCAGTGGTAAGAGTCCAGTGGGAGCTGGCCAAGGAGGTGCGGGTGGGGATGCAAAGTATGGCAGCCAAGCTACTGAACAGACTGAAGCCAACCAAGGCACCCACTCCCCAATGCATTGAGTCAAGCAGTGTCTGAGGGACATAGCTGCTGCCATGAGGGAGAGGCCACAACAACTGCCCTCCCAAACTGGCATCAGCATGCTTACGAACAAGATGGACTCCATCCACCGGGAAATGGCCTCCATCATGGCAGACATGGCTGCTTACCACAGGGATGTTGCTGCTATACTAAAAAATTAGCAGTTCTTGTGGCAGTGATGCCATATGTTGTTCCACGGATGGCAGCTGCCGGGAATTGGGAGTCCACATCTCCAACCACTGAAGTGTGTGTGGCCCCCTCTACCTCCCCAGTATCACCATCAAGGGCAGAGGAGACACCACACACATCGGAGGATGAAGATGTGAAACAGACCATCTTCACCCATAGGAGTTCCCGGTAGCACCAGCCCATGCCACATGGGCAGTGTTTTCATTTGCCCTGTGCTTGACATCATACAAGTGTTGGCACAGCTGGAGATATGCACTCTTCACAGGCACACTGTTGACCTTTCTGCTATGGACTGCAATTGTCTCTCACTTTTCAATTGGCAATTCATGTTCCCCTGCACTGAATGATACTTTACCCAAGCATGTCCCATGACATGTCCCTCAACCCTAGGCTTGTGTTGTCTCACAATTGTATGTATTGCACTAATGGGGTCACAGACCAGGACCTTGTGAATATTGCACTACAACACTTGTAAATAAACACCACCTACACAACCAGCATGTCTTTGTGTATTGTGACACATCTACTACGCTTAGGAATTGTGATATGTGTAACATGTCTTTAGTCATAGTGTGTCAGTACAAGAGTGCAGGAATATGGGGGCACATATCTACGCACAAGGTACCTACATGTTGAAGGTCGATGCTGGTCTCATCCCCTACAAGCAATTCACTGAGTATGTCAAAAAAGTTGAACACATGTATGCTTCACCCACTACATATGGCAGGAATGGCTGTGAAACAGTTCTCGGGCAATATCATCAGCTGGAGTACCAGTAGAACACATTGGTGTGAAACAGAGGTACTTAAACTCATCTGTAATTGGCACTGGTCAGTTTAACAGGATAGACAATAACTGTAGGTTGTTGTCAGATGTCCCTCAGTGCCCAACATTCCTACACAGGACCCAAACAATGACAGCTGAATTACCACACCTACCTGGCCAATACAAAGTTAACATAGTCACCTTGAGTCATGGGTACTTTAGATGGCAGATGCATAGACAAGTAGATGTGTTGTAGCTGCCAATGTGACAGCTCAGTTATAAGAAGGTGATGAACATGTCAAGAGAGGGATTTGGAGGCAGAACGGAATCCCTAGGTCAGCACACAATTTTCACTGTACACTCATGGGAAAACCCTGAGACCTAAGCATATGACAAATGAAGTAAGGGAGTAGCCAAAGCTCTTTAATAAGAATTAAACTAAACTAAACTAAGAATGAAGAGCACCTATCCTAACCTATCCTATCCTAACTATACATAATCAACAACTGACCCTAACTACCATATGCTAAACGTACCTAACATATTTAACAACACACTCTAAACATTGGTCCCCCACCCCTCCTTATATTACAAGACCCATGCAGGGCAACACATTCTAAACTACACATGTACTACCTATATCTAAACAAATATATATTTTAATGGTATTTTCTTTTTAAATTTGTCATATCTTATATTTTTTTAATGAAATACATAAATGCCCCAACATTACCCCACCCACTCACTCACAAAGTAACATGTAAAAAGTAGAAAACCCACCCCCAAACCCACTTATCCTAACGAAACTACTAACCTAATCTCATCTGACACTAACCCCTAAAACTCACTATAAAGCATTAAAACAAATGAGGAGGGAGGGGACAAAACTGGGGTGACAGTCATTAAGCCAATTACAGATTGGCCCTCTTGAGTTTTTTTTTTATGAACTTCATTCTCTTAGGGGGTCATTACGACCCCGGCGGTCCGTGTTATAGTGGCAGTAGTACTGCTATTGCGTAGGCTCTCATCATTCTAATGAGACTACTGGATTTCGAACTGCAGGTTCGCCTGCGGTCTGGGTGACTGAGTCTGACCCACTACAGGTGATACCTGTCTCTCCAATCCGGGTTCTGCTCCGACTAACAAGCAGTGCCTCATCTCTACCCAAGGGCAGGGATGATTGGTCACCCGAGCACATGACATAATTAGTTTCTTAGGGAAGCCATGGTCACTCAGTTCTTATCCGTTTCTCTCAGTTACATTAGTCTCATATACACAATGACAATCAGAGGTATTATATGTTTCAATAATGCTTTAATGAAGAAACTACATCTTAGATAGCAAAGCGTGGACTGCAATATCCAGGACGATACAGCATGACAAGATTAAAATTGTGACAAGGAAAGTAAACATAGAAATAATGCTACCATTTTGTCACTATAGTCAATAGACTAATTCCTACCTAGGCTATAATAGAGCACAGCGTGTTAAGCTCTTATTCTGCCCTTCAGGTTCCCCTGGGAAGACATCATCCCCCATACCTGAGCAAAGGCCTGAATTCTACAACAGCAATCAGCATACAGTTGTGGTTCTCTGGCTGGATTCTCCCTCTAATGTGTAAGGGACAGGGAAGTGATTTTATAATAAAACAGCTGATGTTCTGAGAAAATGTTCCTACAGAAGGATGTGTATTTTCTATGAATGTCAGAGACTAAACTTATACCACGTTCACTGGCAACCTATCTTACTGCAGCCTTGGAAGAAGCACAGAGTGAGAAAGAATGTCTTGTTTGAGTACAGAGTGCCGGCCTAGGCAAAAACAGTTAGATAGAAAGAAAATAAAACAAGACCATAAAAGTGGCTATTATAAAAATAATAAAGCAAAGCTGAATAACATATATCTATTTTAAAGTGCACAGTGGCAGGCCTAGTATGTTAAAATAACGTGCATGGAGCTATAACTAAAATGGCTCCACAACCTTGCCAACAGGCTGGCGGTACATACCGCCATATTATGCAATTGCGGTTTGGCATAAGCCAAACCGCCAATGTACCACACCAGTCGCCATGGTGGTAAGGACCACCGGGCTGGAGACTACAGTGACGGCCACCCACGGTATTATGACCCCGCCCACTGCTGTGGTTTCCTTGGGTTTTTACTGCCACAAAAACCATAGCGGTAGGCACTATCAGTGCCAGAGAATTCCTTCCCTGGCACTGATAGGGGTCTCCCCCGCCCCCTGCCCCTCCCTATAGATCTCCCCACCCCAGCTCCCCCTTCTATCCCCCAACATACACAGACCTACACGCACAGACATACACACGCATACACACGTGCATACCCACATTCACCCACGCATGCATACATCCATGCACACACACATCCACACACACTGACATACATACAAGCACACAGGCATTCACACATCACAACATACATGCACACTCACATCCATTCATACACACACGCATTCCACACGCCACACACCCACATGCATGCGGACAGACACAAACACACTGCCCCACACACACACATCAACCCCCCCCTCTTCCCTGTTGGAGGGGTCCTCCGTCAAGAGATGGGATGCGGCGCTACTGCCAGCAGCAGCATCCACCAGGAGAACACCTCCAGGCCGTATTGTGGATCATGATACGGTCGGCAGCGGTCTACTGGTGTTGTGTTGCTGCTGGCAGTAGCACCACCTTACCGCCGTCCGCCACCATGACCGTAGATGGCATTCCGCCAACCTTCTGGCGGAATTCCGGCTACGGTCATAATATGGCGGTCGGCTGGTAGCCACAGTGACGGTCTTTTGGTGGCTGTCGCCATGGCCGTAGGCAGCATTTACCGCCTATGTCATAATGAGGGCCTTAGTGTTTTTCTCTACCTCCTTCTCCAGACTGTTCAACTGTTTAAGGACCAGTGTCACATCCCTCTGTAGCTTCTTTATAACATTCATGTCCATGGCAGGTGGGGTGGGTTGGGCTGTGGCACAGATGTTGAAGGTTTAGCAGCTGGTGCTGTAGTGATAGCGGCAGCTGTGCCCCCCTACACAGCTGTGGAGCTTGGTCCTCTCTGTGTGGCCAGTGTGGGTCCCCCTTGGGTGAATGCCCACCATTCCCCAGTGGATCGCTCCCTGCGATAGAGGCGTGCCATCCTCCGGAACCCAGATTCCACTGTCAGGATGTGCCTATAGTGGAATGCCCTCTTCTGAAATGCGTGCATTGTGTGGAGTATGTACAGATTATTAGCTTATACTCTACTTCTAATTGAACATGAAATCCAACTCACATTCCGGATAAAACAATGGCCCTGATAAATACAATGACAATGCTGCCTTAGCATAATTTCATTGACACCAAAGCAACGCACAACAAGATTAGGAGCCTAATCAAATTAGGTGTGCATTGATTTTTTTGACCCGTGTAACAATGCAAAGGCAGCATCAACTTCACATAGATCAGGGCCAATATTCCTCATCATCTGTGTCAATTTTCAACCAATACATCACCAGTAACTTGAATATGTTATTAGGAGTATGGGATGCAGTTGATACCCATAGTGGGTCACTGTTGATAGGTACACATGTAAGCCTGATCAATATGACTGTCACCTACACTGTGCGCATCACATCTACCTACAAATTTGTTGTTCCTATCCCCCTGTGCCTCAGGGGGGATCGCCATGCAATCCATCATCTCAGCTGTCCAGGTCATCCACCAAGGCATGCCCACTCATACATGGAGTCAGGGAGTGGACCATATGTTAAGAGGGCTGCCAACTAGGATGCTGGTATCTATAGGTCTATCACATCTACATTCATGTGTCCAGGTGTAGACACCCATCAATACCTGATCTGCCAATACTATTCCTTTCATAGCCATATCCATGCCAGCACACGTCTGGCCTTGACCTGCATGCACGCCTATTACATTCCACATAAGTGTCACGTAAATGGAGTACAAAATATGGAGCACTATGCTGGGGGACAATTGCCCACCAGTCCTACATATACATTACAATACAGGGTTGCACCAAATTGTGTTCAAAATAGTGCATCACTGTGTTGTGAGAATGATGAGGTTTTCCCAGTGCCAATATTCTCACAGCGGTGCACTTCTTAGTCACATATGGACCTACATGTGGCTTGTCATAACCTTGTTTACACGATCTTACCCATTGAGCACCATACGCCTCACAAGATATGACTCTGCTAGTGCATGGGGAGCCCTTAAATGGGACAAAATGTCACCATCCAGCCTACTTTTATATCTGATCATTTGACAGCTCATCACTCCTAGCATTGTGTGCAACACACATGACTCACTCACACCAAACCCTCAATTACTACACAGGTAGACGTTATCACACTTACTGGATACATCTTGTTCCTCAAATCTTGCCACTTCGCTGATGGTGTAGGGGGCAGGTCCACCTGTGAGATATGGATGGAAATCTATGCTTAGTGTCATATCACTGTCACTACTAGTGGACAACAGATTACAGTGTGTACTATTTTAGAGGAGTGAGCTAGTTATCCTGGTGCAAAACAGTGCAACAGACAGACCACTGGAAACTCACGATGACACTGACACTCAGGTGAGTGCGAGCCACACATCTGCACACTTACACTGGGCTTGATACTCATGTAGTGCTACACCCTGCAACAACCATCTGTGGCCAATCTATAGAAGATGGAACTCCATGGTATGAGGGGGAGTTGGGTGACAAATACATGACATGACCATGGTGCTCTGCAAGACAACTGAGCCATGTATTCTGGCTTGTCCTGCAAGGCACCCAGAGGGACTTTTTGATGGACATGCGGCTCAATTATTAGCCTGCAATGATCATGAATTGAGTAATCCATGACTGATTTGGCAAAATTGTCTGATGGCATCAAATGCCCCATTGCCAGTGCCCACTAAGGCGGGTAAGCCCCCTTTGCTAACATAATGGCAGGGATCATGTGGGTAAAATTATGACAATGTATCGCTATACGTGGATTGCCCTACTTTGTTTACACAATCCAGCTAAATATGGTATGCTGGCGGTGTCTTGGCGTCTCATACATGACACTATGCCAGGGCACCGGTGTTGCCAAGGCACCTGAAATGTGTGACTTAGTGATGGTTGTGCATTACTCACCAAACTTCTGACCTGCATTGGTCATTAGAAGGTCTTTTCTTGCCTAAGTAGAAAAGGTGATGCCTGATAACTCCCCCAATCGGCCCAAAAGCTAAAATCAGGATTTTCCAGAGAGCCTCCTTAATGGTGGTGGTTGGTGTCCTGACACTAACAGGGAAGATGTCACAGGAAAAACAAGGTTTGTCTTATTCTGAATAATGTTGGTGAACCAGACAAAGGATTCTCATTCTACATCACAGGCAAATAGACTAGAAGAAACACCAGGCTGACTGGAAAATCAAAGACAGAAACCATTGTGATAAACCACCAATTAGTAATGTCATTTAGATTTATTTGCTAAAGTAAGCATAATGATCCCCTCAAGTTTTGTGACTCAGGAGGAAAAAATTATCTCAATAAAATCCATTGGCAGAGATTGTGGCCAATGGATTGTGCCCTAAGATAACCCCTCACTCCCACACCGTGCACAGTTTTGTCATCAAAGATGTAATTTCAAATGTTGCAGGCATGTTATCAATGATGTTATAGAACATGTCATGAGTGATGTAATAAAAGGGGGAATTAGCTGTGCATGTCAAGGGCGTGAGTTATAGTTACCTTCAGGGCACAAGTTACAGTTACTAAAAGTAACAATAGATGCTTAATGTCAGTTTTTTTAGTTTTAGACATTATGGCCCTCATTACAACTTTGGTGGTAAATGCCACTTACCGCCGTGCAGAAGACCGCCAACACACCACTGCGGCGGCGGAATTCCGCTACAGCTATTACGACCCACAGCCCGGAATCCACCAAAATCTAGACACCCACACAAGTCCGCCACACCAAAGGTCAGTGATAAACTGGCGATAAAAAACCTCCACCGTCAAGCCAACAGGAATATGCCCACACTATCACGACCCACGAATCCACGCGGCGGACTTTCAACCACGGTTTTCATTGGCGGTACACACCGCCACGCTCAAAATGCACACACACTTAAAAAACACAACCACATTGTACAAATCGAAATACACATACCTGATACACATACAGACACCACTCCCACACACCCAATACAATATAAAACACACACCCATATCACCCACAAACCCTTACGACCAGAATTGCGACAGAAGACCAGAGAGTGAAGCCACCATCAACAAACAAGCATTCACAGGCACTCAACACCATCACTCACACAACATCCACACACCTCACACAACATACACAGACACATCCCCTCACACATCACAACACACACCACCTCACACATCACCCACACTACCCCATGGCACCGCAAAGACACCCCAGGTTTTCTGAGGAGGAGCTCAGGGTCATGGTGGAGGAAATCATCCAGGTAGAGCCACAGCTATTCGGATCAAAGGTGCAGCACACCTCCATAGCTAGGAAGATGGAGCTATGGCGCAGAATCGTGGACAGGGTCAACACAGTGGGACAGCATCCAAGAACACGGGATGACATCAGGAAGAGGTGGAACGACCTATGGGGGAAGGTGCGTTCCATGGTCTCAAGACACCAGATTGCAGTTCAGAGGACTGGCGGCAGACCCTCACCTCCTCCCCCACAACTAACAACATGGGAGGAGCAGGTCTTGGCTATACTGCATCCAGAGGGCCTCGCAGGAGTAGCAGGAGGAATGGACTCTGGTAAGTCAACTCTTTACTATTACATCCCCCACCCTATCTGCATGCTATCACATACCCCCACCCTCACCCCCATCCCTCCAACACCTCACATTTGTCCCACTATCACAAACCACACATCCCATCACCATGCCCTGCATGCAACAACAAAGCATGGACACCCATCACCAAAGCATGTCCACTACAGATAGCCACACAGACCCCAAAACAATTATCACACAAGGTCCTGCACAAGAATGTAAGCACTGGGGTACAGGGTCACCCACCCATTGCACACGATGGCACACACAGATGCAATAATCATGACTTTACACCCCTGCAGGACCCCTCTCCAACATCACTGGACAGGAGGTTCCAGACATGTCCACCCCCCCCCACAGAAGATGCCCACAGTGATGACAGCAGCTGTGTCCAACTGGATCTAGATGACCAGCCCGGCCCATCTGGGACCTCTGGACAATCGGTTCCCCTGACACAGTCACAAGCCACCACAGAGCCTCCCCCCTCAGGAAACACCAGCACAGCACCCACCCAGCGGGCCCATACCTCTGTCCCCAGGACACGTCAAGCAGCAGTGTGTCCACCACTATGGGAAACTCAGGCTAACCCACCACCCCAAGAACAGCTGGGACCTGGGGGCAGTAGCAGTGGGCACACGGTTCAGGGGACAGAGGCACAGGAAAACCAGGGAACTGGGAGGACTGCTGTGCGACAGGGGGAGGACAGGCCCAGGGAACCCACTCTCCACGAGGCCCTCTCCAACATCATGGGAGTGTACCATCATTCCCAGGAGATGATGGCAACAGTACTGGCCAAGTTTCAGGAGACGCAGCGGAGGAACAGTATTTGGGGTTTAGGGAGGAACTCAAGTCTATCAACACCACCCTGGTCACCATTGTAGGGGTGCTGAAGGACCTTGTCAACACCAGGAGGGACACTGTGGCACAACAAGGGGCCCCTGACACTAGCCTGGACGATGAACTGACCACCACCTCTGCCGGCACTAGTGGACAGGAGGCACGACACTAGCACCCCACCCCCTGCAGATGGAGAACCCCCCACAAACGGTCCCTGAGATCCAGGACGAAGACAGAGAACAATGCCAAGACCCCCGCCAAGAAATGAGACCACCCTGAATGTCATCCTTCTGTCCCACTTTGTCACCCTGTCCATCCATCAACTGCCCTAGCTCCACTTCCTATGCCCCTTTGGACAATGCACCTGTGAGACAAATAACTGGACTCTGCCATGGACATTCCTCCACCATCACCCCTGACCATTTTACAACCCCCTCCACTATTTGCACTGAAATAAACACCCTTGAATCACAAAACAAACTGGAGTCAGTCTGTGCTTTCACAAATGTGTATTGGCAATAACCGTGGAAAATAGCAATGTCCATTGTATTGTCAAAATACCTATGTCACACAGCTCTGGTCCATGAGGTACCATGGCAGAGGTCACACAGTGGGACCCACATCTGTGAAATGGAAAGGCAAAGTGACAGGTCAGGGTCCATACACTGGGTGAAAGAGACAGACATATGATAGGTCTAACAATTGTATGAGATCTAGGAGGCAGTGATGTCTTCTTACCTGTGTCTCACTGGAAGTATTGCTGGATCACGTTGTTTCTGTTGTCGATATCCTCTTCTTCTGCCTCCTCTTCTTCACTGTCCACAGGCTCCACAGCTGCCACAAGACCTCCTTCTCAACCATCCTCCTGCAGAAAACGTACCTGTCGTCGCAAAGCCAAGTTGTGCAGCATTCAGCAGGCCATGATGATCTGGCACACCTTCTTTGGTGAGTAGTACAGAGAACCACCTGTCATATGGAGGCACCGGAACCTGGCCTTCAGGAGGCTGAAGGTTCTTTCTATAATCCTCCTAGTTCGCCCATGTGCCTCATTGTAGCGTTCCTCTGCCCTTGTCCTGGGATTTCTCACTGGGGTCAGTAGCCATGACAGGTTTGGGTAACCAGAGACACCTACAAATGTAGAGGGACAACTGTTAGACACACACTAACCCTTAAGGACAACCCCAGACCCAGACAACTATTAACAGGGTATAGGGTCCTTGTCCTCACCTATTAGCCACACACAGTGCCTCTGGAGTCGCACCATCACATAAGGGATGCTGCTATTCCTCAAAAGATAAGCATCATGCACTGAGCCAGGAAATTTGGCATTCACATGGGAGATGTACTTGTCGGCCAAACACACCATCTGCACATTCATTGAATGGTAGCTCTTCCGGTTTCTGTACACCTGTTCACTCCTGCGGGAGCGACCAAGGCTACATGTGTCCCATCAATGGCACCTATGATGTTGGGGATATGTCCGAGGGCATAGAAGTCACCTTTCACTGTAGGCAAATCCTCCACCTGAGGGAAAACGATGTAGCTGCGCATGTGTTTCAGCAGGGCAGACAACACTCTGGACAACACGTTAGAGAACATAGGCTGGGACATCCCTGATGCTATGGCCACTGTTGTTTCAAAAGACCCACTTGCCAGGAAATGGAATACTGACAGGACCTGCACTAGAGGGGGGATTCCTGTGGGATGGAAGATAGCTGACATCAGGTCTGGCTCCAACTGGGCACACAGTTCCTGGATTGTGGCATGATCAAGTCTGTAGGTGACTATTACATGTCTCTCTTCCATTGTCAACAGGTCTACCAGTGGTCTGTACACCGGAGGATGCCGCCATCTCCTCACCTGCCCCAGCGGACCTGCCCTATGGAGGAGAACAGCAAGCACAGAGTCAACCAACACTGAGGTAGTAAAAAAACAATTTTATTGCACACATTTGTCAATCCGCTCTGTGCCTGTCTCTGTGTGTATGCAAGGCCTAGATATGTGTGACGCATTTAAAGATAATGCCATGTGGCCACTTGAAATGGCGGCTGCCTGACCTGTAATGTGGGACAAGGAGGTATGAGGTAACTGCGCTGGTATTCTACACCATCGTTATAGGCGGTCGAAGACCGCGGCGCAGTCCTGCATTGGTTAACATTGGGCCCTATGAGTCCCAAGAGCCAATGACGATGTACACCGGCGGAGACGGTACGTATTTCTGTCTGTTCACTCACTTGATACCAGTTCTTCGACAGGAGAGGACCCACACTGCAAGTGCTGCTGTGACCTCAGTCTGGAAGCGACGATGGCTCATGTGTCTGGGGAAAGGGCCCCTGCCTTCACATCGGAGGAGTTGGAGAAACTAGTGGATGGGGGCCTCACCCAGTACTCGCTACTCTACGGTACTCCAGACAAACAGGTGAGTACACTGTGAGCATGATGTATGGGCAATGCCTGTTTGGAGTGGTGTGGATGGAAGATACGGGGGTGAGGCCTGCATGAGCGTACAGTGAGTGTATGTGCGTCAGGGCAAGGGTGGGAATGTGGGACAATGACTGTGATGGTCCGGACGGGTAAAGTTTTTCCTTTTTCCCTGTACTATTCCTCTAGGTCAGCGCCCACCATAAGAAGGATATTTGGCGTGCCATCGCCAAGGACGTCCGTACCCTGGGGGTCCACCACAGAAGGAGAACCCACTGCCGTAAAAGATGGGAGGACATTCGCCGCTGGAGCAAGAAGACGGCAGAGACCCAGCTGGGGATGGCCTCTCAACGTGGGAGGGGTGCCCATCGCACCATGACCCCCCTGATGTTCTGGATCCTGGCGGTGGCATATCCGGAGTTGGATGGGCGCTTGAGGGCATCACAGCAGCCACAAGGGGGTGAGTACCGTCACATCCATCTGACTCTGCGCGCATTGGAGTTGTCCCGGTGGGGGAGGTGGGCAGTGGATTCCCCTACACTAGGGCGAGCTTTGTAGGCAAGGACCCTTTGTGAGGCAGGCTAAGTGGCACCCCAACCCCACCAGTGGTAAGAGCCATCTACACCTAGTCAGGCTCTTGTGACTTCCATGTGTGCAGCAATCGGGCATTGGCCATGTACCCCATGTCCCTGTGATTAATTAGGGAACTATAAGTGCATGGCGTAGTGCAGAGGGCTGCTGTGTCTGTAGTGTCCGACAACGGTAGCGGTATTGCATGCACTGACCATGTCTTTCTTCTTTCTCCCCCCCCCTTTTTGTGGTCTCCCTGTTCTTGTGTGCATTAGCATCATCAGGCGGAGGAGCAGTGCCACCGGAGCAGGAGGGAGCTGCATCCCACATGGCCCTGGAGGGCGAGACAATGGAGTCTGAAGTCACCAGTAGGACGTAGGGCAAGGGGAGCTCCATGGCGGGGACAGGAGCAGAGACCACCGACACCGACTCCTTCTCTGATGGGAGCTCACTTGCCGTGGCGGGACCCTCTGTGCCCACCGCATATACAGGTACAGCTGCCACTCCCCCTACCAGCACCGACCTCCCAGCAGCCCCTCAGCGTGTGTCCCGTGGCTGGTCAACCAGGAGGGTGGGCATCTCCTTTGCCCCAGGCACCTCAGGCCCTGCCCCAGTCAGTCCTGCTGCCCTCGGTGAGGAGGCTATTGACCTCCTGAGATCCCTCACTGTTGGGCAGTCTACCATTCTGAATGCCATCCAGGGTGTAGAGAGGCAGTTGCAACAGACAAATGCATACCTGGAGGGCATTCATTCTGGCCAAGCAGCCCAACAGCGAGAATTTCAGGGTCTGGCATCTGCACTGATGGCAGCCATTGTCCCTGTGTCCAGCCTCCCCCCTCCAACTTCCTCCACCCAGACCCATTTCCCAGTACCTCAGCCTATCCCAAGCACACCATCAGACCAGCATGTACACACATCAACACACAAGGGTGGCTCTGGCAAACATATGCACCACACATCCCACAGGCACTCACACAAGCATCATACCCATGCACACATACCAATATCCACTGCCTCCACTGTGTCCCCCTCCTCCACGTCTCCATCCCCTCCCTGTCACATCTCCACTCACACCTGCATGCACTACATCTTTAGCCACTACCTCCATCACCAGCACCCCAATCACCACACACCGCTCACTAGCACTCGCTACCCCCACTACCATTCACAGGTCCCTTGTGTCCTCTCCCAATGTGTCTGTCAGCCCTCCTCCCAAAGTACACAAACGCAGTCACACACCCACCCAACAGCCATCCACCTCACGACAGCCTACAGCCCATGCACCTTCACGGAAAGTCACCCAACGAACACCTCCTACAACCACTACCTCTTCCTCCACTCCCAAACCCCCTCCATCTACCCATCCCAGTGTGTTTAAAAAGCTTTTGCTATTGAATTTTGACCTCTTCCCTACACCTCCCCCGTCCGTCCACTAGGGCCCGCCTTTCTAGGTTCCAACCCAGCACCTCAGCCACCACATCACCGGGCACAGTGGTGCCAGCAATAGCGGGATTTTGGAGTGCGCCAAGCAACAGGGCTGCCAGTGTCCCAAGGAGCGAGGGCAAGGACATTCCTCCACCTCCAAAACAGAAAAAGTTGCCCACATCACGGTGAGAGAAGGCCAAAACACCTGCCACCAAGGGCTCAGGCAAGACAATTGTTGAAAGTGGCAAAACAGATGTGCCACCATCCAAGGTGGGGAAGGGCCTGAAAAAGAAAGGCAAGTCAACATCGCCGCCAACCTGCACGGCGGACAAGACCGGAACCGCCACCGCCACCAGCACCGCCGCTACTGACACCGCTGCCAGCACGGCAGTCAGTGAGCCAGCCATCAGCACCACAGTCCGTTAGGCCGCCACCAGCACCGCCGCCACAATGACCGCCGCAAGCACCGCCGCTACTGACCCCGCCGCCAGCACCGCCAGTGGCCCCGCGACATCCTGAGCCAGTGGCACCACCGCAGACATGGCTGCCATCCGTAGTGGTCATTCTTACGAGTGTGGTGATCATTCCAGGCGCCTGGGCAGCTTGCATGTTGCACCACCGTCAGTGGAGTGTCACATCCACTACCTCAGTCCTTGGCAGGATGAAGCACTCTGGGCACCAAGCCCCCTCCAGAACCAGTGGGGAAAGGCATCCACTACCTCAGTCCTTGGCAGGATGAAGCACTCTGGGCACAAAGACCCCTCCAGAACCAGTGGAGAAAGGCATCCACTACCTCAGTCCTTGGCAGGATGAAGCACTCTGGGCACCAAGCCCACTCCAGAACCAGTGGAGAAAGGCATCCACTACCTCAGTCCTTGGCAGGATGAAGCACTCTGGGCACAAAGCCCCCTCCAGAACTAGTGGAGACTGTGATCCACTTGAGAGACTGTGGCTTTGCACTCCCCAGGATAAAAGAGTGGGCAAACCACCCAATGGAGAGACTTGAGAGACTGTGGCTTTGCACTCCCCAGGATAAAGCAGTGGGCAAACCACCCAGGGGAGAGACTCGAGAGACTGTGGCTTTGCACTCCCCAGGATAAAGCAGTGGGCAGACCACCCACTGGAGAGACTTGAGAGACTCTGGCTTTGCACTCCCCAGGATAAAGCAGTGGGCAAACAACCCACTGGAGAGACTTGAGAGACTCTGGCTTTGCACTCCCCAGGATAAAGCAGTGGGCAAATCACCCACTGGAGAGACTTGAGAGACTGTGGCTTTGCACTCCCCAGGATACATCAATGGGCATGGAGCCCCCTCGTGGAGCTGGCGCCATGCACTCATCCGGATGAGGTGCCCCCCTTCGTTTACCCCTGAGGTGCCTGTTTCATTTCGATCTTATGCCCCTGAAGTGTTCTCTCCGTTTCGATCGGGTATTGAGTGTGGGCCTCGCCCATGCATTTTGGGCCCAGTGGTCCACAGACTATAAATGGTGCAGTACCTGGACTTGAATTGTTGGTGTACATAATTGTTTATAGTGCATATACATTTTTGACTAATGGATTTTTCTTGATTACAATGGTTACAATCATTTCCTTTTGTCATTGCGTTCTTCCAGGGAGGGTTTGGGGGGTGTAAATGTAATGTTGCAGCATGTATTTGTGTGTATGGTGTTGTGGTTGAGGGTGGGGGTGTTGCGTGTTGCGTGCGTGTCACTCTCTTTTCCCTCCCCCTCCCCTGTTTTGTAGGTACAGTACTCATCGTGGTCGTCGCCGCCGTTGTTCGTGCTCCTGGTAGAGGAGCAGGAAGACTATCGCAGGGAGGATTTGGAGTTCAGGCTCCATGGCGTCCTGCATCCTCATGGGGTGTGTAGAGGTGAGTGTTTTCCCTTCCAAGTCCTGTTTCCGCCGTGTTTCTGTTCGCATTGAATCTGCTCCGGAAAAGGTGGCGGATTGGCCTCTCATAATAGTGTGGGCGGGACATTGTCTACCGCATGTCTGTTGGCGGTGACTGCCATGATGTTTGTTTGTACCGGCGTGGCGGTCGGAGTGTTAAAGTGGCTATCTATGTTGGCGGTTATAGATATATATATCAGACCTCTTTTCTTTCTTCAAAAATGTTTTTCTTTTTACACAGTGTTTTATCATTACATTTTGTGGGTGTGAAATGTCAAAAGAAATAAATGGTCAGTGGCACAGTTTTTTAAATATTAAACAAACATGTCTTTGAATCTTTCTTTTGCCATTTTTGGAGCCAGAAAGTTAAATCATAAAAGCAACCACAAGAGGGTCTTGCACTGCAGATGAATAACATAAAGCTCCAGCTAGGAGTGCTTTTAGAAGTTGATTTAATGACCCAGAAAACTTACTGTTTTTAATGGTACTGGGGGACCTCCTGAAGCCCCCACCAATATTGCAAAAGGACCTATTCTAATGGCACTACCAAGCTCAAATTCTCCTTCAAAGGGACAGAGAATAATACATGAGCTCCTTTTATTAGTTACTTTGTTTTAAAAATATTTTACTATGGGTGTCCCTGGGCGTACCTGAGACACCCATATATTATTTTTATAAGATGAGATGGGCATGTGGCCCCCTCCTCTAGTCTAGCCAAGCCCTGGTCCCCATCCCACAGGGCTCTATTTTTTTATTAAGGCAAGGGGGCATGAAGACCCATTTCCCCAAACCACAGCTGGCCATAGGGACCTGATCTCCCTAGGCCTTCATCTAAAACAAAGGGGGGTGGAGCAAGTGGCACTCTTCCCCAAGTCTTAAGGGCCCAGTTACTCCATCATCATTGTGCCAATGGTGGGTGTCCCGGTGCTCACAGCTGGCTCCTCAGCCAGCATCATACCAGGTGGTTGCGAGAGTCACCACTTTGTCTTTGCTCCCCTGCAGTGGGAACAGCTGGTTTTATCTGCTCCCTCTGGGTTGGAGCAGAATGGAGTTCCCTGCCCAGGAGAGTGTAAGCAGGGTATGCCTGTGCAGAGACTCATAGGCCCTCATTATGACATTGGTGGGAAATCCCACTTACCGCCACGCTGACTGCCGCCAACATACCGCCGCCGCTGCGGATATCAGTTCACCATATTATGACACACACACACCAATCCGTCACTATTCAGCCACAGACACAAGTCCGCCACACCAAAGGTCAGTGATAAAGTGACGGTATCCAAGCAGACACCATTACGCCAACACAACAATCCCCATCACATTATGACCCACGAATCACCACGGTGGACATTCAACAGCGGTAAACCATTGGCGGTACATACCGCCGCGCTCAAAATTCACATACACAAACAATACAACACCACATTGGACAATTCAAACAACACACACCTGACACCCATACACACACCACACCCATACACCCACACCACTATAAAACACACACCCACATTACCCACAACCCTACTAGCTATTTGTGGCACAGGTGCAGCAGATATTGATAGCTAGGAAGATGGAGCTATGGCTGAGATTCATGGACAGGGTCAATGCCTTGGGACAGCACCCAAGAACCAGGGATGACATCAGGAAGAGGTGGAACGACTCTGGGGGAAGGTACGTTCCATTGCAGCAAGATACCAACTCCCTGTACAGAGGACTGGCGGTGGACCTCCACCTCTTCCCCCACAACTGACAGCATGGGAGGACCAAGTCTTGGCAATCATACATCATGAGGGCCTGGCCGTAGTATGAGGAGGACTGAACTCTGATAAGTCAACTCTCTACTACTACTACCCCCCTCCCTGCATGCCATCGCATACCCTAACCCTCATTCCCATCACTCCTCCTCCTCCGACACACCCCACCATCACATCTCACGCATCCCAGTGCCAAGCCCTGCATGCCCTACCAATGCATGTACATCACACACAGCCCTGCATGGACACCTATCATTAAAGCATGCACACTAGAGAGAGTCAGCTAGCCCACCACATACCAACTTACACAAGTGAAAGCTGCCAGGGCAAATACAACCAAAGAGGGCAAGCCACCAATGCACAACATGTGACACAGAGAAACAATAACACATCATTTACATCCCCACAGGTATCCCAGCCAATGTCAGCGGAGAGGAGGTGCAGCAATATCCAGCCCCCCAACTGAAGAGGCCCACAGTGAGAACAGCAACTCAGGTCGCCTGGATCCAGATTACCAACCTGGCCCATCAGGGACCTATGGACAGTCGGTTAACCAGGCCCAGTCACAGACAACCACAGAGCCTCCCCCATCTGGAAACACAACCACAGCACCCATCCAGTGTACCCACACCTCTGTCCCCAGGACACATCAATCAGCAGTGTGTCCCCCTCTACAGGGACTCCAGGGCACACCTCATACCCAAGACAATCAGGGACCAGGGGGCAGTGGCAGTGAGCACACGGTTCAGGGGACAGAGTCACAGGACAACAGGGAAACTGGGGGGACTGCTGTGCACCAGGTGGAGGGAAGGCCCAGGGAACCGACTCTCCAGGAGGCACTTGCAGAGATCCTGGGAGCATACCAACATTCCCAGGACACAATGGGACAGATCCTGGACAATGTGCAGGAGAACAGGCGGCTGCAGGAATGACAGTATCAGGTGATCAGGGAGGACTTGCAGGCCATTAACACCACCCTGGTCTCCATAGCAGGTGTGCTAGCAGACATGGCCAATATTATGAGGGAGGCAGTATCACACCAGCGGGCCCCTGCCACTATCCAGACATCTGAACTGCATTTCACCTCTGCTGCCTCTAGTGGCCAGGAGGCCCTGCCACAGGACTCACAGGCCACCAGCACCCCTCCCCCTGCAGAAGGAGAGCCATCCCGCAAACATTCCCTGCGATCCAGGCAGAAGCCAGAGACTATTGCCAAGACCCCGCCAGGGAAGGAGACTCTCCTGATTGTCACCCTTGTGTCCAACTCCGTCACCCTGTCCACCTTGAACTTCCATTACTCCCCTTCCTATGTCTCCACGGACAATGCACCTGTGCTACAGACTGGAACTATACCCTGGAATTCCCTCCATCATCATCCCATCCCATTGCACTTGCCCCTCACGTTTAACCATGTACAAACAATGCAATTCAACTGTATAGTAAATGAGCACATATGAAGGACCTGTAGTTGGCTGCAGTGATCACATCAGGAGCTATTGTGAGGCACCAAGATCTGTAAAATGAATTGCCAAAGGGTACAATAAGTGGACACAGAAGTGGTAAATATCAGCATGCCAGTGCCACAGAAATTCAAAATAATGACAATGAAATGTGAAGTAACATTGTCTTACCTGTGTGTCATTGTAAATATTCTCTGATCACTGCTGTTATGTTGTCCTCATCCTCATCCTCTGCCTCCTCATCCTCACTGTCCACAGGGTCGACTGCTGTCACACGGGCATCTCCAGCCTCCTCCTCCTGCAGAAAAGGCACATGGCATCTCAGGGCAAGATTGTACAACATGCAGCATGTCACTATTATCTGGCAGACCTTCTTGGGTGAGTAGCACAGGGATCCACCTGTTAGATGGAGGCACCGAAACCTGGCCTTCAGGAGGCCAAATGTTATTTCTATGATCCTTCTGTTTCACCCATGTGCCTCCTTGTAACGTTCGTATGCCCTTGTGCTGGCATTCCTCACAGGGGTCAGTAGCCATGATAGGTTGGGGTAACCAGAGTCACCTGCAAATATTGAGGGACAACATTTATCCACACTCTATCCCATATGGCCCACATTATACCCATATACCAACATCTGCTGGGTGGGCACCAGGCCTCACCTATTAGTCACATCCTGTGCCTCTGTAGTTGGCCCACCACTTTTTGGGATGCTGCTATTCCTCAGGACAAAGGCATCATGCACTGACCCAGGATGCTTAGCTTTGACATGGGAGGTGTACTGGTCCACCAAGCACACCATCTGTACATTCATTGAGTGGAAACTCTTACGATTTCTGTACACCTGTTCATTTTGACCGGGGGGGGGGGACAAATGCAATATGTGTTCCATCAGTCGCCCCAGTTATGTTGGGGATATGTCCCATTGCATAGAAGTCAGCCTTCACTGTGGCCAAATCTTCCACCTATGGATATGCAAGGCAGCTGCACATGTGTTTAATCAGGGCAGACAACACTCTTGTCAGCACTATTGAGAACATTGGCTGTGACATTCCAGTTGCCAAACCCACTATCACTTGGAAAGAACCAGTTGCCAGGAAAAGGAGCAGTGATAGAACTTGAACAAGAGGGGGGATCCCAGTGGGGTGATACCAGATATCAGGTCAGGGTCCAATTGGGCACACAGCTCTGTGATTGTGGCCCTGTCAAGTCTATAGGTGAGTATTATGTGCCTATCCTCCATTGTTGCCAAGTCCACCAGGGGTCTGTAAACGGGGTATGTCTCCATCTCCTATTCATCCACAGCAGTAGCAATCTAAGGGACAAAAGAGTGAGGAGCTGGTCACAAACTGAACAATGGGGCAACAACAGTACAATGCATGCTGTCAAATTGTAATGGGTCAGTGAGAATTGTCCTGCATGTCCAAATTTAAACTGTGACGCAGTAAATATCCAGGGCCTGCCACCTCCCTGAAGTGGCATCCGCCTGTCCTGTGTGGAGGGACAGGTGGAAGTGAGGTAATTCCACCGACGTTGTGCGCCGTTGCGGGAGGCGGTCGGAAACCGCCGTGCAAATCCTCATTTGTTAACATTGGGCCCGATGGGTTACAGTGGGCAATTGTGATATATGCCAGTGGTGACGGTATGCACTGCCGAGGACGTGACTCCCATTTTCTATCTGATTCCTCACTTGCTACCTGATCATCCACAGGAGAGGACCTACACTGCATGTGCTGCTGTGACCTGTGTCTAGTACCTACCATGGCCCTTGTGACTGGGGAAGGGGCCCCTACCTTCACTTCAGCGGGGATGGAGAGACTGGTGGATGGGGTCCTACCCCGGTGTGGACTGCTGTATGGGCCTCAAGACCAACAGCTGAGTACACTGTTGGCACGATGCATGTGGCATGAGTGCATGGAGTGGTGTGTGAAAGTCTCGTGTAAGGGTGGTTGGTGGATGTCCCCTGGGCGACGTACAGGTTGTGTGCTGGGCCAAGTGTGTGTAAATGGTGATGGGAAGGGGTATGGTGTGCCATAGGTGTAACAGGCAGGACTGTCTGACCAATACTATTTTACTGTGTGTATTGCCTCTGCAAGTCAGCGCCCATCAAAAAAAGGTTATATGGCGTGCCATCGCCAAGGACGTGCAGACCCTGTGGGTCTATGGCAGACGGAACACCCACTGTCGGAAACGGTGGGAAGACCTGAGACACTGTGCACGGAAGACGGCAGAGGCCCAGCTGGGGATGGCCTCCCAACGAGGAAGGAATGCCCATTGAACCCTGAACCCCCTGATGGCCCGCATACTGGCGATGGCCTATCCTGAGCTGGATGGGCACTTGAGGGCATCACAGCTGCCCCAAAGGGGTGAATACAGTGCCCATCATTAAAACTTACGCATGGTAGAGTGGTATCCTGGTGGGGGATGTGTGTCAGTGGATGCCCCTAGGCCAGGCCTGACATTGCAGCATAGGTCCCTTGGTGGCAAGGGTCCAGAAGGGATAATCCTGCCACCTAGCTCGTAAGCATCCACTACTGGTCAAGGCTGCATGGGTCCCAGGTGTGCTGGATTTGCCAGTGTGTGCCTCCCCCATGTCTTGGTGGCTAGCAATATCGCTGGTAGTGCAATACATAGTGCGTAGGCCTGTACCTTGTGTGTGAGTGTGCTGTGTACGCCAACAGTGGTGTTGGTGCAGCCATTGACCAAGTGTATCCTTTGTCTCTTCCCCCTCTTTTTGTTTTGTCACCCTGTCCTTATGTGCATTAGCATCATATGATGGAGGAGCAGAGGCACCAGCGACAGAGAGAGCTGCATGCTACAGGACCCAGGAGATGGAGTCCACCGACGGTGAGGGCACCACAGGGGAGACTGGAGGGGACAGTTCTGACACAGATACCTCCTCTGATGGAAGCTCCCTGGTGGTGGCAGACACCTCTGTGACCACCCCAGCTACAGGTACAGCCGCCACCCCCGTACCAGCACCACCCTCCCAGCAGCCCCTCATTGAGTTGCCCATACCCGCTCACCCAGGAGGGTGGGCATCTCCTTCGCCCCAGGCACCTCAAGCCCTGCCCCGTCAGCCCTGCTACCCTGAGTGAGGAGGCTATTGACCTCCTGAGATCCATCTCTTTAGGGCAGTCAACCATTGTGAATGCCATCCAAGGGCTGGCAGCCCAGATGCAACAGACAAATGCATTTCTGGAGGGCATTCACACTGGCTTGGCGGCCCAATAGAGATCATTCCAGGCTCTGGTCTCCTCTCTGATGGCAGCCATTGTCCCTGGTTCCACCCTCCAACTTCCTCTTCCCAATCCCATTCCCCTCAACCCCAATCTATCCCAAGCACACAGGCAGATGAGCATGCACACAAGACAACACACAAGAGTGGCACAGGCAAACACAAGCACCACACATCATCCCACAGGCACTCACACAAATACCATCCAGATGCAGACATACCAACATCCACTTTTTCCACTGTCCTCCCCTCCTCCCCCTCCACCTCCCTCCCAGCTCCGTCTACACTCACACCTGCATGCACTACATCCTCATCCACTACCAGCATCACCACCACACCTAGCAGAACACACCTCACTGGCAGACACCTCCACAACAGCCATGCACACCTCCCCTGTGCCTCTCCGACTGTGTCCATCCCCTCCTCCTAAAGTACACAAACGTAAGCACTCAGACACCTAACAACCATCTACCTCACAACAGCATCCAGCCCATGCACTTGCACCCAGAATTGGCAGACAGACACCTCCTACAACCACTCCCTCTTCCTCCACTCCCAAACCTTCTCCCTCTTCCTGCTCCAATGTCCCAAAAAAGCTTTCCCTATCCACCATCGACCTCTTCCCTACCTTTACCCCCCTGTCCTGCATGTCTGGCCAGGGTGGCAAAAACCCAGCCAAGCACCTCAGCCACCCAGTCCACGGGCCCAGTAGTCACCACACCCACTTGTTGTGGGAAAGGATCCAGGGCAAATGTCCTGAGCGTAAAGGAGCCTGCAACAGGCAGCCTCAAGGGAATGGAGCTTGTCCCAGATGCTGCAAGGAAGACCAAGGAGCCTGCCGCAGCTGCTGCCAGGGAGACCAAGGAGCCAGCACCAGCAGGGAGGAAGGGGCCAGGAACTCTGACGGAGCCCCCATCACCAACCATGGTTGTGCAGCCATTCGAGGCTGCAGGGGATGGGCTGGAGCCTCCCCCACCACCAGCAGCAGCACTGCCACCTCCTGTGGGCAGCCGTCCAAAGCAGCAGGGGATGGGCAGGAGCCTCCCCCCACCAGCAGCAGCAGCACCGCCTCCTCCAGTGGGCAGCTATCTGAGGCTTCAGCTGATGGGCAGGAGTCTCCCCGCCAGTGGCTGCAGCAGCACCACTACCACCGCTGAGCAGCCATCACCGCCGGCGGAAGGTATGTAGTCCTGCCTCCATGGGCTGCTGTGCGGCCTGCCCCCTGCAAATCCAGTGGGTACGACACCCACCTGAGAGACTGTGACCTTGCACTCCCCAGGATCAAGAGCACAGGGCACGATGCCCCTTCCAGAACCAGTGGGTAAGACACCCACCAACACAAACCTCCCCAGGATCGAGAGCACAGGGCACGATGCCCCCTCCAGAACCAGTGAGCAAGACACCCACCAACACCAACCTCCCCAGGATCAAGAGCACAGGGCACGATGCCCCCTCCAGAACCAGTGGGTAAGATACCCACCAACCCAGGCCTCCCCAGGATCAAGAACACAGGGCACCATGCCCCATGCAGAACCAGTGGGTAAGACACCCACCAACACCAGCTGCCCCAAGATCAAGAGCACAGAGCACAATGCCCCCTCCAGAACCAGTGGGCAAGACACCCACCAACACCAACCTCCCCAGGATCAAGAGCACAGGGCACGATGCCCCCTCCAGAACCAGTGGGTAAGATACCCACCAACCCAGGCCTCCCCGGAAACAAGAACACAGGGCACCATGCCCCATGCAGAACCAGTGGGTAAGACACCCACCAACACCAGCTGCCCCAAGATCAAGAGCACAGAGCACAATGCCCCCTCCAGAACCAGTGGGTAAGACACCCACCAAACCCAGCCTCCCCTGGATCAAGAACACAGGGCATTATGCCCCCTCCAGAACCAGTGGGTAAGACACCTACCAACCCCAGCTTCCCTAGGATCAAGACCACAGGGCACGATGCCCCCTCCAGAACCAGTGGTCTTGTTTCATCACCCGGCTGAGGTGCTCCCGCATCCCCTCTCCGACTGAGGTGCCTGCCTATTTACAAACTGATGCCCCTGCAGTGTTCTCTCCATGTTGATGCAGGTGACAAGTGGGGACTTGGACTTTGGCCTGTGGCCAAGTGGCCCCGGCAACCTGTGGACTAGGCAGTTTCCCTTGAACTGTACAATTGTATATATCTGTAAGACTGGCTAAGTTATTTTTATACTGTGTTGATATGATTGCACTCACTTTAGTAAATTCATTTTGTCCTTGCATTATCCAGCTGATTTAGGGGGAATAACTTGTTTTCTTGTGCATCTGGTTGAGTGTGTGGTGTGTGTATGTCGGGTGTGTTTGGAGCGTGTGTGTGTCACTCTCTTTTTCCTTCCTCCCTCCCTTGTGTGCTCAGGGGCTGTACTCATCGTTGTTGTCTTCGCCGTCATTGGTGTTCATGGTGGAGCAGCACGTAGAAGATAATGGGGAAGGCATGCAGCTCGGGCTCCATGGCGGCATGGTTGTTCCCTGTGTCTCCAATGGTAAGTCCTTTTACTTCTGAACTCAGTTTCCGTCAGGCTTTTGATGTCCCGGAAAAGGTGGCAGATTGGCATGTCTTAATACAGTGGTCGGAACATTGACTTCCGCCTGGATGTAGGTGGCTACTGCTGTGGTGGCTGTTGTTTCAGCCCTGGAGGTCGGTGTGGTAAAGTGGCTGTCTATCTGAGATCTTTCCGCCATGGGCATAATTTGGCAGTAATTACCGTCAGCCTGTTTGTGGTATTACTGCCACTTTTACACCAACCGCCAGGGTTGTAATGAGGGCCATAGTGTCCCAGGGTGGGTTCCCCAGGACTCTGTGGTGTATATTGCCCCGGGGTGTGGGGTGCCTGGGGTAGATTCCAGCACAGGGAATGTGGCGCGTGGTACAACTCCCAAATTTGTAATTATTTGGTGCAAGGGAATTAGATCCATGGGATCCAGTAGAGGTGCAGGGAAGGGGGAAGTATACCTCTTTCCCTTTATACTTACTTTTGGCCCCAGGGAAAGGGGTCACAGGGGCATAAGTGGCTTGGGAAGGGGGGCCGCATTCCGCCTTCCCTTATACTTATATTTGGATCCAAAGATGGGGCCTTTGGGGGCCCTGCCTGGTTCAGAGAGGGGGCTACACTCAATCCCTACCTATATTTAATAGAAGATGCTGGTGGATTTTTTTTCATTTTTTTTTAACTCACTCTCTCACTGGATTAGGTCTATTTTTGTTTAAGACCATGCCACCTTTATACTGTTTTTAAACCTATATTCAGGTCCCAGGACTAAGGACTAAACTACTGCATGGATTTACACCAAATCACATAAAGCACACTTTGTTAGTGCTCCTTAGATAAGTCAATTGAAAATGCATGGGAATCTTGCATTTTGGGACCCTGCTGCTTTTCTTGGTCCCCGCTTGGCTGCAACCGAGGCCATAAGCATAACTATAAGTCATGCACAAGCAAAGTCCGTCAATGGTGTTGGGTTGGCAGCCTCAAAACTGCAGCTGTGGGGAGTTGAGCGCAGGGGCAGACGGCAAGCCAGGCCCTAAAGCCAATCCCACGCCATGTGTAATGAAAGGCTGTGCGTACCATGCGGTTGGCTGCCTGTAGGGTGGTCAGCTGCCTCCAGGTCAGTTTGCTACAGGGTTGGCCACAGGAAAGGTCTTGTTGCTGACCCCCTGGTGTGCACGGCCAAAGGCAGTACACAGCACAGGATTGGTTGTCTGTGGGGCTTTGCTGCAGGGAGCATCGCAATGTAGGGTGTTTGCTTTATTTATAAAAAAATAAGGTCATTGAAAGAACCAAAGTTCAAGATAATGTGCAAAATGTTTTTTTATCACATCTAACTATAGTGTTAGTAGGTGGCGGAATTGGCTGCATTTGGGTAATTCCATGTTATGCTTACAATTCCACCAAATGGTGCGTGGCAGATTTTTTTTTGCCATTCACGCATCACAGGAACAATGCAAGGCTCCACAACATGTGATTGCAAGTGTGAGCAAGACTTGCCAGCCTCTGGAGTGATTTCCTGCCACCACGGAGCCTTGAAGGGCAATTTTCTAATATTGGTGACGCAAGCTGTCCTGGTCAAAAAGGGCTGCCATTGGAGTAAATTTTCTGCAGCTCAAATAGATTTCTACTCGAGTACCAGCAAAATCAGCTCACATAGCTGCACACTGCTGCGAAATGCATGGTGCCCTTTGTGCTGATTTTCAGCGCTGCTCATGCTACCTGTGCTAAATTGCAGGTGAGCAGGGCAAGCAGCATATTTTCCTCCTGTTGGTGGATTTCCGCTGCTTCTCGCTGAGTGTTTCTCTAACTACGAAAAAATTCTGCAGAGTGAAAGATCTATTTTTGTTTTAAAATATTCAGTGAAAACAACAAAGGTTAATGTATTGCTATAGGTAGGCGAATATGACAGTGACAACATTAACGTTTTGAACTAAAAAAACACAGAAATTCACCAATAATAGTTAGTATAGCTAACTATAATTTGCTTCACCACTATGCGCTTCTTGTGACCTCACTTATTACATCGCTCATGATATATATATCTATATATAAATATGTGTGTGTGTGTGTATATGTATATATATATATAAAGTATATATATATATATACATATATATATATATAGTGAATATATGAGGGTATATACATATATGTATATATATACATATAGATGTATATATAAATATATTTATGGATCAAAAACAATGACTAAAGCTTAGTTATATTTAGAAAAGTGTAATTTACTATTTCTTTACAAAAACAACGTAAACTAAACAAACATTAGAAATTCTAAAGTTACAGTTATAAATTACAGGAACGACTTGTGCCTCTGTTGAAACTGTACTGTAACCTGAGCACCTCCGTGCAGTGTTGTTAACTCGCTAGCCACACTACATTAAATATAATTCACCCTGCTGCCATGCACTTCTCATAAATAATGTCATTTGCGATGTCATGAGTGTTGCTATCAATGCTAAGGTTTAATGTGGAATAAGTGATGTAATATGAAAGGGTATAAGCAGGGCAAGGTGAAGGTGCGAGTTATAGTGTCATAGAGTGGCATGTCTTCGAGTGTGTAAGTGTGGGGGCATGGAGTGGAATGGCGTAAAGTAGAGTGGCTTTTTGTAGAATGGAGTGGCGTGTCATAGGTCGGAGTGGTGTGTTGTACAGTGGACTGAAGTGTCATAGAGTGGAGTGCTATAGAGTGTCATATAGCAAGCTAAAATGATTATACTACCTCGTCTGCTTTCCTTCTTCACTAACCTCCCCATAGTTCCACCACATTCTTTTTTTTTGCAGACCTCGACCAGGCCCTCGCATTTAGGAAAATTGACAACGCTTAGTTGCTTTCCACAAATTACAGCTTCCCATCCACCATGGAGGACAAGGTGCCCCGTCCTTCAAGGCCTATTACATTTTGGCACAGCTGCAATGGCTCTCACATTGGACGGCGTGAAGGTAAATTGGCAAGACTTCGAATAACCATGGGGTTCTCTCACTGTATGCAGTCCTACGCCTCTTGCCTCCAGGACCTACATCCTCATCCTTTTCACCCCTTCAAGTGGCTGTCGTCCTGATGTGTATGATACAAATACACTGTATGGCACCTGATTTTTTTTAATTATGCTCCCTCACTCCATCTGGTTGGCCTTTCTGAGTTCCCAAGTTTTTTACACGTCGAGATCTAGCCTGTTAGATGGAACTCTCCATCCACATGACCAGGGATCTTTTCCTTAACACTCACCTCCTTCCATTTGAGCAACTCATGACAGATTATGGTCTCCCTCTTGGACAATACCTCCTACACTGTCAGCTTACACATATCTGCTGTACCCTCTAGAACGTCACGGGACTCTACTTACAATGGGCGCCGGCTGTCATCTCATTGCCTGGATATACAAAGCCATCTGGGAACTTGTGATGCTTCCCTCAGATACCCTTCGAAACAAGTGGGAGGGCGAGTTTAGGAGTGCTTTACATGATAAGGATTGGGCTGTAGCCTTAGAGTTCCCTCACCAGTTCGCGTTTCAAAAACCTTCAGCTCTTTGTGCTCCACCATGCATATCTCACCTCAGCCCAAATAAATCGCTTTTTTCCTCAGGCTGACTCATGTTGTCTGCGTTTCCGCATTCAATGTGCAGATCTGGCGCATATTCTCAGGTCCTGCCCTGCTTTACACTATTACTGGGAAAAAGTGCATGCCATTTTGTGACAGGTCATGGAACTCCCAGACATCGATACCTGGGAGGCATGTTCCTCATGCATCTTCAAATGATGTAAGCAGCACAGAGTCTGCTCCTGCTTTGTCTCCCTAGCACTACTCCTTGCCAAACTTACTCTTCATTGGCAATCCACAAAGATTCCCCTCTAGCTCCTTTGTATGTGGCAGTATGTAAATGGGGGAACGTCAGAAGTAGATGCCCTTCAATATGAAAAGGTACGACAACTCCTCCAGTGACCCATTTCCTCATGTTTGCTGCCATTCTTTCATAGTACCTGCTGCACACTGGGAATGATGATCTCCCACCTTGACATGTTTGTGATAATACCATTCCTCATCATGGCCTGCACAATGATTCTCCATTCTTGTCTGCTCCCAGTGCTACCATCACTCTTTTTTCCACCACCAACCTTTGAACATGTGACCCATGTCCATTGGCCTTCGACATTGCCTGGCAGCATTTTGCCATACCCTCCCTACCTTACTCCCCACCTCTCCTCTTATCCTCTCCTCTTATCCTAGTTGCTTACTCAGACCCACTTCACACAGTCATGTCAACTTGCTGTTAATCTACTATTGTATGCATTCCTTGCAATTTGATCAACCATGTATACTCAAGTGCTTCAATGTTGCTGACTGTAGTTGTACTCAGTTGTACAACTTAGTAAAAATGATTTTTACAAAATGTAGTGTCATAAAGTGAAGTGGAGTGTTGCAGAGTAGAGTGGTGTCTCATAGAGTGGAGGTGTGTGTGGTACGGTGGAGTGGAGAGGCTTATTCTAAAGTGGTGTAGAGAGAGAAGTGTGGTATAGAGTGGAGAGGCATACAGGGGAGAAGAGTGTTGTAGAATGGAATGACATGTCATAAACAGAGTGGCATAAAATGGAGTGAAGTTCCGTATGGAGGTGTACACTGTCTTAGAGTGACATAGAGTGGAGTAGAGTGTTATATAGTAGAGTAGAAAAGAATATTGTAGAATGTGGTGTCATACAGTGTCATGGTATAGATCATTGTGGCAGTAAATGTCATGGCATAGAGTGTCATGGCATAAAGTGCTATAGCATAGAGTTGAATGGGGTAGAGTGAGTAGTGTGTTGAAGAGTAGACTGGAGTTGCATAAAGTGGAATGACATGTTTTGGAGTAGAGTGGAGCACAAGTCATTGAAAAGCATGTCATAGAGTGACTTAGAGTGTAGGGGCAAAAGGTGGATTGGTGCAGAATGGAGTGGCACGTCATAGAGTGCTGAATAGTATGTCCTGGAGTGGAGCGGCATGTTGTGTCATAGAGCAGAGTGGTGTGCTGTAGAGTGGAGTGACGTGTTATACAATGGAGTGGAGTGTTGTACATTGGAGTGGTTTGGTATGTCATAGAGTGTTGTACAGTGGAGTAGAGTATAATGTAAAAAGGGGGGAGGGACCGGGAGATTGATTGGTCCAGTGTACACTCTCCCTATAGTAATGCAATACAACTCAAGTACACTGTTCCATACAGAAAAGAGAAAGAAAAAGAAAAAGTAGAGTGACCTGAAATATCAGGAGCAAAGACCCTCAAGCATCATAATAGATGTCTGGCATCATCACCGGGTAATGCTCCTCGCCAGGCCGGCAGTGCAATACCTGACGGGCTCCCCACAAGGAGGAGCACTGAACCGTAGTGTTCTGATAGTTGCAGGTGGAAACTAACTATCTAGGGAAATAAGTGCTATCATTCGAGCACCTAAACCCAGTGGAGAGAACAAAAAGCTAAAGGATAAAATTGGTAAAGCAGCCCTACATATATCATCATTTTAATCAATAGTCAGGGATGGAACCAAGATCAAAAACAAGAGAAAGTAATATAATGAGTATCAATGCTCAATTACTTTCGGTGAGAAATCAACTCGGAGAAAAAACCTACTAGGAATCCTCCTTAAACAAGGTCAACATGTTTCGCATCGTGTGGTCCCTGTGGATGCAATGACGCTTCATCAGGACCAAAATGTTAATACGCTCTTCTCCAATCAAACAAAAATAATACTCACAAAGTCGATTCGCTTACATAGTAGAGTAATAGGTTAAGTCACAGTCAGGTCGCCCTAGGAAACATAATTAGAAACACAGCACCAAATTGTGCCCAAAAGTGGTCATAAATAATTCATGCAAACATTGTGCAATCAATCCAAAAAGGAAAGTATAACAGAGAAATATGAAAAGTTATGATGACTATAAGGTAGGCTTACCACCACTGAGTCGGGAACAGGCTCCTTGGTAAGTACGTCCCCAAGACTCGGCTATCTGCTAGACATAGTAGGTAGGTATCGTTAATACATATGTCCATCAATAATCTGGTATGAGGGTCTCCAATTCATTAGTAATCAACAAGTTGTTCTAACTAAAAGTCTTTTCAAGTGTGGTATAAACTAGAAACGTAGAAGCCATTGTCTGTTCATCTAGATAATATAATGTCAATATCGTGTGAAATTTAGAGATATACTCGACATTATTGTAAACAAACAGCCAGTAACCATCATTAGTCGAAACAATTTTCATTAGTCGAAAAAAATCTTCATTAGACGAAAAAAATATCATTACAGACATGCACAACTAAATCAAAAACACCTCAAATAGTATCTCAATCATAAAGACAGTGCCATTCTGCTTGTGATGGCACTGCACATTCTTTAAAATCATTTAGAGGGAAAGAGACTCGTAAAAGGGGGAGGGGAGCGGGAGCTCAATCGAAATAGCGCGAGCGCGAGTGAGCCCCTGCGCGTTGTGCAAGGTATAAAAACCAAGACCTGCAAAGGGGTCTTTCAGTTAACTTACTGCGCGTGCCGAAGGTCCAAACTCTGGACCTACCCTCCGGGACGTCGAACCGCATATGGACGCGGTGAGATGTTCACGGAGTATTTCTATGTGGCGACGACCCGGAAGTCAGATGCGGGCTCGTCAAACAGAGGAAGTCTTCCCACATTCGTGGAAATGTAATAGAAATAAAAGAGGGCCTAAAAACTTGGCGGCCATCTTTAATGAGGAAAATTCACCGTTAATACTGAAAAACAACTGTACAGTCCTGTCGAGACACTCCAAACATCTGTTTGCATGGACAGAAAATATCCTTTGCTGTCATAAGTTACCTAAAAGGAAAAGTCACTTTCAAAAGGGCATTCTGTAGGTCCATCTACATTTAAAAGTTCATAAGTCTTAAGTAAAAGCTGTAGGGACATATATTTCTTCAAGGTGCAATATCAACAAGGAGTAACAGTGTGTGTATCTGTTATTCAGTTAATACAAGAGATATCACAGGCACCTCTGAGTACCTATCAGTATTTTAGTGAAGTCAGGATAAATACATGTAATTTATGCTAATGATGTCCAAGGAATGTCATCGTTGAGACCCCGTATGTTGGTTCCCAATTTGAACACCCATCTTTGTTCTGTCCTAAAAAGGTGTCCTGGATCATTGGATTTTATTTTAGATACTTCCAAGACTATCCACCAAAGGTCATCAGGGGAATGTTTTGCCGCTAGGTAATGTGTACTCAGTTTAGTAGTGATCCTACTACACCTGATGTTACTGCGGTGTTCATTAATACGGTTTTTAACCGGTCTGGTCGTCATGCCAATGTAGCGCAGATCACAAGGGCAAGTGATCATGTAGACACAATTCTTAGTGTTACAATTGGTATGTTTCTTAAGGTGCCATGTACCTATCGGATCTAGGTTTACTGATGTTAAATTCCTAGTAAACACACACACATTGCAATTCCCACACGGGTGATGTCCTACAACCGGAGGGAGCCCCCATAATGTCTTCTGGGTGTCAGTATTGGTTGGTGGTCGTGGACGGGTGTGAATAACCATATCCTTGATATTAGTTGACCGCTTAAACGCAAAAAGAGGTCGAGAGAGTTCATAACCTCCACTGGTCAAAATCGACCATTGTTTGTTAATCAATTTTTTGATTGAATTAGATAAGGGAGTGAAGGTAGAGACACAAGTAATTCTTGACTGGGGTATTTTATCAAAAGTGGTGAGTAGAGATTCTCTGTTATTATTTCTTGCCCGTTTACGTGCTTGGTTCACAATTCTGGAGGGATAATGGCGTTCCAGAAGTTTCTTTTGTAGAACATCTGCTTGATGGTCAAATTCAAGAGAGGAACTGCAGTTCCGTCTAAGTCGTAAAAATTGACCAACCGGTAGGTTATCTCGTAATGTTTTTGGGTGGTGGCTTTCATATAGAAACAGAGAGTTCCGGTCAGTGGGTTTATGGTAGATAGAGGTGGTCAATTTACCATTATGAATAGTAATCATCAGGTCGAGAAAAGGTAATTGTGTAGCAGAAACAGTGGACGTAAATCTAAGAAACGGATCAAGAGTATTGATCCAAGTAGTGAAATGGTCCGCAAGAGGCAGGGGACCATTCCATATAATCAGGATATCATCGATATAACGGCGCCATAATGTGACATGATTTGAAAATGGATTAAGCGATGATAGGATGTATTTTGTTTCAAAATCAAACATATATAAGCACGCCAGACTTGGGGCAAAAGTACTGCCCATCGATGTACCCCGGACTTGATGATAGAATTGGTCATCAAATTGAAAGTAGTTCTCAGTCAAAGCCAATCTAGCTAGTTGCATTATAAAGCAGATTGGGGTCGAAAGTGTGTCAACTGAATCCTGCAGTGCTGACTCTATAACTTGTAGAGTCGCTTCCTGTGGAATGTTGGTATATAATGCCTCAACATCCATGGTGATTATGCCTTGTACAGTATCAGAGTCGTTGACAGACTCGATCAGATTAAGGACATCTTTAGTATCCTTCAAATAAGTAGAGGAATTCTTAAAAAGAGTCTGTAGAAAATGATCGCAGAACATTGATAAAGGTTCTAGAACTGAACCTATCCCCGAGACAATAGGGCGTCCTGGGGGTGGTGTAATGTTTTTATGAATTTTTGGCAGGCAATAAAAATACGGGACACGAGGGTGTAAAGTGTCAAGGAAATCAGCCTCCTTAGGTGAGATCCACAAATTATTCTTAGCCTCTTCGATCAGAATCCTTATCTGAGCCTGTAGTCTGGTGGTGGGGTCATCCCTAATCTTCACATAATAGGTGGCATCACTTAACAACCGTAAGCATTCTTCCTTGTAATCTGAAGAGTTCATGATAACGATGGCACCTCCTTTGTCAGCCTGTTTAATAGTGATCTGTGGATCAGAAGCTAGATCAAGTAGGGCCCTCTTCTCTTTATTGGGGATATTAATAAATGGATGTTTAGGGCATAGTTTATTTAAATCAGTAAGTACTGCTTTCTCAAAAGTCACAACTTCACTGGGCATAACCATTTGTGGTGGTACAAAAGTGGAGGTTTTTTTTAAACCTGAATCACACTGTATAGGTTCTGCTATTTTGTCTTTTAAAAAGAAATTCAACCGGATTTTTCTGAAAAATTGGGCCATTTCGATGTGTAGTCGAAAAAAGTCCTCCTCAGGTGTGGGGAAAAAGCCCAAACCCTTGTTGAGTACGTCTGTTTCTATAGATGTGAGTGGTCTAGATGATAAATTAACAACTAGGTTCTCACTGAGGGGCTCCTTGTTTGGCTCCTGGTCACCATTTGGGGTTCTTCTCTGGACCACTGAACCCGTCGGCCCCTTCCTCTTCTTCTGCCTCTGCCCCTGCCCCGGCCGTGGCCTAAAAAAGGCCCATATGGCATCATGGGGCGGGGCTGAAAGAAGGGGTAAGGGGGTTGCCACGGTAAAGGCTGATGTACAGGGTAAGGTGGATAACTATAAAAAGGTTGCGGTGGATTCTCATCCGTACTCCACCCGTCAGAAGAAGAACCACTACTAAAAGTCCGAGTTTTCTTAAAGTTTGTTGTAGATTCATCAGAGGATCTGGACTGATTATCAGCCTCATAGTCATCCTTGATGTAAGGGTATACCTTTTCTCTACTGAATCTGACTGTGTCTTTTTGAAGTTTGGTTATTTTTTGTTGTGTCAAAAACTCTTTGGTCTCATTTAATTCTGTCGTGATTTCTGCGAGTCGGTTCTTAAACGCTGTTAATGATATGGTGGTCTTAAGGCTGTTCTCAATCATATTAATCTGGATGATGATTGTGTCAGCCAGACGTTTAGAAGTATTGATAATTAGGACCAACCAGTCCCTGGTACATTTCCAGGCTATTTGAGCCCAGTCTCTTCTGAAGGCTAGATCTTGTAAAAATATTCGCGGTATGTTGGAGACCAAAAGACCATTGGGAGCGATATTTGCTGGTAGGTATTCTGTCATGATGGTCCCATGCATGACAGTCTTTATCAATTCTTTTTTCAAAGATGAAAGTTTATCACATTCAGATTTCAGACTACCTGTTGCGGCAGACCCTTCATTGTTAAGGATTGAAGGTGCCTGCAGAATAGCTGATACCATGTCATCATCGTAACTTAGACCCTGAAAATCTTCCATTGTGAAGATTAAGAAGGTAAGTTTACTAAAAGTAATATGAATTAATATGGGGTCCCACAGCAAGCAGCTGTTCAAACGTATAATGTAAAAAGGGGGGAGGGACCGGGAGATTGATTGGTCCAGTGTACACTCTCCCTATAGTAATGCAATACAACTCAAGTACACTGTTCCATACAGAAAAGAGAAAGAAAAAGAAAAAGTAGAGTGACCTGAAATATCAGGAGCAAAGACCCTCAAGCATCATAATAGATGTCTGGCATCATCACTGGGTAATGCTCCTCGCCAGGCCGGCAGTGCAATACCTGACGGGCTCCCCACAAGGAGGAGCACTGAACCGTAGTGTTCTGATAGTTGCAGGTGGAAACTAACTATCTAGGGAAATAAGTGCTATCATTCGAGCACCTAAACCCAGTGGAGAGAACAAAAAGCTAAAGGATAAAATTGGTAAAGCAGCCCTACATATATCATCATTTTAATCAATAGTCAGGGATGGAACCAAGATTAAAAACAAGAGAAAGTAATATAATGAGTATCAATGCTCAATTACTTTCGGTGAGAAATCAACTCGGAGAAAAAACCTACTAGGAATCCTCCTTAAACAAGGTCAACATGTTTCGCGTCGTGTGGTCCCTGTGGATCCAATGACGCTTCATCAGGACCAAAATGTTAATACGCTCTTCTCCAATCAAACAAAAATAATACTCACAAAGTCGATTCGCTTACATAGTAGAGTAATAGGTTAAGTCACAGTCAGGTCGCCCTAGGAAACATAATTAGAAACACAGCACCAAATTGTGCCCAAAAGTGGTCATAAATAATTCATGCAAACATTGTGCAATCAATCCAAAAAGGAAAGTATAACAGAGAAATATGAAAAGTTATGATGACTATAAGGTAGGCTTACCACCCCTGAGTCGGGAACAGGCTCCTTGGTAAGTACGTCCCCAAGACTCGGCTATCTGCTAGACATAGTAGGTAGGTATCGTTAATACATATTTCCATCAATAATCTGGTATGAGGGTCTCCAATTCATTAGTAATCAACAAGTTGTTCTAACTAAAAGTCTCTTCAAGTGTGGTATAAACTAGAAACGTAGAAGCCATTGTCTGTTCATCTAGATAATATAATGTCAATATCGTGTGAAATTTAGAGATATACTCGACATTATTGTAAACAAACAGCCAGTAACCATCATTAGTCGAAACAATTTTCATTAGTCGAAAAAAATCTTCATTAGTCGAAAAAAATATCATTACAGACATGCACAACTAATCGATTGAGCTCCCGCTCCCCTCCCCCTTTTACGAGTCTCTTTCCCTCTAAATGATTTTAAAGAATGTGCAGTGCCATCACAAGCAGAATGGCACTGTCTTTATGATTGAGATACTATTTGAGGTGTTTTTGATTTAGTTGTGCATGTCTGTAATTATATTTTTTTCGACTAATTAAGATTTTTTTCGACTAATGAAAATTGTTTCGACTAATGATGGTTACTGGCTGTTTGTTTACAATAATGTCGAGTATATCTCTAAATTTCACACAATATTGACATTATATTATCTAGATGAACAGACAATGGCTTCTACGTTTCTAGTTTATACCACACTTGAAGAGACTTTTAGTTAGAACAACTTGTTGATTACTAATGAATTGGAGACCCTCATACCAGATTATTGATGGAAATATGTATTAACGATACCTACCTACTATGTCTAGCAGATAGCCGAGTCTTGGGGACGTACTTACCAAGGAGCCTGTTCCCGACTCAGGGGTGGTAAGCCTACCTTATAGTCATCATAACTTTTCATATTTCTCTGTTATACTTTCCTTTTTGGATTGATTGCACAATGTTTGCATGAATTATTTATGACCACTTTTGGGCACAATTTGGTGCTGTGTTTCTAATTATGTTTCCTAGGGCGACCTGACTGTGACTTAACCTATTACTCTACTATGTAAGCGAATCGACTTTGTGAGTATTATTTTTGTTTGATTGGAGAAGAGCGTATTAACATTTTGGTCCTGATGAAGCGTCATTGGATCCACAGGGACCACACGACGCGAAACATGTTGACCTTGTTTAAGGAGGATTCCTAGTAGGTTTTTTCTCCGAGTTGATTTCTCACCGAAAGTAATTGAGCATTGATACTCATTATATTACTTTCTCTTGTTTTTAATCTTTGTTCCATCCCTGACTATTGATTAAAATGATGATATATGTAGGGCTGCTTTACCAATTTTATCCTTTAGCTTTTTGTTCTCTCCATTGGGTTTAGGTGCTCGAATGATAGCACTTATTTCCCTAGATAGTTAGTTTCCACCTGCAACTATCAGAACACTACAGTTCAGTGCTCCTCCTTGTGGGGAGCCCGTCATGTATTGCACTGCCGGCCTGGCGAGGAGCATTACCCAGTGATGATGCCAGACATCTATTATGATGCTTGAGGGTCTTTGCTCCTGATATTTCAGGTCACTCTACTTTTTCTTTTTCTTTCTCTTTTCTGTATGGAACAGTGTACTTGAGTTGTATTGCAGTGGAGTAGAGTGTCAGTGTGTATGGGCATACAGTGGAGTAGAGTATTCTAGGATGGAGAGGAGTAGAGCGAAGTGGTATGTTGTGGAGTAGAGTGAAGCAGCATACAGTGGAGTGCAGCGGAGTGTCACAGAGTGGCGTTTCGTAGAGTGGAGTGTCATTGATTAGAGTGTCGTAGAGTGAGATAGAGTGGAGAAGATTGTTGTAGAATGGACTGGAATAGAGTGGAGTAGAGTGGAGTAGAGTTGAGTTTCTTGAGTAGAGTGTAATAAAATAAAGTGGATGAGAGTGTTGGAGAGTGCAGAGTCATAGAGTGGATTGTCGTAGAGACACGTGTTGCAGAGTGGAGAGTTGTACAGTATTGTAGAGGGGAGTAGAGTGGAGTTGCATAGAGTGGGGTACTTTGTTGTAGAGTGGAGTGCCATAGAGTGGAGTAGCTTTTCATTGAGTGTGGTAGAGTGGCGTGGAGTGTAGTGGAAAAGAATAGGGTTGTGGAGTATGGTGTAGTGGAATAGAGTGCAGTAGTGCATCATAGAGTAGTGATGGAGTAAAGTGACATAGAGGGAATTGCATAGAGTGTTGCAGAGTGGAGTACTATGTGATAGAGTGCCATAGATTAGAGTAGAGTGTTGTAAAGCAGAGTGGCATAGAGTATAGAAAAGCATTGTAGAGTGGAGGGGTGTAGAGTGTCATATAGTGGAGTGCAGCGTCATAGAGTGGAGTAGAGTAGGATGGTATTGAGTGGAGTGTTGTAGAGTGTTGTGTTATGGAGTGTCATGTTGTATACTGTTGTGGCATAGCGTTGTGTTGCGTAGAGTGTTGTGAAGTTGAGTGTCATGGCGTACAGTGGAGATGCTTAGAGTGGACTGACAGAGTGGTGTAGAGTAGAGTGGTGTAGAGTGTAGTGGCAGGTCATGGAGTGGAGTGGAGTGACAGAATGGAGTGGTGACTCATAGAGAGGAGTAGATTGGTATGTCATAGAGTGGCGTGGGAAAGGAATGAGTTATAGTTAATGTAGACTGACTAGTGAGATGATAACACTGTAAACAGAGGTGCACGAGTTATAGTACTTTTTGACAGGGCACAAATTATAACAGTAAGTTATAACTATAGCTATAGAATTTCAAATATTTTTGTAATTTGAGTTGATTTTGTGTAGAAATAAAACATTAAGGGGCAGATTTAAGAGCCCCTAGCACCTCCTTGCACCACATTACTTTAGTTTTTTTACACTATTGTGGCCCAAAGAGGCCAAAATCACAGTGCCAAATTTACAAAGTGGCTCAATGCATGCATTGCACCACTTTGTAACCCTTTGTGCTACATTATGCCTGCACCAGGCATAATGTGTGCAAAGGGGATGTTCCCCCATTGGGGGGGTGAAAAAATGGCACAAATAATTCTAAGATATTTTTTACAATGGGCCTCAATGAGCTTTGCAGGATTAGCATCAAAATCTTTGACACTAATCCTGCAGAGCTCTGAACTAGCATAAAAAATGTTGACACTAGTTACCTAACTACCACCATGGTGCGCTGTATCTTAGATACCGCCCCGACATGTTGGTGTCAGAAGCGCGCTAAAGGGCACAAGAAAAGTAATGCTTCACTGAGTGCAGTGTCACTTTTTAAAATCTGGCCCTAAGTTTTCCTAACTATAACTAAGCTTTAACTTTTCTTTGAATTTCAATATGTAGAGCTACATAGAGTGTCAAGGAGTGCCGTGGAGTGGAATAGAGTTTTGTTGAGTGGTATAGAGTGGAGTTTAGTGTCATACAGTTGAGTAGAGGGGAGTAGCACCAAATGTCATTGGGTAAAGTGTCATGAGGTCGAGTGTAATGGCATAGAGTGTTGTGGCATAGGGTGATATGCCATTGAGTGTTGGGGCAAAGAGTGGAAATGCTTAGAGTGGGGTGGGTTAGAGAGCAGGGGCATGTCATAAAGTAGGCAGGAGCAACATTGAGTGAAGTGGTGTGTTGTAAAGTGGAGTGATGTATTGTAGAGTGGGGTGGGGGGGTGGGTTCTACAGTGTCTTTTGTTATATATTATTTTTTTTCTTTTCAATAGGTACTGCAGAACCTTTTAGATAGTTTTGAGGAAGTACTGTGGCACTCCATAAACTATATAAAACATATATAAAAAAATAAAACACTTTCCCCAACTTATACAGACTTTGCTAAAGTGCCTCATCTCTTCCAACCAGTATTATCTGATATTACACATTCACACCCAAAACAAATCGAAAGTGTAGTCTAAGCAATATGGCTACCTTTTTATCTTGTGAGTGCTCCCATGTATTTTGTCATCACTATATACTGTGGAACACCACAAAATGACTGTGTTATACCACAGCCCTATACGTCGCTAGGATTTTGCTCCTTATTCTGTCTGTCTATCTATCTATCTATCTATCTATCTATCTATCTATCTATCTATCTATCTATCTATCTATCTATCTATCTATCTATCTATCTATCTATCTATCTACCTATCTAAATATATTAAATTTAAAAAAACATTAAAGTAACATTATAGTAGGTGAATTTCTCAGTAACAATGTTAAAGTTTTGAACAAAAAAAACACAGAAATTCAGTAGTTATGGTAACACTAACTATAACTTGTGCTACAGCCTAGCTCTGTTTATGCTCTCACATATGACTTCACTCAAGCTCGATGAAATCATTTAAGACATCACTGATTACATCACTGATGACATCATCAAATGAGTACTAGTTTATAGTACAGTTTAAATTCTGGCTGGTAACTTCCACATTACTTTTCTATGTAATTGTGTACAGCTTGGGTCAAGCTAATGGGTGTGAGTTTTTACATAACTCATATACTCTTAATGCACCATAGCAGTGAAGAGCTATGGAAACCCATTATCAATAACTGTAACTCTGTGTGCATGTGACAGGTGATTTGTATTCATTATGGTGCAGAGAAGTTTTTTGGTTCTGCATGAAGTTTCCAACAGGAGAAAGATTCTATTTACGAGGCACTAACTTTTGTAAGAAGCCTTGAGTTATTGAAGAGAATATTGTCAGCATTAAAATACCATAGAAGACTGTGGCCCTCATTATGACATTGGTGGTAAATCCCACTTACGCTGACTGTTGCCAACATACCGCTGCCACGGCGGACATCCGTTCGTCATATTATGACACACACACACCAATCCGTCACTATTCAGCCACATACACAATTCTGCCACACCAAAGGACAGTGATAAACTGGCGGTATCCAAACCCACACCGTTATTCCAACACAACAACGCCCATCACATTATGACCCACAAATCACCACGGTGGACATTCAATGGCGGTAAAACATTGGTGGGACATACCGCTGCGCTCAAAATAAACACACACAAACAAAACAACACCACATTGGACAATTCTAATAACACACACCTGACACCCATACACCACACCCACACCAGTATAAAACACACACCGGCATTACCCACAACCCTTTATGACTACAAACCATTGGCACGAGACAGATACCACGACCACAGACAAAACCAGAGCCACACACTTCCTACACATATTCACCACCCACGCACCGCACATCACACACCCCAACACATCACCCTACACACCCTCACCTACACAACACCCATGGCACCACAAAGACACCCCCAATTCTCAGAGGAGGAGCTAAGGATCATGGTGGAGGAAATCATCAGGGTAGAGCCTCAGCTATTTGGAGCACATGTGCAGCAGATATTGATAGCAAGGAACATGAAGATATGGCGGAGAATCGTGGGCAGGGTCAACACCGTGGGACAGCACCCAAGAACCAGGGATGACATCAGGAGAAGATCGAACGACCTACGGGGGAAGGTACGTTCCATTGCAGCAAGAAACCAACTCACTGTACAGAGGACTGGCGGTGGACCCCCACCTTCTCCCCCCCAATTAACAGCATGGAAGGCGCAAGTCTTGGCAATCATACATCCTGAGGGCCTGGCCAGAGTAGGAAGAGGATTGGACTCTGGTAAGTCAACTCTATACTTCTACTACCACCCTACCTGCATGCCATCACATGACCCCACTTTCACTCTCACCCTCACTCCCATCACATCACCATGTCCCACACACCCCACCATCACATCTCAGTCATCCCAATGCCAAGCCTTGCATTCTATATCAATGCATGAACACCACTCAAAGCCCTGCATGGACACCTATCACTAAAGCATGCACACTAGAGAGAATCAGCTATCCCACCACATACCAACGTACAGAAGTGAAAACTGCCAGGGCAAATACAACCAATGAGGGCAAGCCATGGATGCACAATATGTCAGACACAGAAACAATAACACAGCATTTACATCCCCACAGGTACCCCAGCTAATGTCAGCGGAGAGGAGGTGCCAACAATATCCAGTCCCCCCACAGAAGAGGCCCACAGTGATGACAGCAACTCTGGACTTTTGGATCTGGATGACCAACCTGGCCCATCCGGGACCCCTGGACAGTCTGTTACCCAGGCACAGTCACACACCACCACAGAGCCTCCCCCATCAGGCAACGCCACCACAGCACCCACCCAGCGTACATATACCTCTGTCCCCAGGACACGTCAATCAGCAGTGTGTCCACCTCTACAGTGACCCCAGGGCAAAACCTCATACCCAAGACAATCAGGGACCTGGGGTCAGTGTCAGTGAGCACACAGTTCAGGGGACAGAGGTACAGGACAACAGGGAAACTGGGAGGAGTGCTGTGTGCCGGGGGGAACAGTCCTAGGGAACCAACTCTCCAGGAGGCACTTGCAGAGTTCCTGGGAGCATATTAACTTCCCAGGACACAATGGGCCAGATCCGGGATAATGTGCAGGAGAACAGGCGGCTGGGACAGTACTAGGGGGCAGGGAGGACTTGCAGGCCATCAACACCACCCTGGTCTCCATAGCAGGGGTGCTGGCAGACATGGCCAACATAATGAGGGAGGCAGTATCACAACAGCAGGCCCCTGTCACTAGCCAGACATCTGAACTGCCTTCCACCTCTTCTGCCGCTAGTGGACAGGACGCCCGCCACAGGACCAACAGGCCACCAGCACCCCTCCCCCTGCAGAAGGAGAACCACCCCACAAATGTTCCCTGTGATCCAGACAGAAGACAGAGACACTTGCCAAGACCCCCATCAGGAAATGAGACTCTCCTGATTGTCACCCTTGTGTCCCACACTGCCACTCTGCCCACCTTGAACTGCCATAGCTCCCCTTCCTATGTCCCCTTGGACAATGCATCCGTGCTACAAATAGACTGGAATATTACCCTGGACTTTCCTCCATCACCACCCTATCCCACTGCACTTGCCCCTCTTTTTCTTAGCACTTCAATAAACACCCTTGGAAAAAATAGACGTATGGATTATGTCAAATGTTTCAATTATGTGTTAATTTAACCAGGTTCAAACAATGCAATTCAACTGTACAGCAAATGAGCGTATGTTAATGACCTGTAGCTGCCTGCAGTGTTCACACAATGAACTATTGTGAGGCACCAACATCTGTAAAATGAATTGCCAAAGGGTACAGTAAGTGGGCATTGAGGTGGGAAATAACAGCATGCCAGTGCCACAGATAGTAAAAATAATTACAATGAAATGTGAAGTAACACTGTCTTACCTGTGTGTCATTGGAAGTACTGTCTGATGACTGCTGTTCTGTTGTCCTCATCCTCTGCCTCCTCATCCTCACTGTCCACAGGGACCACTGCTGTCACATGGGCATCTCCAGCCTCCTCCTTCTGCAGAAAAGGCACATGGCGTCTCAGGGCAAGGTTGTGCAGCATGCAGCATGCCACTATTATTTGGCAGACCTTCTTGGGTGAGTAGCACAGGCATCCACCTGTTAGAAGGAGGCACCGGAACCTAGCCTTCAGGAGGCCAAAGGTCCGTTCTATAATCCTTCTGGATCGCCCATGTGCCTCACTGTAACATTCTTCTGCCCTTGTCCTGGCATTCCTCGCAGGGGTCAGCAGACAAGATAGGTTTGGGTAACCAGAGTCTCCTGCAAATATTGAGAGCCAACATTTAGGGCCAGATGTATGAAGCATTTTTCTAGTCGCAAAGGGGCCAATTCACATAATCCGCCCGTTTGCAACTTGAAAAATGCTTTTTGGGTTTTGCGATGCGGTATTAGGAAGTGGTGTGTCAAGGGCACCCCTTCCTAATACCGAATCCAAATTGTATGTATAATTGGTTTGTGACCGTGAATGCGCAGTTAGAACCAGTTTCAAACTAGTGCTAACCCATTTGCACATGGGAAGTGGTCCCCATGGGACCCCTTCCCCTTTGTGAATGGCAGTGAAAATATTTTTTCTGAGCAGGCAGTGGTACTATGGACCACTGCCTGCTCTGAAAAAATGAAAAGAAAACTTTTCATTTTTGATTTTGAAATGGATCTCGTTTTCCTTTAAGGAAAATGGGCTGTATTTAAAAAAAAACTGCTTTATTTAAAAGCAGTCACAGACATGGTGGTCTGCTGTCTCCAGTCGCAATACCGGGTCCAGTGCGAGTCGCAATACCGGATCTTTGTACATGTGGCCCCTGGCCACACACTATCCCATATGGCCCACACCTTGCCCATACACCAATATATACACTGGGTAGGGACCAGGCCTCACCTATTAACCACACCCTGTGCCTCTGTAGTTGGTCCTTCAGATTTGGAATGCTGCTATTCCTCAGGACAAAGGCATCATGCACCAAACCAGGATAATTTGCATTGACGTGGGCGATGTACTGGTCTGCCAAGCACACCATCTGTACATTCATGGAGTGGAAACTCTTACGATTTCTGTACACCTGTTCATTCTGGTGGGGGGGACAAATCTAATATGTGTTCCATCAATTGCCCCTATTATGTTGGGGATATGTCCAATTGCATAGAAGTCGGCCTTCACTGTGGCCAAATCTTCCACCTGGGGAAGTACAATGTAGCTGCACATGTGTTTAATCAGGGCAGAAAACACTCTTGTCAGCACTATTGAGAACATTGGCTGTGACATTCCTGCTGCCAAGCCCACTGTCACTTGGAAAGAACCAGTTGCCAGAAAATGGAGAATTCATAGCACTTGCACAAGAGGGGGGATTCCAGTGAGGTGACGGATAGCAGATATCAGGTCAGGCTCAAATTGGGAACACAGCTCTGTGATTGTGGCCCTGTCCAGTCTATAGGTGAGGATAATGTGCCTGTCCTCCAGTGTTGCCAAGTCCACCAGGGGTCTGTACACGGGGGTATGTCTCCATCTCCTATTCATCAGCAGCGGTAGCAATCTATGGGCAAAAGAGTGAGGAGCTGGTCACAAACTGAACAATGGGGCTACAACAGAACATTGTATGCTGTTAATTTGTTATGGGTCAGTGTGAATTGTCCAGTATGTCCATATTTAAACAGTGATGCAGCAATTATCCAGGGCAATCCCCCCCACTGCTGAAATGGCATCTGCCTGTCCTGTGTGGAGGGACAGGTGGAAGTGAGGTAATTCCGCTGACGTGCGCCGTTGCGGGAGGCGGTCGGGAACCGCTATGCAACTCCTCATTGGGTAACATTGGGCCCTATAGGTTATAGTGGCCAATGGCGATCTACGCCGATGGTGACTGTATGCACTGCCGTGGACGTGACCGCCATTTTCTATCTGATTCCTTACTTGCTACCTGATCTTGAACAGGAAAGGACCCACACTGCATGAGCTGCTATGACCTGTGTCTGGAACCCACCATGGCACGTGTGACTGGGAAAAGGGCCCCTGCCTTCACTTCGGCAGAGTTGGAGAGACTGGTGGATGGGTTCCTACCCCAGTACGGATTGCTGTGTGGGCCTCCAGACCAACAGGTGAGTAAACTGTGGGCAAGATGCATGTGGCATGAATGCATGGGGTGGTGTGTGTGAAGGCCTTGTGTAAGGGGGTGGGTGGATGTCCTCTGGGCGGCGTCTTGGTTGTGTGCTGGGTCATGTGTGTGCAAATGGTGATGTGAAGGAGTATAGTGGGCTATAAGTGTAACAGGCAGGACTGTCTGACTAATACTATTTCCCTGTCTGCAATGCCTCTGCAGGTCTGTGCCCATCAAAAGAAGGGTATATGGTGTGCAGTCGCCAAGGATGTGCGGACCCTGGGGATCTACGGCAGGCGGAGCACCCACTGTCAGAAATGGTGGGAGGATCCAAGATGCTGGGCACGGAATATGGCAGAGGCCCAGCTGGGGATAGCCTCCCAATGAGGAAGGGGTGCCCGTCGAACCCTGAACCCCCTAATAGCCCGCATACTGGCGGTGGCCTATCCTGTGCTGGATGGGCACTTGAGTGCAACTCAGCAGCCACAAGGTGTGAGTACAGTGCCCATCATTACTACTAACACCTGGTGGGGTGGTATCCGGGTGGTGGATGGGTGTCAGTGGGTGCCCCTAGGCCAGGCCCCACATTGCAGCATAGGTACCCTGGTGGCTAGGGTGCAGAAGGGCAAACTAAGCTGTCCAGCTTGTATGCATCCACTACTGGTCAGGGCTGTGTGGGTCGCAGGTGTGCTGGATTTGCCGGTGTGTGCCCCTCCCCATGCCTTTGTGGCTAGCAATATCACAGTTAGTGCAAATAATTTTGCGTAGGGCTGTTCCTTGTGTGTGAGGCTGCTGTGTACGTCAACAGTGGTGATGACCAAGTGTTTCCTTTGTCTCCCCCCCCTTCTTCTTTTGCCACCCTGTCTTTATGTGCATTAGCATCATCTGGCAGAGGAGCAGAGGCACCAGCGACAGAGGGTGCTGCATCCCACAGGACCCAGGAGGCAGAGTCCACCGACACTGAGGGCATCCGTGGGACGGAGGGCGAGGGGAGTTCCATGGCGGAGACTGAAGGGGACAGTTCTAACACAGATACCTACTCCGATGGAAGCTCCCTGGTGGTGGCTGACACCTCTGTGACCAACCCAGCTACAGGTACAGCTGCCACCCCTCGTGCCAGCACCACCCTCCCAGCAGCCCCTCATCAAGTTGCCCGTGCCCGCTCACCCAGGAGGGTGGACATCTCCTTTGCCCCAGGCACCTCAGGCCCTGCCCCAGTCAGCCCAGATGCCCTGAGTGAGGAGGCTATTGACCTCCTGAGATCCATATCTGTAGGGCAGTCAACCATTGTGAATGCCATCCAGGGGCTGGCAACAGACTAATACATTCCTGGAGGGCATTCATACTGGCTTGACGGCCCAACAGAGATCAATCCAGGCTCTGGCCTCCTCTCTGATGGCAGCCATTGTCCCTGTTTCCACCCTCCCCCCTCCAACTTCTTCTTCCCAATCCCATTCTCCTCAACCCCAACCTATCCGAAGCACACAGGCAGACGAGCAAGCACACAAGAAAACACACAAGAGTGGTTCAGGCAAACACAAGCACCACACTTCATCCCACAGGCACAAACACCATCCAGATGCAGACATACCAACATCCACATTTTCCACTGTCTCCCCCTCCTCCTCCACCTCCCTCCCAGTTCCGTCTACACTCACACCTGCATGCACTACACCATAGTCGACTACCAGACTCACCACCACACCTAGCAGAACACACACCTCACTGGCAGACACCTCCACAACAGCCATGCACACATCCCCTGTATCCTCTCCCACTTTGTTTGTCTCCCCCTCACAAGGTACACAAATGCAAGCACTCAGACACCCAACAGCCATCCACCTCACAACAGCATCCAGCCCATGCACCTGCACCCACAATCAGCAGACAGACACCTCCTACAACCACTCCCTCTTCCTCCACTCCCAAACCTTCTCCCACCCCAGTGTCCCTAAAAAACTTTTCCTATCCACCATTGACCTCTTCCCTACCTCTACCCCCAATCCTGCACGTCTGGCCAGGGTGGAAAAAACCCAGCCAAGCACCTCAGCCACCCAGTCCATGGGCCCAGGCGTGACCATACTCACTTGTGGTGGGAAAGGATCCAGGACACTTGCCCTGAGGGTGAAGGAGCCTGCACCAGGCAGCTTCAAGGAAAATAATCCTGCCCCAGCTGCTGCCAGGAAAACAAAGGAGCCTGCCCCAGCTGCTGCAAGGAAGACTAAGGAGCCGGACTCAGCTGCTGCCAGGAAGACAAAGGAGCCTGCCCCAGCTGCTGCCAGGAAGACTAAGGAGCCTGCCCCAGCTGCCAGAAAGAGCAAGGAGCCAGCACCATCAGGCCGGAAGGGCAAGAGGCCTGGGACAGGAACTGTGATGGAGCCCCCACCACCAACCATGGTTGTGCAGCCATCAGAGGCTGCAGGGGATGGGCAGGAGCCTCCCCCTACCAGCAGCAGCAGCAACACCACCTCCAGTGGGCAGCCGTCTGAGGCTGCAGGGGATGGGCAGCAGCCTCCCCCCACCAGGAGCAGCAGCAGCACCACCTACAGTGGGCAGCCGTCCGAGGCTGCAGGGGATGGGCAGGAGCCTCCCCCCACCAGCAGCACTACCATTGAGCAGCAGTCACCGCCGGTGGATGGTATGTAATCCTGCCTCCATGGGCTGCTGTGCGGCCTGCCCCTGCAAATCCAGTGGGTATGACACCCACCTGAGAGACTGTGACCTTGCACTCCCCAGGATCAAAAGCACAGGGCACGATGCCCATCCAGAACCAGTGGGTATGACACCCACCTACCCCAATCTCCCCAGGATCAAGAGCACTGGGCACGATGTCCCCCCCCAGAACCAGTGGGTATGATACCCACCTACCCCAGCCTCCCCAGGATCAAGAGCAGCGGGTTCAATGCCCCCTCAAGAACCAGTGGGATAGACACTCACCTACCCAGCCATCCCAGGATCAAGAGCACCAGGCACAATACCCCCTGTAGAACCAGTGGGTATGACATCCACCAACCTCAGCCTCCCCAGGATCAAGCGCACCGGGCATGAGGCCCCCTCCGGAACTAGTAGGTAAGACACCCACCTACACTAGCCTCCCCAGGATCAAGAGCACCGGACACGATGCCCCCTCCAGAACCAGTGGGTAAGACACCCACTTGAGAGACTGTGGCATTGCACTCCCCAGGATCAAGCACAGGGCGTGTTGCCCCCTCCAGAGCATGTGGGCAAATAACCCACTTGAGAGACTGTGGACTTGCACTCCCCAGGACCAAGCACAGGGCATGTTGCCCCCTCAGAACCAGTGTTGTAGTTCCATCTGCTCTCTGAGGTGCCCCCCGTCTTCCATCCCCCTGGGTTGCCTGCCTATTTGCCAACTGATGCCCCTGCAGTGTTCTCTCCGTGTTGATGCAGGTGACAAGTGGGGTACTTTGGCCTGTGGCCATGTGGCCCATGCGTACTGAGGACAGGACAGTATCCCTTGTTCTGTACATTTGTAAATATCTGTTACATTGGCTAAATTTCTATTTATACTCTGTTGATATTATTACACTCACTTTATTAAATTTGTTTTGTCCTTGCATTATTCAGTCGATGTAGGGGGATTAACTTATTTTCTTGTGCATCTGGTTGTGTCTATGGGGTGTGTGTTGTGCGTGTGTGTGTCATTCTCGTTTTCCTTCCCCCCTCCCTTGTGTGCTAGGTGGCTGTGCTCACCATCGTCGTCTTCGCCGTCGTTGGTGTTCGTGGTGGAGCAGCAGGTAGAAGACCATGGGGAAGACATGCAGCTCGTGCTCCTTAGCAGCATGGTTGTTCCCTGTGTCTCCAAAGGTGAGTCCTTTCACTTCTGAGGTCTGTTTTCGCCAGGCTTTTGATATTGTTTGTACCGCCCCGGAAAAAGTGGTGGATGGGCATGTCAAAATATGGTGGGCGGAACATTGTCTTCCGCCTGGCTGTAGGCGACTTCCGCTGTGGTTCCTGTTGTTTCCGCTCTGCCGATCAGTGTGGTAAAGTGGCTGTCTATCAGAGATCTTTCCGCCATGGTCATAATTTGACGGTAATTACTGCCAGCCTGTTGGCGGTATTACCACCACTTTTACACCAACTGCCAGGGTTGTAATGAGGGCCTGTGTGTACTAGGTAATAATATATGTAAGTTTGCTAGTTTTGCTAGAAAAGAAGCGCTATGTGTAAAGTTTTCACAACAATATGAAGGGTGCAGGTAGTATGTTCTTTAGCACCTTCACAATGTGTTTATTTTTTAGCTGTTTATTTTAACAACTGTTGCATAGAGTGTATACTGGCTATGCTAAATGGCCACTGGCATATGGCAAGCAAGGAAGGAGATTCTGAGAACAATGAATATGATTTTCCTATCATGTCTAGAACACTCCTCCCTCACAAAAAAACTTGTAGCATTGCAAGGAAAGAATTACACACAGATATTTCATTTACCTAAAATATGTCTCGGCCAACACACAAGACTGCTGTTTACCCGCTGCATGTAAAGCAGCAATGTCAGAAAAAAATAAAAATGAATTTCAAAAATTACCCACCCAAAAACATCAATTAAAACTATTTTCAAAACTTTCAGAAAAAAGTAAAAAACAATATCACCCACGTCACACATACACAATTTCACAAAAAATGGTGGGTACGCACACAGGGAAGAAGGTAACTGAGGACACAGGAACATGACTGGCTACATTGACCCAAACTCTAGTAGCCATGATGAACCTATCCACCAACAGGCACATGCAGACAAAAAAATTAGATTAGCATTTAATACAAGGCCATCCACAATTCCATAGAATGATTAAAATACAATTTAGCACAAAAAATGAAAAAAGATTGTGGTGACTGCCCTCCCTCGAGCAATAACCTTTTTGTGAAGTGATGCTTTGAACTTGCTTGATTTTTCCAAAAATTTAAAATTTCAGATGCAGTAGCGATTGCACTAGAGAAGAGAGTGTTGCTTTCCTTCTAAAATCCACATACAAAATGAGCAAAGACTGAACAAAGCAGAGGAGGGAATCTTCAGGAAAGGAAAAGGAAGTTGGTTCTGTATGTACAGTAGCCTCCCAGTCTCTATGCAACTTTCTACCCGTTAAAAAAAAAACATTTATATTTTACTCACAGACTTACTGATACGTTCTGATAGAGTGAAAATTCAAAATCAAAAATGTAATTTCAAGTTGCTTTTCTAGTCACTCATGTAAGAATTGTAGTTTTTTGCTAAAAATATACCTAACTTATTAGCTGTGTTAAATAATGAACCAGAAATATGTGTTCACTGCTTGGGCTAAAGAACTACCGCATGCGTTGGTAAGACGTTGCTCACATTTGTGCTGATGGTTTTGTTTTTCCATGCAACTCACATTATGTTTTCTGCCTGAACTGGAGTCTTGTTACACAATCTGGCATAATGCTGTAATCTTGGTAATTGCACATACATTTCATTATGAGAAACTGGCAAATTAAGTCAATTTCAAGGCACAATTACAATTTCACCCTGACCTAATCAAAACAATGGAAAAATTATCTTAACTTGTGCACACTAGCTTAATCTACAGAAAATTGAATGGAGGGGAACGTGCATTCCCGGACTGAGACTTACATAGCAGGAGCTCAAAACTATTCAACAGACAGTCTAATTAGAATCTTTGGGGCTCATTATGGACCCTGGCGGTTCAGACCGTCATGCCAGCCGAAGCGGCAAAGACCGCCACCGGCACGGCGGTCTGAACCGCCATATAATGTTCACAGGGAGGGCCGCAACCTTCACCGCCAGTCTACCGCCGACAGGCAGCCTAACGGAGGAGGAAATCATTATCTGATAGCTTCCTCCAGAGGCTGGCGGAAGGGGTGTTCCGGGGCACCCCTAAGGGCCCCTTTACTGCCCATGCACTTATCATGGGCAGTGCAGGGGCCCTCGTGCAGTGCCCCATCACGCAGGTCACCGCCCGATTTACGGGCAGTGATCTGCGCGACAGGTGCTGCGGCACCCGCCGCACACCAACGTTGGCGGCTGCTCCATTTGGAGCCGCTGTCAATGCTACGTCCCTTTTCCCTGCTGGGCCGGTAGGCGGAATCACTGTTCTCCACCCGCCGGCCCAGCACGGAAAACATTATGCGGCTGGCGGGGAGGTCATTGCGCTGATCTCGCCAGTAATGAGGGCCTTTCTCTCAACAATATCCCTTAACCTTCATGGGATATGTTTCAGATCATAACAAAGAAAATGAGAATGCTGTGGTTAGACCTATTCCCAAATGAAGGGAACACTCTCACTTCCTTACTGTGTTCAGGGAACAGATGCAAGGGAACAAGGAAGATAGACGCTCAATAATTCCCCTCTCCTCCAGGTCTCCTTTATCCATTTCTCCATACCTCTTCTCACCAATGTACAAAACATACATAGGGGTGTGATGGATGTATCACTGTATCAAGAAGCCAATTGCTTTCTTTCATTCATGATATATTGTAGAGATCAACCTTTCATGTCCCAGTTTCTCCAGCTCACTTCTACGGTCTGAAATTTCACATCATTCTCTTTTACGTCTTCTACTGATGGCATGGCTGTTGAAAGTGTAGACGTACAACATCTGAGGTGGCCTGAGAAGGTAGCTTATGATATACACCAGTGTTGCAAAGCTTCAATCAGAAATTCACATGCCAGACATTGGTTAAATAAAAAAATTGTGTCAAGATAAAAATCTAGATCAAATATAATGTAACCCCTTATAAGCACTGGACATTTTTTAAAGCTGGTGTTCAGAAAAGTCTTTCATAGTCTATCCTAAAGGTCCAGTGTGCTTCTATTGAAGCTATTAGAGAATGGAAAAGCTCAGGATCAGAAGTGAAATCTTTGGCAGGGAGAGTTCCTAAATCTTTTTCTCAATAAAAGACCCATCATTCACTATCCTGTTCCAATATGGGACCTTCCAACAGTCTTTGAACGGTTATAACTTCCTCCATTTGAACCTTTGCAAGCAGCCCAACTGATATTTTTACCTTCTAAGGTGGCTTTTCCTATAGCCAGAACATCACTTAGACTTCTCGGGGAGAAAGGAACTCTAGTAAAGGATTTTCCATATGTAAACATACAACACTACCCCTAAATTCATTCTGAATGTTAATTTAAATTTTCATCTAGAGCAGGAAAACATTCCTATAAGTGTTTATGACAAATTCATCTTCTTGTAAAAAAGAGAAATTACATAACTTTTGATGTAAAAAGTTCTATTCTACTTGATCTAAAAAGAACTGAATCTTTTCATTTGAATTTCGTCCTTATGGAAAAAAATATTAGTAAAATACCAGCCACTCTCACTCTAAATAGAAAGATGATGGGTGCTATTTTGATTATAAACAATGATTCAGGATGTTCCTTCTGATATTCATGCTTCTTCTAAAAGGAGTTTTGCAGCCTCTGGGACTAAAGCAAAACTGATTTAATTACAGCAAATATGTGTAGTTGCTACATGGTCCTCTTCTATTACTTTTATTAATCTTTATCATTTGCTAATTACAAATAAAAAATAAAAAAATGTTTATCAGAATGTGTATCATCATTTATTTGAGTTGACAGAAAGAGAATATGAGCAGTAAGTTAAAAATCTATTCATTTTGTAAAAACAATATTTTTTGAGTCCTTTATTGGAGGAAACTAAAACTTGTAGTCAATGGCGTAACAAATGCACCCGCAACCAACGCGGTGCCGTGTGGGTCCTGAGGTACAGGGATCCCCCTCAGCACTGTACCCTGGCCCAAGAGCTCCTGCGTAGGTTTGAAGGGGGGCCCCTTCATGTATTTTCCAGAGGGGGGGCACTGCTCATAATTAAACATGCAGAGCCCAAAGCTATTAACTTGAGATCACCTGGTAGATCCTCAATGGGTTAGGACTGTTATGAAGAAGACATGACATGGAGGTAATGACCTGATTACTTACTGACAATCTGCATTACTCTGAATTTAAGTCTTTGTTGTCCCACTCCAAATATCCCTCTTCATCCTACTTATTAAAGCTCTATGATGAGTCTTTTGTCTTGGTATTTCCAGACGTGCATGGATGGGAGTAGTACTTTTTTCTCTGCCATCATCGATGTCACCATCGTCAATTCGACCCAGCTACACTGGACCGATCACCACTGCATTCATTTTTTAATCTCCATGCCCTCAACGCACACTCACTGAATGCACTCCGCCTACTGGAAATGGAACCAGATCTCAGAGGAGCAACTCATCAACACCCTCAGCAACTTAGCACCCCCGAAACAACTGATGCCAAGACCTCTGCTCGCAACTTCTACAAATGGATCACCGACTGAGCCAGCACCCTAGCCCCTCTCTGGATGACCAAAAGGACGCACTCCTCCAAGAAAGCCAGTTGGTTTACCCCTGCATTTCAGGAATCAAAGCATTCATGCAGGAGGTTAGAGAAAAAGTGGAGAAACAGAAAATCCCCCCAAGACCTTGCAACTTTCAAATCCTCCACAAGATCCCACCACAGCCTCATCAGGACCACCATAAAATCCGCCCTGCAGCACTGCATCAACTCAACCACCCACAACACAAAAAACTTTTCAACGTCATCAAAGAATTCTCCAAACCACAAGCCGAGACCACAAACATCCTCAATCCCAGGATCTTTGCGACAGGCTGGTGACCTTCTTTCACTGGAAGATCAAATACATCTACAACAGTTTCGAACCCCCTGACGATCTGAGCTCACCAGCAACACCCCTACTGGGATATGACGAACCCCCACTACTCCTGCATGCCTGGACCCACCTCCCAACGGATGAGGCCCTCTCCATCATGAGCAGCATCCACTCTGGAGCCCGGACCAACCCCTGCCCACACTAGGTCTTCAACAAGGCCATCGCCTTGATTGCACCTGAACTCTGCAAGGCCGTCAACTGCTCCCTAGAATCAGCAACCTACCCCGAGGACTGGAAGCACGACGAGGTCCCCTCACTTCTGAAAAAACCCGCAGCCGACCCAACGGACCTAAAGAACTACCACCCCATCTCACTGCTGTCCTTTCCAATCAAGGTCGCAGAAGAAGCAGTCAAAACTCAGCTACGCCAAAACATCGAGGGCAATAACATCCTGGATGTCTCCCAATTAGGATTCAGAAACAACCACAATACCGAAACTGCCCAGCTCGCCGCCATAGATGGCATCCGCTCCCTCCTTGACTGCGGAGAAACAGCAGCCCCCATCCTACTTGATCTATCAGCTGCCTTCGATACAGTGTCTCACCGCACACTATGTGCCAGACTCCACGCAGCAGGCATACGCAGCAAGGCCCCCCGATGGATACATTCCTTCCTGACAGGAAGAACACAGAAAGTCAGGCTTCCCCCACACCTGTCAAAACCCAGTAACATCAGCTGTGGAGTACCCCAAGGATTATCACTGAGCCCCTCACTGTTCAACATCTACATAATCCCACTTGCCACCATCGTCAGGAACCACAGTATGAATATTGTCTCCTACACTGATGACACCCAGCTGATCATCTCCCTGACCGAGAACCAGCAGTTGCCACCTGGATGAGGGAGAGCTGCCTCAAGCTGAACTCCAACAAAACCAAGATCCTCATCCTGGGACCCTCTCCGTCACCCTGGGATGACTCATGGTGGCAGTCAACACTCGGCAGGCCCTCCCACCCCTACTGACCATGCAAGAAACCTCAGCATCATCCCCGACTCAACACTCACCATGACCAGACAGATCAGCTCCATCGCCTCCACCTGCTTCCACCTTACCTCATCACCTCAGACAGTCACCATCGCTGCCTCAATTCAGGAAGGATCTCAAGACCTGGCTCTTCAACTGATCTCTGAGGACAAATCCCTCATCTTCTTGAGACCCTAAGGGTGAGTAGTGCACTTTAAACTACATGATTGATTGATTGATTGATTGATACTTTAATGAAAATAGTAAAAGTCATGTAGTAGCATCCTATTGAAATGTAACTATTGACATAAAATAAACTTGCTCTGGACATGGGAGAAGGCTATATCACACTCATAAGGTGAGTAATGCGATGAGGAAGATTTAGGGGCTGATTAGAAGATTTGGCAGACAGAAACACCTGTCCGCCAAACTCCTGACTGGATGGTCGTGGCCATGCTGGCGACCTGCCCGCCAGCCCCATTACAACTTTCCCTCTGGCCTAGCTGGTGGAAACCAAGGTTTCCAATGGTCAGCCCAGTGGGAGAGGTGCAGCAGCATTTCTGGTGGCTCATACTGCTGTTGCATGCAGGGGGCACAAACACTCTTGAAAGATCCACTGTCTCCACAGCAGACAGTGCGCATTTTGAGGGTGCTGGGCAGGAGGACCCCTGACATGAGCATGAGCAGTGCAAGGGCCCCCCCTGTGGCCCCCTGCACTTGCTCTCCACCAACCTTTTCATAGCGGTTGAGCCACCACAAAAAGGCTGACTGAGAACAAGGTTGTAATCAGAGCTGCCCTGGCTGATTCCAACCTGCACTGCCATCAGCCCATCAGGGTCTGAGATCCTCACAATAGGTTGGTGAGTCTTCCCACCAACATCGTAATGTGGCGGTCTGAAAGCCACCATGAGGCTGGCAGTCTTTGGACTGCCTCCTTCGTAATTAGGCCCTTAGACTAGGAGTACTAAAGATTACTGGTAAGTAACTAGGGGCCTGATTTTGAGTTTGGCAAAAGGGATTTACTCCATCCAGTAAGGTACTGTGTCGCCTTGAGGGAGCATCTGCCTGCCAAATGTAAAGATGTCCATTGGCCCAGGGGTGGTCTCTTTAAATGCATTGAAAGATAGTGTGTGGCTCTGTCACCAAGGCATAGCTGTTTTTGGAAAAAAAAAAAGTATTGACCTCCCCCTGCAATGGGAGTTTTCTTCCATGGCATGGTGATCATTTTAAAGTGGGTGGGAGGACAAATGGTAAAATCTCCAATGGCCCTTACTTTGTCTGGCTGCCAGAGGTGTATGTAGGTGGCAGGGATGATCTAGTCTTCGCTGTCTCCATAATGAAGTTCTGCCCGACTCCAAACGGTACTACCCTTCTGCCAAACTCTAAATCGAGTCCTAGGTAATTGCAGGACATAGGATTGATTTTGCGTGGGAGACATAAATGTTCTTCCTCTTGTGATGTTCTCTTGAAAGTAATTTGGGGAGGGATCAATGCCCACAATTTTATTTGCTTCTGTTTTTAATACAAATCCATCTTTCTTCATGGAATTATCCATATATATCAGCTTTCAATAACAGCATATGTGCAACCGTTTCTTTTAGAAATCGGGCTTCCTTTAGTGAATATGGTATGCAAAATACTGAAACAAGAACTTAGTTTAACAAAGTGTCACATTCAAAACTATGCTAGTGCTCTTTTAGAAAAATGACACTCGTAATGGTGAAAACCACATATCACTTTAAGTAGTATGCAAGCTAAGGGCTAGATGTATCAAACTCACATTTTGCATTACCTAAACAGCGAATTTTAAGAAATCACTATTTAGGGAATATAAAATGCTATGTAACAAAGTAGCGATTCCTTGATAGAGATTTCTTTAAATTTGCAGTTGCTACTTGGGAATCGCTATTAGGGATTGCGACTCCATTTGTTCCGAGGGGCCTAAAGGCCTTTCAGGAATTAGCAAATTAGGAAATGCAAAACTAAGGGCCAGATGTAGCAAAGGGTTTGTGCCTCGCAAACGGCGAAAAACGCCGTTTGCGAGGCGCAAAAGCCTCTCTGCTATGCAGAAAAGCATTTTGCGAGTCGGATCCGACTCGCAAAATGCATTTCCGACTCGCAAATAGGAAGGGGTGTTCCCTTCCTATTTGCGACTAGCAATGCTTTGCAATTTCATTTGCGCCTGCGAAAGCGGTCGCAAATGAAATCGCTGTTACCATCCACTTGAAGTGGATGGTAACCCATTCGCAAACGGGAAGGGGTCCCCATGGGACCCCTTCCCCTTTGTGAATGATCACAAAAACAATTTTTCAGAGCAGGTAGTGGTCCTATGGACCACTGCCTGCTCTGAAAAATACCGAAACAAAAGGTTTCGGTTTTTTTTCTAAGTGCAGCTCGTTTTCCTTTAAGGAAAACGGGCTGCAGATAGAAAAAAAAAAAACTGCTTTATTAAAAAGCAGTCACGGACATGGTGGTCTGCTGTCTCCAGCAGGCCACCATCCCCGTGAGTGCCCATACTCGCAATGGGGTCACAAACTGCGACCCACCTCATAAATATTTATGAGGTGGGTCTTTGCGACCCCATTGCGAGTTGCAGAAGGTGTCTGAGACACCTTTCTGCATAGCAAATTGCGACTTGCAATTTGCGAGTCGCACTGACTCGCAAATTGCAAGTCGCAATTTGCTTTCTTCCTACATCTGGCCCTAAGAGTGCTGAGGGTCTAAGGCCCCTTTTGATGCACCCGCCCAAAAACATTGTGCACGTGTAAAGTGCACACATGCCCCTGGGGCATGTGTGCGCAATATGGCACTTTAAAAGATGCATTTTTAGTCCAATTTAAAAGATGCATTTTTAGTGCATTTTTTGAATGGTGATAGCATTTCCTAAATGCCCAGTTTGCATTTAGGAAGTGCTTGTTATATTTCTACAGGGAATCACAAATAGGAATTCCCTATTTGCGATTTCCTATTTATAGAATTGCAAATTGTGATTTGCTATTTGGAGTCTCAATTTTAGGGAATCGCAAAAAAATGTGATTCCATAAAATGGGACTGCAATTCCTTTCATACTTTGTGAAAGGCTATTTTGCATTCGCAAACGGTGTAATTTACCGATTTGCACGGTTTGCGAACGCAAAATCCTTTGCTGCGTCTGGCCCTAGGATTCTACGAAAGATATATCAGAGTCCCAAGCAAAAGTCGGGTCTTTGTTGTTGCATGAAACAAAGTCCAATACAAAAATACTAAGGCCATGCATGTGTTAAATCCTTGTATTACCTTAAACACATTTAAATTTCAGGAGGCGGTGAAGATAACTCACGAAACACAAAATATCTAAAATTTAACAGGTATACTTTATCGTTTCTATTCGCACGTGTTAGAATTGCAAAAAAAACATGTTTTCTTCTCATTTTATGCTCCTAAATCTCTTGCTGGTTCTGATAAAGCCAATTCCAATTGGGAGTTTGCTCCATAATCTCGTACAAAGAATTGGCGCGACCTGCTGTCAGATGTCAAACAAGAGATTATGATCTCCAGCTGAGACCTTTCTAAAAATAACAAGGTAAACTCTGAGGACTGTATGATACATTTGCTATCAGAATATATACCTTATAGCAAAGTTTATTTTTTGTGTACCGAGTATTAGTATGTAAAATGAATTATTCTCCCAATCCGAGCGCTTGCTTGTTGTTTTCATACCGTAAATACTGTTCAATTGGTGAGGAAAGCCATTTGGCAAAATGTGAAAGCCAATGGTTGCAATGAAAAGTGAAATGTTCAAGTTCTACCCACACCAAAATTCAGCTGGCACAGTTATACTCCTAGATTTCCTTTTCTTAAGAAACTACAACTCGTGCCCTATAGTTACACAGCGGCACAAGTTATAGTTTCTTCAGATACATATAACTAGAAGCACAACTATAACTGCTGAATGTCTATGGTTTTGTGTGGGTAGAATGTGAACCAAACTATAATGTTTCTGTAACCTTTGGGTTTTTCAGTGAATTTCTTTTTTTTATGTAAATTAATTTATAATTACCAAATGTTAAGAAAACCACCGACCTTAAGCCATATGCGATGAGGGTTTGGTATGTGATTGGGTGCATGTTTCTGTTTATTCATTGGCCAACAGATCTGCGGATCCTTTGCCATTTTTTCACTGGGGGCAGGCTGAGTGCTGCAGTAGACCTGCGGATCCGTGGGTCAGACAAAAAAAACTTATTTGGGATTTTTTTTTTACCATGAGGGGTCACTCTAAGGCCCCTTTATGTTTCCTATGGGGTCAGGATACCACTATCATGACCCTTTATGTGATTTTAATTTCATAATTTCTCTCCTCGGCCCAATAGAGAAACAAAATGGCAGCTACAACTTTCCTTTCTGGTTGTGGCCAGTCAATCAGGGCCTTGCTTTTGGGTTTGAATTCGGGGATATCCGTGGATCCCCTAAGGATCTGCATCCCTAGATGTCTATAGATTTTTCTTTAATAACTCTGAAACTACTGAACCGATTTATACCAAGTTACAAAAAGGACTCTTTCTGGACCAAGATCTAAGTTTCTGCTAAATCTGGTGCAATTCTGTTTGGCAGTTTGGATGGTAGCTGTGTCTAAAAATTGCAAAATCCCAATAAGCATTGCATGGGGAAAAAGTGTTTTAGGACCCTCCACCCCTTTTTTTCTGATCTCCACTTGCCAAATCAGCCTGAAGCTTTTCATACAGCACCTAAACTAATTGGCAAACTAGTTTGGAAAATTTTGTGAAGATTCGTCAAACGGCACCAAAGTTATTAGCAAAACAAAAAATGCTTAGGCCCATATTTATACTTTTTTAGCGCCGCATTAGTGTCATTTTTTGACGAAAAATCAGAGTAAGCTTACAAAATACAATTGTATTTTGTAAGTTTCCACTGCTTTTGCATAAAAAAATGAGGCAAATGCGGAGCTAAAAAAGCATAAATATGGGCCTTAGTCTATGGGAAAAGTTGGTCCTAGCTATAACTACCTACTGGACATATATATATATCACAACTACATCTTTGAAAGAAACAAAGATAAGAAATGCACTCCCATCAACAGCATGTGTTTAATTAACTTAGATGCAAATCCAGTGAAAGAAAAGTGTATGAAAAATCCCTGAAGCGTTTTGGTCCATCTGTACCGTGTTCACAGGTAAAGTTATGCAATTACATTTTGGCAGTTCCATTTTGGCAATATGAGATCACAAATTTATATTTTGTAGTTGTGGTATGTGAGAGTCTTGGTCCTGCCCTCGAGGCTGCACCAGGAGACATGCCCCTAACGCCACCTAACAACACCATGGCTAAGCCATATTTACAATACGGTGCACTATGACAGTCGTTAGGCCGATAGCATTAAAAAATGTTATGCTATAGTGGCACTTTGCAGGATTAGCGCCAAAAAGTATGGCTCTAATCCTGCAAAGTAAAGGGAGGCCCACTGAAAACATTGGGAGCGTCACTTTAACACCTGCCTTAAGCAGGCGTTACAAAATGATGCTAAAAATGGTGCAGTGAAAGCTTATAAATTTCACTTCACCATTTTTATGGGGCTCCTAACGGGTGAATGTCCCCCTTGCATACATTATGCCAGGTGCAAGCATAATGTGGTGCAAGGGGTTACAAAGTGGTGCATGCATGCATTGCTCCACTTAGTAAGTATAGCACAATGAAAAGGCCACCTCAACACCACATTAGCGTAAAAAATTATGCTAATGTGACGCAAGGTGGAGCAAGGGTCTTGTAAATATTTCCCCTAAGTTTGGCATTGGCATTTCCTAAATAGTAAACTTTGCTATTTAGGAAATGCAAAATTCTATGTACCAAGATACCAATTTACTAATAGCAATTAATAAAATGTATGAATCGCTATTAGGAAATCACAATAGAAAATCCCTTTTGTGACAATGGGCTGGTTTTGCATTTCCCAAATAGTGGTTTCCTATTTAGGGAAATGCAAAACCAAAGATGGCTAAGGGCAAAAGGTCATCCAAAATGCACTCCAAAAATAGTGGTGCACATGTAGAGCACACATATGCCCAAGGTACATCTGTGTGCTCTATTGCACTTAAAAAAAAACTTTTTGTGGTGCTTTTTTAAAAATTGCACATGGCTACCATTGACTTGAAGTCAATGGTAATTGCATTTCCTAAATGCCCAATTTGCATTTAGGAAATGCTTAGTACATATGAATAGGAATCGCATATAGGTAATTCTTTTTTGCGATTTCCTATTCAGAGGATTGCAAATTGCGATTTCTACTGGGTAGAAATCGCAGTTTGAGATTCCCTAAAGGGCTTGGTACATCTGAACAGCCCATTTTGCATTTCTTAGTGTGCCAAAATAACGATTTGGACCGTGAAGAAATTCAAAATGGCTTTGTACATCTGGCCCATAGTTTCTTAACATAACTAGGGGCTAGATGTATCAAAGGATTTTGCATTCGCAAAAGGTGCGAACCCGTAAAATCCACTGTTTGCAAATGCAAAATCGCCTTTCACAATGTAGGAAAGGCGTTCGCAGAACAATTGTAAGGAATCGCCAAAACAGTGATTCCTTAAAATTGAGAGTTGATTTTGCGAATCGCACACTGGGATTCGCAAATACCGAATAGCAATTCAATGTATCAAGCATTCGCAAATTGTGATTAGTCATAAAATGGGTTTTTGCATGTGCAATTTACCACAAATTGAAATCAGGTGGTAAATAGGTGCAACCTATATAAAGAGGCCCAGAATGCATCAGCTCTTTTCAACAATGGCTGCACTCTACTTCATGGCGAGGAGGGTGAAGATCCTGGCAGGTTTGAGGAGAGGGAGGAGGAGACAGGAGCACATTTGTAGAGTGTGCATTACCCTATTTGAACAGACAGAGGAGGAGATTTTGGACAAGTACAGGTTGAACTCTGCCATAATACTTGACTTGATAGCTGATTTGGAACCCCTACTGCAGTATTATGCTTCCTGCACCTCTTAGCCTCAGGAAGCTATCAAGGGGTCATAGCAGCAGCTTGAGGTGTATCTCAAAGTGTGCTTTCAAGCTTCTTTAATGCATTCCTAAATACCATGTTAACCAAAATCAATCTGCACATAACATTCCCCAGCACCCCACAGGATTTGCAACAAACCAAATATGATTTCTACCAGGTAGCCCAATTTCCACGTCATTGGCTGCATTGACAGGACACATGTAGCAATCTGTCCACCATCTGCCACAGAGTATATTTATCGGAATAGGAAGAGTATACATTCCATGAGCATACAGGTCATATACAATGCCTCCAGCATAATAACTGATCATGTGGCCAGATACCCAAGTAGCACACATGATTCCTGCATCTTCAGGCACAGAGGAATACACACAAGATTTCTTGCTGGGGAGTTTGGTGAAGGATACCTACTTGGTAACAGTGAACAATGTTGCATAACATCCATGTGATGTCACAGATAAAAATAACTCATTCTACTCTCCTCTCATTCTAGGAGACAGTGTATATGCAGTGCAGTCCTTCAACTTACCACTCTATCTCAATCCTGCCACGCCAAGTGAAAGGAAATACAATGTAGCACACAGGAGGACATGTAGCATGACTGAGAGGACCTTCGGCCTGCTTAAGAGTTGTTTCCGATGCCTGCACAAGAGTGGGGGCGCACTGCAATACAGTCCGGAAACCACCTGCAAAATCGTGGCCACATGTGCAATGTTGCACATGAGCGCAACAACAAGAGGCATACCAGTGGAACCCACAGAGCCAGACTCTGATGAGAAGGATGGCCCCTTGCCATCCCTTCACCCACAAGACAGAACCAATACAGCAGAGTGCAGACAAAGACGTGCTGAGATTATGCGCAACTATTTCTGATGTAAGTAATGACAACACCACGTCTTCTTTCATTTATTGCTGTAGAAATCACATTTAATGCCTTGACTTCAGGTAATATATGTGTGAAGAGGACATAGGTATACAGAATACACAATCAGGTCCCAGTTACAGTGTGACACTATTGACATCATAGTATCAATGCATTGCTACATGATATGCAAGTACCCTGTACTTCTCCACATTACTTTTTACGTCCACACACTCCAATTGGATGCTCAGTGTTCTCAGTGGCACCTCTTGCTGCCGGTTCAGAGGCAGTACTGTGTCTGGAACTGCGACGCCTACGATCCATCACAGGGGCTGTGACACTGCTGAGGCTAGAGAGTTCCTCACTATGCCCATCACCCAGTAAGCTGTTTGTAGCACTCCAGACTGTCTGTATTATCTCCAATAGATTGGTAATTTGCACCAATCCTCGTGCAATGTCCCGACTGCAATGTGCCATCTCCACTTGCATGCCCACAGCATGTCATGACACCAAAGCAGTTGTGGTAGTGAGCTGATTGACAGATCTGCTGAACCGATCCAACCTGCCCCTCAATTGGTGATGGCATCTACTGTGGGTGACATGCTCCTTCTGCATTACAATGCATAGCTCCATAATGGCATTTGTCATCTCCCTTACATGTTCTGCTGTAGCTTGCTGTCCCTCAAACAGCTTGCACATGTTGTTATTGAGAGACACCAACTGCCTGTGCATTGATCCCATGTTGTGAATGGTAGACCCCAACTGCCGGTGCATTGATCCCATGTTGTGATTGATAGACACCAACTGCCTGTGCATTGATCTCATGTGTTTACATTGTAGGCATTGCACTTTCAGCATGGATGCCTCAAGGCCACCAAACAGTGATGGGCCCTCACCTTCCTCTGTGCAGTGTCTGCCTTCTTCTCGCTGCCTCCTGAGGAGAGTAGATTGACACTGGAACAGCGGTCCTTCTAATCTCTGGGGTGGTGTGGGTACTTCTTCCTGCAATTCATCAGACTCCAGTGTAAACTCAGGGAGGGGTAGCACTCTTGCCCTGCATCTAGTTGCTGATTGTATGATGGACTCACTGATGTTTGAATCGGACTGTGGCTGACTTTCGTTATTCCCCTCATTTCCACTTTCTGCTGTGTTAGGGCCAGAAACATCTGAAAAAACAATGCGCAGCATGTCATTCATGATGTTCACCTTGAATTTGTAATCTCACAATTACATTAATGATAAATATTTCCCCCAGCATAGTGTCTTTAATTGTCTATTGTGTTATTTATCTGTTTGGTTTTACACTATCTTGCTATTTATGTAGTAGAGGCACTTTTGGGGTATGGACTGCCACTCCCAAAAGGCATTGTTGTGTTGAATTGAATATGTGACATGGACTACTTATCACTGTGCATAGTGCCATTGCAATTTTCTAATGGGCATTTGTACATGCACATATGGTGATTCAAATCATTACTGCTTTACCTTTGCTGGTGTTGGGTGGGCCTGAGATGTCAATGTCAGTGACTCCACTAACAGCTTCAGGCAGCAGTGTTGACTCCATCATGTCTTCCATGGGGGTGGATGGTGTTTAGGTGGGTGGTCCTCCTCCAGTGCTCCTTGCCTCCTTCAGCCTGCTTGCTACCCTCTCTTTGGCACGTGATCACAAGTCATACCAGTGCTTGCGTATCTCCTCGATGGAACGCTGCACGACACCCATTGCGAATATTTTGGCACGGATGTCAGTCCACATTTTCCTCTTCTCACTTTCTTGGACCTGTGGTAAATGTTTGCCAAATAACTGGTCATGGGTTTTGACCACCTCTTCTGTGAGCGCCTCCGATTCCTGCTCACTGAATTTAAGTTTACACTTTCTCTCTCCTTTGTCCTTCCCATTCCCATCAGTGGCCATAGTGTTTTATGGTCCTGGCTGACTCTCCTGGGTGCCTCCCTGGTGCTGTGCTGGGTCTCTCTGCCTGATCCTGTGGTTCAGGCCTCTGGAAACAGCATGCACTGACTCACTTCCTTGTTGTGATGTCATCAAGCTGCTCCAGAATCCAAAAATGCGATTTCCAAATACCGATTCGCTATTTTACCTAATCACTATTTTCTACTCGCTATTTGCGATTGCGAATTCTAAGAAATTGAAATACATTTTGCGATGGTGTTGTTACATCATATTTTGCGAATCCCAGTTAGCGATTCAGCAAAAATCGCTATGTTGTATTCGCAAGTGCGAACCTTGGTACAGCTGGTCCTAGAAGTATATCTGTAACTGCTGAATTTCTATGGTTTTGTACAGGTAAAACGTCCCTGTAACCTTTGGTTGTTTTTTTTCTGTAAATAAAAACAGATGCATATATATATATATACACGCACACACACACACACACATATATATTCCCCAAAAAAAGAAGGTTACAGGCATGTTATAATTAGGTTCTGAATTTACTTGTGCAAAACCATAGAAATTCAGCAGTTAGAGTTAGAGGTCTTTCAAGTTACTTAAGCTCACACCCTAAGGTAACTATAACTCGCACCCTCGTCATGCACAGTTGTCTCATCAATAATATTATTGCAAATGTTTGAGTGAGAATATGAAAGAAGGTGTAGAATATGTCATCAATGACATGACATGTTGAATAATTAGCTGTGCATGGTGAAAGCGTGAGTTATAGTTACCTTAGGGTGTGAGTTTTGGTTACTTAAAAGAAGGGAGAAGGAGATTGAAAGAAAGAGAGAAGAAAGGGAGTGAGATAGAGAGTTTTTTAGGTTTTGATGGATGATATACGTAGTTATTTCTGGACAAATTGAAAAGAAAAAGTATCAGTATGAACCTTAAACTTTTCATGTTTAAAAGAAATTAAGAAAGCAAATGACCACAGGAACACCTGGAGTAGAACCCTCAACTTTCAGTGTGAGGGTCTGTGACTGTAACTTTTAGGCCATAGGTAACTACTTACTGTGATGCTTTCAGACACCAATGACAGTCAAACCCACACATGTGATTGGAAAGAAATCTAAATGTTCCATCACTAGGAAGGTTTAACAGTCAAAACACCAGTAAATAAATAAACACACTGCCAAGTAATACTAGGATTTGAACCATCAGCCTACTGAGTGATAGTACAAGACCTTGACCATTAGCCCAGAAGTGACTCTGTTCTGCTCTCCATCCAAACATAATGATAATATTCATCCCAAACATATTCCCAGTCTTACTCTTTGAAGTCATTGCATGGAGAGACCATTGTAATGACAATCTCTCCCACCCTCTTCCATCCCGCTATGTGATAGGACTGCAGAGGGAGCCTGAAGGCCCATGCAGTCCTAGCTGGCTTCCCATGTCCTGGGGGAACCGGCATTGCTTCCCCAAACACGGGACTGCTTTTAGTAGCAGCTCCCTGATGGCAGGAGCAAAGTTTTTATCTGTCTGGGAAGACAGATGAAAACTCTGCTTTCTGCAAGTGAGAGCTGTTTGACAGCTCTCACTTGCAGAAAGTGGACTTTGTTTGCTTTTGCTTGGTGGGAACTATCAGCATCCACTAAGCAAAAGCAAACAGCTATGTCCCTGGAGTAGGCACCCTGGGACACAGCAGGAGCCACCATTGGGGGTGGTCCACAGGGCCATCATTGGCAGCCCCCCTCCTACGTGTATTACCTCATGGAGGTAGTGGTTCCCAGGGCCTCTGGGTCTGAAACTAACCCCCTTTATTATTTTTCATGTTTGCCCTGGGGAGGTGTTGGTCCCTGGGGTTGCCTGGGGGCCCGTGCCACCCCACATTTGAATAAAAAGAAGGACCATTGAAGTTGTGGTCCCTGGGGCTGCAGGGTGGCTGCACCTCCCCTCCGAATTCAAATACAAATTAGCCCCTGGGAGGTGGTGGTTCCAGGGGCTGCAGGCCCCCCTGTGTTAGATTAAACTAGAGCCCTGGGGAGGTGGTGGTAGCTGGGTCACTGAAAAGACGAGGAGGGGGGCCCTGTGCACCACCTCCTTATTTTCACTTTGCCCTTGGGAGCTGGCCCACCGGAAGGACCTTAAAAAAAGCACGCGCTGGAGCCTGCATTTAAAAAAAAGAAATTGCTGTAAATTTGTAAATTTCACACATTTTTGGTGATTTTCTTTTTTTGTAAAACTTTTTTTTGCCCTGGCGGGCCCCTCTGGTATCCCAGGGTCAAACCTAAGGGGTCAGGGTGTCTCTACCTTGGACCCTTTTCTTTTCTTCACATTTTTTTTTATGGACTCGGCTGAAGCCGAGTCCCAAGATGCTGCCAACACTTCCTAGATAAAGTGTTGGCAGCCAATCAGACCTGTGTATTGCCCTGCACAAGCTCGTCATTGTTTCCAAAGGCTTCATGGCCAGAGATATACAAATTTGGATTTGTTTAGATTTTTCAAAAACTACTGAACAGATTTACACCAAATAAGCAAAAGTATAATCTGTATAATGAAAGCTAGCGTTGTTGTAATTCTATCCAGTGGTTCTGGCTGTAGTTGTGTGTAAATGTCCCATGGGAATTGGCATGGGAAATGTGTCTTTTTGACCCCCCCTTTTTCTCGGCCCCTGCTTTGATCACCTCGAAACTTTCCTTGTGCAACAAGAACCACTGGGGCACTTTTTTTTTTAAAATTACGGGAAGATTCGTCAAATGGTGACATTGATATAGGCAAGTCAAAAAAGTTTTTCTCCAGGAAGACATGGTCATAACTGTAACTACCTAGTGGAGAACACTGGCTGCCTGAACACTGGGGGTGCTCGTAAACAAGCTGTCATTCGAGAATATGCTTATCACAAAATCCTGTTCTCTGACAATGGAAAACTGCAAGAACCGCACTCCAGGAAGGTGTAAACCAAATTAATCATCATCCATATCTAGTCAGTGGTTTAACAGAATGGCAATGCTTTTTGGCTGTCATAGCCTTGTTCACAATGTTGACTTCATTCCTTTACTCCTTATTTAACATGTGATTGAAACAAACAAAGGACAAGGCACATTTGGGAAATTGAGCGCCTTGTTTGAATGGTATACATTATACAACATTGTTATCTCACAATAGCACTAGGATTAAGTCAAACCAGCTTCATAAAACTGTTATTCAGCTCCTATTAACAAACAATATATTATAATCAATCAACATGAAATGAAACAATATAAATGTTCATAAGGACATTAATTGATAATGTTGTGGTTTGCATTAAGCCCCAGTGGACATTCTGAATATTATAATTTTCATCCTTAATACAAAGAACATGATAACTAATTGCTCAATCAAGCATGGCACTGTCATCCAGTCCCGACGTTAGGCAGCAGCTCTTTACATGGTGTCGTTTTTCAGCCAATACAGCGATAATAGCGAAACCACAACTCTCAGAATGCAACTGAAGGTTGGCTAAAAAACAAGAGTTGCTTAATGTCACTGAGGATACAGAGATACTTGGGAGATATGCCGTCTGTGCTTAAAAGGGCACAAGCAGACAAGGGCAAGTTGTGAGCAAAGACGATAGACATCTTAAGAGTTCACACCAGGTACACAAAGTAAGGAGAGGAACCTATGTCTCATCTCTGCAGACATGCACAAGTACTATCCCTCTGCCCACTGCTCGCTCCCTTGGCACCTTTCTCCCTTGGGTATATCGCTCTTGGCTTTAAGACAAATTAGTTACCCCGCCAGGAACTCTCCCGGCATCTCTGCCGGAAATTCCTATGGTGTCCTGTGGCCTACTTTTGTCTTTCTGCACAGGGTTACCTGCGTTTTTCCTCTTGAGTCATAACGTTCTTGCCGGCATTTGACAAAGGTTTCCTGCTGTCCGCCTCACAGATTTCTGTGGACTCTTTCCAGAACCTCTCCCAGGCCTCCTCGACATGCAAGTAGTCTTCTTCTTTACTCTGAAAAGCAGCCAGCATTGACATAAAAGCAAACTTGAAACAAAAGATATCCTGAAGTAGGGGACGGCAGCACACTGCACATTCTCGTGGAGTTTTTATTTAATGCCACAGAATTCCATGGAGTATAACTCTGTGAGTTTTGCCAACTCCTACTCATTTGTAGGGTAGGAGGGTACTCACTTCTCATGTCAGACTTCACTATTCCGTACTATGTATAACAAGTACTAGCCACCCCACTGGCACCTCTCCCCAGGGAAATAACCATATTTAGCAATGTGTAGGAATGGATTTCTCTGTCTACACACCACTCTTCCCAGACTGACAAATATACACAGTAGTATATACGGAAAAATAGGTCCTCATTTTGTCGGTGGCAGTAAAACTCGCCTACCGCCGCAGTGACGGCCGCCAAAATACCGTCACTACGGCTACCATCCGTCCGCCATATCATGATCACTGCCGGACTTCCGCCACAAGAAGGGCGGAAATCCGGCAGTGATCATACTGGCGGACGGTGGTAAGCTAGCACTGCTACCACCAGCACCGCCACACCAGTTGAACTCCTCCAGCCATATCATGATCTGTGATATGGCCTGGCAGTGTTCTGCTGCGGGTGCTGCTGGCGGTAACAGCGCCCCTTTCTGTTACCTGCCGGGAGACCTCATAGTAAGTCGGGCTTTCGACAGGGGAGGTGGGTGGGGGGTGTTGTGTGTGTGTGGGTCTGGTTGTGTCCACCAATATGTGAGTGTGTGTGTGAATGTGTCTTTGTGTGTTGTGTTGTTTGCGTGGGTGTATGCGTGTGAGTGAATGTGTGTAAGAATGGTGAAGTGAGTGCGTGTCTACATGTCAGTGTGATTGTGTGTAAGAATGTGTGAAAGTATGCGTGTATGAATGCGCATATACCAGTGTGAGTGATTGGGTGTATGCGTGGTGCGTGTCTCCGGGTATGTGCGTGTATGGGGGTGGGGAGGTGAAAGGATCGGAGGGAGTGGGGGGTTTGGATGGGGGCGGGGGTGCAAGGTGTGTATTGGGGAGGTGGGGGAGCCACCTACCAGTGACAGGGAAGGAATTTCTTGTCACAGGTAGGGCCGACCACCATGGTTTTCGTGGCGTTAAACCATGTTGGTAGGTAGGCTCAAAATGCCGCTGGCGGTACTATGCCAGCCACTGGGCTGGAGATTGATATCTGAGGCCCGGCGGTTGATACCGCCATGGCGGTATGAGTGGAGAAGTAGCAGGTTGGCTGCAGCCAACCCACCATTCTCATAATGTGGCGGTATGTACCTCCTGCCTGTTGGCAGTACTACCGCCACATAAACATCGCCGCCAGGATCATAATGACCCACATTGTCTTCTGCAGTAACAGCTATCCCCACAACAACTTGGATATACAGTACATTGTAGTGAACCAGTGGCATCCATCCTCATACCTCTCCTTAGAACAACAGCAATTTGTAGTGCTGTCTGGGAAGTACATCAATTCTCTGCTAATACATTTTACTGCTATAAACGGCGTCACAAGTCGGGTTTGAGAGAAATGTATGTCTCTAATCATACCTCTTCTCGTAGTGACAGGTATGCATAGTAGGCTATGGGGAGAAATTGCCCTGTTTCCTGAGACTCTTGTATCATAATTGTGTAATATAGTGTGTAGAGAGAATGGCCTCTCTCCTGTGATGTGTCTTTTGGATAATGCTTGCGCAAATTAGGGTCTAAAGAGTGACTTACCTTTGTGGTCACATGTCTTCCAATTGAGAAACAAGTACAAGTAAAGAATGCAGTTGAAATTACCTTTATACTCTGTTGTGAGGTTATTGTAGTGCTTATGTAGGCACATTTTTTTATCTTGGGTCTGAGACTCTGCCCTCTCACCTAACCACTTGCCATTTTATTCCTCCTATTATTTTAGCAAGGCTTCATTTTAGTGATTATGTTTTAATATTTTGTATCAGTTGCCCTTCCATGCAAAATTGTTATTGATTTTGATTTTTCGATATGAAATTTTGTCCTTTTCTCACTTCAAGGCTATACGTTATAGTTTACCTGATATTGCTGGTCCAGAGAGTACAATGTCTACCCTACACAGAATAATATGTGTTGTCACTTCAGAGCAGTTCTCAGAACAACAACAAGATGTTTCATTATAAAACAACATGCTGCCCCCACCAACGTAGAGGGGACATTCCAGCCAGCTTGCCATCTCATGCTGCACCTTGTTGCAGTTTCTGCTGAAACCTCATGCTTCATCTTTGTCTACCTGGCAGAACTGCCAGCAGACTAACAGACCTCTTTGTTACCTCTAACACAGGTATGGGGATTGGACTTCCTTCCCGGTACTAGGAGGGCAGTTTAGGGCTACAACTTCTATTTGCTCACATGTAGAAACTTACTGGTATAGATGGGAATATTAGGGGCACTATTGTGACAATATGGTGAGACCCTTCCTGTGTTTCACTTTCCTGGTCACAGCTGTAATAGTGTTGTGAATCATTATCCTCATAATCATAATTCATGATTTTTTACATAGAATGCAGTTGCTTCAATTAAAACTATCGAACTAAGGTTTCGCTTCTGTTTGTCTTTGCATGCAAGAGACTTGTATTACTGAGAGGAACAGGTATGATTTGTTCTACCATGACTTACCTGAGGAGTCATGCGATAGGCTGCCACAAATCACTTCTACCTTTGGTATAGGTGAGGTGCTGCTAGCTAGCCAGAAGAGTTAGGTTGACAGCTATCACACACTGTGGGACCAGACTCAGTGTCCCATACTCAGTGATCCTGCCATCCAAAATCCAGCAGTCTCATTACTACTGTATAATGGGAGTCTACCAAAGTATATCTTACATAACAACTGTAGAGACTATGATATGCAATCACACTGCCCTCTCAGCTGAGACATCTACCCAGAGTAACACTTGTGCAAAATACAATGGGGGTTGAGATTGCCGTCTCTGCTCAAACCTCTTTTCATGATAAAGAATGTCAGTAGTAGAGTGTAAAATGGAGTATCCTTTCTGTTGACAACTGTGTCATGGACAAACCAGTGTGCGATTTGAGTGTAAAAGTACACTCACTACTCTCTCAGACAACTCCATATGGGGACATGCATGTGTAGTACGGTGTACACAAAGGCAGATATCTGCTTTGGAACTTCTCTCCAGAGTGACAACCACATATACTAAGGTGTACAAAAGGACTGCTGACATCAGTGCGAAGTATACCATGAGAACGCATTTGCCTCTGTACCAAAACCTGCCTCTTGTATACAAATATTTATTCTACAGTGGGAAGAAGCACTTATCTCCCTATAGTTCCTTAAACATACATATACATGAAAAAGAACAGTTACAGTTTGTGAAGAATGTACTGCCACTTTTAGTGAACATTAGAAGACTGTATTCATTTCCAAATCATTGAAAGCTTTTAAGTAAAGAACACAGTAGAAAACATTGTACCTAAAAACCAATTTAATAACATAACAAACAATAACAACATTGATAAACTGCAACAACAACAGTGAAAACAGCAAACTTCACACATTGATATGCTCATTAGTAAAATATAGAAAAAGGAGTTCTGCAGGGGCAGCTAGAACAAGGAATACACCATGAGTACTACTGGTATGTGGTGAGATTTGAGAGCTTTGCACCCTCAACAACTTGCTCGGGCTGACTTACCCGTGCTGCAGAGCTTGATAACTTCTTGGTGTGTTCTTATCTGATGAACCTGGTGACACTGTGCCTGCCCAGGTACTCAATGCTCAAGCTTGTAATAACCCACCTTGTTAGAAATGGGGTCTCTAGTTGGCAGAGGTATTCACCTTTGTCCAAATAGGGACCACAATCATAGGATAAATCACACACAATCCAAATTATCCTGTGCCCACCCTTTGGTAGCTTGCACTGAGAAGCCAGGCTTAACTTAGAAGGCAATGTGCAATAAATCATACAGTAACACAGTGAGAAAACCACAAAAATATGCCACACAGGTTTAGAAAAATATAAGATATTTATCTGGTTAAATTAAGGTAAAAAACAATAAAGATTCAATAAACACAAGTTGAGATATCACTTTTGCAAGATTAAGGCCCTCACTATGATAATGGTGGTAAAAACCACTACCGCCGTGGTGATGGCGCCAAAAGACTGTCGCCCCAGCTCCCATCCGTCTGCCATAATATGACCCCAGCTGAATTTCTGCCACGAGAAGGGCGGAAATCCGGCTGTTGCCATACTGGCAGATGGTGGTAAGGTGGCACTGCTACCACCAGCAGCGTCACACCAGTAGACCACCACCATCCATATTATGACAAATAATACAGCCTGGCGGTGTTCTGCTGGTGGGCGCTGCTGGCGGTAGCAGCGCCCCGTCCCCTGCCGGAAGACCCCCTGGATACAGGTGAGTCGGGTTTCCGACAGGGGCAGGGGGTGGGGGGTGTTGTGTGTGTGGGGGTGTGTGTGCATGTATGTGTGAGTGTGTGTGTGAATGCGAGTGTGTGTTTAGTGTTGTGTGCATGCGTGTATGAATGTGTGTGAGTGCGTGCATGACTGGAAATGTGAATACGTGTCTGCATGTAAGTGTGAATGTGTGCATGAATGAATGAATGCATGTGTGTGTGTATGCATGTATGTCTGTGTGAATGAGTGTGTATCTGCTTGTGTGTGTGTATGGGGGAGGTTGGAAGGGAGGGGGCGTGTAGAAAGAGAGGGAGTGGGGGGTGTCTGGGGAGTGTTGGGGGGAGGGGGCCTCCTATCAGTGACAGCAAAGGAATTCCCTGTCACGGATAGGGCCTACTGCCATGGTTTTCATGGCATTATGAATGCCAAGAAAACCATGGTGGTAGGCAGGGTCATGATACTGCCGGTGGCCCAATAGCAGCCGCCCGGCTGGAGATTGTTATCTCCAGCCCAGCAGCTGCTACTGACATGGCGGTTGGAGTACTACGTTGGCAGATTGGCTTCAGCCAACCTGTCAATGTCATAATGTGGCAGTAAGTACCACCAGCCTGTTGGCAGTACTACCGCCACATTGTCTCTGACCGCCGTGGTCATAATGAACCCCTAAGTCTGAAATCTTGGAAATCAACAATCAACAATTGTCTCTTGGTTTCACAAAGTACCTGGTTTGCATAAAAAATACACGCACTGAGACCGCAAAGGAGGCGATGCAAGGCAAAATAGGGTGTGCATCGTAATTTACAGCGTGGCACAGACGTCGTTTCTTTCCATGCTGCAAGGGGCTTTGCATCTATTTCCGGCACGCAGTCTTGGTTCCGCACTATGATGCGGGGATCTTTTTGATGCCCAGAGATGATGCGTGCAAATCCTGGGCATGAGGGACAAAGTCACTGGTATTGCGTTGATCCGGTAGGCGATGCGTCAAATTGTCTGTCACAAGGCAGGTGCTGCGTCGATTCTTTCCTCTGGAAGTCAGGCTGCGTCATTCCAGTTCAGTGGTGCGTCATTTCCAGTAGGCTATGCATTGCATTTCTAGCCGCAAGGCCAGTGACGCGTCTATTCTTCAATCGGGAAGTCGGGCTGCGTCATTCTGGTTCGGCTGTGCGGCAATTTTCTCATCGTAAGGCAGAGTGTGCGTCTTTTCTGCAAGCTGTGCATTGATTTTCGGAGCATATGGAGTTCCTTGAAGAGATGAAATCTTTTTGGCCCTGAGACTTCGGAAAAAAGGAGGCAAGCTCAATCCAAGCCTTTAGAGAGCACTTCTCAGCAAAGTCAGAGGGCAGCAGGGCAGCACGGCAGCAGGGCAACAGCAGGGCAGCAGTCCATCTCAACAAAGCAGTCCAGATGAGTCCTTTGGGCAGCCAGGCAGTTCCTCTTGACAGGTTGCAGCTTCAGGTCCAGATGTGTCTAAGTTGGTGGGGCCAGGGACCCTGTTTATACACCCAAAAATACCTTTGAAGTGGGGGAGACATCAAAGAGTGATTTTGAAGTGCACACGTTCTCCTTTCAGTACAGTTCCGTTTGTCAGGGTCCTAGTAGGGGGTTTGGAAGTCCATTGTGTGGGGGCAGGCAACTAGCCTTTGAAATGTAAGTGTCAGGCCATCCACCCTTCTAGCCCAGGAAGACACTTTCAGTATGCAGATGAGTGCAGGTGTGACTGAATGTCCTGTGTTTGTGGTTGTCTGGGTGGAATGCACAAGGGAGCTGTCAATTAGCCCAGCCCAGACGTGGAATGGAGACAGGCTGTAAGGCATAGATGGATTTTAGGTGCAGAGAAATGCTTACTTTCTAAAAGTGGCATTTCTAAAACAGTAATATAAAATCCAACTTCACCAATAAGCAGGATTTTCTATAAACATTCTGGCCGTACTAAACATGACCTCTTTATCCCTTTCTGAACAGAATCTACCACTCAAGCAGTAAATGAGGGTAGGCCTATTGCTGTCCTATGAAATGAGCAGGCCTCACAGTATTGAAAAAAAACAATTTAGGAGTTTTCCACTACAAGGACATATAGTATACACAGGTACATGTCCTGCCCTCTCCTTACGTACCACCCTGCCCTATGGGTTAGCTAGATCCTATCTTAGGGGTGACTTATATGTAGAAAAAGGGAAGTTTAAGGCTTGGCAAGTACTTTTAAATGCCAATTCGAAGTGAAACTGTACACACAGGCCTTGCAATTGCGGGCCTGAGTCATGGTTAAGGGGCGACGTATGTGGGTGGCACATCCAGTGCTGCAGCCCCCTAGTAGCATTCAATTTACAGGCCATGGGCACATGTAGTGCACTTTACGAGGTACTTACAAGTAAATCAAATATGCCAATTGGGTATGGGCCAATGTTACCATGTTTTTAGGGAGAGAGCACATGCACTTTAGCACTGGTTAGCACTGGTAAAGTGTCCAGAGTCCTAAATCCAGCAAAAATGAGGTAAAAGAAGAGGAGGAAGGCAGAAAGTTTTGGGGTGACCCTGCAGAGAGGCCATTTCCAACACACCTTCTTTCAATAAAGCTCTTATTTGCTGTTTACATAAGCAGATCATTTTGTCATTGAAAACAAGTAGAGTAGAGGTAGTGCTACCCTGGGGTCATGGTGGTGCTCACCTTAACACACGGAAGGAAAGCCCTACGGGGGCAGAGAATCAAATGTTCTGGATATCAGCATATCAAGAATACATAGGAAAATCGTCCAACTCCATGGTTACACATCGCCTGCAGAGATCAGCCTGGAGTTTGGCCTAGTAAAGTAGACATTCTCTAGGCATACACAGTTTGCCAGCTCCTGCTACAAACTTAAATCCTTTGAGGAGAACACCATTTATCACAATGTATGGCTGGAAATATCTAATAGATCTCACTCACCGGCGAGTGTAAATTTAAATGTAACAATGGACTTGTTCAATTTAGCCGAAGTATGGTCTGCGGGTAGCAAGGTGTGAAACCTTTAAAAGAGCGGTCAGCAAAATGTCTAATATTTTATCATCTTGAGATGAAAGAGGGACCCTAGAGAGATGGTAGTAAACAGCTATACGTCCCTGCAACCGCAGCAACAGAAAATTTTCAACAGCAGGATAAAAGGCCAATATTTGAAATACTGAATAGGGATTTTGCCTTCAAACACATACGCTATCCCCTGGGTGAGGTCAGGAGGTAAAGGGGAAAGCTGGCTGTGTGGTCAACCAAAACAGGATATAATTCACATCATGTGCCTTCATAAATCTACTCTCAGACTCCGTCAATGTTGTCCGCACCCTCTCTGGAATCAGTCCAGGGTACGCGTCTGCAGACAAGTACTACTGGTCTTCCTCAATTCAGTTGAGCCCCAACTTATCTCTCGGACAGTGAAATTTCTCCAAGAGTTTGAAAGGGTTCGAAAGAAGGCATTTTATCAGAATGCTCTAAAACTCTGCCTCATCAAGGAAAGGGAAAGCACACTAGTGTCCAGATCAAATTCGCCTATCAGTTGACATTCTGGTATTCCGGGGTCTCAGTCTTGCATTTCAATCAACCTCTTTGGACCTCTTTTCTTCACTTTCTTTCTGTTCTTACTTCATCTTAATTCAGCCTGGGTGTAATCATACCACTCTAACTCACTTAATACACTTTAGGGGTGAACAAGCAGTCTTGTATGACATGGTCAAATCGGCATTGTAAAGCAGGCCTTGTGAGGCAGTTTGTTGACTATACTAGCACCTTTTTACTTCACTGCATATCAATCAATCAATCAAGGATTTATAGAGCGCACTAATCACCCGTTAGGGTCTCAAGGCGGTGGGGGGGGGAGCTACTGGTCATACAGCCATGTCTTGAGGCGTTTCCTGAATGTCAAGAGGTCTTGGGTCTGGCGAAGGTGGAGCGGTAGGGAGTTCCAGGTCTTGGCGGCTAGGTGAGAGAAGGATCTTCCTCCGGCGGTGGTGCGGCGGATGCGGGGGATGGAGGCGAGGGCGAGGCTGGCGGAGCGAAGATTGCGGGTGGAGGTATGGAAGATGAGTCTGTTGTTAAGGTAGGCTGGGCCTGTGTCGTGGAGGGCCTTGTGTGCGTGGATGAGGAGTTTGAAGGTGATCCTCTTTGATACTGGTAGCCAGTGAAGGTCTCTGAGGTGGGGGGAAATGTGATTGTGGCGTGGGATGTCCAGAATGAGGCGGGCGGATGCGTTCTGGATTCTTTGCAGCTTTGTTAGGAGTTTGGTTGTTAATCCTGCATATAGGGTGTTTCCGTAGTCCAATCGGCTGCTGACCAGGGCGTTGGTGACAGTTTTCCTGGTTTCGACGGGAATCCACTTGAAGATTTTGCGGAGCATGCGGAGAGTGTTGTAGCAGGAAGAGGAGATGGCAATGACCTGCTGAGTCATGCTGAGTGTGGAGTCCAAGATGAAGCCTAGGTTGCGTGCGTGGGTGGTGGGTGAGGGCGCGGTTCCTAGTGAGGTGGGCCACCAGGAGTCATTCCAAGTTGAGGGGTTGGTGCCAAAGATGAGGATTTCTGTCTTGTCTGTGTTTAACTTGAGGTGGCTTGATTCCATCCAGCTGGCGATGGCGTGAAGTCGGTTGTGGAGGTGTATAGAACAGTCACAATCAGCATTTCTGAAATAGACCAGTTCTCAAACTGACCATAAAGGCTAAAACCTTTGTACACACTCCTGCTAGCATCCTAGTTTTTTGGATGGGATTGAAACCACATCTTGACTGGGAGAGGGAGGATACCTCCATGCCCAGGATAAGCACCTGATTTATATTTCAGCAGATGGCTTACTCTATCACAAGGGTGACAGATATCCCGTCCGCTGAAATATAAATTCCATAGGAAATAATGGGATTTTATTTTGACAGGATGTCCATCACTTTTGTGATGGATTAACCCATCCCCTGATATCTAAATCAGGCCCTTTGTTTGTTAGACTGGTCAATCCAACCGGCTCAAAGAGGGTCACATTCTTTAATCTTCCCTTCACACGAACTCCCTCATTAGTTATTTCCCACTATGTCCCTTGGTTGGCTCACCAAAGCACTTTAATGTTTTTAAAATACTCAACAGCAGAATGCCAGACCAGTCAACCAACTGGCATGGAGAGGGTTGCGTCCTTTAATCTTTATTCACTCCTTGCATCTTCTCTCTTTGATTGTCCTCAGCCCCAATGTTCATTAGAGGTGTTAACCAAATCATTTTTATGCCTTTAATACTGCACAAAAATGAGACACTGTTTTTATGTTGTTTAAAAATGTTTTCATTGATATTATTGTTGTGCCTGTATATGCAAAGGTTTTAATTAATCATGCATAGTAAAACTAAGAAAGCACAAGCTGAAATCTAGTGAGCAAGAGCTGGAGGTGCTGACAGAGGAGGTGGTCAGGAGCCATGACCGGTTGTTTGGCAAAAGCTCACTCCAGGTGCCTGAGAGTGAAAAATGGAGACTCTAGGCAGAAATCCAGACAAAGATCTGCACTGTTGGAATGGCACAGCGCTCAGTAGAAGAAATCAAGGAGAGGTGGTACGACCTGCGGTCCCGTGCCAAGGGGAGGGTGGCAAGACGACTGCAGGAGGCCAGGAGCACAGGAGGCAGACCACTCACAGAGACACCCTCCACCCCGATAGAGGACCTAGTGGAGTCCACAATCCTCCCGGAAGCAGTCAGTGGGGTCACTGAGATTGACACCTTCGGCACACCAAGTACCAGTTTATGCACAAAAGCCCCTTAGGAATTAGCAAGTAATGTAAAACATTGTGAGAAGTAGTCCATTCCACATCTTAGAAGCAGCACAACAATGCCTTTTGGGAGTGGTAGTCCGCAACCCAGAGCTGAAAGTAGCACATACAATGTAAGAGGCAGAGCAACACACAGAAGAACACAACACCCACAACACAGTGAAGAGAAGTACCTGTACCTTTATTACCATTGTGTGACCTTAATTGTAACAAACATAACTGACATGCTTCATATTGTCGTTGCAGGTGGGCCAGGCCCAGCAGCCACAGCATGTGCCAGTGTAGGGGAGACAGACACCCATCCTGCTTCAGACTCCAATACGAGTGGATCTCAGAACATTGCGCCATTCCGACGCAGGCCTAGGGCACTTCCAGAACTGAGTCAGGACTCTGATGAGCAGCAGGAAGGCCCACAAACACCATCCCCAGCTGGCAGATGCACCCAGATGCAGGAGCCCCGTTCGCAGCAGACCACAGCACCCCGCAGGATGCCTACATATGCAGGTGCACAGGCTTATGAGGCAGGTGAGGGAACCTCCTTATTTGGTGGCCTGGAATTGGCTATGTTGCAGCAGCAGCGCCAGCAAAATAAAAAGATCATGGCATTACAAAGGCAGATGCAGCAACATAATGCTAACATGGGGGGCCTGCATCACCAGCTGGAGTGCCAGAATGCCAACATTGAACAGCTGCATGAGGGACAGGTCCAGGCATCGCAGGACACAAGGGAGCTCACTACTGCTGTGAGGGAACTATGTCAGGAGCTGTGCCATGACAGGGTAAGCCAGCGCAGGCAGGAGCGACGCTTCATGACCATGTTTGGAGGATTTTGTCGCTCTGTGATTAGGCTGGCTAATTCCACCTTCCTAATTTCACGTCGTGCAGTGGCTGCATAGGTTGAGGCAGCACACAGCAGCAGGGATGTGGCTCAAGGACTAGTACAAATCACCAATGTGATTGACAATATAATGGGAAACAGGTCAGCCACACCTAGCGAGCTTGGACTGGGGGACACGGAGGACACATCCAACCTCAGCAGCCTAGCTGTGCCCCCAGTGGACACCAGATGGCGCAGTGCCAGGCACAGCACTGCCACAGAGGCAGACAATCGAGGTGCCAGTGAGGCAACTGGGCACTCGAGTGGCGTGCGTGGCCGAAAGAAGTGACTCTAGTGGCCACAGGGGACTGTATGTGTGTCTGGAATGAGTACACTATGAAGGAATAGTGCTTTACTGTGAACTGCTATTGTTTTTCTTCACAATCACTTTTGTTGGTATTCGTTGGACTAACATTACCTGACATTAAGGTAATAATTTACTCACTACAGGTACATTTGTCAGTGGATTTGTGTTTTCATACTTACATCTGAAATGGTTGTGTGTGATGTCAGCACACCTTTGCCTTCCCTCTGCTGCACTGGTCCTGTCTGCTGGCTGTAGGGGTGGTATGGGATCATCATCCTCAACTGAGTCTGGCTCCGATATTTCCACAGGTATGCCCCTGGTGGTAGCTATATTGTGCAAGATTGCACAAGTAGCCACTATTCTACATGTTGTCTCTGGGCTGTACTGTAATGCCCCTCCACTTTTGTGGAGGCACCGGAAGCGACTCTTCGGCAGGCCAAAGGTGCGCTCCACCACGTTGCGGGTCGCCCTGTGTGCTGCATTGTATATCCGTTCTGCTGGTGTTGCAGGATTGAGGTAAGGTGTCATCATGTAGGTGCACACTGTGTAGGCACTGTCTCCTGGAAGGGACAGAGGGTATATTGAGTAACTGAGCCATCTGACATCAGCACGCCATCAATGCGCCAGTGTACAGAGGGACAATATGTAGTAGATATCCTTCACCAAACTCACCAGCTAGCAGTCTTGTGTGAATGCCGCTGTGGCCAAAGATGTATGAATCATGGGTGCTCCCTGGGTACCTGGCCACGAGATCAGTTATGATGTATGAGGCATTGCATATCACCTGTATATTCATTGAATGTTGGTATTTACGGTTGCGGTACACATACTCTGTGGCCGATGGTGGACAGATTGCAACATGTGTCCCATCTATGGCACCTAGGACATGGGGGAACTGTAGTATCTGGTAAAAATCTATTTTTGTCTGCTGTATTTCCTGTGGGGTGTGGGGGAATCTGATGTACTGGTGTATTCTGCTCAGCATGGCGTTAATAAATGCATTGAAAAATCTAGAGAGGGTACTCTGTGAGACCCCTCCAGCTGCTGCTATGACCCCTTGATAGCTCCCTGAGGCAAGTAGGTGGAGGGAGCATAATACCTGTTTATGGGTGGGTATGCTATGAGTCCTGTGTGTTGTGCGCTGCAGTATGGGTTGTAGCTCAGCTATCAGATCAAGTATCATGGCTGAGTTCAACCTATACCTCTCAAATATTTCCTCCTCTGTCTGGTCAAAAAGTGTAATGCGCACTCTGAAAATGCGCTCCTATCTCCTCCTCCCTCTCCTTAAACCTGCCAAGATCCTCATCCTCCTCGCCATTACGTAGAGTGCAGCCTTTGTGGAAAAGAGTCTGAGGCATTCTGGGCCTCTTTATATAGGTTACACCTGGTTACCACCTGGTTTCACTTAGTGGTATTTTGCATGTGAAAAATGCCATTCTGCGAAAAATCGCAATTTGCGATTTTTTGATGGATTGAATTGCGACTTGGATTTTGCGAATCACATTTTGCACCTTGCAATTTCCTACTTGAAATACCGAATCACAAAATGCGACTCGCAAAAACAGGTCGCAAGGCAAAAAAACGCAATTTTTGCGATTTCTTATTTTTGGTCTGCGAATGTCTTTCATGCATCACAGACCACGTTTTTGCATTCGCAAATGGACGAATGTTGCGATTCGCACCGCTTGCAAATGCAAAAAAAGTTTCATACATCTGGCCCTAAGTTCTCTGAGGATTTCTCCATCCCCCTCCCCACAATCACATATTTTTTACATACTGCAGCATTAACTTCAGGTTCTTTTCTATTAAAAAGTTCCACAGCCTCAAACACTGCATTTTGTTTTCTCCGCAATTAAGTTATGACATGCCTTCAAACATAATTCCATAACAATTTGTAAAGTAACACATTCTTCTTTACACAACTTTCCTAATAGGGAGTGCAGTATTTTACTCTAGAAATGCCAATATCTCTTCTCAAGCATCTCATAAGGATACAATATGTGCACGGTAAGCGACCCGATAACCATGGACCGTGTACTAACAGATAGCAGATGCTTTGTTGCATAATTTCAAAAACACTGCCTATTTTACTTACAACTACATACAGATTGAATATTTCATTTTTTAACACAGCATCCAATACTTGGTGATATCGCACCACAATCTAAATTCTACCTCTCAAAACCTATATTAATAAACATGTACCTCCACAAACAGCTTTTCATTCACTAAACCCCATATAGAATACATTTACAAATAGTAATGCTCTTACTCATACTTCTCAACAAATTTCAGAAAGTACATTATTAACTACCTGAACTTAGAGCAGTTTCTTATATACAGCTGAGGACGCCAGTCTGTCTCAGTTCCAAATTCAGTCACTTCTACTGAGCACAACTCCAACAGGCTTTCTTCTCCTCCAAATCACCAAGAGCAATCTGAGTTATCCCTGGTTCTGCACCCAATCACATCACAGCATTTCTTCAACCATCCGCTAAGAACGGTAGCTATTGGTTCAATCTTGGCCCTTTTTTTCACTTCACCCCATATAATCTCATGAGACTCTGTGGGATCGTAAAACACCTCATGGCAGGCCCAGTAATTATCCATGCAGGTCTTGAAAGAGGCTCTTGGGGTGAATAAAACACATCACAGCAGCCTCAGTAATTTCCTCTCAAGTGTTGCAAGCCTCTCACAACATCGCATGTGTCCATGGAGAAATTTTCACTCCTTGAAGCTTGAGAGGTACTCTTGTGAGAGTCTTTCAGAATCGCAATACAGTTGTAGGGACATAGTGGTATGTAGGATATAGTATCCTCTCCACTGAGACCTATCTCTTACATGACAGGTGTGGTTAGTAGCTGTGGGTGGAGACTGGCCTCTCCACACAGACCTCTGTCTCAGATGATAGGTGTAAGTAGTAATGTTTATGGAGGGACTGGCCTCTCCAGGGCGACCCCCTTTCCTGGATGATGGATGTGCTCAGCAGGATGTGAGGAGAGACTAGCCTATTTTCTCAGATCTCTCTCTCTCTTACATAAAAGATATGCATAGTAGGGTACCTGCTTGGATTGCATTCTCTTTCCACACCTCTTTCTCAGATAACACAAGTGTGTAGAAAGGTGAATACATGGACTGCCCTCTCCTTCCAGACCTTTCTCTCAGATGGCGGGTTTGCATAGTTGGGTGAATGGAGAGAGACTGCCTATCCACAAAGTCCTCTCTCTCAGATCATGGGTGTGTATATTTAGGGTGTGCACATGGACTGCCCTCTTCTATCAGACCTCTGTCTTAAATGATAGCTGTGCATAGTAGGGTGCTTTCACTGACTGCCCTTTCCTTCCAGACCTCTCTCTCAGATGATGGTTGTGTGTAGTAAGCTGTATGGAGAAGATCTGGTCCCTCTAGGGACACCTCTGTCTCAGATGACTAGTTTGGTTAGCAGGGTGTATACATTGACTAGCCTCTTCAGTCAGACCTCTGTCTCAGATGATGGCTGTGCATAGTAGGGCATGCACATGGACTTTCTTCTCCTGTCAGACTTCTCTCTCAGATGACAGGTGTACATATTAGGCTGTGTACACGAACTGGCCACTTCTGTCACAACTCTGTCTCAGGTGAGGTGTGCTTATTAGGGTGTGTGGTGAGAGAGTAGCCTCTCTGCTGAGACCTCTCTCTTGGACACCAGGTAAATGTAGTTTGTTTTGTCCAGGGACTTTCCTCCCTGATAACACCCCTGTCTCTGATAATGGATATGCATAATAGGCTGTGAGAATAAACTATACCCTTCTTGCAACTCCTACGATCCCAGAGGGCATAAAAAGTACACTCTAACAAACACCACCTCCAGTAATACTCCTTCCCAGAGTAGCAATGTGCACACTACAGTCTATTCAGTGATCATCTAGTCCTTTCTACAGTTCACAATCCATCAAGTCACATAAGAGAGTCATTTTTTAGAAACCACCTACTAATGTCAGTATTTATCTCTTAAACACTTCCTCTCAAAAAGAAGGTCCACAATATCCATTCTATCTAGTAGAGTGTATTCAGAACTAATCTATATATTTTTACTATTCAGAATCTTGCGAAAGTCTAGAGAATAGTACATAACAGTTAAAAATGATATATATTTATTTTCTTCACAGTAGTTATTCCTTAGACACCTCCTCTCTAAATCCAAGGGGACAGCCTTTCTGCTGCTCCCTTATTTAGCTTTTTAATTTCATTTCCACAACACTTAAATTTTTCATAGTAAAAAGTAATGGCTGCCATTACATTTCTAACATACCAACAGCCAGCCAATGAGTCCGCTTGTTGTTGTGAGACTCATGGGAGCTTCTCGCTCCAAGAAAGCATGAAAGCTCACAGGAACAATTGTCCTCTTGACCAATCACAGGTTCCTTTTTCAACTTTTTAGTCCTGCAGGACCTCGCAGTACTCTTGCAAGCCCAACCGTCCAAATATACAAATAGTTTTTACCCTAAATTTCCCTGAAACTTCGGAACAGATTTACACCAAAGCACAAAAAGCAGACAAAGATCTAGAGACCTGCTGAAATTGGTGCAATTCCATTCAGCAGTTTTTGCTGTAGCTATGTCTGGAGACATCTATGAAAAGTGCATGTGGATTTTATGTTTTGGGACCCCCCTTTTTCTCAGTATGCGCTTGATGGATCACACTAAAACTTCCCAGGAATTAGCTGAGGTGGATGAACATTTTTAGAAAGTTTTATGAAGATTCCTCAAACACGGCCAAGTAGTTAGCAAAATAAAAGACACTCCGTATATATTTTATTTTCACTTAAAAAAACAAAGGTTACAGAAACGTTATAGTCACGCTCACATTTCAAACGTAAAAAACCATAGAAATTCAGCAGCTATAGGTCGAGTTTTTTCAAATAACTATAACTCATGCCCTAAGGTAACCATAACTCGTGCCCCGCCAAGCACATTTTCTCATCAATTAATTTACTGCAAATATTGCAGTGATATTATCAACTATGTCATAGATGATGTTATGAATAATGAAGTATATGGGTAGTTAGCATTGCGTGGCAAGGGCATGAGTAATAGTTACTTTAGGGCATGAGTCCCTGTCACCTTTGTTTTTTTAAGTGAATTTCTATTCATTTTTTAATTGTATTTCTTAACATTAACTTCTCTGTAACTGTTGTTTTTTTCAGTGAATTTCTATGTTTTTTAAATATTAAATGTGACTGAATGGTCAGAGGTGGAAAGAAGGGTCCATGCACAGATGCTGAACCTCCCTGAATGGGCGTATGCTGTGACCAGGTCACTGGCAGCACAACACGTATGTGCTAGACACTTGTACCCTGGAACAATGGGCCAGGCCTCCAAGAACAAGAGAAAGGGCAGAGGGTCTGGCCTGCCAGCCACAAAGAGGGCAGAGGTACAGGAGGAATCCGATCCTGAGGGGGAGGATCTGGCCTCTGAGGGAGAACTCTTCCCCTGCAAACTCTGCCTGATTTGACAAAATTGCAAGGTGCTGGTGGGTCCACCAGAGAAGACTTGTGCCAGGGGCAAAGAGAGTGTCCCACTCTTATGGGCCTGAGGAATACTGCCTCCAGGCAAGAACATGGGGATTTCAGTGGGTCCCACAAGGTTTATTGGGAGGATGGAGTTCTCTATACTGAGAAAAAGGACCACAAACCAGGGGCAACCAGGAGAGTGGTGGTCCCCCAGATGTATAGGGAATTCCTCCTCACATTAATACATGATATCCCCAAAGCAGGATATTTGGGGCAGACCAAGACCTGAAACAGGCTGGTCAATCATTTTCAGTGGCCCCGTATCTCAGAAAAAGTAAAGGAATTTTGCAGCCCCTGTGTCACCTGTCAGGTCAGTGGCAAGGCAGGGGGCAAGCCAAAGGCTCCCTTAATACCACTGTCAGTAGTTGGGACTCTCTTTGAGGGGGTGGGGATTGACATTGTTGGTCCCCTAGACACACCAACTGCCTCAGTTAACAGATACATTGTGGTGTGAGTGGACCATGCCACCAGGTATCCAAAAGGACTAACCCTCAGGACAGTCACTGCTCCCACCGTGGCTAGGTCCCTACTTGGTGTGTTCACAAGAGTAGGCTTTCCCAAGGAGGTGGTCTCAGATATGGGCACAAAGTTTATGTCTGCCTATCTGAAGGCGATGTGGTATTAATGTGGTATTACTTACAAGTTCACCACCAAATATCATCCCAAGACAAATGGTCTGGTGGCGAGATTTAACAAGGCCCTGAAGGGCATGATCATGGGTATGTCTGTCAACCTCAGGAGGAGATGAGATGTTCTCCTGCCATGCCTGCTTTTTGCTTAGAGGGAGATACCCCAAAAAGGATTTGGATTCAGTCCCTTTGAGTTACTGTTTGGGCACCCTGTAAGAGGCCATTGTGTTTGGTGAGAGAGTCTTAGGAAAAACCTCTCCAAGAGTCCAAACAAAATGTGCTTGATTATGTGCTGGGTCTGCAGTTACATATGGCTGAGTACATGAAGAAGGCAAGCAGCAACCTGGAAGCCAGCCAGGACCTCATGAAGCTCTGGCATGATCAGAAGGCTACCATGCCTAAGTACTACTCATGTCAGTTGGTGTGGGTTCTTGAGCTCTTGGCCCCTAGGGCACTCCAAGCCAAGTGGAATGAGCCCTAACCCATTCTGGAGAGAAAAGGTAAGGTCACCTACCTGGTGGACCTTGACACCCCCATGAATCCCCATAGAATCCTGCATGTAAACAGACTGAAACCCCACCAAGACAGGGCGACATGACTATGATGATGGTCACAGATGAGTGAAAGGAGGAGTAGAGTGAACTTCTGCCAGACATCCTCTTGAATAATGTGCAAGATGGGTCAGTGTAGGGAGTGTTACTCTCTCCCAGGTTGACAGCACAGCAGCAGAAAGACTGCAGACAAGTGTTGGAGCAGTTTGTTGAGTTTTTCTCCCTAACCCCTGGACTCACCAATTAGTGTGTCTATGACATTGACACTAGTGACAGCTTATCTGTCAGAAATAAGTTATACAGGTTGTCAGAGTAGGTCAGAGCCAATATCAAAGCTGAGGTAGCTAAGATGATGGAGTTGAAGGTAATTGAGCCTTCTAACAGTCCTTGGGCCAGTCCAGTGGTGCTATGTCCCAAACCTAATCCCAAAGGTGGGAAGAAAGAACTAAAATTCTGTGTAGACTACAGAGGTTTAAATGCAGTCACTAAGACTGATGCTCATACCTACAGCTGGTGAGCTGTTTGATAGGTTGGGGGCTGATAGGATCCTGGGCACCTTTGATTTGACCTCAGGAAACAGGCAGATTTCCCTAAATCCAGGAGCTATGGAGAGGATTAGCATTTTCTACCACAGAGGGCCACTTTCAGTTCAAGATGATGTCCTTTGGTATGAAAAATGCCCCTGCCACTTCCAAAGGTTGGAGAACAGAGTCATGTCTGGGTTGGAGTCTTTCAGTGCAGCTTATCTGGATGATATAGCTGCATTCAGTTCCACCTGGGAGGTTCACCTGGTTCCCCGGAGGGAAGTTCTTCAGGCCCTGCTCCAGGCAGGCCTGGCTATCAAGGCAAGCAAATGCCACATAGGGCCGAGTTCAGTGGTGTACCTGGACCTCCTTGTAGGTGGTGCCCATATACTACCTCTCCAGCCCAAAATCCAGACCATCCTGGATTGGGAGGATCCTAAAACCCAGACTAGGGTCACAGTCTTTCTTGGCCTGACTGGGTATTACAGGAGACTTGTCCCGAATTATGGGACCATTGTGGCCCCTCTGACAGAACTCACCTTAAAGAAGCAGCCCGAAAAGGTCATCAGGACCCCAGAGTATCAGACAGCCTTCTACACTCTGAAGAAGGCTATGTGTTCTGCACCAGTATTTCTGGCCCCTGATTACAGCAAAGAGTTTGTAGTGCACACAGATGCTTCAGAGACATAGATTGGGGGTAGTGCTAGCAGAAGTCAATGAAAAGGGCCAGAATCAGCCAGTTGCCTTCATCAGCAGGTGACTACTCCCAAAGAGCAAAGATGAAGTGCCATTGAAAGAGAGGCTTTTTCTGTGGTCTGCTCCCTGTAGAAGTTGAGACCATACCTGTTTGTCACTAACTTCTGTGTTCAAACTGACCACAGACCTCTCAGATAGCTCATGCAGATGGGGGGGGAGGAATCCAAAACTGTTGAGGTGGTCCATTTCCCTTCAGGGGATGGACTTTACAATGGGGCATAGACCTGGGACTGCCCATGCTATTGCAGATGGCCTTTCCAGGTTTTTTCACTTAGCTGATGAGGACTACCAGGGTGTAGGATAGTACCCAACACCTTTCATCTGGGGGGAGGGGAGGAGTGAAGAAAAATCCTCCTTTTTACCCAAGTAACCCCCAAAGGTTTCTGGACAGATACTGGTGGTTACTGACTCTAACTGTGCCCTGAGTACTGCTAACCAATCTCAGAGAAGTGCTCTATGTAAAATGGATTATGCAAATTAGGCTAATTGTAATTGGCTTTATCAACCTACCTATGAGTCCCTAGCATAATGTAGTGCATGTAGGTTTAGGAACCCCAGCATAGGTAGGGCACCCATAGGTACACTGCTGTGGTGCCCATTGTCATTTTAAAGGCAGGCCTGACTTTCTGGCTACTTTTAAATTAAAGCTAATCCCAAATTTGACTTTGGAATTAAAAGTACTTCCAAAGTCCTAAGCTGCCTTATGTTTACATATAAGTGTGCCCTAATTTCCCCCAGGGTTGGGTGCAGTGTAACTATAAGCAGGGGCATAATAAAACATGTTTTATAAGCCCGGGTGATAGAAAAATATCTACATTTGTTTTCTCCCTTTGTAGTGAATGGGCACCATAGGCTAACACGGGGAGACTTAGGCCCTCATAATGAACACGTCAGCAAACACCGCACCGGCGGCGGTGGCGGTAACAACAGCCAACAGACGTGCTGTCTGAACCGCCAAAAAATAAAGCACCTTAAACACAGGCAGCCTGAAAACCACTCACCCCCCAGCAGAGGAGTGCCGACAACGATGGCAGAGCCCGCCCACAGGCCAATGGAAAGGCCCTACCCACCCACCAAATAATGAAGCTCTAGACTGCCATCAGTTCCAGGGCGGGAACCACCGACACACAAAGCCGGGCAGAAACTAATCAAATAAAAGGAAACACTCACCGGAGGCACACACAACACACCAAAGCATACATGGATAGAGAGTTGCAGATCATGCCAGCCCTGCTCCTTGCCACATACCTCCAAGACCGAGACCACCGACGAAGACGACGACGGTAAGTACCACAACCTACTAAACAAGGGAAGAAAGGGCACAGTTACATACCCACACACTCCACCCACCCCGCAACGCTCCCACAACCCTTCACAGCAGCACAAGCCATACACCCCACAGCAATAGGTACTTACCCAACACAAGGCAAATACAACCTGGCCAAAGTACACACATGTGCCCAACACCCCAGCCAATGAAACGATGAATCACGGATCCTGAGTGTGCCATAAACAACACTGGCCACACATGAATTTTTATTCAGCTCAATGAGCAATATAAGTGCAACATAAGGCCAATGGACAGTCCAGTGTACGTAGTCCGATAGGCCACATTGGCCCCAACTTGACTCCCACAAGTGCAAAAGTACTCCACCTCATAGGGGCAACAATAGGGCATCCAGGCACCTCAGGGAATTGGGGCAGGGGTGGTAGGGGGTGGGGACTTACGACTGGTATGGGTGGGCTTTGATTTACATTTGGAGGGTGGCGGGGGCTTGGGTTTTGTGCTTGCAGCTGGTGGAGCAGACTTGGCCTTGGGTGCGGCAGATGTTCCTGGGCCAGCACGGGGTCACTTTCTCAAAGGGGAGGTAGCACGGGACTGGGAAGGGCAGACATCGGCGGGCTGTGATGTGGGAGGAGTGGACAGGGCAAGGAGGTGTGCATGTTTAAGGACGAGACGGAGTGGGCCAGTGGGTTCAAATAGGTCTACATGGGATAGGAAACGTTTCTTCGGGGCATTTGGGGTAGACCTGGAGGAAGGCAGGAGTGGAGGTAGAGGGACTGGACGTGACAGGTGTAGGTGTGTGTGAAGTGGGTGCAGGTGACTGGAAAGTATGCTGAGGTGTGGTGGATGTGTGATAGGTGGGTATTTTGGTGGATTTCAGTGTCTTGTGAGGAGGTGGGGTGGACACAGTGGGACAAGACAGGCTGCCAGTGTAAATGTATGTTGTCTGGGTGTCTGCAAGTCTGGTGAGTGTGCTGTATGTGTCAACTAAAGCCGTTGTGGTGAGTGCAGGTGTGGTGTCTGGGGTGCATGAATGGATGTCTGATGTTGTGGTGACTGCAAGAATAGGGTCTGCAACATTGAATGAGGGTGCAGTGCCTGTGGGTGTGCATGTAGAGGGGACAGAGAGGGAGGCAGAAGAGGTGGGCACACTGGGGGAAGTGGATGTTGGTGTGTGTGCCTGTGTATGTTGGCTGTGTGTATGCCTGTGGAGGGAGGTGTGATGCTTGTGTTTTGAAGTGTTCTTCTTGTTTGTTGAAGTGTGTGCCAGCGTGTCAGATTGTGTGCTTTGGACAGGTGAAGCGAGTGGGGTGCTGGAAGGGTTAGAGGTGGTTGGAGGGGCTACGGAATGACCAGAGACACTGGCTGCCATCAAAGAGGAGGCCAGAGCCTGAAAAGATCTCTATAGGCCAGACACGGCACCATGAATGCCATACAGATAGGCATTGGTCTGCTGCACCTCTGATGCTAGCCCCTGGATGACATTGACAATGGTTGTCTGCCCTACAGAGATCGTTCTCAGGAGGTCAATAGCCTCCTCCATGAGGGAAGCAGGGCTGACTGGGGCAGGGGAGGAGGTGCCTGGGACAAAGGAGACGCCTACCCTTCTGGGTGAGCGGGCACGGGCAACTCGGTGGGGAGCAAATGGGAGGGCGGTGATGGTATGGGAGTGGCGGAAGATGACACAGAATAGGTGGGCCCACTAGGGTCCGCCACCGCCAGGGAGCTCCCATCGGAGGAGGTATCAGGGGCACTGCCTCCAGTGGTAGTTGCCTCACCCATGGTACTCCCCTCGCCCTCCAACCCACTGGTCCCCTTGGTGTTGGACGACTCTGCCTCCTTGGAACCGTGGGCCACTGCATCCCCATTTGCCGGTGCCTCACCTCCCTCGCCAGATGATGCTGATGTACACAGACAACACAAGAGAACAGGGATGGGGAGACAAAACAAGAGAGACACTTGTAAATAGATGAATGGAGGTACATAACTGGTTCACACATACACCCACCCTGAAAATATTCCACCAGGCGGCACCTAGCGCTATACACAGGGCTATGCCTCAGACGAGTGGCCACAACCCTGCTCTACAGCCATTCCCTACATCACTGAAGGACCTGACGTACTGCAGACTTGACCCTTACAACCCTACTCCCCACAGGGGCCATTATGTAGATGGACATCAGTCAGAGTCCCTGCCACTAGACAGCATACATATGACCACACACATACACATCCATCAAGGAGCCAAAGTATGGGATTTGTACTCACCCCCTTGTGACTGCTGTGCAGCCTCCAAGCGCCCTTCCAGGTCCGAGTATGCCACAGCCAAAATGCGTCGCATAAGGTGGGTGAGTGCACGACGGGCACCCCTTCCTCGTTGAGAGGACTTTCCCACCTGGGCCTCGCAGATCTTCCTCGCCCTGCGCCACAGGTCCTCCCACCACTTCCTGCAATGGGCGCTTCCCCGGTTGTAGACCCCCAGGGTCCACACCGCCCTGATGATAGCCTGCTAAAGTCCCCTCTTCTGATGAGCGCTTACCTATAAGGGACACACAGAAAAAGTAACACAGAGGTCAGACAATGGCCATTATATACAGCTGGCTATACATCCACTATGGGACGGACATTTTAAACAGCTTAACAGCACACACACACGCAGCATGTCAGGAACCTTGGACTATACAGTGTCACACTTGCACACATGTATATATCCATCTACCACCATTACACCCATGCACGCACCCCAATCCTCCTACTCGCCTGTACCTCTGGCCGACCGTAGAGCTTGGTGTACAGGGGCACGACCCCATCCACGAGCTTCTCCAATTCCTCGCTGGTGAAGGCCAGGGCCTTGTCCCCTGCCACACATGCCATTTCCATGACCAGAGAAAGGACACAGCAGTACACTCAGTGGAGCACCTGCATGCACGAGATCCGGGAGTCAAGTGAAGTTGGGGTGACGAGTTTGCGTACGCACCGCGGCAGTGCGATTAAGATACGCTAAGAATGGCCATTGACAACCATGTTACCCAATGAATTTGCGCATGGAGGTAAACACCGCCTTACGCTATGACGTCTACCGCTAGCAGTATGAGGTCACTTCCACCACAACACTTCTGGATTACAGGGGGCAGACATTTTGGCTTTAACTACACAGTTGTAAAATCCTCATCTGCACCATGCAGGCTCTATTGTCCTCAAACACCCATAGGCATGAAACAATATACATTAGCTCACCTGAACAGTCCTGATATATCATTGTAGTCATGTTGCTATAATGTCACACATACTATGCATTTGTGTCATCGACAATCATGCCAGTAGTGCTGAATAGGAAACATTGTGCAGATGTATATGTGTTCCTCACATGTGTTCTATACTCCTCCTAGGTACAGACCCTTGTAGTGAGGGAGGGCCCCATCAGTGTACAGATGACTTGTTGATTTGCAGACCATGGTGGAGCATCACATCATTATCGATTCCAGACTCAATTGTGCTACTATTCATGAACTTTGTGCATTACTGGATCCAGCACTAAGAGTGGCCAATCGTAATCAGCATGCTATCCCTACTGAAGTGCAGGTGCTCTCTGCACTCCATTTCCTGGCCAAGGGCTCATTTCAAGTGACAGTGGTCATGGGTGCCGGTTTTTCACAGCCAATGTATAACATGATGCTGTCAAGATTCCTGAATGCATTTGTACGACACCTGCAGTCCTATGTGAGGTTTCCCCAAAGTGCTGACCTCCCTGCCATCAAGTCGGACTTCTATGCCTTTGCCAACTTACCCCATGTGATAGGTGCCATCGATGGCACCCACATAGTTCTCATCTCCCCAAGAGTCAGTGAACAGGTGTACAGAAACAGGAAGAACTTTCATTCCATGAAAATTTAATTGGTGTGTACTGCAGACCAGTACATCTCACATCATTCCATGATTCCTTTGTGGTAAGGAACAGTAGTGTGCCACACAAGATGGAACAACTACAAGGGGACAGAGGATGGATCATTGGTAGGTTTGTCTGACACTTATTAAAACATAGCAGACAGCCAGACTGTCTATCACTGAGGGTTGTCATTTACAGTCCTGTTTTGCCCCCTTTTTTAGGTGATTCTGGCTACCCCAACATGTGTTGATTCCTGACACCAGTGAGTAATCCTGGGACAGATGCAGAGAGGAATTACAATGAGGTCCATGTGCGGACTAGGAGGGTGATAGAGCGCTACAATAGGTCTCCTGAAGGCTAGATTTCGTTGCCTACATATCTCTGATGGTTCCCTGGCCTATGGGCCTGAAAAGGTCTGTAGAATAGTGGTGGCCTGCTGCAAGCTGCACAACGTGGTTGTGAGTCATTCTATCCCCCTCTTGGAGGAGAAGGGTGCTGTATATCCAGACCTGCTTCCTCAGAGAGGGGATGTGAGTGATGGTGATGATGTGGAGGGGGAAGATGTACATTCCAGGACCCGACTGATTAAACTCTACTTCCAGTAACTATGTGGGACTAATCAATGAGATTGCTGTCTGTGCAGCATACTGTCAGTGTGCCTTTTCATCTAGGGGGGTGTTGGGTCAATGGACATTGCCACTGTGACCAGGTCTGTATAGGACATGTAACATTATAGTATAATAGTTCGACAATTCTGTAGGCACAACAGTATGTTCTGCGTGGGGTGCAATTCCTGCTACTCAGATAAGAATAAATGATTTATAATACAGTTGCATCGATACTTCAATTTGTTTCGACATAATGACAGGGGACATTGAAATTGGTGAACTGGTATTTTATTTGGTGCAGGGATTACATCATGCAGTTTACAGTGATAGGAGTGGGCTAATGGTGATTGTAAAATATGGCAACATGGCCACAGCATTTGTTGGCAGTAGTGGTATGTCCATCTATGTTTTCCAGTGTTTAGTGTTGTTTTTACACGGTTTGGTTGTTAGCTCAGTGGGACACTTGGAGGACAGTTCCTGCCAGAGTCACTTCTTTGAGGGGGGCTTGGTCTTGGCAGGTGTTCCTGTGGCATATCTGGGCCTGAGGGACCATTTGGGTGCCTGGTGTCGGCCTGTACTGGTTGAGATGCATGTCTTCTGTGTGTCCTGGGATAGTGGAATATGTCCAGTTGCTGCTGCTGATATTGTTGTCCGGTCTGTATCCTGGCCTGTAGAAGGGGGCTCCTGGTTTGTGTGGGCCTCAGGCTGTGTTGGGACAAGGTGCAGCAGCACACCTGCTATGGTGGCCATTGTGATTGTGCAGTTGCCACTGCTCCATGGCCTCTTGGTGGGGTGCTACCTGCATCCTTTGACTCTGCCCCAGGGTGGACACTATCTGGGCCAATCTGTCCTGGTTATGGTGATATGCTCCCAGGACCTCAGAGATCACATCCTGGGCTGCAGCATTAATCCTGTAGCCTCCCTCCCTGGGCCAGTGATGCCCTCCCACTGGGCCTAGCCCCCTGTGCCTGCGTCCTCTGCCCAGGTCTGGCGGTACCACTTGTACTGGGGCCATCGTTTTCCTGCCTGTTGGTAGGGGGTGACTGTGGCCTCTGTGCATGTGTTCAACCAGTCTGTGGCCTGGATACACAGGTGTGGGGACGGTAGCCCTGGGCTGATGGTGTTGGCTAGGTGGTAGGGGTGTCAGTGGTGTCCTGGGTGGGGCTGCTGGATGATGACAGTCCAGTACTGTGTGAGGGCCCAGGGTGTTCGTCAATGTCCAGGGTTCCATCTCCAGTGTTCTGGGAGGTGCCTCTGTCTCCCTGTGGGGCACTGACACTCCTTGTCCTGTCTGTCAGGGTGGCATGGGTGGTGGTGCCTGTTGGGGGGAATGGACATGTCTGTTACAGTTGCATGATCGGATGGGGTACACAGGACTGAGCTGTTTTGTGCAGGTTTTCACACTTTGGGGTCATGCAGGGTGCCTTTGTGAGGTTTGCATTGCATTTTGCCTTGGTTGCGGAGGTGCATAGTGGGTGGTGTAGTGATTTTGTGATTCCTTGCAGGGGTAGGTGGCTGTGCACGGGGGAGGGATGTGAACCTGTTAGTGGGTTTGTGGGCATGCAAGGTGACTGGATGTTGTGAACATGGGCTGGGTGGGGTAGTGGTCCTGGTGGACGTTGGAGGGTGGGCTGGTGCATGCATTACAGGTGTGATGGATATGGGGTAATTGTGGATGACTTACCTGAGTCCATTCCTCCAGTGAGTCCAGTGAGTCCCACAGGGTGCAGGATGGCCAGTACCTTTTCCTTCCAGTCAGTGTATTCGGTGGTGTTGGTGGAGGTCCTCCCCCAGTCTTCTGGACTGCAATGTTGTGCCAGGATGCCTTGGACCTGACCTTCCCACGCAGGTCGTTCCATCTCTTGCAGATGTCGTCCCTGGTGCGTGGATGGTGTCCCACTGCATTGACCTTGTTCACTATTGTCTACCGTAGCTCCATCTTCCTATCGATGGGTGTGTGCTGGACCTATGCCCCAAATAATTGTGGCTCCAACTTCAGTATTTCGTCCACCATGGTCCTTGGCTCCCTTACAGTGAAGCGTGGGTGTTTGGGGGGTTCCATGGTGTGTTGTGAATGGTGTCTTGTGTTGATCTAGGTGAGGGTGCTCTTGTGTGGTTGGGTGTATGTATCGTATATTGTGGCGTTCGGTGGCTGCTTCTGGGGTTCTCTGTAACAGGTGTCCTAATTTTGTTGCAAAGGATTGTGGGGTGTGTCTGAGTGCTTATAGTGTTGTGTGTCAGGTGTGTGGGTTTCAAACTTGCCAATGTGTGCATTTCTTACTACTGGGTCCACTAGCCACCGGTGGTGGTCTGTACCGCCAGTGATTGTTCAGCTTCCACTGATTCCTTATTTGGAGGGTGGGGTGCTTGTGTGCTCAGCGGTGGGGGGTGGGAGGTCCAGCATTTCTGGTGACAAGGTCCTGGTGGTAACTGGTGGCAGGGAGATTTTTGTTGGTTTCTGATTTTTGCATCATTATATGGCAGGTTTCTGTTCACCGCCATTGGCAGTCTTCTGTTCACTGTAGCCATGGCGGTCGACGGAGTTTACCACCGTGTTCATAATGAGGGTCTTAATCTTAAAATAATAATGTCTTATTTTCAATACAAAGGAGTTAAATATGGCACGTTTAATATCAAATTAAGGGGGTCATTACGACCCTGGCGGTCTGAGACCACCAGGGCTAAAGTGGCGTCCGTACCGCCAACAGGCTGGCGGTACGGATACCCGTATTTCGACCGCGGCGGTAGCGCCGCGGTCGCACCGCCGGGGCCGGCGGTTTCCCGCCGTTTTAGCCCCAGCGGTGATAATCCACCAGGGCTTACCGCCAGCCTGTTTCTGGCGGTTTGCACCGCCAGGAAGAGGCTGGCGGTAAGGGGAGTCCTGGGGCACCTGGGGGCCCCTGCACTGCCCATGCCACTGGCATGGGCAGTGCAGGGGCCCCCTAACAGGGCCCCGTCCAGCTTTTCACTGTCTGCATAGCAGACAGTGAAAAGCGCGACGGTTGCAACTGCACCCGTCGCACGGCCGCAACACCGCCGGCTCCTATGTTGCGGCCGCATCCCCGCTGGGCCGGCGGGCGTAAACTAGGTTTGGCCCAGCGGGGATGTTGTAATGGGCACCGCGGGAGTGCGGCCGCATGGCGGTTACAGCTTGGCGGGCGGCTAAATGTTATAATAAATCTAACAACGTGCCACTGTTGAATTTAATATAACTTGCACCTGGAAAGTTTTAGAACTCTTTCTAAAAGTTACCAGTTTCAGCTCTGTAGTGCCCTTTTCTGATTGGTCAGCCTCCACCAGCCTGAGCCAGGCTGCCTTGATGAGTTATGAAGTGGCCTGGGCTGACACAAAGGCAGCATGTGGTAGAGGAGATCTGCCTCAGGAGATAGCGAAACAAGATGGGGGGAGAACAGCCAAACTGGTCTTTAAAGGAGGAAAGGACATTTAGGACAACAACTGTACATCTCCCATTTCCTGCAAACCCAGAAAGCCAGGTGCCACCTGATTAGGGTTGTAAAATGGTGTGCCAAGGGAAACGTAGCCACACTAGTGGATGGGCTCAGCCAGACCTAACCTCTAAGATTGAACTTTTGCCATTTTGGATTTTTGGAGAATGTTCCTCCCTGGGATTCATTTTTGCCACACTTCCCAGGAATGGGTCACCCAAGAGGGTGGTGGCCTGTACATGATTGGACAGAGCCCCCGCTGCTTTCTGTCCCAGGAGCAAGAATAAAACTGGCAGAGCTGCACCCCACTTTAGATCCTTACAAGGAACAAGACAAGAAGAAGAAGGACTGCCCTGCTGGACCCATGACCTACACCTGGACACTGCACTCTGAATGAATGCATCAGCTGCAGCCTTGGGCTTCACCACAAAAAGGACTTTGCCTGTTTTCTACTGTTTCAAGAAGGGGCTGCCTGTTTGCTGCAGGGAGAAAATAGCTGCCCTGGTGTGTGGTGAGTACCTATGGTACTTACTCCTTATATCAGGTCCAGGGTTCCCCTATTAGTGAAGTGTAGGTAGTGTCTAGAAGCCAGGCTCTCTAGAGGTAGCTGTGGATGAGCAACCAAGGTTTATCTAGGAGACATGCAAAACTCATGCAATACCACTGTGGTCATACAGAATTTACACATGAAAGAACCACACAGTGTTACAAAAATAAAGGTACTTTATATTAGTGGCACAATTACCAAAAGTACTAGATATGCATCTCTCCAATAGGAGGTAGGTAAAACACACTGAATATGTACCCTACTAAACAGAAATCGGCATAAAAATCAATAGAAACAGTACAGTAGCAATAGGCAACGGTGACCCGAGGGAGAGCCCAAACCGTATACAAAACAATGGAATGCAAATGCAGGACCCTCACCCAGGTAAGTGGAATCTGTATAGGAGAGCTGGAAGAACTAGGAATCCCAAAAGGCAAGTACCACAGTGCTCCCCGCGACCAGGAAGAAAGGGGCAAGTTACTCTATTTTCTCCAAACCACCAAAGGACCGAAAAGAAGAATAATACACCACCCAGACAAGACTGCAAGAAACCAGTGGTGGATTCCTGAAGAGGCAGACCTGAAAAGGAAGGGGACCAAGTCCAGAGCTCATGAAAGTGTCCGGTAGTAGCAGGGGCCACTACCCATCCATCTGTGGTTGCATGAGCTGGTCAGCTGTAGGATGAAGATGGTCAGCAAAGCAGCCCTGCAGCTGGTGAAGAGTTCCTGGAGGATGCAGTTGATGTCCCACGCCAGATGGAAGATTGCAGTCTGGCTGTGGCATGAAAAAGCCACCAACAAGTCTTGGCAAAGGCAAGAATCGTAGTAGATGAAATGTGGAGCTGCAGGGGACCAGCAAGGTCCAGTGGGACTCAGCCCACAGACGGGAGTCCTAGGGACCCTCAGCAAGGCAGAGAGTCCACACAAGAGAAGGCAGCCCCTACAGAGGACCCAGGAATCTCAGAGGAGCCCACACAGCACAAGTGAAGAAGGATCCCAATCCGCAGAAGAAGCAGGCAGAGGGCTGTGTGTCACAGGGAAGAGTGCTGGGGATTGGGGCTGCACGGAGCCCATGGGGGTCTAGGTGTTATTTTAGTCAATTTCCTACTTTCATTTATTTTGTTCGTAATAAAAGGTGATCTCACTCTATAATTGACAAATAGATTTTTATTTTCAATATTTCCAGAAATGTATCACTCTAAATACATCATTCACCAAAGCTTAAAAAACTATCACTCTCCCTACCTTGCTCTCGCTCTCTCTCTCTCAATTTCTCTTTTCAAGTTTCTTTCTCCCACTCACAGACCCATTCCGACCCTTACACACCCACCAACAGACCCAATCATGTACCCGCTCACACCCTTGTGCACCCACTCACAGCCTGACTCACACTCTCACGCACCCACTCACAGACCCAGTCAGATATTCACACATGTACTCACAGACCAACACACACTCTCCCACACCCATTCACAGACCCACTGTAATCCTCACGCACCCACTCACAGATCCACACAGACACTGACACACCCACTAAAACATTGATGCACCCACTCTCATACCCAGACAGGCAGTCTCACAGCTACTCTCACCCCAAGATAACCCTCTCATGCCTATTCTCACACCCAGAAAGGTCACGGTCAACTCCCACCACGCATGGCCAAAGGGCCCGAAACAGTATGGGTTTGAGTGGTCAGGGGAGTTGGCCACAGGCAGTGGTTGGATCACTTAAAAAAGCAAAGGTTACAGGGATGTTATAGTTAGGCTTACATTTCAAGCGCACAAAGCCATAGAAATTCACCAGTTAAAGTTGGAATTATCTCAGGTAACTATAACTCGTGCTCTAAGGTAACTATAAATTGCGCCCTCAGTGCACTGCTAATTAAGCCACAAATTAAGGCAGTCATGATATTTTTGATATCATCACTGATAATATCAATGTAATATTTGCAGTAAACTTTTTTACAGAAAACTGTGCGGGGTGCAAATTATAGTTACCTTAGGGCACGAGTTATAGTTACTTGAGATAACTCTAACTTTAACAGGTGAATTTTTATGGTTTTGTACATCTAAAATGTGAGTCTAACTATAAGGTCCCCTGTAAGCTTTGCCTTTTTTAAGTGAATAAATTTGTGTGTGTGTATAAATATGTGTGTGTGTATATATATGTGTGAGTGTGTGAGTTTGTGTGGGTGTATGTATATGTGTGTGTATATATATATATATATATATATATATATAATAAAACAAAACGGTCCTCATTATGGCACGCATTTAATAAACAAAAAAAGTATACCATATGGAGAATTCATTAGGATAAAACGAAACTGCTCCACCGAACAAGAAATAGAACAAAAGTTTTGTGAAACTAGGCAAAGATTCACCCAGAGAAAATACATACATAAAGACATAAGATCAGGGGAACTAAAAGTGAGATCTCAGACACAAGAGGAACTACTAAATAAAAGAATGACTAATTCACCAAAGAATGAATCCAATATAAGACTGGTAATGACATATAGGGCCTGATTCTAACTTTGGAGGACGGTGTTAAACCGTCCCAAAAGTGGCGGATATACCACCTACCGTATTACGAGTTCCATAGGATATAATGGACTCGTAATACGGTAGGTGGTATATCCGCCACTTTTGGGACGGTTTAACACCGTCCTCCAAAGTTAGAATCAGGCCCATAGTAAGGAAAATCATCTAATTTTGAACATCCTTAATAGATACTGGGATGTGATAAGAAATGATCCGGAGGATGGCAAAATGGTTGGAGATAGACCAATGGTAATGTATAAAAAAGTACCGTCCTTACAGGATTTACTGGTCAATAGCCACTTTCAGATGAAACAACAGCCAAATTGGCTAACAGCCCAAACAACTGGCTTTGTATGCTGTGGCAAATGCAAAGCATGTCGTGTAGGGACTAACATGAAATAATTCCTTGATTATCAAGGTAAAAAGTTGATGATCAACAAAAGGATCACTTGCAATACCAGCTATGTGGTCTATATAATTGAATGTCCCTGTGTATTACTCTACGTGAGGAGTACAATCTGCCCCCTTAAAAAATGGATCCTAGAACATATTAGAGCTGTGCAAAATAAAGATTTGACCTATGCCTTGGCTAAACATCTGATGACAGATGATAAAGTTAGCTGGACAGATATGAAATTCTTTGGAATTGGAAGTATTAACAGTAAAGAGAGGGGAGGAGACAGAGAAATGAAATGAAGACGGTTGAAATCACGATTTATAGTACAGCTAAGAACCAAAAGCCCAAGGGGTCTCAATGGGGATGAGGAACTTCACTATCATTTATAAACTAGGATGTAACATTATGGGGGTTATTCCAACTTTGGAGGAGGTGTTAATCCGTCCCAAAAGTGACGGAAAAGTGACGGATTTACCACCAGCCGTATTACGAGTCCATTATATCCTATGGAACTCGTAATACGGCTGGTGGTATATCCGTCACTTTACCGTCACTTTAGGGACGGATTAACACTCCTCCTTGGATATATATATCCAAAAACAAACAGTTGCAAGCAACTTCACCAACGCACTCCAGGAGGAAGTTATTTATTTTTATTGCAGTCAAGATTAAATCACCATCCTTCACCACCGACGCGTTTCGACCTACTGGTCTTGATCACAGTAAATTAGTCCTATCTCCATGTCCCCTATTTATAGTGTCTCTCCTATGACCCCTATTAGTGAATTGTGGGACATGTAGTCTATTAAAAATAAATTAAATGTTGTGCATTAAAAACCAAGCTCCCCACCACCACAGAACGTGCCCAACGCTACACAAATTGTCTAAATCAATATGTACAAGGAATATCACTATTCACAACAATCATTATGTCCATTTCTATTCTGTTGGAACTATTAACCTAGCTTAATGCAATTATCTCTGTGATTGCTATATATACCTGATAATAGATTGGTGCACTTATCTATTATTGTTTTCATACTTTCTCATATACATCCTAAATTTACCTCATTTTCTCCTTGATATTTATCTATAAATGTCCTCTATCCACACATCCACAGGTAATCTTATCTAATAACTGTTAGCAAGAGCGTTATATATCCTCAACCTACAGATGATAATGCAATTCTTCATCCCCATTCAGACCCCTTGGGCTTTTGGTTTTGAGCTGTATTATGAAGCGTGACTCCAAACGTCTTAGTTGTAACTCTCTATCTCCTCCCCTTTCATTGCTATCTACGCTCACAATACCATAAAATCTCATGTCTGTCCATTTAGCTCCATCATGAGTCATAAGGTGTTTTGCAATAGCATAGGTTGTATCCTTATTTTGCACGGCTCTAATGTGTTCCAAAATGCGTTTTATTAAAGGACAAATTGTACTGCCCACATACCACAGACCACATGTGCATTGCATCACATATACCACATGATTGGAATTACGTGTGATATTTTTGTTGATAGTCATCTTGTTACCACCAGAGTCCTCAAATTCATTCACATTAATCCCAATGCGGCATGATTTGCACTTCTTACAGCAAACAAAACCATTTGTTTGGCTCGAGAGCCAGTTTGACTGTTCTTTGATCTGAAAGTGACTATTAACCAAAAGGACCTGTAGAGATGGTACTTTTTTATAGGTAACCATAGGATTTTCTCCAACCAACTTTCCCACCTCTGGGTCCTTCCTTATAATGTACCAATATTTCCTCAGAATTTTCGAGATTAAATGGCTCTCCTTGGTGTATGTCATTACAAATCTGATAGTTGTATCTTCCTGAGGTTTTTTCATCATTGTTTTGTTCAATATATTATATCTGGTTCGAGCTCTTGCTTTTAGTTCCCCAGCTCTAATATCTTTGTATTTGAATTTTCTTTGAAGAAATCTCTGTCTCGTTTCAGTGAATGTTTGTTCCATCTCACTTTCCGTGAAACAGTTACGTTTTATTCTGAGAAATTCTCCATAAGATATTCTCTTTTTCAATGACATTGGATGGAAGCTCTCTCCACGCAAGATGCTGTTAGTCGACGTTTCCTTACGAAATAGAGCCGGAAAAGTTCGAAGCCTGAGATACAATCTATAAGTGTTGTTTTAATATGCACCTCAGCAGAACGTGGTGACATTTGTTTTTCATAAATACAAGCTTGAAAAAAGACCAGCCATTTTAAGGAAACAACAAGAGTGTGGAGTTTCCTATTTTGATATATGGGTGAATTAAAAGGTGGTTTTGAGTAATGTAAGAACATTCCCTGGCTAATTTTAAGACAGACTCATCCTTGCCTCTTGATACATACAGCAACAACAATAATATATACTAGGACAGATAAATTGAGGATTAATGTTTGAAATTAACATCATTGTTGAATATTCCTGGCACAGTGGATTCGTTCTGGGGCAATGATAGGCAATTTATAATAGGAATACAACCGGAAGGATTGTCTATTTTGTGCCCGTACAAAAATACACAAAAAATACACACGGTATATGTCTGTGTGATCCAAGAAGGGGTATCCTATATATATATGGAGTGCTGTTTCCCCTTTGATGGATTGGGAGGAAAATCTTTAAAATCAATAAGAAGCAAGTCATTTTAGGAAGTAATGGTAGCCAATTCGTTCACCTTGGAGTAGTCTAGACAAGACCTACCACATCACAAATCACTAATCTTGGTTTGGGAATTGACTTTATTACACAACAATATGGAAGCAAGAGCAGCCAAAAGGGCATTAAGAGCGGAATGCGTATTTGGTAAAGGTAAAGCCTGCGGTGCAACTACTGAAAACCCAATGGGAAATACACATATGGAGGATAATCTGAAGTGGCTGTATGTCAATTTAGAACGATTATTGTAAAAAGAGATCTCCAAAAGTTGGGAATGTCTCACATTGGAAAAGTATATAGAGGTGGGAAGAGTGCCTAGGGGCCTGAGGATTTTCACGCTGCCAAACCAACCAGATACGAAATCAGAGATGCTGGAGGAATGGGGTGCCAATATCATGGAATGTTCGAAGAATATGATGCATATTATTATTAAATATGCGAAGAAGGACATTGAGGAGATTGTAAAAAGTATATAGGAAATAGAAGAAAAAATTATAGCGTTGAATAAAGAAGAGGAAAGTAAAAAATTGAGAATCATGATGGAAAATAATCTGGAGAAATATGAAAGCATAATAGAGGAACGAAAACAGCGAAAGTTTAGGAGGGATTAAATTGATTATGAAACTGGCAGAATTCTAACATTTGTTAAGAGGTTTGATGTATTGAAACAACAAACGAATATGGGAACTGAGAAATCCACTGTTTCCCCGGAGACATCGCAAAGTGAATCGGATGTGGAATTGAGTGAAGGAGAAGGCACTTCTACAAATGTGAAGAAAGTAACTTTTTTAGACGAAATGAAACTGATCTACATGGACCAGAGAACACCAAAAGGCAGAGGCTGAGGCCAAACACGAGGAAGAGGGAAGAAATTCGGAACAGAATGAAGAATCATCGGAAAACAAGGAGGGGACCTAGAAAAAATAGGAGGATACCCACTGAGAAGCAAACAAAAGAATTGAGCAGTCCAATGAAATTGGAACAGGATGTAAACTTCATAGTTAATCTCTCCAATCATGAATTGACACAAGATGAGAGAACCCTATTAAATAGGGGATTAACGTTCTGTCCCGAAAAACATTATGACTATGTAGAAACTAGAGTGGATTTATATAAATATGTACACAAACTAAAATTGGCGAAATTCTTTGCAAAGAGTGCACCTAAAAAAGTGGCCAATAATGATGGGGGTGTAAATAACCCCAGTCTGACCATTCAAAAAAAATCGGATATTAAAACTGCATTTGATTTGATGCATAATCTTGAGGACGATCAGCTCACAGAGACACAGATATTGGAGGAGCTGCGGATTGAAACATCTAAACACTGTCGTACAGACTTTAAGTCTACATCTAAATTCTGTCCAGCTTTATCACCAGGTAATAGAATGGATACATTCCATGATTTGGTAATCGAGGATCTTGATAAGATGGGTACGATCAAGAATAAGAAAAGTGAAAATATCACTATACGAGAACGACAGGCACTGAAGGCACTTATGGAGAATAACAACTTGGAAATCAAACCAGCAGACAAAGGTGGGAACATAGTGATTATGGAAAAGCAGCAGTACATGCAGGAGGCATACCATCAATTAAATGATAAAAATCACTATCTGAAACTGCAAAGAAATCCCATAAATGATTTGATCTTTGAGTTGAATAGATATCTGGACTCGTGGTATGAGGCTGGTTTGTTAAATGATGATGAAAAAACATTCCTTAGAAATGAAAATCCGACACTTCCTACAATATACTTCCTCCCGAAGATACACAAGAGCTTAAAAAAAAACAGGGCGTCCAATTGTCTCGAGTTGTGGAGCACTGTATGAAAGTATTTCTACTTATGTGGATTACTTTCTGGCACCGTTAGTACACAATTTGAGTTCTTATATTGAGGATACTGGTGATTTCCTGAGGATTCTTGCTGACATTGGATGGGAAGAAGGCTATAAATTGGTCACTATTGATGTTGTATCTCTCTATACATCTATTGACCACAAGATTGGATTGAAAGCAGTGCAATACTTTTTACAACAACGTGACATCAGTCTGTTAAAACACTCTCAAATGCTGTTAAAGATGATAGAATTGTGTCTGAACAATAATATATTCCTATTCAATCATCAAATCTTTGCCCAAATCAGCGGGACAGCAATGGGCGTTCCCTTCTCGCCGAGTTACGCCAACTTGACCATGGGCTGGTGGGAGAAACAGATAGCCTGGGAGGTGAGAATGAGAAACTAGCGGAGAAAGCTGTGATCTGGTTAAGATTTATAGATGATCTTTTCATCATTTGGAACGGGACAGAAAATGAATTATTGCAATACTTTGTAAAACTAAATCAAAATGAAATGGGCCTCCAATTCACATATAATATAAGTAAAGAACGGGTCCAGTTTTTAGATGTGATGGTATATGTAGAGAACAATCGGATTCAGACAACTCTATTTTGGAAGGGAACGTCGACTAACAGCATCTTGCATGGAGAGAGCTTCCATCCAATGTCATTGAAAAAGAGTATACCTTATGGAGAATTTGTCAGAATAAAACGTAACTGTTCCACGGAAAGTGAGATGGAACAAACATTCACTGAAACGAGACAGAGATTTCTTCAAAGAAAATACAAATACAAAGATATTAGAGCTGGGGAACTAAAAGCAAGAGCTCGAACCAGAGATAATATATTGAACAAAACAATGATGAAAAAACCTCAGGAAGATACAACTATCAGATTTGTAATGACATACACCAAGGAGAGCCATTTAATCTCGAAGATTCTGAGGAAATATTGGTACATTATAAGGAAGGACCCAGAGGTGGGAAAGTTGGTTGGGGAAAAACCTATGGTTACCTATAAAAAAGTACCATCTCTACAGGACCTTTTGGTTAATAGTCACTTTCAGATCAAAGAACAGGCAAACTGGCTCTCGAGACAAACAAATGGTTTTGTTTGCTGTAAGAAGTGCAAATCATGCCGCATTGGGATTAACGTGAATGAATTTGAGGACTCTGGTGGTAACAAGATGACTATCAACAAAAATATCACATGTAATTCCAATTATGTGGTATATGTGATTCAATGCACATGTGGTCTGTGGTATGTGGGCAGTACAATTTGTCCTTTAAAAAAACGCATTTTGGAACACATTAGAGCCGTGCAAAATAAGGATGCAACCTATGCTATTGCAAAACACCTTATGACTCATGATGGAGCTAAATGGACAGACATGAGATTTTTTGGTATTGCGAGTGTAGATAGCAATGAAAGGGGAGGAGATAGAGAGTTACAACTAAGACGTTTGGAGTCACGCTTCATAATACAGCTCAAAACCAAAAGCCCAAGGGGTCTGAATGGGGATGAAGAATTGCATTATCATCTGTAGGTTGAGGATATATAACGCTCTTGCTAACAGTTATTATATAAGATTACCTGTGGATGTGTGGATAGAGGACATTTATAGATAAATATCAAGGAGAAAATGAGGTAAATTTAGGATGTATATGAGAAAGTATGATAAAAATAATAGATAAGTGCACCAATCTATTATCAGGTATATAAAAAGCAATCATAGAGGTAATTGCATTAAGCAAGGTTAATAGTTCCAACAGAATAGAAATGGACATAATGATTGTTGTGAATAGTGATATTCCTTGTACATATTGATTTAGACAATTTGTATAGCGTTGGGCACGTTCTGTGGTGGTGGGGAGCTTGGTTTTTAATGCACAACATTAAATTTATTTTTAATAGACTACATGTCCCACAATGCACTAATAGGGGTCATAGGAGAGACACTATAAATAGGGGACATGGAGATAGGACTAATTTACTGTGATCAAGACCAGTAGGTCGAAACGCGTCAGTGGTGAAGGATGGTGATTTAATCTTGACTGCAATAAAAATAAATAACTTCCTCCTGGAGTGCGGTGGTGAAGTTGCTTGTAACTGTTTGTTTTTGGATTTATGAGAGGAAATGGTCCATTCCTCACACCTGCACCAACATGAAAGAGCGCGCCAGAAGCAGGGCCATTTTGTTTTCTCATATATATATATATATATATATATATATATATATATTTCACTTCAAAATGAAAGGTTACAGGGACATTATAGTTAGGGTCTGAATTTACTTGCACAAAACCAGAGAAATTCAGCAGTTATAGTTAGAGTTATTTCAAATAATTCTAACTTGCGCCCCGCCATGTATAGTTATCTGATCAATAATTTTACTGCAGATGTTACAGTGACATTATCAATTATGCTATCAAAGATGTCATGAGTGCTGTAATTTGTGGGGTAATGAGGGTGCAAGTTATAATTACCTTAGTGTGTGAGTTATAGTTACTTGAAATAACCCTAACTGCTGAATTTCTCTGGTTTTGTGCAAGTAAATTCAGAATCTAACTATAACGTCCCTGTAACCTCTGGTGTTTAAGTGAATTTCTAAAGATTTTTTTATTCTGTTTTGTAACTATAATGTCCCTGTGATCTTTGTTTTTTTAAGTTAATTTCTATGGCTTTTTAACATAAAGTAATTTTTATTCTTATATGTTAATCTAACCACCACACTGCATGACCTATAGTTGAGCGTGGTGGCAGTTGGCCACAAGGCCTGCGGCCAACCCCTATAACAACCCAACCACCGCAGGGCATGGCCTTCCGGTGAGTGTGGTGGCAGTTGGCCGCAGGGCCTGCAGCCAAGCCCTATAACCACCCAACCCTGCACTGTCCATGACTTTTGGCCAGGCCCAGCAGGATTTGGCCGCAGGAGGAAGGAAGAAAAAAAGGGGGTCAAAAAAGTTGCATTTCCCAAAACATAAAACTCAATGCATTTTCCATAAACTTCTTTAGACACAGCTATAGCAAAAAGTACTGAACAGAATTACACAAAATTCAGCAGGTCGCTAAATCTGGCCTGCTTTTTGTGATTTGGTGTAAACCTGTTCTGTAGTTTTTGAGAAACTGAGGGTAAAAAAGAATTGTATATTTGGACGGTTGGGCTCGTGAGAGTACCCCGGGGTCTTGGGGGACTCAAAATTTTAAAAAGGAAGCCTGTGATTGGTCAAGAGGTCAATTTTTCCCGTGAGCTTTCATGCTCTCGCGGATCGAGCAGCTCCCAAGAGTTTCACAAGAACACGCATTCTGATTGGCTGGCTGTTGGAATGTTAGAAATGTAATGGCGGCCATAACTGTTTCTGTCAGGAATTTAATCAGCACATACTTCCTGAGAGGAGTGACTGCAGGCAACCCCTCCTCAGCACACAACCACCTAAGCCTGACTACTGTGAGTGTGGGTAGACTAGCCAGATCAAGCTCCATGGAATCCCTTAGGTTTTGTGTCACACAAAAAAACCTTTGCAAAAATTAGATTCGGAAAATTAGGAATATCACAAAAATAAAAAAAACGAAATTAGTCCAAATTAAAATTTACAAATGATTATTGTAATAAGACAATTAGGCGGTCATTCTGACCCTGGCGGTCAAAGACCGCCAGGGCGGAGGACCGCGGGAGCACCGCCGACAGGCCGGCGGTGCTCCAATGGGGATTCCGACCGCGGCGGTAAAGCCGCGGTCGGACCGGCAACACTGGCGGGCTCCCGCCAGTGTACCGCCGCCCCATAGAATCCTCCAAGGCGGCGCAGCTTGTTGCGCCGCCGAGGGGATTCCGACCCCCCCTACCGCCATCCAGATCCCGGCGGTCCGACCGCCGGGATCCGGATGGCGGTAGGGGGGGTCGCGGGGCCCCTGGGGGCCCCTGCAGTGCCCATGCCACTGGCATGGGCATTGCAGGGGCCCCCGTAAGAGGGCCCCTAAATGTATATCACTGTCTGCTGCGCAGACAGTGAAATACGCGACGGGTGCAACTGCACCCGTCGCACAGCTTCCACTCCGCCGGCTCGATTCCGAGCCGGCTTCATCGTGGAAGCCTCTTTCCCGCTGGGCTGGCGGGCGGCCTGAAGGCGACCGCCCGCCAGCCCAGCGGGAAAGTCAGAATTACCGCCGCGGTCTTTCGACCGCGGAACGGTAACCTGACGGCGGGACTTTGGCGGGCGGCCTCCGCCGCCCGCCAAGGTCAGAATGAGGGCCTTAATTTGCTTCACTTAAAAATGTAAAGTGATAATGAACACAAATACTGGATCCCACCACTGCACACCAAAAATGTCAGAAAGTGGATTATTGGTAAGGTCAGGTAAGTACCTACACTTAGCACTGGGCCACAAACCCTACTAGGTCCAGTCAGGTCATAATAAATGAATTCCAGCTCAACCCTTGGTTGCTTGGCAACGAGCAGTTAGGCTTAACCTAGGAGACAGGTATGTAAAGTATTAAAAAAATCACAAAACAGTAAAGAAGTAAAATAAAAAACAAAATAAAAGTGCAACACCAGTTTATATAAATAGACTATATTTTTATCTTTCCAATTACACTGATACAATAAAAATCCAATAAAGGGAACCCGATAAATGAATTTTTAAAGAATATATGTTTTTAGCGCATAGAAACTAAAAGCGCCAATTTGGACATCTGGTCCACTCAATCGGGCAAAGTCAAAATGTGAGGTCAACTGCAGTGGAGCCGTGCTCGGTTACAGTGAGCAGGAGGTCGTGGTCATAGTTTTACCTTGGGACTTAGGGCTAAGGACTTAGGGCCTCATTATCAGTGTGATGGTCTTCAGACCGCCACACTCATGGTGGCGGTCAGACTTCCTGGGAGCTGCCAGCACCACCAGGATCCATGATCCTGGCGACCTGGCGGTGGTTGCATGCAGTGTTTCCCTGCGGATTATGACCTTGTTCTCCAACAGCCTTTTCATGGTGGGACCACCACCATGAAAAGGCTGGCGGTTAACCGGTACAGAGGGCCACAAGGGGGCCCCTGCACTGCTCATTCTCTGGGCATGGGTGGTGCAGGAGCCCCATTGCCCATCACCGTCACAATGTTAACTATCTACTTTGAAGACAGTGCACATTGCGAGGGTGCTAGCACACCCTGCGGGCTACAGAATTGCCACCGGAGACAATGCTGTATCATCTTTCTCAGTAGGCTGGCAGTTAGAATCTGAGGTTTCCGCGTACAAACCTAGCAGGAAACTCATAATTACTCCGGCAGAGTGGTCACCACAAAGGCAGCACCCACCCTGTTGGGAGTTTGGTGGATGGGTTTCCCGTCCACCAAACTCGAAATGAGGCCCTCAGTCTTTTTCTTCAAGATTTTCTTCACCTGGACAAAGTCACCAGTCGAATCTGACCTCCTGGCAGCCCTCTTCAGATATGTGTCACAGGAGACCTCGGTCAGGGTTCTACAGTGGGACTTAGATGATTTTTTGTGATGGAAATCTTTGTTTTGGATGAACTTGAAATTGAAGCTGACCTCCCTGAAGCCCTCTTTGGATACACTATGTGGGAAACCTCGTTCAACTTTTTACATTTGGAGTTAAAGACTTTTTGGGGAGTTTTTTCGCTCTGACGTCGGGCGACCCTCCACAGCAAGCTGATTTCAGGTCGACATCGTCAGATTGCCTTTCCACGAGCCCCAGTTGAAATCCTGGAAGTCTGGGGCTCTGGAGCTTTTCAGCATGATGAACCTGAAAGTCAGGCCGGGTCATGGTCGACGTAAGGTGGCTTGACTCACAACGCTGGGTGGGTCCACTTATGGAGCTTTTTTCCAAACTGCTCCAAACTTCTGGATCTTCTTCCAGAAGGTCTTTGAAGGTCTTTTAAGAGTCCACAACTCACCGCAAGGTTTCAGAAGCTCTGAGTTGTTCTGTGAGGGTTAGGACTCCAACTCCCAGAATGCACCGGGCTCAAATTCACTTGTCACTGGTCAGCTGGTCAGTTTCTTCTGGGCTTAGTTAAGCCACTTAAAAATATATATACATTTAAATAAATGCAAAAATATATATTTGTAAACATTTTCATAACCTTTTTGATTTTAAAAATTAAAGTAACATTAATTTGAATTAAAAGTTAATGAAATTACTTATAATTTATTCTACACATTTATTCTATATATCGCTTTTAATAATTCGTAACACATAATAAACACTTTTGTTTACTTTATCTGGGATTATTTTAATCTAAATGTCACATAAATAAACTTAATTTAATTTTATATATTTACATTAATTAGGTTAATATTGCTGTATTTGTTTTAATTTTTTACATATTTGAAATAAAAATTAACTTTTTCTTACATTAATTATGAACATCATTTTTTTTAAATGTGCTTTCAAATGTAATAAACTGTTTTACTTTTCCCTAGATTTATCATAGGGAGATCTTCACGATCATAAACATGTAATTCTACACCTTTGAGTAACTTTGCACTTCTAAATAGTCAATAGCCAAAATTAATAATGTAAATCGAAAGTGCACTCATAAATGTAAAATACCTTTGTTCATAGCCCTGTGAGTCTAAAAGACAAGGCGTAACTGAATACACAGGGGAGCACTGGTTATTATAACGAACCACATAGGCATCCTAAAACATGTTTCCACTGTGGTTATGCTTTAGCAAGTGGTCTTCAAAATGACCCTGCACTTTTTTGCTTGCATTAGATTGTGGAACATTGCCGTTCAATATTCAATACTCTAAGAAGATTAGCTTGATGATGATGACAACATTCAGGTTTATATTTGCACTAACTGTAGGATACAGCCTACAAATAATATTAGAACAGAGGTTTTTCCTCATCTATTCTTCCATACTAGAGATGCAAGGTCTGTCTGCAAAGGAACATATTATTACTCCTCTAGTGTGGTAGTTCTGCCTGGGCTCATTACTTCTCAAAGAGTGGCAGTGAGGGTTGGCATGATGGTAATATTCTACAGGAAATAAAACATGCACACATTTTACTCTAGTAACTAATGCACTATGGTTAACAAGCAACACATCAGTTGTAAAGTAACTCCATCTTGATAGAGTCAAAAGAATCATTGAAGGACTGGACTTGTTCCACTGTCCTATAGCAGATGTTAATGCTTTACAACTTGAGGCACAGATCAGCTACAAAGGTTCACTTGGGATCTGCATACAAACTGTGGAGGTTGAAAAGATTGTTGATGTAGCGCAACCTTTATGCATCCCAGTGACAGAATCCCAGTACTTAGGTGCAGGGGACAGTACCGGGATATAACAGTATGCCACAATCAAAACAAGTAATATCTAACTCTCCAAAGCTGCCACTGACCTGAGGTTTCTGAAGACAGCACTGGAAGGGGGAAAATAATACCAATAAAGCAATCCAATTCAGCGAGATGACTTTGCAGAAAGAATTTCAAAAGTATGCTAAACAGAAAGCATCTAGGAAGATGTTTCAATTGGATTGAATATATTCTCAACTGCAGAGAAAGGGGCACAGGTGAAAAGCCGAGGCCAAGAAGAGGAATGCAGGTGAAGAATAGAGGAGAAGCAGATATTTCCTTTCATCAACAGGGAGGAAAGCCAAACACCTGGGCACACCCTGAGTGTGGTTGAATCCTGAAGCAGATCCCCAAAACCTAGACTCTTGAAAACCTGTGGTATATCTTCAGTCTCAAGATCCTTGAATTCAACAGTATTCCTTGAGGCATGTCTCTTACTTAGGACATATCTCACAGCTTTTGGGGGGAACACATGTGAACAGGATTGAGTGTGCTGGTGATGGTGGGGTAGGAACTGGGAAAACATGTAACAGCCACAATCCAGGGTGGCATCAATCTTGCCACACTCACAGCTTGGGCCTCATGCTAGTTTGCAATGCCCTGAGCAATGAGTGGATGGAGTGACAAATCATTCCCAGAACCAGAGATGTATAGTTGTGGGGGGTAGCACATGTTACAAGCCTTGACACCTGTTTCTTTGTGCACAAGGAATATGTGTTAGCAGGAAAGTAATTTTTGGAGGCCAGACAGTGTGATAGATAGTTGGAGGAATGCTGAATAGCATAAGATGAGAAGAGAAAGTGTTGACAGGAAAATGATCAGGGGAGTGAAAGGGCTGAGGGGTTGGAGGCACGTGTTGAAAGAAGAATGATTTAGAAGGGAATAGTTCAAAATAGATGCATGAGGGCCAAGGAAGGCTTGAGGGAGAAAACAGGTTGTGTGCAAGCCGGTGAAGGAATAAGTAAAGTAATAAGCCATATAACTAAGTAATTGTATCACAATATCTCAGAAAGGTAGGACGTCATAGTCCACAATGTGGCTCATCTGAGCCTGTTCAAAGCATTGGGAAACTGAAGAGGCAGGAAATAATTGTAAAACATAACTAAATATTGGTAGATGCCTTCTTCCATCCCTTTAAAAAGCACTACTTGACTCTCTTCCAGGAACAAGGACTGCCTGACTCCTAGTTGCACTCAAAACTTCAGTGCATTCCCATCGAAGGAGGACATCCAGAACCCGGGTCTTAATCTTCAGCTGTAGTGATCCACATATAGTTCCTGGATGTAAGTTTACCAGAAAGGCTTTTTTAGATCCAACCTGTTAAAAGATTAATCTCTTTCCTTCATGATCCACCTTCAGGTTATATATAAACTCTCTGAAACTATAAGCCCTCTTGCATCTATACCTTGATTGATATCTAGCAGAAACCCTTCTGCATGGCCAGTACACTGCAATTTAAGTCCTGGCATAACAGAATACACTTGACTTTTTTAGGGATTTTCTCCTCTACCCCGGATATATTTTCGTGGTTTGGAAGAAAGTCAGTTCGCCTTCCTATCCCCCCCATGAATCTCGGTAGTTGAGAAGTCCAACAAATCCAGTATCACGGTCTACATTTCTACAAGGGGGCCTCTGCCACAATCTCAACTGAGATTCCTAGCACCATCAAGGGTGTGCCATTCTGAAGGTTTTCCAGAATCTTCACATTCTCTTCCATTTTCATCAAGACTTCCACTGTACTTATTCTGAAGCACTTCATTTCTCGCAGTTCATGTTAGGCTCCTGTTTTTTGCCTCTCAAACATTTTCAATTTTCTGTCTTCTCTTTTTTCTGTTACACAGAAAACACTTTTCAGTCAGGCCTTTCATTTTTTCCCCTATGACCCTCAGAATGGTATCTATTGAGTTAGTTTCATCTGGCAGCTCAGGGTGTGAGGCACTAATGAACCTTAACTAAGAACATTCACTGATTGCCATTTCAGAGTATTCAAGTGACTGATCAGATTGATTCGCCCTCCAACCTTTAGGCGGAGTATTCACTGGAGTAAAGAATATCCCTTTCCCTTTTTTCAGCCACTCTATCTAGTGCGGTAACAGGAAAGAGCAGGAAAATAACTGCAGAACTCCGGGCCAAACTTCTTAAAGGAATCTGCTTTCTCTTTCATTATACACATATAAGTGCTAGAGTCAAATATACACTAATTTCGGGGACTGCAGATAAGGCAGTGCTATTCATGAAAGTAAATGGAACTTTAAGGTGCAGACCCTGAATGCATGAAGATGTGAAAGGCTGCTCTACAATCACATTACACTAAGAGAGAGTATATGGGAGAAAAGGGGATAGAGGAAGAACACAACCGTACTCGACTCCCAAAACAATACTAAATCACAAATTAGAGTACGGGGTTCTTGTAACGAAGGTAGGTCAATAGTGTACCAATTGTGACACTAGACCACCCGTAACCCTCAACTGGAGGTGAAATGTGGGTGCGCTATGGTGTGGTGTGTGGTCTGGGAGGGGGATTTCCTTTACGGACTAGGTGGTCTCACACACTATATAGTGTCATGCTTCATCATATGACCACCTAGCCCCACCCAGGTAGGACAGTGCCACCTGGGCAGACTCAACCTCACTGTTAAAGGAACAGGAGGGAGTGCGTAAATTAATTTTATTTCTGGAAAGGGGATCCAGCTATGCTAGGGAAATAAAAACACCTACTCAGATACCCGGGTGAATTTTTAATAGAGGGTTCCGTGTGGTGTGATTAAAAAGAACTGGGGAACCGGTGTGAGAGCAATGACTCACAAGGTCACCTATCTAAAAGAAGTAGCCGACATGTTTCTGCCCTTGAAATTGAGCTATGGAGGGTCTCTGGGCATTCACCAGGGCATTGGATCCCTGTTGCATATGCTTATTGGGCGCTGCATAAAGAAATCACATTAGAAAAGGGGTGAAAGAAGGGCCTACCTTTACCAAGGGAATACCTGGGGAGGACCTACAATAAATGGGATAAAAACAGACCAACAAAGTGATAAGATAAAACACGGCAAACCACAGCACACGTGACATGATTCATGTTAGAACAGGGGTACTGGTTGCATTTTATGAATAACAATCGCATCAATACTCGCTGTGTGCGCAGAGACGTGGAGGACAATAGGAAGGGGAAGGCAATTTCTTACCATAACATACGAGGCTAGTGGCCTCTGGTATCCTGGAGAGGGAGCGTCCCCTTATAGTCAGACTCTAAGGTTTGAGGAAAAAAGGCAGAAGGGAAGAACCCATATGAAGGTAGGTGGAGACATACAAAATGGGGGAGAAAGAAATCTCGAGGGAGTAGAGTGAAAAAAGGAAGGGAAGGCAAGAGAGACTGAAGGCGGAGGGAGACAGAAACATGCAGCCCACACAGAAAAGGTGAAGCTGGAACAAAAGAAACTGAGAGGATAGAGCAGTAGAGGGAAAGGCTTGGGGACAATAGAGGGTAACCTATAATGGAAGCAAGGAAAGGTGGAAGACAGAGGAAGAAAAAGTAAGGATGAAAAAGGTTAAGAACAAGGGGAGAAGAAAATGCCAAGGGAGAAAGGGAAGCAAATGGGAAAAGGAGAAAAGAGGAAAGAAAGGAATTAGAGGAAGCAAGAAAAACGGAGAGAGATCTCTTATCTGTGACTCCAACACTGGCTGACTCACTGCATCAAAGGTGGGCGCTCTCTGTGCGCCTATACCGACCTCTCCTCAGGACCGCTTGAATGAAGTGGCCTGGTTGTGGTTGGTAGATATAGTGGTCTTAATTAGGTTGTATCGGACCCAGCTGCTGGCAATCACCTTCGCGACCCGGGTGCAGGCATGAACCGGAAGTGCTGACGATGTTCCTTCGTTGTGGGTATTGATAAAATGTGGACCGGTCTTGACCTGGTATGGCCGGGGACTGGAAGTGGCCATGCACGAAGAGGGAGCGACCTGTGATTACGCTGCCCTCGCGTGTGCAGGTCGAGTGACGTGGAATCCACGCTCGGCAAAAGCGCTGCAATGGGAGGCAGGGGATCTCCTGCGTGCGGGGACGGCGCTAAGGGGTGACGCCCCTCCCGCACGTACCGCCGGGAAATGTAGTTTCCCGGCGGCATGGTAGGGTGAGCCCGAGGCTCAAATGAGAGCCGGCTGCATATTGCTCGGCGATGGCGTGGAGGGGGGAAAAAGAAGGAAAGGAAAAAACAAGGGGGGTGAGGAGGGACGGGAAAGCGAAGGGTGATGGAGGCGGGGGGGGGAACGGGGGAGGGGAAAATTTTAAAGAGGAGGAGAGAGTGAATGAAAGAAGATGAAGGAAGATAGAGGAGGGGGTGAGAAAGGGATGCAGGGGATATATGAACAGGGGCCAGGGATAACAAGGAGGCGCTAGAGGGGTGGGAAAAAAAGAAGAAAGACCAAAAGGGGGAGAGGGAAGAAAAAAGTGCAGAAAGGAGAAAGGAGGAGACGGGGAGAGGAAAAAGACAAGAAAGAGGCAAAGGGGTGAAAAAGGGGAAGAGGGGAAACAGAAACGAAAAAATGAGATCTCTCTCCGTTTTTCTTGCTAAGCATATGCAACAGGGATCCAATGCCCTGATGAATGCTCAGAGACCCTCCATAGCTCAATTTCAAGGGCAGAAACATGTCGGCTACTTCTTTTAGATAGGTGACCTTGTGAGTCATTGCTCTCACACCGGTTCCCCAGTTCTTTTTAATCACACCACACGGAACCCTCTATTAAAAATTCACCCGGGTATCTGAGTAGGTGTTTTTATTTCCCTAGCATAGCTGGATCCCCTTTCCAGAAATAAAATTAATTTACGCACTCCCTCCTGTTCCTTTAACAGTGAGGTTGAGTCCGCCCAGGTGGCACTGTCCTACCTGGGTGGGGCTAGGTGGTCAAATGATGAAGCATGACACTATATAGTGTGTGAGACCACCTAGTCCGTAAAGGAAATCCCCCTCCCAGACCACACACCACACCATAGCGCACCCACATTTCACCTCCAGTTGAGGGTTACGGGTGGTCTAGTGTCACAATTGGTACACTATTGACCTACCTTCGTTACAAGAACCCCGTACTCTAATTTGTGATTTTGCATGAAGATGTGGTCACAGGCCTTGGAGGAAACAGTGTCAACTCTTGCTTCTGTTCTTCTGACCTGCCCACCTGGAGTGCCTCAAGAGTAAGCCATAGTCTTAGTTAGACAGCAACCCCAATGTAGTCTGCACTCTCCCGAAACACGCTTTGGCTGCATCTGACATTAATACTTCCTTAGTTGCACCCAGTTCTCTGCAAAGGAATAGTTTGACATTGATTGCCAACACTGTTACTGATTCAGCCTGTGTAAATGCGCAGTTCAATTGTCAGGCTGGTAGGTCTGGGACGGTACACTGTGTGATACCACTGGAAATGCTAGGAGAACAGTAGCTATCCAGCTTCTTGGCTGGCCCCACCGCTTATAGTTGCTTGATTTTGTATAAATAATTTTGCAGGAGGCATAACAGTAGTAGTAAATGTACTTTATTTTGTCTTTGTCACTTCAGTGGCTGCATATTATTCTATGTGCAGAATACATGGTGTAGTAACAGAAATGTTTTGCACTGGAAAATGTATACAGTTAAGAATCTGTTTGACTCCCATGATCACAGATCCAAATTCCTGTGGGTCAAATTAGACGTTCATCCTTCCAAGGAAACTACTGAATGAAGTAATAGTTAACATCAGCTATCTATCACTAGCACACACTGACCTATGCAGGCATGAAAATACACTTGATAAATATGTGCGTTATGTTAACACAAAAAATAAAGGCCCTCATTATGTGTTAGGCAGGAAACACCACCGACCGCCGTACTGGCAGCCGCCAAAAGACTGGCAGTGTCAGCAGAATGCACTCCACCATATTATGAGTACAAAAAGCCAAACGGCAAAAAATCTGCCAGTCCTCACACACAGCCAGGGCCAGCGACGGTGGAAAGGCGGGACTTAGCAACCCGTCACCACCACGCCATCAAAATTCCACCCACCAAATTATGATCCACAAATCAGCCCGAGGTCATTCAATGGTGGTACGGACCGCTGCAGACAGTAATGGCACCCACAAACAATAACCAGGTGCATTGGGTTCTGTAAAAGCCCCTCACCTGAGACACATATACACAAATTACACCCACACACAAATATAAAACACACACACACATCCCACAATCCTTTGCAATGCCAATTGCAGCATAGCTATTGCCACAGACACCTTTTACACAAGTCGCACACACACACAAAATAACACGCACTACACAACCACCACACACCCCCACTAACTCACCCTCACAACAACACACACATCACACACCATGGCACCCCCTAAGTACCCCCGCTTCACTGACAGGGAACTAAGGACCATGGTGGACGAAATACTCAGGGTCGAGCCACATCTGTTTGGGCATGGGTACAGCAGACATCGATCGCCAGAGAGATGGTGCTATGGCAGAGGATAGTCAACAAGGTAAACACAGTGAGAAACCATCCACGCTCAAGGGATGACATCAGGAAGAGGTGGAACGGCCTGGTGGGGAAGGTACATTTCATGGCATCACAACACCAAATTGCAGTACAGAAGACTGGCGGTGCCTCCCCCCCTCCACCCCTGAATACACAGACTGGAAGAAGAAGGTCTTGGCTATCCTGCACCTGGAGGGCCTCACTGGAGGACTGGACTCTGGTAAGTCATACATACTCCCCTACCATGTATCCCTTCTGTAATGCATGTCTCACCCTACCCCTCTCACCACCACTAAACACCCTATCCCATACACATCCGACATCCCCAATACAACCGTACCCAGATTCCTTGCATGCCCACAACCCCATTCAGACTCACAACTCATCCGTGTGAGCACAATCATCAACCCCTGCATGTAATGTATGCTGCACTACATCACCTACAATGCACCACAAATGCTTTAACTAAAAATTCATCACACCTATCCCGAGGGGCCTCTGCATGCAAGTGACTGGTAATGGAAGCATACCAAAGATGTGGCTAGTGATGCAAGGGATATGGCAATGACAGCATAGGGGCAGAAGACAGAAGAAAAACATGACAATGGCAAAAACTACGAAACTAACACATATAATACCACGAAAATTCTCAGGCACAGTGCTGTCAATGCCATATCCCCTCTAGCACTGCCACTGCACTATCACCCACTAACCACAATGCATAACACACTGCAGGAAACCAAATTCTCATTTATGTGACACACAGGTACCACAGCCCATGCCACCCACCCGGAGATGGCAAGAAGTGCAAGTCCCCCACCAGAAGAAGAATGCCCCAGTGAGGAGAATGCAGCTGGATGTCTGGACCAAGAGGAATACCCTGGCGCATCCCACAGCCCTGTGCAGTAAGTCTCCAGAAGCCCCACCCAGGACAACACTGACACCCCCACCACTCAGCCACCACCATCACCTTGGCCCAACGTCCCCAAACCAGTGTCTCCAGGCCACGGACTGTCTGCCCACCTGGACAGGGACCAGAGTCACCACCCACCACCAGGCAGATGAAGGCCCCAGTGCAAGTGGGACTGGGTGAGCTGTGGTGGGGACACACAATGTAACTCTGCATGTGGTGTAAGAAGCCAACCAAGAAATTAGTTACAATGTTGCTGAACATTTGCTGTGACACACCGGATGCCATGCCCACTGTCCCCTGAAATTATCCTGTCGCAAAGAAATGTAGGACTGATAGTACCTGCAATGCTGGAGGGATAGCATAGGGGTTTCTTATTGCAGGCATGACATCAGGCTCCAATTGAGCACACAGCTCACAGATTGTGTAACAGTTCAGGCGATAATTGACGATGATGTGGTGCTCCTCCATGGTAGCCAGATCAACCAGGGGTCTGTAGACAGATGGAGCCCTTCCTCTCCACATGGGTCAAAATCTATGGGGAAAAAAGGTAGATACATGTTGTGTAGGACTAATTGCTCTCCATTCACCTCTCACAACCATTGCATATGTAATCCACACACATTATACAGTATTAGATACGAAGCAGGACCAAACAATGTGTTGTGATCGATGTGGAAGGGCCATTTTACAGTGTAGGCATACTTGGAACAATGATATGGGTTTAGGCATTTGTTATGTCACCTCTAGGTCCCTGACGGTAGATGAGATGGTGCCATATACACTGCCCCTGTCCTGTTGGGTTACACGTTTTGTTCATAAAATGGCAGCCTCCAGTCATACAGGTTGTGGAGGGCAGGAAGTGACATCATACTGCTGACGTGTGTAGTCATGACTGTAGGCGGTGTACACCACCATGCAACTGTTCATTGGTTAACATTGGTGTCTATGGGAAACAGGGCCCAATCAATATCAGCGCCAGTGGTGATGGTGCACACCACCGTGGTCTACACCACCATTTTAGGTTGCCTATGCCACTTGACTCCTGCACCTCGAGATGGCCACTACTCCACTGCGTGTGCTGCTGTGTCCTGATTCTGGTCCTGGAATTGCATCGGGCTACAGGGGAACAGGCCCCTGCCTTCATATTGGAGGAGTTGGAGAAGGCGGTGGATGGGGCCCTACCCCTGTACGCAAAGCTGTATGGGCGACCAGAGGACCAGGTGAGTGGTATTCATGCGTCCTAGGAATGTGTGCAAATGCATCCGATGGTTATGCACATGACTATAGAATGTGTAAATGGATAGGTGCAGTGTGCCAGGGCGTATGTGTGTTGGCTCATGGATGACGGTCATTTTGAATTATACATTTGCAGGTGCTGTTGTATCCCATGTGTTAATGGTGCATATCCATTCACAGCTACATGCTCGTCTGTGTGTTACATGCAGGTTAGCGCCCATCAGAACAAGGGATTCTGGCGAACCATCGCCAAAGAAGTGCAGACCCTGAGGGTCTACAGCAGGTGGAGCACCCACTGCGTTAGACCTCAGACACTGGGCCCGGAAAACCGCAGAGGCCCAGCTGGGGACGGCCTCCCAACCAGGAAGGGATGACCATCGGACCCTGACCCTACTAATGGCCTGCATTCTGACGGTGGCCAATGGATGGACGCTTGAAGGGAGCAAGCAGCCACAAGGGAGTGAGTACCACCACTGTTCAGATTGTTTTTTATAAAGTATAGCTGAGTGCAAAAAGGTCGTTGGCAAGTAGTGGCTGGGTCGTACGGAGGTGTGTCCATGCAGGCATCCCTCTCTCCGTCAGTGGGATTGTGAAGTCTGCTAGGAAGGGGTGGGTATTTTGCCCTGTAATAGGTCCCATGGGTGGACTAGTGGGTCTGATGTATGTCCTCTGAGACTAGACATACTGTAGTGGAACAGCATCCCTCTCCGTTGGGCCAACTCAACCTATTTGGAGATGTAGCGAATAGATGGTGATGTAGTTGGCCAGTAAAGTGTAGGTAGGTCAGTGTAGTGTGGGAGCTAGACCACCAATCTGAGGTACCTACCTTTATGTAGTGGGTGATGGTGAGGGATACTGTCTGGGATGGGTGGGAGTGCATTTGTGCCAACATGCCATTCAATCAGGAATTGACAGCCTACTTCCTTTTTCTTCCAACCCTCCGCCCTCTGTGTTCTTGTGTCCTTGTGGGCTTTAGCATCATCTAGCATGCTAAAGCATGCGAGTGAGAATGCCGCTGCCCACGGGACCCAGGAGGCTGAGACCACCAACGCAGAGGGGACCAGTGGGATGGAGGGCGAGGGGAGCACCATGGGGGTTGGCAACTACCACTGCAGGTAGTGACTCTGACAGCTCCTCTAATGGCAGCTCCCTGGTGGTGGCGGACCCTTCTGGGACCTACAGATCTACAACATCTTCCGCCACTCCCGTACCAACACTGCCCTCCCAGTAGCTATCCCTGAGTTGCCCGTGCCCACTCACCCAGGAGGGTGGTTGTCTCCTTTGCCGCAGGCACCTCTACCTCCTGCTGCCCTCAATGAGGAGGCTTTTGACCTTCTGAGAACCATCTCTGTAGGGCAGACAACCATTGTGAATGCCATGCAGGGGCTGGCATCTCAGATGCAGCAATGCAATGCCTACCTGGAAGGCATTCACGGTGCCATGTCTGGCCTACAGAGATCTTTTCAGGCTCTGGGCTCCTCTTTGACTGCCCCTTCCAGCACCCCACTCCCTTCACCCATCCCAAGCACACATACAGACAAACATGCACCCAAGAATACACACACAATACACAAAGAGGAAAACAGGCACCACACATCCCACCACACGTAGGCACATACCCAACATCCAAGTGCACACACAACAACATCCATTTCCCCCACTGTGTCACCCACGCCTCCTCCCTGTCTGCCACCTCACCATGCACACCCACATGCTCTGCCCCCTCAGTCACTGCTCCTGCCCACACTCTCACTGTCACCACAACTGCTGACATCCACTCATTCACCCCAGACACCACACCTGCACTCACCACAACAACTTTCACAGACACTTGCTGCACACTCACCAAACCTGCAGACACCCACACAACATCCACCCACACTAGGTGCCTGTCTTCTCCCCCTGTTTCCACCCCTCCTCCCAGTAAACACAAATGCACCCACTCATCCACGCAACAGCCATCCACCAAACATCAGCAGACGAAGCATGCACCTGCATCCACTGAGCACATATTTCCACTCACTCAACCTCCACTCCAAAACCTGTCTACAAAACCCCTCCATCTGCCCCTAAGAAGCTTTTCCTTTCCCATGCCAACCTTTTTGAACCCACTGGCCCATCCTGTCTTGCCTCTAAATGCTGTCTTGGCCTCCTCAAATCCACTCCTTCCTCATCAGAATTCTCCTCAGTCCTCCCTTCACAGTCCTGTGCCCTTTCCCCTGGCCTGAGACCTCTCCCACCCCCGTTCCAATCCCACTCCTACTCCTTCCCAGGGTAAGCCCAAAACCCCACACACTACAAAACCTAAGCCAAAGTACCCCTTCCAAGCCTAAGTCCCCACCCCTGCCACCCCCTGCCCCAGCTCCGTGAGGTGCCTGCCTGCCCCATTAACTCCCCTTCCTTGTGGAGGCCATGGTCGTGATGGGAGTCAAGTGGGGACCTTGTGGGCCCCGGTGGGACAATTTGAAAAGACTGGTCGATGGCCTTATCTGTACATATTTTTCTGCCTCCAGTTTCTGGTTCAATATATCTGCCTAACAGGCATGTTGGTGCGAGGTTCTTCCATAGTCCTGTGTTTTAATGTGGGAGGGTCGTGGACATAGGTAAATGATTCATATTTTCTTTCTGTGCATGTGTCAGGTAATTGTCTTCCTGTTCAGATTGTGTACCTAGTTTGTGGGGGGGGGGGTGCGTTGGGTTGTTGGTGGTTAGGGTGTGTGTATAAGGGTGTCAGTGTGCGTGTGTGTGTGTGTGGGCGTGGTGGTGTGTGAGTGTGCTGCCTGTGGCATGTGGGTGTGTAATTGTCCCCTTCCCTCCCTTGTGTACTAGGCGGCTGTACTCCCCATTGTCGTCTTCATCGTCGATCACGGTCCTGGAGGAATATCGCAAGGATTAGCACTGGGAAGATTTCCAGTTCACGCTCCAGGTCGGTGTCGTCTGTGTCCCTATAGTGAGTGTTTCCTTATGTATGGCTCCCTTCTGCCAGGCTTTGTGTGGTGGAGTTTCCGCCCCGGAAATCGTGGTGGTGTGGTGTGTTGTAATATGGTGGGCGGGAAGGACCTTTCTGGTGGCACAAAGATGGCCACTGCCTAGTGGTAGCAGCAGTAAAATGGCTGGTCTACTCACATTTTCCCACCAGACTCATAATACGGCAGTCCGGACACCTGTCGGCAGTCGCAGCCTCCACTGCCGGCGGGGTGGGGCAGTCCAACACTACCAAATTCATGATGACCACCAAAGTGTCTGAAAGAAACTGAAACACGTTTCCTTCATATACAACATGTGATATGTAAATGTATAAGTGGTGCTATCTTCCTTTTCACAAGTAGAATAAACAAACCAAACAGCATCACAACAGGAAAAGCATTGCTATCGATGTTTCTACTCCTCTGGGTGGGACTTTGGGCTGACATTGGGGTTTGTGACACATACTGTCAGTGTGCTCAGTCATATGGGGGGGTTGATAATGATATGTGAAATGTGTTTCAGTTCTGCATGGTATGGATTGATATTTTCTGCATTTACTTAGGGCCCACATTTAGGCACACAGGACTCCCTTCATGCAACGATTTGACAATAAAGTGGTTATCAGCCAGTTGCATCCATACTTCACTTTGTTCACATTTTAACATTTTAACACAGGGGATGTGTTTTATTGGTTGCAGGAGTGAATAGTGCTATTTACAGTGATGGAAAGTCATAAGGGGTGGGTGTCCTCAAAGCCAACATGGTGCCAGCCTTGTTGGCAGTATTGATGGGTCCATCATTTCTTGCATTAGTTCATATTGCCTCTTAGCAATGTGTGGTGGTTGATTGAGTGGGATGGTTGCTGTGCAGATTGTTGCTGAGTTACTTCTTGAAGGGGGCCTCTTTGCTGGGGTTCCAGTGCCATATCTTGGCCTGAGGGTCTGTTTGGGCACCTGCTGTTGATCTTCAGGGGATGACATGGTAGGCCCTTGGGTTTCCTGTGAGGGAAGTTCCTGGGATGTTTCTGCTGATGGTGTAATCTCATGTTGGGTGTCCGGTGCTGTAGTGGGGGCCTCCTGTCTGGTGTGGGTCTCAGACTTGGTTTGTAACAGGTGCAGCAGTGCTCCTGCCATGGTGGCCATTGTGGCGTTGTGCTGATTCCACTGCTCCATGGCCTGTTGGTGGTGTTCCTGCTGCATCCTCTGACTGTGCTCCAGGGTGGATACTATCTGTGCCAACCTATCATGGGTATGCTGGTAGGCCCATAATACCTCTGATATCACATCCTGGACTGCTGCATCCATCCTGTGGCCTCCCCCCTGGCCCACTGAGACCGTTTGCACTTGCCCTACCCCCCTGTGCCTGTGTCCCCTGCACAGTTCTAGAAGTACCACTTGTACTGGGGCCCTCGCCTTCTTGCATGTTGGGAGTGGGAGACCGTGGCCTCTGTACCTGTGTTCCACCAGTCTGTGGCCTGGATACACTGGTGTGAGGACGCTTGCCCTGGGCTGCTGGTCTTGACTGGGCGGTAGGGGTGACAGTGGTTTCCAGGGTGGGGCTTCTGCATGGTGACAGTCCAGGACTGTGTGAGGGGCCTGCCTGCTCATCAGTGTGCAGGGATCCTTCACCAGTGTCCTGTGAGGTGCCTCTGTCTCCCTGGGGGACAGTGGCACTCCTTGTCTCGTCCGTTAGGGTGCCATGGGTGGTGGTGCCTGTTTGGGGACATAGACATGTCTGTTACAGATGCATGAACGTTTGGGGTGCACAGGACTGGGCTATTTTGTGCTGGGGTTACTTTCAGTGGCCTTACAGGGTGCCTTTGTGAGGTTTACACTGCATTTTGCTTCAGCTGTGGGGTTGCATTGTGGTGGGGGGTGTCGTTCCATTGTGGGTACTTGCAGGGGTTGGTGGCTGTGCACAGGGGGAGGGATGTGGGCCTGTTAGTGGGTTTGTGGTCATGCAAGGGGGGTGGATTTAATGGCTGCTGCCTGGGTGGGGTGTTGGTCCTGGTGGGTGTGGGTGGGGTGGGGTGGTGCATGAATTACAGGTATGGTGTATATGGGGTAAATGTTGATGACTTACCCAAGTCCATTCCTCCAGTGAGTTCAGTGAGTCCCTCAGGGTGCAGGATGGCCAGTATCTTTTCCTCCCAGTCTGTGCATTCTGGTGGTGTTGGAGGCGGTCCTCCCTCAGTCTTCTGGACTGCAATGTGGTGCCTTGATGCCATGCCATGCCCCTGACCTTCCCCTGCAGGTCGTTCTGTCTCTTCTGGATGTCGTCCCTGGTGCATGGATGGTGTCCCACTGCATTGACCCTGTTCACAATGGTCTGCCATAGCTCCATCTTAATTGCGATGGGTGTGTGCTGTACCTCGGCCCGAATATTTTTTGCTCCACCTTCAGGTTCTCGTCCACCATGGTCCTTAATTCCCTTTCTGTGAAGCGTGGATGTTTGGGGGGTGATATGGTGAGTATGGTGAATGGTGTCAGGGCTGGGAATGCGGGAATGCAGTGAGGGTGCTCTTCTGTGGGTCGGTGTGTGTCTTGTGTATTGTGGTGTTCGGTGTCTGCCTTGGTGCTCTCCGTCTTCTTGGCCTGGTTTCATTGCAAAGGATTGTGGGGTATGCCTAGGTTTGTTTTATGGGGTTATGGATGTGTGTCAGGTGTGTGGGTTGCACACTTATCCAATGTGTGCAATTCTTGCTGTTAAGTCCACTTGCCACCAGTGGCGGTCGGCACCACTAATGGTCGTCCAGCCTCCACTGTCCGCCAAGGTGATTTGTGCATCATTATTTGGATGGCGGGATGTAGGTGTGCTCAGCGGTGGCGGGGTGAGGAGGTCCGGCATTCCCGCCGACAGGGTCATGCCGGGGTGTGGTGGTCTGGTGGTTTTTGGTAGGGTCAGATTTTTCGTGCATTATATGGCAGGTTTCCATTTACTGCCAATGTCGGCCTTCTGTTCACCGCCGCCATGGCGGTCGGTGGAGTTTCCCGCCGTGTTCATAACCACCGCCTATATCCCATTTACTCCCTGTTTGTGGGAGCTTCAAAAGTCCAAGCAGACAATGGAGGACAGTTCTGTCCAGCCAGACAACTCTGACCTCACTGGGGACATGCAGCACCCCAACTCAGTATTCATCCAGCGGGTGGACAACTTCATGTCATGTGTAGAAAACCTGCCAGGAATATTGCGTACCTAAGGCATGCAGCGGGGCAACAAGGGAAAATCCTGTTCAGCTGCTGCAGCATGAGATATACCCAATGAAAATAATAAAACTGGGAGCTTTAAGCGCGTGTTACTTGCAGTGTCCTTCACCTGGGCATGGGCTCACTTCCATTTGGCGTCTGTGAGAGGGTCCCCCATATCTGCTAACCAGCCTACTCAAACGTGTCCCACTTCTATGCTTCTGTCAGCCTTCAGCATAGCTCATAGTTGGGAAAAGTTAACCAGATCCCTCTGCTGTGCGGGAACTGCAACTGCAAACTGAAGGAACTGCCCCAGAGCCACACTAAACAGAGTGGTAGCATCTGCCAAACTAATGAAGGAGCCATTCAAATACAGGCCCCCTCACTGTCGAGCAGCTGTCCTCCAGCCACTGCATCATATCCATCAAGGACTGAACTTGTTGGAATGGTTTCAACTACCACAGTGGGAGCAATCACATGTGTGGGGCCTTACATAAAACCGTCCAAACCACCTGCTCCCACACTGCTGCCACGTGCCTCACTATGTGAGGGCAGTCCTCCAGCTCCCTGGTGCCTCTCATCACTATCTTGGGGAAGGTCATCTACCAAGCTAGCCAGCAGATGTTTATCCCAATTAGGTCCTTCAGCACCCCACAGAGCAGCGTACTGCAGCAGTCCCACAAGGTGATTTAACTGTAAATCCGGGAGACCCACCCGTCCTTGTCAGGGTCCAGTTTCAAGATATCCAGCTTGACCAGGCTTCTCTTGGTGGTCCACACTGTCACCAAAAAGCTACCCTACCCATCACTGACACCAGAAGTGTGTTCCAAAATTGGACCGATGTACGTAAACCAGCTAGCACCCTTCCCCTATTTAAGTCATGTTGGGGTCCCACCTCATGAGCAATTTGCATGCCCAAGTACTGGATCCTCACAATCTCCCAGGGCAGTCCAACCTCAGGGAGGTGCACCCTTGGGCACCCCACCAGGCACACCAATAGGATCAGCACTGTCTTGGTTTGGTAAACTCGCAGTCTGCAAGCCCTACTAAAATCCTCCAGCACTTTTATCAGTGCCAGAATCGAGTCCCCTGGTCTACATAATTATAGGAGGGTACCATCAGCGTAAATGGATACGGTGTGCAGAGTGTCCCCCCTTTGAGCCCCTCCATTATGGCAGGTTGTGTCTGAGGCACTCTTCTAGGGGCTCCTTTGCCAAGGCAGAAAGGAGCCACTACTCACCCGTGAGGGTCTCAAGGCACTGAGGAGGGAGGGGGGAGAAGGGGGGGAGGTGCTGCTACTGCTCGAACAGCCAGGTTTTTAGAAGTTTCCTGAAGGTAAGGAGGTCCTTGGTCTGGCACAGGTGTTCCACATTTTGGCGGCAAGCTGCGAGAATTATATACCACCAGTTGTAGTTCTGCGGACGTGTGTGGACGACGGCGAGGTCGGCGGAGCTAAGATGCCGGGTCGGGGTGTAGAGGTATTCTGGTCTGGTGTTCTGCAGTGCTTTGTGAGCGTGGGGGAGGAGTTTGAAAGTGATTCTCTTGTTGACTGGGAACCAGTGCAGATTTTTCTGGTGGTCTGTGATGTGGCAGTGTCGGGGGATGTCCAGGATGAGGCGTGCAGAGGCGTTCTGGATGCATTGCAGCCTCTTCTGGAGTTTGGCCGTGGTTCCTGCGTAGAGGGCATTGCTGTAGTCCAGCTTGCTGCTTGCAAGGGTTTAGGTGACTATTCTTTTGGTTTCAGTGGGTATCCATTTGTAGATCTTTTAGATCATGTACAGGGTGTTGAAGCAGGAGGAGTAGATGGTGTTGACTTGCTGGATCATGGATAATGAGGGGTCCAAGATGAATCCTAGGTTGGGTGTGTGGTCGGTGGGAGTGGTTCTGAGAGTGGCAGGCCACCAGGAGTCATCCCATGCGGAGGGGGTGGAGCCGAAGATGAGGACTTCCATCCTGTCAGAATTGAGTTTGAGGCAGCTGCTCTTCATCCATTCGGTGATGGCCTTCATTCCTTCATGGAGGTAGGTCTGGCGGAGTCCTTGGTGAGGGAGAGGATCAGCTGGGTGTCGTCAGCATATGAGATGATGTTGAGGTTGTGGGATCGGGCGATGTTAGTGAGCGGGGCCATGTAGACGTTGAAAAGGGTGGGGCTGAGGGACGAACCATGGGGTATGCCGCAGATTATTTCAGTGGCCTCCAAGCGTAATGGGGGGAGGCGGACTCTCTGGGTTCTTCCGGTGAGAAAGTAGGTGACCCAGTCCAGGGCTCTGTCGTAGATTCCAGCATTGCTGAGGCATGAGCATAGGGTGTGGTGGCAGACGGTGTCAAACGCGTCCGAGAGGTCCAGGATGATGAGGGCCGTGGTTTCGCTGCTGTCCTGTATGGTTCTGATGTCATCAGTGGCGGCGATGAGGGTGGTTTCGGTGCTGTGGTTGCTGCAGAATCCGGATTGGGAAGGGTTTAGGGTGCGGTTCTCCTCGAGGAAGCAGGTTAGTGTTCTGTTGACAGCCTTCTCAAAGACTTTTGCCGAGAAGGGGAGCAGGGAGATAGGCCGGAAGTTCTTGAGGTCCTTTGGGTCCTCCTTGGGTTTTTTGAGGAGGGCATTGATCTCTGTGTGTTTCCAGCTCTCTGTGAAGGTGGCGGACTCGAAGGAGGTTGTACCTCTCTCCACATGAAAGTCCCCAGACACTACTCCACCCATTCACACCCACACAGTAGGCTCGGTATATAGGAGATGCACCAAGGACAGAAATTCCAGATGCTGTAGGACCTCCCATAAATACTCCCAACCCAGTGTCTTTCCCTTGTTGAGTGCATCACATGTGACAGACAATGGAGATTCATGTGCGTGCGCCTGCCAGGTATAAACCCACACTGATCATCTGCCAACAGGCTCGACACTATCATCCGTAGCCTTGTGGCCAATACCTTGAAGGGAACCTTGACATCCACATTTAACATGGAAAGCAGTCTATGAGAGCTTATGTCCATCAGGTGTTTGTCAGGCTCAGGGATAAAACTATGAGCGTCTCGCTCATAGGTGCTGATAGCAAGCCCTGTCATTTAGTCTCCAGGAGCATCTCCTTGAGTTTCCGAGCCAGTAGAGTGGAGTAGGTTTGGTAGAATTCCACTGGTAAACCATCAGAACCGGGGCATTTACCAAAGGCCATGCCACCTATCGCTGAGCTTTCCCTCTGCTCATTCATAAGTCAAAGCAGTGCTACTTTGTCCAATAAGGCACCCACTGCTCAGTTCATGTCACGTGCTGAAGCTGCATGCACCCCTCCCAGATGGTTATGCAGGAGAGCATTGATGCCCAAGTGGCTGGCCACAGATGTGTTGTCCATCCATAACAAGGATAAAATCAGCAGGGGAGGGTTGCTCCTACTTAAGAAGCTATGCTAACAAGTGCCATGAGTGGTCCACCTCCCGATGTAACTGTTGCCTATATTCCCACATGGTGAAACACTCTAGTCTTTCCCAAATGTCATATACTTTGTGCCAATCCTCTAGCTGCACCTCCAGCCACCCAGGTCATAATGCAGGTCAGCCAGCACACCCTCCATCTGCACTAGGTCCCTTTCCAGGCATCACCAAGTGCCACACGCTCAGAAAAGGCTCCTCCCCTCACCACTACTTTCAAGGCTTCCCTCTCTGTGTTCCTCTGCTAGGAAGAATGCCAGTTGTCCTCAAAATATCCTAGAAGGATCAGATGTATCTCCTTCTCAGGGTTTAGTCACTATAGGGGGATCCTGCGGTACCACCACCCGGCTCCATATACTAATAACAGAGGTGTATGATCTGACAGGAGCCACCCATGTAGCCGACTCCCAGCACATTAGCCGTGCAATCACTCAGCACCAGAAATCTATCCAATCGGCTATTTGCACAATGGACAGGAGTAAAACAGGAGAACTCCTCCACACCCAGGTAAATTTCCCACCATATTACCTTACAGGATAATCAGTCCATCGACTCCCTGAGTCCTGCCATCCATCGGGGTTTCCCCCTGTGGCAGCGTGACATGCTGCTCCATCTCCAGCGACTTCTCAGCCACCTTACGCAGGTCAACATGCAGTAGATTCACATCCATTAAAACAAAGACTATCTTGGCCTGTATGTTGGTGCTGAAGGCTTCAATTGCCGCCAAATCTGTGCACCTGTTGGGCCCTGCAAGACCTCCAGGCCTCCTCCATCCATTGGAGGTAGGCCTCCCCTGTACCTGTGGCCATGTATTGATCCATTTTTGTTTGCTGGGCCCCCAAGTTGCACGGTCTTTACTGATCTTTAGTCCAAAGGTGGGCTTCGGTTCACTCTGTACCATGGAGCACTCTCTCACAGGTCCATCCCTCCGGTTCTGGGGCAGATGTCAGCTGTGTATTACTTCCTCTCTGTCCCCAGAGTGTTGTGCACCACAGTCCCAGTGGACAGTCCAAAATCACCAGATCACAGGTACCCAGCCCTGCCTAGGTGTGTTACACCTTTGTGTGACCAGTAATATCAAGGGTGGACAACTCTAGTCTTCAATGGTGGGCAGTAGGCCTGAAGCTGCAGGGCAGTGGGCCACCACACAGGTGCTAGGGGCAGGGAACACCATGCTGAAATGAGCAAGACAACTTTGCTCCCCCAAGTACATCATATACCACTCACTATGGAACCCCTGCCAGGGGTGGGTACCACTACGTGCAGGGCTGTCAGCAGGGGGACCAAGCTCAAGAAATCACATGTTGGACCCACTCTATGAGCCCCATCTTCATCCATGGTGGCTCAATTGCATGGCCCCTGCCCAGTACACTCAATCTTGTTAGGGCCCCCAGCATCAGCCACAGGTCACCACTGCAGCAAGCCCAGCCAGCAGCTTCAAATATTTCATGGCCCCACTTTGCAGACATGCCTCCCCAATGCAGGAGTGGCCAGGACAGAGTCAGGTGCCAGAGAGGGGGGTCGCCCACTGTGCTTCAAGCCACTCACTAACACAGACAGCAGTTCAGGGTCATTCACAATGGGTAGAGTGAGTGAAGCAGGGCGACTCCCCACTCATAGGCCCTCACCCCAAATTGTTATAGCTATGGAGTAGTGAGCAGAGGGGAGAGAATCAGATGAGCAGAGTCCATAGTGTGTGGGCAATCTTGCATCAGGCAGCCTGCCGCCCTCTTTCCTGCAAACTGCGCTCCCTGGAAGGCAAAGCAGACATCAGCTGTTGACTGCCAGCCCTTGGAGTGCACTACATGCAGGCAGCCATGCCGTGCAGCGGTCTCCTCAGTGCCCCCACCCTCATTCTTCCTCACCTCTCACTGCAGTCTCTTTGGCAGATGCCCCACTGTCAGGAGCCAGCAGCAATGGGGGCCGCCATGAGCCCCTCGATGTAGCCACCACTCATGGGTCACTGGCAGCCTCAGGAACATGCCACCTTCACAGGTCTCAGCAGACCAGGCCCCTTTCACCCACAGAGCCCCAACAGCATCACGGACCCCCGCAAGAGGCCAGGGGGTGGATGCTGGGTGCAGGAAGATTTGGCACCACATCTCTACTGGGGTAAATGACGTCTGTGGTAGGCGGCCTCAGGAAATTAGCATTGGGCTGAGAGATTACTCCTAAAGCTGTTGGTCGGCCATCTGCAGTAAGAGTGAAAAGTTTGTGATTATGTTGGCTGGGCCTGCTTTGTTACTATGGACAATATTGCAACACTGCTGCAAAACCATCTCCCAGTAAAAAAAAAAGAACTACCTCCACCCCTCCAGGTACCCGGTACAGACAATCTGGCCTTGGTAACTCTCTGCTGTTACATCAAGTAAAAACAAATACATTTTTTTTTTCATTTCCAATGATTTTGCATAAATAGTAACATTCTACAGGAAGTGATACACAAAACATGTACTTGATGCTTTAATTTAAGGCCTGAATCACAGAACACTTTGCAAAGGTAAGTAAAACACTGAAAATATTTGCAGTCAAATAATAAGGATCTGTGCAATCATACTTGCAAGATGGTGCTTAAAACTGCAGCCATAAATTTAGAGAATGGATTGAAAAATTAAATTTCCCTAGTTAGGGCCAACAGGATGGTCACCGAGAATATCAAGAATACTCACATTGTAATAACAGTGTGAGCATTCAGGAACATCCACAATGTCTTTTTGCATCGTAATGCATACCAAACTGTAGCTCGAAAAGGTTTTTTATGTACCTCTAAAAGGAATTACTGAACTCCCTAAGGGCAACCCATTATGATCGTCTTAATGCTGTATAATGAGCATTTTTAGCAGCAAGGCTGAATAATCTGGGCTATGTAAACAGAGTAGTCTGCAAGGACAGATTCCATGTTCCTCAATATGGGTGATCCCAGTTTTGCTCAAGTGAAGTTGGGGGGCAACACCATGGACAACACATAGAAATAGGAGGTTCACTGCTGCTTGAATGCCTGCTTACAACAATGAACTGGCTAATATCGGATTTATTGGTCTGTCCAGCAGCTGTTCAGATCAACTTGTGAAGCATGGCCTACCACTTCCCAATCCACATTTTGATGACCATGTGTTGGTACATCCTCTGTTCAGTGTAGAAAGTCTGTGAATATGTGCATGCAACTGCTTCTTGCTCTAATTGGCTGCGAGTATGATTTTTGAAGGTGATAAAACATTTTATTTGGACCCTACCTTTCTGCCCATAACTAAAGTTTGCCATAAGCACTGTCCCTCGGGGGCCAGTATACTATTTGTACCATGAAATTAACCATCCCTGATGAGGATTCCATCTGCTATTTTTCCAAAAAGTTTAGTTTGGACTTACCAACAAAGCTACAGTGGAAATACTGACCCCCTCCATTGCGGAAATCTTAGATTTAAGTTATTTCATTGAAGTAAATGCAGTATATAGAGTTATTTTAAAATCACCTGCTGGAAAGGTGCCAGGCCCAAATGGAGTCCCTATCGATGTTTACTTCTTTTTGGGATTTCCTAATAACAAATGTTTTTCAAGCAGTAGCAAGAGGTGACATCCTTAAATCCTGGAACTAGTCTATTATCGTTCCCATATTTAAAGAAGGGAATAGAAGCCAACCTTCATGCTATTGATCCATTTCCCTTCTCCACTCTTGTGTAAAGATCCTAGGGTGGGTTTCCCTACAAATCTTGGAAGGTTCGGCTCATGAGAACACATTTTTCTCTGAGGTACAATAAGGCTTTCGCCCGGGGTCTGTAGAGCTGAGCAAGCACTATGTGCCTGATTCAAATCTTGCAGTCACTAGACCACCAGACTGGCAAGCTCCACATTACTATCCTGGCTTTCAGACCGCAGGGTACTGCCATCTCTGCCGGGATAAATGATCCCGACAAGTTTACGGTGGGTACAGCACCGCCCTGCTGATTACGACATGATTCTCTGCCAGCCTTTTCATGGCGGATTCACTGCCATGAAAAGGCTGGCGGAGAACAGGTGCAGGAGTAGATAGGGGGACCCCTGACTGCCCATTCACTTGGTACCCCTGCCCAGAACCTTCACAATGCTCACTGTCTCCTGTGTGAGCATTGTAAGGGTGCTGGTGCCACCGCGGGCGGCAGCATTGCTGCCGGATTGATCACGAGCCGGCGACAATGCTGCTGCTACTTTCCCACTGGGCTGATGGGGGAAAACCTTGGTTTCCGCCCGTTACCCAGCAGGAAAGTCGTAATGGGCCCTGCGGGGAGGAAGCCAGTATGGTCGCAACCTTTCTCAGGAGAAGTTCGGCGGACAGGTCATCCCGTCCGCCAAACTCATAATCAGACCCTAAATCTTCTTTTGCTATCAGGGAAATACATCCAAACCAGTGTAGGGGCCCTCCATATGGTATTCACGGACCTCTTTAGTTCATTTGAACTGGTGGACAGGAGTAAGCTATGGTCCATGATCAGTAAAGCAGGGCTTGATCCTGCCTTAATAGACCTTTTAGTACGTTTGCATAGTGGTATGAAAGCTCAGATTCGCTGTAACACAAATGGTGACTGTACCCCGTCCTTTTATTTCAGCAAGGGTGTGAAACAAGGTTGCATTTCAACCTCCTGTTTATTACATTTTTATATAAGTGCTCTTGAGTTGGAGCTGGTGATCAAAGGCAATGGCCTTCCCAGAGTTGGTAAACGCCCAGTACCTGTTTTACTTTACATGGATGATGCTGTTTTAATAGCTCACACTGCCAATGGCCTGCAGATGCTCCTTGACATTTTCAATAATGTAATGGGGGAGCTAGATCTAAAAATAAACCATCTGAAGTAACACATAATGATACGCGGCCCTGAAAAGATTTGCTCACAGCCAAACAATGTAGACGGAATCCCTCTCTCCCAACTCAAGAGTTTTAATTATTTTGGTATTTTACTGCCCGATAACTTGTGTTGGGGCAAGCTTTTAAACTACAAAGTCTGCAAATTTGCAAGGACTTCAGACAAAAGCCCACTTAGGAACTAAGGGGCATATTTATACTCTGTTTACGCTGAATTCGCGTTATTTTTTTTTTTACCTTAATTGAGCACAAACTCAACGCCATATTTATATTTCGACGCTAGACCCGTCTAGCGTCAAAATATTGCTGTTAACATCATTTTTCGGATGCGTGAAACCTCCTTGCATTAATGAGATGGAAGGTAGGCGTTCCTGTCCAAAACATTACTCTAACTCCCTAGCACCATATTTATCCACTCGGGCAAAAATGACGCACGGGTGGGAGGCGGACCCAAAAAATTATGTTAACTCGGATTTGCATCAAAATTTAACACCTGGGTCAGGGCAGGTGTTAAAACGAGGCAAACTAATCACTACTTAAGGAGAACACACAGAAGCAACATTACCAACCCACAAGAGAAGATGGAGGTGATACTGACCCAGCTTGCCAGACTACGCAGAGGACAGCAACAACTACAGCAATCACCACCACCACCACAACGCGGCCCACAAAGGCAACTCAGAAGGCAGGAGAGGGTCTTCCAAACCAGGACAACCCTCCTTGGCCTCAGGGACCAGGACATCATTAGGACCTATAGACTGAACCCGCAAGACATACTACACCTGCTGCACCACACTGAGCCACAAATCACAACTAGCCTGCAGACCCCACACAACATACCACCTGTGACAATGCTGCTAGCTGTCATGCACATGCTGGGAAGCGGCTCATTCCAAACAACGGGTGCCCTGGTTGCTGGTGTCTCACAACCGTCATTCTCTGCATTCCTGTCAAAGGTGTTAGACCCTATAATCTCCCTGACACCCCACCACATCAGCTTCCCCAAAACCCAGCAAAAGCAGCAGGAGACCAAACAGGGGTTCTATCAAATCTATGGCCTCCTGCATATGCTCGGTGCAATTGACTGCACCCAGGTCCAGCTCATACCACCTGCAGCAACAGAGTGCTTATACCGGAATCGCAAACACATGCCTCCCATTAGTGGACCACTGGGAACTATTCATAAGCATTTTGGCCAAGTATCCTGGGAGGGTCCATGACACCTTCATATTCCAGCACAGCAGGACCAATGAACAATTCCAGGATGCACAATATGGAAGTGACCTACTTGTGGGAAAGTCAACAAATCCAGCAATATACACACAACACACCTGCCCTGTAGGACACACAAGACATACACCACTACATTAATACATGGCCAGAGTAACACAGATGTGCAGGTAACAACACATATGCACCATCCGGGAGTACAGCACAATCAGTGCACACTACAAACACATACACCCACATGTACGGAACACACCCACTACTTGACAGGCACACCACGTGAAGGACAGGTGCAGACATGTACCCTTTGCTAATAGAAGAACTACACAGACCACTACAAGTGCCCACAGGTTGCCTACTATGTACACTTCACACACAGTACACCAAACAAAGAATAGCACAGCCATGTCAATGGCATACATCATGCCCATGTCAAGTATGTTCCATATAGGCACAGATCTCAAGTCATTAAATGCAAATCACTGCCATAACAAACATCAAATACCAGACAACTGCTGCCTATGCTAACTACATCTCATCAACACATACCTTACGTACATGTAGTGTGCAGAGACATCTGCCTGATGCTTTGGCTCACATACATAGGAATACAAGATCAATGCCACTCACATACCATGTGCCAGATGTGTGATGAGTGGTACCACACCTACTGTAGTGCCACCTCACATACACCACTTACTGACCCATAACACCATCATGTCTGTACCAGATACAAAAAATGGCCCACCATGGGGCAGAGTCACTGTCAAACAGTGCAGGACATGGATGCCATAGTGGGATCCTATAGGAGAATACAGGACATCACTGACCTCACATGTACTGTGCCAAGGGATACATTTGCTAAGTAGCTGAGCTCCATCTCATAGCCTGCACTGTGCATGTGTTGACAGTTTAAATGCTGATTCATGTGTTTGAAGATAGGAGAGACACTGGTAGTTATGTTGATCATCCTGTAACAATGGGATACACACCCTTGGACACCTCTTGGCTGCCACACACATTAGCTGCCATTCCGGATCACCAAGAGACCTATGTAAAATCCCACAGTGCCATTGTCATGGCCTGCACTGTATGTACAACTTTGCAGATTACCATTTTTTAATGACTTGAAGCCACATTGTAAATCGGCCATCCTCCCATGCAGTATGTAGCATGGAAGGGACTTGCAATGTGTGTGGCTGCAGCTCTGTCACCCCAAGATGCATAGCATGATGATGCTGATTCAGATGTAGGTGTCACCTAAAACCTGAGGCAGTGCCAACAATAAATACCACCCTAGGGGTGCCATTTTCAGGTTGTAATAATGAAGTAGACTGTGCTTTGCACTTAGATGATTGTGCCACCAATGCATGCTGCATACTGCTGCACACACAGAAAGAGTCAATTGGCCATCAAAACAGCATATCTATAAGGTGGTGTCCCTTCCTGCACACTGCACAGATACATCTGCCTCCACAGGGCAGCTAGCCAAGTACCCTGCTGCAAGGTAGGTAGTGTAGGTGCACGGCTGCATGTGAGCAACTGGTGCAGGGGACAACAAAGGGTTGCCTAGAAACATGTCCCACATGGGGCATTCTTGCATAATCTAAATGTTGCAGGACAGTGCAGCTAATTTTGGAGACGTGTTGTGCATTGTCACTTATCCATTTCAAAGGCCCTAGGTGTTGCACATCATCTGCAATGACACATGTGAAAATTGATGGGATGTCCAGGCTCTGTAGTGCTACCATGTTGCCACCACATCTGACCCCAATGTGTTGTGAGGATGTGTCATGTCCCTTCTAGTGATAGCACACTGATACAAAGGTTGTGCCAACGCATGGTACATACATACTGACCATCAGTCAGGAATCTAAATCATACGTACCAGGTCCTTGAGCCAAACACAAGATTGTCATGTCCAACAACCCAGTGCTGAGAAGACCTTACACAAGGCCAGGAACTCACACTATACCACAAACACATGTGAGTCACAACCAACTCAAAATATCAACTGCCATGCAACATGACAAGCCTGTTGCAAGCCTTAACACCAACTTACTCCTTTAATCTTTAGCAGCAGATCAGGGTTATGGCATACACCATGGATAATGACCCCATTTCCCAACCCAAGCAGAGCAGCAGAGTTTGCATATAATGAGGGACATTGGAGGACACAGACTATTGTGGAGAGGACATTTGGCATCCTAAAGTCCAGATTCAGGTGCCTGGACATCACAGGAGGCAGCCTTCTATGTGCCCCACACATCGTCTGCAAGATCATAATAACATGTGCTATCCTGCACAACATATGTGTATGGATGAACTTCCCCTTTTATGAGCAGGTTGATGACCTGCCTGAGGAGGAGGAGCATGGTGGTAAAGAAAATGAGGGGGAACAGCACAACACAGCTGCTGGGATGTGCTGCAGACTGCACATAGTTGAGAACATCTTCACTTAATAATCACATAATTCACCTTGTACATTTTGTCAATAAACGCCTCACTTATTCACACAGTCTGGCTTTGGTCTCTTCAATCTCCACAACATATACCTCAGGATTGTGAGTCTAAACTAAAGGAGCATGTTACAAACACTAATATGAAAAGTACTATAGCTACATCACCTGAGATGTGTAAGATTGTACTGCTACCATAACACAGATCACAAATAGCCTCTTCACTTGAATGTGACAACTGAAGGACACAATCTATGGACCACAACATATGAAATGCACCCACTCTGGCAAATTGTACAACAATAGCTCATCACACACAACTGCAACATGTCCAAATAGGAGGTAAACAAGGGCCTCACACATGAGGCAGTGGATGTCAAAATTTGGTAAGACAGTAATGTTTGAACAGACTACTTTCACAACTCAGTGTGAGAGTTGCAATGGCTGCATGGAGCATCTGTGAAAAGGGGGGGACATAATTGGTGACAAAGATCATCATGATTAGCCCTGGTATGATAAGCAATGGAAGAAATTGGACCTTTGCAGTACATCCATGGTAATCAGTCCTGCCACTGCCATGGGGTCCAGTCTTGACACAAGGTACACATGATCTCACACTTTGCACGGACACATCTATGGAATGCACATCAGAATGGATGAGAACATATGTAGCTAGGGCTGTAGGTCTACCACGCAAAAACAACCATTGCTAAATGTAATGAGTTTAATCAAAGATTTATGGACAAAACATAATATGGGTGGAATGTAAGCAGAGTGTGTGAATCACAGTATGTACCAAATATGTACACATGTCAGACATATGTGTAGTCCACACACAATTCACGATAAACTCAAGATCTACATATGGAGACGGTTGTCGGGTAACATTTCCTAGGTAGCGTTCATCAGCCATCATTAACAATGCCTGAGCTGTGTATGTCGTCTTAAAAGTTATGCTGTGTAGGACAACTACACACATTACATACGTAAACACAATTAACAATCACATACCAGAACTGTTGCATAGTACTGACTACCATGCATATGTGGATACACTGTTGTCACACAGGCATACATATGAACGACGTGCACATATTTGCATGCTGTTGACTCTGTAACACACACATCGGTGTAACAGACCAATAACACCCAAATCACATTCTTGCATGGACTACATGTGGCCATACACAATATGCTACACTGCAGCACAGCCCATTCCATCTGTATGTTGATACAGGGTGCACCCATAGACAATGGAACAAAATCACGCAATCAGGAACAGAGTCAAAAGAATTTACGCAAATGCATCGAAAACATCCTCAAACGCAAAGTATATGACCCATGGCCCCATAGCATGAATTCCACAATCGCACTCATCTCAATGTTGATTTTATTTTAATTCGACAAAAAAAGGTAATGCATAAAAAAAAGGATGCACGTAGGTCATGTGTCTAAAATACTCATGCAAATATCACATGCGTCAAATAAATACACGCATAACAGAAAACGTGACACACAGGGAAGCGATATAATGGGAAATCCTGTTTACAGGCACAGTACACTGGGTGTACTTTCACTTTCTCTTTACAGTCTGTGCCTCTTTTTTCCTTGTGGTTGTATCCTGGAGTTAGTGGTGTGTTTTTTGCTCGGTATTGTATCTTGTGGTGTCCCTCCTGTAGTGTTTTTCATATTTTTGACTGTCCCAGTGTCACTAAATTTGTGTGTTTTTTGTGTCTATCATTGTACTGTACTGTGGGGTGTCCGTCCAGGATAGTTGATAAGTTGGGTTAGTTGGGATTAATTTTTGGGCCTTTAGTTTCCTTTATAGTCATTTATTATTTTTTTGTCATCAACCTGTACCTGGTAAATATGTCTGGTAGGGGGAGGTTGACAAGGATGGGCGAGGAGGAGCTGGGAGGCTTTGTGTGGCTGGTGGCCCACTATCTGCCATTAATGTTGGAGATAGGAGACCTTGTAATCCAAGGTTACTGGATGGAGGCGAGGTGGCTGTGGTGGGGCAAGGTGCTCCACCACCTACAGAGGGTGTTTTGCAGCACCCACTACGAGCACCAGCTCAAGCATCGCTGGGCAGATCTGGTGGCCAGGGAGCGGGATCTACTTGACCATCTTGGTGTGGTGATCGGTGGCCCTGTTGCTGAGTCTCCCATTAGCATACTATTTACTGTTCGGCCCTCTTGAATGACAGTAGCAGATGTGTTGGAGTGCTTCATGCAATGCTTGTGGACAGGTTGCATGCAACCAGAATTAAGTGTAACTGCGCCAGTCTAGACATGGAGTTCACATGTCCTACAATTTTACCACTGCAGGTCAGAAGTTTGGTGAGTAATGCACAACCATCACTAAGTCACACATTTCAGGTGCCTTGGCAACACCTTTGCCCTGGCATAGTGTCAAGTATGATATGCCAAAACACCGCCAGCATACCATATTTAACTGGATTGTGTAAACCGCGGTTGAAAGTCCGCCGCGTGGATTCGTGGGTCGTGATAGTGTGGGCATATTCCTGTTGGCTTGACGGTGGAGGTTTTGTTATCGCCAGTTTATCACTGACCTTTGGTGTGGCGGACTTGTGTGGGTGTCTAGATTTTGGTGGATTCCGGGATGTGGGCCGTAATAGCTGTAGCGGAATTCCGCCGCCGCAGCGGTGTGTTGGCGGTCTTCTGCACGGCGGTAAGTGGCATTTACCGCCAAAGTTGTAATGAGGGCCATAATGTCTAAAACTAAAAAAACTGACATTAAGCATCTATTGTTACTTTTAGTAACTGTAACTTGTGCCCTAAGGTAACTATAACTCACGCCCTTGACATGCACAGCTAATTCCCCCTTTTATTACATCACTCATGACATGTTCTATAACATCATTGATAACATGCCTGCAACATTTGAAATTACATCTTTGATGACAAAACTGTGCACAGTGTGGGAGTGAGGGGTTATCTTAGGGCACAATCCATTGGCCACAATCTCTGCCAATGGATTTTATTGAGATCATTTTTTCCTCCTGAGTCACAAAACTTGAGGGGATCATTATGCTTACTTTAGCAAATAAATCTAAATGACATTACTAATTGGTGTTTTATCACGATGGTTTCTGTCTTTGATTTTCCACTCAGCCTGGTGTTTCTTCTAGTCTAGTTGCCTGTGATGTAGAATGAGAATCCTTTGTCTGGTTCACCAACATTATTCAGAATAAGACAAACCTTGTTTTTCCTGTGATATCTTCCCTGTTAGTGTCAGGACACCAACCACCACCATTAAGGAGGCTCTCTGGAAAATCCTGATTTTAGCTATTGGGCCAATTGGGGGAGTTATCAGGCATCACCTTTTCTACTTAGGCAAGAAAAGACCTTCTAAGGATGGGAAGGAGGGACTGTTGATCTTTGACTCTGTGTTGGCAGACACCATTAGTGATCAGTAATTACAGAGTGTATGGCAAGGGCAGTAAGAAAACAACTATTACAAATTGGAGTATGGGTGCTGCTCAGCCTGATCAAGATATTAAAGAGGGTGTGGTTATGATCACAGTCAGTTTCCCATACTGATTGCAGGGGAGTGAAATGGAGATGAAGAGATAAGTAACCTACCTAAAGTGGCATGGGACCTCAGGTAGGGAGAGACTAAAGAGAGGACAAAGGAGATGGTCACAGTTTCACAATTCTTTTGTGAGGGGTCAGGTGAAGGGTTTAGTCTCTACACTATGCTGGTGATGTTCCCTGGTTAGTTAGCAGGGATGCTACACTAACCACTAATGCCTAATAGTAAAAAAAGAAATAGAAAGGCACATTTCAAAGAAATAAATACACAGCTTTAATAGCAAAACATTGTGATGCCCTACCTTCACCTCACATAGCAGGCCCATATCCCTCCCCTTAAACCCTAAGAAACCTTGTCCCCAATAATCCTTCCCACCTTCACCTCCTACACCCTAAAAGCCTTTCCCCAACTGCCATTCCCACACTCTCTCCTCATAGCAGGCCAGCCCCTCCAAATAAATGCACAATAATCACATCCAGACTCCTTAAAATGTCTTTCTATAGTCAGAACTGGCCCTCCAGGCCTTTAATCAGTTGCTGGAGGAGGGCATCTGTTGTTGTGGAAATGGTCTAGGATATCATCTGCCTGCAGTGATAGCGATGGTGGTGGTGTGGCTGATGACCGAAGGTAGTAGTGGCAGCCTCCTCCTCTTCTTCCTCCAGGACCACTAACTGGAAGTAATCCACCTCAATGGCCTCCATCTTGTAAAGGGAAAGGCGAGAGGTGATCTCCCAGAGGGACTCCAGAGCATGGCCTGTAACAGTAGTAGCTGGATCATCCAAGGAAAAAAGAAAATAACATGAATTGCAGTATTCAATGCACACTCTTTATAAAGAGTGAGTATAACCTTGCTTGCAGGTGTCCTGGGGCTACTGGAATAGGTTGATGCTTTTAAAGTGATTCTTTATCACATGGCCTTTTATGCTGTATATAATTCTCATTACGGAGTATGTAGTATGAATTACTCCAGTAGCACCACCATAATCAAAGATATATTGATGGTGGATAAAAAATTACAATGAATTCATGGGGTGACAAGTCATTTTCACTGTCACTGTACACTTAAGAGCCTTTAAGAGCCCCTAGTGCCTCCTTAAGCCACATTAGCATCATTTGTTTATGCTAATGTGGCCCAATAAGGCCAAAATCACTGCGATAAATTTACAAAGTGGTGCAATGCATGCATTTCGTCACTTTGTAACCCTTTGCTCAACATTATGCCTGCACCAGGTATAATGAATGCTAAGGGGGCGTTCCCCCGTCGGTGGGAGGGGGTAGGGGGCGGAATGGCAGAAAGAAATCTAAGAGCTTTCTTTGCAACATTTTTGTCAGCACTTATAACATCTGCTCAGAGAAGGCGTAGAAAGGAGGCACACTAATATTTACAATGGGCCTCAATGGGCTTTGCAGGATTAGCATCAACATTTTTTGCAATGCTCTGAAAAAATGTCAAAAATGTTGACACTAGTTCGCTAACTACCACCATGGTGCACCATATCTTAGATATGGCACACACGTGGTGGTATTAGGTGATGTTAAGGGGCGCAAGAAAAGTGGTGCTGCACTAAGTGCAGTGCCATTTGTCTTGAATCTGGCCCTTAATGTTTTAATGAAAAATGAATGAGCTGCACAATGTAAATATATATTGCCCTTGAAAAATATGGTAAATTAAATTCATGCTGCGCAATTTAATTGACTATAATTATATATATGTTGTGCAAAATTAATTAAGCCAATTTGACAGGGCAGCATGTTTTGGGGGCCAACATATGGAATGTTGTAAGAAAAATGCTTCTTTTTGCATCTATTGTCCTCCTCTTTTCTTTTTGGACTTATGAGGCTCTTTTTTTATTAATATTTGCACTAGGACGCTAGTCCATATGCTCTGACCCCTAATAACATGTTGAGATTGGCTATACTCCTGATTGGCTTTTTTTAACTTTCCTATAAGTCTCTATCATATGGTAGAAAGGGTACCCAGAGCTTGTAAATTAAATGTCAATAGTGGACTGCAGCACCTATTATGCCACCGCTAAACTGACAATGGAAAATATGCCTGCAGCTCTGTCACTAATAATATGGTTGTGAATGTTTGGACTGCAAATTTGACCTGTTAGCATAACCTCTTTGACAGGCCTAAACTCTCCTTTAAATATTAATAGGTCATCCCTAATTACGCCTTAAGTAAGGCAGGATGCATGATATTTAGGAGTCATTGAAATCTGTGATTGCTCTACAATGATTGACTTACATGTTTATGACACCCAGTATGCCAGTGAGCTGCACAGTGTTGTTGGTAATCATTAGAGGTGTATTGGTCAAATCCAGACTGAACTTGAGAGTGTTTCTCATTTGCTTACCAGACGTGTGTAGACAACAATATCCACACTCCATCTTATACATGCCTTGATAATTTACATGTATTACAGGCACTTGTTCATATGATTAAGCTCATTCTTTGTTCAACTTTCTTTTGTTCTTGTTTGATCATTTCCTTTTGCTTTCATTTTTCTCTACTTCAGTCATATTACCATCTGTTACTGACTGTGATTGTTTTGAAATCTGATTCAGTGGGCCTGACCAACCAGCATCCGATGATGTCTAACTCTCTTTGGCTACAGCCTGCAGTCCGGAAAAATGTCCTAATATGAAGAAAAATCATCATTGGGCCCAACGCTGACCAGCATTTGATCGAACAATTCCTGTGCGCGAAGACCAGACTTTTCCTGCTTAGCCTCTTTCGCTACACCGTCATCAAGACTTCGTCCTTTGTCAACCCATTGTTGACGAGCCTGTCTTTGGACCCAGCCAGCAGCACTGGCCCACTGAAAATTCTACCTCCTTGAAAATTCTCTAAGTGTGAACATTACTTTTTATTCGACATCAATCCAACCAGGATATTCAACCCATTCTCCATGGCAGTCTGCCTTAAACCTCACCTTTGTTCAGGTCCAGTGCAACCAGTTGCCCACCATTGGCACTTTGTGCTTTTTGCTGCTATTTTTATTTATCTATTTTTATAAATTGCAGTGAGATTTTTATTGTGTTGTGTTTTCAATTTTTTATTTGTTTTGGAACTTCTAAATTCTTTACACATTTACGAAAATTCCACCCGTCCGCTCTGTGCTACAGCTGCTAACGATTAAGCGCAGGTTTAAATTTCTGAAACCTTTCTGGATCTAAGCAACATATCGAAATTGTGACTTGTGGTGGACTAAAATTATCTGTAACTAATAATCCTCTTTCTCACACATGTCATACATCCCTTGCTCTAATCATACTCCCTCATGAGACCTGCCCTGGGAGACTGAATACAATCCTGTACACCTTATTCTAAATTATTTAAATATACAAGATATATTTTATCACTGGGCTATTTCAAAAGTACGTGTTGGGCAAGGTAAGTTCTAATAAAATGTCAAGGCTTGGGATAGGTTTAGGTTTGGCTATGGACAGGTTGCATGATCAGTCATGTTGTAGGGTCAATTATGTGGATAATGAAAGGTAGAAGATGGAATAGTAAGGGAAACCAACACATATGCAGTAAATGTGCTAGAAAGGTGGCATGTGCTTAGATGGGATTGTTACTTTGTGAGTTGGTAAAACAGCATGGAGTTTGTGGTAGGAGACAGTAGGGAATGTACTTTTTCTGCTACTGATTGCTTTCAATGCTAGGCTCAGACAGAAACATAGGAGGCTGGATAATTTGTGGAAAGATGGGTTTCTGTGCTTGGAAACAACAAAGGAATACCTTAACAAATGTAGCAGTTATCATTGGGAATGGAAAGTGACTTACTGTTAGACCTGGCATCCTTGGTGTGGTCTACCATGTCTTTTTTGCCTCTGCTTTCCATGTTTTGACTATGTGCTGGATTTTGTTTTTGCTGGTTTTGGTACTCTGAGCACTTTACCACTGCTGTCCAGTGCTAAAGTGCAAGTGCAAGTGCTCCCTGTGTAAATTGCATGTGTAATTGGGGTTTTCCATGACTGGCATGTAATTGGTTTACTAGTAAATCCCTAGTAAAATGCACTATAGGTGCCCAGGGCCTGTAAATCAAATGCTACTAGTGGGCCTGCAGCACTGATTGGCCACCCATGTGAGTAGTCCTGTAAACATGGTCAGGCCTGCCACTGCAGTGTCTGTGTGTGCAGTTGTAACCTTACAATTCAACCTGGTAAGTATATCTACTTGCCATGCCCAAACCTTCTCTTTTTATACATGTAAGGCACCCCGTAAGGTAGGCCCTAGGTACCCCCATGGGCAGTGTGCAACATATGTCAAATGTGGGGCATGTACTGATGAGTTTTACATGTCCTAACAGTGAAATACTACCCAATATGGTTTTCACTGTTGCAAGGCCTATCTCTCTCATAGGTTAACATGGATCTGCCTTTAAATATTTTTGAAGTGCAGTTTCCCTTTGGGAGCAGATAGAAATGTGGAGTTTGGGGTCTCTGAGCTTTTGGTAAAGTTGGTTTCTAGATTGTCAGTTTTGAAAATACCACGTTTAGAAAATGGGGATTTTGTTGCTTAAACCATTCTGTGACTCTGCCAGCTTGTATATTCCCCATCTGGATCAGACTGACAGTTGGGCTGTTGTGAATTCCCTCTAGGCAGTAACACAAAGGGAGCTGGGGGGCCATCTGCGCTAGAGTGGAGCGAGGAGTGGTCACTTACACCTGAATGGGCTGTGCCTGCCCTCACACAATGCAGTCTACAACATTCTGGTGTGTGTCTGGGGCCAGGCCTGGGCAAGTCAGCATCTTGTGAACAAGAGAGGCTTTCCGTTGAAGTTTGCCAACTTCAAAGGCAAAAAGGGGTATAAGTAGTGGACCCAAAACCCCATATTTATGGATTACTTCTGGAACCAAGATAACCCTCTGCCATGGAGAAGAGCTGAAGAGCTGGAGGAGAATTACCACCCTTTTACCTGTGACTGTGCTTTGCTGGGTTGACCTGTGGTTGCTGCTTCTGCCTGAAATAGGACAAAGACTGGACTTTGTGGTATGTTCCTGCCTGTGAAGTGTCTCCAAGGTCCTGGACTGAGCTTGCCTCCTGTTTGAAGTCTCAGGGCTATCAAAGACTTCCTCTGCCAGCACTTGGACTCTCTGCTGAGCCTCCTTCCCTGCCAAGTGGTACCCTATCCAGTCTATGTGCCCTTGAAAGGTGAAGCTGGTAGAACAAGGACTAAAATCCACGAACAGGAAGCTGTGCAGGGAAAATTTAGATGCACCACCTGCAACGTGGCTGGAAAAATGATGCACCACCCACCTCATAGCTGAAATTGACGGACCACCTGCATTGCAGCTGGGAAATTGACGCAACAACTGCTTGCAGCTGCTGAAAACAATGTAAACCCCATGCAGCATGATTTTCCATCACCATGAGGCCGGATTTCACACGCATGATCGCTAAGCGTCAAAATCAATGTGAACCTGCATGCCCCATCTGGAAATCAACATATCGCTCATTTGCAGGAGAGAAAAATAATGCATTGCCTACCTGACCGGAGAAGAAACAACACACAGCCTCACTTGTGAGATAGTAATTGATGCTTCGATAATTTGTCCGATGCACGCTCAACCGTGTGGCTCTATTTTTGATGCAAACCAGGTACTTTGCGTAACAAAGGAGTTTCCATTGTTTTCTATGGAGTAAGAATTTATTATTTTGAAAATTCATTACTCTACTTGTGTATGTGTAAGTTTTGTTGTTTTCATCTAGTTTGATTTAGATAAATATTGCATATTTTTCTAAACTGATGTGGTGTCCATTTTGTGGTGTTTTCACTGTCTTACTGTGTGTGTTGGTACAAATACTTTACACATTGCCTTTGAGACAAGCCTGACTGCTTGTGCCCAGCTACCAAGGGGGTGAGCAGGGGTTATCTTAAGTGAGTATCTCCCTTGCCCTGATTGAGTGAGGTCCCTGCTTGGACAGAGTGCAAACTGACTGCCAACCAGAGACCCCATTTCTAACACTTACTATTCATCGCAGTAGCCGCAACTTTCCCTCTCTCAACAGGATAGTCTGCTTCCTCCTCTGTAACTGCTCTGCTTGGAGTACTTGAGAAACTAGATAAAACTTAATGCACATATTTAGAATAGCAATACCAACTAATATTTTGCTCTCTTACTTGACATTATAAAATGTCATTTCAGATGTGTTAGACATGACAGCTTTACGGTAGTCTTCTCCCCAACTGTTTGCCTGCCTCACTCCATCTTCTGACCTTATTTTTGTTGGTTTTAGGACTCTGTGCACTTTACTACTAACCAATGCTAAAGTGCTCCTGTTCTCTCCTCTAAATCCTGGTAACATTAGCCTAACCATAATTGGCATATTGATTTTGTATAGGTCCCTAGTAAAAGTGCACTACACGTGCCTAGGGCCTGTAAAGTAAATGTTACTAGTGGGCCTGCAGCACTCACTGTGCCACCCACTCACCATGGCTCAAGCCTGCCATTTCCACTTGGCATTTAAAACCCTTTGTCAAGCCTTCAACTCCTCCTTTGTTTACACATACTTCACCCATAAGGTAGGCCCTAGGCTGTCCATAGAACGGGGTGCTCTGCAAATAAAAGGTAGGACATAGATTTTTTAAGTTTTGCGTGTCCTGGTAATGAAAAACACTTAGGTTCATTTTCACTACTGTGAGGCTTAGGCCTCTCATTGGCTAACTTTGGAAATACACTTTTAAGCTGTATTTGCTGATTAGAAAGGACCAGCAGTGTCATGTTTTATAATCTCGAATGGTCATCATAAATCATCTTTACTGGTAAATTTGGGTTTAACATTACTTTTTAAGAAATACCAATTTTGTGTGGTGTTTTCACTGTTTTACTGTTTCAAGTTTGGCACAAATACTTTACACATAGCCTTGTAAATTAAGCCTGACTGCTCTGTGCTAAACTGCCATGAGACTGAGCACAGATTAACTTCTAGTGTGTATCTGGTTTACCGGGACTGGGATTGTGGTTCCTGCTTGGACAGGGTGCATACCTCTGCCAACTAGAAACCCCATTTTTAAGAAGATGTCATCAGTGATGTGATTAATGATGTGAAAATGTCAAAGTGATGTAATATGTAAAGTTATTAGCAGTACCGGGCAGGGGAGCATGTTATATTTAGTTTACAGAACTATAATTAGCACTGTTTTGTTGGTTTAAAATGTAAAACTATAGCTGCCATTGCCACCTTACTATACCATCCCTATACCCTTTGTTTTTCTTTAATGCATTTCTAAGGCTTTTTCAATGTAAGTTAATGTCATTTTTCAATACCTAATTCTAAAGTCACTTTAACCTTTGGTTTGTTTTTTTCAGTAACTTTTTTTGTTTTTTTTACTGTAAGGTAAGAGGCAAGAAATTCCAAGCACCTCTATGGGTGGAAACCTCCAGAACCTTCTCCAACTTCAAAATGGCCACCAGGTATAAATATTGGACACTCAGACCCAACTCTTCTGTACACTTCTGGACCTGTGAAAGAATCAGACCGGCGATTGTGCTGCTCTGCAAGTCAGACTGCCCCTCTGTCGTCCTACTGCCATGCTGCTCTGCTGCCTGCGTGAAGGACTGGATCTGTGTATTGAACCCAGGACTACCAGAGTGTGGCCAGAACCAACATAGGGTGACACATCTCCTTGCAGTTACTTCAGAACCACTGCAGCCCAACACATCGCCAATTCCAAGCCTCACCTCACAGCCCACAGTCTCCTTGGAACCAATGCTGTGCGATGCATCCTCAGAGAGGCCTAAGCAACGCAAGCACATGGTCAATGCCATCCTCAATGACACAGGACTATGCATCACAGCCCCACAGCTTCTTCAGAACAGCTGGACTTCACAAAACAAGTCCCTTATTAATGGCAATGTCAAAGACAATGCACACTTCAGATCACATCCTCACAGCTCCGTGGAACCGTAGCTACATGACACATCTTTGACACAGGACTGCACAACGCTCCATGGACAGAATTTAGGGATTGTGGTTCCTGCTTGGACAGGGTGCATACCTCTGCCAACTAGAAACCCAATTTTTAACAAGATGTCATCAGTGATTAATGATGTGAAAATGTCATAAGTGATGTAATATGTAAAGTTATTAGCAGGACCAGGTAGGGGAGCATGTTATAGTTAGTTTACAGAACTATAATTAGCACTTTTCACTGTTTTTTTTGTTTAAAATGTAAAACTATGGCTGCCATTGGCACCTTACTATACCATCCCTATAACCTTTGTTTTTCTTTAATGAGTTTCTAAGGTTTATTCAATGTAAGTTAATGTCATTTTTCAATACCTAATCTATAGTCACTTTCACTTTTGGTTTGTTTTTTTCAGTAACTTTTGGGATTTTTTACTGTAAGGTAAGATCTTATTACAAGCAATAAGTCTACAGTTGTCTCCTTTTGAGAACCAAATACACCATCGCATCATTTCCCTCTCTCAGGATACCGAATTAGAAGAGTCCTAGGCCTACTCGGGTTAGGTGGTGTGAAATCCTAATTCAGTGGCAAGCACCAATAACACTCAATAAATTGTTATTGACTCAATGCTCTTTCTTTTGGAAAAAAAGTACATTTATTACAGACATTACTTAATACTACACATTAAGGGCCATATTTATACTTTTTGACGCACAACTGCACCAACGCAGTTGTGCGTCAAAAATGTTAACGCCGGCTAACGCCATTCCAAAGCGCCATGTGGGCACCTTATTTATGGAATGACGTTAGCCGGCGGAGCTGACTGGTGTGCGTAAAAAAAAATGACCCACACCAGGCAGCACCGGCGTAGGGGGAAATGGAGCTTGGGCGTCCAAAAATGGGGCAAGTCGGTCTGAGGCAAAAAATCTGCCTCAACCCGATTTGCGCCATTTTTTTTGACTCCCACCCTCCATTGACATGACTCCTGTCTTAGCAAAGACAGGAGTCATGCCCCCTTGCCCAATGGCCATGCCCAGGGGACTTATGTCCCCTGGGCATGGTCATTGGGCATAGTGGCATGTAGGGGGGCACAAATCAGGCCCCCCTATGCCACAAAAAAATATATATATATATACTTACCTGAACTTACCTTAAGTTCCCTGGGATGGGTCCCTCCATCCTTGGGCATCCTCCTGGGGTGGGCAAGGGTGGCAGGGGGTGTCCCTGGGGGCATGGTAGGGCACCTCTGGGCTCCTTCCGAGCCCACAGGTCCCTTAACGCCTGCCCTGACCAGGCGTTAAAAAATGACGCAAAAGCGGCTGGACGTCATTTTTTTTGACCCGCCCACTCCCGTCCGTCATTTTTGCACGGGAGTTTAAATAAGGCGCACATGCCTTGGAGTCATTTTTTAGACGGGAACGCCTACCTTGCATATCATTAACGCAAGGTAGGTGTCCACGCTAAAAAAATGACGCAAACTCCAAGATCTTTGGCGCTAGACGGGTCTAATGCCAAAGTATAAATATGGAGTTAGCTTTGCGTCGGATTTGGGTAAAAAAAAACAATGCAATTTTGGCGCAAACAGAGTATAAATATGCCCCTAAATGGATGGCATTCCTTTTGTGATACCCTCAAATCAAATTTTACAACCATAATAACAATCCCCCTTCTCTATCAGATGCAACATCACAACATAAGGGTTTGTCATTTTAAATAGGTCACATCTACAGGGTTTGTCAAGTGGTCAAGAAATCAATATATAAAAGGCATGCCTAATAACTTTACCATGAGGTCAAAACACTAATAAGTCAGTCTCATTTCATGATCAATAACCATAACCCAGTGCATTCATTATTATTAAGAAGATTTAACTATTTTAAATAAAGCACTCTGGATCAAAACAACCATAAACAGATGTTGAGTCTTCATTTAACACTTGCTCAGGCCATACAATGAAGCCAGAGGACAAGGGATCCCCACACCCCAGCTGAAAAGCATATAGAATGTGTTAAACATTATGAAAATCTCTTGTGGGGTCATATTGGACCTGACACTCTTGTTGTAGTTTTCCCCCAATGTTTTGCCTCCCAATCACTTGTTTTTGCTCATTTTATTTTGCTGGCTTTAAATCTCTGCGCACTTTACCACTGCTAATCAGTGCGAAAGTGCTTATGCTGTCTTCTTTAAACATGGTAACATTGGCTTACACGCAACTGGCATATATAAGTTGCTTATAAGTTACTTATAAGTACAATGTGCATCCAGGGCCTGTAAATGTAATGTTAACAGTGTGTCTGCAGCACTCATTGTGCCATCTACTTCAATAGCCCTTTACACAGTCTTAGGCCTGCCACTGCAGCCTGTGTGTGCAGTTTTTAAACTGCCATTTCGACCTGGCAAAATAAAACTTTTGCCAGGCCTAAACCATCCTTTTTGATAATTAGAAGTCACACCTAGGGCAGACCCTAAACAGCTATAAGCTCTTAAATAAATTTTTCACTAATGCAAGGCCAATATGTTCTATCTTTCAAGTGGGAGAAAGTTGGATTGTCGAGTTTGGTGTCTAAAGAATTGTAATTTAAAACCGTCTTTAAGAGTAAAGCCGGATTTCAGTCACAATACTGAAAATACCACTTTTAGAAAGTTGGTGTTTTCATCTCCTTTTAGTGACTGCAGCTTGTTCCGGTGTCACATGTCTAGGTGTAGCTGGCTGTTGGTCTCTGTATATTTCACCAGACAGTGAGAAAAAGAAGCACAGGTATTGGCAGGATGGTCATCTCTGACGTGATGAGGGGAAAAGCTGTCACCTACCATGCTTGCACCTCACAAACACTCTGCCTGAGCACACTCACAAAGGATTTGACACTAGTCTATTGTAAACCCAGACAATCAGAGGCCAGGGCAGGGAGGCAAGAAATTCCAAGCACCTCTAGGGGTGGAAACCTCCAGAACCTTCTCCAACTTCAAAATGGCCACCAGGTATAAATATTGGACACTCAGACCCAACTCATCAGTACACTTCTGGACCTGTGAAAGAATCAGAAGGACTATTGTGCTGCTCTGCAAGTCAGACTGCCCCTCTGTCGTCCCACTGCCATGCTGCTCTGCTGCCAGCGTGAAGGACTGGATCTGCGTATTAAACCCAGGACTACCAGAGTGACTCCAAGGGCTAGTTGCCTGGCTTCCTGATCAAAGCCTCAGGGACAGAAAAGGCTCCAACCACCTTGAACCCAGCACTTGGACACAGTTTGCTGTGTGTCTTACCTCCCAAGTGGTGCCACCTAATCCTGGACCATTGGAAATGGGTCTGAAGGTGCTCTGCTATCCCAGCTATGGTCAGAACCAACATAGGGTGACACATCTTGCAGTTACTTCAGAACCACTGCAGCCCAACACATCGCCAGTTCCAAGCCTCACCTCACAGCCCACAGTCTCCTTGGAACCAATGCTGTGCGATGCATCCCCAGGGAGGCCTAAGCAATGCAAGTGCATGGTCAATGCCATCCTCGATGACACAGGACTATGCATCACAGACCCACAGCTTCTTCAGAACCGCCGGACTTCACAAAACAAGTCCCTCATTAATGGCAACGTCAACAACAATGCAGACTTCACATCACATCCTCACAGCTCCGTGGAACCGTAGCTACATGACACATCTTTGACACAGGATTGCACAACGCTCCATGGACAGAATTTCAGGTACTTTGTTTAGAGGGCCTTCCCCTGTATTCAGCCTGTGCTCCATTGTGGTCAGCCTGAACTTGTGACTTTGTCCTTGGGTGGCACAAACAGATGCTTTGTGCTTCTAGACACTATTTTCACTCAAAACTTTAAAATTGTGAATTGTTGGGGGCACTGTAGGAGGCCCAAGGCCCCCATGACAATACCGGCTTACCAGCCAGTGAGCATTCAAGGGTGCCACACAAGAACCTAACCGATTTATTTTTTATTTAATTATTTGGAGGTTCTTAAGTCCCCCCAGAGGAAGCCACAACTCTAGGTCCTGTTGAGTGGTGCATGGATAGGCCAAAGGTCCCCAAAGCCGTACTTGCTCCCCAACCAGCACCCATCCTCTGGGCCAGAATGGGAGCTGCTATTGTTGTCTGCTCTCCAACTGGAGAAGAGAAATCTTCTTTTATGCTTCTGCTGGACTGGAGTAATCCAGTATCGTCTGCCTGCATTGTCATGGGGAACAAGGAAGAGGGCCACAGACACATCCTACTCCCCTACTCCCTAGTATAGTTAAATAATTAATAGGCTTGCATGGGCCCAAGGGAATCAGGTCCCAGGGGACAAAAGTTGGCTCAAGGTGGGGGCTGACACACATCCATTCAATATTAGAAAATAAAAAATGCAGTGACTCCCGAGGCTCTGGCCCCCCAAGAGAATTTTATGGCAATGGGCATAACACATTTCTTTTTAAAAAATCAGACATTCCTGTGGTACTCCTGTGAGACCCCAAAACAAACATTTTGTCCCCTTGGTTCCATATGTGATCCCCATAAGGCCTAAGGGTCAGGGCATCCCAACTCTGTCCCCTATAGGTCATTGTATTTTTTCAGGATACAGAGACTGAGTCCTAAGAGTCCTAAAATGCCCACCCAACATCTCAGTTGATGTTGATGGCAGTAAATCAGATGTTGCTATGTTATGTTATTTATAAAGCGGACTATCACCAGCATGGGTATCCTGCCACTGAGCGTGGGTGTGTGCCTTGACCTGTCTATGGTTGGTTAGTTACTTGAACACCTAGGTGTTCAGCTTCTTGTGGAATTCACCAAGAGAGGAGGTACTGATGGGGAGTAGGAGGTCATTCCATGCTTTAGGAGCAATGTAAGAGAATGCCCGTCCTTTAGACCTAGTTCTGTATGTGCATAAGGTGTGTGTGTGAGTACGAGTTCTGCAGAGCAGAGGAGTCTATCTGATTGAATGAAGGAGATATGACTGTTCAGGTAGTTCCCTGAGGTGTGGTGTGATGTGAGTTCTGTGTGGGAGGCTAAAGATGAGTTTGACTACCAAGTTCTGGATGGTTCGTAGTCTCCTAGTGAGTTGCTTTGTGAACTCAGCATAGACGGTGTTCCCATTGTCCAACTTACTGGTGACTATGGCATGAGTGAATGTTTTTCTACTGCCTTTTTCTAGTGCTTCTAGTTTGCTTGGGAGCCATTTCAAAATCTTCCTCAGCATCCTCAGGGTTTGGAAGTAGAATGTAGTGACTTGTGCTGTCATGTCTAGTTTGCTGTTGAGCATTATTCTGAGGATCGTGGCATAGGTTCTGGCTCTAGATATGTCTGAGTTTGACCAGCCACCAGTTGGAGTCCCATGGTGAGGTGTTCTTCCCAAAAGTCACTACTTTGTCTTGTCACTGTTGAGCTTGAGACAATTGGCGTTCAGTTACTGACTTCGGTCATGCAGGTGGTGAACTTGGTTCTTGTGCTAGGAGTCTTTTGCGATAGGGAGAATATGAGCTGTGTGTCATCTGTACAGGAGAAGATGTTGATATCATGTGTACAAATGACATTATGCTGAAGAATTATGTATGTGTTGAAAAGGGTGGGGCTGAGCAAAGAGCCTTGAGACACTCCACAAATGAGTTTATGGGCTTCAAATGAGGAAGGTGCCAGACTGACAGCTTATGTTCTGCCCGTTCAGAAGGAGCAGATCCAGCAAAGAATGGGTCTTTGGATGCCAAGCTCATGCAAATGTCTGAAGAGGATGGAGTAGTTTGCAGAGATTTCCAGGAGAATATGGGATACTGTGTCTCCACTTTCAAGGATCATGTAGATGTTGTCTTGTTGCATAGGCTCTCATTATTCTAATGAGACTACTGGATTTTGAGCAGCAGGATCGTCCCTGGTGTGGGAGACTGAGTCTAACCCACTGCGGGTAACACCTGTCGCTCTAAATCCGGGTTTTGCTCTGGCTAACAAGCAGTACCTCATACCTACCAGAGGATAGTGATGATTGGGCAGCCGAGCGCATGACATATTAGGCTTCCCAGGGAAGTCATGGTCACTCAGGTCGCATCCGGTTCTCTCATTTACAATTCAGTCTCATATATAAATGACAAGCAGAAGCAGTATATGTTTCAATAATGAGTTTAATAAAACAACTGCATCTTAGATAGCAAAGTGTGAGCTGCAATAACCAGGACAACACAACATGACAGTATTAAAATTGTGACGAGAAGAGTGAAGCATAAAAACAATGCTATCATATTGTCACTATGATCAATGGACTATTTCCTATCTAGGTTGTAATTTGAGCACAGCATGTTAAGCTCTAATTCTGCCTTTCAGGTTCCCCTGGGAAGACATCAACCCCCATACCTGAGCAAAGGCCTGTAGTCTGCTTTAGCATCTGAAGTGAATCATTCAGCAATCAGCATACAGTTGTGGTTCCGTGGCTAGATTCTCCCTCCAACATGTAAGGGACAAGGAAGTGTTTATATAACAACACAGCTGATGTTCTGAGAAAATGTCTCTACGTAAGGATGTGTATTTTCTACAAATGTTGGAAACTAAACTTCTACCACGTTCACTGGCAATGTACCGAACTGTAGCCTTGAATGAAGCACAGAGTGATCAAAGATGTCTTGTTTGAGAACAGAGTGCTAGGCTATGCAAAAACAGTTAGATAGATGAAAATAAAACAAGACCATAAAAATGGTTATTGTAATAACAATGCGAAGCCGAATAAAATATATCTAGGTTAAAGTGCAAAGCGGCCTAGTGTGTTTAAATAACGTGCATGGAGCTATAACTAAAATGGCTACACCACAGTCTGTGGTGGCAATGAGTGCTGTTTCTGTACTGTGGTTGGGCCTAAATCAGGACTATGTGGCATGAAATGGCTGATGGCTGCTGAGGTGGTCTCTGAGGTATCGGTTGATTTGTTTCTCTATGACCTTTTGCCGGATATGGTATCATCGAGATGGGTCTGTAGAAAGTGTGGCTGAGTCAGATGATGATTTCTTGAGCAGGGACATGATGTTGGAATGTTTACTGGTGATTTAAAAAAGATGTTGTACTATTGGTTGTATCTGCACTTTTAGTATTACTACAGTCATAGTGGCTAACATATGACCTTGTACTATCAAAGATTCCTTTGCTGATGCAAGGCATTTTGTTAAAGGATTTGTAATCTGGATTGAAATGTCTGCACTCTTTCTTTCTGAACTGAAATTATACTCTTCCCATTTGTATCTAAACTAGTCCTCCCTGTGCTGGGATCAAATCTGACTTTGCCATGCTCCAGAGGAATCGAAATCCCTTAAGTTCTTGGCATACTAATGTTCTATGGAGCAAAGACCAGTAGGTCATCTAGGTAAGGAACTAACTGAACTTCCATTAATTGAAGATGTGCAATTACTGAAGAAAATACCCTTGTAAATACTCCTAGAGCACTGGTTATTCCAAATTGGAGAACTCTTAATTGATAGTGAATCTCACTCAAATCAACTCTCAGGAACCCTTGGGACCACAGATAGATGGGAACACTAAAGCATGCACCCAGAAGATCTGTTGTATTGATGAAGTCCCCTTGAGACATTAGAGAAATTATTGTCTTCAAAAACACCTTCTCAGATCCACAATTGATCCTTCTTCTCCAGAAGGCACTTTCCACAGAGAATTGGATTGAATAAAATCTGCATTTTCTTTTTTTTTCTGGTGGGTCTTTACTAATTACTCCTTTCTTCATCAATATGTGTACTGCTTCTAATAATGATTCTCTTTTATTCAAATCTAATGGAAAAGGTGTTTTTTAGGTGTTCTCTGATGTTGGGTACTTGTATTCAATTTGGTAACCTTCTCTTTTTCCATCAAATGATTTAATCATGCACACACTGGAAGTGTTTCTTTCTTGGCATAGTCATACTTTAGGTGTTTGGGATGCTCCAACTGAGTTCATGGGTCAGTGTTTGTCTCCAAAGGTGGCTTCCCAACCACAAGCCCTCTAATGAAGGTGCTTTCTCATCTGTCGTTCTCTCCAATGTGATAAAAAGGATCTTGATCTTTGAGATTTAAACTATAGTAAATGTTTCTTTTTGTCAGCTGACTTTTAAAGAATATTACATAATTTTTCTCTAAATAATTACTGACTTTTGAAGAGTAAAGTGTGTTATCAATAATCTTTGAGCCACTTGTATCTTCAACTGCCTTAATCTTAAATCACTTCTGCCTGTCGTAATCACTCGAGTAGTTGCGATAATGACACATAAAATATCAAAATTAGGTCTGTAAAAAAAGTCTAATTAGTTCCCTATGTACAAGCACTTCTGAGCAACAGCACAATTATCTCCAGTCTCTACAATCTCAAAGAGGTGCTGCAAATGAATTGCACATCGAAAACAAACATGAATTGCTGCATATGCTTGTTTCAAAGAATCTTCTATTTGCTCATCAATTGGACCTGAAGGCATAATCCTTTGTAGTCTGTACCATATAGTGTGATACGCTTCTAATAAATAGTTAAACTTCACATTCTGTGGAAAGCCTCTTTCAAAGTCTATTAAAGGGTATCTCATTGATAAAAGGTGTGTTAACAAAGTTTTTATATATGTTTTGATTCTCTTATTAAAATGTCTTTGATGACATTATGTGGAGGTAGTGCATCATTAGGAGCCGAGCTATAGATCTACTCATCTGCGCTTTATGAAGACTTGTAAGAGCAAAATAAATTTTGTCATTAATATGCTTGTTGGAAATGGCCCTTTCTGCATGGTCATCCCTAGACTTTTTGACTTCTCGCTCCCCTTTTTGCCCAGTTCGTTTTTGCTGGCTTTAGGACTCCCGGCACTTTACCACCGCTAAACAGTGCTAAATTGCTTGTGCTCTCTCCTTAATACATGGTAGAATTGGCATATAGCCAAATGGCATATTTAATTTACATGTAAGTCCCTAGTAAAGTTCACTACCTGTGCTTAGGGCCAGAAAATTAAGTGCTACTAGTGGGCCTGGGCCTGCAGCACTTATTGTACCACTCACTTAAGTATCCCTTTAAACAGTGGTGGATTCTTCATGAGGGCAGTTGAGCATAGCCCCCATGCTGGCTGAGAGCCACACCAGAAAAAATAAAATGGCTGTGCAGCAGCCAGCCTACCTCGACCCCTCAGACTTGCGGGTAGTGTCCTCTGCTGCTGGTTGGCAGCATGGAGGACTGAAGAATGGCTGACCTGACCTGACAAAGTACACATGTCACTTTGGCCGGCAGTCTTGTGCCGGTCAAAGTGACATGCACACTTTGAAGCTCCGCTCCATCCAATCCAGGCAATTCTCTCATGCTGGTTAACAGTATGAGAGCAGCTTCTGGATTAGTTAGGGGCACTCTTCGTGCCTTAGACAGCAGAAGAACACCAAGAAGGGTGTGCAGCCCATAGGTAAGTACCATTTTATTTTATTTATTAGAAATGTGTTTATTTTGTAGTGAGTGGTGATGGTTTGATTTGGGCTTTTGGAGGGAGGAGTGATTTATTTTGCAATTTTAGAGGGAGGGGTGGTTTACTTTGGGCTTTTGGAGGGAGAGGGTGTTTTATTTTGTTTTTTGGGATTGGTGGAGCACTTCACTCGCTGCACCACTTTCAAAGTACACCAGCCTCCACTGCCTTTAAACATGTCTCAGGCCTGCCACTGGAGTGCCTGTGTGCACAGTTGTGAACTGCTGTGTCAACCTGGCAAAGTAAACCTTTTGCCAGGCCCAAACCTTCCTTTTTAATATACATCCCTCAGCCCTTAGGTAGTCCCTAGACAGCCCCAAGGGCAGGGTCCAGTGTGCCTAAAAAGTTAGACACGTACTTTCAAGTTTTATATGTTCTTTTAGTGAAAAACTCTTAAATTCACTTTTCACTACTACAAGGCCCATCTCTCTGATAGGTTAATATTGGGATTAGCTTATTGCATTTTATGAGTGCATATCATGATCTAGAAGAGATAAGACTTTTTGAGTTTGGTGTCTCTGAAATCACAATTTGAAATGCTAATTTATAGTGAAGTCAGATTTTAAAATGCAGGTCCACAAACACTACTTTTAGATAGTTGTCATTTTCTTCCTTTTGCCATTTGGTGCCTGCTGCCTGTTTCTGCTCACATGTCTGGGGTGGGGCAACAGCTGGGCTTTGTGTATTCCCCCTAGACAGCCTTACTTAATGGGAGCTTAAGGTGACCTGATGGGCCTTGAATTACCATCCTGGGCAGGGTTGGAGGGAGGAGCTGGCACAGCCTCACTAACACCTGAATAGGATATGACCTGTCTGTGCACAAAGGGCTGCATAACTCCCTGTAGTGAGTTTGGAGCCAGGGCAGGGACTCTGTGCACTTTGAAAGGAGGTCTTTAAAGTCTCCCATTTTTCAAAGGCCGAACTGGGTATGAGTACTAGACTCCTGACACCATCACTTGAGTACACTTCTGGACCTGTGGATACACCTGGCCCTCTGTGAGTCTGTTCTGCCAAGTGGTGCCACCCCAGTCCTGGGACCTAAGGTGACACATCCTCTGCTTCTGGAGCAGAATCGATTCATCCTTGCTGGTGTATGGAGAAAATTAATGCATAACCGCTCCTGCGTGGCTTGGAACCCGCCAACCAGAATCCCATAGCTGCTGTACCTCATATCTCGAAACCAATGCATCGCCTTCAGAACCGACACTGCGTAGTTTTACTAGGTGCAAGGTCCTTGCATCTCCATTGATGGCAGCCTCAAAGATGAAACCTGAACTCTGCATCACAGTCCCAACACTCATTAGAACTGACGTAATGCCTTGACTGAACAACTTATCCTCGACGTTGAAACATTGGGAACTAACAACACATCCTCACCACATCTCAGAACTGACACATCGCTACTGTTGAATGGAGAAATGTGATGTATCCTTTTTAGTGCATGGTACGGAACCGACGCATTGCTCTGCAACCCAGGTTAAAGCTATTTTGGTTCAGCAGGCCCAGCTGGAACCCTCTAGGTGGCCCGCGTCCCATCGCTGTTGACCTGAACTTTTGACTTTGTCCTGGTCCGGAGCAACCAGATATCCCCAGTTGGCATCACTGTTCTACAGTTTATTATTTTAAAATTCATAGCTCATGTTCTACTGATTGGATTTTTGTCATTTTAATCTTGTTTTATTTATTATTTTGAATTCTATTTTCTTAACCTGTTGTGGGATCCTTTTGTGTGGTGTTTTTACTGAAGTGTTACACAAATACTTTACACATTGCCTTCAACTTAAGCCTGACTGCTCTGTGCCAAGCTACCAGAGGGTAAGCACAGGTTAATTTGGGGTGTGCTTGTGCCTTAACATGACAAGAACTGTGGTTGCTGCTTGACCAGGGCTCTTACCTCACTAAACCAGCAACCCAACTTCTCACAATGCTATATTACATCCAGCCATTGGGTTCCTCGAATTTATATACCCCCATAGTGCTCAGTATTCATGATCTCTGCATCATTTAATGTAAAATTTGTTTTCTATGTGACCTCTTGCAATACACCAGTAATGGCTTTATGTAACATTTGCTGTAGATCATTTCACTTTGCATGTCACTTTTAAGTCTCTACTGCTAATTTGAAATGACGTATTGACTCCTGCTTGTGGTCTCCTTTACTTTTAGGGCTATTAACACTCTTGTTGTCTGTGAGAACTGCTTTGCCTGCCCCTAAGACAGTGCTCAATGCTTTCAAACACTCTTCCTGCCCAGAAGTCAGAAAAAAATTTATTTAGATAGGGTCCCTGGATTAGCACAGCTTCCCTCCACCACATTTACTACACCATTTAAGTCTCTGTCGGCGCTAAGAAACCGAAACAGGACATTTGAAGTCTGAGAAGTGGCAAATAAGTGCTCACTCTTGGTTAGTATTAAATCTTAATGATATGATATATGTAAGAAATCGAGTGATTGGTTGGGGGGGTGGAAGCCCCACTCGGAAACAACCACAATTCTTGTCAGGGTGAACCACAAAAGTTGTTAAATTACCCTGTACTTAACCCTGGCAGCTTAAAGCAAAGCATTCAGACTTAACTTAGAGATAATGGCCCTCATTACAACCCTGGCGGTCGGTGTTAAAGCGGCGGTAATACCGCCAACAGGCGGGCGGAAAAAAAATGGAATCACAACCATGGCGGAAACCGGCAACACAGACAGCCACTTTAACACTCCGACCGCCACTGCGGTAGAAACAAACACTGCGGCGGTAACCGCCAACAGACAGGCGGAAGACAATGTACCGCCCACTGTATTACAAGGCACCAATCCGCCAGCTTTTCCGGGGTGGTACCAACGCCATCAAAAGCATGGCGGAAACAGTCTTTGGAACGGAAACCACTCACCTTTCGACACCCAACGAGGAACCAGGACACCATGGAGCCCGAACTTCAGGTGTTACCAATGTTGGTTTACCTCCTCTTCTACCAGGAACATCAAAGACGGCGGGGACGACCACGGTGAGTACTGCACCTAGCAGACATGGGAGGGGGGAGGAAAAAGAGAGTGACTCACACACGCAACACGCAAGACCCCCACCCTCACCCACAACACCATACAAACAAATACATGCAACAACATTACATATACAGCCTGTAACCCTCTGGAAGAACGCAAGGACCAAATGAAATGATTGTAACGAGTGTAATCACCGAAAATCCAGATAGAGCAACATGTCTGTAAGAGATCAATATATACAAATATGTACAGCAACTACCCAAGTCCGGAAAGTGTTCCATTCAATGTCCGTGGACCAGTGGTCCCAAAATGCATGGGCGAAGCCCACACATGACACCTGCCTCAAAACGGCGAGAACACTGCTGGGGCATCAGTTTGAAAAATAAACAGGCACCTCAGGGGGAAGGGGAGGGGGGGCACCTAAGCCGGATAATGGGACGATGCCACTGCTCCACGAGGGGGCTCCATGCCCACTGCTTGCTCCTGGGGAGTGCAAAGCCACAGTCTGTCAAGTGGGTGGTTTGCCCACTGCTTGGTCCTGGGGAGTGCAAAGCCACAGTCTCTCAAGTGGGTGGTTTGCCCACTGCTTGGTCGTGGGTAGTGCAACAACACAGTCTCTCAAGTCTCTCAAGGGGGTGGTTTGCCCACTGCTTGCTCCTGGGGAGTACAAAGCCACATTCTCTCTAGTGGGTGGTTTGCCCACTGCTTGGTCCTGGGGAGTACAAAGCCACAGTCTCTCAAGTGGGTGACATGTTCCACTGGTTCTGGAGGGGGCTTCATCCTGCCAAGGACTGGGGTAGTGGATGCTTTTTTCCACTGGTTCTGAAAGGTGCTTAGTGCCCAGAGTGCTTCATACTGTCAAGGACTGGAGCAGTGGATGTTTTTCTCCACTGGTTCTGGAGGGGGCTTTGTGCCCAGAGTGCTTTATCCTGCCAAGGACTGGGGTAGTAGATGCTTTTCTCCACTGGTTCTGGAGGGGGCTTAGTGCCCAGAGTGCTTCATCCTGCCAAGGACTGGGGTAGTGGATGTCTTTCTCCACTGGTTCTGGAGGGGGCATTGTGCCCAGAGTGCTTCATCCTGCCAAGGACTGGGATAGTGGATGCTTTTCTCCACTGGTTCTGGCGGGGGCTTAGTGCCCAGAGTGCTTCATCCTGCCAAGGACTGGGGTAGTGGATGTCTTTCTCCACTGGTTCTGGAGGGGGCTTTGTGCCCAGAGTGCTTTATCCTGCGAAGGACTGTGGTAGTGGTTGCTTTTCTCCACTGGTTACGGAAGGGGCTTAGTGCCCAGAGTGCTTCATCCTGCCAAGGACTGGGGTAGTGGATGTCTTTCTCCACTGGTTATGGAGGGGGGTTTGTGCCCAGAGCGCTTCATCCTGCCAATTACTGGGGTAATGGATGCTTTTCTTCACTGGCTCTGGAGGGGCCATGGTGGCCAGAGTGCTGCACATGGTGTGTGGCAGTTCCCATTCCCTCGTCTGGGTGTCAGAGCCACGAGATTTTCTGTGAACAGGTATCATGATGCTCCATAGGAGCAGAGACACACTCCACCCTGCGGCGACTTTGCCTGCCAACTACTGGTACTGCTAGTGCTGGTTGTGGTGCCTCATTTAGTGTTTGTAGGGTCCAGGACATCTCCTGCAGCCTCGGATGAACTGCACACTGCGGATGATGTTGATCTCGGCTGTGATGGCACTGTCTGAGCACGTCGCGGGGCAGGTGGCGGTGGGTGCAGCGGTGTCTGCGGCAGAGATGCTGCCGCTGATGCTGGTGTCCGCACCTGTGGAGGGAGACAGCAGGACGTCTCCTGCAGCCTTGGACAGCTGCCCACTGGGGAGTATGCTGGGAACTGTAGCAGAGGCAGCAGACGTGCAGATGGCGGTGAAGGTGGTGGTGCAGGTGGCAGTGCAGGTGGCGGTGGTTGCAGCTGTGGCCACCGCCGTACAGGTTGCTGTTCTGTCTTGCAGAAGGGGTGATACCAGTCCCTCACCCGGAGGCTCCGTGCCCTGAGCTGAATTCCCTTTAGCCTTGTGTCCCTTCCCGACTTTCCCAACCTTGGAAGTCGCTGCTGGGACCTTGGCACTGTCCTCTTTTGTCTTGGAGGAGGCCTTTCTGGGTGGTTGGTGCGGCTTTTCCCTATGGCATGTGGGCCCCTTCTTCACCTTGGCAGGTGGCAGAATAGGGTGATCCGTGGCCTCACTAGGTGGCACACTGGCAGCTCTGATGGGTGCCGCCCGCGATATTACTGTACTTGCAGGGACCACAGTGCTCGATAATTTCGTGTCTGAGGTGATGGGCTGGGATCTGGACATCCTGGCCCTAGGGGAAGGATGGAGGGAGGTGTAGGGAAGAGGTCAATGTTAGCCAGGAAAAGTTTTTTAGACACACTGGGATGGGAAGATGGAGGGGGTTTGGGAGTGGAGGAAGAGGTAGTGGTTGTAGGAGGTGTATGTCTGCTGAATTTGGGTGACAGTGCATGGGGTGGGGGCTGTTGTGATGTGGATGGCTGTTGAGTGGGTGTGTGCCTGCGTTTGTGTAATTTGGGAGGAGGGCTCACAGACACACTGGGAGAGGACACAGGGGACGTGTGCATGGTAGTGGGGGTGGTGATTGCACGTGAACGGTTTGTAGTGATGGGCGTGCTGGTGATAGAGGTAGTGGCTGAGGATGTAGTGCATGCAGGTGTGAGTGGAGATGGGACTGTGAGGGAGGAGGAGGATGTGGAGGAGGGAGACACAGTGGAGGCAGTGGATGTTGGTGTGTCTGCATGGGTATGGTGCTTGTGTGAGTGCCTGTGGGATGTGTGGTGCTTATGTTTGCCATGTCTACTCTTGTGTGTTGATGTGTCTGCATGCTGGTCTGATGGTGTGCTTGGGATAGGCTGAGGTAGAGGGGATTGGGTCTGGGTAGTGAAAGTTGGAGGGGGGAGGCTGGACACCGGGACAATAGCTGCCATCAATACTGAGGCCAGAGCCTGAAATGCTCTCTGTTGGGCTGCCACACCAGAATGAATGCCCTCCAGGTATGCATTTGTTTGCCGCAAATGCCTCTCGACACCCTGGATGCATTCAAAACGGTTGATTGCCCAACAGTGAGGGATCTCAGGAGGTCAATAGCCTCCTCGCTGAGGGCAGCAGGGCTAACTGAGGCAGGGCCTGAGGTGCATGGGGCGAAGGAGATGCCCACCCTACCGGGTGAGCCGGCACGGGAAACACAATGAGGGGCTGCTGGGAGGTCGGTGCTGGTAGGGGGGTGGCGACTGTACCTGGTGATGTGGTGGGCACAGAGGTGCCCGCCACCGCAAGGGTGCTCCCATCAGAGGAGGAGTCCATGTCACTGGTGTCTCCTCCTGTCCCCGTCATGGAGCTCCCCTCGCCCTCCATCCACCAGTGGATGCCTTCAGAGTCCGTAAATTCACCCTCCTGGGCCATGTGGTTTACAGCTCCCTCCTGCTCCGGTGCCACTGCTCCTCCGCCAAATGATGCTAATGCACACAAGGACAGGGTGACAAAACAAAAAGGGGAGGAAAGACAGAAGAGACACATGGTCAATGCCTGCAAGAACACCACCGTTGGCAGAAACAACACACAGTGAGCAGTCCTCTGCACTAGGCCATGAACTAACAGTTCAGGGGAAAATCACATGCCCATGGGGGACTGTGGCTAGACCCATTTATTGCACACCTGGAACCCACAGGAGCCTGACTAGGTGTAGATGGCCACTACCACTTTTGGGGTTGTAGTGCCACAGAGCCTGCCTAACAATGGACCTAGGGGAACCCACAGCCCACTTCCCCTACCCAGACATCTCATACAGCATGCACAGTCAGCTGAATGAGACTGTACTCACCCCCTTGTGGCTGCTGAGATGCCCTCAAGCACCCATCCAACTCAGGAGATGCAACTGCCAGGATCCAGAACATCAGGGGGTTCATGGTGCGACGGGCACCCCTTCCACGTTGGGAGGCCATCCCCAGCTGGAGTCTTCTTGCTCCATCGGCGCAGGTCCTCCCATCTTTTGCGGCAGTGGGTGCTCCGTCTATGGTAGACCCCAGGGTCCTCATTTCCTTGGCGATGGCACGCCAAATACCCTTCTTCTGCTGGGCACTGACCTATAGGAAAAATGAAGTAAGGATGGATTTTACTCCCGCGTCCGGGTCTTCTTAATCATTGGCCACAACTGCCCACCCTGGCCCAGAAACACATACACTGACCATCCTCAAATGCTGTCCTCTGCCCACCTCCCCTGTATCTTCCATCCACGCCACTCCATACATTCATGTCCCATCCATCATGCTCACAGTGTACTCACCTGTTTGTCTGGAGGACCATAGAGTAGCGTGTACTGGGGGAGGACCCCAGCCATCAGGTTGTCCAACTCCTCCGTGGTGAAGGCAGGGGCCCTTTCCACAGACACTGTAGCCATTGTCGCTTCCAGACTCAGGTCACAGCAGCACTTGCAGTGTAGGTCCTCTCCTGTTGAAGGTCAGGTATCAAGTGAGTGAACAGATAGAAAATGGCGGTCACGTCCGCGACGGTGCGTACCGTCAACGCCGGCGTACATCATCAATGGCTCCTGGCACCCATAGGGGCCAATGATAACCAATGCTGAATTGCGCTGTGGTTTCCGCACGCCTACCGCAACGCTGCACAATGCCAGAGCAGTTACCTCATTTCCCCTTGTCCCTCCTTACAGGTCAGACGGCCACCATTTCAGGGGGCCACATGGCAGGCCAACTAACTGCGTCACATCACTTTTGTGCAGGAATACGGACAGACAGCGCCACACACCGATTACATCACAATTGTTCTAGACACCCTTGTGAAACCTATGTGGTGTATGACCCTCTGATCACCCTTCTCCTCCATAAGGCACGTCCGCTGGGGCAGCTGATGAGATGGCGTCATCCTCTGGTGTACAGACCCCTGGTGGACCTGTCGACAATGGAAGACAGACACATCATTATCACCTACAGGCTTGATTGTGCCACAATCCATGAACTGTGTGCCAGTTGGAGCCAGACCTGATGTCAGCTATCTGCCATCCCACAGGAATTCCCCCTCTAGCGCAGGTGCTGTCAGTACTCCATTTCCTGGCATTTCCTGGCAAGTGGGTCTTTTCAAACTACAGTGGCCATAGCATCAGGGATGTCCCAGCCTATGTCGAAGACCGCGGCGCAATCCTGCAATGGTTAACATTGGACCCTATGAGTCCCAAGAGCCAATGACGATGTACGCAGGCGGTGACGGTACGCACCTCTGCGGACGTCACCGCCATTTTCTCTCTGTTCACTCACTTAATATCTGATCTTCGACAGAAGAAGACCTACACTACAAGTGCTGCTGTGACCTCAGTCTGGAAGAGACAATGGCTCATGTGTCTGGGGAAGGGCCCCTGACTTCAGCACTGAGGAGTTGGAGAAACTAGTGGATGGGGTCCCCCCAGTACAGGCTACTCTACGGTCCTCCAGACAAACAGGTAAGTACACTGTGAGCATGCCGAATGGGCAATGCCTGTGTGGAGTGGTGTGGATGTAAGATGGGGGGGAGAATGAGGCGTGCATGAAACGACGGTGAGTGCATGTGCGTCATGGCAAGGCTAGGGATGCGAGCCAATGACTGTGACGGTGCAGACAGTTATATCTTCTCCTTTTTCCCTGTACTATTCCTGTAGGTCAGCGCCCACCAGAAGAAGGATATTTGGCGTGCCATCACCAAGGAAGTCCGCTCTTCCACAGACGAAGCACCCACTGCCGGAAACGATGGGAAGACATTCGCCGCTGGAGCAAGAAGACGGCAGAGGGGTGCCCGTCGCACCATGACCCTCCTGATGTTCCGGATCCTGGTGGTGGCGTATCCGTAGTTGGATGGGCACTTGAGGGCATCACAGCAGCCACAAGGGGGTGAGTACACTCTCATTCAGCTGATTCTGCACGCATTGGAGGTGTCTCGGTGGGGGAGGTGAGCTGTGGGTTCCACTAGGCCAGGGCGAGTTTAGTAGGCAAGGTCCCTTCGTAAGGCAGGCCATGTGGCACCCCACCCCACCTGTGTTCAGAGCAAACTACACCTAGTCAGGCTCCTGTGACTTCCATGTGCAGCAATCGGGCATAGGCCTTGTACCCCATGTCCCTGTGATTAATTAGGGAACTCAAAGTGCACGGCTTCTGTGTCTGTAGTGTCCGCCAGCTGTAGCGTTATTGCATGCACTCAACATGTCTTTCTTCTGTCTTCCCCCCCTTTATGTGGTCTCCCTGTTCTTGTGTGCATTAGCATCATCAGGCGTAGGAGCAGTGGCACCGGAGCAGGAGGGAGCTGCATCCCACATGGCCCTGGAGGGCAACACAACGGAGTCTGAAGCCACCAGTGGGACGGAGAGTGAGGGGAGCTCCACGGCAGGGACAGGAGCTGAGACCAGCGACACGGACTCCACCTCTGATGGGAACTCCCTTGCGATGGTGGGCCCCTCTGTGCCCACCGCATCTACAGGTACAGCCGCCACCCCCCTACCAGCACCGCCCTCCCAGCAGCCTCTCAGCGTGTGCCCCGTGGCCGCTCACCCAGGAGGGTGGGCATCTCCTTCGCCCCAGGCACCTCAGGCCCTGCCCCAGTCAGCCCTGCTGCCCTCAGTGAGGAGGCCATTGACCTCCTTAGGTCCCTCACTGTTGGGCAGTCTACCATTTTGAATGCCATCCAGGGTGTAGAGAGGCAGTTGCAACAGACCAATGCATACCTGGTGGGCATTCATTCTGGTCAGGCAGCCCAGCAGCGAGCTTTTCAGACTCTGGCCTCAGCACTGATGGCAGTAATTGTCCCTGTTTCCAGCCTCCCCCCTCCAACTTCCTCCACCCAGACCCAAACCCCTGTACCTCAGCCTATCCCAAGTACACCATCAGACCAGCATGCACACACCTCAACACACAAGGGAAGCTCAGGCAAATATAAGCACCACACATCCCACAGGCACTCACACAAGCATCATACCCATGTACACATAGCAACATCCACTGCCTCCACTGTGTCCCCCTCCTCCTCGTCTCCCTCCTCCCTCCCTGTCTTGTCTCCACTCACACCTGCATGCACTACATCTTCAGCCACTACGTCCATCACCAGCACACCCATCAGCACACCCCGCTCACTTGCACTCACCACCCCCACTACCATTCACACATCCCCTGTGTCCTCTCCCAGTGTGTCTGTGAGCCAACCTCCCAAGGTACACAAACGCAGCCACACACCCACCCAACAGCCATCCACCTCACGACAGCCTCCAGCCCATGCACCTTCACCCAAAGTCAGAAAACGTACACCTCCTACAACCACTACCTCTTCCTCCATTCCCGAACCCCCTCCATCTACCCATCCCAGTGTGTCCCAAAAACTTTTCCTGTCCAACCTTGACCTCTTACCCTCACCTGCCCCACCCCTTCAGTCCTCTAGGGCCCTCCTTTCCAGGTCCCAACCCAGCACTTCAGCCACAACATCAGCGGGAACAGTGGTGCCAGCAGTAACCGGCTTCTGGAGTGCGCCAAGCAGCAGGGCAGCCAGTGTGCCAAGGAGCCAGACCACGGACAGTCCCCCACCTCAAAAGCATAAAAAGTTGGCCAGTGCCCGGCGGGTGAAAGGCAAAACATCTACCACCAAAGCCTCTCCCATGAGTACAGTTGGGAGTGGGAGAAATGCTGCGCCAACATCCAAGGTGGGGAAGGGGCACAGAAAGACAGGTAATTCGCCGAAAACCTGCACGGCGGACAAGACCGCCATAAGCACCACTGACAAGGACCCCGCTGCCAAGGACACCGCCGCCACAAGCACCACTTCACAGGACACCGCCGCCATCCGCACCGCTGCCAAGGACACAGCCGCCACAAGCACTGCTCTCAAGGACACCGCCGCCACAAGCACCTCTTCACAGGACAACGCTGCCACCAGCACCGCTGCCAAGGACACCGCCGCCACAAGCACCGCTGCCAAGGACACCGCCGCCACAAGCACCTCTTCACAGGACACCGCACCGCTGCCAAGGACACCACCACCAGAAGCACCACTTCACAGGACACCGCCACCACAAGCACCGCTGCCAAGGACACCGCCGCCACAAGCATCACTTCACAGGACACCGCCACCACCAGCACCGTTGCCGAGGGCACTGACGCCACAAGCACCTCTTCACAGGACACAGCCGCCACCAGCACCACTGCCAAGGACACCGCCGCCACAAGCACCACTTCACAGGACACCACCGCCACCAGCACAGCAGGCCAATGAGTGCCAAAAACCGCAAGGGCTACTGAGGCCGCCACGGGCAGGATGAAGCACTCCGGGCACCAAGCCCTCTCCAGAACCAGTGGAGTATCACATCCACTACCTCAGTCCTTGGCAGGATGAAGCACTCTGGGCACAAAGCCCCCTCCAGAACCAGTGGAGTATACCATCCACTACCTCAATCCTTGGCAGGACGAAGCACTCTGGGCACAAAGCCCCCTCCAGAACCAGTGGAGTATCACATCCACTACCTCAGTCCTTGGCAGGATGAAGCACTCTGGGCACAAAGCCCCCTCCAGAGCCAGAGGAGTATCACATCCACTACCTCAGTCATTGGCAGGATGAAGCACTCTGGGCATAAAGCCCCCTCCAGAACCAGTGGAGACTGTTATCCACTTGAGAGACTGTGGCTTAGCACTCCCCAGGATAAAGCAGTGGGCAAACCGTCCACTTGAGAGACTTGTGAGACTGTGGCTTAGCACTCCCCAGGATACAGCAGTGGGCAAACCACCCACTTGAGAGACTTGTGAGACTGTGGCTTAGCAGTCCCCAGGATACAGCAGTGGGCAAACCACCCACTTGAGAGACTTGTGAGACTGTGGCTTAGCACTCCCCAGGATACAGCAGTGGGCAAACCACCCACTTGAGAGACTTGTGAGAGTGTGGCTTAGCACTCCCCAGGATACAGCAGTGGGCAAACCACCCACTTGAGAGACTTGTGAGACTGTTGCTTTGCACTCCCCAGGATACAGCAGTGGGCAAACCACCCACTTGAGAGACTTGTGAGACTGTGGCTTTGCACTCCCCAGGATACAGCAGTGGGCATTGAGCCCCCTCGTGGATCTGGCGTTGTGCACTCATCCTGCTGTGGTGCCCCTCCTTCCCTTCCCCCTGAGGTGCCTGTTGTATTTCTATCTGATGGCCCAGCAGTGTTCTCTCCGTTTTGATCGGGTATCTTGTGTGGGCCTCGCCCATGCATTTTGGGCCCAGTGGTCCACGGACTTTAATGGTGGAATACCTTGGACTTGTATTCTTGGTGTATATCTTTGTTTATAGTGTATATATATATATTTTTGAGTAAGTTCAAATCATTTCCTTTTGTCTTTGCATTCTTCCGGGGTGGGGGGTGTAACTGTAATGTATCAATATGTATTGGTGTGTGTGTTGTAGTGGGTGAGGGTGGGGGTGGGGGTGTTGCGTGTTGCGTGTGTGTGTCACTCTTTTTTCCCTTCCCCCTCCCCTGTGTCGTAGGTGCAGTACTCACCGTGGTCGTCGCCGCCGGCGTTCGTGCTCCTGGTAGAGGAGCAGGAAGACAAAGGCAGGGAGAATCTGGAGTTCCGGTTCCATGGCATCCTGGTTCCTTGTGGGGTGTGTAGAGGTGAGCGTTTTCCATTCCAAGTCCTGTTTCCGCCGTGTTTTTGTTCGCGGTGAATCCGCCCCGGAAAAAGTGGCGGATTGGACTGTTGTAATACTGTGGGCGGTACATTGTGTTCCGCCTGTCTGTTGGCGGTTACCGCCGCGGTGTTTGTTTGTACCGCTGTGGCGGTCAGAGTGTTAAAGTGGCTGTCTATGTTGGTGGTTTCTGCCACAGTCGTGATTCCATTTTTTTTTACCACCGGCCTGTTGGCAGTTTTACCGCCGCTTTAACACCGACCGCCAGGTTTGTAATGACCACCTTTGTCTTCCATCTTCATTTTTACAGATCTTGTTTTTGCAGGTCTCAGGACTCTAGCACTTTACCACTGCTAACCAGTGCTAAAGTGCATGTGTCTAGTCCTTTAAACAATGTAACATTGGTCTCTATCTGATTGGCATTTTTAATTTACTTGTAAGGCTCTAGTAAAGTGGCATTCTGTGTGCCCAGGGTCTGATAACTAAACAGCACTAGTGAGTCTCTAGCAGTGATTGTGACACTCACTTAAGTAGCCTTTTAAACATGCCTCAGGACTGCCATTGCAGCCTGCGTGTGCAGTTTTTGAACTGCCATTTTGACCTGGCAAAATAAAGCTTTTGCCAGGCCCAAACTTTATTTTTTTACACGTATGAATCGCCCCTAAGGTCCATCCTGGATAGCCCAGAGGGCAGGGTGCAGTGTATTTAAACATTAGCATGTCCTGGTAGTGAAAAAATCTTCACTTACTTTTTCACTACTGCAATAGATTAAAATTGGAGTTACCTTATTACATTTAACAAGCTGTATTTTCCACATGGGAACAGCTAACCAGTTCATGTTTGGTGCCCTTGGAAGTGTAATGGAAAATCCTACCTTGTGGTGAAGTTGGGTTATTAATTAAAATTTTGCAATGCCACATTTAGGAAGTTTGTTTTTTCCTGCCTTGGCCATTTAGTGCTTATAGTATGTACCTAGGTTACATGACTGGGTGCAGCTCACAGCTGAGCTTTGTGTATTCTTTCTAGACAGCCAAACGCAATGGGGAGCTTAAATGTGCCTCGACTGGCCATCACTGGCGGGATGGAAGGGAGAAGCTGGGCACAGCCACACTTGAATAAGCTGCATCCTGCCTCCAAACAATGGGCTGCATACCCCCTGTAGTTAGTCTGGAGCCAGGGCTGGGAGGGATGGATGACTTGGGACATCAAATGGGAACCTCCAGAAGCTTCTCCCCCACTTCAAAGGCACAACTGGTTATAAATACTGGACCTCAGACATCACCACTTCAGTAAACTTCCAGACCTGAGGATAGTCTGCCAGGAAGAAGACTGCTGAGCTGCTGAATAACTGCTACTCTGCCAGACTGCTGCCCTGCTGGACTTCCACCTTGCTGTGCTGCTGCCTTTCAGCACTGACCTCCTGTGCTCCTGGGTGATAAGGACTAGACCTGCATATTATGAGCCCAGAACCCCAGTGTGCCTACAAGGGCTAGTTTACTGCCCCCCTGACTTGAGCCCCAGGGACAGAAGGCTCCACCAACCTTGCTTCTGCACACAGGCTATGCTATCTGTGACTCTTCATGCTCAAGAGGTGCCACCACAGTCTTGAACCCTTGGAAGTGGCCTAAAGGTGTTTTGCAGCCCCTGTGGATCAATCGGTGCGTTTCCTCTGTTGCAAGGCCGAACCAAGAGTAGAACTGATGCAACATCACTGTTGCATGGATCAGAACTGCTGCCACTCCCTGCATTGCATTTCAGCCCATCACTACATCAGAACCAACAAGGAGCAGTGCATCCTTAGTGCAGGTCCTCGCATCTCTTTTCGATGGCAGCTTCAACAAAAGTGCTGGACATCGCAGCCTCCCAGCTCCTCGGAACCAATGCACTGCCCTGATTGCGCGATGCATCCTCAACTCTGGACTTCGCAATGCAAACCCTTGTTGACGGGATCTTGGGCGTCAACACAGTAGGACCTTGCACTCCAGGACGTTGCTGGAGCTTCACATTGGCAGTCAGTGGAGGGTGTTGTAGCTGTAGCTCAAAGTGCAGGCCTATCGTTGCCAGTCACTGCAGTCTGTCATTGTGGGCGCAAAGAGCAAGTTTCACTGGAAGTTCGTGTTGGTGGTCATTGTGGGCAGCAGGGTCCTGGCGTGAAAGGGCCCGTTCACCATTGCTAGGAGCTCAGCCTTCAGGATTTTCAAATTCCCTTGAGGAGAAGTTCTCCCTGATGTCAGCCAAGGGCACCGGATCTGGGGAGACACCTTTTAGGGGTTCAGGAATCCACTTCAGCAGAGGCCAGCAGGGCTCAGCCAGATCCAGTTTCAAGTCCAGGCAGGTCAGGTTGCAGCAGGTTAATTGGGTAGCTGAAGGGAAGCCACTGAAGCATGATGTGTCCCTGTAGCTCATCCAGGATGTCAGTCAACTGACCATTAGAGTTACTCAGGTTAGCATGGGATGAAGACAAGCAGGTCCAGTCTTCCTTCTTAGACTGCAAGACAGTTCTTTGACCAGCTGGGCAATCCTCTGACAGCGCGGCAATCTTCATAGGTCCAGGAGTGCTCTGAAGAGTGATACTAGAAGGTCCAGTATTTATACCTGGTGCCATTCATTGTGTGGGGCAGCTCCCTGTCCTACCCCCACATCTGGGTCTGGAAGGTTTATCCTTTCCCATGAAAGGCTCCAAGCTGTCTGGGGTTACAAAAGACAGAGCAAACCAGTGTCAGATTTCTTTGTGTGTGCAGGAGGCAAATCACTTTGATGTTTAACTTATACTGGGTACAGCCCATCCCTAGTCATCCTGCCAGGATAGCCCACTGTCCACATCTAAAACCCCTTTCTGTCACTGGAAGGTATACACAAATCCAAATAGCAGAGGTATTCACAGTCATGTGACCCAGGACACTGCCAGAAGGCACAAATGGTTTGGAGAAGAAAATGGCAACTCTCAAAAAGTGGCATTTTCTGAATTCTAACTTAACATCCGACTTCATCACTGAGAAGGATTGTAAATTACAATTCATTTGAGTGCAAACAGCATATTTCTATCTGCTCCCAATCCAAAGTTCCCATTCATTAAATGTAATAAGCTAACCCTGTGTTTGTCAATGGGAGAGCTAGGCTTATTACAGTGAAAAACAACTTTAGGAGTTTTTCACTGCCAAGACATGTAAAACCTATACACAAATGTCCTTTTCAAATACAGTGCATCCTGTCGTAAGAGCCTTTAGAGCCCACATTATGGGCGAAATTCCTATTCGCCTTCAGGGGACAGAAAGACTGTATTGTCTGTGTGTGGCCTAATGTCAGGCTGGGATGCCCTATCCAGTTTCTTTATCCAGGTGTAAAATCCCTGGTTTTTAGAGGCCTCATTTCCACTTTTGGGAGCAGTGTAAAATCCTTGATGTGTAGGTGTGTGTTTCTACTCCTTTGGGGGAGTTAGAGAGCAGAACTCCAATCTGCCACTTGGGGGGAGGGCAGAAAGACTGTATTGTCCCCTTTGAGGTGGAGGTGCGAACCTATGCCAGGGTGGGTTGTCCCCATCCCTTTCCTTTAAAAAAGAAAACCTGGTGTCTTCTAGTCTTCTCTTTTTGGAAAAATGAAATAATGGTTTAATTATGAAGTACCCCAAACAATAAAGAAAAAAGGGCATACATGGGTGGGGGCATGTGGAGAGTGAAGGCTTAGTGGCCAATTGGTTTGGTTCGACAGGTGTGTACTCAGCTTATTACTAAAATTATTTGATGTAAATCAACTATACTACCTACTTGGCATTCACAGTAAGGAAAGCCAAACATCAACGAAGCAAAGTATCCATCATGTCTTCAGTATAAATGACTAGAAACTAAGGCGGTCATTCTGACCGCGGCGGGCGGCGGTCGGCGCCCGCCATGCAGTTACCGCCGAATGACCGCACCGCGGTCATTCCAACTTTCGCGCTGGGCCGGCGGGCGACCGCCAAAAGGCCGTCTGCCGGCCCAGCGGGAAAGCCCCTGCAACGAGGAAGCCGGCTCCGAATGGAGCCGGCGGAGTTGCAGGTGTGCGACGGGTGCAGTGGCACCCGTCGTGATTTTCACTGTCTGCAAAGCAGACAGTGAAAATCTTTGTGGGGCCCTGTTAGGGGGCCCCTGCACTGCCCATGCCAGTGGCATGGGCAGTGCGGGGGCCCCCAGAGGCCCCAAGGCACCCATTCCCGCCATTCTGGTTCTGACGGTGGACACCGCCAGAAACAGGCTGGCGGGAAGGGGGTCGGAATCCCCATGGCGGTGCTGCAAGCAGCGCCGCCATGGCGGATTCCCTGGGCCGCGGTCAGAATAGCCCAGGAAGCACCGCCAGCCTGTTGGCGGTGCTTCCGCCACCCTCCGCCATGGCGGTCATGGACCGCCAGGGTTGGAATGACCCCCTAAATGCTAGCTTGAACAATCTGAAGATGTAATAAAGACATTGTAATCAAGTCTTCCCACTATGTGCGACAAACCAACTAGCTTCCCTTAGCACTCACACTATACCTCAAACACCAACTATTAAGAAAAGCGCTGAAGCCACCTCCTCAGGAAAAAATCTGAGAAACAATAAATTCTTACACCTTTTTTACTCTTTTACTGTGTCCTAATGCTGTCTGCTTGCAGCAGTACTCCCAGCTGATGATAAAATGCCTGCTCTTTTCGTATTGTATCCGTACTGCATCCGTATGTTATGTTACTTTTCCGTGAGCTATGTAGTATCAAGCACTGACCAATCAGAATCTCAGAGGAAAGCTCTCGTTTGAGTGATTCATATACTGAAAGTCTTGTTTTAAGACGCAGTGGAGCATACTGGCAATAATGTTTTAAACAAGTGTATCTCAAATACGCTGTTGTATTCATGGAAGAGTACAACACGACGGGGGCGATTAAGTGGGAGTCTGCCTTGAAGCTCCCCTGGTCTCTCCACATGTACCTTGCAAATAGGAGGACACACCCTACCTCACACGTAGTCGAGAATGGAGTTGACAGTGTTTTGCCTTCTCACTGCTCCATGTACTCTGAACAATTTCTCATCCTTTTATAGCTTTTCATCTCCTATCCTGTCAAGTCTGAGAAATCTACTTCTTGGGTGAAAAACAAAAGTAGGAGTCATTAGCTGTTCTTTGTCTTCAATAAATTGCATGAACATTAGACTGAAGATGGAACATCAGAAGTTCTGTCAGTAATAAAAAGGTCCCGGCTTGTGAAAGTGAAGCATTGTTCCCTGATTCTAGAATAATCCGCCCTCTTTTTGAACGAATAGTGAAATATTGACGGCTAAACGCGACTCTCAGACGAAAGACAATGTACACTATGGAAATATGAGAACATTAATAGACATATAATCATATCTCTTTATGATGGTTTGTCATTCTGTGTGCACATCAGAATCTTGTAAAAATGAATGCTTACTGTGAAACTAGAAACAATAGATGCCTTCTTATAGAACAAATTACTATTTCTAAAGGCTATATGATAAATCATTGCCTAATATATACAAATTATACACAATATGCGGCAAACAAAAGTGTTACTCATTGCATCCGACGTACAGTGTCACAATATATACAATGATGCAAGTTTCTCAGGCAATCCAATTATTAACAAATTGAACCGACTATATGAAAATAAGATCTTTCCAACTCTTAAGAGCAACTTATACTTTTCACCAATGAGAACCCTTGCTACAACTACCCTGGATGGCGGCAGCGTACTCTTGTCACTGCTGTGAATACTGACGAAGATACCGTCCCAGTTAGAACGAGGTATCGAAAGGTCGATGGATTTCCCTAGATAGATAAACTAATTTGGTGTTAACGTAACAGATGAGGGTGAAACCTGGTAATTATCAGTGATTTTTTAGAATTTTTTTAATAGCACACACTTGTACCACTGACCACTGCACCACCTGCTCTGATTTACACTTTCGTTTTCCACCATAGTGATTATAACTTGTATGCATTTGCACAGTTAAGGATCATATATTCTTTAAAAATAAAGCGACATTTAGCATTCAAAAAACCTTCTAAAGTTATGAGAGTCATACAGAGGTCAGTAGAAGTGGGTATCTAACAACAATCAACATATGACACTTCCAACCACTTTGCAATTCCTCTACTCTATTTAGGGGCATGAGAACAGCCCAGTTTCCAAAGGCGAGGTCTCTGTCAAATGTGCCATCAGAAAGACATTGCCAGTTGCCCACCCGCCAAAGGCTGATGACATCACAGCATCACAATGTGCGCCATCTTTAGAGCAGGCCTTACACTTTTATGGATCACTATGAGGTAGGGACACTTTGACCTCCTGGCACACAAAAGCGAAGGCCTCAAAGGGCCACTCCATGGATACAAAATGAAAAGAAATATTTGTACCGCTGGTGCCATGGAACTCCTGCAGGATTGGCCTTCCTGTGAGATGCCACCATGGTATTACTGCTGGAGTAGTACCACAGGATCAACACTTGAATGTGATACAGTGAGAATACTGTGGTAACACAAATAAATAAATAAACACATACATACATAAACAAATAAATAAATAAATAAGACATATACTTGTGGGGAAAGGATCCATGGTGGTATTGGTGCTCAAGGGGTTAGGGGCAGGGCCTGGTCAGAGGCCATGCTCTGCACCCAACCTGCAGCTGGTCATGGCTGAAGGCAACCTGGGGAAGATGGCTGCAGACCAAGCCCAGAAGCCAACATCCCACCTTCGGGTGGTTGATTGCTGGGACTAACCAGAGGTCAGGCTCTGTAGTTAACACCACACCGCATATGACAGCTAGCTATGGTTGGCTATCTGTGGGAGCTGGTGGGGGGGTTGGGCATAGTCACACCCCACCGAAGGCTGTGTGCGGTGGGGGATTAGGTGCTCTTGTGGGAGTTGGGCACTGGGCCTAGCCTATGCACAGGAGGTCTCCTTTTAGTGGTAAATGTATACCTTTCAACCTCTTGACTTTATATTGTGGGTAATGAGAAGTCTTTAAGTGGGTAATTCTGATAAGCTGAATGGAATATTGTCCACAAGTGTAGCATGTTAAGGCCATCACAATACAGGGTCAATATAATTGAATGATGTCATCAGGGATGTCATTTGAGATATCATCAGTAATGTTGTCAATGTTGTTATTTAATATGCTGTGAGTACTGTAATATTTGAGATCATAAGCACTTCATGGGATGCTGCAGGTTATAGTGCGATCAGTGAACTATAATTGGTAAATTAAAGAGTTTTTTTGTTTTTAAATGTTAGTTTTTGTGTTATTTTGTGCTATCGTGGGGGCACAAGCTATAGTTACCTTAGGACATGAGTTAAAATTACTTGACAGAGCTAGAACTATAACTGGTGAATTTCTGTGGGTTTTAGTGTGTAACTTTCACCTAACTATAAAGCTACTGTAACCTTTGTTTTTTCAGTGAAGTATAATATATTTATATGTATATACATATCAAATATGCATATATGCCGGTGATGGAATTTATTCTTGGATCGATTATGTACCAGTGTTCTGAGAAGAAGTGCTGGGCAGATTCCTGATACCCTATTGTTTGCAATCTATCTATCTATCTACTTTAAAAAAAAAAGAAGGTTACAGTGATGTTATAGTTAGGTTCTGAATTTACTTGTGCAAAACCATTGAAATTCAGCTGTTAGAGTTATTTCAAGTAACTATAACTCGGGTCCTAACGTAACTACACCAGGTGGGGGTTGGCCACAAGGCCTAGCCTGCAGCCAAACCCCCATAAACACCCAGCCCCATGACATGCACAGCCTATGACTGTGTGTGGCGGGGTTTGGCTGCAGGGTCTAGCCTGGGGCCAGACTCTGAGATCAAACCCCTTCAATTACCCAACACCATGTCGCACATCGCCTTTGACCATGTGCGCTGGGGGTTGCCCGAAGGGCCTGGCCTGTGGCTAGGCCTTGCCGCTAACCCCCAAACCACCCAGAAAGATTTTCTAGACTTTGATGAATGATACTTAGAATGAGATATTTGAGGTCAAATTAAAAAGATAAATGTATTTGTTAAGTAAAAAGAGATACATTTCGGTATTTATCTTAAATAATTGAATTGTGAAAGTATTTAAAACAGATATGCAACTACTGACACACTTAGACTGGATCCCTCAACTTTCAGGATGATGGCCTGAAACCTTAACCTCTAGGCCACTGGTGACTCTTTACTATGCATTTTTCGGACATACATATTACATTCAACCCAAAGATTTTGATGACAAAAAGACGTAAATGTCCCATCACTAGGAATGTTTAACAATCAAAGCACTAGTAAATAAACAGACAGACTGCATGAGATACCAGGATTTGAACCTTCAACCTACTGAGTAAAAGTCCAATAGCTTTACCAGTAAGCCAGAAGTGACTTTTTGACTTTATATATGTTCAAAATATAACTTTAACATTTGAACCAAACATCTTGCTAGTGTGACACTTTGAGGTTATTGCATGGAGAAACTATTGCAATAGCAATCTCTCTCACTTTTCTATTCCATTATGGGATGGAAGAGAGAAAGAGTGGCAGGGTCACGGGAGGAGCCTGAAGACCACTGCGGTCCTAGCTGGCTCACCACATTCCATGGGAGCTGTCAACTCCGACCAACCAAAAGCAAACAGCTGTTTGCTCTCCCTCCATCATAAAAGTTAACCCCCTGGAGGTGGTCGTCCCTGGGCCAGGGAGTCCATGACAGATTAATTCATTTCAGCCCCGGGTAGGTGGCAGTTCATGGGGATGTGGGGGGTCTGCTCTGCACCCTCATAATTTGTATGATTTGCCCTGGGTAGTTAGCAGTCCCTGAGACATGCTCATTGCCCTCAGAAGGTGGTCGTTCCCAGGGCTGCAGGGGACCGTGTGGGCCCCCGCATTAATTGAACATGGTTTGCCCCAAGGAGGTGGCAGTCCCTGGTCATACGGCCCCCCATAATTTAAATGAATTTCCTCGCAGAAGTGATGGTCCTCGGGGCATGGGTATAGAGTGCCCCAGGGAGGTGGCAGTCCCCTGGGCTGCAGGGTGGCCACTCAGGTCCCCTCCCCTCCACATTATTCTATATCTTTTACCCTCTCTATGCCCCCGGTACTTGGCCCACCCAGGGGAAAACTAAAGGTATCATGCAGCCGTGCTAAAGCCAAGTCCCAAAATGGCGGATCCTCTGTGTCTCTAGATATCTATATTGTTCAACCTTTAATTTCTCAAAAACTACTGGACAGATTTACACCAGGTTACCCGGAAACTTTCAAGACAGCAGCTCAACCGACTGTCATATTAGTTTTGAAATTTTGTGAAGATTTGTCAATTGGCACCAAAGTTACTGGCAAAACAACGCTCTTTCTATGGAAATGGAGTCTTACCTATAGCTACCTACTGCAACCGTCAGTAGGTAATGAATGTGTATATATATACTGTATATATATATATATATATATATATATATATATATATATTAGGTTGGGATAACATCAGCGATGGCAACAACAAAAAGAAAAAGAAAAAAAAATGAAGAACCCCCACCATCAAAGAGATTTTCCAAACCCAAAGACAAACCACTGAGGAAGTGAGTGAACTGTACCCACATAGTGTAATACATCTATCAGATATTGTATTAAATGAGGAGGAACAGAAGATTTTGGCACTGGGGTTAACATACTATCCACCAGCCCGTTTTGATTGTTGTCAAACACAGATTGATCTGTTTAAGTTTGTGAGCAAATTAAAGCTGAAGATATTTCATGCAATGAAATCTGTGCAGGTACAAGGAGTGCTGTGGCAGTCGCAGAGTCGAGAAACCAATTAATTGGTGCCTGACCTTCCTTTAATCAAAGAATTGGACTTAGAAAGGACCAATGAGGGAGAGGAGCCCATTTCTGAGGAGCGCTTATTTCAACAACAAGGGCTGGATGTGTATGAGAGTCCAAATACACAGTTTAAGCTGAGATCTACTTTCACTCCAACACTTCCCAAAGATGCTATTGAAGTGTTCTTCGGAGGTGGTGACACAGGAACTGAGATTTTTGCAGAATCAAGTGGACAGGTGGTGGAATAGAAGGAGATCACGTGAAGTGTTCAAGTACAGGTGATTAATGACTAAATTGGAAAGCAGGCAGGATGTGGTAATTGGGCAGGTGGACAAGGATGGAACATAGTCCTCTGGCCACTACCTATGTATGTTGATGAAGCACTAAGACAGTTGAATGATGAAAGCTGTTATTGCGTATAGGACAATGGGGTAGTGAAGAGTGTATACTTAGCTTTTCTGACTGAACTTGAGAGTTGGAGAGGCTTGGGTTTGGTCACTCAAGAAGAGTACCGGTTCATGAGAACTGATCATTCCATTTTGCAGATTTCTGCTGATTTTTTACCTCATCCCGAAAGTCCACAAAAATGTTTCCAATCCCCCAGGGCGTCTCATTGTCTCTGCTCAGGGTGGGATCTTTGAACACACTTCGAGGTGCATTGATTATTTTTTACAACCGCTAGTGAAAAGCCTGCCCGCTTATATCCGAGATACAGGGGACTTCCTGAGAGTCTATAAATCTGGTGGGAGGATGATTTTGTGTTGATGACTGTAGATGTAACTTCCTTGTATACAAGCATTAGGCACTAGGATGTGTTAAGGGCATTGAAGCACTATTTGAGCACTAGACACATCTCTCTATACAGGCATACCCAGATGGTGTTAGAAGTGGCACACTGGTGTTTAGACAGTAGCTTTTTTCTCTTTGGTAAAAAGGTTTACAAACAGCTGAAAGGCACCGAATTGGCACCTGCTTTGCAGCCAGCTATGCTAATTTGCATAGGGGCTGGTGGGAGGAGCAGGTTCTCATGGTTGAGTATGAGTGTGAGAGTGCAGACAATATTGTCTTATGGACACGCTTCAACAACAACATTTTTGTTACATGGAAGGGGACTGAACAGTCAGCTCACTTCTCTGTAGAATGAATCAGTCAGAATGGCCGAATCTCCATTTTATTGCACATGTGAGTAAAGAGATGGTATGTTTTTTAGACCTCACAGAATTTGTGAGGCAGGGTAAGATTCATACTAAAACTTACAGCAAAGCCACAGCGGGTAAAAGCCATATTACATGCAAGCCTTTTTCATCCGAACAAGTTAAAATGCAGCATTTCATATGCTGAGAACCTACGAATGCATAGGAATTGTAGTGATGCAGATCAATTCAAGACTGCTCAGTATTCACTGAGAGAGGATACAATGAAGCAGTGATCATTAGAGCAAAAGTTAGAGCCAATCAGAAACCGAGGGAGGAGCTCCTATTTGGTAGAAGGCACTTAGAGCAGACAGAGAATCGACCTCTGTGGATGATCATGGTTATGGTTTGCAACATAATCAGTTGAGAGCCATTGTCAAAATGAATTGTCATTTAATTAAGAATGACTTGGTGATTGGAGGCACTAGAACTAACAGGCCATTGATGACTTTTCACAAAGCCATGTCCATGAGACAGGACCTAGTAGTTAGTAGTCCTGAATATACTAGAGAGTGCTCTTGGTTTGCCCCTAGTCCTAGGTTTAAGAAATGTCACAAGTGTAAGGCTTGTGTGTTAGCAGTCAACACTTCATATGTGTCTTCACCATTATCAGAGTATTCCATACGCATTATTAAGAGTTTACACTGTATGACTGAACTTGCTAAATATGTCCTCAGATGCCCCTGTCTGAAGCTTTATGTAGGAAGTACGATGCTGAAAGTCCACCTCTGCATCCTACAACACATCAGAGCAATCAGCATGGTGTGGACGGCACTGTGCCAATCCTATGCTTAAAAACTTTGCTACAAAAACAGACATTTGAGGTGAGCAAATCTAGACTGTTGCGCTGGTGTTGTAGGGTGCTCCTTACTGGAGCTGCTCTCCACATAAACTTGGGAACTACCCAGAGTTCACGCTTTTCTTTTGCATAATTTATGTCACTCTAACCCTGAAAGGGTGTTGTATTCCCGTGATATGCAGGAAAGAACGTACGCAATCAATGATTGGTAATGTGTGAGGGTTTTCCTGTCATTTTGTCTTTCTTGAGATTCCAGTATCATGGGGTATACAGGTCAATTTTGGACTGATAAGGTGGAGAGTTATACAGTACAGATGAGGAGAGTGTTGTAACATCTATTGACATACACTGGACTATTGATTGGAATAAAGTCAAGTAGAGTAAAGTGTAGTAGTGTATTGTACAGTGTAGTGAAGTGTTATATATTGAAGTTGCATGGTCTCTCATATATTGGGGTCACATTTTGTAGAATGGAGCAGCGAGTTGTACAGTGGAATTGCATGTTAAACAGAAGAGTAAGGTATAGTAGGTTGTCATAGAGTGGAAGACAGTGTTCTAGGGTGTAGTAGGGTAAAATTGAGTGTTATAGAGCGGCATATTATGAAGTGGAGTGTCATAGAATACAGTGGAGGAGAGTTTAGTTGAGTGGAGTGCTGTGTCTTTTAGTGTAGTTGTGTATTGCATAGAGAAGTTGTGTTGCATGTCATACAGTGTCATAAGGTGTAGTACAGTGGCGTAGAGTGGATGGACATACAGTGGAGTAGAGTGTCATAAAATGCCATAGAGTGTAGTACAGTATTGTAGAGTGGAGTTGCGTGCAGTGGAGTAGAGTGTCAGACAGTGAAAAGACATAGAGAAGAGAATATTACAGTGGCAGAGAGTGGGATAAAGTGTAGTAGAGTGCAGTATAGAGTAGCGAACCACACTAGAATGGGGTAGTCTACCACAGCAAGGAGACAGTCCGCCTGGCAGCCACCTACGACATCCAATAGCTCCTAGACTGTGGCCACACCACAGTGCTCATACTCCTCAACCTCTCAGCAGCTTCCAACACTGTCTCCCACAACACCCTGCGTTCCAGACTCCATGACATAGGAATCCGCAGAAAAGCCCTGGAATGGATCCATTTCTTCCTCTCTGGTAGGATGCAGAGGGTCAGACTCCCACCCTATACATTCAGACCCAGAGGAGTCAACTGCAGAGTCCACCCAGGATCCTCACTGAGCCCCAAATTGTTCAACATATACATGGTCCCTCTTGCAGCCATCATCAGAAGCCACAGTATGAACATCTTGTCATATGCCAATGACACACAATTATCATTTCCCTCACTGAAGATCCAGACACTGCCAAAAGGAACTTCCACTAAGGAATGAAAGCCGTCGCCACTTGGATGAGAGAAAGCTGCCTCAAGCTCAACTCCGACAAGACTGACCTCATCATCTTTGGAAATGTCACCTCAGCATGGGATGACTCTTTGTGGCCTACATCCCTCAGCGTCCCCCCCGGCACTGACTGAGCAAGCCTGGAACCTAGGCATCATGCTCGACTCCTTCCTATCCATGACCCGCCAGGTAAACCCAGTCACCTCCTCCTTCTGGCACACACTCCACAAACTTCAGAAGATCTTTAGATGGATCCCAGAAGACTGTTGCAGAACAGTCACCCATGCCTTAGTCACAAACAAGCTTGACTACAGCAATGCCCCCATGCCGGCACCTCAATTTGAAATATCAAAAAACTACAACTCATCCGGAACGCCGCCGCCAGACTCATTCTGGCCCTCCCAGCCAAGAAAACATCTCCTAAAACCTGAGGACCCTCCACTGGCTACCAGTCAAGAAGTGAATCACCTTCAAGCTACTCACTTGCATGTACAAGGCCATACATAATGCAGGACCAGCCTACCTGAATCACTGTGTCTCCTTCCACACCCCCAACAGATCCCTCCACTCTGCCCAGATGGTCCTGGCCACCATCCCTCGAATCTGCAAAACCACCGCCTGAGGACGATCCATTGCAGCAAAGAGCTGGAACAACCTCCCCCTGCACCTCTGAAAAAGCCTGTCGCTCACCATCTTCAGGAAGAACCTCAAGACATGGCTCTTTGGATTAAGCCCTTGCCCTCCCCACACCACCTTGAGACCCTCACGGGTGAGTAGCTGTGCTTTACAAAAACTGATTGATTGATTGATTGATTGGAGTGTCGTAGAGTTGATTACTGTAAAGTGGAGTAGCATTATGTGGCATAGAGTACAGTACAGTATTGTACAGAGGAGTGTAGAAGAGTGGAGTGGCATAGTGTGGAATAGCGTAGAGTGGAATGTGTACAGAGGAGTGGCTTAGGGTAGACTGGGGTGGCAAACATTGAAGATGCATAGCGTAGAGTGAAGGAAACTGATATAAACTGGAGTGCTGTATCAGACAGTAGAGTGGAGTGCTGTGTTGTACAGTGTTGGAAACTGGCATGAAGTGTAGTAGAGTGCACATTTGGACAGTGGAGTGTCTGAGGATAGAATGGGGTACAGTCCAGTAGAGTGGGACAGAGTATAGTAGAGTTTTGTAGAGTGAAGATATATAGAGTGAATGAGAGTACAGTGAAGTGGCATAAAGTGGACTAGCATACAGTGGAGTAATTTAGACTGGAGTTGCGCACTGTCAAGTAGCGTAGACTGTAATAGTGTAGTAGTGTAGTAGTGTACAGTGGAGTGGCATACAGTGAAGTGGTTCAGAATTGAGCAGTATATTGTGGGGTAGGGTAGAATGTAATAACATACAGTAAAGTGGGTACACTGAAGTGTAGTAGATTGGAATGCATACAGTAAAGGGGCAAAGACTGAAGTTGTGTAGAATAGCATAGAGAGAATTGGGGTAGAGTACAATAGTGTAGAGTGGAGTGGCCTACACTGGAGTAGTGCAGACTGGAGTGGTGTAGAGTAGAGTGGGGTAGAGTGAAGTAGCATATAATGGAGTGGTGTTGAGTGGCGTGGTGGAGAGTGGAGTATTGTCCAATTAACTAGTGTAACATGGAGTGGCATAGAGTGAGGTGTGTACAGTGGAGTGGCATAGAATAGAGTAGCGCATAGTGAAGTGGCATACAGTGGAATAGCATATACTGGAATGCTGTACAGTAGATTGGTTCATACTGGAATAGCATATAGTGGAGAAGCATACAGTGCAGTAGCATAAAATGAAGTGGTGGAGACTGGAGTGGCATTCATTGCAATGGGGTAGAGTGTGATAGCATACAGTGGAGTGGCATACAGTGGAGTGGCATCCAATGGAATAGTGTAGAATGGAGTGAAGTAGAGTGGAGTGGCATACACCGGAGTGGCATACAGTGGAGTAGAGTATAGCCGAGTGGCATACAGTGGAGTGGCATACACCGAAGAGTGAAGAAGTATCAAGTGAATTTGCATACAGTGTAAGAGAGCAGAGTGGACTGGCCTGTAGTACAGTTGTGTATAGTGTAATAGCATACAGTGGTATGATGTAGAGCTGTTGTGCAGTGGAGTGGCATAGAGTAAGTGTGCATAGTGGAGTAGCGTACAGTGGAGTGGCATATAATGGAGCAATGTAAACTGGGGTGGCATACAGTGGCATGGGGTAGAGTGTAATAGCTTACAGTGGAGTGGCAAACATTGGAGTGGGGTCCAATCGAAGAGCATAGAATGAAGTGGCGTAGAGTGGAGAGCTATACACTGGAGTGGCTTAGAGTTGAGTAGCGTACGGTGGAGTGGCATACAGTGGAACTGCATAGAGTGGAGTGGCATAAAGTGGAATGGCAGCGAGTGGACTAGAATATACTGGATTAGCGTATACTTGAGTGGCATACAGAGAAGAGGTGTAGAGTGGAGTTGTATATAATGCAATAGTGTAGAGTGGATTGGCGGAGAGTGGAGTTGCAAACACTGAATTAGCATAGAGCGGAGTGGCGTACAATGACATTTTGTGCAGTAGAGTGGCACAGAGTGCAATTCTGTGTTGTGGAGCAGTGTACATTCGTCAAATGGATGAAAAGTTATTACAGAGCTAATATTCAAGGAATTTGTATCTTTGGGAATACTAACTGCAGCTACAGAGTGGCAATCGGATTTAAGGGTTTGTAGGTGACGCTGCTGGAGGGGGGCAACACTCCTCCACCCTTATGGAGGAGCCAACCCTGGCTTCTAGGTGTTTTTCTACAGTTTATTCTTTAAAAAGTCATAACTCAAGTTCTACTTATTGGATTTTTGTTGTTTTGGTCCTACTCTATTTATTACATTAAGTTAGTTCTATTTTGATAACTAGGCGTGGTATTTTTTTTGTGTGGTGTTTTCATTGTCTGAAGTGTTGCCCCAATACTTTACACATTGCCTCTAAATTTAAGCCTGACTGCTCTGTGCCACACTACCAGAAGGTGCGCACAGGTTAATTTAGGGTCTGTTTATGATTGACCCTGAATAGGATGCTTGGACAGGACACATACCTCTGTCAACAAGAAACCCAATTTTTAATACAGTCTAGTTTATCTTTTGGTTTGCCTTGCTACTTTCCGTAGAATTGTGCTAAATATGAATGCCAAAGTGAAGAAAAGGCAATCATTGTTATTTTATGAAAATTGAGATTAGCATTTTTTTTCCTAGTGGATGATTATCATGTCTGCCAAATAGTAATTTGTGTGGCTCACTGCTAGGTAAATGTTTAATTTTGTTCCACAGGGTTACATAAAAAATATATTTTTTATTTGGCTTGTTGGGCCAGTTTTATGTTGTGAGCCACAGAGCATGCAGAGAAAACATATTTAGATTAAAATGTATTCTATTCTTTATGTGTGTGTTTATAGATTTCCATTAGCATGTGACCATAAATGGGTTTTTCAGTTGTTCATGTAGTATATCTGAAACTTTACATCCACAGTCTAGTTTATTTTTTGTTTTTCCTTTCTACTTTTAGTATTATTGTGCTACAAGATATCACTAAGTTGAAAAGCTTTCTAACTTAGAAAATGCTCACGCTAGTTACCTGTAGCCCCCAAAAGGATCATCTGCACACCCTAAATCTAATGCTGCCAAATTTCAGCAATCTTCAACTGACTGTTTTTGCGCTCTGTGAAATATAAAACTACATTTAAAATGTACTGGATTTCAAGCCTGTTTTTGGACCCTCCTTCTTTCTTTTCACATCCTTGACCAAAAACTGCAAAACTTTCAGTACTCCCACAATGAAACTGTAGCCTGAGATCTGTAAAGTTTCTTGGACATTCATCAAACGAGTGCAATGTTATTAAGGGCCAAAAATTAAAAAATCCCTATTTCTGTTCACCCAAACTACGTGTCCACAATCAGAGTCAGACCCAAGCACACACTGACACATACAGTGATACACTCAGGCACACACAGATGTGCATACACTGAGACACCGAGGCACACACTGATACATCCAGACACTGTAGGAGGCTGGCCTGGCTTGTAGTGGGTACCAAGGGGTACTTACACTCTGTACCAGGTCCAGTTATCCCTTATTAGTGTAGAAGAGGTGTTTCTAGCAAATTAGGCTGATAGAAGGTAGCTATAGAAGAGGAGCTTTGGCTGAACTAGGAGACATGCAAAGCTCCTACTATACCACTGGTGTCATATGCACAATATCATAAGAAAACACAATACACAGATATACTAAAAATAAAGGTACTTTATTTTTATGACAATATGCCAAAAGTATCTCAGTGAGTACCCTCAGTATGAGGATGCCAAATATACACAAGATATATGTACACAATACCAAAAATATGCAGTAATAGCAAAAGGAAGTAATGCAAGCAATGTAAAGTTACAGTAGATTGCAATAGGAGCACATAGGTATAGGGACAACACAAATCATATACTCCAAAAGTGGAATGCGAATAACGTATGGACCCCAAACCTATGTGAGCTCGTAGAGGGTCGCTGGGACTGTAAGAAAACAGTGAGGGTTAGAAAAAATAGCCCACCCCAAGACCCTGAAAAGTAGGTGTAAAGTGCACCTATATTCCCCAGAGAGCACAGAAGTCTTGATAGAGGAATTATGCAAGAAAGAACAACACCAGCAATGCAACCAAAGTGGATTTCCGGACTAGAGTACCTGTGGAACAAGGGGACCAAGTCCAAGAGTCGCGACAAAGTCGAGATTGGGCAGATGCCCAGGAAATGCCAACTGAGGGTGCAAAGAAGCTGCCACCGGATGGTAGAAGCTGTGGATTCTGCAAGAACGAAGAGGGCTAGAAACTTCCCCTTTGGAGGATGGATGTGCCACGTCGTGTAGAAGCTTGCAGAGGTGTTCCCACGCAGAAAGACTGCAAACAAGCCTTTCTAGCTGCAAGGGTCACGGTTAAGGTTTTTGGATGCTGCTGTGGCCCAGGAGGGACCAGGATGTCGCCAATTGCGTGAGGAGACAGAGGGGGTGCCCAGCAAGATGGGGAGCCCTCACAGAAGCAGGCAGCAACCGCAGAAGTGCCAGAACAGGCACTACAAAGAGGAGTGAACCAGAGCTCACCCGAAGTCACAAAAGAAGATCCCACGAAGCCGGAGGACAAATCAGGAGGTTGTGCACTGCAGGTTAGAGTGTTGGGGACCCAGGCTTGGCTATGCACAAAGGAAATCCTGGAAGAGTGCACAGGAGCCAGAGCAGCTGCAAATCACGCGGTACCCAGCAATGCAGTCTAGCGTGGGGAGGCAAGGACATACCTCCACCAAACTTGGACTGAAGAGTCACTGGACTGTGGGAGTCACTTGGACAGAGTTGCTGAGTTACAGGGACCACGCTCGTCGTGCTGAGAGGGGACCCAGAGGACCGGTGATGCAGTCTTTTGTTGCCTGCAGTTGCAGGGGGAAGATTCCGTCGACCCACGGGAGATTTCTTCGGAGCTTCTAGTGCAGAGAGGAGGCAGACTACCCCCACAGCATGCACCACCAGGAAAACAGTTGAGAAGGCGGCAGGATCAGCGATACAAGGTTGCAGTAGTCGTCTTTGCTACTTTGTTGCGGTTTTGCAGGCGTCCTGAGCAGTCAGCGGTCGATTCCTTGGCAGAAGGTGAAGAGAGAGATGCAGAACTCTGATGAGCTCTTGCATTCGTTATCTAAAGAATTCCCCAAAGCAGAGACCCTAAATAGCCAGAAAAGGAGGTTTGGCTACCTAGGAAGGAGGATAGGCTAGCAACACAGGTAAGAGCCTATCAGAAGGAGTCTCTGACGTCACCTGCTGGCACTGGCCACTCAGAGCAGTCCAGTGTGCCAGCATCGCCTCTGTTTCCAAGATGGTAGAGGTCTGGAGCACACTGGAGGAGCTCTGGGCACCTCCCCTGGGAGGTGCAGGTCAGGGGAGTGGTCACTCCCCTTTCCTTTGTCCAGTTTCGCGCCAGAGCAGGGCTAGGGGATCCCTGAACTGGTGTAGACTGGCTTATGCAGAGATGGGCACCATCTGTGCCCATCAAAACATTTCCAGAGGCTGGGGGAGGCTACTCCTCCCCAGCCCTGACACCTTTTTCCAAAGGGAGAGGGTGTAACACCCTCTCTCTGAGGAAGTCCTTTGTTCTGCCTTCCTGGGCCACGCCTGGCTGGACCCCAGGAGGGCAGAAACCTGTCTGAGGGGTTGGCAGCAGCAGCAGCTGCAGTGAAACCCCGGGAAAGGTAGTTTGGCAGTATCCGGGTCTGTGCTAGAGACCCGGGGGATCATGGAATTGTCTCCCCAATGCCAGGATGGCATTGGGGTGACAATTCCATGATATTAGACATGTTACATGGCCATGTTCGGAGTTACCATTGTGACGCTATACATAGGTAGTGACCTATGTATAGTGCACGCGTGTAATGGTGTCCCCGCACTCACAAAGTTTGGGGAATTTGCCCTGAACGATGTGAGGGCACCTTGGCTAGTGCCAGGGTGCCCACACACTAAGTAACTTTGCACCCAACCTTCACCAGGTGAAGTTTAGACATATAGGTGACTTATAAGTTACTTAAGTGCAGTGTAAAATGGCTGTGAAATAATGTGGGCATTATTTCACTCAGGCTGCAGTGGCAGGCCTGTGTAAGAATTGTCAGAGCTCCCTATGGGTGGCAAAAGAAATGCTGCAGCCCATAGGGATCTCCTGGAACCCCAATACCCTGGGTACCTCAGTACCATATACTAGGGAATTATAAGGGTGTTCCAGTATGCCAATGTGAATTGGTGAAATTGGTCACTAGCCTGTTAGTGACAATTTAAAAAGCAGAGAGAGCATAACCACTGAGGTTCTGGTTAGCAGAGCCTCAGTGAGACAGTTAGTCATCACACAGGGAACACATACAGGGCACACTTATGAGCACTGGGGCCCTGGCTGGCAGAGTCCCAGTGACACATACACTAAAACAACATATACACAGTGAAACATGGGGGTAACATGCCAGGCAAGATGGTACTTTCCTACAGACACTTAAGGGCAAATTTATGAAAAGTGGTGCATAATGTCATATTGCAACACTTTTCTTTTGTCCCATTGCACCCCTCTAACGCCACCATCTGTGTGCTGTTTTTATGATACGGTGCACCATGGCACAGGTTAGGGAACTAGCATCATAAATGTTGACGCTAGTTTGGTGCTTGGCAGGATTAGCACAAAAGATATTGACACTAATCCTCCAAAGTGACAGAAGGCCCATTGAAAACAATAGGAGTCCCATTTTAACACCTGCCTTAGGTAGGCATTGAAAATGATGCTAAAAATTGCGTAGTGCAATCTCATAGATTCCACAGCTCCATTTATTCAGACCTCCTAATGCTGGAATGCCCCCCTTGCATACATTATGCCTGACGCAGGCATAATGTGGCGCAAGGGTTTACAAATAGGATTGCAAGGGTTTGTAAATATGCTGTGGCATTTTTGCCAACCTAACGCCACATTGGCGTACAAAAATGATGCTAATGTGGCGCTAGGGCCTTCTTAAATCTGGCCCTATATCTATTAGTGTGTGTGGGTATGTGATTTTATATATGAGTGTGTGCCTGGGTGTATAAGTGTGTGCACCAGTGTGGGGCTGGGTGTGTTAGTGTAGGCATCAATGTGTGTCTGGGTGTGTTAGTGTATGAATGAGTTTGTGGCTGGGCATGTCAGTGTATGTGTCAGTGTATGTGTCAGTGTGTGGCTGGGTATGTTGTATGCATCATTGTGTGCCTGGGTGTATCAGTGCAAGCATAAGTGTGTGCTTGGGTGTGTCAGAGTATGTGTCATTGTGTGCTTGGGTCTGTCAGTATCTGCAGGAGTACGTTCCTGGGTGTGATACTGTATGTATAAGTGTGTGTGAGGGTATGTGATTGTATGTATGAGTGTGTGGCCTGGTATGTTAGTGTATTCATCAATGTGTGCCTGGGTGTGTCAGTGTATGCATGAGTGTGTGTCTGGGTGTGTCCGTGTATGTGTCAGTGTATGCCTGGGTGTTAGTGTATGCATTAGTGTGGGTCTGGGTGTGTCAGTGTCTGTGTCAGTATATGCATGGGTGTATTAGTGTCTTTATCAGTATGTGCCTAGGTGTGTAAGTGTATTCATGAGTATCAGTATATACATATGTAAGTGTATTTTTAAGTGTGTGCTTGGCTATGTATCCATCAGTGTCTCTGTTGGTATGTATGTGTATACATTGGTGTATATTTCGGGATGTTTCAGTGTATGCATGAGGATGTGCCTGAATATGTCAGAGAATGCATACTTGTATCACTGGGTATGACAGTGCATGTATTAATGTCTGCTTGGGTGTGTCACTGAATGTGTCAGTGAGTGCCTGGGTATGTCAGTAAATTCATAAATATGTTTCTGGGTGTGTCAGTGTATGCTTCATTGTATGTGTGGGTGTCTCACTATATGAACTAGTGTGTGGCTATGTGTGTCTGTGTATGCATGAGTGTGTCTACGTATGTCAGTGTAGGTGTCACTCTGGCTGGGTGTGTTAGTGTATGCATAAGTGTATGCGTGGATGTATCAGTATAGGCATGAGTGTGCATCTCCCTTAGAGGCCACATGTAGCAAAGTTCCGATTTGCGACTCGCAAATTGCGAGTCAGAGCAACTTGCAATTTGCAAGTCGCAAATCCGAATGTAGGGTAGTGTCCTTGACACTAATTGCGACTCGCAAGGGGGTCGCAAATGCCCACCTTATGAACCTTTATGAGGTAGGTCGCAATTTGCGAACCCCTTGGGAATGGCGGCCCTCACAGGGATGGTGGCCTGCTGGAGACAGCGGACCACCATGTCTGTGACTGCTTTTCAATAAAGCAGTTTTTTTTTGTAATACAGCCCTTTTTCCTTAAAGGAAAACGAGATACATTACAAAAACAAAAAATGAAACGTTTTTGTTTCATTTTTTCAGAGCAGGCAGTGGTCCATAGTGTGCATCTAGATGTGTTAGTATATGTATTACTGGGTGCCTGGCTTTATCTTTGTATCCATGATTATGTGCCTTCATGTTTTACTGTATGCATCAGTGTGTGTCTGGTGTGCTCTCATACACATTAGTGTGTACCTGGGTGTGATAGTGTATACATCCATCTATGCCCAGGTGTATCAGCATATGCATTAGTGCCATCTTCGGTGTGTCAGTGTATGTATCAGTGTGTGCCTGGGTGTGTTAGTGTATACATGGGTGTGTGCCCGGGTATGATAGTGCATGCATGAGTGTGCATGTAGATATAATTGTGTTTTCATCAGTGTGTATCACTGTAAACATCAATGTCTGCTAGGGTATATTTATGGATGTATTATGAATAGAGGCTGGCGTGATTAGATACCTACATTACTGCATTAAAAAAGTCCATTAATCTGTGTAAAAAGAGAGTAAACATGAACAAAAGTTTCATATTATATATTTGCCCAATATAGATATATATTCTGCAATGAAACAAGTGATGTTAATAATAAAGCAGGACAAATTTGTAACACTGTAAAGCAATCATATTTATAATTTAACCATTTTATTTTCCCTTTTTCAAGGTTCTCAGCTTCCATACTTTTACACCACAAATGATGTGCTTGTTATGTAGGGACTTATCATTGAACAGTGGGGAAAAACAATCATATTGATTGTGGAAAAAAAAACATAACAGCATGGTATGTCCATGTAAATTAACAACACTATGCATCACACTCACTACAATTAATGAACCAATTGTTTCAGTTATACTCTTTGAACTATTGCAATGAAACATATGTGTAAGGTAACTATTTTTTATATTAAGAGCGTTATAATAGTCATGAAGGTTAGCATTATATGAAAAGCCTTATAAATACATCACCCGTGGTAGGCCGTATGCTGTCATACAAACTAGTAAACCATCAACTAGAAGTAGAATTTTTCAGTGTGCCAATTCTAATACTTTTTTATAACTTTGTAACTCTTATTACAATATGAGTTTGATTTTCACGTTCTTACGTCCATCCGGTGTAACATTTGAAGATCAATTCAATATCCAGAAATAATGATAACTTTTCATAAAAAATAACAACTTTACCAATATTTGTTGCTCCATAAAACATTTAGCTTGTGATGCAGGGTGGAATTTGTTTTTGACTCTACCTCAGATTTATGATTTCTCGTAAATCTTGGGCAGTGACAAAAGCAATATGTGTTGTGTGGAAACACTCACAGCAACACCTATTACATGCCCCTCTGCCGCAGGAAACTGCCTCGGGGGCCATATGTTCAAGGTCGCATTAAGCCCCGCTTAGCGCATTCAGTAAATGGAAATGGGCACAGTACCACCAGAGCGTTGCTGAAAGTGAAGCTCTGGTGGTGATAGGGCTTGTAAATAAACCCCCAAGTGCTAGCCCTAAGAATTCTTGTGCATCTTCTTGGGTGTTTTAATGAAGCGTAAAGATCCAGTGCACACATCTACAAGATCTCTAAAATAAGATCCAAAATATGTTTCAGTTATATCATTGCACAAGCCTTCTAACAAACCAAACAGTGCAGAGCACACCCTTTTGTCTTTTTTTCCTGTTCAATTGCATGAACCAGATGAGGTAAAGACAATAGAGCATTGAGAACTTCATTGGCATAGCAGTTGAACCCAGAGGGATTTGACAACTGGTAACCAACAATATCACCAGAATTCTTAGTATTTTTTCTTCAAAACATCCTTGTTAACTTTCTTGTACTTTTTCTAAGGAATATTACTACGACCCTTCAAAAGCTTTCACTTCACCAACCTGATTAGTTTTTTAAAACTGGATATTGTCCTCAAAGAGGAGTACAACCACTTCTCAAATGGTGGTACTCTTTGACACAACTTGAATCAGCATTTACTTAACTGTCATCAAATTTTATGACATACAAATCACACAAAGTTCTAACCTGTGATAAGGCAACATATGACATACCTTCCTGAAAGATGCAGTACCAACAATAATGGATGCTGTATCTACACTTCAACCTTGAGATTTATGAATTTGTACAGATTATGCTAGAGACACTGAAAATTACTTTATCCGAACGTACAACTCTTTTACAAGCAAGAAACGTGCATCAAACTTTGCTACTTGTTTTACACCTTCAAGTTTATTGAATTTAATTACTAGGTAGTCAACCTCACTCCTGTTTGGAAACATGATGAAATCAGTTTGTTTACCCATAGCATCTTCAACTAAACCTTCCTCAACAATTAAATTATGCTACAGTTTTTCAAACACGTAAACACTGTTCTAATCCCACAGTTTTGGAAATAAACTTCTTCAATAAATCCAATTTTGATTGTAGTTTTCCAGTTAACAGTACTTTCCCCCCTGATGCTCCATTATATCAATCACTGTCAGTTCCAAAATGTCTTCTTCCTACAGTTGTAGTTATTGTTCATTAAAAGTGGAGCACTCCTGAGGAGTAGGCTGTCCTTTCATAGGCGTAAGCTGCAGTAGATCACCGAATGCAATACAGTATGTCCTCAGAATCTGTTGCATTCTTAAGTGGACAAAGCCAAGCAATAATTTTGAGACCATGCTCACCTCATCAATAATTAAAACTTTAAATTTCTTCAGTGCTTTGGAAACTGCATGGAAAGCTTTTCCAGATAACCTTTGGGACTCCAGTTTATGGATATGTTCTACAGGCAGCATAAGTAGTCGATGCAAAGTAACTCCTTTAATATTATGCACAGCTAATCTAGTTGGTGCTGTTAATACACAAGGCAAATTTGAGTCTGTACTCTTCTGTAGGTAAGTGGTTAGAACTTGGATTAAAAACCTATTCCCAGTGCCAGCTTCCCCACTGACATACAGTAGAATTGGCTTAAATGTTGAACATGCTCTGATTTTTCTTTTACCTCCATATATATTTCTTTTTGCTCATTGTTCAGTTGTCCAACTAATTGTTCCAAATCAACATTTTCTTGTCCATTGCAGTCTTCACCTCATTCATGACAATGGCAGCGTCATTTTCAATTATTGGTTGTCCAAGAAGATTTTGACTTAGATGTTCTGAACTTTTGCTACTTAGTAAACTGTCCTTTGCTTCCTCAAAAGCAATTGTTTCCTCCTGTTCAATCTCATCATTTAACATTTTCAGGTAGTTGGAAACCACTGAACACTCAATGGTGTCTTCCACAGCATTGAAAGAATCTTTGTAGCAGTCTTACTGTCCGAATAAGCTAAAGTAGAAAAACTGTCTTTTCTCAGGAGTTTAACAACTAACTTTCCTGTAGTTTATTAAACTACTTTTTGCATGTCAAACTATAGTGTTGCAGAAACTCTTAAAGTCATATGTTTTCTAGGTGTAGACTTCTTCTTGGATAATAAGTATCCAACATATTTGTTTTTACAATATATGTACTTTCTGGATCAAACTCTGCTAGGTACTGAATTTCTAGAAAAGGCTTCAAGACTCTGCTTCGTGTGCTTGCAAGGCCTAGACTGTCCCAATCATTTCCCCTACACTTTGTGTACAAACTAGCTCAGCTCAATCTGTCCCAGCACTTCATCTCTGTGACATAACATGCAGCAACAATAGAGTTGTCTGCAACAAACGGTATATCCATACTTGCATTCCACAATTTCAGAAAGATTATAAATATTAATGTACTTTGAGGCCTCTGCTCTTCTCAGATTATATGTATTTTTGGTGATTTTCATGTTAGTGTATGTCTGACTGCACATAAAAAGCTGTTCACTCTTACTTAGGAAATGACAGGTCTTGGAAACCTAAAACAACATAAAGTTTTCCCTTACGTCTGTATTTTCGACAACAATACTTGCCACATCTATATGTTTGGAACCATAGAATTTGCTTTCTTAGACCATTATCATCATTGTCTTTTGGGAGGGTGCATGTAGCATACTGTTTGATGAAAGACAGTACGGAGTTATCATTGTTGGTTAAAATTTTCGGTGCATCTTTTATCCATAACAGCATGTAAATATGAAGAAAACCTCTTGCCTGGTACTCTTTATGCCAAAATAAATCTGTAACTTCACCAAGAGGAGGATTTGTTTTATTACGTATGAAACCCAAGATTGCCTGAAACCTGTGATTAAAATACCTACAAACATATATTTCTTCTGACTTCAAACTAGCGACTTTTTCAATCTTTCCACTTGATGGTAATGTTTCACTATCAATACAATTAACATGTCCAACAACATCAATATTTTTTGTAAAAAAACATTATTTTTTTCAAGTGTAGTGGGACTTTTTTTACTTTACTAACATCCACAAACTCTTGTCAGATTTATTTTCTTTTTGGTGGGCATACCATTTAGTGGAATGATGAGTGGTTCACCAATATCTCTCTTTACACCCACAGTCTCAATATTCCATTTAAAATCTAAAGTAGACAACTCTTCCTTTTAGTCTTTTCTGTAGCTCTTTTGGTGGTAGTTTCCCAATCTTCAGTTCCATTCAAATTATTGCTTGAAAAGGGTGTATAGTTTATATTAGAATTGATTCATAAACATTTAATTGTTGAAGTTCTCCTGGGACTGACACAAATAATAACCTGTAATGTATTGCTCCAGCTGGCATTTTATTTTCCTCTAATTTATCATAACAAGATTTACATTTTATTTCCTTTGCTGGCAAATCAAAGTGTCCCTCTACAAATGAGTATGCACCAAATTCCTGCCTCCTATCTCTATTTTCTTGCTCACTTTTAGAAGATATAACTACTTTGTGAGTTTAGCTTTTGTAGTGAGTGTGACGATAACAAATACAAACAGTTTAGTTTGTCTGAAGAAACTGTGTTATACTTTGCTATTTCTTTTGCAAATATTTTAATAGTAATCTCTGTATCATGCTGCTCTACACCTCTCCTGTCACTGTTGTTTAGCTATTTTAGCCATGTTTTGGACATGTTGTTTTATGCTAACTAGGCCTGCTGCTGTGCACTTTAACCCTGTTACATTTTATTCAGCATTGCTTTATTTTTCTAGCAATAGCAATATTTGCAGTGTTGTTTTATTTTCTTTATCTCATTGTACTTTTGCCTAGGAAGGCATTACGTTCTTAATAGAACATTTATTTCACTTTGTGCTTTCTCCAAGGCTACAGTCAGATAGGGTTGCTGACAAATGTGGTATGTTGTGTATCCAACATTCACAGAAAACACACATTGTTACGTGGGGACCATTTCTTAGCATGTCAGCTAACACCCCTTTGTCCCATACATGTCAGAGGGAGATTTCGGCCAGATGACCACGACTGCATGCTGATTGCTGATTACTTTGCTGCAGCTACTTACTTAGACGGCTGAACCCCTGATCCACACGGGGACAGTGTCTATCTAGACTACAGGCTTCTTCCTCCAGGTATGAGGGATGGTGTACCCCCAGGGGGGAAACCCAAAGGGCAGATTAGGCGTATTACTCAGACATAGTATTGGTAGGAGAAATATATACATCACTCCTAGTGATAGTATGGTAGGACTATTTTTGTGTTTTACTCTGTTAGTCACCTGCTTGCATTTTTGTGTTTTATCATCCTAGTTACTGCAATACATGCCTTTTTATCTAAGATGCAGTTACTTCAATAAATCCTTATTGAACTATATTCTGCCTCTGTTGTCTTTGCCTGCATGAGACCTTTTGGTAACTGAAAGAAAGGGATGGGATCTAATCGACCACGATTCCCCTGAGGAGTCTTTCTGTCATGCTACTGGTTGCCACAACCATCTCGGCTAGAGATGAGGCGCTACTAGTTAGCCGGAGAACCCGGATTAGTTTGACGGGCATTGTGTGGTATGGAATTTTACTTAGTAGCCACAATCCATGTGATCCTGTCTCCCAAATCCAGTAGCCTCATTACCATAATGAGTATCTACGCGACATGGTGCCACCAACGTTTGGTCAGGCACTAATATTCAGATCCTCCTAAGTATCTCTGTCTCATTTAAGGCTAAAGACACATCAATACTATATATGGAGACCTCTGTGGTATTGAGAATTTCCTCCTCAGCTACACTTGAGCTTTAGGTTGTTCAATCTTGAACCTTAAAAGGACCAATCCCCACTAGGTGTCCTTATCGCTAAATATACATCTACCATTTCAATGGCGAATCTACAACAGGTAGCAATTGCAGTACATATGTGATCACCCCTTACTGCACATTTATTGGCCAATGGCTTAATGGCCCAGGGGGTCCAGTTACATTTGTTGTTGATGCTGATCCAGCCTATCTAACAGAATATTTTTTCATTCTTGAGTCACCTTTCCAGCAGTGGATGTGAACACAAATTCATTTTACCACTATACACATGTAAAAATACCTGCACAATATAGAGCATATGCACATTTAGAAATATCTTTATTTAATCAAAATTGTTGGACTTTTTCCCTTTTGCAAGGTCATCCCCAATCTTTTTGCCTCCTTCCTCCTAATTTTTCTGACCTGTTTTTGTTGGCTTTAGGACTCTATGCACTTTACCACTGTCAACCAGTGCTGAAGTGCATATGTTCTCTGTGTAAATTGTATTGTTGATTGACGTACCCATGACCTGCCACTGCAGTGTCTGTGTGTGCAGTTTATACTGCCAATTTGACGTGGCAAGTGTACTCACTTGCCAGGCCTAAACCTTCTCTTTTTATACATGTAAGGCCCCCTTAAGGTAGGCCCTAGGTAGCCCATGGGCAGGGTGCAGTGTATGTGAAAGGTGGGACATGTACTTATGTGTTTTACATGTCCTGACAGTGAAATACTGCTAAATATGGTTTTCACTGTTGCAAGGCCTATCTCTCTCATAGGTTAATATGGGGGTGCCTTTAAATAAGATTAAAGCTTAGATTCCCTTTGGGAGCAGATAGACATGTGGAGTTTTGGGTCTCTGAACTCACAATTCAAAAATACATCTTTTTGTGAAGTTGGATTTTAGATTGTGTGTTTGAAAACTTTTAGAAAGTAGGCATTTTCTTGCTTAAACCATTCTCTAACTCTGCCTGTTTGTGGATTTCATGTCTGTGTCAGTTTGACAGTTGGGCTGTTTGCACCTCTCTCCATACAGTGACACATAAGGAGCTGGGGTGTAGCCGGCATGTCCTGATGAGCCATCTGTGCTAGGAGGGAGAGGAGGAGTGGTCACTCACACCTGAAAGGGCTGTGCCTGCCCTCACACAATGCAGTCTCCAACCCCCTGGTTTGTGTCTGGGGCCTGGCCTGGGCTAGGCAGGATATGGAAAACAAGAGAGACTTTCCTTTGAAGTAGATCTACTTCAAAGGCAGAAAGTGGTATAAGAAGAGCACCCAAACCCCCTGAAAATTAGATCACTTCTGGAATCAAGAGGAACCTCTGCGTAGGAGAAGAGATGAAGAGCTGAGGAGAAGTGTTGCCCTGCCTGTGACTGTGCTTTGTGGAGCTATCATGCAGTTTCTGCTTCTGCTGTGAAAGGAGACAAAGACTGGACTTTGTTGTGCATTCCTGCTTGTGAAGAGTGTCCAAGGGCTTTAGCTGAGCTTGCCTCCTGTTGTTGAAGTCTCAGGGCCATCCCCTGCCACCACCTGGACTCGCTGAGATTCCTGCCCTGCCAAGTGGTGCCTTATCCAGTTCCTGGGCCCTTGAAAGGTGAAGTTGGCAGACAAAGACTGAAAATCCACACGTAGACCGACGTGCAGGGACATTTTCCAATTTCCATGACCCGGATGATAAACGGCGCGCCACAGGCTTCGCAGCTGAAATCAAAGCTCCACCTGCATCACGGCTGGAAGATCGATGCAACGCAGCTGGAGAAAGGATGTGCAACACCCACTAACAGAGGCTGATAACGATGCAAACCCCATACAGCGCAGTTTTGGGAAACCGTGCAACTGGATTGTCAACGCAACATCGCTGGGCGTGGAAAAAGAATGCAAAGCCTGCCCGGATCTGAGGTGCCTGTCCTGATCGACGCATTGCTCTCTTGCGGGAGAGAAGAAACAACGCACGCCAACCTGCCTGGAGGAGGAACAACGCACGGTCTCGCTTGCTTGCGAGTCAGAAATCAACGCATCGCTGGCCTTTTTCGACACACACACGCCCATGCGGCTTTATTTTTACGCTACGCAGGTACTTTTGAACGCTAACCATGTTCTCACTGTTTTCTAAGGATTAAGGGCCAAACAGTTTGCGCGTCGCAAACAGCAAATTTCGCTGTTTGCGACGTGCAAACTGCACTTGGCAATGCACAAAACCCCTTTTGCGATTCGGTAACCTGGTTACCGAATCGCAAAACGGGTTTGCGAGTCGCAATTAGGAAGGGTATTCCCCTTCCTAATTGCGAGTCGCAGTGCATTGCCAGATTGCTTTGTGACCGCGAACACGGTCGCAAAGCAATCGCAGTTAGCACCCATTTCAAATGGGTGCTAACCCATTCGCAAAAGGCAAGGGATCCCCATGGGACCAATTCCCCTTTGTGAATGGCATTAAAAACATTTTTCCAGAGCAGGCAGTGGTCCTGTGATCGAAAACGTTTCATTTTTTAGTTTTGTAATGCATCTCGTTTTCCTTTAAGGAAAACGGGCTGAATTACAAAAATAAAACTGCTTTATTTAAAAGCAGTCAAAGACATGGTGGTCTGCTGTCTCCAGCAGCCCGCCATCCCTGTGAGTGCCGCGAGTCTCATGGGGGTTGCAAATTGTGACCCACCTCATTAATATTAATGAGGTGGGCCTTTGCGACCCCCTTGTGAGTCGCAGATGGTGTCAGGGACACCATCCTACATTCCAATTTGCGACTCGCAAATTGCGAGTCGCTCTGACTCGCAATTTGCAAGTCGCAAATTGGAATATACCTACATCTGGCCCTAAGACTCTTATTCTTTGAAAATTCATACCTTAACTTGTGTATGTTAGATATTTTTCATTTTGGTCTTGTTTTGTTTAGATAAATATTCCCTATTTTTCTAAACCTGTGTTGTGTCATTTTGTAGTGTTGTCACTGAGTTACTGTTGTGTGTTGGTAGAAATACTTTACACATTGCTTCTGAAGTGAAGCCTGCCTGCTAGTGCCAAGCTACCAAGGGGTGATTCTCCTTTACCCTGAATAGAGTGAGGGCTCTTGCTTGGACAGGGGGTAACCTGACTGTCAACCAAAGACACCATTTCTAACAAAGACCATAACAACTGGCTTGATGGCACCCTACCATATATAATATTACATGTTAGGTTAGGTCCTCTGAGCAAAGATGGCCCGACCTGGCCTTTATTAGCCACATATACACCACACCCTGATGAAACAACCTTAGCAGTAGCTGAGGTTTAACACCTATAAATAGAGCTCACAACAATATACAGATTATTAGTACAGTTTGTCATGCAAACAAATATTAACCCAGCACGTGCAGCTTCAATACAAGAACATGCAGTCACGCCAGGCATTAACCCTGCGACTGTACATTTCGATCATGGGTAAGGTACCCACCAACTGGGAGGAAATTCTGTTTTGGTTAGCTCAAAAAATAAAAGCACTGGAAGCAGTTTTTCTTCATACAGGACCTCACAATAAACATAGAATTCTCACTATGTGCTTGCCATTCGGGATGGTTCTCACATTTGATAACTGCAATACATGGGGCACGGTATTTGCCATGCTCTATATTACCGCACACAGTAGACCAACACTTGTCAATCTTCCGGAAGTGTAAAACAAATTCAAGATGAATACGGTGCTACCCCGGCCCTGGATTTGGGGATGCAATTAATGGGCAATTCCATCACAGTATTTTCATTCATATTAAGTAATCTTAAAGGGGAAGCAGTTGCACTAGCAGTGCACGTGCTGCTCTGTGACGTTCCTCCATATGGTCAAGAACGGAAGCTACCAAAGATTATTGAGGAGACCCATTCTGGTATTGGTCAAGATAGGCTGGGATCCAGACAGATTAAACCACAATTTCAAGACAGATATAATAAAGATACTACCAAGCAAGCACCTGAAGGTTCCAAAACACGCTGGGATAAAAAACAACAAACACCTAAAAAAGAAAGGGGAGAATCTCCGCATGCAGAGACCCCACAAAATAGGTATAACCTTAGAAACAGGGATAGTATAAACACGCCTAACAGATATCAATATACTGATACACTCCAATCTTGTTCCTTTCAGGACTCACCGGAAAAACGCAGTGAGAGTGGTTGGCGGTCAGAGCAGCGAACAGAGTATATGAAACCGAGAAAGGACTCACAACGTTCGTCTGAAGTTTCAGTTAAAAAAGAAGAGAAACTCCCCCAACAAAAACCCCAATTGAAAAAGAAAAAGTGGCAGCAGTTACAATTCGACATGTCATTCAAGAAGAGGGCTTTACTGAAGAACAAGAAGTGGGCACTGGCACTGCTCGACAGTGCAGCAGAGGTCATAATAGTTAAAGCAACTGATGACGTCCTACAAGTTGAGGCTGCGGGCATGAGTGTCTCCACACCCAATAGAGTGTACAGAGAAACTATTCAGTTAGAGGGTACATTGAACGCCTATGTGATGCTATCTTTTGGACCGCGTCGTCTCTATTTATGATGTTTTGCTGGCTGAAACAAATTGTCCACCAGAATTCAACAGCAATCTCCCTTGTGGAGAGGATGTGATTGAAAAATCCTCCTCACCAGTTGTTTCCAGAAAGCTCACTGAAATGCATGCCATTGACTGGGCATTGGCACAGGTACCTGTGTTATATTGCAACCACGTAGGATGGGACAAAGATTCCCCATACCACGCAATACCAATAAAATCCCAACCCCAACCGCAACCTCAATATCCTATAAAATTTGTTGCTAATGCACCTGTGAAGGAAATCCTCAATCAATTGGAGTACCAGGGTATCATTGAACCCTCAGACTCATCCATGAAAAATCCATTAGTTCCAGTGGCTAAACTCGACCATTCATATAGAATAGTGTTAGACTACAGACTTTTAAATTGCCACACAGAAAGCACCTGAAAGTAGGGACTTAACAAGTTTTAGCACCCTTGGCTCTCAGAAAAAATTCTGCTTACTCCCACAGGGGTACCAGAACAGCCCAGGACTGTTCTCAGCTTGTGTAACATCTATTTTACACGACATTGACCCTGAGGCGTTGTCATATTGGGATGTCATTTATCTCACAGAAGACCACCTTATGCAACATTTAAGACAAGTGGCCTGCATTGTTGTAGGATTTGCCGAAATCAGCTACAAATTAAACTTAAAAAAAACAAAAATAGCTTTCCTTAGTGTCCTGTTTCTGGGATACAAATTGTCAGACGCAGGCAGGAGGCTGGTGCCCCAATTTGTAGAAAAATGCACACAACTACAACCTCCAAACACAATAAAAAAGCTGCAGTCAGTATTGGGCTTTTTAAAGTTTGGCAGAACATACATTCCAGATTATGCACAACGCATTAAACCATTGTACGACTTAATACGTCAGGATTTTACTGGTAAATTTTGGACAGTCGAACACACACACATTCTACAAGTTTTACAAAAAGACATGCTGGAAGCAAAACACTTGCATACAAGGGACATAAAAACCATCAGGCAATCAGAGTAATTGCTGGTGCCATTGGTTTCACCTATGTGACATTCAATGAGGGTGAGACCGTCCCAATTGCATATAAATCACACTTATATTCCACAGCTGAACAGCACTTTTCTTTCACTGAGAAAATCCTCACTGCTGTCCAGATGGTGGTCCTTAAAGAGAGACCTCTGGCCCAGGGAAAACACATTATTGTTGTCTCCCCCATTCCAGCCCAAGAGGCTGTTACCAAAGCAAGCGTTCCTAATGCTAAAGCTCTACATCCACGTTGGATCCAATGGGCAACGTCTCTGACAGCCACTGATGTCATGTCTTTGACTCCAAATTACAGACCCAAGATTTCTTACAATATGAACTTGAGTATCCAGTTCCAGCAAATACATTGCCTATCGAACAATATCATAAAATGTTGTACACTGTTGGTTCAGCCCAACCAGCAATAGGAACAAAACATCAATACTCAGCTGCTTGCGCAGTTGTGAGTGGTTACATAAAGGATGCCAAATTCCATCCACAAAATACTTACACGCAGACTCTAGGAGATTGCACTGAACAACTTGCAGAACTCAAGGCTCTGGTGATGGAACTGGAACATACGAATCTTCAGCAGATGACGTTGTTTGTCTGTAATTCGTACTATTGTGTCTGGTCTTTCAACAAATATCTGCATTACTAGTGCCAAAATGGGTTCAGAGATTCAAAAGGCAACACCTTTAAACACAGACTTCTGTGGGGGAATGTAGTAGATCTGAAGGAAACACTACCCAACGTCCATGTTGTACATATACTAGGACATCAGTGTGTTGGAATACACGTTGAAGGCAATACTCTGACTGATGAAGCAGCCAAATCAGCAGTAGCTATGGCTCCTGTTGCTGGAGTAACTCATTCTAAGCTAAAAGTGGATGATGAAACACTGGCAGCTTCGGCTGATGGCACGCCTTTTTCTAAAGCATATCCTGCTAAATAGTCCTACCGAATGCTTGTTGATGCACAAGTAACAATACCAGGTGTGGGAGTTTGAATAATTCCCAAAAGAGAACTGAGACCTGCGTTAGTAAAATCAGCGCATGAGGGAGTTTCTTCTGCCCATGCTGGTGTGGCGGCTACAATTTCAATATTACAATCACAATATTGGTGGCCAGGTCTATACAAACAGACCAAGCAGTATGTCCTTTATTGTGATATCTGCCAGCAAATTTCCAACAAACCATTACAATGTGTGTACTTGGACCATTGTGGTCCCCTGACACCAGATGGTGCATACAAATACATCCCAGTCGCTGGTATCGACAATTGTGGCTGTGTATGAATGGTGAGCACTTCCAGAGTTTCTATTGTCTTGGATGTCGAAAGTTCATAATGAGAAGTCTTATTTGAAGAAGGGAGTGCTCAAGTGGTTGTACACCCAGCCACAGGGTGTGTAAGATGTTACCTAAGCAAGGTCACAGTCCATATATGAAAAGAAGACAACCACGGCACATCGCAGGCTCAAGGTGAAATCCATTTATTCCTTGGTGATGTATCAGGACAAGAGTCCTCTGATCTCATGAAACACACTGGGTAAGTGGTTTGAAAGCACAATACAATTTCCATGTTTGTAAAAAAACAGCCGACGCGTGTTTCGTCATCATTGACTTTTTCAAGGCTGTGAACATATACAAATAGGATGTATCAATCACCAGAATTGTAAAAGCATCGAAATCAGATTGAATTTCAGTGTTGAGCTGTGAAAAAGACCAAAGTTTGTGAGAAGCCCAGTACCATAGGGTAGTATGCTATAGATCTATCTTAAGAGGAGAAGGGGAAAACCTCCTTCTACCCCATGTGTAGCAAAGCCATCCACAAACCAGTGCACAAAGTGTATGGCAAGAAGAAAGGGAGAGTACCAGTGCAGGTGTGAACCAAGAAATTAACATGATAGAAACCATAAAAGTGCCATAAACCCAAAGAGAAAATTATTGGGTTTAGTGTTCAAAGAATAGTAACCATCACCTGCGTTTTGTATGGAGAACAAATCATATACGCCTAAAGAAGGTGTGGAAGAGGAAAAAGACGGACATACCTTTTTGAATATAGAGGTTATGATTATGTTTAAACGGACTCCAATTTTCAAAGAATGTGAGAACAAATACAGATTGTGGCACGGATGTAATCAGAGTCCAGAGACCATGGTAAGTCTGGAAAGAAAAAAGGAACAATGAGCCAGCACGAATAAAGGGGGGGAGGAGGAAAGAGTGCCTAGGTGTAATGATAATGGCAGCTAATTAAAAAGAATTAAAAAGAAAAAGATTTTTTGAAATTCGCTCTACAAATGTTGGTATAGACAAATGAGAAAAATATATTTATTTTTTGTATATTTTAGCACCGTCCATCTCAAGTATATTGGCTGATGAAGTTCTAAGGGCAAGTCAGCCAAAATCTTATGTGTTTTGGGGTTAATAAAGGGAAAACTGAATAATGAGTAGAGGCAAAGAATAAAAAACAACCGCCTCTGTAGAGCGTAAGTCCTTGTCAGAAAAGCTGAGTGCCCTTAGGCCAATAGCGCGCTATAAGTATCTTTGTGCCATTGTAGGTGCAGAGAGAAGCAATATTGAATTAAGCCTATATAATATCTCAAAGTGCAAAAACGCAGGGAAATCTCAAGGCGCCCAGCCGCTATTGAGTCTGAGTAAAAAGTGATCAAAAATGACGGCGAACACTGGGAAACCAAACTCGTGTCACCGTAAAGGGGTTCAATAAAGGGTATGAGTCCAAGCCCTCTTACCTCCAATCGGTCTGTGCTTCTATGCCGTCTGTGTGTGGCGTCGCATCTAAAACGTGCGCAGACACACAGCTGGTATTTGTTGTGGGAAGGAGACTAAAAATAGAAACCGGACTAGTAAAAGTGAGGAAATGGGGTCCGCCATCTTGGAAAGGGGAAAGGAACCAGGGTCTATGTGAACATACGAAAATAGAGTAGTGCATGTAGAAAAGCACCAGTGTAGAAACAACACCCTGCAAGTGTTTAATAGAGTAAGTTAGTGAAGAGAACGAAAGAGCATATGCCCACCGAAGAGTAATGGGCATGTGTGAATGGCAAATTTGTTATCCGAAATATTTTGCAAAACAGGGATAATCACGTTTGAAAATTGAAAGAGATTACAGAGGACATACATGTTAACACAACTCGTCACATGAGTGGTAAAATGACCTACAGGTACAATCACAGCCCACCAGAGCCGGTGAAGATGAGACATGCATAGCAATGGAGTCCTGCCATTCAACAGTTACGCGTAGGCACATTGTGTTGAGAGAAGTCACAGATAATACATGTGGGCCATTCCATTATACGAGTAACATTTCAAAAATCAGTGTATTATAACAGGTTAGTGGTCTATAAGAAGACATGGAGGTCTTTGTCAGAATTAAGCCACTCCTCCACAGTGCGCAGTTTAACTATCCATCTGCTTTCCAGTTGTCTCAAGAAGAGAGTCTTGTTGCCACCCCTTGGACACTTGCCCAAGGTGGCAATGCCATATGTCAAGTTTTTCTTGCAGAGGGTGTGCTGAGTTATAATGCACAGCAAAAGGGTAGTCCCTGTTGTTGTTTTTAATCGCCCGGATATGTTCTTGCAGTCTTTCTTTAAACGGTCTGATTGTACTACCGACATAGACTTTTTTACATAAACAGATGATGCAGTAAACAATGAACTTGGTGTTACAATTCATGAATTGCTTGATAGTATGTGGTATTTTTGTGTTGTGGCAAAAAAAATTCGTTTTGTCTAAGGCATATTCACACACATTGCAGTGACCACATTTGTAAAAGCCCAAAGGTGGGGAGGGTAACCAGCTATTATTAGTGACCATTGGTAGATAACTGTGGCACAATTTGTCCCTCAAGGTGCGGCCTCTGCGAATGATCATGTCTGGTCTATTCTTTAGACCTTTCTTAAGAGTCTCATCAGATAGTAGAATGTGCCAGTTATTCTTAAGAATCTTAAATACTTCTGCAGTAGCACACGTGTATGTAGTTATGAATGCTGGGGCCTTTTTATTGTCAGCCTGTTTATGTGTTTTTTTGTGAAAAAGAGATGCTCTATCGATCTTTAAAATCCTATCACGTGTGCTGCTTAGCAATTTCTTAGAGTAACCTCTATTAAGAAAACGATGCTCTAGTGATTCCAACTGTTTGGAAAATTCTAGGTCTTCCTGGCAATTGCGTCTGACCTGCACAGCTTCCCCAAAGGGCATAGCTTTGATTTGGGAATGTGGATGTGCGCTGCTAGCATGTAAGATGGAATTTGAGGCTGTAGCTTTTGTGAATAGCTTAGAACAAATGTGATTGCCTTCAGTGTAAAGTGTCACGTCTAAAAAGTCAACACTCACAGAGCTGGCACCGCTGGTGGAGTGTATGTTGTATTGATTGACATTTAGGTACTGGATGAACAATTCTAAGGAAATGTGGTCACCTGACCAGAAGAGGAGGACATCATTGATGTACCGACCCCAATAAAGGATGTGCTGCGCCAGCTCTGGTGGACCCTTTGTCAACAAGTGATGATGTTCATAGTGTCCCATGTATAGGTTGGCAAAAGAGGGTGAAAATTTGGCCCCCATGGCGACCCCCTGTTTCTGTCTGTACCAAATCCACTCATGTAAGAAGACATTGTTGTCCATAACTAAATTGATTAGATCCATCAACATGTTGGAATGTTCCAGAAATGTTGCTTCTCTTTTGTCCAGGAAATGCTGGATAGAGGCCATACCTTCCTTCTTGGGTATGCAAGTGTAAAGAGAAGTGACATCCAATGTGGCTAGAATGTGACCTTCCGTCCATTCGTAGTCTGCAATGAGGCTGAGAAGATGTTGTGTGTCTTTAATGTATGACGGTAGGTTGCATACAAAAGGTTGTAGATAAAGATCAATATATTCAGAAAGTTTTTCCGTGGGTGAGTTGATGCCAGATATAATGGGTCTGCCAGGGGGAAAGGGTGCTGGCTTATGGACTTTGGGGAGAATGTAGATACATGGAAAAATGGGCGTTGGATTAAAAAGATACTTGCATTCAGAATCTGTTAGGAGACCTCTGTCCTTCCAGAAACTTAGTGTGGTCTCTATGTCTTTGGTGATTCTGCCTATGGGGTTGTTATAAAGCTTGCAATAGGCTTTTTGATCTTGGAGTTGTCTGTCTATTTCTCCAACGTAGTCTTTGCGGTTCATTATGACAATGTTTCCACCTTTGTCAGCTTCCTTGATTACCACATCCCTGATGTCATCCAAAGAACGTAGAGCCTTGAGCTCCTGTGGGCTCAAGTTGCGTGACCAAGTTTTGCGTCCAAGTGTGTATTGATTCTCCAATTTATAGAGATCATTGGTGACTAATTTGTAGAAGACATCTATTGCATTGTCAGATGAAAAGATAGGTGTGAATCTGGATCGAGGTCTGAGACCACTGGTGCAGGTGGCAGAACTGCTAATGCCCAAGTCCATTAGAATGTCATCACAAGTGGGTGTGTGTCTGCTGTTATCCTCACCCTCTAAGGAGAGTAGGATCTGTATGTCTCTTATATCCCCAATGGAAAAATCACATGTGTCTGTGTCAACTCTGTAGTTTAAGTTAAATTGATGTTTGTGATCGAAATATTTCATTAATTTACATTTCCATGTGAATTTAAAGAGATCAATGTGCATCTCCGTGAAGTCCGGAAATGCCATTGGTACAAATCACAAACCTTTCTTTAGGACACTCAGTTGTTGATCATCTAGTACTATGTCCTATACGTTCATGACACATAAATCATCCCTGTGCGTTGTGCGGTTGTCTAGTTCTTCATGTTGCGCGTGACTGATCTTGTGGTCACTCCGGTCTTGTTGTTCGCTGGTTCTACCCTTTTTTCTCTTCCCCCCTTCTGGTTCTCTTAGGTGTGTGGCCTGTGTATTTCTGTTGTATTTCTGGCCTCTGCGGAATCTTTCCATTTCTAACAAAAAAGTAGATTTATTGTGAGTAGTGCCTCCTTGTTCCTGCCGGGAGCTACTAGCTTCCTCACTTGTGATACTAGAGCAACTAGACAAATCAGTGTCACTAGTTGTGATGATGGAAACAGTTTGGGCTACTGATAGTGATGCCCTATTTTCCCTATTGTCAATATTCATGTTGTCAAACTTATGGGCAAAAGTAAAGACCCTGCCTGTAAAGTAATCATTGGCATCACGTCTTAATTTGCGCATTTTCTTGTCTTTTATGTATGTCTGGTGTTGCTGGAGTACATTGTTTAGGATGTCATAATTTTTACCTATTACTTCCTTAAGGTTAGTGTCCCGAATCTCTTTCTCTAATGTCTCAATGTCTACGAGTAGTCGTTCCCTCTTTTCTCTGGCATCCCTAATGAGTATATCCATGATACCTAAGGAGGAACTAATCAGTAGCTGTTCCCATTCTTGCAATAAAGTAGGATTAGGATCCCCAAAGGATGGGAAGAGTACAACTCGAATATATCGTTCTAGGGTAGTGAAATCCCACCATCTTGAGCTCTTGTTTTTTTAACCGTTCCAATCTTACAAATTTCATTTTTAAACCCTCTTTTTTGCTGCTGACAATCGTATCAGAAGTAACTGTATTTTTGTCAGTAAAAAGTTATTCTAATAGGGCCTCTCTGTTATCGTTAAAAGTAGCCATTATTGTAATTCCGACAGCCAAAAACCAAAAAATCTACAAGCAAATGAAACATATGATAGAAAATTAACAATTTCTAAAGTAAATCAATACAAGTTAGGAGTGTGTCCCTGTACACAAAATATGTATACAACAATGGTATTGACAATTGTGGCTGTGTATGAATGGTGCACACTTCCAGAGTTTCTATTGTCTTGGATGTCGAAAATTCATAATGAGAAGTCTTATTTGAAGAAGGGAGTGCTCAAGTGGTTGTACACCCAGTCACAGGGTCGCTGTTGACTCATGCTCCAGATTTCTGTGGGTTTGGCTACAATGCTCGGCTGATGCTCAAACTGTTATTAAACATTTGCGAGTCTTTATCTGTACATATGCTGTTTCGGCTTTCCACTCAAACCGGGGCCCTGATTTTGCCTCAGTGACTTACAGGGACGCCACAGCTTTCTAAGGGGTCCAACTGCATTACTTGTCTCCATTTCATCCCAAGGGAAACTACTGTCATGGAGTGACGAAACCAAGATTGAAAGCAATCCTTATAGCTATAGTATTAGGCACAGGTTGTAGCTAGATTACACACCTATATGGAGTCCAGAGAGCACTTAACAATCTGCCTAGAAAGGTCCCTGTTGGGCGAACATCATATGAATGCCTTTTTGGATCTCAAATGTATGTTCCAGTTCTTGATGGTCCTGGCGTGGAGACGGCAGATACACTTTTTGACATTAATGAACATGTCACTGTCTTGCAGGACTTACAACAGTTCAGTGATGACAACGCATCTGCAAATGCTACCTCCTTTGGCATCAGGGATGTAGTAGTAACATCTACCGGTTGGATTCCTAAACTTGGGTATCTATTGCGTGAAATGAAAAAGCAATTCGGTCCTGCACTGGTTCCAGTCCTGGGAATACATGGTACCAGAACTGTGATTCTACCACCGCTGCCTGGCTCTAAAGAAAATCGCTTTGTCTCCATCAACAATGTCAAGCTACACCATGTGGCAGATCCTGCACAGCAGACCTAGAGGACTCCTGAGTAGTCCAGACCAGGATGTTCCCCTATAAGTCTTCAACAGCAATGCTGATATTTCTCCGAGCTTGGGGAGGGTGGATAATGAGCTTTTATTAGTTCCACTTACCACTACTGCTACAATCAGTAATGAAAATAATGAGCAATTGCTTACAAATTCTACACAAACGGATGCCGTAATTTATTATGAACCACCAAGGGAGTCCTCAGCAAGTTCTCCTCTTCGAAACACAGCCCCTGTTTTTGCACAAACAACCTGGTTATTTTGTCAACATTGACGGCACTTTCAGCGACTCATCTGCCTCTGCTGCAACAGAAATGTCGAGAGCACATAAGCTGATACATTGGCTTAAAATTAACAATTTCATCCATCCAATTGGCCATAGAAGGCTATGAGTACTGGTTGAAGTCAATTGACCTTAAACTTGTGTGGCGAATAAAAGATTGGCAAAAAAGAGGAAGAGAAACTTTATTTAGAGCATGGATGATTCTAGTTCAAATGATATTTTCAAATGAAACAATACGACAAACAAGCTGTTTAGGCTTAGCAAACATTAAGGAACTGAATGCGCTCAGTATTCCCATCTCGGCTAAATTTGACAAATGTCAATAGTATATAAATGCGTCCGAAGATCATCTCGATTAATGGGCCTAGAATGGTACATTTAAAACATTATTTTCATGTTCTTGTGGGTGGTTATTGTGGCCTGTGGACTCCAATGTGTGCCATACGCGTTTGTTTTGTTAACTCCTTGGGGGTTTTTACAATGGATGGGCCGGACCCCCGTTATGTGTCCTCAAAACACTCGGGTATAGTGACAACATGTAGGCCCTGATCACAACCCTGGCGGTAAAGTCCGCTGACCGTCGTGCTGACGGCCGCCAACATACCATGTCCGCGGCGGAAATCCACTACGGTATTATGACCCACACTTAGAAATCCTCCACAATCCTCCACTCAAGTCCGCCACACCAAAGGTCAGTGATAAATTGGCGATACCAAAACCCACACCGTCATACCAACAGGAATACGCCCACAGTATCACGACCCACGAATCAAAGCGGTGGCCATTCAACCGCGGTAAACCATTGGCGGTACACACCACCACGCTCAAAATAAACACACATTTACAAAACACAACCACATTGGACAATTCAAACAACACACACCGGACACACATACACACACCACACCGACACACCCACACCAGTATAAAACACACACCCACATTACCCACAACCCCTTACAACAAAGCTTTTGGAAGAAGTAGAGAGAGTAAAAAGCAAAGACAATACCAGCATCAGAGGTACACAACACCACTACTCATACACCATCCACGCACAAAGCACAGCACACCCCAAAACATCACCCCACACATCACATCACACATCACTCACACCACATCATGGCACCGCGAAAATACCCCAGGTTTTTTGAGGAACAGTTCATGGTCATGGTGGAGGAAATCATCCAGGTAGAGCCACAGCTATTCGGAACACAGGTGCAGCAGACATCCATTGCTAGGAAGATGGAGCTATGGCAGAGAATTGTTGACAGGGTCAACGCCATGGGACTGCATCCAAGAACACGGGATAACATCAGGAAGAGATGGAACAACCTATGGGGAAAGGTACGTTCCGTGGTATCCAGACACCAAGTAGCCGTACAGAGGACTGGCAGTGGTCCCCTACCTCCTCCCCCACAACTAACAACATGGGAGGAGCAAGTCTTGGTGATCATGCATCCTGAGGGCCTCGCAGGAGTAGCAGGAGGACTGGACTCTGGTAAGTCACATCTTTACTATTATATACCCCCTACCCTACCTGCATGCCATCACAAACCCCAACCCCTACCCTCTCACCCATCACTTCAACACCTCACATACACCCCACTATCACAACCCACACATCCCAATACCAAGCCCTCCATGTTACAACAACGCATGGACACCCATCACAGACCTGCATGGACACCCATCACCAAAGCATGTCCAAGGGAAAGACTCACTCAGGGCACACAATCACCACTCACACAAGGGCCAAGGTGATATTGCAAGCACAGTAGTAGAGGGAAATCACCCATTGCACAAGATGGCAGACACAGATACAATGACAATGCATTTACACCCCAACAGGACCGCTACCCAACGTCACCAGACAAGAGGTGCCAGCCAGATCCAGTCCCCCACAAAAGAGGCCCACAGTGACAACAGCATCTCTGCACGCATGGCTCAAGATGACCAGCCCGGCTCATCATGGACCTCCGGACAGTCAGTTCCCCTGCCACAGTCCCAAAACACCACAGAACCTCCCCCCTCAGGAAACACCAGCACAGCACCCACCCAGCAGGCCCGTGCCACTGTCTCCAGGACACGCCAATCAGCAGTGTTTCGACCACTAGAGGGACCCCAGGCAACCCCACAAACACAGGACGATCAGGGACCTGGGGTCAGTGGCAGTGGGCACACGGTTCAGGGGACAGAGGCACAGGATAACAGGGAAGCTGGGAGGACTGCTGTGCAACAGGGGGAGGACAGGCCCAGGGAACCCACTCTCCACGAGGCACTCTCAAACATCATGGGAGCATACCACCATTCCCAGGAGACCATGGGCACGGTACTGGCCAAGTTTCAGGAGACCCAGCGGCTGCAGGAGGAACAGTACCTGGGGATCAGTGAGGACTTGAAGTCCATTATCACCACCCTGGTCACCATTGCAGGGGTGCTGGCAAACATGGCCAACACCATGAAAGAGACAGTGGCATACCACCGGGCCCCTGACACCAGCCCAAACGATGAACAGCGTTCCACGTCCGCCGGCGCTAGTGGACAGGAGGTCCCTCCACAGGACTAACAGGCCACCAGCACCCCACCCCCTGCAGAAGGAGAACCACCCCGCAAACGGTCCCTGCGATCCAGGCAGGAGACAAAGAACATTGCCAAGACCCTCGCCAGGAAAGAAGACTCTCCTGATTGTCACCCTTCTGTCCCACTATGTCTCCCGGTCCACCTTCAACTGCCATTGCTCCACTTCCTATGCCCCCTTGGACAATGCACCTGTGATGACAAGAGGACGGACTCTACCATCGACATTCCTCCACCATCACTCCAGCCTCTTCCACATACCCCTATACACATTAGCCCATAAATAAACACCCTTGAATCACAGAACAATCTGGAGTCCGTCTGTACTTTCACAAATGTATAATTACAACTTCTTCGACAAATATCAATGTTAATGTTCACTTGCACATACCAATGTATGGCAGTTGTTGGGAAGCAGTAAACATAGCAGAAGGCAGAATGAGGTACCCATATCTGTGAAATAGAAAGCCAAAGTGAACTGTCAGTGTCCATACACAGAGGTTAAGAGGCTGACTTATACAATGTCCTGCAGTATTCATATATGAGATGAGCAGTGGCAGTCTCTTACCTGTGTCTCACTGGAAGTACTGCATGATGATGTTGTTTCAGTTGTTAATATCTTCTTCCTCTGCCTCCTCTTCCTCACTGTCCACAGGTTCCACAGCTGCCACAATACCATCATCAGGCCCATCTTCATGCAGAAAAGGCACCTAGCGTTGCAAAGCCAGGTTGTGCAATATGCAGCATGCCACGATTATCTGGCACACCTTCTTCGGTGAGTAGTATAGGGAGCCACCTGTTAGAAGGAGGCACCGGAACCTGGCCTTCAGGAGGCCGAAAGTCCGCTCAATAATTTGCCTAGTTCACCCGTGTGCCTCATTGTAGCGTTCCTCTGCCCTTGTCCTGGCATTCCTCACTGGGGTCAGTAGCCATGAGAGGCTGGGGTAACCAGAGTCACCAGCAAATGTCGATGGATATCTGTTAGACACACACTAACCCTTAGGGACTACCCCATACCCAGACACCTATTCATACTGTGTGGGGACCTTGGGCTCACATGTTAGCCACACACGGTGCCTCTGGAGTTGGCCCATCACATAAGGGATGCTGCTATTCCTCAAAATGTAAGCGTCATGCACAGAGCCAGGATACTTGGCATTCACGTGAGAGATGTACTGGTCTGCCAAACACACAATCTGCTCATTCATAGAATAGTAGCTTTTTTGAATTTTGTACACCTGTTCATTCCTGCGGGGGGGGACAAAAGCCACATGTGTACCATCAATGGCACCAATTATGTTCAGGATATGTCCCAGGGCATAGAATTCAGCTTTCACTGTGGGCAAATCATCCACCTGGGGGAAAACAATGTAGCTGCGCATGTGTTTCAGCAGGGCAGATAAAACTCTGGTCAACACTTTAGAGAACATTACCTGAGATATCCCTGATGCCATGGCCACTGTTGTTTGGAAGGAACCACTTGCCAGGAAATGGAGCACTGACAGGACCTGCTCTAGAGGGGGGATACCTGTGGGATGGCGGATAGCTGACATCAGGTCAGGCTCCAATTGGGCACACAGTTCTTGGATTGTGGCACGATCAAGTTTGTAGGTGATAATGATATGTGTGGCTTCCATTGTCGACAGGTCCACCAGGGGTCTGTACACCGGAGGATGACACCATCTCATCATCTGCCCCAGCGGATGTGCCCTATGGAGGAGAATGGTGAGCAGAGGGTCATGTACCACATAGGTTGCACAAGTGTTTTTGCAGTAATGAGAGTAAATTTGTGTGTGGCATTGTCTGTCCGTATTTCTGCCCAAATGTGCGGTGACGCAGTTAGGTGCCATGCCATGTGCCACCCTGAAATGGCGGTTGACTGACCTGTAAGGAGGGACAAGGGGAAAAGAGGTAACTGCGCTGGCACTGTGCAGCATCGCGGTATGCGGTCGAAGACCGCCACGCAATTCAGCATTGGTTATCATTGGACCCTATGGGTTCCAGGAGCCAATGACAATGTACGCTGGCGGTGATGGTACGCACCACCGCGGACGTGACCGTAATTTTCTGTCTGTTCCCTCACTTGATACCTGACCTTCAACAGGAGAGGACCTACACTGCAAGTGCTGCTGTGACCTGTGTCTGGAAGCAACAATGGCTCGAGTGTCTGGGGAAAGGGCCCCTGCCTTCACTTCAGAGGAGTTGGAGAGACTAGTTGATGGTGTCCTCTCCCAGTACACGCTACTCTACGGTCCTCCAAACAAACAGGTGAGTACACTGTGAGCATGATGCATGGGACATGAATGTATGGAGTGGTGTGGATGGAAGATACATGTGGGGTTGGGTGGTGAGGCCTGCATGAGAGGATGGTGAGTGTATGTGTATGTGGGCATGGGTGGGAAGTGGTGGGCAATCAGTATGACGACCCGGACGGGGGAGTAATTTGCTTTCATCCTATACCTTTCCTCTAGGTCAGCGCCTACCAGAAGAAGGGTATTTGGCGTGCCATCGCCAAGGAAGTGCTGACCCTGGGGGTCTATCATAGACGAAGCACCCACTGCCGCAAGAGATGGGATGACCTGCGCTGATGGAGCAAGATGATGGTGGAGGCCCAGCTGGGGATGGCCTCCCAACGTGGAAGGGGTACCCATCGCACCATGAGCCCCCTGATGTTCCGGATCCTGGCAGTGGCATATCCGGAGTTGGATGGGCACTTGAGGGAATCACAGCAGCCACAAGGGGGTGAGTACAGTCTCATTCAGCTGACTCTGTGTGCTTTACGAGGTGTCTGGGTGGGTGATGTGGGCTGTGGGTTCCCCTAGGCCAGGGCAAACTTGGTAGGGTAGGTCCATTGTTAGGCAGGCTCTGTGGTACTCCAACCCCAATAGTGGTAGTGGCCATCTACAACTAGTCAGCCTCCTGTGGGTTCCAGGTGTGCAGCAAATGGGGTTAGGCATAGTCCCCCATGGGCAGGTGATTTTCCTACTAACTGCTAGTGCATGGCCTAGTGCATAGGGCTGCTCCCTGTGTGTTGTGTCCGTCAACGGTAGTGGTGTTGCTGGCATGGACCATGTGTCTCCTCTGTCTTCCCCCCATCTTGTTTTGTCACCCTGTCCTTGTGTGCATTAGCATCATCTGGTAGAGGAGCAGAGGCACCGGAGACGGAGGGAGCTGCATCCCACATGGCCCTGGAGGGTGAATCTATGGAGTCTGAAGGCACCAGTGGGACGGAGGGAGAGGGGAGCTCCACAGCGGGGACAGGAGGGGACAGCAGTGACAGCGACTTCTCCTCTGATGGTAGCACCCTTGCGGTGGTGGCCACCTCTGTGCCCACCGCAACAGGTACAGCCGCCACCCCCTCTACCAGCATTGCCCTCCCAACAGCCCCTCAGCGTGTTTCCCGTGCCAGGTCACCCAGGAGGGTGGGCGTCTCCTTCGCCCCAGGCACCTCAGGCCCTGCCCCAGTCAGCCCTGCTGCCCTCAGGGAGGAGGCTATTGACCTCCTGAGATCCCTCACTGTTGGGCAGTCAACCATTCTGAATGCCATACAGGGTTTTGAGAGGCATAATGCAGCAAACAAATGCATACCAGGAGGGCATTCATTCTGGCGTGGCGGCCCAACAGAGAGCATTTCATGCTCTGGCCTCAGCACTGATGGCAGCCATTGTCCCTGTTTCCAGCCTCCCCCCTCCAACTTCCTCTACCCAGACCCAATCCCCTCTACCTCAGCCTATCCCAAGCACACCATCAGACCAGCCTGCACACACATCAATACACAAAAGTGGCTCTGGCAAACATAAGCACCACACATCCCACAGGCACTCGCACAAGCACCATCCCCATGCAGACACACCAGCTTCCACTTCCTCCACTGTGTCTCCCTCCTCCAAGTCCTCCACCTCCCTCCCTGTCTCGTCTCCACTCACACCTGCCTGCACTACATCCTCAGCCACTACCTCCATCACCAGCACGCCCATCACTACACTACACTCATGTGCAGTCACTACCCCAAATACCATTCACATGTCCCCTGTGTCCTCTCCCAGTGTGTCGGTGAGCCCTCCTCCCTAAATACACAAACGCAGGCACACACCCACTCAACAGCCATCCACCTCACAACAGCCTCCAACCCATGCACCTTCACCCAAACTCAGCAGACGTACTCCTCCTACGACCACTACCTCTTCCTCCACTTCCAAACCCTCTCCATCTTCCTGTCCCAGTGTGTCCAAAATGTTTTACCTAGCTAACCTGGTGCTCTTCCCCACACCTCCCCCTGCCCTTCTCCTAGGGCCAGGATGTCCAGATCCCAGCCCAGCACCTGAGCCACCAAATCTGCATTCGCTGTGGTCCCTGCTACTCCAGTACAGTCAAAGGGGGCACCCGTCAGAGCTGCCAGTGTGCCACCGACGGAAAAGAAGGACCACCCTATTCCACCACCTGCAAAGCTCAAAAAGGGACCGGCTTCCAGGAGGGGACAGTCACACCACCCACCCAGCAAGGCCTCGCACAAACACAGAGTGGACAGTGCCAAGGTCCCTGCAGCGACTGTCAAGATGCGGAAGGGCCACAAGCCAAAGGGCACATCACCTATGGGCACAATGTCACCTGGTGAGGGGCTGGTGACCACCAACTCATCAGGGATGGCAGCCACATGCACCCCAGTCACCACCGCCGTTACGACCGCCACCTGCACCGCCACCTGCACTGCCGCTGCCACAACATCAGTCTGCAGCATCCTCCCCAAGGATCAACCATCCGAGGCTGCCAGAGACGGTATGGTGTCTCCATCCACCGCAACAGTCACTTGCAACACGGCCAACACGGGCAGCATCTCCGCCGCAGCCACCGCCTCCTGCACCACCATCAGCACAGCCACATGCACAGTCGATGCCACTCTGTCGAACGTCAGCCCCATCCCCAGTGTGCAGCCGTCAGAGTCTGTAGGTGACATCCTGGACCCTGGACACACCACTTGAGACACCACCTCCAGCACTGACATGAGCAAGCAATTGGCAGCCTAAGTCACCGCAGGATGGAGTGTGGGTTTGCCTCCATGGAGTATCATGCTACCTGTTCTGGGAACATCACATGGCTGTAACACCCAGGTGAGACGAAGTCAACATGCCAAACCCCAGGAGCAGCATCATTGGGCACAAAGCCCCCTCCAGAACCAGTAGAGAAAAGCATCCACTAACACAGTCCTTGGCAGGGTGAAGCACTCTGGGCACAAAGCCCCCTCCAGAACCAGTGGATAAAAGCATCCACTCACCCTATCCTTAGCAGGAAGAAGCACTCTGGGCACAAAGCCCCCTCCAGAACCAGTGGAGAAAAGCATCCACTCACCCTATCCTTGGCAGGATGAAGCACTCTGGGCACAAAGCCCCCTCCAGAACCAGTGGAGAAAAGCATCCACTAACACAGTCCTTGGCAGGATGAAGCCCGCTGGGCACAAAGCCCCCTCCAGAACCAGTGGAGAAAAGCATCCACTAACACAGTCCTTGGCAGGATGAAGCACTCTGGGCACAAAGCCCCCACCAGAACCAGTGGAGAAAAGCATCCACTCACCCTATCCTTGGCAGGATGAAGCACTCTGGGCACAAAGCCCCCTTCAGAACCAGTGAAGAAAAGCATCCTCTAGCACAGTCCTTGGCAGGATGAAGCACTCTGGACACAAAGCCTCCTCAGAACCAGTGGAGAAAAGCATTCACTCACCCTATCCTTGGCAGGATCAAGCACTCTGGGCACAAAGCCCCCTCAGAACCAGTGGAACATGTCACCGACTTAAGAGACTGTGGCCTTGGACTCCCCAGGAGCAAGCAGTGGGCAGTGGACCCACTTGAGAGACTTGAGAGACTGTGGCTTTGCACTCCCCAGGACCAGGCAGTGTGAATAGAGCCCCCTCGAGGAGCAGTGATGTCGTCCCATCATCTGGCTGAGGTGCCCCCCTCCCCTTCCCCCTAAGGTTCCTGGTTTTTTTTCGACCTGATGCCCCGGCAGTGTTCTCTCAATTTTGAGGCAGGTGTCATGTGTGGGCTTCGCCCATGCTTTTTGGGACCACTGGTCCACTGACATTTCATGGGACAGTGTACGGACTTGTGTACTTGCTGTAAATATTTGTGTATACTGATTATTTACTGTTCTCTTGGGCTATCTGATTGTTCGAATATTACACTAGTTAAACTCATTTTGTTTGGTCCTTGTGTTATTCCAGAGGGTGAGGGGGTGTATCTGTGATGTGATTGGATATGTGTGTGAGTGTGTGTTGTTGTGGGTGGGGAGTGTGGGGTGGGGGTGTTGCGTGTGTGTGTCACTCTCTTTACCCTAATCCCCTCCCCTTTGTGCTAAGTGCAGTACTCACCGTGGTCGTCGCCACTGCCATTCGTACTCCTGGTAGATGAAAAGATACACCAACATTGGTAACACCTGTAGTTCAGGCTCCATGGCGTCCTCCGTGAGTTTCGAGGGCTGAGTGATTTTCCTTCTGTGTACTGTTTCCGCCGTGCTTTTGATGGAGTTGGTACCGCCCCGGAAAAGCTGGCGGATTGGTAACTTGTAATAGTGTGGGCGGTACATTGTCTTCCCCCTGTCTGTTGGGGGTTACTGCCGTGGTGTTTGTTGCTACCGCCGTGGCGGTCTGGGTGTCTAGGTGGCTGTCTGTGTTGGCGGTTTCCGCCATGGTTGTAATTCCATTTTTTTGACCGCCGGCCTGTTAGCGCTATTACTGCCACTTTATCACCGACCGCCAGAGTTGTAATGAGGGCCATAGTGTAGGGAAGCTATGCCAGCAATGGATGAAGGTCTCCTCACTAGATGCTGTTAAAGAACATCTTAGTCTCCTATCTAATAATGGAGATTTACAGGATTTCCTGTTGGGCCCCAGAAGACAATGCAGGAAACACGTTTTATATGCTGCATATAATGGAATATGGAAACTTTAGCAACAAGAGGCGGCTGCCCGGTTAAGACAAATAGACCAGGAAAACTTACAGAAAGCATTAGCAATTGTAGATAATGGGATTAACACCTTGTCCGACCGGATATACACCTTAAATCATATTGTTTCCTCTGCCATTGATATAGTACAGAGTGATCTATCATTTTTGCAACATGGACCAAGTCAGCTAAGATCCATTATGCAGTTAGGTTGGACACTACCAACATTGAAAGTAGGTCGCTTTCCCTGGCAACATGTAAGTGCAAGGGAGATTTTTTCCACATTTAATTTAACGCGACAACAACAAATAATGGCTAACAAAGAAGCAACATGTGTCAAGTTGAAAATTGAAAAGTTAGAAAAGTTGCCTGTTAATGTGGCTGAAATACCATCTGCTGAATGGCTAATATATGGGGTTATAAATCTGCCCATTTCAATATTTCAATTAACATGTTGTCTGAAACAGTGTGGGAGCGTCCTTCCTCGTACAAATGTTTCAATGGCATGACAGAGGTCTTTCTTAGCAGTAGTGAATGCAAGACTTCCGTAAGCCATTCAATGGTTTGTAAACAGCTGTCCTTTCACAGGACGTGTAATGCCTCTGTGGCAAATTTGACTTGTTATCTGAAGGGAGTCAAGAGTCCCCTTGGTTAGACCTGCGTTCCAGGTGTTCTCAAATAGCAGCTATGTGCTCCTTAACAGTCAGAGCTGTTGTGGAATGCGAGCCAGAATAGCTTATGTTGTTTCAGTCTCCCAAGTTGTTACGTGCTGCGAGAAGGTCCTTTTTCCCCCTACGCAGTTTCAAGGAGGAGCAGATGTTTGGCCTCATAGCGCTACTTCTGTTGTGAATGTTGACAAGCTGAGCAGACTAAAGGCTTTATTGTTTCAAAAACATGTGGTGCTTCCATCTGCACGCAAGATCTATGCTCTTCAGGTTGCAAGGTCATTGGCAGAGATTCAGTCCCTTTTAACTACAAACTTTCTGAGACACTTTGGTGAACTCGTGGGACGAATATTTAATGCGGCCAGTACTACTGGAATTACCCACCTTTTGAAGGCTGTTGCTTCTGGTTTTGTTCACACCTTCTCCTCTATATTCGGTTTAATACCATCAGCCAGACATTCTATATTTTCAAGTGTTTTCGGGGGATTTCTGATTACTTTGGCTATAATAGGTGGCATTTTGCTGTTGCTACTTTTTCTGCTCAATGGCTGTCCCGTCACAACAAGGAGTACTGAAAACGCTATCGCCAGCACAACTGTGTCATGAATACATGATGCAGTATTTCGTAGCACCATTCCTGGAACAACTGGAGTGTGACTGGTCTATGTCATTCCGACCAGTTTTGGATTGTGTGCAGCCCGTGTTTCAATTCCTCTGGTGCCTCTTTGAATGTGCACTGAAAGTCTGTCTTTCTGTGCAGCGCTAACTTTCATTGGACGCTGATCTCTTGATGTTTTTGGTGAGGGCTCATTATCAGACATGCGTGTTGAAGGTGTGTTTGCTACGGGAAGCCATTTATGAGTTGCCTTTTATGGATGCCGCGACTCTTAACTCTATAAAGGGGATGACATAGAATGCTGCTGCCTCAGATGGAGCTCAAGTTTTCGAACACTAGTGTTCTGTGGCTTTCCTTGGATATGAACTGGATATTTTACCACCTGCTGAAGTAGAACGTTTCCTGGCTTCAATTGTCCCGAATGTGATTGGCGATTTCCAAAGTGACACTGACTGTTGAATTTGGCTTGTTCAAATTGTCCTTTACCAACCTCAGTGTCTCTTAACTTGTCACTGTTGACATATATGTTTTTTGATTTTAGCGTAAGAGTTATTAGATTTTTTTTTCTTAAGCTTTTAAACCACATTGGTCCGGCAAGGGGAGGGTGTTGTATAGCTATTTTAGCCATGTTTTAGACATGCTGTTTTATGCTAACTAGGCCTGCTGCTGTGCACTTTAACCCTGATATATTTTATTCAGCATTGCTTTATTTTTCTAGCAATAGCAATATTTGCAGTGCTGTTTTATTTTCTTTATCTCATTGTACTTTAGTCTAGGAAAGCATTACTTTCTTAGTAGGACATTTATTTAACTTTGTCCTTTTTCCAAGGCTACAGTCAGATAAGGTTGCCGAGAACCGTGTTATGCTGTGCCTCCAACATTCACAGAAAACCCACTCATACGTGGGGACCATTTCTACTAATGTTAGCTGTTTGATTATAACAACACCCTTTTGTCCCAGACACGTTAGAGGGAGCTTACAGCTAGATGACCACAAATGCATGCTGATTGATGATTACTTTGTTGCAGCTACTTGCTTTGACGGCTGGACCCCTCATCCACATGGGGACGGTGTCTATCTAGACTACAGGCTTCTTCCTCCAGGTATGAGGGATAGCGTACCCCCAGGGGTGAAACCTGGAGGGCAGATTAGGCTTATTGCTCTGTGCTCAGACATAGTATAGGTAGGAAAAACATATACATTACTCCTAGTCACAGTATGGTAGGTCTATTCTTGTAGTGTACTCTGTTATTCACCTGCTTGCTTTTATTGTGTTTATCATCCTAGTTATTGCAATACATGCCTTTTTATCTAAGATGCAGTTACTTCAATAAATCCTTATTGAACTATATTCTGCCTCTGTTGTATTTGTCTGTATCAGACTTTTTGGTAACTGAGAGAAAGGGATGGGATCTGATCAACCACGATTCCCTTTGGGATTCTTCCTGTCATGTGCCCGGTTGCCACATCTGTTGATTTCAAACTTCTTTTGCTGCTAGACAATTTACTTTCATTTTGTAATTTTTAACATCATTTAAGAAACTCCTTAGTGCTCTTACCAACTGCTATTTTTTTCTTCTCTACATTCTGCACCTTATCTGCCCTTTTTCTCTCAGTTGGAATTAGGTAGTACTGTTTCCTCTGTTTCTTTCTTCTTTGTCTCTTATCAGTCATTCTTAGTTTCCTTTTTTAAATGCAAGTGATAAATGAAAATTAGACAAAAGTAGATTTACCTCTACAGAAAATAGTATTAAATTGCACACTAGAAACAATTAGCTCTGTCAGTGTGTTCATTGATGTGTGGATGTCACTGACTGTAATAGTGTTTGGTGGGTGTGCTGGTGTAAGAAACTGGGCTACTTGCAGATGACCCCCAACATTTTGCCCCATTTACACTACTGATGCTGTTGTTTTCTATCTGAAAGTGCACTGAGACCTGTGAAACAGACCTCAGTACCCATGCTCTTTCCCTTAAAATATGCTGTGATTTTCTGAACCCAATTGTCAAGGACTTTACCGCCCCTGTAAGGCCCTAGTAAATGGTACTAGTGGTACCCAGGGCAGGGATGGTGAAGTGGTCACCAGGTCTGCAGAACTGATTGTGACACCCTGCTTTGCCTGAGTAAAAGCAAAGCCTGCAGAGCTGACATGTTAGCCTGCACAATCAGCTTATCTGCTTGTGTCTGACTCTACCCACACCAAGTATCTGCTTGTGTCTGACTCTACCCATACCAAGTGCAGGCAGAGTCCCTTCACTGCCATTGTACAGGTCAGCCACCCCTAAGGCAGGCTTCTTATAGCCCAGGAGGCAAGGGGCACCGTGTTATGAGTATATGCACGAGTATATATGACCCTGTGATAGCATTTAAAAATTAATGCTACAGCAAACGACTGTCGGTCAATAAGATAACATGAGCTGGTTTGCGGGCAAACCCCAGATGCCCAGCTCCATGATGGCAGATTGATTTTCCCCATGTTTGGTGTCAAACACTGTGCTTTTTAACTCAGAGCACAATTCTCATGCCCAGGATAGGTTAGTATGTACCCTGGTGGCATCCTTAGAGGATGCCTACCACGTTGCCAGCTTTCTCTTACCTTGGTAGGGTCCCCAAATCCGATGCCATCAAGACAAGAATCTGTCCTCCTGCTGGTTGTGCTAACACTTCCTGCAGCATGGAGACAAAGGACCAGGGCAGGGAGGAGGTTACACCTCCACCCTCCTAGGATGGCTAGTGGTTACAGTAATCAAGGCAGTGAGTCTCAAAGGCTTTCGTCACCATTGATACTTAATCTGTTGTCCCCCACTTGAGGACAAACCCCTTCCCACCCTGTACAGGCTGACAAGTGGGCAAATTAGTAATGCAGAAGGCATACACCTCCAAGAGGCTAGCCACACCTTACAGTGGGCCAGGAGGTCTGTACAGTCAAAGAAAGGTTCTGCTATCTTAGCAAACCCCTAATTAATGGATTCTGGGTAGAAAGGTGATGTACTTCCACAGGACATCATCACCTCAGGGGTGGACTAGCCGCAAAGACCAGTAACCCATTGGCCACTGTCCCTCACACCCTTAACACCCCCTAAATTAGGATTTAAGGGACTCCTCTGGCACCAGAGCTTCAGTACTAAGTTTGAATCCAAGAAGAGGCACAGAGAAGATGCTGTCACCAAAAAGTCTTTGGACTCCACCGTAGCACAAACAGAGGACACTTAATTGCCCCAAGGAGGCCATGTACTGGAACTGTGCCTGTGGCAAAAGCCCATTGCCCCCAGTAAGAGGAACTCCAGTGGACTGAGACTTAAGGGGACACCAAAAACAGAAGCAGACTCCCCTGACTGCTGGAGAAGCAGAAGAATCATTGACCTGTATCACAAGAAGTGCAACCCATCAGGCTCCTCTTGAGTGAGCCCAAAGAAAATACAGTGACCTGTGACTTGTAGTGAGTCTCACAACATGTTTCGAGCCACTACACCACACTTGTTGACCTCCAGCCAACAAAGTACTCGTGGATTACATTTGCCACTGCCAAGGATTGTTGGTCACCAGCCCAGTAACTGACCCATTCCCAGATGTCACCAACTCCAGAGTAACTCTTAGCAATAGCGACTGAAATCTGCAATGACACCACTGCTGAGATCCTGCATCCTGAAGAAAGCTACTTCGACTAAGTGGTAAAGCATCTTTGACGCGATCCTCCTGTGATGGACACCTGCAAGGCCACCTCTGAACCCAGAGCCACCAGATGTGGTGGCAGAGTTCCAGCTGTGGAATTGCAGTCCTGGGACCACACAGGCCTCTATTCTCCGAGGGCAGAGTTTAACTCCATTTCCAAGTGTGGTTTGCAGAATGCTGCATCTTTGATTAACAACACTCTCAGTTCCCGGTCTTTTCTAAGGATGGCAAGGCTACCTCTGGACTCGGACTCCCTGGGCAAGGTAAAAAGGTACTGTCTATAGAAGCTTGGTCTAGGGACCCATCAGACCTTAAGTCCAGTTGTGTTCTACGAACTCACCCCACAAGTGACCGATTGCTTTTCCCCATTGACTTCAATAGTATTTGTTTGACAACTAAAAGTGCATCTATGTTTAAATGCTTTAAAAATCCACACCTTTGGTTGTATTTAGAATACAAAGTTCATTTTGGTGCCTACATTAAGATAAAAGCTGCTTTATTTTTCTAAATTGTGTTAGATTTCTTTCGAGTTGTGCTTGTTACTTAGTATCCATGCTGGTGTTGTGAAATGCTTTACACATGTTCCTCTAAGTAGCCTGACTGCTCTTTGTCACTGTACCAGGCCTGAGCTAAGGTTTATTGGTATGTACCCAAGGTCCATTTCTGGGTAATGTGTTAGTGTTACCTGTTAAGACCCCACAGTCATACCACATAATACTGCCACCTTGCTACACAGTCCCTATTAAGAACAAACAATATTGCAAGAATTAATGGATGTTAGTGCAGTAAAGAAAAACAACATTATACCTACTACATGTTCAAGATATAACACATATAGAGGATGAAACATTACTGTCAAGAGGTCAGATTGAAAAGGTGAATTGGTCCAGATCAGATACAATTTATGAACACTACAGCATCCATCCTCTGCATTCTAAAGACGCTATTGGTGATGCTATTGATCTGTATCAAAGGAAAGAAGCAAAAGGAACTCCCATAAGTGTGTGAAGAAAAGTTTAGAGTGTTGTTGTTTTCCACAACTCTTGCCATTGGAATAGGTGGTCAGTATGATGACCAGCCTGTACAAATACCAGCAGCTGAGAACTGGTAAACTATAGTATATATAGAAGACCCTAGATTTCATCAGTGTATACCTTATATATTCCATCTATTATTTGATAGTCACTTGTCAGGACTATCTAATGCAGTAAACCATATTCTAAAGACTGGAGTTGATCTGCTAAATCCTTCGTCAAGGGAATTTGTTGACAAAGTTCAAGGAAAGAATAAAAAGCTGGAATATAATTTGATGGCATGTCAACGTGGTACGATCAAGTATTGGTATCATCATTATGGAGAACTGAAATGTATGTTAAGAAAGCTAGGTGCACCTATGTGGTTTCTGACACTCAGTTGTGCTGAGTATTCAGGGGATGACCTGCTTGAATTTGTGAGAGAAGTGAACTCAAACATTAAGAACATCAAAGTAAAGCCAGTCAGAGAAATGTACACCTTGTATGCCACTAATGTTTGTTGATATTTTAACCACAGGTTTCAAGATATGATGCATTACATCTGCAACAAAACAAGCCCTCCTTTTGGCAAAGTAACTGATTTTATAAGGATAAAGAGTACCAAGCAAGAGGTACTCCTCATATTCACATGCTGTTATGGAAAAAAGATGCACCAAAATTTGGATCAGACAGTGATGAATCTGTCCTCTCTTTCATTGATCAGCATGTTACATACACCATCCCACAAGATGATGATGAAAAAGGCCTGAGACAACAAGTTCTGCACTTTAAAAATCATACATGTGGCAAGTGCTGTTATCAAAAATACAGATGCAAAGGAACATTTCAAACCAGATGTCCTTTTCAATTCCCTCGACCGGTCATTTCACAAGGAAGAGTAAATAGTTATTTATCTGCAGTTAGACATACACTAACACAAAAACCACAGAAAAACACATACAACCTGAGAAGAACAGAGGCCTCCAGGTATATTAGTGACTATAATCCAGTCATTCTGAAAATGTGAAATGCTAACATGGATAAACAGTTTGTTGCAAACAACTCCATCACTGTTGCTTGGTACATGACTTCATATATTACAAAATTAGAGAAAACTGAGATGTAGGAGACGTGGGAAGATATTTTTGCAGAAAAGAGTCTTACTAAGAAATTATATTGCTTTAGCTTGAAAAGCTTTCCCACAGAGAGATAGGGTCCTATAAGTGTTTTGATAGGTTGAGCTTGGCTAGCTTGCTCTCAAGGCAAAGGGGAATGGTTTGGGTACAATTAGGCCTAGCAAGCACACGAAATAGAGTTTTGAAGTATTTCCAGGAAATTTAGCACCTAGCAGAGTCCGATCTGAAAAAGTACAGACACTGTGAAATCAAATATGTTAGATGCATACTAACCAAGAAGGAGTCCGCATTTAGAAAACATGTACCTTTAGGAAGTATTTAACACTACAGGTATAAAAGAAATATGAAAGAAAACAGAGAAGGCAAATATGCCGTAGTTGGATGTGACGGTTGTTTAGTGAGACATACTGAAGGAAGTCCACTTAACCATTGAAAACGTAGTTACCAAACTCCAGGCAAAAGAGTTTTTCTACTTGGCACTTCTACAACTCTTCAAGCCTTGGCATGCTGAATCAGAATTACTTGGAGACTATGACCACTGCGAAGATTCTTTCAACACTGTCAAAGACAACATTCCGTGTTTCGTCTTTCGAAATGACTTGCAAATGTTAAATGATGAGATTCAACAGGAAGAAACAATTGCTGCTGAGATAGCTAATGACAGTTTCAAAAGCAGCCAAAGTTCTGGACCACTGGTCAAGATCCTCTTGGACAACAAATTATTGAAAATGAAGCTGCAATAGCCACAAACAAGGTAGAAAATTCAATGGAACAAGCGAGACAGGAAAGTGTTGATTTCAAATACTTGTTTGCACAACTGAACAACAAGCAGAAATAAATGTATATTGAGGTAAAAAATAAAATAGAGCATATATTCCTGCATGAGGAGAAATAATGTAAATGTTCTTCATTTAAGCCAATATTCGTATACATCAGTGGTCAAGCTGGCACCAGTAAAAGCTTTTTAATTAAAGTTCTCTCCACTTACCTTCTGAGGACTACAGAATCAAATTTACTGTGTGTATTAACAGCACAAACTGGATTAGCTGCACACAGCATTAACGGAATTACTTTACATCAACTACTTACGCTACCTGTAGAACAGGACAGTAAACTGTAATACCAGAATTTATCTGGTGAACTTGTTATGAGGTGTCAAGAGTTTTGAAGAAACTGAAACTTTTAATTATCGATGAGGTGAGCATGGTTTCAAACTTAATGCTTGCCTTCATACACTTAAGGATGCAAGAGTTTTTTTTTATTTTTAAACAGAGTGCAATGTATTGTTTAGAGGAAAACATTTTATTGTCTTTGGTGACCTACTGCAACTTACCCCTGTAAAAGGACAGCCTGTTTTCAAGACACTGCTCCATAATGAAACACAACATTCTTTGGGAACTATTGGCAATGTAAATATTTGGTTGAACTTCAAATACAAGGAACTAGTGAAGAATATGTGTCAAGCATATGTTATTGAATATTAAAATATTCTGAAGGACATTAGAGTAGGAGTTCTGACACAAGAGGCAAATGTGCTTTTAAAAGGGGACTTATCAGGAAACTATTTTCATCTAAGAAGACAGTAGCATAACTAATGTACAATTTCATTGAAGAAGACAAAATCATAGTCTGTTTAATGCCAAAACTTCAAGAGTGCTCTAACTTTAACAAACAATTACTGAATCTGGAGAACGAGTACATTGGAAATTACAGCTATTGATAAAATGGATCACCAGGGACTAATAATACTGCTTACTGAAAAACAACAAGCAACACTGGATTTTTTGAAGAAATCTTCACTCAGGACAGCAGGATTAGAAAAGTGTTTACATGTGTTGAAAAACTGTAGAGTAATCTTGGGAAGTAATTTAAATGTTCAGGAAAGGTTAGTAAATGGTGCTACAGGTACAGTTGTTGAATCCATTAATGTAATTTTCTAAATAGGGAAGAAGTTGAATATTTGACTATAAAATTTGATCAGACTGGTGCGTGAAGCAGATTTGACAATGTGTTGTATGTTTTTTGCTTGTAAATGACTTATTTGCCTGGAGACAGCAGTTCCCACCCTCTCTAGCGTATTCTATAACTACCCATAAATCTGAAGGTTCAGGTGGAGACAGCTTTTATTAATATTGGAAGAAATTAAGATTAAAGAAGATATGTCATATGTAGCATTATCTCACGTAAGAACATTGTCCGATTTGTATTTAGGTTGAATTCGATGATAGGAAAGTCAGTGCTGATGCAAGCTGTGTAAGAGAATGCATTAGTTTAAGAAGTCTATATGATCCTCCTTTAGGACAATATCCTATTTATGAGAAACGGATAATCTGTCCAAAGTGGAAGCTTACAAAAAAGTCGACGGGTGTTCAAAAAAAGAAGGAAAACAAGGACAAACTAAAAGGTGTTAAGAAGGAAAAAGTGGAAAATGTAGGTTACCAGTTGGAAAACAGTTCAGGTGTCAATTGCTCTGCACATGTTGTTCTCAATGTACTGTTTCATTTACCACATTTTGAAACTGCAATTCAACAAAAACAAGATAAACGTTTGTGTTCTACATTGCATAATGTTGCTCTCATGTTTATTCAGTGACATTTTCCTTCAGGCATTCAAGACCTTGTAGATGTAGTGGGCCTGTAGTATTTACTCTCAAAATTCAACAAGAGGCACAAGAATGCATAATGGTCATCCATGGTGTATTAGAAGAAGAAGAAGTAAATATTGATGAGTTATTTTGACTGAGTTTCAAATGACACCATGCCTATGAAGATTGCTCTCTTACATCTATAACTCAAAGAAGGTCTGAGTGATTGCTGTACTTAACACTATCTGATTGTGACACTGTGCCTTTTGACAGATTGATTAAAAATGCAAACCAAAATATGACTAGCCCAAATTGTAGATCAGATGTTATGTCTATGTTGCATCTAAGAAGAATTGGAAAATACCTTCCATTAATGTTGCAATGATGCAGAACAAATGGATCTAAATTGGAAACCAAAATTAATAACTTCAAAGCTGGACAAACATCAATTTCTGGAAGAACGTAACCTACTTAAGGTTCTTATCTTTCACAAAGGAAAACATCTGGACACTACACTGTCCGTTTAAAGAATGAAACTAGATGGAAAGAATGCAAAAACATCTCCAAAATTCAATTGTCTTTTTATCTTTCCACAAAGGAGTTAATATAAAATCTGGACAATACACTGTTGAATTAAGCAGTGAAACTGGATGGACACAGTGCAATCATAGCAACCTTAAACTGAAACAAAAACTGCCTTTCAGACTACAAAAATCTTACCTTTTGTTTTTTTAATCAAAGTTCTAAGTAGTATCTCTGGAAAAAAAGTAATGTATGGTATTTCGTCTACATGGATCGTCGGTGTTTTAGACATCATTCAGCCTACCAGGGGTGATGTCTTGAAAAAGGTTTCTAAAATACAAGTTCCCTTTATATCTATTAGTACTACTGTGACAGTTTTAATACAATAATTACTTTAAGCACATGTTTGTGTAGATTAGCTTAGTAGTGGTAGGTGAAACAATTGATTAACTAATTGTAGTGAGTGCAATGCATAGTATCACTTATTTGTAGCAATGTACTGTGCAGTGTGGTTTTCTTTCCTTGCAATCTATGCCATTGCTTTTCCCCACTGTTCAATGATGAATCTTTATACAAGTAAACATTTAAGATGTACAAGTATAAAAGCAGAGAACAGAAAAAAAGGGAACTGAAATGTTTCACTACAATGTGATATAATGTAACAACATAAGTAATGCACACTGTTCTTTTTTTAAATTGTGTAAATGTATTACTAACTAATATTAATGTTCTCTTTCTTTTTCAATAGTGGTTCGAGTTATAGCTCTTCAGATGTGTCAACATACTTGTAGTGACCATGGAGAGGGTCTTCTCACACAAAGGGCACTTCACATGTTTTACCACTATTTTCTGTTGTCTGGAGGGGATGATGAAAAGCTCTCATGGAATTTATTGCCACTTTGCTGAGGGTTGCCCCTCCCAAAGAATTATGTTCAATAGGTTGTGGCAACTGATCCTCATTGCCACCAGATGCCATTTTAATTGCAAATGTTTACTTTAGAAAAAGAAAACAGCAGGTGTTGAACTGACAACATGTTTTTTCCACAATCTTTATAATTATTTTTCCCCCACTGTTCAAGGATAAAACTGTATACAGTACATTCTTTAGAGTGTACAAGTAAAGCTGAGAACAATACAAAATGGAAAGGAAAATGCTTTCCTATAATGTGAAATACTATTACAGTATAATTACAGTTTACTGTTTGGTTTATAGTATGAACTTCTGCAGTCCAGAAAAAAATCTATCATGGAATTTTGCAAAAGTAATTATAATTTATATTTCTGTTCTTCTTCTTTTTAAACAGATGAATGACACCATCTATCGGAGTAACATAATTTCCTAATTACTTCTTTCTCAGTAGTTCTAACAATGTAAAAGTATACACCAATGTACAGTTTCATAGAGCCACTCCGACAGCCAGACACACACTGATAGAACTACTCATACACCCAGTCACTCACTTATGTAGCCACTCACACACCCATTCAGTCACCGATGTGCTCAGTAACACATTTAGTCACTGACAAATATATCTACTACTACATGTACTCACTTACCCATGCAGATACTCACATACTGACAAGCTAGTTCAAGTATTAACACATGCACTCATTCACCCACACAGTCACTCATACAACCACTCACTCATGCATACAATCACTCACACACCCATTCACTCTCCCATGTAACTACTGATACACCCAATAACTGACCCATACAGCTAAGAAGACATCCACACACTCCTCCAGACAGTCATATATACATTCACTTACTTACCTATGGAGCTACTAACACAGGAAGTTTCTTATACAGACTAGTGTCATACATATTCAGTATTACATACAGGCACTGACTCAGTCACTCACTCTCCCATAGAAGCACTCACATAGCCACTTACTCACTGTTACAGACACTCACACACCTGCTTACTCATATATATAGATACTCACACACCAACTCACTCACCCATATAATCACTCATACACCGTCTCATTCACCATTTATAATCACTAATACAGTCAGTCACTTATAAATGCAGGCATGTATACACTCATTCACATACCGATACAGACATGGATACAACCATGTAGACAGTCATGCATACACCTACATGCCCAGACACACACTAATACATACACTATCACACCCATGCACACACTCACAAGGACACTGACGTAGGCAGGCACACACTGATCCTTACACTAACACAAGCAGACATAAACTGATGCATACACTGACAGAACAAGCCTAAAACTCTTTATTACACTAGGAAACTCAGGCACACAGTTATGCATACACTAACACACCCTGATATACACTGATCCATACACTAACACAGCCAGGCACACACTGATGCAAACACTGACAGAACTAGGTAGATAATCGTGCATACAATAACACACTCAGGAACACGCTTGTACGAACACTAACAGATCAAGAAATACACTTGATCATATACTGACATATTCAGGTACATAGTGATGCATACATTGACACATCCAGATGCACTCTCATGCATACACCAACACACCCAGGTACACGCTGAAGTAGACACAGACACACCCATGCACATACTGATGCATACACTGACACAGCCACTCACCCGTACAGCTACTTACACACACTCACTCACCCATTTAGACACTCACACGGTTACTTATTCACCCATATGGTTAGTGACAAAACCACTCACCCATATATCTACTCTAAAACACATTCATTCATCTATATAGCCACTTATTCACCCACTGACTCAGAGCCACCCAATAACTTATACAACCATACACAGCCACTCACTCACCCATAGAGTCACTCACACACTTTGTCTCACTCATAGTGCCAATCATCCATCCGGTCACTCACTCATACAGCCACTAACACAGCCACTAAGCCACCCATATAATCATTCACACACCCAGTCAGCCATATAGCCACTTACACACCCACTGAATTACTCATACAGTCATTCACACAGTCACTTAGCCACAGAGTCACTCCCACAGTCACTTATTCACTCATACAGTCACTCACAGAGCCACTCAATCACTTATACAACCACACTCACAACCACTCACTCACCCATAGAGCCATTCACATCCAGCCAATCATCCATCCAGTCACTCACTCATACAGCCTCACATATAGCCAGTCACTCACTCATACAGCCACTCACACAGCAACTCAATCACTGATACAGTCACTCACATGCCCATTCCCTCACCCATACAGCCACTCACACACCCAGTCACTCACTGATACAGCCACTCATACACCCAGTCAATCACCCATACAGCCACTCACACACCCAGCCACTCACTCACAAAGCTACTCACCCACCCAGTCACTTACTCATGCAAACACTAACAAAGTCACTAAGTCACCCATATAGCCACTCACACACCCAGAATCTCACTTATATAGCTGCTTACACCCCGAATAGGTCACTCATGCAGCCACTCACATAACCAGTCTCTCACTCATAAGGGCACACACGCAGCCACTCAATTACTTAAACAGCCAAACACATACCCAGGCACTCACCCATCCAGCCACTCATACACTCAGTCACTCACTCATACAGTAGGTCACACCCCCACTCAATCACTCATACAGTCACTACCACAGTCACTCATTCACCTATAAAGCCACACACAAACCCAGAATCTGTCATATGGCTGCTCACACCCCCAGTTGGTCACTCATGCAGCCACACACACACCCAGTCGTCAACTCATAAACCCATTCACACAGTCAGTCACTCACTCATACATACAGTCACTCACACAGCCACTCAATCACTAATTCAGCCGCTCACACACCCACTCGCTCATCCATACATCCACTCACACACCCTACTCACTCACTCATACAGCCACGCACCCACCCAGTCACTCGCTCATAAACTACCAAAACAGTCACTCGGTCACCCATACAGCTACTCACACACCCAGTTAGTCACTCATACAGCCGCTTGCACCCTATTTGGTCACTCATAAAGCCACTAGCGCAGCCAGCCACTTACTTATACAGCGGCTCACACAGCCGCTCAATCATTTATACAGCCACTCACATGCCCAACGACTCACTGATAGACCCAGTCACTCACTCATAAAGCCACTCACCCACCAACTCCCTCACTAATGCAGCCATTAACACAGCCACTCAGTCACACATACAGCCACTCACACACCCAGAATCTCCCTCATACATCTTCACATGCCCCCAGTCACTCACTTATGCACCTACTCACAAAGCCAGTCACTCACTCATACAGCCACTCACTCAGCCACTCAATCCCTGACACAGCCACTGACACACCCAGAATCTCCTTCATACATCTTCACATGCCCCAGTCACTCATGTATGCACCCACTCACTCACTTATACAGCCACTCACACAGCCACTCAATCCCTGACACAGCCACTCACACACCCAGTCACTCACCCATACAGTAACTCCTACTCACAGCCACTCACACAGCCACTCAGTCACTCATACAGCCACTCCCACACTCATTATCTCACTCATACAGCCACTCACTCATAGTCACTCACACAATAACATAATCACTGATACAGCCACTTACATACCCACTCACTCACCCATACAGCCACTCACACACCCTGTCACTCACTCACACAGCCACTCACACACCCAATCACCACTCATAAACCATCACTCACCTATACAGACATTTACCCACTCAGACAACCAAGTAACCACTCACACACCCAGATTCTCATTCATACAGCTGCTCATGCCACCAGTTGGTCACTCATACAGCCACACACACACCCAGTCACTTACTCATACAGCCATTCATATATTCACTCATTCACTCATACAGCCAATAACAGAACCTTTCTGTCACCCATACAGTCACTCACACACTCAGAATCTCATTCATATAGCTGTACATGCCCCCGGTTGCTCACTCATACACCCACTCACACAGCCAGTCACTCATACAGCCACTCAAACAGCCACACAATCACTGATACAGCCAGTCACACACCCACTCGCTCACCTATACAGCCACTCACACTCCCAGTCACTCACTCATACAGTCACTCACACACTCAGTCAGTCATCCATACAGCCATTCACACACCCAGTATGCATTTATACAGAAATTCACCAACTCAGTCTGTCAGTTATGCAGCCATTAATGCAGCCACTCAGTCACCTATACAGGCATCACACACCCAGTATCTAAATCATACAGCCGCTCATGGCCCAGTCACACACTCATACAGCCCCGCACATAGCCAGTCACTCACTCATATAGCCACTCACACAGCCACTCAATCACTGATACAGCCACTCACACACCTACTCACTTACCCATACAGCCACTCACACACCCTACTTACTCAGTCATAGAGCCATTCACCCACCCAGTCACTCACTCATAAACTACTAATACAGCCACCCAGTCACCCATACAGCTACTCTCACACTCAGGAAGTCACTCATACAGCCTCTCACACCCCAGTTGGTTACTCATACAGCCAGCCGCTTACTCATACAGCCACTCACTCACCCATACAGCCACTCACACACCCTGTCACTCACTCACACAGCCACTCACACACCCAATCACCACTCATAAACCATCACTCACCTATACAGACATTTACCCACTCAGACAACCAAGTAACCACTCACACACCCAGATTCTCATTCATACAGCTGCTCATGCCACCAGTTGGTCACTCATACAGCCACACACACACCCAGTCACTTACTCATACAGCCATTCATATATTCACTCATTCACTCATACAGCCAATAACAGAACCTTTCTGTCACCCATACAGTCACTCACACACTCAGAATCTCATTCATATAGCTGTACATGCCCCCGGTTGCTCACTCATACACCCACTCACACAGCCAGTCACTCATACAGCCACTCAAACAGCCACACAATCACTGATACAGCCAGTCACACACCCACTCGCTCACCTATACAGCCACTCACACTCCCAGTCACTCACTCATACAGTCACTCACACACTCAGTCAGTCATCCATACAGCCATTCACACACCCAGTATGCATTTATACAGAAATTCACAAACTCAGTCTGTCAGTTATGCAGCCATTAATGCAGCCACTCAGTCACCTATACAGGCATCACACACCCAGTATCTAAATCATACAGCCGCTCATGGCCCAGTCACACACTCATACAGCCCCGCACATAGCCAGTCACTCACTCATATAGCCACTCACACAGCCACTCAATCACTGATACAGCCACTCACACACCTACTCACTTACCCATACAGCCACTCACACACCCTACTTACTCAGTCATAGAGCCATTCACCCACCCAGTCACTCACTCATAAACTACTAATACAGCCACCCAGTCACCCATACAGCTACTCTCACACTCAGGAAGTCACTCATACAGCCTCTCACACCCCAGTTGGTCACTCATACAGCCAGCCGCTTACTCATACAGCCACTCACTCACCCATACAGCCACTCACACACCCTGTCACTCACTCACACAGCCACTCACACACCCAATCACCACTCATAAACCATCACTCACCTATACAGACATTTACCCACTCAGACAACCAAGTAACCACTCACACACCCAGATTCTCATTCATACAGCTGCTCATGCCACCAGTTGGTCACTCATACAGCCACACACACACCCAGTCACTTACTCATACAGCCATTCATATATTCACTCATTCACTCATACAGCCAATAACAGAACCTTTCTGTCACCCATACAGTCACTCACACACTCAGAATCTCATTCATATAGCTGTACATGCCCCCGGTTGCTCACTCATACACCCACTCACACAGCCAGTCACTCATACAGCCACTCAAACAGCCACACAATCACTGATACAGCCAGTCACACACCCACTCGCTCACCTATACAGCCACTCACACTCCCAGTCACTCACTCATACAGTCACTCACACACTCAGTCAGTCATCCATACAGCCATTCACACACCCAGTATGCATTTATACAGAAATTCACAAACTCAGTCTGTCAGTTATGCAGCCATTAATGCAGCCACTCAGTCACCTATACAGGCATCACACACCCAGTATCTAAATCATACAGCCGCTCATGGCCCAGTCACACACTCATACAGCCCCGCACATAGCCAGTCACTCACTCATATAGCCACTCACACAGCCACTCAATCACTGATACAGCCACTCACACACCTACTCACTTACCCATACAGCCACTCACACACCCTACTTACTCAGTCATAGAGCCATTCACCCACCCAGTCACTCACTCATAAACTACTAATACAGCCACCCAGTCACCCATACAGCTACTCTCACACTCAGGAAGTCACTCATACAGCCTCTCACACCCCAGTTGGTCACTCATACAGCCAGCCGCTTACTCATACAGCCACTCACTCAGCCACTCAATCATTTATACAGCCACTTAGTCAACAAGTTTCTCACCGATAGACCCACTCAGACACCCAGTCACTCATTCGTACAGCCACTCACCCACCAACTCCCTCACTCATACAGCCACTAACACAGCTACTCAGTTATGCATACAGCCAATTACACACCCAGAATCTCCCTCATACATCTTCACATGACCCAGTCACTCACTTATGCACCAACTCGCTTAGCCAGTCACTCACACAGTCACTCAGTCCCTGACACAGCCACTCACACACTCAGTCACTCACCAATACAGTGACTCCTCCTCCCACACACTCATACAGCCACTTACACATCCACTCAGTCAGCCATACAGCCACTCCCACTCCCACACTCATTATCTCACTCAAACAGCCACTCACACCCATGGTCACTCGCTCGTATGGCCACCCACACAGCCAGTAACTCACCTATACAGTCACTCACACAGTAACACAATCACTGATACAGCCACTCATATACCCACTCACATACACATACAGCCACTCACACACATTGTCATTCACTCATACAACCACTCACACACCCAGTCAATCACCACTCACATACCATCATTCACACACCCAGTCACTTACTCATACAGCCACTCACACACCCAGTTAGTCACCGATACAGCCACTCACACACTTAGTCACTCACTCATAGAGCCACTCACCCACCCAGTCACACACAAATACATCCACTAGCACAATCACTCACTCACCCATACAGGTGACACACCCAGTATCTCACTCATACAACACCTCACACCCCAGTCGCTCACTCATACTGCCACTCACACAGCCAATCACTCACTCATACAGCCACTCACCCACCCAGTCACCTCACTGAGACAGCTACTCACACACTCACTCACACAAATACACCAACTCACATACTCAATCACCAATACAGCCTTTTATGGACCCACTGACAAACACACACAAAACCTCATACATTCATTAGAGAACACATGCATGCACTGTCACACCAAATCAGTTACCTTCATACCCTCTCACTCGAACACTTACACACCCACTTACCCACTCATGCACCATCTGACTTACTTTTACACAAACACACTCACTCACACTCTTTCTTATACATACACACACACACACATACACTTTATCTTCTTTTTAAACAATGAACAGTGGTTCTAATAGAAACTTTTTTTCCCCTTATTTTTCAGAACTTTTTAAAAAACAGTTTTAATGATTCGAATTATTTTTGTTTATTTAGCAAATAAAATGGCAACTGGAAAAAAATGAAATTAACAAACTCAGAAATGGGGTAACAAGTGGCAGGTATGCAAAAATAAATAAATAACAGTTGCGGTTCTTTGCTGCCTCTAGAACTACGGAAACTGATGATCCTCTACTGTGAGGAATTTTGTGCACTCCAAGCAAAGGGCCTGATTTAAAAGTCGAAGGGGGAATACTCCGTGATAAATGTGATGAATATCTAGTCCACTGTACATTTGTGACAGTGTCTTCCCTCTGCTAACATATACATCAGACCCAAAATATCTCAATTATTCTCAGCTCTGGGGACTTCTTTGGGAGAGGTTTCTCTACTTTGGTGGGAATTGGCTCTCCCAGGGTATTAGTGTTGCAGTTGAAGTAGATGGCTCTCTTGCACTGCTCTCCCTCTGCGCTCTAGCCAAGTGCTTGCAGTGTACATCTTCTGGTGGGATAACATACTTGTAGTCCCACATATGTATTTTTAGATGTATCCTAGAGAGAGTCTTCCAATACAATGAGCACTTTATATACTTGGCTACTGTTTTCTTCTCCCCAGGGGGGATAGTAAAAATCCCAGGCAATGGATTGCCGCTGTGCTGGGGGTTCCTCATCAGAAGAATTGTCCTCTTCAGGGTGTGGATCCTGCTGTTCACTGCCACCATATGGCATTGTATTTTTGAAAATAAAATTAAAAAATTGAAAATGTCCTTCTAGTATTGGAAAATACCAGAGTGCTCAAAATATGCTTCCAATGTGTTCTACACTTTTGAAAAATTATGCCTACTTCACATATATCTATGTAACACAGCATTTTGTGATGAATTTGAGAATAATAAAAGACATAATAAGAACTGAAAAGGACCTGAGACCACTAGGGATGACTCCCAGGGGTAGTAGTGGTTGCAGTGAGCAGCATAACATTGCAACAACGTGGGTATATTTGATGACAGCGTTTCTAAATATCTTTAACATTTTTTGAACATTTGGCAGCACCCTCTTTTATATTATAAGCCACACATGTGTAAAATAATGAATTAGATAGTAACAAGGCTTTCTAACACAAAATGAAATGTATTAGTACTAAATATACACAACTCACTATTTTCAAATGTTGCAATTATCATTCAATTATATGTCTCTGATGACAGACAGAAATCTGCAGTGCATTACCTAATAAAGGGACATTATAGTGAGGATATACATTATAAAAAACATGGAAATTCACTGAAAAAACTAGAGGTTACAGGGACGTTATAGGTAGGAAATGAATATAAAAATCTTTGGAAATTCACTGAAAAAAACAAAGGTTACAGGGACATTATGGTTAGGATCAGATTTCACTTGTATAAATCCATTGAAATTCAGCAGTCATAGTTACCAGACCTAACTATAAATTATGACCCCGCAATGCACTGCTTATGACCTAACATATTACATCCCTCATGGCTTGGTCAGTGACATCACTGATTACATCACCGATGACATCTCAAATGACATCATCAATGACATCACTGATGACATCAATCAATCGACATCAATCAAGGGCACTATTGGCTTGTGTGATTGTTTCTTTAGCATCTTCATACTGATAACATGAATTCTTATGTGGAGAGAACAACTCAAGTACAAGGAGTTGAATCTCCTCTGAGCAAGGGGATCCCAGAGGGGGACTCAAAGCCCCCTGCAGTCTCTGCTGGCTCCCTGCCTCCTGAGGGAGCTGATGATGTTCCTGCACACAGGGAGTAGCTGAAAATGCTGCTCCCTGTATGCAAGAGCAATCATTTCCTCTGTTTTCCTGCCCTCTTTTTTTATAACTCATTTTAATGATTTTTATCAAGACCCAACAAAATAGCAAAAAGCATTACAATTCCATACTTTAAGAGAAGTGATAACCCCCCCCTTCCTACCCCTTCCTCTCCTCCTTATAGTGCGCATAGTTGTCTAGAAAGAATTCGCCCCAAATCCGTGCCCCCGCCCACTCTCTTGGCATATCTCATTTCCTGCTCCCTAACCTGTACCATTTTACTCAGCCATTCTTGAGGGGAGGGATTTAGATTGGAGCAACAATTTCTTAACAGAAGAGATCTGGCAATCACAGTGGCAATAAAAACTAGCTTCTCCCACCTGGGTGGAAGCCTTGCCCCGGGGTCGTAGCCCAAAGCCACCAGCCAAATACTGGGAATTATAGGGATCTGAGCAATAGTTGTTAATATCTTAAATACTCCATCCCAGTATTCCTGAATAAGTCGACATGAGCCAATCACATGTATCTAGCCAGCCTCCCCTGTTTCCCTACAACGAAAACAAAGATCAGGGCAACTGGGCAACAGCCGGGACAAGGCTAGCGGGGTGCGATATAATAACCATTTACTAAAGAATATCATGCAATGCCAATTTGCACCTCTGAGTACTGTAAAATTTAGATGATTGATCTTTTCCCAGCACTCCCTTGACAGGTCTAGGCCCTCTTAGCGAACCCATTTTCTCGCCACCTTTTCCCAGAGATCAGTCTTATCCTGCTCAAGAAGTAACCTTCTCCATGCACCAGCTCGCCTTATCCCGGGAGTGTCCACCAGTTCGGTACCTACTGCCTCTGTATTAATGATTGAATTGATATCCAAGTCCCTCCAACTGTGGAGCATGATGCTATAAGATCCCCATCAGAGAAAATCATTTTGAATGACCATCTGAATATTTGAGAGTGTTTCCCAATTATAATTGAAACAAAACATCCCCAATTTTACTGAATCCTGCATAATCCCATCTCCTTACTATCTCTAAATCGAGCTGAGAGCCAGAATGCAACACAAACTGTGTGAGAGGAGTAAGAAAGTGCAAATCTGGGATTGAATAGCTTCTAAAAAAATCTGATTTCCTTTTAAATTAAAGAGCCATTTAAGAATCTTGTATTAAACTTTTTTGGGAGATTTCACCAACAGTGCAGGGTTCGGAATATCGTGCTCCCTGCAAATTAATTCATGAAAATCTTTGGAAAATAGGTAGCCCAAAGATTGGTTAACTTTGAACTGAGTCGATTACTGCACGAAAAAAGGTGAAATAGTCTTTAAAATTTGGTAGTGCTAAGCCCCCTTTTTCTCTATCAGCATATAGGCCCTCATTTGGCCCTCTGCAGTCTTTTGCAAAGACAGCCGAGGTACCGCCGGGCCAAAGACCGCCAGTGCAGGTGGTCTCCCGCCCAGCGTATTATGACTGCTGGCAGCCATCTGCCCTTTTTTGGCCAGCAGCCATACTGGCGGTCGGCGGTGAAGTGGAGGCTGCTCCACCTCCACCGCCCCATCATCAGAACACCACCCACCGAATCACGTCCCAGGATTTGGTGTGAAGGTGTTCTGGTGATGGGGAGCTGGCGGCGGAGCAGCCCCCATGGATCCCGTTCCCTCCCGGAGGATCACCGGACAAGGTAAGGTGATCGTCCGTTAGGGGAGGGGGAGGGGGAATGTTGTGTGTTGTGTGCGTGCATGGGGGTGTGCGTGTGAGTGTGTAGAGGGGTGTGTGAGTGCGTGTATCCATGCAGGGGGGTGTTGTGTGTTTGGGAAATGTGTGCGTATATGTCTGTGTGCATGTGTGCGTGCATGTGTGCATGTATGTTTGCTTGTATGTCTGAGTGTATGTCTGCGTGTATGTGTAGTAGTAGTGTGTGCGTGTGTGTAGGGGGATGGGGTTGGTGTGTGAGGATGTGTGGATGTTCTGAGGGGGTGGGGGTGGGGAGGGGGATCCTGCCGCCTTTGGGGTGTGGTAGGGGGGTCGTGGGTTTGGGGGGAGTACTCTGGGAGGGGGAGGGGGGAGACCCCTATCAGTGCCAGGGAACGAATTCCCTAGCACTGATATTGCCTACTGCCATGGATTTTGTGGAGGTCCCAAACCCTACTAAATCCATAGCGGTATGCAGGGTCATGATACCACCGGTGGTCTGGTGACGGTCTCCAGTGCCATAAGTGGCTCCTGGAGGGTGGCTGCACGGCCCCTCTCCTTTCACTTTGCGTCGGCCGGCCCCAGGGAGGTAGTGGTTCCAAGGGCCATGTGGTCTCCTGTGAGTAAGTGCCTCTTTAGACATGATTAGCCCCACACTTTTTGCCTGGAACATGATGTGGTTTCAAACTGTAAGTGCCCTGGCCCCCTGCTAAACAGGTTCACAGGGCCAGATCTCTTCCCCCAAAACTGTACTATTATTGGCACTTCAGCCACCCTTGTAAGTCCCCAGTAAATGGTACTCCTGGTACCTAGGCCATTTGTACTGAAGAGGGCCCTCAGAGCTGCAGCACCAATTGTTCCAATCTGAGAGGCCCCACACCAGTCTCATGCAAGCTGCCATTGCAAGTACATGACAAGGTGTAACCAAAGTTGCAAACTCAACATGACACTCACCATGAGTGCCATGTCACTAAAACTGCATGTAACATAGGTAAGTCGCCCCTCTGACATGCCTTACAGCCCTAAGGCACGGTGCACTATAATGCATATCAGGGCATATATGCATGAGTAGATATTCCCCTACTGTGTCTTTGCCAATTCATACACATACTAAGGCCCGTATTTATACTTTTTTTAGCGCCGCATTTGCGCCGCTTTTTGACGCAAAACGGCGCAAACCTACAAAATACAATGGCATTTTGCAAGTTTGCGCTGTTTTTGCATCAAAAAACTACGCAAATGCGGCGCTAAAAAAGTATAAATACGGGCCTCAGTGTACAGGGAAGCCATAGCAAATGCATGTGCTGGACACTGGTAACTACGAGTTCACTAGCTACATGTTGGCCTTTCTGAAATCTGGGGGGTTTGGTATCAAACAACTCAGTACAATAAATCCAGACTGGTGCCAGTGTGGGATTCATTATAAAATTTACCCAGAGGGCACCTTGGAGCCCTGGCATTGGTTTCTGACTGATCCTAACTAGTCCGCCACCACCAGACACATTTCTGGACTCCTGAGGTAGAGAGCGTTTGCTCTCAGAAGCCAGAAGACAAAGCCTTTGCTAGGCAGAGGTGTCACACCTCCTCCCCCAGGTAGGCACCCTGCACTAGCGGGCAGCTTCAAAGGCTATGCCACCTTGGAAATCTGACCCACCTCTGCTGCTAGCAGCTGAAGGCAGCCAACCATTTTACCCCCACTTTAGATGGGAAAACTGGAAGGAAACTTAGAAAGCATATGGGGAGTGGACACCCTCAGTCTGCACCAACATTCAGGTGTGGCAGGTGAGGTGACCACTCCATTTAATTTCCTACATCTTGGGTGGTAGGAAAAACAGCCAATCAGGGTCATGGATGTGACCCCTTCCAACAGGAAGGGGTCACTTAGTGGGTGCAACCAACCTAAGGTAGGTGGCCCATCGACCCCTACCAGGTACTCACCCAACACCCCTAAATGCAGTATTTAGAGGGCATCCCTGACCAAGATCTCAAATTCTACAGACACATGAAGACCAGGAACTATAAAGTCCCAAAGCGTGAGAACTAAAGTCCTGCTGCACAAAGAAAAAGGCACCAAACTCTGCCTGCTGCTCCAAGAACTCAAGCATCGCCACTGAGGTGTCGCCTGGAAACCTGAATGACTCTCCAAAACCCCAGAGCACCTCCAGCCTTCTACAAATTGACAATTTGAAGGTATCACTCTCCTGCACCCTGCAGGCAAGCAACCCAGGAAGCCTAGTTTACTGATGTGCTGCTGACCAATGACTCAGACCCCGCTGCCCAGCCAAAAACTACACAACAGCTCAAGAGGACAAGACCTGCAACTGTGCAAAGTTTGGTAGCAGTAGGGCTTTCTAGGGCTGTGACATACTAGTACCCGGGGTACCCGCCCCCCCTACATCAGACTCCCAGAAAAAGAGTCCACTCCGGGCTTCCAAAAGTACAGGGGCAAGCACCAGTCCAGCATCTTCAGGACACCCAAGATCCACCCCCTGAGTGGCCCTGCTGACTTGCAATTAACCCTCAAAGCAGCCTGCTCCTGAATGTGAGAACTCCAAGACGCCTGGCTGACCTACCTGGGCAGCACCCAGCCTCCCTGGCCCCATACAAGTGAACAAGCTGTGCCCTTGTGGTCCCTAAGCCCTTTCCACCTTGCCCTCCAAGGGTACCAGACAGACTTACCTCTAAGTCCCTCTGTGCAGTGTGTTTCCAAGTGGCCATCTTCTCCTTTGTGTGTCAGCTCTAAGACCTACAGCCGCTGTTCTAGCGCAAATCAGAAACTGCCTGAACTTCTCCAGCTGGACCACTGGACCTGTCTACGACCTCAACCTTGACCTAAAAACAGAAGGTGACACTTGTGAGAACATTGCCTGATTTTACATGCATTTCTAAAGTTTTCCCTATTGATTCCTATGGTGCGTAATTATGCACAAAAACAGAACATTTTCTAAATTTAAAAAAATTATAATTAAAAAAGTACTTACTGTAGAATGACAATCTTGCTCTTAAAAAAATCATAAAAATCTGAAGTATTTTTGTAAACTGGTCTTGAGTTCATCTTCTGAGTGTTTGTCTTCATTTATAGATACTGTGAGTACAGAAATGCTTAGCATATCTCCTGGATTAGCCTAACTGCTCACCCACACCACCACAAAAACAGAACATTAGGTGGTCTGTTTTTTACCTCGGGATACCAAAAGTGGGTTTGTTTGAACTCTCTGCACAGTGCACGTCATTATTGTACACTATTCAGACAGCCAGACTCCTATACCCCCATCCCCATTCCATTTGATTGTAAGCCCTGGTTACTGGGGCCCTTCAGGGCTTAGGAGAGGGATCCGTACAGCCCCCTCTAATTGTTTTACATCAAGCCCCGGGGAGTTGGTTGTCCCTGGGGCTCTAAAGAACCACTGGGGGGGGGGGGGGGGGGGTTTGCACTGTCCCCTCGAACATGTTAATAAAGCCCCAAGAAGGTGATGGTCCCTGGGACTCCAAAGAGCCTTAGGAGGGGGGCTGCATGTGCCCCCTCCATAGTTTTTTTAATTACTGCATGCCCCCGGGACCTCCACCTCCCCCCCCACCAGGGCTCTAAAGAAAAACAAGCACATGAAACACATTTTTTTAAATATTGCTGTGATTTGCAGATCCACTGTGGTTTTGTAGCATAATGAAAATAAACATATTTTTTGACTCCTGAGAGGTTCTAGGGGGACCCCAGCACCAGGGCTACAGGGTCAGGTTATTTGTACCCTGCCCAATTTTCTTCTTTTTAAGCTTTTTGGGACTCGGTTGATTGCAAATCCCAAAATGGCTTCCAACACTTCCTAGTTAAAGTGTTAGCAGCCAAGCTGATCTCAGCATGAGATCTCTGAGATCCTCGAATGCTCCACGTCCCTAGATATGCATTTTTTTCCATTTAATATCTCAAAAACTACTGAAAGGATTTACACCAAATCACAAAAAGCACACTTTCTGGACCAAAAGCTAGATTTTTGACAAATTTGATGTAATTCCATCCAGCAGTTTGGGCTGTAGTCGTATCTAAAAATCCCTATGGGAATTGAATTTGGGAAAAAGCATTTTGGGAACCCCCTCTTTTCTCTGCTCCCACTTGATGGATCACTCTTAAACTTTAAAAACAGCAGCTGAAGTGAGTGGCATACTAGATTTGAACATTTAGTGAAGATTCCTCAAATGTCACCAAAGTTATTTGCAAAACAAAAAATGGTTTTCTTTCTAAAAAGAACAAAGTATAAAGCAACATTATAGCTAGGTGAAAATTGCAGTTAAAATGTAACATTTTAAAATAAAACACTGAACCACACTAACTATAGCTAACTGAATAAACTATAACCTGCACCCTTGCCACGCCCAGTGTTCTCATCGAATATATCATTTCATATGTCATCAGTGATGTTGTCATAGAACATTTTATCAATGATGTAGTATGTAAAGTCATAATTAGTGCATGAACAGAGCACAAGTGATAGCTTGTGAATTACCTGTAACTTGTGACTTCCAGTGATTTTTTGAGTTTAACATGTAACTTTTATTTGAAATTGTCAATTAACTGTAACATCAAATTAACCTTTAGTTTTTCAGTGATTTGTGAAGGTTTTTTCAATGTAAAGTAAGATATTATTACCATGCCTAACTATAATGTACATTTAACCTGTGTTCTTTAATTACATTCTATACTTTATAACATAAAAAAATATTTTATTACCCCACTTAACTATGCTAAACCCCTGCTGCACACAGCCTTCAGCCACACCTGCATCCAAATCCCCATGTACTGCCAAATCCCTGCTACACATGGTCCTTTAAAAAAAAAAAAATCATGATGTGACAGGACTCTTTTGAGAGACTCTTGGTGACCAGCGCATCACCTTATGCTCTTGTGAGACTCTCTCAGAAGCACAGCTAGCTGTGCAGATTCCTGATTAACTTTTTTGGGATTGTGCTACCCTAGGAATAACATTTCATTCAAATTTGACCCTGCAGGTGGTCCCCATGGATCTGCTCTAAAAGGGGTAGAGAGTCAGGGCATCCCTATCATGCCTCATTATTCCTTAATTATTTTGAATTTCCAGGACACAGGGATTGAGCCCCTGAGTCCTATAATGGTTGCCACAATATTTCTGTTTGTGTTGTAGCCAGTCAATCAGAGCCAGTGCTCTTCCTGGACACACAGTAGCCTCTTGCTCCTACAAGAGTGAGTTGGCTGGTGGTAAAAAAGCCCATATTGCTCCATTATTTGAAGTTGCATGCTCGTGGGAATCTCGCGAAACTTTCTCATATCTACCCGTCTAGATATCGATACATTTTGCACTTTAATTCCTCAAAAAATAATGAGCCGATTTACGCCAAATCAAAAAAGCAAACTTTTTGGGTGAAGATCTAGATTTCTGCCAAATATGGTGTAACGCCATCCAGCCATTTTAGCTGGATTGATGTCAAAAACTCATATGTAAATTGGGTGGGGCAATTGTGTTTTGATTCTCACCTTTTACTTGGAAGGAGCTGAGGTGAATGGAATTTTTTTGGGAAAGTTTTGTGAAGATTCGTCAAATGGTACCAAAGTCATTAGCAAAACACGTTGCTGCATGTCAATAAAATCACTTCACCACACCCAGATATTTATTAATGTTGGCTCACAATTTCACAAAAATTACTGAACTAAGTTGTTACTTCAGAGCACAAGCCTTCCCAGTTGATTCCTTAGAATAGTTAGGGTACTTGAGTAAAGTGCTGCACACATGGTATCAAAGGCTTTCTGGAAAGAGTTACTCAGATTCCCAATCAAAGTCATTTTTGTTAAGGGGGCCAAAAAGGTGCCATAATCCTTAACAAATCTCCTATAGTACCCTGTGAGGCTCAGGAAGGCCCTCACATCTGTCTGATTTTAGGTGGTTTCCGGGCCATGATAGTCTCAATCTTGGCCTGGATGAGCTGCACTTTGCCTTCCCCAGCCAGGTGACCTCGGTACACCACAGATCCCTGCCCAATCTGGCACTGACTGGCCTTGATGGTCAGGCCTGCCTGTTGCTGGACAAAAAGATGATGGGTGGAATGCTGAAACTTTTCAAACACACCCCCAGTCACAGATCTGGGTTAAATCCATTGTTTTTTTACCTCACTATGCCACCCCAGTTTGGACACAGCCATGTCCAGCCTGAGCCGCCAGGCCAGGTCCTCCCTGGACTAGAAACAAGAATTCTGGGACCGGGTTCAGGGTATCACCCCTCATTAGCTAGGCTAGCTTGAATCCAGTGGCTCGGCGAGCAGGGGACCCACGTCTAGGCATACCTTGGCCTCTTATGGCAACTATAGCAAAACAAAAAGATGATGGACAAAGTGGTGAAACTTTTCAAACACCTGGAACTGGTTCCAGGGTAAAACTGTGGTGTTTCTGCCTGTTGCAGGGCCTGAAGCACCTCACTGGGAAACTGTTGACTGCAATGTCATCAGGGTAGGTGGCAGAAAAGGCCTCCTTTCCTTCTGGGATCCCGTTCACCAATATCTGGAAGGTGCCGGCAACGGCAGAAAAGACCGCCACCGGCATGGCGGTCTGAACCGCCATATAAACAACACAGCGAGGGCCGCCTGTGGCAGCACTGCCCTCTGATAATGTACCCTGATTCCCCCCACCTTTCCCTGGTGGGTTCCACCAAAAGGGAAAGGCTGGCGGAAGGGGTGCTCCGGGGCCCCCGTTAGAGGCCCCGTCGCGCAGGTCACTGCCAGTTAAACGGGCAGTGACCTGCGCGACGGGTGCCGCTGCACCCCCCGTACAGCGGCATTAATGGCGGCTCCATGTGGAGCCGCCGGCAATGTCCCAGGCATGCATTTCCACCCGCGGGCCCAGCAGAATGTTCATTATGCGGCCGGAGGGGACCCAGGGGGGCTGGTGGTCAGTGAAATGACCGCCAGCATGAACACAGCGGTAAACACCGCCGTGTTCATAATGACCCCCTATGTGTGAGGGCATAGCTGCATGAGCAATATGCCCCCACTGTGTCCTTGCCAAACCTGGGACATAGTGAGCGAACAGAGTACCCATTTTAAGTGCATGTGCTAGACACTGGTCAATACGAATTTCACAGCTACATGATGGCCACTCTGAACTCTGAATCCAAGCCCAGGAGTCACCTTAGAGGTGTCCCCTGCCAAATTTAACTACCCTGGCATGGTATCCAGCCTGCCAGCACTAGACAAGAGGCTCTCTGGGATTCAGAACAAAGCCCTTCCTTGGTGGAGGTGCTAACATCCCCTCTCTCAGGAATGTCCACTGCCTTGCTGGCTGGCTTAAAAGGGCTTACCACCCTTGAAACTTGGCCCCCAGTCCAGCTGCTAGCAGAAGGTGGCTTCCGTCATTGCAAACCCCCACTTTTGGCAGGAGCAACAGCGGGAAACCAGATAAAGGACATGAGGATTAGTCAGTCCTGGCTTGCACCACCTCTTGGGTGTTGCAGGTGAGGTGACCTCTCCATTTCATTTTACTCCATCTTGCATGGAAGGAAAATAGCCAATCAGGTGTAGGGAAGGGACCTCTGCCCACAGGAAGTGGTCACTTAATGGGAGTAGCCAACCTGAGGTAAATGACCTGTTGGTCACTACCAGGTTTCCCCCTAAAACAGCCATTAAATACAGTATTTAGTGGGCATCCCTTGACCAAAAAATCAGATTTGATGGGCAAAAGGAGACCAACAACAAAGAAGACCCAGGACTCAAGAACTGAAGTCCTGCTGCACCAAGAAAATATGCCAAACCCTGCCTGCTGCACCCAGGACTCAACACCCACCGCTGAGGAGTTGCTTGGACCTCAGACAGACTCTTCAAACCCCCAGAGGACCTCCATTCTTCAGAAATTGCCAAAGATCTCCCTCCAGATTGAAGGCATCACTCTACAACTTCAAGGAACCAAAGACCCAGTGAAGGACACTTTACTCACCGTCTGCTGGCCAACGAACTGGACACTGCAGCTGGACCAAACTTCACCCATCAGACCATGAGGACAACATCTACCATTGTGCCAGGTTTAGTGGCACTGTAATCTCCAGTGACTAGACCATGCAATAGCCCCAGGTACTGGTCACCTCACATCGGACACCCAGAAGGACAGTCCATTCTGGACTAAAAAATGACCAGCAGGCAGCCCTAGTCAAGGGACTTCAGGAACCACCTGGACCTTCCACCAGAGTGCCCCTGCTGACCTGTAAGTGACCCTCAAAGTAACCTGCCTCCTGCTTCCAAGGGCACCTTTGCGCACAGCTCCTGGCTCACAGATTCGCTCTGCACCTAGCTGCCCTGTGCCCTGCACCGATGATCCAGCTGTGACCTAAGGGTCCCACACCCCTTGTGACCTCGACACCCCAAGGAGACCCACCGTATTCACGTTTAAGTCCATTTGTGCAGTACTTTTCCTAGTGGTCCCCTGCAGTGACCTAGCGCTAACCCCATCGACTTTCTGCAGCTGCTCCACTGGAAACAGGAATTGCCTGAACTTCTCCAGCTGGTCCAGGGTACCCAACGATGACCTCAACCTACCTGCAAAAGGAGACATTGGTGAATACATTGCCTAATTTACTTGAATTTTCAAACTATTTCTCCATTGATTCCTATGGTGCGTAAATATGCACGAGAAAGACTAACTTTATTCAAACTTTTAAAATTCATATCTGAAAAATGCTTACCCAGTTTTGATGATCGTGGTCTTAAACGTTTTATAAAAATCTGAAATATTTTTGTAAATTTGGTCTTGAGCTATTCAGTGAGTGTGTGCCTTGATTTATTGATACTGTGAGTAAAACAAATGCTTTGCACTTCTCCAAGATTAGCCTAACTGTTCGACCAAGCTACCATAAAATCTAGTTCATTAGGCGGTCTAGTTTTTACCTCTTTGGACTAAAGTGTGGTTGTCTGGACCCTCTGCACAGTGTGCCTAGCTTTGTACACTACATAGAAGACCAGCCTCCTACACCTGGGGTCTGGAGATCCACCAAGTAAGTGGATTCCCTCTTCCAATCCTTCACTTTATATGGGCCGGTCCAGCAGTCCTGGAGAGCTCTGGGCTCTACTAGCTCCCTAACCCATACCTTCTGGTCAGGCTGAAGATCTACCAGACTGGCCTTCTTGTCACACTAGCGTTTCATGACTTCTTGGGCAAACTCAAGGTCGTTTTTAGTCTTCTTCATGAAGTGGTGCATCTGGCTGAAGAGGGCCAGCATGTACTGGTACTGACCGCATCCTGGGGTGGGGGCCTCAGAGCATGCTCCCACTCCTACTTGACAAGGTTGTAAGGTCCCCTAACAAGGGGATCACAGAGGAGTTCAAAGGGACTAAACCTTACTGTTTTCTGTGGCACCTCCCTGTAGGCAAAGAGAAGGCATGATAAGAGGATGTCCCACTTACACCCCTGGGGTTTAGGCATACCCAAAATCATGCCTTAATGGTCTTGTTGAATCTCTCCACAAGACTGCTGGTTTGGGGGTGATAGGGTGTGGTGAACTTGTAAGCCACATCACACTCATCCCACACAGATTTCATATACACAGACATGAAATTAGTGCCTCTGTCAGATACTACCTCTTTGGGGAATCCAACACTGGTAGAGATCCCCATCAGAGCTCTAGCCACTACAAGTGCAGTCACAGACCTCAGAGGGATGGCATCTGGGTAGTGGGTGGCATGGGCAACCAAGAAAAAATGGTTGCCTAAGGCTGTCTTGGGGTTGAAGTTCCAATGTTGTCGATGCCCATCCTTTTCAAGCGGGTGCCAATGACTGGTAATGGGACAAGGCCAGATTTTTGTTATTATCCATGATTTTCCACTGGCCCAGCAGGATGAACAGGACCTGCTGAATGGGCCCAATAGAAGTGGGTAGCAAGACTGGTGACGGTCTTGTTTTGCCCCAAATGTCCTGCCAGGAGTATGTTCTGAGCCAAATCCAGTCAGAAGGCCCTGTAACACTGGGGGACTGCCAGCACATAGGCTGCCCCACAACCAGGAGCCTTGAGCTAGCTATATGGATCATTCTTCCAGTAGATTAGGTGATCCCCACAGGTTTCACTTGCTGCATGGATGGAGCACTTCCTCTGCGCTTTGCAGAATTCCTCACTGATGGGCCCATGCTCATGGACCCCATCAACCTCCACCATAATAACTTCAGGGGCTGGTTTCCCACGCCCCTTGCCCCTCTTCTTGGCAGTTGCCTGGGCCAATTGTTTCAGTCTCCATATGCCCTTAACTGCCTTCATGGTCAGCCATGGAACGTGTGGTCATACGGACCCAATTGGGCAATTCAAACATTTCCAAGTGCGAACAGAGCTCTACCTTCTTCTAGGCAGTGTGCTCCAGGTCATTGCCTAGCAAACAATCTACAGGAATGTCAGGGCTCACAGCTACTTTCAGAGAACCTGAGACCTCCCTCTCCCACTCAAAGGGTTCCTGTGTCTCACAGCACATGTTGTTCATTGATGGTGACCTACTCCCCATACTTTGCAGGCATATGGGCTTTAGGCACCGTATCCTTACCCCCCAGGGCAACTAGCAGACTTCTGTCAGCTCCCCAAAGCTAACTGGGACTATGTGCTCCCCGAGCGCTACACTCACAAACCCAGGTGTCTGCCACCGGGGAGACTGTGCCCTTTTGGGACATTTGGCATTGCCCTTGGAGTAGCTGTGCTTGAGGCACTCCTTATATTGGGGTACAAGCCTTGCATTCTGCTTATCAAAAAACTACTTCTTCTTAGCCTCACACTAGCACTGGTTATCCCTACTCTTGAGAATTAGTTTGGGCCTTTTGAGATCCCCTTATTTTTAAGTTTTCTCCCCTCTCTTTCTTCTGGTTGAAACCCTGATCACCTTTGTGGGAGTCCTCCCTAGATTCCTTTTTGAACACCTTGATACTAGCCCTGAGGTCTGCCTCCTCAGCAAGCCTACTGGGGTCAGTCAGCTTACTGTCAACTAGGTGCTGGTACAACTCTGGAACACAGATACTGAGCATGTGCCCTCTCAAGACTAAATGGTACAACCCAACATAATCATCAAATTTGCTGCCCTGCACCCAACCATTCAGTGCCTTACTGGAGTAGTCCACAAAATCTGTCTAGTATTAGTTGGGAGCTTCTGGCTGTCCCTTAATCTTTGGTTATACTTCTCTGGGGTCAGCCCAAATTAGGCAAAGTGAATGGCCTTCACATGATATACTTGGCTTGGTCCCCAACATGTAGTGGCAGATGTGTGCCCCTTTCCACAGTAGGCATGTGTTTCCACAGACAACACACCATTGCTCCTCCAGAAACTTGTGACTCCTCAGTGTGACTTCATAAGCAGAAAACCATTTATCAATGTTGTCTCTCACCACATACCTGGGCACCAAATCCTTGTAATGCAAACCAATTTCTCTCCTTCAGGTGCTGCAGGTATGCTGCCACAATCACTGCTGGAATCCAAGTGTCTGACCTTGATATTCATCGCTTTTAGACTCAGATGATGAGCCAGTAAGATCGTCTTCTCTGATAAGGCACTTCTGCCTTTTTCGCCTCTGCCTCCATTTTTTATTTTGAACTGCAACTTCAATTCCCTCTCCTCCCTCCTATCAGTCAGTTCCTCTGGGGAGATTTAGGAGGCTGGCCTGGTTTGTAGTGGGTACGTTGGGTACTTGCACCTTACACCAGGTCCAGTTATCCCTTGTTAGTGAATGTAGTAGTGTTCTAGCAGCTCAGGCTGATAGAGGTAGCTATAGCACAGCAGCTTAGGCTGAAATAGGAGACATGCACAGCTCATGCAATACCACTTATAGTGACACAAGCAAAGACAATACTCAGTGTTACCAAAAATAAAGGTATTTATTTGGGTGACAAAGTACCAAAAATATCTTAGAGACAATACTCCTTCTGGAGTTAAGTATTATACACAATATATACACTAGACACCAAATTAGACAAGTGAATAGTCATAGAGCAATGCAAACAGTAGGAACTCCTATAGAATGCAATGGGAGAAAATAGGTATAGGGGCAACACAAACCATATACTAAAAAAGTGGAATGTGAATTACAAATTCCCCCCTAGACAAGTGTAGTGTGTGCAGAATTGCTGGGAGAGTAAGTATACAGTAAATGTTAGTAAATTACCCCACCCCAGAGCCCAGAAAAGCAGGAGTAAAGTACTGCAAGTTTCCTTAGGAGACACTACACCTCATTTTTGGGATTTTGCAGCAGCCAACCAAGTCTGAAAAGAACAACTGCTGGATAATTGGACCTGAAGACCTGCAAAGGAAAGGGACCAAGTCTAGAAGTCGAAAGAAGTTCCAGGAAGGACAGGAGCCCCTACCAACCCAGAAGAGGGTGCAAAAGAAGAGTCACAAGTTAGTCGAAGACTGCAGGAATGCACCCTAGGAAGATGCCAGCGGGTTCCTGCATGACGCAAAAGATGTCCCACAGCATGAAGATTGTTGCAGATGAGATTTCGTGTAGGAAGTCACCAACAAGCCTTGGCTATAACAAAAGTGCATTTTGCATCAAAATGGCACTGGATGGACCCAGGAGGGCCCCGGGGACCGCAACTCTGTGTGAGGAGGAAGAGGAGGCTCTCAGCACTTTAGAGAGCCTTCAGGATCCCTGCCAGCATCCCCAGGAGGCGCAGAATCTGGGTTCATAGGAGGTGCAAAATGCAGTTGATGCAGCACAACAAAAGAAGGTCCCATGCCACCGGAGAACAAATCAGTGAGTTGAGCATTTCAGGATGGAGTGCCGGGGACCTGGGCCAGGCTGTTCACAAAGGAATTTTGCAAAGAGTGAACAGAGGCCTGAGGAGGTGAGGAAGACACAGTACACAGGGGTACTGTCGTTCTCAGGGAAGGCAAGGTCTTACCTACTCCAGTTTGTGTCAGCAGGACCTCAGGACAGTCTATGTCGATGATGTCCACCCTCTGTGTCCTTAGGAGCAAGCTCTTCGCTGTGAGATGAGTCCCAGGGTAGTGGTCATTGCCTTGGAAGGTGCCTTCTTGGAGCAGGGGAGTGACTCTGTCACTCCACAGGAGATTTCTTCAGTACTTCTGCTGCAGGATGAAGACAGGGAGTCCCCAGAGCATGCACACCATGTAAACTGTTGCAGTTGCTGACTTGGAGCTGACGTTGCTGAAGAAAAATGTCTCTTGTAGACACTTTGTTGCAGTTACAGCGTTTCTTGGAGCAGACTGTGTTTGATCCGAGGTCAGAAGAGTCTGAGGTTGTTGCAGAGGATTCCTGAAGGAAACTTTCAAGCAGAATCTGAAGAAAACCCACAGGAGAGACCCTAAATAGCCCCGAGAGAGGGATTGGCTATCTTATCAGATATGGACCTATCAGGAGAGGTCTCTGACATCACCTGCTGGCACTGGCCATTCAGAGCCCTCCAGGGTGCCCCCACACCTTGCAAAGCAAGATGGGTGAAGTCTCGGACACACTGGAGGAGCTCTGGGCAGCACCCCTGGGGTGGTGATGGACAGGGGAGTGGTCACTCCCCTTTCCTTTGTCCAGTTTCCCACCAGAGCAGGAGAGAAGGGGTCCCTGAACCGGTGTAGACTGGTTTATGCAAGGAGGGCACCATCTGTGTCCTTCAAAGCATTTCCAGAGGCTGGGGGAGGCTACCCCTCCCCAGCCTGTAACACCTATTTCCAAAGGGAGAGGGTGTAATACCCTGCTCTCAGAGGAAATGCTTTGTTCTGCCTTCCTGGGACTGGGCTGCCCAGACCCCAGGAGGGCAGAACCCTGTCTGTGAGGTGGCAGCAGCTGTAGCTGCAGTGCAAGCCTCAGAGAGCTGGTTTGGCAGTACTGGGGGTCCATGTTGGAGCCCCCAGGATGCATGGAATTGGCTCCCCAATACCAGATTTGGAATGGGGGACAGTTCCATGATCTTAGACATGTTACATGGCCATATTCGGAGTTAGCATTGTGAAGCTACATATAGGTATTGACCTATATGTAGTGCACGCGTGTAATGGAATCCCCGCACTCACAAAGTCCGGGGAAATGGCTGTGAACTATGTGGGGGCACCTTTGCTAGTGCAAGGGTGCCCTCACGCTTAGTAATTTTGCACCTAACCTTCAGCAAGTGAAGGTTAGACATATAGGTGACTTATAAGTTTCTTAAATGCAGTGAAAATGGATGTGAAATAGTTTGTGCACTATTTCACACAGGCTGCAATGGCAGTCCTGTGTAAGGGTTTGTTTGAGCTCCCTATGGGTGGCAAAAGAAATGCTGCAGCCTATATGGATCTCCTGGAATCCCAACGCCCTGGGTACCTAGGTACCATATACTAGGGACTTATAAGAGGGGTCCAGTATGCCAATTGAAATTTGTAAATGAAGTCACTGGCCTACAGTGACAAATTTAAAAGCAGAGAGAGCATAAGCACTGAGGTTTTGGTTAGCAGAGGCTCAGTGACACAGTTAGGCACTACACAGGCATACACATTAGGCCACACACTATGAGCACTGGGGTCCTGGTTAGCAGGATCCCAGTGAGACAGGCAAAACACACTGAAATATAAGATTTTATCTATGAGGACTGGGGTCCTGGCTAGCAGGATCCCAGTGACACAGTAAAAACACACTGACACACACTCACAAACAGGCCAAAAGTGGGGGTAACCATTCTAGAAAGAGGCTACTTTCCTACAGGAGAGGCCACAGGAAGAGACACTGGTCCTGGCAGGAAGCTCCAATTCAGGGGAAACAACCTTCCCTTCTGCTGCAGGTGGTTCTTCTGAAGGGCTATCCTCAATCTCGTCCTCCTCTGTGGTTGCACCGAGTGCGGGGTTAGACCAGGCCCTCATTGCCGTTTGCAATTGCAACTTCCTGGTGGTGCTCTTCGCTGGAGGTCCACATACTTTGCAGAGATCGTTGAGCTGGGCCACAGTGTAAACCTCTAGGTTGGCCATCTCAAATTCCATTTTTGCAGGCGCAGATGTAGATCCAGACAGAGACATGATTTGAGGAAGAAATAAAAAAGCCAATTTTGGGAGAATTTAAAATTCAGATTGTTTTTGGATGTGGATTGGTAGTGAACACCAAGTTACTGTATGGCTCTGCACAAACACAATTCCTTTCTCTCTGCTGAACACCAATGTTAGAAATTGGGTTGTTGGTTTACTGGGGTGGAAACCGTAATCAAACAGCAACCACAATCCTAGTCACGGTAAGTGTCAGGCGAACCTTAAATTAACCTTTGCTCACCCTCTGGTAGCTTGGCACAGACCAGTTAGGCTGAACTTAGAGGTAGTGTGGAAAACATTTGTGCAACACTTCAAACAATTAAAAAGTGAAAACACCACACAAAAGAAATCCATACCAGTTTAGAAACATCCAGTAGGATTTAATTAATGAAACAAGACCAAATTGACAAAAATCCAATAAGTAGAACTTGAGTTATTATTTCTTAAAGATTAAACTGTAAAATAGTGATCAGAAGCAAGAAACATCAAGCTGGGACACCTGGTCACGCCAGACCAGGACAATGTCAAAAGTTCAGGCCAACTGCCATGGACTGTGATCTGGCTACAGGGACCCAGTGGGCCCACTAAAAAAAGTACCTTAAATTTAAATCCTGGTTACAGAACGTTACATTGGTCCCAAACCATGTGGTGAGGAAATGCATTGATTTTCCCCATGCATTTGAGGAGATGCATTGAAGTTTCGCATGAAGCAATGGTGATGCGTCAATGCAGAGATGCTGTGGAGTTCGGGTATGGGTTCTGACTAGGTCTATGTCGGGCGATGGGTCGAGTCTAAAGAGCACAGAGGCTGCAATGCGAAGTGTCAGTGTTGAGGCTGTCATCGACGAAGATGGAGGGACCTTGCACCAAAACAGCACCACAGTGCCAGTTCCAAAGGAAATGCACCAGTTCTGTTCCACACAACAGCAGAGATGCGTCAGTTCTGTCCACACAGCAGAGGATGCATCAGTTCAGCTGGATCAAGCAGCTTAGGTTCACTTCCAATGGTCCACGACTGAGGTGGCACCACTTGGCAGGATAGACTCATGGATGGCCAAGCGCAGGACTAGGGTGATTGGAAGTCTGTATTGTGTCTGAATTCAGATCAGAATGCCAGCCGCCTAGCCTTTGGAGTCACTCTGGTTTCAAGTGATGCAGGTCCAGTTCTTCTCCTGTAGGCAGGGGAACAGCAAGCACCAGGGTAGCAGAGCAAGGCAGAAGTCTAGCAAAGCAGCAGTCCAGCAGAGTGCCAGTCCTTCAATAGCAAAGCAGTCCTTCTTTCTGGCAGAGTATTTAGAGGTCCAGATGTATACTGAGTTGGTGGTGTCAGAGGTCCAGTACTTATACCCAGTCGTGCCTTTGAAGTGGGAGAGACTTCAAAGAACGGTCTTTATGTGCACAGATGTCCTGCCCTTGAAAACGTGGCTCCAGACTCACTACAGATGGTTATGCAGCCCTTTGTGTGGGGACAGGACACAACAAATCCAGGTGTAAGTAAGGTTGTGGCTAGCTCCTCCCTCCAACCCAACCAGAATGGCCCATCAAGGCCCATCAAGTCACACCTATGTTCCCATTGTGTGTGGCTGTCTAGGGGAATACACATAGCTCAGCTGCCACGAACCCCAGACAAGTGATCAAAGACAGGCAGCAGACACCAAATGGCTAAAATAAGAAAATTGCAACTTTCTAAAAGTAGCCTTTTGAGAATTACAATTTAAAATCTGACTTCACCATATGTTGTGATTTTAAATTGTGAGTCCAGAGACACCAAGTTCCAAATGTCTATCTTCTCCCGATTGGAATTTACACTTAAAGGTGGCTTCAAGGTAACCCCAATGTTAACCTATAGGAAAGATAGGCTTTGCAGTTGTGAAAAACAAATGTAATCATTTTTCACCACCAGGACATGTTAAACTTAAAAGTACATGTTCAACTTTTTAAATACACTGCACCCTGTCCTTGGGGTAACTAGGGCCTAACTTAGGCATGACATGTGTTATAAAAAGGAGATTTGGGCCTGGCAAGAGGCTGCACTTGAAGGTCAAAATGGCATTTTAAATCTGCATACTGGTTAGCAGTGGTAAAGTGCACAGAATCCTAAAGCCAGCAAAACCAAAGTCAGAAAAACAGGAGGTCCGAAGGCAAAACGTTAGGGCAAACCACTCCAAAGATAGCAGGTCGAACACATAGGTGGTCATGATGACACTGGCAGTAACTGTTAAAGTGACGGTAATACCGCCAACAGGCTGGCGGTTATTACTGCCAAATTATGACCATGTGGTGATACAGCCAATGTACCACACCAACCACCAGGGCGTAAACACCACTGACCAGGGCGATAGCCATCAACAGCCAGGCGGAAGTCAAGGTACCGCCCACCATATCATGACATAGCAAACCGCCAGGATTTCCAGGGCGGTACCAATGCCATCAAAAGCCTGGCGGAAACACTTCACAGAAAACGAAAGACTCACCAACAGAGACACAGAGGATATCGCTGCTGTCATGGAACCAGAACTCCAAGTCTTCCCGATGCTCTACCATGCCATGGTCGTCCTGCAGCACCAACGCCAACGAAGACGAGTGACACACACACGCTCAACAAACACTATTCACACACACACCATACACAGAACCAGCTGCAGAGTAATATGAATCTCACAGGGCCCACGTTAAATTAATGCAAGGACAACAATTAGAATGTCCGAACATTGTAATTTCAACAGCCGCCATAATGTAAAATGAAATGTAAATGCAGGCGTCATTGTCCAGATTGGGCCAATGGCCAGTCCAAAGTAGAAAAGGCCCACTTGGCCACAGGGCACAGTCCAAGGCCCAACCTGACATTATCCGGACTCCACTGTTCAGGGGCATCTTGGGCAGGCACCTCAGCTGAAGTGGGTAACATGCCCAAAGGTTCTGGAGAGGGCTCCTTGCACAACAGTCCCTGGAGGGTGGCCTACATGCCCTCTGCTGGTGGAGAGCGCTCCTTGGCTGCCTCTGCTGGAGGAGAGGGCTCCTTGACCTCCTCTAGTGGAGGGGGGCCCTTGCCTTTTTTTGGTGGTGGAGGGGGAACCTTGGCTTTCTTTGGTGGTAGAGGGGGAACCCTGGCTTTCTTTGGTGGTGGAGGGGGATCCATGGCTCTTTTTGGTGGTGGAGGGGGATCCATGTGTCCCCTCTTGTTACACGCCCCCTTGTTTTTTTATATTTGACTTGTGTCCTTGCCTCCAGGACTAGGAGGTGCCTCCACTGTCCCCGTTCTCTGTCCCTTGGGTTTCGCCACCCTAGTCCTCCCTTTCTGAGGCAGAGGTATGCTCTTGCTAGGAGTGGCTGCTGTTACTGTCAGGGGCCCCTTTGTGCCAGCAGCTGATTTTTTGGTGGGAGCAGGTGCAGACTATTTCGCTGAGGTGCTGGGGTGGGTCGTTAGGACCCAGCTTTTACAGGCAGGATGCGGTGGAGAGGGAGGGATGAGGTCAAGTCGGGCAACAAAAAGCATCTTAGGGACGTTGGGACAGGATGTGGGTGGAGGTATGAGAGTGGAGGTAGAGAGAGTGGTTGTAGGAGGTGTACGTCTGCTGGACTTGGGTGCTGGTGCATGAACAGTGTGCAAGTGTGAGGTGGATGGCTGTTGGGTGTCTGAGTGGGAACATTTGTGTCACTTAAGAGGGGGATAGACAGGGTGGGAGAGGACAAAGAGGACGCGTGGAAGGATGTTGTGGAGGCCTATGCAAGTGAGGTGTGTATGCTGCATGATGTGGTGATGGTGGTGGTGGCTGTTAATGTAATGCATACAGGTGTGAGTGCAGATGTGACTGTAAGGTAGGAGGAGAAGGAGGGGAAGACAGTGGAGGCAGTGGATGTTGTTGTGTGTGCAACTGTCTGTTGTATGTGTGAGTGCTTGTGGCCTGAAGTATGCTGCCTGTGTTTGTCTGTGCCACTCTTGTGTGATGTTTTGTGTGCATTCTTGTCTGTATTGTGCATGGGATGGGTTGAGGTTCTGGAGACTGGGACTGGAAAGTAGTAGTTGGAAGGGGGATGGTAGGAATAGGGACACTGGCTGCCATCAGAGAGGAAGCCAGAGAGAGCCTGAAACGATCTCTGTAGGGCCGCCAACCCACCGTGGATGCCCTCCAGGTAAGCTTTGCTTTGCTGCATTTGGGATGCCAGCCCCTGGATGGCATTCACAATGGTTGACTGCCCTACAGAGATGGATCTCAGGAGGTCAAAAGCCTCCTCACTGTGGGCAGCAGGGCTCATTGGGCCAGGGCCTGAGGTGCCTGGTGCAAAGGAAATGCCCGCCCTCCTGGGTGATCGCGCATGGGCAACTCGGTGGGGGGCTACTGGGAGGGCAGTGCTGGTTCGGGGGATGGCAGCTGTACATGTAGCTGGGGTGGTTCCAGAGGTATCCGCCACCACCAGGGAGCTTCCATCGGAGGAGGAATCAGAGCCGGTGTTGTTGTCACCTCCCGTCCCCGCCGTGGTGCTCCCATAGCCCTCCATCCCACTGGTCCCCTCAGCGTCGCTGGACTCTGTCTCCTGGGTTCCGTGGGATGCACCTCCCTCAGTCGCTGGTCCCTCCTGCTCCTCTGCCAGATGATGCTAATGCACACATGGACAGGATGACAGAAGAAAATAGGGGGCGCAGTGAGAAAAAGGGAGCACTGGGTCAATTACAGCACCAACACCACTGATGGCATACACATTGCCATCAGACACAGGGATCAAGATGGAGCACCATGCACCGGACTGGCATTCCATTGGCTAGGTACCACATCAAGATGAGAGCCAACCACCACCATCTGCACCCCTCCTGGGACCTACTAAGCCCTGTCTGAAATGGAATGACACCTAGCTAGTTAACAAGATTTTGCCATACACCCATTTAACCTGAGCTGGACCACGCAGCAATGTCTGAGCTGGCATGAAGGGGCACCCACTGACTGAAACCCACCACCAGGATCCCAGGCAAGGTAACAAAGATGGTTGTTATACACTGTACTCACCCCCTTGTGGCTGCTGTGCTACCCTCAAGTGCACATCCAGCTCTGGATAGGCCATCACCAGTATGCAGGCCATCACGGGGGTCAGGTTCCAATGGGCACCCCTCCCCCGTTGGGAGGCCATCCCCAGCTGAGCCTCCGTGGTCTTCCGGGCCCAGCATCTCAGGTTCTCCCACTTTTTCCTGCAGAGGATGCTCTGCCTGCTATAGACGCCCAGAGTCTGCACGTCCTTGGCGATGGCACGCCACAATCCCTTCTTTTGATGGGTGCTGATCTGCAGAGGAAATACAGACATGAGGACACTATTAACCAGACAATCCAGCCTGTTAGACAAATGGCCCTCAAATACCATTTCCCCTCAAATGGCACACACATCATCAGGAGCCCTGCGTGTACACTACCAACAGACATACCCCCACCCAAATGACACACTGCCAGCACACACATCTCCATGCAAAAGTGTTGCATGCATCGCCCCCTTGGTGTACTCACCTGTTGGTCTGGAGGCCCATAGAGCTGTCCATACAGGGGTAGGACCCCCATCCAGCAGGGGCTGCAACTCCTCTGAAGTAAAGGCAGGGGCCCTTTCCCCTGTCACACGGGCCATGTAAGGTTCCAGACTCAGGTCACAGCAGCACACTCAGTTGAGGTGTTGTCCTCTGGAAAGTCAGAAATCAAGTGAGGTTATAGACAGAAAATTACGGTCATGTCTGCGGCGGTGTACACCGTGTCGGCCGCTGGTGATCCTCATTGGACACTGTACTCCATAGAGCCCCATGTAAGCCAATGAGGAATAGCATGGCGGTGCAAGACCACCTTCCGCCATGACACCCAATACCAGCCGAATTCCATCACTTCCACATGTCCCTACATACAGGACAGGCGGTCGCCATTTCATGGTGGTGGTCAACATTCTGAAATTGAAAACTGCATCATTGCTGTCAATTGTACATACATTGCCATTTATATTGTCCAATTACATACAAGCTCAGTTGCACTGAGGTGGTGGTTCCATTGTTCAGTTTCTCACTCCCTTCTCACTCTTGTGTCCTTTAGGTTCCTACAACTCCAGAGGAAAAGGAAGAGGAGGCAAGACCCCGTGTACAGACCCATTGTGGACTTGGCTACACTGGAGGACAGGCACATAATGCTCACTTGTAGACTGGACAGGGCCGCAATCACAGAGCTGTGTGCTCAATTGGAGCTTGATCTGATATCAGCTATCTGTCATCCACTTTGATCCCTCCTCTCGTGCAAGTTCTATCTGCGCTCCATTTCCTGGCAACTGGCTCTTTCCAAGTGACAGTGGGCTTGGCAGCAGGAATGTCACAGCCAATGTTCTCAATAGTGCCGGCAAGGGTTTTGTCTGCCTTGCTCAAACATGGTCACCTATATCGCTTTCCCCCAAGTGGAAGATTTAGCCACTGTGAATGCTGGATTCTATGCAATGGGATATATTCCAAATATTATTGGGGCCATTGACGGAACACATATTGCATTTGTTTCCCCCCCCCCGGCACAATGAACGGGTGTTCAGAAATCGGAAGACTTTCCACTCACTCAATGTGCAAATTGTGTGCCTGGCTGACCAGTACATCTCCCATGTCATTGCCAAGTATCCTGGGTCGGTGCATGACGCCTTTGTTTTGAGGAATAGCAGCATCCCAAATGTGATGGCATAACTACAGAGGCACAGGGTGTGGCTAATAGGTGAGCCTGAGTTCCCACCCAATGCATGTCAGTGTATGCCTTCAGGAGTCATCCCCCATACAATTGTGCAAGGCTAATGTTTGAACCTCAATTCAAGCAGGTGACTCTGGCTACCTAAACCTGTTGTGGCTCTTGGTCCCTATGAGGAATGCCAGGACAAGGGCTGAGAGTATGTGTAAAGATGCTCATGGGTGAACCAGGAGGATAATTGAGAGAAACTTCAGTCTCCTGAAGGCCAGGTTCAGATGCCTCCATCTGAAAGCTGGATCCCTCTGCTACACCCCTGAGAAGGTCTGCCAGATATTTGCTGTATGTTGCATGTCGCACAACCTGGCCATCAGGCGACATGTGCCCTATCTGCAGGAGGAGGAGGGTAAAAATGCTCCTGTGGCAGCAGTGGACCCTCGGGACAGTGAGGATGAGGAGGCAGAGGATGAGGATGTGGACAAGAGGACATCAATCATACAGCAGTACTTACAATGACACACAGGTAAGACAGTGGACCTGACCATTCCTCTGATTATTTATATTTTCAGTGTGGCTGTAGCATGATGGCAGCCACTTCCTTTGCATCCCTACTGACTGTCACCTTTGTCTTCTCATTTTGCAGATGTTGGTGTGGTTACAACTGTATACTGATGTGATGCCTACAGACAGCTATAGGTCATTATTTGTATGCAATCACAAACTTCAGAACAATTGCACACGATGAAACTGTCAATATTATTTCACATTTTCGTCACATAAAGCACCTTCACTCAAGTTGTGTTCAAGGGTGTTTATTGTAGTGAAAAATATAGAAGGAATAGTGCAGTGGAATGGGGTGATGGTAAAAGTAAGTCCAGGGTATTGGTCCAGTCTGTTTGTAGCACCGGTCCAGTGTCCAAGGGCCAATAGGAAGGGAAGCAATGGCAGTTCAAAGTGGACAAGGTGACAGAGAGGACCACAAGGGTGACATTCAGGAGGGTCTCATTTCCGGGTGGGGGCCTTGGTCTTGGCAAGTGTCTCTGGCATCTGTCTGGGTTGCAGGGAATAATTGTGTGGTGGTTCACCTTCTGCAGGGGGAAGGGTGCTGGTGGCCAGTGGGTTCTGTGGCAGGGCCACCTGTCCACTAGCTGAGCAGATGTAGAGGGCTGTTCAGTTGACTGGCTAGTGGAAGGGGCCCTTTGGTGTGCTGTATAGTCCCTCATGATGATGGCCATTTCACCCAGCACCCCTGCTATGGAGACCATGGTGGTGTTGAGGGCCTGCAAATCTTTTCTGATCTCCTGGTGGTGTTCCTCCTGCAGCCGCTGGTTCTCCTGCATGATCTGGCCCAACTTGTTCTGGGATTGTTGGTAAGGCATTCAGTTCCCTGAGCCTGTCCTCCCCTGGTGCACAGCTGTCCAACAAGTGTTCCTGTCCCCCTGTGCCTGTGTCCCCTGAACAGGGTGCCCACTGACTCCAGGACTCTGATTGTCGTGGCTGTGAGTTGTGGACTGGGGCCCCTGTGCAGGTGGGCACACTGCTGATTGACGTATCCTGGGGACAAAGGTGTGGGGATGTTTGGTGGCTGCAGTGGTGTTGGATACTAAGTGGGGAGGCTCTGTGGTGGAGTGGGGTGGGCTGGGGTAGCCGACTGACCAGTAGTTGCTGATGGGCCAGGGAGTTCATCCAGATCGGAAGTCCAGAGTTACTGTCATCACTGGGGCCATCTTCTGATGCGGGATTGGGTAGCCATGGCACCTCCTCGCTGCTGAGATTGGCTGGGGCCCCTGTGGGGATGTAAGTGGTGTATTATGCTACATGTATGTGACATTTTCTACATCCCTAGCTTCCCCTATATTGTTGCAGTTGCCCTGCCACCTTTATTTGTGTATGGTGATGTTTTGTGGGATTGTTAGTCCTCCATGCTGTGCATGCGTTGCTGGAGGGTTTACATGCAGGGCTGGGAGGGATGTTCATGCAGTGGGTATGGAATGAAGAGCTTGGCATTCAGGTTAGCCAACTGTGGTGGTGCACTGTGGGAGGGGATTGAGTGGAGTGATGGGTGCCAGGGTGAGGGGTGGTGGCATGCAGGTATGTGGGGGGATAGGCAGTAAATATTGACTCACCAGTGTCCAGTCCTTCAGAAACTCCAGTGAGTCCCACAGGATGCAGTATTACCAAGACTTGCTCCTCCCATGGTGTCAGCTGTGGGGGAAGGGGGTCCACCACCAGTCCTCTGGGTGGCAAGCTGGTGCCTTTCTGACATGAAGAGTACCTTCCCCCATAGGTTGTTCCACCTCTTCCTGATTTTGTTCCTTGTTCTTGGATGCTGTCCCACTGCGTTCACCCGTTACACGATTCTCCACCATAGCTCCATCTTCATTGCTATGGAGATTTGCTGTACCTGTGCTCCAAACAGCTGTGGCTCTACCCTGAATATTTTCACCACCATGACCCACAACTCCTCATCTGTGAAATGGGGGTGCCTTTCTGGGGGCATGGGTGTGGTGTGGTGTGTGTTGTGCAGTGGGTGTTGAATAATATGGTGGGGTGTGGGATGTGTGGCAGATGGATAGGTGTTTGTGGTGTGTGTAGTTGTTGCTGTGATTTGTGTGGCTATCTCTTGGCTATTTTTTGTGTTCGTAAAGGGTTGTGGGTAATGTGGGTGTGTGTTTTATAGTGCTGTGGGTGGGTGTGGTGTGTGCATCAGTGTCAGGTGTGTCATTTTAGTTTTGGCCAATGTTGTGTTGGTTTGTATTTGGGTGGCCATTCTGATCGTACCGGTGTGTACTGACCAATGGTTTACCACTGTTTTACTATCCGCCGTGGTGATTCGTTAGTCATAATGTGGTGGGCGTTGTTTTGTAGGCGAAACGGAATGGGTGTTCATACCGACACTTTAACACTAACCTTTGGTCTGGCGGATATCGGTTTAGTGTGTGTGCGTCATAATATGGCGAACGGATGTTTGACTCCACAACGGTATGTTAGCAGCCGCTGTAGCGGCGGTAAGCAGGATTTACCGCCAATGTCATTATGAGGGCTATAGGCTTTTTAAACATGTTACTTATTACTTGCTCTGAATAACATAAATGCAAATGCACCTGGCTCAATTAATGACATTTCATGGTTATGGTAAACTTTAATGTTTATTTAGTAAAAACAACACAAATTGTGCAGGTGCCTAAAATGGTTCTAAGAAAGCTGTGGCCCTTCCTTACCCCTGATGTGGACCACTGTCACTAATAGAATTGACAACTGCCCAATGGCCACTGTCACTCCCTTTGGTGTTAGCTTCAAGCCTGCCTGCGCATAGTGACTTTAAAAAAAATGTAAGTGGTGCACCTTTAAAGATTCACCAGCAATCACTAAATGGAGTGTGCGTAGCTCGCACCAAAGACAGTGGGTGATGACTATTGAGCAGTGGACTTTGGGCAGCAGCCTACTCCGAAAACGTTTGGGCACTTCCCCTTATTTCAGATTACAAATTAGGCATTTGTGCTGCCTAACAGTAGACCAAAATAAATTAAGTGCCTTAAAACAAGGAAACACCACCGAAAATGCATTTCAACTAGAGAAAAACTAAGGGCCTGATTTCACGTTTAGCAGATGAAGCAGTGTCTATTGGGATGGCTGAGGACATTACCTCCGGCATCTCAATGATACCCTGCTTGTCATATCTAGAGAAGAGTGCCAGGCCAGCAGACATCTCAGTACAATGAAGAAAACCCCTATCACAATGGTTTCTTTCTATGGTGCTAAAGGTTTGATGGACAGTCGAAGTAGGTTTTGACAGCTATACAGCAAACATTCATTTTCTTGTTTTTCAGAAAGAAACTCCCGAAGTGAGAGTTTGTTTTTGCAAAACAAAAAAAGACAAATGACCCCACATTCCTGGGAATTTTCTTCCAAGATTTTAGGGGTAGTGATTATTTTCCATCTGTCCCTCACTGTCAGGTTTTACCTGGTGGTGATCAGCAGGAGAAAAAAGATGCATCACACCCACCACTCTAAATGGGGCAAACAGATGGCGTAATGTTCTTCCTCCGACAACCTCTACTCCATTGGGCTGTTGGAAGATACACAGAACGCTCAGGTTCCATCCATCTCTAAATGAGGCAGGCGTGCCGATGGCTTTACAGGTAGGGTACTCTGTCGCATTTGCAAGTGATTATTCTGTCTGCCAGATCCTAAATCAGGCCCTACATTTTCAGTAACTTTCCAACTACAAAATGATTCATGGTGGTTTGAAGTTGGATACGTAAATCATTCCAAATGCTGGCAGCCACAAACAAGGCTTCCAGAGACTCCTCTCCAAAGTATCACGGTTTCATGAGTTAATGCTAAAATAAGTTTGTGGTCCACATAGCAATAAACGTGATATATTAGTAAAATGTTTTCGGATGTGTTGCTTAAGCTCATTTAGAGCGCAATCAAAGTACCCATTAATTCAGAGCTAAGTTTGATTTTAGATGTACTTTGTGCGTGTTCAGAATCTATGTAAAGAGTTACATAATTGGCTGCTTCATCATAATATTCAATTGGTCTGTCCTTCATGGAGCGAGGATGGCAACATGAGGAGTCAGTAGCAAGTATGTCATGGGATGCAACGCAAACAAGGAACATTGTATTTTTGGTTGCTGTTGGTGTAGTAAAATACAGCATTGTCTGGATTCAGTGGGCCCTGGTTCCACTGTGCCTGCTGCACTAGCGGTATGCATCTTCTCCCCTGTGAGGTGAATTGAACATACGTTAACACAATTTATGTGAACATGTGTATCTAGGCATACCGCTGAAGAGAACGCCTAATTTGGCCTTGATGAAAATACTGTGGGTGAATTCCAGACTACTGGCCGTGAGATCATCACGACTGGAAGCTGCCCCTAGAGACGTACTTTGTACTCTGCGTTTCTTTTGCTGACTCAACAGAGGAGAGTGGGTTGATGAGAAAGAAGGCCAGGAAACATTGTATGCAGCCAGCAACACTGAAGCATCAGCAAAACATGACGCTTATGTAATTTCAAACACATAATATTTCTCAGGACTCAGTTCATAGTGTTGTAAGGAAAAATAAATAAGCAGACAGGTTGAAAAAGTGATGAAAGCAAAATAAATCATGGAAAATGCCAACATAATACACGCTATAAAGCGTGTTGCCTTGTACTGATTGCTGTGTAGTCCGTCACTTAATGGCCGGTTGCCTGGAATCATTACCACAGCAGATGGCATTTGTCACTCAATAAGATCATCTCCTATGATGTACAGAAGCTCACTGCAAATAACTGCTGTAGTTTGTTTATTTCCCAAGACAAAGGCAATGTTGAGAAAGCCTTGAAGGACAATCCGTTTTTCACTTCCGAACTTTGCACATCAGACCTTTTCCGTAATGAGACATAATGCTACAAACGTGACTGCAGTACAGTAGCAGAGATAAAATATAGGGGACTGTTTTTCAAAGAGACACCCTTCATCATTACATGGACACAACGCAGGGGTCTGATTTGCATACGAACGTTCCTCATCCAGAGTGGCAACGTTGACAAAAAGATGGGCTGGAATGCGTCCGTGATTACCAGTGGCTGAGTCTTTTGAAAACGTTCCACCCATCTGCTTTTCTTGGTTTTGGGATCTGTGCAACAGTATAACTATATACAGTCACTTATGATGCCCTCAGCTAGAGAGGACTAAGTTCCACTAAAAGTATCAAGGGCCATATTTATACTTTTTGACGCTAAACTCCGCTAACGCAGTTTAGCGTCAAAACGTTTTGCGCCGGCTAACGCCATTCTGAAGCGCCATGCTGGCGCCGTATTTATTGAATGGCGTTAGCCGGCGCTAGCAGACCGGCGCTGCCTGGTGTGCGTGGAAAAAAACCACGTACACCAGGCAGCGCCGGCGTTGGGGAAAATGGCGTTAGGGCGTCTTAAAATGGTGCAAGTCAGGTTGATGCCAAAAAATCGCCTCCACCCGATTTGCGCCATTTTTAACGACACCCAGACGCCATTTACATGACTCCTGTCTTAGTAAAGACAGGAGTCATGCCCCCTTGCCCAATGGCCATGCCCAGGGGACTTAAGTCCCCTGGGCATGGTCATTGGGCATTGAGGCATGTAGGGGGGCACAAATCAGGCCCCCCTATGCCAAAAAAAAATATAAAAAAAATAAAAAATTATACTTACCTGAACTTACCTGAATGTCCCTGGGATGGGTCCCTCCATCCTTGGGTGTCCTCCTGGGGTGGGCAAGGGTGGCAGGGGGGGTCCCTGGGGGCATGGGAGGGCAGCTGTGGGCTCATTTTGAGCCCACAGGTCCCTTAACGCCTGCCCTGACCCAGGCGCTAAAATCCGGCGCAAATGCGGGGTTTTTTGCCCCGCCCACTCCCGGGCGTGATTTTTGCCCGGGAGTATAAATACGACGCATTTGCGTCGCAGTCATTTTTTTAGACGGGAACGCCTACCTTGCATCTCATTAACGCAAGGAAGGCGTTCACGCAAAAAAATGACGCTCTTTCCTCAGGAGATAGGTCTTTTTCTGAGTTAATATCCCTTTGAATTTTTTTTGTTAAACTGATATTTAGTTGAGTCTTCCTCATCTTTTTGGGCACTCGTTTAGTTTTTCTCAATAATTCACTATGGCAGGGAGGAGAAATCCCTGTTTTTCAGAGAGAAAGTTGATTGTCATGGTGGAGGAAATCATTAGAGTAGAGGCACAGTTGTTTGGAACGTAAGTCCAAAATACTACCATTTCCCAGAAAAAGCAAGTGTGGACCAGAATAGTGGACAGGGTGAATGCTGTAGATAGCAACCTGCGCACAGAGGAGGCGATTAGGAAGAGGAGGAATGACCTGCGGGGAAAAGTTTGCTCACTGGTGTGAGAAAGTATCCTCTTTCGGGCTTGGTTACCCCCACTTTTGGCCCGTTTGTGAGTGAGTGTCAGTGTGTTTTTACTGTGTCACTGGGATCCTGCTAGCCAGGACGCCAGTGTTCATAGATAAAAACCTATATGTCAGTATGTTTTACCTGTCTCACTGGGCTCCTGCTAACCAGGACCCCAGTGCTCATAGTTTGTGGCCTAATGTGTATGCCTGTGTAGTGCCTAACTGTGTCACTGAGGTTCTGCTAATCAGAACCTCAGTGCTTCTGCTCTCTCTGCTTTTAAATTTGTCACTGTAGACAGGTGCTGCTGGCATCTTGAGGGCTATCTAAAGTGCTGAGAGACCTATCTTCCTCCTCACACAGAGTTGAGGCCCCCAGGTCCCTCCTGGGCCCAACCAGGGCCATTTTGATGCAAACTCTTCACACAATCAGAAAAAGCCTTGGTGCTGTGTGTGTAGAAATAAAGGCCATTGGCCAGGGGAAAAGTCCTACACAGGTAAAGCATCTGAGCCTACCACCACTAAGACATCAGACTCTAGTGCCCTTAGCAGTAGTGGTAATAGTGGTGGGACTACTGGCAATAGTCAATCTAAATGTGTAGTTGGGTTCACTTTTGGGGCCATAATAGAAACTGGGTTAGACAGTCCCAAGACAGTTTCTGTCACACCTGGTGTCATTGGCCTTGCCACTTTGGCTGCTTGTCCCCTAAACATGGATAAGTACAGGCAGTCAATCTTAATAAATGGTGTTGAGGCCCAGGTCTACAGGGACACAGGTGCCAGAATCACTTTGATGACTGAAAACCTGGTGTCACCTGCACAACACCTTGGACAGAAGTAGCAAGTTACTGATGTCAATAACTCCACTCAGTCTCTCCCCTTAGGTGTTGTTCAACTTAGTTGGGGTGGAGCTACTGACTCTAAGCAGGTGGTGGTATAACCTAGGTCACCTGTAGATTGTCTCTTAGGGAGTGACCTAGAGGCCTCGCGTTGGGCTGAGGTAGAGTTTAGTACCCATGCATCCATGCTGGGTATCCCTGAGAAATTGCTTACTCCCATTTCTGGTGAAATGAAAAAGCAAAGGAGAGAAAAAGGCCTGAAATCTCAGGATCCCTCTCCACCAACAGGTATGAAGGGAATCAAAGTATCCCTTCCCCACCCTGCCACTAAGGATACCATTCCTGTGGTGGGAGAAACATCTCCTGGGGTGGAACCTGTACCAAAGGAGCCATCAGCTTCCACAGCTGGACTCCCAGAGGTAAAAGTACCTTACTGTGGAACTACTAATCCAGATGTGCAAAACTACATATTTTTAGTAAATATGGAACATCCCTACAGCCCTCCCAGAGAAACCTTAGTGCAGCAGCCCTGCAGTGCCTCTAAACACTTAGGACAGCAGCCCTGTCCTGGGGTGGAGCTTATAGGACAGCAGCGCTGCCCTGCTCCAACTCAAGAGAAACAGCAGCCCTGTTCTCTCTTACAGCCATATGGACAAAGTTTTTGCCCAGCTATGGCTTTATTGAGACAGCATCCCTGTCTAGCCGTTATTGCATTTGACATAGGCACAGTGGACCAATCCCACTGTCCAACATAAAACATACTAATAGGAACTCTGAGAATTTACACTCACACTGTTGGTTAGGTAAAAATCTCCAAACAAGGTGGTTTACATCCCCACAGGGAAGCAACCATATAGTGGATGATAAAGGGAGTGACCACTCTATTGCAGATCTACTCTCCACTTATCACCACTTAGGGCCTGATTCTAACTTTGGAGGACGGTGTTAAACCGTCCCAAAAGTGGCGGATATACCACCTACCGTATTACGAGTCCATTATATCCTATGGAACTCGTAATACGGTAGGTGGTATAGCCGCCACTTTTGGGACGGTTTAACACCGTCCTCCAAAGTTAGAATCAGGCCCTTAGACAATAAGGTCTCAACTGGCCAAGGTTAGCTTTATTGTCCTTCGTTTGTGTGTGGGGGAGGGTTGTGTGAGAAAGTAGCCTCTTTCTTGCATGGTTTCCCCTCACTTTTGACCTGTTTGTGAGTGTGTGTCAGTGTCTTTTTACTGTGTCACTGGGATCCTGCTAGCCAGGACCCCAGCGCTCATAGTTTGTGGCCTAATGTGTATGCCTGTGTAGTGCCTAACTGTGTCACTGAGGCTCTGCTAATCAGAACCTCAATGCTTATGCTCTCTCTGCTTTTAAATTTGTCACTATAGGCCAGGACATCAGTTACCAATTTCAATTGGCACACTGAACCTCCCTTATAAGTCCCTAGTATATAGTACCTAGCTACCCAGGGCATTGGGGTTCCAGGAGATCCACATGGGCTGCAGCATTTCTTTTGCCACCCATAGGGAGCTGAGACAAACCCTTACACAGGACTGTGATTGCAGCTTTCGTGAAATAGTGCACACACTATTTCACAGCCATTTTCACTGCACTTAAGTATTTTATAAGTCACCTATATGTCTAACCTTCACTTGCTAAAGATTAGGTGCAAAGTTACTAAGTGTGAGGGCACCCTTGCACTAGCAAAGGTGCCCCCACATAGTTCAGGGCCATTTCCCCAGACTTTGTGAGTACGGGGACACCATTACACGTGTGCACTACATATAGGTCAATACCTAATTGTAGCTTCACAAAGGTAACTGCGAATATGGCCATGTAACATGTCTAAGATCATGGAATTGTCCCCCCATTCCAAATCTGGTATTGGGGAGCCAATACCATGTATCCTGTGGGCTCCACCATGGATCCCCAGTACTGCCAAACCGGCTTACTGAGGCTTGCGTTGCAGCTACAGCTGCTGCCACCTCACAGACAACGTTCTGCCCTCTTGGGGTCTGGGCAGCCCAGTCCCAGGAAGGCAGAATAAAGCATTTCCTCTGAGAGCAGGGTGTTACACTCTCTCCCTTTGGAAAAAGGTGTTACAGGCTGGGGAGCGGTAGCCTCCCCCAGCCTCTGGGTATGCTTTGAAGGGCACAGATGGTGCCCTCCTTGCTTAAACCAGTCTACACCGGTTCAGGGACCCCTTCTCCCCTGCTCTGGTGCAAAACTGGACAAAGGAAAGGGGAGTGACCACTCCCCTGTCTATCACCACCCCGGGATGGTGCCCAGAGCTCTTCCAGTTTGTCCCAGACTTCAGCCATCTTGCTTTGCAAGGTGTGGGGGCACTCTGGAGAGCTCAGAGTGGCCAGTGCCAGCAGGTAACATCAGAGACCCCTCCTGATAGGTCCTTAGCTGATAAGGTAGCCAATCCCCCTCTCAGGGCTATTTAGGGTCTCTCCTGTGGGTTCTCTTCAGATTCTGCTTGCAAGTTTCCTTCAGGAATCCTCTGCAAAAACTTCAGACTCTTCTGACCTCAGATCAACCGCAGCCTGCTCCAAGAAACGCTGTAACTGCAACAAAGTGTCTACAAAAGACACCTTTCTTCAGCAACCTCATCTCCAAGTCAGCAACTGCAACAGTTTCCACGGTGTACATGCTCTGGGGACTCCCTGTTTTCCTCCTGCATCAGAAGGACCGACGCAATCTCCCATGGAGTGATGTAGTCACTCCCCTGCTCCAAGCAGGCACCTTCCAAGACGACGACCGGTACACTGGGACTCCTCTCACAGTGACGATTGTGCTCTTAAGGACACAGAGGGTGGACATTATTGACATAGACTGTCCTGAGGTCCTGCTGACGCAATTTGGAGGAGGTAAGACCTTGCCTTCCCTGAGAGCGATGATACCCCTGTGTACTGTGTCTTCTTCACCTCCTGAGGCCTTTGTGCACTCTTTGCAAAATTTCTTCATGCACAGCCTGACCCAGGTCCCCAGCACTCCATCCAGCGACGCTCAACTTGCTGAGTTGTTCTCCGGCGGCGTGGGACCTTCTGTTGTTGTGCTGCATCAACTGTGTTTTGCACCTCCTTTGTACCCGGGTCCTGCGGCTCCTGGGGGTGTTGGCTGGCATCCAGAGGGCTCTCTAAAGTGCTGAGAGCCCCCTCTTCCTCCTCACACAGAGTTGAGGCCCCCCTACATTTCACTATTTAGGGATAACTGGACCTGCTATAAGGTGTAAGGACCCAAGGTACCCACTACAAACCAGTCCAGCCTCCGACAACTGGCCTCCAAGCATCACCTGGAGGCCCAGAGGACTGGTGGTGGTTCGCCTCTCCTCTCATTACAACTCTTACCCTCAGAGGAGAAGGTCTTGCACATCCTCCATCCTGAAGGCTTGACTGGAATCCCTGGTGGATTGCAAACTGGTAAGTCGGACTTATGTATGACTCGCTAATCATGAATTGAGTCATGCCCTTAATTTAGGCTTTTAGAATGCTGTAACAACCCTAGCAATAGCGAATTTTGACTGAAAAGGTATAGCTAATTTTGACTAAACTAAATATATTGTGTCATACAAATTACTAGCAGCATGGTTGTAGCTCTCTTCTAACATAATTTAGTATGTATAGTTAGATTGTGCGTAGTTCCCCATGGATCATCCTGTGCTTGGGCTCCACCCATTGCTGTCTATCAATGTATGTTGTTGTTCTTCCAAAACAGGCCTAAAACTACAACTCTTTTGTACAGGTAAGTCTCATGCTTCTGAGTGGTATTTTCTCCTAGTTACATCGTATCCATCTGTGTGCACAAGTTGCAAACGTGTTTATCTCTTATATAGTCATTGAAAGTGATATGTGTGACTTACCTTTCGAAGAAGTATTGTCTATGGTGTCAACATAGAACAACAACTACCATGATGCTCCGTTTTTGGATCTGAAAAAACAATAGTGGAATGTAATGTTGATCCACCATCCTTTACTTCATATGAAAACACATTTAAAAAACCTAGTGCATTTGACAGTCACCATGGTATGCTATGGATTACAATATCACTTCTTGGGTATCTCAACCATGTTGACATTTGCTCATAGCTACACTGAATTGATGAAAATGCTTATATTATTTGTTGTCTTTTGAATCCAAGACATCCACAAATATGTTGTGGCATGCTGAATAGACTTAGGCCCTCATTCGGACCTTGGCGGGCGGCGGAGGCCGCCCGCCAAAGTCCCGCCGTCAGGTTACCGTTCCGCGGTCGAAAGACCGCGGCGGTAATTCTGACTTTCCCGCTGGGCTGGCGGGCGGCCGCCTTCAGGCCGCCCGCCAGCCCAGCGGGAAAGAGGCTTCCACGATGAAGCCGGCTCGGAATCGAGCCGGCGGAGTGGAAGCTGTGCGACGGGTGCAGTTGCACCCGTCGCGTATTTCACTGTCTGCGCAGCAGACAGTGAAATACATTTAGGGGCCCTCTTACGGGGGCCCCTGCAGTGCCCATGCCAGTGGCATGGGCACTGCAGGGGCCCCCAGAGGCCCCGCGACCCCCCCTACCGCCATCCGGTTCCCAGCGGGCAGACCGCCGGGAACTGGATGGCGGTAGGGGGGGTCGGAATCCCCTCGGCGGCGCAGCTAGCTGCGCCGCCTTGGAGGATTCCAATGGGCGGCGGTACACTGGCGGGAGCCCGCCAGTGTTGCCGGTCCGACCGCGGCTTTACCGCCACGGTCGGAATGCCCATTGGAGCACCGCCGGCCTGTCGGCGGTGCTCCCGCGGTCCTCCAACCCGGCAGTCATGGACCGCCAGGGTTGGAATGACCACCTTAGTATCCACACACAAATTCAATTTCACTGTAATTTATCATGACCACTTACAGTTTCATGTGCATTATGAAGCACTTTGTATCCAATGTATTCCACCCTGCTAGGCCTTGGAATGGTCCAGTACCCTAATCTACTCACCACTGTGTTGGGCTCAATGTCTGTCACATGTAACCTACGAATATGAAATAACACTTTGGCATTTCAGGACATCTTTACAAGGTCACCAGTGGAGTTGTGATGTGTGTAAAATAGGCTGCATGCGTAAAAAAAAAAAAATAACGCAAAGGCCTAATCAATCTTTCACTCTCTTACTAGTTCTTTTGTTGGCCCTTTTGTAGACAAAGACACATGGAATGCACAAACTATATTTTAATTACATATTGTTAGAAATGGGGTCTTTGGTTGGCAGTCAGGTTACCCCCTGTCCAATCAAGGACCCTCACTCTAGTCAGGGTAAGTCAGACTCAATCAAAATTATCCTGTGCCCACTCTCTGGTAGCTTGGCACTGAGCAGTCAGGCTTAATTTAGAAGGCAATGTGTAAAGTATTTGTGCAATAAATCATGCAATAATACAGTATCGTTATTGTGTCGTTATTTTTCACGCGGGAGAAGACTTTGTGTTGATTTCCGGTGCGCGGACTTGGATCATCTACGAGTTGCAGGGTTTTCGGACACCCTGAGGATGATGCTTGGAATCCTGGGCTTGTGGAGCAAAGTCACAGGCCCTGTGTCAATCGGGTGTGCTTTGCGTGGAAATTTCTCCCACACGGCAGGCCCTGCGTCGATTTCTCTCTGGAAGTCAGCTGTGAGTCGATCCGGTGGGCCGTGCCTTTAAGTTCCGTTCGCTACGCTGGCGCTGCGTCGATCTTCTCATTGCGAAGTCGGGCTACGTCGTTCCGGTTAGGCGTGCAGTGAATTTTTCACCGCAATGCAGACTGTGTCGTTTTTAGCAGGCTGTGCGTCACATTTTCACCGCACAAGGAGTCCAGTTGCAGGAGTGAAGTCTTTTTGGTCCTGAGACTTCAGGGAACAGAAGGCAAGCTCTATCCAAGCACTTGGAGAGCACTTCTCAGCATAGCCAGAGAGCAGCAAGGCAGCAGGGCAACAGCAAGGCAGCAGTCCCTCTCAGAAAAGAAGTCCAGGTGAGCCCTTTGGGCAGCCAGGCAGTTCCTCTAGGCAAGTCTGGTTCAGGGATTCTTCACCAGAAGGTTTCTTGTTCAGAAGTGTCTGTGAGGTAGAGTGTCTACCCAAAGAAGTGTCTAAAGTCAGTGGTTTTGGGTGCTCTTCTTATACCCATTTTGGCCTTTGAAGTAGGCTTACTTCAAAGGAAAGTCTCACTTGTTAGTGAAATCCTGCCCTGCCTAGGCAAGGCCTCAGACACACCAGGGGGTTGTAGAGTGCATTGTTTGAGGACAGGCATAGCCCTATCAGGTGTGCGTGACCACTCCTCCCCTACCTCCTAGCACAGATGGCTTATCAGGATATGCATGCTACACCCCAGCCCCCTTTGTGTCACTGTCTAGAGAGAGGTGCAAACAGCCCAAATGTCAAACTAACCCAGACAGGGAATCCACAAACAGGCAGAGTCACAGAATGGTGTGAGCAAGAAAATGCCCACTTTCTAAAAGTGGCATTTTCAAACACACAATCTTAAAAGCAAATGTATTAAAATATGTATTTTTAAATTGTGAGTTCAGAGATCCCAAACTTCACATGTCTATCTGATCCCAAAGGGAATCTATGCTTCACTCATGTTCAATGCCAGTCCACAGGTTAACCTATGAGAAAGATAGTCCGTGCAACAGTAAAAAACACATTTGGCAGTATTTCACTGTCAGGACATATAAAACACATTAGTATATGTCCTACCTTAACCATACACTGCACCCTGCCCATGGGGCTACCTAGAGCCTACCTTAGGGGTGTCTTACATGTAGGAAAAGGGAAGGGTTAGGCCTGGCAAGTGGGTACACTTGCCAAGTCGAGTTTACAGTTTAAAACTGCACACACAGACACTGCAGTGGCAGGTCTGAGACATGATTAAGGGGCTACTTATGTGGGTGGCACAACCAGTGCTGCAGGCCCACTAGTAGCATTTGATTTACAGGCCCTGGGCACCTCTAGTGCACTTTACTAGCGACTTACTAGTAAATCAAATATGCCAATCATGGATAAACCAAACAACAGTACAATTTAGACAGGCAGCATATGCACTTTAGCACCCGTTAGCAGTGGTAAGGTGTCCAGAGTCCTAAAGCCAACAAAAACAGGCCAGGAAAAATAGGAGGAAGGAGGCAGAATGTTTAGGGATGACCCTGCAAAAAGGTCCAGTTCCAGCACATATCCTCTGTAACCTTCACAGGCCCAAATACCCGGCCCAGTGCACAACTGCATGCCAGCCAAGACACCTCCACGCCAGCCCAGGAGCCAGCCTTTAGTGAGGACTCCAATGCTGCAGGCAAGGATGACCATGAGCCAGCTGGTCCATCTGGTCTGTCTGTCCTGACAGCTCCAGTGAGTCAAACTTGGACCACATCTACACCTCCCACCATAGCTGCAACAACATCTCAGCATGAGGACACCTCCACTTTCTGTGTACCGAGGACCTACACACCAATCCTGTACCCCCCAGTCCTGGCTCCTTTTGAGACACCAACAACAAAGCCTTCAGTTCTGCCTAGACCCAGTGGTTTGGGGCTCATTTCCCCAAGGGCCCAGGCTAGTAGGAGTAGGACTTGTGGGAGGGAATCTGTGAGCCAGCCAAGGGAGGCACTGGGGTTTTGGTTAGCCAGACCACCATTGACCAAGTATTGGGATCAGTCCAACAGTCCCAAGACATGATGGGCCAGGTTAAACAGAGTTCAGGGAAATCAAGGAGGTGCAGAGGGAGCACATCTTGAAACTACAGGCCCACAATGAAAAAATGAGCTCCCTCACTGGGGTGCTATTTGACATTTACCACCATATGTACAGGGCTTTTCCTGTACCATTTGCCCCTGTCTGTGATCTCTCCACATCTGGGCAAAGTGCACCAATGCCAGCCACAGACAGGGAGGCCCTGCCACCCCAGCCCCTGCCACTTTGCCCCCCTCCTCCTTGGAGGGGGCGGTTGTCCAGACCAGGAGGAAAGGATGGCAAGACCAACATCATGACCTCCAACAGATGCAGAACCTAATTTCCTCCTTGTCTGTCTTCCATTCAGTCTGTGGAATATTTCATGGACACATTTACCTTTTCTGACAACCGCTGTATTTTGGATATTGGACTTAAAACTGTTTTTGGTGCTCCTACCATGTTTCCATCCAACATGGTAGACTCTTTTTTGTTTATTTAATCTTTATTTAATGCACCCCACTCTTGTTTTTGTGTTATGACAATAAATTTAATGGACCCCGAGTACAAGACTCTTGTTGGATTATTTGTGGCATTTCCTTTGTCCTGTCCATCTTCTACCATCATGTTGCCAAATCTTTAGAACATTCAGTTGGGAAAAAAAGTTGCAATTACAAAGAGGTAAAGTGTTAACCAATTTATTCAAAGAAAACAAACTCAACTTAGAATGTATTTGGAACATACAAATGTTGGCAACAGGTTCTTGTAGAAATGGAATCTGGGTTACAAAAACAGTCCTAACCCCAATAGTCTGTGCCATTCAGTGTTGTATGTTCCACAACCTTGAAACCATGGAGGACAGGAATATGCAATGGGAACAGATTAAATAGGCAAACTATCACTGATGCATGACTTCAGTTGGAGCCATAAATCCTGCACTCATAATAGGAATCCTAGATCAATAAAACCAATAATCTACATCATGGCAGTGATGCCATTTGAAGCCACGTGACCAGTACAGTACACTGTGGCAGTATCTGGTGCAGTGACACATTCAGCATTCAGTGGTGTGCTAGCAAAAAGTTCTAGCACCTTTGATGAAACACATTAACAGCTACCTCCACTGTCAACAAATTGAGAATTTAGCGAATGTGAAGGAAGAACAGTATGCAGGGGTTTACATACACATATGGTATGAGCAACTCAAGTGGCACATATTGCCTTGATGGCAGCATCACACAGAAATCATGTCAGGTACAATCCTCTGGACTTCCATACTATCAGAGTGCAACTTGTCTCTGGAAAGGATGTGTCTAGCCCAAGTGGGTGTCTATCCCATGTTCACTTTGTACTTCCAAATAGCAACATATCACAGCAAATGTCACAACGCTGAAATGTCCACATTAAGATTATATGGTGAAGGACCCTGAAACAGAATAACAAGAGAAAATTAATTTTACTACATATTAAATTGAACCCAATTGACAAGTCATGAGGACACACATACTTAGCACAAGCACATTTCATCTATGTCAATGACCACATTACCCAATGTAGAGAAACTCTGATTCACTACCATCTTTGCCTTGAACTTTCATGCACTGACCATTCCTAATAAATTATCATAGCAGATAGATATGTTCCCTAAGTACCAAGTTGTACAGGAATTGGAGCTTATAATGTGTAAAGGTAAACTTAGACTTGGGTGAAGAAGTGAGCAATCACATCTTGACGTAAGTCATTTCCTTCTTCTTCACCACTGTCATCTTCATTGGGCATTTCAACATTCTCACCTGGGGGCTCATCATGGTCTCCCTCCTCTGCAATTATAGGAATATCTTTACTCAGGGAAATGTTATGGAGAATGCAGCAGGCAACTATGATTTGGCACAGCTTATCAGGCGAGTAGAGAAGGCTCCACGGGTCTGGTCCAGGCACCAAGACCTAGCCTTCAGGAGCCCAAAAGCCTGCTCCACTGGCCTCCATGTTCTTCCATGGAACTCATTGAAGTAGACTTCTCCTGGCATTGTTAGATTCCTCAATGGTGGCAAAAACCATGGCTGGTTAGAATATGCTGAGTCTCCTACCCAGAAGCAACACATCACCAGATTACTCACATATCAATTCAACTCAGGCAAAAGATAAACAACTCATATTTTACTTAACAACAAGCCAGATCCTCTCTGGTCCAAGTTGAGACATCTGCATGAGTATATTGCTTTTCCGTATATGAAGGAATTATGTGTTGGCCCAGGGAAGAGGGCACACACACGTGAGATGTATAAGTCTGATAAGCAGACAACTTACACACTCATGGAATGGAAGTTATTTTGATTGCAGTAGATCTGTTCTCGGTGGTATGGTGGTACCAAGGCAATATGTGTGCCATCTATTGCTCTAACCCCATGTGGTATTCCACCTAAAGCATAAAATTCTCCCTTCATGGTGGCCAAATCCTGTGGACGTGGGAATTTAATGAGGCTGTTGATGTTTTTAATCAACGAAGCACGGACTTCTTGCAGCACACCACTGAAAGTTGGCTAGGACATGTTCCCAAATACTGCCACAGTGTATTGAAAGGTGCCAGAGGCTACAAAATGCAGTACAGTCATGAGTTTATAACTGGTGTTATGGCTGTTGGATTCAAGTTGTGAGGAAGAGATCGAACTCCAACTGCTGACTCAAACCCAGGATAGTTTGCCTGTTTAGATGATATCGCTTGATGACGTCACTTTCCTCCATGATGGCCAGGTCTAGAACGGGCCGGGTCACCTGAGGCTGTTGCCTCCTACCCCTGGCTGGGTTCAGACATCTGTGTGTATGGAAAAAAGAGATCAGAAGAAATGGTCACACCATACTTTTAATATAAAATCACATGACTTCTTTGAAACAGTAGAAATGTCATTAGGTAATGCATGTACACACACTGACATCAAATATTTTGGCTTCAAACATTTTAATAAAAGTTTTAAAAATGTTTTGTCATTATGTGCAAATAATACATTTGAACTGTATTATTTGCACACATTCTTTTGTAACTGTTTTTTTTTAAAATACCGTCAACAGAGGCAGTACTTCCCCACAGCACTTTCGTTGTCAAACACAGTCAAGGTCCACATTTTATTGCATCATACCTTTCCAAGGAAAGTGACATTCGCATCTGACATTTAAAAATGCACTAGCCTCCAATTATAGTGCTGGTGATGCACTAACAATAAGAAAATGCAAAGATTCACAGCCTAAAATGGCTGCTGCCTGACCTCGTCGTCAGAATATTGACTACCTGTCAGCCGTCAGCAGAAGTTGACTACGTAGTAGGTGGTAGCCTGCACAACGGGCCCTGCCATAGGCTAATGTGTGTGATGGCTTCATACAAAAGCCAATGGCTATGTCGATCTCAATCACAGATCGTGTCCACCATGTAACTGTACGCTGCGTTGTGAAAAAACACTCACTTGCCTCCTAACACTGCAGCCATCAAGACCTCCTCATTTTTTGTTGCTATTACTGACCTCTGGGACGCAGGATTCCCGGCAAAGCAGCTGATAAACCCCCTGCCTTCTCCCCTGAGGAGCTGGAGCTTCTTGCCAGGGAGGTTCTGTCCCTGTACAGTCAACTCTATGGCTCTGCAGAGGAGCAGGTACATGTCTGATTGGGGAATGTCTGACTGAGTAACCTCTTCCTTTCTGATTCACAGGCTATTTGGTTCCTTTTTGGTAATGTGGTTAGTGTTGTGACTGAAGTTGAGAGAATGATGTAGCTTGGACAGATTTTTATGACCAATGTCTGAAATTTCGGGGCATGGCAATATTAAGTCACCTGAAAGTAGAAGCTGTAATGTGTGTCCAAGTAACACACAAATCCTATTTCATCACATAAACCGCAGGCCACTGACTACCAGTGGCCACTAGATAGTGTACCAATAGTATGACTGACAACAGACAGCCAAGGTTGAAATGAAAGGGATGTTCAGGGAAAATGTAGAGGGTGTAGCGTTGTCTGATGCTGTACTGTCTCAAGGGATTCCAGCACATATTGTGTATCAGGTTGCTATGTATGGTTTAAACATGTCATTAAGCCACATATAGGTAAACCTATTTTAGGTGCAGCAAGTTCAGATGGCACTGGCTCACCATCATCAATTCTAGTCTGTTCCATTCCAAAACAAACTTGTTCAAACAGCCCACAAATTCCTGCCCTCATTGACACATAGCACCCCTTCTATCTTGCCCTCAGTCACTGTACGTGATGCAGACCATGGGTTCTGACTCTTGGGAGTTTAGGCAGGAAGCCAATGTAGCTGTGAGTATGATTATGTGCCAGGATTGTACAAGTGGTTTGGCCTTTAGTAGCTCACAATGATTGTCTGTATTCCGGAGTGGCTCTCACAAACAGGATTGGTTGCATAGCTCTGGACAAGATGATAAAACATGAGAAGCTAGCAAGTATTAATGGTGCATATGAGGTCAATGCAAATCAGTACTTGTGCTCTACCTGTAACAATGTTCTGGCAAAAAACTAGCAACTGTTTCGTGAATGTGCATGTGAATTTCCAAAATATAATGTCACAGCAGTACTGCCCAACAGTAACACAATTTTCTTTTCTTGCTCTGGTATTTCATCTATACAGGTCAACACCCATGAGAAGTGGGAAATCTGGGAGACCTTTTAAAAAAAGGTGCAGACCTTGGGGGTCCACAAGTGGCATAGCTTGCACTGTTGGAAGAGGAGGGAGGACCTGCGTGAGGCAAAGAAAGTCAGTCGAGAGCCAAGTTGGACAGTCTTCCCAGCGATTCAGGTGGGTGTGCCGCATTCTGATCCCACTAATGACCTGCATCCTTGTGGAGGCTTACCCAGAGCGCAATGGGCAGTTGAGGGCCCAATCGCAGCAACAAGGGGTTAAGTCATTGTCTTCATATATGGTTGTGGTTTAACCTACACACTCTCCAGCTATGTTGAATGCCATGAACTTTGAGGTTGACACACATCCAAAGCCCATGAGGATTTTGGGAGATGTAAGTTGATCAGACAGTGTCTAATGCTATGGGTGGTGTATTGCTTTGGCTGAAGGATGCCACTAGATTTCTCCTCTCAAGGCAAGCACTGTTTTGGGCAGACAAATGGCTGCATGAAAACAAAGGGATTGCCAGAATTTTCACAATGAGATGAGGACAGTTTCATAAAACGTGCCCCATGTCAGAATTGGGTCAGTTATGATGGTAGGTCACAAATGTGTGTAGTGAATGTAGGCTTCATTACTGGTGACTGTGGCAAACTGTATAATTATAAAGCAGCTGATATATCAGAGCTGACATTGCTAAGTTGGTGCTATGACAATGTGGGAATGTGCATTTTCACCAAACGTAGTGGTATTCTGTGTACAGTGGTATCACTCCTTATCTTTTACATGTTTGAGAGCAGTTTGCCAGCACACTTCTGGTAAGTTAATGAGGACAGTAGCAGGTGGACCTGAGTCCTTAGTCCTTCACAAATGTGCATGTAAACCAGTCTGTGATTGCCAACATTAATTTATGTGACAAACTGGATTGTTAGCAACAGACAGGATTGTGTCCACATTGGTGAGAGAGTTGTGTGTATGGCGTCCTTGGTCCTGGCCAGAGGAGAAATTGATGATGGAGAGCAATGTAATACTAAAATGGGTATTTTCATTTGAAAGGTAACATCACATAGAAGTAGTGGTATCCCATTTTAAGCAGACCATTTCCGTCCAAAACTCTTACCTTTGGGAGAAGTAAACCAATTTTAGTTCTGCACTGCAGTGCTTCAAAGATGTAGCCACACCTCTGTGTTTATCCCTGCTGTTGTAACCCTTTGTTATGGAGTGAACGACAAGTGTATAAGTGGCAAAGGCATACATGATATGGGAACTGAGAAGGGAGAATTACTGAACTTGTTGCAAATGTTGCGTGATATACTTTGATGTCCAATTGTATTCTCACAGATACACTAAAACTGTTGTATTTGTGTTTTCATCATCAACTGTGCAAGGTGAAGGTGAAGGTGACAGCAGCCACATCGACGGGTATGAAGCTGGCCTCTGGAGATTGGGTGTGGACACCACAGACACTGAGGGAGCCAGTGGAATGAAGGGTGAAGGGACTGGCACAGAGGCCACCAGTGACTCTTCATCTTACATGCAGGCCTCCAATGAACACCAGTCCCTAGTGAGGGCGGACCCTGGCGAGACTGTGACACCTGCATCTTCACCCCACATTCCAATCTCTACCCCCCTCTCCTGCCCCCTTTGGCCATAGCCTCTCACCTAAAATAGTGGCATCACCTTGGCCGCAGGCACTTCTGCCCCATCCTGGTGTCCCAGGCTACGCTTACTGAGAAGGCTGCTGATGTTTTAAGAACAATCAATGTAGGCCGGACTGCACTATTGAATGCCATCCAGTGGCTGGCTGACCAGAACACTGAGATGCTGGCTTACCTGGATGGTATTCACTGTACCCTGTCTGGCTTACAGCATTCATTCCAATGTCTGGCTTCCTCATTGGTGCAGCTTCCCACCCATCCCAACCTCGTGTCCAGACTCCCAACCCTTCCCATCACAAAACCCTCAACCCAGCCCTGTCCAAAGCACACACAAACATATACACATGCCCATAACAACAACCACAAGCAGCACATCCCAACACAGCAAAAAACCCAAGCACAGACACACATGCAGATACCACACACACCACCTCCACCACAGTCACACCCCAAGTCAGTGCACCCAACACTACACAACCAAACACCCTACCACTACCACCCCAACAAACACAAAACCCACCACTACAGCAACACCTACACACACCACGTGCGCACTTCCAGTCAGTGTACCCATCATGACACAACCACACCCCCCAACAGCACCACATCCACAGACACAATACCCACTACTACAGCAACTCTCACAGACACTACAGGTACACACCCAATCAGCACACACAACACCACCCACACAAGCACCAGTATACCACAAACCACATACCACATCCACACCAACACAAACATAATCAATACAAGCACCCCCACTCACTCACCAGACAATCAGTAAAGGACACAAATCTAAAATGACAGCATATATGCCAGACCCTCAAGCATCCACACCTTTTACACACACACACACAACAGACACAGACACTCCCTCTACCTCCCAAACCCAAATCCCTTGTGAACACCCTACCCATTTTCCTAAGGAAAGCCTACTTCTTTTCCTGGCCCTGACCCCTTCCAAATCTCACCCCACCCCTACCAAACATAAATTCACCCCTTCCAAATACCACCAAATCCAAAACCACCCCAACCAAACTCACCCCTCCCAAACACGCCCCTCCTAAACGCAAACTCTTCCCTTGGAAACCCAAAGCCTTCCCTCCCAAGCCCAATGCCCCGCACTAAGATCACTGAGGTGCCTGCTGTTTGTCCCATAGATGCCCCTTCCAGAGGAGGTTTATTTTGGCAGTGTAAATAGGAGGCAAGATATGGGCATGCACCCCAGACTTTGAACTTTCTGGCCTATTTTTTGGAGTGAATCTTACATAAAATATGAGAGTTATCTCATACTTATAAACACATGATTTCAGAATACCTTTGTCCTGGTCTGATTGTTTTAAAGGTATTAATTGTTTGCTGATGATGTACTTTCTGCTAATGTGTGTGCCATGCACTTCTTCTCATTTGTGACAGTGACACAGGTTGTACATTTTAGTTGTTTTTAACTGCATATATTAATGTTGTACATAAGTGATGGACATACTAATTTTGGTGCAAGCCATCATGTTGTTACTGGGCATGTACACCACAATGATTTGTGTTTCTGTTCCTGTGAGAGGAGAATGCATATGTGTTCATTTTGACACGATGTGCCAATAATATGCACATATGCATTTCACAGATGACCTGGCACTTTACAGTTGAATGGGATCTTATATGTGTTATTTATTGCACACACCAAGAGGACATGTGACCTTCATACATCTCTGTCATGTCTGCAGTTCATCAGTAAAAACTGTATTACATTCTGTGTACACCCACCTGTAGCAGGTTATAGTGTAATTGCTACATTATCATGGGACTGTTTGGTTCAAATTGGGGATTCTGTGTAAGCTGATACTTAAGATATTAGGGGACATTATTGCACACACCTTTACAGACACACTTCTATTTGTGATTATTGATACTTTTTGTGTAGGTGTCCATTGCCATGAAGGCAGTCTGCCCCAGATTAGTGGGTGCTACTTATATCTTGAGGTGGGTTTTGATACATTTTCAGACTTCCACATTACACAGTTCAGCATTCTGAAACATTATGGTGTGTTTTTACACAAATTAATGAGCCATGCACGAGTCCAGTAGTAATGTGAAGCTACAACTCTGAGTGTAACAGGAATGCCCGTGACTTACCTTCTGTTCCGGCAACAACGGGGTTGATTTCCATCCTGGGCCTTGCCCAAAAAAAAATAGAGGACTGGTATTAGCGGGTTCATGGAGACAGGATATGTGGAAAGCATTAAATAGTTGAGGTTTGTGTTTATATATCTCCTAAACTGCCAACTCAGGTGTGGAGGTACTGCACATCATGATCGGCTCAGTGGTAAAAGGGGCTGTTGTCCCGCATCCATCTGCATTTGCTGATGGCACCATCAATGGGGGTGAAGATTCTTGGCAGTGATGGCAGACCATCAGCAGTCTTTCGCCTATGCGCCCGCTAACATCCAAACATGGAGGGTGGACCATCATGGCAGCAGGCAGGTTTCACGTCAAAAAGTCTACTGTGTGACTGTTAGCACCAACATCTAAATTACACCCTTGGTCTTCAAGCAGACAAATGTAGGAAATGTGCAAACCAACTTTCTTCTCCACCTCTTAGTAAATACCCATGCTACATGCACCCTGCAGAACCTATGAAGCAGTTGCTGAAGAAATCTGAAGGAAAAACCCCTCTGCCTTCAGACTAGACTCTATCTGCTGATGTTTATTAAGTGCGGCTCTCAAACACTTCGCCATTTTAAACCTCCAATGGCCTACTCCTGTGACTACACACTTACCATACAGAGGCCTCTAAAGTTTATTTTGGCTACCTAACCACTATTTATCCCTGCTTCATGGTACCATACTACTAAAATATGGCACCATGGATTTATATTCACTGACATTTTATGCAATATCTGTCAAAAATACACTGTGGAGCAAAGACAAGCACTGTCATGTCCTGTGTACAACAGTGGCCTGAAAATGGTCTACTAAAGGATGAAAGAGTTAGGAGATAATAAAGAGTAAATGTATAGCCACTAGTGATAAAAGAATAATGAGAGGTGAAAGGGACAGAGTGAACCAAACATGCAGCAAGGCAACTAGGCAGTGAGGCAAGTTGACCAGTTAACACTTTTTCGTGGCCTAGGAATGAGGCAGGTTGACTCATTGAGTTAGACAGTGTCACAGATTAAAGAAGCACAGTGACTAGGAAATGTGTAATGAAGATCACAGTGTTAAGGAGGATTGTCAGTGAAGGAAGCAAAGTACTCTGTGGATTGTATGGGGTGATAACTGGATGGTCATTACCTACTTTTAAGTAAAATATGGATGACGTGAGGTGTGCTGGCAGTAACTGTGACTGTCTCTGGCAGAATCACATGCAATCATTTGGGTGAAGGACCTTTCCTGGTAAGAAGTCAAATGTCGTTCCTAGATACTAATTCTTATCAGAAATTAGAATTTCTGACATAAGTTTAGGAATGTCTGACATAGATTATGTGCATCAAGGTGTGCATCCCAGATGTTTCCTTATTAACACACAAGGTTAAAGCACACCATTTCAGACTACACTGTTTCAGCTAAATGTCTATATGCATTTTTATTGAACCTTAGCCTGATGAAGAGTAGACATTTGACCCACACGAGGTCATGGGGAGGATAAATGGAATAATCATCAGAGATCCCTGAAAGTCATAAGTACCGCTTGTTTAGAAAAAATGGATATGGGGCAATGACAGCAAATGGCAATCTCAACCCCCTGCCATTCTGCATGCCCTGTGCATTTCAGAACCATTCCACAGGACTGGGCTCTGGAATGCTGGGTGCACACTACATATGCCAGACATAACATAATTCCTTCCTTCCAGCTGAACCAACAAAGTGAAATGCAACAATCCAGAACAAATAATAACATATTAATGAAAATAAAAAAAATAAACAAATGAAGCTAAAGTAAAGACGGTAAATAAAAATACATCATGATAAAACATATCCTTCAATGGGAGACAACAACTTCCTTGCTGAACTTGTCTCTATTGATAAATGGACACATTCTTCTGAAATGTATCTTTGGAACTCTGGTATCCCTACCTGTGTCATTGAGTTGAGCACACCCATTTTTGTTCCTGAATTATCATTGATCTGCTTCACTTTTGCCACACTTTCACCATTCCACCACTGGCCATTATCAACTTTAACAGCGCTGCCATCTTCACTTATTTCAACAACTTTGTATTTGCCACTGAATATCTGATGCTCTTTAAGAACTTGACCCCGGGGAAGTTTGACTCGTACAGAATCACCGACCATCCAGTTTCAGTCCTTGATGCTCTTCAAGATATTACACTTATCCTTACTTGAAGTGTGACTACTCAAAATGTTGTTCCTTGCTCTATGAAGGACTTGAGGACCTTTTTATGCCCCCTCAAAATTAGTCATTGGCATCCTGAACATCGATGCAACATTAATAAATGTTGAAATGATGCCCAGTCTAAGACGGCTGTTAGCACTGTAGAAGTCGATAAAACGCTGGTCCCTCTTGTATTTTCAGTAAAAACCTACTACTGCCCCAAATACTACATTTATCTTAACAAGAAGTATGCACACGTCAGAGTCAGCAATACGTCAGGGCTCAGGAGCATCCACAGTCAATTGGGGATCAAAAGACACTCACTGCTTGTCAGGCACAAATCTAGAGCATCTCCTGACCTGCCAACGCAGGAGTCCATTACCGCTCATCGCCACTGTCATCGGCATAAGTACCATATACTTAGTAAAATGGATATGGAGCAAGAGTAGGAACCAGCAACAAAGGTTTCTGTCGCAATCCCTGCCTTCTGCCATCTTTTGGGCTCCAAGCATTCCAGAACTGACCACACCATGGGGTTCTGAAATGCGGGGCGTGCGCAAACATGCAAGACATAACACATATCAAGTGTTGAATCTAAGTCATTAATCAAATGGTTTGACGCTTTTATAGTTCTAAGAAAGACAGGTTCTGGCAATATCTGAGTCTAAGGGCAGACAGGATAATGATTCTACATAAATCAGGGAATATGGCGACTTTCATTGTCTAAGATAGGGAAGAGTCGGAGCCTACATTAAATATAGTTGGAGTTTAGAGGCTTTACGTCAACTGTAAACTTCAAGAAAAATCAAACTGCCTAATATCAGATGATATGTGAAAACAGAACACTAATTAAATTGGGCTCCTACATTTCTCACCATATGTTTATCTTTCTCATTCTTAATCAATATTTCTTAATTTGTGCCCACTCTCTCTGCCCCATATGCCTCCTTAGTCTCTCCCTATACACTCTGGGCCCAATTCACAAACAGACTTACGACTTGCTCCAGCGCCAAGAAATCCTAGCAATTATCTCAAACTAAATAATGGATTTCGCGCCTTAGGCCGATGGATAGACGCAACATAGTTTTGAGGGGATGTCAATGATGAATGTCATAATAAACAACAACCAAATAATCAATAATCTAATCACTACACAATAACCACACCAGTTTATTAGGAAGGATTATGAATTTATTTCCCTATATTTACAACGCTCAAGTCACGAAAATAACTCTTAAACATAAGTGATAAGCATATAGAATCAATAGTGGCTGATTAGAACGTCTTAGATATCTGAGGTTAATCCAAGCAAGTAAACAGATTATCTCAAGTATCATAATACTAATTAATAACATCAGTATTTGTAACAATGTGATGGTATACATTTAAGCAAAATATCAAAGAATGTCAATATGAATCATGAGCATGTAAAGTCATATTCCCTCACTAACCACTAATTAGCATTAACATGTTGGGCTTCATGTAAAAAGAATTTAGAAACAAAATTTTAGAAAACCATACCAGCTCGGGTTATAGTAAAAACATATTATTATTATTATTATTATTATTATTATTATTATTATTATGCAGCAATTAATTTATAAGTTGCAGCTGGTACCTGTAAACCAAACATATAAAAATACAATTTCATACATTACCCATAGAACAACAACATGCAATCTACTTCAGCAAAGGGACACCATCAGGAAAGTTTCATAGGGTCAGGTCTGTATCGACAGCTAGCCCACATCACTAATACGACTCAAACCTCCACTAAAAACTCCCTCAAACGGCAACTCCAGAACAAAAGATAAGGACCCAGAATAAGAATGAGGGAAAAAAAATATCTCTCCCTAAGCATAGGTGACAGAACATTATGTTAATTCTTGAAAAGCTTGTGATTGGTCAGTACATGGGGTGTTATACGATTCAGCCAAATAAAACTACTGTTGGATAACAAAAATTAATTGATGATAACATTAACGAAACACAATTATAACAATTTCTTCTTCTCTTCCATCTCGTTTGTGGATCCATTGTTCCATCTCATCAGATCCTCACTTCTCAGGAAGAAACGTCTCACTAAGTAACCTCTTCTACCACCCCCGAGGAAGAAACCACACGTTAGTGACAATTTTAAACAATAGGACAGTCAAAATCGAGCAATGACCTAATAAATCTGACCTTGTAAGACATAATGCAAAGCCCTGCTAGGGGTAGCAGTCTACACTTCTATAAGCTACTAATTACACTCTTTTAAAGTAAGCATTGAGCAATGGAAAATAACTGCAATTTTAGCTGAAGTTTACCTAGATAGAGAACAAAATTCATTGTGGTGACCATTTACAAAAGTCACCTGTTTTTCACATAATAATTCATCAATGGTCAGTACATTATTAATTAATAAAAATCATCATTAAAAATGTCCACTCCTGCAGACTCATAAAGTTACATGTGTGGAGTCTCTACACTCATTGCGGAATCTCCACAGTCGGGTCGGAATCTCTGCACTAAGAACTGCATTGCAGACATTCTGCCCCTTGCACGGGGATTTGATCACAAGTGCGGAGACTCCACGCTTGTAACTTTCAGAGTTGCAAGCCACTTTGTTAATCAGACTCTCTCTTTCTTTCTCTCTGCTACCCTCTCTCTCAAACTCAAAGTCTCTTTCTCTCCCCCTCTGTGAATCTCTCCCTTATTCTCTCTGTCTGTCTCTTTCACTCTCTGATTGAAAGTGATAAAAGTTTTTTTTACAGTGTTGACAAAGTTACTACATGATCAGGAAAGGATGGTTTTACTATACATATACACACACATACACCTCCAGAAGCACACAAAATAAACACACATTTATGTTTTTACATAGCATTTGACACAATAGTCTCATGAGCATGTAAATAAGGGAAATTACTATTACTCCACTAAGGGCCTGTCAGAGAGTTTTACCTATTTGGTGTCTATGTGTATGAGCCTAATGGCCTGATTAAGAAACAATAGGAGATCCATGCAGGTGGAAACAACTCTTTTTGATACAATAATTCCCAAATGTTTTGAGCAATTTGTGCATAGATTTCTCAGTGCAAGACAGAAGGATGGAGTCATTAGCACATGTTCAATATCAGCGCTTCTTTCTCCTCCGATGGTGGGGAAATCCAGGTTCAAAGACAGAAGCCTCTTGCAAATATCCTTAATTAAGATTAAGGATGTCAAAGTCGGCCCTTGTTTCCCCTTTTGGGCAGTATCTGACTGCAGCAGTGTTTCCTTGATGCAGCTATTGTAAGGTGATCACCAGCTTTCCTGTACAGCCCAGATCATGCAGGTTCTGCCCAAGAATGGGACTGTCAAAGGTGGTTTTAAGGTTTATGAAAGTCATAAACAGAGTTGTATTCTTTGCAAATGCATATTTCAAACAAATCTTATACAGCCTCATTGCTTGGTCGACAGTGCCTTGGGATTTTCTGAATCCTCCCTGAAATGGTGTTAGGATCCCCTTTTCTTCTGCCCAGGCTTTCATTTGAGCAAGTAGTACATTTTCATAGATCTTGCCAACTCCATCCAGCAGGGAAATTGGGCAGTAGTTAGCTTTATCATTTTAGGCATCTTTTTTATGAAGAGAGATTATGATTACAGGTTTCCATGAACGGGGAACAGCCTCATTTCCTCAGGATGTGTTAAATACCTTTGTTAGTACTGGTGCCCATGGAGTCAAAAGTGTTGCAGTATACATCACTTGACTCTATGTCAGGGTTCATGGCCTTCTTTGGCTTTTGGCCTAAGAATGGCTACTTGGGTTTCCTCTTCTGAGAACTCAGAATAGGATTCACTTCGGTTTTGTATGTTCACTGGCCTGGCTACTGGTTTAATGGTTAGGAGCACTTTTCTCTGAAGCTAAAGCAGGGGCCCATGGGACCCTACATATTTCAGGGTGTATAGGTTCATACATTTCAGCAAAGTGCTTGACCCATGCAGCAGCAGTAATCACTGATTTAAGATTTCGGGAGGGGCCTTAACATCCCCAATTAATAACATCTCAAAAGCTCCTGTTGTTCTTATCTTTGACTTCTCTAGGATGGTCCAGGTCTTAGGATCGAGATGATGCGTGTATATTCCTGCCTCAGATGTGCTTCACCATCTACAGCGCACATTCTGTTTTTTTAGGGCACTTGCCAGCGTGTGTATTAGGGTTTAAAGCATTCTATTTTGAGATTTCTGTGGTTGAGCTCGTTTCTAGTAGTAGCCTTAACTGTTATTTTTTCCCGCATGATATATTAGGCTTATTATTATGTCCAGCTTCTGGATGACCTCTAAGTTAAGTTTTGTAAGGCTAGTAAATCCTAACATACTTGTAGCCAATGATTACTTGCCACTAGATCACACGGGCAAGACTTTCCCAAGTGAATTCAACCATGACGGAGGAACTTTTAACACCTTTGTTAATTACCAGACCATTTATGTTGGTGAAGCCTGGCTGGTCAGTAACAGAAATGGTGTACGTTTCTCTGTTGTGATTAAACTTGCTTGGTAAAATCTGGACAATCGCATGTATGGTTCAGACGAGATCTTTGTAGGTAGCGACTTCTGCGATGATGGTCGGATCAATTGAGGTTTATGGTTGAGCTGAAATAGGCTGATCTGCCTGCTCAGGACTGGTTAGTTGTTGGAGATCAGGGTCATCTAGGGCTGCTATAGACACTGCAGGGTTAGGATGAATGCAATGCCTGATAAGGGAAGGGGAGATGATACTGACTTTCTGGGGTCTGTAGGGATGCGTTGGTTAGGAGTGTGTTCCCTACAGACTAGGTCACACATCAGGCCCAGGTTTGGGTTCCTGCATGATCCATTGACACTACACATACGAGAAGTCCTTTGAGTGCTCAATTCTGGGTGGTTGGCTGTGTCCAGATGAAGGAAATTCTTGCTTTCTTCTGGCAGGACTATGAGAGTAGTATCTCACTAGTATTCTCAGTCACCAGTTTTTGTAAATTGCTTGGAGTGTAGTTTTTAAAAGATTGTATACAAGTGACTCTTGGAATGTTTTTTTTCTTTTCTCATCTTGCGTTTGCTGTAGTATGCTGAAATTTGCTTAATGTCATTGGTTGGTCTGATAGTGCCCAGAAGCCCAAGGAAGGGCCACCAATATCATGCATGCAGGGATCAGTAGGACAGTTTAGTGTGCTCTGTTAACCCACCCTCAGAAGCTCATCTAGGTGTAAATTCTTCTTGCATTTGCCTACAATACACCTACTCCCTAATTGCTTCAATTTGCCGAGTTAGTGACCAGGGACCTAATATAGGACCATGGATTTCATATACTTTGAGCTATCACCAACTCTGGTGCTGACGTTTTTATGCCTTTGTATCATAAAGCATGCTAAGGGCCTCAGATGTAATAGAAATACAGAATTGGCCTCATCAGAGTTCAACATTGTCATGGTTTCAGTTGAAACGATCTGCATGCAACATTGTATTGCTCTCCTCAAGAGTAATTGAAAGCTGTAAGACACAGAGGAGCATATTTACAAGAAAGTGGAGACTCGGTCCTAGTGCACCACTTTTCTTGCATTCACTTGCACCACCCTAAACACACCATGGTTGCACAGTATTTACAATACAGTGCACCATGGAAGTTGTTACCACTACAGCGTCTACATTTTTTATGCTATTGTGGTGCTTTGCTGCACTAGTGCCAAAAAGTTTGACACTAGTGCAGCAAAGCATAGGGAGGTCCGTAGGCTATTACAGGAGCGTCACTGTAATGCCTATTTTGGGAAGGCGTTAAAACATGGTGGAAAAAATGGCGCAGTGAAATCTCGTAAATTTCACAGCACCATTTTTTTCAGGCTTCCCTGCAGGGAAATGCACCCCTTGCATAGATTATGCCTGGCGAAGGCATAATGTGATGCAAGGGGTTGCAAAGTGGTGCAGTGCATGCATTGGCCACTTTGTAACTAAGGAGCAGGGGAATGGCCTACTTAGCGCTCCTTTTGCGCAAAACAAATGACGCTAAGATGGCGCTAAGAGGCAGTAGGGGCTTGTAAATCTTCCCCATCAGATCAGAGGTATATGACCTTCTACAGATGGATTCTCGAAGGATCAGCAAGCTTCAGGAATGTGACACATATTTAGGTCATGCTCATGTACCCGGCAATGCTTCTTGTCATGTTCTGATATTGAACCTGTTCTTCGCTATAATGAAGGCACAAGCTGGGCCTCACCAGATTCTCTCCTCACCAGATTCTGTGAGTGTAAGCACATGGAGTTACTTTTGTTTTTGCCTGCGCTGGAAGCGCATTGGCATTGTCATTTGCTTGTTGCTTTCTGCATGTGCAGGAGTGTGTTGACATTGACATTTCCTTGTTGTTTTCTGCATGTGCAGGAGCATATTGACATTTCCTTGTTGGTTTCTGCATGAGCAGGAAACGCTTTGACATTTTTCATTACCTTGTTGGTTTCTGCACATGCAGGAAGTACGTTGATATTTTCTTTACCCTGCTGGTTTTCTCCATGTGCAGTGAGTACATTAACATTCTCATTAACTTGTTAGTTCTACACGTACAGGAAGCGTGTATTGTTTAATAGTTTCTGTTTGATCACGTTTCTGGAGCACGTTGCCAAGCCCATGCATAGTTGTTGCTGGAAACGCTGTACAAACATGTTACTGGAAGCTTAAAAAAGATATGCTTTTTGTGCGTAATTATGCACCACAGGAATGAATGTGAAAAACTTTCAAATTGCATATAAAATCAGGCAATGCTCTCACAAGTGTCACTTTCTAGTTTTAGATTGAGGTCGTGGAGATGTCCTATGGGCCCTGAATATTGCAGTGCCACCAAACCTGGCACACTGGTAGGTTGTGTCCTTCATCTCTGTTGTATGGAATTTGGTTGGGCTGCTGGATCCAGTTTGTTAGTCAGCGGCCAGTCAGTGAACAGAACTTCTGTGGTTTCTTGTTTGCAGTTGCCGGAGACTGATACCTTCACTCTGTGGGAGGTTCTTGGCAATTTGCAGAAAGCTAGTGGTGCTCTGGGGGCTTTGAGAGTCCCTAAGGTTCCCAGGTTACACCTCAGCTGTGATTGTCAAGTCCTAGGAGCAGTAGGCAGGGGTTGGCACCTTTTTCTTTTTGTAGCAGGACTTCTGTTCTTGTGCCTTAGGTGTTCTTTATTCCTGGGCCCATCAAATCTGATCTGAAGGTCTAGGGATGCCCACTAAATACTGCATCTAGAGGGCATTAGGGGGAGTACCTGGTAGTGGCCAATGGGCCATTTACCTTAGGGTGGCTATACCCACTAAGTGACCACTTCCTGTGATTTGCCTACAATACAAAATGGAGGAAAATGAAAGGGAGTGGTCACCTCGCCTGCCACACCTGAGGGGTTGTGCAGGTTGGGGGTGGCTACTCCTCCTACTCTGGCTAAGTTTTCCCACCGGTTTTCCCACTCAAAGTGGGAGAAAAACCATTAGGTGGCCATCTGCTGCTAGCAGGAGAGGTGTGGGTCAGAGTTTAAATGCGCTAAGGCCTTTGAACCTGACCACTGGTGCAGGATGCCTGCCTGGGGGAGGAGCTGTAGCAAAGGAAAGGCTTTGTGTTCTGGCTCTTGAGAGCAGGAGCTCTCACCCCAGGAGTCCAGACTTCTGCCTGGGGGTGGCAGGCAGGCTAAGACTAGTCAGCAACCATTCAGGGCTGTTAGGTTTTGCAGAGGGCTCCTCTAAGGTGCCCTCTTGGTACATTTTATAACACATCCAACACTGGCATCAGTGTAGGTTTATTATTCTGAGGTGTTTGATACCAACCAATCCAGAGTTCAGAGAGGTCATCATGCAGCTGAGAAACTCGTAATGACCAGTGTCCAGCACATGCATTTGCTTTAATATTTGTAAAGACACAGTAGGGGCATATCTTCTTATAAACACTTATGCACTCACATGCCTTATAGTGCACCCTGACTCAGTGCTGTAAGGCCTGCCAGAGGGGTGACGTACCTGGACTGCATGCATTGTTAGTGAACATGGCACTCTTGTTGAGTTTGCAACTTTCAATGGCAGTCTGCATGAGGCTGGTGTGGGGCCTCTTAGAGTAACACAATTGGTGATGCAGCTCTGGGGGGGAGGGAACTCATCAGTATCCATTCCCTAGGTACCAGGGGTAACATATACTAGGGACTTAAAAGGGTGGCTGAAGTGCCAAACATAGTACAGTTTTGGTGAAAGAGATCTGGCCTGGGGAACCTGTTTTGCATGGGCCCAGGGCACTTACAGTCTGAAACCACATCATTTTCCAGGCACAAGTGGGGGCTACCATGTCAAAAGAGGCCCTTTCTCACAACCGGTAAGACATGGCAGGCAAAAGCCCTCATTGATTCGGGAGCAACAGAAAACTTCATAGATACCCAGTTCCTTTTAACTCTAGCCATTTTCAGAAAAGCAAACCAGAAACCGTGAAAGCGGTAGACAGGTAAAACTTCAATTCAGGACTTATTCGGTACATGATTGAACACCAAGGACATGTCCTGTACCAATGGCCACCAGGAAGGCATATAGTTCGATGTCATCAATGCCCCTCAGTTCAAACTCATCCTAGGTCTCCTATGGCTTACTAACCACAACCCATGGACTGACTGGGTGACCAGAATGATAACGCTCAATTCACCATACTGTGTGTCTTCCTGTTATCACAACCAAGGCAAATCACATGGTTGGTCTATCCAAACCCATACAACGCATTTGATAGTTGCTTGTACCATTAATCAAGAACCCCTGCCTGAAGAATACACAGATTTGAGGGCAGTGTTTTATAAGAAGGGAGCAAACACCCTACCACCCCATAGAATCTTAAATTGTTGGATAGACCTAATTTCCGGGACCAAATTGCCATGTAGCATGGTATATTCCCCCACCGAAAAGGAGAATTATCACCTACGGTCTTACGTAGATGAATACCTGAACGACAGTTTTCTATGCCATTCCAAGTCCCCTGTCTCATCCCCCTATTCTTTTAAAGAAAAAGGAGGGAGATCTGCACATGTGTATTGAATACTGCGAAGTGAATCACATAACAGTAAAAAATGATACCCATTACCCTTGATCACCAGCCTCCTTGATCAGGCAAAAATGGCATCCATATACACACTGCTGGATTTGTGTTGGGAATACTACCTCATCAGGATACGAGAGGGTGATGAGGGAAAGATCGCAATTAGAACAAAGTCTGGCTTCTATGAATACCAAGTCATGTCTTTCAGACTCTGTAATGCACCTGCTTCTTTTCAGTATTTTATAGACGTGTTGCTAAGGGAGTACATTGACATCTAATGTATCATCGTTATCAATGGCATACTGATCTGCTTTTCCAATAGGCAAGAACACATACAGCAGGTTTGTACAATCTTGCAACAGTTGTATAAACACGATCTATCTGTAAAATTGGAAAGAAGCATATTCCATACCACCAAAGTAGAATGCTTGGGGTACATACTCAGCCCTGAAGGAATAAACATGGACACTAAGAAAGTTGAGTCCATTCTCCAGTGACCTTCTCCCACATCCATCAAATGAGTCCAAAGCTTCCTGGGGATTGCAACTTTTATAGACAATTAACTGATAACTTTTCCTCAATCATAGCGCCTATCACACGTCTGCTATACAAAGGCATCAAATGTGTTTGGAATTCCAATGCTGAGCAAGCATTTCTTGTTCTAACACAAAAGTTCACATCTGCCCTGATTTAGGCCCATCCTAACCCAGAAAACCCCTACATTGTTGAAATGTACACTTCATAAACCACTTTATGGGGTGTTCTGTCAAAAAGAGACGGTAAAATGGAACTATACCCTAGAGCATACTACTCACGAAAACTGTTCCATGTTGAGTGCAACTAGATCATAACCAACCATAAACTGTTAGCGATTAAGGCCACCTTTAAGGAATGGCAACATCACTTATTAAATGCTAAATACTCAGTTACCTCTATACTGATCACAGGAACCTGCAGGTCCTGCGTTCCGCTAGGGCCCTCACAGCACAGTAGTTAAGATGGATACTATTCTCCAACAATCATGACTTTATCGTTTCACACTGCCCACAGAAAGTGATTGGAAAGGTTGATGTTTTATCTATAATTGGAGAGCATGATGACAGTCCAGCAGTTCCAGAACCCTCTTGGATCATTTCCACACATTGCTTTCAAGGACTGGTTTTCACTGTGTCTTTTCTAGATACTGTACGACAGAAGGTAGTCAGGAAAACTCCAGAGGAATGGACCAAAAACAATGGTGACAATACATACAAAGATGGGCTCCTGTATAAAGACAACAGGTGTTTTCTGTCCTCAATAGAACACTATCAACTGGCTACTGGTGACCTACCATAACAAAATTCACACTGGAGTATATTGCCAGGTGTTCTGTATGTGCGTGGGGTAATACTCTGCTTGCATCCACATTAAATGTGCTAGACCCTATACCCGTGTCCCCATGCCTTTTGCACACTGTATCCATGGACTTTGTGGTTGAAATACCCAGAACTAAAACTTGTCACAAAACCATTCTCGCTATCATGGACCATATATTCAAGATGGCACATTTCGTACCCCTAAAGAAACTGTCACCCCCTGCAGAGCTTGCCCCCATCTTCATGAAACAATTAGTAGGCTTACATGGCTTGCCCTCCATTTTGATCACAGACCAAGGTTCTCAGTTCATATTCCATTTCTGGAGGGAACTCTGTACAGCACAGGACATGGAGGTGCATCTCTCATCTGTCTACCACCCCCAGACAGATGGCCACTCAGACAGAACAAACCAAGCCATGGAATTTGAGATACCTAGGCCCATATTTATACTCTGCGCCGGATTTGCATAATTTAATTTTATGCAAATCTGGCGAAAACGTAACTTATACTTTGGTGCTTGACATGTCCAAAATATTGGAGTTAACGTCATTTTTTGCCTCCGGAAAACTACCTAGTGTCAATGAGATGCAAGGGAGGCGTTCCCGGGCAAAAAATGCCTCAAAGGCACTAGCTCCTCCCGTGCAAAAATCACGCACAGGAGGAGGAGAAGGCCCTTAAATATTGGCGCTAAGCCTGCTTAGTGCCATTATTTAACACGTGGGTATGGGCAGGCATTAGGGGACCTGTAGGCAGATTTCCATTGTTTGAGACCATGGAAATTGCCCAAAGGTGCCCTTCCCCAGGGACACCCCTGCCCACCCCTACCCATACCAGGAGGTCACCCACGGATGAGGGACCCATCCGAAGGTAAGTCGTGGTGAGTATTTTCTTTTTCTGTCCAATGCTGCTAGGGGGCCCTGACTTGGGGCCCCCTGCACAGCGCTGGCCCCAATGGCCATGCGCAGGGGACATTAGTCCCCTGGGTATGGCCATTGGGGTGGTGGGCATGGCTCCTGTCTTTACTTAGACAGGAGCAATGTCCATGGTGCTTGTGCGCCAGAAAATGGTGCCACACTGCTTAGAGGCCATTTTATTGCCTCTAAACAGTGTAGCACCATAACTTGGTGCACAAGCCCCGGTTCTCCCTACGCCTCGCAGGGCCTGTTAGCGTCCTTTCGAAGAATGCTAACAGGGCCTTAGCGCCGGCTAGCACCATTCCTTAAATATGGTGCCTGTCCGACGTCTATGAATGGTGCTAGTGCCTTACTGCTTTTCATAGACAAAGAATGGTCTGAAGTCCTATGGGTTATCAAGTATGCATGCAATAAAACTGATCATGCATCCACAGGTCTATCCCCCTGCTTCTGTCTTCAAGGACGTCATCCACTGAGATTCCAGTCGGAAAGTCTTAACAACAGTCTCATGCCAATTGTACAACAATTCCATGCATCATTACAAATCTTGTGGTAACAAGCCCACCTTGAGCTTGCAAAAGCCAAAGACATGTGCAAGCAAGTGCTGATGCCTATCAACAATCAGAACAGCCCTGTGCAGCAGGGGATAATTCAAAATTTGAATTTGCAGGGATCTAGGAAATTACTGCCACAATATTTGGGTCATTTCACCATAGCTAAAGTAATTAATAAGGTATTGATGAATCTAGAACTACCTGCTACAATGAGGTGCATCTTGTTTTCCATGTCTCTCTATTAAAAAAATTACATCCAAAAAGTCAGATCAGCTCTACACTGCTTGCTGATCTACGAGTGGGAGCAATATGAAGTAAAGGCCATCCTGGATTCCAGTAGAAGCAGGCAGCAATTGTACTACCTTCTGAACTGGAAGGCGAACAGTCCTGAAGTACGGTCTCTCATGTCCGTCATGCTTCTAGGTTGGTCCATACGTTCCATGTCCATTTCCCATTGAAACCTCATCCAGCAACACTTATGTTGGCTCTTCTCAGGAAGGGGGGTACTGTCATTGGCTTGCCCTCCTCAAGTAGAATTGAAAGCTGTAAGACACATATACTTATGTCAATTAAATGCTCCAGAGTATTTCCACTTTGTACACCCTCTTTCAGGTCAGTGGTATATGCCCTCCCACACTCGGCTTCTCACAAGATCAGCGAGCTGCTGGATTGTGATCCATATTTAGGTCACACTCACATACTTGGCAATGCTTCACTTCTGATTCTGATACAGAAATTATTCTCCGCTGCACTGAAGGAACACGCTGGCAATGTGGTATATATTACCCGCCCTCACCAGATTCTGTTTGTAAAAGTGCATGGAGCACTCTCCTGATTTCCAGTTGCTTATGTTTTTGCACTCACAGGAAGCGCGTTGACTTTGCCATTTCCTTGTTGGTTTCTACAAGTGCAGGAGTGCGTTGACATTTCCATTTCCTTGTTGGTTTCTGTACGTGTAGAAAGCGCTCTGACATTTTTCATTATCTGTTGGTTTTTGGATGTGCAGGAAGAGTGTTGACATTTTCTTTGCCGTGTTGGTATTCTGCACAAGCAGTAAGTGTTTTAACATTCTCATTAATTTGTTGGTTCTACACATGCAGGAGGCACGCAACATTTCATAGTATCTGGATGATCACAAGCCTGGAGCGCGTTGCCAAGCCTATGCAAATTTGTTGCTAAACACTTGCATGGAGCACGCTAGGAACCCTGTACAAACCTGTTACTGAATATCCGCATGGAGCACACACAAAGACATCCACTGTGGGGGTGCCTGAACACATGCATGGAGCGCGTCAACCAAAGTTTCCTTTAAAAGGTGCTTTGTATAGTTCCACTTTCAATATTCACACCCAACAACCACAGATGTCCCCTTCGTATTTGTCCCTCCTATTTGTAAGGTAAAAAATCTATAGTCAGATGCGAGTGGAACACAAGGTGGGACAAACACAATTCATGAGTACTGACCCTGTTTCTCCTTTTTCAAGGTGCAGCAGTGTGAGAAGGTAGCCTCTTTCTAGTATTGCTGCCCCCACTTTTGGCCTGCTTGTGAGTATAGGTTAGTGTGTTTTAACTGTCTCAGCAAGATCCTGCTAACCAGGACCCCAGTGCTCATAGTGAAAACCCTATTTGTCAGTGTGCTTTGCCTGTCTTACTGGGATCCTGCTAGCCAGGACCCCTGTGCTCATAGTTTGTGGCCTGAATGTGTATACCTGTGTAGTGACTAACTGTGTCACTGAGGCTCTGCTAACCAGAACCTTAGTGCTTATGCTCTCTCTTCCTTTAAATTTGTCACTGTAGGCTAGTGACCACTTTTACCAATTTCAATTGGCATACTGGAACACCCTTATAATTTCCTGGTATGGTACTTAGGTACCCAGGGTATTGGGGTTCCAGGAGATCCCTATGGGCTGCAGCATTTCTTTTGCCACCCATAGCGAGCTCAGACAAACCTTTACACAGGACTGCCATTGCAACCTGAGTGAAATAACGCACACTTTATTCCACAGCCATTTTCACTGCACTTAAGTAACTTATAAGTCACCTATACGTCTAACCTTCACTTGCTGAAGGTTAGGTGCAAAGTTACTAAGTGTGAGGGCACCCTTGCACTAGCAAAGGTGCCCCCACATAGTTCAAGCCATTTCCCCGGACTTTGTGAGAGTGGGGACACCATTACACGTGTGAACTACATATAGGTCAATACCTATATGTAGCTTCACAATGGTAACTCTGAACATGGCCACGTAACATGTCTAAGATCATGGAATTGTCCCCCATGCCAAATCTGGTATTGGAGAGCCAATTTCATGCATCCCCGGGACTCCACTATGGGCCCCGGGTTACTGCCAAACCAGCTCTCTGGGGTTTTCTCTGCAGCTACTGCCACCCCACATACAGGGTTCTGCCCTCCTTAGGTCTGGGCAGCCAAGTCCCAGGAAGGCAGAACAAAGAATTTTGAGAGAGGGTGTTACATCCTCTCCCTTTGGAAATAGGTGTTAAAGGCTGGGGAGGGGTAGCCTCTCCCAGCCTCTAGAAATGCTTTGAAGGGCACAGATGGTGCCATCCTTGCGTAAGCCAGTCTACACCGGTTTAGGGAACCCCCAGTCCCTGCTCTGGCGTGAAACTAGACAAAGGAAAGGGGAGTGACCACTCGTCTGTCCATCACCACCCCAGGGGTGGTGCCCAGAGCTCCTCCAGTGTGTCCCAGACCACTGCCGTCTTGGATCCAGAGGTGTGAGGGCACTCTGGAGGCCTCTGAGTGGCCAGTGCCAGCAGGTGGCGTGAGAGACCCCTCCTGATAGGTGCTTACCTGACTAGGTGGCCAATCCTCGTCTGAGGGCTATTTAGGGTCCCTCCTGTAGGCTTTTCCTCAGATAACGACTTGCAAGAATTCATCACAGTTCCTCTGCACCTCTCTCTTTGACTTCTGCCAAGGATACACCGCTGACTGCTCCAGGGTGCCTGCAAAACTGCAACAAAGTAGCAAGAAGACTACCAGCGACATTGTAGCGCCTAATCCTGCCGGCTTTCTCGACTGTTTCCTGGTGGTGCATGCTTTGGGGGGTGCCTGCCTTCATCCTGCACTGAAAGCCACGAAGATTTCTCCCCTGGGTCAACAGAATCTTCCCCCTGATTCAGCAGGCACGAAACTTCAGTGTCACTGGTACTCTGGGACCCCTTTCATCCTGATGAGCGTGGCCCCTGGAACACAGCTGGTGGACCCAAGTGACCCAGACTGTCAAGTGGTCCAACTGTCCAAATTTGGAGGAGGTAAGTCCTTGCCTCCCCTCTCCAGACAGTAATCCTGTGTCAAATGTGAACTGCACCTACTAGGGCTTTTGTGATCATTTCCATGAAATTCTTCACGGACAGCCAAGCCTACGTCCCCAGCACTCTGTCCTGTGATGCTCAGCTCCCTGAGTTGATCTCCGGCTTTGTGGGACCCTCTTTTGCAGTGTTGAGATGACCGCCATGTTCAGACTTCTTGAACCTGTGTTCAAGGACTTCTGCGGGTGCTACCTTCTTGTGCATGGGCTCCTTATGTTGCTGAGGGTCCCCTCTGTCTCCTCTCCCAAGTGGCAACATCCTGGTCCTTCCTGGGCCTGGGCAGCACCCTTTTTCTTCAACCGCAACTCTTGCAGCTATCAAGGCTTGTTTGTGGTCTTTTGACAAAAAAAACAACTCTGCATCCTCCAGCACTCCATTGGACATCTTCTTTACGAAGGAGAAGTTCATATCCCCTTTTGTTGTTGCAGAATCTTCCGCTTCTTCCATCCAGAGGTAGCCATTTTGCACCTTCATCTGGGATTTAGGGGGCTCCTGCCCCCCCCGGACACTTTCACGACTCTTGGACTTGGTCTCCTTCCTTTGCAGGTCCTCAGGTCCAGGTATCCATCTTCAGTGCTTTGCAGTCTGTTGTGGTCTTTGCAAAATCCTCTATCACGACTTTAGTGTGTTTCTGGGGAAATAGCAGTATTTATTCCTACTTTCCAGGGTCTTGGGGTGGGGTATCTTGGACACCGTTAGTGTTTTTTCTTACTCCCAGTGACCCTCTACATACTACACTAGTCTATGGGTCCACTCGTGGTTCGCATTCCACTTTCTTAGTATATGGTTTGTGTTGCCCATAGGCCTATTGTATCCTATGGTATTCTACAGTGTTTGCACTACTTTCTGACTGTTTTACTTACCTGATTTTGGTTTGTGTGTACATTTTGCGTATTTTGCTTACCTCCTAAGGGAGTATATCCTCTGATTTATTTTTGCCACATTGTCACTAAAATAAAGTACCTTTATTTTTGTTAACTCTGAGTATTGTCTTTCTTATGATATAGTATCTATATGATACAAGTGGTATAAAAGGAGCTTTGCATGTCTCCTAGTTCAGCCTAAGCTGGTCTGATATAGCTACCTCTATCAGCCTAAGCTGAAAGAACACTACTAATCCACTAATAAGGGATAACTGGACCTGGCACAAGGTGTAAGTACCATTAGGGACCCACTATAAGCCAGGCCAGCCTCCTACATTGGTGGTGCAGCGGTGGGGTAAGTACTTGTAACTGCTTTACCACTTTGTCATTGGTGCTTTTCATAAGAAAACAATATTCTAAATACTTAGAAATATACACAAGTAACCTTAACAATCTTACTTTCTTTCTAAAAACTTTCCAAAAGGTTTCAGAAAAGTTTGAAAAAGTTTTTCTCTTTTCTTTAAAGGTTTTCTAAACTTTTTCTCTCTTCCCTAAACTCTTTCTTTCAACTACGTCTGCAGTAGAGGCCACTCCCAAAGTTGTGCAGACAACTTATGACAATTTAAACTTTAAATGTTTGAGGGGTCTCTGTATAGAAATGAGTTTAGGGATCGGTAAGAACCCTACCAAATATCTTCTTCATAGCCTTCTCCTTGAAAGTGACTAGAACCAGACTGGTCAAACCCAGGATTAGGAGGCAGAGGAGGAGGGTACCCAGATAGTTCCAGTGGAGGTCCCTGAGGACTTTGTGGAGGGTACTTCCAAAGACATTTCAGTTAACAGTCCATCTAGAGAAGCTGGTAATGGGAGTGGCTCACACTAGTAGGGCACCTTTCATTCCAAAAGGCCAGGTATCTAGAGTTCAGGTAGTTAGAGATAGGTCTACATCTGCCCATTCCCTCTGTGTCAGAGAATTCCCAAGCCTCCCGCCATGAGTATAACACCCTAGACAGGGAACTCAGAAAGCTGAGGTTGGAAGAGGCCAGACTGAAGCTGAGACAGCAGCAGTTGGCCTTAGACAGGGAATCCCTAGATGTAGAGAGGGAAAAACAGAAGTTGGGGTTAGTTCCCCATGGTGGCAGCAGCAGTATTCTTGATAGTCATCCTGTTAGAGAAACAGATTCAAGAAACCTGCATACAAATATCCCCCCTTACAAGAAGGGGGATGACATAAACAAGTGGTTTTCTGCACTTGAGAGGGCCTGTGTGGTACAGTTGGTCCTTCAAAGGCAGTGGGCTGCTGTATTGTGGCTATCTTTCACTAGCAAAGGTAGGGACAGACTCCTTACTCTCAGGGAGAGTGATGCCAACAATTACAAAGTTTTGAAAGATGCACTCATAGATGGATTTGGCTTAACCACTGAACAATACAGGATACAATTTAGAGATACAAGAAAAGAGTCCTCTCAGGACTGGACAGACTTTGTAGACTGTTCAGTGAGGGCCTTGAAGGGATGGTTACATGGTAGTAAGGTGACTGACTATGAAAGCCTGTATAATCTTATTTTGAGAGATCATATTTTGAATAATTGTGTGTCTGCCTTGTTGCATTAGTACTTGGTAGACTCAGATCTGACCTCTCCCCAAGAATTCGGAAAGAAGGCAGACAAATGGGTCAGAACAAGAGTGAGCAGAAAAGCTCATACAGGGGATGACAAGGATGGCAAGAAGAAAGATGGTGACAAATCTCAGGATAAGCATGGAGATAAAAGTAAAAACAAAGATCCTTCTTCACATCCTAAATACTCTTCAGGGGGTGGGGATAAATCATCTTCTTCCTCTTCTTCACAATCTATACACACTAAAAAGCCTTGGTGCTATGTGTGTAAAAATAAAAGAAGCACCGAGTACACTGTTCCAAAAGGATAAATCTAGATAGGGCGCCAAATAACGGTAAAGTGATAGGAGAGCCCTCATGCGTCAGTAAAGACGCTAAGCATCATCATTGGGCTTACTCCACGTCAGACCGGCACTGCAATATCTGACAGGTCACCACTCGAATGGTGGTGACTCTATACCGAAAATTGGTAGCGCAGATCCGTTGGTATCTGCAGTACGTGCTGACAAAAAAAGAAGAAAGGAGAGTGCAATGTGGGATAGAATTGGGTCTGTACATCCAAAGGCTAAATTTAATAATTCGAAGCGGTTGTCAGGCCAAGATTAAAACCAGTGGAGGAGTCATGTGGAGGAAATAATGACCACCGTCACTCCTATATGGGGGGAAGGAAGAGAAATACTCTAACCTTACACTGAGGGGTCGACATGTTTCGCGCTCATGCGCTTCATCAGGACCAAGATTCGTCACTTCTCCTACAGAAGAGAGTACAGTGTGTGCTAAAAAGTCACTTACTGTGCGTAGGTAAGTCGTCAAAGTCAGACACCCAATAGGTCCCCTAAAAAAGAAGAAAAACATAAAAAACAACAACATAGAATGATGCTGTACACAAATGCCCATGATTAGAGGGGGTGAACATCATACCTGAATAGCATCATCAGGCAAAAATCACACAATAAAAAAGAGAGAGGGCTTACCATCCCAAGTTGAAATTAGGCATCTTAGGGACGCGTAGCCCTCAGACACATGGAAAATGCACTGTATAGAAGCATAATAGCAAACATGTCTAGTCAAAAAACATTCATATTGACATGTAAAAATCGAGAACATATACTAATGCTTAACTTTCCGTGTCCAACTATAGTCTTTGCAAGGGTGACATGATAGTATAGTGGATGTAGAGAGAGGTAGTCCTGCTCGTGAAGGCTAAAAAGTCATGATTGTGAAACAAGTAGAACTGTTTAATTCAGTAGAACTGGCTAAGAGAGTTTACGTCTAATGTTGTTGTAATCAAAGCCAATGCACGTTTATCTAGGGCACAAAACAATAGTCACATTCAAAGAGCCAGGAGATAGCCACTCCTCAAGTTGAGGCTCGAACAGCGCTATCACATGAACACCAATAGCCGTAAATTAAGTCGTCGTAAGAGTGCATAGGTGTCGAGAAAGCTACTCGCACGAAGGTAAATAAAACAACAAATGTGCCACTGGCCGCCGAGGAATTTAGACCAGCGGTGAAGCTGACAAGACGTAACATGAGTCACAGAGTGGGGCCGATACACCCCGCGTGTAAGAATTACCAAAAACAGATCGATGTTACAAGCCAATCCATAATCATAATGGACGGCAAACGGCAGCCACAGGTGCCGAAGTCTGACTTACTTGAATTTTTCCGTCGTCCAGCCGTTAGACCTACCCGGGGACGCGTGCCTGAAAAGTGAGGCACAGAGCGGACGGGAGGTAATAAGTAGGGACAAGGGAAGACGGACAACGAACCGGCACAACAGGTAGCCGGCTAAACAGAAAAAAGGGACTAACCGGGCTGGTAGAAATACTGTTGCAAAACCGGCGACCATCTTGGAATGGACCTTTTAACAGCTGCACATTTATCACATAGACCATCCAGGACAAAAATGAGAACCCATTATGGTCAAATTCATAAAAAGAAACAGAACAAAACACCACAATGTGGTAGATATTTAACAAGGATGACCCAAAAAGGATGTGTAAAGTTATACAGATAGAAAAAATTAAAGGGCGTCAGTAAGTAAACAAAGGATCTTGACAGAGTTAAAGAGTCCACCATGGAATCTCGTCATTGAGGCCTTCGGTGGAGGTCTTTAATCTATGAATCCAGCGCTGTTCTAACCTGAACAGATAGTTAGGATCATTGTCGTTGCGTGGAGGCACCTGTAAAACTATCCACCATAGATCATCAGGGCCATGTTTTGCTTCAAGAAAATGCACACTAAGGCCCTCATTCTGACCTTGGCGGTCTTTTCGCAAAAGGCCGCCCGCCAGCCCAGGGCAAATCAACCTTCCCACTAAGATGCCGGCTCAGAATTGAGCCGGCGGAGTGGGAAGGTGCGACGGGTGCTAGGCAGACACTGAAATACTTTGTGGGGCCCTCTTACGTGGGCCCCTGCCGTGCCCATGCCATTGGCATGGGCACGGCAGGGGCCCCCAGGGGCCCCGCGGCACCCCCTACCGCCATCCTGTTCCTGGCGGGCGAACCGCCAGGAACAGGATGGCGGTAGGGGGTGTCAGAATCCCCCATGGCGGCGCAGCAAGCTGCGCCGCCATGGGGGATTCTAAGGGCAGCGGTAAACCGGCGGGAGACCGCCGGTTTACCCTTTCTGACCGCGGCCAAACCGCCGCGGTCAGAATGCCCTGCGGGGCACCGCCGGTCTGACGGCGGTGCTCCCGCCGACCCTGGCCCCGGCGGTCTGAGACCGCCGGGGTTAGAATGAGGGCCTATAGTTGGACACGGAAAGTTAAGCATTAGTATATGTTCTCGATTTTTATATGTCAATTTGAATGTTTTTTGACTAGACATGTTTGCTATTATGCTTCTATACAGTGCATTTTCCATGTGTCTCAGGGCTACGTGTCCCTAAGATGCCTAATTTCAACTTGGGATGGTAAGCCCTCTCTCTTTTTTATTGTGTGATTTGTGCCTGATGATGCTATTCAGGTATGATGTTCACCCCCTCTAATCATGGGCATTTGTGTACAGCACCATTCTATGTTGTTGTTTTTTATGTTTTTCTTCTTTTTTAGGGGACCTATTGGGTGTCTGACTTTGACGACTTACCTACGCACAGTAAGTGACTTTTTAGCACACACTGTACTCTCTTCTGTAGGAGAAGTGACGAATCTTGGTCCTGATGAAGCGCATGAGCGCGAAACATGTCGACCCCTCAGTGTAAGGTTAGAGTATTTCTCTTCCTTCCCCCCATATAGGAATGACGGTGGTCATTATTTCCTCCGCATGACTACTCCACTGGTTTTAATCTTGGCCTGACAACCGCTTCGAATTATTAAATTTTGTCTTTGGATGTACAGAGCCAATTTTATCCCACATTGCACTCTCCTTTCTTCTTTTTTTGTCAGCACGTACTGCAGATACCAACGGATCTGCGATACCAATTTTCGGTATAGAGTCACCACCATTCGAGTGGTGACCAGTCAGATATTGCAGTGCCGGTCTGACGTGGAGTAAGCCCAATGATGATGCTTAGCGTCTTTACTGACGCATGAGGGCTCTCCTATCACTTTACCGTTATTTGGCGCCCTATCTAGATTTATCCTTTTGGAACAGTGTACTCGGTGCTTCGATTAGTTTGTGTTCAGGGAGAACGTACACTGGACCAGTAATCTCCCAGTCCTTCTTTTTGTTTGATGTAAAAATAAAAGGCCATTGGCCAGGGGATAAGTCCTGCCCAGGTAAAGCCCCTGAGCGTACCACCACTAATACATCAAACTCTAGTGCCCCTAGCAGTAGTGGTAATAGTAGTGGGACTGTTGGCAACAGTCAAAATAAGGGTGTAGTTGGGTTCACTTTCGGGTTCATAATAGAAAATGGGGTAGTCAGTCCCAAGACAGTTTCTGTCACACCTGGTGGCATTGGCCTTGCCACACTGGCTACTTGTCCCCTTACAATGGATAAGTACAGGCAGTCAGTTTTAATAAATGGTCTTCAGGCCCAGGCCTACTGGGACACAGGTGCCAGTATTACTTTGGTGACTGAAAACCTGGTGTCTTCTGCACAACACCTCATTGGACAACAGTACAAGATTGATGTCCATAACTCCACTCATTTCCTCCCCTTAGCTATAGTTCAGTTTAGTTGGGGTGGAGTTACTGGCCCAAAGCAGGTGGTGGTATCACCTACCTTACCTGTAGATTGTCTCTTAAGTAATGACCTAGAGGCCTCAGGTTGGGCTAAGGTAGAGTTTAGTACCCGTGCATCCATGCTGGGTATCCTTGAGGAATTGCTTCCTCTCATTTCAGCTGAAATGAAAACGCAAAGGAGAGAAAAAGGCCTGAAATCTCAAGATCCTTCTCCAACAACAGATAAAAAGGGCATCAAAGTATCCCCTACCCACCCTGCCACTAAGGATACCAGTCCTGTGGTGGGAGAAACCTCTCCTGGGGTGGAACCTGAACCAAGGGAACCATCAGCTACCACAGCTGTACTCCCTGAGGTAAAAGTACATCTTTGTGGAATAACTAATCCTGATGTGAAAAATTGCACAATTTTAGTTAACATGGAGCATCCCTCCAACCCCTCCAGAGAAACTTTAGTGCAGGAGCCCTGCACTGCCTCAGAACACTTAGGACAGCAGCCCTGCCCTAGGTTGGAGCTTACAGGACAGCAGCCCTGCCCTGCTCCAACTCAAGAGAAACAGCAACCCTGTTCTCTCTTACAGCCATATGGACAAACATTTTGCCCAGCTATGGCTTTATTGAGACATCATCCCTGTCTAGCATTCTCTTCACTTGATATAGGCCGAGTGGGCCAATCCCACTGCTCTAATCTAAAACCTACTAATAGGAACTCTGAGGATATACCCTTCCATTGCTGCTTAGCTAAAATAAATCCAAACAGGGTGCTTCACATCCCCAAAGGGAAGTAACCATACAGTGGATGATAAAGTGAGTAACCAATCTATTGCAGAGCTACTCTCCACTTATCACCACTTAGACAATAAAGACTCAACTGGCCATGATTACCCTTATTGTCCTTCGTTTGGGGGGGGGGGAATTATGTGAAAAGGTAGCCTCTTTCTAGCATTGTTACCCCCACTTTTGGCCTGTTTGTAAGTATATGTCAGTGTGTTATTACTGTCTCACTGGGATCCTGCTAGTCAGGACCCCTGTGCTCATAGTGGAAACCCTACTTGTCAGTGTGTTTTGCCTGTCTCACTGGGATCCTGCTAGCCAGGACCCCAGTGGTCATAGTTTGTGGCCTGAATGTGTATACCTGTGTAGTGGCTAACTGTGTCACTGAGGCTCTGCTAACCAGAACCTCAGTGCTTATGCTCTCTCTGCCTTTAGATTTGTCACTATAGGCTAGTGACCACTTTTACCAATTTCAATAATGCACATGTTATTTCAGAGCCATTTTCACTGCACTTAAGTAACTTATAAGTCACCTATATGTCTAACCTTCACTTGCTGAAAGTTAGGTGCAAAGTTACTAAGTGTGAGGGCACCCTTGCACTAGCAAAGGTACCCCCATATAGTTCAGGGCAATTTCCCCAGACTCTGTGAGTGCGGGGACACCATTACACACATGCACTACATATAGGCCAATACCTATATGTAGCTTGACAATGGTAACTCTGAACATGGACATGTAACATGTCTAAGATCATGGAATTGTCCCCCATGCCAAATCTGGTATTGGAGAGCCAATTCCATGCATCCCCGGGGCTCCACTATGGACCCCAGGTACTGCCAAACCAGCTCTCTGGGGGTTTCTCTGCAGCTACCACTGCTGCCACCCTACAGACATGGTTCTGCCCTCCTGGGGTCTGGGCAGCCCAGTCCCAGGAAGGCAGAACAAAGAATGTCCTCTGAGAGAGGGTGTTGCACCCTCTCCCTTTGAAAATAGGTGTTAAAGGCTGGGGAGGGGTAGCTTCTTCCAGCCTCTGGAAATGCTTTAAAGGGCACTTATGGTGCCCTCCTTGCATAAGCCAATCTACACTGGTTTAGGGAACCCCCAGTCCCTGCTCTGGTACGAAACTGGACAAAGGAAAAGGGAATGACCACTCCCCTGTCCATCACCACCCCTGGGATGGTGCCCAGTGCTCCTCCAGTGTGTCCCAGACCACTGCCATCTTGGATCCAGAGATGTGAGGGCACTCTGGAGGCCTCTGAGTGGCCAGTGCCAGCAGGTGGCGTCAGAGACCCCTCCCGATTGGTGCTTACCTGACTAGGTGGCCAATTCTCCTCTGAGGGCTATTTAGGGTCTCTCCTGTAGGCTTTTCCTCAGATAACAACTTGCAAGAATTCATCAGAGTTCCTCTGCACCTGTCTCTTCGACTTCTGCCAAGAATTGACCGCTGACTGCTCCAGAAAGCCTGCAAAACTGCAACAAAGTAGCAAGAAGACTACCACCGACATTGTAGCGCCTAATCCTGCCAGCTTTCTCGACTGTTTCCTGGTGGTGCATGCTTTGGGGGCTGCCTGCTTTCATCCTACACTGAAGCCATGAAGAAATCTCCAGTGGGTCTACGGAATCTTCCCCATGCTTCACCAGGCACCAAACCTCAGCATCACCTGTACACTGGCACCCCTCTCATCCTGACGAGCATGGCCACTGGAACACAGGTGGGGAACCCAAGTGACCCAGACGGTCCAGCGGTCCAACTGTCCAAATTTGGAGGAGGTAAGTCCTTGACTCCCCTCTCCAGAGAGTAATCCTGTGCACTGCGTGAACTGCAGCTACTAGGGCTTCTGTGTACATTTCTATGAAATCCTTCATGCACAGGCAAGCCTAGGTCACCAACACTCTGTCCTGTGATGCTCAGCTCCCTAAGTTGATCTCCGGCTTCGTGGGACCCTCTCTTGCAGTGTTAAGATGACCGCCGTGTTCAGACTTCTTGAACCTGTGTTCAAGGACTTCTACGGGTGCTACCTTCTTGTGTGTGGGCTCTCTATGTTGCTGAGGGCCCCCCTCTGTCTCCTCTCCCAAGTGGCAACATCCTGGTCCTTCCTGGGCCCGGGTAGCACCCTTTTTCTTCAACCACAACTCTTGCAGCTAGCAAGGCTTATTTGCAGTCTTTTGCAAAAGAAACAACTCTGCATCCTCTAGCGCTCCATGTGACATCTTCTGCATGAAGGACAAGTTCCCAGCACCTTTTGTTGTTGCAGAATCTTTAGCTTCTTCCACCTGCAGGCAGCCATTTTGCACCTTCATCCGGGGTTTAGTGGGCTCCTGCCCCCCCGGACACTTTCATGACTCTCAGACTTAGTCCCCTTCCTTTCAGGTCCTCAGGTCCAGGAATCCATCTTCAGTGCTTTGCAGTCTGTTTTGGTCTTTGCAAAATCCTCTATCACGACTTTAGTGTGTTTCTGGGGAAATAGCAGTGCTTTGCTCCTACTTTCCTAGGTCTTGGGGTGTGGTATCTTGGACAACCTTAGTGTTTTCTTACACTCGCAGCGACCCTGTACACACTACACTAGCCAAGGGGTCCACTTGTGGTTTGCATTGCACTTTCTTAGTAAATGGTTTGTGTTGCCCCTAGGCCTATTGCATCCTATTGTATTTTACAGTGTTTGCACTACTTTCTGACTGTTTTACGTACCTGATTTTGGTTTGTGTGTATATTTTGTGTATTTTACTTACCTCCTAAGGAAGTATATTCTTTGAGATATTTTTGGCACATTGTCACTAAAATAAAGTACCTTTATTTTTAGTAACTCTGAGTATTGTCTTTCTTATGATGTAGTATCTATATGATACAAGTGGTATAGTAGGAGCTTTGCATGTCTCTTAGTTCAGCCTAAGCTGCTCTGCTATAGGTACCTCTACCAGCCTAAGCTGCTAGAACACTACTAATCCACTAATAAGGGATAACTGGACCTGGCACAAGGTGTAAGTACCATTAGGTACCCACTATAACGCCAGGCCAGCCTCCAACAAGCAGCGCTTAACTAGAGGGACTACTATACTGGAACACTCAGGACTTCCTCCCCCGTCCTTTAGCCCTTTTCTTGTCTGGGCAATACATAATCACAAGTAAGAGGATAAAGGATCTTTGGAGATGGTTCAGGTCGACTGTGCAAGATAACATCACGGGGTGAAGGTAAGGTTCGTGGTGGCTTGACAATTGTGACTTACACATTGCCCTCAGGTTCTGGCATGATAAATCGTAACCCATTGAACCACGTTACCAAAATATATCTGTTGGCAAATTGTATTCATCTGTAGGATCCCCTAATAGACTATTGCATCAATGCAGATGTCCACATGTAGGGTGAAGGGTAAAATTGACATTCTTGATAAGATTGCTTTGAGGCTAAGGTGCCTGCATCACGGAGCTTTGATGAATGGACAAAAGCTCCTCCTGCAGAGCACTCGCACAATCTCGTAAGCCACTCATCAAAACTTTAGAAAGAAAACGCAAGCGTTTTCAGTCTAGTCTATGTGTGTGTGTTCTTTCCCTGGAACGATACTACAGTAGTTGAACAGGAGGCATCAGTGCTTGCAAGAGTCAGACCAGCCTATTCCCAAAATAAGTAATAGTTTGACATCAAAGAGGCAAGTTAAGCTGACATTAGAACACTGCTATTTTTATTCAGCAAAGGGCTAATAAATTAGTGCTCGATTTTCTCTGTTCTCTCAACTAGGCATTGCATAAATATATGCGTGATTTCTAGGTGATCACAAAAAAACTTAATACTGGAACAATATTTCTTAGAAGCAATGATGAGCACACAAGGAAATGAATTATAACTTTTAAGAGCTGCATTTATAATTATACAATCAATTATTTGATTAGAGCAGGAGATCTTAACAAATTAAATTAAAGAGATGCTAATATTACAAGAAAAAGATGAATTATGATATATTCCACTTTTGGCTGTCCTATAATAACGATACAAGTAAAAACATATTTGCATCTATTAAAGAAAAAAGTATTTGATTACTTTGAACAGTAGAATTGTGCCTGCCCTGCCAAGTAGGTATACAGATTCCATTGTTAACCCATACCTTTGTTTCTACTCCATTAATTGAAGTCTGTTTGAAATTCAAATTGGAACTTAGGATGGAAAATGATTATCTATTCCAGTGAAAGGGCCATAAAGAGTTGTGTAACTAATCCACAGGTGTAACCTTTCTAAAATCATTCCGATGGAACTGGAAGATGAAAGGACCCAGTCTAGGGTGGAAGTTCATGATGTGCCTCTGTACAAAGCTGGGGGAAATATTAGCTCTGAGTGGGTCAGTCTGCAGAACTTTGAGAAAAAAGGTGTGAATTAGTTGGTCACTTCTGATCATTTGTTAAAAAACGTATTTTAAATAAAAAATCTAGCTAAAGGAAAGTGCAAAGTGTATAGTGGTAAACGGTGGCAGATTCAAAAGAAAATCCATCATTTAGCAAGAATTTGAAATGAGACTAAACACTGAAGTTGACCAAGCAGGAGATCTTGTTTTAGCCAGAGAAATTACAGCCACTGGGGTGGGACCACATCCCCCAGCATTCCCGCTACCAGGGCAGGCCCAAGGCGCTACAAAGGCGCGGACGCACCCCTGTGGCACAGGAGACTAAAAACGTACACTGACCTGGCAGGAGATCTTGCTTTGGCCACAGCAATTACAGCCGCTGAGGTGGGAACACATGCCCCAGCATTCCCACTACCAGGGCAGGCCAAGGCACTACAAAGGAATGGACATGCCCCACGGCACAAGAGACTAAAAAACGTATGCCGGTGCGGCAGGGGATCTTGTTTTGGCCACAGCAATTACAGTAGCTCGGGTGCAACCACATCCCCAGGAATTCCCGCTACTAGGGTGGGCCCAAGGAGCTACAAAGGAACAGACGCCCTCCATGGCCCGGGACACTAAAAACTTACGCCGACCCGGCAGGAGATCTTGTTTTGCCAACAGTGATTACAGCTGCTGGGGTGGGACCACATCCCCCAGAATTCCTGCTACCAGGGCAGGCCCAAGGTGTTACAAAGGCACAGACACGCCCGCCTTTGCCCGTCATAGCCTGACAGAGGACAGGCCCCCTTCTTGGTTTTTGAGGATCCCCCGTTAGAGGTTTTTAATAAAGAACTACGCGGAAAAGCTGGGTAATACCTGGTGGGGGACTGGACTCGTACAGTAAAACCCCTGGTACAACAATCAACAGTTTTCTGGTAAGAGCTGTCGACCTAGTGGTGAATGAAATCAAGATGGCAGAGAGGTGACTTTCTTTAAGGGCAGCGATAATGTTATTGAGGGATCTAGAGCACTATTCTGTGGAGGAAGAGATCCTATCCCTCCCTTTTAGTGACCATAAACAAGTTAGTCTAAACTTGCACTCTCTCCAAATAACAAGGCGTCTTGGGGCAAATCTGCCCCAGTTATACATTCAGTAAACCAGGGTGTTTGCCTTCAGTGGAGTTCCATTGATCATAGCAGCTTTCTGGAAAACTTGGGTTCTGGACCACTGGAAGGAGGGCCTAGGGTGCCTACCAGTGTACGATGATTCGGTTAACATCCTAGGAAATTTTGAGGCCCTTTGTAAAGCTATATAAGGGATGTTGACTAAAAAAAGACCCACAAGCGTTTGGCCAACTAACTCATGGTTTTCTCACAAATGTACAGTAGCTCTTAGAGCACTCAAGGTGTTAACAAATAGCATCCCACAGGTTAGCTAGAATGTTAGAATGGCAAGGAATACGTATACTCAAGCCCTTAAGCAGAGGAAACAAGAAATAAGGACAAGGGCTTGGTAAGATCTGCAGAAGGCTGCCCAATTAAAAGACCAGACTATTTTGGAGCATTGTTAATTGTCCCTTTTTTAAATCCATCACGTCAGGTGGAATTATGTCATATTATGAGGCAGGAGTAGGTTGACCATTTTTCAACAGTTTTTAATCCTGAAAATATTAAAGATTTAGGGAGAGAAGAGATAGGGCAGGAGTACGAGGAAGGCTGAGTCACAGATCTTGTAGATCTAACATCCGTTACTAGTGCCATTAAGAGAGAAATCCCTGGCAAGGCCCCCAGCCCTGATGGGATCCCAGTTAACTTGTTTGCAGCATATTTAGATCTTTGGGCATTACTGATTACCAATGTATTGGGAGCGGCAGTAAAAGAATTGATCCTCCTGCTTCATGGATGGAATCAATAATAGTCCCTATTTATAAGAAAGGGGATAGGAACCCGACTGTGGTTTATCGCCCAATATCGTTGATTGATTAATCAATGAAGATTTTGGGTGGATAATCCTAGAGAAGCTAGAGTCATTAGGCAGAGGAATCTTCTTTTTTTAGCCCGTTACAATATGGTTTGCCCTCAGGCTGTAGGTAAAAATACAAAGGCCAAATGATTTGGAAATATTGTATATAAGGAAAAATAATGTGATGAGATAAGCTGTGAATTGATGATCTCTGTAGTTTATGATGAGTTTAGATAACTTTATTTGGCTTTGATCAATGTTATTGACATGCTTTTTAATAAGGTGCTGTATTGTTTTATTCTTTTGTGGCTGATACTATTGACTAAATACAGGTTCATTTGGTTTGATTTGATTTGAAATGATTGTTCACATTTGTCAATTTCGAGAATTGAACTTTTGGTGTTGATGAAAGAATATAAAAATGCTGTCAGGAAGGAAGTGTAGGAGTGTCAGAGAAATGAAGTTAGATGAAACGTTTGGAAATTACAAAATCAAGGGACCAGAATAAATTCCAGTGTATGTTTAATAACATTTTGACACAGGGGATGACTTGTGAATACTGATCTGAGTTAATTATTGTGGAAGGGGGTCTCCTCCAACTTAATAAACCCAATCTTCTTAGGCAACAAAATACATTTTTTAAGTTTCAAGGCAAAAAGGACCAAGAAACACAAATCTCCAATTGAAAGTCACAGTTCACAGTTAAACAAGAACAAGGTGTAATATGAGACCCACTGCAATGGATCAGAGATCGGGTAAGTCAAGTGGTCTCACTGGTCAATATTTTACCTTCTGACTTTGAAGCTTTTCTGGAGCTCCAAATCCTCTAATGAGGCAAGACAGGAAGTTGAGGCCAGGAAGCCTCAAAACCTTATACATTGTCATTGAGCCCCTGATGAAGCAATCAATTCTGCCATCAAAAGATCAGACAAAAACAAAGCAAGATTTTGTAGAGCTGCAGATACTTTCGAGTTGGAGTAGATTTGCTATCTCCCTTGAATCCAACATTTTACTTTCAAACAAAGTGACCTCTTTGGTTCTCAAAGTCCTTGAGCATGCCAGCGTGGAAGTTGTATTAAGGCAGGGCCCCAGGAGACTGTACTTTTTCAGTGAGGTTCCACTGAATCATTTTTCTTTGTGGCAAGAATCTCAAAGTAAGAACCAGCCTGATTTATATACTGGCAGTAAGCATTCTCAGTTGCAACTGAGATGGTGTATGCTTACTGCCAATATAATAGTCTGCCCACCAAATTTGTATGCGCACAGACCATAGTTTGGCCACAGAGGAGATTACTACATTTCTCTGACAGCCTGATGGAGGAAGGACCATCAGCGAGCTGGTGATATATCCCCCCACCTAGTACACATACATATACTTTGGCAATGAATATCATCACCACAGTGCACAGGTTCATAATGCCACCAAAAATGGGGTTCATAAAAAGTAAAAAAATCTGTGATGACAAAGCAGATTTCCAACAATCTGTATTTATTTTATATCCTGTTTTATTAAAATGTGGGCCCAGGCATGCATTTAAAATACTGGCTTATTATGTATGAGTACAGACTCAGGAAGTCATTACGAGTTTGACGGTGCGAGGAGAGATGCAGTGGAGGTGGCGGTCTCACCATTGTGTTCCCAGTGGTGAAGACCACTGTATTATGAGCATGGTGGTGTGATCTACAAAAAACAGCCACACTGCGTCCAGTCCCGCCAGTTCAGACGGACTGCCACGGCCGTTGGTTGCCTTCCCCAGGCCAGCGGGAAGCATGACACTGCCAACCGGATTACAAGGCTGCACACCGCCAGGGTTTGCGCATCAGTCATCCCGCCACTAAAACCCCGGCTGTAGCACACCCCAGGACAGGAAAAGCGCATTCCTGTCACACACAACCACACCCCCACACCTACACACACCCAATCCAACACACACACATGCCTGCACACACACATGCACACACCCCAAACATAAACATCTTGCTAACACTCCTCCTCTATTACAGTCATCCCACATAGCTGACAGGAAGTCCACAGCAGCTCACGTCGTGGAGATTGCCAGGAGACATGTGAGGTAAGGGACAGATGAAGGCAGTGACAGCCGCTGCACACAAGGCCGTCATCGCCGGCATCATTCGTCATGGGCCCCACTCCACCATAGGCAGCAATAGTACCCAATGGGCAGTTGCAGAGACCGCCGTGCTGGTTTGTGGAATGTAAAATGGCGGGCGGAATGTTGTCACAGTGGCGGTACTGGTGGTGGGACCGCCTCTCTGCCACCCTCGATTGGCCTAGGTAATGTGGCCGTATTTGGGCAGTCTTCGGTGTGTGACGCGTAATACTGAGGGCAGAAGACCGCCATCACTGGTGGTATTTCGGTGGCCACCAGTGCAGTAGTTTTGCCAAAATACTGCTAATGTCATAATGAGTGCATCAATGTTTGGGTGGGTGGGAGTCAGAAAATTAAAAGGGAGGGCCAAGCCGGTGCCAAGCCAAGGATGTGGCTTGGCTCTAAGGTCCATGACACTAGCAGACCCATCAACATATTTGCCATGGAAATTTTACAACAAATGTCCTGTGAAAAATATGGGGAAGATTCTCCAAAATTCAAACAAGTATATTTCTTTATCATGTGGAAATGTTGCACATTAGTAAACTACATTGGATACTTGCATTGAGTGGCATTTAGTAGAAATAATAGTTCATAAACTTAGAATAAATTCCTCCCACCACCTCATGATGTCATGAGTGAAAAAGATTAGTACACACTAAGGGCCTGATTCTAACTTTGGAGGACGGTGTTAAACCGTCCCAAAAGTGGCGGATATATCACCTACCGTATTACGAGTCCATTATATCCTATGGAACTCGTAATACGGTAGGTGGTATATCCGCCACTTTTGGGACGGTTTAACACCGTCCTCCAAAGTTAGAATCAGGCCCTAAATGTGTCCCAGGTTGTTACTGAGAATCAAAAAACATTGCAGTTTACTATACTATTTACGGGGGGGCTTGTATGGTTCAGATCCTAAAATGATGTATTTCAAGATGCTTTCAAATATAATGATGAAGGGAAAGGAGGTACAGTGAAATAAAATAATTGCCTAAGGGCACACAAATTTGTAACAAGGGCAAGCCAGGGCAGGCCCCAGGTTTGCTGGTTTCCCATTGTGCTAGATGTTTATACCTCATTTCACAACAAAGTGTAATGCGTTGTGTTTAATTTCTAAAGCAGTTGAGCATGTTCACTCCACAAAATAAATACACATGATACATGTTAAATGAGCGTGAAACAAAAAGCCTTTAACAACAAATTACAAAATGAATCCTCTGGAATGCGTGGCATTCTATCTTAATGCTGAGAACAACTCCTTCCCATGACTCAAATAAGCATCAGATTTCAGGCAATGTCAGGAGAGAGACAAAACCTTCAATGAAGGAAATTACATGTATTAATTAAACACAAGTCTGTATGAGCCCAAAGAGCTACAGGTCATCACATGACACAAATGAAATATAGAGCTCAGCTGCAGGTAGACTTTTACATTGATCTCAAACTGTGGAGGCTTATTTACATTTTTGATTAGCCCATGAGGCAGGGTTGGCAGCTCACGTGCTGTCAATATGCACTACAGAGTGCTGGAAAGGTGCACAGAGGTGGACATAATGTTATTGAATTTTCAAATTCTTTGTCCTCTCCACAAACTGGCTCAAAAATTCTCAGCATAACCTCTTTTCCAAGCACTTTCATAGAAGTCTGTAGGGACAATGGGCCTGCCTACCAAATAATGATAGCTCGGTACTGGGCAGCACATCCTTTGATGCAGTGCTAGGGGAAGCAGGCGGAATCTCTGTGAATAGGTGAATCGGAGAACATATCCCTGACTCTCAGCTTGGTATGTTTCTCAAACCAGTGCTTAATTTGTGCTTGTAGTTTCCGGTGTGTAGCACCAGCACTTATTATTGAGGGGTGGTACTTATTTCTCTGCCTCAAGCATTTACTGTGAGAAAAAGATACATATGGGAAAGACAGAGGAAGAGAAAATAGAAAAAGCGTCACATTGGGAGAAAGCAGAAAGTTGCAAGAGTGAGCTGAAGGGGCAGGGATTGGCTGTAAATGGATTGAAGAGGCCCGAGATGGCATCAGGATTATACTGCCTCAGTATTCAGTGTTCGCACATTCAATTGCAGCAGCTGCATGTTTAACCCCTTGGTCGCCATGGACGTAATGGTTACTTCTGGTGGTGCAATGCTGAGGTGCCACGGACATAACCATCACGCCCTGGGACCGGCCAATGGGGTTAGCGCTAACGCTCCTCCCATGGACATCCCCCCCACCCCCCGGGCAGGGATGGAAGGGGAATCGCTTCCGCTTCCACCCTCACCCGCCGCACCCCCCAGTGACATCTGATGATGTCAGCATGCGATTACGCACTGACCTCATCAGAGGACACCACCATTGTGCTGGAAGCTCAGCTTCCACTGCGATCGGAAGAGAAGTGCTTGCATTTCTCTTCTGATCAGGGGCTGGGGGAGGCCAGAGAGGCATGAAAGGAAAGAAAAGGCCTTTCCTATCCTTTCATGTCTTTCTGAGCATTTCTGCAGCCCGACCAAAAAGTGATCGGGCTGCAGAAATGCCCACTAGACACCAGGGACTTTTTTTTTTTTTTTATTGACATGAGGGGGGTGACCCCTTACGCAAGGGTCCATTCCATTAACACAAGCTTTATTCGATCAATGGATCATCAAAGCGAATACACAATAAATAATAAAATCAAAAAAGATATAAAATACAGTTCCAATTAAAAACCATATAAACAATACACGAAAATGAACAGCACCCCCACTACATCATTTGAAAGAATCTCATCCACTCATAATTAAAACACATTGCTGATAAAAGAGTTACGTATATGCCATGCTGTCAGTAAATACTTGCTAACAGCAAATATTCGAGCATTAGAACAATGACTTTTTAAAATCCTCAGGGCAAAGACACATTTCCTAATTCCCATTTCCCGACAAATGTTATGAATCCACTTAGACCTAGGAGAAAAGTATGCGGGACAGAAAAACATAAAATGTTCAACTGTTTCAGAAGTTATACCACACGCAGGACATATATCAATTGCTGTTTTTGTACCCCATCTACACATCAAAGTATTCAGCTGCAAGGTCCCAAAGCGGAATCTAGCATATAAGCTTTTGCCTAGAATATCGGGTATAATGTCTAGATATAATTCGAACTGCGAGTACCACTCAAGGTCGATGAAAAGATTTGTTAGGCAACCATGAGATCTACTGGTAATATAGCCGTTCCATACATAGGACCAATATACACGCTTCAACACTTTGAAGTGGGCTTTCCCAATATTGTGGGGTTCCTCCCAAAAGTCTCCTAGGCCCAAGTTGCTAAACCATCTAGATACGTGTTTGACCCAGGGGATAGAGGCTGATTTAGGGCACTTTAGCAGATCTAAAAGTGAGGCCTTATAAACATCTAGTTCTGGGACGGTCCATAGCCTTACCCAATATAGAAGTGGTCTTAAAATAATTAGGTCGGCTATCCGTCTCAAGCCCAAATCTAAGAACAATGGAATCAGTGGAGTGCTAGGAGGGCAAGCACATAGAGCCCTCACAAAGCTATTCTCTCCAATAGTTAACTTATTGCAGTCGGAAAAGCCCCAGACCTCCGCACCATAGACAGCAGCTCCCTGCGCCCTGGCAACATAGATCTTAATTGCCGGGGAGACAGTTTTTGCTGTCGTACCCCTATAAAAGCGCAGGATAGATGCTGCACCATGCTGCAAACGGCCAGCACTTTTGTTGACCTGTTCTGCCCAATACAAATTATCAGTGAGCCTTACACCCAAATAGTCAATGGAGCTGACCTTATCCAAGGGATCGCCATCTAAGCGGATGGTACATTTCTTCCGCACTCCAGAGCGAAGTGCCATTAGCTTGGTTTTCTTGTGATTCAACCCCAGGCCATAGTCCTGGCAAAATGAATTGAATCTGTTTATAAGAATTTGTAGGCCCATAGGGGATTTGGAGATAAGAAGGGAGTCATCTGCAAAAAGAAGAATTGGGATTTTCTGAGCGCACAGGGTGGGAGCATCGTTCTGGCATGCCATCAAAACCTGTACCACCTCATTGATAAAGATAGAAAATAGAAACGGTGCCAGCACACAGCCCTGGCGAACACCACTATTTATGGGGATTTTGGTGGTCATTCTGACCCTGGCGGTCTTTGACCGCCAGGGCGGAGGACCGCGGGAGCACCGCCGACAGGCCGGCGGTGCTCCAATGGGGATTCCGACCGCGGCGGTAAAGCCGCGGTCGGACCGGCACCACTGGCGGGGTCCCGCCAGTGTACCGCGGCCCCATTGAATCCTCTGCGGCGGCGCAGCTTGCTGCACCGCCGTGGGGATTCTGACCCCCCCTACCGCCATCCAGATCCCGGCGGTCGGACCGCCGAGATCCGGATGGCGGTAGGGGGGGTCACGGGGCCCCTGGGGGCCCCTGCAGTGCCCATGCCACTGGCATGGGCATTGCAGGGGCCCCCGTAAGAGGGCCCCTACATGTATTTCACTGTCTGCTGCGCAGACAGTGAAATACGCGACGGGTGCTACTGCACCCGTCGCACAGCTTCCACTCCGCCGGCTCGATTCCGAGCCGGCTTCATCGTGGAAGCCTCTTTCCCGCTGGGCTGGCTGGCGGTCTGAAGGCGACCGCCCGCCAGCCCAGCGGGAAAGTCAGAATTACCGCCGCGGTCTTTCGACCGCGGAACGGTAACCTGACGGCGGGACTTTGGCGTGCGGCCTCCGCCGCCCGCCAAGGTCAGAATGAGGGCCTTTGTCTGTTAGTTCGCCTTCGTTGCCCCATCTCACTTGCGCATATGTATCTTCATGCAGTCGCTTCAAGAGTTGAATTATGTTGGCTGGAGTCCCTATTCTATGTAACACCTCCCATAGCTTCTCTCTTGGAACCAGGTCAAAGGCTGATCTCAAATCAACGAAAGCAATATATAAAGGTTGTTTTGCAAGAGCTGTATATTTCCAATACAGCACGGCCAGCCTAAAGACCTGGTCCACTGTGCTGATCCTAGATCGAAACCCTGCCTGGAGGGGAGAAAGGAGTTGCTTTGCAATTTTTTTTTGCAGATTATCTATAAGACTGATCGGCCTATAATTTGCTGGGAGGTTTGCATTGCCCTTTTTATAGATAGGAATAATTTCAGCACCCTTCCATGTCATAGGGATCTGCCCCACTTCGGAAATTTAATTGGAAAGTGTATTAATGTACCAGGTCCAAATTGCTGGTTCGGATCTATAAAGATCCCCTGGTAGCTCATCTGGACCTGGTGCTTTTCCAGATTTTAACGAGCGGATTGCCTCAGCAGTTTCTTCAATAGAGAAACAGATGTGGCCCTTGGGATTCTGTGGGCCTCCTCCTATAGAAACAAGGCCAGAAACCACATCTGGGAAAGGGGAGGGTCTTGCCCCACATCCTGACTGACGGGGGTCACAGGGATGTCAATTTTATCATAAAGGCATGAAAAGTGTTCCACCCATCTTTCAGGTTGTATGTGGTTCCTTAGGCTTGTCCTACCCTCTTTTTCTCGCTTGTACCACAATTCCCAGAACAACTTGTTATTGTTGGATTCTGTAGCATCCAACAGCTCCTGCCAAATTGTTTCTTCCCAAGATTTTTTTGCTTGTGTGATGGACTCCTTATATGTGCGTCTGGCTTGTTCTATTTCCCCGGGGATCCATTTTGTAATGGCGTTTTTTAACCCTGTCTTGGCCCTATAGCATGATTCGTCAAACCATGAATTGTTAGCCGAAGTCACTCCTTGCTGTCTTGCCCCGACCTTCCTATAAAAGATACTTTGCAATTTGGCAACCATATTTTCGTGTATACGTAGAAGTGGAATATCCTTAAAATCACGATATTGGTATGGAGCCAAGTTGTCTATAAAAGATAGGTAGATCTTGCGTAACGGGTAGGGGTTCGAGACCACCTTCGGCCCCTAACCTTCATGGATAGATTATTCATAGTGGGGTTGGGAACCATAGTAAATTGGTTATTCAGGGTTCTACTAAAAACATCCCCTGATATGGAAAGTAACAAGGGATAGTGATCACTTTCACATCTAACATCCACCTTCATATCTCTCAACAGGGGCCACAATCTTACGTCAACTAGAAAATAGTCGATAACACTTGTAGTTGTACCTCGTTTGAATGTAGGTGCAGTGTCCAAGTCGGAGGGCATACAACCATTGCAGGCCCTAAGGCCATGCTTCAAACAAAGAGAAGCCAACTGGGACGCTGCACGAGGGCGAGGACAAAAGCGATCACAATTCAGCTGTGCGATCCCCCATATTTGATCTTCTTCATCAGTTAGACCACTGAGTACATCAGTTAGACCACTGAGGCAAGGGTCACTCCCCAGGGTGGCAAAATCTTTTTAGGCCATTTCTGCCTCACTTGGGGGCAGATCGGTCTAAGTTAATTAGGCCCATCTGCCCCCAAGGGGCAGATCGGTCTATGTTTATTAGGCCCATCTGCCCCCAAGGGGGGGCAGAAAGCTCTAGACGCCAGGGATAATTTACTTTTTTTAGTTTTTACAGATGGGGAACGACCCCTTAGGTAAGGGTTGCTCCCGTGGGGGGCAAATTTATTTTAGGCCATTTCTGCCTCTTGAAGGCAGATCGGCCTATTTTAATTAGCCCGATCTGCCCCCAGGTGGGGCAGCAACCACTTAGGCACCAAGGATTGGTGTGTGTGTGTTTTGTTTCGGGGGTCAGCCCCTTGGGCAAGGGCCGCTCCCCATGGAAGCATGTTAATGTTGGCCATTTCTGCCCCCCTTGCAGGCAGATTGGCCTATTTTTGTAAGGCCTAAATTCCTCCAGAGGTGCAGAAAGCCCACCAGACACCAGGAAAGATTTTTATTTTTTTAAAAGAGGGTGGTGATATGGCCATATCCCCACCCCAAATAAATGGAGACAAAGTTGTTCTGCCCACCGGTGGGCAGATGGGGCAGTTACAGCAATCCACTCACGGGGGGGCAGAAAGCCTACTAGATTCTAAGGAATACAAATTTAAAAAAGTAGTGGGGTGGTGGCTGCCAACCAGTATGGACATATTTATACCCCATCCCAACTGAAGGGGGTTAACAGTCTTTCTGCTCTCCCCCTGCACACTAAAAGACCTTATCCCAATGGCAATCAAGAGGACATTTGAATATTTTGGCTTTTGGTTTTACATATGGACCATGAGAGCTTGTCTAACTCTCAAAATCGTCCCACTTGGAATGGTGAGGGCTGCACTTTTTGGACTTTGGGACACTGCCATATAAAAAAGTCACATGACACATCTGAAAACTTAACATCTGGGTGAGTCCAGGGTGGTGTGCTTCACATGCACCCCACACCATTTTCTTACCCACAATGCCATGCAAACCTCCAACTTGCTTGAAATCACACACTTTACCCACATTTCTGTGATGGAACCGTCCAGAATCAATGGGAATCCACAAACTTCCTACCAGCCGACATTGTCGCATTTATACCAATAAAAATTCTGCCACACTTGCCAGCCTAAAAAACATTTTGTTTTAAACTGTCCTTTTGGACCCGCTTTGGTTCCCCCTCAATTTCCACACCTTTTTGGCTCTTCTCTGTCACAGGCACTTGGCCCCCCTATTTGAGGTATCATTTTAATCAGGAGCTCGAGGGGAATGTTGGGTGGTAGGATATTTGTGCCAGTGCGGTGATCCCACACAGAAATGTGGGAAAACGTTTAATTAATTTTGAAGTTTGCTGAGGATTCTGGGTAAGAAAACACTGGGGGATCCACGCAAGTCACACGTTCTTTGACTCCCTCGGGTGTCTAGTTTTCAGAAATGTCTGGGTTTGGTAGGTTTCCCTAGATGACTGCTGAGGCCAGGACCAAAATTGCAGGTCCCCCCGCAAAAACAGGTAGTTTTGTATTTGATAATTTTGATGTGTCCAAGTAGTGTTTTGAGGCATTTACTGTCGCAGGCACTAGGCCTACCCACACAAGTGAGATACCATTTTTATCGGAAGACTTGGGGGAACACAGAATAGAAGAACAAGTGGTATTGCCCCTAGTCTTTCTCTACATTTTTTCCTTCCAAATGTAAGACAATGTGGAAAAACCACATCTATTTCAGAAATGCCCTGTAATTCACATGCTAGTATGGGGACCCTGGAATTCAGAGATGTGCGAATAACCACTGCTTCGCAACATCTTATATTGTGCCCATTTTGAAAATATAAAGGTTTCCTTGATACCTATTTTCTCACTCTTTATATTTCACCAAATGAATTGCTATATACCCGGTATTCAATGAAAACCCATTGCGAGGTGCAGCTCATTTATTAGCTCTGGGTACCTAGGGTACTTGATGAACCCTCAAGCCCTATATATCCCCGCTACCAGAAGAGTCCAGCAGATTCAATAGTATATTGCTTTAAAAAATTTGCCATAGGTGGAAAAAGTTATGGAAGAAAACTTGGACAGAAATTGCTGTTTTTTCAACTCAGTTTCAATATTCTTTTCTTTCAGCTGTTATTTTTTGCTGGAAAGCCTTAAAGGGTCTACACAAATGACCCCTTGCTGAATTGGAATTTCATTTACTTTTCAGAAATGTTTAGCTGTCTGGGATCCAGCATTGGTGACCCATTTCTGTCACTAACTGGAAGGAGGCTGAAAGCACAAAAATAGTAAAAATGGGGTGTATCTGAGTGAAATGCCAAAATTGTGTTGAAAAATGTGGCTTTCTGATTCAAGTCTGCCTGTTCGTAAACGCTGAGAAGATGGTGATTTTAGCACAGCAAAGCCTTTGTTGATGTCAATTTCAGGGAAACAAACACATGGTTTGTTCTGCAGCCCTTTTTCCCCCTTTAAAATAAAATAAATAAATAAATAAATGTTAGTTGTTTTTTGGCTACTTTTTAGGTCTCCTCAAGGGGAACCAACAAACTCTGTGTACCTCTAGAATCCCTAGGATGTTGGAAAAAAGGATACAAATGTGGAGTGGGTAGCTTGCGTGGACAAAAAGATATGAGGGCCTAAGCGCGAACTGCCCAAATGGCCAAAAAAAGGCTTGGCACAGGAGCGGAAAGAGGCCTGGCAGAGAAGGGGTTAAGAGGAGGGCTTTTAGCAATGGCACATTGTTATTTACAAATTAAGAACTGGCTCAAACCAGGATCCAGTTTTCAGTGGCACGCCCGTGGAGTCACATATAGCACTACAGCTGCAACTGTACAATCAACTCTCAGATGGTTTATGCATCAAAATGCCCAAGTGATAGAGATAAATTAGTATGTTGCGCCCTGATGCAGGGCCAGTGATTAATACTGGAAATGGCCAAGGTGTTGGACACCTTCTTTAGCATTTGTATGCTCTTTATCATCAAGATATAGAAAACAAACAAAAAAAGTCTATAAGAGCTGAATTGTCATGGTCCGATTTCCACTGAAAATAGCGCTGGTACATAGAATCCATGCCTAGCAAACAACTTTGCTGAGGAAAGTGATGGTGCAATCTATTCATTTAAAGGAAGCCCTGTAGAACAGGTGAATAACACTGCTTTAAAACTAGGAAAAAAGTAGAATGCTCAACATGTGGTTCAACTGTTGTTTAAGAGAGTGACAAAAGTAGTAGACACATTTTCTTTTCCTTTCAGAATCACTTGGCTAACTTGAGGATTAAAAGGATGCAACATTACAATTAATACAGAACTATCCCACAATCATATACTACCACATGGAAGAAGAGAAGTGTATGCATTTCAGGTTTAGGCAATGTAGATGTGGTAACTAATGTGCATATAAGAAGGAGGATGTTCTAAACTTGGGCTCAACTCAGAAACGCATTTATGAATATGTCCAAAAGGGCTACTGTTGTACTACTTCACATAACCAGAAATGTCATTCACATAGGACGGGGCATGTATCTACACTTACACAGCTCCTATATTGTAAGTGCATGGTTCGACAATGAAAGTGCATAGAATTTCACACATTTAGTCCTACAATTTAGGTGTAAATGTAGAAGTGGCAAGGAAGAGTGGCTGGAAAATGGAGAATATTTCAAAGTGGGAGGAGGAAAGGGAAAAAGTAGAAGGAGGAAACTGAAAACCAAGCAAGAGCACAGCATGGGACAAGCAAATACAAAAATGCACCTACAAAAGAGTAAGCTGGTAGTAATTACCAAATGTTATACACACATTTACTACAGTTATTCCACTCCTTAAAGGCTCAAATCTACTCCAGCAAGGCCTCAGAATAGGTCACACACCACACATGCCCACTCACAGGTACTGCAAAGGCAGCACGTTGTATTGGAGACAGAGACTAACACTGCCATTTTAAAAACCTACACCGAAAAAATAAATCTAAGGAAATTTGTACTTAACTCAAACTGCTGAAATGTAAACATAACAGATATACATAGTTATATGAAAACCGTTAATTAAATATAACAAACACCTGACATCTCATGTCTAACACTACTCAACAGAGACTCAAACCTTCATCATAACAAACTGCATGTCCCAAACAAACACACACAAAATACTTGGATAGGTTTTCAAAGCCTTTCTAGTGCTATAAAGATATTGAATCAAAGCATAAATTAATATTAAAAAACAAGTGGGACGGTTTTATTGAATCAAATGTAGACTGATTAAAATGTATCACATGTTTAATGTGATTGGAATTTTACCATATGATCAATAAGTGAGTAGTACGTGCTATAGCAGCCTCCCCCCCCCCTTATCTCAGGAGATTGAGAACTTGCAGATGTTCGGCAACAAGTTTGCAGGGTTCTTTAGAGACAAAATTCTCAAGATTCATTCTGAATTCCCTGCTGATGGTGGCCCGAGTCCTGCAAGAACGTACCCACTCCCATTTCTGCAGCTAAGAATCCAGGGGTCATTTGCGACTCTGCTTTGACCTTCGACAGGCAGGTAAACAGGGTTACAAGTGCACGTTTCTGGATGGTCAACATCATAAAAAAGGTCCTGCCTTTTATACTGCTAGAACTGAGAGTAATGACCGTAGTGGCACTTACTACATCTAGATTAGATTATTGTAATGCTTTATACTTAAACATAAATCAATCTTCCCTAAACAAATTGCACCTCATTCAGAATGCAGCTGCCCATCAGGTGCTTGGACTGCCTAAGTTTGCATCAGCCACAGAGGGTCTGAGGGAGCTGCATTGGCTGCTGGTAAGAAAGCGTATCTCCTTCAAAGCCTTGTGCCTGACCCGTAAAGCCCTCCACTCTCAGAGCTCATGGTAAATGCTACATGTTCTTGAATGGTACTCTCCTCCTCTCCTGTTAAGGTCCATGGACCTTAGGTTGGCAGTGGTTCCGCAGTGCAAAAAGTTAAAATGGGGTGATCAGGTTTTTTCAGTGGCTGCTGCCAAACTTTAGAATTCCATAACAGCCAAGATTAGAGGTATTATTCCTCTTTGAATGTTTCCTAAGCAACTTAAGATGTGGCTGTTCTCATAGTAGTGTCCATTTAAATTGCATCTGTTGTTTTCTTCCTGCTTAGCGCTTCGATACCTTTTGGTCGGAAAACGCTTTAGAAGTACTAAAATACAAAATACAAATACTCTTTCTGTTGAATTTGACATTGTTTTGTTACCGTACTAACTGTATTTTTGGTATTCTACTTTGAAGATAAATGTCTTGGTGTCTACTGCTTATGCCATGTTTGGGTGTTTCACATGTTAAATCTAGGCTTGGCATTTTTAGATCAATAGATGCAGTACTGCACTGGTATTCAAAATCTTTGGGGCAAACAAGTTCAAATCAGCCCAAGGGTTAAACTGTATAAGTTATAACAACTGTTCCCACCCACTCCATAGAAATCCAAAGATGCTCTAGTTTCCCTCACTAGACATTATGGAGAAGATAATTTAAAGAAATGCATTTACAGTACAATTGCCAAGTATGTAAGCTAAAAAGCCATAGCATTTAGAGTAATTTCTGAAGGGGAGCTAATGAAATATGCTAATGTCTGTTAGGGCACCCTGGAGCAATATTGTTCTTAAGTAAAAAATAAAGTGTTAATAAAGAAATGAGGAGTTACATATCAAAACAATGGATGCACAGTATGCACATATTTGTATTAGAGGAAATGCAGTGTCTACTGTTGAAGCACATAATTTAGTAATGCTTTTAGTGACACACACGTCAGCAGAAGATGTACTGGCACGTATTTCAAATGTGTTCATGCTTTCATTTTTTGGTGGACAGCATTGTGTGTATCAGGCTGAACAAGGTGCTAACAAGATTTAAATAATGTTGAAATATATTTTAAACATTAGAGTAACTGCTAGTAGTCAAATAAATTTGATTTTATAATGTTTAATGTGCGATTTATGAGTTTGAGTAGATGAGCGCATAAAAATAAATGCGCTTCTCTGTCATATTCAATGTGGTCTTAACAAGTATGCAATTCATAATGACATGTTTTACTTATTGTGATGCTATATTATTAATGATGAATTTATAAGTTTGCATATTATGGTGGTCATTCTGACCCTGGCGGTCAAAGACCGCCAGGGCGGAGGACCGCGGGAGCACCGCCGACAGGCCGGCGGTGCTCCAATGGGGATTCCGACCGCGGCGGTAAAGCCGCGGTCGGACCGGCACCACTGGCGGGCTCCCGCCAGTGTACCGCCGCCCCATTGAATCCTCCACGGCGGCGCAGCTTGCTGCACCGCCGCGGGGATTCTGACCCCCCCTACCGCCATCCAGATCCCGGCGGTCCGACCGCCGGGATCCGGATGGCGGTAGGGGGGGTCGCGGGGCCCCTGGGGGCCCCTGCAGTGCCCATGCCACTGGCATGGGCATTGCAGGGGCCCCCGTAAGAGGGCCCCTACATGTATTTCACTGTCTGCTGCGCAGACAGTGAAATACGCGACGGGTGCAACTGCACCCGTCGCACAGCTTCCACTCCGCCGGCTCGATTCCGAGCCGGCTTCATCGTGGAAGCCTCTTTCCCGCTGGGCTGGCGGGCGGTCTGAAGGCGACCGCCCGCCAGCCCAGCGGGAAAGTCAGAATTACCGCCGCGGTCTTTCGACCGCGGAAAGGTAACCTGACGGCGGGACTTTGGCGGGCGGCCTCCGCCGCCCGCCAAGGTCAGAATGAGGGCCTATGTGTGTTTTATTAACTACAATATTAATGCATCTATATTTTTGGTGCTATCATAACTAGGCCTGCAGAACTCCTATTCGCAGTCACATAAAAGTGATGAATCATTATGTTTTTTTCTAGCATGAAATGTTTCGTTAGGTTGTTCCTATGAATAGTACAGGGTTCCTTTGTTTCTAAATGACCTTGGTTCCAGAACATTTAGGCCTGCTGACTAAATGTGAAGTGAATTGTTTCTATCGACATGTACTTTCACACGGAAAGAAGATGAGTCCATTGTATACCCTGGGAACAATTCATCTTGTTGCAAGCTGATAGAAAATTGTAATTGACTGTTTGATTTACACGGAAGAAGGAGATGACTGCAGAAAAATACTGAAATCTGAAAAAACTTTGCAATTTCACTCTGATTTGTGTTTAGACTCTGATTGGATATTACTCCTTTTGCGTGATGTGGGACCACTGAGGTGTCAAATTGGAAACATTTGTGTACTTTATTATAAGGAAGGACTTCATAGGTTTCAGTTGGTTGTCTTCTGGTTGTCCCCTAGAACTGTTCTCTGAGCAGCTTGTGTTCTGCACTTTCCCTGATGGTGCTTCTAATGGATTTTGCTGATGATCTACATGCTTTGCTGACAAAGAAATCCCTTGAATGCTGACCCTAAGAGAGGTATATCGTCCATGTTAATGCTATTTTCCTTGACATGCTCTTTTTCCAATAGAAACTAGCATGCTGACACCTATCTATTTTATTTTCCTAGTTAGTTCCACTTAGCACGAGATGGATTATTTTCCAAATTAATTTTTTCTCCTTTTTGTCTTTTGTCCACATGTGTTAGTCTGTTCCCACACATGCGTGTCCTAATTTTGGTTAGTCTAGGAACAATTCATGTCCAGCCCTAATTCTTAATTCCTGCTTAATTTGATTTGTCAAAGTCAACACAGTCTGATTTGCAATATGTTTCTATTGCTCAGATTATAATTCTAATGATATGTATTATTCTTTGTGAATGCTTAATGGTGTTTGTGCTAAATAGATGAAAATTCTTTTGCCGTTTTGGGCAACCAAAGGAATTGATTTATCTTTACAATTTGATTCTGCGCACAGTTTATGGGACTTTAGCTTTGTGGATGTAAAATAAAGCCTTGAAACGTTTACTGATTGGAGTTTTCCTTCTGGGGCCACATTGGTCATAGTGTCTAAATTTGTTACAGTGGGATTAAAATGTTTGTGTATGGGTAACCACACTCTTTACTGGGTCAAAAGGTCTGTCGTCCTTGGTGAAGCATCTTGATTCCTGTGAAGGATGAGAAAATGCAATAACACTACCTTTCATTGCACTTGCTACTGAATAGAGAACTATGCAAAATCTTAGGTTGAGCCAAATACCACAATGATTTCCGTGCGCATCAGAACAAACGGATCATCACAATCCCTGTGCCTCAGTTTAACAAACATGTGGTGCTGCCAATCTACGTATGTAGATGCTGCTAAAATATAGCTGACCCATTTTTAAAAGTCTTGCCTGTGAGAGGAGATTATTGATACTTCTATCCAAGTACTCAGACTGGTGCACTTTACTGAATTATTATGACCGAGCTTTAGACATTCGAATAATCCATTAGGTTGCGGATTCTGCCATTATTCTAATCTCCACATTGCCTCTGTATGAAAATGAACAAAATTCTATGTCCGATTTTACATTGCCGGACACCACAATGGTGTGTAAAACAACCCTGTGTGCCAGACGGTATACTGTCTAGCAACAAAGAGCACTATTGTCCCGGCAGAAGCAAAATTAGCCCAAATGTCGAGGCCATTTAAATGCAGGTATCAATGCCAATATGCTATACAGTTCAATGTTCTTTTACCCCAGGATACCTCCACTATGGTACTCTGGAGGGGAATGGGTCTGTTCCTGTATGGGCACCAGGAGATGGCGGACTGGCTGCACAGCTTGAGATTTCCACCATAAAAACAGGCCAAGTGCTAGCTGGTAAGCCTTGTGTTACAGAGAGATGCAGAAGCGGGGCACCCGTCTCTCATCGTGATACTTCAGTGTTCACTCCCCTGCTTCTTCTCTGATCACCCACAGACACAACTTCGCTCATGCATGTGTGGGCGCATGCGCCGCTGCATTGATTTTCGGCTGCTTCCGTTTCCAGGCTGGAGGAAAAAGCCATCTTAACAAGCGAGCTAGAGGGATGTAAGCTAGGTGGTGTAAGGGCAGCGGGGCTCTGGCTACGATGAGAGATACATTGTTTGGTTCCATGTAAAAGCCTAAAATGCAAAAATATAGTTTGCAAAATACTGACTGCACAGTGTATACTTCCAAAATCTGGATGCAACAAAATATAGCCATATAAATATTCTACCTGTAGCTAAAACATAAATTGCCCCCGCATATTTTATGACAGGGTTATTTTATGATTCTAACTCAGTTCTTGGCAACTTTGTGTTCAGTGCTTGCTAGTGTGTTCAGGTCAACATTTCTGTATAGATTAAGGGCCAGATGTAGGAAAAATCCAATTTGCGAGTTGCAAATTGCGAGTCATTCCGACTCGCAATTTGCAACTCGCAAATTGGTATGCAGAACGGTGTCTCAGACACCGTCTGCAACTCGCTATGGGGTCGCAATGACCCACCTCATTAATATTAATGAGGTGGGTCGCTAATTGCGGCCCCATAGCGAGTCTAGGCACTCGCAAACATGGAGGCCTGCTGTAGTCAGCAGACCTCCATGTTCGTGACTGCTTTCAATAAAGCAGTTTTTTTTTTTTTTAAGTGTAGCCCGTTTTCCTTAAAGGAAAACGAGCTGCACTTAAAAAAAAAAAAGAAACCTTTAGTTTCGTTTTTTTTTCAGGGCAGGCAGTGGTCCCTTGGACCACTACCTGCCCTGAAAAAAATGTTTTGGGTCCATTCACAAACTGGAAGGGGTCCCATAGGGACCCCTTCCAATTTGCGAGTGGGTTACCATCCACTTGAAGTGGATGGTAACTGCGATACCCTTTGCGACCGCATATGCGGTCGCAAATGGTATTGCATTCCATTCCGAATCGCAAATAGGAAGGGAATACCCCTTCCTATTTGCGATTCTGAAATGCATATTGCGAGTCGGTACCGACTCGCAATATGCATTTCTGCATAGCAAAGAGGCATTTGCACCTCGCAAACGGCGATTTTCGCCGTTTGCGACGTGCAAATACTTTGCTACATCTGGCCCTTACTTAGGTAATGTTGAAGTTTTGTCAGTTTATATTTTGTATTCTATGTTTTTGTGAAATGTGTATTTGCAGTTTATGTTTTCATATGACGCACTGACCAACCCTGCACTCAGTCGCCCATGGATGGCAATTCACTGAAATGCCAGGGGTAGCAGAAGTGACATCACATGCCCTTTTGACCTCCACTTTCACTCATGCAGATACACACAAATTCACACTTACATACACTCTCACATAATCACAGTCTCACCCGCAAGCACGTACACAACAGACATTTAAAAGCATTTGTTACTTCCCTCAGCTGCCATGAAAGGGCTTATTCCAGCTAAATGTACTCCATTTTTGTTACACTAACAGGGAATAACATTATTATTCATTCTTAGTGTAATAAAACTTTGACAGAAAAATGAGCTGCCATTGTTCCTAGCACTGAATTTCCATCCTCTGCAGTCAGGTGTCGCGAAGGCAGTGCCAGGGGGAGCAAAGGGCAAGTCAGGGGTCACAGCTGCGACCCCTGGTGACCCCTAATTGACATCCATCAAGTTGTCTAGCCCAGACACCCCAGGGTACATGGCTGCATACTAGTGGCAGCTCACGGTGCACAGAAGGAGCGGGGGGCCATGCAGGGGGGTGATAGGGAAATAAAAGGCAGCCACAGGCTCCCAGCCTGCTCTGAGGCCAATCCTGACGCTGCTCAGAGCAGTGTCAGGATTGTCTGGGAGCGCTGTGTTGCTGGGCTGGAGAGAGAGCCCTGTGCGCATGTGTGTTTGGCTAGCCCAAGAAGGCCAGCCAAACACAATGCTTGTCACCCCTGTCACCCAACCCCTTTTACAAAAAAACGATAATAAACATAGTTCATTATCGTTTTTTAGTAAAAGGTTTGCAGCTGCCACTGCTGGCGGGCAGGGTGGGCGGCGCTCCTTCGCCATAATGGAGGAGCCTCCCCTGCTGCGTATGTGTCCGACAATCCGGCAATTCTAGGTGCAAAATGTAATTTAATTCTAATGTACGCAAAAGAAGTACATTGGCTGGAGCGGACCGTGCTCAGAATCTCAGTACTGATTTCAGTTTACAGCTCTTCTGATTAGCATCATAGGTAACCCTATCCTCTGTTCTAACGCCTCAGAACCCCCGTCTTTTATATACTTTCTAAAGTCAGATGAGATGCAGCTGGTTTTCTTCATCAGCATGAAAGAAGGCTGACTTACAAATGAAATCACTTCCAAGAATTTCTAGATGGATGAACTCCAAGTCTGCCAGTTTTTGTCTTTATTTGAGCTAGATAGACATATCTATACTTGAGACAGAAAAATAATGTTTTGTGCACCTTCAAAGCAAAAATTCAGGTGGCATGTGTTAATTCCTTCATGACCAAAGTATTTAGCATCAGTAAGACAAATACATAATATGCAAGATTAAACACATTCTTTCTTTACAGGTACATCTATTTTACATTTGTTTTAAGACCATTTCTGTGTCTCATTGTACAGTGGTTTCCAATTTTAATCAAACGAATAAAAAACTAAGAAGCATATTTTTGAGAGGCTTGGCCCGCCTCAGCGTCACATTTTTTTGACACTCTGGCAGTGCATGCTTCTCAACCCTATCTTGCGTGGCTATGTATGGCCTCATAGATATGGAGTAAGACAAAGCAGTGCAAGTCACTGTGTTGCATTACTCTGTGCCAGGGACTCGTTCAATGGAAATTGCAGATGGCTTTCTCATGCAACAGCCATGGATTTTGACGCAGCCCCAGAGTTACCTAATTACGTAAACTTGGGGAATCGCCAAACCCTACGCCTCCCCACAACAGGCCTACTGAGGAGAAATATTTTTATTTCTCCTGTTTTTTTCTCAGCACACATGGAAAGAGGAAAACACCAATCGAGATTGCTTTCTCTTTCTGACTTCCACCCTAGGTGAAATTAGTGTCTTACACCTGCATAGCTAGCCATTACGCTAACTGGTGGAAATAAAACAATTATGGTGCATCTACAATGCTGAACTTTTTTATTCGACAGCAGCCTACTTGAAGCAGCTCGGGCCATGTAGTACAGCTATGTAGAGAGTTTACTGCCAGAGGGAGACGGGGAAAGCCACCTGTATTTACAGAATAAAATGCAGATGATAGTGCTTATCTCAAAATGGACGGTGTTTTTTCCAAAAGAACTCTGAAAACTCAGACCCTTGTTACCAGTTTGGTGGTCCTGAGACTACCAAACCCGCGGTGGTGGTCAAACCACCCCAATCATGGCTGTCCAACCACCAGATTATGATCCTGGCAGTCAGACCGCCTCAGCCGGGATCACTTCTCCTGATAGGTTGGTGGAGGTCAAAGCCGTGGTCAGCCACAGTGGAGCAGAGTTGGGCACCGCCATGCTGAGCACAACTTTCCTTTCCACCAGCCTTTTCATGGCGGGGTCCCCGTCATGAAAAGGCTGGTGGAAAGGCAGTAATGGGGCCCCTTGTGAGCACCCTTGGAATGCGCAGTTTCACATTCCAAGGGTACTGTGTGCGAAGGCGTTGGGCTCGGCTCCCTCAGCCAATACTACTGCACTCTTTCCACCGGGCTGACCTGCAGGAATGGTGTGATACAATGTTTCCACTGGTCAGCCCAGTGGAAGCCTTGCAATACGATGGAAGTGAGGGGGCTGCCTTGATGGCCGCCTCATCACCTGAGTATTGGAGTTGTGGTATTTCAACTGCCCAACTCCTAATCAGGCCTTTAGAATGTTATGATTTACGGGGTATGCAGTGCTGTGTATCCATGCTTCGAGTTCAAATTGTATTACAGAAATTCATGATTATTATTGTTTATTGAATCACTTCTTGTGTTTTTTCCTGAATGATAAAGGGATTGAGTGAACCTTGTTAGCGTTTTCCACCATGTTTACCGCAGGCTATACAAATGCTACTGGCACACCACACTGTTTCCCAAGGATAAACAAGCATCAAAACTGCTATCTGAACATCCAGTCACTGCAGAAATAATAAATAAACCTCCCCTCGAAAGCCACATTTCTCTGGCATACAACTATTTCTTAATGACCTGGCATTGAAAATAGAGGGGATTGTTGAAAACAATATATTTTCTTTTCACAAAACAGCAGTAATTGAGCAATGCAAACAGACAGTGCTTTGGTGAATTATGTATAGCCATTACGTCTTCTGGATCAGTCCTCCTTTGCTAGCATTCTGATTTGAGGTGATGTGTTTTACTGTTCAGCTTTGCAACAAACATTATTGTAACATATACAAAGTGTGACTGCAAAATGCCACTGTGACCCATTTACATTGCTCTGCTTCTTCCCAACATTTTCCATAGCCCCAAACCAGTGGCATCTGCATCTCAAACACTCTGTCATTGCTACTGTCAGAGGCCTCATAAATGCATTTGATCCATGAGTATTGGAAGCACATTTATGCTTTGCAGGTCGCACTCTGGTTTTGCAGCTCTCTTAAACCTGAGTTTCGTTCAAACAGTAACATCTCCCTTGGTGGTTGACCACACCAATCCTGGAGCTGCTCTCATGCTGTTTTTAGTATGAAAGAAGTGACAGAATTGGTTTGAGCAGGCTAACCGAGCACTCCCATTAACGCCATTGGCCTGTGCATACAATCCCCCCACAGTATAACACCACTGGAATTGGTGCAGTCTGAGGTGCACATGTTGGGCTAGCTGTCGTAAGACAGCTGGCCAATCAGACATGTGCACTCCACATGGGAAACACCCGGAAGAATGAGTCCGGAACCACAAGGTTGTGAAAACCGAAAGCGAAACAACTCCCTGGTTTTGGTACCTTAACCACGCATGTCTGAACAACGTACATGCATGGTTAGGATACAGAAGGGAGTCAGAGTGGACGCTGTGAAGGAGGAGGTAAGTTGGGCTGGGACTGGGGCTGTTTTGGGGGGTGATTAGGGTTTGGGGGGTGATTAGGGTTTGGGGGGCAGAGTTTAGGTTTTAGGGGCGGGGTGGGGTGGGGACTTGGGATATTTTTAGTTTTTGGGGTGGGGTGGGGGACTAGGGTGATTAGGGTTTAGTGCGGGGTCAAGGTTTAGGTTTAAGGGGTGGGGTGGGGGCCTGGGGTGGAAGCATGCTGGGTTCTGCATGGTGATTGGTAATGCCTTTACCAGGAATGCGTTTACAACGGTAAAATTGTTGTAAACGCATTCATGGTAAAGGCATTAGTGTTTAGAATGAAGTAGTTGTTCCGACCTCGTTGTTGAGCCACAGGTAGTTTAGGCACCTGCGGTTCCGACATATAACCCACTCCGCACTGGCACACTTCGCAAACGCAAGTATCATGCTGCTGCCACCAATCAACCCCACCCCCACACTTGCGCTAACTGCAGGGGCCGGAGGCACATATATTAAACTGGTAATTTTATTAATTTACATTTACCTGCTGATGGGGCAATGGTACTTTGCCCTTTAGGAGGTACCGCCCTGCCACTGTGTGTGTATATTTCTATCTATCTATCTATAGATATATATATCCTTCCAATGTACACGTTGGTCCACGCCCTGCACGGCAGACTGAAGTGGGATCGCAAACTCCCTGTATTTTACACCACTCTTCGTCCCTTTAAAAGAAACGCCTCCGTCACGCGATGTCTCCATCAAAATTAGTTTATTAGGCAGTCAGTGAGTGTTTATCTTGCCTAAGAAACTAATTTTGATGGAGGTATCTCGTGACTGAGGCATTTCTTTTAAAGGGACAAAGAGTGGTGATATATACTGTGACTCCATGGGGGCTAATAAAGGGTTTGTGAACAACCACTTGGTACGTTTAAAAAATTCAAACCCTTTTTTTGGCCATGATTGTGGATTTGCAACTCTGTTGCAGTGCTCAGCTTATCCCACCCCGCCCCCCGTGAGAAGTTGCAATGGAATTGCGACTCCAGCTGACGGAGTGAAAAAAAAAATATAGATATATTTACACATACTCTCTCACACAGTAATGTACACCACTCACAGACACTTTCAGTCTGTCAGTCACAGAGCTATAAATACAGTCATACAGTCACTCACATGCACAGTCATACACTGATGAACCCACACAGAGATCCAGACCAAACACACTCTCCAACACATCCACATATGCACTCATATAGTGGGGCATGCACTTACACACCCACTTACACACTGATGAACTCAATCGCAGACCCACGTAGACACGCATGCACCCACTCACAGACCCTCTCCTGCTCCCACTTACAGATCCACTCATACACTCATGCACCCACTCCCACACCCACTGAGAGACTTATGCGCTCACTCATAGACCCACTGAGAGACTGACACACTCACTCACAGATCCAGTTTGACACTAACACACCCATTCAAATACCCACACCCGCTCCCACTCACAGGCCCACTCATATACTCATTCACCCACTCGCACACCCACAGAGAGCTATGCACTTATTGATAGACCCACTGACAGACTGACACATGCAGTCACAGACCCACTTAGACAGTCAGGCACCCACTCACAGACACAGTCAGGCACCCACTCACAGACACACTCCTGCTCACACTCACAAACCCACTCACACACTCATGCACCCACTCACACAACCACTGAAAGACTTCTGCACTCACTCATACACACAGTCAGAGACTAATACACCCACTCACATTTCCATTTTGACACTCACACACCCACTCACCAACCCACTCCTGTTCACACTCACAGACCCACTCATGCACCCACTCACACACCCACTTAGAGGTATGCACTCATTGATAGACCAACTGAGAGACTGACACATTCAGGCACAGACCCACTTAGACACTCCTGCACCCACTCACAGACACACTCCTGCTCTCACTCACAGACCCACGCATACACTCATGCAGCCACTCACACACCCATTTGAGAGACTTATGCACTTGCTCACAGACCCACTCAGACACTGACACACTCTCTCACAGGTCCACTTTGAGACACATGCACCCACTCACAGACTTACTCCTGCTCCCACTCATACACTCATGCACCCATTCTCAAATCCACTGTAAGTTATATACTCATTCATAGACCATTAAGAGACTGGCACAGTCAGTCACCGATCCACTTAGACACTCATGCACCCACTCACAGGCCCAGTGGGACCATCATACATCCCCTCACAGAACCACTTAGACCCTCACACACCCACTATCAAATACAGGCAGACACTCTCACACCCAGAGACACCCTCTCACACACTATCAGACCTAGTCACACACAGCCAGGCATACATATACACACTGCAATTGGTTGGCAATAATCTGTTGCAGACACCATTTTATGAACCAGGGAACTGTCCTGGGGGATGGAAATAGGGATGTCACGTAGGTTCTCATTATCCTAATGAGGCTACTGGATTTGGGTGGCAGGATCACATAGATTGTGGGGTACTAAGTACAGTTCAACACCATGTGACGCCTGTCGGGCTGATCCATATTTTCCAACCAACAAGCAGCCCCTCAGAACACTGATTGTAGCAACCAGATGCATGACAATAAAGACTCCTCAGGGGAATCGTGGGCGATCAGATCTCATCCTTTTCTCTCAGTTACATTAGTCTCATACGGGGAAAGACGTACAGAGGCAAAATTTAGTTAAATAAGGGTTTATTGAAGTAACTGCATCTTAGATAAAATGGCATGTATTGCAATAACTAGGATGATATAACACAATATAAGCAAGATTGTGACAAGGAGAGTGAAATCCAGAAACAGTCCCACCATACTGTCACTAGGAATGTTATATAGTTTTCCTACATAAGCTATGTTAGAGCACAGCATAATAAACCCTAATCCACCCTTCAGGTTTCCCCCCTGGGAAGACATCATCCCACATACCTGAGCAAGGAAGCCTGCAGTTTAGAGAGACAATTAGAATATGTACGTTTCTGTGAATATTGGAGACACAGCGTACCACTTTTGCCTGCAACCCTATCTGACTGCAGCCTTGAGGAAAGCACAGAGTGCAATGCTAAGAACATTATGCTTTCTTAGGTGAAGGAACAAATAGATAGAGAAAATAAAACAACACCGCAAATGTGGCTGTTGCTAGAAAAAAAAAGCGATGCTGAAGAAAAACGTAACTGGGCTCAAGTGCACAACGGCAGGCCTAGTTTGCTAAAATCATGTGTCTAAAATATAGCTAAAATAGCTGTACAACAGGGGTAAGAACTATTGAAGGGGGTCAGAGTAGAGGTACTCTGACCTCATGGAGACTATTGTAGGGTGTGTGAGAGACCCTTTGTTAGCTTTAAAAAGATTAAAGCCCTTTGTTATAGGCACAATCGCCGAGTCGCGACTCAGTCGCAGCACTCAGCACGACCCACTTGCATAAGGTTGAGATGAAGTCACGAGTTTGAAATTTTAAAAAAATATATAAACTAGGTTTTTAACCACAATTAAGTAGTGTATAGGAAGTAGGGTGGCTCTAAGAAGAACCTTTGTGTTAATTGTGTGTATATGATTGACAAACATAAGAATGGATGCAGAGTTTGAAGTTACTCAGAAGCACCCTTTTGTCTTCATTTGTAATGTGAACACCATCTCTTCTATATATTTCTGGTATGGCAAAGCGTAACTTAATATTATGAATACAGCCCATGTTCTGGTATCTGAAGTATGCTGAAGCAGTTTTAATAACATGTTTCCTGACTTTGTAAATTTGTGCACATAACTGATTTGACAGCTTCTATTTCTGTCATTGGCATATCTTAGAATACACCAACAAAGTGTGAGGGAAAAATGACATCAGTCGTGCAAAGGTATTCTTCTTTATGATTTCCATTCGTACGCCAGTGAATTTGCCTAGGTCATTACCACCGTAGTGCACAATCATGGGGTGAAAGGGCTGACTATCTCTAATGCTTTCAGCCAATGGAAGCAATTGCTGCCATTTTAACCCACTCTAGTCAAACCGCATAGTGTTCAAATTAGGCAAACCCAGATCCTTGCTAATGCCACTGTTTCTAGCTCACTCACTAGTCCAAAAGACATAGCTATGTCCCACAATCCACACTCTGAACAATTTGAAAAGTAAGAGCAGTAACACTCAGGAGACAGCTGCAGGTGAATGAAGCAGTTTTCAAAATGTGAGGTGTTTAAAATGGAGGGACGCACCAGTCTTAAAATAAAACAAAAAATTGGTTGGACATTTAAAATTCATTGGTAGGTAAAACTAGGTAGTTAGGTAGAGTATTGATGTAGTAGATCTCTGACTGGGTGACATTATTTCACAAAGAAGGTATGGCATTTTGGATAAGCTTAGAATCAGTAACAGTCAGCCACACCTGCTACAGAAGAAATTGAAAGCTAGTTTGCTGCTTGCAGACAGTGCTGTGAAGTTTTGAAGTATTGTTGCATTGGAGTGTTCTTAAAAAGGTTGCAATGGCAGCTGAAGTGTAAGACTATTGGGGGGAAGGGAGGTTGCATTGAAGGACAGTGAAATTGTGGAAAAAAACTGTTTTTGGTAGAGTATGAGTTGGAAACCATCATTTTTTTCCAAGACAGTATAATAAGTGTATACTTTATGTGCATGCAAATTCATTGAAAAACAATCATTAGTTCATCTATAAACCCCCGGTTGGAGTCATGACTCCCTCGCAAAGTTACACAGGGGCCCACACTGAGAGCTGCAACAGAGTCGCTACTCCAGTAGTATGCACTAGCAAATTGCCATTCTTCACAGAAGGTAAACAAGGTGATAAAAGGCAGCAACCATTCAGATGTTGGGCAGTAGAAAATAAATATGAAGGACATTTTTTGATTTTTTAACCACCACAATAGCACTCAGAACAAAGTTGAAAAGGTTGCCATTAAGGTTCTCTTGGTGTAAGAATGGAATTACAATCTTATGCTGAGGTTTCAAGCTCACAGAAAGAAAAGACTACAAAAGACATTGCAAAACTATTTTAACTATAAGCGACAACTATTCAAGAGGTATGTAACAGTACATATGTTACAACATATGGATAATCACAGATGTGTGCATAAATAGGATGGGAAAACTATCTGTAAGATACAGAAAGGTATACAGCATGAGAGTGAGAGTGACAGGTATTGCAGCTGGTATTTAAATGTATAGCAAGACATTTATTGTACGACAAAATAAGGAATGCTACTTGATTGCAAACTGTGATTTTGCATACTATTACATGTTTACAAAGGCAACTTTACTTTCTGTTTCTAAATATCTTTAAAATAATTTCAGTATGTTTTTAACTAAATAAGTAAAATGTAAATGATGGTATATCTAGGCTATAAATTGTATAAGGTAAGAGTTAAACTTTGATTTACTAGTTTCTCACTTCAGTAGTGTAAGATCTAATTTGTAGGGCACAAAGGGTCTAAGACCTGGTGGGCACCACTTTGGGGATCAATACTCACTCAAGCAGAGGCAACAGCAAGGGCTAGGCAGGGTCAGGCAGGTCCATTTGCTGCTAGCCATCTGGATAATTGTATAGAGGCCTCTGCAGGCTTGTTGTGTCCCTGTAGCTCTCAAAGGAGGTTAGACAGCTGACCACTTGAGTCACTCTGGGTAGCCTGTGATAAAGGCAAGCAGGTCCACTTTTACTTCTGCAGGCAGAAAGGCAGCCCTTCCAGCAGCAGAGCAGTCTATCTAGCAGCAGCTGAGAGCTTCTTCTGAATCTTTCAAAAGTCAATGAGTGTTCTGATGAGAGGTTCTGATTATACCATTTTTATATCTGGTGGGAGTCTTTGTGTGGGGGTCATTCCTTCATCTACCCTCAAAACAGGTTCTGATCAGTTTTTCCCCTTCCCCTAGTCCTGGCTCTAAACTGTCTAGGGTGACAAAGGCAAGGACAGGCCTGGGGTAAAGTTCCTCTGTATGTGCTACAGGCAGAGCCTTTTGGATCATAATCAGGGTGGGGTACAGCTCCTCCTCACCCATCCTGCCAGGAAACCCTCTCCCCTCACACCTAGGCCTCTTTTATTCCTAGATCTGGCAGCAATACACAAACTCCAAAAGTGGAGTCATTCACAACCTTGTGACCCAAGACACTAGCAAAAGGGCATAGCTGTTTTGATGTTTCTTAAAGGGACAATAAAAATCCAACTTCACCATTAGAGAGAATTCTAAACTACAATTCGTTTAAGTGTAAACAGCATATCTCTATCTACTTCCAATCTGATGTTAGCAGTCATGAAGTGAAATAAGGAAACCCAGTAGTAATCTATGGAATGGATAGCCTTACAACAGTGGAAAATTACTCTAGGAGTTTTTTTCTGTTTATTTGTAATTTGATTTGTTTGAGACATTTTACATTTATTCAGTTCCCCTCTTTGCGAGGTGGGAATGTTATCAAACAACTATTATATTACACCTAATTGCAATCTGTTGGACTGTGGCACACATTGGCACCATGAAGAAAACCTGTGGCAAATACATCTGCTCACATCTGAGCCAGACTTGTAGAAAATACATTGTGGTGCGGGTTGATATGCATATAAACATTCACATTTTGGATGTTGAAACCATTGACACAAACATTTGATATTTATACTTTCTAAGTAGTACATTATGAAAAAGGAAATTTCTTTGCCATATCTCTATATTGAATTTTGTGAAACATCAACAAGCAATGAAGTCGGATCACTCAGAAACTAGTGCATGCAATTCCAGCACGTTCTGGTTCCCAGCTGAAGACTACACCATAAATATATAAGTAACAAAATTAGGGCTTGTGTTATATATGCCTGCATAATAACCACAGGAGTGCATCACTGTAACACTAACAATGACCCTTCGAGTGCACTGTGGTGTAGGTGTAATTGAAGTACTAAGACTAACATTGAAACTTAAGTATGAAGCCTGGCATCATGCAATGGGCTACTGCATAATATCATCCTTCCTCAGAGTACGAACCCCTTCTGGGCATCCACCATCCTGACCTGCGCATTTCCATGTCTGATCTCCCACTACAATGTGTCTGCTGCTCAGGGAGGGGTGTGTCTGATTAGGTTCCAGTTTTTCCAGGTAGGTGTCCAAGTCAGGGCAGTACATGTCTCTGCCCCCACTAGCAAGGGGACCAGACATGACGTCGATCTCTGCATGGACTAGTTTACAGAGATCCGACTCTACCTTTTCAATACGTTGCCTCGTCAGCAAGCGTAGGGCCTATTAAAATGTAGCTTTGAGTGACAGTGCTCCTAACCCTGCTGTTTATGGTCCTTTATTATCACTTACCAACTCGAAGATGAATGCAGGATCTGAATTATCAGAGGCCACTGATGCTGCAGTTCAGTCATCCTGATCCTGAGTCATGACATCATACTTCATAAGCACCCAGGTAAAGGATGCTGTTTAAGGCTCATCCACAAGAAATTTCTTCAAGTAAATATTATACCTCTAGACCAGTTAGAACCAGTACTTCTTTACCGTTCCCATTTTCACTGTGACCACTGTTCATGTTCTTGGCTTCATCATGCCTCTGGGGCCACATCTGCTTTCATAGAACACGTGATTTGATTGAATAATTTTGAATACTGTAACGTTTGTACTTGCTTCCTTGATTTCCATGCTGCTATAGAGTTTCTGTAAAACATCTATATATGTCACATTCAAATAATTCAGCAGTCTTCACTTGAATCTGGGAGATTTTCCCTCACACTTTGTTCTCCCAACATCCCACTGCTGGCGAAGTGAGCATGGGACTTGTGGATAAAAAGGGACTCTATTTGAGGTTCTTACAAATGTCATGGTATATTTACTCTTGAAGAACTCGTGATTAGCACATAAGATCAGAGTTCTTCAATCATTTCTATTGTAAGAGCTACTTCTGATGACAGAGATTCATCCAGGGCTATCGCCTGTGCAGAAATTATAGATCAAGCAGTTTACGTTTTGCCTGTGGAGTTCCCAGTTCCAGCTACAATATGCAAATAGCATTAACAGCACAAGGTCTAGAATGGGAAATATTTTCAAGTGGGAGTAGCATGAGAGGATACCTTCCATCAAGCTTTGGACGGGTACCACACCCTGTGGTGACGTAGACAATGAGATAGGCAATGACATCGGTGCCCCACCCCGTGCTGACGTAGGCCCTTACATAGATGTAGGTGTGTCACGTGGGTTGTGACATCATGGGGGCACGTGTTAGTCATGTGCCAGGGTCCTAGCCCCTGTGTCTAGGTCTATGGGCTGTGTAAAAAGAGGGTCTTGCTGATGTGCAACCTGTTTCAGAGCCTAAAAGGACAAGTCTGGACATGTCATACATTCAGGACCAAGTGGCTCCTTGGAGGCTTCCTCACAGGGCGGAGCATTGGGAGTGTAAGGCCAAACCACCACACTGCTGGCTAATTCAAAAAGAGGGGCTTGGCAAATGCTGCAGAGGTCGTGACATATGGTCAGCGTTACGTGTAACCCCTCAACGTATCAGAGCCATCAAGACGAGTATATGACCGATATGTGTTGTAGAGGGGTACGCCCTTTTTTGAACCACTGAATACATATAAGGAGCCAGCTAGAGCAGCATGCCAAACCGTGAACCATTGCTGAAATAGGTTGTCAAGGCAATATGAAGAGATACATTCCACTCACCAGAAAAGCCGCCTCCTCAGGGGCCCAGAACACTATCAATAGATATTATCAGACCCTAACACCGCTGGTGTTGGATGAGAATGCACAGCAGGTTGCCCCTAAAGATGGGGGTTCCGATGTTACGGGTTTTTGAGAGGAACTTTGCGAGCGGCTTGAAAAGCTCAGCCTCAAGGACTTGCCACAACTGATATCCCGATTAAGGTTGACAGCAGCGGCAGTGAAACCTCGAAAGATTAATTAAATGATGCAATCAACTTCAGCGACACTGAAGATGATGAAGAAGGTATAGCACCACCTAATTTGCCAGTCTATGAAGACATGGGATTTCAGGAGGGCCCTGATCCAGAGGCAGTCATCGTACAACTGGCAAGTGTAGACTCCGAAACTGCTGATACACCAATGGACCTATGCGAGTCGCAAGATTTCAGAGCAGCCGCTGAGTGTAGGTAAAATGCTGAGGTTAGTAAAAAACTAGAGATAATTATTGTGTATACGTTGACATCAGTCTTTTAACTAATAGTGTGTCTTTTGCTTTCTGTTTGAACCATAGAAAACAACTGCAAGAAGAGATGCTATAGAGGGGTCTACACCAAAGGTTAACAACATAATTATTAACTTCTTATGCTGTTCCAGACATTCTGAAACTATTACAAGCCAGAACAAAGAGCTGCGTAAGAAATGTGTTTACACCTACAATAGCAGCGATTTTTAAATGGAAACTCCAGGCGTACCTTATGATGCCATATGGCCTGTTTAAGATTTTGCGACAACCGTTGTGAACACAGGTGTTAAACGTGACTATTATAACCTGTGTTACGGGCATAAAATTAAAGAGCCACAGCAGGAGGCTCACGACTGTCTATACAAATTGTACACTGTAGGAACAATTCAACACATATCTAGCCCGTTAGACCCACACAGAGTATATAATTTGTTAAGGGTGGTGTACGGGTTGTCAGCTGTGAAGAAAGGTGTCCACGCTGATATGATTAGGGCCTTTGCAGCCAATGAGATCCAATACGCTGTTGAGCCCTCCACAAAACTCAAATGTATGCAGGGGCTGTGCACCTATTTTGACAAAAGCTTGATAGAAAGGATCATAGAAAGACAAATGCGTGGTATTTATAATAAAAATAGAAGAATGAGGTCTTCAGCACCACAAAAGTTGTTTAAAAAAATAAAATACAGTGGCCGTGGATAGCAGACCATAACGGTGTTATTTAACGTTACATACTTACTCAAATTTAGGATGAGAATCAGAGTGTCGCAGTGCAAGATGTCTATGAGTTACACTCAGGCTACATCTGTATCAGGAGATTGACATATGTGCTGGTTAAAGGAAGAATTGCTGAAATACACCCTTTGACTCTGCGTTATCTGAACCTTTCAAAACCACCGGCTATGTTGCAGTGCGACAGCCCAGTGTGTATCGCCAACTGGTGTATCAACACATGGCTACCGGCAAAGGATAGATACTGCAGCACATACAAAGACTGTGTGCGTGAGTTAAGACTTTCACCACTGACCGGGCTACAGCGTGCTTTGTAACTTATGACTGAAGATTATTTCACAAATAAAGGTTCTGTGTTGTCCGACCTAGAAGGGTATGAACTGTTGAATGCTGTCAGTATCCTGAGCGTCCAGAGTTATAGGCGGGGGGAGCGGGAAGTCATGTCTAGAGCTATTGAGTGTATAGCTATAAATATATCAAAACTTGCGACGCTGAGACCTAGTAAAAGGAACGGCTCTGAGTAATATGTGTAAGAGGTGTCGTACTATAGCTATGTTGTCAAAAGGCCTCACAGTGTCCAGCATAGTTGACAGCGATAAGCTGTGTACCGTGAAATGTTAAGTACACTGTGTTTAGGTTGTGCTGACACACTTTTATTTTTCATGTTTAATAAAACGACCTTACACAAAACAAACGTCTTTCATTTCATGGTTGCGATGTGTGACAGCATGATGGGGCTGGTTTAAGGAAGCTTTATTATGATTCACCAGGGGTTGGAAGCTTTGGAGGAGCCAAAGATCTGTTTAGAAGGGCTCAAGTTGAAAATTAATCTTCAAACCGATCAGGCGAAGTATTCACTCCACAAACCAGCCAGGAGACGTTTTAAGAGGAGGACCAGAGTCATTAGCGCACAGCTAGATTATCAGTGGCAGGCTGACATAATCAGTCTTCAAGATCTAGCAAAGCATAACAATAGCGCAATGTATATATTAACAGTCATAGACGTATTGTCCAAGTATGCATATGCAGATGCATTAAACGATAAAAGTGGTACCAGCGTCACCGCCGCCTTTAAAGTAATCTTCGCGATAGGTTGAGTACTTCAAAAACTACAAACAGATGCTGGAAAATAATTTTTAAACAAACCTTTTCAGAAATTATTAAAGCAGCACGCTGTTCAGCATTTTGTAATGCAAACTGAGGTAAAAGCGGCGGTTGTATAGTGTTTTAACAGAACTTTAAAATCAAAGATGTAGCGATATTTCACAGCCAACAATACCTACAGATACGTGGATGTTCTACAGGCTTTTATAGATGATTATAACACCAGTTACCATAGGACCATCAAAATGTCTCCCAGGGAGGTAACAGCAGATCATTTGTTAATGGTGTGGAGAACTGTGCACGGGAGTCGTCTCACGGCAAATGTCAACAAACCTGTTTTAAAAGAAGGAGATCATGTCAGGGTTTCAAAGTTGAAGGGTGTCTTCACCAAAGGCAACCACAGACATTTAGCAATGAGATATTTATAGTGGAAAGTGCGAAGTTTAAAGAAGGGGTATATATGTACAAGTTGAAGGACTACGATGAGGAAAAGAAATGGGTGCCTTTACAACGAATAGTTAGAAAAGGTGCCCTACGATCCGAACAGGGTTCATAGGGTTGAAAAGGTTCTGAAAAGGAAAGGCTGCAGAGCCAAGAGACAGGTGCTGGTCAAATGGCTGGGCTGGCCCAAGAAATTTAACAGTTGGGTTTTGGACAGCTCGTTGCATGGGGTTGAGGTCGTGCTGCAAGAGCCGAGATGGAGACCTCACCTTTTTAGATTACGCTACCGTTCAACGCCTCGAAGGACATGTTCCCCGACAATCAGATCTCTAATTATACAGTGAAACTGGCTAAACTGGTGGACCTGAGGGGATCCTGGGAGGTGGCCCTAACAGAGATACAGTACCCTAGAACGTATAATACATTTAAAAAGAACAAGGCTACATTTATCATAAAGCTCTCTCAGGACTTCTTGAGCTTCCCCGCGAGTTTCCCATACGGATATTACACCACCGTTGCAGCGGTGGTCGACGCCATCCACAGAGCCACATCCGGCATTAAAGAGTATGCGAATATACATCTGGTGTTGGATGACGTTAGAAGAAAAGTGTTTCTTAAAGCCCCAGAAGTTGGTTACCAGGTTTACCTCTACCAGTAAATTACAAAGGGTTTTAGGGACCGTGCAACATGTGAAAAGACAGGTGGATCCAGACCCTACGTGTCCCGATATTAACGGTGGATTTTATACACTCTATGTGTATAGCCACATCGCAATACCTCAGAGGAAAGGGGATAGTTATTTGCCGTTGTTGAGATGGGCCCCGGTGAAGGGAGAAAATAACATGATGGTTAATATGCAGCAACACAAATTCTACAACCATCATGGTCGATGATGACCAGTCAGAGCTGGTGGCCTTTTAATTACAGGAAAGTTGTTGTTAATCTTCATTTAAGGCTGTGCCGGTGACTATTAGGCCATTTCAATGGGCATCATGAAATCATAGGGGGATCCCTCTATGTACAGGGACTATTATAGAGTTCAGGCCGGCTATGGAGGACCGCCACCTTACTTTCAAGGGGCCCCTGTTATGTATGGGGCCGGATTGGGGGGCTTCTTTTGGAGTTTGTTTAGAAGAGCCATGCCTTTTTTGAGAAGAGGGTCCAAAATTGCAAAACCTCACATTAAAGCGGCGGCTACGAACATAGCCCATGACGTCGTGGGCTCTGTAACGTCGGCTGTCGCAGAGTGTATGAACAAACAGCCCCAGGAAGGAGCTGGGTTGTTGTACAAGGCGCATGCAGGTGTTAAAAGGAAGCGAAGGGCTTCGAGACGCAGGGGCCTGCCAATGCCCCATAAAAAACAGAAGACTTCTTCAAAAGGCCCACACAAAAGAAGAGTAGTAAGGCGGAAGAGATCTTCCAAGAAGAAGGAGAACTCACTTTAGTGCGAATATTTTTTAACTCAGATATCATGGCCTTCGTACACTGTGTTTCAGGTGAATGCACCAAATCTGAGCTAGATTTGTTTCCTCTTAAACCCACACAGACCAGCATCGAGAACAGTTTTTTTTAATGGAAGTATCACCTATAGCCGCTCTGACGCCTCTGGTGCCAATAGAGTTTTATGTGTCGGGGTCCACGGATATGTATTTGGATCTCAAAAACACTGTGCTACACCTCGTCTGCAAAATAACCAAAGCGAACAGCACCAACATCGAGGCTGATGCTAAAGTGGAGCCAATCACCTACCCCATCGCAACCATGTTTAACCAAGTGGACATTAACCTGGGCGATTGACTCGTCACGCAAAGTGATAACATGTAAGCCTACAGGGCATACATAGAGAGTATTCTAAATTACAGTCCCGATGCCATGGGCACACAACTTTCAGCGGGGCTCTTCTACAAAGATACTCAAGAGCATTTTGAGGACATGCCCTTGGATGGGGGCAACAATGTTTTTTTAAAAAGAGCCAGCTTCGTCGCCGGCAGTAGACAGTTTGACCTCCTGGGACGCATACATTTGGACCTTTTCTTCCAAGATAAGCTTCTCGTCAATGGTATAAATCTTAAGATCAAACTCAACCGCAACAAGTACGCATTCTGTCTCATGAGCGGCAATGCAGAGCAGTATAAACTGGTTATATTGTCCGCGAGCCTGTTTGTAAAGAGAGTGAAAGTGTCACAGAGTATCAGACTGGCCCATGCTGAAGCTTTACAACTATTGAACGCCAAGTACACCATTGAAAGAGTGGCACTGAAGATATTCAGCATACCTGCCGGTACTAGATTAATGCAGCAGCAAAATCTATTTCTGGGTCAACTCCCGAAACTCATCATCATAGGGTTTGTGGTCAATAAAGCTTTTAGCAGGTTCTATACCTCTAACCCTTTCAACTTCAAACACTCTGACATCAACTATGCCGCTTTGGTCCAGGAGGGAGCTGTTATACCCGCAAAACCGTTCACTTCAAGTTTTGGAACTTCTAATTTTGTCAGGGAACATCTCAGTCTGGTCTTGACAATGGGGAAATATCTGCCGGACTCAGGAGTCGTTGTTTCAAGAGAGGGTTATGGGGCCGGCTACACGCTGTTTCCGTTCGACCTGAATCCTGACATGGAAGATGGTGACCACTACAACTTGGACAAAGACCAAAATCTAAAAGCTAAAATATGTTTTATACAGGCACTGGTTACCACCATGAACATGGTTGTATTCTCTATATCCAACATCATCATTCAAGTCAATCACGCCTGACAGATCATGTTTGACTATTATTAAAAGATTGTAAAATGGACACTGTGAAGATACGTGACTTCTTAAGCAGACATAAATACGCTAAGAAATACGTTTTAGGTGTATTTCCTAGCGATGGGCTAATGGGGGAGATAGGCCCAGAAAGACCCTGCACCCTAGTCTTTAACACTGACTTGCATTACAAGGGTGGTACACATTGGGCGGCCCTCTTTCTGGATGTAGACAAGGTTATAGTGCTTGACAGTTTAGTTTAGAGTTCCCCTAGCATAACATTTATACAAAACTGATATTCAAATATGTAAAAAAAGCATTGCCCATGGTTGAGTATAACAAGCTGCGTGTACAGGATTCTCTAGCCATCACATGCGGGGAACATGGTATATATTTTATTAGTAAAATGTCCAAGGGTATGACATTTAGAAAAATTTTCAATCTGTATTCCGCCGATCTATTAAACAACGATGGTATTGTTATGAAATATGTGAATGAAAAGACAAGGACAATGTTGAGCGTAGTTAAAACAAAATACAGTGTTTGTCAAAAGTGTAAGGCCTTGCAACACCTCTATTTGTACTGATGGTTGTCCACAATAAAAACATTTTAAACATGAATTCAGACTATGCATTTTTATTCACCCACCACACATTTAAAAAAAGAAGACTGGTGACTGTTGAAAAGTTAAAAGTGTTTATTACAAACAGTTTTCAGCACAAACATGTACACGGGTAAAGAAATATATGAAGCATAAATCTTTCGAGATGCGAAACTCTTAACAAAACTGTACATAGGTTCAACTGTCATGATTACATTAGAGCGATAACTTTGTGTTCATTTTGAACAGTCTCTTTTTAGGCTCCATATGTAGAGTGTTGCGGCTCCTAGATGGTGGTAGCTTAGGAAAGAAAGGCAATGTCGGCACGGTGGGACTCATGGTATTGTGAATTATCATGTTGAATTCCGCAATGGCGCTTAGGAACTGCTCCCATCCTCTAGGAGCATTTACTGTACGTGAGACCTCTGACCAGATCGTACATATGTGATGCAGCAACTAGTTGTCCCTTGTAAATGAATTCACCGCAGTCGTTCCAAGAGGTCAGATCTTTGGTAGCAGTCATTTTACCAAGCAGCATTTGCACCTCTGACTTATATTTTTTAAAGGGCTTCGACAAAGGTGTCCATGGGGGCTGGGGGTTCTGGATTTTGCGGCGCTACCAGGTCTGCGGGCGGCTGTTCAATGTGGGGGGTATACAGAGTCATTTTTTTCAGCGGTTAATTGTTTGTAATACTGTAAAAAGTTTTGAAGGGGTCCTGAGTAAAGCCTCGCTTTGTTGTGTGGTTTTAAATCGGTTCGGTTCAAAATAGCTTTGATCTCAGTGTCAAGACGCTGTGTCCCATTTCTGCGTATGTCCCAGACATTGGTGGTAGAGGGGTGCAACTGTTCCAGCTGCTGGGGACGCAAAAGGTGCATTTTTTGGGAGACCTCGACAGGGGACCTGTAATTAGGGGTATGGCTATACCCAGAAGCGCCCCTATAAAACCTCCAGACTGTTTGACCAGTTTCTTTTTAGAAAGGAGCGATGCCCTTTTATTGCTGAGCTTCCTAATAATGTGGCAATTCTTCTACAGCATGCAGAACTGGCTAGTTGATATTGGGACATTACCTTTTAGGGTGTTTAGTGCTATTTCTGAAATGGCAGTCACTAAATCGTCCAAAGCAGCGCACAGGACAGCCTTTCTTTTCAGGGGGCTGGCTGTGACCAGCATTTTTAGGAGTTCTAAATTACATTGTAGCCGCGCCAACATAGTAGTGACTGTATATTACAAGGTTTAAAGTTTAAATGTTATAAAAGTCCTTTTAATGGGTCTTTTTATAGGCTTTGGGGATTGGTTTAGGCGTGTAAGCGACAGGGAAGTCATGTGGGAAAATACCAGAGTGTAGTCTGTAGTCTTCTAGAGTATTAGGTTTTAAATCTACCAGTAAGTAGCCGTGGGGTTTTGTGGTAGCATCGTTAAACGTTTCCATGAAAAACGACGTGTTTCCGGGGTACATCTGTTTAGCTATAACTGATATCTGAAGCTTGTTGTGGGGGTTTTATATAGGACTATGAGGTGTTGAGAGTGATAGAACGACTGTTCTTACCCTTGTAAAACAAGTTGTGCACAATGTAGCATATGCTAAGATTACAATGATGTGAATATTGAGTAAAAGCCCTCTCGATCTCGGGGTGGTCCCCGCCTTCACGCTTGAGATCATACACAACGACCATGTTTACAAGGTGTTTAGGTAACAAGTCGTCGTCATTGAGATTACCGGGGATGCCTTCTATAAATCGGATATGTGGGAACTTTAGGGATAGTTCTGTGTAAAGATTTTGCCAGCAGGAATAAAGCCATACAATGTTATTAGGGGTCCGAGATAAAACAACTGAAGAATTTTCTAACAGTTTCCTTATAAAATAACTTTTACAGCTTTTTTAGGGACTTGCTAAAATGCAGGAGAATAGGTGTTGCAGCCTGGTGTCAACAGTGGTTGGGGTTCATAACTATAATGTCTTTTAATAACCGTATGGTAGTGTTTTGTAGTCCTTGGTCAGGACCCATTTATCAAACACCACGCGCAGGGTTTTATACAATGGTTGTGTTGTAATTTCCCACCTTTTTTTGAACATGATTATGCTAGGGTGATTTAAGACTAGTGCTTTGTTATTTTCGCGATCGCTCGATGCATAGTACTCATGCACCAGACCCTTCAGACTATCAAAAGTTATTTTAACTGTATTGCTGATGTTTAAAGTGATACTTTGACTTTCATGCAAACCTTGTTGATAGAGGTTTTGTAACTGTAGGTCTTGAGTCTGGAGGAGGTGTATTCGAGTATGTACTCATTCTTTTCGAGCTTGCTGTTCAAATCCCCTAGATAATCACCTAGCGAGGACCTTCATCACCCTCTTTACTCACAAAAATAACAGAATCGGTGTTGTGGTACAAACAACGATCCTGAAGCGTATCCAACAACCTGTAAAGCTCTAGACGAGCATGAGCGATTGTGAAGCACGCTTAAAAGATGTTTATATTGTTACGCGTTGTGGGATACTCTTTGGCGTATATCCAGCATGGAACAGCCATCTCATTGTCAATACATTCACAACTGGACACGTCATAACACAGGGCAAATAGATACTTAAAAAGATTGTCTGGATCTGTGACGATGGATGTGTTTGACTAATTGGCACGCTGCGCAAATTTTCCCCACAAGTAATTGGTAATCAGCTATGTCATTTTGCTTTGTGAGCTCATCGACGCACCAGTCGGGCCACCCCAATGCCTCCTGTTTGTGTCTGAGACACAAGTTGATGTACTCAGAGAAGAGTCAGGTTGTGGTGTGTGGAAAGTGCCAAATTTCCAGTATTTCACCGAGGCTGTCTGCACCTGGATGGTACACAATGTCCCCTCGAGCAGCCCTTGCTCATCACTAAGTCTAAATTTGCTTGTCTGTTTACTTTCAGTGCATGTGCGACATGGGAGGAACATCAACATGGCGTCGACTCTGTACGGAAGCACTGGGAAGTAAAGCTTCCATGGTGGCTGGATTTGACACTTAACGAGACCAAAGTACTCATCTAGGGACTTAAAGTTCCTATATATGATCCTAGGATGCCCCACTGAGTACAACTTCACCTTGTTCACAAACGGATACAGACTTCTGAAGTCGTAGTAATGTACTTTCTCACCCTCACCAGCTGTATGGCATTTGTACGACCGCCGAATAAGGCGATGCGGGGTTCCAACAGTGCTGGTAACTGCCAGCTCTTAATGAAAGCGCAGAGTTCTGCATCTTTTGTTAGCTCGTCGGGTTCCCAGAGGGTTCTCAGAACAAAGCCGCTGTTTTCAATATACTGTGACTTTGCTAGAGTAGGACGATGAAGATGTTCAAACGTGATGCCCTGCAGCCTATCACACTTGTGTGGTTTGTAACAACACGAACACCCATGGTAAAAGCAACCGTTGAACTCAAAGGCTGTTGGTACCCTGTTAATTAACGCATAACCATCTAGGTAGTAGCGGCCAAGCGGTATTTGCCACCCTGCAGCGCATATTGAATGACGATGTTCTCTTTCTCTGAGACATACATGAGCCACTGAATAGAAAGGGTGGATTAATTCTTCTGTTTACTGTTATAGAGGTCAGGCGCTCCTAGAGCTATGGTTTCAGGTTTTAAAAACAAGTGTTGATAAATAGACATGCACATGGAACCCAGAGTAATGTTCTTAAACGGGTCTAGGTATTCCACGATTTCTTTCCTCTTACGGGATTTGGTTTTGATAATCCTGACCCGTTTCATCATATCCACCACAACGTCTCTGAAAAGGTTGCATGCTTTTCGCAAGAACATTACATCCGCCTGACAGTAAGCTTTAAACTCTTTTTGAAAATGAACCTGATTTTCACGCTTTTCATCGTACCATTGTAGAAAGCTCTCTTTTTCAGTCGGCATCATGTACTCGGCGCAGTAACTGTCGGGCAGAGGCATAGGACTGCTGTCTGATTAGCCCATGTGTTAAAAAAGTGAGGGAAATAACCTTTACATCCTTCAAAACCAAAGGCTTTTGGCAACTTGCTCAACTTCGTGGTCAGAAATTCAAGGTGTCTCTGACTCTAATTTCAAAAGGCACAACCTTTAAGAACATCAGTTTGGAACCCGGGGTGATGAGCTCCACGTTCAGCTTTTCATGAATCAGGTCCCTGAGAATAAAGAATGAGTCGTACATTTTCGAGTTGTGAGCCAGCATTGTATACTCGTAGAATTTCGGCTGCATGAAGGTGTTGAAGAAATCGTACATGCACCCAGTTTTCATCGGCTGTTAGATGGTGCTCATAAATGTAGTTGGGCTGGTGCACACCTGTCTCCTGCATACACTCTATATCGAATACAATGTAGTCTTCTGTTTTTTTCTGGGAGTTGCTTTTGAGCATGTAACACTCGTGTGCTGTTCCGGCTATAAAATACGCTTTACACTTGGGACATTGACTACCTTGACAATAGTGATTGGCAGCCTTGTAGTGGCCGCAAGCTTGACAGTCTGATTTACGGATGCACTGTGCGAGGTGGATGTGGACATTCAAGCAGTCTTACGACTGACAAAATATCTTACACATCGAGCAGTTCACCTTCTGAGTGTTGTCCTCGACGCACCCATCCCTCTGACACATTTTACAGTGCATTTCACAGGGGTGCCTGGTCCGGTTGTTGTATATGTGGTTGCAATGTATACACACGTATTTGGCTCCTAGAAAACCCTTCAGGTTGAAAATACCGTAAAAGTGTTTTTTGTGGTGTAGCACATAAACGGTCGTGTTTTTCACATGCTCATCGGTTGTGAAGTACTTCCAAGAACCGATATGGTACAGAACCTTTACCGTAACTGCAAAATGGTTCTCAAAAAGGCCTAGGTCCCCAAAACCAACCAGTCTGTTGGGCGGTAGTTGAAGTGCCTTGTAGGCTGCTGCTGCCATAGACATAATGACACTGTCTGGGGTAGCTCGGTCCACTAACAACTCCGCAACGTTCGTCGCCAGACACATATGGGTAGCTCCATTGTTAAAGTCAAGCAACCATCAATATTTCTTGCCAATGATTTCACTGTACATGATGCTCTTTAAGGTTCTGGAAGCACCGCCCTCACGACCCCTAAAAACGAGGGCGATGATTCCAAAGGTCCCGTAAGCCAGTAATTCAGCCTTGCTCTGTAAAAGCTTAGACAGGGTTTCTAGAAACGTAACAGCATCAAACACATCTCAAGACGACCATCTGGTGAACAGAGGACTGTTGAGACCCTGCCGATGAAAACATAGCTGGAAGAAATCGTTAGGCCCCACATCGCGTGACAAGCATTCTATGAGCGTTTGTACGGCCTGGTGTATAGCTATAACACCCTGATCAGAGGAGTTTAGACGGTCCAGGATAACAAACCTAAACTCCTCATAGTACTCTGTAGCGTTAAACCTCTCGACAGTACGATTATACCTTCTGACACTTTCTGAAAAAACACCGGTTCTGAATCCTCAACTTGAGGATCGCCGTAGGATGGAGGGTTCCCGGTGGGATCAATCGGCAGTAGTTGACTCCGGATCGTTGCTAGGGTATTTTTATGCCACCTTGTAACGCGTAGTCTGGCTTTCTTTAACTTTTGTTATTAAAAGCTTATGTTTTCTAGCGGTACTAGCCCACTCCTGTTTCTTACAAGCCTACGTGTTTTTAGGCAACCCACCACGGCCTATTTGAACAATAGTTGGTGGATTTACAGGAGGTTTCCTTGCCATTTCACCTAATACGGGTGGGAGTACTTCAAGATGTTTGGGGTTGAACCGGCTCTGAACTTTATCCCTTGGGCCCCTGAAAATCCCTATATTCTCTCCTAACTTTATATTTTGAGGCCTTATGGGGAGTGTTTTAGGTGTTGAGGATGCTGCTTTTAGGAGTTTTAAACAGTTGGGGGTTGGCTTTAGCAGCTTTTTGGTTTTGAACGCTCGTAAAACACTTGGGGCCAGATGCAGGAAACACTTTGCGACTCGCAAACGGCAAAATTTGCCGTTTGCGACTCGCAAATGCGTGTTTCCTATGCAGAAATACATTTTGCGAGTCGGGACCGACTCGCAAAATGCATTTCCGAATCGCAAATAGGAAGGGGTGTTCCCTTCCTATTTGCGATTCGCAGTGGTATGCAATACCATTAGCGACCGCATATGCGGTTGCAAATGGTGTCGCAGTTACCATCCACTTGAAGTGGATGGTAATCCACTCGCAAATGGGAAGGGGACCCCATGGGACCCCTTCCCCTTTGTGAATGGACCACAAATTATTTTTTCAGGGCAGGTAGTGGTCCAAGGGACCACTACCTGCCCTGAAAAAATATAGAAACTAAAGGTTTCGGATTTTTTTTAAGTGCAGCTCGTTTTCCTTTAAGGAAAACGGGCTACACTTAAAAAAAAAAAACTGCTTTATTTAAAAGCAGTCACGAACATGGAGGTCTGCTGACTACAGCAGGCCTCCATGTTTGCGAGTGCCCATAGTCGCTATGGAGCCGCAAATTGCGACCCACCTCATTAATATTAATGAGGTGGGTCTTTGCGACCCCATAGCGACTTGCAGACGGTGTCTGAGACACCGTTCTGCATACCAATTTGCGAGTTGCAAATTGCGAGTCGGAAGGACTCGCAATTTGCAACTCGCAAATTGGATTTTTGCTACATCTGGCCCTTGGAGCTTTACTGAGTACATCCTGGGTCTTCTTTTTATATTTAGACCTATGGACACCCTTTTTACAAAAAGCAGATAGTGCAATCCTTAGGAGTACACGGTTGCCTAGTCACGCCAATATTTTGTCTAAGTCTGCTGTGGCTGATTCACAAGCTACCACCACCTCCCTTCTACACCTTGCTAACCACAGGATCAACGTTCACTGTGCTGGTCTGGAGGGCCCAGTATCGACCCCCGACTTCCCCCAGTTTTGAGGTCTTGAGCTTCAGGCGTGATTTTAGTTTTGTAACGGCCTGATGTATTTCTTTCAGGTATGTATCCAAAACCCTGTTGGGGGTCAGGGCACCATATTTTGTTCACCTACGTGTGTCATTAGCTGTGTGCTGTATACTACCCACAACCAACCCAGGGGTCTGATCACTGTTAACTGCAATAAGCCCTTTTTGAACCAGTGGGCTGGGACGGGTCAAAAGAACAGGGCCCAAATGTGAACACCCCGGTGCTTGGGAAGCCTGATTATCGCTAGATGACGTTCCAAAACTCTGATTTTGTGAACTGCTACGTACTGTACTGCTATCAGGGTATATTGAGGAGGCTGGTGAAGAACATTGCAAGCTGGCACTTGATGCCGGGCTGGTCAGGGTCGTATGTCCCAGGGGATGTAATTGGTGACATCAGACATGGGGAAGTTAAATGTTGATCATAGTAACTCAAGGCCTCTGTTGCATATGAAGCACTGTGGCTGGGTGCGGGTGATTGAGACCCTGGTGATTGCAACATGGTGGGCGGTGCATTAGAAGGGTCACAGGGCTTTGCTGTGGCTTCAGAACTCTCTACCAGACCTGCTAGTGCATTTAGAAGTCCTATACACCCAGAATATGGATCTTCTGTGGGGCTATCTGTTTCCATGTGTGTGTCGTGTGAGCGGGGAGGGCTAGTTATACAGGCTGACAGTACTAGAGTGTTAACAGACACGACTATATTAGACTCCTCAAGCGTTGAACATTTAGAACGCGGTGGGCTAGGGGAAACAGGCTGAGCCTTAAAAACATTTTTAAAAGACAGGTCTAGAGGCACGGCTTGTAGCTCAGGGGTCTGCAGTTTCTTCTTGCAGTTCTTTAAGGATAACCAATTTATTTTAGGTTTATTGCACTAGTTTAGGGTCCCAGCCTTAGGTTCTACATGGTGCAGGCTGGTGTGTGTCTATGGCTATAAGCGTTACACTGTCACGTTGTCCAAACCCTTGCACACAAGTAGTTACTGTAGAAATGTTCGCAGTACTGGGCAAAGCCTTTATTACTGTTGATGCTGTGTAGTTAGGAGCTGTACTTGGGCCATGACCACTGTCTGTAGAGACGATGCACAGTTTGTCCTGGTGTCCTGTGGTGTTCACGGACGCGGATGTTGCCATGAAGTTTTGAAGGGTCACGTTGCTGTCTTTAAAGATGGTGCAGTCAGCGTAGTCTGACGGCCAGAACTCTTTTGTGCTGACTCTAGGAAGTAAAGATAACAAAATACGTGTTAGGAGTTGCTATAGATGCTATATCTTGGGGGTGAAAGAGGATTGAATTCACCTGGCTCTACACTTTTTAAAAACTCACCTGAGGTGTTCCGATGTGAGGGACCTTTCTTCATAGGCGGACCTTCCTTAGATACTGGGGATTTCCTTTTGCGGACCGTCTTTTTAATGTCCCTGACCTCATTCTGGGTCGTTACCATGGGAGTAGCTTGTACCGCCGAAGAGCCTGTGGATAAAAAAACAAAAAAAAATGTTACATTTACAATATAATACACAGACTATACAAGATCCCTGAGGGTTACTTCAATGCTGTATTTATGGGGGCTTTTTAGGTTTTCACAACGTTTACACAAGGACTCCTTTTATTTACCTGCAAAGGCTGCATCCTGAGACATTGTGTTTGGATTTTCTTGAGCCTGGAGGATTTGTTGCAGAGCACCAACCACCAGCTGCAGTTCTGCATCATAACCTGTAAAAGCACACAAACACATAAGAAGCCATTAATGGTAAAGTTAAAAAAAATAACAATCAAGACATCTTTGTTTAGGACGGGCGATGACACGGATCCCATGTAAATAAATCACTAGATACATATACCTTGTTGCATTGCCTCCATTTCCTCTGGGGACATCGCTGGCTCTTGGGGTCCCTACGTACAGAAGAGACAAAGAGGACTTTTAGCCCCTAATGCTTTTTTAAGCTGCATTCATAATTGCAATGTAGCCATGCCGATAAATATTAGTTGAAGCGTTACCTATCCTCACGACTGTAAGTCTTATTAATTATCATGGTATACACACACTTTTAGAGGTATATACTAGTACATATGTCACATTCAAGATTTTTTTTACATATACATTTAAAAATCAAATTAATTTTAAACATTCTCGCTCATGATGTTAGCTGTTAAGTATGTTTGCAATCCATATATAGGTTCTCAAAAGTACAAGCCAGAAAAAAACTACTGTTTACATTTCTCAATTGCCCTGAGATGTTTATCAAAAAGACCACACGATGGCGCTTGTGCACACCATAAGATCTAGTATTCTATCAATAGGCCATTATTTATGTACCTCCAGACCTCTCAAAATATTATTTACACATATTACTGCATCATTTATAGGCCATGTAATACCACATCATTACAGTTATTATAAAACATATATATATATATATATATATATATATATATCACAGACCACACAACATTTTGAAAATCAAAATACATCTAATTATTATAAATAAATACATATATATGCAATACATTGGATGCCTGATCCTGGAATCCGGTCCAGGTTTTTACCCTCACTCTCCAAGCTCTCAACCATGTGCATTGGGTTGGGGCTGCCTTGCTAGGAAGAAGGGTGGAGCCAGCTGCTGCACAGCTATTCTATCTCCCATGCACATGGAGTTAATACAGGCCTCCCTCAGCCCCATGGAGAACGCTCAGGCCCCCCACGTTTGGAGGCCCTGCATTTGCACCCCTTGTACCACAGGTAAGTAAAGGGGTATCCCCTTTGATGGGGCCCCCAACTAGGGTTACAGGTTTTTTCCTTTTAAGTATTTTTTTGTGTGTTTATTTTACTTTTTTTTTAAAAACCCACTTATGAAGGGGGCTGTATAACAAACAAAACATCACTTCAGACACTGTTCTAGCCCCTCCTAAGGGCTGCATGGTTTCAGTGGTGCCTGTGGGTGTTTCTGGGGCCCCCGGTTCATGTTTGGCCTAGGGTGCCCCTGTGAAGTTGACCATATCAGCTTTTTTTTTTTTTTTAAGAAACGGACTGGGGGTCCTGACCTGAGCGCAGCGCGGATCCTTGGTCACTAATATAGACATCATTGTTAGAATTGCGTGGTCCTAACAATAATGTCTATCATGGTGGCTTGGGTCCCCGACCGTCATTATATACATGGCGGTTAGAACCATGTGGTCCTAACAATAATATCTATAATGGAGGCCGGGGATCCGAGCCATGCTCGGCGCGGGTCCCCAGCCTCTGTTATAAACATTGGTGTTAGGAGTGGATGGGCCTAACCATACTGTCTATAACTGTGGCCGGGGATCCGAGCCGCGCGTGGCTCGGGTCCCCGGCCTCCATTATAAACATTATTATTAGGATCGCACGGGCCTGACAATAATGGTTATAATGACGGTTGGGGACCAGGGCCACACGGGGCTTGGGTCCCCATCCTCCGATATAGGCATTGGTTGTTAGGACAGAATAGTCCTAATAACCAGTGTATATAATGACGGTCGGGACCCGAGCCTAGCGCAGCATGGGTCACCAACCTCCGATATAGGCATCGGTGGTAGGACCATGCGGTCCTAATAATAATGTGTATAAAGGTGGTCGGGGACCCGAGCCTCGTGCGGCCCGGTTCCCCGACCGCCATTACACATATGGTTGTTAGGACCGGGCGGTCCTCTAACCCACACATTTGTCCCCACACAAATATTGTTCTGCTTTTTGCAGCCAGCATATTTACTCTCTGCGCTACTTTATAGGTAATCCAAACAACCACTAGACAAAACTCAGGCATGAACATTATTACAAGCAGTATCTTGACATTATAAATGTTTTCTAAAGACAATTTTCAGTAGGTGTTTTTAAATTGCTAGGTTCATAAGTTTTTGCTAAACGTAGCGAACCCTGAGACCTGAGCCACCCTGTCCACATCACCACCAACCCTAAAGTAGACACTGCTAATAAACTTTTTAAAACATGCAGTGTTTGATAAACCTTTTTAAAAAACATCAGCATAATAAAAATGTATGGGCCTGAACTATATAGCCATGGATTACAATATTTATCATCATGTATACTGGTCTATAAATTTAGACACTTCTATTTCTACCACAACCCCATGTTTTTGCACCTTTAAAAATACTGTACCCCTCTATAAGTTAAACACCGGTTTCAACACTATATAAATATATGTCTCAAAATAACCTGTACAAGAACACATGCATTTTGCTCTGATAGGTATAGCTAAAAAGCCATGGGATAACATCTGTGTTAAATGACAATAAAACATATACAGACACCACATAGTTACAGACCTTAAGTAGCAGAGGGGTAACACCACCAGCCTGCGCTTTGCCCTTCATATTTTCCTCCTTGAGGGGTTCTGGAAGCCCAGGATCACCGCAAACTTCAAATATATAGTTCAGAAAAAGAGCCCTGTGAATGTGGTGGTGTTTTTATATGGCCCTCATTGTGCTAATTATGCATAGGTTTTGTGGAGGGCTGGGCTTAGAAATAGACACATTTTTTTTAGGTGGGGCATTGCTTGTCTTCTGTCTATTTCAAAACTTTTTTTAATTGACTGGTCACTTTATACTTTGACATATGCTGAGATCCTTTGAACCCATGTCTGGGAACTCTTAGAGCTACATCTGTTTTAGGCTTGCATTGCTTGTCTTCTGTTTATTTCAAAACATTTTTAAATTGCCTGGCCACTTTATACTTTGATATGCTGAGCACCTTTGAACCCATGTCTGGAAACTCTTAGGGCTACATCTGTTTTAGGCTTGCAGTGCTTGTCTTCTGTTTATTTCAAAACGTTTTTTTAATTGCCTGATCATTTTATACTTTGACATATGCTAAGCGCATTTTAACCCATGTCTGGGAACACCTAGGGCTACATCTGTTTTAGATTTGCATTGCTTGTCTTCTGTTTATTTCAAAACGTTTTTAAATTGCCTGGTCACCTTATACTTTGACATATGCTACACACCTTTAAACCCATGTCTGGAAACTCATAGGGCTACATCTGTTTTAGGCTTGCATTTCTAAATTGATTGGCTGGCTCTAAAACTATCAGTATTTGCCCAGCCCCTCTTTTTGGATTAGACAGCAGGGTGGAGGTATGGCTTACACTCCCAGTGCCCAGTCCTGTGAGGAGGCCCCCAAGCAGCCACTAGGTCCTGAATGTCTGACATGTCCAGACTTGTCCTCTTAGACTCTAAAACAGATGCACACCAGCAAGACCCTCATTTTACACAGCCCATAGACCTAGACACAGTGGCTAGGACCCTGGCACATGACTAACACGTGCCCCCATGATGTTACAACCCACGTGACACACCCACACCCACGTCAGCACAGGGCGGGGCACGCACGCCATTGCCTACGTCATTGCCTAAGTCACCATGGGGTGTGGTCCCTGTCAAAAGCTTGATGGAAGGTATCCCCTTACACTACTAGTGGGGTCTCCAAGGACCTCTATTATTCATTACGTTTTTGTTTCTGTTTCTGAATCAAGTTGTATAGATGAGTGTATCATAGGGGCTTGTTGTTTCTTTCTCAAACAATACAAGGGATACAATTGTGCTCATTTTGAACACTAGCACCCAGAAGACTTTAATTACTTGACTTAAGGGTGTAAGTGGTGGCCATAAGGTTTCCTAAAGTGGTGTCAGAAATGGTTTCGAGACTTATGCAAGGGCTGCCCTAGAATGTTTGCTTTCCTAGGCTAAAATACCCACACACCCTTCCCAGTGTTCATGCACTTATGCAACAAAACCAGAATGGTATTTTTTGACATATTCATTCCACTCCTAACTAGGACCATCAAAAATAATACATTTTGCAAAGTGGTTGTAGACATTATAGATCACTCCAAGAAATATGGCCCTCATTCTGACCCTGGCGGTCTTTGACCGCCAGGGCGGAGGACCGCGGGAGCACCGCCGACAAGCCGGCGGTGCTCCAATGGGGATTCCGACCGCGGCGGTAAAGCCGCGGTCGGACCGGCACCACTGGCGGGGTCCCGCCAGTGTACCGCGGCCCCATTGAATCCTCCGCGGCGGCGCAGCTTGCTGCACCGCCGCGGGGATTCCGACCCCCCCTACCGCCATCCAGATCCCGGCGGTCGGACCGCCGAGATCCGGATGGCGGTAGGGGGGGTCGCGGGGCCCCTGGGGGCCCCTGCAGTGCCCATGCCACTGGCATGGGCATTGCAGGGGCCCCCGTAAGAGGGCCCCTACATGTATTTCACTGTCTGCTGCGCAGACAGTGAAATACGCGACGGGTGCAACTGCACCCGTCGCACAGCTTCCACTCCGCCGGCTCGATTCCGAGCCGGCTTCATCGTGGAAGCCTCTTTCCCGCTGGGCTGGCTGGCGGTCTGAAGGAGACCGCCCGCCAGCCCAGCGGGAAAGTCAGAATTACCGCCGCGGTCTTTCGACCGCGGAACGGTAACCTGACGGCGGGACTTTGGCGGGCGGCCTCCGCCGCCCGCCAAGGTCAGAATGAGGGCCAATGTCTCTACAGGTACACCATGCCATGAATATAAGTGTCAAAAATATTTATGGAGAAGATTGTCTTAGGACGCTAAATACTCTTACAGCAAAGAAGGGGAGAAACTAAAGGAGAGAAAGCAAGAACGAGAGAAAAGGAAAAGAAAGAAAGAAAGAAAGAAAGAAAGAAAGAAAGAAAGAAAGAAAGAAAGAAAAGGTATAGAAACATAGAAAGTGTAAAAGAAGGAAAACAAAAATGTAGCTAGTGAGAAGGAGGAAATAGAAAATTAAAAAGTAAGAAAGAAGGAAAAAACAAAAAAATATAAAGTGAGAAAGAAGGAAAGAAAGGAAAGAAATGAGAAAAGGAAATCCAATAAATGAGAAAGAAAAAGAAGATGATATAAAGAAAGGTGCAAAAGAAAAGGAGCTGCAATAAAGAACAGGAACATTTAAAGAGAGAAGAGAGAAATAATAAAAGGAGAGAAAAACGAAAAAAGACTAAAGAAACTAAGAAAATGAAAGGAGAGAGGGAGAATTACATGAACGAGTAGAAGAAAAATGAGGGGGGACATCTAAATGTAGGCCATCTGACAAAATATTCTATTAGAAAACAGGTTATTCACTTCATGTACGCAATATTTTTCTTGTTGAAAGTTTGAAAACAGCGTGCTCTAAGCTGATGCATTTACTATTTGTTTTAGACTTCTTGCCAGTCTAAAGCACGAAGGTTTCGCAAATGGGTGCTTCGCCTGCTACTCCTTCACTGTCATATTTCTGGCCTTACAGAACCAAGCAAACCGTGCTTTAAAGAGCAGCTTTGGGAGGCAGGGGATCTGCAGTTTCTTGAAACTAAGTGACAGGCAGCAAGCTACTTAGAGAGAGCCTTCGAGCGACTGACACCTAGCAATCTACCTGATGGAGAAGCCCGCATTAGAGATATAGAATCTGTGTGAAACTGAGAAGAAATGAAAGCTAGCATGCATAGGAAGCAAAAGAGCTGGAATCTGACAAGCCAGTTCTTCGATTGGCCCACCGTATCATTTATACATCGGTGTGGTGGGATACTGAAAAGAGTTTTTGAATTAGGTGTCTGCTGATCTTGTTGCATAGTTCGTATGTAATGTGTGTGCTACTTGCATCTACTTCCAAGAGGACTAAAGTCTAAAAACCTAATCACAAGTAACCATTTGATTAAAAAATATCTCCTTTTGCAGTAAATAGTCCCTTTTGTGGAATGTATTTTCTGGTGCTAAACGCGGGTGGATCCTCGAGCATCCATCTGACTAAGGAACAACCTCATTGAATTTCGCACCACCTCATTCCACTCACTACTTTTTCACTGGCATCCTTATGCAAATACCTCTGAACAGCAGACAAAAAGCCCTTCAGTGTATAGTGTGAAGTGAATGTTGCATCATAAGTACAGTTTACCACTGGGGCACAAAGTAAATGAAAACACTTCCAAACCAATTTCAGTAAGTGATCTTTCTCCTGCCTCATTACCTCCTCAGCTCTCACTCAATATCCACCCTGGGCAGAAAGTTTGAATCTCAAATAAAACTTGGGAGAAGGTATAAACTTGTCAAATAATAACATTCGTTTTATGAATTAAGTAAAATGTAATGTACATGTTTTTCCAAAGAAGCTGATTTGTCTGTTATCGGACATATGCATCAAGAAAGACAGCAAATTGGGATAAGACTTTGTTTATGAGAACCATAATCAATAACCATGTTTCAAGCTTGAATGCAAGTCTCACTTATCAATATCATGGGCGTCATAGATTTGTGAATCTTCGTGTGAGAAACAAATGTTAAAAAAAATGGAGGCATATTTTTTTAGACTTATAATCATTATTCCATTAATGATGTTCTTCTAACAATGAAAAAAGAAATGCCTTTTAGACAACCCACACATGTTCCCCGAGTGGCAATTGATAGCCATGTTTTTAAAGAACTGAAACAATGAGCACACTTTCAGAAAATTAACTTCCTCAGAATAATCCCTTGGCGCAATGGAAATTTCGCATAAATTGGTGAAGCAGCATTTTCTCTACAATTTCTCAATCAAATGTTCATTTGAAAACAGTAGGCCCGATTTACAGAGGTCGTAAATTATTATAATGTCTAAAACAATGTATTTTTGTAGTAATTCACAAGCTCGGATCTGACCCTTTTCACAGCCTGTCATGGTTACAAATTCCTTCCAGCCAAGTTCTGGAGTTGCTCTGCTATCAGGGTAGGAAATGGAAGTGATCATCTATAGATTTTGTTGATATGTAGGTGAGAGAGCGTAGTATAAATATCATATATTATAGACGTGAAACACTTACACCTGGCAAAGCAATATTAATAAATAATAATTAAAATGCATTAATAAACGTGAAGATTTACTCATTTATGAACACTAATGTTGACTAATAATAATAATAATAATAAGGTATATGCATTATTACAATCGAAACTGTATTCATTAAAACGTGTATGTCTTAAGTTAGCATGAGTTGCGAACTCGCCGTGTAACTCTCATTTAAAGCTTATTTTTCCTGTTTTTCTGTGTGGGGACTCGCAAATGACTATGACCCAGCTATTGTTCTTTCTGTATTAACTCGAAACATGGAGGAATCTTCCCATCCGCATGCTAGCAGTTTTAGTATAAGAGATATGTGCTTCGAAACAGTAATGGACACTCTCAAGGACGATGAGACGAGGGGAAAAGAACTCCTGACCCGAGACGTGTGCCAAGATGGTGAAGTAACCCCGGACGTACCACCTACGAAAATGCTGATTAAGAAGACCAATTGAAAGACAATTCAATATCAAGAAATAACAAATGCATTACTTAATGAATAATTTGATTGGTTACCAATGATGGGGTGTAGTTAATAACCAATAGAATTTTAGGGGAATGGATTATGAAAAAGGGATAAAAACTCATGACACAAGAGACGGAGTGCAGTTAGGGAGGGATGACATCAATTGCATCCAGAAACTCTGTCACTCTATTTGGTGATTTGAGACTTAGACAAAATTACCATAGCCTATAACCCGCCCTATTACACTTTCCTCCATATGAGGAGAGTGTCCCTTGATTCCATTTTAGATAGATTGACGGTGAACCATCTGATGTCCTGAAGACGAAGACTGATCTGTATGCTGACTTAATTCGAGGAGGGTAATTATAAATGCTAACAGAATCTATATGCCTTTCTTTCTAGGTACCAACTGCTGTATATTTAATTAGGTATCTTAGTTAGATGTTTTCCAAATTGATGTTCTAAATTGTTTTTGCATGAAGCCCAACATGCTAATGCTAATCAGAGGTTAGATGAGGTATTCATTTGACGGACGGAACTGACGTGACTGACATGTAGCTATGCTGAACTGATATTCTGTTGTTTATCATGCACTATGGTCTATTCTCTTCTAACGTGTCTATTCTATGATACTGATCATTACATTCATTATGATTGCCACGTTGTGACTATGCTTTTATGCTTCTTGGTTTGAGATTCATACGTTTACTATTAGATTGTAATCAATAGGGAATAAATTCACAAATCTTCCTTCAAGGTGTGGTTATTTGAGTCTAAGTGCGCCGAAGGTTCATTAATGGTCATTGTGAAATATATTTGATGCACGGTAATCTCGTCTTACGGAGACTCACCACTGGGTCAAAAGGATCATCGACCTTAAACGAGTCCTAATGTGTATAAATTGACATAGACGGATGCGTTAACATAGGGAAAGGATTTTCTCCACTGGGAAAGCAATTTTTCCCAAAGGAAGAAGAAAATGCAATATATTAGCCCTTGTAGCACGCTCAGAAACTTGAATGGTCGTGACTACAAGTAAATGCTAATGCAGGTACATTCTTCCTTGAAACAAAACCATCACACAATATAAAGATGAAGAAGGTTCCGCTGGACACTCGAAATAAAAGTTGTTCCAAAAATGTTTCTTACCTAAGCTCAAGAGTACTAGGGAATGGCACTAAGTGCATGAGCATTGAAGATTGATGGAGAAACTACAAATGGTTAATCATAAAATAAAGCTAGGATATTCAAATGCAACGTCCCCAGTAACTCATATTAATAGTTGGAAAACAGTGGTGAATGAATTAGAATAGCAAACTCTCTCTTCAACCATACTGTGCTTTAAACAGAGGCTCTCCTAGGCTCAATACTCTCCCTTACTCTCTTCCAACTGTATAATAAACTTCTTACCTCCGTTCTAAATATATAAAACTTCTGATATCTCTCTTATGCTGACAACTCTCAGTGCAATGTGAAGCTTTCCTCATCAAAAGTAATGGACGTAATGCCCCCCGTTGGCAAAGATATTCAGACATGGATAATGCATATTGCCCTTCTTCTTATGGAATTTATAATTGATTTTTGTTCTATTGACTGTGTGTGCAGTTTCTTACAGGCCTGTGTGATAAACTATTCACTCTGGGGCCGATTCACAAAGGGCCTCCGCACTCATGGCAAAAGCCCTTCAGTCATGGCAGGGGGCACAGTTGCGACAAGGGGCCCACACTCGTCGTAGGACCTCAATAACAGGTAAATGTAGTATGGAGGTCCCGCCATGAGTGCGGGACACCCATCACAACTGCGGGGCTTGCACCACAAGTGCAGAAGCTCTTTGTAAATTGGCTCCTCTGTCTTTAACTTTCTACAAACAAGCCAATGTGGTGCAAGATTTCAGATGCTTGTCATGGCATTGCTGGAATAGGATACTTGGAGGTGTGGCACCACAGTCCATACTGCTGCTTGGGTGGTGCTGTGCAGTAGAAGAGGTTTAGTACTATCACATTTTTTCTTAGATTTACACCATGATCAGAGGTTTAATGATCCCATTTTTTAAACTCCCTCATTGCAGCATGTAGTGCAACAGATTTGACCTCATTTAAATTAAAACAACAGGTTGGAGATGTGGGTTCTGACTCAGTTAACTGTCCCCTAGATATTTGATTTTGGTCATCCTGTTTTTAGACCTCCACTTTGTGTGAGTCTCACTAATCACCCTCTGTAAGCTTCTGTAAAATGATTTTGTGTATTAACTGCCAGTACCTGCCTTAAAAAATAAGAGTCACTGCTGTTAAAATGGGTCAAGAGGCTTAGTGCTGTTTATGTTTGAACATGGATGTCAGGATACGGCATGATTGCCAAAGCTGCTGACTATGGAACTTAGGAACCCAGTTTTAGTGTCGGTACCAGCTCAAAATCCTGTGATTCTGGGCAAATCACTTAATTTCCCCATGCCCAAAAAAATAAAATGAAAGAATGTGACCTTGTGTAATGTAACTAATGCTCATGTAAAGCACTTCAATGATCGAGTCTGTGACATATATATATATATACATATATATATATATATATATATATATATATATATATATATATATATTCATAGTATACATAGTGCAGAACATTAGAGCTGCCCCCGCAAGGGTGTTTCAGTGTACATTTAGAGTGTTACTAGATTTGTGTGAACTTTCTTTAGTGTTCGGGTCACCTCTTGCACTCTTGCAGGCTGCAATACACTTAAGAGGTTACCATTATAGACATCTGAGCATGTTGTTTTGTTAATATATGTTAATTTATGCATTGTATTTAGTAGTGTGTATAATAAAGAATAGTATTTAGTAGTGTGTGTTATAATGAACATTTCCTTTTTATTAGAGTAAGTACTAACTGTAGATCGATTAATTAAATTATGTTTGTTGGGTTGCTTTGTTCTGAGTCTCTAGCCCACAAAACCTACTTAAAGTAAGTTGTGGACAACTGGTCCTCACTACTCTGAAAGTTAAGTGCTAAAAACGAGTACTTGGTTCCCAGTTTAGAGGTCTGTAGTATGTGAGCTCCTGAAAAACAATAGAGTGAGAACTAAGTTCATACAATTGAACAATAGTACTAACTGCACTGGGACTCGCCAACCTGGATTTCTTACAAAGGGTAGTAATAATATTAATAATAATAATAATAATAAGAAGAATAGTAATAGCATAAAAAATGCTAAAATGTAGAGTATGGTTATATTTCTATCAATAACATTAGTCACACATTCCCCATCCATAAATTTTACTTATTGAAACAATCCATAGGCTACACAAACACATGAAAAAATAATTCAATGTATATAAGGCGTAGGGCAGACACTAGACTTAGCTCATAAAAATCTCAATTGGTGATTAATGATTAGAGTGATGCCTTTGCATTGTATGTTAAGAATGTTTCCATTCATCACAACAATCACATACCTAAGTCAGCACAACAAGAAATTACATGACATTAAAAATATTAATGCACAATTTGTAGGCAGCCTACAAAGACAGCAGGAAAAAATGTCTCTTCTCACAGAAAAACATTACTTTTTTAAGGTAGATCTGTTTCTGCTCACAGAAACCATTACTTTTTAAGATAGATTAAAAAGGAAAGATCTAGGAAACAATAGGTCCATAGGGAGACTATCAATAAAGTTTCAATTTTGGTAAATGTAAGGGAGCAGACTATACCTAAACGTTCAGAGAATAGTATAATCAAGGAAAAATGTGGGATCCAAGCATTGTGGTAGAAGAACATGTTTTATACAGATCTTTATTTTAGAAAGAGTGTGAAGGCAATAGAAGAAGAAAATTGAAAATGATAATCTCATACCAAGATAGAGGGTATCAGACATCTTAAGAATTCTGCTTAAAGCTTAAAATATGTTATTAAAATGAGCCAAGACTGCTAGGGAAATGGCAAAAGAGGATGCATCTAAGTCAATGAAATTTGAACTATACATGAAGTCATCAGTAAATTAAGCACCCTTAATTGTTTTTAAAGTATGAGCAGTGCTTTAAACGGACTTCTCAGCACTGCTACAATATATATAATAGAAGAGTACCAGCACTTTTCTGGAGCATACAGGTACTCTAAAGAGTGAGTGCCTGCACCCCTAGATTTCCATTGTAAGCACTTAGTATGAGAAAAAAGAGGGACAAAACCAAAGTGGGAAGATTACCTTTAACAAATCCGTGAAGCTCATGTTTTAGATGCCATTTTTGATTTGCAGACATTTCACCGTGGGGAGGGACAAACACTGACACATTCCGAATGCCGGACTCCATGGTGATAGTCTTTTTTTAAGTTTAAGGGAGGAGGGGTGCTCCTGTGCCACCGGCAGCCGTGTTCCCCTCTCCACTGTGCCCATAAGCATTTTCCTACCTACCAACTGAAGTGCTGGTTAATTAAGCTCTGCACTGCAGGCAGCGTAATATCCGTCGGCATAACAAACATGGGTCAAAGTCTGCACACGGCCATCTCTTGTGCATTTTTTAAGGTTTTTAATTTTTGGGAGAACTCTTTGACCTGAGCTGTGGCTTGAGGCCTGCTAAACATTTCTCAACATATGCAAATTCTGTGAAAAATAGTATTTTCATGATTGTTTGACATGGAACCAGACAACTAAGTTGTCATGGTGCATGTACAGTACACCCTTCATGCAGATATAGAAAACAGTTATTCAGCTGCAACATATAATTTTGTGCTATTCACAATATAGATATACATGATGGGTGGTAGGCACATATTCCAGGCCATCATTTTCTCAACCCATTTGCCACACCATACAAGAACCAGCAATAAGAAGACTTCATCTAGATCCAAACGAAGCAGGCCAGGTTGAACAGCGAGGCCAGGTCTCTTCTAGACTGAAATGCAAGCAAACTAAGACCTGATTTGGGCTGGTTAGGCCTTATCAGTTAGGTGCACCTTCAGCTCTAGGGAACATTTAGCATGCACCTACAGATAGGAGTATAGATTGTACTTCAAAGATCTCCCTTACAAAAACATTAAATTAGGGGGTGGAATTTTTGAAGCAATATTTGCCACTGGTAATTATGAGGGGCACATTCCAGCTCATTGTTTTTTTGCCGACTATGAAGTCCAGAGAAGCACAAGCAATATGAAAATCGGACCTCGTCCTACTAAAATAGATTCAGTCTTGTTCTAATTGCCATGCCAGGACCACCCAAAAGAAGGACATAAGCAACCACAGAAATTTTTTTGACTTCTTGCACCTCTGCAGTGAGGTACCTGTTGAATCGTTTGGTATAGAGAGTGCAGGACACAGTGACTGGCAGAGCTTGCAAAAGTCCATCACAAATGCATCATGGTAGAATTTGTGCAGAGGGGTCTCCAACAGGAAATTTGTATTCATGCTTTATGTGCTGAGCAGAGACAATCACAGAAGTGTGCTTCAGATAGCATGAAATCCACCATCTAGTAGAATTAGACATGTTAGATATTAAGGGGCTCATTTACAAGCCCCTTGCACTACCGTAGCTACATTTTTTCTGACGCTAAGGTGGCGCAGAACTGTACCCCACTGCGTGCTGTATTTACAAACTGGTGCAATGAGACCATTGAGCCAGTATGTAAACCCTCATGCCACATTGTAGCTGACCAGGTATAATTTATGCAAGGAAGGCGTTCACCCGCAAGGAAGCCCTTAGGAATGGCGAAGTGAAATCTACAAAATTTCACTGTGTCATTCTAGCATAATGTTTTTAACGCCTACTCAGGACAGGCGCTAAAGTGACGCTGTGCTTTGTTCTATGTGCCTCCCCGCACTTTGCTGGACTATCATCAACATTTTTTACGCTAGTCCAGCAAAGCGCCACAACTGCGTCAGAAATTCTGATGCAGCTGTGCTAACGAGTGCCATGGTGAGCTGTATGGTATTTACAGCACTACCATACTGTCATTAGGGAGGCGCAGTTTCTTGTAAATGAGGCCCATGGTTTGGCAATGTTAAAATCGATTATCACCGGTAGCGCATGCCCACAACTCACAAAGATAATACACTGTAAGCGGTAGTATCTTGGAGCAAAATGTTCACTTGTTTGAGGTTATTTCTAGAGACTTTTTGCAACCAATCCGTAATTCCCAGGAAACTATGTTTTATATCTTGCTTCTTATGCTGGCTGCGTAACACTGCCAGGGCTGCACTTCGACAGTGAGAGTGATTTTCCTACAACTAAACTTCCTTTGCAGCCAGGAGACCCTTTAAAATAAATCCATGCTATGGACGTAAACTTTTTTTTTCAGAGCTAGTTTAAAGAAGATCCATTTTTAAACCTGCATAAAACAGGGCATTGCCTCATTATTACATATATGACTATCCCCTGTTGCTGACAGATTACAGTAGTGAGCTTTGCATGGTGGAATTTTTACAGGAACTACACTAGCATTATTAAGAGCTGCTTGGGTTTAGTTGTTCATCCATTTCACCTGCCCTGCACCAGACCTGCATCTGGAGAGGTAGTTAAAGGTTTGAAGGAATCCATAAGGATAAATAACTGAATCCCGTCCGATTTACAGGATGTAGTTTTGCACCTGCTCTATTAAAGCATAATGGGAAGAGGGGTTACAGAGTGGAAGAAAGCTTGAAACAATAATATTAAAAAGCATTTGCAATGCTATAGGTCTTGCATTTACTTGAATTAGAGCTATTGGCGTTGCAACTTGATAAGTGGACTTTTCTTGCCACATAAATTGGTCAACCCTGCCTCATAATTTGATCTTTCCCTGCCACATAATGCCAGTGGCCATGTGTATAACTAAAGCACTTCCATTTACCTTCTTCCTTTATCTGCAGCAAAAAATGAAAATGTCACTATTTAGCATCCTAATTTAAATATGACATGCTAATTCCAATAGAATACCACTTTCTCCACCCAACTATCAGAGTAACAAAGATGGTGTAGTTTTTATCATCAAAACATACCCACAGCACAGACTAATACCAACAGTGACATAAAGCTAATTATATTACATAGGGGGGGAGATAAATGCTAAAGAAATAATTTGAAGATCCATTACAAATAAAATGTACTTGAAACCCAGCCATGAGTGTCACTTTTCGCCAGCCAACTGTAAGTCTCGGATCACCTTTTTGTACATGGTTAATTCATTGGCGGATCCTCAGACTCTGACATGTTGTTCTTTTCCTCTCTTTAGTTAATGTTGCTTCCCAAATTATTTTGTCGTTGTTAACGCATCCGTATATGTTAATTTATACACATCAGGACTCGTTTTAGGCCGATGAATCTTTGGGCCCAGTGGTGAGACACCGTAAGACGAGATAACTAATCAATAAGTCAATCAATATGTCAATAACATTGTCAACAGTTAACACCAAAATATATTCCACTTTAGTCATTAATAAACCTTCGGCGCAATCATGACCTTTCAGTCACGAATAACCACACCTTAATGGAGATTTTAGTGAATTTTATTCCCTATTGATTATAATCTAATATCAAATGCATTAATCTCAAAACCAAGAAGCATATAAACATAATCACAAGGTGACAACTACGATGAGTTTTCAATAAAGCAAAGATCAGAAACATAAGATAATTATGCGAATAAGAATAGGTCGCAATACATAATACCTCTTAAAGGTCTTAGTTCAGCATAGCACCACGTCAGTCACGTCAGTCCGTCTGTTTAAAGAATACCTAATATAGCCTCAAATTAGCATTAGCATGAGGGGCTTCATGCAAAACAATTTAGAACATCAATTTGGAAAACATCTTAACTAAGGTCTCTAATCAAAACATACAGCAGTTGGTACCTAGAAAGAAAAGGCAAAATAGATTTCATTAGTATTATAATTACCCTTGTTGAGATAGGTCAGCATACAGGATCAGTCTTCGTCTTCAGAGCATCAGTTGAATCACCGTCAGTCTATCTAAGTTAAAGGCAAGGGACACTCTCCCCTTAAGGGGAAAGGTAACGGGGCAGTCTATGGGCAAGGATGGTAGTCTAAGTGTCAAGTCACCAAATAGAGTGACAGAGTTTCTGGATGCAATCGATATCATTCCCTACCTAATGTCCTCTATCTCTTGTGTCATGGGATTTTATCCCTTTTTCCAAAATTAATTCCCCCAAAATTCTATTGGTTAGTCACTACACCCCACTATCGGTAACCAATCAAATTATACATTAAGTAATGCATTTGTCATTTCATGATATTTTCTAAATCCTAATTGGTCTCCATAATTGACGTTTTTTGTAGGTGGCATATCCGGGGTTACTTCATTTCCTTGGCACACACCTCGGGCAAGAGTTCTCTTCTCCTCGCTTTATTGTCCTTGAAAGTGTCCATGTTTGTTTCGAAGCCTCATAATTTATACTAAAGCTACTAGCATGCGAATGGGAGAATCTTGAAATGTTGCGAATAAGTAAAGAAACATGGGGCCTCATTATGACCCTGGCGGGCGGCGGAGGCCGCCCGCCAGGATCCCGCCCTCCAAATTACCGCGCCGCGGTCAAAAGACCGCGGCGGGTATTACGAGTTTTCCCCTGGGCTGGCGGGCGGTTCCAGTTAAACCGCCCGCCAGCCCAGGGGAAAACGACCTTCCCACGAGGATGCCGGCTCGTAATCGAGCCGGCGGAGTGGGAAGGTGCGACGGGTGCTACTGCACCCGTCGCGTATTTCACTGTCTGCAAGGCAGACAGTGAAATACATTTTGGGGCCCTCTTACGGGGGCCCCTGCCGTGCCCTTGCCATTGGCATGGGCACGGCAGGGGCCCCCAGGGGCCCCGCGACCCCCCCTACCGCCATCCTGTTCATGGCGGCTTTCCCGCCATGAACTGGATGGCGGTAGGGGGGGTCAGAATCCTCATGGCTGCGGAGCGCGCTCCGCAGCCATGGAGGATTCCAATGAGCAGCGGAAAGTCAGCGGGAGAACGCTGACTTTCCGCTTCTGACCGCGGCTGAACCGCCGCGGTCAGAATGCTCATTGGAGCACCGCCAGCCTGTCGGCGGTGCTCCCGTGGTCGGTGGCCCTGGCGGCCACCGGCCGCCAGGGTCAGAATGACCCTCATGGTCTTTTGCAAGTCAGCACACTGGAGAAACAGAAAAATACGCTTTAATATGAGAGTTACACAGCTAGTTCTTGACTCACGCTAACTTAAGATATACGAGTTCTAATGAATGCGGTTTTTATACGTGTTAAAGTGCTCAGTTATAAATGGTTATTTCTCCTAGTTGACATTAGTTTGCACAGGTGAACAAATTCTCCACGTTTATGAGTACATTTCAATGAATAATACTATTAATACAGCATTGTTAAGTATAAGCATTTCACGTCTATAATATGTAATATTTAAACTACGCTCTCTCAGTCCCTCCTCCGATGACGCTCGTCATCACATAATCTTTTGATCTTAATTTTTCACCTTGCGCATGATTCGCATTTCAACATCTTTCCCTTTATGTGAGCTTTCCCATATTTCATTGAACATTTTCTCTCTTTCACTTTCTTCATTTTGTTGGGCTCTTTTAGACCAATTTATTTTTATTTTGTAATTAATTTTGCATGCCCCCCATAATCCTAATAGGCAAATCAAAACAATTAATAGACCTATCATAATTTTTGCAAGTACCCCATTCCAAATGTTGGTAAACCAGCTTCCCACTCGGGCAATTCCTTTCCCAAATTTTTCCCAAACACCAGGTTCTTTTAGATCCTTCAAATCTGTACTATCTCTAGTAAGGTTAGTAAGCATGCTTCTAATTTTCTTACTGTTATCGGGTATGAATGAACAACAATGACGTTCATTAAGCATTTTGCACACACCTCCACTCTTTGCTAAAAGAATGTCTAAAGCAAGGCGATTTTGAAGAGTCATAGCTCTTTCTGCAGCAAGTTCAGTATCCATCAGAAGTACAGCTCCTGTAAAGTTTGTCAGCATGTTATCCACAATAGTAGACAACTTTTGAATTTTCATAGAATTCAAGATAACCCCTACTGATGGGATTATAGCTCCAAATATGTCACCAATGACAGCTGCCACTGATTCTCGTTTTTGTCTAGTATGTTGTAATTCAGACGTTTTAGGTATTTGTTTTAAGTCATCAATCTGGTATATCTTTGGGAATACTATTCCCAAATAACATGTCCCATACCATCCCTTAGGGAGACGGTAATATGCATTTAACCCACAGATGTAATAGATTCCAGGAATCGCTGGGTCTTGTCCATTTAACATAAAGGTCCACTTACTCTGAAACAGAAACATATGTCTACATTCACTCGTACCCACAAATAGATTGTCTTGATCAGATTTTGGCCTATATATACACAGTCTACCTACGTGTAATGCATCTATAGCTAACTTTCCTTGTGTTTTAATTGCTGTGTAAGCATAATCATTTGCATAGGTACGTTTTTCTAAGCCTTTTTCTAACCTTTCCTTTAATGCCTTACGTCTATCATCTGTGTGATCTAAAAAGCTTTTCTCTACAGGAGACAGTAAGCAAGTCAAATTATTGCGATGTGCATAAGCAGTTCCAAATGTAAGCGTTGGCTCAAAGAATCCTCTAACTATTTTAATATCATGCTCTTTAGCTAACTTATTTAGAAATTCAATCACAGGCACAAAGGAAAACACAACATCCAAATTTGAATAGAAGTATTGCACATGCTCTTGATCATAAAATCTTGTTAATAGCAAGCTGCAACTAATCCCATAAGTAAGAGGGAGGCTATGATAAGTAACTCCCTCCTGCACAGATGAAGGAATTTTAGTACACACATAACAATTTTTCGCATCCATAGTTTCCACATACTCGTTTAGTAAGCGGTAGAAAACATTAGTAGAAGGTTCCCCTTTTGCATTAGTTCCCTCATGCAGATGTCTAGCATCTTGCTCAAATTTCTCCCACGGCGATAGTTTATTAGCAGTAGTAGTCTCAGGTTTTGAAGCTGCATTAATAGTTTCACTCTCTCTCCATGGCATTCCTACAATCACTCCCACAATCATTATTGCACATACAACACCTATCATAAGTCCTAACCAACCACACACCTTACTTCCTTTGCTACTATAAGCCATGTTTGTATAGAATCAGAATAGCAGATCAACAATCAACTCAAGAAGGTAAACACTTTTTGCGTATTTTACAGCTTCTTCACTCACTCCAGGACCCTTTTAACAGCTTGTCGTAATCAGGTTTTCTTGATGTCAAATTTAGGTTTAATGTCTCTTTCCGGTAGTTTCTAAAGTCTCTTTCTCATGTCAGCTTTTACTATTTCAATCTTATCCAGGTTTTCCTTGTAAAATACCTTCAGGTACCGTAGTATTGACCTGGCACTTCTCGATCAAAGCAGAATGCTAAGAATTCGTGTTGCCATTCAGAGGTTGTAGCATATGCCCATTCCGGACCTGTATATCTTCGGTTTGCTATTCTCTTTCTTTTTAGTTTTCGTTCACCTTGTTGTTCTCCTTCACTCAGATCATCTGCCTGTGAAGTATCGCTTTCTTCTATTATTGTCTCGTTTGCTATTTCTCTTATTCTAAGATGTGACTTGTCTGGCCAATTATCACCTCTGTGTGTTTTGTTTCAGTGTTTTCTTTCAGGACATTGGACAGCACCCTCCTCTTGTGATATGGTGTTTTCTCTTGATGGACTTGCAACCGGTTCAGAAGACTCTGATCTGTTTCGACTTGAATTTATAGCTTCTCCTTCTCTGTCGTCTTCCGGTTCTACACTGTATTCAGGCTCTGAATTGTAGTCGTCTACTTCTGGGAGAACCTCTCCTTGTCTTAGTTCTCCTGCTGCCTCAACTGAGTTAGGCACTCTGTCACCTCTCTCGAACTCACTGTCAGCTTGAGGGACAAGGCTGTTCTCAGTGGGCTCTCCTGTAGTCTCAGATCTTTCTTGACTAGTCTCTGACTCTGAGACTTCTCCTCCTGAAGTTGCTGTACCGGAATCTTCAAGTTCCTCTTCAACAGGACACGTTACCCTCTTTGTGTGACTGGCATGTATCCAGTTGGGAACCCCGGCACACTTTAAAGCAGTAGTGGTTGTCAATATTACTTGATTTGGCCCCTTCCAATGTGGCTCAAGACACGATTTCCTCACGTTCTTCTTGACAACCACCCAATCTCCAGCTTGCAAAGAATGTCCTGGTTCGCCGATTGGTGGCAATGCGTTAGCTTCCACCTGGTGAGAGAAAGAGCGAATCACGTTAGCCAAGCCCTAACAATAATCCAACACCATATCATTTGTAATATTCACTAGTGCATTTGCAGGTACCGCTGGTAACCTCATTGCTCTACCCATGAGGATTTCATGGGGGGACAGTCCCGTTTTCTTATCTGGCTTGTTTCTCATAGACATCAGTACTAGAGGCAATGCATCTAGCCATTTCATGTTTGTTGCTGCACACATTTTTGCTATTCTTGATTTTAAGGTACCATTCATCTGTTCAACTAGTCCTGATGCTTCAGGGCGATAGCTACAGTGCAACTTCTGCTCAATGTTGAGTGCGGCACACAGAAGTTTGATCACCTCATTGTCGAAGTGTCTTCCCCTATCTGATTCTATAGAAACCGGAAACCCGAACCTTGGTATTAACTCTCTGAGTAACAGTTTTGCAACTGTAAGACTGTCATTCCTACGTGTGGGATATGCCTCAATCCAATGACTGAAAACACATACAATCCCCAACATGTACTTCAATCCTCCACAAACAGGCATTTCAATGAAATCCATTTGCATTTTGTTAAATGGACCTCCAGCTCTTCCAATGTGGCTCAAAGTTACCACTGTTCCCTTTCCAGCGTTCATCTGTTGACAGATGACGCACCTGTGACAAGTAATTTCTGCGGCATGTCTGAATTTTGGATTGAACCAATCAATTTTAAAAGATCTGATCATGGCACCTCTTCCTAAATGTGCCTGCCCATGATACAATCGGGCAAATTGTGACAGAAGACTATTTGGCAGAACCAATTTTCCTTCCTCTGAAACCCACATATCAACTGTTCTTTGTACACACTGCATTTTCTGCCAGGAAAGTTTTTCTTCTTTACTAGCACGATTTTGCAATGTCTTTAACTCGTCTAAGGTATCAACCACTCGTAATGCTAGGCTTAAGGTTGTGTCATTCTCAGGTTGTGGTAACAATTCCCACTGCTCCTTAAATGATATACAGTTTAATGCACAAAATCTTGCAACTTGGTCTGCGTAACCATTCCCCATTGACACAAAGGGGGTTATTCTAACTTTGGAGGAGTGTTAATCCGTCCCAAAAGTGACGGTAAAGTGACGGATATACCACCAGCCGTATTACGAGTTCCATAGGATATAATGAACTCGTAATACGTCTGGTGGTAAATCCGTCACTTTTCCGTCACTTTTGGGACGGATTAACACCTCCTCCAAAGTTAGAATAACCCCCAAAGTCTTGTGATCTGGTGTGAGCACTGCACTTCACCACGGCAATTTCAAGAGGCAACTGAATCGCATGTAACAAATCTCTTATTTGTTCTCCATTTTTCACTGGTGAACCAGAGGATGTCATGAAACCCCTCTGTGACCAAAGTTGGCCAAAATCATGCACAATTCCAAATCCATATCTGCTGTCAGTATAGATTGTAACTTTCAAATTCACAGCAGCGTGGCAGGCTTTTGTAAGAGCTATTAATTCTGCCACCTGTGCAGAAAACACTTTCTCGAGCCAGGAGGCCTCGACTATGCCAGATATGGTACATACTGCGTAACCAGCTCTCAATGTTCCTGTTGAATCTCTTAAACAGGACCCATCAACGAACATAATGCAATCATTTTCTTTTAACTGGGTATCCTGTATGTCTGGGCGAGGCTTGGTACAGAGCTCAGTCACCTCAAGACAATCATGCTCAAATTCTTCCCCATCTTTGATTCTCATTGGGAAGTAGAGTTGCCGGGTTCAGCACAGTGCATCTTTTTAGTGTAACATTTGGTGACCCCAGAATAATCGTCTCATATTTGGTAAGTCGTGCATTTGTCATGTGTTGCATCTTAGTTCGTGTCAACAGAATTTCGACAGAATGTGGAACCAATACTGTCAAAGGGTATCCCATGACTATGCCCTCACATTGTGAAAGGCTTTGACCAACTGCTGCGACTGCTCGCAAGCAACCCGGTAAGGCTGCTGCGACAGGGTCCAAAGTAGCTGAAAAATATGCTACAGCGCGATTCGCATCTCCATGGACCTGTGTTAAAACAGACAAAGAACAAGCATCACGTTCATGACAGAACAACAGAAAAGGTTTCTCATAATCAGGCATTCCTAATGCTGGAGCCCTGCACATGCACTCCTTCAGCTCTAAAAATGACTCTTCTTTTGTCAAAGTGATTGTATATGGTTCATCCTTGACCTCTTTTCCTGTCAGTTTTATTAAGGGTTTTGAAATGATCGAGAAATTGGGTATCCACTAGCGGCAGTAACCCACCATTCCCAAAAACATCCTGACATCTCTTTTTGTTGTTGGTGGATTCATTTGTAAAACAGCTGTTATTCTTTCTTTTTATATTCTTTGGGACCCTTTCTCAATCAGATGCCCCAAATATTTCACTTCTTTTTGACAGTATTGCAACTTCTGAGGTGACACCTTATGTCCATTCTTTCCCAAATGATTCAACAATGCAATGGTATCGTATTTGCAGCTGTCTCTCGTTTTAGATGCAATCAACAAATCGTCGATGTACTGCACAAGAGTCGAATTAAAAGGCAGCACAAGAGGTTCCAAATCCTTCTTCAATATCTGATTGAAGATGGATGGTGACTCAGAAAACCCCTGAGGAATTCTGCACCAGCTGTACACCTTATGCAGGAATTTGAAGCTGAACAAAAATTTGCTATCTTCATGTAGAGGTATTGAGAAAAATGCTTGTGATAGGTCTACTACAGTAAACCATTCAGCATCACAAGGAACTTGGAACATTATTACCGCCGGGTTAGGTACCACAGGGCAACATTTTATTACAATTTCGTTTATTTTTCTCAAATCCTGCACGATTCAAACCTTTCCACAGGGCTTCTGTAAACCCATAATAGGTGAGTTACACGGACTGCTCAGAACTTCTTTCAGAACTCCCTGTCTGAGAAAATCTGCAATTATCTGGGTCACTTCAATAAGGACATCCTGAGTCATGTGGTATTGTGGCACTTGTGGGAACACTGCATTTGGCTTTATTTGCACCTTGACTGGTCCTACCCCCTTGATTAATCCGACCTCTTTTCCAGTCAAATCCCACACTTTCTTTGTTACAGACCCTTGAAGATCAGCAGGTAGATCGATTAGGGTAAACACTGGAAATAGAGTAATTAGAGGGTAATCTTCGTTCGTCTCTCCTCTTTCTTCTATGAATTGACCCTCGTCTCCTTCATCATCACTGTTTGTCTGAACTTCTATTCCATTGTTGGAACAGGTAATCGAACATTTGGTCTTACATAGTAAGTCCCTTCCTAATAAGGACACTGGACTTGAATCGCATACAACAAATCTATGCAGGCCTTGGAAATTTCCAATTTCAACCTGCACTGGGTCAGTAATTGGATTTGTCAGGTACTGATTAGCCACTCCGACCACTCGTATGGTGCGCCCTGAGAGAGGTAATCTTGGTACCTCTACACTGCGAACTGGAGAGCGTGTAGCTCCTGTGTCAACTAAGAATGAAACCTTATAGCCCATTACTTTTCCCTCTACATATGGGCCTCTCTGATCTACCTCTAACGATGCTGCAAGCCTGTACTCTTCACTGTCTGAGCCTTCGTCTGACCATTCTTCATTCATGTCACTTTCACCTCGTAATGGGAATTGCTGTACAGTGTTGTTTTGGTTTGTTACCTGGCCTGTGACCTGCTGAGGAAGCGTCACCTGTTGCCGTCCCATCGGAGCTAGGGGTAACTGCATTTGCTGTCTAGGCACCATAGGGATCTGCTGTTGTATTGATTGTACTGGCACTGTTTGGAAACGCGGCACTTGCATTTGCTGCATGGGTTGTACACCTGGCATTTGCACCAAATGATTCTGAAAATTCGGGTTCTGGAGTCTCATTCTTGGACCTCGTGGATTTTGTAGTGTACCGGCATTAATGATCTGCTGAACTGTACCATCCTGCACCACATTCGGACAATCCCGTTTCCAATGCCCCATGCCCCCGCACGCATGACATGGCGACATCTTCTTCATTACCTGACCGTCATTTTGAATAACAATATTATTCATATCAAAATTACGGCTCACAAAACCTCGACCTCTACCTCTCGGCTGTGCCTGAAACACACCATTCATTTGCGGTTGTTGCTGTATCATTTGCTGAACACCATTTCCCTGTATTCCAGCCTGTGCAGCTCTTATCTGCATCACCATCACTTTCTCGTTCAACTTTTTCTGCTTCAACTCAATTTCATCACTACAGTATTTCCCATACTGCAACACTTCATCAATCGGTTTAGCTTGCCAGCAAATCAAATGATTTTTAATCATCTGGCTGACCTCCGGTCTCAGCCCTTCGACGAACCTAAACACAAGATGATTCATGTCCTTTGGTTCGATAGTCTCAGTACCACTGTAATGTTTGAATGCTTTCAACAATCTCTCATAATACGCATGTATTGATTCTTTATCCTCTTGCGAAGTCCGGTCGATTTTCTGCCAATCAGTCACCTTCGGCGACACCTTTTGTTTCAAAAACTCAATTACTTTATGATAATATTTCATCACCTCTTCAGAGGGTGCTCCAGTCACCTTATCCCTTGCCGGCTCCTTCGTGGGCCAATCTACCCCTCTCTTGCAGTCGAGCCACAGGTCTGGCGGAACAATGATCTCAAATAAAGTATTCAAGTCTTCCCAAAGACACTTCTCAAGCTTCACGAATCTATCTGTCTGCTGATACCACTCGATCGGTTTTTCTCTTAACCTAGGATAATCATTCATAAAGGACAAAATGTCTACCCTAGACCAAGGCACATGCACTAAGACACCACCAGCTGTTTCTCTCATAGGTAAGATTTTTACCGTGTCTAGATTGGGTGTGGTTGTTACTTCATTAGACCCTGGGCTATCTCTTTTTCCCTTATCTCTTTTCTTTGCCCACCGGCCTTCCCATTTCTCTAGGGCTCCCCAAATTTGTGCACTTTGCAACAGCTCTTTCAGATGTGTCTTCATGCCTGCAGATCTCATGTGTTCAAAATCTTTAGTGTCAAAATCTAATCTATAGCTCCTTTTCAAATGTTTCGTGTTACCAATATCAATATTGTATTTGTCTGCCAAATTCGTTAATCTCTGATGCACTTTTCCTACCTCTTTGGTAATCTTAGGGCATAAGTACCTCAATTCTGCCTCAGTGTATGATTCCAACCTATTCACTCCCATTGTTCCTTCCACCAACTCAGCAGCTTCTGCTCCTAGTCGTACAAGATTCAGATATTCATCTTGTTTTTCCTTTTCAGGATCAATTTCGGTCACTGTAGTTTTTCGTGAAGCACAAGTTTTCTCTAACCACTCATTTAACTGTTGTACTGTAAAGCCTTGCAGTGAAATGTTCCCTGCATGTATCATTGGAGTGTGGGAAGTATTTGTACTCATAGTTTGGGGAGTCAAGACTCCCAACCCTGCTTGCCGCATTGCTTCAAGAGGTGCCCCTATTGGACTAAGGTCCATTAAGGGTCTCTGTTGTTCACATACCTGTCCTTCTTGGGCCATTATTTGTGGAGTTCTAATAGACCCTCTTCTTATCGCATCATGAGTCATAACTCCCTGTTCACATGTCCTTGTTTTCTCTTGGGCATATAACGGCACCAGAGGACCAACAGTAATAGGTAGTGATATAGCGGCAGGTGTCTGACCTCGTCCCAAGCTTCTTGGAGCTGCAACACCATAGGTCTGTTCTAATGTACCCGGTACAGGTACTAACGGAGGTCCTGCTACAGGGTTATACCCAGGTATCAGTTGTGGTGGTTGCGACACTAGCTTTGGAGTTGATTCAATCTGAATCAGCCTTGGCTTCGTATATATCGGATCTGGCGGCACCACCAAGTTTGTAGTAGTCTCAAGCACTGGAACATCAGGATAAATTATTTTTATCTGCGGTAGAGGCTGCAACTGTATCGGTAAGTCTGGTGCAGTGGGTACACTGTCACCACTCTGTGTCGAGGCTATATCGCTAATCTGTACCGTATCAGTAACTCCCTTCTCCTGCGTCTGGTTCCCATGATCCAAGCTAGTACTCGGAACACCGTCGCTCACCGCATATGGTGGTGGACGATCATGTAGCAATCTATCCATAAACTCCTCATCATCTGAATCATCCTCTTCTTCCCAGGACCTTTTGTTCTCTTTAATTTTGCCTGAACCTTTGTTGGTTTTACAAGAAGCTTTCTTTCCCTGCGTCTCTTCTCCCTGTGTTATTGCTGGAAACAGCTTTAACCCATCTACTATTCCCCGTCTCCACATTTTATTCTCATTGTCCCATCTAGCTTCTGCATAGGATTTTTCTGCCCTTGTCAATCTTCTGTGAAACCTTTCTTGCCTATGTTTAAGAGCCATCAGGTCCCAAATCGCCAAAGCCTCGTATTGTGCCGGTCTCGGAGGTGGTTTCTGCGTACTTAACATCCACCTCAAATTTTCTAATACCTTTGGATTGAATGTCCCATGTTCTGGAAACACTAGACACCCCTCTTTCTCTGTTAATTTGCGCCATTGTTTCATCCATAAACAAGGTGCAACACCCTTTTCTTCCATAACTGTATAAGCTGGAGTACCCTCAGGTGGTGTAGGTTCCCCATCGGTTGCAACAATGTACACATCTCCTTTCAAAGCGCTTTTGAATGCCTTAACAAAATTCATTTTTGAAATAATTTTATTTAGTATTTGATCAGAAAACGGCTTAGTTCCCAGGACACTCTTCACCTACCCTTTTCTCAACCTATTGCCTCTCACGGACGGCAGCCAATCCGTGCACGACCCCTCTCGGCATTTGACCTATCTCAGCGCGGCACCACTGACGTCACACTCACACACACTGCAGCTGACAAAGTCTTGCGGCTTGTCCACACCTCACTAACTCCTTACAATTCATACAAACTAATGCGAATTATTGCAAGCATCTTAAAATGACAACACAAATCTGCCGGTTTACTACAGGAGGGTAACACATTTGCTTCAGAACTTTACAGAGATTTCACTTGAAGCCTCGGCCGCTACTCTCTCCTTCTCAGTTCCCACATACGCAAGCAGAATTCGACCTGCAAATCCTACTCTCGACTTGTCAATGACTGCTTCTAGTGCACTTTAGAACTTGTCAAATCTCCATCGAAGGTTTTACACATGCATCATAACACGAAACTTGGCTTGTCAACCACGCCCGATTGACCTATTAAACCGCACAGATTACAACATAAACCATATTTACCATCATACTCCGGAGTCTTAGACCTCAATAGGTCCGTATACAACAACCAACCACGTGGATAATTTTGAGCAATAAGCGCTGCATTCACATGAAGTACGCCGACTTCCCTACTCTCATACTGTGGAGTACGCCCACTCCTTCTAATTAACACTTAATTTGTCCTAAACATGCACAAATTTTCACAACCGCCTGCATGATGCATAAGATTTAATAAGCGCAAAGACCCTAACCACGCATACTATGGTGTCGAGAACATTCCCAACTCATTTAGGCAGGCTCCGAGATCCCAGGAAAGCCATGGCGAACCTAGCCACTCATCATCTCTCCAAATTGCATGATCACAAACAAAACAAAAAAAAAATTAAACAATGAAAACTCCGTCCTAGGGCCCCCAAGGGCCAAACCGTCGCTCTGCTACCAGAACTGTTAACGCGTCCGTCTATGTTTAGGCCGATGAATCTTTGGGCCCAGTGGTGAGACACGTAAAACGAGATAACTAATCAATAAGTCAATCAATATGTCAATAACATTGTCAACATTGTCAACAGTTAACACCAAAATATATTCCACTTTAGTCATTAATAAACCTTCGGCGCAATCATGACCTTTCAGTCACGAATAACCACACCTTAATGGAGATTTTAGTGAATTCCCTATTGATTATAATCTAATATCAAATGCATTAATCTCAAAACCAAGAAGCATATGAACATAATCACAAGGTGACAACTACGATGAGTTTTCAATAAAGCAAAGATCAGAAACATAAGATAATTATGCGAATAAGAATAGGTCGCAATACATAATACCTCTTAAAGGTCTTAGTTCAGCATAGCACCACGTCAGTCACGTCAGTCCGTCTGTTTAAAGAATACCTCATCTAGCCTCAAATTAGCATTAGCATGAGGGGCTTCATGCAAAACAATTTAGAACATCAATTTGGAAAACATCTTAACTAAGGTCTCTAATCAAAACATACAGCAGTTGGTACCTAGAAAGAAAAGGCAAAATAGATTTCATTAGTATTATAATTACCCTTGTCGAGATAGGTCAGCATACAGGATCAGTCTTCGTCTTCAGGGCATCAGTTGAATCACCGTCAGTCTATCTAAGTTAAAGGTAAGGGACACTCTCCCCTTAAGGGGAAAGGTAACGGGGCAGTCTATGGGCAAGGATGGTAGTCTAAGTCTCAAGTCACCAAATAGAGTGACAGAGTTTCTGGATGCAATCGATATCATTCCCTACCTAATGTCCTCTATCTTTTGTGTCATGGGTTTTTATCCCTTTTTCCAAAATACATTCCCCCAAAATTCTATTTGTTAGTCACTACACCCCACTATCGGTAACCAATCAAATTATACATTAAGTAATGCATTTGTCATTTCATGATATTTTCTAAATCCTAATTGGTATCCATAATTGACGTTTTTCGTAGGTGGCATATCCGGGGTTACTTCATTTCCTTGGCACACACCTCAGGTCAAGAGTTCTCTTCTCCTCGCTTTATTGTCCTTGAAAGTGTCCATGTTTGTTTCGAAGCCTCATAATTTATACTAAAGCTACTAGCATGCGAATGGGAGAATCTTGAAATGTTGCGAATAAGTAAAGAAAAAGAACAATCGCTGGGTCATGGTCTTTTGCAAGTCAGCACACTGGAGAAACAGAAAAATACGCTTTAATATGAAAGTTACACAGCTAGTTCTTGACTCACGCTAACTTAAGATATACGAGTTCTAATGAATGCGGTTTTTTTAATCGTGTTAAAGTGCTCAGTTATAAATGGTTATTTCTCCTAGTTGACATTAGTTTACACAGGTGAACAAATTCTCCACGTTTATGAGTACATTTCAATGAATAATACTATTAATACAGCATTGTTAAATATAAGCATTTCACGTCTATAATATGTAATATTTAAACTACGCTCTCTCATCGTGAAAGGAGCTAATGGGTTGTATCTCCGTGTGCATAAAGCATCTGGAAAAATACGAAAATTATATGATCTTTTCTACCTGTCTGTGACTCCCAGCCCTGTCTGATCTTGTTCATATGCACATTTGATCTGTATTTGTGTAAAAGCATGTATATACATCTATATATATATTCAAACCCTCGTTTTCTAGCCAAGACTACCTCTCCAAATAGGTATATTTCATATGTATAATAAAATATATATATTCAAATAGTTTTATATATATATATATATATATATATATATATATATATATATATATATATATATATATAAATGAATATTTAACTAACTTTCCATGTGCAAAACAGGAACAGGCTTTTGATTTTCATTAAATATGAAATTCAGTGGTGTATTTGATGTGCAGTTGATGCCCTCGCTATTGACTCGAATACACACATGGTTTTAATATGCCTTATACAAAATAACGGATTTGGAGAAGCCACCAACATGCGCCAACAATCTTCAGTTGTATTCTTCCCCAGTGGATTTGATGCTTTGTCAATGTGTTGTGCTGTTTGTGCCTCATCCTCAGGGCAATGATTATGTATTTCTTTGCTGTGTTGCCTTTCCTGATGATCACATAATAGATGTGGTGAATGGAGAGCCATGATAATTATCTCTTAATGAAATGGGTATAATAGGTTCCTCACATATTTTAGTTAACAAAGAGGATGAGTCACATATTTCCTTTCACCAACTCAGGAAGTCTTTTATCAGTCCCCTTTCTTGGTGTATTTTTAGCTGTTGTATTTATATAGTGTTTCATACTTCTGATCAGGTACCTAAGAACCTGATTTTTAGAACCATGAAAAAAAACTCAGTAAAATGAGTTTGGGCTATGATTGTATACCATAGTGGGGTTAAAATCGTGCTGCAGAGCCCTCCTGAGGTAGTATGCCTGAGACTGCGTAACATCCGTGGAGAGCACACCACTGGTGCATGGTAGCTGTTGCTACATTCGTCACTGTACAGTAGGGCAGAAAAGTGGCCTGCTTATGAAGTATGTTTTTTGCCTTTTAATGAAAAAAATGACAGTTACTTTCGTAAGAGACTGACATTCGAAATAGCTCCAATAGAAGTGTTTCAATGCTGACACACACAAGCGCTTTTTATCTGTGTCGTAAGTCAAGTCCTTTTGATTTGTTAGTAAAATTATATATACAGTATACATGGTTTTAAGGACTTTCAGCCATTCCACTTCATCCAAAGGTCTGTTTGTCACTGACATTTACTTGCACCTGCTACAACATCTTGCCTGTGGCAGTGGTCAGCACAATTCACAAATGCAATGCAAGAGGGCCCGCGTTAGAACTATTAGCACTGTAAACTCCTAACCGGACTTTTCTTGCCACATATGCAAGCCGATGGTCACAATGAACGTGAAAGAGACAGAAAAAGAAACAGAAGTTCGCTCGCACTGAAACTTATCGAAAAAAGTGCAATTATCCATGTTACGGGCAAAAGTGCAATTATCCATGCAACAGGGTCAATGTCATGCAAAGCGCTCAACTTCTGCCCTGCGAGATTGCGCTGCACAGGAAATGTAAAAATAAAGGAGTCCAGAAACCAGCTGAAAACACAGAGCCCCGCCTGTTTTTAGTAGTTTACCGGTGCACTCAAGGAGGGCTAAACATCAGAAAAGGCATGATGTATGCATGCCTTTCACAAATGGAATCAATCAATTTTTAAAATGCAAGCCCATGAACTAATAAAAGTGACAGTTGTGACATGGGCATGGTTTGAAGCCCACAGAGAGATTACAACATGGTCCAGAGCACTTACAAGCGCTCAGCCCTAAAAAGGCTGTCAAGCCAATGTTTGTATGGCTTGTGTTGCTTTCCATGTCTGTAGGGTAACTACTATCAATGCTCGACCTTCCAGTCAATGCAGATAACATGAACATCTCCCCAGCTTTTAGCACATGAAGGCGTAGTGATTGTCCTGGCATATCTGTCATTTCTTTATTAGGTGGTTTGTAGAGGAAAGTGTTTTTCTTAATCTGATTGTTTTTATGTTCCTGTAGTGGTATTTGGGAGAGTGGACATTTTACTTCCCAACCTTTTCTGGCCTTGTATTTTTGCACTTTAGCTCTACGATGTTTACTTTGGCTTCCTGAGTTTAGTCTAGGTTAAAGCAAAACAGTTCATTGTTGGACCCTGTGTGTTGTAGTCTCTGGTTCTGAGCGAGACGTTTATTTATTATTCATTTTCTGTGAAAATGTAGTACAAAAGTGTTGCTTCTAGAAATCACTTTAGAGGTTATAGAAATAGAGGTTATAGGAACATATGGAGTCTGTCTGGTGTAAATGAATTTGAACTCTGACTCTTTGGGCCTGATTATGACGTTGGTGGATGCAATGCTCCGTGACGGATATCCCGCTGTTTTACAAGTTCCATAGACTATAATGGAACTTGTAATATGGTGGACAGGATATCTGTTACGTTTGTGACAGAGTATCCTATCCGTCAAGGTCGTAATCAGGCCTTTGTTTCCAAATGCCGGTCTTTTGTGCGAGCACTGATTGACACTAATTTGCTGGAGACCAGCTTCAGGAGATGGCGTTAAAGTATTACGTTTTGCTATAGAACTACGGTCCCAGTGGTGTGCTTGGCTATTTAAAACAAAACTCAACTGTTAAAAAAACATACCTTGGAATATGAACCATGGCGCTGAGCCATGGGGAAAAAGGAACGCAGCTCGGATTAAAGGCAAAACCAATACCAGACAGGAAGAGGGAGGAGGTGCCATCACAAACCATAACAGGAGCAAGCGTCACATAGTGGGATGGCCAACAAAAATGTTCTGTTACTGAAAGCTCCCTGAGCGTGAACTTAGCATCCAATGGAGTGACATTTCACAAATGCACCAATAAAAATAAAGCATTTAGCATTTAAGACCAGCACAACAAAGAACAAGTGACAACAGTGAACGTTGTTAGAAGCCCATATTGAATACAACGCGTCTTGCAGTTAGCGCTCCGTGCTTCCTAACTCGATCTAAAAAGGAGCACAATATGGTTTTGTTTGTTCTTCCTAAAGTGTTTACTTCTTTGTGTAACTAAAACTGTTATTGAGTGGCTGGTCATTCTATTAAACTTTATTCACATACTTAAATCTGGCATACAACTAATATTCCGTCTAAATCTTATATCGTTTTACATATTGTTCTTGCTTCAGTTGTGTCTTTTTGTACTATTTTCAAGTTCTACGTTTTTTGATGAACCCTTACCTCTCTCCCACACACCTTATTCACACAATTTTCTTAGTTACTAATATGTTTTTTCGACTATTGTTTCTAAATGGGATGGAATATATTAAGGGCCTAATTTAGAGTTTTGCAGGGGGGTTTCTCTGTCACAACGCAGACAGATATCCCATCCGCCGAAATATAAATCCCATTGTATCCTACGGGATTTCTATTTCGACAGAGGAGATATCCGTCACTGTTGTGATGGAGTAACCCCTCGAACAAACTGTAAATCAGGCCCTTAGCCTTAGTGGTGTACAGATTACCAGGCTGTTATGAGTTTGGTAATTAAAATACATTGATATCCTGTAGCAACATTAGCATCAAATAGCCTAACTGGAAAAATATCAATGAGCTTCTCTTAATGTCTCAAAATCGGAATTTTAAATATCTCATATTCAATAAAAGTTGCATTTTAATTTAGTTTTACTTAAAATGTTCAACAGTTCCAGACAGCACCTACTTCATGGCACCGACCAAGAAGGTAAAAAAACATTCCAGTAACATAATTGCTATGAAATCAGCAAAAGACAGCATTCATATTGAGGGGCCTAATCACAAAAGATATTTTGCAGTTTGAAAGGTAGTACTACTATAGATTCTCTAACATGCATTTTACAAACCTCCAGCCAGAGATCTCCACCTCTGCCTCTCCACATGCAATTTACTTGGCAAGTAGGGCCATTGAATTGAGATTATCTGGTGAGGAAACCTCAGTTGCATTTTTTTAGGAAAATCGTCCACTCATGTTTGGCATTAACAGTGCTTTAACGCTATACATTTCAAATATATTGTCACTGGAAAAAAAAGCATAGAAGTTGCTTTGAGGAATATAAAAATGAATGCAGTTTTCTGTAATGGTAGTTAAATTGTTTTTTGCATTGGTGGTACTGGAGGGTAGGTTGTGTACAGTTTCATCACATTTTAGTAGTCTATAGCCTCGGTTAAATACTACAAGGAAACGTGGTTTGCAGTGCTGATTTCCTTCTCTCAGTGAAGTGAACTTTATTCTTGCAATCTGTGAGTAAAGTGGTTTAATATATGGTGTGGTTGTGTGACCTTGCTGTTTGATAAAGACACTATTCCTTATCATCAGGTTTGTTTGCAAAATGTTAACTCATTTGTTTATCACTGTGTCTCAGAGCAGTCAGCTTTTATCAAAGGAACAAGAGTAAAGCAATAATAAGTACTAAAACAGTTGAATAAAAAGAAAGCACAACACAGTAAAAATCCAACACCAATTTATGAAAATAGGTTGTACCTTTATTACCTTAAATAGGTACCTCAACAATAAAAATTACTCAGAGACTTTCGGACACCTGAATTTTCAAAACAAGAATAAATCACAGCTTTTCAACAAAATCGTTGTAGTGACTTCCCGTTCATGGTTAGCAACACAAATCACCTGACAACAGCTGTAAGAGCAATCTTCTGGGGGTCCAACTCAGATAGAGAGCCTGTCACAGGATCCAGTAAGGACCAAATGAACAGTTACCTTGAAGTTTAAGCAGTTTCCAGTTCAGTTCTAGGGTCTATGAGTGAACCGTCATAACAGTCACTGAAGTGATCCTGATGCAAGGCATGAAAGATCTTAAAATGCTCAAGGATGCTGAGGATGTTGAGACGATATTAGGGGTCTTCATGTGGCCACCGTTTGGTTCCCGAACACTGAGAAGTTACACTGGCCTCAGGGGGTCTATATCCCATTAAGTCTGGGTTCAGTCCAGCACAAACCCAGCAGTCACTGGTCCACTCGTCTCTAGTTACAGCCAAACCAGCAGTTCCTTTAGCTCGTGATAACTCCTGTGCCTGGTGACTGCACTCTAATGATTCTTCCAGTCCAGACAGGCTTGAGTGCAACATTTGAGGGTCAGGACTCGGCCTCCCAGGCTGCATCTTGGCATCCAACAGCAGGCAGATTAATTTTGCTACTGAATTCTCCAAAGGCAGACGCCTCAGCTTTAATGGACCCACTTGCTGTAACAGGGAATCAGCCAACTGACTCTTGGAGTCACTCCGTAAGTGAGACACTACAGGCACAGTCCTCTCTTTGCTAGCCGAAGGTGCAGCAGCTGCAATCCAGTCTGTGGTGCATCCACTTTTTGCTTGGTACAAGGAGCAGCAGGACAGCCATTCTGTAGTCCTTCTTCCATGTCAGGGGTGAACTGAGGTCTGGGTGCCAGTTTTATGCCCATTAAGAGCTAAGGAGGATATGATGACTGTCTAGCCAATCAGGCTATTAGGTCCCTTCCACCTGAAGATGACTTCCTGTGAATTGTTGCATCTAGCTATCCCTGGTTACACTATTCTTCCCATTCTCAGCATAGCAGTACTATGTACCCTTGCCAAACCCAAAGGTGTGGCTACCTAGGGACTGCATGCCCTTGAAAAATAGTTTCACAACAGCTTCTCTCTCTCTGCCCGAGATGCCAGCCTGTGTTTTAAAATAAAAGGGCATCTATTTGCATGTGTGATCAATATTTACCCTTCAAAGTCAGCTTCCATTTTGAAGCGCACCTTTTGGGTTCACACCCAAGTGGCAATCCTACCAGGAGGACGTCACACATCTACTGTTGGCAGATCCTTTGTTCTTCCTGAGGGTTGTTCCCACCTGTCCCTGAGAGGGTAGAAGGCTGTCTCAAGGACAGCATGGTGTGTGCAATGGTAAACTGCTACTGGAATCTTTTGGCAATGAAGTAGCAACTTTCTAATGTTGCACTTTTGAAACTAGTGACATTAAATTTGACTTGAGCAACAAATAGGGGTTTAATGCACTGATTCTTGAAATCCCTTGAAGTACAAACTTTAGTAGTCCCATTAAGAAATTAGCACTGCTGCGTTTTCAGTGTGTAACTCTATACTCACCCATGGGGCTACTAGCCTTTTTACTATAAAAATTACCATGCATGATTTTTACTGCCAGGACATGTCAAAATACATGTTCTTCTTTTAATATACACCACTCTGCCTCAGGGCTTGTTCAACCTGCTTTAGGGGTAACATATATGTTAATAAGCATGGGTATAGCCAATAGGTCTCACCTTTGGGACCTTATAAGGATTTAGCATTGCAGCACATTAAACCTTTATCAGAAATAAACTGTGATCTTGCATTCCTTCATACACTTGGCATCAGACTGTAATGGTAAGACCATCCCGCAGAGGGCACAACAATAGAATTAGCATTTGGAAGAAACATGGTCATGTAACCATATAGTCAGCCACTAGAGGGCATAATCACATGATAGGAGAAAGGGCAAGGGGCATTGCAGTGTAACCATATATTAAGTCCCTTGAAGGCATAGAGCATTACACATTTTCAGGCCTAGCAGGCCTCCTAAATTATTGTTATAAACAAGTCCCTTAGAACACAAACTACTCTCAGCTGCAAAACAAAAGCTTCAGCCATGATAGAGCATAAAAACACATTGGATGGTGGGACAGGTTATGATTTTGGGGTCCCGCAATCCTAGTTCTGGGCAGAAGGAGCACGTTATGCTTAACGTTTTGGTGGTGGTCCGATTGTCCTAGGGCCACCACAGGCTGAGTTCAGAGTAAAAATGTGTTGTAAAAGAAATGCCACACAAAGCATAATGGGGCAAGTTTCCCAGTGAAGTGAATATTGTAGTATTGGCTCTCCCGTTGTGCCAGGGAGAGCCGGGTTGAGGGTTTCCCTTGTGTCTTTTCTAATTAAAAGGCGCCAGTTTGTCTATTTTTCAACTGCTAAACTTAGGAAAAACTTAGGAATTGGACTACCAATTTAGGTGCTCATGTAATGCCTCCAATCTTCTGGTTGAGTTCATGCTATATAAATAAATAAAAACAATCCCCCTCCAGCTTGCAGCCTTTGACTGGTGCAGACAACGCAAAGAAACATCGAGATGCCAGAGGAAGAAACAACATAACGCCATGAGCATGAAGCTGAGAGACAAAAGAAAAAAGTGGTTCGCTGACACTAAGGTATATGGTTGATAGTGCAATAATCCTAGTAACAGGGTCAGTCTCCAAGGAATGAATGAAAGCGATGGCCATGTCAAGGGTGTGGTGAAAGCCCACAGAAGTAGATTACAGCACATCGAGAGACAGCTCATGCCCACTCCCTATCCTCGACCTCAAAAGGGAGGTTTGGTCTTTGTCATAAGTTTAAATACTAAAATTGAGTTAGCAGTTAAAATACTGCTCTATCAGCCTGCAATGGCAGTCTGGGTATCATGTTTTACTTTGTCACAGACGTGGTGGCATAGCTAGTGCTGCAGTCAGTATGAGACACTTAACGTACAGGCCCTAGGTACATCAGTACTTTATACTAGGGAGTTATAAGTAAGTTATCGTACACCAACTGGGGATAATCCAATTGAGCATGCACCTTTTATGGGTTAGGGAACATGCACTTAGGGCCATATTTATACTTTTTGACGCACAACTGCACCAACGCAGTTGTGCGTCAAAACATTTAACGCCATTCCAAAGCGCCATGCGGGCGCCTTATTTATGGAATGACGTTAGCCGGCGCTGCAGACTGGTGTGCGTCAAAAAAAATGACCCACACCAGGCAGCGCCGGCGTAGGGGGAAAATGGAGCATGGGCGTCAAAAAATGGGGCGAGTCAGTCTGAGGCAAAAAATCTGCCTCAACACGATTTGCGCCATTTTTTTTGACTCCCAACCCCCATTGAAATGACTCCTGTCTTAGCACAGACAGGAGTCATGCCCCCTTGCCCAATGGCCATGCCCAGGGGACTTATGTCCCCTGGGCATGGTCATTGGGCATAGTGGCATGTAGGGGGGCACAAATCAGGCCCCCCTATGCCACAAATATTTTTTTTTTAAATTACTTACCTGAACTTACCTTAAGTTCCCTGGGATGGGTCCCTCCATCCTTGGGTGCCCTCCTGGGATGGGCAAGGGTGGCAGGGGGTGTCCCTGGGGGCATGGGAGGGCACCTCTGGGCTCCTTCCGAGCCCACAGGTCCCTTAACGCCTGCCCTGACCAGGCGTTAAAAATGACGCAAAAGCGGCTGGACGTCATTTTTTTTTTTACCCGCCCACTCCCGTGCGTCATTTTTGCACGGGAGTTTAAATAAGGCGCACATGCCTTAGAGTCATTTTTTAGAAGGGAACGCCTACCTTGCATATCATTAACGCAAGGCTGGTGTCCACGCTAAAAAATGAACCAAACTCCAAGATCTTTGGCCCTAGACGGGTCTAACGCCAAAGTATAAATATGGAGTTAGCTTTGCGTCGGATTTGCGTAAAAAAAAAAAAAACGCAATTCCTGCGCAAACAGAGTATAAATATGCCCCTTAGTGCCTACTGAGCCGAGCCCAAGGCATTACAGAGTCAGTACAGCAGCATGGAATTCAGCAACAGTCGGGCAACATATTGGGGGCAGATCCTGCAAAAATGGCATCAGCTCACAATATTCCTTCATATTTTTTATGAAAGTACATTCTCTGTTCATCAAAACCATATTTGGTGTACTTAAAACAAATTCCAAGTACCACTGCTGTTCATGTTTCCTCTGCCTTTGATCAGTGCATTCTGCTACTTGAGAAAAATACTAGTAATTTTTCCCTGCGGGCACTTTGCTTTTTTGCGTAATAATCATGCATATTATTCTGACAGCCTAACTAGCATGCTCAGCACTATTTCTTCTAAAAGAACGATTGCATCTAAATTACCACACATACATTACAAATTATGTTTCTATGATATTCGCAATGTTTTGTGCCTTTGGCAGTTTTATATAGTGCAAACTTGACTCAAGGGCACTACAGTGCTTGGCACGAGCATCAGATTACAGTACACATATTTTAAGCACAGGGAGGATAAGTTATTTGTCCCGAAGAACATGATGTAGAGATTCCCAAGTTCCCATGTTGCCAGCTCTGTATGTTAGGTCACATCTCCTACTCCTTAGTGCTGCATTCATTATTTACAGGGTCGGACTGTCCTGCAGTGCCTGATGGGACAATCTGACAGGTCAATGTGTGGGACTTTTATGGCTGTTTATGGGTCAGTTTTATGGTTTTCTTGGCCAGTTTCTACTGTTGAGTTTTCTAATAATAAAATAAACATTGCCTTCAGTAAGCTCAAATTCATGCAGTTTTCGAAACCTTACAAAACACTTATACGAGTTAAAAACTGTCCAAGTTTGGAAACATGGGCCACTTTTCTAGCTTTCTCATCCATAAATGAGGACTACTTTTATTTTGGTGCCTATGTCTTTTTCGGTCCCAGTCCGAGCCCGAATATTTAAACATACCTTCAAATCCTACTCTTCCTGCCATTATTGTCTAGACAGTAACAGAATACCATGCTCTTTGTGCCAAATGCGTGCGACTTCTGTTTCATATGAAAGAGGTTCAGCTAATTATTCTGTCTGCATTGCCTATCATTAAAACTTGTTTGAAAAATAGAAGTACTCCAGGGACTAATATAAGTGCAAGATTTGCTCCTCCATATGCATGCCTTGCATAAGATGTGTAGAATTAATTTGGCTCTGGAGTGGTGAATTCATTAAAAAAATATACAACATATCACTTACTAGGGTATTGCTACAGTAGCAATACACTAGCAATTTGGCAAAGAACACTAACCCATGTAGAAAACTACATAAAACATCTAAATCTAAGCTACTTCAACAAGAAACGCACGTCAAATATTTCAAAGTCCCATGTTAATTTCCTGGACTTGACCAAGTATACCAGCAATAATGGGCTTTGAAACAGAATCCATAGAAAACCAAAGGACAAGTTAAATTTTATGAGTCAAAATTTGCCATCCACACACAATAATCTGAAATATCTCAAAATATGATTTTTTGGGGAGGCACAAGAAAATGCAGTGAAGGTTATGGGCCTGATTTAGATGTAGGCAGCAATGGTCCGCCATCAAGTTTTCAACTGAAAACCTATCCGCCACCATAATAGTACGCCTGCTGTATTTAGATGTTGGTGGTCCCTTAGGCAAGAGCCCGCATTCAAAATGTTGTCTCCGCCAAGAAACACTGCCCATATTGACGTGGGATAGAGAAAAGTGGCTACCAGCTGGACCCCAGCCACCCTTCCTGCCATGCACTTTTGAATGTGCCTTCCCGCCAAGTAAAAAGTGGCGGTCTGACTTCCACTTCTGAGTTGGCGGATTGGGGGGGAAAGAAATAAAAACTCACCTTTTCCCCAATTGCACCACTGTCTTTGACTGGGCGACACCTGCTGTGTCATGAATACATGTCAATGTGTGTTTTTGGCATGTATGGGTTGTGTTGTGTTGGACTTGTAATGGATGATGGTGTGTATGTGGTGTGTTGTGAAGTGCAGAGGGACACATATGGCTAAGTTACAGTGTGTGTGTGCCACTACCGTCACCAGTTCACTGTTTGAAGAGCTGTAATGTCTAAATAGGGTGGACAGAAAAACTGTCGACTTGATGGTGTTCTTGGGTCTGCCACAAGCGCGACTTGGTGGTAATACCATCAAGATCTAAATCAGGTCCTATGTATTTGAGAACAAAACTGATAAACCTCTGGGGCTCCTGTCACTATGGCTATGTTCAGGTACAAATGAATTAAATGATTTAAGGGATCAAATTAATCTCTCCTAAGGACTAACATAAAATTATCTGAAAAAGAACCAATGAGATTCTCTCACGTCTTCCTAAAGGATACCATTTAGAAAAACACTGCAATCTACCAAAGGACTGTCCAACTTTTTGGGACCTCATTTCCCCAGCACCATAAAATGGAATGTAGATATTGTGGGAACATGAAAGCTTATTTTTTGCTTCTGTGAATTTAAGGATCTAAGACAAAAATAGAAAGTTGTACTATATAAACCCTTGGGCTTATACACCTGCTGCAACTACTGAGTCTGCAAACTTGAAATAGAGGAAAACAGTTTCTATACCAAGATAATACTTCATTCAAAATCATCTATTGGATGAACTGTTCAAGTGATCATGTCATGTACCTCATTATTTGTCCCTGTAGGCTGGCATATGTTAGAAGCACAAACAGACTAATGAAATTCAGATCCGGGAATGCATTACAAATATCCACAAAATAGATCTCAGGAAACCTCTTTTTCAAACACTACCAAATTTCATGAACATTTTTCCACATTCAGTTGTTTGGGTATTTATCAATTCTCAAAAGAATTAAGAGGAAGCACCTGAGAACTGATTTTGAGACATGAGCAAATTCAATGGATCTGCTGATTAGACATAGTGAGGAATAATCTCAATCTGGAGCCAGAAATGCACTATTGGTTGGACTAATCTAAATGTATTTATTTATTGTTCTAAACTTCCCACATTCCATCATATTCCTACATGCTGTAAATATAACAAAAGGTGTGATATTATTATTCCACAAAATACATGCAATTCTGTCTCCATATCATGTATCAACCTTAATTGCTGTACATGCCTCTACATCTATGTATTTGTCTGTTATTGAATCTTAATGAATTGTTTCTGTGAGGAATTGTTGGACCTGGCCCTTTTTGCAGGATCATCCCCAAACTTGCCTCCTTCCTATCTTTTTTAGCTTTTTTTGTTAGGTTTTAGGACTCTGTGCACTTTACCACGGCTAAGCAGTGCTAAAGTGCATATGGTCTCTGTTGGACCTGGCACTTTTTGCAGGGTTACCCCCAAACTTTTTGCCTCCTCCCTCCTATTTTTTCTGACCAGTTTTTGTTGGCTTTTGGACTCTGGGCAGTTTATTACTGCTAACTAGTGCTGAAGTAAAAATGTTCTCTGTCCAAATGTTATTGATGATTGGTTTATCTAAGATTAGCATATTTGATTTACCAGTAAGTCCACAGTAAAGTGCACCAGAGGTGCCCAAAGCCTGTAAATCAAATGCTACTAGTTGGCCTGCAGCACTTATTGTGCCACACACAAGAGTAGCCCTGTAAATTTGCATCAGACCTGCCATTGTAGTGTCTGTGGGCATCCTTGCACTCCAAATTCAACCTGGCAAATGTACCCACATGCCAGGCCCAAACATCCCAGTTTACTACATGTAAGTCACCCCTAGGGCACACCCTAGGTAGCGCCATGGGCACAGTGCAGTGTATTTAAAATGAAGGGCATGTACTGGTGTGTTTTACAAGTCCAGATAGTAAAATACTGCCAAATTTGTTTTTAATTATTGCAAGGATGATCTCTTCCCTGGGTTAACATGGGGACTGCCTTTAAATATCTTTCAAGTGCAGTTTCCCATTGGGAGCAGATAGAGATTTGGAGTTTGGAGTCTTTGAACTTACAATTTAAAAATACATCTTTTGGGAAAGTTGGTCTTTAGATTGTCTCTTTGAAAAAGCAACTTTTAGAAAGTGTGTATTTTCTTGCTTAACCATTCTGTGCCTCTGCTTGGCTGCTTAATCCATGTCTGGGTCATACTGACAGCTGAGCTATTTGTGAATTCACTCTAAACAGTGACACAAAGGGAACGGGTGTGTGTCCTGCATATCCAGATGAGTCTTCCTGGGCTAGAGTGGGAGGGAGGAGCTGACACCTGCCATCAAAAGGGCTGTGCTTGCCCTCACACCATACAGTCTCTAACCCCCTAGAATGGGTCTGGGGCAGGGCAAGGAAGAGAAAGGGTCTTTTGCATTGCAAAGACTTTCCTTTGAAGTTCGCCTGCTTCAAAGGCAGAAATGAGTAGAAGTATTGGACTGCTGACCCGACAACTTTAGAACACTTCTGGATCAAGAGGAGACTCTGCCAAGGAGAAGAGCTGAAGAGCTGTGAAGAGGAGTACTACCCCTGTGTGTTGCTGCTTCTGCATTGGAGAGGACAAAGACTGGATTTGCTGTGTATCCTTTAGTAAAGTTTCTCCAAGGTATTGGGCTCAGCTTGCATCCTGTTAAGAAGTCTCAGGGCATCAAATACTTAACCTTCCATCCCCTGGGTTCTCTTGCTGAGGACCCTGACTTGCCAGGACGTGCCTACTCTAGTTCCTGGGCCCTTGAGAGTGAAATCTGGCCTAAAAACAAGAAGAACTAAGCACCTCGTCTCTGGACAACTTCAAAACCAGTGCCAATGCCTGACTCTGCACTGCTGCCTGCTGTGGTCCCCGCTGAAGTGCAGCGACTGAGACTACCCCTGCAGCTCTGACGCCGCTGGCCCGAAGACCCCCAGAGCATCTGAAGTCCTTCAATATTTTGAGTGCTAAGTGCAGTGTCAATGACCTCGGTAACACCCAACTCTGAGTTGAGAATTTTCCCAATCCAATCCTATCTGCTCCTTGCTTTACTGTTAAAAAATCCCAGAAGCCTTAAAGTGCAAGATGGCTAAATCCTTCTTCAGTCTGGAAAAACTCCAGGCAGGCCACTAGCCACTCCTCTATTTTGATTTGCACTCCACCTTTTTATGGTAAGAACTGGTTTCCCCTCTCACTGGGCTCAGATCCAATGGGTCTAAGGGGCCTCTGTGAATGAATAGAAGTAGCTACATTTGGCATTTCAGGGTCAAAAAGGGTAGTTTTATGGTTGTCTTTTTTTCTGTCAAATGCTGCTGTCCACTCCCAGATAGCCAATCTTTGATTCCTGGGAGCAAGTATGTTGATTCCAGCCACGATTGTGCCATGATTGTATATTCAGCCTATTGAGGTAGATGGGTGGTCATATACTTTCATAGCCACGTTTGGCTCAAGCAGCGCAAAACTCATTTTAATAAAGTCATTTTTGCAAAATATTATTTAATCATAAAATTAGATTTTGAAAACTAATTAGAGAATCACACTGAACTATTTATCCAGCATCCTAATCACAACTATGCATTTTAATTAAATCTAGCCAAAGCTACACAGTGAAAGCAACTGGTCACCTATTTCAAATATGTAGTGTGCCATGTTCTTTATATTAGGCATCCTACCTTGTGTTCTCACAAGACACACTTTAGGGGTGATTTATTTACATGTAAAAATAGTTTCTTGAAAATGGTCGCTTTTCCATGGCATGTAGTACTTTGGTGCCTTTAAACTGCAGCCTAGCCAGAGCACAGAGCTATACCTGCCAGCCATACATTTTTTCATATATGTGAGTTGGGAAAATACACAGTGCCTATGACGTCTGAAACACATCAGAGAAAGATTCAATTTTCATGTTAAACATTAGTAAAGAAGCTGGATGGTTTGATCACAAGTAAAATGCTAGAGACAACTATACATGAATCGAGGAACCAAGTGCAAACAAAGTTGTGTGGAATTACACAAACTGGGCACAAGATAAGATTATGGGGTTAATAATGACCCCAGCGGTGAGCATTAATGCCACATTATGAGAATGGTGGGTTGGCTGCAACCAACCCACTACTTCTCCACTCATACCGCCACCGCGGTATCAGCCGCGGCCTGGAGATGTCACTCTCCAGCCCAGCAGCCGGAATAGTACCGCCGGAGCATTTTGAGCCTGCCTACCACCATGATTTTCGGGCGGTAAGCCCTACCGGTAACAGGAAATTCCTTCCCTGTCACTGGTAGGCGGCTGCCCCGTCCCTCCAACACACACCTGAAACACCCCTCCATCCAAACTCTCCCCCACCCCCTCCGATCCTCTCACTCCCCTCACCCCCATACACGTTCACACCCACAGACATGCACCACGCATACACCCAATCACTCACACTGGCATACAAGCATTCATACATGCATAATTCCAGACATGCTCGCACACATTCTTACACACAGTCAGACTGACATGCAGACACGCATTCACTTCACCATTCTTGCACGCATTCACTCACATGCATACACCCACGCAAACAACACAACACACACAGACGCATTCACACAGACACTCACACATTCATGCACACAGACACACACACACACACACACAACATCCCTAACCCCCTCCCCTGTCGGAAGTCCAACTTACCTTGTTCTAGGAGGTCCTCTGGCATGGAACAGGAAGGAGCGCTGCTACCGTCAGCAGCGCCTGCTAGCAGAATACCACCAGGCCAAATCACCGGTCATGATACGGCTGGCAGCGTTCAACTGGTGTGGCGGTGCCAGTGGTAGCAGTGCCAGCTTACCACCATCAGCCAGTATGATCACTGACGGATTTCCGCCCTTCTTGTGGCTGCAGTCCAGAAGTGATCATGATATGGCAGACGGATGGTAGCTGCGGTGACGGTATTTTGGTGCCCGTCACTGCTGCTGTAGGTGGGTTTTACTGCCATTGACAAAATGAGGGCCTATATTAGGAAATATAGAGGGAAAAGAAAATCATGACAGAAGAAATAACATTAAGCATCCAAAAGTGTCAAAGGTGTAGAAAGGAACAATACAAAAGGGTTTGTGTTTAGTTTATTATAGGAAGTCATCTATAAGAACTAACTATAGGTCTAGAAGGAGAAATCCAAAGAACAGTTTAGACTGTAGATTAGCCACAAGTGTGTCACAATCACTCAAAAATGACTACATTTGTTTGAGGCGTGAAAATTGTCAAAAGGGCAGAGTGTCTTTCAAAATTTCTGGATGGGCACTGTCAAAATGCAGCAGTGTTGAAAAGGCTTGGAAAACAGATTAGTATATAGCTTGAGATGCTTTTCTAACATACTATCAAGAAATGACACAATCTGCTTCATGTCAAATTCTTTTTACAGGTGTTCAACCAGTGTGCATAGTCCTACATAGTCCATGAGCTGTTGGTCATCCTCCTGTCAAATAAAAAAATACCATCAAGGTAGCAATGGACATTCTCACCTGAGAGAAATGTGACATTGCTTTATTGAGAACACACTTTCTTTCAATATCATCAACATTTGGGACAGCTTACTTGGTGTGAAAGGGGCTGCCATGTTAGTTCGATATTTCTGTAGATAACAAATGTCTTGGAATTGGTAAAATCGTGTTCCAAGCCAATCCAATTAGAGAGAGAATAAAGTCACTAGGGCTGAGCTGGTTTTTCACTCTGTTTAGCAACTTGGGAAATGGTCATCTGCAGCTTATTGTAAATACAGATTTTGTATCCATAGTCACTACCACTTCTGTTTCTGGGTCAAATCAAACACATTCCACCAAAGTAATCATAGCCCTTGTGTATTATTATAAATAAGAGTAAGTCTCCATACCTAGTGGCATTAGAAAGAAAATAACATAGTGTGTCAGAGACTCTAACATGTTGTGATTATTAATGATATCCGAAAATAAGTAGCACTGAATTGCTGTTTATGATTTTTGGTAAACTATATACCTGTGGAATTTAAGAAGACAAATAATTCAGTAAGAGAAATTAGTTTTTTTCCGAAATGCATTTGTTATGTAGTCCCCTTTCTTCTACTTCAGTATCAACTTTCTCAGATCTATGGGGAGATTTTTCCTAAGTATAGTATAGTGCTTTTTTGTCTTGCAAAAGTCTTTTTTCGATTGCATATAGGCACATTTCTTGATCAACATGAAACCTCCACCAATACTGACCATTGTATTATTTGATCATTGTTGTTTTTAGTTTTTTAAGGCACATTTCTCATCAACAGAACGTTTATTTCAAAACCACTGGGTGTCAATACATAAATATAATTAGCCATATTCAGAAATAAGATCTGGGCTTTTGTGCTGATTTAAATTTTATAATATTGGTTAGGCATGTTATAATTGGATTTCACATCCAGCTCAAAAGATGTCATTATTTTGATCTGTTTTAGATATTTTTAGATTTTTTGGTGAATAATATGCTAATGTTAACAAGTGCAAAAATAATTCAATGTATTGATAATGGGAGATTCATAAATAAAACGAGTTAAATTCAATCAATTCAAAAACGTTATGTCGGCCAGAAGAAGCAACCATAAAACTGTACACAATAAAACATCATAGTGCAACATTTTTAAAACATATCAAAAACACATATGGAGATGTATATAAAAATACATACTCTGAGTCATAAAAAGACCATCAGCAGAAAGAATAACCCAATTAAAACAGTAAGGATTTTCTCCTTCTGAGTGCATATTTTAAAATGGAACAAATGTTCAAACAATTCATAGTGAGTCTAATTGTTGTAAGAAAACCAAAGCTGCTATTGCAGGTTTGATCCCCTTTTTTATTAACAATCGGGACTGAAAATTACATAGAAAGGTCTTTGAAATATTAACAAAAAAAATAAAATGCAACAGACTTTGTGGAGAGGCTTCGTCGCAAGGGCAAATAAGCACCTTGGTAGGGTCAAAGTGATGTAAAGGAAATCCCAGGATCCACCTCCTAAAGCCCAGCCTAAATTTAGTGAGCAGGCACCTATCCGACGAGTTGTCCATCCACACAAGATAAGGCTCCATGGAGGGGGAAAGATGGACCTCAGCATAATCTCTTACGGAATGTTTCTCAAACTCAAGGCACTCCCTCAAAAGCCTAGACCTGTTCAAGAATGCAGTTTAGACCCGCATTTATCAGCATTTTGAATGGAAAAAGGATCAGTAAAAAGGGACAGTCTACACAACTTGCCCAATTCAATCTAGATGTAACCTAGCCATGGGATTCTCAGGCCCTGTTCCCACCCCAGACAATCAGAGATAATCTCCATATTTAATGTACCCTGAGCAGTAACCAGATAAATCACCAAAGAAGTAGAGAAGCAAGCTTGACACTGTCCTTCCTGTACTCCACCGTAAGCTCCTGATGGGCAGTGAACATCGAGCACGAAAGAGGAACCATCAGGCGTCTCCTCAAGACCCTATTGTTCTCCACCCACCTGAAGAGCACTAGTTTTTGCATATCCCCAAATCTCAGCCCCATATTTAAGGAAGATATTTCCTTTTGTACACTTCCAGAAGATGGACCACAGGTTCTCTTACCAATATGCTTGGCAAAATTAAAAACACAGCCTACCGCACTGACAAATTTACTCCTCAACATAGTAATACATGGAACCCAACTAGACCTGGCATCCATAACCACGCCAAGATACCAAAACTCAGAAACCTGCACAACAGGCTGACCATTCAGCACAATACCCCACATCCTATCACTCTTCAGGTTACAAACCATTGTAAACATTTTTGCTTGATTAATAGCCAAGCCTAAGTATCCCATAAAGGATACACATTCATGGGGACATGTCTATGCTGGCAACCAAGATGGCCACGCAGCGTTAAAGCTCCATGAGGTTAGGACTCCAATAACAGCAGAGCCCTGTGAATTGGGCCCCAAACCACACCTCATGGGCACACCCAGATGGCTTGTGGAGGCATGACTTGGGAGCCATCGGGGACCCGGGAAGCTGCTGATGGATTGCAGCCTATGTGAGGATTCTGTACCTTGGAAGCCCACGTTGTTCCTGGGCTGCTAGCGCCATGGCCTGCCATGACTTCACAGTAGGGTCCCCTAACTTGCTGGGTTTGCTGCTAGGGCGTGGCCGGTCCCATGTGTGTGCCATGCACCCCCCACCTGGCTGGCCCCAACACAGAGAGGTGATTGTCCCATGATCTGCATTCACACATCACAACCACTCTGCTGCGACGCAAGGGAATGGGCATCTGGGAGGTGCGCTTCGCATGTGCTCTTTTTGCCATGCAGTGATGGGAGACCTTTACCTTAAACATCTAGCACTGCAAAGGACACACAGTGATACCCAACAGCTGTAATTGGTCAAATAGAACTGCTGCAAGTGCTCATCTGTGGTAAATAGCCTATACAACCAAGGGGAAAGTAGACACCAGGCAATGCAGACTCTCCTTTGACAGGCAAAAACACTTGCAACAACAAGCAGATCCACAATGCTGGAACAGGGGGCACACATGGAACACAATGCTGAACTGACAGGTAATGTCACTGTAATACTGGCGGAACTCAGCGCAGGCTTCAAAGCAATCCATGTCAGATTTGACACAATAGCGGGCTGCTTAGATCATATAAGCAAGTGTCTTGATCAACAGGACACATGCCTTGACTAGGCAGAGGACTGAATATCTAAGACAGCAGATGCCACTGCCAAAGTCACTAGAAAACTAAAGGTGCTTGAGGCCCGCCTCCACACTGTAACAATAAAAAATGAGGATTTAGAGGCAAGAAGACTACAAACACGGGTTGGATGGACCATTTTGTTGAACGATTGCTTACTGACTTTTTTTACTGTTTTTAGCTTTAAGTCTACATTTGTGGTAGAGCCACCCACAGTGCTCTCATGGTACACCTAGTGTCCCTTCCCTGCATCTGATCATCACCTATCTACTCAAATTTAGAGACTGTGACACTTCCCAGCGCCTTGCCCATGAGAAAACTCCTCTACAATACCAAGGCGTCAAAGTCTTCGTCTATCCTGACAACACCGCAGCAGTACAGGAGGCCAGACAGAAATTCCAGGAAGCCAAGATCGCCCTTAGAAACATGGCCTCTGATATGGCATGCTTTCCCCAGCCAGGTTATTTGTTGATATCCCGGATGGGAAACAGCGCATCTTTGACAAACTGACAGACGTGTTAGACTTCTGCAAGTAACTCTCTAAGATACTGCCATGCCCAGATGGCACATCTCCGAGTACTTTTCCCACACACCTCTCAGGGGCTACCAGCCAGGAACTCTACACATCAGACTGATGCGGCACGCAGGCCGCAACCAAGCCTAGGTCTCCACATGTCACTCTGAGCTGAAATCAGGGACTCGGACTACAATGCCGGTCCGCCTTTCCCTGGGCACATGCCCTGACACTTCAATAGACTGTACCCCTCTGGAGCGTCTCAAGAACTTTTTATGTTACCTTTTTGCATATTGAAGGAATGGGGTCTATCCACAGCTGTGTTGTTACCCCTCAATGGTTGACACAAAGTTATTTGATATCTTGGGATAATTCCTTCTTCTAATGGTTTCAACATCACGTGCAATGTTTTCGACAGGTGTGGCTAGGGGGGGTCTGGGGATGTTTACATATATTTGGTTGCTGCATTGTTGATGTGTTTATATGTTTCAAAACATTTCGCCCATACACAAATTTTGAACGCCACCCTCCATCACATAGATGATTGACACATGGATGATGCCTCAACTGACATTGGATGTAACACTACTGTTGTGGAGCATCCGGGCCTCAAAACTCCCCAAAAAGGGAAGCAGGTTCAACAGTTTTTTACTAGCCACTGTGTGTAAATTCCTCTCCTGTAGGAGTCCCATCTGCCCCCCCCCCAGCTCTTCCTTTGTCAAACACTAGGGCCCACACCATTATTTCTCATACTTCAGCTCCTATATAGGTGCCAATACACAGACCTGCCTCGCTCCACATCCAAGCTTAAAGCCGTCAATTCTCTCCCTCAGCGGGCCGTATCCCACAGATGCTGACAAATCAAAGTGCAGAGATCTTAAAAACTGCACCAACCCTGTCTTCACCCCTAATCTAAAAAAATCTTCGACAGCTTAGACCTGACAATGCTGTTGAAAGTGCATGAATGGTCCATGAAGCCAGGCAGACAAAGCCCTGTCTAGCAATAGTGTATTTGTTCAACAGAAGATAAATGTTAGACTTTTCATCCTTGGTGTGGTTTCCCCTAACTCTTTGCCTCTGTTCCCCAGGTTGTTGATGTATGCTGGACTCTTTTTTTTCTGTTTTTGTTACTCTGGGCACTCTACCACTGCTAACCAGTGCTAAAGTGCAAGTGCTCCTATACAAAATATGTATGTAATTGGTTTAGCCATGATTGACATATTTGATTTACTAGGAAGTCCCTAGTAAAGTGCACTAGAGGTGCCCAGGGCCTGTACATCAAATGCTACTAGTGGGCCTGCAGCACTTGTTGTGACACCCACATACGTAGCTCTGTAATCATGTCTCAGACCTGCCACTGCAGTGTCTGTGTGTGCAGTTTTTAACTGTAAATTCAACTTGGTAAGTGTACCCACTTGCCAGGCCTACACCTTCCCTTTTCATACATGTAAGACACCCCTAAGGTAGGCCCGAGGTAGCCCCAAGGGCAGGGTGCAGAGTATGCGAAAGGTCGGACATATAGGCCCTCATTATGACCATGGCGGTAAATTCCACTTACCTCCATGCTGACTGCCGCCAGCGTACCGCTGCCACCATGGATATCCACTAACCATATTATGACACACACACACCAATCTGTCTCTATTCAGACACACACAAATCCACCAGCCCATAGGTCAGTGATAAAATGGCAGTAGCAAAACCCACACTGTTACACCAACAGAACAATGCCCACAATATTATGATCCACGAATCACCTTACATCACACCCCAACAGATCACCCTACACACCCTCACCCACACCACTCACACTACACCCATGGCACCACAACGCCACCCCAGCGTCTCTGAGGAGGAGCTAAGGGTCATGGTGGAGAAAAATCAGCCGGGTAGAGCCACAGCTATTTAGAGCACAGGTGCAGCAGATATCCATTCTAGGAAGATGGAGCTATTACTGAGGATCGTGGACAGGGTCAACGTTGTGGGACAGTACCCCAGAACAAGGGATGACATCAGGAAGAGGTGGAACAACCCACGGGGGAAGGTGCGGTCCATTGCAGCAAGACACCAGCTCGCAGTACAGAAGACTGGTGGTGAACCCCCACCTCCTCCCCCACAACTAACAACATGGAAGGAGCAAGTCTTGGCAATCATGCATCCTGAGGGTCTGACAGGAGTAGCAGGTCTACTGGACTCTGGTAAGTCAACTCTCAATACTATCACACCCCCACCTGCATGCAATCACATACCCCCACCCTCACCCTCACTCCCATCACTCCACCAGCACCTCACCATCATAACCAACCCATCCCAATGCCAAGCCCTGCATGCACCACCAATGCATGGACACCACTCACAGAGTTGCCTGGACACCTATCACCACAACATGCACACCAGAGAGAATCATCTAGCTCACCAAATAACAACACACACAAGGCAAAGCTGCCAGGGCAATTACAACCATAGAGGTCAACCCACCCATGCACAATATGTCAGACACAGAAACAATAACACTGCATTTACATCTCCACCGGTACCCCAACCAATGTCACCAGAGAAGAGGTTCCAGCAACATCTGGTCCCCCCACAGAAGAGGCCCACTGTGATAACAGCAGCTCTGGTCGCCTAGATCTGGATGACCAACCTCGCCCATCAGGGACCTCCGGACAGTCGGTTACCCAGGCACACTCTCACACCACCACGGAGCTTCCCCCCTCAGGAAATACCACCACAACACTCATTAGGCGGGCCCATACCTCTGTCCCTAAGATACGTCAATCCGCAGTGTGTCCACCACTACAGGGACGCCACGACACCCCACAAACCCAGGACAATCAGGGACCTTGGGTCAGAGGCAGTGAGCACACGGCTCAGGGGACAGAGGCACAGGACACCAGGGAAGCCGGGAGGACTGCTGTGCGAAAGGGGGAGGACAGGCCCAGGGAACCGGCCCTCCAGGAGGCACTCACCGCACTCCTGTGAGCATACCAACATTCCCAGGATACACTGGGCCAGATTCTGGACAAGATACAGGAGAACACATGGCTGCAGGAGGGACAGTACCTGGGGATCAGGGAGGACTTGAAGTCCATTAACACCACCCGGGTCTCCATTGCATGGGTGCTGGCAGACATGGCCATCAGTATGAGGAAGGCAGTGGCACAACAGCGGGCCCCTGCCACTAGCCAGACTGCTGAACTGCCCTTCACCTCCGCTGCCATTAGTGGACAGGAGGCCCCGCCACAGGACCAACAGGCTACCAGCATCCCTCCCCCTGCAGAAGGAGAACCACCCACAAACATTCACTGCAATCCAGGCAGAATCCAGAGACTATTGCCAAGACCCCCACCAGGAAATAAGACTCTCCTGAATGTCACCCTTGTGTCCCACTCTGTCACCCTGTCCAGCTTGAACTGCCATTGCTCCCCTTACTATGTCCCCTTGGACACTGTACCTGTGCTACAAATAGACTTAAACAATACCCTGGACTTTCCTCCATCATCACCCCAGCTCATTGCACTTCCCCGTTTATTTCTTAGCACCTCATTCAACACACTTTGAAAAAGTACAAGTATGGTATATGTCAAATGATTTAAAAATTTACTCGTTTAACAAGGTTCAAACATTGTAATTCAACTGCACAGTAATGTTTACATAGGAAAGACCTGTAGTTGGCAGCACTGAACACACCAGGAGCAATAGTGGGGCACCAACATCTGCAAAAAGAGATGCCAAAGGGTACAGTGAGTGGGCATAGAAGTAGGAATTCACAGCCTGCCAGTGACAATGTCAAACATAAAACTGTAAATGAAATGTGAAATAACACTGTCTTACCCGTGTGTCATTGGAAGTATTGATAAATGACTGCACTTCTATTGTCCTCATCCTCATCCTCTGCCTCCTCATCTTCACTGTCCACAGGGTCCACTTCTGCCACATGGCCATCTCCAGCCTCCTCCTCCTGCAGAGTAGGCACATGGTGGTGCAAAGCATTGTTATGCATCATACAGCATGCCACAATGATCTGGCAGACCTTCTTGGGTGAGTAGCACATGGATCCACCAGTTAGACTGAGGCAACAAAACCTGACCTTCAGGAGGCCGAATGTCCTTTCTATTATGTTTCTTGTTCGCCCATGTGCCTCACTGTAGCGTTCCTGTGCCCTTGTCATGGTATTCCTCACATGAGAGTTTGGGGTAACCAGAGTCACCTGCAAATATTGAGGGACAACTGTTAGCCACACACTAACCCTTATGGCCCACAACATACCCATTCACCTACATCCACTGGGTGGGAACCAGGGCTCACCTATTAGCCACACCTGGTGCCTCTGGAGTTGGGACATCACATTTGGGATGCTGCTATTCCTCAGGATAAAAGCATCATGCACCGACATAGGATAATTAGCATTGACATGTGAGATGTACTGGTCCGCCAAACACACCATCTGCACATTCATCGAGTGATAACTTTTACGGTTTCTGAAGACCTGTTCATTCTGCCGGGGGACACAAATGCAATATGTGTCCCATCAATCGCACCTATGATGTTGGGGATATGTCCCATTGCATATAAGTCAGCTTTCACTGTGGCCAAATCCTCCACCTGGGGGAAAACAATGTAACTGCACACTCTGGTCAGCACTATTGAGAACATTGGCTGAGACATTCCTGCTGCCAAGCCCACTGTCACTTGAAAAGAACCAGTTGCCACGAAATGGAGCACAGATAGGACTTGCACAAGAGGTGGGATCCTGGTGGGGTGACGGATAGCAGATATTAGGGCACGCACCAATTGGGCACACAGCTCTGTGATTGTGGCCCTGTCCAGTCTATAGATGAGGATAATGTGCCTGTCCTCCATTGTTGCCAAGTTCACCAGGGGTCTGTACACAGGGGAATGTCTCCATCTCCTATTCATCTGCACTGGTTGCAATCTATGTGGCAAAAGAGTGAGCAGCTGGTCATTAGCTGTACATTATAACCACTACAGTTCGATGCATATTGTGATTTTTACAATAGTTTGGTGGCATAGGTCCAAAATGGGAATTTGTGTACTGTGACACAGTTAGGATCCATGGCCTGTCCCACCCCCCTCTGAAATGGCATCCGCCTGTCCAGTATGGAGGGACAGATGGAAATGAGGTCATTCCGCTGACGTTGTGTGCCATTGCATTAGGCGGTCGAGAACCCCCGTGCAACTCCTAATTGGTTATCATTGGGCCCTATTGGGTACAGGGGCCTATGGTGATGTAGGTTATGCACTGCTGCGGACGTGACCACCATTTTCTTTCTGTTCACTCACTTACTACCTGACCTTCAACAGGAGAGGACCTATACTGCATGTGCTGCTGTGATCTGTGTCCGGAACCGACCATGGCTCATGTGACTGGGGAAAGGGCCCCTGCATTCACCACAGCGGAGATGGAGTGACTGGTGGATAGGTCCTACCCCAGTACCGACTGCTGTATGGGCCTTCAGACCAACAGGTGAGAACACTATGAGTACGATGCATGGAGCATGAATGCATGGGGTGCTGTGTGTGAAGGCCTCATGTGGGGGGGGTTGGTGGATGGGCCCTGGCAGCGTTCAGCATGTACGCTGGGCCATGTCTGTGCTAATGGGGATAGGAAGGGGCCCGGTGCGCCATATGTGTAACAGGCAGGACGGTCAGACTAATACCTTTCCCTGTCTGTATTTCTCTAAAGGTCAGCGCCCTGCAAAAGAAGGGTATATGGCATGCCATCGCCAAAGACGTGCGAACCTTGGGGGTCTAAGGCTGGTGGAGCACCCACTGTCAGAAACGGTGAGAGGACCTGAGACGCTGGGCATGGAAGACGGCCGAGACTCAGCTGGGGATGGCCTCCCAGCGAGGAAGGGGTGCCCGTCGAAACCTGACCCCCCGATGGCCCGCATACTCTCAGGGAGACCAGATCCTTGGGCCTGCGCTTGCTCCCAACATGTCCACCACTAGACAGCTCCAAAGCTCCAATAGAAATACCACAGAGCCTGAGAGAGTCCAAGTGGGGGAAAAGGGGATTAGGTAGGGAAGAGCTGGGAAGGAGACCTGAAGGAAGCAAGAGGTTAAACAGCACAATGTCAAGATAATCATCACATTGACTTTCAATAGACTATGGATCTAAGAGTTCTTATACTGTAATCATGGATAACCTAAGAAATTACTATAACTAGACCTCAAGAAATCTGGGTACCTGGAAAAAACCAGAATGGGTTAATACAATGTTTCATATGAGCTTTTCAGGAAATATCAAATACTATCTAGAATACAAGAACCTTCTTCAATAATGTTTCAGAATAAACATTGCATTTTTACATGAGTACAAAGGCTATCTGAACATTCCCTGGAACCAACAGGAGCTGTACTAGGAACTTAATATGCACAAAGAATGTCGCACTATGAATTAAGCGTTTCAAAGAAATCCAAAAGCTCAGGATAAATGTGTGCACCTCAATAAACACGGCACACCAAAGATTTCAATGTCATGAAATGATTGTGCACACTGCCGATCTAAAAGCCAAGCGTTTTATGCCATGTTTGAATCGTGCACACTGTTGCCGATTCGAAATACACAATGCAAATGTCAGGAAATGATCACGCACTGCCGATCCAAAAGCCAAGAGTTTTATACCAAGGATTGAATCGCGCACACTGCTGCCGATTCGAAATACACAATGCAAATGTCAGGAAATGATTGCGTACAATGCCGATCCAAAAGCCAAGAGTTTTATGCCAGGGTTGAATCGTGCACACTTTTGCTGATTCGAACAAGAATATGCAAATGCCATGAAATGATTAAGCACACTGTTGCCGATCTGAATGGCAAGGGTTACATGTTAGAAATGAATCGCGCACTCTGACGATTTGGACAAGAATATGCAAATGCCATGAAATGATCGCGCACACTGTTGCCGATCTGAATGCCAAGGGTCATAGGTTAGAAATGAATTGCACACTCTGCCGATTCGGACTAGAATATGCAAATGCCATGAAATGATTGCGCACACTGTTGCCGATCTGAATGCCAAGGGTTAAATGTTAGAAATTAATCGCGCACTCTGCTGATTCGGACAAGAATATGCAAATGCCATGAAATGATCACCCACACTGTTGCCGATCTGAATGCCAAGGGTCACATGTTAGGAATGAATCGCGCACCCTGACGATTCGAACAAGAATATGCCAATGCCATGAAATGATCGCGCACACTGTCGCCAATTTGAATGCCAAAGGTCACATGTTAGAAATTAATTGTGCACTCTGCTGATTCGAAGAAGAATATGCAAATGCCATGAAATCACACTCATGCACACAGAGAGTTTCACAACTAGGCCCAAAACTCGAATGTCTTTGAGAACGGGGGTCGGGGGCCCAGCCTGACCTCCGCCTTACCGCCCTGCTCAAGGATCACCAAAATAATGAGGGCAGGCCTGGAATATCAAAGTAGGCCTCTGGAACAGGAGCTCAAGATGTTGCTGCTGCTCTGCACCGGGACCTCTGAATAATGAGCACGTGGAGCTGGGCTGGCTCCCTTATATAGAGGCAAGGCCAGCCCACAAACCACACCCAGTCATGCTGCAGGGAAGGCTTCTAGAGGGTCCTAGAAAGGGACCACACTCTAACACACTCAGTAAGCCTGCAGCAATACCTTGCAAATGAACAGTTATTGCAAACATCATTAATAATGTTTTCCAAGGTTAAACTCTGCAATGCAAAAGGTTAACATACTGCATATAAACACAATGCATGAATTATGCTCTTGCATAAAGACTGGGTTTTTGCATTTTTGTCGCCCGTAGAGCGCGCACTGTCCTGATGTTGACACATACTGGCGGTGGCCTATCCGGAGCTAGATGGGTGCTTGGGGGTATCACAGCAGCAACAAGGGGGTGAGTAGAGTGCCCTTCATTACAACGTATGCCTGGTGGGGTGGTATCCAGGTGGGGGATGTGGGCCTTGATGGTGCCCCTAGGCCAGGTCTGACATTGCAGAGTAGGTCGCATGTTGGGAAGGGGTCTGATGTGAAAGTCCTCCAACCAAGCACATAGGCATCCACTACTGGGAAGGGGTCTGTGGGTCTGAGGTATGCTGCAATTGGCGGTATGTGTCCCTAACCATGGGCTGGTGACTAGCACTGTAACTGGTAGTGCATTGCCTAGTGTGTAGGGCTGTTCCCTGTGGGTGAGTGTGTTGTGTACGCCAACGGTGGTGTTGATGCAGCCATTGACCAAGTATATCCTTTGTCTCTTCCCCCCCTTTTTGTTTTGTCACCCTGTCCTTATGTGCATTAGCATCATTTGGCAGAGGAGCAGAAGCACCGGCGACGGAGGGAGCTGCATCTTACAGGACCCAGGAGACATAATCCACCAACGGTGAGGGCACCAGTGAGACGGAGGGTGAGGGGAGCACCACGGCAGAGACAGGAGGGGACAGTTCGGACACGGATACCTCCTCCGATGGAAGCTCCCTGGTGGTGGCGGACACCTCTGTGCCCACCACAGCTACAGGTACAGCTGACAACCCCGTACCAGCACGGCCCTCCCAGCAGCCCCTTAATGAGTTTCCCATGCCCGCTCACCCAGGAGGGTGGGCCCCTCCTTCACCCCAGGCACCTCAGGCCCTGCCCCAGTTAGGCCTGCTGCCCTGAGTGAGGAATCTATTGACCTCCTGTGATCCATCTCTGTCAACCATTGTGAATGTCATCCAGGGACTGACAGCCCAAATGCAACAGACTAATGCATTTCTGGAGGGCATTCACAATGGCTTGGTGGCCCAACAGAGATCAATCCAGGCTCTGGCCTCCTCTCTGACGGCAGCCATTGTCCCTGTTTCCACCCTCCAACTTCCTCCACTCAATCCCATTCCCCTCAACCCCAACCTATTCTAAGCACACAGGCAGACAAGCAGGCACCCAGGACAACACACAAGAGAGGACATGGCAAACACAAGCACCACACTTCATCCCACAGGCACTCACACAAATACCATCCAGATGTAGACATACCAACATCCACTGCCTCAACTATGTCCCCCTCCTCCTCCTCACCCACCTCCCTCCCAGTTGCATCTCCACTCACATCTGCATGCACTACATCCTCATCCACTACCACCAGCACACCTATCAGTACACACCCCTCACTGGCAGTCACCACCCCCACATCCATGCACACGTCCCCTGTGTCCTCTCCCACAATGTCAGTGCTCTCTCCTCCCAAAGCACACAAACACAAGCACTCAGACAACCAAAAACCATCCACCTCACAACAGCATCCAGCCCATGCACCTGCACCCAAACACACGCCACCTCCTACAACCACTACCTCTTCCTCCACTCTCAAACCATCTCCCTCTTCCCGCCCCAATGTCCCTAAGAAGCTTTTCCTCTCCACCGTTGACCTCTTCTCTACCCCTCCCTCCATCCTTTACATCAGGCCAGGGTGGTCAAAACCCAGGCCAGCATCTCAGCCACCCAGTACACGGGTACAGTAGTGTCCCCAGCAAAACAAGGTGGGAAAGGATCCCGGCCACCAGCCAGCTAGCCGGAAAGGGTGCATGGCCCAAGTGCTGCAGGAAGGAAGGGCAAGGAGTCAGCCCTAAGTGCTGCAGGAAAGAAGGGCAAGGAGCCATCCCCAAGTGCTGCAGAAAGAAGGGCAAGGAGCTGTAGTGTAGCCATTTTTAATGTAGCTTAACTTTTGCTTAAAGTATTAGGCCTCTGTGCACTTTGCCCTAGCCTCGCATTGTTATTTTACAATAACCAGTTTCACGGTCTTGTTTTATTTTCTTCTATCACACTGTTTAACTTAGTTCAGCACTGAAGTTCTCAAACAATACATTCTTGCTCGCTCTGTGCTTCAGTCAAGGATACAGTCTGGTACATTGCCGATAGACGTAGTAGAAGTTTAGTCTTTAGGGTTCGTAGAAAGTACACATTCTTACGTAGGGACATTTCTTAGAACACCGGCGTGTTAGTTATAAAAACACTTCCTAGTCCTGGTACACATAAGATGGAGATTCCGACCAGGAACCTACAACTGGCCGCTGACTGCCCTGTTGCAGATGCTGATCCCGATCACAGGCCTTTGCTCAGGTATGAGGGTCGATGTCATCCGGGGGAACCTGAAAGGCAGGCTTAGAGCTTAACATGCTGTGCTCAAAATAGAACTTAGAAGAGAGAACGTAATCTAGTTGCACTATGATAGCGTTATTCTTATGTTTCACTCTCCTCGTTACTATTTCAATCCTACTGTGTTGTATGTTTCTGGTTATTGCGGCTCACGCCTTGTTATCTAAAATGCAGTCATTTTATTAAACCAATCTTTAAAACTCAAACTGACTTTGTCATTTATATATGAGACCACACTGTGTATGAGAGAACTGGTTGGGATCTGAGTGACCACGACTTCCCTGGGAAGCACTAAGATGTCATGCGCTCGGCTGCCCAATTGTCTCTTTCCTTTGGGAAAGATAAGGCACTGCTAGTTATCCAGAGCTCAACCCGGATTTGGGGTGACAAGGGTCCTTCGCCGTGGGTTAGACTTAGTCCCCCACACTGTGAACAATCTTGCCACCCAAAAATCCAGAAGTCTCATTAGGATAATGAGAGCCTACGCAACATGGCGCCGCCAACGATTCGTCTGGCTCTAATTTTCGGGTCCACCAGTCTCTCTCGGTCTCATATATTATAATGATCCCTCAGTTCCTTTAACAGAGACGTCCGTGGCACTGAGGACTTCCACCACCGAGATATAGGTAACCCTAAATATAGCAGATGGTTGTTCAAGCTTGAACCTTAAAAGGAAAGACCCCGTTTTGGTGTGCCTTCTCTGAACCAATGGCGTTTTTCTAATGGCGAATCCCCAGGTAATACAAATAGCTCTTAATATGAGACAGCCGCTCACAGCACATTTGTTTTCACATGGTCTTACGAACCAGGGTGGTCCAGTCACGTTTGTGGTGGCGGCCCATGCAGTCTATAGAACAGAACTTTTCTACTCCTGGGTCACGTTTCCAGCAGTTGATGGGAATACAAATAAATTTCACACATATACAGTTGCGAACGCGCCTGACCAGTACAGGGCGTACGCATACCTAGAGATACCTCTATCTTACCAAGTAGATAATATTTGGCTTGATGGCACCCTACCCCATACAATATTGCCAGTGAGGTTAGGTCCACTGAGTAATGATGGTCCGACCTGGCCTTTATTGGCCACATATACACCACATCCTGCGGTTGCAAGTATGCCAGTGGCTGCAGTTCGTTGTTTATATACAGACTTAACAGCTACATATAGACGCTTAGTACAATTTGTGATGCAGACACTAAATACAAACCCAGCGCGTGCTGCTCCAGCACAACCACATGCAGTAGCCCCAGGTATAAACCCGGTGACTGTACACTCTATCATGGATAAAGTTCCAGCAAAACGGGAGGAGACTCCATTTTGGCTGGCACAGAAAATGAATACGCTGGAGGCGGTATTTCCCCATACGGGACCTCAGGACAAACAGAGAATATTAACTATGTGTTTACCATTTGGCATGGTTCCCACAGTAGAACATGGTAGTACATGGGGCACAGTGTTTGCCGCGCTCTATACAACGGCACACGGAACAACGACCTTGGCCAACCTACCGGAAGTGCTTAAACAGATTCAGGATGAATACGGGGCTGCCCCAGCCTGAGATTTAGGAATGCAACTGATGGGCAACTTTGCCACGGTTTCTTCAATAACACTAAGTAATCTTAAAGGGGAGGCAGTTGTACTTGTAGTGCGTATGCGTCTTTGTGACGTCCTGCAACTAGATCAGGTGCGGGAACTACCTAAAATAATAGCGGAAACATATTCCAGTATCAGTCGAGATAGCCTAGGGGCTAGACCGCAAAAACCACAGTTTCAAGGAAAAATTAGTAAAGACAGTGCTAAACAGCAACCTGAGGGTAATAAGAAGCGCTGGGAGAAAAAACAACAGACACCTTAAAAAGAAAGGGGAGAATCTCCACGTACGGAGACCCTGCAGAATAGGTATAATCTCAGAAATAGGAATAATTTGAAGACGCCTGATAGATATCAATACAGTGATACGTGCCAATCTCGTTCCTTTCAGGACTCACCGGAAAAGAGAAATGAGAGAGGTGGGCAGTCAGAGCGGAGAACAGAGTACGCGAAACCAGGACAGGAATCACAATGCTCTTCTGAGGTTTCTGTCAAGAAGAAGAGAAACCGATACAACACAAACAACAGTTTAAAAAGAAAAAGGTGGCGGCAGTCTCAGTTAGACATGCCACACAGGAAGAGAGATCTCTTGAAGAACAAGACTCGGGCACTAGCACTGCTAGACAGCGCGGCAGAGGTCACAATAGTTCACCGGAATCTTCTAGATCATCTGGAGGTGAAAGCAACTGATGACTTCATACAATTCGAAACAGCAGATATGTGTGTCTCCGAACCCGATAGGGTGTATACAGCGACTTTACAATTGGAAGGAGACATTGAATGCACTATAAACACAATCTTTTGGGATCGTGTAGTCAAGATGTATGACATTTTGCTGGCTGAACAGGATTGGCCGCCTGACTTTGTTTGCACCTGCCCAGTTGGGGAGGAGGTTATTAAACCTTTGTTCTCACCACTTGTTCCAGGGGAACTCGCAGAGTCCATTGCATCAAGTGGGCTCTAGCACAAGCACCTGCCTTATATAGAAATCACGTAGGGTGGGATAGGGATTCTCCATATCATGTAATTCCGATTAAAGGTGAACCTCAGCCACAACCGCAGTATCCAATAAAATATGAAGCAAGGGCACAGGTGAGGGAAATACTTACACAACTGGAATAACAGGGGGTAATTGAACCCTGTGTCTCACCAATGAATAATCCCTTATTCCCTGTAGCTAAACCGGACCATTCATATAGAATTGTCTTAGACTACAGACATTTGAACGGACATACACGTACACATGCTATACAAAATTCACATAGCGCCGCACTGATGAACAACATTGTGCAGAAAAAATATAAGACGACTTTAGACATATCAAATGGATTCTTCTGCCAGAATATAGCACCCGAAAGCAGGGATTTGACAAGCTTTAGCTCGTTAGGCTCCCAGAAAGATTCTGTCATTTGCCTCAGGGGTATAAGAATAGCCCGGGACTGTTTGCGGCTTGTGTGACTACAATTTTACACGAGTTGGACCCTGAAGCATTGTCATATGTAGACGATATATATCTCACGGATGACGAGTTACTACAACATTTAAGATGGGTAGCCCGCATTGTTGTAGGGTTTGCCAAAATTGGCTACAAATTTAACTTCAAAAAATCTAAAATTGCCTTCCTCAGTGTCATATTCCTGGGATATGAGCTGTTGAATGAAGGTAAGATCCTAGCACCACAATTTTTAGAAAAATGTGCACAATTGCAACCACCTAATACGATTAAGAAACTCCAATCATTGTTGGGCTTTCTAAATTTTGGCAGAACATACATTCCTGATTATGCTACACGCATAAAACCTTTATACAAATTAATCCGTCCTGATTTTTCAAGCAAATTCTGGACAATTGAACATACACATACTCTTTGGGAGTTACAAGCAGATCTCCTAGCTGCAAAACATTTACATACACGGACAATAAGATGCATTTGGTCATCAGGGTGATAGCTGGGGCCATTGTGTTTACGTATGTCACATTTAATGAAGGTGAGACAGTCCCGATTGGATACAAGTCCCACTTGTATTCGGCTGCTGAATAACGATTCGCACCAACAGAGAAAATTCTCACTGCTGTACAGATGGCTGTTATTAAGGAATGAAATCTTGCCCAGGGTAAACGCATTATAGTCGTTTCCCCTATTCCGGCCCTGGAGGCTGTTACAAAAGCGAGCGTTCGTAACGCAAAAGCACTACACCCGCGATGGATACAATGGGCTATGTCTTTAACAGCCACTGATGTAGACCCAAAGTTACAAACTCCGGAATTTCTGCAATATGAAGTTGAATATCCTGTTCCCTCTGACACGTTGCTTATTGATCAATATCAAATAGTCATGTACACCGATGGCTCTGCGCAACTGGCGGTGGGAATAAAACACCAATATTCTGCTGCATGTGCAGTAGTGAGCGGCCATATGGAGGGAGAGAAATTCTGCCCCCAACATACTTATACACAAACCTTAGGGGATTGTACGGCACAATTGGCTGAGCTGAAACCTCTATTGATGGCATTAGAACATACAGATCCGACACAGTTCACACAGATTGTTTGTGACTCATATTATTGTGTCCAGTTTTTTAATGAATACCTACATTACTGGCGCTTGAATGGGTTCAGAGATTCAAAAGGTAACACCATAAAACACAGACTGCTGTGGGGGAAGGTAGCAGACCAGAAGGAGACGCTACCCAAAGTCCATGTTGTACATACTCTTGGACACCAGCGAGTTGGAATACACGTTGCTGGGAATATTTTGGCTGATGAAGCCGCAAAGTCGGCAGTGGCAGTTGCCACTGTGGCCGCAGTGACTTGTTTGAGTTCCAAACCAGACACAGAGATTCTGGCTGCCATAAAAGCTACGGTTGATGGCACGCCCTATCCTAAAGGATTTCCTAATAAATATCAATACTTCATGGGAAGTATGCTCAACGCTGAGGTTAAAATACCTAGTGTAGGCATATGCGTGAACCCCAATAAAGTTGTAAGACCACAATTGATAAATGCAGCGCATGAGGGAGTGGCATCTGCACATGCTGGCGTGGCCGCCACAATTTCACTATTACAGGCCTGTTACTGGTGGCCTGGTCTCTATAAAGAGACTAAGCAGTATGTCCTTTGTTGTGACATCTGTCAACAAATTATAGTTTCAACTGCCAAGCGCCCGCCGCAGACACCCCTCTTAATATCCAACAGACCATTACAATGTGTGTACTTGGATCATTGCGGTCTGCTAACACCGGATAGTGCATACAACTATATACTAGTCGCTGTTGATTCTTGCTCCAGATTTGTGTGGGTGTGGCCACAGCGCTCAGCTGACGCTTGAACTGTTATTAAAGATTTGCGTGTCTTTGTCGGTACATATGCAGTTGCTGCATTCCATTCGGACCAGGGCCCTGCTTTTGCCTCAAGGGCATTCAGGGACACCATGGCTTCGTTGGGAGTCCAGCTCTAGTTCTCGTCTCCATTTCATCCTGAGGGAAATTCTGTCATGGAGCTATTAAACCGTGATTTAAAGCAATCCTTAACAGCCAGAGTCTTAGGTACGGGTCGTAGTTGGCTAACCCACCTGTATGGAGTTCAGAGAGCACTAAATAACTTGCCTAGAAGGTCCCTGGGGGGGTTGTACTTCATATGAGTGCCTGTTCGGAACACAAATGTTTGTTCCGGATCTTGATGGTACTGGTGTGGAGGCAGCGGAAACGCCTTTTGACATAAATGATCGTGTCACTGTTTTGCAGGAATTACAACAGTTCCGTGAAGATAACTCTTCTAAAGGTGCTGCCTCCACAGGAATTAAGGATGTGCCAGTAACACCTACTGGTTGGATTCCCAGAGTTGGGGATCTTGTGCGTGAAAAGGTCGCAGTGAAAAAATAATTTGGCCCTTCCTATCGAGCACCAGTCCCTGTGTTGGGGATACACGGAACGAGGACTGTTATTTTACCATTGTTGCCGGGTGCCAAAGAAAATCGCTTTGTTTCTATTGACAATGTCAAGTTACAACATGTGGCCGATTTTGCACAGCAGACCAAGAGGAACATCCAGTAGTTCCCAAATCGCTCTCACTACTGGGGAAGATGTTCCTCTCCAAGTTATTTATACTAACACTGTTGCCTCTCCGAACTTGGGGAGGGTGGATGATGATCTCGCTTTAGTTCCACTGACAACAAATAACTTGGAAACATTTGATCGAGTCACCATGACTACTGACGTTGCGGATGGTGCTATCTACAGTGTACCACCGCGATAAACACCATCACCTCCAATGAATACGGAGACACCTTTTGCACGAACTGCCTCTGGGTACTTTACCAACAACAACGATGGTCTATCAGACTCACTTGCCTCTTCAACTACTGACCCAGGTCCATGTAAGCTGATGTGTTGGCTTAAAGATAGGTATTTTGTTTTTCCTTGGAACTATCTGTGGCTCTTATTGACTATGTCAGCATTTTTTCTCTGGATAGGGTTTGTCATTACCTTTATTCTGTTGATACATGGTCATTTTCTTCCTGAGAGATCAGCGGTTGAACAGGTGGAGGAGGTGTTGAAGCCACATTTTTCATCAAATAAGGTTCGAAGAGACTTGTCCTTTGTGATCATTTCTGCAGTGCTGATTCCAGATTGGATTGTGTGGATAAAGTAATGTTTGATATATACGGTCCCACTGAGATAATTCAAATACCGTATGTCCTAAAGTTATCTATGAATGATATCGTAATACCAGGCATTGTATCTGATGATTAGAATGTGAAGACAGTTGATTCCATGATGACTGAATTTCAATATTATACTGTCTATGAAAATGAAGATGTTTTCCAGTTTAGAGACAATTATGGTGACATGTTTTGCTATAGTTATTATGGCCACCATTTTATACATAAAGCAAGTAGTCCAAAAACGATATTTGACTATACGCAATGGGAGCATTGCCCAACTCCCCCGCAAGGGAATTCCAAAACTTATTCTGACAAATTTTACGTATTTTTCTGGGCATCATCAAATGAATGCTAAGTCATATTATTTTGAGTTAACTCCGTCTAAAGATAAGCAAATGTTGTTGACTAATACGAAATTCATATACTCAGATTCCTTTGTTTCCCGACTGTCAATTGAAGGTTATGAATATTGGTCAAATAATGTTGATTTGAAACGTGTTTGGGGAACAAAACATTGGCAGACAAAGGGTAGAGAAACATTGTTTAGAGCATGTCTCATACCAGTCCAAATGATTTTTTTAAATGAAACAGTACAACAGACTAGCTGTTTGGGCTTAGCAACGATTAGAGATTTGAACATGCCTAGCATACCTGTCCCTGCAAAAATTAATAACTGGCAGAAATACATAAATGCCACCTTTAGTGAGCTTACAGACTGGGTCCAGAATGGTACGTTTAACACTTCATTGACACGTCCGGGCGGGCGGGTATTGTGGCCTATAGACACCAACGGGTGTCATCAACGTTTTGTCACCTCATCGGGGGGTTTCAGGGCGAGTAGGGCAGACCCTCGCTATATATCACCAGAACATGCTGAAATAATTACTACATATAGTGTGGGAAAATTGTGCCAACAATGGTTAAAATCATCCTCACTAGATGCAGTCAAGACACATCTCACTCTCCTGTCTAATAACACTGACTTGCAAGATTTTTTGTCAGGCCGGAAGACACCACGTAGGAAGCGTTTCTTGTACAAAGGGTACAAAGACATATAGAAACTTTCCCAACAGGAGGCTGCAGCCCGGTTAAGGCAAATAGATTACGAAAATTTGAAAAAGGCATTAGCTGTTGTGGATAATGGAATTCACACCTTGTCCGACCGAATATATACGATTAACAACATTGTTTCATCTGCTATAGACATTATACGATCTGATATGTCTTCTTTATATCATGGACAAAGTCAGACTCGGTCCATTATGCAGTTGGGTTGGACACTTCAGACATTGAAGGCGGGTCGTGTTCCATGGCAGCACATCAGTGCCAGGGAGATAATTTTTTCCTTTAATTTGATGCAACAACAACAACTAATGGCTAAGAAGGAGGCGACTTATGTCATGCTCAACACTGAGAAATCAGAAAGATTGCCTTTTACCGTGGCCGAGATACCGTCTGCTGAGTGGTTGATATACAGGGTTATTAAGCTGCCTATCTCTACGTTACAATTCACTTCTTGTTTTGTAGTGTGGTCAGTTTTACGTATATTTTGCGCATTAGCTTCAGGCTTTAGGCCTCTGTGCACTTTGCCCTAAATATATTTTATTCATTTGCTACCAGCTTAGAGCCTCTGTGCACTTTTCTCTAAATGCTTTCTATTAGGCTTCGTACTGTTATTTTACAGAATAGCCAGTTCTACGGTGTTGTTTTTTATTCATATCACACTGTTTTGCCTACTTCAGCACTGGAGTTCTTCATAACATATTCACTCTGTACTTCAGTCAAGGATACAGTCTGGTACATTGCCGATAGACGTGGTAGGAGTTTAGACTTGCCATTCCTGCGTAGGGACATTTTGTGATCACGATGACATGTTAGTTATAAAATCGCTTCCTTGTCCCAATACATGCAAGAGGGAGATTCCGACCAGGGAACCACAACTAGACGCTGACTGCCTCGTTGCAGATGCTGAACCAGATCACAGGCCTTTGCTCAGGTATGAGTGTGTCCGTCTCCCTAGTGATACAGAAAGGCAAGCTAGAAGCTTAACATGCTGTGCTCTAAATAGAACAAGCAGAGGGAGAGTAGAAACGGTTAGGAATTATGATAGCGTTATTCTTATGTTTTACTCTCCTGGTTACTATATCAATCCTACTATGTTGTATTGTTCTGGTTATTGCGGCTCACGCCTTAATATCTAAAATACAGTCGTTTTATTAAAACATTATATAAAACTTATACTGTCTTTGTCATTTGTATATGAGACCATATTGTGAATGAGAGAGTTGGTTTGGATCTGAGTGACCACGACTTCCCTGAGAAGTTCCAAAGATGTCATGCGCTCGGCTGCCCAATCATTTCTTCCCCGTGGGAGAAATGAGGCACTGCTAGTGGAGCAACAACCGGATTTAGGGTGACAGAGTTCCTTACACGTGGGTCAGACTCAGTCTCCCACACCGTTATCGATCCTGCTGCCTAGAAATCCAGTAGTCTCATTTAGGATAATGAGAGCCCACGCGACATGGCGCCGCCAACGTTTGGTCTGGCTCTAATGTTTGGGTCCGACTGACTCTCTCGGTCTCGTATATATTTTGACTCCTCGGTTCCGTATACGGAGACGTCCGTGGGGCTGAGGGTTTCCGCCACCACAGGTTGGGTACATCCTAATACTTAGTGGTTGGTTGTTCAAGCTTGAACTTTGAAAGGAAAAACCCCGATATTGGTGTGCCTTCTCTGTCCTAGAGCTATTTTTTGTTATTCTAACGGCGAATCCAGTTGTAGTAAATATACCGCTTAATATGCGATTTCTGCTCACGGGTCATCTGATAGCACATGGACTGAGGGTCCAGGGGGGTCCGGTCACTTTTGTGGTGGACGCCCATGCAGCCTATAGAACTGAACTTTTTTATTCTTGGGTCGTATTTCCAGCAGCTGATGGGGGTACAAATACTTTTCACGAATATACTGTTGCAAATGTCCCTGGACAATACAGGGCTTATGCATACTTAGAAATACCTTTATCTTATCAAGAACACCATAATTGGCTTGATGGCGCCCTCCCACACTCAGTAACACCAGTAAGGTTAGGTCCGTTGAGTAATGATGGTCCGACCTGGCCTTTATTGGCTACATATACACCGTATCCTGGAGTGGCAAATGTGGCAGTGGCTGAAGTGCGTCGTTTATATATGGAATTAACTGCGACATACAGACGATTAGTTCAGTTTGTGATGCAGACATTAAATACTAATGCAGCACGTGCTGCTCCAGCACACCCACATGCAGTGGTACTGGGGATCAATCCGGCCACTGTACACTCAGTGATGGGCAAAGTACCGGCTAAACGTGAGGAGACTCCGTTTTGGCTGGCGCAAAAAATTAATACGCTGGAAGCAGTATTTCCCCATACGGGACCTCAGGATAAGCATAGAATTTTGACGATGTGTTTGCCGTATCGGATGGTTCCTACGGTGGATCTTTGTAATACTTGAGGCACGGTGTTTGCCACACTCTATACTACAGCACACGGTACACCGACTTTGGCTAATTTGCCGGAGGTGCTTAAACAAATTCAGGATGAATATGGGGCTGCCCCTGCCTTGGATTTAGGCATGCAATTGATGGGTAATTTTGATGCGGTTTCTTCTATTATTTTGAGTAATCTCAAGGGGGAGGCTGTAGCACTAGCAGTGCGAATGCGTCTTCGGGACGTTCCGCAGATTAATCAGGAGCGGGAACTTCCGAGAATAATAGCTGAAACATATTCTAGTATTGGTCGTGATAGCCTAGGGGCTCGACCGCAGAAGCCACAATTGCAGGGTAAAAATAATAAGGATAATTCTAAGCAACAGCAACCTGAGGGTGCGAAAAAGCGCTGGGATAAGAAACAGCAAACACCTAAGAAAGATGGTGGGCAGTCTCCGCAACCGGAGACCCCACAAAATAAGTATAATCTCAGCAATAGGGATACTTTGAAGACGCCTGATAGATATCAATATACTGATACGCGCCAATCTCGTTCCTTTCAGGACTCCTCGGAGAAAAGAAGTGAGAGAGGTGGGCGGTCAGAGCGGAGGACGGAGTACGTGAAACCGAGACAGGATTCACAACGCTCAGCGGAGGTTTCTATTAAACAAGAAGAGAAACCGCTGCAACAAAAACAGCAATTTAAAAAGAAGAAAGTGGCAGCAGTCTCAGTTAGACATGCCGCTCAAGAAGAGAGTTCTCTTGACGAACAAGACATGTGCGTTAGCACTGTTAGACAGCGCGGCAGTGGTCACAATAGTTCGCCGGAGTCTTCTAGAGCATCTGGAGGCGAAAGCAACTGATGACTTCATACAAGTCGAGACGGCGGATATGCGAGTCTCTGATCCTGATCAAGTATATCTTGTGACTCTACGATTAGAAGGGGACATTGACTGCTTTGTACACGCCATCTTTTGGGACCATGTGGTGAAATCATATGATGTCCTGTTGGCTGAACAAGATTGGCCACCTGACTTTGTTCGCGACTGTCTGGTTGGGGAGGAGGTTATTGTGCCTTCCTTTTCACCGCTTGTTCCGAGAGAACTAGCGGAGTCCTATTGTAAATCATGGGCTCTAGCACAAGCCCCCGCCCTATATAGGAATAATGTAGGGTGGGATAAACAATCATCTTATCATGTCATTCCAATTAAAGGCGAACCTCAGCCACAGCCGCAATATCCTATTAAATTTGAAGCAAGGGCATCGGTTAGGGAAATTCTTACACAATTGGAGTACCAAGGTGTGATTGAGCCTTGTGTCTCGCCGATGAATAATCCCTTATTTCCGGTTGCTAAACCGGACCATTCCTATAGGATAGTGGTGGATTACAGACATTTGAATAGTCATACACGCACATATGCCATACAGAATTCACATAGCGCTGCGCTTATGAATAATATAGTGCGTAAAAAATACAAAACAACATTGGATATCTCGAATGGATTTTTCTGCCAGAATATAGCACCCGAAAGTCAGGACTATACCAGTTTCAGTGCGTTTGGCTCTCAGAAAAAGTTTTGTCGTTTACCTCAGGGGTATAAGAATAGCCCAGGACTGTTTTCGGCTCGTGTGACTGAACTTCTACACGAGTTGGACCCTGAGGCGTTATCATATGTTGATGACATTTATTTGACGGACGATGAGATTCTCCAACATCTCAGACGCGTATCGCGCATTGTTGTGGGTTTTGCTGATATTGGCTATAAGTTTAATTTTAAGAAATCGAAGATTGCCTTCCTCAGTGTTATTTTCCTGGGATATGAGTTACCGAGTGAGGGCAAGAGCCTGGCGCCACATTTTTTGGAGAAATGTGCTTTATTGCAGTCTCCTAATACGGTTCGGAAGCTCCAGTCATTATTGGGGTTTCTGAATTTTGGCAGAACTTACATTCCTGATTATGCTACACGTATAAAACCTTTATATGAACTGATTCGCCCAAATTTTTCAAGTAGATTTTGGACGATTGAGCAAACACACATACTGCGAGAGTTGCAGAATGATCTCTTAGCGGTTAAACATTTACACACACGGGACAATAAAACTCATTTGGTCATCAGGGTGATTCCTGGGGCTGTTGGATTTACGTATGTCACCTTTAATGAAGGGGAGACAGTCCCGATAGCATACAAGTCCCACTTGTATTCTGCTGCAGAACAACGTTTTGCACAGACTGAGAAAATTCTCACTGCAGTACAGATGGCTGTGATCAAAGAAAGACCGCTAGCCCTGGGTCAACGCATTATTGTTGTTTCCCCGATTCCGGCCTTAGAGGCTGTTACGAAAGCGAGTGTTCCTAATTCGAAAGCTTTACACCCGCGGTGGATACAATGGGCTACGTCTTTGACGGCCACTGATGTGGATTACATATTTGACCCTAAGCTGCAGACTCAAGAATTTCTTCAATATGAAATAGAGTACCCAGTTCCTGCTGGCACATTGCCTATTGACCAATATGAAGTGGTCATGTATACCGATGGCTCTGCGCAACCAGCGGTTGGGACTAAACAACAGTATTCTGCTGCATGTGCGGTGGTGAGCGGCACAATGGAGAGGGAAGTCTTCTGCCCCGACATACTTATACTAAAACCTTGGGAGATTGCACGGCGCAGCTGGCTGAGCTCAAAGCTCTTTTGTTAGCGTTGGAGCATGCAGAGCCGGCGATATTGACCTTGCTGGTCTGTGACTCCTACTACTGTGTGCAATCCTTCAATGAATATCTGCACTATTGGAAAATGAATGGGTTCAGAGATTCTAAAGGCAACACCATTAAACATAAATTGTTGTGCGGTAAGGTTGCGGGTCTGAAAGAAACGCTTCCTAAAGTCCATGTTGTACATACACTTGGACACCAGCGCGTTGGAATACACGTTGCTGGGAATACTTTGGCTGATGAGGCTGCAAAGTCGGCAGTGGCTATCGCCACTGTAGCCGCAGTGACTCGTTCGAGTTCAAAACCAGACATAGAGATCTCGGCTGCCATAAAAGCTACGGCTGATGGCACGCCATTTCCTAAAGGCTTTCCTTCTAAATATAGTTACTGCTTGAATGGTGCACTAAATGCTGTTGTTAATATTCCAGGCATTGGTGTACGTGAATTACCGAATAAGATTGAAAGACCTCGATTAATTTCTGCGGCACATGAAGGGGTGGCATCTGCGCATGCTGGTGTGGCTGCCACGATTTCACTTTTACAGGCCCGTTATTGGTGGCCTGGTCTCTATAAGGAGACAAAGCAGTATGTCCTTTGTTGTGACGTCTGTCAACAAATTAAAGCATCGTCGGCTAGACGCCCGAAGCAGACGCCTCTTCTGATTTCAAATAGACCATTACAGTGTGTGTACTTGGACCATTGTGGTCCGCTGACACCAGATAGTGCATACAAATACATATTGGTTGCTGTAGATTCGTGCTCCAGATTTGTGTGGGTCTGGCCACAGCGCTCGGCTGACTCTCGGACTGTTATTAAGGATTTGCGTATCTTTGTCGATACATTTGCAGTTGCGGCTTTTCATTCGGACCAGGGCCCTGCTTTTGCCTCTAAGGCATTCAGGGACACCATGGCTTCGTTGGGGGTCCAACTCCAATTCTCGTCTCCATTTCATCCCGAGGGAAATTCTGTCGTGGAGCGTTTAAATCGTGATTTAAAGCAATCCTTAACAGCCAAGATTATAGGTACGGGTCGTAGTTGGCTAGCCCACCTGTATGGAGTACAGAGAGCACTTAATAACTTGCCTAGAAGGTCACTGGGGGGTCGTACTTCATATGAGTGCCTGTTCGGAACACGAATGTATGTTCCTGATCTAGATGGTCCTGGTGTGGAGGCGGCAGATACGCCCTTTGACATAAATGATCGTGTCGCTGTTTTGCAGGATTTACAACAATTTTGTGAAGATAACTCTTCTGCGAGTGCTGCCTCCTCTGGAATTAAGGATGAGCCAGTAACACCTACTGGTTGGATACCCAGGATTGGGGATCTAGTGCGTGAAAAGGTCGCAGTAAAGAAAGAATTTGGTCCTTCTTATCGAGCACCTGTCCCGGTGTTGGGGGTGAGCGGCACGAGAACTGTGATTTTGCCGCCGCTGCAAGGGGCCAAAGGAAATCGTTTTGTTTCCATTGATAATGTCAAGTTACAACATGTGGCCGATTCTGCACAGCAGACCAAGAGGGACACCCAGTAGTTCCGGCATCCCTCTCACTACTGGGGAAGAAGTCCCGCTGCAGGTGATTTGCACCGACCCTGTTTCCTCTCCGAGCTTGGGGAGGGTGGAAGATGATCTTGCGATTGTTCCACAGTCAACGATTGACATCGATTCTTTTGCTCAAGTTGCTGTACGTTCTACTGATGTTTCTGATCATGTGATTTATAGCGTACCTAGGAGAGAACCTCCATCAGCTTCCTTGTTCACTGTTGCACCTTTTGCAAGAACTGCCTCTGGCTGCTTCAACGACGCGGATGCGGCTGTATCCAGCTCTTCGTCTTCGCTGTCTTCAATCCGAGGTCCACGTAAGCTACTCAGTTGGCTTCAACGTACATATTTTGTTATTCCTTGGAACTATTTGTGGCTTTTTATGGCTGTAATGACTCTTTTTTTATGGTTGGGATTTGTGGTTACTTTTTTTCTAGTAATACATGGTCATTTTCTTCCTGGTCGATCAGACATTGAGCACGTGGAGACTGTGTTGAGACCACATTTTTCGTCTCATATGGTTCGAAGAGACTTGTCCAATGTGAACATTTCTGCAATACCGATTCCGGATGGGATTGTGTGGGATAAAGTAATGTTTGATATATATGGTCCCACTGAATTGATTCAAATACCGTATGTCCTTAAGTTGTCAATGAATGATATTGTTATTCCAGGCATTGTTTCTGATTATTGGGATGTGAAGACAGTAGATTCTATGCTAAAAGATTTGCAATATTATACTGTCTATGACGATGAAGATGCTTACCAATTTAGAGATAATCATGGTGATATGTTTTGCTGCACCTATTATGGACACCACTTTATTCACAAAGCGAGTAGCCCTAAGTCCATCTTTAATTATGTACATTGGGAACATTGCTCGACTCCTCCACAAGGGAGTTCGAAAACGTATAATGATAAATTTGCATATTTTTCTGGGCATGATCAGCGAAATGCTAAGTCTTACTATTTTAAAGTGGCACCGTATTCTAATAAGCAAATCTTGTTGACCGATACTAAATTACTATATTCAAATTCGTTTGTATCTAAACTTTCGGTCGAAGGATATGAATACTGGTTGAAGACTGTTGACTTGAAAAGTGTTTGGGGTACGAAAAATTGGCAGATGCAAGGCAGGGATACATTATTTCGAGCATGCATTATCCCTGTGCAAATGATTTTCCTCAATGACACAGTACAACAGACTAGTTGTTTGGGCTTGGCGTTGATTAGAGAATTGACTTTGCCTAGTATACCTGTCCCTTCTAAATTAAATAACTGGCAGCACTATGTAAATGCTACTTTTAGTGAATTTACGCATTGGGTCCAGAATGGTACACTTAACGCTTCATCGTTACATCCGGGCGGGTGGTTATTGTGGCCTGTAGACACTAATCAGTGTCATCAACGTTTTGTTACCTCTTCTGGGGGGTTCAGGACTAGTAGGGCAGACCCTCGTTACATTTCACCAGAACATGCTGATATAATAACTACATACAGTGTGGGGAAACTTTGTCAACAATGGTTGAAGTACTCCACGCTGGGTGCGGTTAAGTCACACCTCGAGTTACTGTCTAATGGTACTGATTTACAAGATTTCTTATCAGGTCCCAAGGTGCCCCGGAGAAAAAGGTTCTTATACGAAGTGTATAATGAGTTTTGGAAACTTTCCCAGCAGGAGGCTGCAGCCCGGTTAAGACAGATTGATCAAGAAAATCTGCTGCAGACTTTGGGCCTCATTATGACCTTGGCGGGCGGCGGAGGCCGCCCGCCAGGATGCCGCCCTCCAAAATACCGCGCCGCGGTCAAAAGACCGCAGCGGGTATTACAAGTTTTCCCCTGGGCTGGCGGGCGGTTGCTGAAAAACCGCCCGCCAGCCCAGGGGAAAACGACCTTCCCACGAGGATGCCGGCTCGTAATCGAGCCGGCGGAGTGGGAAGGTGCGACGGGTGCAGTGGCACCCGTCGCGTATTTCAGTGTCTGCAAGGCAGACACTGAAATACTTTGCGGGGCCCTCTTACGGGGGCCCCTGCAGTGCCCGTGCCATTGGCATGGGCACGGCAGGGGCCCCCAGGGGCCCCGCAACCCCCCCTACCGTAATCCTGTTCATGGCGGCTTTCCCGCCATGAACAGGATGGCGGTAGGGGGGGTCAGAATCCTCATGGCTGCGGAGCGCGCTCCGCAGCCATGGAGGATTCACACGAGCAGCGGAAAGTCAGCGGGAGACCGCTGACTTTCCGCTTCTGACCGCGGCTGAATTGCCGCGGTCAGAATGCTCGTTGGAGCACCGCCAGCCTGTTGGTGGTGCTCCCGTGGTCGGTGGCCCTGGCGGCCACCGGCCGCCAGGGTCAGAATGACCCTCTTTGTCTGTTGTTGATAATGGCATGCATACCCTTTCTGACCGTGTTTACACGATTGACAGCATTGTCTCTTCTGCTATTGACATTATAAAATCAGACATGTCTTCTTTATATCATGGGCAGAGTCAGACACGATCTATCATGCAGCTGGGTTGGACTCTTCAGACCTTGAAGGCGGGTCGCGTTCCATGGCAGCACATTCATGCCAGAGAGATCTTTATCTCCTTTAATTTAACTCGTCAATAACAATTGATGGCTAAAAAGGAAGCGACGTATGTTATGTTAAATATTGAAAAATTGGAGAAACTGCCTTTTACGGTGGCTAAGATTCCGTCAGCTGAGTGGTTGATTCATGGGGTTATTAATTTGCCTATCTCCACTCTGCAATTTACTTCTTGTTTGAAGCACATTCCGGTGGGTAGATATGAACTATTGGGTGACAGTTACATACACGAGGTGTGGGAACTTCCTTTTCAGTACAGATGTGTTAATGGTTTGAGGGAGGTTTTTCTTGGCGGTAGCGAATGCGAAGCTTCTGTTAGCCATTCCATGGTTTGTAAACAGCTGTCCTTGCACAGAGCGTGTAATGCTTCGATTGCTAACTTAGTTTGTTATCTGAAGGGAGTTCCAGTCCCGGTAATTAAAAACACTTTCCAGGTGCTTTCTAACGGCAGTTACATTGTTCTTAACAGCGAACGCTGCTGTGGCATGCGTGCCGGAATAGTTTACGTCGTTGTCGTCAACAAGGCCGTTACGTGCTGCGGGAATGTGTTGTTTCCCCCTACTGAATTTAGGGAGGCAGCGGACATCTGGCCTCATATTGCTACTTCCAAGGTTGATTTCGACAAGTTGAGTCGGCTGAAAGCTTTATTGTTTCAAAAGCATGTGGCCCTTACATCTGCTAGCGAGACCTACGCACTTCAAGTGGCAAGGTCATCGGCGGAGATACAGGGGGTTATTCTAACTTTGGAGGAGTGTTAATCCGTCCCAAAAGTGACGGTAAAGTGACGGATATACCACCAGCCGTATTACGAGTTCCATAGGATATAAAGGACTCGTAATACGGTTGGTGGTAAATCCGTCACTTTTCCGTCACTTTTGGGACGGATTAACACCTCCTCCAAAGTTAGAATAACCCCCACAGTCCCTTTTGAATACTAACTTTCCGAGTCATTTCGGTGAACTTGTGGGACGTATATTTAATGCATCCAGCACTGCTGGTATTGCTTATTTTTTCAAAGCCGTTGGTGTTGGTTTCGTTCACACCTTCTCTTCCATATTCGGTTTGATACCCTCGGCTATACACTCTATTTTCGGAAGCATTTTTGGGGGTTTCCCGATTACTTTGGCTTTATTGGCTGGAGTTTTGCTGTTGTTACAATTTTTTCGCAATGGCTGTCCCGCTGCGACGAGGTCCTATATTGCTGCTCCCGTCAGCGCAGCTGTGTCGTGAACGCATGATGCAGCATTTTGGAGCTACACTCCTGGCTCATTTTGAGTGTGACTGGTCTTTGTCATTCAGGCCGGTTTTGGATTGTGTGCAACCCGTGTTTCGATGCCTTTGGTGCTCGTTTGAACATGCACTGGCTTTCTGTCTCTCACTGCAGCGCTCTCCAGTGGTTGATCTTGATCTGTTGATGTTCCCGATTAGGGCTCATTCCCAGACTTGTGCACTACGGTTGCGTTTGCTTCGTGAAGCGGATTATGAGATTCCCTTCCTGGAGGAAGATGGTTTTGTCTCTTTCCTTGGCACTACATGGGGTGCCGCCCTAAATGGTTTTGGGGCTTTGGAACACACCTGCTCCATGGAACTTTGTGGCGTGGATCTTCCGATATTGACATATCTCGAAGTGGAGGAGCTTCTACGTTCTATTGCTTCTGTCTGACAATTGGATTTTTTTTCTCTCTCCCGACTAAATTGACATTATATTGCAATTCGCTCTATCGTCACATGTTTCCTAAATTTATGACTTTATTGTCTTCTCATCTTGTCGAAATGTTGTGTTTAAATTTAGGTTATGTTTTTTATGTTATTAGAACCACTTGCTACCGACAAGGGGAGGGTGTAGTGTGGTCAGTTTTACGTATATTTTGCGCATTAGCTTCAGGCTTTAGGCCTCTGTGCACTTTGCCCTAAATATATTTTATTAATTTGCTACCAGCTTAGAGCCTCTGTGCACTTTACTCTAAATGCTTTCTATTAGGCTTCGTACTGTTATTTTACAGAATAGCCAGTTCTACGGTGTTGTTTTTTATTCATATCACACTGTTTTGCCTACTTCAGCACTGGAGTTCTTCATAACATATTCACTCTGTACTTCAGTCAAGGATACAGTCTGGTACATTGCCGATAGACGTGGTAGGAGTTTAGACTTGCCATTCCTGCGTAGGGACATTTTGTGATCACAATGACATGTTAGTTATAAAATCGCTTCCTTGTCCCAATACATGCAAGAGGGAGATTCCGACCAGGGAACCACAACTAGACGCTGACTGCCTCGTTGCAGATGCTGAACCAGATCACAGGCCTTTGCTCAGGTATGAGTGTGTCCGTCTCCCTAGTGATACAGAAAGGCAAGCTAGAAGCTTAACATGCTGTGCTCTAAATAGAACAAGCAGAGGGAGAGTAGAAACGGTTAGGAATTATGATAGCGTTATTCTTATGTTTTACTCTCCTGGTTACTATATCAATCCTACTATGTTGTATTGTTCTGGTTATTGCGGCTCACGCCTTAATATCTAAAATACAGTTGTTTTATTAAAACATTATATAAAACTTATACTGTCTTTGTCATTTGTATATGAGACCATATTGTGAATGAGAGAGTTGGTTTGGATCTGAGTGACCACGACTTCCCTGAGAAGTTCCAAAGATGTCATGCGCTCGGCTGCCCAATCATTTCTTCCCTGTGGGAGAAATGAGGCACTGCTAGTTAGCCGGAGCAACAACCGGATTTAGGGTGACAGAGTTCCTTACACGTGGGTCAGACTCAGTCTCCCACACCGTTATCGATCCTGCTGCCTAGAAATCCAGTAGTCTCATTTAGGATAATGAGAGCCCAAGCGACAGTTTGAATCATGTTCCGGTAGGCAGATATGAGAAGTTGGTGGATAGTTATATCCATGAGGTGTGGGAGCTTCCCTTCTTGTACAAGTGTCTCAATGGCATGAAAGAGGTCTTTCATTACGGTAGTGAATGCGAGTCTTAAGTCAGCCATTAGATGATTTGTAAGCAGCTGTCCTTGCATGGGGCATGTAATGCCTCAGTTGCGAACTTGGCTTGCTATCTGAATGGAGTTCCGGTCCCCTTGATTAAATGCACGTTCCAGGTGCTTTCAAACGGCAGCTATGTCCTCCTCAATAGTGAAGAATGTTGTGGAATGTGGGCCGGAATAGTTTACATTGTTTCGGTCACCAAGGTTGTTACTTGCTGCGGGAATGTGTTGTTTCCCCCCAATAAATTAAGGGAGGTAGCGGATATCTGGCCTCACATTGCTACTTCCAAGGTGAATTTCGATAAGTTAAGTAGACTAAAGGCTTTATTGTTTCAGAAGCATGTGGCCCTTACACCTGCATGCTAGACCTACACACTTCAGGTGGCAAGGTCAACAGCAGAAATACAGTCCCGGTTGAATACAAATTTTCGAAGCCACTTTGGTGAACTCGTGGGACGCATATTTAATGCATCTAGCACGGCTGGATTAGCAAATGTTTTCAAAGTCGTTGGTGTTGGTTTCATTCACACCTTCTCTTCAATATTTGGTTTAATACTTTCGGCTATTCATTCAATTTTCGGAAGCATTTTCGGGGATTTCTGATAACTTTGGCTTTATTAGCAGGCATTTTGCTGTTGCTGTTGTTTTTCCGCAATGGCTGTCCCGCTGCAACAAGGACGAATGTGGGCGCTCCCATCAGCGCAGCTGTGTCGTGAACGCATGATGCAGCACTTTGGAGCAACACTCCTGGAACATTTGGGGTGTGACTGGTCTCTGTCATTCAGACCGGTTTTGGATTGTGTGCAGCACGTGTTTCGGTGCCGTTGGTGCTCTTATAAATATGCACTAGACGTCTGTCTCTCACAGCAACGCCCCCCAGTGGTTGATGCTGATCAGTTGATGTTCCCGATTAGGGTTCATTCCCAGACAATGCTGCGTTTGCTTCGTGAGGCTGATTACGAGATACCCTACCTGGAGGAAGTTGATATTAACTCGTTCACGGACTCTGTACGGGATGCCGCCTTGGTTGACTCTGGGGCTTTGGAACACACCTGCTCCTTGATAGTCTTTGGCGTGGATTTTCCGGTCTTGTCATCTGCCGAAGTGGAGAACCTCCTGCTTTCCATGACCACTGCTTGAATTGGATCTGGTCTAAATTTATACTGTCACATGAATTTGGCTCTTAATGGCATGCTTATTTATAAATTGAGGATCAATGTGCTTTGGTGTCCTCTTGACTTGTTGAAATTCTGTAGGATTTTAATTATCTTTTAACTTAGGGCATTTTTTAGCTTCAGCTTAAACCACTTTCTACCGACAAGGGGAGGGTGTAGTGTAGCCATTTCTAATGTAACTTTCTGCGCGTTTGCTTAAAGTATTAGGCCTCTGAGCACTTTGCCCTAGATGCATTTTATTTAGCCTGGCACTGTTATTTTACAATAACCAGTTTCACGGTCTTGTTTTGTTTTCTTCTATCACGTTGTTTAACTTACTTCAGCACTGAAGTTCTCAAACAATACACTCTTGCTCGCTCTGTGCTTCAGTCAAGGATACAGTCTGGTACATTGCCGATAGACATGGTAGAAGTTTAATCTTTAGGGTTCATAGAAAGTACACATTCTTACGTAGGGACGTTTTTTAGACCACCGGCGTGTTAGTTATAAAAACACTTCCTAGTCCTGGTACACGTAAGAGGGAGATTCTGACCAGGAACCTACAACTAGACGCTGACTGCCCTGTAGCAGATGCTGATCCCGATCACAGGCCTTTGCTCAGGTATGAGGGTCGATGTCCTCCCGGGGGAACCTGAAAGGCAGGCTTAGAGCTTAACATGCTGTGCTCAAAATAGAACTTAGAAGAGAGAACGTAATCTAGTTGCACTATGATAGTGTTATTCTTATGTTTCATTCTCCTCGTTACTATTTCAATCCTACTGTGTTGTATGGTTCTGGTTATTGCGGCTCACGCCTTGTTATGTAAAATGCAGTTGTTTTATTAAACCAATCTTTAAAACTCAAACTGCCTTTGTCATTTATATATGATACCACACTGTCTATGAGAGAACTGGTTGGGATCTGAGTGACCCCGACTTCCCTGGGAAGCACTAAGATGTCATGCGCTTGGCTGCCCACTTGTCTCTTCCCTTTGGGAGAGATAAGGCACTGCTGGTTAGCCGGATCTCAACCCGGATGTGGGGTGACAAGGGTCCTTCGCCGTGGGTTAGACTTAGTTCCCCACACTGTGAACGATCTTGCCGCCCAAAAATCCAGTAGTCTCATTAGGATAATGAGAGTCTACGCAGAAGAGCCATCCCCAAGAGCTGCAGGAAAGAAGGTCAAGGAGCCATCCCCAAGTACTGCAGGAAGGAAGGGCAAGGACCCAGCCCCAGCTGCTGGCAGGAAGGGCACGAAGCCAGCCCCAGCTGCTGGCAGCAAGGGCAAGGGGCCTGCATCAGCAGACAGTGAGGTCAAGGGGCCTGATGCTGGGACCCAGTCAGTGACCCCACCACCAACCATGGTGGTGCAGCCATCTGAGTCTGCAGGGGATGGTCTGGAGCCTCCTTCCACCAATACCAGCTCTGCCACCAGCACCACCACCAGCACCACCAGCAGCAGCACCAGCGGGCAGCCGTCTGAGGCTGCAGTGGATGGGCTGGAGCCTCCCCACACCTCTACCAGCTCCTCCACCAGCACCACCACCAGCAGCAGCAGCACCAGTGGGCAGCCGTCCGAGTCTGAAGGGGATGGGCTGGAGCCTCCCCCCCACCACTACCAGCTCTGCCACCAGCGCCACCACCAGTACCAGTGGGCCGCCGTCCAAGGCTGTAGGGGATGGGCTTGAGCCTCCACCCACCACTACCAGCAGCAGCACCACCACTGAACAGCCGTCACCGCCGGTGGACAGTGTGTAGTCATGCGTCCATGGGCTATTGTGCGGCCTAGCCCCTGCAAATCCTGTGGGTATGACACCCAGCTGAGAGACTGTGACCTTGCACTCCCCAAGACCTGCATCACAGGGCACGATGCCTCCTCCAGAACCAATGGAGAAGCCATCCACTCACCCCATCCTCCCCAGGATGAAGCTCACTGGGCACGATGCCCCCTCCAGAACCAGTGGAGAAGCCATCCACTTGAGAGACTGTGACCTTGCACTCCCCAGGACAAAGTAATGGGCATGTTGCCCCCTCCAGAGGTAGTGGCAAAGTCACCCACTTGAGAGACTGTGGCCTTGCACTCCCCAGGACAGAGTAATGGGCATGATGCCCCCTCCAGAGTCAGTGGGCAAGTCACCCATTTGAGAGACTGTGGCCTTGCACTACCCAGGACAGAGTAATGGGCATGTTGCCCCCTCCACAACCAGTGGTGTTGTACAATCTTCTGGCTGAGGTGCCCCCCGTTCCCTGTCCCCCTAAGGTGCCTGGCTATTTTCGACCTGATGCCCCTGCAGTGTTCCCTCCGTGTTCTTGCAGGAGTGAGGTGGGGCCTTGGACGTTGTGATGTGGCCCTGTGGCCCACGAACATTGAGGACTGGGCAGTGTACCTTGATTTGTAAATATGTATGTACTTTTTGATTTGGATGCACATCGTGCTACTAATTTATCTTATTACACTCTTTTTATTCTATTGTAGTTGTCCTTGCATTATATTCCTAAGGGGTACGGGGTCAATATGTTATGTTACTGCATCTGCTTGTGTGTATGGTGCTGGGAGAGGGGGTGTTGCATGTTGTGTGTGTGTGTGTCACTCCCTTTTTCCTCCCTCCCTCTCCTTTGTGCTAAGCAGCTGTACTCACCTTGGTCGTCTTTTCCCTCGTTGGTGTTCGTAGTCGAGCAGCACGTAGTAGAGCATTGGAAACACATGCAGTTTGGGCTCCATGGCGGAGTGGTTGTTCCCTGAGTCTCCACAGGTGAGTCCTTTGACTTTGGTGCAGTGTTTCCCCCAGGCTTTTGATGTCGTTGGTACCACCCTGCAAAAGGTGGTGGATTGGCCTCTCATAATATGGTGGGCGGAACATTGTCTTCTGTCTGGCTTTAGGCTGTTACTGCCGTGGTACCTGTTGATTGAGTAAAGTGGCGGTCGGTGTTTTAAAGTGGCTGTCTGACTGAGCTGTTTCCACCATGGTCATAACTTGGTGGTAATTACCGCCAGCCTGTTGGCGGTATTACCGCCACTTTATCACTGACCGCCAGGGATGTAATGAGGGCCATAGTAATGTGTTTTATATGTCCTGACAATAAAACACTGCTAAATTCGTTTTTCACTGTTGCAAGGCCTGTCCCTCTCATAGGTTAACATGGGGACTACCTTTAAAAATGATTAAAGTGTGGATTCCCTTTGGAAGCGGATAGACATGTGGAGTTTGGGGTCTCTGAGCTCACAATTTAAAAATACATCTTTTAGTAAAGTTGCTTTTCAAATTGTGTGTTTGAAAATGCCACTTTTGGAAAGTGAGCATTTTCTTGCTTAAACCATTTCTGTGACTCTGCCTGTTTGTGAATTCCCTGACTGGGTCAGTTTGACAGTTGGGTTTGGTTGCACCTCCCACTAGACAGTGATACAAAGGGAGCTGGGGTGTAGTCTGCATTTCCTGATGAGCCATCTGTGCTAGGAGGGAGGGGAGGAGTGGTCACTCACATCTGAAAGTGCTGTGCCTGCCCTCACACAATACAGTGTCCAACCCCCTGGTGCCCTGGCATGGGCAACACAGGATTTCACAAACAAGAGAGACTTTGCTTTGAAGTAAGCCTACTTTAAAGGGCAAAATGGGTATTAGAAGGGCACCCAAAACCACAGACTTTAGAACACTTCTGGAAACCAAGAAGAACCTCTGCCTGTAGAAGATCTGAGGACGAAGATCTGCCCTGTCTGTGACTGTGCTTTGTGGAGCCCTCCTGCAGTTGCTGCTTCTGCCTGTGCTAGAGGACAAAGACTGGACTTTGATGTGCCTTCCTTCTTGTGAAGAACTCTCCAAGAGCTTGATTTAGAGCTTGCCTCCTGTTATTTGAAGTCTCAGGGACAGCAAAGACTTCTCTTTGACAGCACCTGGTGCCTCTGCTGAGACTCCTACTCTGCCAAGGGGTGCCCATCCAGTTCCTGGGGCCCTGAAAGGAGAAGCTGTCAGGACAAGAGTAAGAAATCCACACACAGACCGCCGTGCACAGAAAAGATCGATGGAACTCCGAACCATGACGGAAAAATGGACACGCCGCCGGCTTCGTGGCTGAAGTCGACGCTCGCCTGTTTTGAGAGATTGACGCATGTGGCTGGAGAAACGACACACAGCATCGCTGACGGAGGCTGGTGAGATCGCAACCCGCGTTGCATAGTTTTCAGATCATTGTGCGGCTGGATTTCTGACGCAAACACTGCTGGGGTGTGAAAACGACGCAAGGCCTGCCTGGACCCAACAGTGCTGACCAGATCGGTGCATCGCTCTCCTGCGGAGAGAAGAAATGACGCACGCTGACCCGACTGAAGGAGAAACAACGCAAGGTCTCGCTCATGAGTGATATAGACGCATCGCAAGCCCTTTTTGAAGCACACTCACCTGTTTGGGGTTATTTTGATGTGTCCAAGGTACATTTTCACGCTAACAGAGTCAGCGTTGTGTTTGAAATTACATGAATTCTCTTTTTGCATTTGTATTGATAACTTGACTTGTGTATTGTGGATTTTTGTCGTTTTGGTCTTGTTTTGTTTAGATAAACCTGTGTTGTGTCATTCTGTAGTGTTTTCATTGAGTTACTGTGTGTGTTGGTACAAATACTTTACACCTAGCACTCTGAAGTTAAGCCTTCCTGCTTAAAGTGGTTAACCCAGGCCTCCTTACTAATAGATGTGATTACCGAAACTAGGCTTGACCACTAAGGACCTGGCTCTGTTTGACTCACGCCAAATGCCCCGGTGTCCTTCAGCCTACATGCCTTAATCATATTACACAAAAAAAATTGGCAGTTTTTTAGTTCTATTCCTTAGAGCTAATTTATATTGTGATCTGCAGCTTTTAATTTTGCTAACGTCCTCTGGGGATTCCCTTAGAGCCTCATGAAGTAAATTTGAGGCCTACCTACATGGCCAATCAAACCACCTGCGTTCCGCCCGACTGGGGTTACAGGTCTTCAGAAGCAACTTATTAATTTCTGCATTCAAACGAACAAAGGAAACAACTAACTCACTATAGGCATTAGTAAGGCTAAGGTAGTTGAAAACCAAAAGTACTGGGAACACACACTGGAGAACAGAGAGTTCAAATATTCATTCCTCAAAGCCAAACACAGACCCTGGGACTTGGCTGATATAGCAGTCGACCCAACACTAGCACCCCCTCTTACTTAGGTGAAGAGAAACACAAATGGGGTTGTGATTTCTATGAATACTAGATACTACAATAGCCCGTTCACCCTGGGTAACAGGGCCCTGGCTACAAAAACATAATCAATAACTGAGTAGTGACAGCCCCTCGCAAATGTGGCTTTGTCTGGATAATTTGGGTCACAAACCTCAGTAACATTCACCAGGTACAAATAATTAATTAACATCAATAGAGCATTACCCCTGTTGACTCTGTGCAGAAGGACAGGCTTAGGCCCAGTGTTGACACCTAGTCAAGAATCTTCTTCCACCTGTGTCAATCCCAATTTGGCATTATTATTCCCACCTCAGGCGACTTCATATCTTTTGAGAATAAAAGCTAACTTGAGCTCCAGGCCTTCAATAAAACCATAAGCCAAGTTAAAATTCACCAAACAATCAGACTCAGATAAGCCATTGTGAAAATGAACACAAACAGTGTTAAGATTCTCTGGCCACCTAATAAGGAGGACTTGAAATAAGGAACAGTTAAAAGGAATTATGCAAACTCTATAGTCCAGGGTAGTCCTTATCCAGGCTGATAGCCCAACCCTAGCTTGACCAGATATTGAGGGAATAGCAGGGACATAATACGAATAAGACCCATCCAGGCACAGGACATCAATTGCCCATGTTTCCTGAAAAAAAATCAAATCATGGTCACAGATAAAATTAATCCATTCCTCCTGATCCATTTTACTGGCAAGTCCTGCCATGTTCCAAAAAGAGAGCCTTCACAGCTTGAGCATGAGGCACGGGCAAGTCAGGAATATACAAATGAGAGGGCTGAGAGGTATCAAGGGGTTTGGATTCAGACAAGCCCTCTTTCACTGACGGAGAGCACACTTCATTAGAGACGTGGATTAACAATGGCTTGTTACATCCAACCACTTCTGACATTCAGGACTCCATCTCCTCACCAGATACCAATCAATCAGTATTCGAAAGATCCCCAATGGGGGTAAAGCGATTGTACATAGGCAAATTTAGGAGGGGATGCTGTGCTGTTCTTAATCAAGGGGGCCTAACCCTTCTAACCAGACTCCTGACTAGGTCCCGATAGAAAAACCCCACGGTAAGCAGTTTGATCCTTCCATTTTTACCCCAGCCCTCCTCTGGAGGCCCAAATCAGTTCCCCAGTGATCGTGGATTGACTAAAGGAGACAATAACACAGTCCCCGTCAAATTCCTTTTGCATCTTCCCCACCCATCCCACTCTCCTGTCCATAGTTATATCCTGGAAGAGATCGCTCCGTCACCTGATGTTCCCAAGCAACCAATGTGCAATCTTGTCCATTAGGTCGGTTCTAGACTCTTTGGTGCCTGATGATAGCACTGGAACATCCGCCAAGATGGCCACATAGAGACAAGCTACTGGTGGTAAGTCGCATCCAGAGAGGTTCAGAAGGGCTGGGATCTCCTTACTCAGTACAGATTGGGGGGGCAGCTGAAATTCAGGTTCTCTGAGGATGGGCTCCTCTGCAAATGCTGAGGTACAGACGAGGGGATGGACTGAACATGGGCTTCATCTTTAGCACAAAGACAATGAGGATATTAATATTGAGAGACTCCAGCAAGTGGATCAACTAGGTCTGGGCGGTCATGCCATCAGCTACACCAAACCCGACCCCTACCTCCTTGCCATTGTCAGCCCCTACAGCCACCACCTCCTCCACAGGGCTGGCCCTGTAAGTGTGATTAGCACTTGTTTGGGGGCAGGAGACAATTCAACTTAGCTTCAGTGGCCTCCAAATGAACATAAAAATAGTCCAATGCACTAGAAAAGGAGGCTTTAAGGTCTTCAGATATCAGAGCAATCTTGCCCAGGATAAATTCTTCACTTGGAGGGCCAGATAATTATTCAGGGGTAGAACAGCAGTGCGAGATCTCTCAGATCTAGAGCTGCTAAGGGTTTTTTTCAGTTCACCCACTGAGGCCCTAGTTGCAACTCCCTGCTGTTTAAAAAACAAATCCCCCTTCTCCACGCTAGTTGATACTACCACCTTAGGCGGGACATCCACTAGTGCTGGAGTGTGAGTCATTGCTAGGCCAGTCACACCACAGGGTTCAGTTGAAAAAACTCAGCTGATGTGGATGCAGAGTTGGGGGACATCCCCGGAGATGTAGAGATAAACAAACTGAGCTCTGACAATTCTATTTCCTTCAAAATTACCCCTACTGCCCGTAAAAGAAAGCCATCAAGGGTAGAGCCAACAGCAGCAACAGATGGGGTGGTTACAGTCTTGTGCTTTTTCATTCCGATCAGTAAAAACTCAGCCAAGCAGGCCCAAACAAGAAAACATAAGCAGTACCTTTTGGACAGATGAAAGAGGGTAGGCCCAGCCACGCCCAGATGCGGATGGGCGCAGACCGCCCTGCTCTTGGCCCGGTCTTCACCGAGAACACGTATGGGTGCATCCCACACACGTCCTGCACTGCAGGACCCTCTAAGAACTTTTCTGGGCCTCCGGGCACGCTGCCGTTTTGCCGCAGGCATCCCTGGGGTTTGAGTCCTGCCCCATAGTAAGGTTCTCCAAATAAGGCGTCCCCTTAAGAGTTGAAAAATGTTAACTTCTGTGGCATTAGGGTATCTGAATATGAAAGGGAATGTTATGTTCTACATCTTTTGTGAGATAATAATTCCAGTTTGAGTATCTTACCCCATTACACATCATTGTTTTTATTATCGATTAAGAAACCTTAAGAAATAATTGATCATGATTTTTATTTGTATAGAATGCCTAGCTTTGTCAATGTTAGATTATTTTTGACATATAAAATAAATTGTAAAGAAAAGCTTATCAGTTTTTATAGGTATGTGCCTTTATGCGAGAAAACAAAATGTGACATGTCTCTACAAAAGATAACCTACCTTGCATAATTAAGTCAAATTAACTAAGAATACTTTGGCAGTTCTTGGGGATCCTACGATGCTATTTTATAACAATGACCCATGTGCTATTCAATTCAATAGTTTATTCGGCCTAAGTTTAGGCCATTTAAAAATTAGAAATAACCATACATACAAAAAAGTAGAAATCGTAAACCATCACATAAAAAAGGAACATTAACAATTAACACACTATTTATCCAAGCAGGCCAGAGGTAAAATGAGAATTCCACGGTTTATACTTCCCAGATAAAAAAAAGTGCCATTTACCAGAACGGTTACAAGGAGAAACAAATGATATGCCAAATCCTTTCAAAGTGTGTTTAAGGAAAACTGTTCTAGAGCAAATTATACTTAAAAAATGGTTCATAGTGCTTCATAGAAGATTTCATAAATAATTAAAACAAGACATTTAAAATGGTACCTAAATCTTACCATTTGCAAAGTGCTATGTGTTAAGATGATACAAATCAGTTTAGAATAGAGAATATTATACCAAATCTTTTCTAATAATACATATAAATTTATTCTAAAACAGATTTATGCATAAAAATTGATCATAAAACTTCATGGGATAGTTCCTATTTACAAAAGTTAAAGAGCCAAACAGTGAAAAAGGGTACCCTAGGTTGGCCTCTTCTCTTAAGTAAATTAGTCAAATGAATTGGGTGTTGGCGTTTTACAAAATAATATATACTAGGGAACTGTGAATCACTTTGTTTGGGGTAACCCACTAGAAAGCATACACGGAGACACAATCTGATATCCTCAATAGATCAGCACTAACAGTTATATTTAAAATCCCTTTCTATTGTAACAGTCCACATCCGCTAACAACTAGACCGTTCTTCAGCCAGTGGATTGAGATCTGAAATAATCCTACTACAGATTGTCCATGCTGCTGACAAATATTTGGAAACAGAGCTTACTATCAACAAGGAAGTGTCATATTTACATAATCTGTAAACACTGGTTCGGTTTTGTAGTACCAGTGTTTTACACAGAGGAATAATCCACTTTCCTCTAGGGCGTTTATACAAGGGACAGAAAAATAGGACATGCTCAGGAGTTTCCTTGCATAGATGACAGTTTGTACATTTGTCAGACATAGGGCTATTGGACGACCAACGAGCTGTGAAGCTGTTGACCGCCAATGTTCCGTATCTGAACTGAAGTAGTAAAGTACGGGCACGGGCTGGTATAGGGAGATCCAGGAAACTTTCAGGCAAAGGTTCGTGCTTGACCAGCAGGAACTCTGCTGTCAGCCGACCTGACCCATTTGAGCCGAGAAATTCCTCATAGATTTTCCCCCAATATCGATCTTTGATCAGCAGTCTAGCGTTAGCAGGAATCATCTCAGGATTCTCCCAATAATGGAATAAGCCCAATTTGACCCAGGCTGCTTTCATCTCCCTTAACCAGTGAACTTTTTCCCATCCATGGCAAGGTGATATTAGATCTTTAACTGCTGTCCTAAAGGGTTCGAGTTCTTCCATTTTCCATAGTCGAACCCAGTATAGAAGTGGCCTTAGGTATGCTGTATCTTTGATGCTGTTTAAACCCAAGTCTAGTCTTAGGGGTGCATTGGCGTGCCCTTCCCTAGTCTAGATATGTGCCTAAGGAAATTATTTTCTTTGGTTTGAAGGGTGTCCAGTTGTCTATGTGAACCCCAGAGTTCCGCTCCATGTAGGGCAGCGGCACGGATTTGGACTTTGTAAATTTCAGAGATAAGAGTTAAAGGGGGGCTTGCTGCAGTACTAGCCTTCCGTTCTAGCGCTCCACATCTTTGGCTGATGGTAAGTGCCCCTTTCCTTATAGCTGCATCCCAGCTACCCATTTCAGATAATCTAATGCCCAGGTAATCGTATTCCATTACCCTCTCCAAGCGGACAGAATCCATCTTTATATTTGCACTAAGCTTCTTGTTCGGGGCGCTATATATCATGAGTTTAGTTTTCTTAACATTGATATCTAACCCGTAATCTCTGTATAATGCACAGAACTGGTTAACCAGGTTTTGGATTCCCATGGATGTTTTGGCCAACAGGATAGTGTCATCCACGTAGAGTAAACATGGCACTTTAATCCTGGCCAACTTTGGGGAGTCATTAGTGCAATTTACTAAATAATTAATACAATTATTTATGTATAAAAGGAAAAGGGTAGGAGCCAGAACACAGCCCTGTCTGACTCCTCTCTCAATAGCCACTGGATCTGTTAAATCACCATCCTTACCGCTCCTGATTTGTGCGTAGGTGTTGTCGTGTAATCGGACGATGAGTTTCAAAAGATCATATGGGATGCCCATGTTGGCTAATGTCAGCCATAACTGGTTTCTGTGGACCAGATCAAATGCGGCTCTAAGATCAATAAAAACTACAAAAAGGTTACCCCCTCCTACTTCCACAGTCTTCCATTTGATTGTTAAAAATCTTAAAACTTGATCTATGGTACTGACTGCTGGCCTAAACCCTGCTTGCAGGTCGGAAATAGCGTTAGTTTCCAGAATCCATTCTTCTAGGCGGGACAAGATTTGTTTAGCAAAAAGTTTTTGAAAATTATCAAGTAAGGAGATTGGACGGTAGTTGGCAGGGTCGGAGGGGCTGCCTTTCTTAAAGATGGGGACTATCTCCGCTCCCATCCAGGAGCTCGGGACAGGCGCTCCTGCAGCTACTGAATTGGAAATCAGATTCAGGTATGGGGCCCATATATCTGGGCTTGTCTTGTACAAATCGCCTGGAATTTTATCAAGGCCAGGGGCCTTTCCCCATTTCAGTCAACACAATCGCAGCCTTGGTTTCTGCCAGGGTAAATTCAATTGGGGGGGTCTCAAAGATCATTATATGGTTCAGTTCCCTGCTAGTAACACCTGAGGTCCCAGAATATAATCGGGAAAAGTGATCTGTCCACTCTACGGGGAGTATTGAAGCACCAGGCGAACGATTAAATTCTTCACTAGCATCAGCCACCAGTTTCCAAAATTTCGAGATGTCATTTATTTTAGCAGACTCCAGGAGAGAGACCCATCTAAATTCATCCCATCTCCTATGGGCTCTACTTAGTTCCTGTTTGTAGTCTTTCCTAGCTTTCCTTATATGGTCTGACTGGCCCCCTCTTAAAGCTCTCAATAGTTTGTGCTGTGCTTCCCTACATGCAACATTGAACCACCTTGCGTTGCACTTCTTTTTGACTTTTTTGGCAGCCTCTTTAGTAAAAAGATGTTTTAGAGAATTAAATAGTTGTGTGTGGGCTACTATGAGCCCTTCACTATCTTCTAAAAGCTGGGGTATGCATTCCATATGATCGGCCAGCTGTCGGTACACAGATGTCATTATGGATGTGTCAGCACTCATAGATTCCCATTTAACGTTTCGTCTGTTGTTGGTCAGTGCGAGCTGTTGCTCATGAATCTTGGGGCAAGGAATTTCAAGTAGGGGTAATAAACTCCTGAGAGATAAAATCAATGGCTCGTGATCACTTTCCTCATGTTCTACAATATTCATGTCAACCATATGACCTCACAGCTGGATATCAAGCAAAATATAGTCTATCTTGCTCTTCTGTGTTCCACGCCTAAATGTAGGGTGAAGATCGGGGTCCGAGCGGGAACGACCATTGCAGGCCCGGAGGCCATGAGCCAGTGTAATATCCACAACCTGATGTGTTAGTCTATTCGTTTTCAGTCTTTTGCTTGACACCAGTTGAGGAATACCCCAATAGGCATCCTCATCTTTATATAGTTCCTGAGCCAACAAGTAGGGTTCAAAAGTGACATTAAAATCCCCTGCGATAAGAATAAAATGGGAAGATGATTTTCAAGAGAGGAGGCTATCCAAAATAGTCAGTGTGTCCGACTCATATTTGCTACCCAAGCTCCTGTTATAAATGTTAATTATTAGAAGCGGTTTCTCAATAAGGGATGGTATTGATAAACCCATCAGATTGGGACAACCCAAGTCAATTGTTTCAATCCGGCATTTAAGGGAGCAACTGAGCCATATAAGCAGCCCACCTGAGGGTCTCCCTGAGTTTACCTTTCTTGCTGGGACCCAGTAACTTTTATAACCAATTCTATATTTGGGCTCCAGTGCCCATGTTTCTTGGAAAATACATATTTTATGTTCATCTATAAATTTGCCCCATTCAGGAATACTCATTTTATTCTCCAGCCCTGCAATGTTCCAGCTAAGAACAGTGTCTAGACCATCTATTTTGTCTTGGAAAACTTCAACCGTAAAGTTCCCTTTTGCAAATGGAGTGCCGTGAGGAGATTTTATACCCTTTTCAATCATAACTGTACCGGCCTCATTTGGGTTTCCCACTACAGTGTCACCCAAAGTATTACTTGCCCCGTCTGAATCGGGGCATGGCGTGGTCAATTCGAGTGCCTGAAATGGTGGTGAATACCCGTTGTTACTGGGGCCTATTAAATCCAGGGCTAAATTGATCTAATTTGCCTTACCCTCCTTACTTGTTCCCCAAATACAAGTTTCCAAACTCTGGTTACAGAAGGAAAGAGGGATACTGTTTTCCATCTTAGAAGGATCTAACTGGGCAGGTGCGGGGGTTGGCATAGAATCTCTGGTATCTGCAGTAGGAGTCTGGTCGGCCTCAGGATTACCTAACCCTATTTCATATGTATCGGTATTTCCAACTGTAGGGTACTTCTTATCCCGGTTTTTGAAACCTTGAGGCTGGAGTGAGCTGTGTACAGTGCTAGTTTTTAGTCAATCGATTTCAGAAAGCGAGAGGGAGCTACATCTCAACTAGGGGTCAGGCTGCATCTGCAAACTAGTGGCACCTCTGAGTGACATTATCGCCCCCTTGGTAGCTGGTACAACTTTGTGGGGGTAGAAAGCCTGTAGTCTACACAGAGAAATTTCTCCCCCTAGAGGGTTAGATTGGCACACATTCAAAAAAAGCTGCTGAACAAGGGAAGGTGCATCAAAGTTGATAACAATACAATCTCCCGTGCCGGGATTCTTAAGTGGACCCACCCAACCCACCCTCCTCACCATTAATATTGAGGGTACCATATGAAAAGCAAATCTAGCGTGTCTATGTAGCCAGTGAATTACCTTATTTTTCAGTTCCGTAAATGTTTCGGAGATGTTGGTTTAAAGTTTGGGAACACTCGTGATAACAAGCACATAAGGGTAAGCTTCCGGGGGTAGGTGTAAAGTTCTCATATTACTTCCTTGATCCCTATGCATCCGATCTGCTGAAAGGTGGATCTGATCAGGGGTATCTTTGTGAAGTTTTGTACCCCTATTATTGGAAGAAGCAATTTTGTCATTCCCCCTTGAGAAGATGGGAGCAGTCTTGGAACACTTGGCTTTTGAGGCATTGTCCAGTCTAACAGTTGGAGCCTTCACTGCTTGATATGAAGAATCAGGGCAGATCGTTTGAGGGTTATGGACCGTGCTCAGTGATAAGGGAAGGCTACTGGCACTGTTGCCTGGAGGGCTTGGGGGAAAATTTTGGCAGGGATACTGTAAATCTGGTGAGGAGAGCTCGTCTTTTATATAATCTATTATGTAGGCTATTTCTGAACTGTCACTGTTAGGGGCTTGGGCTGGTGTGTAAGCCTTGGTCCGAGTAGGCACGGCAAGATTGGGGGAGTTCAAAAGACGGGCCCGTTTATTCTTTAGGTTTGCCTCCCCCGTTTTCTTTTGCCCTTTCAGCTGTGCTCTGAGGTGGATACAGACCTATCTGGAAGAGGGTGTGGAGATTCTAGAGGCTGTATAACATTTTCCAGGGTCTCTGCAGCAGACACTTGGGTGGTTGGAGGTGGAATTGCCGGGGCAGGCTGAGAAGCGGGTGGGTGAAGGAATTGTGCTGGGGTTTTCGGTGGAGCCTCCATCAATGGGGGGTAGTTAGACAGCGCTCCACCAATTAAATTTCCTTTTCTAATGCCCCAACCGCTTTTTGGAGAAAACCGTCTAGAGTCTTATTGTTGCCAGCCTTTTCCAGAAGCACCCCCCCCCTTCCGTCTACCCATCTTGACTTAGTAAAACACTTTTAATCCAGCCCAAAGTTTGTCAGTCTTTTTCTATAGGTGCTTTTCCTCCCCTGTTCCCACCCTAAATTTGCCCCGCTAGGGCCTTGTTAAGGAGGCTGAAACAACAGAAGGGCCTAGAATACTGCTCACCTATGTTGGTGTGGTGTCCGGATGACTGGAGTATATTCGTCCGCTGGTCACCGGCCTCAATATCAGTATGAAAATAGTGTGGCCCAGCCCGGCCTCCTCCGGTCGCTGACGGGCACAGGACGGGCCCGCCCTTGGCCCGGGCTTTGCCCGGGGACCGCCGGCGCGCGCGTCCCGCGAGGCGGGAACGCTGTTGTCAGTTTAAAGGGCTCCTGCCCTTGAGAAGCTGGTGCCGCCTCCTTCCGCCCTCCAAAATGCGCGTCCCGCGAGGCGGGAGCGCTGTTGTCAGTTTAAAGGGCTCCTGCCCTTGAGAAGCTGGTGCCGCCTCCTTCCGCCCTCCAAAATGCGTGTCCCGCGAGGCGGGAGCGCTGTTGTCAGTTTAAAGGGCTCCTGCCCTTGAGAAGCTGGTGCCGCCTCCCTCCGCCCTCCAAAATGCGCGTCCCGCGAGGCGGGAGCGCTGTTGTCAGTTTAAAGGGCTCCTGCCCTTGAGAAGCTGGTGCCGCCTCCCTCCAAAATGCGCGTCCCATGTGCTATTAATAATATGCATATTTGAATACATGTATTCCAGTGTATAGTGTTCAGTACACATATGTGATATTGTATCAATATGTGTAAATAATTATGTTTATAACATGTTTCATCCAGTTGAATTATTTATTTTTGCCCTTTGTGATTTGTCTTATGAACTTGAGAAAGTGATAATTTTCTTCCAAGTTAATGTTGGCTATGTCTGTCATGTGTTTGTTGTATTTTTTATTTATCAGCTACTCGCTAGCAAATCTTGTTGGTAGCTATGCGCTTTACAAATTATGCAATTAATCAACCAATCAATCAGCTCTTTATGGAACTGTAAAGTCTAAAAAAACAGATGTACTTCAGAATATATGGCCACTTGTGGACCTTATTATATAAGATTTTGTTAAGTGCTTTCAAAGTTTTGTTTTTATGTAGTTTTATCACTAGAGGGCTAATTGACATATTGTGAGAACACCACATGCTGTACATTTATCTCCTAAAATACCCCTTCTTCAGGTTATTTTCCTAAAATCAAGTAGGCTTGAGACACACAAAATGGCATGGATAGTGCTCAAATGAAGTAGGCAGTCTGCATAGTTTAGAAGGGGACCCAACATGAGCCTACTAGGTTCAAGGTCACAAAGCACAGAGCTTGCAAACTATGGCGGGGGGAGGTCTAACATGAGTCCACAAGTATTACAGTGTTCAAATTCTAGCCCAGAGTGCTTGAATTTCTGCAAGGAAAACATTTGATAAACGGAGGACTCTGTAACAGTTTGGTGATTTTCAGAATGCAAATGCACTGTTTTTTATGTCTGCTGAGGCTTACAAACCCTACATTGAATTCATAGACGCCGCCTATCAAACCATTGTCCATTTATTTATACCGTTCTGTAGGGGGCCTAGAGATCAGGGAGTGTCCATTGTGCCTCTCTATATGGCATTTTGACATTTGTCAGGACATCCAAATTAGCCCATGCATCCAATAACTTTGAATGCAAGAGGAAAATTCACACAATAAGGGCCTTCCAGTTCACAAACATAAGAATCAGTTTTTTCAATTTGGGTCCATCAACTGTCCTCAAGCTCGGATTTGCAGGTGGCTCATGGACTACTGGTCCAAGCAGCTATAACTTTTAACCCTTTGGAAGTCCACCTGAGACACTTTGTATTCCTACTGAACAGAATTACACCAAACCAAGTAAAGACACTTCTTTGACTACAGTTTTAGATTTAGGCGAAGTTTGGTGTGATTCTGTTCAGCTTTTTTTCTGTGGCAGACAGAAAAGATTCTTCTTTGACTTAAAATGTGAAACACTGTTTTCACCCTACTTTTATTCCACCCCCTCCAGACGTATCTTCACAAAACTTGCTATGTCGAATGAAGGTTAGATAAATCATGTAAAGGTTCAGATTTGTCGAACAGTGTCAACGTTATTAGCAAAGCAAAAATGTTGTTTCAATGGAAAGTGACCTAAACAAAACATTATTTTATTTATTTATATGTATTTATTTATGTATTTATTGTCGTTTCCATTGTCATGGTGTCATTACACTTTACACCTTATAACTTAGTATAAAACTAGCAAAGAGCTAGAAACACATATCACATATGCAAAACATTTCCTAGAATGGTTTTGAAAAGGTTGTGCAAAGAAATGTGTTTTGAGAAAGGTAAGTCATTAGGCCAATACATCTTAACAATAGAGCGCCATTTTCTACAGTCATATTCCGCAACATGCAAGCACTTTGTGCTTCACAGTTTTTACTATTCACCTTCCTGATTGAGCAATTTTAACATTTTAAATCGACATAATTTGCACAATCAAATTAACAGTGTGTATGTCCAGTACTAAGTGAATCAATCCAGTAGATCAGCGACTTCAGCTGCAGGATGAAACCAGCTGAAAAACGACAGAAACTAGTGGATTTCATGTCAGGATCACAAAACATATTGACTGGGGACAATTGATGGCAATAGTGGTAAGGCAGTGCTTTGTCCAAATACCCTCTTCCGACTGTAATAGGAAAGCACATTTCTGGGGGTGACAATGTGTAACGAGAATTGGGAAATTTTTTTAGGTTGCAATTTGACGTTTTGAGGAAGTTTTAAGTTGTGTTTTGGGCTGTTGTGACTTTGTGCTACGTTATTGCATTTTTATTCTTGTGTTGTACTGTGGTTGTTTTTGAGCTCTGTATTTTTGGTTTGCTCTCTAATGTTCAGTTGTATTATTATGTTGTTTTGGGTGGTTGTGATATGTTCTGGTGTTTACTTTTGTCATGTCTACAAATGCTACTACATTTCCACTTCAAAGCAGCACATTCCTTTACAGTTGCACTTACCAAACAGTTATCACTGTCTATGGCAGTAACATACTGTTGCTACAACTGTTCCATTTTGAATACACCAGAAAGCCCTATCAAGCATTTTCAATGCAACGGGTCTCGCATTTGCTCGAGTTAGAGCTATTAGCGCTGTAAAGAAAAACAAAAAGCAGCGCGATCACACTATGTAAAATACAGCGCGTTTGCGCTGCGTGGAAATAAACACATAAAGTAGTCCAGACCCCAGGCTGAAAACATTGAACCTCGTATGTTTTCAGTAGTTTACCAGTGGTGTGTAGGTGGGCTAAACACCAGAAAAGGCATAACGTATGCATGCCTTTCACATGAAAGCAAGCAGATTTTAAAAGGCAAGCCCACGAACCAATGTAAGGGACTGACTTGACATGGGCGTGGTTTGAAGCCCAGAGAGAGATTACAGAATAGACAGAGCACTTTGCGCTCGCCAATAAAAAGTGGAAGAACCTTATCTTAAATCAGAACTTGAAATGCTCACGTTATGTGATACGTCACAGATATCCCCTGGTGGACTTTGGAGTTAGAACGCCAACGGGTAGTTTTAGTATATGTATAACTTGCTGTTCGCTCTTACGTTCTTAATGTTAACAATGACAATTATATTGCAAAGCAAAACCACTAATTTGGTGAAGTTTTGGATCAACACGTGGATAACGGTATTCTATGTGGCAGGCAATGCTCAAAATGCCATCAAGTTCATACCCAATGTGAACTATACACATTATCTACAGCCTTTATTAAATCTAATCATGAAAAGCCATTTCTATGGCAGTAATCATCTATCTGTATTTTCCCTCATTCCTTTGTTACATAGTTGTGTGCACAATTTAATCATTCAGTTAAAAGGAATGAACATTATAGACATTTCAATCAAAATGTAATCTTCTCAAATTTCTTGAAACGATATTTTTCACACAAAGCCTTCTTTTTTGTATATTCTGGAGAAAAATTAATGAGCAGAAGTAGATTACGTATGCTGCAGTGATTGTGAGGATAGATTTATAATATCTGAAAGACTTCGATCCATAGCCATGAAAAGAGGGCAGGCAGACAAAGCCTCAGATTATCTTATTCTAATATTGCATGAGAGGATGCGAACAATTATTCAGCGCTGGTGGCCAGTTTTTAATAGTGCGGTTCACGTAGAACACAGCGGGGTGTTTATACCAAACTACAGCTAAATATAGGAAACCCCTGCTCCTCCTCCTTTTCCGGGTTCATCAAATCACTACTATTCTCAGCCCTACCGCAGCCCGAGCACTGAGCTCGACTTCAGTGACAACACATACAGTTGGGCTGGAGAGTGACAAGGAACAGCCAGCAAACCCCACCACCTCCATCTGGCTTTGGAGGAACCTGCAGCTACATAAGTCTCACCAAAAGCAGCAGAAGAATAGTGTCACACTGTAGACACCACACAAGTACAGTAGCGGGCAGTGCGATTCCTCTCCTCCTTATGGTACATGTTCTGCAATTAACTAAACTGAAGCCATTGCACTGATAAAAATGTCAAGACAATGGAGTACTTTTTCAATCAATACAGCAAAATAAAAATATCATAAAATGCCTTGGGCTGAGGTAAAACTTGAAGGACACTTCAATCGAAGACTGGTTGGGCAGAGCCATCTTAAAATCCTCTCCCAGGCTCTTTGTTCATACTAAAAGATCTTGGCTATGCCACACCTGAAAAGTATGTGCTGAATTCTCATTAATTTACTTTGATGTAGTTATGCAAAATTTCAGAAAAATTATGCTAAATTACATGTATATATGTGAAATGCAAAATCAGCACGTTGTGCATGTTTTTAGTGGGAAATAAGTCATCATATCCATTTTGGAAGACAAGACTAAGTGGGTAATTACAACCCTGGCGGTCGGTGTTAAAGCGGCGGTAAGACCCCCAACAGGCCGGCAGTAAAAAATTTGGAATTACGACCGTGGAGGAAACCGCCAACAAAGACAGCCCCTTTAACACTCCGACCGCCACGGCGGTACAGACAAATAGCTTGGCGGTCACCGCAAACAGACAGGCGTAAGACAAAGTATCGTCCACAGTATCACAACAGGCCAATCCGCCACCTTTCCCGGGGCGGATTTACCGCGGATAAAAACACGTCGGAAACAGGAATTTTGAAGGGAAAACGCTCACCTCTATACACTCCATGAGGAACGACGACACCATGGACCCGGAATTGCAAATCCTACCCGCAATACTCTTCCTACTCCTGTACCAGGAGCACCAAGGCCGGCCGCGAAGACCACGGTGAGTACTGCACCTACGACACAGGGGAGGGGGGAGGCAAAAAACAGGGACACACACACGCAACACCCCCACCCTCACCAACTACAACACACACACTAATACATATCTATACATTATAGTAACATCCCCCAACCCCCCGGAAGAATGCAAAGACAAAAGGAAATGAGTGTAACCATTGGAATATATTAAAATGCAGTACGCAAAAACATACATATAAACACTATTTACAAAATATACACCAAGAATAGTAGTCCTGGTATTGCACCATTTATAGTCCGTGGACCTCTGGGCCCAAAATGCATGGGCGAGGCCGACACACGATACCAGATCAAAACAGAGAGAACACTGCAGGGGCATCAGATAGAAATACAACAGGCACCTCAGGGGGAAGGGAAGGGGGGGGGGCACCTCAGCCAGATGAGTGCACAACGCCAGATCCACGAGGGGGCTCCATGCCCAATGATGTATCCTGGGGAGTGCAAAGCCACAGTCTCTCAAGTCCATACAGTGGGTGGTTTGCCCACTGTTCAATCCTGGGGAGTGCAAAGCCACAGTCTCTCAAGTCTCTACAGTGGGTGGTTTGCCCACTGTTCAATCCTGGGGAGTGCAAAGCCACAGTCTCTCAAGTCTCTACAGTGGGTCATTTGCCCACTGTTCAATCCTGGGGAGTACAAAGCCACAGTCTCTCAAGTCTCTACAGTGGGTGGTTTGCCCACTGTGCCATCCTGGGGAGTGCAAAGCCACAGTCTCTCAAGTCTCTACAGTGGGTGGGTTGCCGACTGTTCAATCCTGGGGAGTGCAAAGCCACAGTCTCTCAAGTCTCTACAGTGGGTGGTTTGCCCACTGTGCAATCCTGGGGAGTGCAAAGCCACAGTCTCTCAAGTGGATAACATTTTCCACTGGTTCTGGAGGGGGACTGGTGCCCAGAGTGCTTCATCCTGTGAAGGACAGACAGAGTGGATGCATGTCTCCACTGGTTCTGGAGGGGGACTGGTGCCCAGAGATCTTCATCCTGTGAAGGACAGAGGTAGTGGATGCATGTCTCCACTGGTTCTGGAGGGGGACTGGTGCCCAGGGTGCTTCATCCTGTGAAGGACAGAGGTAGTGGATGCCTGTCTCCACTGGTTCTGGAGAGGGACTGGTGCCCAGAGTGCTTCATCCTGTGAAAGACAGAGGTAGTGGATGCATGTCTCCACTGGTTCTTAATGGGGACTGGTGCCCAGAGTGCTTCACGCACCCCGTGACGGTCCCAGTTGCGTTGGTGCCCCTGCCGCTCATGGGCTAGCGGTGCATGAGTTGGCGGTGACCTGTTCAGCGGTGCTTGAGTTGGCGGTACCCTGTTCAGCGGTGCTTGAGTGGGCGGTGCCCTGTTCAGCGGTGCTTGAGTTGGTGGTGCCCTGTTCAGCGGTGCTTGAGTTGGCGGTACCCTGTTCAGTGGCGCCTGAGTTGGTGGTCCTTCTTTGCCCAGCTGGGCTGGGGCTGGCGGTCCTTCATTGGGCAGCTGGGCTGTGGCTGGCGGGGCCCTCCTGGGCAGCTGGGCTGTGACTGGCAGGGCCCTCCTGGGCAGCTGGGCCGTGGCTGGCGGGGCCCTTCGGGGCAGCTGGGCTGTGGCTGGCGGGGCCCTCCTGGGCAGCGAGGATGGGGCTGGTGCTGGCCTCCTGTGCAGCGAGGATGGGGCTGGCGGTGGCCTTCTGGGCAGCTGGGCTGTGGCTGGCGGGGCCCTCTTGGGTAGCGAGGATGGGGCTGGCGGGGCCCTGCTGGGCAGCGGGGATGATGGCGGTCTTCTCCGCCGTGCTGCTCCTCCCAGACTTGCTGGGTTTCTTCTGGCTCTTCCTCACCTTGGGAGGAGTCATAGCTGAGTCAACACTCCCACCGGGACCCCTGGGAGTGGCTTGGGTGGCTGGAGTCTTCCCCCTCTCCCGCCGGGCACTGGCCAACTTCTGGTGCTTCACAGGGAGGGGACTGGCTGTGCTGTGGCTCCGTGACACACTGGCTGTCCTGGTGGCCGGTGCACTCCACATACATATGACCACTGGTCTCGGAGATGTTGGGGCTGAGGTGCAAGTTCGGGACCTATGAGTTGGACGGGGGGTGGGAAATAGGTTAAGGCTGGACAGGAAAAGTTGTTTGGACACGCTGGGACTGGTAGCTGGAGGGGGTTTGGGAGTGGAGGAAGAGGTGGTGGTTGTAGGAGGTGTACGTTTTGTGGCTTTGGGTGCAGGTGCATGCGTTGGAGGCTGTCGTGAGGTGGATGTCTGTTGGGTGGGTGTGTGCCTGCGATTGTGTATCTTCGGAGGGGCCGTCACAGATACACTGGGAGAGGACACAGGGGACGTGTGTTTGGTAGTGGGGGTGGTGACTGCACGTGAGCAGGGTGTGGTGATGGGTGTGCTGGTGCGGGACGTAGTGGCTGTAGAGGTATTGCACGCAGGTGTGAGTGTAGACGAGACTGGGAGGGAGGAGGGAGACGATGAGGAGGGGGACACAGTGGAGGCAGTGGATGTTGGTGTGTCTTTATGTGTGTTATGCTTGCGTGAGTGCCTGTGGGATGTGTGGTGCTTATGTTTGCCTGAGCTTCCCTTGTGTGGTGAGGTGTGTGCAGGCTGGTCTGATGGTTTGCTTGGGAGAGGCAGAGGTAGAGGGGATTGGGTCTGGGTGGAGGAAGTTGGAGGGGGGAGGCTAGACACAGGGACAATGGCTGCCATCAGTGCTGAGGCCAGAGTTTGAAAGGCTCGGTGAAGGGCCTCCTGACCAGAATGAATGCCCTCCAGGAATGCATTGGTTTGTTGCAACTGCCTTTCTACACCATGGATGGCATTCAAAATGGTAGACTGTCCAACAGTGAGGGACCTGAGGAGGTCAATGGCCTCCTCACTGAGGGCAGCAGGGGTGACAGGGGCAGGGGCTGAGGTGTCTGGGGCGAAGGTGATGCCCACCCTCCTGGGTGAGCGGGCACGGGGCGAAGGCTGAGGGGCTGCTGGGAGGGTGGTACTGGTAGGGGGGGTGGCGGCTGTACCTGGGGGCACAGATGTTGCCACCACCACAAGGAAGCTCCCATCGGAGGACGAGTCCGTGTCGCTGGTTTCAGCTCCTGTCCCCGCCGTGGTGCTCCCCTCACCCTCCGTCCCACTGGTGTATTCTGAGTCCGTAGTGTGGCCCTCCATAGCCATGTGGGATGCAGTTCCCTCGTGCTCCGGTGCCACTGCTCCTCTGCCCGATGATGCTAATGCACACAAGAACAGGGAGACCACAAAAAAGGAGGGTGGAACAGAAGAAAGACATGTTGAGTGCATGGATTACAGCTACCGTTGGCGGACAAGACAGACACAGGCTCTACAGTGCAATTTCTGGGAAATGGCCTACATGGCTATGGATGACATCTGCACACATAGATGACACAGGTGCATGAATAGCTGTACTTGGCACTCTACAGAGGTGGGGAGGGGGGCCACAGGGCCATGCCTTACAGAGGGGCCTAGCCTACGGAACTCGCCCTGGCCTAGGGAAACCCACAGCCCTCCTCCCCCACCCAGAAACCTCCACTGTGCGCAAAGTCAACTGAATGAGAGTGTACTCACCCCCTTGTGTCTGCTGTGATGCCCTCAAGCGCCCATCCAACTCCGGGTAGGCCACTGCCAGGATCCAGAACATCAGGGGGTTCACGATTCAACGGGCACCCCTCCCATGTTGGGAGGCCATCCCCAGCTGAGCCTCCGCCGTCTCCTTGCTCCAGCGGTGTGAGAAAGTAGCCTCTTTCTAGCCTTGATACCCCCACTTTTGGCCTGTTTGTGAGTGTGTGTCAGGGTGTTTTCACTGTCTCACTGGGATCCTGCCAGCCAGGACCCAGTGCTCATAGTGAAAACCCTATGTTTTCAGTATGTTTGTCATGTGTCACTGGGACCCTGCTAGCCAGGACCCCAGTGCTCATACGTTTGTAACCTATATGTATGTGTTCCCTGTGTGATGCTTAACTGTCTCACTGAGGCTCTGCTAACCAGAACCTCAGTGGTTATGCTCTCTCTTTACAAATTGTCACTAACAGGCTAGTGACCATTTCACCAATTCAAATTGGCATACTGGAACACCCTTATAATTCCCTAGTATATGGTACTGAGGTACACAGGGTATTGGGGTTCCAGGAGATCCCTATGGGCTGCAGCATTTCTTGTGCCACACATAGGGAGATCTGACAATTCTTACACAGGCCTGCCAGTGCAGCCTGAGTGAAATAACGTCCACGTTATTTCACAGCCATTTACCACTGCACTTAAGTAACTTATAAGTCACCTATATGTCTAACCTTTACCTGGTAAAGGTTGGGTGCTAAGTTACTTAATGTGTGGGCACCCTGGCACTAGCCAAGGTGCCCCCACATTGTTCAGGGCAAATTCCCCGGACTTTGTGAGTGCGGGGACACCATTACACGTGTGCACTATACATATGTCACGACATATGTATAGCGTCACAATGGTAACTCCGAACATGGCCATGTAACATGTCTAAGATCATGGAATTGTCACCCCAATGCCATTTTGGCATTGGGGAGACAATTCCATGATCCCCCGAGTCTCTAGCACAGACCCAGGTACTGCCAAACTGCCTTTCCCGGGGTTTCACTGCAGCTGCTGCCAATCCCTCAGACAGGTTTCTGCCCTCCTGGGGTCCAGCCAGGCTTGGCCCAGGAAGGCAGAACAAAGGACTTCCTCAGAGAGAGGGTGTTACACCCTATCCCTTTGGAAAAAAAGGTGTTAGGGCTTGGGAGGAGTAGCCTCCTCCAGCCTCTGGAAATGCTTTCATGGGCACAGATGGTGCCCATTTCTGCATAAGCCAGTCTACAACGGTTCAGGGATCCCCCAGCCCTGCTCTGGCGTGAAACTGGACAAAGGAAAGGGGAGTGACCACTCCCCTGACCTGCACCTCCCCTGGGAGGTGCCCAGAGCTCCTCCAGTGTGCTCCAGACCTCTGCCATCTTGAAAACAGAGGTGCTGCTGGCACACTGGACTGCTCTGAGTGGCCAGTGCCAGCAGGTGACGTCAGAGACTCCTTCTAATAGGCTCCTTCAGGTGTTGCTAGCCTATCCTCTCTCCTAAGTAGCCAAGCCCTCTTTTCTGGCTATTTAGGGTCTCTGCTTTGGGGAATTCGTTAAATAACGAATGCAAGAGCTCATCAGAGTTCCTCTGCATCTCTCTCTTCACCTTCTGCCAAGGAATCGACTGCTGACCGCGCTGGAAGCCTGCAAAACTGCAACAAAGTAGCAAAGACGACTACTACGACCTTGTAACGCTGATCCTGCCGCCTTCTCGACTGTTTTCCTGGTGGTGCATGCTGTGGGGGTAGTCTGCCTCCTCTCTGCACTAGAACCTCCGAAGAAATCTCCCGTGGGTCGATGGAATCTTCCCCCTGCAACCGCAGGCACCAAAGAACTGCATCACCGGTCCTCTGGGTCTCCTCTCAGCACGACGAGCGAGGTCCCTTGAACTCAGCAACTCTGTCCAAGTGACTCTCACAGTCCAGTGACTCTTCAGTCCAAGTTTGGTGGAGGTAAGTCCTTGCCTCCCCACGCTAGACTGCATTGCTGGGAACCGCGTGTTTTGCAGCTACTCCGGCTCCTGTGCACTCCACAAAGCTTTCCTTGGTGCACAGCCAAGCCTGGGTCCACGGCACTCTAACCTGCATTGCACAACCTCCTGAGTTGTCCTCCGGCGGCGTGGGACTCTCTTGTGTAACTTCGGGTGAGCACTGTTTCACTCCTCTTCGTAGTGCCTGTTCCGGCACTTCTGTGGGTGCTGCTTGCTTCTGATTGGGCTCCTTGTCTTGCTGGACACCCCCTATGTCTCCTCACGCAATTGGTGACATCCTGGTCCCTCCTGGGCTACAGCTGCATCAAAAAACCCTAACCGTGAGCTTTGCAGCTAGCAAGGCTTGTTTGAGGTCTTTCTGCAGGAAAACACTTCTGCACAACTCTTCACGACGTGGGACATCCATCCTCCAAAGGGGAAGTTTCTAGCCCTTGTCGTTCTTGCAGAATCCTCAGTTTCTACCATCCGGTGGCAGCTTCTTTGCACCCACAGCTGGCATTTCCTGGGCATCTGCCCACTCTCGACTTGATCATGACTTTTGGACTTAGTCCCCTTGTTCCACAGGTACTCTCATCTGGAAATCCATCGTTGTTGCATTGCTGGTGTTGGTCTTTCCTGCAGAATTCCCCTATCACGACTTCTGTGCTCTTAGGGGAACTTAGGTGCAATTTGCACCCACTTTTCAGGGTCTTGGGGTGGGCTATTTTTCTAACCCTCACTGTTTTCTGACAGTCCCAGCGACCCTCTAGAAGGTCACATAGGTTTGGGGTCCACTCGTGGTTCGCATTCCACTTCTAGAGTATATGGTTTGTGTTGCCCCTATCCCTATGTGCCCCCATTGCATTCTATTGTGACTATACATTGTTTGCACTGTTGTCTATTGCTATTACTGCATATTTTGGTATTGTGTACATATATCTTGTGTAGATTTGCGATCCTCATACTGAGGGTACTCACTGAGATACTTTGGCATATTGTTATAAAAATAAAGTACCTTTATTTTTAGTATATCGGTGTATTGTGTTTTCTTATGATATTGTGCAAGTGACACTAGTGGTACTGTAGGAGCTTCACTCGTCTCCTAGTTCAGCCTAAGCTGCTCTGCTAAGCTACCATTTTCTATCAGCCTAAGCTGCTAGACACCCCTATACACTAATAAGGGATACCTGGGCCTGGTGCAAGGTGTAAGTACCCCTTGGTACTCACTACAAGCCAGTCCAGCCTCCTACAAGCGGCGAATGACCTCCCATCTTTTCCAGCAGTAGGTGCCCCCGTCTGTGGTGGACCCCCAGGGTCCGGACGTCCTTAGCGATGGCACGCCAAATATCCTTCTTCTGGTGGGCGCTGACCTACATGAAATGTACAGGGGAAGAAGAGAAGTCATTACCAACTGCGCCGTCAAAGTGAGTGGCCCCCATCCCTACCCTTGCCATGTGGCACATGCACCCACTGTCTTTCATGCACGCAGAACTCTGCCCCCTTCCTTCTTACAACCAGCCCTCTCCACACAGGCATAGCCCATACAACATGCTCCCATTGTACTTACCTGTTGGTGTGGAGGACCGTAGAGTTGTGTGTACTGGGGGAGGACGCCATCGAGGAGCCTCTTCAACTCCTCCGATATGAAGGCAGGGGCCCTTCCCCAGATGCACGAGCCATTGTCTCTTCCAGACCGAGGTCACAGCTGCAATTGCAGTGTAGGTCCTCTCCTGTCGAAGATCAGGTATCGAGTGATTCAACAGATAGAAAATGGCGGTCACGTCCGCGGCGGTCATGTCCGCGGCGGTGCGTACCATCACCGCCGGCGTACATCGTCATTGGCTCCTGGGACCCATAGGGTCCAATGTTAACCAATGCAGCATTGCGCCGCAGTCTTCGACCGCCTACCACGACGGTGTACAACGCCAGCGCAGTTACCTTACATCCCATTGTCCCACTTTACAGGTCAGGCAGCCACCATTTCAGGGGCCCACATGGCCTAATTACCAACTGCGTCACACATACCTAGACCTAATCTCAACACACATACAGGCCACATTTTGTGTATGAATGGTGTTCTGTGTAGACTGTGGGTACATACCTCTGAGTTGTTTGACTCTGTGCTCACTGTTGTCCTTCATAGGCACTGTCCGCTGGGACATGTGAGGAGATGGCGGAATCCTCCGGTTTACCAACTGCTGGTTGACCTGTCGATAATGGAGGAAAGAAATTTGATCATCACCTACAGGTTTGACTGTGCCACAATCCAGGAACTGTGTACACAGTTGGAGCCTGACCTGATGTCAGCAATCCGCCATCCCACAGGAATCCCCCTTCAAGTGCAGGTGCTATCAGTGCTCCATTTCCTTGCAAGCGGGTCTTTTCAAACAACTGTGGCCAGAGTGTTGTCTGCCCTGCTGAAACACATGCAGAGCTACATCATTTTCCCTCAGGTGGAGGATTTGCCTACAGTGAAAGGTGACTTCTATGCCCTTGGACACATCCCCAACATTATAGGTGCCATTGATGGGACCCATGTGGCTTTGGTCCCCCCACCACAGGAGTGATCAGGTGTACAGGAACCGGAAGAGTTATCATTCCATGAATGTACAGATGGTGTGTTTGGCAGACCAGTTAATCTCCCATGTGAATGCCATGTTCCCTAGCTCAGTGCATGACGCCTACATCCTGCGGAATAGCAGCATCCCTTATGTGATGGGTCAACTCCAGAGGCACCTTGTGTGGCTATTAGGTGACTCTGGTTACTCCAACCTGTCATGGCTACTGACCCCAGTGAGGAATCCCAGGACAAGGGCAAAGGAACACTACAATGAGGCCCATGGGCGAACTAGGAGGGTGATTGAGTGGACCTTCGGCCTCCTGAAGGCCAGGTTCAGGTGTCTGCATATGACAGGTGGATCCCTATTCTACTCACCAAAGAAGGTGTGGTAGATCATCGTGGCCTGCTGTATGCTTCACAACTTGTCTTTGTGACGCCAGGTGCCTTTTCTGCAGGAGGATGGTCCAGATATGCGGTGTTGTGGCAGCTGTGGAGCCTGTGGACAGTGATGAGGAGGAAGCAGAGGAAGAAGACATGCAGAACAGGGACTCAGTAATCCAGCAATATTTCCACTGAAATACAGGTGAGAATACATTCCTGCCTACTACATGTACTTTTACACTTCTACCTCTATCCTGTCTGTCGTTTTCACCCAGTGTATGGTCACTGAGTTGTCACTTTCCCTTACGGTTTCACAGGTGTGGGTCCCAACGTGTCTCATCTGCTTAGATTCCTCATTGACTAGAGCTGTGTGACATAGGTATGTTGACATTACTATTTCAAGAACATTTTGTCACTGTAATTGCAAATACACTATTTCAAAATCACAGACAGACTCCAGATCTTTTGGTGCTTTAGGTGTGTTTATTTAAATATAAAATATTGGAGGGGGAAGTTAAATGGTGAGGGTTGATGGCGGAGGAATGTCCATAGCAGAGTCCAGTCTATTAGTCTCACAGGTGCATTGCCCATATGGGCTCAGGAAGTGGAGCTCGGGCAGTTTAAATATGGACAGGGTGACAAAGTGGGACAGAGGGGTGACAATCATGGTGGTCTCATTTCTTGGTGGAGGTTTTGGCATCGTGCTCTGTCTTGTTCCTGGATCTCAGGGACCGTTTGCGGGGTGGTTCTCCGTCTGCAGGGGGTGGGGTGCTGGTGTGGTGGTCCTGTGGCGGTGCCTCCTGTCCACTAGCGCCGGCGGAGGTGGTGGGCAGTTCATCGTCCATGCTAGTGTCAGGGGCCCCTTGTAGTGCCACAGTGTCCCTCCTGGTGTTGAGTACTTCCTTCAGCACCCCCACGATGGTGCCCAGGGCGGAGTTGATGGTTCTGAGTTCCTCCCTGAACCCCAAATACTGTTCCTCCTGCATCTGCTGGGTCTCCTGAAACTTGGCCAGTACCGTTGCCATCGTCTCCTGGGAGTGGTGGTAGCCTCCCATGATGGAGAAGAGGGCCTCATGAACAGTGGGTTCCCTTGGCCTGTCCGCCCCCTGTCGCACAGCAGCCCTCCTAGTTCCCCTGTGTTCCTGGGCCTCCGTTCCCTGGACCGTGTGCCCACTGCCACTGCCCCCAGGTCCCTGTTGTTGTTGGGGTGGTGGGTTATCCTGGGTTCCCTGTAGTGGGGGACACACAGCTCATTGATGTGTCCTGGGGACGGAGGTATGGGCCCGCTGGGTGGGTGCTGTGCTGGTGTTTCCTGAGGAGGGAAGGTCTGTGGTGGCCTGTGCCTGTGTGAGGGGAACCGACTGTCCCGAGGCCCCCGATGGTCCGGGCTGGTCATCTAGATCTAGGTGGACAGAGGTGCTGTCATCACTGTGGGCCTCTTCTGTGGGTGGAGTGGACATGTCTGGACCCTCCTGTCTGGTGACATTGGGTAGTGGTCCTGCAGGGGTGGAAAGGCATGATTATTGCATCTGTGTGTGTCATGGTGTGCAATGGGTGGGTGACCGTGTACCCCAGTGCAGGCATTCCTGTGTGTGAGCTGGTGTGATGATGGTTTAGGGGGGTGTATGGGTATGTGCAGTGGGCATGCTTTAGTGATGGGTGTCCATGCATTGTTGTTGCATGCAGGGCTTGGTGCTGGGATGTGTGGTTTGTGATATTGGTACATTTGTGAGGAGTTAGAGTGATAGGGGTGGGGGCGAGGGTGGGGGTATGTGATAGCATGCAGGTAGGGTGGGGGATGCAATAGTTAAGATTTGACTTGCCAGAGTCCATTCCTCCACCGACTCCTGCGAGGCCCTCAGGATGCAGGATCGCCAAGACCTGCTCCTCCCATGTTGTTAGTTGTGGGTGGGGAGGTGGGGGTCCGCCGCCAGTCCGCTGAACCGCCTGGTGGTGTCTTGAGACCACGGAACACACCTTCCCCCGCAGGTCGTTCCACCTCTTCCTGATGTCCTCCCGATTTCTTGGGTGTTGTCCCACTGCGTTGACCCTGTCGACTATTCTTCACCATAGCTCCATCTTCCTTGCAATTGAGGTGTGCTGCACCTGGTATCCAAATAGCTGTGGCTCTACCCGGACAATTTCCTCCACCATGACCCTGAGCTCCTCCTCCGAGAACCTGGGCTATCTTTGCCGTGCCATGAGGTGGTGTAGGTGATGTGTGGGGTGGTGTGTGTGGTGATGTGTAGTGGTGTGTGGTGTTTTGTGCGTGGAAGTTGTGTGGGTGATGGTGTTGTGTGCCTGTAGATGCTAGTTTGTTGATGGTGGTGTCTCTCTCTGGCCTTCTCTCTGTAATTGTGGTCGTAGGGGTTTGTGGGTTATGTGGGTGTGTGTTTTATATTGTATTGGGTGTGTGGGAGTGGTGTGTGTATGTGTATCAGGTGTGTGTATTTCGAATTGTCCAATGTGGTGGTGTTTTGGAGATGTGTGTGTATTTTGAGCGCGGCTGTGTGTACCGCCAATGGAATACCGCGGTTGAAAGACCGCTGCGTGGATGTGTGTGTCGTGATAGTGTGGGCGTTTTTCTGTTGCCGTGACGGTGGAGGTTTTGTTTTCGCCAGTTTATCACTGACCTTTGGTGTGGCGGACTTGTGTGGGTGTCTGAATTTTCTTGGATTCTGAGATGTGGGTCATAATAGCTGTGGTGGAATTCCGCGGCAGTGTGTTGGCGGTCTTCTGCACGGCGTTAAGCTGCTTTTACCACCAATGTTGTAATGAACCCCTAATTGTGTACCATACAATAGCACAAAAAGCACTGCAAAACAGTAGGTACTCGCGTTCTGTTTGTGTGTGTTTTTCCTTTGTGCTCAAGTCACATTTGTGCAGAGAACGGCGCATAATTACATAATGTGAAACAACAGCATAATTTCGGGAATTTAGCCTAATAAGCATAGCGTGAAATTATTTAAATTAGGTGAGGTTAGAGCAGCATAACATAAATTTCGCCTGAGCCTACTAAAAAGGAATCACTACACACCAACCTATGTACTTGGGAGACTCAGTATTACAAGAACTAATCTACTCGTGCTCCAACGCTCTCTGAACAATCACGGTAAAACATAATGATCATGTGCTGAAAAACAAACATTAATTTGTTAGAAAAAGAAAGCAAAATACAAGAAAATAACACCAGGACAATAAAACAGCCTAGCATTCCGAGTCAGGATTCACGGACCATCGATGTGTGATATTTTATTTATAAGGTAACAATTATAGGCTAACCATCAATTACTCTTAGAGGGCGACACAATTCTTTGGACTCAGATAGGAGTGTGATAACGTCCTAATAATCAACATTAACAAAATCAAATCAATAAAGGTAATTTGAATTTGGAGTCAGTAATATATAAGCACCATGACCTATGTGGCCATGAATCACCACACCAGATTAATAAAGTTCAAACATTTATTGCCCTTTAGATTAACAATGCTAAGATCACATAAACCAAGTGGAAGACCAAGTGATATAAGTACAGAAACAATAAAGGCTGGCCAAATCTTCCAAAGAATCTTAACCTAGACAAAATATTTATCATTAAACATTCAAGAACCACAATGCAGAATAATAACAATAACAGATTAATGATTGAAACAGAATACATTTAGTTATCGCAGATGAATTATTTACAATCACATTGTATAAACAGTCAAATTTAGATTTTGGCATCCCTAACTCCAATTCGATAAGCATGTTTGGACTTCATGCAAAAAGAAAAGAAGATAAAAATTAATTTGGAAAACACCTGGTATGGTGCTAACCAAGAATAGCGGTTGGATTTTCTAAGGAGAGAAAACATTAAAATCTGCGAGGACCTCTCTTAAATGGATCTGCAAGCAGCAATGTCATCATCAGTAGAGCATCTTCTGGTCTTCTTAATTGGGCAATGGCATAATAGGGAACAGTTCAGTAAAGGTTAGCCCTAATGCATCTCAACTGCCAGAATCATAGACATAGAGCACTGAAGTTAAATGGAATCTACATGCTAATAAGAACTGGAAGGAACTGCACTTACATCATCTAAGCTTTGCTATATGAAATCCTAGAAAACAACTAGCTAAGTTTCTATTGGTCATACTATGAGGTGTTTTAGTGTTCAGCCAATAACTTCTGATCCATCTTTCAGAAGCATCTTTTCTCCATTGTCTGCACCAACCACTGGCTCTTATTCTCTGCTCCTGGTCACCAGTTTCCACATTAGAATATTCCACATTAGAATACAATTGTTGCAGGTTATACATGAGCACTGAAGACTATTGTTCCTAGGTGCACATTGTCACATCCCAGGAAGGCAGACAAATGTTACAACAGAAGAATATAACATTTCCATAGTGATCAAGTCACACAGGATGCTTAGAGAAACATTTTGCAGTGTGAACACTTTTAAAACATTGCCTCTGGAAAATTACTAAAACGTGATGTCTTTTAAACTAATGCTAAGCATGAAGAATAAAACATTTTGTAATATTTAAACTAGTAATCCTTTTAGTACATATTAATATAAATTTGTCAGTACATTTAATTATTATTAAACACAACACATTTTAATTAGTTATTATTTTTGTATACATGTTTACGGTGTCCAACATATCAGCTACACATTTTTATTTATTAATGCACAATTACATTTAGGGTTTCTAATACATGTTATTTCATGCTATAATTTAATGTCACAATTTGTATTAATTATGTTTGCACTCCAACAACAGGTGTCATTTGTATTCCAAAAACACAGCTGCTGCAGTCTGGAGCTTAACTACCTTTTGGCCAGTGAACACACGGGTAACATTCAGTAAGCACAAGATACACATTATACTGTAACAAAAAGTATCACAATCTCCTAGCAAAAAAGCCCACAAAATGAATTTGGGATCACAAGCTTGCAAAGCACAAGCAAAGCAGGTGGCAAACAACGACCTGACAACTCCATGGTGTATGATAAGGGTGGGACTGCCATTCTAAGAGTTGGTCCGTGCCCCTGTACCTTCATTAAGAATTCAGAAGAGTGAACCCAGTCTAGCACACCCCATTGTATTGGTATAGGAATATTCAATTGATGGTGAGCAAGCTCATCAGCAAAGCCAACTGTCACAACAGAAGCATGTCCCATCGTACAGGTAATTGACCCAGTTAAAAAACCTACAACATCAGGGACACATAGAAACAACATGCTAAGGCCAGTAGGTAATCAAAGACCAGCACCAATGTCAAGTTGTGAAAAGTAAACTGTTCATGGGCTGAGCTCCACTCCTTAGACCATTAAAAAACTCCAAACCGTACCATGAACTCTTGGAGGCTACCAGAGAGTACAGAGAAGAGAAAATACATGTTTGAATATTGTTCTTCACATTACATGCAAACTAAAGCTTCTCACTTGGAACGCAGAAAAATGCAAAAGAGTGCATCATGATGATGATATCCTGATTCACTTCAGGAACAATAGGACATGTGCCATGGCCTCTGACTGAAGAGAACATAAAGAACCTGCCAGTTGGAGTGTAGGAGCAGACATATGCCACAGTGCACCATCTGTTTCAACTCTTGTCTACAACTGAAATCTGTATGGTAAAATTAGAGCAGACCCTTGAAGCAGGGCCATAGCCATGTGCAGGAAGGGAGGCGCATTTTAGTGCTGGACCAGCCCATAAAACTCTTTGGCCCCACCAAATGATCGAGGCAGCTGGCACAGTATAGAGGTAGGGAGTTGAAAAGGTGAATAAACAATAAACATGCCTTTAAATGTTGTTTTTGTTGCATTTGCTGCATATTCCAAGGCAAGTTAAAAGGTAGGCTATGTCTTCTGACAAATTGCTGCTTGTTCTTTTAACATGTTCTTTGACTGCAAAGGTACAGGATTTTGTAAAGTGAACTATGTGACAATCTCTCTGATTGACAGATAGGGCCACTGGAATTATGCGACTGGGGAGGCCTAAATTATGCAGCAATGTGGATAAAATTGTGTGACAAGAAAACACAAATAATGCAGGTTAAAGTGACACATATTGTGATAGGATCACTTCATTATTTTCTCATTTTTACTTACACATTAGCACAATCTGGGCTACTGTTTCACTTTGTTAGTAAATGTTCCACATCCACATACAACTGTAGGTAACTGAAAGGTAACCAGACAACCTTTGGAAAGGACCTTCCAGTGTCTGCCAGCATGTGTTACAGGATTTTTGGTCATTTTTGATCTGTTTGATCTGAAACAAAATTAGTTTTTTGTTAAAATCTGCAGATTATGAAGCTGATGATGGATTACGTGGCAAATGCTGCAAATTCATAATTATGCAGAAAAAACTACAGACACCAAATTGCATAATTCCAGTGGCATTGCTTACAGGGAGTGCAAACAATTACTGTAGGATGACAATTTGTTTCAAGTTCACAAAAATGTAAATACATGTAAATTACCTGTACAAAATTTCAACATGTAACACGGGGTATTATAACACAAATGAAGCACGTTTTGTTTTATAATTCTGAAGTGTGATGGAAACAAAGAGAAAAACATATCTTGGTGATGCACAGAAAATAAATATTGTATTGCACATTTGCATAGCACTTATTACCCCTATGTGTGCCAAAGATGCACTTGCTTACTTGGCAGTAAGCTACACCCTACAGGGTGGTGTGTGGTTGGAAGGGTTTTATCTTTGTGATTCCATGTGGGAGGTGTTTCCTTGTTGTGCATGATGACAACAAAGGAGTGGTAATTTTTTTAATGAGATGCAACGCTTGCCAGTGTGGTGGATAATAAGAGGCACAGATGCAGTTTATGGTTTTTCAGCACACTGGCAGCTGTGAACAGCTCTGCAGGTACATATATGGTATTTCTTATGATTACAGTTTGCTTACCTGATTACTGTGCTGGGTTGTCCATTCAGATATTTTGGGGCAGATTTACTTACATTTCACACAACTCAGCACAGTAAGGCAACTTGCTCTGCTGTGTTGCGTGAAAGGCAGATAGCACAAAATGTATTATAGTTACAAAGACATGGCACAACTCTGTTGTCTCCTATTGCTGGCAAACTGTTTGCTGCCTAGTGCCAATGTAGGCATGCCTGCGTTATTGGCAGTATTGTTTTGGGGCTGGAAAGGATATCTTCCTGCACAAAAACAATTCTTAGAGGCATTTTCCTCTTTCTATGTGTGCTACAGAATGCTGAAGCCATAGACTGAAGTAGCAACCAGGAAAATAAATTGTTTCCTGTTACGCCTCACTGCGAAGGGCATAGCATTTTGACATATTCCCAGGTATACTACCTGAAGTAAATCTGGGAAAGTGCCAATATCCATGGGTGGATGAATAGGAATGTCCATGCTCCGCCCATGAAACACAGTGATAAGGTAAGCCAGCGATAAGCACTGCCTTCGCTTACTTTATGTTTACTAAACTATGCACAGCCATGCAAAAATGATTTTATGTCAAGCTGTGCAAAAAAAGTAATGTAACCCCTTACGAAATATTAGTAAATCTACTGCCTAGTGTATAGTTCTGGGCGAGAGCTGGCATTTCCGGAGGAAGGGAAAAGTGGAAAGATCTTCATGGATGTGCATTGTTGTTATCTTACATATGAAATCCATTGTGAGATGTAAAGATGCAACCAGTGTATAGATATTTGCGATCTGCAGTCATAGACTAGGATAAAGTCCTCCAATTGACATGCAGTGTCTGACAGCTATCTTCAGTTATTCCATGCCTGTTCATTTAGTGATGGCTGGCTTACTGGCTGAGCAGTACTGGTGATGGACAACTTTCATAGCAATATTGCCTTAATTGAATGCAAGTGGTGTAAGTTGCTGTTTGCTGCAGACCATTGAGTGTTATGGTATTAGAATTAGTGTGGGCCGGAAATGTTATGTATGAACTTACATAACTTTATTGATTACAGATAGATACCCCGGCACCCAAATTTGGAAGTCCAACCAAAGTAAAAAGTCCATAGCACAGAATTCCTTGGCATGTAGTTCTGAAGTGTCATTTAATTCAGTCAAAATACTTTTGTAGATTCTAGTACATAAATAATACAGCCACAGCTACAGCCAGCACATGGTTCATCATGATAGGTGACTTTTTCAAGGCTAATTCTTCTTACAAAGGTTTAAATACCAGGGGGGAATATGTGAATTTCCAGAAGGCAAAATATATATCTGAAACATAATGAGCAAGTTCCTGAGTAAGTAGTCTCACAAGTAAGAATTAGATGAAGTTAATAGAAGTAACTGACCTTGAAAGGCATAGTAACCATTTCAAAACAAATGTTGAGCTTCAAAAAAGAAAAGCCAAGTGCTGGTTCCATCACTTAAAGGATATAGGAAGCCCAGTACAATATGATATCACTTTGAGCATGGATCACCGGCTTTTGTGTTTCAGGGCTTGAAACACAAAAGTCGGTGGTCCACGCTCCCGGGGACGAGAGATGTACAACTTAGGGTCTATACACCATTCTTTGGGACTTTACACACATCACTGTCAGTGATTTCATATTGTCATGGGCTTCCTATTCACTTTAAGTGACTTTGATGGACCCAGGAATGTCCAACCAGGAAACTCCAGATTCCAATTTGCCATGGTGTTTGATTACTCTATTGTTCTGGGGCAGAGTTATCACAAGTCAGGTACAACTTATATTTGGCTGACATTTCTCCAGCCTACACTGTGAAATATAGCCTTGTGAGATTATGTATTTGCTCTACAGATCATTATTCTGTTTGCAGGAGCCAGATAATTCTTTAGGTTAATGTCCCTGCTGCAGAGGGTTTTAATTCCCTAACTAACAGTAATACTATACTTTAAAAATGGTTAAATATCTAGAAAACCCTGAAAGTGTGAACACACTAAGGATTCATGTCCTTGAACTAAATATTGTGAAAACCACAATCAGGGCTTCTGAGCCTGAAAGCATTTGTATTATAATTGCCTCTCTAGACATCTCTGCAGATCATCGACTAACATTTTCTGATTTTTGTATATTGTACATTCAGATGTGTGTGGTATGAATCTGCGTTTTAAAATATATTGGGCCTGATTACAACTTTGGAGGAGGTGTTAATCCGTCCCAAATGTGACGGATATACCACCAGCCGTATTAAGAGTTCCATAGGATATAATGGACTCGTAATACTGCTGGTGGTATATCCGTCACTTTTGGGATGGATTAACACCTCCTCCAAAGTTGTAATCAGGCCCATTGACTCCTTTGAAATTTTGCTTTGCCTTTATCGAATTTCTGGTCATAACAAATAGATTGCTGTTATGAGGCTCCATGTAATTAATGTACTAAATCCCTATTAGTTAGTAGACATTTAAGGCAGCATTTTATTGGGAGGAATGCTGGGTGATAGCAACTTTATGGATCCTCAAAGATTTCAGAATTTTCTTTCACAGAAATATGAGGAAAATATGTGATTTAGCCAAAGTTGGTGTTTGCAGGGCGTTCTGGGAAAGAAAGGGATTCACACAAGCTACCAGACCCCATACTACCCTATGTAGCGTGGCATGTCTGGGCTTGGCAGGTTTCCCTGGGTGCTGACCGAGTCCTGGCCTAAATACCGCAGCTACCCCCTTAGGCGGTATTGGTCAATTTGCAAGGCAAAATCTTGATCTTTCCTTGTGTCTTAAGGGCCTTAGGGAGCCTTTTCCTTCACGGGCTACAGCTCAGTCACACCAATGGGGCACTATTGTTATCAAGGGAAGTGTAGGAATATTGTGATGTAGGACATTTGTGGATCCATGCAGATTCCATTAGTGGTGTTTGCTTTCACTTTTGTTTTGCTGTGTAACGTTAGTGTGCATAGTGTGCGGAGCAATACAGCAAAACAAAAAATCAAACTTCGGACTTATGGGAAGCATTTCCTCAAATGCCAACTTTGATTTTGGAAAAGAAAATGTTTCTGGTGTTTTTACCAAAAACATTTCCTTTTCCGGTAATGTTGAAGTACACCATACTTTCAAAGCTGTGTGATGAATGTCAACAGGTCATCATCTGCCCTAACGCAGATAAACTCCACTAACATTATGCAGCCCTGTGTCCTGTCCAACAGGAACTGACAACAAGTTGGAGGGACGTGATTGACACATTGTGCTAACTTCTTTTTTCCATGATTGCCATGGACTTCTACAGTTCCATGAGGCCACGTGGATGGTTTGCTTCTGGGACTGCAGAGCAGCGAAAAGCACAGTGGCCAAAGAAAAGTGGCAGGTACTGGTAATGGCCACACACAGCCAAGAGAAAGTTTCAGTTACCATATATTATATATGGAGAAGAGGGCTTGTCTTATCCAGGTGACTGGTTGACACCTGTTCGGTATAAGTCAATAAGGACGCTCAATGAAGGACCACACGCCAATTATAAATACAATTTAGCTTTACTAGAATTGCAGTTAAATGTAGGCATTTAGCACATTAACAATAGTAGAATAAGAATAGCAATGAAAAGCATCTATTTATATATAAGTACACTACAAAGAGCATCTATGCATATATATAAGCAAAGAGTTCATTGACAGATATAGGTTTTGATTAATTGTACACCAAAATGCATCACACTACGATGTTCAGGAAGCAGAATATAAATGAGTTGAATACTTCAGATAAGCTTTGATTCACTGCACACCGAAATGCATGTTTCAATTACTGCAGCAGGCTCTAACTACGATTTTCAGGAAGCAAAATATAAATGAACTGAATACTTCAGATAAGCTTTGATTTACTGCACACCAAATGCATGTTTCAGTTACTGTAGCAGGTTCACATTACGAGGTTTATAAAGCAAAATATAAATGAGCTGAATACTTCAGGTTATAAACACAGTGCAAGCATAAATAATCAGTCATAATAATAGAGCAGAGAAACAAAGGCCTTTAATCCCTGTATGGAACTTAACTTAGTCCACGAAATGCTGGGAAGCCCACTACCGCCTGCTTGGACCTCTCTCCCCCTCAAGCATCACGGTCAGCAAAACAGGGAGGCAGTGCTGGGCCATGGCAGCTTTCACCACTCCATCTGCAAGCTTCCAGTCCCTCACCCACACTTCAGTGCTTAAATAACTCGAAGCTTGGATTCTATCTCTTTCTGGCATTTTCCAGCTATGTTATCAGTACTTGGCTGCTCTGCCCTTCTCCAGCCTTTGTTTTCATTCCATCTTCTCCCTGTACTCTCGTTCTCAAGGTTGAGACGGAGCCTTCTACACAAACAAGCTTGAAAATAATATCATGGACTTTTTCACGTTGTTTGGGGGGGTTTCAGCAGGCATCACGCTCATCTACACTGCTCAAGCTAATTAATCCTTCGTGTCACAATGTCTTCTGCACCTTTCCCTATACTGATCAGGGCTAGAGAAAGAGAATAAATAATTTTGAGAAGGACAAAGAAGAATGAAGAAGAAAGAGAAGAGGTCCTATAAAACAAGAGTAGATTGAGAGAGAAAAGGAGAGCAAATAGAAAAAGACAAAAGAGAGCAGGAGAGACATGAATGGGAAGATAGATGCAGCAGCAGAGAACAGAAAGGGATAGTGGGGAAAGGTTGAGAGAGGTAAGGGGGGCAGAGATGTGGAGATTGGAAAAGAATAGAGAAAATAAGAGTGAGTCTAAAGGAGTAAAATTAGAGCTAGGTACATGGAGAAATGGTGAGTGGAAATGTTAAGTGGAAATTATAGCTTACCATGTTTTTGACAATAAACCTGGCCCAATTTGATTTGAAAGCACAATTTTGCACTTCTTTTATTCCTAAAAGGGACCTTAGTGTAAAATCCAGACATCACTTTGTGCAGTCTTTGTAATCCTAATCAGGTCTAACCATTGTTAATTAATCCACATTTATTTTTGCAAATTGCTTAACAAGCCCCCCATTATTATCTGTTACTTATGCTCTTGGTGAGAAATGTGCATTAGCCATGTCTGTGGTGGTAAAGTCGTAGAAAGTACAACCTACATGCTGAGAAATCCAAGTTTTATTGAGGGGTGATTTGCCTTTCTAGTGTATATTTAAATATGGCAGTCTGCTTCATACGATGAATGTTGACTTTTATCTGCACCTGTAGTAATGTCAAACAATCCCTCTGAAATAAATATTTTCAATTTCTAGTACACATGGTAAGCTTCTATGCCTTTTACATTCACCACTCAGAAAGAGGATACTCATCCAATCAATGTTAGCCAGACAGAGGGCGATACAATGAGTGTCCTATGCAAGGACTCTACTGCATGTGAAAGAGTACAGAATCCAAATAGGAGGCACCAAGCAAGCAGCATCAGACAGAAATTTTATCACAGAGCAGGATCCAAGGTGCAACCATGAAACCACCACTCAGAGCATTAGAGGCAGCAGGTGCATATCCATCTAGGCTAATCTAAATGGAGATTGAACTAGTGTCAAATAATCACCTATACTTTACCATGCTTATCTGTCTTGCTTTTCGATGTCTAACAAAGGTCTTGTTTTGCATAGCACCTTTTTGCACAACCTGCTTGTAAATATAGTGGGTGAATGTCAATGTCAGAGCCTGCTTCAAGTCCATGCTGTTTTGACTGGTTCTTTTGATGAAATGTAAATGAACTATTCATATTTTTTCACAATGTTATACTGAAATTCCTTGTGCGACCTTTCCAACTTTCCTTGTAAAATGACATTTTAATTCTATTAAGTTCTCACCATTGTTGAATCCCTAAAATGATTGACACACACTGTTTGATACTAATTTCCCAAATGTTATTGATGGATATGCTCCAAGCTCTCTGTAAAGTTATTTTAAATTAGTGACAAGTTAAATTAAGCCTTCAATTATGAAGTTGGTCTGAATTTGGAAACCACACTTTAAGAACAGATTAGGGGCCAGATGTAGGAAACACTTTGCGAGTCGCAAACGGCAAATTTTGCCGTTTGCGACTCGCAAATGCGTGTTTCCTATGCAGAAATGCATTTTGCGAGTCGGGACCGACTCGCAAAATGCATTTCCGAATCGCAAATAGGAAGGGGTGTTCCCTTCCTATTTGCGAGTCGTAGTGGTATGCAACTCCATTTGCGACCGCGTACGCGGTCGCAAATGGAGTCGCAGTTACCATCCACTTCAAGTGGATGGTAACCCACTCGCAAATTGGAAGGGGTCCCCATGGGACCCCTTCCAGTTTGAGACTGGACCCCAGAATATTTTTTACAAAAGGTTTCGTTTTTTTTTTAAATGCAGCTCGTTTTCCCTTAGGGAAAACGGGCTACATTTAAAAAAAAAAAAAACAGCTTTATTGAAAAGCAGGTCGCTAACATGGAGGCCTGCTGACTACAGCAGGCCTCCATGTTAGCGAGTGCCTATACTCGCAATGGGGCCGCAATTTGCGACCCACCTCATGAATATTCATGAGGTGGGTCATTGCGACCCCATTGCGAGTCGCAGTTGGTGTCTGAGACACCGTACTGCATAGCAATTTGCGATTTGCAAATTGCGAGTCGCAGGGACTCGCAATTTGCAAGTCGCAAATTGCTATCTTCCTACATCTGGCCCGAAGTTTCCTAAAGTTACTTGAGGTAAGGTTTATCCTTTCAGGCATTCCAGGTGTGATGAGTTTCTAATGCAAAATGTCCCAGCTAGGACGGCCTCCAGAAAAAAAAACTGTGAGTGTGGAGCCAGGACATCCACCACATAAGGTAAGAGGTGTGGGAGGGAAGGCTCTGAACTGCGACTAGCTTAGGTTTTTTTTTTTTTATAAAGAACTAGATAAGCTTAGCATTGCACAACGCTTGAGCATTTTTTTAAATACACAAAGTTGATATGCCATATTATGACCATGGTGGAATTCACAACTGTTGGAAAATGGGTTATTGGTAAGGGCAGGTAAGTACCTACACTTAGCAATATGCCACTAACCTCCACTTAGGTCCAGTTAGGTCTCAGTAAATTAAACCCAGCTCAACCCTTGGTAGCTTGGCAACGAGTGACAAGCCTTAACTTAGGAGACTAGGGGCCAGATGTAGCAAAATTTTACGAGTTGCAAATGGCCCGAATCAAAATTTCCGAAGTGCAAACTGCGATGCGAGCCATTACCGACTCGCAAAAAATGCGACCTGATTTTGCAACCAGCAAATAGGAAGTCGCAATTTGCGAGTCGCAAACCATATGCAAAAACCAGTCGCAAATTGCGACTAGTCACAAAAAGCCCATTTTGCACACCCAAATTACCACTAAGTCAGAGCAGGTGGTAACCAGAACCAAAGTATAAAAGGAGACCCAGAAGTCATCTGGGTTACTCAAAATGGCTGAAATATATGTGACAGCAAGGAGGAGGAGAGGCCACGCCTCCCAGAAGAGGATGAGGAGGAGCAAGAGACAGGAGAGGATACACAGAACCAGGCAGACACTTTTTCAACAAACTGAGGAGGAGATATATGACAAATACAGACTCAGCAGTGCAGCAATATTAGAATTAATTGATCTACTCAATCCGCAGCTTCAACGCCAGACTGTGCGCGGCAGTGCCATCCCCACACATGTGCAAGTGCTATGCTCACTGCACCTCTTGGCCTCGGGTAGCTATCAGGGGGTGATTGCTGTGGCAGGTGGGGTATCCCAAAGTGCACTCTCACGATTCTTCAGATCATTCCTAGATGCCATACTCACACACATGTCCAGATACATATACCTACCCAGGAATGAGGCAGAAATTAACAGCACCAAGTTGGAATTCTACAGAATTGCCAACTTTCCCCATGTAATAGGGTGTGTGGACGGGACACATATACAAATATGCCCTCCTGCAAATCTGGAATATCTGTTCCGCAATCGGAAGTGTACCCACTCACTGAACATCCAGGTCGTATGTGACTCCCATTATTTCATCACTGACATGGTAGCCAAATTTCCAGGGAGTACACATGACTCTTACATTTTCAGGCACAGTGGGATACACCAACACCTAGAACGTGGGGAGTTTGGAGACGGATATCTCTTAGGTATTGCTGAAGACACCCTGAGTACACAGGTCACTGTAGAAACCATCCTTGCCCTGCTAATATTGTTAATTTGTGCCAAACAGGTGACAGTGCATATGCGCTACGACCATGGATACTAACCCCGTACTTAACACCCAGCAATGAGAATGAGAGGCGATATAACAGTGCACATAGGCGGACTAGAAATGTCATAGCGAGGATCTTTGGACTGTTAAAGGCAAGATTCAGATGCCTCCACAGAAGTGGAGGTGTGCTCCAGTATGCCCCAATAACAGCATTCAAGATAGTTGGCACATGCGCAATACTGCACAACATTGCCACCAGACGTGGGCTACATCTCACCCCTGCAGACCCAGATTCGGAGGATAACGAGCAAGAGCTACCACATAGGCAGCCTGGAGATAGAAGCATTGCAAATGAAGGCAGATAGAGACGGGACCACATTGCAAACCAATACTTTGGAAGGTACGTGGCAACAGACACCACACTCACCAATGTCACACACAAAGAGCCCAGTTGTGTAGTGGATCTAAGAAAACATTTTAATTAGTGAACCTAATAACTAAAGAACATAACTGTCCGTAAGGGGCTGTACATGTCCACCCTTAATGAGGACACATTAACTGCATGTGACTCATGAGTCCTGCAGTGTTTGTGCCTAACTCCTCCTCCTGGTTCGCCCAGCATGGCTCGTGCCAGGTGGGTCAGCAGACCCCTGACGTGCACTGCCACTCCGCAGTACACGTGTGTCTGTGGAAGATACACTGCTAATAGTGGACCCCTCCTCTCTGTCCTGAGGGGTCTCACCCATGCCCCTTGCCACCTGCTGGGCCTCCAATATGTCCACAGCGTGGCTAATGCGGGCCAGTCCCCGCACCACATCCCCTGCAAAGTGGCCCAGTTCCACCTGCAGACTCACGGTCCATCGTGACAGGCCTGTGGTGTTCATGGCAAGACGGACAATGGACGCTGCAATGCGGTCAAATCTCTGAACTAGTTGGCGCTCACGGCGCCTTGCGCTTTGTCTCTCAGCCACCAGTTCCGTCACCAGTTGGCGGATTGATTGTGTAAGGTCACTGACATTGTCATTCAGTCTTGTGAACTGTGTGTTCACATCAGCCAGGCCATGTGTGGAAATGTGTTCCATTCTCTGCATTGCACCTGAGATAATCCTCAATTGCCTTGTTTGCTGGCGCTGACCAGAAAGGAGGGATACCTCAACTGCAGACATGGATGTCTCCCCTATATCCTCCTGGGCCACTGCCTGGACCTGGACTCTGCGTCTGCGACGCAGTGGTGCTTCTGGCTCTTGCTGTCTCACAGTGTGGCTGGGATCAGGTGCCGTGTCTCCTTCCTCCATATCCAGTACTTCATCTGGAAGAGACTGTGGTGGTGTCATGCTAGGCCCTGTATTGACTGCTGCAGCCTCCTGCCCTGCCTCTGGCCTGCTGTCTTCATCCTGGATGGTGTGGCTGGTGGGGGTGTCTTGTGGGAGACCTGTGGGACATAGGGAACACACTGTCAGTCTATAACATCTGTTGTATACCGCATAATAAAGATTTGCCTATATGCTGCCTACTATAACACATTGCCCATAATGCACCATTCTGGTGGTTGTTAGTCTGGAATGGAGCTAGTCTGGTTGTGCATGCTGCTGTGTACTGGGTGAGTGTGGGTATAGCATTTATAGGTGTACATGCATGTTTCATGGTACTCACTTTTGGATGTCCCTTGCGCTGACGTGTCCAATGCTCCCATTCCTGACAGAGCCTCAGGCTCCAGTGTCTGCTCCACCAATTCCTCCATGGCTGTGGGTGGTGGGATGGTGGATGGGCCTCCTCCTGTGCCACTCATCTCCCTGAGGCGCTCTGCCACCCTCTCCTTTGTCCTGGAGTGCAGGTCGTACCACCGTTTTTTTATTTCTTCAATGCTTCTGTGGCTCACCCTAATGGCATTGATACTCTCCTGGATGTCCTGCCAGATCCTCCTCTTCTCAGTGTCTGGGACACTCAGGGCTACCTTTCCAAAAAGCTGGTCATGGTGCTGACAGCATTCTTCTGTCAGCACCTCAAGTTCTTTCTCTGAGAATTTTAATTTCCTCTTCCTTCCTGCACTGCCTGTGTCTTCCATGGTAGCAGCTGTTCCTCCAGGTAGTTGCTCAGCAGTTTGAAAAGGGTGTGGTCCTCCCTCCTCCCAGGTATATTTGATGTCTCCCTGGCTCTGATGTCATCAGCAAAAGCCAGGAAATGTTTTTCCAACTGTTTTGCTGCACCTGCATGCAATTTGCGGGCCAGTCGCACTTTGCGACACCCGACTCGCAAATTGCGAGTTCGCTTTTAGTGAGGTCACAAAAAGCGACCTCGCTATAAGCGAACTCGCAATCTGCGGTGCAACATCATTTGTGAGTCGCAAATTGATGTCGCCCTTTGTTTTGTTGGATCACATTTTGCGAGTCGGAAATTGCGCGTCGCAATGACTCGCAATTTCCGACTTGCTAAATTTTACCTTCCTACATCTGCCCCAAAGTGTAAAGCATTCAAATATCACAAAACAGTAATTAAATAAAACACAGGAAACAGTTTAAAAATCCAAAATCAATTAAAAAAAATAGACTATATTTGTATCTTTAAATTGTCACAAAAACGAATAAAATCAGATAAGGGGAACTGGAGATATTAATTTTTAAAGAATTATTGTTTTATAGCGCCAATCTGGTTATCTGGTCACACCTCGACCGGGGCAAAGTCAAAGTTTAAGGCCGACCGCGATGGAGCCCGGCTCGGCTACAGCACGCGGGAGGCCCCGGTCAAAGGTTTACCTTAGGACTTAGTTGTTTTTCTGAAGATTTTCTTCAGCAGGAAGAACCTGCCAGTTCAATCCAACCTCCTGGAACTCCTCCTCGGATACGCGTCGCGGGAGCCCTCGGTGGAGATTTTTACCTTCGTACTTAGTTGTTTTTTCGAGGTGAAAATCCTTCGACCAGGGCAAACCTGGATCTTGATCCGACGTCCTTGGAGCCCTCCTCGGATACGCTGGCTGGGAGATCCCGGTCAACTTCCTATGTTCGGACTTAGTCTCTTTTTTGGAGATTTTCCTCACCGGGACGAACCTGCAAGTCAGGCCAGGTCGCGGTTGAGGCAAGCCGGCTAGAGTTGCCGCGGTGGGTCGGTCCCACTATGTAGCTTTTTTCCAAAAAGTTCTCCAAAGTTCTCCAAACTTCTAGATCTTCTTCCAGATGTTCTTTTAAAGTTCTTTTGGGGTCCACAGCTCACCCCAAGGTTCCAGAAGCTCTGAGATGCTCCTTGGGGTGTGGACTACAATTCCCCAAATGCACCTGGCGCAAACTCCTTTTTGGCCACTGGACAGTGGTCAGCTGGTTGGTTTCTTCAGGAGTTGGTGCAGGGGACTCTGGTTAGCAATTTTTCACCTGTAGCAAACAGGGAGTCCCTCCTTGAACCAGTTGAAGCCAGACAAAGTCCTTCTTGTGGTGAAGACCAAGTGTGCAGCTGGTGCAGTCCTTCAGAGTGCAGGGTCCAGGTGCAGGCCAGGGGTCCAGCAGGGCAGTCCTTCTGTAGTTCTTCCTGGTCGGGATCTGAGGTGTGGGTGCAGGTCTGCCAGTTTTTTCCTTGCTCCTGGGTGAAAAACAGGGGGGTCCTGGTTCTCCAAACCGTCCCCCTGTGATGACCACTTCCTGTGAAGTGTGGCAAAAATCAATCCCACGGAGCAACATTCCTCAAAAATCCATCATGGCTGAAAGTGATTTTTGGAGGTTATATCTGGCTGAGCCCACCCACTGGTGTGGTTAAAAATCCTAAACACACCCCTCTCCTGCCCTCTCCTTATCTAATCAAGGGGGCACCTAATTGTCTGGGTTTGCAGGATGTGAGGGTGTTGCTGGGTTGCTCCAAATGTCCTTCTCTGCCTTTGAAGACCAGTTTGGCAGTCCTCCCCCTTCCTGCTTCACCGTCTGCTGAGGGGAGACATCCTCTCCCAGGCACATCTCTTTGTGTGGAGCCAGGCCACTTTAAACCTCATCAAGGCAGCCTGGCCAGGCTGCCAGAGGCTGGCCAATCAGGGCACAGCAGCAAAAACACTGCAGGGCTGAAGTTGGCAACTTTTCAGGTAAAGTTTAAAACTCTTTACCTGAACATGTTATATTAAATCCCACAACTGGAAGTTGTGGGATTTATTTTAACAATTAATTTGATACCAAACCTCTGGTATTTGTTACTTAAGGGGACTTTTAAAATAAAAAATAAGTCTCCCCATTCTAGCCTATGGAGGCCATTCACTACAATGAGGGGAAACGAATTTGGCTGTTTTACCTCACCAGGGCTTATAAAACTATTTTTATAAGGTCCCTGCTTATAGTTACATGGCACCCAGCCCTAGGGGCACATAGGGCACACCTTAGGGGTGACTTATATGTAAAAATAAGGTAGCTTAAGACTTTGAAACTACGTTTAATTCCAAAGATGAATTTGTATGTAATTTTAATTTAAAAGCAGCCAGCAAGGCTAGCCTGCCTTTAAAATGACACTGGGCACCTCAGCAGTGCACCTTTGGGTGCACTAACTATGCTGGGGTCCCTAAACCTACATGCCCTACCATATACTAGGGACTTATAGGTTGGTTGACTTAGCCAATTCTAATTAGCCTAATTTGCATACTGAGTTTACACAGAGCACAGGTCCCGGGACTGGTTAGCAGTACCCAGGGCACCATCAGAGTCAGGAAAACACCACCAAAAAGTGGAAAATGGGGGCAAAAAGTTAGGGGGACTCTGCAATCAGCCCTGTTCTCTCACAACAACAGAATACAGCCAAAGCACCACCGGCACCGCCACTGCAGTCTGTTTCCCACTGGTGACGGTAGCCACTTGCAGGCTGGCAGATACAATGTTTCCATCGGACAGACTGAGAGGTCACACACCGCCAAGGTTTCCACCGTGGTCACACAACCACAGAAGCTCAGGCGGAAACCAACTGCATGAATGGAGACACCCACCTTCATACTCATCCGGAGCCGCCATGGAACCAGAGCTACACGTCTTCCTGCTGCTCCTGCTCGCACAAAGACTTGACAACAACTGTAAGTATACAACCTTACCTGTCATTGTTGTACTTTGTCAATTTTTGTAAACACACACAACATACATTCTTGAAGGGGTTGCTGAGGGTGACACACATCTAAGAACACACTAATACGCACTCTCAGACACACACACATACACAACAAAAACAGCATGGCCACCACACACACACACACATATACAAACGTCACAAACATACAGGTATGCACGGTAACACTGCACAGGCCCGCACTCTCATAATAACACACAAAGCAACCACATCATCTCCAATCACTTGGCAGGGACCCAAAGGGGACACTACCCAGGGACACATCACACAGACTTCACAACTTAACACCAACAGTCAAAACACATACAAATACACAAATATACTTCTTATCGAGGGACCGACAAAGAACTCTGTGACCAACATTTCATGCACATAATGCTCACACAGACAATGCACACAACGCCATTCAACACACCAACAAACACATCACAACACCAACAACACACAATACCAAAACAGCTAAACCCCTTGAACACACAAATGTACATCACACAGCACATACCCTACCACGTTCTGACAAAATCACTGGACACAATCTTACATACTGCCTAAACATGTATGTACCACAAGCAGAACACACACACACAGACACACAACTAATGTCATCCAGGAACAATTACATACTACGGAAAGAAAAGCATGACAAAGATGTAACCAGGAAACCAACAACTGGTTGGCTTAATTTATAATTTGTCGCCTCAAATTTGAAAAACAAAGGCCATAGGCAAGTCCATTTGTAAAAGTACAGAATGCACAAAGTGCACTGTGAATACCCTCCAGGAACACATTACTCTGTTGGACTTGAATTGCCAGTTCCTGGATGGCATTCATGATGGTCGACTGACCCACAGAGATCGACCTCAGGAGGTCAATAGCCTCCTCACTGAGGGCAGCAGGGCTGACGGGGGCAGAGGTGCCTGCGCCAAAGGAGACGTCCACCCTCTTATGTGAGTGACACGGCCAAGTGGATGGGGAGCTACAGGGAGGGCAGTGGTAGTAAGGCGGTGGCGGACTAAGATGGTACTGGGGTGGTCCAATATGAGTCCACCACTGCCAGAGAGTATCCACTGGAGGTAGATTGCGATTATGAAAAACTAGATCCTGTTTACCATGTGGCACTCCCCTCGCCCTCTGGGTCACTGCGTCCTTCGGTGTCGGTGGTATCAGCACTCCAGGTCCCGTGGGCAGCACTTTAACCTCTCGGGGTGCCCTGTCTCCTTCGTGTGCTGATGCTGATGCACAGATAGAGAGAGAAGGTCATCACATTCTTAACATACACATACATTACAACATACACAACACTAACAGCACATCCAAGTCACATAACCTCCCAGATAAGAATCATTTAGAGCCTACATCATGTCACAATAGATACTTCCAACATTCCTCTGTGACCACAGTCTCACCCACTACATAAGCCAACCATCTAACCAATACATAATCATACCATCAATTTAACAGTAATTCAAAAACACCATGCACAAGATTAATTGGCTACAGTCTCAATTTATATAGATCATCTCTGTGTATCAACAAATCATTCTTAGGAAATGCAGTTTACTAACAACACAATATCATGCCTCCCCCTACTCCACACTTGCCCAGTCCATCACCAGTAGTCATGTTCCATGAAAGCAAACTCATCCCACTTAAAATACAACACAGCATGTTGCTTTGTAATCACATACCTAAACTGTGAATTTGGCCATATCTTTCACAATGACAAATACCTCAGATTTAGACACCACATATGGCATACCCAAATAATGTGTCTCACAAAAAGACATAGCATGTTATTGAAACATCTTTCTAAATACTATAAAACAAATTCTAAAGAGTATCTGGACCCACTTTTTCTAACTCATTGACACATAGACAACATTTTAATATTCTGCAATAGAGCCCTACTTAGCACACAGGATACAACCACACAGAGAATACCAACACCTCCAATACAATGGACACCAAACAATGTGCACGAATGCCACTACCATTGCACTATAGAAACCTCTAAATGACAACATCTAAACACCTACATCACTAACAACTGTAAAGACATTTGAATCCCATCACCTAAGTCCAGAACTAATACTTACATAACCAATTACTAATTTAACAATGAATGACACATACATCTAGAGTTAAGCAAATTGAATGCCAACATATACCATAAGACCAACATGTGTGTGTCAAATTAAAGCCCTGCTACACTGTTAGTTCAGGAATAAATTAACAGATCCATTACTCAAACTGTCCAAACAGCCTCAGATTAGCAAAGGTTAGTTTAGGAAAGATGAGGTCTCAACATAACAATATGCACAAAGTATCAATTGACACCTGATGTAGGCACAAAATACTTTGGCCCTCATTACAACCCTGGTGGCCGGTGGTAAAAAATGGAATTATGACCATGGCAGAAACCGCCTAGACAGACAGCCACTTTAACATACCAACCACCACGGCGGTAGCAACAAGCAACACGCCAGTAACCGCCGACAGCCAGGCCGAAGACAATGTCCCGCCCACTGTATTAAGACAGGCCTATCCGCCAACTTTTCTGGGGATGTACCAACGGCATCAAAAGAATGGCGAAAACAGAACACAGAAGTCATAGGACTCACCTCTGGAGACTCAGGGAACAACCACAGTGCCATGGAGCCCGAGTTGCACATCTTCCCCATGCTTATATACCTCTTCATGCATTACGAACATCAATGCCGGCGAAGACAACCACAGTGAGTACTGGCGCCTAGCACACAAGGGAGGGGGGAGGAAAAAGAGAGTGATACATACTGTAGGAGGCTGGCCTGGCTTGTAGTGGGTACCAGAGGTACTTACACCTTGTGCCAGGTCCAGTTATCCCTTATTAGTCTAGAAGAGGTGTTTCTAGCAGCTAAGCCTGATAGAAGTTAGCTATGGCAAAGCAGGTTAGGCTGAACTAGGAGACATGTAAAGCTCCTACTATACCACTGGTGTCATATGCACAATATCATAAGAAAACACAATACACACATATACTAAAAATAAAGGTACTTTATTTTTATGACAATATGCCAAAAGTATCTCAGAGAGTACCCTCAGTATGAGGATAAGTTATATACACAAGATATATGTACACAAACCAAAACTGTGCAGATAATAGCAAAAGGAAGTAATGCAAGCAATGTAAAGTTACAGTAGATTGCAATAGGAGCACATGGGTATAGGGGCAACACAAACCATATACTCCAAAAGTGGAATGCGAACCACAAATGGACCCAAACCTATGTGAGCTTGTAGAGGGTCGCTGGAACTGTAAGAAAACAGTGAGGGTTAGAAAAATAGCCCACCCCAAGACCCTGAAAGGTAGGTGTAAAGTGCACCTACTACACCCAGAGGGCACAGAAGTCGTGATGGGGGATTCTGCAAGGAGAACAAACACCAGCAATGCAACAACAGTGGATTTCCGGACCTGAGTACCTGTAAGACAAGGGGACCAAGTCCAAGAGTCGCGACAGTGTGGAGAGTGGGCAGGAGCCCAAGAAATGCCAGCTGAGGGTGCAAGGAAGCTGCCACCTGTTGGAAGAAGCTTAGTGTTCTGCAAGAACAAAGAGGATTAGGAACTTCCCCTTTGGAGGATGGATGTCCCACATCGTGAAGAAGCTTGCAGAGGTGTTCCCATGCAGAAAGACCACAAACAAGCCTTGCTAGCTGCAAGGGTTGTTGATAGGGTTTTTGGATGCTGCTGTGGCCCAGGGGGGGACCAGGATGTCGCCACTTGGATGAGGAGGCAGAGGAGGCACCCAGCAAGTCAGGGAGCCCTCACAGAAGCAGGCAGCACCTTCAGAAGTACCTGAACAGGCACTTAGAAGAAAAGTGAACCAGAGTCCACCCAAAGTCACAAAAGGGAGTCCCACGACGCCGGAGGACAACTCAGAAGGTTGTGCGCTGCAGGTTAGAGTGTTGGGGACCCAGGCTTGGCTGTGCATGAAGGAAATCCTGGAAGACTGCACAGGAGCCGGAGCAGCTGCAAATCACGTGGTACCCAGCAATGCAGTCTAGCATGGGGAGGCAAGGACTTACCTCCACCGAACTTGGACTGAAGAGTCACTGGACTGTGGGAGTCACTTGGACAGAGTTTCTGAGTTCCAGGGACCACGCTCGTTGTGCTGAGAGGGGACCCAGAGGACCGGTGATGCAGTCTTTTGTTGCGTTCGGTTGCAGGGGGAAGATTCAGTAGACCCATGGGAGATTTCTTCAGAGCTCCTGGTGCAGAGAGGAGGCAGGATACCCCCAGAGCATGCACCACCTGGAAACAGTCGAGAAAGCCGGCAGGATGAAGCGATACAAGGTTGCTAGTAGTCGTCTTGCTACTTTGTTGCGGTTTTGCAGGTGTCCTGAGCAGTCAGCAGTCAATCCTTTGGCAGAAGGTGAAGAGGGAGATGCAGAGGAACTCTGGGGAGCTCTTGCATTCGTTATCTGTGAGATCCCCAAAGCAAAGACCCTAAATAGCCAGAAAAGGAGGTTTGGCTACCTAGGAAGGAGGATTGGCTACCAAGAGAGGTAAGAGTCTATCAGAAGGAGCCTCTGACATCACCTGCTGGCACTGGCCACTCAGAGCAGTCCAGTGTGCCACAGACACCTCTGTTTCCCAGATGGCAGAGGTCTGGGACACACTGGAGGAGCTCTGGGCACCTCCCCTGGGAGGTGCAGGTCAGGTGAGTGGTTACTCCCCTTTCCTTTGTCCAGTTTCGCGCCAGAGCAGGGCTGGGGGATCCCTGTAGACTGGCTTATGCAGAGATGGGCACCATCTGTGCCCATCAAAGCATTTCCAGAGGCTGGGGGAGGCTACTCCTCCCCAGCCTTCACACCTATTTCCAAAGGGAGAGGGTGTTACACCCTCTCTCAGAGGAAGTCCTTTGTTCTGCCTTCCTGGGCCAGGGCTGCCTGGACCCCAGGAGGGCAGAAACCTGTCTGAGGGGTTGGCAGAAGCAGCAGCTACAGTAGAGACCCCGGAAAGGCAGTTTGGCAGTACCCGGGTTCTGTGCTAGAGACCCGGGGGATCATGGGATTGTCCCCCCCCAATGCCAGAATGGCAGAAGAAACTTGGCACCCAACCTTCACCAGGTGAAGGTTAGACATATGGGTGACTTATAAGTTACTTAAGTGCAGTGGTAAATGGCTGTGAAATAACGTGGACGTTATTTCACTCAGGCTGCACTGGCAGGCCTGTGTAAGAATTGTCAGAGCTCCCTATGGATGGCAAAATAAATGCTGCAGCCCATAGGGATCTCCTGGAACCCCAATACCCTGGGTACCTCAGTACCATATACTAGGGAATTATAAGGGTGTTCCAGTATGCCAATTTGAATTGGTGAAATGGTCACTAGCCTGTTAGTGACAATTTGTAAAGAGAGAGCAGAACCATTGAGGTTCTGGTTAGCAGAGCCTCAGTGAGACAGTTAAGCATCACACAGGGAACACATACATATAGGTCACAAACTTCTGAGCACTGGGGAGTGCAAGGCCACAGTCTCTGTAGTGGATGGCTTCTCCACTGGTTCTGGAGGGGGTCTTGTGCCCAGTGTTCTTCATCCTGACAAGGATGCAGTGAGTGGATGGCTTGTTCCACTGGTTCTGGAGGGGGCCTTGTGCCCAGTTTGCTTCATCCTGGCAAGGGGGTGGGGTGAGTGGATGGCTTCTTTCACTGGTTCTGGAGGGTGCCTTCTGCCCTGTAGTGCAGCACTTGGGGAGTGCAAGGTCGCAGTCTCTCACCTGGGTGTCACACCTACAGGATTTGTAGGGTCCAGGACACACTACAGCCCATGGAGGCAGGACTACACACTGCCCGCCGGCGGTGACGGCTGCTCAGTGGTGGTAGTGGCGGGGCTGGTGTCGGGGCTGGCAGTGGTGGGGGAAGCCCAAGCCCATCCCCTTCAGCCTCAGACGGCTGCCCACTGGGGCTGCTCCTACTGGTGGTGGTGCTGGTGGCGGTGCAGGCAATGGTGGGGAGAGGCGCCAGCACTCCCCCAGCAGCCTCGGACGGCTGCCCACTGGGGCTGCTCCTGATGGTGGCGGTGCTGGTGGCGTTGCAGGCAGTTGTGGGAGGAGGCTCCAGCCCTTCCCCTGCAGCCTTGGATGGCTGCCGACTGGGGCTGGTCCTGCTGGTGGCGGTGCAGACAGTGGTGGGGGGAGACTCCATCCCTTCCCCTGCAGCCTCAGATGGCTGCCCACTGGGGCTGCCGATGCTGACAGTGGTGATGCTGATGGTGCTGGTAGTGATGCTGGTGGCAGTGCTGGTGGTGGTGCAGGCAACGGTGTGGGGAAGGTTCCAGACCTTCCCCTACAGCCTCAGACGGCTGAACGGCCATGGTTTGTGGTGGGTGCTCAGAATTAGTCCAAGCCCCAGTCCTCCTGTCCTTCCTGCCTGCTGGTGCAAGCTTCCCCTTGGCAGCTGGTGGTGCCTCCTTGCCCTTCCCTTTGGCAGCTGGTGGTGCCTCCTTGCCCTTCCATTTGCCAGCTGGTGGTGCCTCCTTGCCCTTCCCTTTGCCAGCTGGTGCAGGCACACTTTCAGCGCTGATGGCTGGTTCCCTGGAGCCCCTCCCACCTGCAGTAGCTGTCGACAATATGGTGGACGTGGACTGGGTGGCAGAGGTGCTCACCTGGGTTCTGACCACCCTGGCCCGACGTGAAGGACGAGGGGGAGGGGTAGGGAAGAGGTGGAGAGGAAAAGCTTCTTAGGGACATTGGGGCAGGAAGAGGGTGAAGGTTTGGGAGTGGAGGAGGAGGTAGTGTTGCAGGAGGTGTCTGTCTGCTGAATTTGGGTGCAGGTGCAGGTGCAGCTGGATGCTGTTGTGAGGTGGATGGCTGTTGGATGTCTGAGTGCTTGCGTTTGTGTACTTTGGGAGGAGGGGTCACAGACAGTGTGAGAGGACACATGGGATGTGTGCATGGATGTGGGGGTGGTGATTGCTAGTGAGGGGTGTGTAGTTTAGGAAGGTAGCCTCTTTCTAGCCTTGTTACCCCCACTTTTGGCCTGTTTGTGAGTATATGTCAGGGTGTTTTTAATGTCTCACTGGGACCCTGCTAGCCAGGACCCCAGTGCTCATAGTGAAAACCCTATTTCTCAGTGTGTTTTATATGTCTCACTGGGATCCTGCTAGTCAGGACCCCAGTGCTCATAGGTTGTGGCCTGTATGTGTATCCCTGTGTAGTGCCTAACTGTGTCACTGAGGTTCTTGCTAATCAGAACCTCAGTGCTTGTGCTCTCTCTGTCTTTAAAATTGTCACTGCAGGCTAGTGATCATTTCACCAATTCTAATTGGCACACTGGAACACCCTTATAATCCCCTAGTATATGGTTCCAGGAGATCCCTATGGGCTGCAGCTCAGACAAATCTTACACAGGACTGCCACTGCAGCCTGAGTGAAATAACGTCCATGTTATTTCACAGCCATTTTACACTGCACTTAAGTAACTTATAAGTCACCTATACGTCTAACCCTCACTTGGTGAAGGTTAGGTGCAAAGCTACTACGTGTGAGGGCACCCTGGCACTATCCAACGTGCCCCCACATAGTTCAGGGCAATTTCCCCAGACTTTGTGAGTGCGGAGACACCATTATACGTGTGCACTACATATAGGTCAATACCTATATGTAGCTTCACAATGGTAACTCCGAATTTGGCCATGTAACATGTCTAAGATCGTGGAATTGTCCCCCCATGCAAAAACTGGCTCTCTGGGGTTTTCACTGCAGCTACTGCTGCTGCCAATCCACAGACAGGCTTCTGCCCTCCTGGGATCTGGGCAGCCCAGTACCAGGAAGGAAGAACAAAGGATTTTCTCTGAGAGAGGGTGTTACACCCTCTTCCTTTGGAAATAGGCGTTAAGGGCCTGAGAGGAGTAGCCTCTCAAGGCCTCTGGAAATGCTTTGAAGGGCACAGATGGTGCCCTCCTTGCATAAGCCAGTCTACACCGGTTCAGGTAACCTCCAGCCCTGCTCTGGCGCAAAACTGGACAAAGAAAAGGGGAGTGACCACTCCCTTGTCCATCACCACCCCAGGGGTGGTGCCCAGAGCTCCTCCAGTGTGTTCCAAACCTCTGCCATCTTGAATACAGAGGTGCGAGGGTGCAGTGGAGGCCTCTGAGTGGCCAGTGCAAGCAGGTGATAGGTGCTTACCTGACTAGGCGGCCAAGCTTCCTCTGAGGGCTATTTAGGGTCTCTCCTGTGAGATTTTCCTCAGATAACGAATGGAAGAGCTCACCAGAGTTCCTCTGCATCTCCCTCTTTGACTTCTGCCAAGGATCGACCGCTGACTGCTCCAGGATGCCTGCAAAACTGCAACAAAGTAGCAAGAAGACTACTAGCCACATTGTAGCGCCTAATCCTGCCAGCTTTCTCGACTGTTTCCTGGTGGTACATGCTCTGGGGGCTGCCTGCCTTAACCCTGCACTGGAAGCCAAGAAGAAATCTCCCGTGGGATGACAGAATCTTCCCCCTGCTAACACAGGCACCAAACTTCTGCTTCACCGGTCATCTGGGTCCCCTCTCATTGTGACGAGCATGGTCCCTGGAACACAGGAGCTGGATCCAAGTGACCCGACAGTCCAGTGGTCCATCTGTCCAAATTTGGCAGAGGTAAGTCCTTGCCTCCCCTCACCAGACAGTAATCCTGTGTACTGCGTGAACTGCAGCTGCTAGGGCTTCTGCGCACCTTTGCAAGGAATCCTTTGTGCACAGCACAGCCCAGGTCCCCAGCACTCCGTCCTGCATTGCTCAACTCGTTGAGTTGACCACCGGCTTCATGGGACCCTCCTTTGTAGTGTTGAGACAACTGCCGTGCTCAGTTTTCTTGAACCTGTGCTCAAGTACTTCTGCGGGTGCTGCCTTCTTCTACATGGGCTCTCTGTGTTGTTAAGTGCCACTTCTGTCTCCTCTTCCAAGGGGCGACCTCCTGGTTCTTCCTAGGCCCGGGCAGCACCCTTTTTCTTCAACCATGACCTTTTCAGCTAGCAAGGCTTGTTTGCTGTCTTTCTCCAAAGAAACAACTCTGCATCCTCTAGCATTCAGTGGGACCCCTTCTGTGCAAAGGCGAAGTTCCTGGCATCTTCCGTTGTTGCAGAATCTTCAGCTTCTTCCACCCAGAGGCAGCCCTTTTGCACCTTCATCTGGGGTTTAGTGGGCTCCTGCCCCCCCGGACACTTTGGTGACTCTTGGGCTTGGTCCCCTTCTTTTACAGGTCCTCAGGTCCAGGAATCCATCTTCAATGTTTTGCAGTCAGTTGCGGTCTTTGCAGAATCTCCTATCACAACTTTAGTGTGTTTCTGGGGAAGTAGGGTCACTTTACACCTCCTTTTCAGAGTCTTGGGGTGGGGTATCTTGGGCACCCTTAGTGTTTTCTTACACTCCCATCGACCCTCTACACACTACACTAGGCCAGGGGTCCCTAAGTGGTTCGCATTCAACTTTCTTAGTATATGGTTTGTGTTGCCCCTATGCCTATTGCATCCTATTGTATTCTTCAGTGTTTGCACTACTTTTCTAAATGTTTACTTACCTGATTTGGGTTTGTGTGTATATTTTGTGTATTTTACTTACCTCCTGAGGGAGTATATCCTCTGAGATATTTTTGGCACATTGTCACTAAAATAAAGTACCTTTATTTTTAGTAACTCTGAGTAATGTGTTTCTTGTGATATGAGTGCTATATGATATAAGTGGTATGGTAGGAGCTTTGCATGTCTCCTAGTTCAGCCTAAGCTGCTCTGCTATAGCTATCTCTATCAGCCTAAACTGCTAGAATACTGCTAATCTACTAATAAGGGATAACTGGACCTGGTACAAAGTGTAAGTACCATCAGGTACCCACTATAAGCCAGGCCAGCCTCTTACATAGTGATAGGCGTGATGTGATGGAGGTAGTGGGTGAGGATGTAGTGCATGTAGGTGTGAGTGGAGACGCTACTGGGAGGAAGGTGGAGGACGAGGAGGAGGGGACACAGTGGTGGCAGTGGATGGTGTTATGTCTGCATCTGGATGGTGTTTGTGTGAGTGCCTGTGGGATAATGTGTGGTGCTTGTGTTTGCCTGAGCCACTCCTATGTGTTGTCTTGTGTGCATGCTGGTCTGACTGTGTGCTTGGGACAGGTTGGGGTTGAGGGGAATGGGACTGGGTAGAGGAAGTTGGAGGGAGGAGGCTAGAAACAGAGACAATGGCTGCCATCAAAGAGGAGGCCCGAGCCTGGATTGATCTCTGTTGGGCCGCCATGCCAGAGTGAAAAGCCTCCAGGAATGCATTTGTTTGTTGCAGATGGGCTGCCAGCCCCTGGATGGCATTCACTATGGTTGACTTTCCCAACAGAGATGGATTGCAAGAGGTCAATAGCCTCCTCACTCAGAGCAGCAGGGCTAACTGGGGCAGGGCCTGAGGTGCCTGGGGCAAAGGAGATGCCCATCATCCTGGGTGAGCGGGCACAGGAAACATGCTGAGGGGCTGCTGGAAAGGTGGTGCTAGTACGGGGTGGCAGCTGTACCTGTAGTTGGGATAGGCACAGAGGTGTCAGCCACCACCAGGGGGCTTCTATCGGAGGAGGTATCACTGTCAGAATTGTCCCCTCCTGTCTCCGCCGTGGTGCTCCCCTCGCCTCCGTCCCACTGGTGCCCTCACTGTCAGTGGATTCGGCCTCATGAGCCCTGGGAGATGCAGCTTCCTCTGTCGCCGGTGCCTCTGCTCCTCTGCCAGATGATGCTAATGCACATTTGAACAGGGTGACAAAACAAAAAGGGTGGAAGAGACAACCGATACACTGGCTGAGGCAACACAACCTGTTGGCGTACACGACACACACACACACACACACACACACACAGGGATCAGCCCTACGCACTAGGCAATGCACTACCAGCCACAATGCTAATCACCAGGCTATGGACAGGAATACCTAACGCCAATAGCAGCATACCTGGCACCCACAGACCCCTGCCCAGTAGTGGATGCCTACTAGCTTGGTAGGAGGAGGTGTTCATCAGCCCCTGTCCAACATGGGACCTACCCTGCTATGTACGGCCTGGCATAGGGGCACCCACAGGCCCACATCCCCCACCCAGAGACCACCCCACCACGTGCAAGTAGTATATTGGGAAGCTGTACTCACCCCCTTGTGGTGGCTGTGATGCCCTCAAGCGCCCATCAAGCTCCGGATAGGCCACCGCCAGTATACAGACCATCAGGGTGGTCAGGTTTCAATGGGCACCCCTTCCTCATTGGGAAGCCATCCCCAGCTGGGCTTCCATCGTCTTCCTTGCCCAGCGTCTCACGTCCGTTTGCAACAGTGGGTGCTCTGCCTGCTGTAGACCCCCAGGGTCTGCACGTCCTTGGCGATGGCACACCATATACCCTTTTCTGATGGGCGCTGACCTGCAGAAAGATACACATAGAAAAAGTTATCAGTCAGACCGTCTGGGATGTTACACTCATGGCCCACCATAGCCCTCACACCCCTTACGCACAGACATTTCCCACCATACATGCATCACGCTGCCCAGAACCCTTCCACCAACCCCCACTACATGAGGCCCTCACACACAGCACTCCATGCATTCATGCTCCCTGCATCGTGCTCACAGTGTACTCACCTGTTGGTCTGGAGGCCAATACAGCATTCGGTACTGAGGTAGGACCCTATCCTCCAGTCTCTCCAACTCCACAGCGGTAAAGGCAGGGGCCCTTTCCCCAGTGACACGAGCTATGGTTGTTTCCAGACACAGGCCACAGCATCACTTGCAGTGTAGGTCCTCTCCTGTTGAAGATCAGGTAGCAAGTGAGTGAACAGATAGAAAATGGCGGTCACGTCTGCGTCGGTGCGTACCGTCACCGCCGGCGTACATCACCATTGGCCACTGTAACCCATGGAGGCCAATGACAACCATTGAGGAGTAGCACAGTGGTACTCGACTGCCTCCTGCAGGGCGCACAACGTCAGCGGCATTACCTCATTTCCACATGTCCATCCACACAGGACAGGTGGACACCATTTCTGGTGGGGGAAGGCCATGGCAAGAAAAGTAAAACAGGCGTCACTCTCCCAAATATTTAACGTATTAACAAATCAAAAGTTGTATTGTATCAAACACACAATGATTTTTATTAATAAGTGAAAAAAAGCTAATCAAAGCACATATATTATAAGACATTTCCCCCCTAAACAAGATAGGACAGAAGAACGTTTAGATTGTATACAAATAAAAATGCCAACCAGAACAGACAAATATGCTAAACAGAAACAAAAGACAACATCGAAGACACCGCACTGACATATAATGACATCAATATATAAAAATACATAAAAACAATAATATTGATCGACCACAATCCCAATGATGAGAGTATGTAATTATACATTAGATACAACTCAACCAACAATACTTGTTGATAATAAACAATTCCTATAGTGGTTGAATTCCAAGAGACAAAACAATAAAGGTACAAAATATATCTTTAAACAATATAAAAAATATTCAAAAGGAAGTAGATAGATGACATATATCTATCTCGTCAAAAGGTCCAAATAATATAAATGTCAAAAAGTTTTTTAGGATTGCTCCAAAGAGTGATGAATTCTCGTCAACGCCCAAACTCGTCCGGTGTCCATTCAGAATAAATATCAAATTTTCAAAATTACTCCAAATAAAGATTGATTTTCATCAGGGCCGACTCGCGTTTCGGTGGGCAAATCAATCAAAATGGTCCCAAAATATAGGGGCCACCTTCTTCAGGGCACCATAGGGTACTCATACATTATGTTGCAATCTTGGATCTAAGCATGACAGAAAATAAATAACTAAATAAAAAATTGTCGTATCCCAGGTGGAGGATTTGGCCACAGTGGAAGCTGACTTCTATGCAATTGGAAATATACCCAACATCATTGGGGCAATCGATGGAACACATATTGCATTTGCCCTCCCCTCCAGCCCCCCCCCGGAGAAATGAACAGGTGTTCAGAAATTGAATGTGCAGATAGTGTGCCTGGTGGACCAGTACATCTCCCACGTCAATGCAAAGTATCCTGGTTCTGTACATGATACCTTTATCCTGAGGAATAACAGCATCCTATATGTGATGGCTCAACTCCAGAGGCACCGGGTGTGGTTAATAGGTGATCCCTGGTTCCCACCCAGTGGATGTCGGTGTATATGTATGGTGCTGGCCATAAGGGTTAGTGTGTGTCTAACAGGTATCCCTCGATATTTGCAGGTGACTCTGGTTACCCCAACCTCTCATGGCTACTGACCCCTGTGAGGAATCCCAGGACAAGAGCAGAGGAACGTTACAATGAGGCATATGGGCCATAAAGAAGAATAACAGAAAGGACATCCAGCATCCTGAAGGCCAGGTTTCGTTGCCTCCATCTAACTGGTGGATCCCTGTACTACTCACCCAAGAAGGTCTGCCAGATCATCGTGGCATGCTGCATGTTGCATAACCTTTCCTAGAGACGCCAGGTGCCTTTTCTGCAGGAGGATGAGGTTGGAGATGGTGTGTGGCAGCAGTGGACTCTGTGGACAGTGAAGATGAGGAGGATGAGGATGAGGGCAACAGAACAGGAATTATACGACAGTACTTATAGTGACACACAGGTAAGACACTGTAACTTCCCTTTACATTGGCAGTTTTGTGGTTGATATTATACATGGCAGGCAGATTCTCCCAATTCTATGGACACTTACTGTGCCCTTTGGCATCTCTATTTTCAGATATCTGTGCCCCACTCTGGCACCTGGAGTGTTGACTGCAGCCTACTACAGGTTATTCCTATGTATTTATTCCTGTATAGTTGTATTGCAGTGTTTAATGCTTGTTAAACGAATACATGGTTCAATCATCTGACAGACTTCATACTTGTATTTCTTCAGTGGTGTTTATTTAAGTGCTAAGAAGTTGAGGAGGTAGTGGAATGGGCTGGGTTTATGGTGGAGGAAAGTTCAGGATAAAGTCCAGTCTATTTGTATCACAGGTGCATTGTCCAAGGTGGCAAAGGAAGGGGAGCAATGGCAGTTCATGGTGGTGCTCTTTCTGTAGGGGGAGGGGTGCTGGTGGCCTGTTGGTCCAGTGGCGGGGCCTCCTGTCCACTAGAGGCAGCGGAGGTGGAGGGCTGTTCATCGGTGTGGCTAGTGTCAGGGGCCCAGTGGTGTGCCACTGCCTCCCTCATGGTATTGGCCATGTCTGCCAGCACCCCTGCAATGGTGACCAGGGTGGTGTGGATGTCCTTCAGGTCCTCCCTGATACCCAGGTACTGTCCCTCCTGCAACCGGTGGGTCTCCTGAAACTTGTCCAGCATCTGGCCCATCATCTCCTGGGAATGGTGGTATGTTCCCAGGATGTTGGTGAGTGCCTACTGGAGAGTCGGTTCCCTGGGCCTGTCCTCCCCCTGTCGCACAGCAGTCCTCCCAGCTTCCCTGTTGTCCTGTGTCTCTGTCCCCTGAACCGTGTGTCCACTGCCACTGACCCCAGGTCCCTGATCGTCCTGAGTTTGTGGTGTGCCCTGGAGTCCCTGTAATGGTGGACACACTGCTGATTGACGTGTCCTGGGAACAGAGGTATGAGCCCACTGGGTGGGTGCTGTGCTGAGGTTTCCTGAGGGGGGTGGCTCTCTGGTGGTATGGGACTGTGCCTGGGTAACCAACTGTCCGGAGATCCCTGATTGGCCAGGTTGGTCGTCCAGATCCGGGTGTCCAGAGCTGCTGTCATCACTGTGGGCCTCTTCTGTGGGGGGACGGAATGTTGCTGGCACCTCCTTTCCGGTGACGTTGTGTGGGGGACCTGAGGGGATGTAAATGGAGTGTACTTTTTTCTACGTGTGACATCTTGTGCATGGGTGTGTTGCCCTCTATAGTTGTGATTGCCCTGTCAGCTTTCCCTTGTGTGAGTAGTGATTTTGTGGGCTAGGTGATTGACTCTAATGTACATGCTTTAGTGATGGGTGTCCATGCAGGACTGTGAGTGATGTCCATGCATTGGTGATGCATGCAGGGTTTGGTATTGGGATGGGTGGGTTGTGATGGTGGGGTGTATGTGAGGTGGTGGAGTAATGGGGTGAAGGTAGGGGTGGGGGTATGTGATGGCATGCAGGTGGGGGGGTGAAAGTAGTAAAGAGTTGACTTACCAGAGTCCAGTCCTCCTGCTACTCCTGCCAGGCCCTCAGGATGCAGTAATGCCAAAACTTGCTCCTCCCATGTTGTTAGTTTTGGGGAAGGAGGTGAGGGTCCACCACCAGTCCTCTGTACTGCTATCTGGTGTCTTGCTACCACGGAACACACCTTCCCCCATAGGTCATTCCACCTCTTCCTGATGTCATCCCTTGTTCTGGGGTGCTGTCCCACGGCATTGACCCTGTCCACGATTCTCCGCCATAGCTCCAATGCAGCAGCAATGGATGTCTGCTGCACCTGTGATCTGAATAGCTGTGGCTCTACCCGGATGATTTCCTCCACCATGACCCTTAGGTCCTCCTCAGAGAATCTGGGGTGTATTTGGGGTGCCATGGGTGTAGTGTGTGTGGTGTGTGTGAGGGTGTGTTGGGTGAGGTGTTGGGGTGTGTGCTGTAAGGTGCGTGTTGGCAATTCTTTCTAGTCATAAAGGGTTGTGGTACTGTGGGTGTGTGTTTTATATTGGTGTGGGTGTGTGCTGTATGTGCATGTGAGCAGTAAAAGTTGTGTAACTGAAGGACATGTATTAATAGCAATGTAGACCTATTCTGTGTATCCTATGAGTATTGTTCAAGTAGATAATTTGTAACAATGTATGTACGACATGTCAAGTCAGTTGGACCAACAAACAAATACAGTCACAGATTTATGCATGTGTAGTTCATTAGGTAATTCAGGGAATGTGCACCAAGGGGAGTGTCATCGTATGCATAGCTATGTGCTATATTGTAGATGTCAGAGGTTGCAGCAGATATTTGTGACTTATATATGGACATTTACATGATGTGTGAATGCTTCATGTTACATATTATTTATATGTTTCAGTTGGAGCCAGCTCTGATGCCTGCCACACGCAATCACTATATCACATCTGCCATCATTCAAGTCAAGTCAGTGCTAAACTTCCTGGCCACTGGATCCTTTCATAATACAGTGGCCCTAACTGCAGGGATGTCTTAGCCCATGTCCAGTCTGGTTTTGAAGGATGTACTGTGTGCATTGTTGAAACACCTGGACAGATACATCAGGTTTCCCCAACGTGCGTATTTGGCCTCGGTGAAGGCAGACTTTTATGCTGTGGGACACATTCCACATGTAGTTTGAGCCATAGCTGGCACCCATGTAGCCTTGGTTCTCCCCAGTGCTAATAAACAGGTGTATTGGAACAGGAAAAACTACCACTCCATCAACGTTCACGTGGTGTGTCTGGCAGACCAGTACTTTTCAGACGTCCGTGCTAAGTACCCAGAATCAGTCCATGATTTCTTCATCATGCGTAACAGCAATGTCCCACTGCTGATGGCATGATTCAACAAAGAGAGGGCCTGGCTGGTTGGTAAGTTACAATTGAAATGTGTGTTTGCAAAGAATCACAATGTTGCATGTTCTACACATATATTTGTGTTGTTCTACCTAATTGCTCACAAGTGACTCTGGCTATCCTAACTGTCCTCGGTTGTTGATATCAGTGAGGTACCCAACCACGCCAGGGAAAGTCAACTACAATGAAGCCCACGGGAGGACAAGGCATATCGTGAAGCAGACTTTTCGGCACCTGAAGGCAAGATTTAGGCAATATTTAGGTGCTCTGACATTTCCGGAGGAGCCCTCCTCTACTCGCCCAACATGGCATGCCAAATAATTGTTGCCTGCTGCATGCTCCTTAATCTTGCCCTGAGACGTCAGATACTATTTCTACCAGATGAGAGTGAGCTTGCAATACCCGTGGGTGGAAATACTAATTTGCCAAGTGATGATGAGGATGAAGCAGGAGACACCAGGGCAGATCTCATCAATCAATACTTCAACTGACTAAAGGTATGTGATGTATTTGTGATGCAGTGATTAAAGATATTAAGCTAGTGTTGATGTATAGCATGTCACCTCCCCTTTACCATCAGCTATGGGGCATTAGGTTGCTGAAATGCCTATGAGTGAGTTGTGCATGCAGACTGTAATGTGGTACTGTAGAAAGAACAGACTGGTATGCAGTATCATGTATTGTTAATGTACTTGCAATGACACTCTTGTGAACATGACTTATCTGCATTGAGGAATGTTTTCTGGTATGTCCTATATGTCATCTATGTCAATCACAGATTTGGTGAGTTCCAGTTTGGCTCATCATCACTGGCAAGTCACAGTCAGTGTCAAAGGCAGATGTGAATTGCAGGCACACAGGATAAGTGGATATGGCTGAAACCAGGTACTGAATACAATGAGTTTGTGGAATGTAGGTTGCGAGGTCTTTTGCTGTTTTTACACCTTGCTGTACTTGTCTCTACTCATCAGGTTTACCTGTAGGGTACTGGAAGTGGTCAAGTGGTGCAATTGGCATGTCAATATGTGTCTGGCACATGTGAAAAAGTGGAACCATAGCCTCTACCATCCCAATGTTTATTGTTGTATCTAACCTATCCTGGACTTAGCTGTCAGTGTGATCCTACTGTGCAGAACAATGTGCCTGTCTCTGTGAACTGACATAGGTGAGTGGAAACCCTACAGGTATGTGACTCATGTAAGAGAATGATCCCTGGACTCGGGATATCTGCACTGATATCTGTCTGTAGCATGGGGTATGGACATTAGGGAGCAAAGTAAAGGTCATGTGATGAGCCTTTAACAGGTGATTCAAAGGAACATTTTGCATGCCATCTGGCTTGTGGGAAGACTGATATGTCCCAAACTTCTGATTCCTGTGGATTAGCAGTGTCTGTCACCTTAGCACACATCTTGATGTTACTGTCAGTTATATTCAATGTGCTGGTTGCGTGTCTACCAAGAAATGTGTGTAGATGTAGCATACTAAATGTTTTAATCTATCCATGCTTGAATCCTAATGTAATGACTATTATGCTGATAGTGTCCATGTGTGATGTCCATGATGTAGGTTGTACAATACAAAGAGACATATTGATAGCAGACTTGTATGCATCACATATGTACATGGTAGATTCCTGACACATACACAGGACCAGTGTTTAAGTGTGATTTATTGTTAACAGATAAACAATATGTGTGATAAGAAATCTACATTGACACAATCTAAACTGTGAAGGGTTCAGGCATGGTGGCTGGAATCATGAGGGTAACTGCTCCACCATTTGGATACACAAGCCCAGTGTCCTTGTACCATAGAAAAATGGAGAGGTTCACTTCCTGGCAGTGGGTTTTGTCTTGGCATCTGCTCCTCCTGGGTGTCTTGGTGCACATCCATGTTTGCGGGGGGTTCCTCTGCTACAGAGGGTGTGGTGCTGAGGCCTGTCCTTCCCCTGGCAGGGCCTCTATTACACTAGCAGCAGCAGTTGTAGAAGAGCTTGCAGACTCATTGCTAATGGAAGAGGCCTGATGTTGTGCTGCAATCCTACTCAGGGTAGTGTTGATGTCCGTCAGCACCCCAGCAATGGTAGCCAGGAAGGCATTTTGTGCCTGCCACTGCTGCATGAGTTCCTACCGATGGCCCCTCTGCAGCTGTTGGATTTCCCCCATGGTGATTACCTGGCCCATCATGCCTTGGGAAATTTAGTATGCTCCCAAGACTTGTTTTCTAGTCAGTATTGTCCTTTGGAGCCCCTATCTGCTGGCCCACAGCATCCCTCCCACACACCCTACACCCAAGTGCCTGTGCCCATGGCACAGTGTGCCCACTCCCAGTGGTGGCAGGACCATAATTGTCAGGTGCGACAAGAGGAGACTCAGCCACCTGTACTGTGGGGAACACAATGGATTGTACAGTCCTTGGGACACAGGTTTGGGGGTGCTTGGTTACCTGTGATGTAGATGCAACTGGGCTGGGAGGAGTCGATGTGGGCAGGTTGAGGCTGACAGTTGTTGACTGACCAGGTGTCCCTGATGGGCCAGCTTCTTCTTCAGTGTCCACACATCCAGGGGTGTTGTCCTCACTGAAGCCTTTATCCAGAGGGGTTGTGGCAGTCTCAGGTATCCTAACCATGGTGACATTGGCAAGGTTACCTGTTGGAAAAGTGGAACACAGAGTTGCTGTTACATTTAGAGAATGGTTGATGTTGTGTGAGATGCAGGCAGTGCTTTAACATGATCCACAGAAATGACAATGACAGCTGCTGCACAATCTTGCTTACTACAACATGAGACTCTGTAATTTCCATACCATACACCATGCTTGTGGCTGTTAAACGTTGTGGATAGCGATTGGACTGCTGATATCATCTTATGTTGTCAGATTTTTGCCATGGATATTCATCTTTGTTGCCTTCTGAAGTGTCTGACATGATACACAGCACAACAAAGAGGTGTACAATGCACAATACTTTCAGAGCAGTAATACAGTATGGGAGAATGCAATAGACATTGACCTGTAACTGGTTCTACTGCATGTGCATCCCAGGTGAGTACATTTTAATCTTAGGTATCTTTAATCTATGGGCATTGTGATTGGGTACTCAGCTATACCTGTCTTTTCTTGGTGACTATAGTGGGAATGGCTATTGTGTTGCTGTCACTACCCTTCACTGTTACACACTTGCACAATCAAGATGTCTTATCTTGGTAGTTAATTTCACATGTATGACATATCACATTTTGTGCACCGTTCTGATTTTTCCTGATGGTGGGTTACTGCATTCTGGGAATTGAAGTGCTATGAGTTGCCAGTACTTCACGTGCCATTTTCAAGGGCTGTGGAGCCAGTTGAGTTTAGTGGACATGTGGCATGCCAGAGAGGGGTATTGGAACATTTGGACAGAGGTGTGGTGGGTGGTATATGTATTGGTGTGGGTTAAGGTGTTAAGGGGGCATGCAGGACATGACAAATGGGTAACATGTATTTTGTGGGGACTTTCCAGACTGCACTCCCCCCAGGTATTCCTGTCAGGCATTCAGGATGCAGTATGTCCAAGACCTTCTCCTCCCAAGATGTGAAAGTAGGGGAAGGAGGGGAGGGCCCCCCGCCAGTCTTAAGTACCACTAACTGGTGCCTGGAGGACATGGAGCATACCTTCTCCCTGAAATCGTTCCACCTCTTCCTGATGTCCTCCCTTGTGCATGGATAGCTGCCTACAGAATTGACCCAGTTAACTATTTGTTGCCACAACTCAATTTTCCTGGCAATTGATGTTTGCTGGACCTGTGCTCCAAACAGGTGTGGCTCTACCCTGACAATTTTGTCCTCCATGACCCTCAAATCCTCATCCTTGAAATGTGGGTGTTTTTGTGGGGGCATGGTAGTGGTGGTGAAGACAGTGTGGTTGTGTTCAAAGATGAAAGACTAGAGTAAAAGGTAAGTGGTGAGGTGTAGGTGCTGTGGATGGGTGACAGTTGTGGATTGTGTGTGGAAGTAAAATGTGTGTTGTGTATGTTGTAGATGTGTGTGATGTATGTGGATGCCTAATTTTGGTTTTCCTATTTCGGTGTACGGTTTTGTTTCTCTGTGTGGCATTTAGGTTGCAAAGGAGTGTGGGTTGTGTAGGGGTGTGTTTTGTTGTGCAGTGTGCAGGTGTGTCTTGTATGTGGATGTGTGCCAGGTGTGGGGTATTCAAACTATCCAATATGGTGCTGTGTTCATTGTGTTGTGAGTTCAGACCACTGCGGTTCACACTGTCAATGGTTTTCCGCCATGGAAGTACCACTGTCGTGATTTGTGGATCGTAATCTGATGGATGGATTTCTGTCGGGCTGGTGGAGCTGGTGGTGGGACCGCCTCTTTTCCGTCCTCCAATGTCCTGGCAGTTTCAAGAATTGAGCTGTTTTTTGGCAGACTTCTCGGTGTGTCTCTTAAGACAGTGGTCGGATTGCTGCCAATATGGTGGTCGGGTAACGTCAATATGGCAGTCTTTTGGCAGCTGCCACCACAGCGGTCTTACCGTCAGACCGCCAAAGTCATAATGAGGCCCTTAGTCTGAAAACAAAAACTAAAAACAAAGGGGCAGATTTATGGAAAGTTGCGCTGCATCGAGTGCAGCACCACTTTTCCTGCGCCCCTTGCCACCCCCCTACCGCCACCATGTGTGCGCCTTATTTAAAATACGGCACACCATGGCACAGGATAGGGGGCAATAGCCTAATTTTTCATAACGCTATTGATGTACTCTGTAGAAGTAGTGCCAAAATAAATAACTTGGCACTATTCCTGCAGAGTACACAGGGCCTCATTCTAAAGAATGGAAGCCCCCTTTTAACACCTGCTCTTGAGCAGGCGTTAAAAGTGCTGTACAAAATGGTGTAAGGAAATCTCAGAGATTTCTTTATGCCATTTTTCTGGCTCCCCTAATGGGGGAACGCCCCCTCTGCATACATTATGCCTGGAGCAGGCATAATGTAGCGCAAAGGGTAACAGAGTGGCGCAATGTACGCATTGCGCCACTCTTTAAATAGGGCACAGGATTTTTGCCTCGTTGGGCCACCTTAACGTCAAAAATAATGATGTTAATGTGGCACAAGGTGGTGCTAGGGCATTACAAATATGCCCCAAAGTTGGCTAACTACTGCTTGAAAAGCCGCATCTATAAAGTTTTCCTAAACAGCACATGACTAGTGATGAAATATAGGTTGGTGGTCAAGGAGGTCCATAGGCAAGCATTCTGAAAAGAAAAGAGACATGCACTGCATTAGTAAGACTTCATTATCCTAAGAACTCTTGAAAGACGGCATGAGCAGAAACCAGAGAACTTGAAGGAGTGCACCATTTAAATAACTGTGGATAAAGAAGGATTTTTTACTGGCTGTTGTTATAGAGGGCTTTAAAGCGAATACAATGGCCTTTAAACATAAACCATTTGTGCAGAAAAAAACCAATGTGGTCTTTTCACGTGAGCACTAATACATATTGATCAAGGATTTTTTGCAGTAGTCAAACTGTGAATGATTCACTTGGCAGGGCTGCTGTCTCATTTTGTACCAATGACGTAAATAAAATTTGGAGGAAGTGGGACCTAAGGGGGTTGGGGGGGCATTGGCACAGTCCAAATGAGAGCCAATAGTGCCCTGGATATCACAGAAATTAGTATGATCAGGAAGAGGAAGAGTTTATTTTAGTGCATTTAGATGGAAAAAGCACGTCCAGGAACCTCTAGGCGCATGCTATTTAAATGAGAATAGAGGATCAAAGTAGACACCAGTCTTGTTGTAGTAGTAGAAGGCAAGTGATATTGGTCAAACTTTTTTGACCACCAAGCTGAAGACCAGATCGGCAGGGAACATCCCCTTGCCAATGATGCAAAGGCGTTGATAGATGTGGACAAAATGAGAATGTAAAACGTCTCTTTAATATTAATAGTCCATTTTATATCAAAAGATTTGGGGGACTACCAGCCACATTGACATTATATGAAATGTTATCATTATATGTCGCATTAGAAGCAATCCATTAAAAAATTTCTACAGTTTAAAATCTCACTACAAGACTGCATCAGTGTTTTACGTCTACCAAATAAGACACTTAAAAAGTTGGCACCTAATTTGAATTAATTATTAACAAAATGGATTTGCAGAAATATTGAACATTATCACATTAAAATAATAGATGTAAAAACGTACTAGTGTTATTTTCACAGAGCCAGATGAATAATAATTCTTTTGTAATGTAGAAATATATAATGGGCATGCATATTTTTGTTTAGAAAGAAGTAAAGCATTTTAGTTGTGCTAGTTATTAATACATTTGTGTTAGCTGAACCTATTCAAATTTAAACAAAACAAACAGCTATAGGGGGGCAAATATAACAAAGTTCAAGAGAGGTTTGCTTCCCTTTTGTATGTATGTACATACAATAATTTCCCCTTAGGAAAGTACTGACCATCTGTTGAATTCCATATGAGAAGATTCACTTACATTGTGTAAGTAAAGCTGTAAAACAGGGTCAGGAATCTCCTCTATAATACAAAAAATGTTCAATCATTGAAAATCACCCAGCGCTACTAAATATAGTAACTGATTCAGTAGTAACCACTTCAGACATGGCCAGTTTAAACACTTCCATTTCGACTACTGAAGTGCTACACGTGAGTTACTCTGTTCTTACTTCCCAGGCCACCAGAGCTTACACAAATTTCATAAACAGTGAGACTGGAATTGTGAGGTCTCATTTTTGAAGGTGGCTTTGCTGCATGGTGATTGGATATGTTAAAGGTTTCATGCTGTGAGTCACATTGTGAGTGCATTTCAGCATGGGGCTTTGTGAATGTGTTGAATGATTGTGACATCTAAGGTCTGCAACGCAGCAGTGCTGAATGCTCCACTGCTAAGCTTTATATTGTTTCAACCATTTACTAGGCTGGAATCCATGTCCAAGTGCTGCCGACTGGCAGCTGGTGAGCTTCTTGTATCTCCTGAACAATGCATGTATGTGGTACTTGTATAGCACAAACCTTGCTTAAAGACAGCAGAGAGCTGTCCACAGTAATATGCAAGTATACCAGTAGCTGGATTCTCTGAGCAAAAGTGTACTGGTGCTACATTCTGATGCAATGGTATTTAAACGGTTGCATCTTTAATTCTTTCCTAAACTGAAACAGTGTTGATGTGGTGCAAATAGATATGGGAATGCTGTTCAAGATCCTGAGTGCATAGATAGAAAAGTCCTGATGCCTTGTTTTTATTTTTTACGCTACTTAGTCTTCATGCTGATGGAGCGTTGGTTGCAGGTGTACTGAATGTCAACAGAAATGGTGAGTTTCACTGCAAGGTAAGCAAGCCTGCTGCTCATGATGTCTTTGTAAATGGTGCAGCCTATATTTGAATATGGCATGGGCTGACAAGGATAGTCAATGATTATTCATCAGGAATGGGGAGTCATGTAATAAGATTTCTTCAAGACCTGGATTAGAAGGAGGCAGTTTGGAATGCCACAGAGCAGGGCATTACCACTCTCAAGATGTATAAAGGCTTGAACAGACGTTCTCATGTCACTTTCTTGGAGAAAGGGTCGGTTTCATTTTCTTTAGAAGAGAGAGCTAGTGCCAGATTGTGTTTGTTTTCCTGGCAATGTGTTCCTTGAGTGTGAGGTTGGTGTCCAGGATGAATCCAAGTGTTGTATTTGGCCAAAAGTTGGGGTCCGAAGCTGTCCTGATTTTTTGTCTTTGAGCTAGATTTATACTATTTCTTGGTTGTTGTTCTTAGCATCTGATGGAAATTATTTCTTGGTTGGGTGAAATACAGATAGGCACTGGGCATCCAGGCATGGATTAAGTGCAGATATTATTTACAGCATTAGATATTTCCAGTTGATAAACTTTAAAGAAGAGTTGTGCATCGTAAGAAATTGGGTTACTTCTTGATGGGGGGAAACCCTACTCAAGCAGCAACTATAATTCTCTGCCAGAGTGAAGTCACAAGCAAACTTTAAATTAACCTGTGCCCATCAGTCTAGTAGCTTGGCACAGAGCTGTCAGGTTTAACTCAGAGACAATGGGTAACGTATTTGTGCAACACTTCAGAAAGTAATATAATAAAAACACACCACAAACGCAATCCCACACCAAATTAGAAACACAGAGTAGATATTAATAAATAAAGCCAGGCAAACATGACAAAAATTCAATTAGTAACTCTGGACATATGGAGTTTTAAACATTTAAACGTAAATAGTGCCAAAAAGCAGAAAACACCAACTGTGGATGTTTGTCAGCACTAGACTTGGACAAAGCCACAAGGTCAGGCCAACAAATATGGAGCCCGGGTCAGCTACAGAGACCCACTTGGGCCCACTGAACAAGAACACCTTAAATCCTGGCTGTGGAGTGTTGAATGATCCCATGTTGAGGATGTGTTGTTCAGCAGAGGTGATTTTTGAGTCCTGGGTCCCAGATGCGTCACACAGTGTCTGGTTCCGGAGTGCTGCTGGGTTGCTATGCAAGGTCCTGGGTTCAGGAAGGCTTGCAATTCAAACTCCTGCACCGAGGATGTGCCGCACACTAGCTACTTCTGTAGAAGCTGTGGGGTGTGCATGGCAAAGGCCTACTTCATCGTTGAGGCTGCCATGGACGAGGGGCTTGCGATGCAAAATCCTGCATCGAAGATGCGTCACGCAGCATCAGTTCTGATGTGGCTCTGGACTGTAATGTGAAGTCCTGATGCCAGGAAAGCAGAGGTGATGAGTTGGTTCTGCTTGGGGCTGCACTGTGCAGCAGAAAAGATGTGTCAGTTCTGCTGAATCCACAGATGAGCTGGCAGATCACCTTTAGGCCCACTTCCAAGAGTCCAGAACTGGGATGGCACCACTTGGCAAGATAGGACTCACAGCTGCAGAGTCTAGATGTGGTTACAAGAGACTAGCCCTTAGAGCCACTCTGGTGGTCCTGGATATTGGTTGCAGCTCCAGTTGCTCTCACCCAGGCAAGCGAGCAGAAGGTCAGCAGAGCAGGCAACAGTTCTTCAGGCCAGCATTAGAGCAGAGTAGCAGTCTCTCTAGCAGCACAGCAGTCCTTCTTCCTGGCAGAGTCTTCCATAGATCATGAAATGTACTGAAGAGTAAGGGGGTGATTCTGACATCGGCTGGCGGCGGGCGCCGCCCGCCAAACGGGAACCGCCAGAATACCGCTGCGCGCTCAAAAGACCGCTGCGGTTATTCTGAGTTTCCCGCTGGGGGGGCGGGCGACCGCCAGAAGGCCGCCTGCCCGCCCAGTGGGAAACCCCTTCCCACGAGGATGCCGGCTCCGAATGGAGCCGGCGGAGTGGGAAGGGTGCGACGGGTGCAGTTGCACCCGTCGCGATTTTCAGTGTCTGCTATGCAGACACTGAAAATCTTAGTGGGGCCCTGTTAGGGGGCCCCACGACACCCGTTACCGCCAGCCAGGCTCTGGCGGTCAAAACCGCCAGAACCAGGCTGGCGGTAAGGGGGTCGGAATCCCCATGGCGGCGCTGCCTGCAGCGCCGCCATGGAGGATTCCTCAGGGCAGCGGGAAACCAGCGGGACACCGCCGGTTTTCCGTTTCTGACCGCGGCTGTACCGCCGCGGTCAGAATGCCCTGGGATGCACCGCCAGCCTGTTGGCGGTGCATCCGCGGTCGTTGGCCCTGGCGGTAGTCTACCGCCAGGGTCAGAATGACCCCCTTAGTGTCTAAGGTCCAATATTTATACCAGGTGCATCCTTCGAAGTCGGAGAAACTTCTAGAGGTTTCCCTTTGAAGTGCACAGGTTTCCTGCCTCCCCTGCCCCGTCTCCAGACTACCTACAGTGGGGTGTGCAGCGCTTTGTGTGGAGGCTGGGCACAGTCTATTCAGGTGAAAGTAGGGCTGTGCCCAGCTCTCACTTTCCATCCTGCCAGCAAAAGCTCATCCTGGTACACCTAAGCCCTGTATATGTGTGGCTGTATAGGTGGAATACAAAAGGTTAACTGTCACCTACACCCAGCCATGTGATGCGGAAACAGGCTGCAGGCACTAAGTGGTTGAGGGAGAAAAATGTCAACTTTCAAAAAGTGGTGTTTTCAAAATTGTAATCACCAAAAGAGAGGATTTTTCATTACAATTCCAAAGATACCAAACATGAATTAGTTACCTGTTCCCAGTGAAAAGGGAATTTAAGATTTTTTCTCTACCAAGACATGTAAAAACTATAAGTATGTGTCCTACCTTTTAAATATACTGCACCTTGCCCTGTGGGCTGCTTAGGAGCCTACCCTATGGGTGGCTTATCTGTATTAAAGAGGCAGGTTTGAGCTGGCAAACAGTTTATTTTGCCAGGTATAAATGGAAGGTAAGAACTACTGCACACACACAGTAATGGAAGGCCTGACATATGTTTAAAAGGCTACTTAAGTAGGTGGCACAATCAGTGCTGCAGGTCCACTAGTAGCACTTAATGTACAGGCCCAGGGCACATTTTGTACCACTTTCTTAGGGAATTACAAGCAAAATAAATATACCAATTGGTTGGGAAACAAGTTTACCATGTTTAAAGGAAAAAGCACAAACACTTAAAGTGCAGAGAGTCCTAAGGCCAACAAATTCAACAAAAAGTGGAAGTTAAAGGCAAAATGTTTGGGGGTCCCCCTGTAGAGAGAGACTGATCCAATGTGTATCATTGGCTTAATGGTGATTGTTGATGCTTTTGTGAGTGAGTGGGGGCTCCATGCACAAGAGGAAGATGACATAGGGCATGGAAGCTTGGTTCACTCTGCAGGTGATAGATATATTTTTGGATCTGGAGGTGCTCATGTGAAAAGGTTGGTGTTGGCTTGAAAGGCAAGAAGAAAACCAGTGAAGGATAATGCCAGTGAATCCCATTTAAGACTCTAAGGTATTGACGAGGGTGGGATGATCAACTGTGTGGAAAGCTGCTAAGAGGTTCAGGAATATCAGGAGGCAGGTGTCATCTTCAGCTGTGGACCAGAGGACTATCTATTGGAGCCCTCTTCTCGGATCACTTACTACATTGTTTCAAGGAAAAAGGTACAAATAACTTGCAACGCCAACTGAGGGGAAACTCGTCTTGCATCACCTCTGTTATGTGTACATCCTGTTTCTCACCTCAAACAATGGTCAAACTGAGGGTGTGGCTGGTAGCAAGTCAATCCTAGGAATATACTGCAGAAGTATGAACTACTCAAGAAGAGTGCCTAGACGACATCGCCAGGAGCTCCAAATATGGTGTCAGTATTTGAGCAATTAACATGATTGTCAACTGCAAAAGTTTGACGACCTGCACAGTCGGTGAACTGCGGAACTTACTCGGAAATGCTACACTGCCGTTCTTCTGAAGCACACTTAGGATGAATATTTTTGGAAATGCTTCTGAATGCCTAATAGACCTCTTTCTCAGTGGAGTAGTGAACCCCCTGCTTTGGTAGCTTTAGTGGGGGTGTCACTGGGCCCCATTGGCTGCTGAACTCACTCCGTCTAAAACATTCATTAGTTATGGGCCTCATGGGTCTGCATGTTTGCAGGCACCCTTTGAAAATAGTATGACAGAGGGCTGTGTGATTGGGCTGACAGGCACAGTGTAGAAAGCAAAAAAGAAATTATACAAATAGGGGAACAGAGAGAGAGGAAATTGAAAGTGTGAGAGAAATGTACAAAATAATGTAGAAGTAAGGAAGGGGAGAAGAAAGATGAGTAGATACAAAGGGAAAATAAAGAAAGGGGGAAGGGTGAACGAAATTAAGAATACATGATGGGAAGAAAGAAGAGAAGGTGAAAGGTAGGATGAGCATGTGAAAGGAAGGAAGGGTGAATGAATTGATGTTAGGAGGAACGGATGTACAAAATGCGAGGGTAAAACAATAAATGGAAGGGTAATAGGTGAAATATATGAAAGGTGAAAGCATGGACTGTAGAGTGAAACTATCAATAAGTGAAGGTCTGAGTGAATGTAAGTAAGAACAGGCACGTGACATGAGAAAGGAAGAGACAAAGGTTTGATGGGTGGAAAGATGGACAGATACAGGTATATATTGTTAGGTGCAGGAATTAATGTTTATATGTAACAGTGAAAGTATGGATGGATTGACGAGAGTATAGTTGGATGTGTGAGTGGGTGGAACGATGAAAAGAAGAACAAGTTGACGAGTGGATACACAGTAAGGGGGGAGGATGTATATATAAGATGTTTGAAAGGAGGAAGAAAGTGTCACTAGTACTTATCTAAGGAGGGTCGGGTTTGGTGGCTTTGCAAGCTCACTGTGAGCTAAGGTATGGCTTGAAGTGGGGATTATTTTAATTTTTTAACTTCTTTCTCTTTCTGTCAAATTCATGTGGAAAAATATACATCACATAACTTATTTACCACGGTAAATTCTATCCAACAACTCTATTAGAAACGTATGTTGCATCGTTGTCGGTGTTCGTTATGTGATGCGTTTATATAGGTGTTCTGGGCAAGACCTGCCAGTCATACATGTCCAGGAGAGGTTTTCAATGTTATATAAACAGATGAATACATGTAAACTTGTAGGCGGAAATGGTGGACTTGTAGTGCAATATTCCACAAGGGTGATTTGGATATTCATTTCTTCGTTAAACACTGTGTGAAGCACAGAAGATGAAGCCATCTGTAATTGCTTCTTTCGAAAGCAATAATCAAACCATGGTACAGTTGTGTTCCATTCTCGTGGCATTTAATGTATATCATCGGACTGCAGAAACCTAACACTTCACATCTTGCAGCAAAGAATAACATTTTAGATTTAAATTGCTATCTGTATGAAGCACCCTATGGCCAGTGATTCGATTTCCACCTAAACGTGACTGCGGCTCAGGAAATGTGTAGGAATATCCACTTGCTATTAGGATTCTCAGCTGCTACTCGGCACAGCTGGTGCAAGACAAAGTAGCCGCACAACCCTCAATGTGAGACACTAAATTGTGGGTAGCAACTACATGATTATAATAAATTACAGCATAACCTCAAGAGTGCCCTCTTTGTAAAAGAAAACAAAGACTGCATGCTGACCCCACAACATGAAAGAAACTGACATCTGAAAGAGCTTACTGTAGGAGCACTTGTTGAAAGAAATTCAGAGGGAAGGAGCCAGCGAGACTGGAAAGACTCGGATCCAATCTCTTTCTCATGGAGGACATCTGCGCTTTTTCTCAGTCTAAATTTGGTCTCATTTCCCGCGTTTCACCCGGGCGGTGGCAAGACTTGTTCATATCAGAGGAGCTTCCAAACAAGAATATTTTTCATTTAAATGATACACTAACAATTAGTTCTATAGAATTGTTTGTTTGTTAAAATGCTAGCTGAATGCCAATTCGTTTTTATGTCGCAGAAATAATTTGTAATTATTAGGCAGTTATATCGCATGTATATGATAAAGACCAAATCATGTTCAGGAATAAAGAGAATTCATGTTAACATAATGGCCCTCATTCTGACCTTGGCGGTCTTTTCGCGAGACCGCCGAGTTACCGCCGCGGTGAAGACCGCCGACCGCGGCGGTATGCCGCTGTGCGTATTCTGACCGCTGGGAGCGTTCCGCCGGAAAACCGCCAGCAGCCACACTGGCGGTCGGCGGGAAAGTGGAGACTGGTCAACCTCCACCGCCACGCCAGCAGAACACCGCCCACAGAATTACGACCCACATTTCTGTGTGGCGGTCTTCTGTTGGCGGTCTTCTGTTGGCGGTCACCTCCCCATGGCTCCTGTCACCTCCCGGAGGACCAACGCACAAGGTAAGTTGATCGTCCGTGAGGGGAGGGGGTGGGGGGGTGTTGTGTGATGTGTGCGTGCATGGGGGTGTGCGTGTGAGTGTGTAGAGGGGGTGTGTGAGTGCGTGCATGCGGGCGGGGAGTGCTGCTGTGCCTATGGGCAATGTGTGTAGTTCGGCGGGTGCGCATGTCGGCATGTATGTGTGCGGGTATGTGTCCCCGTTGTGTATGTGTGTGTGTAGGGGGTGTGTATATGTGCATGTTGGGGGTGTGTGCATGTCGGGGTGCGTGTATGTGCATGTCGGGGTGGGGTGGGGAGGGGGTTCGTACCACCTCTGGGGGTGGCAGGGGGGTGGAGGGTGTGGGGGGAGGACTCGGGGGGGTAGTGGGGGGTGGGGGAGACCCCTATCAGTGCCAGGGAAGGAATTCCCTGGCCCCGATAGTGCCTACCGCCATGGTTCGCATGGCGGGTCCCGAACGCCAGAAACCGCGGCGGTAAGCAGGGTCATGATACCGTTGGCGGTCTTGGGTCGACCGCCGGACCGGAGTGCGCAGACTCCAGCCCCTCGGTCATGACCGCCGTGGCTGTCGGAGTGGGGAAGTGGCGGTCGGTCGCGGCGGTGACCGCCGCGGTCAGAATGCCATTTTTAATACCGCCGGTCTGTTCGCGGTCCGACCGCCGCCTCTCCGCCGACCGCCAAGGTCAGAATGAGGGCCAATGTGTTATAGGATTGATCTTGACGAATTAACAAAATAAATGCGAGGATCGGGATATGGATGTTTTTTTCCCTGAAGGACTGTCCTCAAAATATGTCTTTGAGGGATCTTTAGACATTACAGTTGAGCTCATCACTTATGGACAAGTCAAATCGAACCTGATTTTCGTAATGATAAGGTTAATTGTGTGTACTAGGACTGCTGTGAGCATTATGGCCCTCATTCTCACCTTGGCGGTCGGCGGAGAGGCGGCGGTCGGACCGCGAACAGACCGGCGGTATTAAAAATGGCATTCTGACCGCGGCGGTCACCGCCGCGACCGACCGCCACTTCCCCACTCCGACAGCCACGGCGGTCATGAACGAGGGGCTGGAGTCTGCGCACTCCGGTCCGGCGGTCGACCCAAGACCGCCAACGGTATCATGACCCTGCTTACCGCCGCGGTTTCTGGCGTTCGGGACCCGCCATGCGAACCATGGCGGTAGGCACTATCGGGGCCAGGGAATTCCTTCCCTGGCACTGATAGGGGTCTCCCCCACCCCCCACTACCCCCCCGAGTCCTCCCCCCACACCCTCCACCCCCCTGCCACCCCCCAGAGGTGGTACGAACCCCCTCCCCACCCCACCCCGACATGCACATACACGCACCCCGACATGCACACACCCCCAACATGCACATATACACACCCCCTACACACACACATACACAACGGGGACACATACCCGCACACATACATGCCGACATGCGCACCCGCCGAACTACACACATTGCCCATAGGCACAGCAGCACTCCCCGCCCGCATGCACGCACTCACACACCCCCTCTACACACTCACACGCACACCCCCATGCACGCACACATCACACAACACCCCCCCACCCCCTCCCCTCACGGACGATCAACTTACCTTGTGCGTTGGTCCTCCGGGAGGTGACAGGAGCCATGGGGAGGTGACCGCCAACAGAAGACCGCCACACAGAAATGTGGGTCGTAATTCTGTGGGCGGTGTTCTGCTGGCGTGGCGGTGGAGGTTGACCAGTCTCCACTTTCCCGCCGACCGCCAGTGTGGCTGCTGGCGGTTTTCCGGCGGAACGCTCCCAGCGGTCAGAATGCGCACAGCGGCATACCGCCGCGGTCGGCGGTCTTCACCGCGGCGGTAACTCGGCGGTCTCGCGAAAAGACCGCCAAGGTCAGAATGAGGGCCTATGTATTGTTGTTACGCCATTAACCACTCATCCGTGTCTGTGCTGATTAAACTGCCAATTATTTAACTTGCTCCTCCTACGAGCAAAAGACACTCGTTTAAAAACAATCGTAGCACTGGCTGCACTTGAATTAATCACCGAATATTACTAAAAATCTGATTAACTAGACCTAACGGACGAATACCGTCAGACACTTGAGCTAAACTGTTGCAGGTTTGTCAGGAAAAGTGACCCATCAGCTGAAGTTTGATATAACCTCGACCATTCTTGAGGAGCTGGTGATACCTGTCTGACCCAATGATTGCTGAGGGGTGATAGCGCGTCCAGTCTTTATAAATTACTTATACTCGGACACGCCGGACGTCGGTGAACCTTTTAACCAAGTTGGGTTCTCCTCATCCAAGAATAGTCAGATCACTCAAATTAATATTCAATAACCATTTATAATCGATAACCAATACTCAATTAGTAATCAAACAACAATCAAGAATCAATAGTAATCAGTATTGACACACCATGAACTTTCAGTCATGAATAACCACACCAGTTTATTAAAAGTTAATGAGTTAATTTCCCTATATTAACAAAGCTAGCACAATATAGGTGAGTCTCAAAATCAAATGATATACGTAAACGAACATTACTAGCTGTCCATAGCGTCAGAAGAAACGCAATCTACGCAAAATCTGGATTATAATGCACTCGGTTATAGCAATGCAAATTACTAATATAAGCAACTGAATTTGACTAATTGCATACATCGGTCAGCATAACAAGATTTCAATTTAGCATGGTGCATCAAGTTAATACCTCCACTAACCTCTAATTAGCATTGGCATGTGGGGCTTCATGCAAAACACATTTAGTCAACATAAATTTAGAAAACTTCTAGCTTGGGCCCTGTCAAAATAAGCAATTGGTACCTAAGAAGGAAAACACAATGCATTATACAATTATCCTTTCATATTTACCAAATACAATCAGCATTCAAGGAAAAAAATCTTCGTCCTTCAGGTACCGGTTCGATCAGCATGGGGCAGATTTCAAAGGGGCAAAGTTAAAGCAAGTTTCCTTGCTGCAGCAAGGCAATTGGGGCAAAAGTTATCACATGGGCAAGACGGGGTAAAGTTAAAGTTAAAGTCTCTAGGGTGAGAATTCTTAAAGTCTCTTTCTCTGCGACAGAGAAAAGGCATCAAAGTGTCATTTAAAATGGCGTCTTGAATCAGGCTTCAAAATGGCATCAAGGAAAAATGGCTGACTTCTCTTTGTCCGGTGGGTTTAAGTAAGAAATATTCCAAATTCTTCAGGGTCTTCCATTGGAGGGTTCCTAGGGTGGCTTCCTTTTGACCAATGAATAGTGACTTTCTCTTAGTACTCATTTATGCATAAGGTGTCCTTGGAGCCTTGGAACACAAGTTGCAACAAAGTTTGCCAATTATTTCTATATCAGAGTCTTTATTGTCTGCACCTGCAGAAACTGACCTTGCTTCAAAGGGGATGAAACTAGCCTAGCACGAAACCTTGAGATAAGTGTATTAGTAATTTCTACTGGAAAAATACAACCTTAAAGTAAAATACGTTTTTGTTAATACAAGTGAAAACCACGCAGTTAGATTTGAGACCAGGCAAACTAGGCCAAAGCCAAGGCTAAATTTAAGCTAAGCATAAAACAGTTTCAACAAGAAAATCATAGAATACATTTGCAATTATGACGGATTACTACATTTATCGATTCTTCATGATTAATTAAGCTCGTTTATAATAATGGCGAACTACCTCGTGGGCACATTTTCCCACATACATTATTTTTCTTTACTAAAATCACACTACCTTATACGATTTTGTTACATGATATATAAATATTTGTTAGTCTTTCTTTTTCTGCTTCATCAATTCCTCCTCTGATGACTAATTATGTCATCACATCAAATCTCCCATCACAAATTTTATTTCATTAAAATTCTGTTTTAGTAATTTGGCACTTCAGTCAATTCCCTCTTCCCTTTGTTCCCTTTGATTTTTCTCTGTATATTTCTACTATTTTATTTTGTTCCTTCTCTTCTCTTCTCCTCTTGCTTCTTGATTTCAGTATTTTAATAGCTTTCCATATTCCCCAAATACCTAATAAGCAAATTAATATTATTAATATTCCTTTTACTATTTTCAGTAATATTCCATTCCAAATGTTGCTGAGCCAATTTCCCACAGAAGCAAATCCTTTTCCAACCTTTTCCCAAATTCCTGGTTCCTTCAATTCATTCAAATCTGCACTCTCGTTAGTTAAATTTGTAAGCATTTTCCTAATTTGCCAACTGTTGTCCAGAATATAAGAACAACAGTGACGTGCTCTAAGCATTTTGCAAACGCCTCCATTCTTTGCTAAAAGAATGTCTAAAGCAAGCCGGTTTTGAAGAGTCATAGCTCTTTCTGCAGCAAGTTCAGCATCAATCAGGATTATGGCTCCTGGGAATTTTGTCAGCATGTTATTCACAATAGTAGACAACTTTCGTATTTTGATTGAATTCAATATGACTCCTACTGAAGGAATCATCGCTCCAAATATATCTCCTACCACACCAGAAGCTGTCTCCCTTTTCTGAATGCGATGTGATTCAGATAGCTTTGGAAACTTCTTTAAGTCATCCAGTTGATAAATCTTTGGAAATACTATTCCCAAATAACACATCCCATACCATCCTTTAGGAAGACGATAATAGGCGTTAAGTCCACAAATATAATATACCCCTGGAATAACTGGGTCTTGTCCATTTAGCATGAACGTCCACTTAGCCTGAAACGAAAATGTATGTTTACATTCACTCGTTCCCACAAAGATTGTGTCATAATATGATTTAGGTCTATATACACAAAGTTTCCCTATATGTAATGCATCTAAAGCTAATTTCACTGGTGTCTTTATTGCGGCGAAGGCATAGTTATCTACAGACGTTCTTTTGTGTAATTCCCTTTCTAGTTTTTCCTTTACCATTTTCCTTCTATCTTCAGTGTGATCTAAATAACTCTTTTCTACGGGTGAAAGTAAGCATGTAAGGTTGTCTCTATGAGCGTGGACTACAGAAAAAGGCAATAGTGGTTCAAAGAAACCTCTAACTAATTTTATATAATAATCTCTTGCTGTTTTACTCAAATATTCAATTATGGGGATATATGGAAATACGACGTCCTGATTGGAATAAAAGTATTGAATATACTCCTGGTTATAGAATCTGGTTAGTAACAAACTACATGAAATTCCATACGTAAGAGGCATGCTATGATATGTCACTCCTTCTATTACTGAGGTAGGTATTTGTGTGCACACATAACAATCTTTTGCATCCATTGTCTCAACATACTCATTTAGTAAGCGATAAAAGACGTTAGAGGAGAGATCTTTCTTGTTGTGTAAATATTTCTCGTCTTGTTCGAGTTTCTGCAAAGGAGTTAATTCAGTAGGAGTTTTAGAAGTAGAAGCATCATTCGCGTCCCTTTCATTCTTTCCTTGCATTCCGAAAACTATTGCTATAATTATTAGTACACATGCAGTTATTAGACCTATACACATGTATTTACAACATTTCATTTTATGTCCTTTTGTAGTACTGCCTGGCATGATCTATATAGAATCAGAAAGTTGAAGACACCTTATCAAATCAGATTAGCAGATATATATATATATATATATATATATATATATATATATATTTAAAGCTGAACGAGTTCAATGTTCACATGGTTTTCTTTAGCAGCTTAGTCTCTTATCGGTTTAGCAGCTTTGTCTCAAAATTGGTTTCAAAGTCAATCAAGTTATCAATGTCTTATCCGGTTCAAAAGTCAATCAGGTTGTCAATGTCTTTATCGGTAATGTTGATAGAATTTCACTTTTCAAGTACCAAAGTGTTGTTCTGCTTCTTCGTTTTCAAGACTAAGAGATAGAAATTTGTCTGACCAATCGTTAGTGGTTGTGTATGCCCACTCTGGACCAGAATATCTTCTGCTCTGTATTCTTTTCCTTTTCAATTTTGCATCTCCTTTTGATTCTCCCTCGCTTATGTCTTGTTCTTTGGCTGTGTCTTTTTCTTCATTCGATGTTGTTATTGCGATAGACACCTCCTTTCTTTTCTCCTTCAATTTTGTCCCTTCATTCTCTTTTAATATTTCTTTAGTCTTTGATTTCACTGTCGATATGCTTTGTCTTCGTTTCGTGCTGCTTTCACCTGATGGACCTGCAACCGGTTCTGGAAGAATTTGAACGATTTCACTCTGTTCTGTCTTGTCTCCTTCCCCTAGGAGGTCAATCAGGTTTTCTCTTTCTTTTCCTGTATCGTCTGCTTCTGGGAAAGCCCTCCTCCTATTACGCTCTCCTGCTTCTTCACCTGTGACAGGATCTTTGTCACCTTCAGGATCTTTGTCGCTTCCTGAGGCTTCTTCTCTGTTGTCCTCAAACGGATCGACTGCGTCTTCCTCAGAAAATATCTCTTCTGTCTCGATTTCTGCTTGTTCGCTTTCAGGCTCTCTTTGTTCTGTCTCAGTGCCTGGTACTTTCCTATCAGTTGCTGGTTACTTCAGCGCTTCAATTTCCTCTTCTGTGGGACACGTCACCCTTTTCGTGTGACTGGCGTGAATCCAGTTGGGAACTCCTGCACACTTCACACCGGTGGTAGTTGTCAGAATCACTTGAAAAGGTCCTTTCCAATGGGGTTCCAGATACGACTTCCTCACGTGTTTCTTTATCACGACCCAGTCACCTGCTTTCAGGGCGTGTCCTGGACCTTGGATCGGTGGCAAGGTGGTTGCCTCCACCTGGTGAGAAAAAGAGCGGACCACATCAGCCAGACCTTTGCAGTAGTCCAATACCATATCATCGGTAATATTTACAAGAGCATTTGCAGGAACTGCTGGAAGTCTCATGGCTCTGCCCATGAGAATTTCTTGCGGTGATAGTCCAGTTTTTCTATCAGGTGTGTTTCTCATTGACATTAACACCAAAGGCAGCGCGTCAGGCCATTTCAAGTTTGTGGATGCGCATATTTTTGCCATCCTCAATTTCAATGTGCCATTCATTTGCTCCACTAGTCCTGATGCTTCAGGGCGGTAGCTACAATACAATTTTTGTTCAATGTTCAGTGCTGCACACAATAATTTGATTACTTCGTTATTGAAGTGACTTCCCCTATCTGATTCTAAAGAGACTGGTATTAGTTCCCTCAAGAGTAGTTTTCCGACTGTTAGACTGTCATTTCTGCGTGTAGGGTATGCTTCAATCCAGTGACTAAAAATACACACAATCACCAACACATACTTCAAGCCTCCATGCTTAGGCATCTCAATGAAATCCATTTGCATCCTGCTAAATGGCCCACCTGCTCTTCCAATGTGGCTCAAATCTACTACTGTCCCCTTCACTGCGTTCATTTGTTGGCAAATGACACAACAATGGCAAACTGCTTCAGCAACGTGACGGAATTTGGGATTAAACCAATCAATTTTGAATAATCTAATCATGGCATCCCTTCCAAGGTGGGCTTATCCATGATACAACCTGGCTAATTGCGTCAAAAGACTGTCTGGCAGAACCAATCTCCCTTCACTTGAAACCCACAATTCATCTGGTTTCTTTATGCATTGTAGTTTGCTCCATGAGAGTTTCTCATCCTTACTGACCTTATTTTGTAGGAATTTCAACTCTTCTATTGTGTCTATGACTTTTAGAGCAAAGGTTTCACTTGGTTCAAGTTCTGGCTCATTTAACAAGTTCCATTCGTCTCTGAGCAATATACAGTTCAATGCGCAAAACCTTGCGACTTGATCTGCATATCCATTTCCCAAAGAAACAAAGTCTTGTGATTTCGAGTGTGCACTGCATTTTACCACTGCTACTTCTCCTGGCAACTGGATGGCATGTAACAATTCTCTTATTCTTTCACCATTTTTCACTGGTGATCCTGAAGACGTCATGAAGACTCTGTGACCACAATTGTCCAAAATCATGCACTATTCCAAATCCGTACTGACTGTCAGTGTAAATGGTGACTTTTATTAATGCGGATAGTTGGCAAGCTCTAGTAAGGGCTACTAGTTCCGCTACCTGTGCAGAGTAAACTCCCTGAAGCCAAGATGCTTCCAGAGCACCTGTTATTGTACATACAGCATATCGTGCTTTTAATATTCCTAGTGCATCTCTTAAACAAGAACCATCAACAAAAATAATTTGATCATTTTCTTCCAATCGGGTGTCTTTGATATCAGGTCTTGGTTTAGTGCAAAATTCAGTCACCTGAAGACAGTCGTGCTCGATGTCTTCGGCGTTCTCAATTTCAACATTTTCACTGGGGAACAAAGTTGCTGGATTCAACGTAGTGCACCTTTTCAGCTGCACATTGGGTGATCCCAAAATTATTGTCTCGTACCTTGTAAGCCTAGCACCGGTCATGTGCTATGTTCGGGAACGTGTCAAAAGTATTTCGACTGAGTGAGGGACCATAACTGTTAAAGGATGTCCCATCACTATTCCTTCACTCTGATTTAGGCTTATACCAACTGCTGCTACAGCACGCAAGCATCCTGGTAAGGCTGCTGCGACTGGATCCAAAGTAGCAGAAAAATATGCTACTGGTCTGTTTACGCCACCATGGGCTTGAGTCAAGACAGACAAGGAACATGCATCACGTTCATGACAAAACAATGTGAACGGCTTCGTATAATCAGGCATACCTAAAGCTGGAGCTCTGCACATGCATTCCTTTAATTCAATAAAAGCATCCATTTCAGCACTTTTCAACACTATTTCATCCAGCGCATCTTTCTGGGTCAGTTTCTGTAAAGGTTTGGCTAGAGTTGAGAAATTGGGAATCCATTGGCGACAATAGCTCACCATTCCCAAAAACTTTCTCACATCTCTCCTCGTTTTGAAGTAAACTTGTTATTCTTTCTTTCATGATTCTTCTCGACCCTTTCTCTATTTGGTGACCCAAATATTTCACTTTCTTCTGGCAGAACTGTAATTTTGAAGGAGACACTTTGAGGGTCATTCTGACCCTGGCGGGCGGCGGACGCCGCCCGCCTGGTGGGAACCGCCAAATGGCCGCTCCGCGGTCAGAAGACCGCGGAGGCCATTCTGACTTTCCCGCTGGGCCGGCGGGCGCCCACCAAGGGAGCGCCCACCGGCCCAGCGGGAAAGGCCCTGCAACACAGAGGCCGGCTCCAGGGTTGCGACGGGTGCAGCAATGCAGACAGTGAAAATCTCCCTGGGGCCCTGTTAGGGGTCCCCTGCACTGCCCATGCCAGTGGCATGGGCAGTGCAGGGGCCCCCTGGGGCACCACAACACTCGTTCCCGCCATCCTGTTCCTGGCGGTAACAACCGCCAGGAACAGGATGGCGGGAAGGGGGTCGGAATCTCCATGGCGGCGCTGCTTGCAGCGCCGCCATGGAGGTTCTGCCCAAGCAGGGGAAATCCGGCGGGAAACCGCCGGATTCCCTTTTCTGACCGTGGCTTTAACGCCGCGGTCAGAATGGGCAATGAAGCACCGCCAGCCTGTTGGCGGTGCTTCCGTTGCCCCCGGCCCTGGCGGTCTTGTACCGCCAGGGTCGGAATGAGGCCCTTTGTGTCCATTCCTTCCCAAAAGGTTCAATAAGGCAATAGTGTCAACCGTGCAGTCATTTTCTGTCTTGGATGCAATCAGTAAATCGCCAATATACTGTACTAAGGTTGATTCAAATGGTAATTCCAATGATTCCAAATCTTTCTTTAGAATCTGATTGAAAATTGATGGTGACTCCGAAAACCCTTGAGGAATTTCACACCAACTGTAGACACTGTCCAGGAATTTGAAGCAAAAGAGAAATTGGCTGTCCTCATGAAGAGGCACAGAAAAGAATGCCTGTGACAAGTCGATGACTGAGAACCACTCTGCATCACAGGGAATTTGAAACATTATCACAGCTGGATTTGGTACTACGGGACAACATTTGACTATTATGTCATTTATTTTTCTCAAATCTTGAACAATTCGGACCTTTCCACTTGGTTTTATTAGTCCCATGATTGGTGAATTACATGGACTACTTAGTACTTCTTTCAGTACTCCCTGTAACACAAACTCGTCAATGAGTTGGGCGACTTTCATGAGAGTGTCTTGCGACATATGGTATTGCAGAGTCTGAGGAAAATTTACATTGGGTTTTACAGTCACTTTCACTGGTTCTGCTCCTTTGACCAATCCTACTTCTTTCCCTGTCATATCCCACACTTCTTTTTCAACTGTTTCCTGTACCTCAGCAGGAATATCTGCTTCAGTGAGCATTGGATAAAGAGTAATCAGGGGATACTCTTCATCGACAGTTTCCACTTCGTCCCCTCCTAAACTGTCCTCTTCTTCCTCATCACTTTTCGTCTGAATTTTAAATCCATCATTTGAGCACATAATCGAGCATCCCAATTTGCACAATAAATCTCTCCCTAATAGGGATATCGGACTCGAGTCACACACCACAAATTTATGTGACCCTTGAAAGTTACCAATTCTAACTTGCACTGGATCTGTAATTGGGTTTGTCAGATACCTATTTGCTACTCCCAATACTTGAACTGTTCTCCCTGAAAGTGGCAAATTTGGTACTTCGATACTTCTGACTGTAAAGCGTGTAGCTCCTGTGTCAACCAAAAATGAAACGCTGTGACCCATAACTCTTCCTTTCACATACGGTCCCTTTTGATCAACTTCCAAAGATGCTGCAAGCATACAATTTCCCACCTCATCTGAACTTTCACTCTCTCATTCATTGTTTATTCCATTCTCACTGTGTACCGGGAATTGGTGTACTGTGTCACTTTGATTCATTCCTTGACCCGTGACCAGTTGAGGAAGCATTACTTGTTGCTGATTCATTGGTGCTAAGGGTATTTGCATTTGCTGATTAGGTACCATAGGAAACTGCTGTTGCATTGGCTGCAACTGTGCCATTTGTACACAGGGCATTTGCACCTGCTGTTGTTGTATGGGTTGTAAACCCTGCATCTGATTTACATTATTTTGGAAATTTGGATTTGGACCTCTCAATTTCTGTCCTCTCGTATTCTGAAATGAATTGACATCATTGTCTTGCTGACCTACACCTTCCTGCACCAACATTGGGCACTCCCGTTTCCAATGTCCGACGATTCCGCACATGTGACATGGCATCACCTTCTTCATTGCCTGTATACCATTTGGAATCACAACAGTATTTAAATCAGGACCATTATTCACAAAACCTCCTCGGCCTCTGCCTCTCATCTGTGGCTGAAACATAGCATTTCCATGCTGTTGCTGCTGAGGCAACTGCTGTTGGAACCCTTGCAAACCTGTCTGAGCTGCTCTAATCTGCATCACCATCACTTTTTCCTTCAACCTTTTCTGTTTTGTCTCAATCTCATTGTTAGAAATGGGGTTTCTGGTTGGCTAGGGTATGCACCTCAGCCAGGCAGAACTTACCCACTCTAGTCAGGGCAAGGGAGTTACACGTCCAAGATAAACCCTGCTCACCCCCTTGGTAGCTTGGCACGAGCAGGCAGGCTTAACCCGGAGGCAATGTGTAAAGCGTTTGCACAACACACACACACATGTGACGCAATATCCCCACCACAAAGGAAGCACAACACCAGATTATATGAAAATATACTGTATTGTACACAACGCAATTATCAGACCAAACATCACATATCAGTACTATCCTGCTACCTTAGCAGTTACACATTAGTTACTCTGCAACCTAGCAGTAGTCACACAAAACACACAGGTTACTCAGTATTCTGCAACATAAGCAGTAGTCAGGAAAACACGTTATTACATCACAGCACTTGTCATAGAATATCATAAAATGCCCATAGTAGGAACATTAGAAAACATATGGCAAGTTAGAAAAACATATTAGCAAGCATGTCCATAAAAGGAACATTTGCATACACATATGTAAAAACATCAAACGCAGGTAGGTAATATATGAATCAAACAAAAGTCTGTAGAAAGAACTTTGGATTGCAACTATATTGGTCCTTTAAACAGTACCTGGTTGGATAAAGGCACCTCCAGTTCCTAGAAGGTGAACAATGGGGCCCCCGGCGCTCCTATGCGCAAAACGGGGGCCTCCCTTATACTCTGGGGTCAGATGAGGGCGACATGCACCTTCTCTTTTATAGACAAGCCCCTCTGGGGACCGTGATTACTGGGGCCCCCCAGGGCCTCAACCGGCCCTCACGAGGGGGGCCAAAGCCAGCAAGAACAACTTAGGGCAGGAGGGGGGCACCACGCACCCCCTCCGGTTTAATGACAGGCCCCTCCCGGGACCCGCGATCTCTGAGGGCCCCCCCGGGCCTCCACTGGCCGTTCCACCAAGGGGGGGGCCCACAATAATGGCCATTTTACCGAACATCAGAAAAGGAGCGTCCTGCTCCTAACACAGAGGCCAGGGGGAAGGGGACACTCCCAGCGTCTTCCCCTGGTCCTGCCGTGAAGCCACAAGAAGATCGGACCCCTCCTGGGGCCCAAGCAGACACTCGCCTGCACCCGATGCGGTGCGCGAGTGTTCTTCCAGCTTCCTGGGCCGCTGCGGTGATCTTATTTAAAGGGGCACAATGCAGCCAGGAGCCTACGAGCTCCCAAGGCTCCATAAGCGTGCTGCAAACCACGGAGAAGCACCCCTCATGAAGAAATGGATGCAGGGGTCAGGGGCCACAGCACCCTGCCCCTGGGGAGCAGAATCTTAAGACAAGGTCCTCAGGTGGAGGGCCCAGCTACATGCCAGCACAAGGGAAAGGCAGCAAGTGGCAAGTCCTTCACAGTGACCAGGCAGGTCACAGGTCAGCACAGCAGCAGCAGTCCATGGCGGTTCCTGGTGAGTCCTTTCAGCCTTTGGTGTCCAGTTCCAAGATGATTCCAAGAGTCTCCAAATTGTGGGGAAAATTCCCCTGTGCTTATAGTCAGTTCTTACAGTGTTTTACAATGGTAGGGAGAGGAGGTTCCAGCCAGTTACAACTAGTTCTGGGAGTGCCCCCTCTCTCCTTTCAGCACAGGCTCCAAACATCAGCGGGGGGTTAACAACCCTATTGTGTGAGGCCAGGGCACAGCCTTTACAAATGTAGGTGAGCCCCGCCTCTCCCTTCTCTCAGCCCAGGAAGACTATTCAGTATGCAGATGCACCTCTGTGGTAAATTAAATATGCCAATTAGGTATAAGCCAATCATACCAACTTTAGATGGGAGAGCACCTGCACTTTAGCACTGGTCAGCATTGATTAAGTGCTCAGAGTCCTAGAGCCAACAGCGAGAGGTCAGAAGAAACAGGAGGAAGGAGGCAAAAAGACTGGGGATGACCCTGCGTAAGGCAAAAAGTCCAACACTCATCACTGCAGTATTTTGCATGGTTCAACACTTCATCGATCGATTTTGACTGCCAACAAATCAAATACATTTTAATCATCTGACTGATTTCGGGTCTCAATCCTTCCACAAATTTGAACACAAAATGGAGCTTGTCCTTTCCTCAATCGTTTCCGTGCCACTGTAATTTTTTAATGCTTTCAACAATCTCTCATAGTATGCATGTATTGACTCTTTAACTTCTTGTGCTGTTCTGTCAATTCTCTGTCAATCTACATTTTTCGACGCAACTTTTGTTTTCAGATGCTCAATCACCTTATGGTATAAACTCATTACCGTAGGCGATAGTGCACCTGTGTCCCTATCTCTTTCTGGTTCACTTGTTGGCCAACCTACAGCCCTTTTACAATCTTCCCACAGATCTGCTGGAACCACAATTTCGAATAAGGTATTCAGGTCTTCCCAAAGACATTTTGCGAGTTTCACAAATCTATCTGTTTGTTGATACCATTCTATTGGTTTCTCTCTTAATTTAGGGAAGTCATCCGTAAAGGATTGAATATCACACCTGTGCCATGGTACATGGACAAGCTTTCCCCCTGCTGTTTCTCTCATTGGTAACATGGTTATCAGATCATCATTCTGCTGCACTTTCTCATTCCGGTCTGGGGTACTTTCTTTCTTCTTGTCCTTCTTTTTAACCCACCTGCTCTCCCATTTGTCTAAACATCTCCAAACCTGCGCGCTTTACAGTATCTCTTTAAGGTGTGTTTTCATTCCTGCAGATCTCATGTGCTCAAAATCTTTTGTCTCAAAGTCTAAACTGTAACTTCTGCTCAAGTGTTTGATTTTACCTATGTCGACTTTGTTTCTGTCTGCAATTTCTTGTAACTTCTTATGTATGCTGCTTACTTCTCTTGTAATTCTAGGGCACATGTATCTCAGCTCTTCTTCTGTGTATGATTCTAACCTGTTCAGACCCATCGTTCCCTCTACTAGTTCGCCTGCTTCCATGCCCAATCTTATTCTATTCAAATATTCTTCTCCTTTCCCGCTGGGTGTACTTTGTGGACAGTTCTGGCTGTTCAACCATTGTGTTAACTGTTGTGCGTTCAGTCCCATTAATGCCGCATTTAGTCTATTGCTACTGATGGTTTCTGTAACATTTCTGTTTTTGAAGTTAGCGGTACTATTAGTGGTGGACCTGACCTTACCACAGTTGACTGAGCACAAGCTGGAATTGGACTAAATTCCAACAAAGACCCAGATCTATTTAGCAGTGTTCCTACCGGAGTCATTTCTTGAGTATTTTCTATGCATCTCCTTCCTGTCTCATTTTGTGTCATTACCCCTTGGTCACATACATTCGGCTTTGCCTGTATATACAATGGCACTGGCGGGCCTACAGTGATAGGCAAAGATATTGCATCCGGATTCTGTCTGTTCCCCGAATTCTGCGGCATGTTAATTCCCACATTATGGTTCATCATTGCTGGTATGTCTAACTGGTTTTCTGCTATTTGAATGTACTTCGGCACTTCTTGCATCTGCTTTTGAGGCATCAAAATTTGTGTTGATTCACCTTGAATCAATGTCGGTCTTTGGTAATTCTGTCCTCCCTGTGCCATTAAACTAGAAGTCATTTCCAGATTATGCTCATCACAATAGCGCCTCTGAACCTGTGGCTGATAATCATTGACAGGTTTCAATTTCGCCATGTCGGGATATATTCTCTGAACTTGTGGTATTTCTGGTGTAAAAGGCATATCAGGACTACCTTGCCTGTGCGATATTCTCAAATTCGGTGTTACATTACCCTGTATTGGTTCTGGAGGGGCAGTACTAGTGCTTGGGCCATTTTCGCTTTCCACATATGGTGGCGGGCGGTCATTTAGCAATTGCAGAATGAACTCCTCATCGTCTGATTCGTCTGACCTTTTCGAATTTCTATTGTTTTCTGTATCTGGACTGACTCCTATTTGTTTTGTAGGTAGCTTTCCTTCCTTCCGTCTCTGCTTCATCAGTAATTGCCGGAAACAATTTAATTCCCTGCAATATGTCTGATCTCCAAACCTTTTGAGTACTATCCCATCTAGCATCCGCTAGTGTCTTTTCCACTTTTCTCACTCTTGTCTCAAATTTCTTTTGTAGCTGTCTCCTAGCCATTTGCTCCCAAATTTCTAATGCTTCAAACTGTGCTGGTCTTGGAGGTACTTTCATGTCGTATAGCGCAAATCTTAAATTCTCCAAGACTCTTAGATTAAACGACCCATGGATAGCGAACGTACACTTCCATGCTTTTCTGTTAATTTACACCATTGCTTTAACCAAAGACATGGTGCGACACCCTTTTCTTCAATCACGATTTAAGCTGGTGTACCCTCAGGCAGTGTTTCTTCTCCTACATTTGCTTTAATATATACATCTCCCCTCAAGGCACTATTAAGTACTTTGAAAAATTTCATCTTTCCGTCTTTTATTTTCTTAAAATGTAATCAATAAGTGACTTTAATTCCCGGAATACTTTTCGCTTGCCTTTCCCTTCCAATTGCGCTTCACGGACTGTGTCCAATCCGTGCGCGACCCTTCTCACCAACCAACCTATCCCAGCGCGGCTCCTAGTGACGTCACCCCCACACACTGTGGCTGACAAAGTCTTGCGGCTTGTCCTCCTTCATTCAGCTTCACTCAAAACTAATTTCTGCAATATATTGCGAGCACTAACCAAAAAGAAGAAAACAAATCTGTCGGTTTACTACAGGAAGGGTAATACAATCGCTTCAGAAACCTTAGGGATTTTTCACTAGCCTCGGCAGTTATTCCATCTTTCTCGGTTTCCCACTTTCACAAGCAAAATTTGACCCGCAAACTTTACTCTCAATCGATCAATGAACTATTCTAGCGTGCCTTAGAATTCATCAAATCACAAAGTATAAAATTTTCTTTCATTCCTCAATTTTCATACTGACTCGTTGACCACACCCGATCAACTTATTAAACCGAACAGATTACAACATCAATCAAGTGTCTCATACACTTTTCAACATACTCCGGAGTCTCTTGACCTTGCAGGGCCAGTCTCAACATCAACAACCACGTGGACAATTTTTCTTCACAAAGCGCTACACACATGTGAAATTCGACGACTTCCCTACTCTCACACTTTGGAGTATCACTCCTCTAAAATTTTTGATTGGAGTTCATAACCCCCTAAAATCCTCACAAACTTTGCAATTCATCTGCGGCATGAGCTATGCAAGTGCAAAACCCTAACTTCACTCATACCGCCACTAGAAACGCCGAAAACATCCTCACACCTCCATTTCCTCCATTCGCAAGCTCTGAGATTCCGGGAAAGTCATTGGGGATTTAGGGCATCATTATCTCTCCAACTTGTTTTATCAAAGAAACTTTTAACTTGAATCCGTCTATTGTTCGGATGGGGTCCCAAAGGGCGAAACCATCAATCTCTGCTACCATCTACTGATAGCGCGTCCAGTCTTTATAAATTACTTATTCTCGGACACGCCGGAGGTCGGTGAACCTTTTAACCGAGTTGGGTTCTCCTCATCCAAGAATAGTCGGATCACTCAAATTAATAATCAATAACCATTTATAATCGATAACCAATACTCAATTAGTAATCAAACAACAACAATCAAGAATCAATAGTAATCAGTATTGACACACCATGACCTTTCAGTCATGAATAACCACACCAGTTTATTAAAAGTTAATGAGTTTATTTCCCTATATTAACAAAGCTAGCACAATATAGGTGAGTCTCAAAATCAAATGATATACGTATACAAACATTACTAGCTGTCCATAACGTCGGAAGAAAAGCAATCGACGCAAAATCTAGATTATAATGCACTCGGTTATAGCAATGCAAATCACTAATATGAGCAACTGAATTTGACTAATAGCATACATCGGTCAGCATAACAAGATTTCAATTTAGCATGGTGCATCAAGTGAATACCTCCACTAACCTCTAATTAGCATTGGCATGTGGGGCTTCATGCAAAACAAATTTAGTCAACATAAATTAAGAAAACTTCTAGCTTAGGCCCTGTCAAAATAAGCAGTTGGTTCCTAAGAAGGAAAACACAATGCATAATACAATGATCCTTTCATATTTACCAAATACAATCACCATTCAAGGAAGAAAATCTTGATCCTTCAGGTACCGGTTCGATCAGCATGGGGCAGATTTCAAAGGGGCAAAGTTAAAGCAAGTTTCCTTGCGGCAGCAAGGAAATTGGGGCAAAAGTTATCACATGGGCAATACGGGGTAAAGTTAAAGTTAAAGTCTCTAGGGTGAGAATTCTTAAAGTCTCTTTCTCTGCGACAGAGAAAAGGCATCAAAGTGTCATTTAAAATGGCATCTTGAATCAGGCTTCAAAATGGCATCAAGGAAAAATGGCTGACTTCTCTTTGTCCGGTGGGTTTAAGTAAGAAACATTCCAAATTCTTCAGGGTCTTCCATTGGAGGGTTCATAGGGTGGGTTCCTTTTGACCAATGAATAGTGTCTTTCTCTTAGTACTCATTTATGCATAAGGTGTCCTCGGAGCCTTGGAACACAAGTTGCAACAAAGTTTGCCAGTTATTTCTATATCAGAGTCTTTATTGTCTGCACCTGCAGAAACTGACCTTGCTTCAAAGGGGATGAAACTAGCCTAGCACGAAACCTTGAGATAAGTGTATTAGTCATTTCTACTGGAAAAATACAACCTTAAAGTAAAATACGTTTTTGTTAATACAAGTGAAAAACACGCAGTTAAATTTGAGACCAGGCAAACTAGGCCAAAGCCTCTGCTAAATTTAAGCTAAGCATAAAACAGTTTCAACAAGAAAATCATAGAATACATTTGCAATTATGACGGATTACTACATTTATCGATTCTTCATGATTGAGCTTGTTTATAATAATGGCGAACTACCTCGTAGGCACATTTTCCCACATACATTATTTTTCTTTACTAAAATCATACTACCTTATACGATTTTGTTACATGATATATAAATATTGGTTAGTCTTTCTTTTTCTGCTTCATCAGGGGTATTCACCACAGGAAGTAAACCGCAAATTGTGCACACCCTTATTTATTGCTCCCTTCTGATGAGTACCAAAAGTATGAAACATAAGGACGTAAAGATATATTCAGAATGGGCGGAACTTATAATGATCAGTGAATATTATGAAATCTCTGAGTAAACAGGCTGCCCTGCACTACATCTACCATCACATAGATGAAAAGTACTGTTGCCAGCTTGCCCATCAATCTGAAATGGATTAGCCACAAAACTGTGAAGTCCGGTTTAGCACCACATGATTGTTAGGGCCAGTGCATGTGTGCATATGTGTGCCTATCACTCACTGGAGTGACAGTGTCAATGCAAGTTTGCAGTGGTATGTCTGTTGGAGTGTCTACATGCCTGATGTGCAGCTCTATCATATAAAATGTCACACACTGTGATATGTTGTTCCCTCGTTTGTACAGTGATCAGACATTGGGCATATATCTCCCTTCCATGTTTTACAGGTGGACCGGCCCCCTATACCACTAGGGAAGTGGCTCGATTTGAGGATCCAGACATATCCAGTAAGTGTGAAAATGTCTGTCCAGTGTTGTGATTGCAGCTGTTGTGTGATTGACTCTTGTGTGTTGGACTCATTGCAAGATATGATGAGCTGGCACGTGATCTGATATGTGACTTGACAGGAGGTTGACATAGTGTTCCATGCAAGGGTAGACATTCACTGGCAGAGAGTCATATCTTGAGAGTCTAGTGCTGCGCAATAGGCAGGAGCAGGTGAACAAGGTGATTGGTAGCCACATGTAGGCCCAAATTTGAGTTGGAGGTGGTCCAGTGTCAGACTATTGTCAGCTGTCGAGATGGGCCCCTCAGCTGAAAAGCAGGATGTCTGCAGGGGCGATGGTATGCCCCCGACCTCCTGGAACACCTCTTGGTACTTCCTGGTGGACACAGAAACCCCAGCAGGTGTCCCAAAATTAAAGGGGGAATGGAAGAGAAAGAGACAAAACACTGCTACGTCTTGCCGGTCCAGCCAGACACTCTGGGGGTCATTCTGACCTCGGCGGTAAAAGGCCCTTACCGCCGGTCAGAAGACCGCCATCATACCGCCGCGGCCGCGGTAAACTGCCACGGTCATTCTGACCTCCAACTGCCAAACCGCCGAAAACCCGACATCCACGGAAGGCCGCCTCATCAGCGGGCAGCGAAAAACTGGAGATGACCAAACCTCCACCGCCACGCCAACACAAACACGCCCATGTCATTACGACCCACGAATCCACGCGGCGGTCTTTCAACCGCGGTATTCCATTGGCGGTACACACCGCTGCGCTCAAAATACACACCCAGCTCCAAAACACAGCCACATTGGACAATTTGAAATACACACACCTGATACACATACAAACACCACTCCCACACATCCAAGCAACTATAAAACACACACCCACATCACCCACAAACCCCCACTACTAGAAAATCGGAGAGAAGGCGAGAGAGAGAGAGAGAGAGAGCACAGCTATCGAAAACCCCAACACACACAGGAACCCAACATCATCAACCACACCACATCTACGCACACATCACCACACACCACCACTCACATCACCACAAACACCACCCCACACATCATCCACACCACCCCATGGCACCCCAAAGACACCCCAGGTTTTCGGACCAAGAACTCAGGGTCATGGTGGAGGAAATAATAAGGGTAGAGCCCCAGCTCTTCGGCACACAGGTGCAACACACCACAATAGCCAGGAAGGCGGAGCTATGGCAAAGGATCGTCGACAGGGTCAACGCTGTGGGACAGCATCCCAGAAACCGGGAAGACATCCGAAAGAGCTGGAACGACCTACGGGGGAAGGTACGGTCGATGGTCTCAAGACACAACATCGCTGTGCAGAAGACTGGCGGCGGACCACCACCCACACCTCCCGAATTCACTGCATGGGAGCAAGAGGTCTTGAACATCCTGCATCCTGCGGGCCTCGCTGGAGTAGGCGGAGGAATGGACTCTGGTAAGTCTAATCTCAACTACTCCCCCCCCCCAACCACCAGCATGCCAACCCACACCCCCACCCTCACCCCCAACCCCCCAGCACACATCCTCCGTGCCAATGTCTCACCAGCACAACCCACCCAACCCAACCCAAAACCAAACCCTGAATGCCAACACAAACCATGGACACCCATCACCTATGCATGACCACTGCACATACCCATCCCCCCCCACAAACCACCCTCACAATTCCTCCCACAAGGGAATGCCAGCACTGGGGGACAAGGGCACCCACAAATCGCACGCCATGGAACACACAGAAGCAATAACCATACTCTTTTACCCCTGCAGGGCCCGAACGCCAACACACCGGCCAGGAGGGTCCAGATTTGTCCATCCCACCCCCAGAACAGGCCCCCAGTGAGGACAGCAGCTCTGTCGACCTAGAACCTGATGACCAGCCCGGACCATCGGGGACCTCTGGACAGTTGGTTCCCCACACACAGACACAGGCCACAGCAGACCTAACCCCCTCTGGGAATATCAGCACAGCTCCCACCCAGTGGGCCCATGCCTCTGTCTCCAGGACAGGTCAATCAGTGGTGTGTCTGCCACTACAGGGCACCCAGGCTGACCCAACACCCCAACAACACCAGGGACCTGGGGGCAGTGGTAGTGGGCACACCGTCCAGGGGACAGAGGCCCGGGGAAACAGGGGAACTGGGACTGGCTGCAGTGCGACAGGGGGGGGAGGACAGGCCCAGGGAACCGACTCTCCAAGAGGCCCTCACCACCATCATGGGAGCATACCACCACTCCCAGGAGACGATGGCGACAGTACTGGCCAGGTTCCAGGAGATCCAGGCACAGCAGGAGGAACGGTACATGGGGTACAGAGAGGAGCTCAGGAACATCGTCCTGGCCCTCAACCAAATAGTCACCACATTGCGGGACCATGTGGCACCCCAAAGGGCCCCTGTCACCAGCCTGGACCAGGAACAGCCTACCACCTCCGCCGGCGCTAGTGGACAGGAGGCCCCCACACAACGACAGGCCACCAGAACCCCACCTCCTGCTGAAGATCAACCACCCCGCAAGAGGAACCTGAGATCACAAAGGAAGACAGAGTAGGATGCCAAGACCCCCGCCAGCATAAGATACCCCCTGATGTCATTCCACTGTCCCACATTGTCACCCTGTCCAACCTTGAACTGCCCCTGCTCCATCCTTCCACAGGCATATGGACAATGCACCTGTGCGACTGAGAACTGGACTCTGCCATGGACATTACTCCACCCCCACCCATCCCCGTTTTACTATCATGGACCTATATGTAGCACTTTAAATAAATCACTAATTGCACTTAAAACACTCAGGAGTCTGCTTGTATTCTTAACAAATGTATTACACATAACGGTTCAAAAATGTTCAGTTACATTGTGATGACAACATACCAATGTCAATGTGCTTTACTCCATGGGCAAACAAAGCAGAAGTCACGCAGTGGGTCATACAGCTCTGAAAAGGGAAGGGAAAGTCACAATTCAGTTGAAAGGAACTGGGGGGAAACACAGAAAGTAGAGATGCAGGAGGCCTGAAGTAAATGTAAAATGGCGTGGGGGATTCTTACCTGTGCGCTACTGAAAATACTGTTGTATAACTGTGTCCCTGTTGTCCGTGTCGTCCCCGTCGTCTTCCTCCTCTTCACTCTCCACAGGCTCCACAGCTGCTACAACACCACCATCTGGACCATCCTCCTGCAGGAAAGGCACCTGGCGTCGCAATGCAAGATTGTGAAGCATACAGCAGGCCACGATGATCTGGCACACCTTCTTTGGTGAGTACATTAGGGATCCACCTGTAATATGCAGGCACCTAAACCTGGCCTTCAGGAGGCCGAAGGTCCTTTCTATGATCCTCCTAGATCGCCCATGGGCCTCATTGTACTGTTCCTCTGCCCTGGTCCGGGGATTCCTCACTGTGGTCAGTAGCCATGGCAGGTTGGGGTAACCAGAGTCACCTATTAGCCACACACGTTGTCTCTGTAGCTGTTCCATCACATAGGGGATGCTGCTATTTCGCATAACATACGCGCCATGCACTGACCCAGGGAACTTGGCATTTACATGGGAGATGTACTGGTCAGCGAAACAGACCACCTGCACATTCATAGAATGGTAATTTTTCCTGTTTCTGTACACCTGCTCATCGTCTTTTGGGGGTACTAAGGCCACATGGGTCCCATCAATAGCACCAATGATGTTGGGGATATGTCCAAGGGCATAGAAGTCACCCTTCACAGTGGCCAAATCACCCTCCTCAGGGAAAACAATGTAGCTCTGCATGTATTTCGTCAGGGCAGACAACACTCTGGACAAAATCTTAGAAAACATAGGCTGAGACATCCCTGATGACATGGCCACTGTTGTCTGAAAAGACCCACTTGCCAAAAAATGGAGGACTGACAGAACCTGCACCAGAGGGGGAATTCCTGTGGGTTGGCGGATGGGGGACATCAGTGCTGGCTCCAGCTGGGCACACAGTTCATGTATAGTGGCTCGGTCAAGTCGGTATCGAAGTATTATATGACGTTCCTCCATTGTCGACAGGTCCACCAGCGGTCGGTACACGGGAGGATTCCTCCTTCTCCTCGCAAGTCCCAGCGGACGTTGCCTAGGAAGGAGAACATGGAGTACAGAGTCAAGCAACCCACAGGTACGTAACTACAGCTTGCACAGTACACGAATCGCTATGCATTGAATGGCTTGTATGAGTGGCAATGCAAGGCCTAGGCCTGTGTGACGCAGTAGAAATTAAGCCATGTGGGCCCTTGAAATGGCGGCTGCCTGACCTGAGAAGTGTGACAGTGGGATGTGAGGTCAATGCGCTGGCGTGACACACCGTGGCGGTAGGCGGTCGAAGACCGCGGCGCCAAGCCGCATTGGTTAACATTGAACCCTATGGGTTTCACGAGCCAATGACTAGGTGTGCCGGCGGTCGCGGTACGCACCGCGGCGGTACGCACCGCCGCGGGCGTGAACGCCATTTTCTATCTGATTATTCACTCGAGACCTGATCATCCACAGGAGAGGACCTATACTGCAAGTGCTGCTGTGAACTCGGTCTGGAAGAGACAATGGCTGCTGCGACTGGGGAAAGGGCCCCTGCCTTCACTACAGAAGAGTTGGAGAAATTTGTGGATGGGGTCCTGCCCCAGTATGCGCTACTCTACGGTCCTCCAGACCAACAGGTAAGTACACTGTGTGCACGTTGAATGGGCTATGCCTGTGTTGAGTGGGGTAGATATAAGATGGTGGGGTGGGGAGAGAATGACGAGTGCAACGCACGACAGATGAGAGCATGTGCCACATGGCAAGGTTGGGGAGGGGGGGCCAATCACATCTAACATGCGGAAAAATGATGATATTTCCAATTCCACCCTGTACATGTCAAATAGGTCAGCGCCCATCAGAAAGTCGACATTTGGCGTGCCATCGCCAAGGAAGTCCGGACCCTAGGGTTCCACAACAGACGGGGCACCCACTGCCGCAAGAGGTGGGAGGACATCCGCCGCGGGACCAGGAAGACCGCCGAGTCACTGCTGGGGATGGCCTCCCAACCTAGGAGGGGTGCCAGTCGTACCCTGAACCCGCTGATGTCCCGGATCCTGGCGGTGGCCTACCCCGATTTGGATGGGCGCGTGAGGACATCACAGCAGACACAAGGGGGTGAGTACCAGCACATTCAGCTATCTTAACGCGCAGTAGAGATGCCTGGGTGGGGGAGGAGGGCTGTGGGTGACATTAGGCCAGGGCGCTTTCTGTAGTGTAGTCCTCTCCTTTAGCCATGTCCCTGTGCCCCCGCCCCCCACCTCTGTAGGGTGACAAGTACAGCTATCCATGGTCCTGCATCACCCATGTGCGCGTTTGTTGTCCCTAGACCTGTTGGCCTAGTCACAAGTACTGAGTAGTGTACCCCGATTGCGCGGCTTAGTGCATGAGGCTCCTGTGTCTGTCCTCTCCGCCAACGGTGTTGACAATGCATGCACTCAACCTGTTTTTATTTCTCCCCCCACCCTTTTTCTTTATCTTCTTGTGCATGTGTGCATTAGCATCATCAGGCGGAGGAGAATTGGCACCGGAGCACGAGGGAGCTGCAACTCACAAGGCCCCGGTGGGCCATGGCACAGACACCGAGGCCACCAGTGATACGGAGGGCGAGGGGAGCTTCACAACGGGGACCCGTGGTGACACCAGCGACACCGACACGTCCTCGGATGGGAGCTCCCTAGCGGTGGCGGCAACATCCGTGCCCCCCGCCTCTACAGGTACAGCCGCCACCCAGCGCACCAGCTCCGCCCTCCCAGCAGCCCCTCAGCCTTCGCTCCGTGCCCGCTCGCCCAAGAAGGCGGGCATCTCCTTCGCCCCAGGCACCTCAGGCCCTGCCCCTGTTACCCCTGCTGCCCTCAGTGAGGAGGTCATTGACCTCCTACAGACCATCATTGTTGGGCAGTCTACCCTTTTGAATGCCATCCAGGGGGTAGAGAGGGAGGTGCATCGTAGCAATGCATACCTGGAGGGCATTCATTCGGGTCAGGCTGCCCATCAACGATCGTTCAATTCTCTGGCCTCAGCACTGACGGCAGCCATTGTCCCTGTTTCCAGCCTCCCTCTTCTAACTGCCTCCACCCTGTCTCTGTCTCCTGTTCCTCAGCCTATCCCATCCACACCATCAGACCAGCCTGCACACACCTCAACACCCAAGGGCAGCTCATCCAGACATAAGCACCACAGATCACACAAACATTCACCCAAGCAACACTCAGATGCAGACATGCCAACAGCCACTACCACCTCTGTGTCCCCCTCCTCCTTGTCTCCCTCCTCCCTCCCTGTGACGTCTCCACTCACACCTGCATGCACACCACCAACAGCCAGTACTTCCATCACCAGCACACCCTCCAGTACAGTCCGCACATGTGCAGTCACCACCCCACTGCCATTTACACGTCCCCTGTGTCCTCTCCCACTGTGTCTGTCACCCCCTCTCCCAAGACACACAAACGCAGGCAGCCACCCACCCAACTGCCAACCACCTCACAACAGCCTCCAGCCCATGCACCTTCACCCAAGGACAGCACACCTGACTCTCCTACAACCACCTCCTCTTCCTCCACTCCCATAAGCACTACACCTACCCTTTACCTTGGTCCTAAAAAAGTTTACCTCTCCAATCTTGACCTCTTTCCCTCACCTGACCCACCCCCTCCATCTGATAAGAGTCCCAAGAGCACCTCAGCGACCACCAGCCCGGCTTCAAGTGTCACCGTAGTGCATGGATTTTGGAGTCCCCCCTTTGCCAGCAGTGATACATCGGTCAGCAGCAAGGGGACAGCCAGCCCCCCCCCTAGAAAGAGGACCCGTAAAGTAAGGGGCCGCCGCGAGAAGACTGACACGGCTGCCCCCAAGGACCAAAGTTCTGCCACTTTACCTGCCACAACATCCAGGGGAGGCAAGGCCCAGAGAGCCACATCGAAGGAGGGCAAGGGCAGCAGGGCGGAGAAGTCAGCCAGCAGGAGCGCGGACCAGGAGGGCCCCACAAGCCCCATCCCGGGTGTGAGGGAGGACACCCAAGGGCCCAGGACACCGTCACCGAAGGGTCCAGCAACTGCACGGTCGGAGGGCGACTGAGCAGGGAGTCCTGGCCAGGTCTGACTCCCTTGAATTACAGGACAAGCACTGCTGAAGAGGGCCCCGCCATCCAGAAAGGCACCGCTGAAGAGGGCCCCGCCGTGCAGAAAGCACCGCTGAACAGGGCCCCGCCGTCCAGAAAGGCACAGCTGAACAGGGCCCCCCCGTCCAGAAAGGCACCGCTGAACAGGGCCCCGCCGTGCAGAAAGGCAACGCTGAACAGGGCCCCGCCGTCCAGAAAGGCACCGCTGAACAGGGCCCCGCCGTGCAGAAAGGCACCGCTGAACAGGGCCCCGTGGTCCAGAAAGGCACCGCTGAACTGGGCCCCGCCGTCCAGAAAGGCACCGCTGAACAGGGCCCCGCCGTCCAGAAAGGCACCGCTGAACAGGGCCCCGCCGTGCAGAAAGGCACCGCTGAACAGGGCCCCGCCGTCCAGAAAGGCACCGCTGAACAGGGCCCCGCCGTGCAGAAAGGCACCGCTGAACAGGGCCCCGCAGTCCAGAAAGGCACTGCTGAACAGGGCCCCGCCGTGCAGAAAGGCACCGCTGAACAGGGCCCCGCCAAGACAGGCACCGCTCCGCTGGGCCCTTCCTGTCAAGCACCGCTCCGCTGGGCCCCGCCATCTCAAGCAACGCTCCGCTGGGCCCTTCCTGTCAAGCACCGCTCCGCTGGGCCCCGCCGTCTCAAGCACCGCTCCGCTGGGCCCTTCATCTCAAGCATCGCTCCGCTGGGCCCGCCGTCTCAAGCACCGCTCCGCTGGGCCCTTCCTGTCAAGCACCGCTCCGCTGGGCCCCGCCGTCTCAAGCACCGCTCCGCTGGGCCCCGCCGTCTCAAGCACCGCTCCGCTGGGCCCTTCATCTCAAGCACCGCTCCGCTGGGCCCCGCCGTCTCAAGCACCGCTCCGCTGGGCCCCGCCGTGTCAAGCACCGCTGGCCCAATGACAGTGCCGGTTCTGTGTCGAGCTACTGTTCACGCTGCACTCGGGCCACCCTGCCTCCTCCATTGCCTGTGGAGACTGTTATCCACTTGATAGACTGTGGCTTTGCACTCCCCAGGATTGAACAGTGGGCAAGCCACCCACTGTAGAGACTTGAGAGACTGTGGCTTTGCACTGCCCAGGATAAGGAAAGTGGGCAAGCCACCCACTGTAGAGACTTGAGAGACTGTGGCTTTGCACTCCCCAGGATTGAACAGTGGGCAAGCCACCCACTGTAGAGACTTGAGAGACTGTGGCTTTGCACTGCCCAGGATATGGCAGTTGGCAAGCCACCCACTGTAGAGACTTGAGAGACTGTGGCTTTGCACTCCCCAGGATGGCACAGCAGGCATGGTGGCCCCTTCGTGGATCTGGCGTCGTGGACTCATGTGGCTGTGGTGCCCCCCCTTCCCTTCCCCCTGAGGTGACTGTAGTTTTATCATCTGATGCCCCTGCAGTGTTCTCTCCAACGGACTCAGGTCTCCTGTGTGGGCTTTGCCCATGTGTTGATACACTTTGGCCCACGGACAGTTGAACTTTCAGTGACTGTGCAGGACTTATTGCCTCTATTTATCAGTTACACAATGTTTTAACTTGATTTTTTTTAATTCATTTTCCTATTTTACCATGACTTCAATGAACCTATTTTATACATAAATTTAGTTTCTCACTTTAATTATATCTTTTCATTATTCCGGGGGGTTTGGGTGGTGTCACTTTGACTTGGTGCTCTGCATTGGTGTGTAGATAGTTGGGGGGTGGGTGTATTGCGTATGTGTGTGCCCGTAACCCTTCCTCCTCCCCCCGCCCTGTGTCGTAGGTGCGGTACTCACCGTTGTCGTCTGCGTCGGAGTTCGTACTCGTGGTAGATGAGCAGGTAGACGAGAGCAGGTAGGATGTTCAATTCGGGTTCCATGCTGTCCTCCGTCCTCGTGGAGTGTATAGAGGTGAGCATTTTCCAGTTCGTAGTCTGTTTCCGCCGTGTTTTTATCGGCGGTGCTCCCGTCCCGGAAAAGGTGGCGGATTGGTGAGTTGTGATAGGGTGGGCGGTACGTTGTCTGCCGCCTGCCTGTTGGCGGTGACCGCCGCGCTGTTTGTTTGTCCCGCCGTGGCGGTCGGAGTGTTAAAGTGGTGGTCTGTGTTGGCGGTTCCCGCCAGGGTCAGAATTCATTTTTTTAACCGCCTGCCTGTTGGCGGGTTGGCCGCCGCTTTATCACCGACCGCCAGGGTTGGAACGACCCCCTCTGTCTCTTCGGGGGGCAGGTCATTGTTAACAGAGTGATAGTAGAGTTAGTGCACTCAACTTCCTTGAAACTGAATCTCTCTTTCTGCTATGGGCACGGGAGCGGTTGAAGAACACCGGGATGCTCCAGCACTTTTCTTGGAGAATAATAACTGTTGGCACGATTACTAACACTGCATTACCAAAAACCCAAACTGAGTACCATAACAATAAGTACTGCAACACTAGGGCTGGCTTCACAGAGATTCACTGTTGCACACTACAATTAGAACTGTGGTTGCACTTATCATGCACAAGAAATAGAAACAAGGGCATTAATGATGTCACGTATAACTTTCCTGCATGCATAGGGTTAAACTAAAAGGAACAAAAACAATCCAAGAAATACAAATGTCCACTCTGGGTTTAAACAGTTAGGGTGGCACAGTTTGGTTTGGTTTCACTGTGTGTGTAAAAAACCCTTCAAAAGCAAATTCCTCAAACCTGAAACACAGGCATGAATGACACAATTTAAATCCAAGAGTTATGCTATTAGAGAAAGAAAAGTCACGTAAATGCTCTTTCAAAATTGCACTGTCACTTTTTGTAGTACTTGAGCTCAAGCAGATTTCCTGAAGCACATTTAGGCAAGTAACTACAACAATAATGTAGAATGTTCAGTAATGCATTTGGCTCTTCAAGATAAGCACTCTGCCAAAACACGAGCTCTGAAATACACCAGCTGTTCTAGGAAAGCACGGCGCTCAAAGAACAAACTCACTGGAGAATACTAGTCACTTAGCTGCAGTCTTTTCCAGAGTGCTAGAGGAATGCCTGGTGTCAGCCGATACAGGAACGAAGAAAAGAATTGCCTCAAAAGTCCTGAATATGAGGATGACAGCAGGGGCTGAACTGCCAAATCAGATGCTGAGATCAGGAAGCAAAACAAGCCAAGTAGGGAGGCATGCTTCACTCTGCTAATTATAGCCAATAAGGAAAGCAGTTGGGTTTCCACATGAGTCACCACACCCAATTAGAAGCACATGTCTACACCTGCTCACATTAGCAAACAAGCATTGGTAAAACAAGCATTGATAAAACCAATTGTGTAACACAGCACATTATGTTTACTTATAAACATGAAGGTTCAACCAAGAACAGAGATATGATTTAACCCTAATCCCTGGGGATGCTGGCAAATAACGAAGGAGGCACCTTGGGGATTCCTGACATCAGCAAGTCAAACCCTAATTTACACAAGACAGTGATGCATCAGTTTTCCACACAAAATTGCGCATCCTTGTATTGTAATGTACATGTAGGACTGTATGGGTGGCTGTCCCCCAGCATCTAGCCCCAAATGTTATACTCCATTTACCTGGCACTTAAGTGGTATGTTATAGGCGTGCATGCAGGTCAAGGCCAGATGTGTGCTTGCATCAATGTGGGTGATTTAGGCAATGTGTCAGTGAGATCTGATGTTGATGGTTGTCCACAAATGGAAACATGAATGTAGATGTGATTGACCAATGGTTAACTCACTCCTAGTTGGCAGGCCTCCTTACATGTGTTCCACTCACTAAATCCATGTACAGCTGGACAAGGCATTGTGGTTGTCCTTGACAGTTGAGAGGATGTATTGCATGCCCATCCCCCCTCAGGCACAGGGGTAGGAGGAGAAAATATATGTAGCAAGGTATGATGGTCACAGTGTAGATTACAGACATCTGATTCAAGCATGCATGTGTCCTAAACAACACTGACGCCTTATGATTAGCAACTGCATACCATCCTGCCATTTCAAAGTACAAATAAAGGTCTTGTGTGCCTTGAAGTTGATCCAGATGATAGGGATTAGTCGGCCTGGCACATGTTGAGTACTTGCTGCATTTGCATTGTGACACATTGCACTACATAAATGTTCAGATCACTTAGGACCATATGTATGAAAGCTTTTTCCCATAGACACAGAATGGGTAAAATCCTTTCGTACATCTGGCCCTTAATTTGGTACACACCTTGTTGTGCTTTGCTGTGCTGTTAAATACTTGATGGGTAGGCCACGTTGCCATGTCATTCCTCAGGGACAATCTATCATATGTACTGTAATTTGGGCTGCATATGCAATTTGAGGGAGAGTGTTGGATTATCATCTGTACATGCATCACACAATGATGACACTCATGTTTGCCTGTCTCTTTTTTACAGCTGCCAACATGAATGCAGCACAAACCAGAGTGTTCCAGAGGCTAGCAGTGCGATACAGGCATATCATGGATGTGGAGTCTGGGTTTTGAATGATGGCAAGCGCTGTCGTCGGGACACAGCCACTGGAGCATGGTGAGCTTTTAGCCAACGGGGCCCTGCATTGGCCACAACAGGTGCATCCATCACCCCGACTGCAGGCAGTGGCACAGTGGGCACCAGTATCTCCGCCACACCTACTGCACCCTGAGCTTCTGGAGCTACAGCCACGACACCTGCTGCACTGTATATTCCACCACCCCGACCACAGCATCTGCAGTTGCTACGACATCAGGGACACAGACAACTATAGCAGCTGGTTTGGACGTGGCCGCATTCAGGCAGCTTCAGAGGGACATGAGGAAGGTCCTGAAGAGAATGGACATTCTCCAGCGTGGCGTTTCTCGTAATAGCCGGAGACTCAAATCTATACAGAAAACTCTGAGGAGGGCAAACCTCTGAACTCCTGCATTGCCTCACCCCTAGTTCAGTCCTCTCCCTCCTCTTTCCTTATACTGTTTATTAGTGGGTTTAGGGGGTTTAGTGATAGGTTAGAGTAGGCCATTAGTTTAGATAGGATAAGTAGGTTGGGGTGGGGGGAGTTATATTATTACATGTTAGTTTGTTGGGGATTGATTTTGGGGTTTTTGTATAAAATAAAAATATTTTTTAGTATCTGTTTATGTTAGTATATGTTGTCCTACATGTGTCCCGTCATATAAGGGGTATGGTGGGGTAATGTTATAGTGTTTAGTTACCTGTGTTAGTTAAGTTTAGCATAGGGTAGTTAGGGCCAGTTGTGGGTACTGTATAGTTAGGATAGGTTAGGTTAGTATAGGTGTGTGACATAGTTTTAAGTTTTCTTTTATAGATAGTTAATAAAGTTGTAGGTACTCCTTTACGGTATGTGTCATATCCTTGGGGATCTGGGCCTTTGCATGAGTGTACAGTGGCAAGTTTGTGTTTGCCTTTGTATTCTGTCCTGTATCCACATCCCATTCTTGACATGTTTATTCCCACTTCGAAATGAGCTGCCACATTGGCAGCTACAACAAAGCTACTTCTCTATGCATCTGCCCCCACCACATTGGCAGCTACAACAAAGCTACTTCTCTATGCATCTGCCCCCACCACTCAAGGTGACTATGGTTTGCATGTGTTGGACAGGTAGGTGTGCTTTTTCAGCTGTTATTGTTTGGGTCCTGTGTTGGAATCTTGGTCACTGTGGGACATCTGCCTGCAGCCTGATGTTCATGTGAACCCTGATAAATTGAGTGGTGTCAACTTCTCATGAGGTTAAGTATACAAAATTCACACCTATGGTTTTACATTGTACTCCAATGTAACATTATTGTCCAAACACTCTTACACAGCCATTCCTGCTATATGTTGTGGTTGTGGCATTTATGTTTAGAGTCAACTGCCATATACACAGTGATTGTCTTGTAAGGGATGTGGCCAGCATTGAGTTTAATCTTGTAGACACCTTGGGCCTGACATATACAATTTTTACACAATATTTGACTCATTGTTTTAAGGCAACAGCAGCACAAACTTACAAAGTGCAATGATATTTTGTGAGTTAGTGGTGCTTTTAATTCAGAAATGAGCCACAAGCAGCACAGATGATTTTAAAATCCAGACCCTTGTGCATAGATATCAGCCAACATTATTTCTACGCTCTTGTGTTGACATTCTGTGACCATTGACATGTTACATGCATCACAAATCTCCAGCACATTAGATGTGTCACATTACACAGAGACAAAGTCGTTGTGTAGGTGCTGTTTATTTTAAAGTGCTTTAGTGCAATATTTACATAGTCCAGGTTTGTAAGTATAATATGCTTGCAATGTTTTGTATTGCATTGACTGTACGAGCCAAGTCTGACTGTCCTTGTTTTTTATTATCTAGAGGTTGATGAGACTGGAACAGACTGAGGTCTGTTAACTAGCTGAAGAAGGACTCCAGATACCCCTCTACTAAGTGCTACTCGTCATGCTGACCAGCAAGAGGTGATAAGATGGCACCTACGCACCAGGTACCTACTAAGAAATAGATTAGCAATGAGAAGTCTGTTACCATCATTAGAAATAAGCCCTCTTCCTTTTTCTGGAGAAATACACAACGCAGCATACTTGCTACACCCTTGGCAGAAGACTTTGAGAAGCTTACCCCCGGATCCAAAACAATTTCAGTGCTGGACTGGGTGCAGTCATGGCTGATATCAGTAAGTCTGAAATGGAATTGTCCCAGCAGACTATGGTGGTCATTACACCCTGGTGGACGGTGTTAAAGCGGCGGTAAGACCCCCAACAGGCCGGCGGTAAACATTTTGCAATTACGACCGTGGCGGAAACCGCCAACAAAGACAGCCACTTTAACACTCAGACCGCCACGGCGGTACAAACAAACAGCATGGCGAACACCGCCAACAGACAGGCGGAGGACAATGTACCGCCCACACTATTATGACAGGCCCATCCGCCACCTTTTCCGGGGCGGATACACCGCGTATAAAAACACAGCGGAAACAGGAATTTCGAAGGGAAAACGCTCACCTCTACACACTCCACGAGGAACAAGGACACCATGGAGCCGGAACTCCAAATCCTACCTGCGATAGTTTTCCTGCTACTGTACCAGGAGCACCAACGCCGGCGGCGAAGACCATGGTGAGTACTGCACCTATGACACAGTGGAGGGGGGAGGGAAAAAAAGGGACACACACACGCAACACCCCCACCCCCACCCTCACCCACTACAACACACACACTAATACATATCTATACATTATAGTTACACCCCCCAACCTCCCCGGAAGAATGCAAAGACAAAAGGAAATGAGTGTAACCATTGTAATATATCAAAATGCAGTACTCAAAAACATACATATATACACTATCAACAAAATATACACCAAGAATAGTAGTCCAGGTATTGCACCACTCATAGTCCGTGGACCACTGGGCCCAAAATGCATGGGCGAGGCCCACACACGATACCAGATCAAAACAGAGAGAACACTGCAGGGGCATCAGATAGAAATACAACAGGCACCTCAGGGGGAAGGGAAGGGGGGGCACCTCAGCTGGATGAGTGCACGATGCCAGATCAACGAGGGGGCTCCATGCCCATTGATGTATCCTGGGGAGTGCAAAGCCACAGTTTCTCAAGTCTCTACAGTGAGTGGTTTGCCCACTGTTCAATCTTGGGGAGTGCAAAGCCACAGTCTCTCAAGTCTCTACAGTGGGTGGTTTGCCCACTGTTCATTCCTGGGGAGTGCAAAGCCACAGTCTCTCAAGTCTCTACAGTGGGTGGGATGCCCACTGTTCAATCCTGGGGAGTGCAAAGCCACAGTCTCACAAGTGGATAACAGTCTCCACTGGTTCTGGAGGGGGCATTGTGCCCAGAGTGCATCATCCTGTGAAGGACAGAGGTAGTGGATGCATGTCTCCACTGGTTCTGGAGGGGGACTGGTGGCCAGAGTGCTTCATCCTGTGAAGGACAGAGATAGTGGATGCATGCCTCCACTGGTTCTGGAGTGGGACTGGTGCCCAGAGTGCTTCATCCTGTGAAGGACAGAGGTAGTGGATGCATCTCTCCACTGGTTCTCGAGGGGGACTGGTGCCCAGAGTGCATCACTCACCCTGTGACGGTCCCAGTTGCATCAGTGCCCCTGCCACTCATGGGCTAGCGGTGCTTGAGTTGGCGGTGATTTGTTCAGCGATGCTTGATTTGGCGGTGCCCTGTTCAGCAGTGCTTGAGTTGGCGGTGCCTTGTTCAGCGGTGCTTGATTTGGCGGTGCCCTGTTCAGCGGTGCTTTATTTGGCGGTGCCCTGTTCAGCGGTGCTTGAGTTGGCGGTGCCCTCTTCAGCGGTGCTTGATTTGGCGGTGCCCTGTTCAGCGGTGCTTGAGTTGGCGGTGCCCTGTTCAGTGGTGCTTGAGGTGGCGGTGCCCTGTTCAGCGTTGCTTGAGTTGGCGGTGCCCTGTTCAGCGGTGTTTGATTTGGCGATGCCCTGTTCAGCGGTGCTTGATTCGGCGGTGCCCTGTTCAGCGGTGCTTGAGTTGGCGGTGCCCTGTTCAGCGGTGCTTGAGTTGGCGGTCCTTCATTGCCCAGCTGGGCTGGGGCTGGCGGTCCTTCATTGGGCAGCTGGCTGTGGCTGGCGGCGCTCTCCTGGGCAGCTGGGCTGTGGCTGATGGGGCTCTCCTGGGCAGCTGGGTTGTGGCTGGCGGGGCCCTCCTGGGCAGCGAAGATGGGGCTGGCGGTGGCCTCCTGTGCAACGAGGATGGATGGGGCTGGCGGTGGCCTCCTGTGCAGCAAGGATGGGGCTGGCGGGGCCCTCCTGGGCAGCGAGGATGGGGCTGGCGGTGGTCTCCTGTGCAGCGAGGATGGGTCTGGCGGGGCCCTCCTGGGCAGCGAGGATGGGTCTGGCGGTGGCCTCCTGTGCAGCGAGGATGGGGCTGGCAGTGGCCTCCTGTGCAACGAGGATGGGGCTGGCGGGGACTTCCTGGGCAGCGGGGATGATGGCGGGCTTCTCCGCCGTGCTGCTCCTCCCAGTCTTGCCGGGTTTCTTGTGCCCCTTCCCCACCTTGGGAAGAGTCACAGCTGAGTCCACACTCCCACCTAGACCCCTGGGAGCGGCTTGGGTGGCTGGAGTCTTCCCCCTCTCCCGCCGGGCACTGGCCAACTTCTGGTGCTTCACAGGGGGGGACTGGCTGTGCTGTGGCTCCGTGCCACACTGGCTGTCCTGGTGGCCGGTGCACTCCACATACCTGTGACAACAGGCACCACTGGTCCCGGAGATGTTGTGGCTGAGGTGCTACTTCGGGACCTATGAGTTGGACAGGGGTGGGGGGTGGGAAATAGGTCAAGGCTGGACAGGAAATGTTTTTTGGACACACTGGGACGGGTAGCTGGAGGGGGTTTGGGAGTGGAGGAAGAGGTGGTGGTTGTAGGAAGTGTACGTTTAGTGGCTTTGGGTGCAGGTGCATGCGCTGGAGGGTGTTGTGAGGTGGATGGCTGTTGGGTGGGTGTGTGCCTGCGTTTGTGTAGCTTGGGAGGGGGCGTCACAGACACACTGGGAGAGGACACAGGGGACGTGTGTATGGTAGTGGGGGTGGTGACTGCACGTGAGCGGGGTGTGCTGGTGGGTGTGCTGGTGAGGGATATAGTGGCTGTAGAGGTAGTGCATGCAGGTGTGAGTGTAGACGAGACTGGGAGGGAGGAGGGAGACGACGAGGAGGGGGACACAGTGGAGGCAGTGGATGTTGGTGTGTCTGTATGTGTGTGATGCTTGCGTGAGTGCCTGTGGGATGTGTGGTGCTTATGTTTGCCTGAGCTTCCCTTGTGTGGTGAGGTGTGTGCAGGCTGGTCTGATGGTGTGCTTGGGATAGGCAGAGGTACAGGGGATTGGATCTGGGTGGAGGTAGTTGGAGGGGGGAGGCTAGACACAGGGACAATGGCTGCCATCAGTGCTGAGGCCAGAGTTTGAAAGGCTCGGTGAAGGGCCGCCTGACCAGAATGAATGCCCTCCAGGAATGCATTTGTTTGTTGTAACTGCCTTTCTACACCCTGGATGGCATTCAAAATGATAGACTGCCCAACAGTGAGGGACCTGAGGAAGTCAATGGCCTCTTCACTGAGGGCAGCAGGGGTGACTGGGGCAGGGCCTGAGGTGCCTCGGGCGAAGGTGATGCCCACCCTCCTGAGTGAGCGGGCACGGGGCGAAGGCTGAGGGGCTGCTGGGAGGGCGGTGCTGGTAGGGGGGTGGCGGCTGTACATGTAGATGCGGGGGGCACAGATGTTGCCGCCACCACAAGGGAGCTCCCATCAGAGGACGAGTCTGTGTCGCTGGTTTCAGCTCCTGTCCCCGCCGTGGTGCTCCCCTCGCCCTGCGTCTCACTGGTGAATTCTGAGTCCGTAGTGTGGCCCTCCATGGCCATGTGGGATGCAGCTCCCTCATGCTCCGGTGCCACTGCTCCTCCGCCTGATGATGCTCATGCACACAAAAATAGGGAGACCACAAAAAAGGGGGGGGGAACATAAGAAAGACATATTGAGTGCATGGATTACCGCTACCGTTGGCGGACAAGACAGACACAGAAGCCCCCTGCACTACGTCGCGCTCTTGGGCTTTACAGTGCAATTCATTGGAAATGGCCTACAAGGGTATGGACGACATCTGCACACATAGATGACACAGGTGGTTGACTAGGTGTACTTGGCACTCTACAGAGGTGCGGTGGGGGGCCACAGGGCCATGCCTTACGGAGGGGCCTAGCTTACGGAACTCGCACTGGCCTAGGGAAACCCACTGCCCTCCTCCCCCACCCAGACACCTCCACTGCACGCAAAGTCAGCAGAATGAGACACCCCCTTGTGTCTGCTGTGATGCCCTCAAGCGCCCATCCAACTCCAGGTAGGCCCCCGCCAGGATCCTGAACATCAGGGGGGTCATGGTTCGACGGGCACCACTCCCACGTTGGGAGGCCATCCCCAGCTGAGCCTCCGCCGTCTTCTTGCTCCAGCGGCGAATGTCCTCCCATCTTTTCCGGCAGTGGGTGCTCCGTCTGTGGTGGACCCCCAGGGTCCGGACGTCCTTGGCGATGACACGCCAAATATCCTTCTTCTGGTGGGCGCTGACCTACAGGAAATGTACAGGGGAAGAAGAGAAGTCATTACCAACTGCGCCGTCAAAGTGAGTGGCCCCCATCCCTACCCTTGCCATGTGGCACATGCACCCACTGTCTTTCATGCACGCAGAACTCTGCCCCCTTACTACTTACAACCAGCCCTCTCCACACAGGCGTAGCCCATACAACATGCTCCCTGTGTACTTACCTGTTGGTCTAGAGGACCGTAGAGTAGCGTGTACTGGATGAGGACCCCATCGACGAGCTTCTACAACCTCTCCGATGTGAAGGCAGGGGCCCTTGCCCCAGACGCACGAGCCATTGTCTCTTCCAGACCGAGATCACAGCAGCGCTTGCAGTGTAGGTCCTCTCCTGTCGAAGATCAGGTATCGAGTGTTTATACAGACAGAAAATGGCCGTCACGTCCGCTGCGGTCACGTCCGTGGCGGTGCGTACCGTTACCGCCGGCGTACATCGTCATTGGCTCCTGGGACCCATAGGGTCCAATGTTAACCAATGCAGCATTGTGCCACGGTCTTTGACCGCCTACCGTGACGGTGTACAACGCCAGCGCAGTTACCTCACATCCCATTGTCCCACTTTAGAGGTCAGGCAGCCGCCATTTCAGGGGCCCACATGGCCTAGTTTCAAAATGCGTCACACATACCTAGGCCTCGTCTCACCACACATACAGGCCACATTTTGTGTATGATTGGTGTTCTGTGTAGACTGTGGGTACATACCTCTGAGTTGTTTGACTCTGTGGTCGCTGTTGTCCTTCATAGGCACCGTCCGCTGGGACATGTGAGGAGATGGCGGAATCCTCCGGCGTACCAACCGCTGGTGGACCTGTCGACAATGGAGGAAAGAAATTTGATTATTACCTACAGGTTTGACCGTGCCACAATCCAGGAACTGTGTACCCAGTTGGAGCCTGACCTGATGTCAGCAATCCGCCATCCCACAGGAATCCCCCCTCAAGTGCAGGTGCTGTCAGTGCTCCATTTCCTTGCAAGTGGGTCTTTTCAAACAACTGTGGCCATGGCATCAGGGATTTCCCAGCATATGTTCTCCAACGTGTTGTCCAGAGTGTTGTCTGCCCTGCTGAAACACATGCGGAGCTACATCGTTTTCCCTCAGGTGGAGTATTTGCCTACAGTGAAAGGTGACTTCTATGCCCTTGGACATATCCCCAACATCATAGGTGCCACTGATGAGACCCATGTGGCTTTGATCCCCCCCCACAGGAGTGAACAGGTGTACAGAAACAGGAAGAGTTATCATTTCATGAATGTACAGATGGTATGTTTGGCAGACCAGTACATATCCCATGTGAATGCCATGTTCCCTGGCTCAGTGCATGACGACTACTTCCTGCGGAATAGCAGCATCCCTTATGTGATGGGTCAACTCCAGAGGCACCGTGTGTGGCTATTAGGTGACTCTGGTTACCCCAACCTGTCATGGCTACTGACCCCAGTGAGGAATCCCAGGACAAGGGCAGAGGAACGCTACAATGAGGCCCATGGGCGAACTAGGAGGGTGATTGACCGGACCTTTGGCCTCCTGAAGTCCAGGTTCAGGTGTCTGCATATGACAGGTGGATCCCTATTCTACTCACCAAAGAAGGTGTGCCAGATCATCGTGGCCTGCTGTATGCTTCACAACTTGGCTTTGCGACGCCAGATGCCTTTTCTGCAGGAGGATGGTCCAGATGGCGGTGATGTTGTAGCTGTGGAGCCTGTGGACAGTGATAAGGAGGAAGCAGAGGAAGAAGACATGCAGAACAGGGACTCAGTGATCCAGCAATATTTCCAATGAAACAGAGGTGAGAATACATTCCTGCCTACTACATGTACTTCTACACTTCTACCTCTATCCTGTATGTCGTTTTCAACCAGTGTATGGTCACTGAGTTGTCACTTTCCCTTACGGTTTCACAGGTGTGGGTCCCAACGTGTCTCATCTGCTTAGATTCCTCATGGACTAGAGCTGTGTGACATAGGTATATTGACATTACTATTTCAAGATCATTTTGTCACTGTAATTGCAAATACACTATTTCGAAATCACAGACAGACTCCAGATCTTTTGGTGCTTTAGGTGTGTTTATTTGAATACAAAATATTGGCGGGGAAGTTAAATGGTGAGGGGTGATGGCGGAGGAATGTCCATGGCAGGGTCCAGTCTATTAGTCTCACAGGTGCATTGCCCATATGGGCAAAGGAAGTGGAGCTGGGGCAGTTTCAATATCAACATGGTGACAAAGTGGGACAGTGGGATGACAATCAGGGTGGTCTCATTTCTTGGCGGGGGTCTTGTCATCGTGCTCTGTCTTGTTCCTGGATCTCAGGGACCGTTTGCTGGGTGGTTCTCCGTCTGCAGGGGGTGGGGTGCTGGTATGGTGGTCCTGTGGCGGTACCTCCTGTCCACTAGTGCCGGCGGAGGTGGTGGGCAGTTCATCGTCCATGCTAGTGTCAGTGGCCCCTTGTAGTGCCACAGTGTCCCTCCTGGTGTTGAGTACTTTCTTCAACACCCCTACGATGCTGCCCAGGGTGGAGCTGATGGTTCTGAGTTCCTCCCTGAACCCCAAATACTGTTCCTCCTGCATCCGCTGGGTCTCCTGAAACTTGGCCAGTACCGCTGCCATTGTCTCCTGGGAGTGGTGGTAGGCTCCCAGGATGGAGGAGAGGGCCTCGTGGAGAGTGGGTTCCCTTTGCCTGTCCGTCCCCTGTCGCACAGCAGCCCTCCCAGCTCCCCTGTGTTCCTGGGCCTCCGTCCCCTGGACCGTATGCCCACTACCACTGCCCCTAGGTCCCTGTTGTTGTTGGGGTGGTGGGTTATCCTGGGTTCCCTGTAGTGGTGGACACACAGCTGATTGGCGTGTCCTGGGGACAGAGGTATGGGCCTGCTGGGTGGGTGCTGTGCTGGTGTTTCCTGAGGGGGGAAGGTCTGTGGTGGCCTGTGCCTGTGTGAGGGGAACCGACTGTCCCGAGGCCCCCGATGGTCCGGGCTGGTCATCTAGATCCTGGTGGACAGAGGTGCTGTCATCACTGTGGGCCTCTTCTGTGGGTGGAGGGGACATGTCTGGACCCTCCTGTCTGGTGACGTTGGGTAGTGGTCCTGCAGGGGTGGAAAGGCATGATTATTGCATCTGTGTGTGTCATGGTGTGCAATGGGTGGGTGACCGTGTACCACAGTGCTGGCATTCCTGTGTGGGACCTTGTGTGTGGTGGTTTAGGGGGGGTGCATGGGTATGTGCAGTGGGCATGCTTTAGTGATGGGTGTCCATGCGTTGTTGTTGCATGCAGGGCTTGGTGTTGGGATGTGTGGTTTGTGATATTGGGACATACGTGAGGAGTTGGAGTGATAGGGGTGAGGGCGATGGTGGGGGTATGTGATGGCATGCAGGTAGGGTGGGGGTTGTAATAGTTAAGATGTGACTTACCAGAGTCCATTCCTCCACCGACTCCTGCGAGGCCCTCAGAATGAAGAATCGCCAAGACCTGCTCCTCCCATGTTGTTAGTTGTTGGGGAGGAGGTGGGTGTCCGCCGCCAGTCCGCTGAACCGCCTGGTGGTGTCTTGAGATCACGGAACGCACTTTCCCCCATAGGTCGTTCCACCTTTTCCTGATGTCCTCCCGATTTCTTGGGTGTTGTCCCACTGCGTTGACCCCTGTCGACTATTCTTCGCCATAGCTCCATCTTCCTTGCAATTGAGGTGTGCTGCACTAGGATCCAAATAGCTGTGGCTCTACCCGGACGATTTCCTCCACCATGACCCTGAGCTCCTCCTCCGAGATCCTGGGGTGTCTTTGCCATGCCATGGGGTGGTGTAGGTGATGTGTGGGGTGCTGTGTGTGGTGCTAAGTGTGGTGATATGTAGTGGTGTGTTGTGTGAGGTGCGTGGAAGTTGTAGGGGTTTGTGGGTGATGTGGGTGTGTGTTTTATATTGTATTGGGTGTGTGGGTGTGGTGGGTGTATGTGTGTATCTCAAATTGTCCAATGTGGGGATGTTTTGTAAATGTGTGTGTATTTTGAGCGCGGCGGTGTGTACCGCCAATGGAATACCGCAGTTGAAAGATCGCCGCATGGATTCGTGTGTCGTGATAGTGTGGGCGTATTTCTGTTGGCGTGACGGTGGAGGCTTTGTTATCGCCAGTTTATCACTGACCTTCGGTGTGGCGGACTTGTGTGGGTGTCTGAATTTTGGCGGATTCTGAGATGTGGGTCATAATAGCTGTGGTGGAATTCCGTGGCTGCAGCGGTGTGTTGGCCGTCTTCTGCACGGCGGTAAGCGGCTTTTACCGCCAATGTTGTAATGACCGCCTATATCCTCCCACGAAACTCAAGTGCAATAAGTTTGCAACTCCTGATATTCCTGGACTAGGAGAAACAAATTGAGCTGAGCTTGCTGCACAGAAGGATGTTGTGACTGCTCTTACATCAGACACATTGTCTTCAATTGTTCCGCTGAGGAAACAACCCCCCTCTTCTTCTTCAAGAACCCTGATGCAGGTGTGTTCGCAAACAATTGATAAGAAGGCAGACTTGTGGTGGCAATTGTGTAAACTGTCCCCAATAAGTGTACATTATGTTCCTGTCACAGAGAGAACTAAGTAGGCTAAAAATCACTAGGTGACGGGGGCACAGGCCTCCAAGCCAAAGGCCTAAGCTAATCGCTTGCTTCCCAATAAAAACTAATATGGATTCAACACAGTACTCAGATGCTATACCTCTGAGGGCAGTGAGTGCACCTGAAGTGGCCAGGGCACAGATGGGGAACTTTACCCAGGTAGGGTTCCCCAAGGAGGTGGTATCTAACCGTGGCACCAACTTCATGTTGGTGTACATGAAGTCCATACGGAAGGGATGCGGGTAAACTGCAAGTTCTTTCACTCCTTACCACCCCAGACTAATTGGTTTATTGAGAGGTTCAATAAGACTGTGAAAAACATAATCATGGGTCTATCAGAGGCCTTGAGGTAGAAGTTGGGCATCCTCCTACCATGCCTGCGGTTTACCTACAGGGAGGTACTGGAGAAGGGGGTTGGCTTCAGTCCCTCTGAATGTCTCTATGAGAACCCAGTGAGAGGACTTCACAGTATGATGAAGGTCTGGCAAAAAGCCCCCATCTTCATGCTGGTACTCTGCACTCAGATGAAGAGCTTTTGGAAGAAAGCCAGAGAATCTAGAAGCCAGTCAGGAGATCATGAAATGGTAGTAAGACCAAAAGTCCCCTCTGGTCGAAATATCAGCCTGGCTAAAAAATGTCAGTAATGGAGCCTGGAGTCCACAGCCCAGGAAGACCACTGGTCCGGGCCCTATAAAGTGAATGATTGCAAGAGTGAGGTTACCTTCCTGGTGGACCTAAAGACTCCCAGGAACCCTTCAAGGATTTGGCATGTCAGTCGCCTCAACCCCCACTTCCACAGGTCCAAGGTAACCATGCTCCTAATCACAGATGATGAAGTAGAGGAAAAGAGTGAGCCTCTCACCGACCTCCTTTCTTCCAAGGAGTAGTATTGATCAATGAAAGATGTTAGCCTATCCTGACCCTAGAACCACAGAGGGACTGATGCCAGTTAATGGACTAGTTTACCTCACTATTCTCCCTTACCTGAGGACTCACTACATGGTGCACCAATTATATTGATATTGGGGTGGAGAACAAGATCTATTGGCTACCTGACAAGGTGAGAGCCAGCATTAAGAAATAAGTTTTCAAAATGCTGGCGTTAGGTGTTACTGAGCCCTCAAACAGCCTTTGGTCCATCCCAGAGATGTTGGTCTCCAAGGCTGCTCCTCCGTTGCCACCTCACAAGTTAGGTTCTGTGTGGATTACTGGGGTCTCAATGCAGTCATCAAGACTGACACATACACAATCCCCAATCTGATGAGCTCGTAGATCAGTTGGGAGCTGTCAAGTTCCTCAGCACTTTTGATTTAATGTCTGAGTACTTGCGAGTTGCCCTGCCAGGATGAGGGGAAAAGAGAGACACTCATTATCAAACTCATAAGAGCACTTCCAGTTCTGGATAATGCCCTTCAAGTTGAAGAACGCTCCTGATACATTCCAAAAATTAGTCAACCAGGCCCTACAGGGTTGGAGTACTTCATTGCCGCCTACCTAGTCGATACTGCAGTCTTCAGGTCTGGCTGGGAGGACCACCTGTGCCACCTCAGGAAAGTGCTTCAGGCTCTGGAGAGGTCAGGCCCCACTAGCAAGGTCAGTAAGTGCCAGATAGGTCAGGATTCAGTGGTCTTCTTGGGTCACCAATTAGGAGGAGGTGAGGTGCAGCCCCTCTATGTCAAAATCCAAACTATCCTGGCTTGGAAACCCATCAAGACCAAGATGGAGGTGAGAGCCTTCTTGCACCTCACTGGTTATCACAGGAGATGTGGCAAGGGATATGGCACCATTGTTGCCCCATTGACAGAGTTGACTTCTAAGAAGCAGCCGTATATAAGTGATCTGGACAGAGGTGTGCCACAACGCTTTTGAAAACCCTAAAGGAGGCCATGTGTAGAGCACACATTCAAGGCCCCTGATTTCACCGAAGAATTAATTGTCCAGTCAAACACCTCAAAGCATGGAAAAGGGGTCATGCTCTCACAGCTGAATGAAGAGTGCCTGGATCAACCTGTAGCCTTCATCAGTAGGAGGTTACTTCCCAGGGAACAAGGATGGAGTACAATAGAGAGGGAAGGCTTTGCAGTGGTCTTGACACAGAAGAACGTGAGACCATACTTGTTTAGTGCTTAATTTGGGGTTCAGACAGACCACAAACCCTTCAGATGGCTAATGCAGATGAGGGTGCAAATTCCAAACTGTTGAGGGGGTCCATCTTCATACAGGAAATGGACTTTATGGTGGAAAACCATCCTGCAAAAGACCATGCCAATGCTGCTCCCTACTTTCAACTGAAGGGGACACATGTTAGACCTGGTATCCCACACATGGCTTTCCTCCCTAATGGTTTACTTTCAGACCTCCCATTTTGCTGACTTTGTTTTTGCTGACCTTAGGACTCTGCACACTTTCCCATTGATAACCAGTGCTAAAGTGCTCGTACTCTCTCCTTAATACATGGTATTAGACCTGTCAGCTCTTGGCATGGTTTTCCCTGTCTTTTTGGCTACTGACCACCTTTTTTAATTGATCCTGTGCTGAATTTCGTTTTTGCTGGCTTTAGGACTCTGGGCACTTTATCACAGCTGACCAGTGCTAAAGCGCAAGAGCTTTCTGCCTAAATGGTACTTGGGATTGGTGTATCCATGACTGGCATATTCATTTTACTAGTAAGTCCCTAGTAATGTGCACTGTGTGCCCAGGGCCTGTAAAACAAATGCTACTACTGGACCTGCAGCACTGGTTGTGCCAGCCACATGAGAAGCCCTGTAAACATGTCTCAGACCTGCCGTAACAGTGTCTGTGTGTGCAGTTTTAAACTGTGAGTTCGACCTGCCCAGTACACTCACTTGCCAGGCCCAAATCTTCCCTTTTACTACATATAAGTCACCCCTAAGGTAGGCCCAAGGCAGCCCAACGGGCAGGGTGCAGTGTATTTAAAAGGTCCGACATATACTAGTGTGCTTTACATGTCCTGATAGTGAAATACTGCACAATTCGTTTTTCACTAATACAAGGCCTATTTCTCCCATAGGTTAACATAGGGATTGTTTTGAAATACCTGTCAAGTGTAATTTCCCATTGGGAGCAGATAGAAATATGGATTTGGAAGTCTCTGAACTCACATTTTTAAAATATACCTTTTGGTGAAGTTGATTTCTAAATCTTAAGTTTGAAAATGCCACTTTTAGAAATTGGGCATTTTCTTGCTTATTCATTCTGCGCCTCTGCCTGTCTGTGGAATACACTTCTGGGTCAGGATGACAGTTGGACTGTTTGTGAATTCACTGTAGATAGTCACACAAAGGGAGCTGAGGTGTGCTCTGCATATCCTGGGTCTTCCTGATGCGGCTTCCTGGGCTAGTGTGGTGGGAAGAGCTGACACTTGCACCTGCATAGGGCTTTGCCTGTCCATACCCAAAGCAGTTTCCAATCCCCTGGATTGTGTCTGGGGCCAGGGCAGTAAAGGCAGGGTCTTGTGCTCTAGAAAGACTTTACTTTGAAATGTGCCTACTTCAAAGGCAGAAATGAGTATAAGTGTTGAGCCGCTGAGACCTCAACTTCAGAAACCTACTGGTGTGAGGACATTCTGCCAAGAAGAAGAGCTAGATGCCGCAGGAGGGACTGCCACTTTGTCTTTTTTCTTTGTTGTGCTGACCTGTTGCTTGCTGCTTCTGTCCTGGGAGGTAAAGGACTGGACTTTGCTTTCTACATCCTGCTTCTAAAGGTTCTCTAAGGGATTGAACTGAGCTTGCCTCCTGTTAGAGATCTCAAAGACATCAAAGACTTCATCTGCCAGCACCTAGGCTAAGAGTCTTGACAGGCCAAGTGGCGCCAAATCCAGTTCCTGGACCCTTGGAAGTGAGTTCTGGTGTAACCAAGAAAAAAACAATTACATCTACTCCAGAGCGACTTCCGAACCGGCGCCACTGTCTGACTCTGTGTTGCTTCCTGCCCCAGGGCCATGGTCCCTGCTGAGTGCAACGACCGTGATCAATGCCACAGGCTTTACACCACGGCAGTACCTCCAAAGTCCCTCTACAGCGTGAGTCCTAAGTGCCATGTCACGGACGCCCGTGACACCCCACTCCACTGCAGCACCTGTGGCCCCATGATGTGATCATGGCACTGCAAATTTGACCAGCCGGGTTCATTGACCCCCCCAGATTATAAGAACCGATGCCTCACCACCTATGTTGCATCACCTCCCCTGCAACTGCAAGGAACCAATCCCTCACCTTCCATGCCTTGCAGGAAGGAACCAACACTACACCTGCTCCAGCAACACCTTACCTCCTTGACTCTGTGTGACATCATTAGTTCCTCACAGTTTTCAAAGGTACTGTGCCTGGGGTCCATGTGATTCCATGACCGGCCTACACTCTGTCACGAACGGCGTCGGACTGTTGGGAACAACGCCGTCAAGTTGTTGTGATAACCCCAGTGGAGCTATTGTGTATCTAAATGCTTTACTGAAATTTAATCTTTAAAAAATCATATCTTTGCTTGTGTATATTGGATTTTTTGTCATTTTGATCTTGTTTTATTCAGCTAAATACTGGCTATTTTTCTAAACTGGTGTGGAGTACTTTTGTGGTGTTTTCACTGTTTTACTCTGTGTGTGCACAAATACTTTACACATTACCTCTGAGATAAGCCTGTTTGCTTGTGCTAAGCTACCAAGGGGATGAGCAAGGGATATCTTATCTGTGTGACTTCCATACTCTGACTAGAGTGAGGGTCCCTATTTGGACAGGCTGCAAACCACTGCCAAGTAGAGACCCCATTTTTAAAAGTAAGATTGGCTTATACACAATTGGCATATTTAATGTAATTGTAAGTTCCTAGTAAGATGGCACTACCTACACACAGGACCTGTCAATTAAATGCTACTATTTGGCCTACAGAACTGATTGTACCACCCATTTAAGTAACCTTTTAAACACATTTCATACTTTGTAACCTATGTGTGTAGTTTTAAACTGCCATTTCAATCTGGCATATTAGACCTTTTGCCAGGTCCAAACCTTCCTTTTAAATACAAATAGTCACTCAGTGCAGAGGTCACGGTGTCATGTATTTACAAGTACATTTACGTTTTATCTGTCCTGATAGTGAAAAACTCTGGCATTTATTTTTTACTACTGGAATGACTATCTCTCAAGCCTTACACTGTAGTTACTTTACTACATTTAATAAGATGTAACTTCCAAATGGTAACAAGTACCTCAGTCATGTATGCTGTCTTTGGAATTCTAATAAAAAAGTCTAACCTGTGGTGAAGTCAAATTTCTAATTGCAATTTTGAAAATGCCACTTTTAGAACTTTTGTATTTTTCTGCTTTAGTCATTTGATGCCTGCAGCCTGTGTCTGGGTCACATGATGGTTATAGCTGACAGTTGGGCTTTTTGCATTTCTCCTAGACAGCCCCACACAATTGCAAATGTAGGCATTCCTGGATGGGCCATCACTGGCAAGATGGAAGGGGGAGCTGGACACAGCACCACTTACACTTGAATAGGCTGTGTCTTGCCTCCACACAAAGGGCTACATACCCCCGTAGTAAATCTAGGGCTAGGGCAAGGAAAGAAAGGCACCTGTGCACTTCAGGGGCATTTTTCTAGAAGCTTCTGCCACTACAAAGGCAGAGCTTGGTATAAATACTGGACCTCCGACACCAACTTTTCAGTATACTTCTAGACCTGTGGATACTCTGCCTAGAAGAAGGACTGTTGTGCTGCTAAAAGGACTGCCACTCTGCTAATCTGCTGCTCTGAAGAACTGCTGCACTGCTGTGCTGACCTGATGCCCTCTAGTTTTAGTGAGAAGGACTAGACCTACCAGCAGAGTCCACAAAGTTTGCCCACTCTGTTCTCCACTTGGATCGTGAAGTTCGGCAAACACTCCACCAACCACCACCTGGCATAGTTTACCAGTGCCAACCCCTAAAAAACCCTATCATTAGCATTGTCAAACTTTGGGAGGCACCAACTTGTCTGGCTTAATCTCTGGCTCATCTATTTCCATCTTAGAGTTGACAGTCTAACAAGCACGCCAGCAGAGTGCAGCTGTGTTCACATGCAGCTCTCAGTAAATAATACTACTACCCCTGGGGAATCAGAGTGAGTCAGCTGCCTGAAGTCAGAAACATGCTACTGTTTCGATGGTTAAGAGGTGAATGTCCAGATCAAGGCTGCTGCCTTATACAGAAATGGAGGAGGTGGCTTCCTACTGAGCTCGCGCACCTGCAACGGAGGGCATTGATTGAGGGGGGTGGGAGCTAAAGACAAAGACATAGGCATAGAAGATGGTACACAGCCAGACTGCTCTGGATGAATAATGTGCATGCTTCTATCTTACTATGGCACAGCTCACAGCAGCCGCCTTGCAACCAGTGTGGCTGAGTGGCTCCTCCTGTTCTGCTTAGTGGTGTTAGCTGCACAGAACCTCCAACCCTCCTTGAAACCGAGCGCCAGTAATAACACACACTCTACAGCTGTGCTGGTCCTTGACTTACTCGAGGCAGCACAAGCTCAGCAACAACAGCTCTGCGATACAGGGATAATGCAACTATGAGAGTCTAATTGAGCACCAATTGCTTTCGTCACCTCCTGCAGAGACTCGAGTTGGAGGGGGTATCAGCTTTCAGTTGCACCATGGCCCTTAGGAAGAGCAGAACCTGCACCGTCATCCTCACCTTCACATGTCTCCGTGAACCACGGGGGTGCCAGCTGTCCCAGCACCCCACAACCCTCCTTGTCCTTTAGTAGCAGGCACACCAGCAACATGCATCCAGAGGAGGAAAAAAGCATACTCCACCACGAGGTGAGCCATTTGAACACAGATGTATGTGTTATGCTTTTACCATCAGAATGGCAAACTCCTCCGAACCTATGCATCGCCCAAACTGCTCAATGCATCCTAGACATCAGACTTTGCATTGCAAGCCCTCATCAGCAGGATCGTTGATGACAAAACAGGACCTCGCATTGAACTTTGCCGCATCTCAAAACCATGACATCACTTGTTGCACTGGCTGTGCAATGTATCTTCGACGGAGACCTTTGCAATGCTCCGCACAACATCATTTAAGTTACTTTGTTCAGCTGGACTGACTGAGTCTCTGTAGCCAGCCCACAACCCATCACTGCCTGTCTAAACTTGTGAATTTGTCCCAGTCTGGTTGAGCAGATATTCACAATTGGCGCTTTGTAATTTTTGGCACTATTTTCACTGAAATCTTTAAAATTGTATATTTCCAGTTCTACTGATTGGATTTTTGTTGTTTTTGTCTTGTTTTTATTTATTAAATAATTATTCTATGTTTCTATCTTGGTGTGGCATCATTTTTGTATTGTGTTCTTCATGTTATCACTGTTTGAAGTGTTACACAATTACTTTACACATTACTTCCAGATTAAGACTAACTGCTCTGGGCCAAGCTACCAGAGGGATGAGCACAGGTTAATTTAGAGTTTGCTTATGCCTCACGCTAACAAGGATTGTGGTTATGGCTTCCCTAGGGGTCACACCCTAGTCAACCAGTAACACAATATCTCACAGAGCCCAGGCCCTACTTCTTTCAATCAAAGTGACCTTTGAAATGCACAGAAGAAGCCCTGCTATCCTTCCTCTAGTGTGTGTGTTCCCACCCCAGTCCTCAGGAATATCAGCAATCCATATCTGCTGTCTGGGGCTTGCAGTCCTCACCTCCACCTAGACTTTCCAGACCGTGGGCTCTCAAATGGCGAGGGAATGCCTCCATATCCTATAGCTTCCACAGGCATACAGACATATCATCATACACACAAGCATCACATGCTGCACTGCGCTAAATACAGATATCATGAAGGCTAAGGGAAAGTATGAGAAAGTGCCTCTTTTGACATGGTTAGTCCCCAACATTTTGCCTGGAATATGATGTGGTTTGAAATTGTAAGTACCCTGGGCCCCTGCTAAACAGGTTCCCTGGGCCAGATCTCTTTCCCAAAAACCGTACTGTGATTGGCACTTCAGCCACCCCTTGTAAGTCCCTAGTAAATGGCACCCCTGGTACCTAGGACATGGGTACTGAAGAGGGTTCCCTAGAGCTGCAGCACCAATTGTGCCACTTCGAGAGGCCCCACACCAGACTCACACCAGACTCATGCAAACTGCCATTGCAAGTGCATGACAAAGTGTACCCAAAGTTTTAAACTCAACATGGCACTCACCATGGGTGCCATGTCCCCTAACAATGCATGCAATATAGGTAAGTCACCCCTCTGGCAGGCCTCACACCCCTAAGGCAGGGTGCACTATAACGCATGTAAGGACATAATCGCATCAGTAAATATGCCCCCACTGTGTTTTTGCCAATTCTTAGACATGGTAAGTGTTTAGGGAAGCCACAACAAATGCAGGTGCTGGACACTAGTCACTACGAGGTCCCCAGCTATATGATGGCCTCTCTGAACCCTGGGTTGTTTGGTATCAAACAACTCAGAATAATAATCCCACACTGATGCCAGTGTGGGGTTTATTACAAAATGTACACAGAGGGCACCTTAAAGGTGCTCCCTGCACAACCTAACAGCCCTGTCATGGTTGCTGATGGCTCTCAACCCGCCTGCACCACCAGACATGATTCTGGACTCCTGGGATGAGAGCCTTTGCTCTTAGGACCCAGAAGACAAAGGGACTCATTCTGAGCCCGGCGGGCGGCGGGAGCCGCCCGCCTGGAAGGAGCCGCCAAATGACGGCACCTCGGCCATTCAGACATTTCCTCTGGGCCGGCGGGCGCTCTCCAAAAGAGCGCCCGCCGGCCCAGAGGAAATGCCCCTGCAACGAGGACGCCGGCTCAGAATTGAGCCGGCGTAGTTGCAGGGGTGCGACGGGTGCAGTTGCACCCGTCGCGTATTTCAGTGTCTGCAAGGCAGACACTGAAATACTTTGCGGGGCCCTCTTACGGGGGCCCCGCGGCACCCCCTACCGCCATCCTGTTCATGGCGGGTTTCCCGCCATGAACAGGATGGCGGTAGGGGGTGTCTGAATCCCCATGGCGGCGGAGCGTGCTCCGCCGCCATGGAGGATTCCCCCGAGCAGCGGAAAGTCGGCGGGAGACCGCCGACTTTCCGCTTCTGACCGCAGCTGAACCGCCGCGGTCAGGATGCTCGTGGGAGCACCGCCAGCCTGTTGGCGGTGCTCCCGTGGTCGGTGGCCGCCAGGGTCAGAATGACCCCCATAGTCTTTCCTGGCCAGAGGTTTCACACATGGTAGGTACCTTGCTCCAACGGTCAGCTTCAAAGGATTTGGAGCCTTTGAAATCTGACCTCCGCCTCCTGAAGGCAGCACAATAGTTCTATCCCCAATTTAGGAGGGAAAACCGGCAGGCAACTTAGCAAAAACTTAGCAAAAAATAGGAAGAGTGGTCTCCCTCTGCCTGCATTGCCCCTCAGGTGTGGCAGGCAAGGTGACCACTCCATTTAATTTTCCTTCATCTTGGATGGTAGGAAAAATAGCCAATCAGGGTCAAGGATGTGTCCCCTTCCCACAGGAAGTGGTAACGTAGTGGGTGTAGCCACCCCTAATGTAGGTGGCCCATTGACCACTACCAGGTACCACCCAAGCACCCCTTAAATATAGTATTTAGAGGGCATCCCCTGACCAAGATCTCAGATTCGATCGACACAAGAAGACCAGGACAAAGAAGACCCAAGGCACGAGACCTGAATCCCTGCTGCACAAAGAAAAAGGTGCCAAACCCTGCTTTCTGCTCCAAGAACTCGACCATCATCGCTGAGGTGTCGCCTGGAAAGCTGAAGGACTCAACAATACCCCGGAGCAGCGCCAGCCTTCTAAAAATTGCTTTGAACCTCTCTCAGAGTGAAGGTATCACTCTCCTGAACCCTGCAGGCAAGAAACTTGTGAAGTTCGGTTCACTGACATACTGCTGACCGACTCAGACCCAGCAGCCCAGCCAAAAACTGTGCAACAGCTCCAGAGGACCAGACCTGCCACAGTGCCAAGTTTGGTGCACTAGGACTTTCTAGGGCAGTGGTGTACTAGTACCTGGGGTACCGGACCCCCTATGTCTGACACCCAGAAGCAGAGTCCACTCCAGACTAGCAAAAGCCCAGAAGCAAGCAGCAGTCAAAGGACTTCAGGACACCAGAGACCCACCCCTGGGTGGCCCTGCCGACCTGCAATCCACCCTTAAAACTGCCTGCTCCTGACCACGAGGATTCCAAGATGCAAGACTCCTGGCTGACTTAGCTGAGGTGCACCTGGCTTCCCTGGTACCTGCATCGACCAACCAGCTGTGCTCTCATGGTACCCAAGCCCTTGCAACCTCCCCCCTCCAAGGGGACCTGGTCGACTTACCTTTAAGTCCCTCTGTGTAGTGTGTTTCCAAGTGGCCCCCCTTCTCCTCTCTTCACCAGCTCCAAGACCTTCAGCCACTGCTCCTGCTCGAATCAGGGACCACCCAAACTTCTCCTGCTGGAACATTGGAACTGTCTACGGGCGCAACCTAAAAACAGAAGGTGACACTTGTGAGAGAATAGCCTGATTTTAAATGCATTTTTTCTATTTCCTCCCATTGATTCAATTACCACAAAAACTGTACATTTTCTAAAATTTGAAAAATCATAACTAAAAAGTACTTACTGTAGAAGGACAATCTTGGTCTTAAATTTTTTTTAAACTATATATTATTTTTGTAAATTGATTTCAGGTTATTCTTCCGAGTGTGTGCCTTCATTTAATGATACTGTGAAGACAACAAATGCTTACCACATCTCCTGGATTAGCCTAACTGCTCGCCGACACTACAAAAAAAACAGAGCATTAAGCGGTCTGCTTTTTACCTATGGATATCAAAGTGGGGTTGCTTGGACACTCTGCACAGTGAGCGTTATTTTCGTACACTATGTAGAGAGCCAGTCTTCTACAGTGGGTACACAATGACAGAACATTACATGAAAGGGCTGTCAGGCACCTCTCCTGTGACACAGGTAACAAGGCCTGTCCACATTACTGATAACTAAGAATGACAAAACGGGTATGCTGCCATCACTATGCACATCACACTTAGACCCATATTTAAGAAAAAGTGGCTCTGATGTGCAACTTTTTCTGTGCCCCCCTACTGGCACCTGACAACACCATGGTTGCACCGTATTTAAAATACAGCACACCATGGCGGTTGTTAGAACAATAACGTCAAAATGTGTGATGCTATTGTGGCGCTTTGCTACACTGGCATCAAAAATGTTGGTGCTAGGGTAGCAAAGCGCAAAGAGGCCCATTGATTTTCGTGGGTGCGTAAAAATGACAGACAAAATGGCGCAATGAAATCTGTTGCATTTCACAGTGCCATGTTTTCAGGCCTAGTGCTGGAACGCCCCATGCATACATTATGCCTGGCGCAGGCATAATGTGGCGCTAGGATTTACAAAGTGGTGCAAGGCAAGCATTGTGCCACTTTGTAAATGCAACCTAAATGCCACATTTGCATTAAAAAATGAGGCAAATGTGGTGTGCAAGGTGGCGCTATGGGCTTCTTAAATATGCCCCTTAATTCCTGGCAAGGACTGTAGCCCTCTATCACTAATAGGGTAAGAAGGTAGCACATTTAGCGCCTCTCCCTGTCTAACAAGACTGGCCATAGAGCATATTCATCATCCGTGTTCGCTCATTAACAAAATTCAATACTAGGGGTCCAGAAATCAATACAGCTGGTGGGCTCAGGGAAAAGGTGCACATTTGTCACTGTGCCAGTAACATTTCTGATCCAAAATCTTGAACTTCTTCTTGTGGTTTCAGATGATATACTCACGTAAATGAAACATTTGAAATGTGCTGCCACATTCAGTATTGCCAAGGTGTTCATAGCAGCCTAGGCTTTCTAATTTTATGTACCATGATTCTAGAAATCCATCAAATTCCTCAGTAGTGACAAAAGTTATATGGATTAAGCACCCTTATTGCTTGCATCACTTTGTTCGTATATATTGCACAAGCAAACTCAAATAGGTATGAGTGCGGTTGGATGTGCCACTAGCACACATTTTGCACCACGGTGCAAGGGTGCCTATTTTGCATGCAGGATTGTTTTTGTGCAGGAAGGGGCACATTCCTGCACCAAAATCAATCTTGCGAGCCTTTTTCATCTTTCAATGTGTGCTCCAGAATGCGTAAAGAGGAAAAATAACGAGAAATACATTTATTTCTCCTTGTTATGCCTTTCTTGTGAAGATGTATCTTTCTCATGCATTCCCAGGTTTACATAGAAAGGGTTAAATATGAGGAGGAATAAGCATATTTCTCCTTGTTACTCCTCTCCTGAGTAGGTGCATCTTTCTAGTGCATTTCCAGGTTTAAAAGTTCTTGTAACTCTGGGAATGTGTCAAAATCCATAGACCTTGCATGGGAACACCTATGCAACACCCATGGAAACATATCCCTGGTGCAGAGTAATGCAATGCAGCGATTTGTGTTGTTACATTACTCAAGATATGTGAAGCCATGCAGGGCCATGCATGGTGGCCTTGCGTGGCTTCATAAATCTCACTTAAGGTTTGTGTTGTTCCTGCACCACAATGCATGATGCAAGATTGATGCAAACCAGGTCATAAGTAGAGCCCACAGTGTTTATACATGAATATACTTCCTTGAAAGCTTCATAGTGGAATAGGTTGACCGAATATCAGATTTGATTTAATGGTCACATTAAGCGCAAGGACAATAGGAGAATCAGTGGTAGAAATTCCAGAGAGAAGCCAAAAAAGAAGAGACAAAATAAATTAGAAAGGTTCAGAAACAGGCTGTCTTGGTTGCCAAGAAGGAATCTGCTCTGAGAAAATGAGAGAAGCCTCAAGTTACATCCAGGTTCTAATACAAGTACTTGAAGAGAAGGAAAGTCCCAAAGTATTAGCAACACTTGCAGAGTTGCCAATTAGTTAATGTAGCATTATACCTAGGAGAAGAACTAAACAATTAAAGAATTCCTTCTGTGGAAGCCAGCAATGACCCAATCTCACAGCTTATGGGCAAAGCTCCATGCTTGTCATCCTTATCTTTCCAGCATATTTCCTTGGAGGAAACAATTTCATAATGAAAGTATTACAGCTCACTGGTTGCCCAATGGATCCTTCTCCCTGTGGGTATGGTGCAGTGTGCCAGTCCACATTTACAAGGCCACACAAAGCCATCTTGCATGGCTTTTCATGGCCTTGTATGTATGGACCTCTTTCATGCATGACATTGCGTGAAAGGGGCATTCCAAGGGTGTTGCTTGGGGTGTTCCTACGCAACACCCAGAGAACCCAAAGGATTCTAGCGTGTTCCCAGATTTACAAGTCTGGGAATGCGTCAGATTCTGGCCACCTCCGGGCTGGTGAAAGAGTGATGCAACAGGGATAAATATCTTTATTTCTCAGTTTAATCCTCTATGTGTGCTGCGTTCTGCAGCACACATAGAAGATGAAAACACCTCTTGTGATTGTTTTTGTACAGGACAGTGTCCCTTCCTGCACAAAAACAATCATCCCCACAACGCAGGCACCCTTGTACCATGGTACAAGGGTGCCTGCATTGGTGTTTGGCAGCACTTTGTGCACCAACGCAGGGGGAGATGACAGAATGTGCCATATCTTGTAGATACAGTTCATTTCTACCCTTTCCCGGTGGCGCAGGGGGGCGGAGCAAGGCACTTGCTGCTCCGCCCTGTGCCACGAGTCTTGAAAATGAGGTCCTCAGTGAGCAAAAGAGTCCTTATTTACACAAGGGGCTGGATTAAATAGATTGTACTGGTGCTTTTGACAATACCATATTACAGAGATAGTTCCGGTGCAACATTTGCACCAAACGAACAATGGGAAAGCATATTTTTCACCAGTCTTTCCCAACGTCGTGTTAAATAACACTGACACAGTATCTGTGATGTGTCTCTTGCGCTTTTCAATAGTGCATTAGCACGCGCACGCTGTCGAGAATGTTACGATTTTGGTAATTTTACAAGCTAATACAGTTGCATGCTAAACATCAATATTCATTGTGGCACCAAGAAGTAGTAAAGCAACTTTACATTCTATTTCTTGACTTAATATTCGGGATGAAGTGCCATGCATCTGTCACGTATGCAGCGCACTGTCTCAACCCAGAGCGATGCCAGTCAGCCTATCAAGAAGGTGTCCTTTTAGTCCTATATTTCGTTTCTGCAGCACTGGGGAAATTCATCGCATGGAACTTAAGTGCGCATGGTATGTGTGTCCCACGATGTAAGCGTGACGAGAAGGCGCCCACATAAAGCCTTTGATCCTCTGAAGAGTGCTTCAAAGAGTGGAATTAGTTTCCCTCAATGTCTCACAGTTGCGCATTTTCCCTGAAAAGACGACCCTGTTCGTGTTTTTATGACAATAGCGTATGCCGCCTCCACGTGAAATAATCATACGTGGGCTGATGGCTCTGTGACAGGCACATAAATATCTGACATTATTCCACTTACCAAGTGTTGGCTTTCATCACCATTTGCAAACCTAAGGTTATAGTAATGTTTTTTCTATATCCTTAAGCTTTTTTCAGGCTTTGAAAACAAACTATAAAACGGCCTGAAATAAGAAATTCTAAAACGCATGTTTTCATTAAAATATGTACCCGTTTCTCACTTTTCTGCTTCAAAACTGAAGTCGCCTCATATATGATAATATGTAGGTACCTGACAACAAAAATGTACCCTTGCTCCTAAAATCTGTCTGCGACCCTTTGCTGAGACTGAGACATCAATTAAAACATTTAAGAAATAGACAAAAGCCCCCCTCCCACCTCAAACAAGCCCCCCACAGTTACTAGGCATTCGCAGAGGTCAAGATTTGGCCAGTCAGCCCAACACCACCACAACCACGCCCAGGAATGTAATCCCAGGGACTACACCTATGCATTGGGACCCCTGAACTCATCTAGCCCCACAGATCCGGCCCACGCTCTGAATGCTTCCGGCCCCATGTTCTTTCCACTGGAATCACTGACACACTGCCAGGTGTAATAGGGATACTGAAATAGCGTTGCTGATTTCTGCAATTAACCTGGCCTTTTCTCCAACTCCATCTTGAAATCAACTGCAAATAGTGCTACTTTCGTGGTGAAGCCGCAACTATTACCTAAACAAGCATTTGCAATGCAACGGGTCTCGCGTTTGCTCATATTAGAGCTGATCGCGTTGTAAACTCCTAACCCGACTTTTCATCTATGGGCAAAAGTGCTTTTATGTACGTAAAAAAGTGAAATTAACTGTGTAAGCGCTCGACTTATGCCAAGCAATAGAGAAAATGTAGTCCACGATCCGACAGAAAACAGCGAGCCTCGCATGTTTTCTGTACTTGGTCGCTGCGCTGGAGGAGGGCTAACCACCGGAAAAGGCATGGCGTGGGCATGCCTTCCACTAATGAAAGCAAGCAGATTTTACTAGGCAAGCCCACGAACCAATCAAACACACTGACTTGACCTCAACAGGGCTCCGAGCCCTTTTCTAATAACTAAAGCGTCTCGCTGCGATACGCATGCGCGAGCGCATGCAACGCAGGCTCGACCCTAAAAATTATAGTGATATATAACAGGATTGTAGTTTTTTCACAATATTAAATATCAGATTTGAATTTCAATGATTGTAGCAGTATGTCATCTAATTTGGCATGTTTCTTTTCAAAGTTACATTATCCTAAATTCAGACTGCTTTCTCTGTGTTGCTACGGGTATCCTGTAATTAAATTAGCATTCAACGGAGACTGGTAGGTGTGAATGTTAATTGGAATTTTCCCATCCTTAGATCTGAGGAAATTTAACATTTCATTAAAGACAAGGATGTGTGTGTTTAATATGCATGTAATCCTTTGTTACTGTCTAATCGGCAATAAAGGGATATACCAAATATATTGTTTTATTGTCCATATCCATAAGAGGCACCAGCTTTTCACTAACTCCCTCTCTATCACAAATACCAGCGAGGAAGACTCAATCAGTGTGAAAAAGGCAAGGACAAGTGAGGCTAAACTACAAAAAAAAGAAACGAAAAACAACCATACCACTAACTACAATGTTTTTCCAAGTAAGTTAAAGACCTTGTGATAAAAAGAAGCAAGCAAAAGCAACGACACCCTTATGAACATACAACATATCAGTATGCATTAAATACATTATGCATTAGCATTATCTAGACCAACATCCTAAGGCCCTTAGTCCAAGGTGGGCAGCTTTAGGTTGAGGACCACAGGGCCAGAATTAGTGATTCACGAACGGTATCCAACCATCCCCAAAATGCAAGTGTTGCAAGCCAAAGTCCCTGAAATCTCCAACAACCAGGTGAACTCGCATTTATCACCTGCACCTGTGAGCAGGAGCCACAGTGGTGAATGGTGGGAGGGATGTGGGATGGGAGAGTGTTATGGGGCAGAGCAAGGTCCAGAGTGTTTGGGGGAGCGGTGCATGCTTAATCAGTTCTATGAGAGTTGGCGGGGTGGGGTCTGCGCTTAGGCTTTGCTCACTTCCTGCGTTACTGCACACTAGAGCCTTGGTGGTTTTTCTCTGTGAGTTTTCAAACCTACTTCAAATCAGGCCCGTAATCCCTAGACTTAGCAGTTTGATATGAGAGAACATCTGGCCATTAAAACTCAGCTGGGCTGGTAACTTGTGTGGCATTCTGTATTTAGAACTTCCATGTAGAATGTATGTCACAGTAAGAATCTGTTGACAGTAACTAAGGGGATTTGGCAGTTGGAGTTGGGAGAGAGAAGATGTCTGTTGGATGGGGTATTCCATGTTGTATTTATCTTGAATAAACTTAAGATGATTTGAACATAAAGAAGGTGTACCTTACATCTTTTCATTGGCGACGGGATTGAAGAATCCATCGAGATTGCATGGACACCCCAACACTGCTTCTTTGCCAGCACGAATGAAGTCTGCTGCGAGTGCAGAGGTTCAGTTTGGTGGAGGCGACGGTTTGGAGTTGTGAAGGCGCTCCACTAAAAACAGAGACATCGGACGGCGAAGATTGGCAGGTGGACGTGCTTAGTCGGAGTTATAAAGCCGCACCACTAGACACGGAAACAGCGGATGGTGAAGTTCGCGCCTGCCGTAACGTATTTTCCTGCCGTAACGTATTTTATTTAACTTGCGTGACTTCGTGCTTGCCGCACCACTAGACACGGAAACAGCGGATGGGGAAGTTCGCGCTTGCCGCAATGTATTTTATTTAACTTGCGCGACTTCGTGCTTCGGTGTTACGAAGGTGCTTCAATGGACATAGAAACAGCAGACGGTGAAGATCGTGCCTGCTGCAACGTATTTTGCGTGACTTCGTGCTTCGCGGATCAGCTGAGCAGATCGGCTGGTCAGTAGTCATCGCTCTACAACTTCCCACTGTTTCTCCAGCATGTAGCGGTGAACTTCATGACAGAGCAGAACAAGACGAAGACTAGTTTACTCAGCTGTTTAGTTTCACAGGAAGTCGCTCTGGTGCACAGGAAGCTCCGTAGGTCTGGGGTCGTAAAAGAATGCTCCCTGGAGTTGGAACCATAGTTTCATGACTTTTTTGTGTATTTCTCTGTAAAAAATAAAAGTCTTTTGATCTTTATGATTTTTCAATATATATATATATATATATATATATGATCTTATCTATGTTACACATAGGGTCAGATTTAGTGATTTAAAATATTTGGGATACATTCTAGAAATGTGTTTGTAAAGCTTTACAAGTACTAATAATTTAAAAGAAGTATTCATCTTTCATTACTACTTCTGTTCAAAATGCAGAATGTAACTTGCCCCCCATTTTTTTTACCTATCCCTGGTGAACCACTAATTCCCTGGAAGAAATGGAAATGTGTATTTTCACATTATGCAAGGGTTTGTGGCACTTCATTGAGTGCCAAGCGCAAAATGTCTCTTTTGTTGCACTGCCTAGGGGCTGAAGGTCAAGAGGTTTTTGAGAACCTGCCTGAGCTTTCTGTGGAAGATGCTAGTGAACTCAATGATTTTGAGGTTTGTATTAAGAAACTTGATTTGCATTATTTACCTAAAGTATCCACATTATTAGAGAGGTATCACTTTGGGAAAAGAGTTCAGCACTCAGGTGAAACTGTAGAGGAGTACATCACAGTTCTAAGGAAATTGGCATCATCTTGTGGTTTTGCGAGTAATAAGGAGGAGAGGTTGAGAGACCAGTTTATGTTGGGCTGTAACATTGATAAGGCTAGAGAATCCTTTTGGAATAAAGATAATCCTTCTCTTAGTGAAGTAATTGCCATTGCTAAAATGCATGAACATACCTCAGCCTGTGTCGAGGAAATTAAGAAAACGAATTTTGCTGGAGGAGAATGTGATATACATTTTGTTGGTCAGAGGAAGATACCTCAGAGAATGGCAAAGGAAAATGTAAAAATTAATAAAGAGAAGGAACATTTTCAAGGGAAATGTTTTAGGTGTGGTGAGTTTGGTCATTATGCTAACTTTAAAGGCTGTGTTGGATGGAAGGTGACTTGTAAGAAATGTAATAAGAAAGGACACGTTGATTCCTGCTGCAGGAGTACAGATATAAGAAAAAAAAGGGTTCAAGAAATAAGTTTAGAGGAGGAGAATTTACAAGAGGAATTTGTTTTGCATGTTAAAAATGGTATCAGTGGCCCTATAGAAACTGTACAAGTTGAGGGAGTACACATTTCCATGATGTTTGATTCTGGAGTTAAAATTACACTTATTCCTAGGGTTTTGTTTGAAAAACATTTTAAAACTTCGGTAAAACTTTTCAAACCAGATATTTCACCCAAAGGGTATGGTGGAAAACCAATTAAGTTGTTGGGTTACTTTGTTGGTTCAATTCAATTCAAAAATAGGTTTACAGCTGGTAAAGTTTATGTTTCTGTGAGAAGGGATTCTCCCATTAGCTGGTTCCACCAGAGAGATTTACGTGTGTATCTTGACCCTAATGAATATCCATCTGTGAGATTGAAATATGATGGATGTATTAGTACTGTGAAAGAGGACGAGTCTAGTAATATCTATGTTAATGACCTGAGACCATCATTTGAGCGAGAATTTCCGGATCTTTTTCAAAACAAACTTGGATGTTTGAAAGGTTATCTTCATAAAATTAAGATGAAGGAAAATGTCACACCTGTGGTTAGTAAAGTAAGAAGTGTACCTTTAATGGTCAAGGAAAAAATGAAAGCAGAATTAGAGAAACTAAAACAAAATGGCATTATTGAAGAAGTAGAAGCCACTGAATGGTTGGCCCCAGTAGTCATGGCGGTGAAGGCCAATGGTGATCCAAGACTTTGCATTGACTTGAGAGAACTAAATAAATGTATAGTAGTAGATCATTACCCTTTACCTAACATTAATGAAATGCTATCTTTGTTAGCAAATGCGAGTTGTTTCTCATCTATAGACTTAACGTCTGCCTACCACCAAATTACTCTACACAAAGACTCTCAGAATTTAACAGCATTTATTACCCCTTTTGGTACCTACAAGTTTATCCGTATGCCCTTTGGTTTGGCTTCAGCTGCAGCTGTATTTCAACGTGCCATGGAAAGACTGCTAGAAGGATTGCAAGGAACCAAGGTTTATCAAGATGATATTCTTGTATATGGTAAGGATGGAAAAGAACATAATGAAAGAGTTCGCTGTGTCCTTCAGAAACTGGAAGAGAGTGGTTTGACTTTAAGAGCAGAAAAATGCAAATTCAATCTTCATGAAATCGATTATCTTGGTCATAAGATTTCATCAAAAGGTATTGAACCCAAGAAAGAATTAGTAGATACCATTATTAATTTCTCTAGTCCTTCTTCAAAAGACGAGGTGGTGAAATTTCTTGGCATGGCTGAGTTATACAGTAAATTTGTAGATCATTTTGCTGGCAGAACTATATGCATGAGGGAGTTAGTGAGGAAAGGTGTTACCTTTAACTGGAGCAATGAGTGTGAAAAGGAGTTTATCTTGATGAAACAAAGTTTGAAAGTTGCCTCGAGTTTAAGCAGTTTTCAACCTGGGCATGAAACAATAATAATGTCGGGTGCTAGTGCCAAAGGTCTTGGGGCTGTATTGTTACAAACACATAATGGAGTTGAAAGAACTATATTCTTTTTGTCGAGATCCTTGAAGGGGGCTGAGTTAAATTATTCTGTTATCGAAAAGGAAGCGTTAGCTGTGTACTGGGCGGTGAATAAATTAAGGAAGTTCGTTTGGGGTAGTAAATTTTTGATAAGAACAGACCATAAACCGTTAAAAGAGATTTTTGAAAGGAAGGGTTTGGATGCGGTGTCGGGTAGAATCAGAAAGTGGGTAGTAGCGTTGCAGGAATTCACTTTTGGTGTTCAGTATATACCTGGAATTGAAAACAACCTTGCAGATTGTTGTTCAAGGTTAGTGTGTGACATTTTTGAGACCGAAGATTCGTCCATTGATGATTTTGATGTTTGTATGATCAGGGATGGTATAATTAAGGAGAGTGAATGGGTATTGGAGTCGTTCAATGATGAAATTTTACAGAAAGTTCAAAAAAAATCAGAGGTGGATGGGATGGTACTGAAAAGAATGATCAACAGTTATGTGGATTTTGGAGAGTAAGAGATGAATTGTCAACTTATGGTGATTTCATATTGAGAGGAACTAGACTTGTTCTTCCAGAGAAGTTGAGAGATGAACTAATTTCCATAGCTCACGAGAGTCATCCTGGCATTTCAAAAACAAAAGAAAGGTTGAGACTTATGTATTGGTGGCCAGGAATGGATGTGTTAATCGAAAGATGTGTTAGGGAGTGTGTGGAGTGTTCCAAAGCTGATAAGACTTTAACTTGTAGAGTTCAACCCATGAAAGTGAGGGAACTGCCAAAAGAACCTTGGCAAGAAATTTCATTAGACATTTTAGGTCCGATTAAATATTCTGGCTCTGATAAATACCTTATTGTGTTAATGGATATGTCTTCAAGGTGGCCTGAATTCAAAATCACTACTTCCGTAGAAACACGTGATGTGATAGGCTTTCTCAATGATGTTTTTGATAGAGAAGGGTTTCCATCTTCTATTCTTACTGTTAATGGTGTGCAATTAGTCTCGCAGGACATGGAACGTTATTTGGGTGAAAGAGGCATTAAACATAAGAAGACTGCGCATTATCATCCTGAGACCAATGGTATGGTGGAGAGGCTGAATAGAGTACTAAAGGAAACTATTCAAATGGCTTTGGCAAATAATAGATGCTGGAAGGAGGAAGTGTCTTGTAAGATCAAAGTCTATCGGTTGACTCCTCATTCTGTTACAGGTTTCTCACCTTTTGAGTTATTCAGAAGGAGAAAACCTAACACGTTGGTCTGTCCTTCATGGGTGAATGATAAGGTGGGCTCAAAATGTGATACTTCTTGTAATGACAAACAGAAATGTTTGAAAGAATGTAAGAAAGTTTTGGAAAGGAAAATCAGATTTGATAAGCAGAGAGCAGTGAAGAAAGTACTCATTCGAGTAGGTGATTTAGTCAGAGTGAATTTGTGGAAGATAGTGTAGAGAGAAAACTTAGTAATGTTGATAATCATTCTTCACCAAGGAGATCTTCAAGAATTATTAGACGTCCCAAGATTCTAAATGAGTTTGTTTAAAATGTATGTTTTCTCATTTTGATTTGTTCTTTTATTATATGTTGTCACTTTTACTTAAATCTTTCTTCTTCTGTTGATAAAGGGAGGGAGATGTGTGGCATTCTGTATTTAGAACTTCCATGTAGAATGTATGTCACAGTAAGAATCTGTTGACAGTAACTAAGGGGATTTGGCAGTTGGAGTTGGGAGAGAGAAGATGTCTGTTGGATGGGGTATTCCATGTTGTATTTATCTTGAATAAACTTAAGATGATTTGAACATAAAGAAGGTGTACCTTACATCTTTTCAACTTGTCCCCACACATTTTTGGGGCACATTCTAAAGATTCCCAGTTTTTTTTTAAAGAGTTGAAAAGTCGTAATTTTGGATTATCAGAAGGTAAAGGCTTTGCTCAGCACAAGAAACTCAACATATACTCCTGAGCCTAAGCAGGCTGGAAGGGATATTGCACTCACTTCCTTGTCCTAAATACAATCTTTCATTTCCTCTGCTTTAAAGCGAGGTAAAACCCAATTGCAGTTTACTGTCAGCCATGTGATCGTCTGGCTTCTGGTCGAAGGTCATGAAAGAACTGCACTGCACCAATTTGAAGACCTGGGGATATCCCCCGACTCTGAGCAATGTGTGGAGCTAGATGCTGAAGGCAGAACACCTGGACACCATATAGTTTCCAACGGAGTGAACACAAAAGTGAAGCTAACAGAATACATTGTAAGCTTCCAAATTCAGTGAACTACGGTCAGCCAGACATGGAGTAGAGATCTCCTGGGGGAGAACAGAACAGATCAAGAGAAGGTGGCCCAGGACCAGTCCTAAAAATATATGCCTTCAGTCAAGTAACAATGCATGGTAGAGGAGAGGGAGGAAAATAGGGATCCAGGATAGAAATAGGAGGCCATCTTTGTCCAGAGTGAGATGTAAACCATGGTCAGAAAGAAATGCAGCCCAGATATCAGTGCACCAACATCTGAGAACCTCCTACAAGAAATGAGATGGAGTAGAGACAAAATCTTGAGATAAAGATCATTAAGGAATGCAAAGAATTAGAGTAACTCCTGGAAAAAAGGATGGGACCGGAGAAACGTCCCAGATGGAAGAGTAAAGGGAGAAGTGGTCAGTTGAGCTGAATGAACTTCAGGAGGTGGCAAACCAGAGGATCTCCACAGATTGGATTGGATGTTGGTGTGCTGAAGCTATCAACCTGTAGGGAAAGTCTCAAGGAAAGAAATTCAACATGAAGTTAATTAGACACATAGGATAAGTGGCAAGTGTATTCCAACCCCTTCCAAGCAACAGTGCAGCCATGCTGACCAGACAGACTTATAGGTGAAACTGGATCCCGAAGCACATAACTCGTCAACAAATCTAAGAATGAGTTACTGAAAGCCAGGCTGTTACAAGGATCTCCAGAAATTTCCAACATAAGGAGATGTGAGTGACCTTGAAGTACAAGGCTGTGATGAAAGCCTCCCAGCTTCAGAAGTAGAGAGTCAAACAAAAGAAGGGATGGAAAAACTGTTGCCAACTCCAGTTTATCGATGTGCATGATAATAAGGTATCTTTGTATATGAACAATATATTTTCATACTCAGACAAAATCACATCGCCACAGTTAGATTCCCGCATCATGAACTCTCCGTCGACGCCAGCACAGAGGTATTATATCAGACAGGCTCTGTGATCCAGGCCTGAAGGTTAATAACTGACAGGTCATAGGTGGGATAACATTTAGCCAACAGCCAAACACACACCCAGGACAACTTAGATTAAGATCCCACAGATATGTAACTACACTACAATAGTCCAGGAGATTGGCCTCAATAAACCACACATGGCAAGAGGGACACAGGCATTACAAAACATCATATAGTTAGATGCCACATGTAGTTAGGTACACCTAGCCAAAGAGAATGCAACACACACAGCACACGAGGTGACCACGTGCCCCTCAGGCCAGACATCTGGATAAGAACTTGCTGGCCCCCAGTGTGTCTACGCTAGGTTGAGGCCCACCTGCATTCTCTCTCTCTTGGATTTCCATTCCTGACTCCGTGACAACTGTTCTCATTTTATAGTTTTATGGTCCTCGAGAATGGTATAAAATGTGTCCAAAGCTAGATGTACTCTGAGAGATAGTCCTCAGACCCAATTCTGTAACTGCCCTCCCGGCCGTAATGTTTGATTACACAAACTGTATCCTGCTCTGCCAGACTCTTCTTGTCTTTTGTTTGTTAAGGTAAAATCTCATTCCGAGCAACAAGACCATGAATGAAATGGCCATTCCAGGATAAGCCTGTAGTCAAAGTGTCTCACAAAGAGTGAGAAGAGATGAAAAGTATAAGGATAGAACCCTAACCAGTACCTGAGAAATGAATCTGTAGCCCAGGTCTCCAGGCAGCAGCTTCAAAATATAGAAACTATCAGTTTAAGGAACTCATAGAGATCCAGGTCGAGAGGATTCTGGAGGATTCTAATGGACTGGAAGACTTGAAAATCCCTTTAAGGAGGTGAATGGATTTTAAAAACAAGCAACGTTATAACGAGTGAAACGATAAGACACATAGATATGGTCATATGTGAGATATACAGCCAAAAGGAAAGAACAAGTAATAACTAAATTTCTCCTAGCATAACTGAAAAGAAAGAAAGAAGAAAAAAAACACTAGTGTGTAGTGATGAGGATAATTGTGAGAGACAAAAGTATACCAAAGAGTAAGTCAGGAGTAAACCTTTCTCTGTTGCAGAAGCAGCAATAAAGAGGCCACTACTGAGGAGGCAGTGCATTTCATGACTATTAACAGTGACATCATAGTGAGTTAGGATCACCTCTTTATTGATGCCTAGTAACCTTTAACAATCGTAAAATTGTGTTAAATGTCCAGTAATAACCTGAGAGCTGAGAAATTAAACTAAATGTTCTACAGCAGGGTGGTGCTAGTAAGTACTTTGGAATGAGAGATAATTTGAAAGCTGTTATACGATTGGGGGTACAGATAAAGGAAATTAGACTTAAAACGTAATTTTGACAATTTTAGGCCCTCATTACAACCCTGGCAGTCGGTGATAAAGTGGCGGTAATACCGCCAACAAGCTGGCGGTAACTTCCGCCAAATTATGACCATGGTGGTGAGAACTCAGATAAACAGCCACTTTACCACACCGACTGCCAGGACTCACCTTTGGAGACACAGGGAAGAACCACGCAACCATGGAGCCTAAGCTGCAAATATTTCCAATGATTTTCTACGACCTACTCCACCATGAACACCAACTACGGCAAGATGACCACAGTGAGTACAGCCGCCTAGCACACGGGGGGGAGAAAGAGAGTGACACACACACGCACAACACACCCCTTCACCCTCAAAACCATACACACATACAGCTGCAGCAATATAACATATTTACCCCGTACCCCTGAGGAATAATGCAAGGACAACAGGGATGTGCTAAAGTGAGTTTAATAATATCAACACAGCAGAAATATGAAAATGCAATGTAACTGTTACATACATATGTACAGTTCAAGGGACACTGCCCAGTCCTCATTGTACGTGGGCCACAGGGCCACAAGCCAAAGTCCAAGGCCCCACCTGTCACCTGTAGCGACATGCAGAGAACACTGCAGGGGCATCAGCTGGACAATAGGCAAGCACCTCAAGGGGATGGGGAATGGGGGGCACCTCAGCTGGCAGATGGAACAAGACCATTGGTTCTGGAGGGGGCAACTTGCCCTGTGCTTGATCCTGGGGAGAGCAAGGCCACAGTCTCTCAAGTGAGTGACTTGCCCACATGCTCTGGAGGGGGCAACATGCCTTGTGGTTGATCTTGGGGAGTGCAAGGCCACAGTATCTCAAGTGGGTGTCTACCCACTGGTTCTGGAGGGGGCATCGTGCCCTGTGCTCTTGATCATGTTGAGGCTGGGGTTGGTGGGTGTCTCACCCACTGGTTCTGGAGGGGGCATCGTGCCCTGTGCTCTTGATCCTGGGGAGGCTGGGGTTGGTGGGTGTCTTAACAACTGGTTCTGGAGGGGGCATCGTGCCCTGTGCTCTTGATCCTGGGGAGTGCAAGGTCACAGTCTCACAGGTGGGTGTCATACCCACTGGATTTGCAGGGGGCATACCGCACAGCAGCCCATGGAGACAGGACTACATACATCTGCCAGCACTAACGGCTGCTCAGTGGTGGTAGTGGTGCTGCTGGTGGTGGTGGGGGAAGCTCCAGCCCATCCCCTGCAGCCTTGGACGACTTCCCACTGGTGGTAGTGGTGGTGCTGCTGCTGCTGGTGGGGGTACGCTCCAGCCCATCCCTTGCAGCCTTGGATGGCTGCAAAACCATGGTTGGTGGTGGGAGCTCCGTCTGAGTCCCTGCACTAGGCCCCTTGTCCTTCATGCCTGCTGGTGCTGGCTCCTTGCCCTCCCCAGCAGCAGCTGGGGCTGGCTCCCTGCCCTTCCTGGCAGCAGTTGGGGCTGGCTCCTTGCCCTTCCTGGCAGCAGCTGGGGCAGGCACCCTTTCCTTGAGGCTGCCTAATGCAGGCTTCTTCAACCTCTGCACATACTGTATGCCCTGGATCCTTTCCCACCACGAGTGGGTGTGGAGACTACTGGGCCCGTGGACCGGTTGGCTGAGGTGCTTGCTTGGGTTTTTGCCACCCTGGCCAGACGTGAAGGACGGGAGGAGGGATAGGGAAGAAGTCAATGGTGGAGAGGAAAAACTTCTAGGGACATTGGGGCGGGGAGAGGGAGAAGGTTTAGGAGTAGAGGGAGTGGTTGTAGGTGGTGTCTGCTGTGTTTGAGTGCAGGTGCATGGACTGGATGCTGTTGCTAGGTGGATGGCTGCTGGGGGTCTAAGTGCTTGCGTTTGTCTACCTTGGGAGGGGGGGACAGACACAGTGGGAGAGGACAAAGGGGACGTGTGCATGGCTGTTGTGGAGGTGTCTGCCAGTGAGGTGTGTGTTCTGCTAGGTGTGGTGGTGATGCTAGTAGTGGATGAGGATGTAGTGCATGCAGGTGTGAGTCTAGACAGAACTGGGAGGGAGGTGGAGGAGGAGGGGGACACAGTGGAAATTGTGGATATTGATATGTCTGCATTTGGATGGTGTTTGTGTGAGTGCCTGTGGGATGATGTGTGGTGCTTGGGGGCATGCCTGTCTGCCTGTGTGCTTTGGATAGTTTGAGGTTTAGGAGAATGGGACTGGGAAGAGGAAGTTGGAGGGTGGAAACAGGGACAAAGGCTGCAATCAGAGTGGAGGCCAGAGCCTGGATCGATCTCTGTTGGGCCGCTAATCCATTGTGAATGCCCTCCAGGAATGAATTAGTCGGTCACATCTGGGCTACAAGCCCCTGGATGGCATTCACAATGGTTGACTGCCCTACAGAAATGGATCTCAGGAGGTCAATAGCCTCCTCACTCAGGGCAGAAGGGCTAACTGGGGCAGGGTCTGAGGTGCCTGGGGCGAAGTTGATGCCCACCCTCCTGGGTGAGCAGGCACGGACAACTCGATGAGGGGCTGCTGGGAAGGCGGTGCTGGTATGGGGTGTGGTGGCTGTACCTGTAGCTGGGGTGGGCACAGAGGTGTCCAGCACCACCAGGGAGCTCTCATCGGAGGAGGTATCTGTGCCTGAACTGTCCCCTCCAGTCTCTGCCGTGGTGCTCCCCTCGCCCTCTGACCCATTGGTGCCCTTACCGTCTGTGGACTCTGCCTTCAGGGTCCTGTGGGATACAGTTCCCCCTGTCATTGGTGCCTCTGCTCCTCCAACAGATGATGCTAACGCCATAAGGACAGGGTGACAAAACAAATAGGGGGGGAAGAGACAAAGGATACACTGCGGTCAATGGCTGATCCAACACCACAGTTGGCGTACACACCACCCTCACACACAGGGAACAGCCCTACGCACTATGCATTGCACTACCAGTTATAATGATAGCCACCAAGGCATGGGGAGGGGCACACACCGCCAAATGCAGCACACCTGGAACCCACACAGCCCTGACCAGTTGTGGATGCCTACGAGCTAGGCAGCAGGATTATCACTTCAGAACCCTGGCCAACATGGGATCTACTCTGCAATGTCAGGCCTGGCCTAGGGGCACCCACTGACACACATCCCCCACCCGGATACCACCCTACCATTCGTAAGTTGTAATGATGGGCACTGTACTCACCCCCTTGTGGCTGCTGTTATGCCCTCAATCGCCCATCCAGCTCCATATAGGCCACGCCAGTATGTGAGGCATCAGAGGGGTCAGGGTTCAACGGGCACCCCTTCCTCGTTGGGAGGCTATCCCCAGCTGGGCATCCGCTGTCTTCCGTGCCCAGCATCTCATGTCCTCCCACCGTTTCTGACAGTGGGTGCTCCGCCTGCCATAGACCCCCTATGATCCACATGTCCTTAGCGATGGCACACCATATACCCTTCTTTTGATGGACGCTGACCTGCAGCGGAAACACACACAGGAAATGGTATCAGTCAGACCGTCCTGCCTGTTACACTTATGGCCCACCATACGCCTTCACATCACCATTTACACACACATGGCCAAGCACACAAGCTGTACGCTGCCCATGGGATATCCACCCACCCCCCTACACAAGGCCTTCACACACACCACTCCATGCATTCATGTCACATGCATCGTACCCACAGTTTATTCACCTGTTGATCCGGAGGCCCATACAGCAGTCCGTACTGGGGTAGGACCCCATCCACCAGTCTCTCCAACTCTGCCGAGGTGAAGGCAGGGGCCCTTTCCCCAGTCACACGGGTCATGGTAAGTTCCAGACACAGGTCATAGCAGCACATGCAGTGTAGGTCCTCTCCTGTTGAAGGTCAGGTAGCAAGTGAGTGACCAGATAAAAAATGGCAGTCACGTCCACGGCAGTGCATACGGTTACCGCCGGCGTACATCATCATTGGCCACTGTACCCCATCGGGCCCAATGTTAACCAATGAGGAGTTGCACGGCAGTTCCCGACCGCCTACCGCAACGGCGCACAACGTCAGCGGAATTTCCTCACTTCCACCTGTCTCTCCACTGTGGACAGGTGGACGCCATTTCAGGGGGGGGCAGGCCCTGGATAATAAGTGTGTTACAGTTAAAAATTGGACATTCAGGACAAATCCCACTTAACCATTACTAATTAACATCATGCATTGTACTGTTGTGGCTCCAATGTTCAGTTTATGACCGGCTCCAACTGCTGTGGATGAATAGGAGATGGAGACATACCCCGTGTACAGACCCCTGGTGGACTTGGCAACAATGGAGGACAGGCACATTATCCTCACCTATAGACTTGACAGGGCCACTATCACAGAGCTGTGTGCCCAACTGGATCCTGACCTGATATCTGCTGTCCGTCACCCCACTGGGATCCCCTTCTTGTGCAAGTCCTATCTGTGCTCCATTTCATGGTAACAGGTTCTTTCCAAGTGACAGTGGGCTTGGCAGCAGGAATGTCACAGCCAATGTTCTCAATAGAGCTGACCAGAGTGTTGTCTGCCCTGATTAAACACATGTGCTGCTACATTGTTTTCCTCCAAGTGGAGGATTTGGCCACAGTGAAGGCTGACTTCTATGCAATGGGAGATATCCCCAACATAATTGGGGCGATTGATGGAACTCATATTGCATTTGTCCCCCGCACCCGCCGGCAAAATGAACAGGTGTTCAGAAATCGTGAGAGTTTTCACTCCATGAATGTACAGATGCTGTGCTTGGCAGACCAGTACACCTCCCATGTCAATGCTAAGTATCCTGGGTCTGTGCATGATGCCTTTATCCTGAGAAATAGCAGCATCCCAAATGTGATGGCCCAACTACAGAGGCACCGGGTGTGGCTAATAGCTGAGCCCTGGTTCCCATCTAGCATAGGTTGGTGTATGGGTATGGTGTGGGCCATATAGGATTGTGTGTGGCTAAATGTCATCCCTTGATATTCGCAGGTGACTCAGGTTACCTTAACCTATCATGGCTGCTGACTCCTGTGAGGAATGCCAGGACAAGGGCAGAAGAACATTACAATGAGGCACATGGGCGAACAAGAAGGATAATCAAACGAACCTTTGGCCTCCTGAAGGCCAGGTTCAAGTGCCTCCATCTAACAGGTGGATCCCTGTGCTACTCACCCAAGAAGGTCTGCCAGAAAATTTTGGCATGCTGCATGTTGCACATCCTTGCCTTGAGATGCCATGTGCCTTTTCTGCAGGAGGAGGAGGGGGCTGGAGATGGCCGTGTGGCAGCAGTGCACCCTGTGGACAGTGAGGATGAAGAGGCAGAGGATGAGGATGAGGACAACAGAACATCAGTGATACGACAATATTTCCAATGACACACAGGTAAGACAGTGTTGCTTCGCATTTCATTGTCATTATTTAGATTATCTTTGGCACTGGCATGCTGTTATTTGCCACTTCTATGCCCACTCACTGTACCCTTTGGCAATTCATTTTGCAGATGTTGGTGCCCAACTATCGCTCCTGGTGTGATCACTGCAGGAAACTACTGGTCTTTCCTATGTGAACATTACTGTACAGTGGAATTGCAATGTTTGTACCTGGTTAAACGAATACATACATACATTTTTTACATACTGCATACTTGTATTTTTTTCCAAGGGTGATTATTAAAGTGCTAAGAAGAAGAGGGCCAAGTGCACTGAGATGGGATGATGATGGAGGAAAGTCCATGGTATTGTTCCAGTCTATTTGTAGCACAGGTGCATTGTCCAAGGGGACATACGAATGGGGGGAGCAATGTCAGTTCACCATGACAGGATGACAGAGTGGAACACAAGGGTGGCAATCAGGAGAGTCTAATTTCCTGGCAGGGGTCTTGGCAATAGTCTCTGGCTTCTGCCTGGATCGCAAGGAACATTTTCGGGGTGGTTCACCTTCTGCAGGGGAAGGGGTACTGGTGGCCTGTTGGTCCTGTGGCGGGGCCTCCTGTCCACTAGCGGCAGCGGAGGTGGAAGGCAGTTCAGATGTCTTGCTAGTGGCAGGGGCCCACTGGTGTGAGACTGCCTCCCTCATAATATTGGCCATGTCTGCCAGCACCCCTGCAATGGAGATCAGGGTGGTGTTGATGGCCTGCAAGTCCTCCCTGATCCCCTGGTACTGTCCCTCCTGCAGCCGCCTGTTCTCCTACATGTTGTCCAGGATCTGGCCCAGCATATCCTGGGAATGTTGGTAGGCTCCCAGGATCTTGTTCAGTGCCTCCTGAAGAGTCAGTTCCCTGGTCCTGTTCTCCACCGGCACACAGCAGTCCTCCCAGTGTCTCTGGTGGCCTGTGCCTCTGTCCCCTGAACCGTGTGCCCACTGCCATGGACCCCAGGTCCCTGATTGTCTTGGGTATGAGGTGTTCCCTGGGGTCCCTGTAGTGGTGGACACACTGCTGATTGACGTGTCCTGAGGATAGAAGTATGGGTACGCTGGGTGGGTGGTGTGGTGGTGTTTCCAGATGGGGGAGGCATTGTGGTGGTGTGTCACTGGGCCTGGGTAACTGACTGTCCAGAGGTCCCTGACTGGTCAGGTTGGTCATCCAGATCCAGACAACCAGAGTTGCTGTCATCACTGTGAGCCTCTTCAGTTGGGGGACTGGATGTTAGTGGCATCTCCTCTCTGGTGACATTGGCTGGGATACCTGTGGGAATGTAAATGATGTGTTATTGTTTCTGTGTTTCATATTGTGCATCAGTGGGTTGCCCTCTTGGTTGTATTTGCCCTGGCAGTTTTCACTTGTGTAAGTTGGTATGTGTTGGGCTAGCTGATTCTCTCTAGTGTGCATGCTTTGGTGATAGGTGTCCATGCAGAGCTGTGAGTGATGTCCATGCATTGGTGGTGCATGCAGGGCTTGGCATTGGGGTGGGTGGGATGTGATGGTGGGGTGTGTGAGAGGTGGTGGAGTGATGGGTGTGAGGGTGAGGGTGGAGGTATGTGATGGCATGCACGTAGGGGGGGTGATAGTAGTATAGAGTTGACTTACCAGAGTCCAGTCCTCCTGGTACTCCGGCCAGGCCCGCAGGATGAATGATTGCTAAGACTTACTCCTCCCATGTTGTTAGTTGTTGGGGAGGAGGTGGGGGTCCACCGCCAGTCCTCTGGATAGTGAACTGTTGTCTTGCTGCTATAGAACGTACCTTCCCCCGCAGGTCGTTCCACTTCTTCCTGATGTTGTCCCTTGTTCTGGGGTGCTGTCCCACGGCATTGATCCTGTCCACGATCCTCCGTCATGGCTCCATCTTCCTAGCAATGGATGTCTGCTGCACCTGTGCTCCAAAAAGCTGTGACTCTACCTTGATGATTTCCTCCACCATAAACCTTAGCTCCTCCTCTGAGAATCAGGGGTGTCTTTGTGGTGCCACTGGTGTTGTGTGAGGTGTGTAGGTGAGGGTGTGTAGGGTGAAGCTTTGGGGTGTGTGATGTCGGGTGCGTGAGTGGTGTATAGGTGTAGGTGGTGTGTGGCTCTGGTTTTGTCTGTAGTGGTGGTGTCTGTCTTGTGCCAATGGTTTGCATTCGTAAGGGGTTGTGGGTACTGTGGGTGTGTTTTTTATAGTGGGGTGGGTGTGGTGTGTGTATGGGTGTCAGGTGTGTGTTATTCAAATTGTCCAATGTAATGTTGTTTTGTATGTGTGTGTGTATTTTTAGCTCAGCAGTATGTACCGCCAATGGTTTACCGTCGTTGAATATCCGCAGTGGTGATTCGTGGGTCGTAATGTGGTGGGCGTAGTTCTTTTGGCGTAACGGTCTGGGTTTTGATACCGCCAGTTTATCACTGACCTTTGGGCTGGCGAAATTGTGTCTGTAGCTGAATACTGACGGATTGGTGTGTGTGTGTGTCATAATATGGTGAATTATATTGTATTTTGTACGTTTGCGCCGATTTTGCGTCAAAAAATGGCGCAAATGCGGCGCTAAAAAAGTATAAATATGGGCCTTAGTGTTTTAAGTTCAGACACAGAGCCTAAGACTCTAGCTGTTATGCTATCAAATGACTCACAGCAGATTCCCTAGTGGGGAAAGCAGTGGATTGTGTCAGACAACTATATCCTCCCCAGGACCTATGCTATACTTTCAGAACATTAAGGTAACTTTATGCTTCTACTCTACTAGCGTCTTGAGTGCTATGACAAGTCACCTGACAATGTTGAGATCGCACTTTGGTGAGGGGTCGGCTGGGAAGGGGGGGATCAATGCATTAGTTGTACATAAGGAACAAGCATTCCAATAATCAGCCTGACACATCTTTTACCAACTACCAATGAGTCCCTCCCTGACCTTGCTGCTAGAAAACAAAGCACCATGCGAGGTGAAGAAAAGCTGACTTACTTTGATGCTAACTGGAAACTTTGGGACTCTGGACTTCTGCAATGTGGTGGAGGAATGAAGGATATGTTGCGTCTGAGCAGGACAGAAATATTAAGTTGAATATGTGCTGTGCCAAGGACCAGCCCACGAACGCTATTGGCCACCTATCAGCAATCTCTCCTTGACCTTTCCCAGGGCAAGTAAGCTCTACATGCTGATGTGGAAGAGGAGTGTTCAAAATGTGGAAAGCACATTGCTGAAAAACTGGCAGACCAAAGGAGGTTGAGTATAGATTCTTGTCATTTTAATTAAACTGAGCCAGTAAGCAACTTTAAGGTTCCAATTAATTTGTGTGACTGGCTATGTTAACTGTCCCTAATACGACTACATGCGAGTCACAAACAAAGTACAATTATGGTTCTATGACTCTCTTTATTGAGGGTCGTCTACCACAACATTTCCCCAGAAGGTTGACAAAGATTGCTGAGAGAATGGCAAAAACAAATAGAGCTTCTTTCGGAACAGACTGAATAAAATAACTGATGCTAAGGATGTCAATATGTAATTGACATCCAAGGTTGTAGATTATATTGTTCAGATTGGTACTGGATCCCCACGGAATGAGGCTGTTGGGCTAGAGTTAGGGGATTTGGTGAAACTAACAGAGGACAGAATGGGTTTTCCTCAACGGGGTCAGAATGGGAATGGAATCATTTTGACATAGAAATCCCTTGAATATTATTCATGATTATAGGCATCCACTCGCATGCACACAATATTAACGATGGCTTGTTGGGGTCACTTACAAAAGGGCCAGCAAGGTTAAGTCTCCATGCTAGATTCCTCCATGATAAAATTAGAAGTCTTACTCTCGCCCACGTTTAAAGATACGCATTGTTGGAAGAGTCCATGCAATCAGGGAGATTCATATTCTGGGCCATTTTTAGCATATACCATTGCCGTGCATTTGTCTAGCATTTATGATGTGGTGTTAACTGACATCCAAACTGACCTGGATAAATGTGCTAAGAGGCCAAAAGGAGAAACAGGGCACTAAGGACTCCCTTCTGGTTTCTAGTCATTCCCAGGCAGGTCGCTCCCCCCATCTGCCACGCAGCCCCCTGTGGGTTGAACCTCCGTTGCCACTTTTGCCGCCTGACTACTCGCTCCCTTTTTTCTATTCCCCTGAGCTTGTGCTTCTGTGCCACTTGTTTTTTCCATTCTGTGCCCCTGTGTTTTGCTTTCTGTAACCCTGTGCTCTGTTGTCCCTCTCCCGCCGTCTTTTCCTGCCGTTTTTTCCCCGGGTTTTCCCCTGGGTTTTCCCCAGGTTTTTCCCTTGCTGCTGAGCCCCTGCTGCCCCGCCCCCTTCACTCCCATTGGCCGCCCCGCTCCAACCTCCCAGCTGCTCCTCCCTCCCTCTGCCCTCATATAGAGGCCGCGAAGCGGTGGTAGAGAGCGACCTTTGACGCTGTCACCAGGCAGGTCGCTCCCCCATCTGCCACGCAGCCCCCTGTGGGTTGAACCTCCGTTGCCACTTTTGCTGCCTGACTACTCGCTCCCTTTTTTCTATTCCCCTGAGCTTGTGCTTCTGTGCCACTTGTTTTTTCCATTCTGTGCCCCTGTGTTTTGCTTTCTGTAACCCTGTGCTCTGTTGTCCCTCTCCCGCCGTCTTTTCCCGCAGTTTTTTCCCCGGGTTTTTCCCTGGGTTTTTCCCCGGGTTTTTCCCTTGCTGCTGAGCCCCTGCTGCCCCGCCCCCTTCACTCCCATTGGCCGCCCCGCTCCCACCTCCCAGCTGCTCCTCCCTCCCTCTGCCCTCATATGGAGGCCGCGAAGCGGGCGCGCCGCTGGCGCGCCAAAGGCGCGCCTAAGGCAAGCCCGTCTGCGCCCATCCGCGCCTGGACCGCACCCAGCACCAGAACCCCTGGAACCCGCACCCCCGCAACGCCAGACTGCACTACGACGCAAGCACCCTCCACGCACTCAACACCAGACGAGACCACCCCTGCTACCGGGCCACCCCGAAACGCACCCAGGGGCCTTTCACCTGCCGGAACTGCAGATTCACCAGAATCCAACCCTCCACACCACCAGCCAGAGAACCCAACCACCTCCGCTGCATCCTCCTCAACACCTGCTCCGCTCGCAAGCACGCCATCGAACTTTGGGACCTCCTAGACTCCACTGCCCCTGACGTTGCCTTCCTGACGGAGACCTGGCTGAACGCCACCTCAGCACCAGACATTGCCATAGCCATCCCACGGGGCTACAAGATCTCCCGCAGAGACCGCACCAACGGAGTGGGAGGAGGAATCGCCATCATCCACAAAGACTCCATCAAAATCTCAACGAACACCGATGACACCCTCACCACCGCCGAGCACATGCACTTCCAGATCCACACCGACCCCAACACCACCCTCAGAGGAACTCTCATCTACAGACCTCCCGGACCCCGCCCACAGTTCAGTGACACCATCGCTGACCTCATCAGCACCCACGCCCTCGCTTCCACGGACTACATCCTCCTCGGGGACCTGAACTTCCACCTCGAGAACAACAACAACGCCAACTCCACCGCCCTGATCGACAACCTCGCCAACCTTCGGACTCAAACAGCTAGTAACGACACCCACTCACGCCGCTGGACACACGCTTGACCCCATCTTCTCCGCAAGCCCCCACGTCTCCTTCAACCACACCTCCGAACCACACTGGAGCGACCACAGATGCGTCCACTTCACCTTCAGAAAACCCACCACGCACCACCGCACCCAACAGCTACCACGCCGCTGCTGGGGCAAGGTCACCGGGGACCAACTGACTACCGCCCTCGCCCTGAGACCCCCCACCGACCCCACCGACCCAGACACTGCCGCGACCAACCTCACACAGTGGATCAACGACTGCGCCAACACCCTCGCCCCTCTCAAGACCTTTACAACAAACCACACCAACAAGAAAGCCGCCTGGTTCACCGAGGACCTCCGGATCTCCAAGCACACCTGTCGGAAGCTGGAGAAGAAAGGGCTCCACGATCGAACACCAGACAACCACACAGCCCTCAAGAGCGCCACCCGCAGACATCACCAACTCATCAGGACCGCCAAGAAGACCGCCTTCAAGGACCGCCTAGACAACAACGCACACAACACCAAAGAGCTCTTCAGCATCGTGAAAGAACTCTCCAACCCCAGCTCCATCACCAACGACATCCCGCCATCTCAAGACCTGTGCGACTCCCTGGCCACCTTCTTCCACCGCAAGATCACCGACATCCACGACAGCTTCAACCCCGACCCCCCCTCACCCACCACCGAGCCCACCACCCTTGCGACTACCACTCGCACCAGTCGCCTGACCGTCTAGTCCAGCGTCAGCGATGAAGACACCATCAAAACCATGAACTCCATCCACTCCGGATCCCCATCGGACCCCTGCCCTCACCACGTCTTCAACAAAGCCAGCGCAGCCATCGCGCCCCACCTCCGGAAAACAATCAACTGTTCCTTCGAGACAGCAACCTTCCCAGAAAGCTGGAAGCACGCTGAGATCAACGCCCTTCTGAAGAAGCCCAAGGCGGACCCCAAGGACCTCAAGAACTTCCGTCCCATCTCCCTGCTCCCTTTCCCGGCAAAAGTGACCGAAAAGATTGTCAACAACATCCTGGACCCGTCCCAATCTGGTTTTCGCAGTAACCACAGCATCGAGACCGCCCTCATCGCCGCCACTGACGACATCCGGACCCTGATGGACAAAGGAGAAACAGCTGCCCTCATCCTCCTGGACCTATCAGCAGCCTTTGACACGGTCTGCCACCGCACCCTATAAGCACGCCTCCATGACGCCGGTATCCAAGAGAAGGCCCTGGCCTGGACCACATCCTTCCTCTCCGGCAGAACCCAGAGCGTCCGCCTCCCACCCTTCCGCTCCAAAACCACTGAGATCATCTGCGGCGTCCCACAGGGATCCTCCCTCAGCCCGACACTGTTCAATATCTACATGGCCCCCCTCGCCCACGTCGCACGACAACACAACCTCAACATCATCTCCTACGCCGACGACACCCAGCTGATCATATCCCTCACCGAAGATCCCGACACCGCCAAAGCTAACTTCCACCGAGGAATGAAGGCCATAGCCGACTGGATGAAGGACAGCAGACTGAAGCTGAACTCAGACAAGACGGAGGTCCTCATTCTCGGACCCACCCCATCAGCCTGGGACGACTCTTGGTGGCCCACGTCACTAGGCACAGCCCCGGAACCCTCGGACCACGCACGCAACCTGGGGGTCATCCTCGACTCCACTCTCTCCATGACCATGCAAGTCAACGCCGTCTCTGCGTCCTGCTTCAACACCCTCCGTATGCTCCGCAGGATCTTCAAATGGATCCCCCGCGACACGAGAAAAACCGTTACCCAGGCCCTCATCACCAACAGACTCGACTACGGGAACGCCCTCTACTCAGGAACTACAAACAAGCTCCTGAGACGACTCCAACGCATCCAGAACGCCTCGGCCGACTCATCCTCGATGTCCCCCGCCGCAGCCACATCACACTCCACCTGAGAGTCCTGCACTGGCTCCCCATCAACAAAAGGATCACCTTCAAGCTCCTGATCCACGCACACAAAGCACTGCACAACACCGGACCCACCTACCTCAACAACCGACTCAGCTTCCACACCCCCACCCGAAGCCTCCGCTCAGCCAACCTCGCCCACGCCACAGTCCCCCGCATCCGAAAAACCACCGCCGGCGGCAGATCCTTCTCCTACCTCGCCGCCAAGACCTGGAACACTCTCCCCACCATCCTACGACAGACCCAGGACCTGCTGGCCTTCAGAAGACTCCTCAAGACCTGGCTCTTCGACCAGTAGCACCCCCCCTCCCCAGCGCCTTGAGACCCTTGCGGGTATGTAGCGCGCTTTACAAATGCAGTGATTGATTGATTGATTGATTCCCTCCCTATTCCCCAACTGTACCTTGTCTCTTCCTTCCAACTTGCCTGGAAGGAGGAACAGCAGCAGTCAGGAATCTAGTGAGGTCTTTTTTTATGTAATTTTATATTTATGTCATTCAAGGAGCTTCTGATCACTAAAGGAACACACCAAAAGGATTACAATAGACAAGTTTATTGGAGCGCCTAGAGCAGACGTGGCTCCTCCGCTATGTAACGGGAAGTGTTGCCCCCACCACCACCGCTGCAAAACTCTGACTACAAAACGATAATAAACTGCTATGTTTATTATTGTTTTGTAGTAAAAGGACGGGGCCTCAGGCTATGCACTCCCCCTCAGTGCACATGTACGTTTGGCCAACCGTCTTGGGTCGGCCAAACGCACATGTGCACTGTGTTTCCGGCCTGGAGACAGCAGGCACTCCCAGTCAATCCAAATGCTGCTGTCAGCAGCGTTTGGATTGGCAGCAGGGCAGGCTGGGAGCCTGTGCCTGCAGCTACAGCACAGGAGCGGCGCAGTGGCAATGCAGATAAGTGTTTTTTTAAATATTAATCCGCTCCCATAATCCACCCCCACGCACAGCCCCAACAAAGCCCTGTGAGCCTCTCCTGGCCTAGAGTGAATCATATTGGGTTTGACACCTAGCACAGAGATTCAGATGTAATGAATTTCATGGTTCTGAAAGTTGCTACAGAAAAGGACAGCTCCCGAAGTGTCTATCAGGTGCGGCTCCTCCGCTATGCCCCCCGCCAGCAGCAGCAGCTGCAAAACCTTTACTACGAAACAATGATAAACTATGTTTATTATCATTTTGTAGTAAAAGTGCAGGGTCCTGGGTTATGATGGGAACAGAGGGGCAGTGCACAGCACTCCCCTCAGTGCGCATGTATGTTTGGCCGGCCACTTATGGCCTCCCTTAAAGCGCTATGAAGCCATTCAGTAGGATTTTGCTTGAGAGGAGAAGCAAGGCAAGGCGGAGCGGCTTCATAAATCTAGCTGGGCAAAGATCTTCAGGGGAGCCTCATGAGCGACTGCTTGCCTTGACTCTCACTATCTGTCCCTGAGTATTGGGTGCAAAATATTTTCAGACTAGCTCATGAGTAGTACATAATCTGGTTTGGGACTGGATCACAAATTATTGTGACATGAACTTTGGAGTTTTGAGCTTGTTTAATATGATCTGGCCACTTGAGGAGAAAATTGAGTCCTGCTGAGTGTGTTGGGTTATGATTCAATAGTTCCAAATTCAAGACAAGCATCCTGTTGAAACATTTCAGTAGCACACTCATGGGTGTCTCCAACTAGGAGGACAAGGTTATCTTTGGCAACTGCCAGAGATGCCATTTCTTCTGAAAAAGAGATGATTATCAGCAGTGAGAGGATAGGAGGTCTGTGGGTCAGGATGCAGTTGGTGACCAGGGCATCAGTGATAAGGCAAGAGGGTAGGGTAAGGGTGTTTTTTTCTAAATGCCGAAATACCAATAGTACTATGAAACTTTAAAGAGGCCACTGTGGTGCAGATATTGTTGCACTATACCAGATCCATACATTGCACCTATGTTGATACAAAACAAAAACAAGAGTCAGAGACACGTTGGGGCATAATTATCATTACTGAATCAATGCTGCATTGCTAAACCAATGCATTAGAAATGTCTGCTCTGTGCTGTGACATTTTACAGCGCCATAGATGTGTCGTATTTATGGGAAAGGGCATCATGGCACAAGGACCAAAGATGCCTTACAAATACAGACGCATCCGTTTTGAGAATGGTGTAAAATGCTGCAATGCAAGTACTACCTATGTAATGTGAAGCTGATCAGTATGTCTTAAAGCACCTATACAAAGCACATAGCATTGCATTATGCAGGAGTGCTTTTTATTATATGGGAGCCCTTAAAAAAGCAATGTAATCTGCATAGCAGTACTCCTCAATATGGAGAAGCATGAGAGGAGCCTAAGAGAGCCAGGAAGGTACAACCCCAACCCAGAGGACTTGTCATTATCCCTGGGCAAAAGGAAGCCGAAGTCCAAATTTCATGAGGAGGAGAACCAGATATTAATAAGTGAGGAGACAAAAAATAAACATTGCTTATTTGTCACCTCAAAATTTCCATTAGTGAGGAAGGATGCCATTTGGTAATTGATAGGGGGCAAGATAAACTGAGTTGCACAAACAAAAAGGCCCATCCTGGAGTGCAAAAAGATGTGGCATGACTACTGATGCAGGACCAAAGAAAAATTGGTCAGGAACCTTAAGGCAGCCATGGTGACTCGAGGAGCACCTAATGTCCAGGAGGAGTTGGATCCACTGGAGGTGCAGTTGGCATCCCTCATTGCAGCAGAGCTGGTAACTTAAGTGGAAGGTCAAGACAGTGGTGAAGTAAAGGACCAGCAAGAACTACAGGGGGAGTAAAAACAAGGCACGAAATATTAGCAAACTGTCATGCAGCCAGCAGCGCTTCCTCTGCTATCGCGGAGCAGCATCACCCCCGCCAGCAGCAGCAGCTGCAAATTGAAAAATAAAAACAATAATAAGCAATGTTTAATATTGTTTTTATTTTTCAGAGAGCGGTGCCCCGGGTGACGACAGGGACGGACAGGGAGAGCACAGCACTCCCCTCAGAGTGCATGTGTGTTTGACCAGCTGTCTGGGTCCGGCCAAACACATGAGTACTAGGCTCTCTACAACCCGGCAATGTGTTGCCAGTTTGGAGAGAGCTGGCAGATGCTTCCAGTCTACCTCGGAGCACCAACCCAGGGTGTTCGAGCCAATTCGAATGCTGCTTTCATGCTGCCAGAAGAATAAGAGCAGCATTTGGAATGGCTGCAGGGCCGGCTGGAAGCCTATGCCTGTAGGCAGTGAAGGCAGAAGAGCGGAGTAGCGCGGCAGCGGTGGGGAAGCAGGTAAGTGCTTTTTTTAATTTAATGTTTCTGTCTGTTATCATCCCCAATCCCCCGGCACATGCTGTCCCGCCCTTTTTCTGCACAGTGAGCCACTCCTGCATGCAGCACAACCCAACAAGACACTTTGCTGCACTGCGTTGCATGAAAGGGCAGAAATACCCCAAATGTTAGCTCATCTTTCACATAACTGCCCTTTCCTTGGGCAGTACCAATATTTCCAGCACAGTCCAGCCCTACCAAGTTTCCCAGAGCCATGCGTGATATACAGCCCCAGTCCAGGTTTCTCCTAGGATTTATAGTGTGATTTATTCCTTGATAAAACTGGACTACAAGTCCCAGAATACAAATTTGAAAACCTGGACTGGGCCACCACATTATTAATGGATCTTGGAAACTTGGCCGATACACCAGTGCCAATACAGGCCCCCTTCCACCATAAAACAATTGTGCTTGTGTTGGGACTAGGCAGCCAAACGTGTACTGTAATGTAAATTTGGTTAATGTGGCTATGTAGGGAGTCAATTCATCAACTGAGAAGATCTCCAGGTGCTGTGTAGGTGTATGCATTGCAGGAGTATCACTTGAAGACCAGGTGTGCAGTTCCTAGTACAAATCCGTAATTGGCAAAGCTGACCTGATGTACTGGGGCAGTTTTTCCAGGTGTAGCCTGCCATGTAAGAGAACACCCTACCTCCTGTTTTGCTCATATGAGTATGGGGTATCAATGAGGGCAAGTGATGCAGAGCAGAGGTTCATGATTGGTTGGTGGAAGCTATGTGGGTGCCTTGTAGTGTAGGCTGAGCATCTTGAACTGGCAGTTTGTCTGAGTGGGGACCACGTCCCTTTGATTGAGGTGAGGTGTGATGTACATTCTGCAAGGTAGGTCGAGTAATTATCTGGCAGTGGTGCGTTGGATTGTTTGCTCCTAGTGTAGCAGGTGAGCAGAGACGCTGTATTAGAGGGTATTGGTGTGCTACAGTCTACATGTGATGAGGGCCCTACATGTGTCGGGAGGGAGCCATATGAAGAAATTTCTGAACATATAAAATATGTGAAAGTAGGTGGAGGGGATAGGACACTTTGATGTCACATGCTGAGATTATTGTCCAAGATGATGGACAAGGTTTTTTTTGGGTGGTCGGAGGGTGAAGGGTTCAGGCCTAGTTATGTAGGAAACCAGGGTGAGTTCATGGTGCAGAATATCATCACTCCTGTCTTGTCAGGTTGCGTATGAGCTACTTATCTCACATCAAGTCAGCCATGTTGGTCAGTGGCAGATTATATTAACTTTTGGTGGTGTTGGTGTCTCCTGAGAATTATTTTATGATCTGCGTGTCATTAGTGTAAGAGATGATGTAGAATCCCTGGGTCTGAATGATGCTTGGTAGAGGAGCCATGTATAAGTTGAAGAGAGTGGGGCTGAGTGAAGAGCTTTGCAGGGCTCAGGGCTCAGCAAATGAGCTCCTTGTGTTCTGAGGGAATGGAGTGGGCTTGAGCTGTTGCATACTTACAATTATGAAGAAAGCTATTCATTTCAGAGATGGTCCTTAGTTTCTTGTATTGTGGAGTCTGGAGATAATTGTGTGTGTGCTAGGAAACAACAGGATTTCCCTCAAATATCTGAATTATGATAAATACATGCCCTTCCCCTTTCATGCAGTGCAGCAAGGAAGTGTGAAGTGTAGTGCAGTGTGCATGTTTGTGAAATATGACCCCTGAGGCGCAAAAATACAAACCTTGCATGCACAACAGTACAGAAAGTCAGCTTGGTATGCTATGCTGTGTTAAAGGTGGAGTGCAGGAATGTGTGAGGTTTACCAACATATGGGACCTGATTCATAAATGTCCTCTGCAGTCACAGTGAAGGCCTCCGAGTCGGCGTGGGGCCCTCACTCATGGTGGGACCTTTGAAAAGTGACCCCTGCTGTGACTGTGAGGCCTCTTTCATGACTGCAGAGGCCATCTGTGAATCAGGCCCAGGGTTCATTACATCTCATGGCTAGTGCTGATGCGCAAACTGATGGCTAGATCAAATGGAGGCACCCTTGCTACATGGTGCAATGGTCTGTGCAGTGGTGCTAGGAAACACATTTTTCTTCACTGCAGGGAGAGAGCAGAAATGCACCTTCACATGTTCAATGTAGCCCATTCCAGTACTGACTCTTTCAAGCAGGACAGCAAGCTGCCTAGCTATGTTGTGTGAAATTTATACAAATAAGCCCACTAGTCAATACTGTGGCTCAACCCTTAATAGGGGTTGCTAAAGGGAATCACAGACACCTACTCTTAGCTCCATGGGATTGATGACTCCATAGCTGACATTGCTGTTGTCATGAAGCAGAAGGAAAAAGAACACCAGCCTTCTACTTCTGACACTAATGAAGTTGCCAGGCAGCTAGGAGCCATCAATACATCCATCCAGTTCCTAGAGGCTAAGATTGACTCTTTCGTAGCATCAACAAGTGCCCTCATTAGCAATGTCATTGCTTTGTTGGCTAACAAGTAAACCCTTGACAGGGACTACGATGCTGCCTTACTGGCACTCACAAATGTTGTTTGGAACATGGAATTTACATCTTCTGCCCCTAATGAGGGTATGCCTGAGGCTAGTAATGTCACTCAGCTGCCTCCCATTCCAATACCACAACTTCCAGGGGAGGCAGAACACTCATCAGAGGAGGAAGATGCAGAGTTCCACAGTTTCTGACTTAGAACGTCCAGATAAACATTTGTGAATGCCCCCGGACAGTTTTTCTATCTGTTCTGTGTAGGGCATCATGTCTACTTTTTTGCAACCCATTATGATACTGTTTGTTTGTGCAGTAGTTTATCTTGTCCAATTTTGCTCCAAAATAGTATGCTACATTTTCTAATGGCAATTTGGTCCTCCTCACTTAGCTCAATAAACATGTGTAAGTCATATGTAAAAAAAATTTATTTTGATGCACAATACATCATAATTTGTCATATGTGTTGTTTGTGGAAAAAATATACTGCTTGCATGCTTCAATGTGAGGATCTGAACTGCTGGAATAAAAAATACATTTTAAAAGCTCAAACTATCATGAGATTTGTGGGTTGTTTCTCAAAAGTATACAGACATATTTTTACTCTAAAACCAAAATGTCAATTTTTGTGAAGCTGAAGAAGAGTGAGCTAAAGTTAATTGTGCATGCTGTTTTTGCATCTACACTAATTATATCCATTGCAATTATACTATGATCAATGTGCAGTTTATCAATGGAACATCAGAGTGTATCAACAAGTTGCATTTTCTTGACAGACACACAATGAGACTTGTAAATCTGGGAGTGCATTAGATTCCATCAGATTCAATAGGTGTTGTTTGGGAACACCCACAGCAACACCCACGGAATGCCTCTTTCACGCAGTGTTAGGCATGAAAGGGGTCCATATTTACAAGGCCATGAAAAGCTACACAAGGTGGTTTTGCGTGGCTTTGTAAATACGGGATGGTATACTGCACCACTAGAGCATCAAAAAACTATGCTCGAGTGGCTCAGTGTGCCGCTAGAGCCTTGTAAATGAGGCTCATAATTTGGATCATTAAAAACATCAGCTGCATACTAAACATACATTAACTATCCATAGAAGCCTAAACAAATATACATTTTATTGGTATTTTATTTTTATTTTTTTATTTTTTCACACAAAACATTAACTCCCCATCCACTTAAATACCTATCATAATAGCAACTTACTAAGAAACTACTACATAAAAACGTCTTACTTATTTAAAACGAATCTAAACTATTTAGAAACCTACACTGAACACTATACCTATAAATATGAACACTATGAAAGGCAATATAACATCTATAAAAGACAGGGAAGGGGATTGTAGGATGTTGGCTCTTTCTATAGAAGACCAAAAAGAGGTAAAAATACTCTCTGGTGGTAGAGTGGGTGTGCAGTTAGGCATATCAGAGGGTAGTGCTAAGCATGTAAGGCTCACACATAGGCAGTAAGTGAGACACTCACTCAATAAAGAGACATGACACCAATTTATAAAAATAACACATACTTCCATATATATTTAGATACCAAGATCACTGGAGTTAGGGGAGTACTTTTCAAGATAGGAATTTTTAGAGTTTTCAAAAGTCAACATTTTTATGTTACTCCATGGTAGAGAAAACATACACTACAAACAGGTACTTCACAGCAACTTCAGGACCAATCTTCTGGACTTAAGCTGAATAAGGGGCAGGGTCATAGGCCACACCAACAGGTCACCTCGAGCGGCACTGGGTCAGCCAGGAGCAGTGGTGCAATTAAGCATTGGGTGCCTTGTGTAAGTTTTTTGGGACTGGTCAGGTCACAAAGATGCTGTGGGGTGGATTGAGAGTCTAGTCCTGGTGAACCACCAGGGGGGCTCAGTTCTTGCAATGCTAGGGGATGTGGGGTCAACAGTGGTCCTGTTCTCCTCAGTCCGTGGCATCAGGGTGCAGAGGTGGTTTGGACCATCAGATTTACTGTCACCACATGCAGTCGTGGGGGAGGAGACCCACAGAGACAAGCTGCAAGCATGGGCTAGGAGTCCAGTCCAGTTGAACTAACAAGTTGACTCAGGTCTCATGAGCCTGTGGGACGAAGAGATACTAGTAGTTCTCTTTTCCTCGCTCTGGGGCATCCGGGTTCAGAGGTACAGTGGACCGTCGGGTCTCATTCACAGAGGTTGTTGCGCTGAAGGGGGTGTTTTGCTTCACTAATGACCGAGCTGAAACACTCATACACTGAAAAAAATCTCTGGAATGCGCTTCTTAGTCCAAAGAAGACATTTATTATTTCACTGCGCAAGGTTCCTGAAAGGAGATTAGCATGCTGAAAGCACACGTTCAAAAATGGTCACAGCAATGAAGTGAAAGAATATAGAAATGATTCTCCACTGCAGTATACACACCAAATATATGTATCTATATCATAATGCAAAGCAAATAATGAATTAAAAAATATGCATTACCAATGGAAAAGGGCATCACTGCTTCATCTCCCTCCTATTCAGCATCAGATCGACAGATCCCAGGATTGATCGAGGAGAGAGAGATCAATTATCCTCACGGGAAGGATGGCGTCCTGGATGTGCCTGAGATCTGCAAACACTCTCTGTCCCCGGGCCATCTGGTCTCGGCCTCTTATAGTTTGAACAAACAAAAAAGAAAAAGTCTAGAACTTCCCTTTCCCTGCAGGAGTTTATTTATTAAAAAAAAATGCTGATTGCTTTAGGCCTGCTTTGAAAATAACATGTCGGGACATGGCCACAATTCCAAGGTACCAATCCAAAACAATTCAGTTCCCTGCCGTCTGAGTACATTATCAGCTTTCGCCCTTGGTGGGAAAATACACGAGTATAAACATGCGCGCATTGTACATTGTGGAAAACTACTTGCAGCTTTTAATCTAGCAGTGCCTAATGCTAAGATAAAGTCAAAAGGCAAAATGAAGCTGGTGGTCACTAATGTGACAGTGTAGTGCTAGGCTAAGTGCAACATGGAGTCAGTGGTCAAAATTCACATATCATTACACTCCACCCTTTTGACCAGTGACTTATACCCTATAGTCCCAAGGCTGCAGACACCATTTGGAAGTCCATAGTGGGCAAAGGAAAGGTGGGGTTACTCTCTGAAGGGTTTTGGGACCACATTGACACCATTGATCAACTTCAGCTCTGGCTAGGCAGCTTGGGTGCAGTGATGACGTCCGGTGTCAGGATTTTGGCGGTCCCAGTCCTCACAGTTCTTTCTTGGGTTATCTGCAGATCTAGGGAAGCAGCTCATCTGCTCCAAGGGACTTCTTCTTGGCGATTTGCAAAGCACTGACAGTTCTCCCAGTTTCTTGGATGCTGCAGTGGCAGGACAGGTCAGCTGCTCCTCAAGGGCAGGGTGCAGCAGGGAGGCTGGCAATGGTGGCACCAAGTCTGTCATGCTTCTCGGTTCTCGGGTTAGCAGGCTTCTTGTTCACTCCTTCTTTTGCATCCAGTGAAGATATGTTTTCCTGGTATCAAGAGATCCCCTAAATACTCAATCGAGGGGGCACTAAGGGGAGTGGTGGGTAGTGGTCAATGGTCATACTTATCCTTTTGGTCACAATGTCTCCTAGATTACCACTTCCGTTAGGTAGTAGGCATCACCCTGTCCCAAAATTCTTAATTCCAACACACAAAAGATGGAGGAAGTCTTAAGACTGTGTTCATTTAATTTAAGGCTGGTCACCCTAGAAGTGTGCTCAGCCTGGAAATGCACACCTCCTGCATAGCTAATTTTCCCACCTGTTCGGATGCCAGATGGGCCCTGGAGTGGGGGGGGTCAGCATTTTCCTTTGAGGAAGGCCAGATGTGCATACCAAAGGTGCAGGGCTTCTTTGAAGCCTCCTGCCCTGGAATGCAAATCTAAGGCCTCCCTGTTGGGGGGTGCAACACCACTGCCAGTGTGGATTTTATTTCAGACATCTAGAGAACAAAAGCTCCCACCTTTGGGGGTCGGAATCTCACCTGTTGGTGGCAGACTGGCTAGAACCAGTCAGTGAGCCCCCAGCGTTTGGTAGATTTTCAGGGGACACCTCTAAGGTGTCATCTGGGTACATGTATTAATAAATACATCACTTGCATCAGTGTGGGTTTCTTAATATGAGATGTTTGACACCAAACATCCCTATTTTAAGTGAAACCATCATGTAGCTGGGGAACTTGTATTGACCAGTGTCCAACACACGTAATTAAAATGGCTTCCCTGTTCACTTAAGTGTCAAAGAATCGACAAAGACATAGCAGGGCCAAAGCTGCTCTTTCAGACATGTCCACACATGTAATATAATGCGCCCTATCTTAGGGCTGTAAAGCCTGCTGTAGGGGTCACTAACACATATTACATGCAGTGTTATAGGGGACGTGGTACACAGGTTGGGTGCCATGTAGTGTTTTCATTTTTGGGAGCACCTTGTTACATAGTCTGCACAGGCAGTCTGCATGAGGTTGTTGCTGAGTCCCTTAGAATGGTACAAGTTATGCCACAACTTCTAGGAGCACTATTCAGTACCCATTTCCTAGATACCAGAGGTTCCATTTACTAGGAACTTACAGAGGTGCTAAAGGGCCTGGCCACTTGGAGATCAAGTGACCAGGTGTCTTGTCGTGGGGAAGAAACACTGGCAATGGGGACCTGGTTTGCTGGAGCCCAGTGCACTTTAGTCAAAGTTGCATCAAAAATCTGACAAAAAGTCAGCTGGTACTACAACCAGAACACAACATCCTTCACAACTGCCCCCTCCCCCCAGCCAACAGACTAGGAGACTCATCCACATCCTGGGAGAGTCTTTCTAGTCTGTCCGGTGAGGAAGAGTAAGGAAGCAGGCTAGATGGTTGCAGGGCCTACTCTGCCTTACACCCTCCTGTTCTAGTCCTTTCCTGGTCATTTCCTTTGGAAAGCATCTTACCTAAACAATGTGAGGACCATATGTAAAATACTCTTTGTCTGCACTTTCAGTTTCCTCATCCGGTCTCTTTTCTTTGCGATGACAGGTGTCCACCTCTGCTAAACCTATCTTAGCCAGGGCAACCCCCAGCTTACCCAAAGAGGTGACCCACAGTTTGAGCAACCCCACCATGACCAACAGGCTAAGGGGCCTAGCTTGCTATTTTACATGAGGTCAGACCACCATGCCAAGGCCAGTACAGCCATAAAAGCTAACACTCAGCAGAGGCACCTGACAGCTGTCAATGCCCAGAACCACACCCTTAGCTCTTCATTGACAGGTAAATGGTCTAAAGTACACTCTTTTGGGGGCATAAGGGGGGCTTGTCTGCTCTTTCACAGTGAAAGGTTACTGCATTCTGCATGTAGAGAGCTGGGTTCTAGTTGAGGTACCCTCCAGTTTTTGCCTGGTTTTTAGATGCAACTTTGACTTAAGTGCACTGGGTTCCTGCTAACCAGGTCCCCAATGCCAATGTTCTTGTCCCTAAAACAAAGACATCTTGTTGGATTTATTACAAATGTACTTTAGAGGTGCCCCCTGAGAACCTAACAGCCCTGACATAGTGTCAAAGCCCAGCTCACCTGAGTTCTTGTTCAGTTCTGATGGAGGTTGAAGACAATCCGACCCCACCCTGAAACTACTTGTTCCAGCACACTAGTTTTTAAAACAGTGCACTAAGAACAGAAGCTCAAGGGAAGGGGGGAAGTGGATAAAATAAAAAAGAGAGACAACACCGTTCTTGCGTTTCCACTGTTGAAGTGCTGCACAAATCTGCGGCCCTTTCTGACTTCTGTAGAAACTGGTGCCTAATGAAACATGAACAAAGAACAGATAAGTGCAACCTATTCCTAAATGGGTTCCTGACTATCCCTTTTTTTATTAGAAATTCTCTTCTAAAAGTACCTCTTGGATCCTGGTCTCTAGTTTCCAGGTTTGGAATGTGTTACTGCTCTGGGATGTGTTTTCTATTACTGTAAAGCTTCTAAAACATTAAACAAATACCGTTATCAGAATTACCAATATCAAACATTCATCATAATATAACTAAAGCCTAAATTCCCAATAGCAGACTCACTTTTCCCATATTTCCAGAATCTTTTATAAAACAAATACTGTACTTTTACATCAAAATACAGCATGTAATTTGTGCAAGTCCTTGATTTACTGTTTGCCTTGCTGCTAATGGTTTCCACTGTTCGATTCTTAAAAGTTCCATGAGAAAAAATAATGTTTGCTTCACAAAGTTCTGCAAAATATTCTTGTATCAAAGAGTTTGAATCACAATGTTCGTGGAAGGTATTTCGTTTCAAATTGTCTATACACGAATCCAGAAATTGTTGTCAAAGTTCTTTCAGGTAATAAAAAGTTTTGCACTTACTTGTTGCTGGCAAGAGATACTGATCAGTCTAACCTTGTCTTCTTTCTCTTTTGCAGGTTACTCATAGGAGAGAGGCTGAAGCAAGGAGGAACCGGAAACCGGAAGAAGGAAGAGCCAGAAGCTGCGCCCATTGAAGTCAATGAAAGTCTGTAAAGAGCAGGAGTGCCAGCGCCGAGGGATCTGTTCTCAGGTAAGTGGGAGGTAGACGAGCACAAGCACTGGGTGAGGCTCGGGGGATGCCTTTTATAGACAGGGCTGGGTGTGGTTTGAAGGGCTGGGTGTGGTCCTCACATGCTGCACATGTTCTTGGAAGGTGTGCAGAGCTGGGTGTGGTTTGAAGAGCTGGGTGTGGTCCTCACATGCTGCACATGTTCTTGAAAGGTGTGCAGAGTTTCAGTTATTATGCAAATGAGTTGGATTAACATATGGTCTAGGGAGGAGTGTTTTAATGAAGCCTTGGTAAAAGCAAGGCCCAATGTGTAAACAAAACAGCACATTAAACAACATACACAGAAGCCTGGGGGGGGGGGGGTGGGAAGGTGAGATAACAAGAAAGGCTTTCAATAGTAAGTTTAAAAGGGAGCTATTACAGAACCCACTAGTGCAGTGAGAGGGGACATGCTCTTTGCTGTGTACAAACCCTAACAGTTGCCCCCCTCAAAGGCCCTCCTACAGGACGGGGTTTTCCTGGATTTTTTAAATAAAACCGTCTAATCAGCTGTGGGGCATGTACATATGATGCTGGTTCCCATGAATTCTCAGATTCATCATATCCTTTCCATTCTACTAAATAAAACAGACGTCCACTAATTATTTTTGAGTCTTTTATGCTTTTCACTTCATATTCCAGATTTCCCTTAATTGGTATGGGTGGAGGTGGTGGTTCAGGTCGGGTTTTTGAGTTGTACGGCTTAAGCAAGGACACATGGAATGTAGTATGTACTGGATATTCTTTTGGTAAATCTAATTTTACTGTTACCGGGTTTACTATGGCAGTTATACTAAAGGGTCCAATGAAACGTGGTTGCAGCTTTCGGGATCCCTCTATGTTTAGGTTCTTTGTGGAGAGCCATACCTTGTCACCAATTTTATACGTTGGGGCCTCAGACCTGTGTTTGTCTGCTTGTCTTTTCATGCTTTCCTTGTACTTTAATAAATGTTTCCTGGCTTTGTCTTGTATGTCACCTAACCTCGTTAGTCTATCCGTTACTGTAGGCAACAGGGAATCTTCTAACAAAATGGGTATAGCTCTTGGATGATACCCCTGCAAGAAATAGAATGGTGAGCAAAGTAGAGCTGAATGCTCAGTATTATTATAAACAAACTCTGCTACAGGGAGAGCTTCCAACCATTCACTAGAATAATCAGCCAATAAACAACGTAGCGTTTGAAGTAAGGTTTGGTTCAGTCGTTCAGTCTGTCCATCTGTCTCTGGGTGGAAAGCAGTGGATAAGGCCACATCTATTTTCAGTTTTTCACATAATTTTTTCCAAAATCTGGAGTTGAACTGGCTCCCTCGGTCTGACACCACTTTGCTTGGCAAACCATGTAAACGCACAATTTCCCTTATAAAAATATCGGCAAATTCTGCCGCCGTGGGTAATTTCCGTAATGGTACAAAATGTGCCATTTTAGATAAAAAATCCACTATAACCAACACTGTTGTGAAGGATTTTACAGGTGGTAAACCTACAATAAAGTCTACACTCACAGTGTGCCAAGGTTGTTTGGGTGTTGGCATTGGTATTAACAAGCCGTCAGGAGCCTTATGAGAAGATTTATGTCTTGCACAAATTGGACAGGTAGTGACAAATTGCTTAATGTCCTTTCTTATAGTGTCCCACCAAAAGTGTTTTTGCACATTTTCCAGGGTTTTTACCCAACCAGGATGACCTGCCAACGGTGAGGCGTGATGCCAAATTATCACCTGTGTTTGTAATTCAGAGGTGGGCACTAACAGCATGTTGTCGTGATACAATAAACCTCGTTGTATTGTGTTATGGGAATCCTTTAACCAATCCTGAGGTGCTAATTGCATGTGTGCATTATATAGATCTGTGATGAAATCCTTCTGTTGTACTGGTGCCAACAACTTTTGGGGAGGAATAATGGGTTCTACCATTTTGTCTTGTTTCTTGTCTGAGGTATGTCTGTATCTAGATAACACATCAGATTGAATTTGTTGTGCACCTGGTCTATAGGTTATAACAAAGTCAAATGTGCTAAAAAAATTTAACCAGCGCATCTGACGTGGTGTTAGTGCTTTAAGTGATCCAAAAAACTGTAGGTTCTTATGGTCAGAAAAGATTGTAACTGGGTACTTGGCTCCCATTAAATGGTGCCTCCATTCTGAAAAGGCTACTTTGATAGCTAGTAGTTCCCTTTCAGCCACAGTGTAATTTTGTTCAGCTGGCAATAACTTTTTGGAATAGAAGGCTATAGGATGTAACTGGCCATCTACTGCATCTCGTTGAGAGAGAACTCCTCCTAAAGCTACTTGTGAAGCATCCGCTTCAACAAAAAAGGGCAAGTCAGGATCAGGATGTTTCAGAATTGTGGCTGAAGTGAACTTTTGTTTTAGGAGTTGAAAGGCGTGTGCCGCCTCATCAGTCCAAAGAAATCGTTGCCCTTTCCGCAACAAGGTAGTTATTGGGGCCGCAATGTCTGCAAAATGTGCAATAAACCTCCTATAAAAATTGGCGAAACCCAGAAATTTCTGAATATCTTTTACAGAGGATGGTTCTGGCCAATCAGCAATAGCACTGATTTTCTTTACATCCATAGTTATTCCTTGAGGTGACAGGCAGTATCCTAAAAAGTCCACCTTGTTGACATTAAAAGTACACTTTTCTAACTTAGCAAAAAGATGATTTTCTTTTAACTTTGATAATACTGCACGAACATGTTGGGTATGTTCTTCTGAGTTCTTAGAGTAAATGAGGATGTCGTCTATGTATACTATGACACAAACATCCAGGAATTTGTGTAGGACCTCATTTATAAAGAACTGAAAGGCCGCAGGGGCATTACATAACCCAAAGGGCATTACTGTGTACTCAAATAAACCAAACTTTGTCTTGAAAGCTGTCTTCCACTCATCCCCCTCTTTTACTCGGACCAGGTGGTAAGCTCCCCGCAGATCTAGTTTAGTGTATACAGTAGAATGTCTTAATTGATCCAACAACACAGGTATTAGAGGAAGAGGATATTTATTCTTTATTGTAGCCTTATTTAGTCCTCTATAATCGATACACGCGCGCAGGGATTTATCCGGCTTCGGGATAAAAAAGAGTGGAGATGACACCGGAGATGTGGAATGACGGATGAACCCAGACTGTAGTAGGTCATCTAGGTAGGTTCTTAAGTATTTGGTTTCTTCGTCAGTCAAAGCATATACTCTGTTATTAGGTAAAGGGGCCCCTGGGATAAGATCTATACGGCAGTCATAAGACCGATGTGGGGGCAGCACACTAGCCTTTACTGGATCAAAGACGTCTTTAAAGTCAGAATATTCAGGAGGGAGACTTGGTTCATCTTGTGTAACACTAGCACAGTGTAATACTGTGCTCTGTTCTGTACTTGCTTCTTGATAACAATTGGTTCTACAGAAAGAGGAATCCAAAGTAACAGTTCTATTCACCCAATCAATTTTTGGGTTATGAGTTGTTAACCAGGGTACCCCGAGAATCAAACCAAAATTAGGAGTATCTATCAGATCAAAGCTAATCACCTCTGTGTGCCCGTTCTGACAGACCATAACAAGTGGACTTGTTTGTTTTGTGATTAATCCAGAGGTCAATTCTGACCCATCCACTGCACATACTGCTTCTGGACAAGGCTTTAGGCACATAGGAAGTCCTAAGATTTCAGCTAACTTATTATCCACAAAATTTCCTGTCGCGCCTGAGTCCAGTAGGACAGGGAGAGAATGCCTCACTTGGGTAGTAACAATTAAAACGACCTGAATTATGAAATGTCTAGGTATGTGCGGTACCCTGAAGGCTGCAGCATTAGAGGTTTGATTAAGATGTTTTCTCGAACAAGTAACCTCTCCCCTTGTCGAGCTTAATCGTTTCCCGATTCAGTTGAGGAGGTGGAGGAAACAGCACCCTTTCGTGGAGTTTTAGGCTTTACTGGACATTCTCTGGCAAAGTGACCTGCCCAGCCACAATATAAAAATAATTGAAATTTTTTCCTTCTTTCTTTTTCCTCTGATGTGAGTGGACCTCTGAGTGTCCCTATTTGCATAGGCTCTGGTTCAGGGAGTTTATTATCTGTGTCTTTCTTCTTGTGTCTAATAAAAGTTAACCGTGATTCCAGTTTGTATTTATCTCCCTTTCTTTCTCCTAGTCTATGTTCTAATTTCACAACTAAATCTACAAAGTCCGAATAGTCTTTTGGCAAATCAACGATATGAGCCAGCGCGTCTTTTAACTCGTCTCTCAAACCTTTATAAAAAAGGGAGACACGCTTTTCTTCTGGCCACTGTGTCTCGGTGAGTAAACGATTAAAACTAGTGAGATAGGTCAATAAATCCTGTTTACCTTGTTTAAGATTTAAAAGCTCAGTATCACTTGCCTGCATGAAAGTGTGTTTTGCAAAAAGGCTGGTCATGGTACGTTTAAATTGATTCCAATTATGGAGGATGGGATCATCTCTATCCACGAAAGGAATTGACCAATTGGCTGCTGTGCCACCCAAATAAGACAAGACGAATGCCACTTTCGTATCATCAGTAGGGAACTGTTGTGGCTTACAAATGAAGTGTAATTGACAGTGATTGATAAAAACATGGAATTTGTTACTATCTCCATGAAAACGTTCAGGTGCTGCTAAGGGCACAACATTAGGAACATTAACAGTAACCTCAACTGGGGAAGGCAAAGTTGTATGTTTTGATGGCGGCCCTGTCTCTGAGGAGGTTTTAAACAAAGGCGTAGAAGCTGTGTTCCACTGAGATCCCCTAAATTTATACCTGCTTAAATCCTGTTTTAAAGAGGTATTCTCCATCTTTAATCTCTCTATTTCCTCTTGCATATGTTGCAAGATGCCAGACACTGATTCATTATGAGCCAAGTCCTCATTTAGGGCCTGCGCCATATCCATGACGTCAATGCCCTCTATTTCTTCCCCGGTATTCATCGTCCACCAGAACTGAAATTTTTTAAGGCTTGTGCTTCTGTCAAAGCCCAGCTCACCTGAGTTCTTGTTCAGTTCTGATGGAGGTTGAAGACAATCCGACCCCACCCTGAAACTACTTGTTCCAGCACACTAGTTTTTAAAACAGTGCACTAAGAACAGAAGCTCAAGGGAAGGGGGGAAGTGGATAAAATAAAAAAGAGAGACAACACCGTTCTTGCGTTTCCACTGTTGAAGTGCTGCACAAATCTGCGGCCCTTTCTGACTTCTGTAGAAACTGGTGCCTAATGAAACATGAACAAAGAACAGATAAGTGCAACCTATTCCTAAATGGGTTCCTGACTATCCCTTTATTTATTAGAAATTATCTTCTAAAAGTACCTCTTGGATCCTGGTCTCTAGTTTCCAGGTTTGGAATGTGTTACTGCTCTGGGATGTGTTTTCTATTACTGTAAAGCTTCTAAAACATTAAACAAATACCGTTATCAGAATTACCAATATCAAACATTCATCATAATATAACTAAAGCCTAAATTCCCAATAGCAGACTCACTTTTCCCATATTTCCAGAATCTTTTATAAAACAAATACTGTACTTTTACATCAAAATACAGCATGTAATTTGTGCAAGTCCTTGATTTACTGTTTGCCTTGCTGCTAATGGTTTCCACTGTTCGATTCTTAAAAGTTCCATGAGAAAAAATAATGTTTGCTTCACAAAGTTCTGCAAAATATTCTTGTATCAAAGAGTTTGAATCACAATGTTCGTGGAAGGTATTTCGTTTCAAATTGTCTATACACGAATCCAGAAATTGTTGTCAAAGTTCTTTCAGGTAATAAAAAGTTTTGCACTTACTTGTTGCTGGCAAGAGATACTGATCAGTCTAACCTTGTCTTCTTTCTCTTTTGCAGGTTACTCATAGGAGAGAGGCTGAAGCAAGGAGGAACCGGAAACCGGAAGAAGGAAGAGCCAGAAGCTGCGCCCATTGAAGTCAATGAAAGTCTGTAAAGAGCAGGAGTGCCAGTGCCGAGGGATCTGTTCTCAGGTAAGCGGGAGGTAGACGAGCACAAGCACTGGGTGAGGCTCGGGGGATGCCTTTTATAGACAGGGCTGGGTGTGGTTTGAAGGGCTGGGTGTGGTCCTCACATGCTGCACATGTTCTTAGAAGGTGTGCAGAGCTGGGTGTGGTTTGAAGAGCTGGGTGTGGTCCTCACATGCTGCACATGTTCTTGAAAGGTGTGCAGAGTTTCAGTTATTATGCAAATGAGTTGGATTAACACATGGTCTAGGGAGGAGTGTTTTAATGAAGCCTTGGTAAAAGCAAGGCCCAATGTGTAAACAAAACAGCACATTAAACAACATACACAGAAGCCTGGGGGGGGGGGAAGGTGAGATAACAAGAAAGGCTTTCAATAGTAAGTTTAAAAGGGAGCTATTACAGAACCCACTAGTGCAGTGAGAGGGGACAAGCTCTTTGCTGTGTACAAACCCTAACACATAGTTGCTGACTGATATTAGCCAGCCTCCCACCACCAGACATGATTCTGGACTTCTGAGGTGAGAGCCTGTGTTCTCTGGGCCGGGAAGGCAAGTCCTTTCCTAGGTGGAGGTTGCACACCACCTTCCTCAGGCAAGCACCCTGCTCAGACAGGAAGCTGCAAAGGCTACACCAGCTTTGAAAAGCAACCCTAGCCTCTGCTGCTACCAGCAGAAGGCAGTCCCCTAGTCTAGCACCTACTTGAGGGGGAAAAACTGGTTGGAAAAATAGAAAGAATAGTAGGAGTCGCCGCCCTCATCCAGCAGCACCCCTCAGGTGTGGCAGGTGAGGTGACCCCTCCATTTCATTTGATAGAAGGAATAATAGTCAATTGGGGTCAGTCTTGTATCCCCTCCCAAAGGAGGTGGTCACATAGTGGGTGTAGCCACCCTAAGGTAAGTAGCCCATTGGTTACTACCAGATGCTCCATGTAACACCCCCTAAATACAATATTTAGGTGGCATCCCCTGACCAGAACTTTAGATTCCTGATGACCTAAGAAGAACCAGATGATTCAGAGTAACACCAGCAGAAAAGACTGTCTGCAGCCCTTGAAGAACCTTCACTGAAAGACGACTTGTCCTACAGCCCAGTGACCTCCAATAGCCTTGGGAGGACTGCCTGCCTTCAATAAATGCTGAGATTTCCCAAAAGAAAGCAACTTCAAAGAAGACGATGTCTTCCTGAGAAACCACAAAACTGCCTCTGGACCCACCTCTGCACTCGATGCACATGGCCTCAGTCCAAGTGGTCCACCAGTCCTGTGAAGGTTCCCCAGTGCTTCTGAGCAAGAGTCAACTGAGGGCTGACCCCTTCCGGAGTCCATAGCAACACCTGCAGCCTCTATCATAAGACTCCCCCTGAGCGCGACCTGCCAGGTAAGCAGTTTCCAATGCCAAAGGACACCCCTGCAACTGGAGCCTCTAGGCCTTGGGGAGCTAGACTGTTGGTGTCTCTATGACCCTCTAGCATCTCTACTTACCTGGGCAGCTGTGGGTTATTTTTGCCCAGCATCCTGGCCAGAGCCTGCAGCCTGTTTCTGAAAACAATCTCCTTCATTGGATAACATTAGGCACCCGACGCTGTGATTGCACTTTTCACCCGGCTGCCCCTGTGCCACTGAGGGTGTAAGTTTGGTGGTGCCTTGTGGCCCACCCTTGTACTTACCTCAACTCCAGGAGAGCGACCCCTGACCTGGAAGCAACACATCTTCAGTTACCCCCTGTCTCTATTGGTTAACAATGGGCACTCGACACTGTGTTGGTACTCTTAAACCCAGATGCCTCTGTACCATGGAGAGGGTGATTTTGGTGCTGGCTTGTTGTCCTCCCTCCCCAAGCGCTTACCTCAACTGCAGGGGCCCAACCTTGACACCTCTTTTACTCACCTGTGAGCAGTGCATCTTCATTCACCCCTAGTCTCCATTGGTTAACATTGGCCACCGACTCATAATTTGACCTCTGCATCTGGCCGCCCCTGTGCTGCTGTGGGTGCACTCTTTGTGGTGATTTGAGCCTTGTCTGGTGTTGACCTAAAACCTCAAAGACTGGATCTGTAAGTCATGTACTTACCTGCAAAACAGCATTTTTTTTCCTCCCATAGGTTAACATTGAAGATTCTGAAAATTGCACTGTGCTGATTTTTGAAACTTAAAAGTATTTTTAATATAAAAAATGCCTACCTTGTAACGAAGTTCTTGTTCTAAAAAATTAGATAAAAATCCATGTTATTTTTGTAAATTGGACTTGAGTTATTCTTTTGAGTGGGTATCTTCATTCATTGATACTGTGAGTACAACAAAATGCTTAGCACAACTCTTAGATAAGCCTAACTGCTCGTCCATAATGCCACTAAAATAGAGCATTGGGTGGTCTATTTTTGCCTCTGGATAGCAAGGTGGGGTTGCAGGTCATTGACGTTCACTATAAAGAGAGTCATCATCTTACAGTATCAAGCACCCTTCTTCCACTCTCTCTTGTTAGCTGAGGAGCCAAAACTCATGCTTAACAGTTGCCTGACTAGTCAGGGCTTCTTGTGGGTTAGATTGGGCTTCAACAGTGGCAACTTTGGAGTTCTTCCTTACTGGAGCAGAATCTCCTTGGCATACTGGAACTTTGGCTAAAAGTTGCCGACTTTTCCTATGCTTTTTCTTTTTCCTCTTCTGAGGCCTACTTGGACTGACTGCAGGGGCAGTACCTCAAGAATGCTTGGGAGATGACTGGCACTGGATCAGTTCCCAAATCTGGGAGGTAATTTCCAAGGACAAAATCAAGGGAAGGCACTAAACTGACTGCCACCCTTCTCCAACTACGGTTCTCATCCTTCTACAGGCATACTAAAACAACTGGCCTATCACTAACCTCACTGGAGACAACCCTTACTGTTTAAGTCTCACCTGGGGTGTACTTGTGTGAGAGTGCTATTATGACATGCACAATGGTGTGAATGGCACAGGGCAGTGGTTGGGATTCCATTCACTGGTAGGTGGTGGAAGTTTTTGCTTCCCACTATAATCTCTAGCTCACCTTTGTGTACCACTTTACAGTTAAAGGTTATGAGGACCTCCTCATCTGAGGAGTTACCTTCTAAGGTTACACTGGCAATACCTGGGGGCACACCAGTGAGCCTGTTTTTAGGACAGGAAATGTCCTTGGTTCTGCATCCTGTCTGCTTAAAGTCAAAGCAATAAAACCTTTGTGGCATCCCAGTTTTTAGCCTGGCACCCACTTTTGTTTTGTGAGGTATCTTGGGAACAACTCTTCTGAACAGATTTTTGGGGGCCTCTAAAGGACTCCTTTACTTTATTTTTTAGAGTTGTCCACCTTTTTCTCTGCGGGGTGGGAGGGTCCTTACCACTTTCTTTTAGTCACCTGCTCCATGATTTTTCATGGACACTCTAATTTGATCAGCCTTCTTCCCCAACTCCTTCAGGGAGACTGGTCCTCCAGGTATTTACAGAAGTACAGTTACTCAGTAGATGGTCCTTCATAATCAAATTATAATCATGCACCTGATTTCCCTTTAACCAACCACTTAGTGTTCTCACTGAAAAGTCTACAAAATCAACCCAGGACTGACTCAGGGTTTTCTGATTCTCCCTCAACCTGATTCTATATTCCTCAATGGTCAGTCCAAAGCCCTCCATAAGGGTTCCCTTCATGAGGTCATAGGACTCAGGATCATCCTCATCAAGTGTCAAGAGTCTATAAACAGCTCCCAGAGAAGAGTGCCCCAATACTTTTTGTTGAGTTTCCTCATTCTACAAGTTTTCTCAAAGGCATTTGGTGATATAATTGCCTTCCACGTATTTGGGGACAATCCCTTTGGGGATTTTAGGTTCTAAAGCTATTTCTTTCTCTCTGTTTAATTTGGTGTTGCCACCAGAGATAGGTTCTAGGCTCATCTTGATCCTTTATTTCTCTATAGCTGAGAGTTTAGCTTCTAACCCTGTCCACTTAGCTAGTTTCTGGAGATCAGCATCTTCACTGTCTATCTCCTGGGATACTATCAGAAGTGCTCCCAGCCATGTTACTATTGGAGGGAGTACTGAGGGAATCATCATCCTCCTCAACCTCCAATTCCCCAAAGGGGGTTTCTTTTTCTGCCATGTCCCTATCAATTCCTGCTAGCAACTGCTGCAGATGGGCTTTTGTGGGCTTAGGGCTCATGGCAAGTTTCCATGCTTGGCAAAGGGCCTTAAGTTGGGAACACTTAAGGTTTTTATTGGGGCCCAGTTTGAGCTCCTGGGAGTGACCTGTTGCCTCAGACATGGATTTTAAAATAGTTGAGACCTTTTTAGAATCTTACACAAAAATCCTAAGTAGTTTTTAAGGCCTAACTATCTTGTAATTTTCTAGATTTCTGAACAACAAGGACTGGGGGACTTGACTAAGGCCCTAGCAGACCAGATTAGAAATTTGGAAAAATCAAAAAAGTAGAAAATACAAAAATATTTTAGGCAACTAAAGTCAATTGTAGATTCTTTAGTGGAATCACAATACTGACAGAGTGGTACAGTACATGCAAAGTTTTCTATCTCACATCTATACCACCAATGTAGGAAGGTGGCTCTTTTACAGTGGACCAAAAAGAGGTACACTGTGCAAAGAGTCTAGGCAAACCCAAAAGGTATCATAGAAGCACAAATGACATCCCAAATGTTCTCTCTTTGGTAGTGTGGGTTAGAGGTTATGCATATCAGAGGGTAGTGATAAGCATGTAGGGCACACTGATCGGGTCGTGGCTAGCAGCCAAAAATGGCAGACACACCTTTCTGAGACTCCTGCAGGCTCCCAGAAATTGCACATATCAGGCATGATTCTGGGCTGAGAAACCACCACAGAGAATGTTATCGTGGCAGCACTAATGGGCCACTTATATCCTTGGTCAAGCCGGAGGGGACCGCACCAGCAGAAGTGAGGCGGCGCAAGCCCTCGTGTCGGCACCCGAGTTGTGCCGCATGATGACATACCTGGTGCAAGCCTGAGACTGAAGCCTAGACTGCATCCCCATGGTTCCTGCCTCGCAACCTGAGTTGACATGCTCTGCGACCTTGTGGTGCTGGCTCCTGACATCCAGACTTTCTCCACTAGGGAATCTGTGGGCTGGAGAGCATGCTCTGAAGTGGCGGAGTCTGTTATGGGCCTGCATCAAAGGGGTGAGCTTCTCCCATCAGTACCGCCACGCGGGTTGGCTGCCCGCCTAATCACTTGGAAGGCTCCACAGAGACGGAGATAATGGGAGACAAGATGTGCAACCATCAGTGAGTGAGCAGAGTCGACTGCTGAGTGTGGGGCTGCCTGTTGGGGAGTGGACATGGAGTTCGAGCTGAGTCGAGTGGCCTGCAACCCAGCAAAGGCAGGAGATAGGGGAGGTCTTGATTTCCTCCCCCATCCAGCATACTGTTACCTGTGAAGGAGTCTTGGTGCTTGTGTAGGCCCTGTGTTCCTCATTTCGTAAGGGGTGTGGTTGGAGTCTCCGGCCTACGCTGCTTCATGGAATCCTGGTTTGTTGGGGGTCCGGTGGGAACAATAGGGCCGGGGGGGGGCCTGAGAAGCTAAAAAGGCAGCCCCCAGAGATTATACTGTACCTTTTTCTGCAGAGGAAAAACTCCTTACATCCCCTCTACTTGTTGACATTCAATACTACAAATACCTTGGCCAATACTCATATTGACACCTGTAACCACTAGAACCTAGCATAATTAACAGTGGTGAGTGGAGGTGCCCTCAGACTTGATCCCCCTTCATAGCTGGTAATGTATAGTGGCTGGAAGGCTTGGTGGAATCACTGCCATGGTTCATTAAAGCTGAACACAATGCCATCGTTGTGAGCACACTGAGACTTGTGGACCTGACGCTCAGTGGCCGAAGACTGCCCACTGTGCCCTCTTTCAATTATCCTCAAGCTTACTGCTGTTGTCACTCTAGGACTACTGATCACTACTGAGTTGCTATGGGTAGCACCAAAACAGCAAGATCCTTCTCCCAGCGTACTCTCGAACTACCACAGAAAAATGGTTCAGAGGGTTCCCCAACTCACACACAAGAAGACTCCATCCCACCCTCTAATATAAACCCCCTCCAGGTAAGCTAGATATGATACTGAAAGAAATCAGATCTTCAAGGACAGCTATTGAACTTTGCATACATTTGTTGGTAGCAGACCTTAGTATATGGCGGGAGGAACATCATAAAGTGAATGATACACTGAAAAGGGCAGGTGGAGATTGTGGAACTTGCTCCACGTCAGGAATCTCACGCTGCTATCTTGGCGTACCTGGGCAAACAAATTGCGGCCTTACACAAGAGCACGGAGGATGCGGAGGGTTGAGCCTGCGGCAAGAATGATCACATTATGGGATTACCGGAAGGGACTGAAGGATCCAATGCTACAGTATTTATTGAGTAATGGTTCAAAGAAACAATAGTCCCCAGGGCATGTCACCTCTATTCACAGTGGAACAGGCTCCACTTGTGCCAACTCGTAAACCCCATCCAAGGACGCCACCAGGACCTGTACTAGCAAGGATCCTAAACTACAGGGATCATGACTATTTACTATAAAGAGCCAGGGAAATATAGCCCATTGTAGTAGACAAGGTCACAATGTCTCTATTTCTGGACTACACCTTGGCGGTGCAAAGGAAATGAGCTTTATTTGAGTATACTAAAAAACAATTACGAACCGAGGGCCTCACATATGCACGGATTTTCCCAGCACGTTTGAAGATACTACACAAACAGCATTCCCTGTTCTTTGATACTGCAGAAGCAGCAATGGACTTGCTAGAATGACAATAACCCACTGCACATCTTCCTCTCCCTCTGACACAAGCCGAGGGGTGGCACAGCTCCCAGATTATCACACTCAAAAACTAAGCCCTCACCACAGCAGGCCCGGGAGGGCAGGCAGGCAGTGCTTGCAGCCATATTCTCAGTGAAGCAGGTGGTAGATGTCCTTCATCCAGCCCGTTGATGAGCACTGCCTCTGAATATGACTTGAATGCAAGTATGGCTGTCTTTACAACTGTAACACCACAGACTGCTGATACAGTTGTTTGACGTTGACATAGGGTTCACCTTCTGCATACTCACACTGTACATTCAGGGAGATGTGCCTTAATACATGTCATTTAGGGCCAGATGTCGGAATGTTTTTGCACATCGCAAACAGCGAATTTCGCTGTTTGCGATGTGCAAAAAACACATTGCGATGCCCAATCCCCGTTTTGCGAGTCGGTAACCTGGTTGCCGACTCGCAAAACGGGACTGCGAGTCGCAATTGGCAAGGGGTGTTCCCCTTCCTAATTGCGAGTCGCAGCACGATGCTGCATTGCTTTGTGACCGTGAACGCAGTCGCAAAGCAATCGCAGTTACCACCAGTGTCACACTGGTGGTAACCCATTCGCAAAAGGGAAGGGGTCCCCGCGGGACCTCTTCCCCTTTGTGAATGGCATGGAAAACATTTTTTCAGAGCAGGCAGTGGTCTTATGGACCACTGCCTGATCTGGAAAAATGAAACTAAAACATTTCATTTTTTCATTTTGTAATGCATCTCGTTTTCCTTTAAGGAAAACGGGCTGCATTACAAAAAAAATAACTGCTTTATTTAAAAGCAGTCACAGACATGGTGGTCTGCTGTCTCCAGCAGGCCACCATCCCTGTGAGTGCTGCGAGTCACAAGGGGTAGCAAATTGCGACCCACCTCATTAATATTAATGAGGTGGGCCTTTGAGACCCCCTTGCGAGTCGCAGATGGTTTCAGGGACACCATCCTGCATCCTGAATTGCGACTCGCAAATTGCGAGTCACAATTCAAGAATTTCGTACATCTGGCCCTTAATGTCTCCACTCTCACTATATTAATGCATACCTTTGCTGTCTCACCTTAAGCTAATTCTTGCTACTCCCTTCCATTACCTGGTACCCTCTTTTCTCTCCCCTTCTGGAGATCAAATGGCAACAGACTATATAGTGGGGCCCTTAAAAGCATTCAGATATGGTTATCTTCTTATCTTATAGAGAAGTGTGCACCCCCCTCCTCACTTGGGACCTCTCATTGCAAGGCCCAGCATATCCCCTAAATACCTGCTGTCCTTTCCCTCCTCCTTTCCCTTAGAGCAGCGCTTTTCCTGGGCTATCCTCTGAATAGTAGCTGGTAATACCGGTCACATGAGCCTGGGGGTGATAGTTTGGTTATACCCACAGCCCCCACAAGCGATTGCACAATGTTTTTTTTTGTTTGGCATGTTATGTTGGTTACCTTTAGTATGGTCGAAAGGACATTTTCTGTTGGACTCAGTATTAGGGGAAGGTTCACTATTGCACCAGAAATGTCTTTATATTATTCTTGTTCTGTGTTACATTTATAATGATCCATCAATTGAGGACTCTTCAGTCACATCAAAATGGCACCTATTTTACATCATTATAAAATACTAACTTGGAAATTCAGGGCATTGGGATCTCCTCAGAAGAGAGACAGAGTTCTGGCACAACTACACAGAGGGGCACAAATAGTATGTCTCCAAGAGATTCACCTTCCTCTCTAACCAAACTACGTACAAAATGGAGAAGACAACCCCTTGCCACTTCTTATGCAGGCTATGTCTGAGGAATTGCAATATGGTTGAGGGTGCCTGTTCTATTTGAAGCACAGGATACAAAAACTGATACACAGGGACGATACATCTTTATCTGAGGCCTGCTAGATGGTAAAATGGTGATTCTGGATAGTGTAAATGCCCCAAATTCAGAGCAAGATGTTTTTCTACAACATCTTTCAGTGGCACTGTTCGAATGTTCTCCCCTACCATGGCTCATAGGTGAATATTTTAACACAGTCCTTGATATAGACCTAGATCGTTCACACCTTTCCTTGCCAGGTACAAACTCGATCAGACAGGCTTTGGCACTAGGAGACTGGCTTGCCCACTGGTCTATGACAGATGTTTGGAGAGCATACAATGAGAGACTGTGTGAATATTACGTTTTTTTGCTGCCACATAACCTACATACTCGTCTGGATCAACTCCTCAGCCCAACACACATGTTGGGGAAATTCTCAGCTGTGACTTACTCAGACATTTGCTGTTCTAAGAACTGCCCTGACTTGACAACTTATTTTTCTGTGTAGGGTAGTCAATCTACTCTTTGGACCGGCAATACCCAGTAAGCTATCATGTACAGCCTTGGGTTGAGCAAAGAATGAAAATGTTGTACAAAGAAATGAATAACAAATTCTCCATGGAAGAACAACTGATAAGATAATAAAAACATTTCCGCTAAGATGAATCTTTGCTAAAACAATAAAAGAAATAAAAGTAAAATGTAACTAGGTGAGAGAGCACAGGGTCTCAGGTCCAGAGATAACAAATGTGCCAGTGTAAATGCTAAAGTAACTTCACAATACCCTCCCCATTGTCAGTTCAAAGGTGCAGAGGTCTAAAATAAACCCTAACACTAAAATCACCTTTCCTACATTAAGTCCTAAAAGCAAGCTAAAATATACAAAAATAAATAAAATGACCATATCAACAAAGCAAACAGGATCCAAATTAAAAAGTTAACTTAGAATTTCCACCAAACCTGGACACTAATTAAAGCCAAACTTCAGAAGATCAACAATGATCATGATCCTTAAAAAAAACACCAATGTCATCAATTATTATTGAATCCAGGAAAGACCCCACTTCAGCAGATGTTAAATTAACTAGTTTGTTGACAAGGGAAGTGAGGGAGCACTCATGCTCTGTTGCCTCAGCCATAGCTCTGGCTGAGACGGCAGCACCCCATGCAGTGCCAGGTATTGTAGCACCAGGAACCACCTAATTCACAAAGGGTGGCTCATTGGAATCCCCTTGTAACAACCACAATCTTAATGTGCGCGTCTGGTAATGAACCCTCATCAAGAACATCAACAGACGTGGGTCCAAAGAAGGTATGCAGACACACCGGGGGTGTTGATCCAAAATACTGCATCATATGTTCACAACACAGTTGGGTTGACGGAAGCTCCATTAGTCCTCCTTGTTGGGATGGGGCAGCCATTGCAAAAGAAAAACATCAAAATACTACCAATTAATGCCAAAGTAACAGAGAATCCTCAGAGACACTTGAAAAACTTGAGTGTATGGGTGAAGATATTATGCCAAATATAGAGGTGAAGGTACTGACAAAACCGGAACCAACAGCCTTAAAGATGTATACAATCCCAGCGGTGTTAGACATGTTAAAAATGTGACTTATAAGTTCACCAAAACGTTTTGGAAAGTTTATATTTAAAAGGTACTTTATCTCTGCGGATGACCTCGCCTCTTGAAGAGCATAGGTCTTGCGGGCAGCTGAGAGCACCACGTGTTTTTGAAACAAAAAAAGCTTCAGTCTGCTCAGCTTGTCAAAATTTACATTTGAAGTAGCAATATTAGGCCAAATTTCTGCTACTTTTATCTCTCGTGGGGGGGGGGAAGCATATTTCAGCAAATTTGGGAGACCAAAACTACATAGGCAATTCCAGCTCACATCCTACAACAGCTTACTTCATTCAGTTTCATATGACTCCCATTCGAGAGCACCTGGAATGCTGGACGAATAAAAGGGACAGGAACATCCTTCAGATAACAGACTAAACTCGCTGCTGAAGCATTACATGTTCCACGCAAGGACAACTGTTTGCAAACCATTGAATGGCTCACAGAAGTCTTGCATTTGCTTCTGCTAAAAGAAACACCTCTTTCTTGCCACTGAAACATTTGTACTTAAAGGGTAGCTCCAACAGCTCATGGATGCAACTATCTCTCAGCTTCTCAAAACTGCCTACAGAAATATGCTTCAAACACGAGGAGGACTGAAGTGGTGAAATGGACAGATTAATAACACAATGGATTAACCAAACTGCAGATTGTATTTCCGCCACAGTAAAAGGCAACTTTTCAAACTTTTCGATGCTAAGCATAATATAAGTTGCTTCCTTTTTAGCCATTATCTGTTGTTTTCACGTCAAGTAAAATGCAGCAAATGGGTCCCTGGAGCCGACATATTGCCAGGGCATGCAACTTGTAATGTCCAACCTAACTGTGAAATGAACCTAAGTTGACTCTGTCCGTGTTGTAACAATGACATATTCTTCTGTATGATGTCAATTGCAGATGAAACAATGTTGTGAAGTGTGTATATGCGGATGGACAAAGTGTTCATTCCATTATCGACAACAGCTTGAGCTTTCTGCAGGTTTTCCTGATCTATCTGCTTCAACTGGGCAGCGGCTCCCATTTGGAACAATTTCCAAATGTAATTATATATTGCATATAACAAGTGCTTTGTGCATGGCTTTCTGTGGCCTAACAGAAAGTCTTGTAAGTCTGTACTTTCTGACAGGAAACTAAGATGTTCTTTAACGGCTGTTAATGTGGAAGATTTCAACCATTGCTGACATAGTTTGACCATGTTATATAATGGTGATGATACAAGAGAGTTGTTTGTGATATGTAACGAGAGTCAGGTTCGCTTGCTCTTAAATCCCCTTTGGAGTTTCCAAAACATGCATGGCAACCATTTGTGTCAACTGGCCACAATATTCACCCATTGGGAACTGAAAGTGTTGAATTACATGTTCCATTTTGGACCCACCAGTTGAGCTTGTCTTCAGTGACATTTAAAGCCTTTTGCCAGTTGTCACATTTAGCTGGTGATGGAATACTGGGCACATTTGATTCCTTCATTTTTGCCAACCCAAAACAACTTGTTTGCACTTCAGTTTCATTCAAAAATATAATTTGCAATGGAATAAGGCATGCTCTAAACAAAGCTTCCCTTCCCTGTATTTGCCAATCTCTAGTTCCCCACATACTCTTCAAGTCAATCTACTTCACCCAAAATTCATAGCCTCCTATAGCCACCTGGGAAACAAAGGAATCAGAATAAATTAATTTGGTTTCTGTTTACAAAATATTCTGCAATTTCATTGGTGAGTATTAAAAACAATAAGACTCAGCATTTTTTCTACATCATACCCAGGAAAATATGCAAACTTTTCTACATATGTTTTAGAATTCCCCACTGATGGAGTCAGACAATTTTCCCATTGTGTAAAATTATAAACAGTTCTCGGTGTGCTGGCTTACTGTATAAGATGATGTCATCAATTATGGTAATAAAACCTTTCCCCATAATTTGCTGTTGTTTGATAAATATCTCCACTTTCAAACACAGTATAATATTTGAGCTCAGAAAGCATAGAAACAACTGTGTTTGCATCCCAATCATCAGAAACAACTTCTGGTGTTATATCATTCATAGAGACTTTGAATACATATGGAATATGAATCATTTCCATCAGTCTGAACATAACGAATTATACTTTATCCCAAACCATCCCATCAGTATTCTGTATAGCTGAAATGTTCGCTAGAGACATATCTCTGTGGAACTTATCAGACGACAAGTGAAGCTTCAAAACCTCATCCATCAGTTCAACAGCTGAGCATTCAGGAAGATAATGATCATGTGTCAGCAGAAAGGAAGTGATGGCAAAATCAATCCAGAGAAGGAATGCAAGCAAAGCTGACAGAATGCAGATAGTTCCCTGGGTAAGTTAGACAGTCAATTTAAAGACAATTGAATAGCTTACATGCTCTTGATACAGGTGCAGTAGAAGACACTGAAGAATCTGAGAAAAAGTCGTTGATGTCGTCAAAATATTCAGAAGCAGTTTGTGCAAACACTGGAGCCGGTGTCACAGAAGGAGAAGTGGCAGATGTGTCCCTTGGTGGGTCATAGTAAACAAATACATCCATTTGTGATAAATTTAAATAATATAGCTCAGACATTTTGTGTCGCAGATGTAGTGACAAATACTAATGAAAGCTCATTTTCTACCCCCCAGCTCAGGGAAGTGCCATCTCTGTTGCTTAGAATTTGTAGAGGCAAATCCTGATTGGCAGAGAGAGGGGTTCAGGAACTATCCAAGAGTCCTCATGGTTTACTGTGGAGGACTGGCCACATGGTGTAACTTGACAATGTCAACTGAAACAAAGAGTTTACTTTAGAACCAGGCAGCAGTGGCATAATGACAGTTCTGGTACAGTGTATTCCCAGGACTGGAACCTGTGCTCGATCTGAAGGGCCACATTCTTTTTTTACAGCAACCTTTTCTCTCACTAGATCCCCAAATTTTGGAATCCAGCCAGTTGGTGTTGTTGGTGCATCCCTCAATCCCAAGGTAGCTACACATGCAGATGAGTTTTTATACAGAACTATTGTAATTCCTGCAAGACAGTGACACATTCATTTATGTCAAAAGGTGTATCTACCACCACTGCACCAGCACCATCAAGATCTGGGACATACATAGGTATGCCAAATAGTACCTCATATAGGGTATGCCCTCCGAAAGTCCTTCTGGACAGATTGTTAAGTGCCTGTGTGACTCCTATAGGTGGGTAAGCCAACTACAACCCATACCTTGTACTCGTGCTGTTCAGGATTGCTTTAAGTCGCACTTTTTCTGCACCTCAACCACATTTCCCTCCGGATGGTGTGGGGGCGAGAAATGGAGTTGGACCCCCATCGTTGCCATGGTGTTCCTGAATGTCCTGGAGGCAAAGGCAGGGCCCTGGTCTGAATGGAATGCCGCACCTGCATGTGTCCCAATAAAGACTTGCACATCTGTAGTAATAGTTTGAGCATCAGCTGATCATTGTGGCTATACCCATAGAAATCTGGAGCAAGAATCAACAGCGACTAGGATGTATTTGTATGCACCATCAGGTGTTAAGCGACCACAGTGATCCAAGTACACACATTATAATGGTTTATTTGAAATTAATAAGGGTGTCCGCAGTGGGTGTTTGCCAGTTGTAGATCTGACAGCCTTAGGGTGACCACCCCTGACTTTTTGCCTGCCTCCCTCCACTTTTTTGACACTGTTTTTGATTGGTTTTTAGGACTCTGCGCACTTTACCACTGCTAACCGGTGCTAAAGTGCATTTGCTTTTTCCCTTAAAGCATGGTGACACTGGCTCATACACAATTGGCTTATTATAGATTAAATGCTACTAGTGGGCCTCACACACTGGTAGTGCAACCCACATAGTAGCCCCATAACCATGTCTCAGGCCTACCAATACAAGGCCTATGTGTGCAGTTTCACTGCCAATTCGATTTGGCATTTAAAAGTACTTGCCACGTCTTAAACTCCCCTTTTCCTACATATAAGTCACTCTTAAGGTAGGTCCTAGGTAGCCCATAGGGCAGGGTGCTGTGTAGGTAGAGGTAGGACATGTACCTGTCTAGTTGATGGGTCTTGGTAGTGCAAAACTCCTAAATTAGTTTTGCATTGCTGTTAGGCCTGCTCCTTTCAGAGGCTAAGAGTACGGCTCCCCTCATATACTGTTTGAGTGGTAGATGCTGATCTGAAGAGAGTAACAAGGTCATATTTAATATTGCCAGAATGGTAATACAAAATCCTGCTGACTGGTGAAGTTGGATTTAATATTACTATTTTAGAAATGCCACTTTTAGAAAGAGACCATTTCTCTGCACTTAAATCCTTCTGTGCCTTATAATCCACATCTGGCTGGGTTGGATGACAGCTCCCTTGTGCATTTCACTCAGACAACCCCAAACATAGGATGCTCTGTCACACCTGCTACATCTGCATACTGAATGGATCTTCCTGGGCTGGGAGGGTGGAGAGCCTGACACATGACAAAGGACAGTGTCCTGCCCTCACACAATGGACTTCCAAACCCCCTACTGGGACCCTGGCAGACAGGATGGAACTGATAGGGAACCTTGTGCACTTCTAAGCCACTCTTTGAAGTCTCCCCCCCTTCAAGGGCACTTTTGGGTATTTAAACAGGGTTTCTGACCCTATCAACTCAAACACTTCTGAACAAGATACCACTGGGGAAGAAACTCTGAACCAGAACCTGCAACCTGCCAAATGAAGCTGCCTGGCTGCTCAAAGGACTCACCAGACTGCTTTGCTGAATAGAACTGCTGCCTTGTTGTTGCCCTCTGGCTCTGCAGAGAAGTGCTCTCGAAGGGCTTGGATTGAGCTTACCTCCTATTCTATGAAGTCTCAGGGCCAAAAAGACTTAGGCCCTCATTATGACATTGGCGGTAAGTCATGCTTACCATCATGGCGACTGCCGCCAACATACTGCAACTGCAGTGGTATACCGCTACCCATATTATGACACACACATAGCAATCCATCACTATACAGACACAAACACAAACACAAGTCCGCCAGCCCAAAGGTCAGTGATAAAATGGAGGTACCAAAACCCACACCGTTACGGCAACAGAACTACACTGACAAGCATCATGACCCACGAATCACAGCGGCGGACATTCAACCGCGGTAAACCATTGGTGGTACATACTGCTGCGCTCAAAATACACACACACATACAGAACAACACCACATTGGACAATTCATACTACACACACCTGACACTCATACACACACCACACCCACACACCTACACTACTATAAAACACACACACATTACCCACAACCGTTTACGACTCAAAGAAATTGACAACTGAGAGAGAGACGCACCAAGAGCACCCACAGAACCGGAGTCAAAGAACACCATCACCCATACACCACCCACGCACCTCACAGCACACACCCCAACATATCACCCCACACACCCTCACACACACCACTCACACTACACCCATGGCACCACAAAGACACCCCAGATTCTCTGAGGAGAAGCTAAGGGTCATGGTGGAGGAAATCATCCGGGTAGAGCCACATCTATTCGGATCACAGGTGCAGCAGACATCCATTGCAAGGAAAATTGAGCTATGGCGGACAATCGTGGACAGGGTCCACGGCGTGGGACAGTACCCCAGAACAAGGAATGACATCAGGTAGAGGTGGAATGACCTATGGGGGAAGGTGCGTTTCGTGGCAAGACATCAGATATCTATACAGAGGACTAGCGGTGGACCCCTACTTCCTCCCCCACAACTCACAACATGGGAGGAGAAGGTCTTGGCAATACCGCATCTTGAGGGCCTGGCAGGAGTAGCAGGAGGACTGGACTCTGGTAAGTCAACTCTATATTACTATCAACCCCCCTACCTGCATGCCATCACATTACCCCATCCCTACCCTCACCCCCATCATCTAACATACACCCCACCATCACAACCCACCCATCCCAGTACCCAGCACTGCATGCACCACCAATGCATGGACATAACTCACAGCCCTGCATGGACACCCATCACCACAGCATGCACACTAGAGAGAGTCACTTAGCCCACAAAATAACTACTCACACAAGGCAAAGCTGCCCGGTCACCCACAACCATACAGGGCAACACACCCATGCACAAGATGTCACATGCAGAAATATTAACACTGCATTTACATCCCCACAGGTCCCACACCCAATGGCACCGGAGAGGAGGTGCCAGCAACAACCAGCCCCCCCCCAGAAGAGGTCCACAGTGATGACAGCAGCTCTGCTCGCCTGGATCTGGATGACCAACCTGGCCGATCAGGGACCTCCGGACAGTCGGTTACCCAGCCACAGTCCCATACCACTACAGAGCCTCCTCCCTTTAGGAAACACCACAACAGCACCCACTTAGCGTGCCCATACCTCTGTCCCCAGGACACTTCAATCAGCAGTGTGTTCACCACTACAGGGACCCCAGGCCACCCCACAAGCACAGGACAGTCAGGGAGCTGGGGCCAGTGGCAGTGGGCAAACGGTTCAGGGGACAGAGGCACAGGACAACGGGGAAGCTGGGAGGACTGCTGTGCAACAAGGGGAGGACAGGCCCAGGGAACCGACTCTCCACAAGGCACTCACCATTCCCAGGAGACAATGGGCCAGATACCGGGCAAGTTGTAGGAGTCCCAGCGCCTGCAGGAGGGACAGTACCTGGGGATCAGGGAGGACCTGAGGGACATCCACACCACCCTGGTCACCATTGCAGGGGTGCTGGGAGACATGGCCAACACCATGAGGGAGGCAGTGGCACACCAATGGGAACCTGACACTAGCCAGACTGATGAACAGCCCTCCACCTCCGCTGACGCTAGTGGACAGGATGGCCCACCACTGGAACAACAGGCCACCAGCACCCCCGTCAGGACGAGAACCACCCTGCAAACAGTCCCTGCGATCCAGGCAGAAGCCAGAGAAAATTGCCAAGACCCCACCAGGAAATAGGACTCTCCTGATTGTCACCCTTGTGTCCCACTCTGTCACCCTGTCCACCATGAACTGCCGCTGCCAGACTTCCTATGCCCCCTTGGACAATGCACCTGTGATACAAAGATAATGGACTCTATCCTGGACTCTCCTCCACCATCACCCAAGCCCACTGCACATCCCCATTAACTTTTCAGCAATTAAATAAACACCCTTTCATAAAATAAGTATGTAGTATGTCAAATGATTTAAGTATGTATTCCTTAAACAATCTGTAGACATTGCAAGTAGACTGAACAGTAATGTATACATAGGTATGACCTGTAGTGTGCTGCAGTCAATACACCAGGAGCCAGAGTAGGGCACAGATATCTGTGAATAGGCATGTCAAAGGGTACAGTGAGTGGCCATAGCAGTGGGAACAGCAGCCTGCCAATGGAAATGTACAACACAAAACTTCAATGGAAGGGGAAGTTACTGTGTCCTACCTGTGTGTCACTGGAAGTACTGTCAAATGATAGATGTTCTGTTGTCCACATCCTCAACCTCTGCCTCCTCTTCGTCACTGTCCACAGGCTCCACCGCTGCCACACGCCCATCTCCAGCCAGTGGCAGTGGCAGTGGCATCCTCTTGCAGAAAAGGCACCTGGCGTCTCAGGGCCAAGTTGTGCAACATGCAACATGCAACAATGATCAGGCACACCTTCTTGGGTGAGTACTACAGGGATCCACCTGTCAGATGATCCTCCTGGTACACCCATGTGCCTCATTGTAACGTTCCTCTGCCCTTGTCCTGGGATTCCTCACTGGGGTCAGTAGCCATGAGGGGTTGGGGTAATTAGAGTCACCTGCAAATATTGAGGGATACCTGTTAGCCAGACACTCACCCTTAGGGCCAACCCCACACCCATATACCAACAAGCACTGGGTAGGGACCATAGGCTCACCTATTAGCCACACCAGGTGCCCCTGGAGTTGAGCCATCACATATGGGATGCTGCTATTCCTCAGGATAAGGGAGATGTACTGGTCAGCCAAACACACCATCTGCACATTCAGAGAGTGAAAGCTCTTTCGATTTCTTAACATCTGTTCATTTCTCTGGCGTGGGACAAGGGCAATATGTGTACCATCAATAGCAACAATCATGTTGGGGATGTGTCCCATTGCATAGAAGTCAGCCTTCACTGTGCCCAAATCCTCCACCTGGGGGAATACGATGTAGCTGCGCATGTGTTTCATCAGGGCAGACAACACTCTGGTCAGCACGTTTGAGAACATTGGCTGTGACATTCCTGCTGCCAAGGTCACTGTCACTTGGAAGTAGCCACTTGTCAAGAAATGGAGCACAGATAGGACTTGCACAAGAGGGGGGATCCCAGTGGGCTGACGAATAGCTGAGATTAGGTCTGGCTCCAATTGGGCACAAAGCTCTTGGATTGTGCCCTATCAAGTCTGTAGGTGAAGATAATGTGCCTGTCCTCCATTGTTGCCAAGTCCACCAGGGGCCAGTAAACCAGGGGGATGTCTCCATCTCCTATTCATCCTCAGCGGTTGTAATCTAGGGGGCAAAACGATGAGCAACTGGTGGGTTTCAGACATTTCCTCAATGTACAATGCATTGCAAGTTGTGACAGAAACAGTATGTTGATGTTTAGTCCCAAAACATGCTTATGTCTGCTGTGACACAGGTAGGTGCCATGGCATGTCCCCCCTGAAATGCCGGACGCCTGTCCTGTGTGGAGGGACAGGTGGAAATGAGGTAATGCTGCAGACGTTTTGTGCCGTTGCTGAAGGCGGTCGAGTACCGCCATGCAACTCCTCATTGGTTATCATTAGGCCCTCTGGGTTACAGTAGCCAATGGTGATGTACGCCAGAGGTGACGGTATGCACCGCTGCTGACGTGACTGCCATTTTCTAACTGTTCTCTCACTTGCTACCTGACCTTCAACAGGAGAGGACCTACACTGCAAGTGCTGCTGTGACCTGTGTCTGGAAGCGACCATGGTTTGAGTCACTGGGGAAAGGGCCCCTGCCTTCACCGCTGCCGAGTTAGAGAGACTGGTGGATGGGGTCCTACCCTAGTACCGATTGCTGTATGGGCCTCCAGACCAACAGGTAAGTACACTGTGTGCACGATGCATGGGGCATGAATGCATGGAGTGCTGTATGTGAGGGCCTCGTGTAAGGGGGGGAATTGGGGGGTCCTGGGAAGCATGCTGCATGTGTGGTGGGCAACATATGTGCGTAAGGATATGGGAGGGATATGGTGCGCCGTGAGTGTAACAGGGTGGATGGTATGACTGATACCATTTTCTATTTTAATTTTTCTGCAGGTCAGCGCCCATCAGAAAAAGGATATATAGCGTGCCATCGCCAAGGACATGCGGACCCTGGGGGTCTACTGCAGGCGGGCACCCACTGTCGCAAACAGTGGGAGGACGTGAGACGCTGGGCAAGGAAGACGGCGGAGGCCCAGCTGGGGATGGCCTCCCAATGAGGAAGGGGTGCCCATCGAACCCTGACCCCCCTGATGTTCTGCATACTGTTGGTGGCCTATCCGGAGCTGGATGGGTGCTTGAGGCCATCACAGCAGCCACAAGGGGGTGAGTACAGTTCCCAATATACTAGTTGCGCACGGAGGGGTGGTCTCTGTGTGGGGGATGTGCGCCTGTTGGTGCCCCTAGGCCAGGACGGACATTGCACGGTAGGTTCCATGTTGGGCAGGGGCTGATGCGCTCCACCCCCAAACAAGCTAGTGGGCATCTACTACTGGGCAGGGATCTATGGGTCTCAGGTATGCTGCAACTGGCATTTGGTATTACTGTCCATGGCCTGGTGGCTAGCATTGTGACTGGTAGTGCATCACCTAGTGCGTAGGGCTGTCCCTTGTGTGTTGTGTACACCAACGGTGGCGTTGTTGCTGGCATTGACCAAGTGTATCTTCTGTCTCTTCCGCCCCTTTTTGTTTTGTCACCCTGTCCTTCTGTGCATTAGCATCCTCTGGTGGAGGAGAAGAGGTACCGGCGATGGAGGGAGCTGCATCCCACAGGGCCCTGGAGGCCGAATCCACTGACGGTGAGGGCACCAGTGGGACAGAGGGCGAGGGGAGCACCACAGCGGAGACTGGAGGGTATAGTTCTGAAAGTGATACCTCCTCCGTTGGAAGCTCCCTGGCTGTGGCGGACACCTCTGTGGCCACCCCCAACTACAGGTACAGCCACCACCCCCGTACCAGCACCGCCCTCCCAGCAGCCCCTCAGCGAGTTTCCCGTGCCCGCTCACCCAGGATAGTGGGCATCTCCTTCGCCCCAGGCACCTCAGGGACTGCCCTAGTTAGCCCTGCTGCCCTGAGTGAGGAGGCTATTGACCTCCTGAGATCCCTCTCTGTTGGGCAGTCAACCATTGTGATTGCCATCCAGGGGCTGGCAGGGCATTTGCAACATACAAATGCATTCCTGGAGGGAATTCACTCTGGCGTGGTGCCCCAACATAGATCATTCCAGGCTCTGGCCTCCTCCCTGATGGCTGCCATTGTCCCTGTCTCTAGCCTCCCCCTCCATATTCCTCTACCCAGTCCCATTCCCCTGAATCTCAACCTATCCAAAGCACACATTCAGGACCAGCATGCACCCAAGACAACACACAGGAGATGCTCAGGCAAACACAAGCACCACACATCATCCCACAGGCACTCACACAAACACCATCCAGAAGCAGACATATCAACATTCACTGCCTCCACTGTGTCCCCCTCCTCCTCCTCGTCCACTTCCCTCCCAGTTGCATCTCCACTCACACCTGCATGCACTACATCCTCATCCACTACCTCCATCATCAGCACGCCTATCACAACACGCCCCTCACTGCCAGTCACCACCCCCACATCCATGCACACGTCCCCAGTGTCCTCTCCCACTGTGTCTGTGCCCCCTCCTCCCAAAGTACACAAACGCAAGCACTCAGACACCCAACAGCCATCCACCTTACAACAGCATCCAGCCCAAGCACCTGCACCCAAACACACCAGACTGACACCTCCTACCACCACTCCCTCTTCCGCCACTCCCAAACCTTCACCCTCTTCCAGGACCAGTGTCCGTAAAAGGCTTTTCCTCATCACCCTTGACCTCTTCCCTGCCCCTCCCCCACGTCCTTAACTTCGGGCCAGGATGGGCAGAACCCAGGCCAGCACCTCAGCCACCCAGTCCGCTGCCACTGTAGTTTGTGCAGCTACTGAAGGTGTGAGAGGCTCCAAGGAGGCACCTATCACCGCAGCCAGTGTGCCTGCACAACCTGCCAAGGGCAAGAAGGGGACACGAGCCAGCAAGGGGAAGGAGGCACCACCAGACAGCAAGGGGAAGGAGGCACCACCAGCCAGCAAGGGGAAGGAGGGAACACCAGCCATCAAGGGTAGGAAGGGAACACCAGCTGGCAGAAGCAAGGAGGCACCACCATCTGCCAGGGGCAGGAGGGGGACAACAGCTGCCAAGGCCAATCTCAAGGGAACTGATGCCGCAGGCAGGATGGATCTGGTGCCTGGGGCTGGAGCAGCATCTGGGCAAACGAAACCAGCCATGGCACTTTAGCTGTCCGAAGCTGCAGGAGAAGGGCTGGATTCTCCCTCCACCGCCAGCAGTACCACCACCTGCATTCCCAGCAGCACTGTCACCTGCACCGTCAGCAGCACCACCACCTGCACCGCCAGCAGCACCACTGCCAGCAGCAGCAGCCCCAGTGGGCAGTCGTCTGAGGGTGCAGGGGAAGGGCTGGGGCCTCCCCCATCACTGACAGCACCGCCACCTGCAGCGAAACTGCCATCCACTGAGCAGCCATCACCGCCGGCAAGCAGTGTGTAGTCGTGCCTAGATGGGCTGTAGTGCGTCCAGGCCCCTGCAACACCTGTAGGTGTGACACCCAGGTAAAAGACTGTGACCTTGCACCATCAAGGATCAGCATCACAGTGCACGAAGCCCCCTCCAGAACCAGTGGAAGTAGGCATCCACTCACCTCCTTCTTGCCAGGATGAAGCACACTGGGCACAAAGCCCCCTCCAGAGCCAGTGGAAGAAGGCATCCACTCAGCCCCTCCTTGCCAGGATGAAGCACACTGGGCACAAAGTCCCCTCCAGAACCAGTGGAAGAAGGCATCCACTCACCCCCTCCTTGGCAGGATGAAGCACACTGGTCGCAAATCCCCCTCCAGAACCAGTGGAAGAAGCCATCTACTCAGCCCCTCCTTGACTGGGCACAAAGATCCCTCCAGAACCAGTGGAAGAAGGCATCCACTCAGCCCCTCCTTGTCAGGATAAGGCACACTGGGCACAAAGTCCCCTCCAGAACCAGTGGGCAAACCACCCACTTGAGAGACTGTGGCTTTGCACTCCCCAGGACCAAGCAGTGGGCAAACCACCCACTTGAGAGATTGTGGCTTTACACTCCCCAGGACCAAGCAGTGGGCAAACCACCCACTTGAGAGACTATGGCTTTGCATTCCCCAGGACATTGCAGAGGGCATGTAGCCTCCTATAGGAGCAGTTGAATTGTACCATCTTCCGGCTGAGGTTCCCCCCCCATTCCCACCCACCCTGAGGTGCCTGTGTGTTTTCGACCTGATACCCCAGCAGTGTTCTCTCTGTATTGAGGCAGGAGTCAACTGTGGCCTTGCCCTATGTGTTATGGCACTGTGGGCCACGGATATTTCAGAGAGGGCACTGTCCCTCCATCTGTATGTATTGTACATACTGTTTATTGCTTTAAGGACGTATATATCTAAATTTGAAATATTACACTCACTTTAATCAATTCCTTTTGTCCTTGCGTTCTTCCTGAGGGTTACGGGGTGTATATGTGATGTTGTTGCATCTGTTTGTGTGTATGGTATTGGGGTGGGGGTGTTGCATGCTATGTGTGTGTGTCACTCTCTTCCCCCCCCTTGTGTGCTAGGTGTGGTAATCACTGTGGTCATCTTCGCTGCCGTTCGTGTTCCTGGTATAGGAGAAGGTAGACCAACATTGGAAATATTTGAAGTTCGGGCTCCATGGCGTTATGGTTCTTCCTCTTGTGTCGAGAGGTGAGTCGTTTCCCTTCTGTGTACTGTTTCTGCCCTGCTTTTGATGGCATTCGTACCGCCCTGGTAAAAAGTGGCAGATTGGTGTGTCATAATAGTGTGGGCAGTACTTTGTCTTCCTCCTGGCTGTTGGCGGTTACCGCTGCAGTGTTTGTTGCTACCGGCGTGGCGGTCAGATTGTTAAAGTGGCTGTCTGTGTTGGCGGTTTCCGCCATGGTCATAATTCAATTTTTCTTACGGCCGGCCTGTTGGCAGTATTACCGCCGCTTTATCACCGACCACCAGGGTTGTAATGAGGGCCAATGTGATGAAACTATTGGTGAATACATTTCCTACAGTTTTTAAGGACACTATTGGCACAGTAAAATAATTCGAGCATGTCATTAAAACTAATAAAAAAATTCCACACCAGTTGTACACAAGGTAAGGTCTGTACCATTGAGTATGAGGGTGGAGTTGAACACATTTCTGGATACACTTGTAGCTGAAAGTGTAATTGCTGTCACTGCCTCCTCAGAATGGGTCTTTCCAATTGTTATCACAAAGAAACTCTCTGGAGAGTTGAGGTAATGTGTGGACCTGAGGTCACTGAACCAGAGCGTAATTGTAGATTGTCATCCTCTACCTCACATTTAAGAAATGTAAGCCAACATTGGTAGCGTCAAATACTTTTCTACTATATATTTGCAATCAGCTTACCATCAAATTCCTCTCAGTCCAGATTCTCAATCATTAACTACATTTGTCACACATTATGGTGTACACAAATACGTTAGATTACCAATCATTACAATCATTTAAAAAATCATGGATACTTTATTTGGCAATGAAGCTCAAGTTCAGGCTTTTCAAGACAATATTTTGGCCTTTACAGAAACTGCAGAGCAACACATTATTGCTTTGGAGACAGTTTTTAAAACTTTTGGAAACTGTGGCATGACAGTGAAACTGAACAAATGCAAATTTATGCGGCAGGTGGAGTATTTAAGTCACACAATTACAGAGAATGGTATCAAACACAAAGCTTGAAATGTAGAAGCTATCAAAAATGCACCCTCACCCACAGACAAAAATTCACTAAGGTGTTTCTTGGGCCTAAGTCAATACTATGCTCAGTTTGTTCTGGGTTATGCTCTTCTGGTTTCGTCTTTGTGTTCTTAAGAAAGGGGTTAAATTTGAATGGTCCAGCATTTCAAAAGCTCAAAGTACTGGTAATTAATGCTTCTGCATTACATCCATATCAACCACAGATTAAATCCTTTATCACTGTTGATGCATGTTTAAAAGGTTTAGGAGCAGTATTCAGACAATGGGACAAAGGAAAAGAAAACATTGTAGCCTTTGCTTCAAGGGTCCCTAATGAGGCAGAGAAGAACTATACTATAATTGAGCAAGAGGCACTCGCTGGTGCCTGGGCATTGGACATATTCAAATCATACATATTGGGAACATCATTTGATGTGTTCACTGTCCACAAGCCTCTTGAATTCCTCCTTAACAGAAATGGCCTAGGTAAGGCATCAGCACGATTAGTCAGATTGCTATCCAAACCTCAAGAGCATAGCTTTAATATCAGATTTGTACAAGGAGGAAAAGATTTCAGAGCGGATTGTTTGTCATGTCTACCTTTGAAAGATTCTGTTGATACTAATAAGGACTGCAACGAGTGTGTGGTAGTGGTGATTGATGGCATTTCTGTATGTAAGGGGGTAATCACAGAAGAAGAATGGTTGGCTACAACTGAGAAGGATGAAGTGTTAAAGAAAGTTTGTCATTTTGCTAAAGTTGGGTGGCTGTTGGACACATCTATTTCAGGAGAATTATGATGTTTTCCACAGGTTTCATCAGAGATATGTTGTGAGAATCAAATTTGTGTACAAAACAATCAGATCATTCCCCCTGAAATGTTGAGAGAATGCATTGCTTCCATAGCACATGAGTGTCATTTAGGTATTTCGGCAACTTGCAAAAAAATTAAAAAACACTTCTGGTGACCAGACATTCAATAAAATGGTTTCTAAATTGATTTAAAAATGTCCTCATTGTATAGTGTCTGACAAGCACTGGAAAACCTTTAACACACTTCTTTTTCCTGTTCCCTTTTTACCTTAGGGCCCTTGGATAAAAGTTTCTCTGGATTTTTCAGGATCATTCAACATGTTACCCAAGGAACAAAAGTATCTGATTGTCTTAGTAGATTATGCCTCAAAATGGATACACAATGAATTTGTGGATTCACCTAACACAAAGTCAGCTATCAAATTTTTAAAAATGGTCTTTTTAATTGAAGGATGTCCTTGCTATATTGTGACAGATAATGACATGCATTTTATATCAAAGGAGTTGAATAATTTCATGGACAATTTAGATATAAAACATTTACAAGCAGCTGTCTACAGTCTATCCTCCAACTGTCCAGTGGAAATAAAATATGGGCTTAATTAACTACACCACACTCTACCACAAAAATGTCCCCATTCAGAAGTCTGAGCGTTAGAGATCAATCAATCAGGAATTTGTAAAGTGCACTGCTTACCCATGAGGGTCTCAAGGCGCTGAGGAGGTAAGCGGGAGAGGGGTAGGAGGTGCTGCTACTGCTCGAACAGCCAGGTCTTGAGAAGTTTCCTGAAGGTAAGGAGATCTTTGGTCTGGCGCAGGTGGGTGGGAAGAGTGTTCCACGTTTTGGCAGCAAGGTGCGAGAATGCTCTACTGCCGGTTGTAGTTCTGCAGATGAGGCGTGCGGAGGCATTCTGGATGCGTTGTAAACTCTTCTGGAGTTTGCCCGATGCTAGAATGGATGGTTAGTGTTAGAAATTGGGTCTTGGGTTGGCAGTCAGGTTAGCCCCCTGTCCAAGCAAGGACCCTCACTCTAGTCAGGGTAAAAGAGAATCACCCTCAGCTAACCCCTGCCAACCCCCTTTGTAGCTGTACACGAGCAATAGGCTTAACTTCAGAGTGCTAGGTCTAAAGTATATGTACCAGCACACACAGTAACTCAATGAAAACACTACAAAATGACACAACAGATGTTTAGTAAAATAGGAAATATTTATCTAAACAAAACAAGACCAAAACGACAAAAATCTACAATACACAAGTCAAGTTATCAATCAAAAACCAAAAAGAGTCTTCATGTAATTTTAAACACAATGCTAACGCTGTTAGTGTGAAAATGTACTTGGGTGCATCAAAAATAACCCCGCATAGGCGAGTGTGCATCAAAAAGGGCTTGTGATGTGTTGATTTCACTCACTCACGAGACCTTTTCGTCATTTCTCCTTTAGTCAGGTCGGCATGCATCGTTTCTTCTCTCAGCAGAAGAGTGATGCATCGATCCGGACGACACTCTCAGGTCCGGGCAGGCCTTGCGTAATTTTTACTCGCCCAGTGGAGTTTGCGTCAGAAATTCAGCCGCACAATGGTCCGAAAACCACACAGTGCGGGTTGCAATCTCACCAGCCACGATGCTGTACGTCTTTTCTCCAGCCACGAGCGTCGATCTTCTGGTCGTGTTGCAGTCAAGCATTGATTTTCCGCCGGGAAGCCGGCGGCGCGTCAATTTTTCAAGCAGCAGATCGGAGTCGCATTGATCTTTTCCCCACACGGCGGTCTGCTCATGGATTTCCCACTCTTGGGCTGCCAGCTTCTCTTCACAGGGTCCAAGCAACTTGATGGGCACCACTTGGCCAAGTAGGATTCTCTCCAGAGGCTCAAGGTGCTGGCAGAGAGAAGTCTTTGCTGTCCCTGAGACTTCAAACAACAGGAGGCAAGCTCTAAATCAAGCCCTTGGAGAGTTCTTCACAAGAAGAAAGGCAACACAAAGTCCAGAATCTGTCCTCTAGCACATGCAGAAGCAGCGACTGCAGGAGGGCTCCACAAAGCACAGTCACAGGCAGGGCAGCTCTTCTTCCTCAGTTCTTCAGCTCTTCTCCAGGCAGAGGTTGCTCTTGGTTTCCAAAAGTGTTCTAAAGTCTGTGGTTTTGGATGCCCTTCTTATACCCATTTTCTCCTTAAAAGTAGGCCTACTTCAAAGCAAAGTCTCTCTTGATTGTGAAATCCAGCCTTGCCCAGGCCAGGCCCCAGTCACACACCAGGGGCCTGAAGACTGCACTGTGTGAGAGCAGGCACAGCCCTTTCAGGTGTGAGTGACCACTCCTCCCCTCCCTCCAAGCACAGATGGCTCATCAGGAAATGCAGACTACACCCCAGTTCCCTTTGTGTCACTGTCTAGTGAGAGGTGCAACCAGCCCAACTGTCAAACTGACCCAGACAGGGAATCCACAAACAGGCAGAGTCACAGAAATGGTTCAAGCACTTTCTAAAAGTGGCATTTTCAAACACACAATCTTAAAATCAACTTTACTAAAAGATGTATATTTAAATTGTGAGCTCAGATTACCCATCTCCACATGTCTATCCGCTCCCAAAGGGAACCTACACTTTAATCATATTTAAAGGTAGCCCCCATGTTAACCTATGAGAGGGATAGGCCTTGCAACAGTGAAAAACTAATTTAGCAATATTTCACTGTCATGACATATAAAACACATTACTATATGTCCTTCCTTAACCATACACCGCTCTCTGTCCTTGGGGCTACCAAGGGCCTACCTTAGAGGTGCCTTACATATAAGTAAAGGGACGGTTTAGGCCTGGCAAGTGGGTACACTTGCCAAGTCGAATTTATAGTTTAAAACTGCACACACTGACACTGCAGTGGCAGGTCTGAGACATGATTACAGGGCTACTAATGTGGGGGGCACAACCAGTGCTGCAGGCCCACTAGTAGCATTTGAATTACAGGCCCTGGGCACCTCTAGTGCACTGTACTAGGGACTTACTTAGTAAATCAAATATGCCAATCATGGATAAACCCATCAACCATAAAATTTACACAGAGAGCATATGCACTTTAGCACTTGTTGGCAGTGGCAAAGTGCTCAGAGTTCAAAAGCCAACAGCAACAGGTTAGAAAAAATAAGAGGCAGGAGGCAAAAAGATTGAGGATGACCCGGCATAAGCAAAAAAGTCCAACAGTTAGAAATAGTTTAAATGTACAAAAAACATTATGAATGCAGTAATCGGAATAATGAAGAACTAAGTCAAAAAGTAACATTGAAACAAAATTAACAAAAGCAATATTATGACACTGTAGCAGAGCCGGCGCGACTCAACTACAAACTGATCCCCCGGGAGGCATGAGCCAGTGCCCCTTGGGTGCCTTCCAGAACCCGGAAGCCACGTCACCTGACGACGACCCGGATATCCGGACCAATCTATCGGAAATACGAGACCTGGCACGACTGCCGGGGGAGAGAAGCCCAACGGAGACGCCGGATGAGAAGAAAGACCACGAAAGGAAAAGAAGAGGAGCAGAAACACCGACGCGGGTGACGACTCCTCAAGAACAATCGCTGCAGAGCGATTTTACACACCCCAGTGCCGGCCACGTCCCTCGTACGTGCCTGCATACTAAACGCATTGGGGTATTACTGGTAAAAGGGGCTTCAAAGGTCCTCTCATTTCCCACGTTAGTTTTATTTATTTTTCTCTTCTTTTGGTCACTGGGTATTTTTTTCTTCTCTCTTTTCTCCTTCCTAATAGATTTCCCTTCCTTCCCTCACATATGGCTGTCGGGCTAAATGGAATATGAGCCTAGGTGCAGGGTCAAGCCTAATAAACCCTGAGGACCCCATTTGTGCCTTCATTAAAAGAAGCTTGTTTTTTCCTTTTTCCAGAGCACAGATAATTTCTTTTGGTGATTATTTCACTGGACTCAATCTCTCTTGGATTCTCTGTGAAATGTCCCCCACACCCTATCCCTCAAAATAAGAGGTCTGAAAGAAAAGACCCTTACCTTCATTATATATATTTTTTTCTTTCTTTCCGCTCTGGGGAATGACACCGACGCCACTCTTCTCCGTCAACTCCTCCATACCTGAGAAATAAGAAGAGAAAGAGAGAGAGAGAGAGAGAGAGAAAGAAGACCAGTCAAAAAAGGGTCGGAGAAAGGTTTTGAGAAGGAAAGAATTATAATGATAAAGAAAAAGCACTTATTGAATTACAAGATAAAACTTAATAAACATCACTACATCCCTTACGCCTGGTGCGTCGTTTCTTGTCATAGTGAAAGAACCCATCACAGACACTAAGAAAAATGTTCACAACATTCAAGTCAATGTAAATGATTGGGTCTTGACTAAGAAACCCAATAGAGTAATGAAAGGAGAGTCAAGGTTCACTTCACCAGTGAAAGTACTAAAAACTACTAAAACATCTGTTTTGTCACAGGGAAAGGGGTAGTGGAACAGAGATAGTGTTGTCTGCATTTTTGATGCACAAGCAAAAATATATCAAATACTTATCACAAAGGTACCTTAGTGGATTCCATGCTTTCCACAGATGTTTGCCAATCTCTCAAGAATAAGGATCTTGTATTGGATGATCATACCAAAATCCATGAGATAGTTAATCCACAGAATTCATTTGGAGGGAGTGTGGGCATTTTGGGTAGATTAACATATCAAAATTATAGACCTTCGAGTTCTACACAAATGAAATTACCTCGCAAATTTGGAGATTTTAAATTATACGGAAATTGTATTGTATTGAAATCGTACTGCATTTTCAGTTTTGTATGCTGTAGGCTTGTGGTTTCCTTGAAAGTCATATTTTAAAATGTTGTACTTTTGTTTTCATAGGGAGGGAGGTGATGCTATATTCATTAGATTGATAACTTTCTTGTTATTTTAATAGGCATGGTTATGTACTGTCATTTGTGGCTCTTATTATGTCACTGCATTCCGTGGAACACCCAATGAGGGAGTGGAAGGCTGACAGCAGTTGAGCCAGCTGCCTGTTGGCCTTCTGGGTGTCTCCTTGTTCGTGGGTTCCTTTTATTGAAGAAAACAGAAGACTGGGAGTACAAACTACTTGCTGGGACATTTATTACGTGTACCTGTGGGGAGCAGAATATATATGTCAGTGTACGACGTAGTTTAAGTGGGGCTGTCTCATTGTTGCATTTTTGGAGTTTTACCCATTGTTGGTTGCTCTCTTTTTGCAACAATGTTGACCACATGTCAGTGGTTAACATCCTAATAGGTCAGCAGAGGAGGCTCAAGTTTTGAAGCTCTTTAGAGCTTTTGTCTTGGAATTCATGCATTACAATGTGACTTCTAGGGCCAGACGTATTCCAGGAGTGGATGATGGCATTGTGTATGTTCTATCTATCTCATTTGCAGTGGCACCTGAAGGGCAGACCACAAGAAGACATTGGGCCTCATTCCGACCCTGGCGGTACAAGACCGCCAGGGCCGGGGGCAACGGAAGCAACGCCAACAGGCTGGCGGTGCTTCATTGCCCATTCTGACCGCGGCGTTAAAGCCGCAGTCAGAAAAGGGAATCCGGCGGTTTTCCGCCGGATTTCCTCTGCTTGGGCAGAACCTCCATGGCAGCGCTGCAAGCAGCGCCGCCATGGAGATTCCGACCCCCTTCCCGCCATCCTGTTCCTGGCGGTTTTTACCGCCAGGAACAGGATGGCGGGAATAGGTGTCGTGTGGCCCCTGGGGGCCCCTGCACTGCCCATGCCACTGGCATGGGCAGTCCAGGGGCCCCCTAACAGGGCCCCAGGGAGATTTTCACTGTCTGCAGACAGTGAAAATCGCGACGGGTGCAACTGCACCCGTCGCACCCCTGCAACACCGCCGGCTCCATTCGGAGCCGGCCTCTGTGTTACAGGGCCTTTCCCGCTGGGCCGGCGGGCGCTCCCTTGGCGGGCGCCCGCCGGCCCAGCGGGAAAGTCAGAATGGCCTCTGCGGTCTTCTGACCGCGGAGCGGCCATTTGGCGGTTCCCACCAGGCGGGTGGCGTCCGGCGCCCGCCAGGGTCAGAATGACCCTCATTATGCCTGGTCATCTGTGAACCTTAGGAGAGGCCCTATGATGGAGCTAAACGGATGGTCATTGTCAAAATCCACATGACTAGTGTATAGGCAAGAGTGGTTGGAGTTTTTGGCATCAGATGTTAGAAGAAGGAGTGCAAAGGGTGGAGGGAGGATGTGGTAAACTTTATAATGACTTTGATGAAGAGACATTTGTTGACAGTAACTGTAGCAGGTAACATAGCAGGCGAAGCCTACTTCTGGAAACTTCATTGGGGTTATAAACTATCAGCAAAGAGGAAATGGGAAAAGAATTCCTAAAGACAGGGCACAAGAACTTTTGTGTCAGAGGAACTGCTAGGAGGCCAGTGACATTGAGCATCTTAAAAAAATGAATGGGGGGTTTGCAAACAATTGTAGTGATTTTCAAGAGAGTGTTTTATTTTCTGTTATGGTAGTGTAGCTGTTATGTGGGGCCTTTAAGGTTGGTGAACTGTTAGGGTCCAAAATGAAGGAAGACGTGTTTTGAGGATATCATTGGCAGAAATGATTTTGTACAGGTCGGGTTAGCAAAGTCCAAAATGGATCAGAGAGGCAGAGTGAAATTAGTGAGATTTTGATCTATCATGATGAACGGTTTTGCCCATTGCGATGGTGGAGAATATACATGGGTGGGTATGTGAGGGTGGAGGAGTTTGAAACATGCTGAAGGGTCTACAGTCTTGGCGGCTAGGTGTTAGGACTTAGGCAAAAGACTTTGAGTTTGCTGCAGAATCCCCAAAAATAAGTTGGCACGCATTCTTTTTGAATTGGTATGGCAACTCAAGCAGAGTTCAGGGTATGTTTGAGGAATGATATCAAGGCAATGGGACTCTGGAGATCAGACTGTTACTCACTCTATGTCAAATCTATTTGGTCCTGGAGAAAATATTACTTAATATGCTGTTGTTATTTATTTAGTTTTAGGTTATGTTGGGAGGCTTCATCGAAAGTACATTGAGGGGCACATTTACTATTATTTCACGCAACACGGGGCAGCAAGCAAAGTTTCTGTGCTGCTTTGCATGAAAGGGAGAGAGGAGAGAGTAGAAATGCTTCGTATTTACAAAGATGTGGAGGAGGGATTGGTAAGATTAAATGGACCACATATGTAATGTAATGTTTTACTTTGACAGAGCAATGGAGTGTACTGTTTGTACTGAAAACAATAACATGTTTTATACAAAGATAGGGGGCAATTCTTCTCTCTCCATGTTCTGGCACACCGTGTGCTGCCTAGTGGCAATGCAGGGACCTATTGCACAATAGTGCAAGACTGTCTGCATTACAGGCAGCATTGTGCTATGCTGGATGGGACAACTTCTTGCACAAAAACAATCCTTAGAGGCATTTGCCAGTTTCTCTGCATGTTGCAGAATACAGCACACATCGAAAGAGGATGTAACAAGGAGAAATAAAGATATTTCTCCTTATTACAACTCACTGGGGAAGGCGTAGTATGCTTATGCATTCCCAGGTTTTCTAGCTCTAATAAATCGGGGAATGCACCAAATCCATGAGTGGATGCATGAGAATGCCTGTGCTGTATCCATGGAATGCCTCTTAGGTAGAAATGTAAAATAATGCAGCAGAAGCATCTGCATTGTATAACATTTTTTTGTCCCGCAAGGAAACATAAATCACCACTTGCGTGGTTTTGTAAATATAACTGATCCCATTTCTTGGGGGGCGTGGCCAAGCCACCTAACATGGCGGGCGCGAGCTAGAAGAGCTCCGCGCCGCAACCAGCGAAAACAACATCTAGGTGGGGGCGAGAGGAGAATGCGGCCCCCAGCACTGGTCGTCTGAGCTCGGGGGAGGTGCCGGAACTCCCCGGACCGCTCTCACGGCAGACCTGACTCCTGGGAACTCCCGTGGCCGTGCGGGCCACGCCGCGGGTCGGAACGGCAGGGAGGAGACCGCGAGCGGGGAGAGACGACGGGTGCGGCTGGGACCGGGGGCGGAGATCGAGCGGCTGCTGGCCTCCCCACCGTGCGCGCCTCAACACAGACGGTGAGAGGGGCGTCCCCACCCCCCCCCTTTTTTAAGCGCAAAATAGAAGACAACGGGGCGCCCAATCGGGGCGGTGATGACTGAGAGCGATATCCGGGGTCCCCCTCTTCTCCGCGTGCTCTGTTGCGACTGAACCCTGGGGACATCAACGGGGCCCTGAATGAAGTGAGGAACTGGTTGAGAGGAACGAAGGGCCCTACTACAAGGGCGTGCGGAGGCTGGGAGGCCCCCCCCTGGACACCAGCCTTGTGTAGGGGGGGGGTGAATAGCGAGAGGGGGAAGGAGAGAAAGCAAAAAAGAAAACGAATACATGCCCCTCATCGGAGCTATTGCGCACCTCGCCAAGAGACACCTCATGGCCCTTCTCTTCCCTGCTCATCCCACACTCGAAGGAGGAGAGACAGCCGAACCCCAAAAACCGAAATTGGTCCAAACGAGTCGACGCGAGATCCCACTTTACGGCAGAAATTCAAGAGGAGGCATTGGCCAACAGGGCTGCACGTGCTGTCGTGGGGACACGATCTCAGTGCCCCGACAAGCGGGCCCAACCTCCCTTGAGTCAAACACAAGACTCCAGCGAGGAAATTGCAGCACTGAAGCCACGTAACTTACTACACTCGAAAGACAAACGAAATACTACTGAGACGTTCCCGCCAAAAGTAATCTCCCACAGGCCTACCTAAAAACGGGAATCCATGTCAAAGACCCAGAAAAGTCTAATAATACGGAAATCCTCCACCAAATAATCGGGAACTAATAACCCACAACATACCCCCTCAACAACCTGCCAATGAACATTAGTCCGCAGTATGTAGTGTGCGAGTCAACAGTCTGAGTGAGGGGAGACGACCAGAAACCAAACTAGCCTCCCAACAAACTAAACCATGGCCGGAGCTGGACGGCTCCGCTCTGGAGCTGGATCTGGAAAAACACAAGACCTCTCAATCCAAGATAACCAAAAATTAGATGCGGTACTTGCTGCGGTGGAACGCATCGGGGAATCCCTGGAGCGCGCTCGCACGTCCCTAGAAGCCAAGATAGACAGAGTAGCAAGTGATCTCACTCTCCTACACGCGAACCACCGCAAACTCTCAGACAGAACCAAGGAGATCGAAACCACAATACAGGAACGAACGCCTGCGACCACCCAGCTGAAAACAGGAATGGAAGACATACAAGCCAGAGTGGTAGAACTGGAGAGGCGAGCAGAGGACGCGGAGGGCCGATCCAGAAGGAATAATATACGAGTGGTAAATCTACCGGAAGGCACGGAAGGGCGAGATCCGTCGTCCTATTCAGAGACTTGGCTGCGAGAGTTGGTACCAGATGGAACACTCACCCATTTTTTTTCTGTAGAACGCGCCCACCGGGTCCCGACCCGTATCAGACCACCGGGGAGGGCTCCAAGCCCATTTATAATACGCCTCCAGTAAGAGCAGCCCCACCACCCAAAATAGACGGCGTGCAAATACTATTGTTTCCAGACTACACCCTAACAGTACAGAGGGATCGGGCCTCTTATGTTCCTGTGAAACGTAAGTTGAGATCACTGAACCTAAACTACTCATTGCTGTTCCCAGCCAAACTCTGTGTAGTGGCTAAGGACAAAACAAACTTTTTCTCCACCCCCGAGGCAACATGGGAATGGCTCGAATCGACAGGACTAGCAGCGGGTGACACCCCAGAGCGAACCGAAAAAACACCTCGGGTCAGGCGAGGCCGAAACAAGCGGGACCGAAAGAGAAGCACAACCCGCACTGAACCAACCAAATGTGCCCCAGACCTGGAACAATTAATCCGAGAAAGAAGAGAAGCGATACACACCGCGACAGCAATGGCCACATCCCCTCTGAACTCTGGCTCAGACACAGAAATCTCACAAGCAACCAGCGACCGTCCCCCCACACCGGACTGCTTATCGGAATCGGGACCTATTGAGGGACCCTCTGTGACACCGGCCACTGCAGACGAAATTTTCTAAAAACTCCTGCATAATGTAAATACACACTATCTAATAAGAGACACTCAACCTGAGGCGCGCACATGGGGTGCCCCGATGAACGTGCAAGCAGCCAACACAGCAAAGAGATGCCCATGTCAATCCAAAATAAACTATAAACGTGCAGTTGATGACAATGACGGGCTTTGGCCACGGGGCTGCCCCCTCTCCTCCCCTCTCCTCCTCCTTCCCCCCCCCTTTTTTTCTCGCATTATTGTCGGTTCTCCTCCCTGATACACATATACATCGGGGGTCACTCCTGCGCCCCCACCGATCATTCTAGTTATCTGTCCTAGCCGGACTACAAAGCCAAAGACTACACCATCTCCCGGCATACTTGGCCTACCTCTACACTCCTACCAGTGGAGTCCGGAAATGCATAGACATGCACCTGCACGTCCTTGTCTTTGTTGCAATGTTTGGGCGGTGACCCGTTGTTTAACTGCTCTGATAGTATTAACTAAGTTTTGTTTTTGCCGATGTCCATACATAACCTTTACAAACTCCAACTGGGGACGGAAAGTTAACGAAATAGTGCAGCTCAGGAAACACAGGTGGGTGAGGGGAAAGAAAGATCTAACACTTCACACATGGCTACATACACAACAATCACCTGGAATGTAAGAGGTAAACATTCCCCTAAACGGCGATATGCCATCTACTCCTATCTTAAAAGACACTCAGTTCAAATAGCGCTCCTACAAGAGACACATCTAATAGATCAGGAAATCCCTAGACTACGCCAGCGCTGGAGAGGGCAATTATATGCAACAGGATACTCTGCTTATGCCAGGGGTACGCTTATCTGGATAAAAGCAGGCATTCCCTTTGCGATGGAAGAACAAATCATAGACCCCCAGGGTAGATATGTACTCGTTAAAGGGAAACTAGCAGGACGCACAATCATACTGGGCTCCATATATGCCCCAAACACAGAACAAACTATTTTCCTACACACCCTAACACGCCACCTAGCACACTGGAGTACTCTCCCGTGGGTACTTGGGGGAGACTTCAACAGCGTGCAAGACATAGAACTAGACCGCTCTTTCCCACCACTATCAACATCCCCAGTGGTGGCTGCCTCACGAGGCCTGGTAAACTGGACTCAACAATGGCAATTAATAGATATATGGAGACAAAAACACAGAGAGGGCAGAATCTACTCCTTCTACTCTGCCCCGCATTCCTTGCACGTACGATTAGACTACATATTCTGCACTGCGAACCTCGCCCCAGTAATAGAAAATCCGTTGTACATGGGACGCACACACTCGGATCATAACCCCTTAACAGCGCAGCTGCGTTGGGGATCTTCTCGCCCACCTATCCCCACGTGGAAATTAAGGCCAGAACTCCTAGAAGACCCTGATTTTAGAGCCTCATTAAGCTCTGCAATTCTAGAATATTTTGAACAAAATGAAGGCACGGCCACTTCGGGATTAATTGAATGGGATGCATTTAAAGTCTTTATCCGAGGGCATTGCTTAGGAACCGAATGCAACATGCGCAAAACCATCGAACGCGATTTGGCCCAAATAGAACGGGTTCTACCACAATCAGAAGATGAAATCACTAATAATCAAGCTGAAAAGGCAAGACTAGCAGCATTGCACACAGATCGCCAGACATTATTAGAACGTCTGAGATGTCTAAACTACACTGCACACTCTGCGAGAACCCATGCATCAGCGGATAAGGCAGGTAAATTGCTCGCCTGGCTGATACGACGGGACTGTGAGAGAAAAACAAAAATGGAAATTCGCTCACACACAGGGGAAATAGTACACACACCTGCAGAGATTCAAACCGAATTTACAAGACACTATACAACCCTCTACACCTCAAGAATAACCTCTGGAGAAAACTCCAGTATGGAATTTCTTGACAAAGTGAAACTCCCAAAATTAAAAAGAGACCAGATTGAAACTCTCGAGACACCTCTTGACCTAGAGGAAATCAAAGCCACTATTAAGGACCTCAATCCAGGCAAGACACCAGGCCCAGATGGGCTACCAGCAGACTTCTATAAAACATTCACCATACATCTGGCGCCTAAATTGCTACGGGTGTATGAGACAGCCGAGCAGAAGGGCCACCTGTCGGACACACAAAGAGAGGCATTGCTTGTCTCTCTTCCTAAACCTGGAAGAGACCCAATAGATATGGGCTCATACAGACCACTAGCATTGCTAAAAACTGATTACAAAATACTAGCCAAGATATTAGCAACAGGACTGGCACCAAGCGTCCCAGAACTGATACATCCTGACCAAAATGGATTTGTACCAACTAGAGACACCTCCCAAAATATCAGAAGACTGTTCTGGGTTATGGAATATGCCAGACGGGCCTGGCCGCGAGCGGGCTGCCTGGTCCTCGACCTAGAGAAAGCTTTCGATTCTCTGGAATGGCCTTACTTGTTCGAGGTGCTGCAAAAATACGACATAGGACCATTTTTCACCCGCCTAGCTAAACTACTATACACCAGACCAACGATAAGGGTGGGTCTGGGCCCTGAGATATCAGAACCAATCCGGGTGGGTAGAGGCACGAGACAGGGCTGCCCCCTCTCACTGTTACTATTCTCACTCACAATGGAACCACTAGCGGCCACCCTACGCGAAGAGGGATCCAACTGGGGAATACCTTTGGGAGACGGCTTACACATAGTGTCGCTATATGCTGACGACCTCCTACTATACTTTAGAGACATCACGTGAATCCCGCAGAGAGTTGGCACACTCTTGCGGCAATTTGCACAGATATCAGGACTTAGGGTCAATTGGTCTAAGTCGAGCCTCTTCCCATTTGACCCAGGCCTATCAAACCCAAGACTCACCCTAACAGAAAGCCCAGTTATCTGGCAGCCAAACACCTTTAGATACTTGGGCATTAAGATCTATCATAGCAAGGAAGATATATTTGAGGGCAATCTGGTTAAAGCAACATCTTCAATCAGATCCCAAATGACCTTCTGGAGAACACTGCCGCTATCAGTGGCGGGTAGGATAGCACTCCTCAAAATGGTAGTGCTCCCGCAACTCTTATACTTCTTCTCTAATCTACCACATTATGTCTCCCCCGCCTTCTTTAAAACACTGGAAACAGGGCTGAGAGAATTTGTATGGAATAATGGTCGCTGTAGAGTAGCCCTTAAAAAACTGTATCTACCGACCGATAAGGGTGGGCTTGCGGTCCCCAATCTGGAACATTATTACCTAGCAGCCCAACTCCAATGGATATCCAGATGGCTGGCTGGTAAACAGCTGGCCGATACAGCAACAGAGACAAGACCATACTCGCTCCAACAAATACAGCATTTATTCCACCCGAACACACATCCGCGAACCCCTCGACAAATATTCCTTAGAACAGCACACAAATGCTATCATAGATCACTTCGTCTTACGAAGCCGTTGACCCCATTCGCACCAGCACTAGCATTGGTGGGCACACCAAGGGGCACTAGGGTCACATCAGACACAGAACTGCGCACATGGCATGAACTAGAATTACACACACTAGGTGACATATATGACGACAACCAATTATTACCGTTTGCCAAGCTCCAAGAAATGGGGCTTCTGCCCGGCCAATTCCTCCTATACTGCTCACTGGTGGGATCTTTGAGTTCCAAATGGGGAGACATCACAACACCCCCACCCACCCATCTGCTGATTCAATACCTGCAGGTGGTGGGCTCCGGCCAACATCAGGTCAGCTGGTTGGCAGATGCCCTGAGAATCCAAACTGCCACTGAAAATGACGCACTATGTATGACATGGGAAACAGACTCGGGCGAATCCATCGCGATAACAAAATGGAGAGCTGCCATCTCAGGCCACCTTAATATACCACGCAACTCGCGATTTAAACTAATCCAGTATTATATTGTAAACAGAGCTTACCTCACACCTGCACGCGTAAACAAATATTTTAATTGCCAGGACGCAGCCTGTCCTAGATGCTGTGAAATAGGAGTAGACATGCTACACATGATCTGGTCCTGTCCTAACCTAAGCGCCTATTGGAGGGAGGTGGCAGACAGCCTAACCACATGCATTACTGTGAGAAAACAGGGCTGATTGCAGAGGCCCCATAACTTTTTGCCCCCATTTTCCTCTTTTTGCTGGTGTTTTCCTGACTTTGATGGTGCCCTGGGTACTGCTAACCAGTCCCAGGGCCTGTGCTCTGTGTAAAATGGATATGCAAATTAGGCTAATTATAATTGGCTAAGTTAACCTACCTATAAGTCCCTAGTATATGGTAGGGCATGTAGGTTTAGGGACCACAGCATAGGTGGTGCACACCTAGGTGCACTGCTGAGGTGCCCGGTGTCATTTTAAAAGCAAGCCTGCCTTGCTGGCTGCTTTTAAATTAAAGTTATATGCAAATTCCACTTTGGAATTAAAGGTACTTCCCAAGTCTTAAACTACCTTATTTTTACATATAAGTCACCCCTAAGGTGTGCCCTATGTGCCCCTAGGGCTGGGTGCCATGTAACTATAAGCAGGGACTTTATAAAAATAGATTTATAAGCCCTGGTGAGGTAAAAACAGCCAAATTCGTTTTTCCCTCATTGAAGTAAATGGCCTTCATAGGCTAGAATGGGCAGACTTTATTTTAAATTTTAAAGTCTCCTTAAATGTTGCATACCAAATATTTGGTATCAAATTAATTGTTGTAATAAATCCTACAACTTCCAGTTGTTGGATTTAATATAACTAGTTCAGGTAAAAAGTTTAGACTTTACCTAAAAAGTTGCCAATTTCAGCTCTGCATTGTTTTTGCTGCTGTGCTCTGATTGGCCAGCCTGCAGCAGCTTCTGCCAGGCTGCCTTGATGAGGTGTGAAGTGGCCTGGCTTCACACAAAGGAATGTGCTTGGGGGAGAGAATCTCCCCTCAGCGGATGGTGAGGCAGGAAGGGGGAGGGCTGCCAAACTGGTCTTCAAAGGCAGAGAAGGACATTTGGAGCACCCAGCAACACCCCCACATCCTGCAACCCCAGACAATTAGGTGCCCCCTTGATTAGATTAGGAGAGGGCAGGAGAGGGGTGTGTTTATGATTTTTAGCCACACCAGTGGGTGGGCTCAGCCAGATGTAACCTCCAAAAATCAGATTCATCCATGTTGGATTTTTAGAGACTGTTGCCTTCTGGGATGGATTTTTGCCACACTTCCCAGGAAGTGGTCATCACAGGGGGACGACCCTGTCCCTGATTGGAGAACCAGGGCCCCCCTGCTTTTCACCCAGGAGCAAGGATAAAACTGGCAGACCTGCACCCACACCTCAGATCCCCTCCAGAATTCAACAAGAAAGGAACTAAAGAAGAAGAAGGACTGCCCTGCTGGACCCGTGGCCTGCACCTGGACCCTGCACTCAGAAGGACTGCACCAGCTGCACACTTGGGCTTCACCACAAGAAGGACTTTGCCTGGCTTCAACTGGTTCAAGGAGGGACTCCCTGTTTGCTACAGGTGAAAAATTGCTAAACCAGAGTCCCCTGCACCAACCCCTGAAGAAAGCGACCAGCTGACCACTGTTCAGTGGCCAAAAAGGAGTTTGCGCCAGGTGCATTCTGGGAGTTGAAGTCCGCACCCCCAAGGACCATCACAGAACGTCTGGACCCTTGGGGTGAGCTGTGGACCCCAAAAGAACCTTAAAAGAACATCTGGGTGAAGCCCCAGAAGTTTGGAAAAGATTTGAGAATTTTTGGAAAAAAGCTCCAGAGAGGGACCGACCCGCCGCGGAAATTCTAGCCGGCTTGCCTCAACCGCGACCCGGCCTGACTTCGTGGTTCGTCCCGGTAAAGAAAAACATCCAAAAAAGAGACTAAGTCCGAACGTAAAAAGTTGACCGGGACCTCCCAGCCATCGTATCCGAGAAGGGCTCCATGGACGTCGGATCAAGATCCAGGTTTACCCCGGTCGAAGGATTTTCATCTCGAAAAAACGACTAAGTCCGAAGGTAAAAGTCTCCACCGAGGAAACCCACATCGCGTATCCGGACAAGGGCTCCAGGAGGTCGGATTCAACTGGCAGGTTCGTCCCGGTGAAGAAAAACTTCAAAATAAAGACTAAGTCAGAAGGTAACTTTTTAACCGAGGCCTCCCGCGACCTGTAGCCGAGCAGGGCTCCATCGCGGTCGGCCTGAAAGTTTGACTTTGCCCCGGTCGAGGTGCAACCAGATGACCCGATTGGCGCTTTTTGTTTCTAAGCGCTAGAAAAGTAATAATTCTTTAAAAATTCGTATCTCCGGTTCCCCTGAACCGATTTTAATAGTTTTTGTGTCATTTTAAAGATAAAAATCTAAACTATTTTTATAAATTGGTTTTGGATTTTTAAACTGTTTCCTGTGTTTTATTTAATTACTGTTTTGTGATATTTGAATGCTTTACACTTTGTCTCCTAAGTTAAGCCTTGACGCTCGTTGCCAAGCTACCAAGGGTTGAGCTGGGATTAATTTACTGAGACCTAACTGTACCTAGGTAGAGGTTAGTGGCTTGTTGCTAGGTGTAGGTACCTACCTGCCCTACCAATAACCCATTTTCCAACAATTACACAACAAATACCCTTTACATGGGAGACTTGCATCCTGGGACTATTCCCTAGAAGCAAGCAACACAGAGCAGAAACACGTTTTATAGATCTGGGACTAATTGTTGCGAAACGGCTGGTGACCCAAAGATGGAAATCTCCAGACCCCCCACCGATACAAGCTTGGAGATGCTCACTCAAGGTGTGGGCGGGAGCAGAGCACATAGCACACAAACGTGAAGAAACCCTAGGGCTACGTCAGCACCTGATATCTGTCGACTGGGAGGACCTCCTAACCAAACTACACAGCACTGAATCACATCTGACAGGGGAGAGATTGAACCACCGCTAACTTAAAAATCACAAATGAAAAGAACACACAACGTAAGAGAATAAAACACACGGCGTAACCGAACAAACTAGGACATTGAGAACTGAGAAGGGAATAAGCAACGACTCCCACGAAACACACCAAACCCCCCAATTACAAACTGAATCGCTACCAGAAATCCCCAACCAGGCATGAAAACAGCGAAATTTAAATCAATCACATAGATATGGACATCGGCTAAAGTTAAAGTTATTATCACACAAGTTCCTATTTTCCTTCACCCTTCTTCATTTTAAAGTTAAATCTATGCAAAAACATAATGATTGCCCTACATACCTCTCTTAATCAAGTGCTGCAATCCAATAATCCGAACAAAATATTATCACTGCTACAAGAATTGCAGATGCGATTAACAAAAAGACAAACGCAAGGACAATACGAAGCAAATGTCATGCAAACATGAAAATGTGCTAATAAAAATATGCAACAACCATGTATAATATAAGCACATTAAACTGCAATGTATTAAACAGTAACTGAGATAAGATGAGAAATGTAAACTAATAACAAAAATAACAATAAACAGATTTATGGAAAAAAAATAACTGATCCCACTTCTTGTCCTTGGATCGCCTTGCGCAATGCAATGACAATGAAAAGGCTTCATAAATCTGGGCCTAAGTGTGGATTTGCAGGCACTCATTCAGAAAATGGGCAGCTTGACAAGCAGAGACGTCAGAGTTTGAAGAACCATTCGGTTAAACTTAATGTGCAAATTAAGTGGTTTGGAAATGAGGGGATGCACTGGCACAAGTTGATTTCAAAGGTAGACTTGCTGTCTCTGGACTTACCTTGTTTGTTTTTTCTGCTGATTGAAGTGAGGGTGAATGATCCGGTAAAAGTGAAGTGATTACCTTTCTTGAAGAGTATGAAAGAGGATATTCTGGAACTTAAAAGGTCTTGGTCAGGCACAAACTTTTTATGGATTTACATTTTGCCCAGGAAGGAATTGAGAGATGCCAGGAGACACGGGGCTATAGATCAGGCAAGAAAAAGGTGCAACAGGGAGATGCAGAGGTTTCATCAACAGGAAGGGATTTTTGTAGTGGAGCACACTCAGATAGAAAGGTTGGGGTTCACACTTCTTTAGAGATGACGAAGTTCATTTGTCTGTAATAGAGCTTTATTTGTTCCAAATGAGAACAGCTTTGTGTGAATTGTTGGGGAGGCCCTTATAGGATGTGTTTCATGGATTGCTGGGGTGGCAAGAAAATGCTTGACAGGGTTTTCTGGTGGCCATTTTTTGGACAAATTTGTTTGAGGTTGAGATACATTGGGGAGGTGGGCAAATTGCAAGTCAAGAGGAAACTAACAAGTTGGTCTATTCATGGCGATGTTTAGATGAATGTAGGTTTGGAGTGATGAGAGTTTGTTGTTCTTCAATGTCATACTAAGGCATTGTTGGGGGAGTAGGTTTAGGATGATCAGTGTTTAGTGAGACCACGGTTTGTCTACCTGCAGCTTGCGCTTGTTTCATTAAAGCTGCATTTGTCACACTGTATATGACACGTCCAACACCCATCCGCGATAACAACCTATGGCAGCAGGCTTTCCAAATCCCTGCTTATGAAGGAATCATGAAAAGACACTGGGGCTTAATAGGTTACACCCTCTGCAAGCCTGCGTCAAACACAACCAGTTAAACCATGACCTAGAACCTTTAAGGGAAAAAGGAAAAGACGAAGGCCCAGAAGCACATGGCACCGAGGCCTCAAGGCTGACTGCAAGGAGATTGGTTACACCTGGAGTCAGATTTAAAGAAAAGCCTAGACTAGAGATAGCTGGAGAGTCCTGGTTGATGGCATATAGCCCAGAAGGAGTAGTAGGCATAAGTAAGTAATGTAACTAATTGTATTTTTCTGGATGTTCTGTTCCACCCGATGGGATTTGAAGGGGTGGAGGATTTTGAGCTCTATCCCTCCAGGTTTTCGGGCAGGTGGAATGGTTCAGTGACCAAGGAGAATGTAATTGGTGTAAAGGGTTGAAGGATGGGCCTAGGCACTTCAAAGGAGAGGGCAGTTAGACTTGACCCCCCCTTTGTTATCTCAAATTGCGGCATGCCAGTCAGCAGGGCCCATGACAGTTTTTAGCTACCTACTCTCCATACCTTAGCAGTTGGTAAGGCATACTCATTATCCAGTTGTTGCTGGTGGGACTTTTTTGGGGAGACAGGGTACAACTGTGAATGTTGTCACTGATGAGCAGGTGCTTCAGGTAGGGGGCTTTTTGTTGTACAGGATGTCAAGATTTTAGGGAACGTTTGTTTGTTGAGGCCCAACTTTCGTGAGGGTGGTGGGGCCAGGTTTGCAAGTACTAACTATGGAAAAAAGTTAGGCTTTTCATAGTGAAGTTTTGGATTAAATCAGATTTGGAGTGATGAGAGTGTTTGTTGCTCAACAAATCACGTTAAGAGTTAGTAAGGGGAGAAGGAAATGGGATGGTTGAAGTTCTTCAATGTTTAGTGAGGCGGAGTTTAAATTAGTCACTACGGCACCAAGCCAAGGGTTGTTTACCTGCAGCTTGCACCTGTCTCGTTATAGCAGCCTTTCTCACATGCTACATGACTCACTGTGGTTTTCTGGCTGCACCGTCCTGCCCGAGAACTGTACTCTAAACACAAATGTAAACAAGATGGTGAATTAGAAATGAGGGTGACATTTGGGACTAGAGACAGAGAAGGTGAGGTGAAGAATCTGACACTTGTGACATACGACAGACTGAAGGACAAACAAGTTGACCTTTTACGACTGGAATCTCTAAGACCATCAAAACAAGTCTCTGAGTGTCTCATAGATTCTGAACTCATCTACTTCTCAGAACTGATCCGTGAACATAATTTGTCACATTTAGACATTGAGAAGAATAAATACTCCTGTGCACTGTCTTTTAATAAACTGTTTATAAGATTGGAGTTCTACTTGCTCAAAAACTTTGCAGAAAATATGTTAAAGAAATGACTGAGACACTGCTACTTGTTTAAATAGTGAATTATGGTATAGCTTCATCTGTTCAGGCCTGATTCTCAAAACGGTGTCAATACATTTGTGAGAGGAAAATGGTCTTCTGCAGTTTCAAAACCCACAGGTTTTGATTCCGGATTAGAACGAGGGCCGTGCCACAAAATATGGTGCTCAGAGTTTCAACCCTCCATGCACAACAAAGCAGAAGGTGCCTGTCCACTGATTTGTTGTGCATTATCGCCTAATAAACACAAGGGCATAGGTGTATGGTCTGTTCAAATGACTGATATGCTTATGACCATCTCCTAGTCACAGGGGCGCTTGTGTAGCTGTATATCTTCACACTCAGATTATTTTATGCTGGTGCATATTTTGTTTCCATATTTAGCGTTTGATAAAAATGGATGCTTTCCTGATTGGTGCTAGTGCAAATTAGGAAAAACAACATTTGTAAATGAGGCCCCATCTGCACAACTAACACCTGGACTGTTAGGTGTAATTTCGTGTAATTTCCAGGCTTGCAAATAACTGTGGAAAATAAATTATAAATATTTCTGAATACCCTAAAGGAAAGGGTTGTGAAGCTAATTACCTTTTTTGAATTTAATGTCCTTACACACTCCCCCAATATTCCTTTTGGAACACCCATACTCATAGATTCAGGAGTTTCTAGCAAATACAGAAGTTACAACCACTTTTTTGTAGATTTAGCCCATGCTAAGTATATGTACTTAGGACTTTTTGCCCGGGGACTTATTAAAAAACTAGTGAATAGGCCCGCTAATATATTTTTGCACTGGTTTTCTTACAGGTGTCAAACTTAATGATCAATCATTAATAACTCAAAACAGCCATATTGATACCGCAATCTTGTTCAAGTAATGACTTCCCAGATATCTCGCTCTGTAACACAAAAGCAGCACAATGTTCAGAATGTGGGCCCGTGCCTCCCCATTTCAAGAACATTTCAGGGGAGTGAGGAAGATAGAGACAAAATAGATTTCAAAGAACTGAAGAGCGAGCGAGAGACAGAGAGAGAGAGAGACAGAGAGAGAGAGAGAGAGAGAGAGAGAGAGTATAACTGGGGGAGGCTGAGAGTATAGGCATAGAAGTGGCCAGTGCCATTGCAGAAGAGGCCCCTTTTGTTCATGTTGCATTGCTCGAGAAAGGAAGTAACTTAAATTACTATGTAGTCTAACCTAGCTGTTGGACCTTGCCCTCTCTGCAGGGTCACCCCAGATTTTTACCTTCTTTTGCTGAAACCATTTCTGTTGGCTTTTGGTATTCTATGAATTTTCCCTGCTAAAAAGTAGTAAAATGATAATGCTCTCCCTTCCAAAACATGGTAAAAATGGTCCGTAACTTATTGATACATTACACATACTTTTAAGCCTGTAACATATGGTACTACAGGTACCCATACCCGCAAAATAAATGCTACTAGTGGGCAGCAGCACTCACTGTGGCAACCACTAAAGATGCCTTGTAAAACATGTCTCAGGGCTGCCACTGCAGCCTGTAGTGCAGTTTTGAACTGTTATTTAGATTTGTCTATCCGTGTAGGAAGCTGCATCAACTTGTAACTCATCTCAGATGAATACACATATGTTTGACAACAGTGCTGTTATTCAGGTAATTATTCTCTTATTCGATCCCAAAAAAATACTTTGGTGGCCGGACAGGTGACCTCAGAGAGGTGACCAGACTGCTAACAACTGCAGGTTGATCATTCCTCCTAAATTTGGGAACAAAAATTAGTGATGAAAGTGGATTTATTTAATAATAACTTGAACCTAGTCGAAGTGACTTGGGGAGCTTGGTATGAAAAGCAACCTACATTATGCATTTGTTTCCTTTTGATAGAGAGAGATTAAAGGAAATACTCACACACTAAATTTTGTAGCCCATTACAATAGTACTACTTATCCACTACAAAATCCTATTCACAAAACTTCATATTGAGGTCTCCACCTCCACCTTTCCCATAATACTGTGTCGAGATCTCCTTCTTGACTGCAGCGATATATGAACATGTACGCCTACGTTTAGGTAGTAAATGTGTGATAGACTAGTGAGTGGCTGGAAAACTGGGAAGTACAGGATAGACTTGTAATCCCTGAGGGTGGGAGTCACCACTTTCATCAGATCATAATGAATAGGATACCTGTCACAGCTCTGAAAGACACCAGTGCCAGTCAGACAATGGTGGTGGAAAGGCTGACTTCCCCAAATCAGTACCTGCCAGGAGAAGTGTGTAGGGTAGCCCAGGCAGGCCCAGGGGCCTAACTTTGTTCACCCTGTGGCTCTTGTATCCATGGAAGGGGGTGGAGGAGTGACCCTGAAGAGGGCCATAGTTAGACCCCAGGGGCTTATTGACTACAGTATGGGAAATGAGTAACCACCAATGTTAGAAAAGCTAAGAGGGGTGGACACCCAGGGTGATCTGAAAGCTCTGGTTTTAGGAGGTACTACTTTCAACTGTATGGCACAGAGGTCCAAATACAGAGCAAGGGTTAGGAGGTGGCAACAGTCCACAGTGGAAAGTCCATATAATCAGGGGTAGTTAGCTTTGATAGAGGAGCACCTCAAGGCTGACCCTGGTGAGGCCACTTCTGACCTGGCGGTGCTGCTGGTGCTGTCACAGAGATAGAGGTTAGACAATGCACACCAAGAAGATCCGTGCATAACACAGACAAGTGTTCATCCTTAGGGGAGTGGTTGTTCCACTCATCAAAGATCTGGCTTGCCAGGCACCTGTTAAGCCTCAGGGTACAGACCATGGTCTGGAAGGTCAGTCTGAGGATACCAGGCCTGAGGTGGTAGATGAGGGAATGGAATTAGGGTGTCTCCAGGGAGTGAAACGATGTGCCTAACACCCAGGGCTGTTCCCATCCAATCTACAAAACCTCAGGGTTCTACTTGCCAGCCCCAAGACTTAAAGTGAGACCTGATCAAGGCCTCAGGCTGGAGCTTCCACATGGCAATGGATGACCAGGGGCCTGGCTCTTGCTACTGACAGCTGTCAGTGGATTTTGTTGGTTGTCATCCTTTTGACCATATTTTTCATTGGGATGGGGGAAGAAGTCTGATCCAAGGAGCAGAATAAGCCACAACACCTTATTGGCCATGAAGGTACTATCTATCTACTGGGATGCATCGGTGAGGAAACTAAGGTTAGGGGTCTTTCAGATGAGGTCTACAGAAGAGGAGAAATGTTCCCTATGGGTCAGCCTAGTAGTTCAGAAGAGTGTTGCCAGAAGGTTTAAACTAGGTTCAGAGGGGCATAGAACTGACCAGTGCCACAGCAGAAGAGGACCATTATTCATGTTATATTGCTTGAGCAAGGAAGCACAATAAATTAGTGATTAGTTTAAACTAGCTTTTGACTGGAGGGGATCATATTGGACCTGCCCATCTCTGCAAGGTCACCCCCAATCCTTACTTCCTTTGTAAAACCCATTTTTGTGCAATTTACCTGTTAAGCAGTGGTAAAATAATTAAGCTCTTGCGTCTAAAACAGGGTAAAACTGGTCCATAACTGATTGGTACATTTAATTTACTTTAAACCCTTAAGATATGGTACTACAGGTACCCAGGGCGTGTAAAATAAATGCCACTGCAGCCTGTTGTGCAGTTTTGAACTGTCAATTTGACCTGGCAAAATAAACCCTTTGTCAGGCTTACACCTTGCACCCCATTTACCACATGTGCAGTCATACAACACCACCATCACAGCCACATGCAGCGCACACACCTCACTTGTAGATACCACCACAACAATCATAAACACGACCTGTTTGTCCTCTTTCACCCTGTCTGTCCACCCCCTCCAAAAACATATAAACGCTCCCGCTCACTCAACAGCCATCCATCTCACACACACACTGTACATGCACCTGCAACCCAGTCTAGCACACCTACTCCTCCTACAACCACTCCTTCTACCTCCACTCCCATACCTGCTCCCACAACCCGCCCCATTGGACCAAAGAAACTTTTTCTTGCCCCCCTTGACCTCTTTCCTCCTCCCCCCATCCTGCCCGGAAAAGGAAGGTCCTGCTCCCCCAGCCCAGTACCTCCACCTCCCAGTCCTCTCATGTCCCACCCCGTGCAGCTAAACCTAGCAGTAAGGGGCACAAGACTACCACTCAGGCCCCCGCTCCAAGCCCACTCCTCTGCCCCCTAAACAAAAGAGCAAGGACCCGACACTCCCAAACCCAAGTCCAAGGACCCCCCTCCCAAGAAACACCCCCTCTCACCCCAACGCCCTACCCCTTGAGGTGCCTGCCTTTCATCATGATGTCCCTGCTCAGTGGAGTTACTTGGGCTATCAGGAGTCAAGTTGGGCCTTGTACATTGCTCTGTGGCTTTTTCAGAACATTGGACTGGCCAATGGCCCTTTGGTTATATAGTTGTAATATTTTAATGTGGTTGCTATTCCCACCGGAATACAGTGGTTGGACCCAAGGTATGTGTCCTGGCTTTCTTTACTACTGGCTTTTGTTGTTAGTTTTCTGAGCAGATTGTTCTCGGTGTGTGGTATGTGTGAATGGTGTGTGTTGTGCGTGCAGGTGTGTAACTTTCCTCTCCCTCCCTTGTGTGCTAGGCGGCTGTACTCAACGTCGTCCTTGCCGTTGCTTCTCCTGGGCTGTCATGACGTGGTACAGCATCGGCAGGGCTTCTAGTTTGGGTTCTATGGCGGCTGCGGACTCCTCTGTGTCCCTGGAGGTGAGTTTCCTTTATATGATTAGTTTCTGCCAGGCTTTTCCTGGCGGTTATCCCGCCCCGGAAATCCTGGCGGTCTGCTATGTCAAAATATGGTAGGCGGGGAATGGTGTTCCGCCAGTCTGAAGATGGGAACCGCCGTGCTCTGTGGCCGGACTGCACTGGCGGCTCAGGTGGTACTTTGGCTGTCTATGGGAGGGATCACTGCCATGGTCATATTTTGGCGGTCTTCACCACCAGCCTGGCGATGGTACTACCACCATCGACGGCGTGGCGGTCAGCTGACCGTCAATGTCATAATGAGGGCCATTGCTTCTCACCAGATGTGACCCTTGACGTGGTATCAGATTGATTCACCTACAACCTCCTCTCAGGCTATTCCTACCTATGTCAAAATACTGGTCACACACATTTTATAGCCACTGGATCTTTCCAAAGGGTTACCTTTGACAGTATTGATATCCCACATGCGAGCCAGTCTTGATACTTGCATCAGCCACTGATTTGCATCAACAGAGAGGTGTACCAGTTTAACACCATGCCACGGGTGAAAAGGCAGAGGGAGACAAAGCAATTCTGTGCCTTTATCCACATTCCTATTGTGCTAGCTGCCATTGACTGCACCCATATGGAGTTTCAATCACATTACCAAACAGCACACATTTTCTACAACAGACATTTCTGGCACTCCATCAACGTGCAAGCTCTCTTTGATGGTGGGGCAACTTCACTGATGTGTACGCTGCCTTTCATGGTAGTACACAGAACAGCTATGTCTTCAGGTGGTCACCTGTTACATGTCAGTTGGTTGCTGCGGATTTCAGGGACATGTGGCTCATTAGAATACCATAACACCTCACACTGTGGCAACAGGGGTCTTACCAGGGCATCGCTAATATAATCATCACAACAACACAATAGACACACAATACCCTCACATCCACAATATATTTGCAAGCATTATGCATTACTTGCAAAATAAAGGTCCCTTTTTAAACTTTTCACCACATTTTAGTCACCAGTGATGTTGGGTTTGTGCTTTCTCCCCATGTCCTCACACCTTATAGATAGCCACCAACACTACCTCAAAAGAGGGGCAATAATGCACATATACTTACATGAACCATTATTAAACACACTTTTGGGATCCTTAAGTCATGATACAGATGTCCTGAGCACACCTGGGCATGCTGGTGCACTCACCAGAAGTTATATGCAAGATTGTAGTAGCATGTTGCATGTGGCACAACATTGCCATGAGACAGGGCTTAGAAATGGATTTTTGTCCTTGAACTGCTAGTTTGACTGTTGCTTTTATGTGATTGGACAGTCTCTTTTCAATGATCAAAGGTATACAATAACACACTTTCCATATGTACAATCCTGAGACAACTCTGTTTATTTTACATAATGTTGTCAACTAACGTGCTATACTCTAGTTAAACAATTATGAACTCTACACTTTCTTTAAAACTCTAACACTTATCATTAACAACACGTAATCATGAAATCTCACATACTACACTCATGTGTTAGGGTAAACAAACCAAAACCATTACTTAACACATATACATTAAATGCACAAAAATAGCTGTTAATTTTTTTATCACAATTTTAGTACATTTGCTACATGCAGAGGTCTCCCTTTTGCATGTAGAAGTATCTCTTCTACATGAGGACGGTCCCCCCCCCCACATGCAGAGTATTTGTTCTGAGAGTGTCCATCCCACATGGGGCGGAGACTTGATATTCAAGGCAGAGATCTCTACCAACTGCAAAAAAGAAGAAATTACATATATGAAGAAAATGTATGCTATTTTGTGGTCATGCTGAGCAATCCTTGCTTCAGTACAAAACCATCCACCTCCATCTTGCTGCTGCTTTCACTAATCTTACACCCCAACATGACTAAGGGTCTTGATGAGAAGGCCCCCCATTCACTAACACTAAATTAGACGTCAGCAAAGGGGATCATCAAAAAGTACCCTGGGCATTATGGGTGTATGGAGACCCAGCTCAGTAATGCAGTGCAGAAACAAATCTGGCAGGATATCGACACGAGAAGCAGGTACAGTGGGTGCCAACACCTGGTGGTGAACATCCAGCTGAAAGTGATGGGATGACCTTCATCACTGGGCATGAATGAAGGACCAGGACGTTATGGGTTTGCCCTCCCAAACACATTCTAAGCACCGCTGCATGACAGCACTGTACAGAAGAATCCCGAGTTACCTCTCTGACTCTACACACTCAGCAGGAAGACTTTGAGTGGTAGAGAGATGGTAGGTTTATTTTTAGAACATTCACCTTAGTGCATTTGATTTTTGAGAGTGTGTTCACTTTGAGCTTTGTTCTAACCCTCCATGTTGTATTTAATGTGTTCTGGGGTGTGTTGTGAAAGGTTTGAAACTTTTACATTTCTAAAGTATGCAAAGTAGTATTTGTATTTCTAATGACTAATCAGCTGATTGCATTGTGGAAACACTTTTAAAGTTCTTTATTTTGTGGCAATGTAAGTGTTAAAACCCAGCGTACACATTCGTGAGCTGTTACATTTTCATTTTGTAACAATTAGCTTATGTGATGCAAGCAATGTGTAAGTTTACGGTACTTTTTAACCACCACATATGTTTTACTCATCTAGGGCCAGATGTAGGAAACACATTGCGACTCGCAAACGGCAAAATTTGCCGTTTGCGACTCGCAAATGCGTGTTTCCTATGCAGAAATGCATTTTGCGAGTCGGGACCGACTCGCAAAATGCATTTCCGAATCGCAAATAGGAAGGGGTGTTCCCTTCCTATTTGCGATTCGCAGTGGTATGCAATACCATTTGCGACCGCATATGCGGTCGCAAATGGTGTCGCAGTTACCATCCACTTGAAGTGGATGGTAACACACTCGCAAATTGGAAGGGGTCCTCATGGGACCCCTTCCCCTTTGTGAATGGACCACAAATTATTTTTTCAGGGCAGGTAGTGGCCCAAGGGACCACTACCTGCCCTGAAAAAATACCGAAACTAAAGGTTTCGGATTTTTTTTTAAGTGCAGCTCGTTTTCCTTTAAGGAAAACGGGCTACACTTTAAAAAAAAAAACTGCTTTATTTAAAAGCAGTCACGAACATGGAGGTCTGCTGACTACAGCAGGCCTCCATGTTTGCGAGTGCCCATAGTCGCTATGGGGCCGCAATTTGCGAACCCACCTCATTAATATTAATGAGGTGGGTCTTTGCGACCCCATACCGACTCGCAGACGGTGTCTGAGACACCGTTCTGCATACCAATTTGCGAGTTGCAAATTGCGAGTCGGAAGGACTCGCAATTTGCAACTCGCAAATTGGATTTTTGCTACATCTGGCCCCAAATTCCTAATTCACATACATAACTAATAACGTGTGAAATACTTTGTAAAAAAAAAAAAAAAAAGAAGACACGATCCTTTTACAATGCTCTGTTGCCTTGTACAAATACTCTCTCATCGCAGATAACCAGTTTGTGTAAACTGTTGAAAACAGTGTTGTGAAGAAGATGACCACGGCCTTTTGCTTCCAATCCAGGAACATGATTTCTATTCTCTCCGTGGCTTGTGAAAATTACTTGATTGTAATTCAGGACAATGAACTGAGTTCCCTCGACATTTCCTGTTGTGTTTTTACTATTTGCCCAACCCCCTCCAAGTCACAATTTCCCATCTGATTCAAGACTCCATTTTATTTCATTGTGGCCCCTTCCCAAGGGCTGCTACATATGATACTCAAACATTATTTTTTTTCTTGCTGTTTACAACTTTCGCTGAATAATGCATTGCTTTGTGTTACTGCCAAATTAAATGTTTATATAGTAGATGTTTTCTATAGACTAATGAACCTTTCAAATTCATTACACTTTGAAGTTTAGTAAAGAATAGAACATCCACATCACTTTCCTATGTATTAAATGCAGCATAAACCTTTCCAAATAGATGAAAGTTTGACAGTTTTTTATCCAAAAAAAATTCAGATTTATATTACTGAGAAATAGTTACAGTGAATGTGTTGGGAATAGAGTAGCAATTTGTGACAAAAGTACTTTTATTTGAAGGGGGTTCTCCATCAACTTTGCCTATGCAATGCTGGCGGTGATAATGAATGTGCTTGTGTTGTAGGTGGGTGAATATGTGGTGGTTGAGTTAGAAGAGTTGGGAGTTGAGATGGTGGTGCAGGTGGTGGTGGCAGTGGTGTGAGTTTGGCAGGTGTTGTGTCCATCCTATTTTGATATGCCTCTGGAGAATCCCTTGGATGTGTTGACTGTGAATATTGAAAATTGCATTGTTTGCCTATTACCTATCATATTTATGGCCAAGGAATGTTGCCTTGCAATCTCTCCCCTAAAAGTTAAAAATGTATTAGTCAGTTGTTCCTGCATACTGTTTTCAAAAGGTATGAAGTTATGGACTCTGGATCCTATGTTACCTGAAATATATATATATGTATATATATATATATATATATATAAAACCCTTCCAAGCCATCCATTAACTCCACCTTACTCCTCCATAAACCCCCTCCCATTTACTCACATACATTCCCAATTTTACAGCCATTCCACTAGTCCCTCCCACATTTACTACAATGTCTGTAACTATGTGTGCAATATTTCTTCACAGTCGGAGTATAATTTTCTGTTCATAAAAGATAGAAGAGGAGGAGACAGAGACCTCTGTATGCAGGCTTGTGAACAGCATTTTGTAGTATATGCGTAGTACTGAAGTATCACTACTAGAGGTACAACAAAATGTAGTTTGTGATTAGGCCCCTAAGGTTTTTCTTAAGTCTTTCAGAATGTGGAACCTACTGCCATGCAATCTCAGAACTGTTGAAAACGACTTCTCCTCTGAAGGAACTCCAACACCCACTTTGTTTTTTCTAGCTTGTCTAATTTTAATTCTGGTCACCTTCTTTCACTCATCTACACTTAAACAGCACCAAAGAAGTTTAGTGTAGTCAAGGACTCTAGTAAGCTTTCTTGGTATGATTGATTACTAACTAACGGATACACCCATTAATATATTTCTCCCTTTCTTGTCCCAGCTCTTGTAATATGGGGTGATTCAATGACCCCAGACAAGTACCTTACTATGTTTAATATGATAAAATGAATTGCTCCTCTCAAATGGGTCTATAAAGTGCAGGACTAGCATAATGCCTCCTGTGTTGTAAAACAAAGTCACACCACTGAAGTGGAATAAAGGCCTTACACGATGAATGGGAAGGGGATTACAGGGTCATGATAATACTAGTAACTAATTATAGCATTACCTCCTTATCTCCTTTTTTCCTGCCTCATTCCTTAAAATATAAGGATATAAGTGAACCAGATCATGTTCCACTTTCAGCTAATCCATCAAGAAAACTCACTTATTACACAAATCAGAATGATTAATCAATGCATTAATGATAAACCTGAGAAATGGAAAGGAAAAACGCTTTTTCCAAAATTCATCCCCCTTCGGCCCTACCATCCAGTCTGTAATGCTATATATCAACATAGGAAGAGTCCCAAGTAGCAGCTTTGCACAGGTTTGACAGAGGTGCCAATATGTTTCAGCCCAGGAAGCAAAAACCCTCCTTCACAGTGTGACCCTGAATTACTACAAGCACACTAGTTTTTTAATTACCCAACAAAACAATCAGCTCTGATCCACCTATTTAATATGAATGTAAATGACTTGCATCAGTGTTGAGAAAATAGACAGATTGCAAACAAACTGACTCAGATCCTAAGACCAGCGCTGTGATTCAAATGGACACCCATGGCCCAATAGGAATCTAGAAATGTAATGTAAAACGTGAAAGAAAAATCCAGAGCACTACATGTAGTCAGAGCATTGCATGATCTGGGCAGAACTTAACTTACTGAGAACCACTCAAGTGGTCCACTTCCAATTTATATGTAGCTCAGAGGGGTCTAGAACTACCACATCTGCAGACATATTACCAGCCGACTTTAGTTGACACTATGGTCCGATAATTAGGAGCATTCCCAGTTTATGATTTTTTTTCCTGGACCTAATGATTACTGAAACTGAAATTAGATTACCAGTCTTTTTACGTACCACAAAACACTCCAAGAAAACAAGGTATCGGGTAGCACTTGCTCTTTAATCACATATTCAGGTATTTTTTAAAACATGAGGTGTCAAGGGCTTGTCACGTCTGCACTCCAAAGCAAGATTGAGAGATTTTTTACAATAGTGTAAAGCTGATTACAATGGATTCTCTAATTCAACACTTTGGTGGTCAGAATTTGTCACTCTGTTTTTGCTTCAATCAAACTAGCAGATTTATGAAAAGCAACTATGTGGTAATGAACAAGGTCGCATGGTTGGTAGTCCACTGTATAAATGAAATGAATCTAGTAGGGGCGGGGAACTGGTACCATCTACCACGCCAGCATATCAATCAGAAAATACTATCTAAACTGCTGCGAAAGATTTTTCAGGAAACCAATTGCAGTATTAATAGTAAAGAATGGCAGTTTCTTAGTGAACTAGGGCACAGACCATTAAGAGCTGCAAATGTTAAATGCATGTTGTTTCATCTAGATGGATAGCATACCACACACCCCATAAGTTACATAGGATGGTTCCATCTCTTTCTAACCAGTGTTTTAGGTGCAATGAAACAGGTTACGGTGGATGGGGTCACACATTTTTCAACTACCCGAGGCTACAGAAAGTTTGGAGTGAGGCCTCTCATGTAGTTAATTGCAGCACTCAGACTAAGATATCCCCGACACCAATGCTTAAACTGTTTGGTCCTTCGCACAAGCTGTGCCACTTGCACTAATATCAGCAGTATTTTATATCAAAAGCTGTTGCAGTGGCTCGTTCTCTAATCTTGCAGTGCTGGAAAACAGCTGTGGTTCCATCATACCATCAATGGCTTGGCAAGGTGACCAGAACGCAAGCGTTGAAGAGGCCTTTGCCAAGAGGGTAGGGGCTCTCCAGAAAGTTAAGGCAATATGGGCGGCCTTTTCATCACCTTAGTTCATATTGCTTTGTATCATCAGCCTGGGCATTACTTAGCACTATTGCACTTTTAAAATGGTTAATGATTTTTGTTTCAAGTCAAGCTGTAATTTCATTATTTTATAGGGCAAAAGGCAGTTCGTCTTACGGGAGTTATCGATCTTGTTTGCAAATGTCAATGTTTTCGATCAGTTTTGTGGTTTGATCTATGCATCAGGAAATGCACTTTGTTAGTGATACACAAACCCAGAATTATACTTTGTTTCTGATTTGCACTGGTTGCTATGACACTTTAATACTAGGGATTGCTGCTATTGAGTAAATGTGCAGCTTCTTCAGCAGGGTTATGGACCACTTTAGCATGGCAATGGTATTTGTGCTAAGAAATGTGCTCCATTGAGTTTTGATTTGCACTTTTTGCACTTTTGTTCTTTCATTAAATAGTGCTGTTATTATATATCACTATCAGGGGAGGTAGTATGAATTTGATTCTGATAGTGTTTTGCAATGTTGGCTGTATGTATATTATGCCACAGATACATTTTCCCTGTTTTGCTTTCCATTCTGCCCGATCATTTTTTTTTCTAAGAGATTATAGCCAGCAGAAATTGATTAAGGGAACGGAGCCTGAGTGAAGCTTCAATAAATCTAAAGGCAAATGTAATGTAGCAATGCTGCCATTGGCATTGTACATAGAAGCATGAATCCCTACACAGCCTTGATACAAAGACCAGTACTGCAAAAATACCTGTGGTTTTCTAAATGCACAAATGCTTGATCACAAACCTCTATCATGGAAGAAGCTAACTCTGCCCTACACCGTCCTGCAGTAACTGTAGGACCATAATTAAATCACAATCCAGGATTTCTCAATAGCAGCATGCACCCCACAAGCCAGGTCCCCAGATACACCAATGAACTACAGACTTAGGGCCTGATTCAGACCCTGGTGGCCGGTGACCGCCAGGGTCACCGGCCACGGGAGCACCGCCGACAGACCGGCGGTGCTCCAAAGGGCATTCTGACCGCGGCGGTTCTGCCGCGGCCAGAAAGGGTAAACCGGCGGTCTCCCGCCGGTTTACCGCTGCCCTTGGAATCCCCCATGGCGGCGCAGCTTGCTGCGCCGCCATGGGGGATTCTGACACCCCCTACCGCCATCCTGTTCCTGGCGGTTCGCCCGCCAGGAACAGGATGGCGGTAGGGGGTGCCGCGGGGCCCCTGGGGGCCCCTGCCGTGCCCATGCCAATGGCATGGGCACGGCAGGGGCCCCCGTAAGAGGGCCCCACTGTGTATTTCAGTGTCTGCCTAGCAGACACTGAAATACGCGACGGGTGCAAACTGCACCCGTCGCACATGCCCACTCCGCCGGCTCCATTCGGAGCCGGCTTCCTCGTGGGGAGGGGTTTCCCGCTGGGCTGGCGGGCGGCCTTCTGGCGGTCGCCCGCCAGCCCAGCGGGAAAGCCAGAATGGCCTCCGCGGTCTTTTGACCGCGGAGCGGCCATATGGCGGTTCCCTCCAGGCGGGCGGCGACCGCCGCCCGCCGGGGTCAAAATGACCCCCTTAGTTCCCTCAGTTTACAGGAAAAATCTCCTTAGAGAAAATCTTAACATCAAGGGTGACCTGAGAAGGAATGAGAAGTCTTTCAACTCACACTGAGTCACTCGCAGTAATCATAACTGAGGAAATCAAAGATCTGGATCCAAGAGGGTACCTCAAAAGTCCATCTCCCTTCAACTTTGACACATCAGATGGGGTGTAATAAAGGAATAGTGGGGCCATGTGCATTAAAAGATGCAGCCAAAATGTGAGATAGATATCAATCACAGGCCTGCTCCAGAAGGAAAGTGCAAGTAATAGGAAATTGTTCCCCAGTGTGAAGAAGCCTAGGCGAGGAGTCCCTTAGTTGTGGCATAGCTCCTGGAACACCTTTTGAGAAAAGCAGTATTCCAGGGAGGAGAGGAAGTCCATTCTTTAGAGTGTCTGCCAGAGTTGTCCTCTACTCAGAGGTAAAGCCTGAGTTAAACTGTGATCCTTCTAGGTGAAAATTAGAGTAAACCCACAAGTATCACTTTATTGAGAAGTGATCAGGGACCTCATAAATCATGGAGGATCAGGAAGGAGAAGGTGTCTGAATCTATATTGTAATCAGTTTGAGATGTAAAGTCATCTGCTGTTTTGGGTGGTGCCAGAAAACATAATTTAGAAAAGAAGGAGGTTGTGTAATGTTGTGCCTGGCAGGTTCTTAAATACTTGTGTTCATTGCTTGGAGGATCAAGTAGCATTTCTTTCCATGTACTGACATGTTGACATTTTCCCAGTTCATGAAAGAGAGGGCATGGATGTGCATTCTAACAGTGACTTTGAATAAGGCAGGGAGCAGGTGGCTAGCTTTGAATTAATCTGAACCTACACTTCAGACAATTTTTAAAGCATAAACTGTGGCATGACTAAAAGCAAAAAGGTCGTAAACAGAGTTTCGATTCTGTAAGTTTCCATGATAATAGTTAAGGCTGTTTGTCCTAAAATTCGGAGAAGTTATGGTGCACTTTCTTCAGTTTTGCCTTCTCGGTGGTAGATATGTCTTAGCGAGGTTCGAGTGAAACAGGGATGATGATGGCAGCAAAAGATGTGAGGAGACTCAAAATATCCCAGTGCAGGACTTCTTTCAGCTGTACTGTGGTGCCCCATGACAGTGCAAGGCTCCTCTGACTTGACAACGAGCAGATATGGATCCCCTTCCCCGCTAGAACATAGATTTTACTAATCCTTTCTTATGAGAGCAGTCTTAAAATTATCACTATTTTTGTGATTAATGATAAACATCATGACAGAAATTGTAAAAAATGCTTTTGGGGGCAGGTGGGGTTCCTGTCGGACCCCGGCACCAGGCTTAGGGGGTCAGGGTATTCCTTCCCTGCCCCCTTTTCTTTATTTTTCACTCTTTTGTGGGGACTCTGCTGAGTCTAATTCCCAAAATGGCTGCTAACACTTCCTGGACGAAGCGTTCGCAGCCAATCAGATATCAGCACTGGGTCTGTCGGATTTGCGTCCCTAGATATCTATTATTTTTGTACTTTAAATATTTCTGAAACTACTGAACGGATCAACACCAATTCACAAAAATACGCTTTCTTGTCCAAGAGTTACGGTTCTGCCAAATCTGGTGTAATTCCATCCAGCAGTTCGGGCTGTAGGCATATCTAGCCAACCCCGTTATACTTTTGGATGAGTTTGATTTTTTTAAGGCGGGATAGGAGGTTAAATCACAGGCCTTGGAGGGGAAATGCAAGGCAAAGGAAAAGGAAGAGGCAACAATGAAGTGGAGGACACAACAAAAGACGTGCCAGGAAATGGCAATGAGAAGACCACAAGTAGCAACAAAAGATATTGAGTGACTATAATTAGGTAATTAACCTGACTGATGTAGAACTTTTCGCTGAAGATATAATAATTTGTCTCTATGACTGTCTTGTTGTGAGAAAAGTATTTTTGATTATGTGCAAGCAAGAATTGATCTGTACATGTTTTCTAGGAGACTGAAACTGAGTAAAATGCATAAGTTGAGAATAAAAAAAAACAAAAACATGCAACACAGCCCCAGCGACCGTGCACCCTTCCACTAATTTGAAGATTGAAGATGTATTGATTAGAGAACTGTTGGGACTGGAGAAAGGAGGGTATGTGGAGGTAATGGAAAGTGTTGTAGAAACACTTGAAAACCAAGGGGTATGGCTGTCAGGCTCAGCATTTAAGATGAAATCAAAAATTATATTATTGAATGTGAATGATGGTATAGATCAATTTGTAAAAAGTATGGCAAAAGAATTGAAAAGTATACGGAGGAAGACTATGACTAAGAAACCTAATATTCATAGGGCCTTCAGGAATACCATGACCAAACTAGCTCAAATCAAATAAGTAGTAATTAGAAGCTATGAAAAAGGTGGCAATGCTGTTCTTCGATCAAGTGATGCATGCATGAAAGAAGCTTATACACAATTGAAGGACACCTGCTGTATCAAGGTAGATTTGACCCATTTTGATAGAATATCTGAGAAATTTACTAATATGCTAGTTGAGGGGAGAGCACAGGGCCGACTTAGCAATGAGGAATACAGTTTCTTGACTGAAATGACCACCCCAAACTCCCTGTTTTCTATTTGATTGCAAAACTACATAAGGATGAGACTCCCGAGCTGAACTATCATAGACGCCCAAGAAAGTCTATTTGAGAACATGTCCAAATATACTGACCATTTTTGTGCCCTTTCATAGAAAATGTAACTTCCCACATAAAGGACACTACAGATTTCCTTAAGAGGATATTTATCAGTTGGGAAGAGCGTTGCTTGCTTATGACTTTGGATGTACTCTCATTGCCACACCAATGGTTTCAGGGCAGTGGAGTATTTTCTGTGAGCCAGACCTATGATTGAGTGGTGCCTTAAGTACAATATCTTTTTCTTCAACTATGATATTTATCAGCAGCAGAGGGGGCTGTGATAGACACATGTTTAGCCCCAACTTATGCAAATCTCCATGTGTGTTGGTGAGAGGAAACGGTGATCAGCAGCCCTTCAACAGACGGGTGGAGATAGAATATAATGCTATAGCTAAGATTCATAGATGACATTTTTGGAAGGGAGCCAGGGAGTCAGCTCTAAAGTATGTGGTAGATATTAATGATAATAATTTAAACCTTAAATTTACTAGTAAGATCACTAATACCACAGCGGAATTATTGGATGTGAGACTTGCCATTGAGGGGAATAAGACAACAATTGAACTACACGGAAAACCGACTGCAGGGAATAGTATCCTGCATACCAACAGCTTCCACCCGATTCTACTAAAAGAGAGCACCCCATATGCAGAACTTTTAGGGGCTAGGAGAATAAGTAGTCAACAAGAAGGCTTTGAACGAGCACAGGAAGATATGTTGGAAAGATTCAGGAGTAGAGGGTACAGTGAGGTGATTTTGGCTAAGGTCTGTATGAAGGTTCAACAAATGGAAAGAGGCAAACTACTTTTCTAAAAAGAGAAGAAAAAGAACAAAAACAATAAGATAAGATATATAACAATTTACAATACTGGACACTGTTTGGTAAGCACAGCACTCAGAAAGCACTGGAGTCTCCTGAGAAGTAATGCAGTGATTGATGAGGACCTCCCTAGAAGACTGTTGGTTACCTACAGGAAAACTAGGTCAATGAGGGACACTGTAGTCAGGAGTGATGTGAGAGTTGATAGACGTTCCTGCTCAAAAATGCAAGCAGACTTTGTGCAATACATGAGATGCAAAGCAAAGCATGTAAGATTGGAGAGAATATCATTACCATAGAAATGTTCAGAAGAGGAACATACAAGATCAACGGACATTACACTTGCAAGAGTGAATGTGTGGTGTATATTCTCAAGTGCACATGCCCAAAACATTATATTGGTAGTACAATTTACAAGTTCACAAGAGAGTCCTACAACATCATAGAGCAATCAGGAACCTCAACACTTCATATATAGTAGCAAGACACTTTTATGCTGTACACAATGGCAATGAAAAAGAGCTTAAGTACAGTATGGTTGATGGAGTCCCCGAGAACCTGAGAGAAGGCAATAGAGCAGTGGTTCAAACTTTTTAATACCGCTCCCCCCCAGTGGGAAAAAATAAATCATTGGGCCCCCCTCAGAATTTTTCATAATTATTCTATTAAGTTGCCAATGTTTAAATATGTCTAGACTTATTTAAACATTTCAGTTAAGTTTTGTAACCTTTTTAAAAATACAATAAATCTTTTTTTATTTAAAACAAACACTATTAATCCTGCATAATCCTTCTTTTGGCCAGAGGCTGCCCCTTCCCCCCCAGGATCACATACCCCCAGTTTGAAGACCTTTCCAATAGAGGGGAGACATCTTAGGTTGATGGAGTCTAGGTATATTTCTGTCTTTAATAGTATGGAACTGCGGGCTAAACTTTGATAAGGAGATGTCGTGCATATAGAAATGAAACAGTAGCTCACTGTTGAATGTGCTGCTTGATATTGTTTAGCTTAAGATAGTAGCCGGTTTTAATGAACTCCTTATTTTCACTTCTTTTGCACATAATGTTCCAGAAGTTCAATGATCTGGGAAGGTACAGAAGAGTTATTATATCTATTTCGGGGCATGGCCCTGCTTCTCATATCGCAGACTATCATCATATCAGGTCATGTTGGTGACACTGCTATTGGGTTCTTAAGGGTACCGGCCCACTGGGTTGGTATTGTTTTGTGTTTGATGCTAAAAGTGCTTGTTGTTGTTTATGTTGATGTAAGCTATTATTTTGGAGCCAGGGGTTATGGCTTCACTCTTGTGGCAACTGGGGCTAACAAACTGTGTTAACATTAGAGGCAGAACTCGCATTGAATGAGTGCACTCATGATCAAGAGGATAACTACTTTGTAGCCTATCACGATCTTTATGTATTCTTGGGATGCTCCATGGAATTAATTTATACTGTATGTGGGAGATGTGAATGTAACAGTGGGAGCAGGCCGTTTAGGGCTGAAAATAGTCCGCTGATAGTATATGCTGCCTTAGAAATGTATTAAGAAATTTTGAGTTGAAAATAATTTTGAGTTGCACATATATGTGTTTCACCATTTACAGCCGCCTAAAGACCACCATGTTGGCAGTAATCTGACTGCTGTATTATGACTCACTCTGTGAAGACTGCCAAAAAACAGCCATAAATCTGAAACCGTAAAGACACTGGAGGACGAAAAAGAGGCGGTCCCACCACCAGTTCCACCAGCCCAACAAAAATCCACTCATCAGATTACAAACCACAAATCACCACAGCAGTTCTTCCATGGCGGAAATCCATTGGCGTTGGGAACCGCGGAGGTCACAACTCACTTCAGTCAGAACACCACACCACAATGGTTAGTTTGAAAACCCCACAACTGACACACACCCAACATACCTACTCACTGCACTTTATAACACCCCTACAAAGCCCACAATCCTTTGCAAACAAAAAGCCATTCAGATACTCCAACAAGCCAATAATATTGAAATAACACTTTTAAACTATCGGCACACATACACATCTCACTCAGCAGACACTCCACATCAGCACAACTAACAAAATACACACATAACTAGCACATATAATCCGCAACAACAGTCTCCAGCTCACATCGCAGCACTCACACCTCACAATTACCTAACACTGCACCCTTACACTCACACACCCCCACACATTGTCTACAGAACCACTAAAATGTCCCCATAAAAACACCCACGTTTCACTGATGACTAGTTGAGGGTCATGGTAGTTGAAATTGTTAGGGAAGAGCCACACCTGTTTGGAGTACACATCCAACACACATCTATTGCCAGGAAAATAGAGTTGTTGCAAAGGATGGTCAACATGGTCAATTCTGTAGGCAGTCATCCATGCACAAGGGAGGACATCAGGAAGAGATGGAACTACCCACAGTGGAAGGTCTGATACATGGCATCCAGGCACCAGATAGCTGTGTAGAAGACAGGCGGTGGGCCCCTACCTCCTTCCCCACAGTTCACATCATGGGAGGAGAAGGTCTTGGACATACTGCATCATCAGGGCCTGTCAGGAATACCTTGGGGATTGGAGTCCCCACAACATTAATGTCACACAACTGACTAGTAATGCATGCATCCTCTCCACCCAATATCTTCCTATTTAACTATTGGAGCCACTATACCTCTTGCCTAATCACTTAAAGTCCCTCTCTGTCATGCCACCTCTCCACTCAGGCCACCTGCCCACACAGCCCTTTGGAAATGGCACGTTAACTACAGGCTGATCAGATCACTATGACTCCCAGAATGCACTATCCTGTCAATGTGAAAACCTGGATTGTGCACATTAAATCACATGTTATGCATATACAACTAAAGTACTAACTATGCCATCTAGATTGTTTTAATGAGGACCAGTACATGGCAATGACAGCAATACAATGGCAATACAATGGCACACTCACAATAGCAATCAAAGCAAAACACAGCTACAGCTGAGTGACCATTCCCAATGGCCACAGATCACAGATTCCAAACAAGAAATAGACAGACCTGGGCTAGAAAGTAAGATGGCAGAGTTGGATACATGTGCACAACATTTAGTTACAGGACAATGTCCCATGTATACTCACATACTGTGTTCCCATTAGGACACCATAGTACATTGTACAGCATTAATGTGTGACATCTAGCAAGCCTGACTATTCACTAGGTCTGAGAGGTGAATTGTCATGTCACATATCAGACATAATCAGATTGCATCTGCAAAAACGTCTGTACCCAGATAGTAGGACAGCTCTCCACATGGAGTAAAGAAAACAAGTCACAAGTAGTATGTTCAACTAAGGTATGCTGTGCAGTATCTGTCAATGTTATTGCATGGAATCATGGTAAGCCACTGTCTGCATCTCACAAAAAGCAACTAACCGCACATTCTATCCTGAACTCTGTGTCTAGCTCCCTTCACCTTGCCATTGCCACTATGGATAGGATACCCTAGACTCTCAGTCCCCCACAGGATAAAGGCCGCTGTGAGGACAACACACTTGGATGTCTGGACACTGATGAACAACCTGGCCCATCTGGGGCACCTAGTCAGTCAACGACTCTCAGCCTCACCCTGCCGACATCAACTCCTCCCAGCACAGTTGCATCCATATCACAGGCAACCATTCACCCCCAAACCTGTATCCCAAGGACTGTTCAATCTATTTTGTGCCCCACAGTACAGGGACCTGAGTCTAACCTTGACGGTTCTGATAATGATGGACCTCCAACCACTGTGGGTGGGAACACTGTGCCAGTGGCACAGGCACGTGCAGGTAGGGTGCATTAGAGGGATACTGTGGGCCAGAGGATGGGGCCTCAAAGGGACACAACTGACCAGGAAACTATCTACCAAATCTTTGGAGCTGACCAAAGTTCCCAAGACAGGATGGGCCAAATCATCACCATGTTGGTGGAAAATCAAAGGCTGCAGAGGGAATACCACCAGGAAGTCATGCAGAAGTGGCAGGCTCAAAATGCCCTAGCGTTGCAGGTGTGCTGAGGGACATCAATACCACCCTGCTCAGTTTCTCTACACAATTTCAGGCCCCTTCCACTAGCAAAGTTACATCTGCCCCTTCTACATCTGCAGCAGCTAGTGGAATGGAGGCCCTGCCTGGGGAAGGACATGCCTCAGACACCCCTCCTTCTGTAGCTGAAGAAACCCCTGCAAACGGGGACATCCACCAAGACATCCAACTGGAGCAGATGCCAGGACCAAACCCACTGCCAGGAAGTGAACCTCTCCTGATTAGTCACCCTTATCTGCCACAGATACACCCTGTGGACAGTTCTGAAACCTAACTCCATTTCCCCTTGGTACAAGGACACTAGACTTGTGTAACCAACTGGTATAGCAGCTACCCTGATGACTACATCAACCATTACTCCACTTGCCACTTTTATTTTAATTCAGTTGTATCTGATAGTATATTAATATGTACAATAAATCACACTTAAACACAGCTACTATCTATCCATTTTCAATAGATGTACAATAGTCATGCTTACCAACTGTGGTCTGGTCATGCCCCACTGTTTCGAACAACCAGTGTAATGGTCATCAGATAGAGGATCCCTCAGCAGGAGACACATTACAAGCGATATCACAGAACAGATGCCAGAGAGATTGAAATCATGGTCAACACAATTGTTTAGTCAGTGCTCCAATCTGCAGCTAGAGCATGACAGAGTGCCATCAGGATGTAAGCCATGATGTCAAACAATGCACATACACAGGTCATAGAAATCAAGCTTATGGTAATCTATCTACAGAGCAGGGGCACACAGTTAGGTTCTCTACATCACCAGGTATAGCCTCTTCACATACCCATACCACATCTATAAAAGCACATTTCCCATGGGACACGCAAAGAACATGACAGAGGAACCCAGTACTAAAAATATACGCTAACATTGGACTCATACCTGTAGGACTGTCACTCACCTATGTCAGTATGCAATTACATGCACCTTGGGCAGCAAAGTTGGTACACAAACACAGCTAGGTTCCATGGCTATCACAAAGTACTCCATCCATTGTGAAGCGATAGGCCATGGTCCAACCTTCACACATGTCCCACAAACTTCACCTGACACATCATACACCATTTTACATCCTCCTCAGCCACACAGATAAAGGAGAGGACTAAGCATTTACCACCCACTTCTATGAAGGATAAACTATCAAGGTAACACCCCACTGAAACTAATTTAATTTTACAATTTATCTGTCAAGTACACCTCTCATGTCTGACAGCAATTACCATTGTCTACTGACACAGAATACCTGAAGCCTAGGTTGCAGAGCCAAACAGGATACAGCTTAATCACTGAGTGGAAGGAAAAGAGGGTAGAAGATTGCACAAAACATACCTCAAATCTAATGTCTTTACCAGAAATGTGTATTAGCATCTGCTGTAACAATGCATGGAAAAGCAGAACATTCTGTCCTTTACACATTACAATCTATCAGTCTGCATCCACAACTCACACATAGGAATTGGCGATCATTACACCCCCACTGATGAAGCAAGAAAGGAGGTGTAATGGCAGCCATCTACTTCAAGTTGTGTACATTCATCACAACAAAAGATCCACTTCACATACCTGTTTGTCAGTTGAAGTACTGATTTATGCGATCTGCCCTAGCGTCACCTGCTCCGTCTTCCTTGGGCTCCTCATCCCCTGCCACATCAGCATTTCCAGCCACTGGTCCAACTGCCACCCCCTCATCTGCTATCAATGGTATCTCACACCTCAGGGCTAGATTAAGGAGCATGCCGCAGGCAACAATTATCTGACATACCTTGTGGGTCGAGTAGAGGAGGGCTCCTCAAGATAGGTCCAGGCATCTAAATCTTGCCTTCAGGAGCTCAAATGTTTACTCTATTACACGCCTTGTCATCCCGTGGACCTCATTGTAACAGAGTTCCTCTGGTATGGTTGGGTACCTCATTGATGTCAACAGCCAAGGACGGTTTGAATGTCCTGAGTCACCTACAAACACAATGCTAGAACAACTCAAAATAGATGTGGGGCTTGCTATATTGTGATGACAGGAGACAGAACTCACAAACACACACTACAATGGAAACGTACCAACCAGCCAGACTCTCTGTGTGTGGATTCATGCCATTAGTTGTGGCACATTGCTGTTCCACATGATGTAGGAATCATGCACAGATCCTGGATACTTGCCTGTGACTTTTGAGATGTACTGGTCTGCCAGGCACATGACCTGAACGTTGATTGAGTGGTAGTTCTTCCTGTTCCTATACACCTATTCATTGGCACTGGGAGGGAGCAAGGCTACATGGGTGCCATCAAGGGCTCCTACCACATGAGGAATGTGTCCCACCTCATAAACATCTGCCTTCACATAGGCCAAATCTGCATGGTGGGGAAACCTGATGTAGCTGTCCAGGTGTCTCAACATGCACACAGTACGTCCCTCAAAATCAGGCTGAACATGGGCTGAGATATCCTTGCTGTTAAAGCCACTGTCTTCTGAAAGGAGCCTGTAACCAGGAAGTGTAGCACTGATGAGACTTGAAAGATGGGAGGTATGCCATAGGAATTGCGAATGGCAGGCATTAGATCTGGCTCCAGCTGAGTACAAAAATCACTGATGTTATGGCAATTAAAATGACATGCCTGAATAACATGCCTTTCCTCCATGGTGTCCAGATCTACTAGTAGACGATACACTGGTGGTTGTCTCACTCGCCTCAAGGCCAGATAACTATGTGAACACAAGTGAAAATACTATGAGTAATGCAGTATGCACACATCATGTACACTTGGTTTATTACCTCACACTTAACATCTGTAGAGGATGCCTAGCACATCTGACATATGCAGTACAGTCCAAAGATATGCATTGATTTCACCCTCCTTGGTGCACATTGGCAACTATGACAATGGGATTATACACATGATACTACTGTTAGAGTACATGTGTGTAAGACTTCGCTGTCCTGCACTAATCACACATCTGTTTTGGAATCGATCAATATTTTTCTATTGTCTAAGAACCTCTGAGTAGCTGTACATAGTTATCACTATATGTACTCATTTAATACAGCTTTTACCTCACATTTCCACAACATGTTACACAAATATTGTGGCACTAGATACAGATATACAGCACTTTAGGGGAGTCAGTGAATGATGCAAATTAGTAAACACTTCCATCTATGAAATGTGCCCAAAATAGTAGGTGCCTGGCCTACTGGACTGGACAGGTGGAAGTTACCTAAGTCAGCCAGTGGAAGTCATCATGGCCATATGAGGTCACAACCGCCGTGCAAACCGCCAATGGTAAACATTGCTGCCTTTGGCGGATTTGGGCCAGTGACGATGTCCATCAGCGGTGACAGTCATATATGTTGTGGCCATGACAGCCATCTTTTGCACTATTGATCACTTGACTCCTGACACTGTTGCCAGCAAGACCTCCACGACATTAGCTGCTGTGTTTTGCCTCTGGGAGCCATCATACAACGTCCTGTAGATGATAGGGCCCCTGCCTTCACCCCGGAAGAGCGTGAGACGCTAGAGGAGGGAGTTCTTCACCTGTATGGACAGCTGTATGGGGCACCAAAGGAGCAGGTAAGTCCAATGTCCTAGCTATGTTGATAGGTGTTCGGTGTGACGTTGCATTGTGCATGTGAACTTGTGAGGGTGTAGATGTGTGCAGATGCATGATGTGAAGGTGTGTGTGAAGAAACAATGGGTATGTGTGCCTACTTGCTGTGACCGATGTGTACTGAATATTCCTATAGGTATGGAGCATGTGTACATGACTTTCTCCTTTTGTCTGTGTCATACATGGAGGTCAACGCCCATCAGAAGAAGGGGATTTGGGGTGCCATCGCCAAGCAAGTGAGGACCCTGGGGATCCACAGCCGGCAGAGCACCCATTGCAGAAAGAGGTGGGAGGACCTGAGACGCTGGGCCTGGAAGACCGCAGAGGCCCAGCTGAGGATGACCTCTGAATGAGGGAGGGGTCCCTGACAGACCCTGACCCCCCAATGGCCTGTATTTTGGCGGTGGCCAATCATGAGGTGGATTGGCATTTGAGGGCAGCACAGCAGTCATAAGGCGGTAAGTGCTGACTGACTTTAAGTCCTTTCCTTTGGTAGTTAGGTGTTTTCTGCCACACGTTAGTAGCTGTGACACTGTAGTAGGTGCTACATGTATGTTGACTACTGGGAATACATAGAAGCCTGACTAAAAGATGGAGATCTGGCTTTAGGGTTGTGCCTGTGGATGTTTAGATCACCTGTGTCAAGGAATATCTATGACTGTATGTGCAGATACACATTTAACAGTGCCACATGTGTGACTACCCAGCCAAATCTATGTCTGTAAACTGCTGTATCATCCTACCCATCTAGTATTTCCAGATCCATTAATCTGAATATAACATCATGTGGCTCTGAAGTGTCAGACCACTCCCATCTGTAAAGATCAACTGTATATGCTAGATAGTGCCTGACATATTTGGCACAGGGCCTAGTTACCTTGTGTCATGGTACAGGTATTGACTCCATGTGAGGCTGGCATCTCATTCAGTCAATAGGTATGGCAGGTACTGGACTGTTCAAATGGTTTTGTCCCTTCCTATTCATACTATGGGGAATGTGAAGGTTGTAACGGAAGGACATCCAACTATGGTGGCCTGATTTTGTCTATTTGCCCTTACCGTGCATTTCCATACCACTGACATGTGGGCAAATCACTTTCATCCAAATGCCTTTGTTGTAGAGGAGGTAAGTGGCTAGGGTGTCTTACCCTTTGACAATGTGGAATGTCCATGCTATATGTGCCAATGCCCTACCAATAAGAGTGCAACATATGGTATTAGCTGCCAACATCATGTCACAATGATTACTTGAGTGCAGATCTTGTAGTGTGAAACAATCATTGGTACCCTTAGCCTAGCTGATGTGGGCAGTTTGGACAGGAATCAGTATTGGGTCACCTCATATTTCAAGATGTCATAGTAGAGCTGTAGTACTATTTCCCATCCGGGTGTTGGTGTTGTGGGATATGTTGTCAGTTCAATGGCAGTTGTGTAGATCCATATGTACATCATGTGTACATGTATTTTCAGTGGAATATGTGTGTTGTCTGGACTTATCTGCTGAAAATCTCATGTCAGGAATGGTGTGAGTGATGTTGGTGTACTCATGTTCTAATGTTGTGGCTCTGTATCTGTATGTCAGGTGAAATGTAATGTGCCCTATTAGGAATAAGTTGGCTGTCCTCTGTTTACTAGTTGTGCTCTCTGTGATTGTCTCATGTGTGCTAGGTAGGCCACTGTAGCTTTACATGCATTTATGGTGTGACATGGAATATCTGTATATAGTGACTGCAGCTATTCCTCCATGTTTTGGTAAATGTAGTGACACAGCTGTTCTCCAGACATGGAATGTAAAAAATGTTAAGGTAACTGTATGGGACATGTTGTGTCTTCATCAGAGATTGGTGCCATTGTGTCATATATGTACAGAGGGATCAGCTAGGCATGAGAATAGCAGGTGCTGTGTAATTTGTGAAGGGAGTTGTCTACTTGCATGGAACATGAATTATGGTCATTGACTAGTAAGGTGTACATTCGAAATAGGCATCATATGGTGTTATCAGTCAACAGCATTTCCTAATGGTGATAACATTATGGTAAATTATGACATGGTTTAGGACAATACATCAGCTTTAGCTAGGACATGATGAGCTTGCTGACTTAGATTCACAGGTGATTTGATGGGTTGCTCCCGTTGTGCTACCTTACATGGATTATGATGTCGGTGAGAGAGCTGACAAATTGGGGAGATAGAAGCAATATGTTTTGACATGATATAGGATCTGTGGGTTTCAATATGGGATTATCTTGCAAGGAGGTGTATACCTACAGTTGTGCAAGTTGTAATGTGTGTATGTGAAGAATGTGATGACGCTCTCTCTCTCTCTCTATCTCTTCCTTCCTCTCTCTGTTTGTGTGCATCAGCATCGGCAGGCGAAGGAGATGGGTCAAAGGCAAAGGGGGATGCTGCCCTCCACAGGACTCGGAGTGCTGATACCACTGACAGCGAGGGACCCAGTGGCCACGGGGAGACTGGATCCAGCACATTATCTTTGGAATCCTGGTGGCGGACCCACCTGGGACCACTGCAGGACCATCTTTGTCTGCCACCCCCCTTTCTCCCACTGCCCTTCCTGTAGCTCCTCACCCAGTTGCCCGTGCATACTCACCCATGAGGGAGGGCATCTCCTTTGCCGCAGGCACCTCTGACCTTGACCCTGTCAGCCCTGCTGCCCTCCATGAGGAGGCTATTGACCTTCTGAGGTCGATCTCTGTGGGTCAGTTGATCATCGTGAATGCCATCCAAGTAATGGCAACTCATATACAACAGAGTAATGCGTTCCTGGAGTGCATTCATGGTGCACTGACTGGCCGACAGAAATTCTTTCAGGCTCTGGCCTCCACACAGATGGCAGCCAGTCACCCTTTGTCTTCCGTCCCCTGCCACCTTCCTTTTCCCAAAGCCAAACGCCTCTTCCCTGACCTAGCCACAGCACACAAACAGACAGACATGCATCCACCTCAACATCCAAGGGTGGCACTGACAAACACAAGCACCACAAGACCCACCACAGGCAATCACACAAACAACATCCACCTGCAGACATATCAACAGTTACTACCTGCACTGACACCCCACCACATCCAGCATCACATACACACCTGACACACCTGCAGCCACCACACCAACATTCACCGATACAGCCACAACACCTATCCAACCCACAAGCAGCACAATGGCAGACCCTCAGACATGCACCGCAGTCACCACAACTGCAGGCACCACAACCACTGACATGCCTACATGCAGCACATTCACCATGCCTGCAGTCACCAACCCAACAGACAGTCACCAACCCAACAGACAGTCACCCATTCACCACGGCATCTCCCAGCACCTCCAATCCCCTCTTCCCAGGACACATAAACACCCACACTCACCCACCCAATAGACACCCAGCACCCAGAAGCATACCTCTCATACACATGCACCCAAGACATCCATCAAAATACCTCAGGCAACCGCTCCCTCTCCCTCCACAACCAAACCAGTTTGCCATTACCATCCCCATGTGTCAAAGAAAGCTTTCCTCTTGGAGTTTTCCCTACTCCTCTCCCACCCCGTGTGACCCCAACACTCTCTGTCACTCCCCATGTCAGGCTCTTCCACCTTCACCACACCTCTCCCTCCTAAAAGTAACCAAGCCCCTTCCCTGTCAAGAATTTGCCCCTCCAAAAAGTTACCCTCCTTCCCCTAAGTCTTGATCTAAGCCCTCCTCCAAAACCCAAGCTCAACGATCCCCCTCCCAACACTAAGCCCAAACTCCTGCTTTGCCCTGCCCCCTTTCCCTGAGGTGCCTGCCGCCCCTTGATGCCCTACCTGTGGAGGTTACATGGCAGTCAGGAGTCAAGTTAGGGGCACATGCAAGTACCAATTGTGCAAGTTGCACTTGTCTACTTTGGACAGGCCTATGACCTTCATCTTTGTATGTGTGTGTGTGTGTGTGTGTGTATATATATATATACATATATATTTATATGTATATATATATATATATATATATATTTTACATGTAAAATATATATATTTATGTGTGTATGTTTATATATATATATTTGTATTTTATATCACAGCCAACCTATTGTTTGTTCAAAGGTTACATCTTTCTCCTGCTTTTATTTTCTTGGGGCAGTTTTGGTCTCGGCTGATTTTGTATGTGTTGGACTTGGCATCCTTGGCGTGGTCTCCCCTAACTTTTTGCCCCTGTTTCCCTGGTTGTTGATGTGTGCTGGACTCTGTTTTTGCTGTTTTTGTTACTCTGGGCACTTTACCACTGCTATCCAGTGCTAATGTGCAAGTGCTCCTATACAAAATGTGTATATAATTGGTTTATCTATGATTGGCATATTTGATTTACTGGTAAGTCCCTAGTACAGTGTACTAGAGGTGCCCAGGGCCTGTAAATCAAATGCTACTAGTGAGCCTGCAGCACTGGTTGTGCCACCCACAATAGTAGCTCTGTAAACATGGCTCAGACCTGCCACTGCAGTGTCTGTGTGTGCAGTTTTAAATGGCCAGTTCAACTTGGCAAGTGTACCCACTTGCCAGGTCTAAACCTTCCCTTTTCTTACATGTAAGACACCCCTAAGGTAGGCCCTAAGTAGCCCCATGGGCCGGGTACAGTGTCTGTTTAAGGTAGGACATATACTACTGTGTTTTATATATCCTAACAGTGAAATACTGCCAAATTCGTTTTTCACTGTTGCAAGGCCTATCCCTCTCATAGGTTAACATGGGGGATGTCTTTAAATAAGATTAACGCGTAGATTCCCTTTTTAGAGCAGATAGACATGTGGATTTTGGGGTCTCTGAGCTCACAATTTAAAAATACATCTTTTGGTAAAGTTGATTTTAAGATTGTGTGTTTGAAAATGCCACTTTTAGAAAGTGAGCATTTTCTTGCTTAAACCATTCTGTGACTCTGCCTGTTTGTGGATTCCCTGTCTGGGTCAGTTTGACAGTTGGGCTGTTTGCACCTCTTTCTAGACAGTGACACAAAGGGAGCTGGGGTGCAGCCTGCATATGTTGATGAGCCATCTGTGCTAGGAGGGAGGGGAGCAGTGGTCACTCACACCTGAAAGTGTTGTGCCTGCCCTCACACAATGCAGTCTCCAACCCCCTTGTGTTTGTCTGGGGCCTGGCCTGGGGCAAGGCAGGAATTCACAAACAAGAGAGACTTTCCTTTGAATTAAGCCTACTTCAAAGGCCAAAATGGATATAAGAAGGGCACCCCAAACCACAGACTTTAGATCACTTCTGGACATCAAGAGGAACCTCTGCCTGGAGAAGAGCTGAAGAGCTGAGGAAAAGTGCTGCCCTGCCTGTGACTGTGCTTTGTGGAGCTATCTTGCAGTTGCTGCTTCTGCCTAGTGAAAGGGGACAAACACTGGGCTTTGTTGTGCATTCCTGCTTGTGAAGAAATCTCCAAGGGCTTGTCCTGAGCTTGCCTCCTGTTGTTGAAGTCTCAGGGCCATCAAAGACTTCCCCTGCCAGCACCTGGACTCTCTGCTGAGATTCCTGCCCTGCCAAGTGGTGCCCTATCCAGTTCCTGGGGCGTTGGCAGGTGAAGCTGGCAGACCAAGATTGAAAATCCACGCACAGACCACTGTGCGGGAACATTTCAGATGCAACTGCCGAGACGTGGCTGAAGAAACGAAACGCCACTGGCTCCGTGGCTGAAATCGATGCAGCGCGGCTGGAAGATCAATGCTTGCGGCTGGAGAAACGACGCACTGCATCACTAACGGAAGCAGGTATTGCCTCAACCCACACTCGGTTTTGCTATCACCATGAGGCAGGATTTTCAACGCAAACCTTGCTGAGTGCGGAAAAACAAAGCAACGCTTGCCCAGACCTGAGTGCTGCCCAGATCGACGCATCACTCTCCTGCAGAGAGGAAAACCGACGCATGCTGACCCAACCGGAGAAGGAGAAACAACGCACGATCTCGCTTGTGGGTGAGAACTCGATGCACCGCTTACCTTGTTCGACTCACACTCACCTGTGCATGTTATTTTGACACTACCCAGGTACATTTCTACACTAACAGTGTTTTACATGTTTACAAAAGGATTTAAGACTCTTTTGCTTTTAAAATTAATAACTTGACTTGTGTTGTTGGATGTTTGTTATTTTGGTCTTGTTTTGTTTAGGTAAATATCTCCTATTTTTCTAAACCTGTGTTGTGTCATTTTTTAGTGTTTTCATTAAGTTACTGTGTGTGTTGGTACAAATACTTCACAGCTAGATCTCTTAAGTTGAGCCTGCCTGCTCGTTCCAAGCTACCAAGGAGGTGAGCGGGGATTAGCTGAGGGTGATTTTCCTTTACCCTGACTAGAGTGAGGGTCATTGTTTGGACAGGGGGTAACCTGACTTCCAACCAAAGACCCACCCCCCTGTTGTGAGTACGTTTTGTATGAATGGTGGTTGTGCTACCAGTTGTGTCTGGGCAGCAGGTGTGGTTGTGTGCAGTGCATTTGTCTGCCAGTGATGGCCTTGTATTGTGTGATGGGCGTGTGTATGTTAGGGACATGCTGTTGTGTTGCTATTATGTGGTGCTTGTGTTGACATGCATTATTTATAGTGCTGTGTGCCTTTGTGGGGTTGTACTATGACCTCGAATGTGTGTTGAGAATGGTAGGTCAGATCCATTGTGATATGTGTTTTATGGGGTATGTCCTATGCTGCATTGTTTGGATGTGTGACTGTGTGTGTTCATTTTCTGGTGTTGGTATGTTATGTTGTGCGTACGATTTGTTAAGTGGGGGTGTGTATTGTGGGTGCTTGATGATGCTTTGATGGTGTTGCAGTTGTGATGTAGTTGTGCCTTTTGGTGGTTTTGTGTTTTTTGTGTTTGACTGTGCCGGTGATGTGTATCTGGGTGTTGGTGTGTATTTCATCCGTATGTGTGTGTGTGTTGGCTGCAGTGTAAATACTCTGTATCTGCGTGTGGGTATGTGGCTGTGTGTGAGTGTGCATGTTGATGTGTATGTCACCCTTGCCACCCGTTAATGATTGGTATGTTGTGTGTGCATAGGTACTTTGACATTTTGCAACAGTGTCAGGTAAGTGTGTGTGCTCCTTGTTGCTGTCATCATTGTCATAGCTAGTTCCGAAGTTGTTGGGTGAGCAGGAGCAGCGGGAAAACGTGTAGTTGTGGTTCCATGGTGGCTCCAGACACATATGGCTTCCTGAAGTTGAGTGTCTCCTTTTATACTGTTGGTTTCTGCCAGGGTTTCCAGGGTGGTGCAACCACGGTGGAAACCTTGCCGGTGTGCAGCCTTGTAATATGGCCAGCCTGCCGGTAGCTACCATTGACTGTGGCCGCTTGACCACACTGGTGGTGCCAGCGGAAGTTTGGCTGTATTCTGTTGTGAATACCGCCATGGTCATAATTTGGCAGACTTCTCTGCCAGCCTGTTGGCGGTACGATCGCCAACATGGTGGTCCTTAGACCGCCAAACTAGTGATAATCCCCTAAGTCTTTCTTCTATGTTATTAATGATATTAGAAACAAGTGACTATAAGAGTTGCTGACAATATGGTGCATATGAGATTGACTAATGTAGATTTCCTGCCAAAATGCGTTTACCTCACTGCAATAACCATTCTTCAAAGTGCACCAAGCGCCTGCCATCCTTTTTTGAGTTTGGAGGAAGAGTTTTTGTTGGAAAATGGTTTATTGGTAAGGGCCAGGAAGTACCTACACTTAGCAATAGGACTCTAACCTCCACTTAGGTCCAGTTAGGTCTCAGTAAATTAAACCTAGCTCAACCTTTGGTAGCTTGGCAACGAGCGAAAAGGCTTAATTTAGGAGACAAAGCATAAAGCATTCAAATATCTCAAAACAGTAATTAAATAAAACATAGGAGGAAACAATTTAAAAATCCAAAATTAATTTATAAACGTAGGAAATATTTTTAGCTTTATAATGACACAAAAACAAATAAAATCGGATAAGGGGAACCGGAGATATGAATTTTAAAAGAATTATTGTTTTCTGGAGCATAGAAACACAAAGCGCCAATCTGGTCATCTGGTCACACCTCGACTGGGGCAAAGTCAAAGTTTAAGGCCGACCGCGATGGAGCCCGGCTCGGCTACAGCCCGCAGGAGGCCTCGGTCAAAAGTTTACCTTAGGACTTAGTCGTTTTCTGAAGATTTCCTTCAGCGGGACAAACCTGCCAGTCCAATCCGACCTCCTTGAACTCTTCCTCGGATACGCATCGCGGAAGCCCTCGTGGAGATTTTTACCTTCGGACTTAGTCGTTTTTGCGAGGTGAAAATCCTTCGACCGGAGCAAACCTGGATCTTGATCTGACGTCCTTGGAGCCCTCCACGGATAGGCTGGCTGGGAGGTCCCGGTCAACTTCTTATGTTCGGACTTAGGCGGTGGCGGAGTGCCACGGAAGCACCGCCAACAGGCTGGCGGTGCTTCTGGGGCAATTCTGACTGCGGCAGTAAGGCCGCGGTCAGAAAAGGGAAACCGGCGGTTTCCCGCTGCCCCAGGGAATCCTCCACGGCGGCGTTGCAAGTAGCGCCGCCATGGGGATTCCGACCCCCTTCCCGCCATCCTGTTTCTGGCGGTTTTCACCACCAGAAACAGGATGGCGGGAACGGGTGTCGTGGGGCCCCTGGGGGCCCCTGCAGTGCCCATGCCACTGGCATGGGCAAAGCAGGGGCCCCCTAACAGGGCCCCATTGAGATTTTCAGTGTCTGCTTGGCAGACACTGAAAATCGCGACGGGTGCAATTGCACCCGTCGCACACCAGCAACTCCGCCGGCTCCATTCGGAGCCGGCTTCCTCGTCGCTGGTGCTTTCCCGCTGGGCGGGCGGGCGGGCGGCCTTTTGGCGGTCGCCCGCCAGCCCAGCGGGAAAGTCAGAATGACCGCCGCGCTCTTTTGAACGCAGTACGGTCTTCTGGCGGTTCCTGCTAGGCCGGCGGCTTCCGCCGCCGGCGGGGGTCAGAATGACCCCCTTAGTCTCTTTTTGGGAGATTTTCTTCACCGGGACGAACCTACGAGTCAGGCTGGGTCGCGGTTGAGCAAGCCGGCTAGAGTTGCCGTGGCGGGTCGCTCCCTCTATGGAGCTTTTTTCCGAAAGTTCTCCAAAGTTCTCCAAACTTCAGTATCTTCTCCCAGATGTTCTTTTAAGGTTCCTTTGGGGTCCACAGCTCACCCCAAGCTTCCAGAAGCTCTGAGATGCTCCTTGGGGGTGTGGACTACAACTTCCAGAATGCACCTGCCACAAACTCCTTTTTGACCATGGGCAGTGGTCAGCTGGTTGGTTTCTTCAGGAGTTGGTGCAGGGGACTCTGATTAGCAATTTTTCACCTGTAGCAAACAGGGAGTTCCTCATTGAACCAGTTGAAGCCAGGCAAAGTCCTTCTTGTCGTGAAGCCCAAGTGTGCAGCTGGTGCAATCCTTTAGAGTGCAGAGTCCAGGTGCAGGCCAGGGGCAGGCCAGAGGTCCAGCAGGGCAGTCCTTCTTCTCCTGTAGTTCTTCCTTGTTGGAATCTGATGGGGATCTGAGGTGTGGGTGCAAGTCTGCCAGTTTTATCCTTGCTCCTGGGTCAAAAAATGGGGGTCCTGGTTCTCCAATCAGGGGCAGGGTCCTTCCCCCTGTGATGACCACTTCCTGGGAAGTGTGGCAAAAATCAATCCCAGGGAGCAACATTCCTCAAAAATCCATCATGGCTGAAAGTGATTTTTGGAGGTTACATCTGGCTGAGCCCACCCACTGGTGCAGCTAAAAATCATAAACACACCCCTCTCCTGCCCTCTCCTAATCTAATCAAGGGGGCACCTAATTGTCTGTGTTTGCAGGATGTGAGGGTGTTGCTGGGTTGCTCCAAATGTTCTTCTCTGCCTTTGATGACCCGTTTGGCAGCCCTCCCCCTTACCGCTTCACCATCTGCTGAGGAGAGATCTCCTCCCCCAGGCATATCTCTTTGTACTGAGCCAGGCCACTTCACACCTCATCAAGTCAGCCTGGCCAGGCTGCCAGAGGCTGGCCAATCAGAGCACAGCAGCAAAAACACTGCAGGGCTGAAGTTGGCAACTTTTCAGGTAAAGTTTAAAACTCTTTACATGAACAAGTTATAATAAATCCAACAACTGGAAGTTGTGGGATTTATTATAACAATTAATTTGATACCAAACTTATACTATGTGTTACTAAAGGGGACTTTTAAAATTAAAATAAAGTCTCCCCATTCTAGCCTATGGAGGTCATTCACTACAATGAGGGAAAAATAAATTTGGCTGTATTACCTCACCAGGGTTTATAAAACTATTTTTATAAGGTCCCTGCTTATAGCTACATGACACCCAGCCCTAGGGGCACATAGGGCACACCTTAGGGGTGACACATGTAAAAATAAGGTAGTTTAATACTTTGGAACTACTTTGAATTCCAAAGTCGAATTTGCATGTAACTTTAATTTAAAAGCAGCCAGCAAGGCAGGACTGCCTTTAAAATGACACTGGGCACCTCAGCAGTGCACGACCTATGCTAGGGTCCCTAAACCTACATGCCCTACCATATACTAGGGACTTATAGGTAGGTTGACTTAGCCAATTATAATTAGCCTAATTTGCATACTGATTTTACACAGAGCACAGACCCTGGGACTTGTTAGCAGTACCCAGGGCACCATCAGAGTCAGGAAAACACCAGAAAAAAGTAGAAAATGAAAATGAGGGCAAAAAGTTAGGGAGCCTCTGCAATCAGCCCTGTTCTCTCACAGTTTTATTTTAATGCTGCGTACGACGAGGTGCAAGAAAAATGCACCACTGGCTTTCAAGTGTAGGCTGGCGGTCACCATTAGTTTTTGGCATTTGGAGATATATTTGTATATATATATATATATATATATATATATATATATATATACACACACACTATATATATATATACACACACACACACACACACATACATACAGATACGTGTGTGTGTACATATATATATATATATATATATATATATATATATATATAAATATATATAAAGAAATATGTTATGATTGCTCTTATATAATATATTAACTTATAATTTAGAATATTACTTTTAAACGGTAAGGTTATATGGAATTAAAACTATATTGAAACAGTATTTTAATATAACACTTACTTAAAAATATAACAATTTTAAAATTAGTCGATTTTTAAAACAAGCATATATATATATATATATACTGTATATATATATATATCTTTGTTTGCGAAGTGACAACAGACAGTCGCCTTCACATGGAGGTTTATTCTCCTTGGTATGACGATAAGCTTTAAATCAACCTTTGCTCTCTGAGTCAGGAAAACATGGGAACATGGACTGATCTCCTTTTCCGCCTTGAGCCTTAAGCATCAGCCTCTTTGAAGGAAAGGCTCTGGTTACTTAAGTAGAGGTGGTCCTCCTGACAGGGTTTCACTGCAAACAAGGACTCTGGATTTTTTTTAATTGAGGTTCGAAGTTAATCTGGTATATTGAAGACTTCTACAAAACATTGTGCCAGTATTGTGTATATCTGTTATGCATGGCTTTTCCAGAAAGCCTTTATTGAGAACATAAGGCTACAAACTTGGTAAAGAAGGATTTGGGTTAAGAGGGGAAGGCACTAAGCAGAGGATAGTGTTGAAAGGGGACAGGTGTCTGTGTCGAGAAGGTGTTACTATTTGGTGCAAAGTCCTGTCTCTGCTTTTGTACCTATAGATTCTCCCTTGACATGCTATCTTGGGTTACTTTAGGGGCATTTTAAGACCTAAAATGTCTCTGTTTTCCTAGGTAGACTGCTTGTAGAACAAAGAAACCTGAAAATGTGTTCGCCAAGCTCTTCAAAAAAGCATTGCAATACATTATGATACAATGTAAGAGAACTCTGAGGCCCAGTTCTGATTTTAAACTGTTTAAATGCCTAATTTCATCCATTTGTTTTGAGTTGGTGTATAAATAAGCACTTTGCCCTCCTGGTTCATACATATTCAGAAGGGGTCCAGTTAAAAAAACGTGCGAAAACAGTATAAAAACGTGCTGATCCATGAGAATACTAGAAATATGCAGGTTTCACGATGAGCATACTCGAAATAGGCAACTTCACTTTTGTGAAAAGACCGAAGATCTGCAGTGGTCTGAAAGAAGCAATTGTTTTGCGTGATTGCAGATTTAAACATTGGAATATTCGTGCAACAAAGCTGAAATAATAAAATTGATTAATTACAGAGTGACTAAAAACTTTATTAAATTGTATAAAACAGATTAACATATGGAAAATGCTGACTGCTTTTAAACTGTTTTCCTTGATGTTTTGGCTTCAGGATAATGCACGCATCCGTGGACCGGGCACTTGTGTGTACCCTAAGTGCGCAAAATGTCGCTTTCCTTGTGATGATTGAATATTGAGGTCGGTGAAAAGAATAAAAGAATGCATTGACTCGGTGCTGCTTGTCATACACGCGTAAGCATGTCCTTAAAATGGAACTGTCGTGGTTGACTTCGCCTCATTTGGCTGTACAATAGAGGTTGTGCATTTTCATCAGACATGAAAGGGCGCCCAGACAGGTGTTTCAACAGAGTGCAAGTGGCATAGAGGAATTGATTTTGAATCACACAAGGTGTCCTGAAAAGCGTGCTGCTGTCTGTGTCACTGGGTATTGTGCTGTTGAGAGGTAATAACCACATTTGTAAAGCTACTTGTTTTTTTTACAGACACTCTGGCCCCTCCAATAAAGCCTGGGTCAGGGTCTGCGAGATGGACTATCTTCTAGTCATTGTGTTTGTGGTTTTTAAATTACATCCAATACTAGGTTTGTCATTTTACTGCAGTGCACTGAGTTTCTTAAAGAGTGATAAGGGAAGATCCACAAATGTTTTACATTCTAATGTGCCTGGAGAAAAAAGAGGATTCATGTTAAAAGGATCAGACTTTGAAATACAAAAATACATTTTGGTCCTAAAGTTGCTGGTCAAAATGAGAAAGGTGACAGCATGAAATACATAACATTTTCTATAACAGAAAAGGCAATTTAAAAAAGATCTCGCCTCACACTTCAGATGAATAAATACGATGTTGACGCACGCACTCTTTTTAGTGGCTTCTGAATTATTTATTTGCTAGTAAACTGTATAAAACAAGCCTTATAAACTGCACAGCCTATTTCCCAACTCTGCTGCATTCCATCACATCTTAAATCACATTTTAGGGTTAGAAATACGACACTGCAAGGTTACGTTTAGAGTACGGTGTAATGGTAGCGGTGAAAGGGAGGTGCGGACAAAATGCTGGTTAGTGGGTAATAAAAGTGGACAATACAGTAATCCAGGGAAAGTTGAAGGAGCAATAATTCCTATAGCTTGAGGTTCTGCCCTTGTTTAGTGAGACATCTGGCTGATTGGACTAATTGGACAAAGTCAATTACCTCGTCCAAATTCCAGGAACTCTATGCTTCTTTGTGAAACTTGTCCTATAACTTCAAAAGATTAAACATGGAGCTCGCACTCTTTGTGTGAAAGCTGGTTATTGGGGTAAAGCATTTTAATCACCTGCAACAGACCCTCAACATTTAGGCAGGATAGTGTTTTCTCTAAGGAAAAATGATAAAATGAATTGGACCTGGCCCTCTCCTCAGTCACCTCAAACTTTTTGCCATTTCCCCTCCACTTTTTCTTTAATTATTTTTGTTGGCCCAAGGACTCGGTGCACTTTACCACTGCTAGCCCATGCTAAAGTGCTTGTGCTCTCTCCCTTAAACATGGATTGATTATTTTACACCTAATTGGCATATTTAGTTTACTTATAAGTCCCTTGTAAAGTGGTATAACATATAGCCATACCTGTAAATTAAATGTTACCAGTGGCCCTACAGCACTTATTGTGCTACCTATTGTGCTACCCATTTAGATAGCACCTTAAAGCATCTCCCAGGCCTGCCATTGCAGTCTGAATGCCATGTTGACTTGCCATTAAAACCCTTTACCAACTCTTAAACTACCTTTTAATTACACATCACTCTGACGTAGGCCCCAGGTAGCACATAGGGCAGGGTGCTGTGTAATTAAAAGGATGGACATGTACTTTTAAGTTTGACATATCCTGGAAGTGAAAAAGTCCTACATTTGTTTTTCAGTACTGTGAGGCCTACTCCTACCATAGGATAACATTGGAGATTCTGTATTACATTTAATAAGCTATAATGTCCAATTGGGATCAAGTAGGCATGTCATGTTTGATGTCTTTGGAATCATGGTGAAAAGTCCTATTTAATGTTAACGTCGGGTTTTTGATCACAATTTTAAAAATGCCTCTGTTAGAAAGTTTACATTTTTCAGCCCTTATCCCTTTTGTGCCTAAAGCCTGGCGTGGGTCACATGACTGGTTGTAACTGACAGACTTTGTGAATTCCTCTCACACAGTCACACAATAGAGAGATTAGGTGTGCCTGAATGGGCCATCTGTTTGGGAGGCAGTACTGCTCACAGCCCTACTTGCAACTGAATAGCCTGTGCTCTATGTTGCAATTGAGTCCTTCCCATTAAGTACGCCCATATTTTTTGCTTTTTTGATCACCTAGCTTTGGACTTTTTACTGTGGGTGAGTCTCACTACCGGTTTCTCACCTACAGTAATTACATGGATCAGAGCCCAGGTCATTTGCCACCCTGCTATGCCTAGATAATTGCATTGTCCCCGGCTGCAGGAACAAAGGCTGCCCAACTCAAAAGGAGCAATTAACAGCATTTCTTCCAGCTCCTGAGGAGGAAAGGAGTGGGACAAAATGATTTGCATCTTACTCTCAGCTGTCACACTGTACCAAGGATTGACCTACCCAAGCCCACTGAACAAAGGAGAGTGCCAAAACCACTAGGGTTAACCCAGAGGGGGGCTGTCTTTGAAATTCTAGTGTGCTAGTCCTTGGCAATGATGTTAGTGAGAGGCAGAGCTGAGACCTCAGGAACTGATGTGACCAATGACACCTGGATGACTCCATTTTGGTCTGTCCCAGCATTCTGTGCAGGAGGGTTGGGACAGTGGTGGATTTGACGTGGCACCCTAGAAATGGCCAGGAATGCCCGACTTTTGGAATCTGCCTATTCCCTTTAAATACTCTTGCAGAAGGGGGAGACTCTCTCTTGCCTGTGAATTTCACTGCTGGACCCTGGGACTTCCTGATGCCCTACAAGGACTAAGCACTCTGCCAGTTGACCCCAAGACCAGTGGGTCTTCCCAAGAGCCAGTAGTGCTGGTCCCCTTGAATTGCCAAGGATCAGTTGGGGGAAAGCCCTGGATAATTGCACCCAGATACCAAGGCCAAGAGGAGCTCGAGAAACCAGCTCCTTGAGGATTGCACTACTTAGGAGGTAAGGAGGGTTGCTTCCCAGGATGGCTAGAGCTTGCCACCAGGAGTAAAATGAGCCCACAATCATCAAAATTGGCCCAAAAGGACCTGCATTATGGCATTTTAAAGATAGGCTACCTTTGACCTTTCTCCGGCGATGAAGCGCTTGGGGCTCTTCTACCATTTCCTCAATTCCCCCCCAGGGTGGAGTAAGTGCAAAGATACCCTATATTTATGCCCCAGGGAAGGGGTGTGTATATTGCCCCCTCCCTTTATTCTTTTAAATGCTTGGGGTCCCCATCCTCTGGATGTGCTATCTTTAGGGGGGCCAGGCCCCCATTCTAGACCCCTGCAAGCTGAAATAATGGGGGGAGCACCAACCCAATTCTCCTCAGCCGTGTACAGCCTGCCCCGCTCCCTGTGTCCATATCTGGGGAGAGCGGGAGGGGGCAGGTAGACAGACCTTGACTGCTCCCACAGTAGCACAGGAGAGGGTCTCCCGGGAGGGGAGCAGCTGGGGGAGCCAGGGGTGGGCTACCTAGGACATCCCTAAATGTGAACGAATCTTGGGGTACACCCCTGAACACAAAAAAACAAAGGAAACTACAAGTGTGTCCCTCTCAGCACAGTGGGAGAGCTGATACAGAATATATATTGCTCCCGGAGGAGCACTCCAGGACGCCTCTAAGGGCCTGCTGACTCTGTGACATAATTTTATTAATTTCTTCCCTTGTTGTGGCCCCAAGACAATGGGGTCACCACCAACAGCATCACAAAGGCACAGTCTTTCCCCATAGTGGATTTTCAGGAGTCCCCACCCTAAGGGCCAGATGTAGGAAGCATTTTGCATGGTGCAAACTGCGAAAATCGCAGTTTGCGCCATGCAAAATGCGCATCGCGATGCTCATTCACATTTTGCGAGTCGGTACCGACTTGCAAAATGTGAATGCGACTCGCAAATAGGAAGGGGTGTCCCCTTCCTATTTGCGACTCGCACTATGATGCGCAATTTGCAGTTACCACCAGTGTCACACTGGTGGTAACCCATTCGCAAAAGGGAAGGGGTCCCCAAAGGACCCCTTCTCCTTTGTGAATGTTGCCAAAAATGCTTTTTCAGAGCAGGCAGTGGTCCAATGGACCGCTGCCTACTCTGAAAAAACGAAACCAAATGGTTTTGTTATTTTTTTTTGTATTGCAACTCGTTTTCCTTTAAGGAAAACGGTCTGCAAAACAAAAAAAAAACTGCTTTATTTAAAAAGCAGTCACAGACATGGAGGTCTGCTGTCTCCAGCAGGCCACCATCCCTGTGAGTACAGGGACTCCCTATGGGGTCGCAAAATGCGACCCACCTCATTAATATTAATGAGTTGGGTCTTTGCGACCCCATAGCGATTCACAGACGGTGTCTGAGACACCGTTCTGCATCCAAATTTGCGATTCGGAAATTGAGAGTCGCACCAACTCGTAATTTCCGAATCGCAAATTCGGAGATTGCTACATCTGGCCCCAAGTTGGGGTAACTCCAAAACATTTACCACCTCAGGATTTCCCTCATATTTTTAAGCACTCCCAAGGCTGTAGCTTCTGCTCTACTGCTGGGAGTACTGCGCCCTGTAGGAGTTATTTGTGTTTGTATTCATTATGGCCTGGAAGGCCTAAAGATAGTTAAAGGAAGTACATGTATTGAAGCGCCCTCTAGGGGCCAAGTGTATGTTTGCAATGTCATTACAATGTGACGTCCTCTAGGGGCTGCTTTTATAAGTGCAGTTTGATGGTGAAAAATGTTTAAAAAGTACACAGACACAGGTATTACTCATTCTAAATGCATTATTAGCTCACCATAATAATGTCAATGATTTCTGCTCACAGTATATACAGTCTTAGCAGTATTAATAAGAGCATTCTTGCTGGAGTATTTTTTTACTAATGGAATTTAAGTACAAATTGATGATTTTCACATGTGGTTTGTTGCTTTTGAACCTTGACAAAACTAGTCAACTCACTTGATATATATGTGTGACCCCTTTATGGGGTCAAAGGTGATTATGCATTGTCATATATGGTATTTTCCATCTGTCAAAGTATATGTTTGGAAATTATTGCGTAGTATTTAGTAGTGCATGTGTAGTAAATGTACTTCTCTTTTTCATAAAGAAAAAGTATGGACCATACAATAACTTATAGAGTGCTGTTATTGCATGCCAGGGAATGGTGATTACTGGGCCACACCACATTGCCTGAGTAGGCCTTGGACTGCTCTGTCTCCACCCTGAGAGAGTCAAGCGCTACAATGGGGTGCTTGGTTCCCAGTAAGGGGTTTGTGGAATTATTACTTGTGCACAACTAATAAGCCAATTTCCAACATTGGTGGCAGCAGTGGTTTTTACATGTCCGGGTATTGAAAAGCTCTTAAATTTGGTGATCACTTCTGTGAAGCCTAAGCCATTCTATATGCTAACATTGGAAATTCCTTATTATATTTAATTCGCTGTAATTTCCAACAGGTATCAAGTAGCTATGTCATGTTTGGTGGTTTTGGAATTGTGGTGAAAAGCCCTATTTAACCCTTTAATTGTTAGACCTTTTCCTCCCCCGTGCTAATCCTTTTTTGACTCTTTAGGGTAGCTCGATCTTAGGCCTCCACAAGATTTTATCCACATAAGCTATCCATGTCACATTTGTGCCTTTTTTTCTAACATCCTGTGTATTCTCAAGATATCCAGGTTTTGTGGAGTCCCCTGGAGGAGACTGTGAAAATAGGCAAAACATATCAATAGTTTTTTTGAGAAAAATAGGAAAAAGGGTCTGTATGTTTTCCCAAAAATAGCATCCATAAAAGGTTTACTGTAGAAAGCTCACCATCTACCCAGCTTTCAGGAACATGCAGAGCTGAATCAAAAATAGTTTTGCACTACAGTGTTGGCATTTTTCTAAGAGTTAGCCTATTTTCCCTACTTTTTATGCTCTTAACCTACTTCCAGTTTGTTGTGGAAACCAGTGTGAAATCCATGGGCGAGCCGGAAAAGCTATAGATTTCTAGAATGTAGACAAAATTCCAAATTCAGCAAGGGGTCATATGTGTAGACTCCTTAATGTTTTTCTTAGGAAAATAAATGTTGAAATAAAGAAATATTGAAAATGAATAGGAAAAAAGGGCCTTTACCACAGCATTTTCATCTGTAACTTTGTGTCACAATAGTTGATTTATAAAAGCAATATTCGGTTACATCTGCTACACCATTCTGGTTGCACAGATATATAGGGTTTGTAGCTTCTCCAAACATCCCAAGGTACCCAGAGCCAACAACTGCGTTGCACTGGACAATGTTTTTTCATTGAGTACCGAGCATAGACCAAGTCCTATAGCGAAATAAGCAGAGTGAAAAATGGGAAAAAGGAAAATTATGTATTTATGAAATGGGCACAAGATATTAAGCTTAGGGGCAGTGTTTATTTCTACATCTCTAAGTTTGTGGGTAACTATACTTAAGATTTGGAGGGTATTTTTCAAAATGTAATCTTTCTATACACTGGCTTACATTCAATGGTACAAATCCAGCAACAGTCAATTGGTAATAACAAATGTTCTATCATTCTGTGCTTCCTCAATTCTTCCAATAAAAATGGTACCTCAGTTGTGTGGGTAGGCCTAGTGCCTGCCACAGGAAACAGCTCAAAACACAACATGGATGCATCACCTTTTTCCAACAAAAACTGACCCTTTTTTCCAATGTGGGTAGCTCTAGCTTTTGGACCATAGTTTAGTAAGCACCTATGGAAACCTAGACAACCTGTACATTTTTCAAAACTAGACACCAAGGGGAATCCAGGGTGGGCTGACGTGCATGGCTGTCACCACACTTTGTTACCCAGAATCTTTGCTAAACTCAAACTTTGACTAAAAAACACATTTTCCCCACATTTCTGTGATGGAAAGTTCTGGAGTCTATGGGGAGCCACAAGCTTCCTTCCACTCAGCAATACCCAAGTCTCCAAATTAAAATGGCACTTCACTTGTGTGGGTAGACCTAGTGCCTATGGGAGGAAACTGCCCAAAATGCAACATAGACACATTGCATTTTTCCACCGAAAACCAACTCTCTTTCTCCGATATGGATAGCTCTAAGCTTTGGACCCTAGCACAGCCGGCACCTAGAGAAACCTAGCCAACCTGTACATTTTTCAAAACTAAATAAGTAGGGGTATCCAGGGTGGACTGACTTGCATGGGTTTTGCCACGTTTAGTTACCTGGAATCCCTTGCATACCTCAGATTTTGACTTAAAAAAACACATGGTCCTCACATTTCTGTGATGGAAAGTTCTTAAATCTGTGGGGAGCCACAAGCTTACTTCCACCCGGCATTTCCCCAAGTCTCCTGATAAAAATGGTACCTCATTTGTATGAATAGACTTAGGCCCATATTTATACTTTTTGACGCACAACTGCGCCAACGCAGTTGTGCGTCAAAAATTTTAACACCGGCTCACGCCATTCCAAAGCGCCATGCGGGCGCCTTATTTATTGGATGACGTTAGCCGGCGCTGCGGACTGGTGTGCGTAAAAAAAAATGACTCACACCAGGCAGTGCCGGCGTAGGGGAAAATGGAGCTTGGGCGTCAAAAAATGGGGCAAGTCAGGTCTGAGGCAAAATTTTGGCCTCAACCCGATTTGCGCCATTTTGTTTGACGCCCAACCCCCATTGAAATGACTCCTGTCTTAGCAAAGACAGGAGTCATGCCCCCTTGCCCAATGGCCATGCCCAGGGGACGTATGTCCCCTGGGGATGGTCATTGGGCATAGTGGCATGTAGGGGGGCACAAATCAGGCCCCCCATGCCACAAAAACTATACGAAAACAAATACTTACCTGAACTTACCTTAACTTCCCTGGGATGGGTCCCTCCATCCTTGGGTGTCCTCCTGGGGTGGGCAAGGGTGGCAGGGGGTGTCCCTGGGGGCATGGGAGGGCACCTCTGGGCTCCTTCTGAGCCCACAGGTCCCTTAACGCCTGCCATCAGGCTGGGCGCCGTTTTTTAAGGCCTGCCCACTCCTGTGCGTCAAAATGACGTCACAGTATAAATATGGGGCACAGGCCTTAAAGTCATTTTTTGGAAGGGAACGCCTACCTTGCAAAGAAGTAACGCAAGGCTGGTTCCCCCTTCTACAAAATGACACACATGGTGGTACTTTGACGCCCGCGGGGTCGGACGTCAAAGTATAAATATGGGGCAGTGTTTGCGCGAATGTGCGTCAAAATTTTTGACCCACATTCGGCGCAAACAGAGTATTAATATGCCCCTTAGTGTCTGCAATAGAAAATGGCCCAAAAATGCAACACAAACGCATCACATTTTCCTCCTGAAAACAAACTCTCTTTTTCCGATGTGGGTAGCTTTAGATTTTGGACGGTAGCTCAACCTGCACCTGGGGAAGCCTAGCCAACTTGTTCATTTTTGAAAAACAGACACTTAAAGGAATCCAGGACGCTGTGACCTGTGTAGATCCCATTAGGTTTTCTTACCCACAGTGCGTGCATGCCTCAAACTTTGCCAGAAATCTTGCATTTTCCATACATTTCTGTGATGGAAACTTCCGGAATCCACAGGAATCCACAAAATTCCTACCACCCAGCATAGCCCCACCTGTGCCGATAAAATTGCTGCCCACCTGTGTGACTGGGCCTACTGCCTGTGACAGGAATGGATCAAACCAATGACAATGGGAGCCCTTAAAGATAGCTAAGGCCACAGCACTCACATCATAAATAAATTATAAATATGAAAGTAAACTATGATGCTGACAGTCCAAGGTGTATAATACAGTAGTCTTCTTGGTATTCCAGAAAGTAATTTAATTGGATCAGCAAATACTTGAGATATAAATGTGTTCATGTACATCTAACACATGTTTCGTCACACAGTGACTTTTTCAAGGCTGAATAGATGAAGTAATGGTTGCTACCTCTCTCAGTCTTCCACCCTGCTGGACTGCTCCTCTGAAGGTATATTTATAAGGACATTGCGCAACCCATGTGGGATTACTTTTGACGCTCCAGCAGCGCAATCATAGTGCCACATCTACAATGTGGTGCATTAGGGCCAATACATCAGTTTTCCGATGGATGCGTCGGGAAATACCTGCACTAAAACCACCTGTGCCATGCATATTTTATTATATGCGCGCTAGGCGTTACAATGTAGAATCCATCAGCAGGCAGGCAGTGTGCGACACATCTTTCTGATGCATCGTGCTAAGCCTACAATGTGTCATAATCCCTACGCCACTGTGACCCCAGTATAGGAAAGTGACCAGATTAAGTGGGTCATTCTGACCTCGGCGGTAAAAGGCCCTTACCGCCGGTCAGAAGTCCGTCATTCTACCGCCGCGGCCGCGGTAGACCGCCACGGTCATTCTGACCACCAACTGTGAAATCGCCAAAAATCCGACATCCAAGGAAGGCCGCCACATCAGCGGGCCGCGGAAAACTGGAGATGACCAAACCTCCACCGTCACGCCAACACAAACACGCCCATGCCATTCTGACCCACGAATCCACGCGGCGGTCTTTCAACCGCGGTATTCCATTGGCGGTACACACCGCCGCGGTCAAAATACACACACAGCACCAAAACACTGCCACATTGGACATTTTGAAATACGCACACCTGAGACACATACAAACAACGCTCCCACACATCCAATCAACTATAAAACACACACCCACATCACCCACAAACCCCCACTAGTTGGAAATCGGAGCGAAGGCGAGAGCGAGAGAGATAGAGATAGCGAGCACAGCATTAGAAAACCCCAACACACACAAAGAACACAACTTCATCACCCACACCACATCTACGCACACATCACCACATATCACCACGCACATCACCACAAACACCACCCCACACCTCATCCACACCACCCCATGGCACCCCAAAGACACCCACGGTTTTCGGACCAAGAACTCCGGGTCATGGTGGAGGAAATTATGAGGGTTGAGCCCCAGCTCTTCGGCACACAGGTGCAGCACACCACCATAGCAAGGAAGGCTGAGCTATGGCAAAGGATCGTAGACAGGGTCAACGCTGTGGGACAGCATCCCAGAAATCGGGAAGATATCAGAAAGCGATGGAACGACCTACGGGGGAAGGTGCGCTCGATGATCTCCAGGCACAACATCGCTGTGCAGAAGACTGGCGGCGGACCCCCACCCACCCCACCCCAATTCACAGCATGGGAGCAAGAGGTGGTAAACATCCTTCATCCTGATGGCCTCGCTGGAGTACACGGAGGAATGGACTCTGGTAAGTCGAATCTCAACTACTTCACCCCCCCCAACCACCAGCATGCCAACCCCCCCCCCAATATCACCCCCCAGCACATAACCTCCCTGCCAATGTCTCACCAGCACAACCCACCCTAAACAACACCAACCCCTGAATGCCAACACAAACCATAGACAGCCACCACCAAAGCATGACCATCGCACATACCCATACACCCCCCCCAAACCCTCACAACACCTCCCACAAGGGAATGCCAGCACTGGGGGACAAGGGCACCCAAAATGCACGCCATGGCACACACAGAAACAATAACCATACTCCTTCACCCCTGCAGGGCCCGAACGCCAACACACTGCCACGGAGGGTCCAGAGATGTCCATCCCACCCCCAGAACAGGACCCCAGCGAGGACAGCAGCTCTGTTGACCTAGAACCTGACGACCAGCCCGGACCATCGGGGACCTCTGGACAGTCGGTTCCCCACACACAGACACAGGCCACAGCAGACCCAAACCCCTCTGGGAACACCAGCACAGCTCCCACCCAGCGGGCCCGTGCCTCTGTCCCGCGGACGCGTCAATCAGCGGTGTGTCCACCACTACAGGGCACCCAGGCTGACCCAACACCCCAACAACAACAGGGACCTGGGGGCAGTGGTAATGGGCACACCGTCCAGGGGACAGAGGCCCGGGGAAACAGGGCATCTGGGAGGGCTGCTGTGCGACAGGGGGGGGAGGACAGGCCCAGGGAACCGACTCTCCAAGAGGCCCTCACCACCATCATGGGAGCATACCATCACTCCCAGGAGACGATGCCGACGGTACTGGCCAGGTTCACCGAGATCCAGGCACAGCAGGAGGAACGGTACATGGGGTTCCGCAATGAACTCCGGGACATCGCTACCGCAATGGGGACCATAGTCCAGGCCCTCAACCGGATAGAAACCACATTGCGGGACCATGTGGCACCGCAAAGGGCCCCTGTCACTAGCCAGGAACAGCCTACCACCTCCGCCGGCGCTAGTGGTCAGGAGGCCCCCACAGAACGACGGGCCACCAGAACCCCACCTCCTGCTGAAAAACAACCACCCCGCAAGAGGAACCTGAGATCTCAAAGGAAGACAGAGTAGGATGCCAAGACCCCCGCCAGTCTAATATCCCCCCCGATGTCATTCCACTGTCCCACAGTGTCACCCTGTCCAACCTTGAACTGCCCCTGCTCCATCCTTCCACAGCCATATGAACAATGCACCTGTGCGACCGAGAACTGGACTCTGCCATGGACATAACTCCACCCTCACCCTTCACCGTTTTAATATCATGTACCAAAATATAGCACTAAAATTAAATCACTCATTGCACATAAATCATTCTGGAGTCAGCCTGTATTATTTACAAATGTATAACACATTACTTATGTTCTGTTATTTATGTGTGGACAACATACCAATGTCAATAAGCATTAGTCCATGGGCTAACCAAGCAGAAGTCACGCAGTGGGTCATACAGCACTGAAAAGGGAAGGGAAAAGTAAACTTCAGTTTAAAAGAACTGGGGGGAAATACACAAAGTAAAGATGCAGGGGGCATTCAGTAAATGGTAAATGGCGTGGGTGATTCCTACCTGTGTGCTACTGAAAATACTGATGGATAACTCTGTCCCTGTTGTCTGGGTCGTCCTCTTCGTCTTCCTCCTCTTCACTCTCCGCAGGCTCCACAGCTGCTTCAACACCACCATCTGGACCATCCTCCTGCAGGAAGGGCACCTGACGTCGCAATGCCAGATTGTGAAGCCTGCAGCAGGCCACGATGATCTGGCACACCTTCTTTGGTGAGTACATCAGGGATCCCCCTGTCATATGTAGGCACCTAAACCTGGCCTTCAGGAGGCCAAAGGTTCTTTCAATGACCCTCCTAGTTCGCCCATGGGCCTCATTGTACCGTTCCTCTGCCCTGGTCCGGGGATTCCTCACTGGGGTCAATAGCCAAGGCAGGTTGGGGTAACCAGAGTCACCAATTAGCCACACACGTTGTCTCTGTAGCTGTTCCATCACATAAGGGATGCTGCTATTTCGCATCACATACGCGTCATGCACTGACCTAGGGAACATGGCATTCACATGAGAGATGTACTGGTCAGCCAAACAGACCACCTGAACGTTCATCGAATGGTAACTTTTCCTGTTTCTGTACACCTGCTCATCGTCTTTTGGGGGTACTAAAGAAACATGGGTCCCATCAATGGCACCAATTATGTTGGGAATATGTCCAAGGGCATAAAAATCACCCTTCACAGTGGCCAAATCGACCTCCTCAGGGAATACAATGTAGCGCCGCATGTGTTTCGTCAGGGCAGACAACACTCTAGACAAGATCTTTGAAAACATAGGCTGAGACATTCCAGATGACATGGCCACTGTTGTCTGGAATGAGCCACTTGCCAGAAAATGGAGGACTGACAGAACCTGCACTAGAGGGGGAATTCCTGTGGGTTGGCGGATGGGGGACATCAGGGCTGGCTCCAGCTGGGCACACAGTTCATGTATAGTGGCTCGGTCAAGTCGGTATCGTAGTATGATGTGGCGTTCTTCCATTGTCGACAGGTCCACCAGCGGGCGGTACACGCGAGGATTCATCCTTCTCCTCACAAGTCCCAGCGGACGGTGAATAGGAAGGACAACATGGAGCACAGAGTCAAGCAAGTCACAGGTACGTTCACCACCACTGCATGCATAGCACACGATTATCTATGTATTGAAAGGCGTGTATGTGTGGCAATGCAAGGCCTAGGCCTGTGTGACGCAGTACAAATAATGCCATGTGGGACCTTGAAATGGCGGCTGCCTGACCTGTGAAGTGGGACAATGGGATGTGAGGTCAATGCGCTGGCGCGGCACACCGTGGCGGTAGGCGGTCGAAGACCGCTATACGAAGCCGCATTGGCTAACATTGAAGCCTATGGGTTTCAGGAGCCAATAATGAGGTGCGCCGGCGGTCGCGGTACGCACCGCCGCGGTACGCACCGCCGCGGGCGTGACCGCCATTTTCTATCTGCTTAATCACTCGAGACCTGATCTTCCACAGGAGAGGACCTATACTGCAAGTGCTGCTGTGACCTCGGTCTGGAAGTGACAATGGCTGCTGCGACTGGGGAAAGGGCCCCCGCCTTCAGTTCCGAAGAGTTGGAGAAGCTCGTGGACGGGGTCCTCCCCCAGTATGCGTTACTCTACGGTCCTCCAGACCAACAGGTAAGTACACTGGGTGCACATTGAATGGGCTATGCCTGTGTGGAGTGGGGTGGATGCTAAGTTGGTGGGGTGGGGGGCGAATGAGGAGTGCAACGCACGACAGATGAGAGCATGTGCCATATGGCAAGGTTGGGGAGGGGGGGCCAATCGCATCTAACATGCAGGAATATGATGATTTCTCCTTCCCACCCTGTACATGTCAAATAGGTCAGCGCCCATCAGAAAGTGGACATATGGCGTGCCATCGCCAAGGAAGTCTGGGCCCTGGGGGTCCACGTCAGACGGGGCACCCACTGCCGCAAGAGGTGGGAGGACATCCGCCGCGGGACCAGGAAGACCGCCGAGTCACTGCTGGGGATGGCCTCCCAACGTAGGAGGGGTGCCAGTCGTACCCTGACCCCCCTGATGTCCCGGATCCTGGCGGTGGCCTACCCTGATTTGGATGGGCGCTTGAGGACATCACAGCAGACACAAGGGGGTGAGTATCAGCACATTCTGCTATCTCTCTGCGCAGTGGAGGCGTCTGGGTGGGGGAGGAGGGTTGGGGGTGACATTAGGCCAGGGTGCTTTCTGTTGTGTAGTCCGCTCCTTTAGGCATGGCCCTGTGCTCCCGGACCCCACCTCTGTAGGGTGACAAGTACAGCTATCGATGGTCCAGCATCGCACATGTGCGCCTTTGGCGTCTCTAGACCTGTAGTCCTAGTCCGAAGTACTGAGTAGTGTACCCCGAATGCGCGTCTTAGTGCTTGAGGCTCCTGTGTCTGTCCTCTCCGCCAACGGTGTTGACATTGCATGCACTCAATCTGGTCTTCGTTTTTCTCCCCTACCCTTCTTCTTCGTCTTCTTGTGCATCTGTGCATTAGCATCATCAGGCGGAGGAGATATGGCATCGGAGCACGAGGGAGCTGCAAGTCACAAGGCCCCGGTGGGACCAGGAACAGACACCGAGGGCACCAGTGATCCGGAGGGCGAGGGGAGCACCACAACGGGGACCGGTGGTGACACCAGCGACAGCAACACGTCCTCGGATGGGAGCTCCCTAGCGGTGGCGGCAACATCCGGGGCCCCCGCCTCTCCAGGTACAGCCGCCACCCAGCGCACCAGCCCCGCCCTCCCAGCAGCCCCTCAGCCTACGCTCCGTGCCCGCTCGCCCAGGAATGCGGTCGTCTCCTTCGCCCCAGGCACCTCAGCCCCTGCCCCTGTTACCTCTGCTGCCCTCAGTGAGGAGGTCATTGATCTCCTCAGGACACTCATTGTTGGGCAGACTACCCTTTTGAATGCCATCCAGGGGGTAGAAAGGGAGGTGCATCGGAGCAATGCCTACCTGGAGGGCATTCATTCGGGTCAGGCTGCCCATCAACGATCGTTCAATGCTCTGGCCTCAGCACTGATGGCAGCCATTGTCCCTGTTTCCAGCCTCCCTCTTCTGACTGCCTCCAGCCTGTCTCTGTCTCCTGTTCCTCAGCCTATCCCATCCACACCATCAGACCAGCCTGCACACACCTCAACACCCCAGGGAAGCTCATCCAGACACAGGAACCACAGAAGCCACAAGCATTCACGCAAGCAACACCCAGATGCAGACATTCCAACAGTCACTACCACCTCTGTGTCCCCCACCTCCTCGTCTCCCTCCTCCCTCCCTGTCACGTCTACACTCACACCTGCATGCACACCACCATCAGCCAGTGCTTCCATCACCAGCACACCCTCCAGTCCAGTCCGCACACGTGCAGTCACCACCCCCACTACCATTTACACGTCCCCTGTGTCCTCTCCCACTGTGTCTGTCACCCCCTCTTCCAAGACACACAAACGCAGGCAGCCACCCACCCAACAGCCATCCACCTCACGACAGCCTCCAGCACATGCACCTGCACCCAAAGACAGCACACCTGACTCTCCTACAACCACATCCTCTTCCTCCACTTCCATCTCCAATTCTCCTACCTTTTACCTTGGTCCTAAGAAAGTTTTCCTTGCTAATCTTGACCTCTTTCCCTCCACTGACCCACCCCCTCCATCTGCAAAGAGTCCCAAGAGCACCTCAGCCACCACCAGCCCAGCTTCGGGTGTCACTGTGGTGCATGGGTTCTGGAGCCCACCCTTTGCCAGCAGTGACACCTCAATCAGCAGCAAGGGGACAGCCAGCCCCCCACCAGGCAAGAAGACCAGGAAGGTAAAGGGCCGCCGTGAGAGGACTGACACGGCTGCCCCCAAGGAGCCAAGTTCTCCCACATCACCAGCCACAACAGCTAGGGGAGGCAAGGGCCCGAGAGCCCCATCTAAGGAGCGAAAGGGCAGCAGGGCGGAAAAGTCAGCCAGCAGGAGCGCGGAGCAGGAGGGGCCCACAAGCCCCATCCAGGGTGTTAGGAAGGACACCAAAGGGCCCAGGACTCTGTCACCGAAGGGTCCAGCAACAGCACGGTCGGAGGGCGAGTGAGCAGGGAGTCCAGGCCAGGTCTGGCTCCCTTGACCTACTGGACGAGCACCGCTGAAGAGGGCCCGCCGTGCAGAAGAGCACCGCTGAAGAGGGCCCCGCCGTGCAGAAGAGCACCGCTGAAGAGGGCCCGCCGTGCAGAAGAGCACCGCTGAAGAGGGCTCCGCCGTGCAGAAGAGCACCGCTGAAGAGGGCCCCGCCGTGCAGAAGAGCACCGCTGAACAGGTCCCCGCCGTGCAGAAGAGCACCGCTGAAGAGGGCCCCGCCGTGCAGAAGAGCACCGCTGAAGAGGGCCCCGCCATGCAGAAGTGCACCGCTGAACAGGGCCCCGCCATGCAGAAGAGCACCGCTGAAGAGGGCCCCGTCGTGCAGAAGAGCACCGCTGAACAGGGCCCCGCCATCTCAAGCACCGCTCCGCTGGGCCCTTCCTGTCAAGCACCGCTCCGCTGGGCCCCGCCGTCTCAAGCACCGCTCCGCTGGGCCCCGCCATCTCAAGCACCGCTCCGCTGGGCCCTTCATCTCAAGCACCGCTTCGCTGGGCCCCGCCGTCTCAAGCACCGCTCTGCTGGGCCCTTCCTGTCAAGCACCGCTCCGCTGGGCCCCACCATCTCAAGCACCGCTCCGCTGGGCCCCGCCATCTCAAGCACCGCTCCGCTGGGCCCTTCCTGTCAAGCACCGCTCCGCTGGGCCCCGCCATCTCAAGCACCGCTCCGCTGGGCCCCGCCATCTCAAGCACCGCTCCGCTGGGCCCCGCCGTCTCAAGCACCGCTCCGCTGGGCCCCGCCATCTCAAGCACCGCTCCGCTGGGCCCTTCATCTCAAGCACTGCTCCGCTGGGCCCCGCCGTCTCAAGCACCGCTCCGCTGGGCCCCGCCATCTCAAGCACCGCTCCGCTGGGCCCTTCATCTCAAGCACCGCTCCGCTGGGCCCCGCCGTCTCAAGCACCGCTCCGCTGGGCCCTTCCTGTCAAGCACCGCTCCGCTGGGCCCCGCCATCTCAAGCACCGCTCCGCTGGGCCCCGCCATCTCAAGCACCGCTCCGCTGGGCCCTTCCTGTCAAGCACCGCTCTGCTGGGCCCCGCCATCTCAAGCACCGCTCCGCTGGGGCCCGCCATCTCAAGCACCGCTCCGCTGGGCCCTACCTGTCATGCACTGTTAACGGTTCACTGTGCCCACCATGCCTCCTCCTTGACCAGTGGAGACTGTAATCCACCTGATGGACTGTGGCTTTGCACTCCCCAGGATGGCCGAGTGGGCAACCCACCCACTGTAGAGACTTGAGAGACTGTGGCTTTGCACTCCCCAGGATGGCCGAGTGGGCATCCCACCCACTGTAGAGACTTGAGAGACTGTGGCTTTGCACTCCCCAGGATGGCCGAGTGGGCAACCCACCCACTGTAGAGACTTGAGAGACTGTGGCTTTGCACTCCCCAGGATGGCCGAGTGGGCATGGTGGCCCCTTCGTGGATCTGGTGTCGTGGACTCATGTGGCTGTGGTGCCCCCCCTTCCCTTCCCCCAGAGGTGCCTGTAGTTTTTTCATCAGATGCCCCTGCAGTGTTCTCTCCAAAGGACTCAGGTCTCCTGTGTGGGCTTTGCCCTTGTGTTGCTACACTTTGGCCCACGGACACTTTGAATCTCGTTAGTTGTGCAGGACTTATTGCCTCGGTTTTTCGTATGCACTGGATATTGATTTTGGATTTTTGAGTTGTTATTGCTATTTGACCGTGACTTATCAGTGGTTTTTATTTCCCATAAATTTCGAGTCACTATTTAATTATGTCCTTGTTTTCTTTACGGGGGTTTGGGTGGTTTCACTGTGACTTGTTGCTCTGCATTGGTGTGTACATGGTTTGGGGGGGTGGGTGTATCGCGTATGTGTGTGCACGTGACCTTTCGTCCTCCCCCCTCCCCTGTGTCGTAGGTGCAGTACTCACCGTTGTCGTCTGCGCCGGCGTTCGTACTCGTGGTAGACGAGCAGGTAGACGAGAGCAGGTAGGATGTTTAATTCGGGTTCCATGCTGTCCTCCTTAATCGTGGAGTGCGTAGAGGTGCGCGTTTTCCCGTTCGTAGTCTGTTTCCGCCGTGTTTTTATCGGCGGTGCTCCCGCCCCGGAAAAGGTGGCGGATTGGCCGGTCATGATAGTGTGGGCGGAACATTGTCTGCCGCCTGGCTGTTGGCGGTGACCGCCGCGCTGTTTGTCGGTCCCGCCGTGGCGGTCGGAGTGTTAAGTTGGCGGGCTGTGTTGGCGGTTCCCCCCAGGGTCAGAATTCCATTTTTTGGACCGCCGGCCTGTTGGCGGGTTGGCCGCCGCTTTATCACCGACCGCCAGGGTTAGAATCACCCCCTAAGTCACTTTACACTTCCCAATCAGTTAATTCATACATTTCTCCTATTGTTAGTGGCCCTACCCATGTCCTAATGTTAGTATATGACCCTTAGTGCAGCATGGGGCCATGGGACTTTAGATATTGATATATACTGCAGCGTTGGTATGTCACACCTACTTAGTAGTAGGTTTCACATAAGCATACTATGGCCAATGTAAAGTTACATATAGACGTACTGTAGACTAGTCTACTTTTATTCCTGGCCCAATAGAAGTGTGTTGAAGATGAGTATTCCTTTTGAATTGTACCATGTCATTACACCCACACAATAGCCCAGGTTCGTCGCTCTGAAGTGAAGTATCGCCTCTGATGCATTACGCATTGCTAAATTTGGGCTTATTGTATCCTACTTTTGGTTCGGATGAGCAGCACCTTGTCTCTCACTGATGCACCATGGGAGCTTGCGATTTGGTGCGTTGTCTTGTAGATACAGTGCACCAAAGGCACTATGGTTTGTCGTAGTGCAATGCAACTGAAAATGAGGCATTCCTGTCTTAGCCCAGCGATGAATCATTCCTTGTAAATATGTCACCTGATCTTTATCTGTTCCCGGACCTCCAGAGTGACTCACAAAGGCTACTTTGCCGACCTCCTGTTCAAGGCCACAGTGACACAAAAGGTTTCTTCCGTCATGAATCCACACCTGGACCCAGCCTGAGTTTGTCAGGACCCTCCAAGTGGGTGCATTGGGATGTGTAAGGGGTAAATTGGGATGTAGACGGGGTGGTTTGTGGTGTGGAAGGGGGGTTGGGATGTGGAAGGGGTGGGTTGTGGTATTGAAGTGGGATTGGGAAGTGGAAGGGTGGGTTGGGGTGTGGAAGGAGTACATAGGTGTTTGTTGGGATGGTCTGAGATGAGGAAGGGGTCAGGGCCAGGGCAAACCTTAGGTCCTTCTTGAGGAAACCGGTAGGACGTGCAAGAGGGATTTGAGCTTGAGAGGTAGAGGGAGTGGCAGTGTCTGTTGTGCATGTGTCTGTTGGTGGTGGTGCCTGGGGGTCAGGTGTATGTGGTGTATGTTTTGGTTTATGTGTTTTACTGGGACTCTGTTGTGTGAGTGAGTGTGGGAATTTGTATACAGTATGTGTGTGGATGTGTCTGCTGTGGAGGTGATGTGTGTGGTGCCTGTGGATGTGTTGTGCATGTGTATGTCATGGTGGGTATAGTGTCTTCGTGGTGGTGCTGGTGGGTGTGAGTGCTTGTGTTGTGGTGGGTGTGGTGTCTACAGGTATGCTTGTAGTGTAGTAAGTGTGGTTATCTGTGTTGTGGTGGGTGTGGTTGGTGTGGTATCTGTGGGTCTACTTGTGGTTGTGTTAGTGGTGGGGTGTGTGATGTCTGCATGTGTGTGTCTGTGTTTCTTACCATGTTAGTATTTATGTGAGGATGTGATGCTTGTGTGTGCTTGCGTGGGTACGTGCAAAGGTGTGCGTGTGCTCTGGATAAGGCTGAGAAGAGGGACTTGGGATGGGGAAGCGTGGTGGTATGAGCACGAGGTTGGGGTTTGTGGGAGGCTGGTCAATGAGGAGGACAGATCCTGGAATGACCGCTTGTAGGCCAGACATGGCACCATGAATGCCATCCAGGTAAACCAGCATTTGTGTCATCTGACCACTAAGCCCCTAAATGGCATTCAGTAGTGTGGTTTGACCTGCAGCGATAGTCCTCAATATATCAATAGCCTCCTCATCAAGAGAAGTTTAGGAGATAGGGGTGAGGTGGGTGCATGTAGCATAGGTGATACCACCTCTTTTAGGGGAGCAGCAATGGCCAACCGGGGAGGAGCAAGAGGGAGGTTGGAGATGGAAACAAGAAGGGGCAGACGATGATGCAGGTGGAACTGTAGCATTAGGGTCTGCCACCCCTAGGACTGGTCACCTGTGGAGGCCTCTGAAGATAATGTTAGTTTGCTTGTGGCCGCCGCACCAGTACCTCACCCCCGTGGCACAGGGTAACTCAGTGTCCATGGTGTCTGCATCAGGACCACAGTGTACAGCTTACTGCCCACCAATGTGATTGCTGTCACCTTTGCTTTTCCCAGATGATGATGTAAAGACAAATACAACAGTTTGAAGCCATTGGGTAAATATATGTGAACATGAACTTTGCTCACAAAACATTTGTCAAGTCTACATGTTAAACTAGCTTCAAGGTATTCAAACATGGCTACTTAATCACCAGTATCTTATGCCTGGAAGGAAGAATTCTATAAACCATTTGCTCACAGTCTATAAATTATCCATTATAGCTCCTATACCATGTGTGCCTCTTGTCTCTTATCCAATCATTTTCTCTCCATGACAAATGGCTCTAACAGCATTAGTAAATACATAGGCCTGGATACATTCCTAAACCACTTCAGTACAGAGCAAAAGCATTTCCACATATCCACAAGGGACATGTTTTGGGCCTGATATTGACTCATCAAGACGGGGTACTCCAACATCTATGTTGTGGAACCTTTCCTCTACAATTTGCCTTTCAGGTATCACTTTGCTCACCATCATTGCCTTCCCATCTGGACATAACTAAGGACACTTAAATGTCATTTAAGGTATGTGTAAGTCTGTCCACTATGGACACATTTCTGTCTTGTTAAATTAATATATTCTGGCAAAGATTCATGTTGGTTGTCACAGACTGGCTTACATGCACATTTGGGAAGGACTGAGGCTTCATGACAATCTGCTACTGCCTACATGAAATTAATTGAATTTTGCTATTGAAACATTTTTTAAAGAAATGTCAGTTAATGAATGATGCCATTGTACATGTTTCCATTTCCTTTGGTGCAGATGTTCATGATCATATACTCATTGTACCAACCTACCAATGTAAAGTCTGAAACTGCAACTGTCTCACAAGTACTCACTATGCCATGTCACCAGTAATAGGGCCTACATTATACACTCAGATCTGTGATGGACCTGACCTAATCCTCAGAAGGGACATGTTTGGTACAAATATCCCTCATAACATGGAAATAAAACAGGTACTCCTTTTTCGCAGGCTGCCATGTGTCTTCTCAAAACAGTACTTGGCTTGTGATGAAGAATCTACTGTCAAACTTTAGCACAAAACTATATTGCAAACACAGCATCAGACACTGTTTAAAAAACGTACACCTCCAGAAATCCTCATCTGCGGTGGGTGTGTCAACCATCATGTTGATGCCAAACAACATTGCTGTGAATAAAAAGGTTAAACAACAAGATTAGCTACATACAATAATTCACCCCCACTGATGCTGCTGTTGGGCCCTCAACTGCCCATCAAGCTCCCACTAGGCCACTGCAAAGATGCAGGCCATGAAGGGGGTCAGGCTGCAATGCACTCACTTGCCTCCTTGGAAGGACAGCAAGCTGGATTTCTGCTGACTTCCTGGTCCATCATTGGAGGTCCTCCCACCTCCTCCTGCAGTGCAGACAGTGCCGCTTAAAGACCCAGAGGGTCTGCCCCTTCTTCGCGAAGGCCTTCCACAAATCAAGCTTCTGACCTGCATGGATGAGAATACATAACAACAAAAGATGTTGTGAGTGTGTTTGTTTGTTTGTAGTGCAGTCACACAATTGAGTAGTAGCTCTCACTTGCATTCCCAGAATAGTGAGTTCAGATTATCTATAAACATTTCAAAGATCCTAAGAAACACTTTTGTTTTGCTTGTGTTACCAATATAGGGCACAAACACCATCTACGTCAGGGATAGGAAACTTGTCATGTGGTGAAACCCACTCCAGATTAGTCCAACTCATTGTGAGCTACTAAAGTCTAAACAACCTCTATATTATTTGCACATAGCCAGACACACAGCTACATTTTCTTCATGCCTTTTCTTCGAAGAGTCAGATACCACGGCTTGTACCACATAAGGCGACTAGGTAAGCATGGAAGGGCTGCCTTGTGTCAGTGAGAGCATGGTTTTTGTTAATGTATGGTGAACAAGTGTGCATAGTAATGGGACGTTCTTGTATGATTCACTGAGATCCTGTGTCATTTAGACTGACAGCACAGGAAATACCTTTCTCCACATGTGGCACCATGACATGTTTAAAACATAAAGTTGCTCCAATTCCAAAATGCGGCATGTACATTCACTTGACAGAACAGTATCGAACAACTCCATAACTTTAAACATTCTACTTGGAATTTAAATTTCTATCATTTTGACCACTTAAACTGGTAGTACCGTGCTTACTAGACACTGGAAGTAAGAGGCCTGTACTTTGTCTCATTAAACTTAATATTGTGAGTAGCATGCATCTGAAAACTCAGCTAATTCTTACAGGTGACTTTTCATTTCAATGCACAGGCATTTCTAACGTCTCAACCAACAACCTGCACCCAGCTAAATCATTCAGTTTACCACCATCCAATCACACCACTTCACTCATGAATAAAATGGTACCAAATATCATGTGGACAAAGGGGGAACAAGTTACTCTGGCAAACATTTCCCACTCAAAAATGTACCTGTTCTTGTGGGTTCCCAACAGCTGGCTGTACAGGGACAGAACCTCCCTGGTGAGGAGCTCCAGCTCCTTAGGGGAGAAGGCAGGGGCCATGTCACCTGCCTTGCCTGGCATCCTGGTTCCCAGACGTCAGTAGCAGCAGCAAAAAATAAGCAGGTCCTGTTGGCTGCAGTGTCAGGAGGTAAGTGAGCTTTTTTCATTAAGCAGTGTACAAGTACAAACCAAATGTGATGCATGATGGAGACAGACACAGCCACTGGCTTTTGTGCATATGCGTCACACACATGAACCTATGGCAGGGTCTGTCGTGGAGTGTTCCTCCTTCTACGCTATCAGCTTCTGCTGACAGCCGTCGGGTAACCAATGTCCTGTTGGCAAGGTCAGACACCTACCATTTTAGAGTGTGAAGCTTTGTATTTTTAAGTTGTTAGTGTGTCATTAGCACTCAAAATGGAGGCTAGTGTCTATACACATGTCAGATACGAAGAACACTGTTTTTGGCAAGATATGACACATTAAAAAGTGAACCCTGACTGTGTTTGACATCAATAGTACCATTGGGGAAGTAATACATCCATTGAAGGTATTTTGAAAAAAAAAATTAAAAACTAAATTACGTGCAAACAATACATTTAAAATTTATTATTTACACATAATAGAAAAAATAGACATGTAAAAAAATATTTGATAATATTCTGTGTACAAATATGACAGAATGCCATTCCTAATGTCACCAAGACATAAGATGTATGTTGATTATCAAAGTATGATATGCCCATTTAGGCTGATAATTTCTTCTCCATACATGCAGACATTTGAACCCATGCATGGGTAGGAGACAACAGCCTCATGTCTTCAGGCCAGTTCCAGACCTTGCCACTATCGAGGAAAGGAATGTTACTAAGAAGCTTCAGGTATATAGGCAAACTATTCTGGATTTGTATCACCAGGTGCTGCTTGATCTACTGCCTCACAATAGGAATGTAAAGCAATAACACCTATAATGAACCTCATGGAAGTACTTCATTTTGTGGCCACTGGCTCTTTTCAGTACACTGTGGCAGTACCTGCAGGCATGTCCCAACCAACTTTCAGTGGTGTGCTACAAGAAATCCTTTCTTCAAAACTGAGACACATCAACAGCTACACCCATTTCCCACGACAACATGATTTGACCACTTTGAAGGGAGAATGTTATGCTTTGGGTGGCTACCACATGTGGTTGGAGCAATATGCAAGGGAAGTGGTCTACCACAATCGGAAGAACTTTAAATCTATTAATGTGCAAGTTGTCTGCTTAGTGGATTTGCACATCTCAATTGTGTGTGCCAGCTTTCCTGGGTCGACACATGATTTCTTTGTATTATGGAACAGCACGATACCCCTGCAAATGTCACAATTTGGACCTGAGAGGGCCTAGGTTGTTAGTAAGTACAATGTGACTTGAGGATCATTTGCTTTAATCCTAGTTTAGGAAAGTGCAATGGCTTGATATGATATTAATATATTGATATATTGCTTCCATGTAGGAGACTCAGCGTATCCTAACAGGCCATCTGACCATCTGAGCACCGCTGAGGAATCGAACTACGCCAGGGTAAGTCTGCTTCAATTCGGCCCATCGAAGAACATAGCCAATGGAGTGGGCTTTTGAGCTCTTGAAGGCCTTGCTTAAATGCCTGGACTAGAAAGGTGGAGCCTTTTCCTACTCACCAAATAAGGTGTGCAAAATCACAGTTACCTACTGCTTGGTGAACAACATCGCCCAGTGATGGAACATCTCAATTATCGCAGAGGAGGGAGACCCTGAAGAGCCATGGGGTGAGGATGTTGAAATGCCCAATGAAGATGACAGTGGTGAAGAAGAAGGAACTGACCTACATCAAGATGTCCTTGCTCACTTCTTCACCTGACTGTAAGTGTACCTTTACATATTGTAACCTCCAATGTCAGAACAACTTGTGCCAAAGTGAACATATATGTCTGCATAGAGTAGGAATGGTCAGTTCAGGAAAGTCCAAGGTAAAGTGATTTGTGGATCAGAGTTTCCCTACATTCACTACTGTGTTTATTGGCATAGATAACTTTACTTGTGCTAAGTATATGTGCCCTCCTAACTTATCATTTGATTCAAATTGTGTGAGATAATTCATTTTCCCTTGATATTCTGTTTCAGGGTCTTTCGCCATGTCATCTTCATTTGGAGATTTCAAAGTTGTGATGTTTGCAATGATATGTTGCTGTAGAAAGTACAAAGTTAACATATGTTGATCCTGGGACAGACACTCACTTGGGATGGACAAATCTTGTACCAAGACAAATTACTTTGTGATTAAATGGAAGTTCCTGAGATTGTATCAGACCTGTTTTCTGTGGGTTGTTGCCATGAAGGCAATATGTGCTACATAACATTTTCCTTCGATTTGATTAAATCTTCAATATGTCTTCAAGTAAGGAAGCTGTTGATGTGTTTCCTCATCAATCAATCAGGAATTTGTAAAGCGCACTACTCACCCGTGAGGGTCTCATAGTTGATAGAATTTTTTTTTAGCACATCACTGAATGAAAGAGCAAAACAAAAAAGTAGTCTTTTGTGGTGGATGAAAGTGAAGTAGTAGAGACAAAAAAGTTTGCAGTCCTATGCACAAAATACAACTGTCCTCAAAAAAGGTAAATGTGTTCCTGAAATACTCACAGAGTGAATGCTAGGCACACACTGAAGAAAATGTGGACCTGTGTCTCTTGGAGGTGGTGGTGAAGGTTTTGCCATCCTCTCCTGGTGGTCAGGAGACCACCGGGGGGAGAGCACAGGCGCAGTGTCTGGGGTGGGAGGAGCAGGCCCCTGATTTAGCAGGGCCTCCCTGTCCGTATCTGCCATTGGTGTACTTGGTCCAGATGTAGAAGAATCACAGACAGGGGCCGATGGTATGGGAAAAGCCCTGCACATGTGCTGATAGATATCAAAAAGCTAACCAGTCAGGAAGCTCATTTTGTCATCATGGTTGCAGATTTCCAACATGAGCTCCCTCTGCACCTCCTTGATCTTTCAGAGCTCAGTTACAATCTGGCTCATCACATCTTGGGGATCTTGTACAGCTCCCAAGACTCGGTCAATGGTGGTCTGAATGAAAATTATGCCAGTGGTCTCATTGTGCAAGCCCACAGATTAACTTTCATGACCACCACTACCCTGTACCCTGGAGGCAATGTGCCCCATTCCAGTGGGTCCTGGCACAACTGGAGACAGTGTTGGTGTTGTCTCAACAGCAGCCAGCACTGGGGGGAAGGGGACAAGATTGGTCTGATATTCCTCTATACACAGGAAGTGGAGGTATCCATAGGCTGAGATGGGGTTTCAGCTAGGGTGCGAGGTGTAGACGTGGGCCAAGTGTGACTCACCGGAGCTGTCTGCCCAAATGTGTCTGTAACTACAAATGGGGCAACCTAAAAAAAGAAAAATCAGACTGATAGAGTAATTATTAATTTGTGGGATTTTCATTGTTTCCCACATGCAGGGTGATTTACACAGATGCAAACTCCAGTGATGATGTTGTAGAGATGCCCTGAAATGCAAAATTGTATTTTTCTGATGTGTACTATACATGTACCAGACATTCAACCCAACACAGTAGCGAGTAGAATAGAGTACTAGACCATTGCAAGGACTAGCAAGCTAAAAACATTAGACAAACTGCAGTTCAACCTAACAGAAAAAAATGAAATTAGGCATCTTATAGACAGTGCAAAGTAAATTGTGTGTGGATACTACTTCTATTAAGCATGCCAAATAACATGGTAGGAAATCTTGGATTCAACACACTATGGTGGTCATTCCGACCTAGGCGGGCGGCGGTTGCCGCCCGCCCGTCGGAAGCCGCCTGAATACCGCCCCGCGGTCAATAGACCGCAAGGGGTATTCTGACTTTCCCGCTGGGCCGGCGGGCGATCTGATTCAGATCGCCCGCCGGCCCAGCGGGAAAGCGCCTTCCACAAGGAAGCCGGCTCGGAATAGAGCCGGCGGAGTGGAAGGCGTGCGACGGGTGCAGCAGCACCCGTCGCGCTTTTCAGTGTCTGCATCGCAGACACTGAAAAGCCTAGTTGGGCCCTGTTAGGGGGCCCCTGCCGTGCCCATGCCATGGGCATGGGCACGGCAGGGGCCCCCAGGGGCCCCACGACCCCCCCTACCGCCATCCTGTTCATGGCGGCTTTCCCGCCATGAACAGGATGGCGGTAGGGGGGGTCAGAATCCCCTCGGCGGCGCAGCGAGCTGCGCCGCCTTGGAGGATTCTAAGGGGCAGTGGAAAACCGGCGGGAGACCGCCGGTTTTCCCGTTCTGACCGCGGCCAAAGCGCCGCGGTCAGAATGACCAAGGGAGCCCCGCCGGCCTGTCGGCGGTGCTCCCGCCCCCGTTGGCCCTGGCGGTAGAGAACCGCCAGGGTCAGAATGAGGGCCTATGTATTATGTGAGCAATTACATCAATTCAATGTAGCTATGAGAAGGTGTCAACATGCATGATGAACACAACAATTGACATCTTCATACACAGCATGACATGGTGACTGCCAAATGCACTTGTTTTTAAGATGTGTGCATATATGGAAGTAAAGGAAGGTAGAGCAACATTACATAACACTGTTTTGCAGATCCAAAAACAAGGCATCTTGGTAGTTGTAGTCACCTGTTGACACACAATCTGACATGGTATATTGAACATTGTTAAAAAGACAACTATGATTCTAATAATTGTGATGAAACAAGATATTTTGTGGAGTCAAGTTTAGTTACATCTGTTTTGATAAGGGTGTTGAACCATTCTAAACAGCTAACTTAAGGGCCGAATGTCAGGAAATCCTCGATTTCTCCGACTCACTTTCTCCAAGTTTTGGGGGTTCATCGAAGTTGGCGACACCCGCACAATCTGCAGACTTTGTTACGGAGAGTTTCTTGGCAGCAGGGGGCTCTCAAAATGATGGCCACTTAGAGTCAAGGTTGACGCTCAAGTGTTGCGTATGGAGGAGCTCTTATTGATAGCTGAGTGATGGCAAGTGCGTGTGCAGCCTTTGAGGTGGCGCACTTCACTGAGGAGATTTTGAGAGACAGAAGCTTTTCTGGAGAAGTTGTGCATTTGTTTTCCTGAGTCACTTGTTGCAGTCACGCAAGAGAGAATTAATTCTTAAGAGTTACTGTTTCAAGCAATAGAAACCTTTACTTCCTAGAACATTTGTTTTAGTCATGAGAAAATAGTAAGGAACAGGAAGAACAGTATTTTCAAGAACATTAATTTTCTGTCATATTAAAAATAGTGAAGAGCAGTTATTCCTAGAGCATTCATTTTAGTCCTCAGAAAACTGTAAAGGACAGGAAGAGCAGTTATTTCAAGAACATTTGTTTTAGTCATGAAGAAGCTGTGAGGAGCAGGAAGAGCAGTTATTTCAAGAACATTCATTTTCTGTCGTGTGAAAATTGTGAAGAACAGGTTTTCTCCTACAATACTCATTTTCAATCAAATGCAGTGTGCTGAAGAAGAGGAAAAAATATGAAAACATAAGTAGTATAATCTCATATAAAAAATCTACACAAGTAATATTTCATTTCAATTTTTATCATTAATTGCAAACACAGAAGAGAAGCTAACACCTCTCTACACTGGGGTAGGTCACACTAAAAGTTACCTCTCATAAAGGAAAGATTCATGCTAGTTAAAAGGAATAGAGAAGGTAGGACTTGGTGTGGGAGAGTATTAATGTTTTGCTTTATCTTACAGCTCGATTACCATAACCACTGAGTTCTCAAAAACAACAGGCAAAGTGATCGACAAGTGCAGAGTAGAGGATGAGGCAGTCTTGTAATGCCGCGCTCTGACGCGGCGTCTCTTTCTGTCCTCGCGCGTGGAACGCGCTACCGATATTCGGAGCGCCGTTCCCCGCGTTTTTTGACTATGCTTTCTGGGAAGCACATATTTCGCTCCCGGTCGCGCTACACTTACTTGTATCCTTTTTTCTTCTTTTGTTGTTGGTGGTGGGTTTTTTGTTGGTCCTTTTGCCTGTCTCTATCCATGTTGTGTCCATCTTGTCTTCTTCATGTTTTTGTCCCAGCATGCTCTGTTTTTCTTTTATACTACTTCATTTTTCCTATACTGGTCTATGGGCTTTTCCCAATCCAAGATGGTGTTACTTCCCTTTCCTGTGATGTCACTTCCCTTTTCTCAGTATATAAGTCAGTCAGTCTTGTTCCTCCTTGCGTTGCAAACAATTCCTTCTGGTTGTGCTGTTCGCTCCTGTTCTTTGTTCCTTCTTTTTGCCTTGGGAGATTTTTGCCTGTTCTCCGTTCCTGCTTTTGCCTTGGGAGATTTTTGCCTGTTCTTTGTTCCTGCTTTTACCTTGGGATATTTTTGGCTGTTCCTTTTTCCTGCCTTTTACCCTGGATATTGGCTATTTTTGTTTCCTGTTGTCAAGTCCTATTTTTTCTTGTTTTCCTTCAGGAGATCCTGTTAGAGGTTTTTTCCCCAGTGTTGTTTTTTTTTCCCTCTGGGACTCCTTCTGGAGGGTACGGTCTGCTTTGGCATAGCCTGTCAAGCGGCACCGTGGCTACTAGAAGGGGTCGTCCTTATCTGGGAGTATCCAGGACCTGTAGAAGACTTGGTGTATTCGCCAATCCGAAATCCAGAGGTGAGAAGTCCAGCGCAGTACGTGACAAGTCTCTTCTTTCATCCCCAACCTCTTTCCCCTCTAAAAGTTTTTTAATCTCCATATAAGATTGTGATTTGGGACTGAGAACTTTAGAGAGCCATTGGGTTAAATGCATAAATCTGCTCCTATGAAGATTTGCAATAGATACCGCTCATGACACAGAACTCCATTTGTGATTGTTGAGACATTGCTAATGCAACTTACCAGTCTCCACTTCACCGGGGATTCCAGTCAAACCTTCAGGATGTAGGATCTGCAAGATCCTCTCCTCCCAGGGAAAGAGTTGAAAGGGGGGAGTCTAGGAAAACCAACACCAGTCCTTTGGGCCTCCAGGTGATACTTAGAGGCTGGGAAAACACTTTCCCGCGCAGGTAATTTCACCTCTTCTTAATTACCTTCTGTGTGAGCAGTTTATTAGCTGCAGCATTCACTCTGTCCATTGTTTTGGTCTACAGTGCCTTTTCTGAGATATAGTTGTATTTTGTACTTGTGCTCCAAACAATTGTGGTTCTAGTCTAATAAATTTATCCACCATGACAGACAACTCTCCCATTGTGAAACATGGATTTCTCCTTCCTGTCATTGTGATTAATTGTGAAAAAAAAAATAGTATCCAAGAAGATGAAGGATGCTCAAAAAAGTAATAGTAACAAAAAACACAGAGGTGAGAAGAACACAGAAAAAAACCTGGTGCTTGTGTGGCAATTTCTTGCATCCAAATGGTATGCTGCAGTGTGATAGCGAAGGATCATTGTCTGAAATGATCAGAATTGTCCAATATACAACAGGTGTGGGTTGCTAGCATTTAACCAATAGCCACAGCCATAGTATTATACTGAACGGACTCCGCAACTGACTTCCACCATCATGGGACCACCACTGATACAACACCAGAATGACTCTGTTATCTAAATAGTTTTGGTGGGATCCCACGGTCAAGACGGGTCCCAGTGCTAGTCATCAGCACTGGAGTCCGCTGTGTTGGCTGTGGGATGTGCCATAGATTTAAATAGGGTGGGAGGCCCGCCATCAGCTTGATGGAGTACTTGGGACTGCCACTGTGGCGCATTGGCGATAAGACCATCAAGATCTAAATCAGTCCAAATGTAGAAATCTTGACAGCGACTTCGACCCTGGGCTACTCAACAATGACACTCCCTCCCCGGACAACTCCTGTAGCCTTGCCCCGCTGAACTGAATCTTCTCAGACATATGTTTTCAGAATTTCTTCTAAGTCCGTTAGTAAGCGCTGACTGGACCCAATCCACTTTGTGCATCCAAACCATGTTCCACTGAGGTCGGCCATGTTTTTTGACTTTGACCCAGTCTTGCATGACTAGATGTCCGCAGTTGGTACTTTGATGTTTTAGGCACTATTGTTTGTCAAAAACCTGAAAAATGCATAACTCTGGTTCTACTGATTGTATTATTGTTGCTGTCAAATAATCTAATAAAATGTACTTTTTTCTAAATTGATGTGAGATTTTTCTTGTGTTGTGTTTTCACTTTATTACTGTTTGTGTGCTGCATAAATAGTTTCCACATTGCCTCCATGTTAAACCTGACTGTGAGTTGTGCCCAGCTACCCAGCGTTAAGCACAGGTTAATTTAGTGACTTTTTGTGGTTCATTTTGCAAGGTACTGTGGCTGTTGTTTGACCAGGGCTCACACTCCTGTCAACCAACAACCCAATTTCTCGTAACCAGTATTTATAAAATCAACCATAGCTGAATGATATACCCTCAACTCAATTAAAGCAATAGTTCCCCACTGCTGACATCAAGCAAAAAATCGGATTGTGAATTGGCCGGTTTTTTTTCAAATCACCCTGGCCTACATGGATAATATTTCTGTTCTCCACCTAAGCCTGAATGCTGACTGAGATTATCTTTATGTAGATTTTATTTTAATAATCATCAATAAAATTAGCTGGATTGATCCAGAGGCGCCCATTTCTCTTTCTAATGTTTGATCCATAAATCTAATTTTATTCGTTTTTCTACCAATATTCTTATAATAGCTTGCTCATTCAGTTTGCATGGGTTGAACCTTCTCAGTTGTTTTTTTCTTCAGATTGTTGATCTGCTAGTATTTGAACATGCACCTCATGTATTTTAATCTCCAAGAAACACTGCTGAGTGTGCTATGTTGCCAATGGTGAATCGGGAACCCCTTACAGAAACCAGTTTTTGTATGTCTGCTAAATGTCTTTGGCCTTGTGGGATTACAGTCACTGGTCACATCAAGACAGTGGTGTTTCTCTCCAATTACCTAACACTTTAATTGCTGACAACATTGTTTAACCAAGAGCATAGCTTTCCAAGAAATCGAGCTATCAGTACAGATGGATTACTGTGATTACTCAGCAGTTTAGGAATATGCAGAAAGGGTTTAGGAATGTTCCCGAATCTAAGGTGTTGAGAAATGTGTCACATAAAACTTGCACCTAAAATGCCAGCTAACATAAAAACAAAGAAGCACGATTCTGCGTTACAAAATCCAAGCAATACATATCATTTTAAAGTAACAAATAAAATAAAATAAACTTTATTGGTGCTGGTGTTTGCCAATGGCTGACACCTACACACCCTCCTCAGTGCGTGTCAGACATTGACTGACACTGGGGTGGGATCAAATGAGTACTTCAGTGTGCCCACCAGAGGATTCCTTTTTTAAATAAAAAGAGATGAGGCGAGACATAATCACTTTCAAGTCAGCCTCTTCCCCCCCCCCAGCCCATCGGTGATGTTAGCAGGCCATGGCAGAGAAGATTCCAGAAAAGAGCTTGCTCCACCATCTTGGGAATTTGGGAGGCCTCAATGCATTCCCATGTTTCAGGGAGGTTCCATTGGAAAGAGGAGAGTCTCCCTTTCCAATGATGCCTTCCTGGCATGTATTCCTGGCTGTGGATTACAGTGCTACCGCAATCCAAAGCCAGAACAACCAATAGGCCACCATGGATAGGTGCTTTTCACCCTGGGAGGTCAATCACCAACCCCTGGAGAAACAATGTTTTAAAAAAGAATTTAATTGTTGGCGGGTCAGCTCTCCACCACATTCGATGGGGCCCCTATTTTTTTCTTTTCTTTTGGAAATGTGTACTTCCCCGGAACCACACATTTCTAAACACAGAAAAAAAAGTAAAGCAATGTAGGTGGGGGGGTCGAACCCATACAGACATGGATTTTAAGATAGATAGATAGATAGATAGATAGATAGATAGATAGATAGATAGATAGATAGATAGATAGATAGATAGATAGATAGATAGATAGACACTTCCAGCTTGCATACACAAACTGGAAGGAGTTGGATTTAGCACAGTGAGTGTGCTGAACACGCATGAAGGAACACACACTTTTTGAGCTTTAAGTAGCTAGCAATGGAAGTCATTAGTATAGGTTCACTTCACAAGTATATAGGAGTAGTCAGGATTCTGATGAGGACAGAGGCATAAACAGGCACGAAAAGCTTAGGGTAGGTGTGCTTTCACAGGGATATTGCTTTGGTAGAAGGCAGATAGATACACATGCTATCACTTCATCTTCACCTACAGATTCAAACCCATTGGTGTTGTACTCACCCCCAAACTGAATTACTCCCTCACTCAACTAAGCAGATGACTCCAAACCATACAGAATGCAGCAGGAAGCCTCCTCCATCAACACCAACACCCAATACACACACAGCAGGCACCTGAAACAGCTTCACTGATTCCCAATCCACAGGTTTATTCAAACTCCTGAAACACACATTCAAAGTCTTACACAATACTGGTTCAGTGCACCTAAATACCACCTCAGATTTCAGAAACCTCCCAGACACCTTTGCTCAGAATAGGCAGCACCAGAACAAGGAGAATAGACCTAATTGGCTTCAAAAGGGTGGACCTGCTTCTACACATATGTACCACCTCTTTCTGCATGAAGCTGGACACTTTGCTCTTCGAAGAGGATACTCCATGGATCAGGCGTGACTGCTCTTGCATTGAGAACAAGATACCCTCAAGGGTGGTAGAGCGTTTTATTAAAAGAAATCATAACATTACAGAGAACTCCACACCCAGTGCTGTACGGATGGGTTAAAAGTTTGTACTACTTGCATTTTCATCCTCTGTCACAACTTAGTATACATTCTGTTTACTGTGTGACATGCACATAACAGTCACAGCACTGCACATAACAGTAGACGTGACATATGCTACGTTCTCAGTGAATACTTTGTGTGTAAAAAACTACTGTACTTCATAGTTTATGATGTTTTTTTATGGAACTTAGGCTGCTTTTCCCCAGCATGTTTACCTTAGTTTCAAAGGTAGACATGCTCACTCACTTTGAGGAATGAAGCCTCAGAGCCATACTTGGATATCCCCAACTCGCATCCACAAACTGGAAGAAGTTGGATTTTCCACAGTGAGTGCACTTAAGACGTATGTAAGTGATATCTTCCCAAGCCTCATGTGCTGACAAGGGAGCCAATAGCAAAGGTTCACTAGGCCTGCGTTCCTTAATGTTCAGAATGGAGGCGGTTACTTGACAGGTGGTAATAATGCAGTCAAACTCTTTTATAATTTGTGAAGGTTGTAGATGCATCAACTGTCAATATGTCTGATCATAAATTGGGATCCGTCCAGTGTCGTATGAGTGTGATGGCCTTTGTATGGTGGCAATATGTTGGTGTGAGTACACTAACCTGTTAGATTGGATCCACGGCCGGCAGTATGAAAGTCTTGTGTGTGGTACGTGAATGGTGTGTGTATGGACCATAAAGTGGTTGGTGCTTTGACATTGCTTTATGGCTCACCTACAACAGTCTTGGTTTCAATATGCAGATACTTTGAAAGTATTTGTGATTTGACGCTAGCATTTCTAGAGGTGCTAAACCCAACCAGAGTAAGTGGTGGATTAACTTAAAAAAATTAGAACCAGATTTATATTTGTGATGGTTTAGATACTCCATCGCAATGGCAACACAGTATCCTTACCATGAAGCAATCATCTGGCCCCCAATATATATTGTGGCCGGAGCATTGGTGTAACTGTGGGGAAGACTACTCAATCTGTGACATGGTTGCACCTCTCTCATGTCCCAACGGAGTAAGGATCATCAGGGGCTGACCTCTGTGTCCACCCACCAAATTTACATGTGCAGACATACAGGTCAGTTTTCATTGCCCTCACCACCTGGAAAACCATGGTGGTAAGGGGCAGTGATAACTTTCTAATGCCCCCTTTGCCATGGAAGATAACCCCCCTGGTGAAAGATGCATCTTTTTTCCCAAAATCTGGCTTCGAGTCTTTGGGGGTGATTACAACCCTGGCGGACGGTGTTAAAGCGGTGGTAAGACCGCCAACAGGCCGGAAGTAAACATTTAGCAATTATGACCGTGGCGGAAACTGCCAACAAAGACAGCCACTTTAACACTCTGACCGCCACTGCGGTACAATGTGGTAGGAAACAATGTACCACCCACACTATTACAACCCACCAATCCACCACCTTTTCCAGGACAGATTCACCGCGGATAAAAACACGGCGGAAACAGGACGTCAAAGGGAAAACGCTCACCTCTACACACCCCATGAGGAATGAGACCCCCATGGACCCGGAACTCCAAATTCTCCCTGCGATAGTCTTCCTGCTCCTCTACCAGGAGCACGAATGCCGGTGGCGAAGACCACATTGAGCACTGCACCTACGACACAGGGGAGGGAAAAAACAGGGACACACACACGCAAGACGCAACACCCCCACCCTCACCCAAGACAATACACACACTAATGCATCTTGATACATCAAAGCTACCCCTCCAAACCCTCCAGAAGAATGCAAAGACAACAGAAAATGAGTGGAACCATTGTAATATATTAAAATCAAGTAAGCAAATATATATATATACACCATGCACAAAATATATACCAAGCATAGTAGTCCAGGTAGTGCTCCAATTAAGTCAGTGGAACACTGGGCCCACACGGTATGGGCGAGGCCCACACAAGATCCCCGACCATGACGGAGAGAACACTGCAGGGGCATCAGAGAGCAACAAAACAGGCACCTCAGGGGGAGGGAAAGGGAGGGCACCTCAGACGTTTGAGTGCACGACGTCAAATCCACGAGGGGGCCACATGCCCACAGTTCAATCCTGGGGAGTGCAAAGCCACAGTCTCTTAAGTCTCTACAATAAAGTGGCTGGTTTGCCCACTGTTCCATCCTGGGGAGTGCAAAGCCACAGTCTCTCAAGTCTCTACAGTACAGTGGCTGGTTTGCCCACTGTTCCACTCTGGGGAGTGCAAAGCCACAGTCTCTCAAGTCTATACAGTGGGTGGGTTGCCCACTGTTCCATCCTGGGGACAGCAAAGCCACAGTCTCTCAAGTGGATAACAGTCTCCACTGGTTCTGGAGAGGGCATGGTGCCTAGAGTGCTTCATCCTACTAAGGACAGAGGTAGTTGATGTATCTCTCCACTGGTTCTGGAGGGGGCTTTGTGCCCAGAGTGCTTCATCCTGCTAAGAACAGAGGTAGTGGATGTATCTCTCCACTGGTTCTGGAGGGGGCTTTGTGCCCAGAGTGCTTCATCCTGCCAAGGACTGAGGTAGTGGATGTGATACTCCACTGGTTTTGGAGGGGGCTTTGTGCCTAGAGTGCTTCATCCTGCCAAGGACTGAAGTAGTGGATGTAAATCTCCACTGGTTCTGGAGGGGGATTTGTGCCCAGAGGCCTTCATCCTGCCAAGGACTGAGGTAGTGGATGTCAATCTCCACTGGTTTTGGAGGGGGCATGGTGCCCAGAGTGCTTCATCCTGCTAAGGACAGAGGTAGTGGATGGGTCTCTCCACGTGTTCTGGAGGGGGCCTTGTGCCCAGAGTGCTTCATTCTGCCTGTGACGGACTCAGTGCCCTTGGCGCTCATGGGCCAGCGGTGCTTGAGGCGGCGGTGCCCTGTTCAGCGGTTCTTGAGGCGGCGGTGCCCTGTTCAGCTGTGCTTTAGACGGCGGTGCCCTGTTCAGCTGTTCTTGAGGCGGCGGTGCCCTGTTCAGCGGTTCTTGAGACGGCGGTGCCCTGTTCAGCGGTGCTTGAGGCGGCGGTGCCCTGTTCAGCAGTGCTTGTGGCGGTGGTGCCCTGTTCACCGGTGCTTGAGACGGCGGTGCCCTGTTCAGAGGTGCTTGAGACGGCGGTGCCCTATTCAGCGGTGCCTGAGACGGCGGTGCCCTGTTCAGCGGTGCTTGAGACGCCAGTGCCCGGTTCAGCAGTGCTTGAGACGGCGGTGTCCTGTTCAGCGGTGCTTGAGATGGCGGTGCCCTGTTCAGCGGTGCTTGGAGCGGAGGTCTCCATTGCAGTGACTCAGCTGCTGGCGGTCCTTCATGGCCCAGCGGGGCTTGTGCTGGCGGTCCTTCATGGCCCAGCGGGGCTTCTGCTGGCGGTCCTTCATTGCCCAGCAGGGCTTTTGCTGGCGGTGACGGACTCAGTGCCCTTGGCGCTCATGGGCCAGTGGTGCTTGAGGCGGCTGTGCCCTGTTCAGCGGTTCTTGAGGCGGCGGTGCCCTGTTCAGCTGTGCTTGAGACGGCGGTGCCCTGTTCAGCGGTTCTTGAGGCAGCGGTGCCTTGTTCAGCGGTTCTTGAGACAGTGGTGCCCTGTTCAGCGGTGCCTGAGACGGCGGTGCCCTGTCCAGCGGTGCTTGAGACGGCAGTGCCCTGTTCAGCAGTGCTTGAGACGGCGGTGTCCTGTTCAGCGGTGCTTGAGATGGCGGTGCCCTGTTCAGCGGTGCTTGGAGCGGAGGTCTCCATTGCAGTGACTCAGCTGCTGGCGGTCCTTCATGGCCCAGCGGGGCTTGTGCTGGCGGTCCTTCATGGCCCAGCGGGGCTTCTGCTGGCGGTCCTTCATGGCCCAGCAGGGCTTTTGCTGGTGGTCCTTCATGGCCCAGCGGGGCTTCTGCTGGCGGTCCTTCATGGCCCAGTGGGGCTTGTGCTGGCGGTGGCTTCCTGGGCAGCTGGGCTTGTGCTGGCGGTGGCCTCCTGGGCAGCTGGGCTTGTACTGGTGGTGACCACCTGGGCAGCTGGGCTGGTGCCGGCGGTGTCCTCATGGGCAGCTGGGCTTGTGCTGGCAGTGGCCTCCTGGGCAGCTCGGCTGGTGCCGGCAGTGACCTCCTGGCAAGCTGGGCTGGTGCCGGCGGTGGCCTCCTGGGAAACTGGCGGTCTTCTCTGCCGTGCTACTCTTCCCAGACTTGCTGACTTTCTTGTGCCCTTTCCCCACCTTGGAAGGTGTCGCAGCTGACTCCACACTCCCACCTGTACCCCTGGGAGCGACTTTGGTGGCTGGAGTCTTCCCCCTCTCCCGCTGGGCACTGGCTAACTTCTGATGCTTCACAGGTGGGGGACTGTCTGTGCTGTGGGTCCGTGCCACACTGGCTGCCCTGGTGGCCGGTGCACTCCAGATTCCGGTGACTACAGGCACCACTGGTCCCGGAGATGTTGTGGCTGAGGTCCTAGTTTGGGACCTATGAGATGGACGGGGTGGGGGAGGTGTGGGAAAGAGGTCAAGGTTGGACAGGAAAAGTTTTTTTGACACACTGGGACGGGTAGCTGGAGGGGGTTTGGGAGTCGAGGAAGAGGTTGTGGTTGTAGGAGGTGCTCATTTGCTGACTTTGGGTGAAGGTGCATGCACTGGAGGCTGTCGTGAGGTGGATGGCTGTTGGGTGAGTGTGTGGCTGAGTTTGTGTGTCTTGGGAGGTGGTGTCACAGACACACTGGGAGAGGACACAGGGGACGTGTGAATGGTAGTGGGGGTGGTGACTGCACGTGAGCGGGGTGTGGTGGTGGGTTGTGCTGGTGATGGTAGTAGTGGCTGTCGAGGTAGTGCATGCAGGTGTGGATGTAGACGAGACAGGGAGGGAGGAGGGTGACTGGGGCAGGGCCTGAGGTGCCTGGGAGAAGGTGATGCCCACCCTCCTGGGTGAGCAGGCACGGGGCGAAGGCTGAGGGGCTGCTGGGAGGGCGGTGCTGGAAGGGGGGTGGCGGCTGTACCTGTAGACGGGGGGCACAGATGTTGCTGCCTCCACAAGGGAGCTCCCATCAGAGGACGAGTCCGTGTCACTGGTCTCAGCTCCTGTCCTCGCCGTGGAGCTCCCCTCGCCCTCCGTCCCACTGCTGAAGTCCGATTCCGTTGTGTGGCCCTCATGGCCATGTGGGATGCAGCTCTCTCATGCTCCGGTGCCACTGCTCCTCCGCCTAATGATGCTAATGCCCACAAGAACAGGGAGACCACAAAAAGGGGGGGAACGACAGAAGAAAAACATACATTACCACTACTGTTGGCGGACACGACAGACACAGAAGCCCCCTGCACTATGCCGCGCTCTTGGGCTCCACTGTTTAATTCCTGGGAAATAGCCTACTAGGCTATGGATGGCATCTGCACACATGGATGACACAGGGGCATGACTAGGTGTAGTTGGCACTCTACAGAGGTGCGGTGGGGTGCCACATGGCCTGCCTTACAGAGGGACCTTGCCTGCGGAACTCGCCCTGGCCTAGGGAAACCCACAGCCAACCTCCCCCACCCAAACACCTCCACTGTGCGCAAAATCAGCAGAATGCGAGTGTACTCACCCCCTTGTGGCTGCTGTGATGCCCTCAAGCGCCCATCCAACTCCGGGTACGCCACTGCCAGGATCCTGAACATCAGAGGGTCATGGTGCGACGGACACCCCTCCCACATTGGGAGGCCATCCCCAGCTGAGCCTCCGTCGTCTTCTTGCTCCAGCGGCGAATGTCCTCCCATCTTTTCCGGCAGTGGGTGCTCCGTCTGTGGTAGACCCCCAGGGTCCAGACGTGCTTGGCGATGGCATGCCAAATATGTTTTTTCTGGTGGGCGCTGACATACATGAGTTGTACAGGGGGAAGAGAAAGTTATTACCAACTGCACCGTCAAAGTGATTGGCCCCCATCCCTACCCTTGCCATGTGGCACATGCACTCACCGTTGTTTCATGCACGCCGCATTCTCCCCACTTCCTTCTTACATCCGCCCCTCTCCACACAGGCATAGCCCATACAGCATGCTCCCAGTGTATTTACCTGTTTGTCTGGAGGACCGTAGAGTAGCGTGTAATGGGGAGAACCCCATCCACGAGTTTCTCCAACTCCTCCGATGTGAAGGCAGGGGCCCTTTCCCCAGACACTCGAGCCATTGTCTCTTCCAGACCGAGGTCACAGCAGCACTTGCAGTGTAGGTCCTCTCCTGTCGAAGATCAGGTATCGAGTGATTGAACAGATAGAAAATGGCAGTCAGGTCCTCGGTAGTGCACACCTCCACCGCCGGCATACATCGTCATTGGCTCCTGGGACCCATAGGGTCCAAAGTTAACCAATGCAGCATTATGCTGCGGTCTTCGACCGCCTACAGCGACGGTGTACAACGCCAGCGCAGTTACCTTACATCCCATTGTCCCACTTTAGAGGTCAGGCAGCCGCCATTTCATGGGCCCACATGGCTTAATTTTTAACTGCGTCACACATACCTAGGCCTAGACTCAACACACATACAGGCCACTTTTTAGATTATGAATGGTGTTCTGTGTTTGCTGTGGGTACGTACCTCTGAGTTTTTTTACTCTGTGCTCGCAGTTGTCCTTCATAGGCACCGTCCGCTGGGACATGTGAGGAGATGGCGGCATCCTCCGGTGTACCGACCGCTGGTGGACCTGTCGACAATGGAGGAAAGACATGTGATCATCACCTACAGGCTTGACCGTGCCACAATCCAGGAACTGTGTACCCAGTTGGAGCCAGACCTGATGTCAGCTATCCGCCATCCCACAGGAATCCCCTCTCAAGTGCGGGTGCTGTCAGTGCTCCATTTCCTTGCAAGTGGGTCATTTCAAACAACAGTGGCCATAGCATCAGGGATGTCCCACCCTATGTTTTCCAACGTGTTGTCCAGAGTGTTGTCTGCCCTGCTGAAACACATGCGGAACTACATCGTTTTCCCTCAGGTGGAGGATTTGCCTACAGTTAAAGGTGATTTCTATGCCCTGGGACATATCCCCAACATCATAGGTGCCATTGATGGGACACATGTGACTTTGGTACACCCCCACAGGAGTGAACAGGTGTACAGAAACTGGACGAGTTATCATTAGATGAATGTACAGATGGTCTGTTTGGATGACCAATACATCTCCCTTGTGAATGCCATGTTCCCTGGCTCAGTGCATGACGCTTACATTCTGTGGAATAGCAGCATCCCTATGTGATGGGTCAACTCCAGATGCACCGTGTGTGGCTATTAGGAGAGTACCTGGAAGCAAGCCAGTGGGAATGGTTGTCTGGGGATATCCCTACAGGTTATTGTGTGTCTAACAGTTGTCCCTCGCCATTTGCAGGTGACTCTGGTTACCCCAACCTGTCATGGCTACTGACCCCAGTGAGGAATCCCAGGACAAGGGCAGAGGAATGCTACAATGAGGCCCATGGGCGAACTAGGAGGGTGATCGTGCGGACCTTCGGCCTCCTGAAGGCCAGGTTCAGGTGCCTCCATATGGCAGGTGGATCCCTATTCTACTCACCAAAGAAGGTGTGCAAGATCATCGTGGCCTGCTGTATGCTTCACAGCTTAGCTTTGCGACGACAGGTGCCTTTTCTGCAGGAGGATGGTCCAGGTGGCGGTGTTGTGGCAGCTGTGGAGCCTGTGGACAGTGAAGACGAGGAAGCAGAAGAAGAAGACATGGACAACAGGGACTCAGTAATCCAGCAATATTTCCAGTGACACACAGGTAAGAATACAGACCTGCCTACTACATGTACTTAAACACTACTGCCTCTCTACTGTTTGTCATTTTCACCCAGTGTATGGTCACTGAGTTGTCACTTTCCCTTACGATTTCACAGATGTGGGTCCCACTGTGTGACATCTGCTTTGATTCCTCACGGACAAGAGCTGTGTGACATAGGTATGTTGACATTACCAATGAAAAAGCTTTTTGCCAGAGTAATTGCTAATACAGTATTCCGAAATCACAGACAGAGTCCAGATTGTTTTGTGCTTTAAGGGTGTTTATTTTAGTGCTCAAAATTGGAGGGGGTAGCAAAATGCTGAGGGGTGATGGCGGAGGAATGTCCATGGCAGAGTCCAGTCTATTAGTCTCACAGGTGCATTTCCCATATGGGCATAGGAAGTGGAGCTGGGGCAGTTTAAGGATGGACAGGTTGACAAAGTGGGACAGAAGGATGACAGTCAGGGTGGTCTCATTTCTTGGCGGGGGTCTTGGCATCGTTCTCTGTCTTTGTCCTGGATCTCAGGGACCGTTTGCGAGGTGGTTCTCTCTCTGCAGGGGGTGGGGTGCTGGTGTGGTGGTCCTGTGGGGGGGGCGTCCTGTCCACTAGCACCAGTGGAGGTGGTGGGCAGTTCATCATCCATGCTAGTGTCAGGGGCCCCTTGTTGTGCCACAGTGTCCCTCCTGGTGTTGAGTACTTCCTTCAGCACCCCTACGATGGTGCTCAGGGTGGAATTGATAGTTCTGAGTTCCGCCTTGAAGCCCATATACTGTTCCTCCTGCAGTCGCTGGGTCTCCTGAAACTTGGCCAGTTCCGTTGCCATTGTCTCCTGGGAGTGGTGGTAGTCTCCCATGATGGAGGAGAGGGCCTCGTGGAGAGTGGGTTCCCTGGGCCTGTTCGCCCCCTGTCACACAGCAGCCCTCCCAGTTCTCCTGTGTTCCTGGGCCTCTGTCCCCTGGACTGTGTGCCCACTGCCACTGCCCCCAGGTCCCTGTTGTTGTGGTGGGTTAGCCTGGGTTCCCTCTAGTGGTGGACACACAGCTGATTGACGTGTCCTGGGGACAGAGGTATGGGCCAGCTGGGAGGGTGCTGTGCTGGTGTTTCCAGAAGGGGGAAGCTCTGTGGTGGCCTGTGACTGGGTGTGGGGAACCGACTGTTCCGAGGTCCCCGATGGGCCGGGCTGGTCATCTAGATCCAGTTGGACAGAGGTGCTGTCATCACTGTGGGACTCTTCTGTTGGTGGTGTGGACATGTGTGGACCCTCCTGTCCGGTGACGTTGGGTAGGGGTCCTGCAGGGTTATAAACGGATGGTTATTACATCTGTGTGTGGCATGGTGTGCAATAGGTGGGTGACCGTGTACCCCAGTGCTTGCATTCCTGTGTGGGACCTTGTGTGATGTTGGTTTAGGGGGGTGTATGGGTATGTGCAGTGGGCATGCTTTAGTGATGGGTGTCCATGCTTTATTGTTGCATGCAGGGCCTGGTGTTAGGATGTGTGGTTTGTGATGTTGGGACATTTGTGAGGAGTTAGATTGATGGGGTGGGGGTGAGGGTGGGGGTATGTGCTGGCATGCAGGTAGGGTGGGGGATGTAATAGTTAAGGTTTGACTTACCAGTGTCCATTCCTCCACCTACTCCTGCTAGGCCCTCAGGACGCAGAATCGGCAAGACCTGCTCCTCCCATGTTGTTAGTTGTGGGGGAGGAGGTGGGGGTCCACCGCCAGTCCGCTGAACCGCCAGATGGTGTCTTGAGACCACGGAATGCACCTTCCCCCGTAGGTCGTTCCACCTCTTCCTGATGTCCTCCCGATTTCTTGGGTGCTGTCCCACTGCGTTGACCCTGTCCACTATTCTTCGCCATAGTTCCATCTTCCTTGCAATTGAGGTGTGCTGCACCTGTGATCCGAATAGCTGTGGCTCTACCCGGACGATTTCCTCCACCATGACCCTGAGCTTCCTCTCCGAAAACCTGGGGTGTTGTTGCCGTGCCATGGGGTGTGGGCGTATTTCTGTTGCATGACGGTGGAGGTTTTGTTATCGTCAGTTTATCACTGACCTTTGGTGTGGCGGACTTGTGTGGGTGTCTGAATTTTGGTAGATTCCGAGCTCTGGGTCATAATAGCTGTGGTGGATTTCCGCGGGCGCGACGGTGTGTTGGTGGTCTTTTGCACGGCTGTAAGCGGCATTTACCGACAATGTTGTAATGACCCCTTTTGTTTGTAAACATAAAAAAGAGATTGCTCGCTTTGTCATGTTGATGGAGTAGTGACTCAAACATGAAAAGGCATTGAAAAAAAAACCCTGTTTCGGCAGCTTCTGACAATGTTTTTGAATTGATCGCCAGATTGGTGGTCATTTCTAAAATGGCGGGTATAGCAGTCTCAGCATGAAAGATGTTAAGTTCTCCACCAGGGCGAAAGAGTCTTCTTTGTCAGCCAAAAAGTAAATATGGTTCTTACTAGGAACTGATTGTTTTGTTGCTATTTTTTCTTTTTGAAATGTCAGTAGTTGTGGAGATTGGGCCATAGTTCAGCTGGACATAGGCAAAACTGCACATTTTCAAAAACTAGACAACCATGGAAGTCCAAGGGTGAGCGACTTGCGTGGCTCTCATCAGATAATTTTACCCAAAAGCCTTTTGCAAACATCAATCTTTAGTAAGAAACATATTATCTCCTCACATTTCTGTGTTGGAAAGGCCTGGAAACTTGGGGGAGCAACACATTTACTAAATCCCTGAGTTCCCCCATGTCTCTGGATAAGGGCCAAGAGAAAACAACACAAAAGGCCATAAATCGCTATGTTGAGAGATAAGGAATATGCGTATGTGTTGTATTTGGGGGATGTGCTGGGGCATCACCCATGCAAAACTACAAACCACAGACATTTTTTAAAACTAGACAACTTGGGAAGCCCAAGGTGGTGTGCCTGTGTGTATCCCATGAGGTTTTATTACTCACAGTGTTCTGTAAAACTCAAACTCTGCCTGAAATCGCACATTTTCTCTCCATGTCTGTGATAGAAACTTCCAGAATCCACAGAAATCACCAAAATTCCTATAACTCTGCATTTCCCCACTTGTGCCAATGAAAATGCAGCCCCACTTGTGTGGCTGGGCTAAGTGCCCACTACAGAAACAGCTAAAATCAAGGTCAATGAAAGCCATTGCATGGGCATTCCCCTTGACCTTGGTTTGATCTGTTTCTGTTGTGGGCACTAGGCCTACTCACACAAGTGAGGTACTACTTTTATCTAGAGACTTGAGGGAAGTCTGGGCAGATGGACGACTATGAATCCCCTCAGATTCCAGAATGTTTCACCACAGAAATATGAGGAAAATGTGTTTATTTGTCAAAATTTGAGGTTTGCAGGGGATTATGGGTAATAAACCTGGTGAGAGCCATGCAAGTCCCCAAACCCTGGATACCCTCAGGTGTCTAGTTTTCAAACATGAGCCAACAAACCAAATGATGGAGGGAATACAGAACAAATCAAACATTCCCCCAGTCACGGATCTGGGTCTAATCCATCAATTTGTTTGCTCATCACACAGTCCCAGTTTGGGCCCAGTCATATGCAAATCAGTCTTGACCCTGTTGTTTTAGCATTTGTCACCCTGAGTGGGAAGTATATGTCCAGACATGGGTCCCATGCTCGCTATGCCACCAGATTCAAGCTTGCCTGGCTGATGAGGGGTGATACCCCGAAACTGGTCCCAGGATGCTTGTTTCTAGTCTAGGAAAGACCTGGCCTGGCATGGGATGGGGAGCAGGGTCAAGCCAGACTTGCATATTGCTGGGTCCAAACTGGAATGAAATGTGAGCAAAAAAACTGATGGATTTAACCCAGATCTGTGACTTGGGGTGAATGTTTGATTTGTTCAACATTCAGTCCATCATCTGTTGTTTCAAAACATGTACAGGTTTGCAAGATTGTCCTAGGTGCTGGCTGAGCTATGGTTCAAGATCTACAGCTACCCACATTGGAAAAAAAAGGGATCTGTTTTTCAGTGGAAAAATGTGATGCGTTCATCTTGGGTTTTGGGATATTTCCTGGCACAGGCAGTAGGCATATGCACGCAAGTAGTAAGATGAAAATTTTATCAAGAAATGTGGGGGAACACTGTGTTGAAGAACATGTGTGGCTCCCCACAGGTTCAAGAACTTTCCATTAGAGAATTAGGAGGTAAATTGTTTTTTTTAGCCAATGTTTGAGGTTTGCAAGGGATTCTGGGTACAAAAACCTGGTGACAGCCAAGCAAGTTTCTTCACCCTGAATAGCCATAGACGTCTCATTTTAAAAATGTAGAGGTTTGCAAGTTTTCCTTAGGTGCCGAATGAGCTAGGGTCCAAAATCTACAGATACCCAAAAAAAAGGGTCAGTTTTCAGTGAAACAATGTGATGCATCTATATTGTCTTTTGGACCATTTCCTAGCACAGAAACTGGGCCTACCCTCACAATTTAGGTACATTTTTATTGGGAGACTTGGGGGAATGCCAGGTGAATGGATTTTTGTGGCTCCCCACAGATTCTAGAACTTTCCCTCACAGAAATGTGAGGAAAATATTTTTTTTAACCAAAGTTTGAGGTTTGCAAGGGATTATGGGTAATAAAATCTGATGAGAGCCGCAACCCCACCCTGAATAATTCTACGTTTATAGCTTTCAAAACATTACAAGTTTGCTAGGTTTCCTCAGGTGCTGGCTGAGCTAGCATACAAAATCTACAACTAGCCACATTGGAAAAAGGGTTCAGTTTCCATTGTTAAAATGTAACACACCTATGTTGTGTTTTGTGCCTTGTCCAGTAGCAGGAACTAGGCCTAGCCAAAGAAATGTGAAGAAAGTGTGTTTTTGTAGTCAAAGTCTGAGGATTGCAAGGGTTTTTGGGTAAAACATCCTGGCGAGACCCATGCAAGTCACCCCACCATGGATGTCCCTTGGTGTCTAGTTTTCAAAAATGTCAACAATTTAGAGAGTGACCCCTTTTACAAAGGCACAGAGGATAGGGTTCAGCCAAAAGAATATTTTTTCCCCCCTGGACTTGTAAAAATCCAATCTTTCACTATGTAGATGCTTAATCAGCAAGCTAAGAACAGCAAATGTAACTTCGATATCAAAAGTAATCAATTATGCTCCAACTACAATATTTAGAATCTCATAAATATTTAATAAAATAGACATAAAACACTACTGACAATTGTTGATATAATTAATTGGACTAGAAACATCATCCAAAATGTTCAGAGCTTGATTTTGATCTTGGCGGTAATATTCCCAACATTGACTTTTATACTGGAAACCCATCTGCTGCTGTGATGGTCCTCCTACTGTATTTACACATTGCACATTCAAGCCACAATCTCTGACAAGTAATACCATCCTCCTTTGACAGTGCCATAAGCAATAGTGGCTGACAGCGGGACATCAGCTACTCTTACCGGCGAGCAGATTTGGATCTGCATTTCCCCCGCTGAAAAAGTAGCAGTCCGGCATCTGAGTTGGCGTATTGGGGAGAAAGGTGTGAAACCCCACCTTTTTCCCCATTCTACCTTTGTCTTTGACTGGACATGACTGAACAGTACCCTTCATCGCTACTGCCACTAGACCATGGAGAAATTCAACCCCCTGTCACTGGACATTAAGGTAGGCAAACCACATTGTCTGTGTATGTTGGGGGGTCACTGCACATGCACAGGAACACTGCAGACATATACATGTCACAGTAATTTTTTGAAATTACTTTGACATGCATATGTCTGTGGCACAAGTGGGTCGGACACAGGTGGGAACACACTGGTACACAACATATATTGTACACGCACACAACTGTCATTAAGGTGTCATTGTACAAAGGCAAATGAATGCTGGCACCACAATGATGGTACATTCACACCTGTCAACTGTGTCCATGTATGCACATTGCCAGAAGTCATGTTGTTCTGCGAGTTGTGTATGTGAGTCAGTACATGTATTTGTATGAGATGCAAATAGCTGGTTGAGGTGGAGGGAGCTATGGTGGGTACTATGGTTCTGTCAGTATCTGTGCCACTTGAATATGGCATTTGTGCTGTTGTGTATGTTATGTTGTGTGTTGTGTTACTGCATGCAACATTTTGGTGAGTGGTGTTGTGTTACGGCTGTGGTTGTGATGTGTGTAGTTGTGATGTTGTGTAAGTGTGTTTTTGTAGATGACTGTTGGTTGTTGTGGTTGTGTCATTTGTGGGTGCAATGTCTATGCTGTGTGTATATTGTGTCATGGAGGTATGCCTCTGTGTGTTTGCGGCAGCTACATGTTGGGTTGTATTGGTATGGCAATGCATACGTTTGTGTATGTGGTGTGTTGTGTGATTCAGGGGGACTCATATGGCAAAAGTAGAATATGCGCATGTGTGACTTACCTCAATTCCTCAGCCACATCCACTGCCATTGTATGATGTCTACTGAGTCCGCAATGTCCTCCCTCCATCAGAGAACCACCACCAGCAAACGTCTGCAGAGCTGGAACATCTAGATACGGAGGGTGAGGACCATCAACTTGACTGTCTTCTTGGGTCCACCATTGAAGTGGCTTGGCAGTGTGATCGCCAAGATCTAAACCAGGCCCCTACACCAAAACTAAATACAAAACAACTGTGTACAATCAATGTACTGAAAAAAAGTTTTTGTGTCAGCACAGTGGATTCTTGACCTTTAGCCCATCTTCTTTCACACTAATAACTAAATTAAAACCATTGATACTTTCCAGGAGTTTATATCATGTATGTTGAAGGTGTCGTGTTTTTATTGTCCTTCACTCATGATAATACAAAATGTCTAGTATTTTCCCAGTGAGATAAAAAACTACTATTTAATACGTTGCTATTTTAAAGCATGCAGCTCAGATTTCACATGGGTAAACCAACTTTAGAAAGTATGCTGTTCCTTTCCTGTCCCAAGCAAGACTGCTGCTTTGGTTATGCAGGCCTCAACAGTCAACAGATTGCTCCTTAAAGCTGCATTTTCAAATACCTACCTATTCTGCATGGTTCACACAGCTTATTATAGCTGCTGGTATACGAACCACCAAAGGTCTTTCAGATTGCCAATACGTTACCTCTATATATCTTATTGAAGTCAGGGTCCATCTGAAACACAAACTGTTGTTCATTTTTTTATTTTTAAAAACCTGGTGAGAGTCAGGCAAGTCACCTTGCCCTGAACACCACAATGTGTCTAGTTTTAAAAAATGTACAGGTTTGCTAGGTTGAACTAGGGTCCAAAATCCACAGCTACCCACATTGGAAAAAAGGGTCAGTTTTCAGTGGAAAAGTATGATATGACCATGTTGCATTTTGGACCATTTCCTGTCATGGGCACTAGGTCTACCCACACAAGTGTGATACTATTTTTATTGGGAGACTTGTTGAAATGCTGAGTGGAAGGACGTTTGTAGCTCCCCACAAATTCAGGAACTTTACAGGACAGAAATGTGATTAAAAATTAGTTTTTATGTAAAAGTTTGAAGTTTTCAAGGGATTCTGGGTAAAACACCTTGTGAGAACCAAGCAAGTCACCCCACCCTGGATACCTCTAGGTGTCTAGTTTTCAAAAACATACAGGTTTCCTAGGTTTCCTTCGGTGCCAGCTGAGCTAATGTTCAAATCCTACAGTTACCCACATTAGAAAAACAAGGGTCAGTTGACAGTGGGAAAAGGTGATGCCCCTATGTTGTGTTTTGGGCTGTTTCCTGTTTCGAGCACCAGGCCTACCCACACAAGTGGGTTACCATTTTTATCAGGAGACTTGGAGGAATTCTGGATAGATGGGCATTTGTGGTTTCTCACAGAATCCAGAAGCTACCATCACGTAAACACAAGGTAAATGTGTTTTTGAGTCAAAGTTTGAGGTTTTCAAGGGATTATGGGTAAAAAAAGGACTGGCAGGTGAAAGCCAGGCAAATCACCCCACACTTAATTTCCACATGTGTCTAGTTTAAAAAAATGAATCCATTTGCTAAGTTTCCCTAGGTGCTGCCTGAGCTACAGTCCAAAATCTAAATCTACCCATTTTGGAAAAATAGGGTCAGTTTTCAGTGGAAAAGGGTGATGCATGCACATTTTGTTTTGGGCCATTTCCTGTTGCAGGCACTAGGCCTACTCACACAAGTAAGGTACCATTTTTATTGAAAGACTTTGGGAATTGCTAGGTGGAAGGAAGTTTGTGACTCCCCACAGATGCCAGAACTTTCCATCATAGAAGTGTGATATAAATGTGTTTGGTAGTCAAAGTTTGAGGTTTGAAAGAATTCTAGGTAAAAGAACCTGGAGAGAGCCACACAAGTTACCAGCCCTGGATACCCCTCTGTGTCTGGTTTTCATACACGTACATGTTTGCTAATTTTCCCTAGGTGGCGACTGAGGTAGGGTCCACAATCTAGAGCTATCAGCATTGGGAAAATGGTCAGTTTTCAGTGTTAAAATGTGATGCATCCATGTTGTGTTTTGGCCCATCTCCTTTTGCAGACACCAAGCCTACCCACACATGTGAGGTACTACTTTTATTGCACAGCTGGCAGAGCATAGAATAGTAGAACATTTGCTTTTACCCATAGGATTCTGCTGCATTTGTGCTATTCAAATTTTAGCCAGTGTCTAAGAAAGAAGACATTTTGAAAAGTAGCCTCTAAATCATACCCTAGTACAGATAACCACAAATTCGAAGATGTACAAATAACCACAGCTCCTAATCTCCATTTCTTGCATCTATTGCATAAATCCATAGGTTTCCTTGATCCTGATTTTTCTCTCCACATATTTCACTACATGAATTGGTCTATACTCCCATCTCCTAAATTTGGTTCCACTTTCGTAGAATCCTCTGATTTTTAAATATAGCAACGAGTCAAACAATAGTCATATAATCAATAGTGTGATAGAAAAATACTTTTTAATAACTTCTTATTTACCCCTGGTTACATCTCACAGTATAGTATAAAATGAACCTGTCGGACCCTAAGGGTCAAAATCCCTCCCAAATGGATACCAATAATACCTCACATTCATACCATTCTCACACCACAATCATACTGAGTAAACCATCTGGACTGGTATTGTTAGAACCCTACAATTCATCACTATGGCCCTCATTATGGCATTGGCGGTAAATTCCACTTACTGCCACGGTGACAGCTGCCAACATACCACTGCGGTGGTGAATATCCGTTCGCTATATCATGACACACACCAATCCAACAGAATACTCCCACATACACAAATCCACCAGCCCCAAGGTCAGTGTTAAACTGTCGGTACCAACACCCATACCGTTACGCCAACAAAACAACGCACACTACATCATGATCCACGAATCACCACAGCAGACATTCAATGGCGGTAAACCATTGGCGATACACACCGGCGCGCTCAGATGGACACCCAAATACTAAACTGCACAACATTGGCCAATACCAAAAACACACACCTGACACTAATACACACACAACACCCACCCACCCACAGCACTATAAAACACACCCCCATATAACACACAACCCTTTACGAATACAAATTATTGCCACCAGACTGATACCAAGACCACTGCAACAACTAGACACACACACCACATACACCCATACATCCATTACGCACCCCACTACGCACACCCAACCACAGTACCCAACACCCGCACACTTACACACACCACATAACACCCATGTCCCCACAAATGCACCTCTGTTTCACAGATGAGGAGTTGAGGGTCATGGTGGAGGAAATAGTCAGGGTGGAGCCACAGATGTTTGGAGCACAGGTACAGCAAAATCCATTGCCGGGAAGATGGAGCTATGGCGGGAAATCGTGGAGAGGGTGAACGTCGTGGGACAGCATCCAAGGACAAGGGAAGACATCAGGAAGAGGTGGAATGACCTACGGGGGAAGGTGAGTTCCGTAGCAGCAAGTTACTAGTTCACCATCCAGAGGACTGGTGGTGGACCCCCACCTACTCCCCCACAGCTCACAGTATGGGAGGAGCAAGTCTTGGCAATACTACATCCTGAGGGACTCACTGGAGTTGCCAGAGGACTGGACACTGGTGAGTCAACATTTACTACTTATCAACCCCCATACCGGCATACCATCTCACACCATCACCCTCACTCCCATCATTCCACTCCATCCCACACACTGCACCTACACATATGACTAAACCCAATGCCCAGCCCTGCATGCAATACCAATGCAGGGACAGCCCTCCCAGCCCTGCATGGACACCCATCACTAAAGCATGCACAGAATAGGGGAACTAACAATCCCACAATACATCACCATACACAAACCAAGGTGGCAGGGCAACAGCAACAATAGAAGGGAAGCAAGGGATTTACAATATGTCACAGGCATGAAGCATAATACATCACTTACATCCCCTCAGGTGCCCCAGCCAATGTCAGTGGAGAGGAGGTGCCATGACAAACCGGTCCCCCAACAGAAGATGCCCCCAGTGATGACAGTAACTCTGGACTTCAGGATCTGGATCAACAACCTGGCCCATCAACGACCACTGGACAGTCGGTCACCCCAGCCCACTCCCAGTCCACCACAGAGCCTCCCCATCAGTATCCAACACCACAGCACCCAACCAGCGTCTCCACACCTATGTCTTCAGGACACATCAATCAGCAGTGTGCCCACCTGTACAGGGACCCCAGTCCACACCTCACACCCAAGACAATCAGGGAACTGGGGTCAGTGGCAGTGGGCACACCATTCAGGGGACAAAGGCACAGGGGAACAGGGACACTGGGAGGACCGCTGTGCGCCAGGGGGAGGACAGGCTCCGGGAACCGACTTTCCAGGAGGCACTCACTAAGATCATGGGTGCCTATAAACAATCCCAGGACACAATGGGCCAGATCCTTAACAACATGCAGGAGAACAAGTGGCTGCAGGAGGAACACTCACCATGATCTCCATAGCAGGGGTGCTGGGAGACATGGCAAACATCATGAGGGAATCGACAGCACACCAGTGGGCCCCTACCACCAGCCAGTCTATTGACCAGCCCACCACTTCTGCTGCAGCTAGTGAGCAGGAGGCACCGCCACAGGACCCACAGGCCACCAGCACCCCTCCTCCTGCAGAAGGTGAACCACACCGTTAACATACCCTGCAACCCAGACAGAAGCCAGAGACACTTGCCAAGACCAAGACCACCGTCAGGAGACTTTCCTGATTGTACCCCTTGTGTCCCACCCTGTCACTTTGGGGCCAATGGCATGGGCACTGCAGGGGCCCCCGTAAGAGGGCCCCACAAAGAATTTCAGTGTCTGCTTAGCAGACACTGAAATTCGCGACGGGTGCAACTGCACCCGTCGCACCTTCCCACTCCGCCGGCTCCATTCGGAGCCGGCTTCCTCGTGGGAAGGGGGTTTCCCGCTGGGCTGGCGGGCGGCCTTCTGGCGGTCACCCGCCAGCCCAGCGGAAAACACAGAATAACCGCAGCGGTCTTCTGACCGCGGTGCGGTATTCTGGAGGGGGGAACTCTGGCGGGCGGCCTCTGCCGCCCGCCAGAGTTAGAATGACCCCCTTTGTCTACTTTGTCAACTTTGAACTGCCATTGCTCCCCTTCCTATGGCCCCTTGGACATTGCACATGTGCTAAAAAAAGACTGGAACAATACCCTGGACTTTCCTCTACCATCACCCCATTCCATTGCACCCTTGAACACAACTTGACTGATAGTATTTTATGTGCGGAGAATGTGCAGGGGAAAAGTCACATCTGGTGCAGATGATTTAAACACTGTGATAGCATACAATTAATGGCCTGTAAATTTCTGTAGTAATCACATCAGGACACTGTTGTCATATCACCAAAATCTGTAAAATGACAAGCCATAGCTGAAAGTAAGTTGATATGCAAAGGAAGCGAATGCCACCATGTTACAGTCACACAGATGCAATCAATAGTCAGAACAATGATCAGTTCCATTGTCTCACCTGTGTCATTGGAAGTATTGACGCGTAATTGATGTTCTGTTGTCCACAGCCTCATCCTCTTTCCCTCATCCTCACTGTCCTCAGGGTCCACTGCTGCCACAGGGGCATCTCCAGTCTCCTCCTCCCGGGTGAGTAGCACAGGAATCCACCTGTCAGATGGAGGCACCTGAACCTGGCCTTCAGGAGACCAAAGGTCCTTTCGATTCTTCTTCTTCTGGTTCGCCCATGTGCCTCATTATAACGGTTTTCATCCCCTGTCCTGGCATTCCTCACAGGGGTCAGGAGCCACAATAGGTTTGGTAGCCAGAGTCACCTGCAAGTATTTAGTGACAAACATTAGCCTAACACAATGCTATGGGGATAACACCTGAAAGCATACACTGACATACAGTGGGTGGGGACTTGGGCTCACCTATTAGCCACATCCTGTGCCTCTTTAGTTGGGCCATCACATTTGGGATGTTGCTATTCCTCAGGACAAAGGCGTCATGCACCTACCCAGGATACTTGGCAGTGATGTGGGAGATGTACTTGTCTGCAAGGCACAACATTTGCACATTCAGTGAGTGGAAACTCTTCTGATTCCTGAACACCTGTTCATTCTGGGGGGGATACAAACGCAATATGTATACAGTCAGTCGCCCCAATAATATTCGGGATGTGCCACATTGCACAGAATCCTACCTTCACAGCGGCCGAATCTTTCACCTGGTGGGAAAACAATATAGCTGCACATGTGCTTCACCAGGGCAGACAAAACCCTTGCCCGATGATTGAGAACATTGGCTGTGACATTCCTGCTGCCAACCCCACTGTCACTTGGAAAGAACCAGTTGCCAGGAAGTGGAGCACTGATAGCACTTGCACAAGAGGGGGGATCCCAGTGGGATGACGGATGGTTGATACCAGGTCAGCCTCCAATTAGGCACACAGCTCTATGATTGTGGCCCTGTCCATTCTATAGGTGAGTATAATGTGCCTGTCCTCCAGTGTAGCCAAGTCCACAAGGGGTCTGTACACTGGGGTTTGTCTCCTCCTCCTATTTATCCACAGTGGTAGGTATCTAAGGGACACAAGAGTGAGTAGGCTGTCACAGTTTGAACAATGGAACCACAACCTCAGTGTACATACAGCATCAATGTGATGTGACAGTGAGAATGGCAATGTATGTGCAATTTTAGACAATGACGCAAATATGGTTTATCTGGTCATTGTCCACCACCTTAAAATGGCGACCGCCTGTCCTATATCTTGGGACAGGTGGAATTGAGGTAACTCCGCCGACGTTGGGCATCGTGGCGGAAGGCGGTCTTGCACTGCTGTGCAATTCCTCATTGGCTAATATGGGGCTCTATTGAGTACAGTGGCCAATGGGGATCAGCACCGGCGGTGACGGTGTACACCGCCGCAGATGTGACCGCCATTTTCTATCTAAATCTTCACTTGTTTCCTGACTTTCCACAGGACAACACCTACACTGCATGTGCTGCTGTGACCTGTGTCTGGAACCTACAAAGGCCCGTGTGACCGGGGAAAGGGCTCCTGCCTTCACTTCTGAGGAGTTGGAGCGACTGGTGGATGGGGTCCTACCCCAGTATGAACTTCTGTATGTGCCTCCAGACCAACAGGTGACTACACCCTGGGCACAATGCATGTGGGAAGGATGCATGGAGATGTGTGTGCAAGCATTGTGTCATCAGGGATGGAGATGTGTGTGCAAGCATTGTGTCATCGGGGAGAATGTCCGGTGGCAGTGCACATGGTGGGCACCGGACGATGTGTGTGCCAATGGTGATGGAAACGGGATTGGTGGGCCATATGTGTGACAGGCTGGATTGTATGTATAATGGTGTCCTCCTGTCTGCATTCCCTCTGCAGGTCAGCTCCTATCAAAAGAAGGGATTGTGGCGTGCCAGTACCAAGAACGTGTGGACCCTGGGAGTCTACAGCAGGCGAAGAACCCACTGCAGGAAATGGTGGGAGAACCTAAACAAGGAAGACTGTGGAGGCCCAGCTGCGGATGGCCTCCCAACGAGGAAAGGGTGCCTGTCGGAACCTGACCCCGATGGTCCGCATACTGGCAGTAGCCTACCCAGATCTGGATAAGTGCTAGAGGGCATCTCAGCAGCCATAAGGGAGTGAGTACAGTGGGCATTACTACAATAAGTGGTAGGTGGCATAAGATCCGGGTGGTGCGTGTGAGTTAGTGGGTTCCCCTTAATGCCAGGCCAGACATTGCAGCGGTATCCAGTTCAACGGTAATGGGTGTATGGCAAATGCAGGTAACCTAGCTTGTTTGCATTCCAAGTCAGTCATGGCTTTGTGGGTCCCAGTAGGTGTGCAGTTGGTGGTGTTTGGCCCTCATCTTGCCGTGGCATCTAGCCAAATCAATGCCAGTGCAATGCATAGTGCTCAATCACTGTGTGTGACGGTGCTGTGCATGCCAACTGTGGTGTTGGTGCTGTAATTGACTCAGTGTTCCCTTTCTCTCTCTCTCTCTCCCTTTTTTCTTCTGTCATCCTGTCCATGTGTGCATTAGCATCATCTGGTGGAGGAGCAGGGGCACCGGCGATAGAGGAAGCTGCATTCCACAGTACCCAGGAGTCAGAGTCCAATGATGCCGAGGGAAACCAGTGCGACGGAGGGCGAGGGGAGCACCACAGTGGAGACAGAAGGTAACAACACTGACTCAGATACCTCCTCCGATGGAAGCTCCCTGGTGGTGGCAGACACCTCTGTGACCACCCCAGATGCAGGTACAGCCGGCACCCCCATAACAGCACTGCCCTCCCAGTAGCCCCTCGGCGAGTTGCCCGTGCCTGCTCTCCCAGGAGGGTGGGCATCACCTTCACCCCAGGCACCTCAGGCCCTGCCCCATTGAGCCCTGCTGCCTTGAGTGAGGAGGCTATTGACCTCCTGAGTTCCATCTCTGTAGGGCAGTCAACCATTGTGAATACCATTCAGTGGCTGGCATCCCAGATGCAGAAATGCAATACATTACTGGAGGGCATCCACAGCGGACTGGCAGCCCAACAGTGATAGATTCAGGCTCTGGCTTTGTCTCTGATGGCAGCCATTGTCCTTGTTCCTACGTCCCCTCTCCATCTACCACTTCCCAGTCACAGTCTCCTCAACCCCAACCCATCTACACATACAGACGAGCATGCACACAAGACGACACACAAGAGTGTCAGTCAAACACAGGCATCACACTTCATTCCACAAGCACTCACCAAAACACCAGACAGTTGCACACACAACCACATCCACTGCCTCCACTGTCTCCCCCTCCTCCTCCTCCTCATCCACCTCCCTGACAGTCACTTGCACACTCACACCTGCATGCACTGCTTCAACAGCCACCACCAGCATCACCACACCAAGAAGCACACACACCTCACTGGCAGACACCTCCACAACATCCATCCACGTGTCCCCTGTGTCCTCTCCTACCATGTTTGTCCCCCCCTCCTAAAGGACACAAACGCAGGCACTCAGACACCCAACAACCATCCACCTCACATGAGCACACTTCCCATGCACCTGCGCCCAAGTCCAGCAGGCGTACTCCTCCAACAACCATTCCGTCATCCTCTACTCCCATCCCTCTTCCCTCATCCATCTCCACCGTCCCCAAGAAGCTTTTCCTTGCCCAACTTGACCTTTTCCCTCCCCCGCCCTCCCCCATTCCTGCCAATAAGAGCAGGGTCCCACTGACCCAGTCGCGCACCTCAGCCAAACAGTCTACGGGAACAGTGGAGGCACCTCCTAGTCGTGGAGGCAAGACAGTGAAGGATCCCACTCCACCAGCCAGGAAGGGGAAGGATCCCACTCCACCAGCCAGGAAGGGGGAGGATCCCATTCCACCAGCAAGGAAGGGGAAGGAACCCTCACCTTCTGCCATGAAAGGGAAGAAGCCCTCTCCTCCAGCTGAGACACAGTCCTCCAACAGAGGCTGCCCAGAAGGCCCCTTCCCCTGCTGAGACACAGCAGACCTCACCTCCTGCAGAGGCTGTACAGGAGGCACCTTCACCAGCTAAGACACCGCAGCCCTCACCTCCAGCAGACGCTGACAGGGTACCAACACCACCACCAGCAGTGGTCACAGAGCCCTCACCTCCAGCTGAGAGGGTGCAGCCCTCACCTCCAGCAGCAGACATGTAGGCCACCCTCCAGGGACTGCTGTACCAGGAGCCCCCTCCAGAAACAGTGGGCAAGTTCCCCACCTCAGAGACTGTGACCTTGCACTCACCAGCATTGGGAAATGGGCATGTAGCCACCTCCAGAAGCAGTGGGCACATTCCCCACCTGAGAGACTGTGACCTTGCACTCCCCAGCATTAGGAAATGGGCATGGAGCCCCCTCCAGAACCAGTAGGCAAGTCCCCAACCTCAGAGACTGTGACATACACTGGGGGAGGCAGAACTAAAGGAGATACAGGAGGCTTCCCCGCACTACCCAGACTCACAAAGAAGTGAAGTCCTGAGCCGTAGACAATTGTGAGAAATTTGGGATCAACATGATAACTATAATCTACGCCAGTACCATCAATGACATAGGAAAGGAAACATATCCAGAAGACTTATCCCCTGGATACTGCATAGGGAACAAGTCCTGCCACACGTCATACATTTAACTAAAATGGAGGCAATAAGGTCACATCTATAGCTGGTATAAAACAAACATTTCAGCAATACCTGCAGCTTGTTTACCCGACAGTTCAGGGCATTGAAGTGCATCATTATACAATTTGTCTGGCTGAAAGAGGGCTCCAAAGCTTAGACACAGTACTTATTGAGACCTTGTATGCTCCACTGACTCTGGGGGAACTCAGGTTGGCATTGCGTGCACTCCTGCGATCAAAGGCCCCAGGCAATGATGGCTTTACACCTAAACTTTACCAAACATCTCCATTGTCACTGATGCAGAGACTCTTGGAGGTCCTTTTAGAAGCCTGTGACAAGGGAATGCCGCCACAGTCTCTAGGAGAAGGGGAAATGTGTATGCTTCTTAATGGGGATGAATCTGATTCATCTGCCTATAAGCCCCTCATGATGATAAATTCTGACATGAAAATCCTTTGTAAATCGCTAACTACATGTCTATCAGTTCATATGCTGAGCCTTGTACATGAAGACCAATGTGGTTTCATACTGGGACATAGCATCTGTTTGAATCTGAGATGATTGACTCACATAATTCATGAACTCCAACATCAGCAGAAGGAAATGGCACTAGTAGCTATAGACCTCGATAAAGCATTTGACACTGTGAACTGGGGCTACCTCCTACAAGTCCTGCATGTCATGTTTTTGCACCCCAGTTCCAATGGTGGGTACGTTTGCTTTACACTGAGCCTTGAGCCAGGGTGTGGGTGGGCTGTTATTGTGCAGAACTGTGGAAACTGGGGCACTTGCAATAGAACCCTCAGCAATATGGGCATGCTGGGAGCTAGGGGAATGGGGAATACGGTCGGGAGATAAGTGTTAATTCATTTCACTCGACATAGATAATGCTCTGTTCGACTTGTCCTCTCCCCCTTGTGGCAGTGCCCGTACTGTTACAGTTATGGGAGCAATTTGGGAATGTTTTTGGGATATGGCTGATTAAGGCTAAGTCTTTGGTGTTCCCCCTCGCCACACTGGCAGCAATCCCCCTCAAGCAATTACCTTTTGTGGGCCTATGATGGGAGACACCTCAGTTTCATTACTTAGGGATCCGAGTGGTGCACACTCGGAAACTTCAGCTTAGTCTCAATATAGAGAGGTTAGTTGAGGGATTGAAGTCATCAGTCCTTTTTTGGAATACATTAGCCCTTTCAATAATGGACTGTTTAGCCATTGCCAAAATAGTTCCGCTCCCAGGATGTCTGTATGTACTACAAAACTCTTTGACCCTTATACCACACAAGGTTTTTTGACAGCTGGAATATATCCTCACCTCCCTCTTGTGGGCAGGAAGTTGCAGTAGAGTTGCTATGTTGAGGCTGATGAGACAGTATGAGGAGGGGGTTTTAAAGGCCCCCATGACTGGATCTATATTAAGGCTCACCTGCAGACCTGGCTCACAAGTGGTAAAAGCACCTGTTGTCCGGCACAGTGGATGTAGACTGCTTGCCCAAACGCCTCATGGAATGTGCAGGTCTCTTGATGGAAGCCCCGCGAATAGTTACACAGACTGCAATACTCTGGCACAGATTAATTCAGAGTGTCTTGAAACAAGCCCCTTATCACTGAGAACTCCAGCTTTGGATGCTGAATCCAGTTAGATGCTTGATGAACAGTATATCCTTCCAATAGTGGAGAGAAGGGGGGTGCAAACTCCTCAGGGACATATACCCAGGTGAAAACTTCCTTTTGTTTGAGGAGGCCCAGGACGCACTCTGCCTTGGACCAGGCCAATTTCTATACCATGCAGGCCTGGCAGAAATAGAAGGGGGAGCCTGGCCAACCAATCTGGCAGCCCCTAAATCTACACACACACACACACACTCGGGCAATGCTCTCTTGAGGTGCGGGCAGTCATTTGATTTTGTTATTATACAAATTCATATTTGCCAATGGTGAGGGACCTCGTCCAAAGGCTCACGTGGCATGGGACATAGATTTGGACACCCCATGCGCTGACGGGAACTGGACACGAATCAATAACCTCACACACTCAATCTCCTATAATGCCCAATTTAAGCTGGTAAATTATAATTTCCTGCACAGAAAATATCTCAAACCCACAAGCGTACGTCAAATATACTCCCTTCATTCAGATATTGGCCGTGATGTGGCACAGGTGAGGCGTATTCCTTGCACTTAGCCTGGCATTGCCAGTAGGTACAGAACTAATGGACCGGGTGGTTGCGGAAATACAGAGGATTGTAGGAATAACCATTGCACAGATGCCCAGTGCTTTCTCCTGGGCAGTGTTCAGTGCCCAAAGGGCAGAAAGATGGCATACAAATTCTTGCACCTGGCACTAGTTCTGGCTAAACAACGGATAGCTATAACATGGATAGGACAGAGAGTGCCAGATTATCCTCACTGGCATAGGGTTGTGCTGTAATGATCTGTAGCCGAGAAATCCCACATGAGACTTAGCCAACGAGACGATAAAGCGATAGCGGATATAGCTTATTGGAATGAATTCTCTGATGATGGGGAAGTAATGATTGAGGAGGGTGCCCACTGGATCCTGTTGAATGTTCATGTTACTTTGTTGGTTATGTGTTGGGTATTGTGGAGACGTGGTGGGGACTCTGCCAGGGTTGTTGTATTTTCCTTATGTTCAACTGAACCATTAATGCTTACCTGTATGCCTATTTTGTCACTCAATATTGCTATAATGTAATTACTTACAATATTCCGATAACTTTATCTCCGGGTGAGGACTAGGGTCAGATCATAAGTATGTGGAAAGTACAATATTATCTACATCACTGCATATGTTCCATGGAATTGCTAACGCACCACAGAATCCTAGCTATTACCAATACTGAATAGTGGTTTTAGCGCTAGCTTTGAGGGGATGTCAACAATGGGATGTCTGAAGACCATCAATAACAACAACAATCAATATTATAAAGTTTCAGTCAATAACTACACCAGTTTAGTAATTAAAATTCATGGATTTATTTCCCTATATTAACAATGCTAGTGTCACGAAAATAACTCTCAAACACAAATGATAAGCATATAAGATCAATAGCGGCTGGTTAAAACGACATATATATCTCAATCTAATTAATGCAATTAAACAAATTATCTCCAAAAGACTCACACTTATTAATAAGACAGAAACTGGTAATAATGGCAAAGTATACATTAGTTCAGCATCAAATGAACTCAGGACAAATCATGAGCATATCAAGATTAAGGGCCTTATTACGACCTTGATGGATGGGTGTTCCTCTAACACAAATGTGGCGGATATTCCGTCTGCTGTATTACGATCCCATTATATTAAATGGAGATCATAATACGATGGACGGGATATCCGTCACATTTGTGATTGAGGAAACCCCTCGTTAAGGTCATAATAAGGCCCTAATTCCCTAAATAACCACAAATTAGCATTACATGTTGGGCTTCATGTGAAAAGAAGTTAGTAACATTAATTTAGAAAACTCTTAACTTGATTATGATATATAAAAACTATTAATGTGCAGCAATAAAATCGTTAGTTGCAGCTGGTACCTGGAAAGCAAGAGAGACACAATTCACATTTAATAGCATACATTACCACAATAGTAGTAACAGCAAATAATCAGCTTCAGTTTGAGGACACCATCTGATATCTCATTAGAAGATTTGGGCCTTACGACAGCTAGTCTCGAACCTCGTCTGCTGTAGAAGAGTAGCATTGGATGACGAATGATGAACCGCGCCTCTAATCATTCTACACAGGTTGTTATACTAAATTCTAATTAACTCCTGATTGGTCAGTCTATGGGGTGGTTTCATTTCAGCCAATCGACAATTAAATTGATGACCTAAACTTAACAAATCTACGCTAACTATAACATTTTCTTTTGATGTATCTTTACTTCTTCCATCTTGTCTTTAACTCCATTGTCTCATCGCCTCTCAAATATCTTGTTCTCAGGAACAAACTTTTGCTGTATACTTCTACTTACATCCTCGAGGAAAGACCAGATATTAGTAACATATCCAAACAATAGGCCATTTCAACTTATGCAATGCTCAGTTCATACACAACCTTGTAAGACATAACACTGCAACCCACTAGGGGTAGCTGTGGATACATCTACACAAACTTTGAAAACAGCTATAATGAAAGATTTAAATCAAGGAAAATAACCACAGCGTTTGAATATAATTTTGCTTAGCCAAGAACAGAAAAACAAACATTTCAGAGGTTTCTCATTTTACACGTTAGTTCATTTCACATTTTAATATGAAAATCATTAATAAACATATTAGAAAATTCACACTCTCACAGAGTCAACCCAGCAGAGTCAAAGATGAATAAAAACAGAATGCAGAACGGAACACACTTCCAGTGGATAAGGCAGGCTGTGAGACAGAATCAGAAAACTCTGACAGCCTTTTTACAAAAAGATGTTCCACTATTCTTGTTTTTTAATTCCACTGCTGCAAGAGCATTGACTGCTTTGCATAAAGTAAGTGCTCATGTTTTTGTTTACATCCAATGTATACCTCTTATAAATGTAAGAACATTGGTCTTCTCTTTAGAATCTGCAATCCTTGCCACGCATTGAAAGCCTGCTATCTCAGCTCTAATAAATACGTAGAATACACTTATACCGCTATGTTTATCTCTCTTCTCGCCAGCGCCTAACCTTAATTGTACATTTTTTGTTTCCTGAAACAAAACTGCAGCACTCCATACCTAAACTAGACATTTTGCTTTGTTAGCAATAATAAATGGCCCTAAACAAAGTATTTTCTCTGACAAATTAGAGTTGTACCTCTTCTTGGTGTACAGTTAACATGTATGTGCGGGAATCCACGTTTGTACATTAAGCTTGCTTGGTACACTTGCTACATAAAAGTCATACCCAACTTTTACACCCCACCACTTTCAAATGTCACCAGCCGCCAGTGCTTTACAAGTCCACAGATTGTAAATAATTTATACATAGTACAGCAAACTGACGTCAAGTCGGGTTAGGTTATGTACTGATATACCACAGCATTCACCCCATGATGAAACAAGAAGCAGATGGCTGAAAGTATAAGCAGTACAGAGCCCCTTAGCAGAAAAGAGATCTGTTCCCAGTACCGCACCAGTGAGATTGATTATGTTTGCAAGTGATGCCATAAATGCAGGTCAGCCATGAATAACAAAAAGCTGACTACTCTGGGGGAAGTTTTTGAACAGTTATGCCGACCAATTGTTCTTCCCCCAATGTAACACCAGAAATCATTAAATGACTGACCTCTAAATTAACTCTGGGGACCATATGTACAAATTAAGAAATAGTGATTACCTAATTGTGATTTTCTGTACATCACAATTAGGAAATTACGGTTCCTAATGTGTGTAACACATTGAGTTTCATTTAGCGATTCCTAATGGGGTTGCAAATCGATCCACCTCATGAAGTTTAATGAAATAGGTCACAGTTTGTGACCCATTTGCGATTGGTTACCACCACCCTTGAGGTGTCTGTAACAAATGAATGTTCTGCAACCATAACTTGCCGCAAAACATCCATACTTAGTACTGCAATTCAGAATTTAGAAGGGATGCCTTAAACATGCCTCTCCCAAACACCAAGGCCCATATTTATACTTTTTGACTCAAAACTGCATTAGTGCAGGTTTGCGTCAAAAAGTATAGCGCCCGCTAGCACCATTCTAGGATGCAAGCCGGGCGTCATATTTAAGGAATGGCGCAAGCCGGCGCTAAGGCCTGGGTAGCGTAAAAAAAAATGACCCTAACCTAAATAGCATCATTTGTTTGACACACAACCCCCATGGACATGACTCCTGTCTTAGTTAAGACAGGAGTCATGCCCCCCAGCCCAATGGCCATGCCTAGAGGACTTATGTCCCCTGGGCATGGCCATTGGGCACAGTGCCATGTGGGGGGCCAAGTTAGGCCCCCCTAGAGCACTTAAAAAAAAAAAAAAAACTACCTGGACTTACCTGGGATGGGTCCCCCCCTCCTTAGTTGTCCTCCAGTTGTGGGTGCAGGTGGGTGGAGGTGGCCCTGGGGGCAGGGAAGGGCACCTGTGGGCTGTTTCCATGGTCTCTGACCATGGAAATGAGCCCACGGTAATCCAAACCCCTGCCTGACCCAGGCGTTAAATAACGGTGCTAAGCAGGCTTAGCACCATTATTTAAGGCCCTCCTCCATGCTTAATTTATGCACAGGAGGATAAATAAGGCGATAGGGCCTTTGAGTAATTTTTTGCCCAGGAACGCCTACCTTGCATCTCATTGACGGAAGGTAGGTTTTCATGGTAAAAAAATACGCAAACTACGTAACTTTGGCGCTAGACGGGTCTAGTGCCAAAGTATAAACATGGAGTTAGGTTTGCTTCGAATTAGCGTCAAAACAAATGACGCTAATTTGACGCAAACAGAGTATAAATATGGGCCCAAATCATTAAACACAAACTGCGAGTCTGTAATATGCTACCAACTTGCAATTTGTGCTTTGTACATGTGAAAAAGCATTTTTGCGGTTTGAAACAGTCCAATTCTGTGAACCGGACCATTTTCAACCCCAAATATGCTTTTGTACATATGGCCCTTGTTTACTTACTCACAGATACCGGATTTTGTATCTCCAATCCCAGTTTGCCTGCTAACACAATTTTTTCATTAGACATGATAATTCCCATCTATATAATGCCTCACCATTTTAATTGATGTTTACTACATTTGCATATACAGGGACTTGATATGGAATAGTGAGTTATTCATAAGCTTTTGGAAAAAAGTCATGCAGAGTAATGCTGCCTCCTTCTTAAGAGGCCACAGGCAGAGCTCCAGATACATGGCTTTAGTGGAAGAACCTTTTAGTAAAGCTGTATTTATCATTGATGTTGCATTGTTTGTACAAATCCAAGACTTTACTACTGACTGTTAAAAAACCTGTATGTCCATAATTGTTGTCTTCACTAAGGCTTTGACCATTTGGTTTATTAGAAAAGGAGTAATGTTTGCGTTGAAGGGGATATTTTCAATTTTTGCTTAATCGATATATCTACTATGCTATTAACTTACAACCAGAATTTCCTGCTACCTTTTGCTTTCCAGGTGCGATCTAGCTCAGCCCATTGTAGTGTCTTCATTGGTGCATTTTGCCTTCCAAACTAATTAAAGTATTTTTGTAGGTCGACCTGAGCAGTGCTGCTTTCTTGACATGCAGTAATCTACTCTGTGGGCTTGGCCTTCCTTTCAAAATTCCCTTTATTTTGTAGGTGAATGCTGTACGTTTGTCCCTCTTTGAGGCTGTTTTGTTACCGCCTTGGAAACTGACCCTGTTAGATGGATTATTGCACCATATAACTTAGTGTGGTGCACTACTTTTTTCTTTTGCCTCTCTGCTTTATGCTCAGTGGCTGTATGTTGTTTCTTCCTCTACCTTGTTTTTGGGTATGTCGTTGTTTCTTTGTGGTGTCTGTACCCAAAAGCTGCAACCTGGAGGAGGCTTATATTTTATTTATTTAATTTTTTTTTGGGAAGTTTCATGTAAAGTGAACTTGATCAGAGAAGCGATTTACATTAGTACACCTTACCTAGAAGTTTAGCAGTTGAAATATATTCAAACTGGCATATTTTAAAAAGAAAAAACACATAAATCCTCCACATGGCTCTCCCAGCACAGCGGGAGAGCTGATACCACAATATTCATTGCACTTGGGAAACTCGCCTTGTAATGCTCTGCGGGGCAATTCTTTTTAAAATCTTTTTTGCCCATACCTCAGCCTGTGGTGGTCCTACGACAATGGGACCACCACCAAAACGTTCAGCACAACACTCTCTTTCTGTCTAGAACACCATGTGGGTCCCCACACTAGGTTGGCAGGGCAAAATAATAATGTCTCTCATCTTTCAGTGTCGTTTTAAGCTCTCTCATGGCTGGAACTTTTGTTTTTACCCGTTGGTCACCACAGACGTAATGGTTACGTCTGATGGCGCGGCGCTGAGGCGCCACGGATGTAACCATTACGTCCTGGGACTGGTTCTCGGGGGAAGTGCTAGAGCTACCCCCGAGGGCCTACCACTCAACCCCCCAGGGTAGGGCTGGAAGGGCAATCGCTTCCCCATCCACTCCCACCCCCACCATCCCCCCAGTGATGTCTGATGATGTCAGCTCGCGATCGTGCATTGAGGTCAACTCTCATCGCGACCGAGGAGAAACAGATTAGTTTCTCCTCGGTACGGGGGCAAGGGAGGCAGAGAGGCATGAAAAGGAAAGGAAAGGTTTTCCCTTCCTTTTTCATGTCTCTCTGAGCATTCCTGCAGCACGATCACTTAGCTATCGTGCTACAGGAATGCCCACTAGACAGCAGGGATGTTTGTTTACCATAGGTAAACAAAGAAGGGGAGCGGCCTCTTGGGCAAGGGTTGCTCCCCAACGGGGGTAATTTATTATAAGGCCATTTCTGTCCCCCCAGAGGCAGATCAGCCTATGTTAATTAGGCCAATCTGCCCTCAGGGGGGGGGGCAGAAGCCATTAGCCACCAGGGACTTTAAAAAAAATATATATTGATAAGTGGAGCGACCCCTTAGGCAAGGGTCGCTCCCAGGGTGGCAATTTTTTTATTAGGCCTTTTCTGCCCCCCGGGGGCAGATCAGCATATATTAATTAGGCCGATCTGCCCCAAGGGGTCAGAAGCCACTAGACACAAGGAATTTTTTTTTATTTATTTATATTGATAAGGGGAGCGACCCCTTAGGCAGGGGTCACTCCCTGGGGGGGGGGGGAAATTGTTTTTAGGCCATTTCTGCCCCCCTTTGGGGCGGAACGGCCTATTTCTATTAGACCGATCTACCCCCAGGGAAGGGTGCAGAAACCACTCAGGCACCAGGGATTGGTGTTTGTATGTGTGTTTTGTTTGGGGGGGTAGCCCCTTGGGCAAGGGTCGCTCCCCATGGGGGCACATTACTGTTGTCCATATCTGGGGGCAGATCAGCCTATTTTTGGGAGGCTCATCTGATCCCAAGGGCGGCAGAAAGCCCACCAGAGACCAGGGAAGATTTTTGTTTCAAAATAAGAGGGTGGGGGTATGGCCAAACCACCACCCCAAATAAGTGGGGCCAAATATGTTCTGCCCACCAGTGGGCAGATGGGGCGATTACCTCCGATCCACACCCCAGGGAGGAAGAAAGTCTACTAGATGTCAGGGAATTAAAAAATATATATACATAGGCGGTCATTACAACATTGGCGGTAAAAGCTGCTTACCACCGTGCAGAAGACCGGCAACACACCGCCGCGCCCGCGGAATTCTGCCACAGCTATTATGACCCACAGTTCGGAATCCGCAAAAATTCTGACACCCACACAAGTCCGCCACACCAAAGGTCAGTGATAAACTGGCGAAAACAAAACCTCTACCGTCACGCCAACAGAAATACGCCCACACTATCACGACACACGAATCCACGGTCTTTCAACCACGGTATTCCATTGGTGGTACACACCGCCGCGCTCAAAATACACACACATTTACAAAACACTACCACATTGCACAATTCAAAATACACACACCTGATACACATACACACACCACTCCCACACACCCACACCACTATAAAACATACACCCACATCACCCACAAACCCCCACAACAAAAAATTCTGAAAGGCCAGAGAGAGAGCACCAGCAAGAACAGCAGCAACCACAGGCACACAACACCATCACCCACAGAACTTCCATGCACCTCACACAACACACCACTACATATCAGCACACATATCACCACACACTCCACCCCACACATCACCTACACCCCCCATGGCATGGCAAGGACACCTCAGGTTCTCGGAGGAGGAGCTCAGGGTCATGGTGGAGGAAATCGTCCGGGTAGAGCCACAGCTATTCGGATCACAGGTGCAGCACACCTCAATTGCAAGGAAGATGGAGCTACGGCGAAGAATAGTGGACAGGGTCAACGCAGTGGGACAGCACCCAAGAAATCTGGAGGACATCAGGAAGAGGTGGAACGACCTACGGGGGAAATTGCGTTCTGTGGACTCAAGACATCACCTGGCGGTTCAGCGGACTGGCGGCGGACCCCCCACCTCCTCCCCCACAACTAACAACATGGGAGGAGTAATGCTGCCTCCTTCTTAAGAGGCCACAGGCAGAGCTCCAGATACATGGCTTTAGTGGAAGAACCTTTTAGTAAAGCTGTATTTATCATTGATGTTGCATTGTTTGTACAAATCCAAGACTTTACTACTGACTGTTAAAAAACCTGTATGTCCATAATTGTTGTCTTCACTAAGGCTTTGACCATTTGGTTTATTAGAAAAGGAGTAATGTTTGCGTTGAAGGGGATATTTTCAATTTTTGCTTAATCGATATATCTACTATGCTATTAACTTACAACCAGAATTTCCTGCTACCTTTTGCTTTCCAGGTGCGATCTAGCTCAGCCCATTGTAGTGTCTTCATTGGTGCATTTTGCCTTCCAAACTAATTAAAGTATTTTTGTAGGTCGACCTGAGCAGTGCTGCTTTCTTGACATGCAGTAATCTACTCTGTGGGCTTGGCCTTCCTTTCAAAATTCCCTTTATTTTGTAGGTGAATGCTGTACGTTTGTCCCTCTTTGAGGCTGTTTTGTTACCGCCTTGGAAACTGACCCTGTTAGATGGATTATTGCACAATATAACTTAGTGTGGTGCACTACTTTTTTCTTTTGCCTCTCTGCTTTATGCTCAGTGGCTGTATGTTGTTTCTTCCTCTACCTTGTTTTTGGGTATGTCGTTGTTTCTTTGTGGTGTCTGTACCCAAAAGCTGCAACCTGGAGGAGGCTTATATTTTATTTATTTAATTTTTTTTTGGGAAGTTTCATGTAAAGTGAACTTGATCAGAGAAGCGATTTACATTAGTACACCTTACCTAGAAGTTTAGCAGTTGAAATATATTCAAACTGGCATATTTTAAAAAGAAAAAACACATAAATCCTCCACATGGCTCTCCCAGCACAGCGGGAGAGCTGATACCACCATATTCATTGCACTTGGGAAACTCGCCTCGTAATGCTCTGCGGGGCAATTCTTTTTAAAATCTTTTTTGCCCATACCTCAGCCTGTGGTGGTCCTACGACAATGGGACCACCACCAAAACGTTCAGCACAACACTCTCTTTCTGTCTAGAACACCATGTGGGTCCCCACACTAGGTTGGCAGGGCAAAATAATAATGTCTCTCATCTTTCAGTGTCGTTTTAAGCTCTCTCATGGCTGGAACTTTTGTTTTTACCCGTTGGTCACCACAGACGTAATGGTTACGTCTGATGGCGCGGCGCTGAGGCGCCACGGACGTAACCATTACGTCCTGGGACTGGTTCTCGGGGGAAGTGCTAGAGCTACCCCCGAGGGCCTACCACTCAACCCCCCCAGGGTAGGGCTGGAAGGGCAATCGCTTCCCCATCCACTCCCACCCCCACCATCCCCCCAGTGATGTCTGATGATGTCAGCTCGCGATCGTGCATTGAGGTCAACTCTCATCGCGACCGAGGAGAAACAGATTAGTTTCTCCTCGGTACGGGGGCAAGGGAGGCAGAGAGGCATGAAAAGGAAAGGAAAGGTTTTCCCTTCCTTTTTCATGTCTCTCGGAGCATTCCTGCAGCACGATCACTTAGCTATCGTGCTACAGGAATGCCCACTAGACAGCAGGGATGTTTGTTTACCATAGGTAAACAAAGAAGGGGAGCGGCCTCTTGGGCAAGGGTTGCTCCCCAACGGGGGTAATTTATTATAAGGCCATTTCTGTCCTCCCAGGGGCAGATCAGCCTATGTTAATTAGGCCAATCTGCCCTCGGGGGGGGGCAGAAGCCATTAGCCACCAGGGACTTTAAAAAAAATATATATTGATAAGTGGAGCGACCCCTTAGGCAAGGGTCGCTCCCAGGGTGGCAATTTTTTTATTAGGCCTTTTCTGCCCCCCGGGGGCAGATCAGCATATATTAATTAGGCCGATCTGCCCCAAGGGGTCAGAAGCCACTAGACACAAGGAATTTTTATTTTTTTATTTATATTGATAAGGGGAGCGACCCTTTAGGCAGGGGTCGCTCCCTGGGGGGGGGCAAATTGTTTTTAGGCCATTTCTGCCCCCCTTTGGGGCGGAACGGCCTATTTCTATTAGACCGATCTACCCCCAGGGAAGGGTGCAGAAACCACTCAGGCACCAGGGATTGGTGTTTGTATGTGTGTTTTGTTTGGGGGGGTAGCCCCTTGGGCAAGGGTCGCTCCCCATGGGGGCACATTACTGTTGTCCATATCTGGGGGCAGATCAGCCTATTTTTGGGAGGCTCATCTGATCCCAAGGGGGGCAGAAAGCCCACCAGAGACCAGGGAAGATTTTTGTTTCAAAATAAGAGGGTGGGGGTATGGCCAAACCACCACCCCAAATAAGTGGGGCCAAATATGTTCTGCCCACCAGTGGGCAGATGGGGCGATTACCTCCGATCCACACCCCAGGGAGGAAGAAAGTCTACTAGATGTCAGGGAATTAAAAAATATATATACATAGGCGGTCATTACAACATTGGCGGTAAAAGCTGCTTACCACCGTGCAGAAGACCGGCAACACACCGCCGCGCCCGCGGAATTCTGCCACAGCTATTATGACCCACAACTAACAACATGGGGGGAGCAGGTCTTGGAGATTCTGCATCCTGAGGGCCTTGCAGGAGTAGGTGGAGGAATGGACTCTGGTAAGTCAAATCTTAACTATTACAACCCCCACCCTACCTGCATGCTGTCACGTACCCCCACCCTCATCCTCACCCCCAGCACCCCAACTCCTCACATATGTCCCAATATCACAAACTACCCATCCCAACACCAAGCCCTGCATGCAACAACAAAGCATGGACACCCATCACTAAAGCATGGCCACTGCACATACCCATGCAACCCCCTAAACCATCCTCACACAAGGTCTCACACAGGAATGCAAGCACTGGGGTACACGGTCACCCACCCATTGCACACCATGACACACACAGATGTAATAACCATCCTTTTATACCCCTGCAGGACCCCTACCCAACGTCACTGGACAGGAGGGTTCACACATGTCCACACCACCAACAGAAGAGGCCCACAGTGATGACAGCACCTCTATCCAACTGGATCTAGATGACCAGCCTGGCCCATCGGTGACCTCGGGACAGTCGGTTCCCATCACCCAGTCAAAGGCCACTACAGACCTTCCACCCTCTGGAAACACCAGCACAGCACCCACCCAGCGGGCCCATTCCTCCTTCCCCAGGACACGTCAATCAGCTGTGTGTCCACCACTACAGGGAACCTAGGATAACCCACCACCCCAACAGCAACAGGGACCTGGGGGCAGTGGTAGTGGGCACACGGTCCAGGGGACGGAGGCCCAGGAACATAGGGGAACTGGGAGAGCTGCTGTGCGACAGGGGGCGGACAGGCCAAGGGAACCGACTCTGCACAAGGCCCTCTCCTCCATCATGGGAGCCTACCACCACTCCCAGGAGACGATGGCAACGGTACTGGCCAAGTTTCAGCAGACCCAACGCCTGCAGGAGGAACAGTATATGGGCTTCAGGGAGGAACTCAGAACCATCAGCTCCACCCTGGGCGCCATTGTAGGGGTGCGGAAGGAACTTGTGAACACCAGGAGGGACACTGTGGCACTACAAGGGGCCCCTGACACTAGCATGGACGATGAACTGCCCACCATCTCCGCCGGCACTAGTGGACAGGATGCCCCGCCTCAGGACCACCACACCAGCACCCCACCCCCTGCAGAGCTGCAGAGGGAGAACCACCCCGCAAACAGTGCCTGAGATCCAGGACAAAGACAGAGCACGATGCCAAGACCCCCGCCAAGAAATGAGACCCCCCTGATTGTCATCCTACTGTCCCACTTTGTCACCCTGTCCATACTGAAACTGCCCCAGCTCCACTTCCTATGCCCATTTGGGAAATGCACCTGTGAGACTAATAGACTGGACTCTGCCATGGACATTCCTCCGCCATCACCCCTCACCATTTCACTACCCCCTCCAATATTGAGCACTTAAATAAACACACTTAAAGCACAAAACAATCTGGAGTCTGTCTGTGATTTTGAAATAGTGTATTAGCAATTACAGTGACAAAATGCTCTTTTAAGTTTAACGTCAACATACCTATGTCACACAGCTCTAGTCCATGAGGAATCTACGCAGATGTCACACAGTGGGACCCACATCTGTGAAATCATAAGGGAAAGTGACAACTCAGTGACCATACACTGGGTGAAAATGACACACAGTAGAGAGGTAGTAGTGTTAAAGTACAGGCAGGTTTGTATTCCTACCTGTGTCTCACTGGAAATATTGCTGGATCACAGAGTCCCTGTTGTGCATGTCTTCTTCCCCTGCTTCCTCGTCTTCACTGTCCACAGGCTCCACAGCTGCATCAACACCGCCATCTGGACCATCCTCCTGCAGAAAAGGCACCTGTTGTCGCAAAGCCAAGTTATGAAGCATACAGCAGGCCACGATGATGTGGCACACTTTCTTTGGTGAGTAGAATAGGGATCCACCTGTCATATGGAGGCACCTGAACCTGGCCTTCAGGAGGCCGAAGGTCCGCTCGATCACCCTCCTAGTTCGCCCATGGGCCTCATTGTAGCATTCCTCTGCCCTTGTCCTGGGATTCTTCACTGGGGTCAGTAGCCATGACAGGTTGGGGTAACCAGAGTCACCTGCAAATGGTGAGGGACAACTGTTAGACCTGCACTAACCTGGAGGGATATCCCCAGACCCAGACAACCATTCCCACTGACTTGCTTCCAGGTGATCACCTAATAGCCACACACGGTGCCTCTGGAGTTGACCCATCACAGAAGGGATGCTGCTATTCCGCAGGATGTAGGTGTCATGCACTGAGCCAGGGAACTTGGCATTCACATGGGAGATGTACTGGTCTGCCAAACATACCATCTGTACATTCGTAGAATGATAACTCTTCCGGTTTCTGTACACCTGTTCGCTCCTGTGGGGGGGGGGGACCAAAGCCACATGGGTCCCATCAATGGCACCTATAATGTTGGGGATGTGTCCCAGGGCATAGAAATCCCCTTTCACTGTAGGCAAATCCTCCACCTGAGGGTAAACAATGTAGCTCCACATGTGTTTCAGAAGGGCAGACAACACTCTGGACAATACGTTGGAAAACATAGGCTGGCCACTGTTGTCTGAAAGGAACCACTTGCAAGGAAATGGAGCACTGACAGCACCTGCACTTGAGGGGGGATTCCTGTGGGATGGTGGATTGCTGACATCAGGTCTGGCTCCAACTGGGTACACAGTTCCTGGATTGTGGCACGGTCAAGCCTGTATGTAATAATCAAATGTCGCTCCTCCATTGTCGACAGGTCCACCAACAGTCGGTACACCGGAGGATGCCGCCATCTCCTCACATGTCCCAGCGGACGGTGCCCATGAAGGACAACAGCGAGCACAGAGTAAAACAATTCAGAGGTACGTACCCACAGTTTACACAGAACACCTATCATACACAAAAGGTGGCCTGTATGTGTGTTGAGTCTAGGCCTAGGTATGAGTGACGCAGTTGGATTGAAGCCATGTGGGCCCCTGAAATGGCGGCTGCCTGACCTGTAAAGTGGGACAATGGGATGGGAGGTAACTGCGCTGGCGTTGTACACGGTCACGGTAGGCGGTCGAAGACCGCGGCGCAATGCTGCATTGGTTAACATTGGACCCTATGGGTCCCAGGAGCCAATGGCAATGTACGGCGGCGGTGACGGTACGCACAGCCGCAGACGTGACCGCCATTTTCTATCACTTCAATCACTCGATACCTGATCTTCGACAAGAGAGGACCTACACTGCAAGTGCTGCTGTGACCTCGGTCTGGAAGAGACAATGGCTCGAGTGTCTGGGGAACAGGCCCACCAGAAGAAAGATATTTGGCGTGCCATCGCCAAGGACGTCCGGACCCTGGGGGTCTACCACAGACGCAGCACCCACTGCTGGAAAAGATGTGAGGACATTCGCTGCTGGATCAAGAAGACGGCGGAGGCTCAGCTGAGGATGGCCTCCCAACGTGGGAGGGGTGTCCGTCGCACCATGACCCCCCTGATGTTCAGGATCCTGGTGGTGGCCTACCGGAGTTGGATGAGCGCTTGAGGGCATCACAGCAGCCAAAAGGGGGTGAGTACACTCTCGTTCTGCTGACTTTGCGTGCAGTTGAGGTGTCTGGGTGGGGGAGGAGGGCTGAGGGTTTCCCTAGGCCAGGGCGAGTTCCGTAGGCAAGGCCCCTCTGTATGTCAGGCCATGTGGCACCGCAGCCCACCTCTGTAGAGTGCCAAGTACAGTTAGTCATGCCCCTGTGTCATCTATGTGTGCAGATGTCGTCCATAGCCTTGTAGGCCATTTCCCATAAATTGAACAGTGGAGCCCAAGAGCTGTGTCTGTTGTGTCCGCCAACTGTAGCGGTAATGCATGCACTCAACATGTCTTTCTTCTGTCGTTCCCCCCCCCTTTTTGTGGTCTCCCTGTTCTTGTGTGCATTAGTATCATCAGGCGGAGGAGCAGTGGCAATGGAGCACGAGGGAGCTGCATCACACATGGCCCTGGAGGGCGACACTACGGAGTCTGAATTCACCAGTGGGACGGAGGGCGAGGGGAGCTCCACGGCGGGGACAGGAGCTGACACCAGCGACACAGACTCGTCCTCTGATGGGAGCTCCCTTATGGTGGCGGCAACATCTGTGCCCCCCGCATCTACAGGTACAGCCACCACCACCCCTACCAGCACCGCCCTCCCAGCAGCCCCTCAGCCTTTGCCCCATGCCCACTCACTCAGGAGGGTGGGCATCACCTTCGCCTCAGGCCCTGCCCCAGTCACCCCTGCTGCCCTCAGTGAGGAGGCTATTGACCTCCTCAGGTCCCTCAATGTTGGGCAGTCTACCATTTTGAATGCCATCCAGGGTGTAGAGAGGCAGTTGCAACAAACCAATGCATTCCTGGAGGGCATTCATTATGGTCAGGCGGCCCTTCATCAAGCCTTTCAGACTCTAGCCTCAGCACTGATGGCAGCCATTGTCCCCGTCTCTAACCTCCCCCCTCCCCCCTCCAACTTCCTCAACCCCGACCCAATCCCCTGTACCTCAGCCTTATCCCAAGTACACCTACAGACCAACATGCAAACACGTCAACACCCAAGGGAAGCTCAGGCAAACATAAGCACCACACATCCCACAGGCACTCACGCAAGCATCACACACATGCAGACACACCAACATACACTGTGTCCCCATCCTCCTCGTCTCCCTCCTCCCTCCCAGTCTCGTCTACACTCACACCTGCATGCACTACCTCTACAGCCATTATGTCCCTCTCCAGCACACCCACCACCACACCCCGCTCATGTGCAGTCACCACCCACACTACCATTCACACGTCCCCTGTGTCCTCTCCCAGTGTGTCTGTGACGCCCACTCCCAAGATACACAAACGGAGGCACACAACCACCCAACAGTCATCCACCTCACGACAGCCTCCAGCACATGCACCTTCACCCAAAGTCACCAAACGTACACCTCCTACAACCACCACCTCTTCCTCCACTCCCAAACCCCCTCCAGCTACCCGTCCCAGTGTGTCCAAAAAACTTTTCCTGTCCAACCTTGACCTCTTTCCCACACCTCCCCCACCCCATCCGTCTCATAGGTCCCGAACTAGCAGCTCAGCCACAACATCTCCGGGACCAGTGGTGCCTGTAGTCACCGGAATATGGAGTGCACCGGCCACCAGGGCAGCCAGTGTGGCACAGAGCCACAGCACAGACAGTCCCCCACCTGTGAAGCATCAGAAGTTGGCAAGTGCCCGGCTGGAGAGGGTGAAGACTCCAGCCACCAAAGCCGCTCCCAGGGGTCCCGTTGGGAGTGTGGAGTCAGCTGTGACACCTTCCAAGGTGGGGAAGGGCCACAAGAAACCCAGCAAGTCTGGGCAGAGCTGCACGGCGGAGAAGACCGCCATCATCCCGCTGCCCAGGAGGCCACAGCCAGCACCAGCCCAGCTGCCCAGGAGGCCACCGCCAGCACAAGCCCAGCTGCCCAGGAAGCCACCGCCAGCACAAGCCCAGCTGCCCAGGATCCAACCGCTAGCACCAGCCCAGCTGCCCAGGAGGCCACCGCCAGCACAAGCCCAGCTGCCCAGGAGGCCACCGCTAGCACCAGCCCAGCTGCCCAGGAGGCCACCGCTAGCACAAGCCCAGCTGCCCAGGAAGCCACCGCCAGCACAAGCCCAGCTGGGCCATGAAGGACCACCAGCAAAAGGCGCGCTGGGCCATGAAGGACCGCCAGCAAAAGGCCCGTTGGGCCATGAAGGACCGCCAGCAGCTGAGACCCTGCAATGGAGACCACCATCTAAAACACCGCTGAACAGAGCACTGCCATCTCAAGCACCGCTAAATAGGGCACCGCCATCTCAAGCACCGCTGAACAGGGCACCACCATCTGAAGCACCGCTGAACAGGGCACCGCCATCTGAAGCACCGCTAGCCCATGAGCGGCAGGGGCACTGACGCAACTGAGTCCATCACGGGGTGAATGATGCACTCTGGGCACCATGCCCCCTCCAGAACCAGTGGAGACTGTCATCCACTACCTCTGTCCTTAACAGGATGAAGTACTCTGGGCACCATGCCCCCTCCAGAACCAGTAGAGACTGACATCCACTATCTCTGTCCTTAACAGGATGAAGCACTCTGGGCACCATGCCCCCTCCAGAACTAGTTGAGACTGTCATCCACTACCTCTGTCCTTAACAAGATGAAGCACTCTTGGCACCATGCCCCCTCCAGAACCAGTGGAGACTGACATCCACTCGAGAGACTGTGGCTTTGCACTCCCCAGGATTGAACAGTGGGCAGACCCCCCACTGTAGAGACTTATGAGACTGTGGCTTTGCACTCCCCGGGATTGAACAGTGGGCAGACCACCCACTGTAGAGACTTGAGAGACTGTGGCTTTGCACTCCCCAGGATTGAACAGTGGACAGACCACCCACTGTAGAGACTTGAGAGACTGTGGCTTTGCAATCCCCAGGATTGAACAGTGGGCAGACCACCCACTGTAGAGACTTGAGAGACTGCGGCTTTGCACTCCCCAGGATGGAACAGTGGGCATGTGGCCCCCTCGTGGATTTGGCGTTGTGCACTCAAGCGGCTGAGGTGCCCCCCTTTCCCTCCCCCTGAGGTGCCTGTTTTCTTGGTATCTGATGCCCCTGCAGTGTTCTCTCCGTCATGGTCGGGGATCTTGTGTGGGCCTCACCCATACCGTGTGGTCCCAGTGTTCCACGGACTATTTTAGTGCACTACCTGGACTACTATGCTTGGTATTTATTTTGGACATGGTGTATATATATATATTTCTGCCTACTTGTTTTTAATATATTACAATGGTTACACTAATTTCCTATTGTCTTTGCATTCTTCGCGGGGGTTTGGGGGGTGTTACTGTGATGTACTGATATGCATTTGTGTGTGTTGTAGTGGGTGAGGGTGGGGGTGTTGCGTGTGTGTGTCCCTGTTTTTCCCTACCCCCTCCCCTGTGTCGTAGGAGCAGTACTCACTGTGGTCTTCGCTGCCGGCGTTCGTGCTCCTGGTAGAGGAGCAGGAAGACTATCGCAGGGAGGATTTGGAGTTCCGGGTCCATGGTGTCCTCGTTCCTCGTGGGGTGTGTAGAGGTGAGCGTTTTCCCTTCGAAATTCCTGTTTCCGCCGTGTTTTTATCCGCGGTGAATCTGCACTGGAAACGGTGGCGGATTGGCCTGTCATAATAGTGTGGGCGGTACATTGTCTCCCGCCTGTCTGTTGCCGGTGACCACTGCGCTGTTTGTTTGTACCGCCGTGGCGGTCGGAGTGTTAAAGTGGCTGTCTTTGTTGGCGGTTACCGCCACGGTCATAATTGCTATTTGTTTACGGCCGGCCTGTTGGCGGTTTTACCACCGCTTTAACACCGTCTGCCAGGGTTGTAATGACCTCCATAGTGTGTTGGTGCCTACCAACCAGTATGGGCATGGTTATGCCCCCCAACCCCCACTGGAGGGGGTAACAGTCTTTCAGCTCTCCCCTCCACGCACTAAAACATCTTATCCCGCGGCAAGCAAGAGGACATTTGATTATTTTGGGTTTTGGTTTTACATTTGGGCCATGAGAGCTTGACTAACTCTCAAAATCATCCCACTTGGAATAATGAGGGCTGCATTTTTTGGACTTTGGGAACCTGCCATGTAGAAAAATCCACAAGTCCTAGACACATCTGAAAACTAAACATCTTGGTGAGTCCAGGGTGGTGTGCTTTACATGCACCCTCTACCATTTTCTGACCCACAATGCCCGGCAAACCTCCAAATTTGCTTGAAATCACACATTTTTTCCACATTTTTGTGAGGGAACCTTCCAGAATCTGAAAGAATCCACAAAATTCCTACCACCCAGCATTGTCTCATCCATACCGAGAAAAATTCTGCCCCAAGTGTTAGCCTAAAAACGTTTTTTTTTCTAAACTGCCTTTTTGGACCCGCTTTGGTTCCCCTCAATTTCAACATGTTTTTGGCTCTTCCTTGTCACAGGCACTTGGCCCACCTACACAAGTGAGGTATCATTTTTACCATGAGACTGAGGGGAACTTTGGGTGTTAGGAAATTTGTGCCGGTGTGATGATACCACGCAGAAATGTGGGGAAAATTTGATTTTTAGCTAAATTTGAGGTTTGCTGAGGATTCTGGTTAAGAAAACACAGTGGGATCCACGCAAGTCACACCTTCCTGGACTCCCTCGGTGTCTAGTTTTCAGAAATGTCTGGGTTTGGTAGGTTTCCCTGTATGGCTGCTGAGCCCAGGACCAAAAACACAGGTGCCCTCCCACACAAAAACAGGTAGTTTTGTATGTGATAATTGTGATGTGTCCAGATTGTGTTTTGGGGCATTTCCTTTCGCTGGCACTAGGCCTACCCACACAACTGAGGTACCATTTTTAGATGGAGACTTGGGGGAACACTGGGTGAAGGAAATCTGTGGCTCCTCTCACATTCCAGAACTTTCTGTCACTGAAATGTGAGGAAAAGTGTTTTTGGGCCAACTTTTGAGGTTTGCAAAGGATTCTGGGTAACAGAACCTGGTGAGAGCCCCACAAGTCACCCCATCCTGGATTTCCATAGGTTTCTAGTTTTCAAAAATGCACAGGTTTGGTAGGTTTCCTTAGGTGCCGGCTGAGCTAGAGGCCAAAATCCACAGCTTGGCACTTTCCAAAAAACAGCTCTGTTTTCTTTATGAAAATGTGATGTGTCCACGTTGTGTTTTGGGGCATTTCCTGTCGTGGGGGCCAGGCCTACCCACACAAATGAGGTACCATTTTTATCGGGAGCCTTGGGGAAACATTGGTTTGAGGAAAAATTGTGGCTCCTCTCAGATTCCAGAACTTTCTGTCACCAAAATGGGAGGAAAAACTTTTGAGGGTTGCAAAGGATTCTGGGTAACAGAACCTGGTGTGTTCCCCACTAGTCACCCATCCTGGATTCCCGTAGATGTCTAGTTTTAAAAAAATGCACAGGTTTGGTAGGTTGAGCTAGAGGCCAAAATCTACAGCTAGGCACTTTGCAAAAAACACGTCAGATTTCAAGGTAAAAATGTGATGTGCCTATGTTGTGTTTCCTGTCGCGAGCATTAGGCCTACCCACACAAGTGAGGTACCATTTTTATCGGGAGACTTGGGAGAACACAGAATATTAGAACAAGTGTTATTGCCCCTTGTCTTTCTCTACATTCTTTCCTTCCAAATGTAAGACAGTGTGTAAAAAAGACGACTGTTTGAGAAATGCTCTGTAATTCACATGCTAGTATGGGGACCCTGGAATTCAGAGATGTGCAATTAACCACTGCTTCTCAATACCTTATCTTGTGCCAATTTTGGAAATACAAAGGTTTCCTTGATACCTGTTTTCACTCTTTATATTTCAACAAATGAACAAATGAATTGCTGTATTCCCAGTATAAATTGAAAACCCATTGCAAGGTGCAGCTCATTTATTGCCTCTGGGTACCTAGGGTTCTTGATGAACTTACAAGCCCTGTATATCCCCACAACCAGAAGAGTCCAGCAGATGTAACGGTATATTGCTTTCACAAATCTTACATAGCAAGAAAAAGTTACAGAGTAAAACATGGAGAACAATAGCTGTTTTGTTCAGCTCAATTTCAATATTATTTTATTTCATCTGTTATATTCTGTAGAAAAACCTTGTAGTATCTACACAAATGACCCTTTGCTGAATTCAGAATTTTGTCTACTTTCTATAAATGTTTAGCTTTCTGGGATCGAGCATTGGTTTCATACCAATTTCTGTCACTAACTGGAAGGAGGCTAAATGCACAAAAATAGCAAAAATAGGGGAATGTCCCAGAAAAATGCCAAAATTGTGTTAAAAATGTGGTTTTCTGATTCAAGTCTGCCTGTTCCTGAAAGCTGGGAAGATGGTGATTTAGGCACTGCAAACCCTTTGTTGATGCCATATTCAGGAAAAAAACACACTCCTTCTTCTGCAGCCCTTTTTTCCCATTTTTGTTTTAAATTAAAACAAAATGTTTGCTGTATTTTGGCTAATTTCATGGTCTCCTTCAGGGGAACCCACAAAGTCTGGGTATCTCTAGAATAACTAGGATGTTGGAAAAAAAAGGACGCAAATTTGGAGTGGGTAGCTTGTGTGGACAAAACGTTATGAGGGCCTAAGCGCGAACAGCCCCAAATAGCCAAAAAAAAGGCCATGCACATGAGGGTGAAAAGGCCTGGCAGCGAAGGGGTTAAAGCTGTGAGTAGTTAGTGTTTTTAAGGGCTGTGTTTGTAATATTACTGCAGTAGGTCTGCTAGGCCTGAACATGCAACTTCTAGGGGCTAAATATATGGTTACACGCATTACTTTCTTGTTTTCATGTGGTTATGCCCTCTTGGGGCTGACTATCTGCTTACATAACCATGTTTCTTACAAATGCTATTTTTATTGTGGTGTCTTTTTGGGGATGTTCTGAGCATTACAGTCAAGATACTATAATATGCATGCACTCGAAAACACACCCCATAATGCTTTGCTGGGCATTTCTTTTCAAAAACATGTTTGCCCATAACTCACCGTGTGGTGGTCCTAGAACAATGGGACCACCATCAAAACATTCAACACAACATGATCTTTCTGTCTAGGTCATTGCTGGGTCCCCACACTAGGTTGGGAGGGATCCCAAAATAATAACCCATACCACCATTCAAAGTCTTTTTAAGCTCTCTCATGGGGGTAACTTTTGTTTTTACAGCTTGGAGTAGTTTGTGTTATGAGGGCCTTGTTTGTAATATTATTCCAGCAGGCCTGAAAATGTGCAATGCACTATACCCTCTTAGAGATAAATATATGGTTACACTGCATTACTTTCTGCCATGTGGTTATGCTTTCTAGGGGCTGACTATATGGTTACATGACCATGTTTCTTACAAATGCTATTTTTATTGTGGTGCCCTTCTGTTCTGAGCATTACAGTCAAGATACTACAATATTCGCTGCACTCAGAAACTCACCCCATAATGCTTTAAGAGGCATTAGTTTAACAAAACATTTTTGCCCATAAGTCCCCGTGTGGTGGTCCTAAGACATTGGGACAGCCATCAAAGCGTTTAGCATGACACGCTCTTTCTGTCTGGGTCGTCTCTCCCATCATTGATTGCCTTTTCCAGCTGTCTCATGGATGTAGCTTTGGCTTTACAGCTGGGAGTAGTTTGTTCTTAAATGGCCTTGTTTGTAATAATATTCTAGTAGGCCTGCTATGCCTGAAAATGTGTAATGCACTATGTTCTCTAGAGGTTGGACATATGGTTACAATGCTTTGCTTTTTTGCCATTCTCTTTTCATGTAGTTATGCCTTCTAGAGGCTGACTCCATGGTTACATGACCAGGTTCTTCCACATGCAATTTCTATTGTGGTGACCTTTAGGGGCTGTTCTGAGCATTACAGTCTAATGCCAAGTGTCTGAAGGAATGTACAAACACAAAAGGGATGATATAAGAGCTCTTAGCATCTCTTTGAGTCTCATTAGCATTTCTTTTTTACTTTAATGTGGCCTAACAAGGCCAAAATCGCTGCGCCAAATTTTCAAAGTGACCCAATGCATGCAAAGCGTCACTTTTAACCCTTTGCGCCACATTATGCCTGTGCCAGGCATAATGTATGCAAATAGGACGTTCCCCCGTTAGGGGGGACAAAACAATGGCGCAAAGAAATCGAAGAGATTTCTTGGCGTAATTTTTTCAGCACTTTTAAGCAGGCACACTGTTGTTTCAATGGGCCTTAATGGGCTTTGCAGGGTTAGCGTCAACATTTTTTATGCTAATCCTGCAAAGCTCCGAACTAGCGTAAACATTTTTGACACTAGTTTCCCTAACTACCGCCATGGTGAGCTGTATCTTAGATACAGTCATGGTGGCGTTAGGGGGTGCGCTAAGGGAAGCAAGGAAAGTGACACTGCACTAGGCCCAAGTTTTTGATAAAGGTTTTTATTAGGTTTACATGATGATTGTATATGCTTTATTGAGTTCTCCTTATTGCAATTCTGACCATGATTCATGCCAACGTAACATCCTTATTTCAATATGACTGTTTGGACACTCTTGATATGTTTGGGTGACCCTTCTACGGGGTCACCAGTGGTTGCACAATGTCAGCTTTTTTATGTTCTATCTGCCAATGTAATGTACTGCATGGTTAAATATTTATAAGGTCCCAAAGGCGATGCCTTTTGGCTCTACCAATGCCTGTTTTTATAGTTGCTACATAGTATCCTGCATTTTTTGTAGATCACTCTTGTTATTGTATTTTTTGCTTTACATTGTATGGCCTATTTGCAGGTAACTTTCTCAACATAATTCCATACTCAACTAGTTGTGCCATTGGAGGTCTTTATTTCTGTTTTTAAATACAACATGCCTGTCCGTTGTCCGTGGTGATCGGAAACTGTGATTGCTGATTTATTATCCCAAATCTTCTTCGTTTGGCTGTATCCTCTATTCGTCCCAAGTGCAATTATAATTAAATAATTTCGAAGTTGTTGTTTAACCCGACCAGCGGAACTTCCATCGTTACCCTAAACTGATAAGTTTCAAATGTTGCGATGAACCATTTCACCTCCATGGTTAATCTCAGTCTTTCAGAATTAATTATTGTGAACTGCGATCTCTGTCTACTCGAGTAATTTTAGTGACACCCTCCATCCTTGCAAACATTTGGAAAGATACACTCCAGATCTGGCTTTCAGTGTTTTTTCCATCGAGTGCGTATCTAGCTAGGTTACCTGTTTTGAAATGGCCAATTAGAGCTCGGATGCTCACTACACGCAACATATTTATGAGAGTGTCCCCAATTTTTATCTTTGCTCTGTGTGAGGGAAACTTTGAATCTGGTGTCATCCAAAGCACATGTTGTTCTTGAAACAAATCAGCCTCTTTGTTATCCAGCATAAGGTTCAAACTAAAGCCCCCTGATGAAATTATGAAATATGCTCCACCATATTGTGACTTTATAAGTTGGTTGTATGTCCAGACTCCAGGTCTCCTTGAATGCACAGAGTATCATATGTAGTAACAAAATAAAGGTCTTCTTTCTCTAATAGTTCAATAACAGTGCTTCGCAGGCAAGGCTTTGGCATTAAACTTTTAGCTTAGACATGATTGCTAGGAAGGACTTATCATGTTATCCCCTCTGGTTGGTGATTGACTTGAATCTAAGTGCTTTATTTATAAGAAACCGGTGCATCGTGATCGATACACTAGTTTTCTTGTGCCACCCTGTGCCCCCCCCAAGAACACAATGGTAGTGCTGTATTTACAGTACAATGCTCCATGCTGCATAGTGTCCATAGCTGTGTCAGAAAGTCTGACTCAGTTGTAGCACTAAACCGTAGCATTGGTGGACTAGCATCAAAAATTTGACGCTAGTCCAGCAATGCTGGGAGGGCCCCATTGAAAACAGCACAGCTTCACTTTAACGCTTGCCCTGAACAGGCATTAAAAAAATTACACTGTGACGGCGCATAATGGTGCAGTGAAATCTTGTAGATTTCACTGCGCCATTTCCTCTGCCCTTTTTTGTGGGGGAGTGGCTACCTTGCATACATTATACCTGGTGCAGGTATAATGTGGCACAAGGCTTTACAAACTGGTGCAATGGTACCATTGCACCAGTTTGTAAAAACAGTTGTCTGTGAATGACTGTTTTCGCCGCTGTAGCGTACAAAAAAATAAAAAATGCTATGGTGACTCAAGGGGCTTGCAAATGAGCCCCTAAGTTTCTTGCTAAGCAGACCCAGTTGTGGTTACTCACTGCTTCAGGCATTTATATTAATTTACATTTTCTGCTTCCGCCCTCTATTTGACAACTAACTTTCCCTTTTGGGCTTTGCATCCCCCTGAGCCAACCTCAGCACTGAGAAATGAGGGCTCTATATCATATAATACAGTTGAGTATCTGGGCGTTTTTTCTTTTAACATTGGAATGCCCCATTCTACAAAACCACCTCCAGGACAATACATTCCATCTTCTACGTTTGTTGTGATCGACCAAAATTACAACAGTTTTCTCTTTCCTATTGGGGAACTCAACATGCTTAAATGCTGGAACCACAGATGTGAGTAAGTAGTAAGCAAGCAAGCAAATTCCCTCTATTTAGGACACTAACATTTCTCTTTGATTCATACCACAGGCATAATGTTATTGTTTTCATCTTTCAGGCCTGTTTGCAGGCAGTAAGAGAGGCCTTTCATACTTTTATTGTATTACTCTTTATAGCATAATGTTGTCCTCTTATCAAAGTTTGGAACAGCCCTTTCCTGGTTCTTTTGAGTAATCAGGATGACTGATTCCCCTTTTAACAATTCTTTTGAAGACATATCCATAAACGTACTTGCACTGAGGCCCCTTTGTGTAGCTGTTATGTAATGCTTTTTACAGAAGGGGCATGCTGCCCTCAGTTACCTTCATATGATGAACTCTGTCAGGTAGATTTGTTTGCAGATGCAAGCTAGTGGATAAAATAATGCATATGCAATTGTTGCAGCCAGGGCTTAATTTGTGTGTGCTGTTTCCGGTGCATAGCACCAGCACTTACTTTTGAGGGCCAGCACTTATTTTTCTGTCTCAAGTATTTACTGCAAGCAAAAGACATAGATGGGAAAGATGGAAAAAGAGACAAATGAAAAAGCGCCACAATGGAAGAAAGCAGAAATCTGCAAGAGTGAGCTGAAGGGGCAAGGAGTGGCTTTAAATGGATTGAAGAGGCCCGAGATGGCTTTAGGATTACGCTGCCCCAGTATTCAGTGTTCGCACATTTAAATGCAGCAGTCGTGTTTTAAAGAGGATGGCTTTGGGCACTGGCACGTTTTTATTTACAAATTAAGCACTGTATCCCAGTCTATAAGCATATCTTTTTGGCAATATGTTACTTGGCCCTGTGGTATCCTTTTCAAAACTGTGCAAATGTGCAAAGATTTTGTGAACATTATTTTTTGAAAATTAAATCAATAGTTTAAATAATGCATAGAGTCATAATGAATGAATTAATGATGATGTACCTGAAACAAATGTGCTATATCACTTTGAATTATAATTAATACTTTTTAATTTATTTTATAATTGATGCAGTTTTTGGTGTTCTGTTCATCATGCTCCCACTCATTTCCCGCCCAATGAGTGCCCTGCGGCAAGACATCTCTCTTCTTCTTTCTGCAGAACACCAAGTAAATGACTTCAAAGATACAAAGATGGACAACTGTGTTAGAAAGTGTGTACTGAGAACGAAGCCTCCATTATGTATTCAAAATATCGCTTGTAAGGACTTCTATTAGAAGTTCTGTTGTATCATGCTAAATCTGTGAACCATTGTTTACTAAAGGTTTTTTTTGTGTTGTACATCTCCAGTTTGTAGTTGGTGAGGGAGCAGATGAAAGAGGTATCCTACCTTAAAAAATGAGTTAGTATTAAAGATTTAAAATAGTTTGTTGCTGTTTCTGATTTGCCAAGACAACCTTAACTATGATTGTACCATGCAGACTTTGCAGAATCTATTGAGAGTCTGTGTGAAATGTGTATAAAAAACATTGGGTCTTGGGCTTGTGTGACTTTTGCTTTTTTGGACTTTCTTGATGTGGCTTGGTTTTTCCGCCCCTTTGGGGACCACTTCCATTTGCCTAGTTTTGCCTAATTAGGGATTTGTACCAAGTTTTGTGACTTTGTATTGTCCTGTATTTGAGCTTTTATTACTATTAATGCATGTTTCTTTGCACTGAATATATGAATAATCCTGTAACAGATCCATTTTGCCTTATTAATTGACATAGAACTCAGTTATTGATGTTTCTATATTATTCTATTTTACTCTGCCAAAATATGTATTTTGGATGGGGAGTGTAGTCTGTAACTGCAAGATCATCTGCAGATTTTGGAGCTGAATTGATGAATTGAAAATCAAGTTGATCAAACTATTGTGGTTTGGGTGATTATTGGGCATTGGCTTCCACAGTCCTTCTAATCTACAATACCCAATGCCATTCCCTTCACATTCCAATATTCAGGTTACTAGTAACTGTGAGCAATTCTCCCTTCTTCCATTGTATTGTTTTCCTTTCTTGGAGATGTAGTTCCAAAATGTAAGAACATCTTGCCACTATGTGTCCTACACACCAACATTAGATCTTAGAAGATGTGAGTCTATTTTGTTTGATTAACTTGTTTTCTTTGAAATATGTGGCTGACAGTTACAATCATAGTTTAACAATGTTAATCTCCATAGCTAGCTGTCCTTGAATATTTCCTGTTGTATGTTCAGGCATATGATTTGGCTGGAATATTAGATTTCATCAAAAATAAATGTATGAAGCTTGCATGTTAAATTGATCTCCTTATGCTATACTTGTATAAATGAATGCACTTTTTGTATCAGAGATTGCCAGTGTCCGCTAACTTTGTATTAAATGAGCCAGTATGTAATACTTTAGGTTTTCTCTATGCACTTTGGGGAGTACATGTACCCTGACATGGAGGGTCAAGGACTGGAGGATTGGGAGTGGAGTAGAAAGGAGTGGAGTACTGTGGAATGTTGTGGATGTCGCGTGTATCATACTACCCTGTTTCTCTTACATGATGAGCCAGATGCTTACTTGGCTTGATCTAAGAGATTTCACTAATCTCTGATATTAGGGGTGCTGGGTGATTTTCTGATGGGGTGATTTGGGCTAATTGTCTGATTTCCATACCAACTGACCCATCTTGTATACCTCCATATGTTGGATAATTCATAATTTCTTCAGTATTTCCAATACCTGTACTACCCCGGTCCAAGTCCTTTCCATGTCTTTTCTGTGTTTTTTTTTAATGTTATATCACTGTAGCATAGCCATTTTAGTGACGCTTTAGGCACATTATTTTAGCAAGTAGGCTTGAGCTTGTATCCTTTAGCCCAGTTCTGCTTAATGTTTGTTATTTCAGAATTGGCCACATTTGTGGTGCTGTTTTATTTTCTTTATCTAGTTGTTCTTTCACCTAGGAAAGCATTGCATTTCTTAGCAGGACATTCTTTTCACTTTGTGCTTTCCTCATGGCTGCAGCGAGATCGGGTTGCCAGCAAAGTGGTACACTGTGTCTCCAGCATTCACAGAAACATACTCATTCTTACGTGTGGACACTTTCTCAGAACATCAGCTGTTTTATTATAAAAACACTTCTCTGTCCAATGCACGTTGGAGGGAGATTCAAGCCAGATGATCACAATGCCATGCTGATTGACTTTGCTATAACTGCTTGCTGAGACTACTGGTTCCCTGGCCTAGATGGGGATGGTGTCTCTCTAGACAACAGGCTTCCTTGCTCAGGCATGGGGCATGATGTCATCCCAGGGGAACCCTGAAGGGCAAATTAGGGCTTATTATACTGTGCTCTAACAAAGCTTAGATAGGAACCACATATATTACTCATAGTGACATGGTATGGTGGGACTTTTCTTGCGTTTCACTTTTCTTGTCCCCATTTTGCTTCTAGCATATTCCATCATTCAAATTAGTGCAATTAATGCTATTTTTTTCTAAGACCCAGCTTATTCAATAAATCTTATTGAACCATTTTCTGCCTCTGTTTGCCTTTGCATGTGCAAGACTAATGTAACTGAGAGTAAAGGATGAGATCTGATACACCACGATTTTCATGATTTTCATGAGCCCAGTTGCCACAATCATTTCTGCTCTTGGGCGCAGGTGAGGCGCTGCTAGTTGCCCGAAAATGGATTAGGCAGACATTTGTCACATGTTTTGGGATAGGATTCAGTTACCAACAATTCAGGTGATACTGCCGTCCGAATCCAGCAGCCTCATTAGGATAATGAGAGCCCATGCGACCTGGCGCAGCCAACGGTTGGTCAGGCACTGATTTTCAGATCCTCCTGGGTGGCTCTGTCTCAATACGTGCTAAAGGCACCTCAATACTATATAAAGAGACATCTGTGGTGTTGAGGATTTCCTCGTCAGCTAGGTATGTAGTACCTATCCAATGCTGTAGGTTCTTCAAGTTTGGACCTCAAAAGGATCAATCCCAATTTGGTGTCCTTATCTCTGAACAGGTGTATCCACCATGGCGAACCCACAACGGGTGGAAATTGCAGTAAACATGTGACCACCCCTCACTGCTCATTTGCTAGCAAATGGCCTCACAGCCCAAGGGGGTGGGAGGGGTCCTGTAACATTTGTAGTAGAGGCTGAATTAGCCTACAGAACAGAAATATTCTACTCTTGGGTCACTTTTCCAGCAGGTGATGGGAACACTAATACATTTCATCACTACACACATGCTACTATACCTGCACAATACAGAGCATACTTAGAGAAACGTCAATCTTTTCAAGTCCATACTAACTGTCCTGATGGTGCCCTACAATACACAATGTTGCATGTTAGGTCCTCTGAGTAATGGTGGTCCTACCTGGACTTTATTGGCCACATATACAGCGCATCCTGAAGCAGCCACCTTGGCGATAGCTGAGGTTTACTGCTTATTCACTGAGCTTACAGCAAAATACAGACTGTTAGTACAGTTCATAATGCAGACATTAAGGGCCATATTTATACTCCGTTTGCACCGAATTTGCGTCGTTTTTTTTGACGCAAATTCGACGCAAAACTAACTCCATATTTATACTTTGGCGTTAGACGCGTCTAGCGCCAAAGTTCATGGAGTTAGCGTCATTTTTTTGCGTGAACACCTTCCTTGCGTTAATGATATGCAAGGTAGGCATTCCCGTCTTAAAAAATGACTCCGATGCATATGCGTCGTATTTATACTCCCGGGCAAAAGTGACGCCCGGGAGTGGGCGGGTCTAAAAAACCTGCATTCGCGCCGGATTTTAGCGCCTGGGTCAGGGCAGGCGTTAAGGGACCTGCGGGCTCAGAATGAGCCCAGAGGTGCCCTCCCCTGCCCCCAGGGACACCCCCTGCCACCCTTGCCCACCCCAGGAGGACACCCAAGGATGGAGGGACCCACCCCAGGGACATTAAGGTAAGTTCAGGTAAGTATTTTTTTTTTTTTGGGGGGGGGCATAGGGGGGCCTGATTTGTGCCCCCCTACATGCCACTATGCCCAATGACCATGCCCAGGGGACAGAAGTCCCCTGGGCATGGCCATTGGGCAAGGGGGCATGACTCCTGTCTTTGCTAAGACAGGAGTCATTTCAATTGGGGTTGGGCGTCCCATATGCCATTTTCCCCCTACGCCGGCGCTGCCTGGTGTACTTCGTTTTTTTTAACGCACACCAGACAGCGCCGGCGGCTAACGCCGGCTAACGTCATTGAATAAATACGGCACCCGCATGGCGCTTCAGAATGGCGTTAGCCGGCGCTAATTTGTTTGGCGCAAAACTGCGTTAGCGCAGTTTTGCGTCAAAAAGTATAAATATGGCCCAATGTATCTATAATATTAGCTGCTTGGGATGATTTATGAATTTTAAATCAAACTTTATTCCACAAGTCTTTTGATCAACAAACATTTAGGTCAAACTCAAAGCTAATTCCTTTTTTAAACTTAATCTATCATTATCGGAATGTAAAATGTTATAACTCAAGGAGGCTTTTAGATTTGAGGACAATAATTGAATCAGCCCATTTTTACCTTGAGGAGTGCTGACAGTTTGTTGCAACGACAAGAGTGAATCAGATAGAACATGACATAATAAGTTATATTTTTCTTATATGATGTTGGTCAAGAAAATGTATTTTGAACATCTAAAACTGGAGAATCTTATCATCATCTAATCACTGATATACCCCACAAAATCCTATTATTTATTTTAATAAGATTAGTGCAAAAATTGTTGGGTGGTAAATTGATAGGAAATAACAAAGGTTTCAGAGGCTACAGGTATGACTAATGAAAGGCAACAATATATTGGAAAGCTTTGTGATATTGAAGAATACCACCCTAAAATTGAATGGACAAATTAGTGATACCTCCAACAATAGCCACAAAGGACTTGGGGACTGTTTGTCATAACTAACCCAATGTGCAACTTGTTTTAAGGAAAAGGCAAAATAATGCTGTTTGAAATTTTCAAACTGTACTAACAAAAATAGAGTGAGTTTTTTAGTTAATTTATGATTAGCAATGTGAACAGGAATCATGGAAATGTTGTAGAGTACTAAAGGAGTTAGCATAATTTTAACAGTGTCCACTCTTTCCCACAGAGACAGGAATATAATATTCCATCTCAAATCGGATCATCTATTATTTTCCTTGTCCTCAAAAGTGATTTTATTAGTATTTTCTATGTATTGGTGAACCATAAACCGAAATACTTTACTTCATCAGGTTTCCGAAAAACATCCACTGAAGCAAAATATTGTTTAGTGCAATGTAATAGGAAGTAATATGTCTGATTTGTCTGAATTTAATTTATATTCTGCAAGTGAAGAAAAAGTTGAGACTTGACGTAGCAACCTTGTCACACATCACCATGTACTAGCACTGACCAGAGCACGCCATGCATACTGATAGCCTTATAGAATGCAGTACTTTCATTGATTTCCACCCAGAGTTTCAAGGGTTTTGCCCATTTTTATACACTGAAGCATCAAGGAAATTTGCATTAGAGTTTAACCATGCCTGGTGTTGAAGAAACCAACTAAGCATTTTTCCATAAACCCCTTTGTTAGAAATGGGGTCTTTGTTTGGCAGTAAGGTTACCCCTCAAGTCCAATGGAATCCCCACTCTTTATCCTGTCTGAAACATCATGACCAATGCACTGATGAAATTTGGAGTATATTTAAATAGAACATAAGCCTTGATAACGTCCTCGAATAGGACTAAACACGTGTTGGATAAACAGCGGACGGGCTGAAGCTTGTTTACATTGGTTGAGGATTTACAAAGACTGAACATCTGGGCTCCATTGCCAAATGGAATTTTATATGAATGGACATCAACCCTTCCAAATTTCAAAATAATATTTTATGAGATCATATGAATTATGGACATTATGATATATATGCCTTTCTTTTTTTATTTATAATAGTATTAAAGATGTTTAGGACCAAGAGCATGTTTACACCCATTGGTTTCTGGATTTGACCTCTCATGATTTTGGGGGTCATTCTGACCCTGGCGGTCACCGACCGCCAGGGCCAACGACCGCGGAAGCACCGCCAACAGGCTGGCGGTGCTTCCTGGGCCATTCTGACCGTGGCTTTACCGCCGCGGTCAGAAAAGGGGAACCGGCGGTTTCCCGCCGGTTTTCCCCTGGTCCAGGGAATCCGCCATGGCGGCGCTGCTTGCAGCGCCGCCATGGGGATTCCGACCCCCTTCCCGCCATCCCGTTCCTGGCGGTTTCTACTGCCAGGAACAGGATGGCGGGAACGGGTGTCGTGGGGCCCCTGGGGGCGCCTGCACTGCCCATGCCACTGCCACAGGGCCCCATAATGATTTTCAGTGTCTGCTTTGCAGACACTGAAAATCGCGACGGGTGCCACTGCACCCGTCGCACCCTAGCAACTCCGCCGGCTCCAAGTGCTCAGAAATTAAAGCTGAAGGCAATGTGAGTTTCTCACAGTGCCTGTCAGTGTGCCCAAAGAAAAAAGAAAAATGTACTTGCCCATGCTCCTCAATGCAATAGCATCTCATGGAGCCTCAGAAAACTCCCTTCTCCAAATCCTGATGCTGCCTTCATGCTGCAGATGAGCAGCATGAAAGCAGCACCAGGACTGGCTGGAGCTGGCTGCCTTGACACTCCAGCAGGCACAGGGGCCTGTGTCCGCTCTCCACCAAGCTGTCTAAGACAGCTAGGTGGAGAGGTTTAGACTGCACATGTAAGGCTGGCCCACTCAAGACAGCCTGCCAAACTGCCATGCTTAGTGTAAACTGATGGAGTAAGCACCACTCCCCTGCTGCCAGTCAGCAGCAGACCTGTCCCCAAACACTGCTCAGGCTGGGAGCAGTGAAAAATAAAATGGTAATTCTTTTTATCACCATTTTATTTTTCACTCATTTGCTGCACTGGGGGGCTCTGCCCTAATTGGCGGGGGTGCCACTGGTGTTTTCCTCATGTATAACAATTGAAAAGCAAAGAAAAAATGAAGCCAGCACTCGCTGACCATGGAGAAGCCAGAAACATGGGAGTGAGGATTGGACTAACCAATGGTAAGCAATGGGCAGTCTCTAAGTCAACAAATGGTGATGATCCACCTCATTCCATAGATAACTTTGGAAGAATGCACTAACACTTCCATAAAGCCTTGTCACTGCCTAAAATTATTCCAGAGCAGACACACCACAAAACTGGAAGCTATATGAAAAAAAATCAAACATTTACAATAGATTTTGGCTACAGAAGAGTCAGAACGTAGTCAAAGGAAATACAGCATGCTAGGTTTGTAGGTTCTTTCCTCCCCACTGTGACACATGCCTTACATAGGCCACAATTGTACAAATGTGATAGGGAAAATTATTTTAAAATGATGCTAAGGAAAACCAAATGTGCCACACTCTGGTAAGCAGATAAAAACCCAATCCATTATATTTGTGAGAAACCACTAGCAGAAAGTCATCAAATGTATACTCCTTAGATAGAAATCAGCTGAATATATTCATCAGTATGTGGAGAAAACAAATGTAAACCATGAAGTCATATTAATCCTGGGTGGCTGTAAAACAATCAAAAGACAATCCAGCTATTAAAACAAGCATGCGCTTTGTATTTTTTACAGATATGTATGTATACTGCAAACCTATCTTGGACCAAATGGAGTACCAAAAAACTGAGGAGAGCCCAAATGACTCATTGATTAAAGAGAGGCAAATAAACTGCTAAGTGCTACTCTGCGAGGGTACTGCTCCTTCAAGAGGAAGTCTTCAGCTTCTTTCGGAAGGTAGTTAAGGCAAGAACTTAGAGGCCTAATGTCAGGTACCTGGGGCAAAGTATATTAATTATCCCCTATGTCTCCTGTTGTATGTTTGATACTCTCCAAAACTCTCTGTACTCCTGCTTTCATGGAATTTGGGCCCATATTTATACAAAATGATGCAAAACTGTGCTAACGCAGTTTTGCGTCATTTTATTTAGCATGCGCTAGCACCAGCTGTGCGCCATATTTAAAGCATGACACACAACGGCATTAAGGAATGGTGAGCGTGAAAAAAAGTATGGTAACCATTGCGCCCTGTCATAATTAAAAATTATGTTAATGCTGCAAAAGTGGTGTGAAACCGTTTTGCGGCAAGTAAACATGTCGCAAAGGGGTTACCACCATTTGTAGCCTGCTTTAGCACTAAATTTAAATGCACAAGCAGGAAAGCTTGCAATTGCAACTGAAAATGGAAGCATCAGGCTCAGGAGAGACCCCAGGGAAACCCTAATCACCCAAGAACCAGCTAGGAGGATCCACAGAAATCCCTGGAGAAGGAGAAGAAAAAGCGCAAGTGTCGCTTTAGTGAGGAGGAGCATGAAATCCTTGTCAGAGAGGTGACAAAGCACCAACACCAGCTGTTTGTCACTTCTGAATTGCCAGTTGGTAAGGGAGATGCTATATGGTAGCAAATAGTGGACAACATCAATAGCTTGGCAGAGGTGAAGGCAACTGTCACTGAGTGCAAGAAGCGCTGGCATGATTGCAAGTGCAGAACTAAGGAGAAATTGGCCAAGAACAGAAAGGCAGCACTGCAGACTGGAGGTGGAAGTCCTGTACCACAGGAGGACCTGGATCAGCTAAAGGAGATGGTTGCAGCGGTCATCCCAGAAAAGCTGGTCACAGGAATCCAATGACAGGACAGCGCAGACTACCGACCACCATCACAAATGCAGGGAAAGTTTCATGGGGGAAATAACTGGAATCTTACAAATGCTAATGGGGGAGTTAGATAGGACACACTGAATGCATGCTAAAGGATTGCATGGGGACACATTGGCCCTGAATCAAGATGTCCCGTCCCCACACAACCAACACATGTACACATGCCTTGATTGTGTTATTCACTCCAACATATACACAAGGTGGCTATACGCCAATCACCAGGCTACACTCCACTATGTAAATATGCAGCACATTGGCTGTAAAGGGCATGTAAATACTGTGCCTGTGGTATCACAACACCCCTTGCATATTGTCAAAGCTCCTGTACCCACACAACTTAGACATCTGAGACTAGGACGGAAGCCAATACCATTGAGTGGGCACAGGGTGGAGTATATTGCACAAATGCTCCCCTACCTCCTTGTTGCATTGCCATTACACATGTGTGGTTCATCTTGCAGCACACATTGAAATGTCACCTTAGCTAACATGACCTGTACATGTGCAGGAAGGGACACAACCCTGCACATAAACAATTTCACCCCTCAAGGCACCCACTCCATCATGCTGCAACAATGCCTGTCTTAGTGCAGGGAGAACAAATCAGTGCATCCGCAAGGGGAATTGCAGGGTTGTCCCGTATCCCAATAAATATGGCACTTCCCTGCGTATCTAACCTGGTGCAGTGTTGAGCTACACATATTGGTGGTGACCTGAACCCTGCAACAGGAGAAAAATCTGCACCAAAGCTTGCAACCTGTGGAACATCACACATACAGTGTGAAATCACAAGAACTCAGACACAATCATATTACCCACATAAAAATGGGCAAACAATAAAACAAATACAACACATGGTGCATGTCTGTGAACATTATGGTGCCCATTATGACATAGGCGGGCGGCGGAGGCTGCCTGCCAAAATCCTGTGTTGGAAAGACCGTCAGTGCGGTCTTACCTATGCTGTAGGCATTACAAGTTTCCCGCTGGGACGGTGGGTGGAAACCATGTTTTGGCCTGCCAGCTCTGTGGGAAACTCACCACAACATTGAAGCATTGCTCATAATTTAACCAGCGCCAATGTTGGGATGTGCTTATCACTGCCTGTAAATTGGGCAGTGGAAAGCTCAAAGGGGATACCCATGGGTGCCCCTGCACTGCCCATGCCAGGTGCATAGGCAGTGCAGGGGCACCACCACATCCCATTACCACTAGCCGTTGCATGGCAGTCAAACCAACATGCAAAGGCTGGTGGGAAAGTGGGCTCATAATCTAGAGGGCAGTGCTGATTGCAGTGCCGCCCTGAGGAATATGACCAGCAGCAACCTGGCAGTGCCAGGCCATTGGACCATGGTACTTTCACCATGCTCCTAATGTACTGGTTAGACCGCTGCTGTTGGCCGTGGTCCGAGCAACACTGCACGTCTGGCAGTCATAGGACCGCCAGACTTGTCATGAGGGCTCATGTGTGCATTAGTATAAGTGGCTGCGATCTCACCATTAAACAAGATAAATGCCCTGATCAAACTGGAAATGAAGGTCGTGCCTCTGTACTAAATTAGGCTGGATCACACACTGTCATTTAGAAAACACAGTCTTGAACAAAAATCATAATCATACAGGCCATTCCTGTGTCCATCCCTGTGCCAGTGGTTAGCTGTCCAGCCCCAACGCTGCATCCCTTGCACCATGGTGCAAGGATGGCTGCATTGAGGGGGAGAATATTGTTGTGTAGGGAGGAGCACCTTCCTGAACAACAAGAAACTGATATGGCAGTCTGCTTGGTCCATGTTTGCTGTGGAATGCAGCACACATAGACAAAGGAACACATGAGGAGGAACTAAAGTATACGTGAACAATGTGCCCTCCTAATGCCACCCCTGGAGTGGTGTTAGATATTGGTGCTGCCTCAGGTTTACAAAAACACGTAAATCTGGGTCAGCGTCAAAATGCAATGGGTGTTGGTGTGGCACACCAACAGCAACAGCCCTTGCACGCCTCTTCCACGCAAAGTGCTGCAGGGGAAGGGGCCATATTTACAAGGTGGTATCGAGCCACAATATATGGCTTAATGCCACCTAGTAAATACGACCCAGCCCATAGCACCACTCCCTTTATGTGACACTCCTGTGGCACTAGGGGCTCAAAACTATGCCCCATAATTGTATGATTACAACCTTGGGCCTTTAACTTGTCACTGAGACTTCACTACCCAATAAATGATGTGCCATGTCAACTGCCACAACAATCTAAGATTGATTTGCAGATGATGATGGTTTTTCTCCTGCAGACCTGCCTGTCCTGTGTTTCAATGATGACCAGCTGACAACCATCAATGAACCGACTCGCCAGGATGCGCTAGGATACCCCCAGACACCACCTCCAGTTGCAAGGAGGACCCACAGCGTTGCGGAGTCTCCACATGTACCACCCAACAACCAAAATACACCACATGTCAGTACTGACACAGCACTGGACTCCGAGGACCTAGAGACCAGCTTTCAGAGGACAGTGGTAGGAGTTCAGCGAGAGCTGACCAAGCAGGTGCCAGTGGGAATGGAGACCATGGCAGGCAGCCTATAGGGAGTGAGGACGTGCCTCATAACACCTAATGAAAACACAGCTGCCATCCGAGGAACACACTCCCCACTGTTTGGACTCCAGCAGTCCCTGGAGGACATTGCTGCTGCCATGAGGGAGAGGCCACAACAATTGCCCTCCCCAACTGGCAGCAGCATAGCTGACAACAAGATAGAGTCCATTCAGAGGGAAGTGGCATCCCTCAGGAAAGACATGGCTGCATACCACTGCGATGTTGTGGCTATATTGAAAAATCAGCAGTTCCTCCTTGCTGCAGTGATGCCTTATGTCTTACCACAAATGGCAGCTGCTGGGAACTTGGACTCCACATCTTTATCCCCTGACGTGTGTGTAGCCCCCTCTTCCTCTACAAAACACCACCAATGGCACAAGAGGCACCAAACACATCCGAGGATGAAGCTGCAGAGAAATAACTTTCAGTAGGAAAGGTACCCGGTAGCACCAATCTGTACACATGGACAATTCTCCTTAGTTCTGGCCTTAAGATCATGACAGTGCTATGACAGTGCTCTGGCTCTCTTCACCCACCCACTGTTGACTTGTCTGCTATTTACTGTCATTGTCTCTGACATCCCAATTGGCAATTTCTGTTCCTTCTCACTAATGGACACTACTCCTCAAATTGTCCCATGACGTCCCTCAACCCTGGACTCTGATTGTGTCACATATCCATGACTTCCACTAATGGGATCACAGACCTGGACATTGTAAGTAATTTACTTTCCCACTTCCACCTGTATATAAACACCTTTTACACATTTAGCATGTCTATGCTTTCTGCGATCCATCTACTCAGCTAAATGATTGTATTGTGTGAATCCATGTCAATGATTACAGAATTGCAGTACATGAGTGCAGCACTTTGGGACACAAAGCTACACACAAGGATCTTAACATGAGAAAGGTGTATGATGGTGTTGTGTAACACAACCAATTAACTGAGTATAATAGCAAAACTGGATGTATATATAATTTCCTTTTGATATACGGCAGGTATGGCTGAGAATTAATACTTAACCTAACTTATGCCTAACCTACACTAACCTAATACTAACTATCTAAAATCCAATCTAAAAATTATCAAAACTTTAATAGGGAGGGGATGGAACTGGGGGGTTGTCCACAAGTTTGAATGTTCAGTTCTTCCCTTTTTTGATTTATTTTAATTAACTTCAAGATCCTCCAGTTGTCTGCTTATTGCTCCTCCAATTTGTTCATTCTCTAGAGGAAGTTATTTAGGTCCCTTCTGAGGTCTAGCTCAAATTGAGTTGGTACACACGCTGCTGGTGGCAGTGTGGAGACGGGTGGAGCTAATGTGGAGGGCATAGGTCCAGCTGCGAACCACTGCATCCCTGAGGAGCTTGCTCCTGTGTCCTTTGGTGCCTTTTTCGGCCCACCATATGAGTTATCAACTGTTCCACCAATCTCAATTCCCAAATGGTCGAGCAGATACTGCTCCCTGAACACCAGATCTGCCCAGCAATGGCTAAATTGGTGGTCATTCCTTTATGTTGCAAATATTTGGGTAAGGTGGTGGAGCACATTGCCCCAACGCAGTCGCCTTGCCTCTGTGGGGGGGGTTGGGGGGGCAAGTATCACCCGGCTACTGAGCTGCAGCATCATGGGAAGGTAGTGTGTCACAAGCCAAATGAAACCCCCCAGATCCTCTGCAGACATATGGCTCATCCTCTCTTTGCCAGACATTCCCCTTGGTGAATGGAGTTCACCCCCCAAAAAAAAATTAACTTAAGCCTTACACCTACCCCAACTACCCAAACTACACCAACAACTAATCTACTCCAGGCAAACACCCCACAATACAGAGACAAAAAGAGTACACTCACTATACAAAAAACAGGTTATGAGACAATTCACATACAAAATAACACAGGATGCAGCACATTGTACACTACAAACACAGCAAACACTCCACAAATCCACCAGCACCTAAACCACACAACCTCACACAGTCACAGATAAACAGACTGTGAAGTGAAACTACACTCACTGTAGCATGTTTGCAGGCAGGATGTCTTGGTACATCAGTTCCTGGGCGTTTATTTTTTATGCATGACGGTTATGCATTGTATTTTCACACCATTAGTGTGAAACGGTCTGAGGACATGCAAAAGACGCACTGGGGCTATGCGTCTATTAGCTCAGGGGTAATGTATGGCATATGTATATGCGTAAAAAAAAAATCATGCATGATGACATTGCATGGATTTTTGCATTGTGTGCTTTGAGAGAACCCTGAGTGACTTCACATGTTACTTGGGGTGTGCAACAATGGCGCATATGTAGTATGGCAACATGTGGGTGAATGTCCAGTACTGTCATTACGGAGACAATGGTATGTTTTTTCTGAGTTTGCTGCATGCAATTACTCAATACCTCATGCACCTGTGCATGTGTAGCTACACTGTGTCCACAGAGATGTTGGCACGTGTGCTATGTATGTATACATGTGTAAGTAAACTAATTAGGGGGTGGACTACACTGTTATGTCTGAGAGGTACACATAACTAAAAACCCCAAACGTGTTTGGCGGCCTGTGTCCAACACATGGCAATGCATGTGACAAACATGAAAGTACTCAGTGGACTTTGACTGGATTAACATCACGTCAACCCTGCCAATTTGCCTGTGTGTGTGTGTTCTCTCTGTGGTATGTCGTTTCACTTTCCTTCATGTTGCTCTGCTACACGGGTGCCATTTTTGACCCCATGCACTGTAATTGCAGATGTCATGTACACATGTGTTGTGGAAGACTGGTATCTGCTGTGTGTGTATGGAAATGTGTTTTGTGATTTCTGTCACATATGACAACAGTGGTGTGTTCATGGGATGTGAAACCTCACATTACTATCTTCCTGCATGGGCACATGTTGCCATTTGACAAATGCATGTGTTATCACATCAGTGCCACCTACGTTTCCGTATGTCGGAACACATGTGTAGCTCATTTCTGACAGTCATTGATCTAGTGATACCTATGCCCTTACGTTTGTGCTAGGTTGCCCTTTGCTCTCAATCCCTACACATTTCCATGCCTGAGCTAACACAGAGGTACATGTATGCTGACATATGTTGCATATGTGTGCATGTCATCATCTAGGTACCCATATTTGTCCACATCATGTTTGTGTTGACTGTCACAAACAATGGCATACCACTGTGTCACTGTGTTGCAGTCTGGCATAGCTGCCAGCCTATTCATCATCACAACAGTGTGGGTTTCTATAGCAACACAAACCCATGGTTGCATGTGAATAGGAAAGTCAATGGAGCCCCAGTTTAGTCACCCTCCTGTGCACATGCATCAGATCCCTGACAATGTGAGACACTCATGTAGCTAGAGCAATGGTGTGTGGGTTCATTGAGCCAGGACCTAGCCTCTTCATGTTTGCTACTCAGCAGTACTATGCACACTCCCCAGCAGACAGACACATGCACAATTGTGGTCATACAGTCCAGGATCTCACATTTACCTCTGCCATACTTGATGTCAGCTTTCCCCTCTCATGTACAACACTCTGATCTTGCACATTTTGGACATGTGACATATTTTTATGTCCTTAGCAGTTTCCTTGGACATGTTTTTGCGCTTGTATCTCTGTTGTGACTTCAATATTACAAACATGCCAGGGTACAAATGGTGTTGTCCGTCACAGCCTCCTGTCATGGTGGCATGCGATGGACAAATACCATAGTATGCTAGTGGCCAACATGACTGGGTGATGTACTGACCTGGCCACCCTCTCTGTACATATGTGAAAATGTTGACATGTAGACATTGATGTGTTGTACAGTCAGTGTTGGTCTATGTGTGTCCCTTCTCCATGTATTCCTGCACTACTGGTTAGACATGTATTGTCATCTACATTGCTCCCATTCTTTAGTCTGTTTGCACTTTGTGCTCATCTCATACTGCTATATTCTCTATTCATTCATGGACACAATGCAACATGTGACATGTTCATGGAATATATTTACATCTCCTTTTCCTGCCGACTTGATAGCTACGGTTTCATTGTCAGTATTAGTGAGTTATCATGAGTTCGACACACATATGATTTCACTCATGACACACTACTTGTGTTGTCTCCATCTGACCTCCTGTCTTGTATTTGCAAGTATGTGTGGGTGTCAGGAAGCACGTCCATTGTACATGTGTTTGCATTTCTTCCATCATGGAATGGCTTAGGTAACTCCTACCATGACTGACTGATATTGAGGTGTCACATCATCTCAGTGCTGGAGAGTTCATTAGCAAGTTGCAACGTTTATGGGTAGGTCTACTCCTACTCTGTTTGGCGTTGTGTCTCAGACATATTGCAACAGTATTGACAGAGTAGCACATTGCACACCTGATTGCGATGTTGGGGGCCACGACATGTATGGGACTATTTGTTAATGTTGCTATCACTTGTTCTGTCATGTGAGTGACAATGGGTGGTGTGTATTGCTTTGTGCTGTGTGATTTAGTTGTACATAGCAACTAGGTATACATGCTGATACATCAATTATTGTTGATCCTGGAAAACTTGTTGCTACCTAGATCATACACCCATACATCAGTCTGCAATGTTTGCCTAGATTTGGTCTAGCCATGTGTCAGAACAGCAGATTTGTGTGACTGCTGTGCGTCTTATGTACATAATGAATATTTGCTACTCTACCTACATTCAACCCACTTGAATATGTGGTGGTGCATTGCCCCAAAATATCCATGGATGGTGACTATGACTCATGTGTTTGGATAGTGATTCTACACTCATAGCTGCTTATGTAGTCAAGGCAACCCATTTCGCACGCGACAGCCAATGTGTGTGTGCCATACGTGATGTACAGTTCACCATGTGCCAGGTTTGTGCACATTGGCAGTGCCGGGACACAATCCCATGAATACACTGTGCAGGCTCAGCATCGGACATTGGTTACAATCCTTGATCATTTAGTGAGGGACCACAGTTCACAATGATGTTTCACCCTTGTCACACGTGTACCATGCAGGCAATGCTACTGTCACCATGCATTATGACAGAGTTCTGTTCCTACATAACTTGATATCAATTTGTTGACAGACCCTACCTCATGTGTGCCACCCTTGCATTCATCCTGTTATTCATGGTGTTGTTGTGGGGGATAGGATAGGTATTGGCACCTTGCCCACTTGACGGGTCAATATATGTGGTGGTACATGTATCTAGACCTTCAGGAATCACATGCCCGCAAATTGCATGTCACTGATATTTGAGATGGTGACAGTAGACCCACTCATGTTACAAACGTTGTTGGTACCATACAGGTCACTTTTGTGTTACGTACCTGCTTGCTGAGGTTTGAGTCACATTCCAATGTTGTATGTATTGGGGAATGAGTAGATCAAGGAGATTTAGGTGTAAAGGGATTTATTAGTGCTACTTCCAAAGTGATGTTTAAAGTATTGTGATTATGTGTTGAAGTTCTCCACAATGTGGAGTCTCCAACGAACTCCTGCAGCAGTGTTAATTTGTTCCCCCTCTACATTATCTTCTCCATCATCATCCTTGTCCTAGCTTAGTACATCATCCTGTTCATCCCAGGAGATATTTGTTCGGACACAAATGTTTTGCAGGATTGCCCATGTCAGGAAGATCTTGCAAACAAGTGGTGGAGCATACAAGAGGCTTCCTCCTGTCAAGGCCAGGCACCTGAACCTGGATTTCAGGAGGCCAAATGTCCTCTTCACCACATTGGGAGTTTTTGTCTGTCCCTTGTTGTAGGCCCCCTGTTCCACCATTGTGGGATTGGCAAAAGGGGTCATCACCCACAGCTGTATGCCATACTCTCGGTCAGCTGCAAAGGATAGAGAGGAGAGGTGTTGGTAAGTGTTGCTAGTGGGTTGGAACTTCACATGGCAGTTGTATTTTTTAGTTAGAATGGTGACACAGACTTTCTTGTGGTGTAGCGTATGTTCCTGTTCTTGTGAAATGCTTTCTTTGGACTGTGTGGATGGACATGACAAACTTGGGATTTGAACCAAGGGCCTAGGAAGTTTGTATGTTGCTCCCAAAAGTGATGGTTATGATTTAGGTACATGTGTTGTGTAGTCCATATTTGAAGCAGTGTTCTATTCTTACATGACACATACCTCTTCCTAGCAGCACAATGGTGTCAGATGTTGATACAGCATAGTTGCCCTACAAACTCAGACTGTGCCATCCATATTACCATATTGCACTATGCATGCAGTGTGACACTTAGGGGCATATTTAAGAGTTTGTAGCGCCACCCGAGCGTCACTATTATTGATGCTTTGGTAGCACCATTCCCTGCGCCGTATTTAAAAGGTGGCATTAGGCCACTTTTTGTAGCTTGATGCCACCTTGTAAATCCACCCCTTTCACATGCAGACCTTTGCGTGGAAGGGGCGTGCAATGGTTGTTGCTGTGGGTGTGCCACAGCAACACCCATTGCAATTTCGACGCTGCCACAGATTTAGAAATTTTCGTAAATCTGAGACAAAAATCGAACCCACTCCAGGGGTAGTGTTAGCAAGGGGCAACGAGGAGGAATACTTTTATTCCTCCTCATTTTTTGCTGTTTCTATGTGTGCTGCATTCTGCAGCATGCATAGAAAGAGCAACACACCAGACATGGTTGTTTATTTGTGGGAAGGCGCCCTTCCCGCACATAAATAACCACACCCCTCAACACAGACATCCTTGCACGATAGTGAAAGATGCCTGTGTTGGTGCTGCCAGCTAAATGTAGTGCTAGTGCAGGGGACAATGCAGGGGTGTGCTGTATTCAATTAAATATAGCACATGCCTGCATTGTGAAAATGACAGAGGGTGGCGCCGCCAATTTTGGTGCAGCATCACACTCCATCATTTTCCATTAAATATGGACCGTAGTAACCCTTTGTGGCAGATGATGGTTGTGCCAGCCATCAAGTGTATGTGAGTGTGTGTCCCACATTGGTAGGATGATGTAATTTGGTGCAGAAGTATCTACTAGTTTCTATTACATGATTTCTGACAGACATGTTCTACACCTGCACAGTGCAGGCTTTGGGAGTGGCACAGCTGTGTTTCACATGGGTCCCTTAGTATAGTGCATATAAGGTCAGGTATCCCCACTATACCCCTACCACATACTACTGTGTCATCCATGAATATCAGGGTTTTTTTCACAGACACAACACCATGGTGGACCATTTCTGGCTGTTGGAACAGACATGGGGGGTCATTCCAACCCGTGGATGACCACGGAAGCACCGCCAACAGGCTGGCGGTGCTTCCCTGCCCATTCTGACCGCGGCGGTAAAGCCGCAGTCAGAAAAGGGGATCCGACGGTTTCCCGCCGGATTTCCCCTGTCTGGGCTGAATCTCCATGGCGGTGCTGCAAGCAGCGCCGCCATGGAGATTCCGACCCCCTTCCCGCCACCCTGTTTCTGGTGGTTTTTACCGCCAGGAACAGGATGGCGGGAACGGGTGTCGTGGGGCCCCTGGGGGCCCCTGCACTGCCCATGCCACTTGCATGGGCAGTGCAGGGGCATGGGCAGGGCCCCAGCATGATTTTCACTGTCTGCATAGCAGACAGTGAAAATCGTGATGGGTGCAACTGCACCCGTCGCACCCCTGCAACACCGCCGGCTCCATTCGGCCGGCCCAGCGGGAAAGCCAGAATGGCCTCCGCGGTCTTTTGACCGCGGAGCGGCCAAATGGCGATGACCGCATGGCGGGCGGCTACCGCCGCCTGCCGCGGTCAGAAGGACCGCCATGGTGTTCTTAGGGGGCATTAGGGGCACTAGGGACAAATGTGAGGTGCCATTGGAGTAGGTTCTGTCCCATTTCTCATGATTCAGCCCCATGGTCTTCAATGGCAAATATTTTGTATACGTATGTGTGGGACACAATGCAGCAGACATGTGTATGTGCACACTACAAGGATGTTAGGTACGTGTAGCTGGTATATACTTGGTTATGGCACCACTTGGGTAGCATTGGATTTAGGTTCTGCCCAAGGCTTACACACCATGGTTTACATGGGATCGTGCCTATATGTGACTTCCTCAACATGATCATAGCCTATGCCATTTACATGCCTGTGCACTTCTTTGTTTGGTATAATGTATGTGTGTGTGTGATCTGTATTTGGTTGTCAACCTGTGAACACTTATAGTGGTTTGTGAGCATCTTCTGTATGCAAAGGAGACTTGGCTCCACCTGTCCACAGTCCACACATGGTTTGCCAGTCAGAGTGTTGCTATGTTATGTAGATTTGGGTGGATGTGTTTGTGACATGCAATATGTGCAGTGTAGTGTGGCATGCGACTTATGTGTGGTTGCCTGTACATCTCTGTGGACCTGCCCATGTGTATTTATTGTTGTGTTTGTCTTTTTTTGTGGTTGATGGTTGGTGTGTTGTGTGGTATGATTGGTATGGTGGCTTACCTATGAGGAGCCCATGGCCATATTTGCCAACCTGGAACCACTGGTTGATTGTGCAATGGCGAAAGATGTATGCATCATCTACACTGCCAGGATATTTTGCCAGGATGTAGCTGAAGAGCCCACAGTAGTCCATGATGGCCTGCACTTTGATGAAATGTGTGTGTTTGTGGTTCCTGTAGAGGTGTTCTGTTCTTGCAGGTGGCACCAGTTGTTCATAGGTACAGTCCATTGCACCCAGCACATGTGGAAAGCCAGTAATCTGATAGAAACCTTGTTTGTTCTCATGACTGCTGATGATGCTGGGTGTTTGGGAAACAGATGTACTGGGGGGTGAGGCATAGAATTGCGCCCAGGACTTTTGGTAGGCAGACGAAGAAGGATGACTGGGAGATACCAGCCACTAGAGCACACATTGTCTGGAATGATCCAGATGCCCCCATGTGGAGGACAGCAAGGAGTTTTGTAATGGGTGGAACGTTATGAGGAGTTTGCAGCCTTGCCGTGATGTGTGACGCTATCAGGTGCAGCAGGCATACAATGGACACCTGGTTGAGTCTGCACATCCGGACCACATCTTGTTCCTTCATTCCGAAGATGGTAATTCTCTGTCTAAAGATTCTCTCCCTCATTCTGAGCTGCCTCTGTGGATGTTGTGGTGGGTTATGAGGTTGCTGCGGTGATGGTGGTTGGATCTGCTGTCATCGCAGAAGTCTGTGGCGTGTGCCAAGCTAGAGCAGTAGCACTTCCATGTTGTTCTGGCAGTTTCCAAGGCTTCTTCTGTGTTTTTTCCTTGAGTGGTGGTGTGTGAGCCTCTTTTTAAGACCAGGTCTGACCAGGCATTAAAATTTGGTGCTAATCAGACTTTGGGGGTCATTACAAGCTTGGCGTGCTGCCCCCAATGCGGCCACACTCCCGCGGACCCCATTACGACATCCCAGCTGGGCCGGCGGGCGCAAACCTAGTTTACGCCCACCGGGCCAGCGGGGATGAGGCCGCAACATAGGAGCCGGCTCCTAATGGAGCCGGCCGTGTTGCGGGCGTGCGACGGGTGCAGTAGCACCCGTCGCCCTTTTCACTGTCTGCTTTGCAGACAGTGAAAAGCTGCCCGGGGCCCTGTTAGGGGGCCCCAGGACACCCCTTACCACCAGCCTCTTCCTGGCGGTGCAAACCGCTAGAAACAGGCTGCCGGTAGGGGAGCGCTGCCCTGGCGGATTATCACCGCTGGGGCTAAAACGTCGGGAAACCGCCAGCCCCGGCCCCCTGTTGGCGGTACGGACGCCACATTACCCCTGGCAGTCTCCGACCGCCAGGGTCGTAATGACCCCCAAAGTGTCATTTTTTGAGTCTGCTTCCTTCGTTAGCATCATTTTTGCATTGAGAATAAATATGGTGCTGGGGGTAGCATTGTGTTTAGAACAGGAACGCCTACCTTGGATCTCATTGATACAAGGTGGTTTTGTGCAGCCTAAACATGGTGCTAACTCCAATATTTTGATGCTAGACAGGTCTCACCTATGGGAGAGCTACTGACTTTGTCAATTTCTTTTAGCCATGTTGTACAGCAGCATGCTCAGATGGGGCTATGATCCATTTTCTTAGTATCAGATTATTTTCTGCTAAACAAAAGAGCCATGGAGCGCATTGCTATATGCATCTTTGAAGCATCTTGAAATCTGTTGGTGTGGCTTTTGGAGCCTTTTACCTGCTGGGATGGGAGGGGGAAAGCAACAAATGGGTAAAGGTAGGGAGTGGACAGGGCAAGCAACAACAGGGGAGGGCCAGTGGCAGATTGGACACTCAACAATGCAAGAGTAGGGTGGGGGATCAGGTCAAGCAAAAATACACGGGAAGGGAGGAAGGAGGTGCAAAATAAAGGAAAATAAGTACCTCTGATAGCAGGGAAAAACTGAAGGACATTAGGTGAGGACAGCATGTACTTGGGCCATGCTCCAGGGTAGAAACAAACACACAAAGAGAAAACAAAGCCAGCACTCGCTGACCAAAAAGAAGCAGGAACATGAGAGTGAAGACTGGACTAACTAAAGGTAAGCAATGGGTGGGTTCTAAGTCCCCCCTTAAGTAAACAAAATACCTCATGAGCAAAAGCACTTGTGCTGTCTCAGGGAAGAACTAAAGTATAGAGAGTTGAGAGGGAAAAGAGAAGGGTAACGTATCAAGGGCATAAAACAAACAACAGTGCCCCCCAGAACAGCCTTTACCAGCAGCCTTTACCATGGAGGATCTTTACCACTCATCTTTACCAAGCAGGTAAGTACCACACATGCAAGTATTTGTACCTTTAACACACAATACTTTACCACGCAGGTAAGCATCTTTTTATTATAACATATTTGCTATGTTATTTTTTTAAGTGATTTTAGGGTTTAGGGATCAGTAGAGTGAAGGAAAGTACAGGTAATTTTAGGTTTCAGGGGAGGCTAGATGTTAAGGAAGGAGAGGGTGACTGATGGTTCAGGCATGCGTATAGGTAAAGGAAGACTGAGGGTGACTAGTGGGCTCAGGGGTTGGTAGAGGTCAAAAATGTTTTGGGTGACTTGAGGGTTTAGGGTTGGGTAGAGGTAAATGGAGATGAAGGGACTTAAGACTTCAATAGGGAGTAGAGGTGAAGTGAGGTGAGGGAACTAGAAGGTTCAGAGGTGAGTAGATGTACAAGGAGGTAGGGTGACTTGGGGGTTCAGGGGTGGGTAGCCTTAAAGGGAAGTGACAGGGACTTGAGGGTTCAGGAGTGGGTAGAGACAAAAGTTAAGGGAGGATGAATTGAGGGTTCAGGCATGTGTATAGGTAAAGGGAGGTGAGGTTGACTTAAGGGTTCAGACGTAGGCAGAGGTAAAGGGAGGTGAGAGCAACTTGAGAGCTCAGGGTGGGTAGAGGTAAAGTGAGGTGATGGTGATTTGAGGGCTCAGGGATGGGTAGAGGTAAAGTGAGATGACATGATTCGATGGCTCAGGGATGGGTGGAGGCAAAGGGAGGATAGGATGACTTGAGGGCTCAAGGTTGGGTACAAGTAAAAGGATGTGAGGGTGACTTGATAGCTCAGGGTTGGGCAGAGATAAATAGAGGCAACAGTAATTCTGTGGTTCAGGGGTTGGTAGACGTAAAGGGAAGGAAGAGTCATGTTAGGATTAAGATGTGGGTAGAGGTGAAAGGAGGCAGGGGTAATTTTAGGGCTTTTGTGTAGATAGAGGTAGATGTGAAATATAGCCCTTTTGAAATAACAGTGTGTTTGATGATGCATCTTCTATATTCTAAAAGTGGTAACTAACAAATAGATAAATGTGACACAGCGGCAAATGTTAATTCAGAAAAATAGATACTGTAGAGCAACAGTCTTAAATGGAGTATGCTTTCAGCTTCATCATCAATTAAAGCAACAGGTGACTGAAATGTATGTTTCACAAATTGGTCACATGCCTCAAAGTTTTGTTATTGCTAGTTGTTTGCATTCAGGTCTTGGAGATACCATGAATAGTGATAGTTTCAATTTGGCTTGCAAGCAAAATAAAAATGAATACCACAATTGAAGTACAAGCGGGACCAATAAATAGTAATCAAGAAATCAGTCAGTACTTGGTCCATGTTTCCGGAAAGAAAAACACACAGGGTCAGCTGGCACCGACTCACTAATAAAAAAAGAAGAAAATAAGATTGACAACAAAGCCAACTAATAGTAAGTAATGGGCTGGCTAAATATTAGGTCTCTCAGGAGATGAATCACATAAAAAAAGAATAGTTTCAACTTGGACAATTTTCTCTCCCGCTCCTTTGGCGATCCAAGAGCAGGGAAGCATTGTAAAGCAGTTACTTCATATCTGTTCGCCTGAATACAGGTGCAAATGAAGCTTTACTATGTGTCATTTCATATCATGGCATGACACTCAACTAATTAAGGTAGAAGGACTAACAACCTCTTGAATTAGTACCACTGTTCACCACACCCCAAGCCAACAATCCAAAACTTCCAGTGCCAGCCTTGAAACTGTTGTATTGGTGTTGCTCATGTTAGTGTTTGAAAATACATGTGTTTTTTATTTCCCCATACATGTTCTATTTGGACCGTATCTGGGGATTGTGGCTTGTATATTTTTCCAGCTCTCAGGAATTTCAATTTGAAATAAAAAACATCTCCACCACACTGCAGTCATACCTGCATCATTTGTGGGGCTCTACAAACTGCAAGGGTGGTTCACTGAGTTGAACTCTCATTGCTGAAGCATACAGTGATCTGCAGGTAGTAAAATGAAATCCTAGCAAAGATGATCCCTCCCATTCTTCTGAGCTCGATAAACTGACTTACATTAAATTGTATAATAGTACCATTTATTATTTACACTGCTTAGGAATGGCAGAAGTACCAATACTACGTGGTACATAAAACAGTAGTTTTAAGAGATATCTGCTTTATGTTGCAGAAACAGTTCTGCATTTATAAGGTATATGGGAACGGTGGTCAGATTATTAACCTGTTGCACAAGACTAGGTCAGCCATAGTGAAATGTTAAATGCAGAATGGAGCAAATGGAGCAGTTCACCTTTGTGTCAAAATATGTGTCAGGGCTGTGCAAGAAATATCTATCCATAGTAAACACACATTCGAATATCTTAATGGTGGCAGTTTAGAGTTTGGTACTTTTGGACAGTCCAGAGATCTATTTCTCAATGTATTAAATTTAATCACATTCATTTAAATTAATTTCTGAGGGAGCACTTTGGTGAGACTCATACTTATTTTTTCAGACTTTGAAATGGCAGATTATGTTGACAGCTCTCTAGAAATTCAACAGTACATTAAAAAAAATCAAGAAACATAGCATGTAGTTAATATATAGCATAATTATTCTAATTAAGTTGCACATATGGTTAGTTAAAGTAAACCCATACCTAGTGTCTATTTGTAATTTTCTCGGCTACAGTGTTCTACTAACTCAGCTAAGAGTCTTAAACCTTCAAGCCTTGATTCTTTCTTTTACCACCACTCTGATATAAAGCTAATCAGAATTGCAGATGACCAACACACACACACACGCACACACTCACACACACACACACTGCACACATATAGCATGTAGTTAGAGACAACATGGATGGCGTACCAGATGAATATTAAATACAAACGAGGGACAGGGAGATTACTGGTCCAGTGCATGGTCTCCCAAATTACCTGTTATATAGAAAAGTGCACTGTTCCAAAAGACTAAAAAAACTATTTACTATATAGGAAGATAGGGGCGAAGATATATAATTAATATCAGGAGAGCCCTCAAGTACCCAATAGGGTGACAGGTTTCATCATTGGGCTGTCTCCTCGTCAGACCGGTGCTGCAATTTCTGGTGGACCACCCAGAAGTAGGGATGGTACTTAACCGAAGGCCAATCGCCAAATGGAGGTCTGGAACGAGAACTGACTAAGAAAGAGAGAAGGGTGAGTGAGTGAAGGAGAGTGTGAGCAAAATTAAATTAGCTCTGAGCCTAAAACATCACTTTAATGAATCAGAAAAAAGGTTCAGGCCAAGATTAAAAATATTTCTAGTCTTAGTGGGAGTAATGTCCCGCTATACTCTATACTCTATAAAGAAGGAAGGGTAGTATGCCTAATCCTGTCTTATTTATGGTCATCATGTTTCGCGTCTTTTTTGAGTCAATAAATTATCCCGTGACGCTTCGTCAGGACCCAGAAAACTACTTCTCCTATTAAAAAAAATTACGAAGTGCTGGAATGTCACTTACAAATTGAAGACAAAATTGTCAGAGTCAGTTGGTCAATCAGTCGCCCTGCATAAAAGTGAAAGACAGGTAAAAATTAGTGCCAGTGTGTAAATAAGCATAAAACATGGTGCAATCACAGTGAGACCCCCCCCAACATGCCACACGTAAAAATAAATGGAGGCTTACCATCCCATATTCGAGATTGAGCTTCCTAGGACCGCACTAGCCTCAACCAAGGAGGTATTACTAGGCATGAAAACAACATAGTGACAAACAACTGCACGTCAATATGTACAAAATAGCAGGTCATAGAGGAAGCGCCTAAAACATCAATTTGAGATAGTCACATAATTCAAGAAATATAATTAATAATGTCTGACAATCAACCTTAACCACTAGGAACTGTGTCTTAAAATAAAAAGTCTGATTCCTATGTGAGTACACTCTCAACATAAAATAGAGGTATTGGGTTCCAGGGAAAAACTCAGGACCCAAAACATGTAAGAGTATTCACTCGAGAAAAAAGATGGCAATGGTAAAATAAAAAGGATGTAAACCAATAGGCTGCCAAAAGCACGTATATCCCTGGGCAGTAGTGGATGAATAGGAGAAAGTACTTCTGTATATCTAATAACATAAAAAGGGGGGGCGGTGGAAACAAAGCTCCAGCAACCCTGTGCCTTTCATAAAACGTACTTCTTTTCTCCTTAGTCAAGCGGGAACACCTACCCCGCGCCGCGCGCCTGTAGACACTCAGGCGGTGTCCACAGGCGGTTTAAATACATTATTAGAGATGCTATTACTCGCGTCTTAATCTGGAAGCAACCGGCCGGTTGCTCCGGGTCACAGAAATAAAGAAAGGACCCTACTTCAGGCCCGTCGGTCATCTTGGAATAGATGAACTCGTCCAGATGAATAACCAAAGGAATGGACACATTCGTAACTAATGATGGGGTGATCCCGGTTTTATACAACTTAATCTTTTGATGATCTATGGGGAAAATCAAATTTCACATTGAAAAATAAGTGGTGTGTTGAAGGAAAATTGATTTTTAAATTAGTGGGACATATGTAAAGGTGTGGTAAGCTTTGACAAGTTCATGTCTGTGAGGCATCCTCTACATATCCCTAGAAGCAAGACACAAATGGCAGGATTACCTCACATCACCTTGCATATGTTATATTTAACAGCATTAAAACACTGAAATGAAGATATAAAACCTGAATTAGTTTAATTAAAAAAAGCAATCCAATTTAATTATTAAATGATATTAACCAGACATAAATCTGGCAAGGATATCAAGAGTTATTGCTGTATGAATTGTTTAATGAATAAGAAAAAGTAACAATAGAAAACAATGGAAGCCCTTAAATCAATCATATTCAATGTTGCGGAGTAGACCTTGGGTAGTCACATTTCATGGCCAACTGAAATGGAGTGAGGTCTCGGTACAGACTGCCACCTTGCTTTGGTCAGCATTTTTGCTTTTGATCTAAGTAACTTTATTAGAGCTCAAGATTCTTCAGAATCGCATAGCTAGATGCTGGAGCACAACACGGCTCCGTGAGGTATGATACCTTCCTTTCTTTGTCCTCAAGCAGCCTTGAATTCACACTCAAAGGCTCCAAGCACGACAAACATGAGTGGGGAACTATGTCACTTATTTTTTTCAGTAGGCTTAGGTTCAGGGTGTCATCTGCATAATTAATGATGTAATGTTAGTGCAGATCACTAAATTGTGGCAGGATCAATGTGCATAAGTCATTGGTTACTGAATGATAAATATTAAACCAAGGATTATATCTATGGTACAAACATTATCTGATTTATAAATGTGTATGACATAAGGGCCCTCATTCTGACCTTGGCAGTCTTTTCGCAAGACCGCCGAGTTACTGCCGCGGTGAAGACCGCCGACCGCGGCGGTATGCCGCTGTGCGCATTCTGACCGCTGGGAGCGTTCCGCCGGAAAACCGCCAGCAGCCACACTGGCGGTCGGCGGGAAAGTGGAGACTGGTCAACCTCCACCGCCACGCCAGCAGAACACCGCCCACAGAATTACGACCCACATTTCTGTGTGGCGGTCTTCTGTTGGCGGTCTTCTGTTGGCGGTCACCTCCCCATGGCTCCCGTCGCCTCCCGGAGGACCAACGCACAAGGTAAGTTGACCGTCCGTGAGGGGAGGGGGTGGGGGGGTGTTGTGTGATGTGGGCGTGCATGGGGGTGTGCGTGTGAGTGTGTAGAGGGGGTGTGTGAGTGCGTGTATGCGGGCGGGGGGTGCTGCTGTGTCTATGGGTAATGTGTGCTGTTCGGCAGGTGCGCATGTCTGCATGTATGTGTGCGGGTATGTGTCCCCGTTGTGTATGTGTGTGTAGGGGGTGTGTATATGTGCATGTTGGGGGTGTGTGCATGTCGGGGTGCATGTATGTGCATGTCGGGGTGGGGGTGAGGGTTCGTACCACCTCTGGGGGGTGGCAGGGGGGTGGAGGGTGTGGGGGGAGGACTCGGGTGGGTAGTGGGGTGTGGGGGAGACCCCTATCAGTGCCAGGGAAGGAATTCCCTGGCCCCGATAGTGCTTACCGCCATGGTTCGCACGGCGGTTCCCGCCCGCAAGAAACCGCGGCGGTAGGCAGGGTCATAATACCCTTGGCGGTCTTGGGACGACCGCCGGGCCGGAGTGCGCAAACTCCAGCCCCGCGGTCATGACCGCCGTGGCGGTCGGAGTGGAGAAGTGGCGGTCGGTCGCGGCGGGGACCGCCGCGGTCAGAATGCCATTTTTAATACCGCCGGTCTGTTCGCGGTCCGACCGCCGTCTCTCCGCCGACCGCCAGGGTCAGAATGTGGGCCTAGGTATCTACTGGTGCAAGTCAAATCCTGATTGGCTGGTGGGGAAAAAGATGAACATGACACGTACAGACTTTGATCCATTTTTCTCAAAAACATGGACAGTCCCTCTAGTTTTTCACTTGCAGGAACAAATCCCTCTAAATGCATGACCCAGATCTATGCTTGACTGCTGTTCCAGAATCTAGGGAATCAAGCATTTATGGTGTGAATGAGTTTTAAGTGTTACAAGTGATAATCCTAGGTGTACTATATTTGTAAAATATCAACAGCAACTAAAAGTGAAATGCCAGTTTAGGGCACTTGTTTTATGGTGACCAGTATCACCCTGGACCAAGAGAATATCTGAAAAGCCCTATATTTTGAACATCTACAGCTACTAAGGTTTCTATTGAAGGGACCGAGTGAAGTCATTTTCAACAATCAGTTTTACATTCATGTGCCCCAGCAAGGAGCTAGATGCTGTTTGTATTATTATTCTTGGTTTAAGAAAAAAATCCAGACAGCATCTTTATCCTTGCTGGTGAACACAGCTCATTCCTCTAACAGTAGTTATCTTGTAGAAAAAAAGCATTATGAAGGCAGGAGATGGAATTAACACCATTAGAAATGAACAAGAAATCAGGTATTGGGATGTGGGGGAACATGATGAATTCTAATATCACCTTCCTGCCCACCCATGGTTCATTTGTTCTTGTGTATGAGCAGGATTGGGGGGGAGATTTTGGAAAGAGATTGGCAGCTCTTACCTCTCTCTCAACTAACATAAAACTGGACCAGGCCAATCAGCGTGGCCATGGAGAAGCTAGAGGCAGTAACAGTTGGCTTTAAACCATCTGCTAGCCCTGCCAACCAGACAGATCATGGGAAAGATCTGGGAGAGGCTATGAAATCAATGCTAGTGGTGTTGGGAGCCTAGCTGTGATCATGATGGCCGGCATCTGCTAAAGGTCCTGTTTCCCCTGGCACTCAGGGGCTCATACTGAGGCCCCCAGGCAGCCTCCATGGTCAAGATTGGACTGCCTCCCTCTCAGAAATCTGGATGAATTCACCAGCTCCCTGCCCATCCGGTTTGTGAAGCTCCAATGCTCCTAGCTTTCCAGTGGCCACACACGAGGGAGTGAGAGGCCTCAGCCACTGCCTTGAGTACTCAGCCATTGAGGGTCCAGATAGTAGGCGTAGCTGGTCCTTGTCGAGGTCAGCAGGATCTGCAGTGGTTCCTGTGGGCTCACCCACTCTACTGTGCAGACTGATCATTTTGGGAGTTGACCCCTGACCTCTACCAGCCACTCTCTGCCCAGAAGTGCCCCATATTTGATGATGCACTCTGTCAGGGAAGACACACAGTCAATGACTGCTGAACATAAAACAATCAGGGTTGATCTCCAAGCAACACCCACCTCCTCCACACCTAGACCCCCATCAAAATAGAGGTCACCGTCACCACCATGGCCTCCATCCACTCCGGATCACCATTGGACCTCTGCCCACACCATATCTTCAATAAGGCAAACATCATCATCGCCCCCCACCTCTGCAAAACCATCAACAGCTCCTTTGAGTCAGCCACCTTCCCTGAAAGATGGAAGCAAGCAGAAATCAACGCCCTGCTGAAGAAACCAAAGACAGACCCAGACGACCCCAGGAACCGGCCGATCTCCCTCCTCCCCCTCCCAGCCAAGGTCATTGAAAAAATCGTAAACAGGCCAACTATCCCGGTTCCTGGAAGACAGCAAGGTACTCGAAACCTCCCAATCCAGATTCTGCAGAAACCACAGCACCAAGACTGTACTCATTGCTGCCACAGGCTACATTAGGACCATGCTCCATGAAGGAGAAACAGCAGTACTCATCCTCCTGGACCTCTCCGCAACTTTCGACACGGTATGTCATCACACTCTCCGCACACACCTCCACAACGCTGGAATCCGCGACAAGGCACTCCACTGGATCTCTTCATTTCTCTCAGGCAGAACCCAGAGAGTCCACCTCCCACCGTTCCTGTCAGAAGCCTCCAGAATCATCTGTGGCGTTCCCCAGGGATCTTCCCTCAGCCAAAAGCTCTTCAACGTTTAAATGGCCCAATCTGCCAACATCGCACAAACCCACCACATCAACATAGTTTCCTACGCAGATGACACTCAGCTCATCCTCTCCCTCACGAAAGACCCTACAACTGCAAAGAACAACCTCCACAACAGACTTCACGCCATCGCCAGCTGGATGGAATCAAGCCACCTCAATTTAAACACAGACAAGACAGAAATTCTCATCTTTGGCACCAACCCCTCAACTTGGAATGACTCCTGGTGGCCCACCTCACTAGGAACCGTGCCCTCAGCCACCACCCATGTGCGCAACCTAGGCTTCATCTTGGACTCCACACTCACCATGACTAAGCAGGTCAATGCCATCTCCTCTTTCTGCTACAACACTCTCCGCATGCTCTGCAAAATCTTCAACTGGACTCCCGTCGAAACCAGGAAAACTGTCACCCACGCCCTGGTCAGCAGCTGATTGGACTACAGAAACGCCCTATATGCAGGAATAACAACCAAACTCCTAACAAAGCTGCAAAGAATCTAGAACGCATCCGTCCGCCTCCTTCTGGACATCCCACGTCGCGACCACATTTCTCTCCACCTCAGAGACCTTCACTGGCTACCAGTATCAAAGAGGATCACCTTCAAACTCCTCATCCATGCACACAAGGCCCTCCACAATACAGGCCCAGCCTACTTCTACGACAGACTCACCTTCCACACCCCGACCCGCAATCTTCGCTCCGCCAGCCTGGCCCTCGCCTCCATCCCCGCATCCGCTGCACCACCGCCAGAGGAAGATCCTTCTCTCACCTAGCCGCCAAGACCTGGAACTCCCTACTGCTCCACCTTCGCCAGACCCAAGACCTCTCGACCTTTAGGAAACGCCTCAAGACATGGCTCTTTGACCAGCAGCTCCCCCCCAGCGCCTTGAGACCTAACAGGTGATTAGTGTGCTCCATAAATCCTTGATTGATTGATAGATCTTACTGTGTCTCACACTCAGTTGGAGAAGATAGACCGGTAAGCTGCTTCCCTGGATGACCATCTGCAGACAATGGAAAGGGAGCCAGACATGGGGCAGGAATTGTGGCATCTACAGTGGAAGCTGGTAGACATGGAGGATCGCAGCTGCAGCAACAATGTATGCTTCTATGGGATACAGGAGAGCCTAGAGGCAGAGAACCTAGAGGAATCTTTGGTGTCTTTTCTTCTGGACCTTACTGGCATGATGTTCTTTCCCCCTTTAGAATTTCAGGGGCTCCACAGGATCTGTTAAATGATAGAGAGACTGGGAACTACACTGGGACCTGTCATTGTCTGCCTGGTTGGTCAGTAGCAGGCCTACTAGCTTATAACGACAGTGAAATATAACCATGGCCCCTTTATGCATAGCGACCTTAAAGATCTACACTGCTTCTGACTTATCACAGGTTAAAATGCTCCAGAGTAAAAAATCCCTGGCACTGCACTCATGTCTTTGGAAGTTATATTTTAGATATAGCCTCCTGGAGCCTGCTACAATGCTGATTACGATGAATGGCACACACAGGGACTTCACAGAGCTGGATGAACTCAGTCAATTTCTGGACCAGCTGAATACTACAGAAATCAACATGTTGGGCTCTACACCAGTGGCAGCGGCATTGACCAAAGACCCAGCATTTGAAGCCAGAATGGGGAGCAAGAGTTGCCTGAAATGGAATGTCATCGACTAGAATCAGTTCACCGGCGGCTGGAGGAGAAAGGCAGCAAAGCTTCCCCCTAAAGACCTGAGGGTGCTTATGGATCGTCCACTCCTAGAGGAGCTGCAGGTGGATTGGATACCGTGACCTATCTTTCCCTACTGTGGCAGGTAAGACTTAACAGGATACATGGCAAGAGGGACATGGGGATGGGGGGCTAGAGCCTTTTGGATTTTCTAACTCTTTGCTGAGCTCTTTAAGGGGAATATTCTTACCTTTGCTTGAACTGTGCCACTTGGTCACTGACTTTTTTTGTTACTTTCCACTAGTTGCGGAGGGGTGCTTGTGTTGTTTGGAATACTTGAGGGAACACATATATATCAATCCAAGGTCTGTCAAGGAGGACCTCAATTAGAAAGGAACCTGCGTGTTCAAAATTAGGGTTGTAGGAGAGGACCAGACACAGGTTCATTTGCGATTAAATATTTGTTGCTAAAGTACACTTTTTAGAACTGGCCTCAGTTTCATTTCTTTGTTGGTGATTTTCTATTTGTTTCTATGTTGTCTTTTGCTGCAGTAGCTGGTGCACCTTTTTATTAGTCAGACTAGATACACACTCACTGAGGGGTTCCTGACAGTGGTCAGACCGGACTTATCCTGCCCCCATTTCCCTAATTAGATTATACTCCTGTAGCTTCAAGTCAATTGGTTCTCTCCTAAAGTCAGCCTTCCCACTTTCTTACACCCTCTGTTTCCTGGCCAACTGCTCTCCACTGGTTGGGATGACCCTCTTGCTGGAAATCTGTTGGCTTTCATCAGGCCTAAAACACTGTCATTTAATGTGAACAGACTTACCCATTTTGTCAAACACAAAAGGGTTCTGGTGTATATGACCACAAAATCTCCAGACATTGCGCTTCTACAGGAGACTTCTCTCCCATTTGGAATCAGCTAAACGGACACCACCCATGGAGGTGGGACACCGGACCCTGTTGGTATGCACGGTTCGCCCAAGCATCTTAAAAAGTATGGACAGGCTATACTTCTGTGAAAAGTACTGAAATACATGCTCCATAGACCCTGGGTAGACATGGAAGGGTGGTATGCCTTTGCACAACTTAAGACCATGGATATGACAATGGTGGTGGGATAAACATATGCCCGGATTATCAGCAAAGGTGAATTCCTGTCTTCTCTGTCACCACTTCATGTGGAATTCAGATGCCCCTGACATGGGAATATTATTCTCTAAATAAATGCTATGGGATTCTGAAAAAGCTGCAGGGCAATTTGATTTGTGACTACAATCCGTGAATGGAATCTGTCCGATAGACTTCAGCACTGGATCAGACTGTGAGAACTCTAATGGTCCAATATAGGTAATACCCATCCCCCACTCCTCTGCCCACTGGAAAGGGTTAAAAAGGACATGAACACACTCTTCACATCCAAGGTGGAATTTGATCTCTTGTGGCTGGAAATCTGGCGTTATGACCAGGGTGAGGAGGCGGGCATGCTTCTTGCTGTGCAGCTCTATCAGCATGAGCCCAATTTGCCATACCGGCAATAAAGAACATGGAGGGCAGGATTCTCACATATCCAATGCAGATAGCAGACTCTTTTGCCTTTGGTTTGACCACCTTATATAGAGCTGAAGCGCCGCCTGACCTTTGGAACAAGAATGCGTCTATGGTCAATATAAGTCTTCCGACCTTGGTGCCGGTGGGCAGACCACAGCATGACAGGAACATCACAGAGGAAGAGATAGCAACAGCTATCTTGGAGATGCCATATAACAAGACTTAGGGGGGTGGTGTTTTTTTTAAGCAAAATACACTATTAGTAGCCCCACTTCTATATTGAATCTTTAGGGAGGCCGAGGAATGTAGTGGCTTCCCTGCAAAATACGACAAAGCCATTGTCTGTCTCATACTGAAAGCACACAAGGACCCCACTAATTGTGCTAGCTGCCACTCATTTTCACTCCTCAACACAGATATGAAGATTTTGACCAAAGTGCTTGCAACCCACCTTAAGAAGGTCTGCCTAATCTGATAAACCATTTGCATGTAGGATTTGTCCCTGGCTGATCCTCCTCAAACCATATACACATGTTAGCACATTTACTGTGTCAGGTGCACAATGATATGGATGAGTAGATGCTGCTCTCCCTCAACGCTGAAAAGGCATTTGATTGAGTGGAATTGGGAATACCTGTTCTGTACATTGGAGAGGGTGGGATTGGTACCTGGTTTCTTCTCTAAATGTTCCTAGCTATGCTCAAATCTCTGTGCTCATGTAAACAACTGTGGAGGATTTATGTCCTCAAAGTAATAGATACTCAGGGGAACCCAACAGTGCTGCTCGCTGTCCCCACTCCTTTTTCCCCTACATCTGGAGCCTCCGGGGCCAACCATTAGGCAGTGCAATAGAGCACGGGGTACAGTGATACTGGCAAGAGCAACAAAGATCCTGCTGTATGCTGATGATGTCCTCCTCACACTTTCAGGTCCGGGTTCTAATGTCTCTGCCCTGATGTCCCTTATTGACTCCTTTTCCATTTTCTCAGGATATAGGGTTAACTGAGGTAGGAGTGAGGCTCTTTCCATCATGAACCACTTACCAAAAAGGCCTGAAGGAGCTTATGGTTTCACCTGGAAGATGACCAGGCTGAAATATTTTGGGTTGCTGGTGAATAAAGGACTAGCAAATACGTCATGGACTATACACAGCCTCTGTCATGGACTATACACAGCCTCTGTTGGACACTAATTTTACCAAATGGGCAATCCTTCACCTCGTCCTTTTGCAAAAGGTGCAAGTTGAAATATTGGGCTCAACACCCCGCTTCAGTTATGTAATGGGTATGCTGCCACTTCCTGTTCCCAAAGGCATACTGTGAGCACTTAATAAGAGCATAAAAATGTTCACCTGGGTGGGGTGGAAACTGTGCTTGAAATCTGCAAAAAACTATGTGGACACAAGTGGGGGAGGCCACAGGCTGCCCAACGTGTACATGTATTACTTGGCACAACACGTCGCAGCTGTCATACTTTTTGGGGAAAGGGGAGGATGATTCAGAGTGGGTGACCATAGAGAGATTGCTTGCAAGAGCCCAATCAGGCTTGGGTACTCTCTATTGCCCTGGAATCAGGAAGGTTGTGACCTGCCTGCCCCCGATGAGGGCAATGCACATGGTATGGAGAGATGTGCATAAATTACTGGGGGTTCTGGTGACACTTCATGTGGGTGTGGCCTTATGGTCTAAAAGCTGCACACAGATAGGAGATAGGGCACCATCCAATTAGATGGCAGTCCTGGATACAAGGCAGTGTGTCTATTAATGATGACCTATATACAGAGGGGGTGCTCAAGCCCTTTCAGTTTCTTTGTGGAGTATATGCCATTCCCGAAACCCAGATCTAAAAATATAGATAGATCCAACACTGTTTAAGGTAAGTAGCACACTGGGACTCGATCAGATCACGCTACAGGAATCCCTAATTCGTAAATATATGCAGGTGTGGGTAATGGCCAGAAGGTTGGTTACTAACTTCTACCAAATACTGGTTGATCACTTATACTCTGCAAACACCCAAACTGAGACCAAATCCTTCCCACAGGACAGTTATGTTAACAATTTGTGACAGAGGACTGGAAAGAGCTCATGGACTCCCACAATCATTCTCTGAGGGAAGCCTGTCTGGAATTTAGTTACTTTCAAATTTTGCATTGTCGTTGCAGGACCCACACAAGCTAAAGAGAGATAGACTTACCCAAGATGACAGGTGATGGAGATCTGTATCTTATCCTATGGCATTGCCTGCATCTTGCTACTTACTGTGCAGACGTCTGGTGCACGCTTCCCATCTCAGTCTCTTCCCCTTTCTAGAATCAGATATGCTAGCTTTCTTGCACAATATGTCAAGTGTGAAAGAGGCAACACCCTCATTGAGAAGGTGGATGTCCACTGCCATGACTGTAGAGAAAATCAGTATTATATACCATTGGATAATGTCTAGGGTACCCAGACACTGGACTGAAAATCAGAACTGTTTAAATAGGCCACAATGAGAAAAGTATATATAAATTGCAGAATCAAGTCACAAAGTTTAACGATGTATGGGGACCATTTAGTCACCTACTATACGCCTGAACTGCAGGGGGGGGGACAGAGAGATGGGGAGGTGAATCCCGGTGAGGGGACAAGACTCGGACGGAATGGCTTGCAGTTAGGTGTCCCACATGATTTTGTGAGTGTGCTGTGTATTTTTACCCTTCAGCCTGAGGTCTGCGCAGTGCTGATACTGTGGAATGTGTTCATATTTTAATACTTTTTTGATTTGCTCTTCTGAAAGTCTATAAAACTTCAAGGAAGTGCACTGCTTCTATTTCTTTCTTTGTTAAAATCTCAAAAAAAAACATGGAAACATGAAAAAAATCCAGGCTTGTCATTTAGATATGTGTGACCTCACACATATACCAATAAAACAGACAGAAGGATGCTAGAAACATGATTAGTAGATTTAAATAATGTGTGACTTGTAACATAATTTTGCATCAATGGTAAAATCAAGGACTTCACTGTAAAAACAAATTTGAGGTGTGGTATTATATGTGAACAAAACTAATTTCGTTTTTGATGATCTGCACCATCCCCCTCTGATAACATGCTACATTGAGTAAGGTGTCATCAGCATACTGGTGGATAAAGGTGCTTAACCAGAAACCACCATCCTGGCAGTTCCACGTACATTTTAAACAACATGGGCAAAATAATTAAAACCCAGGAATGTTTGCAACACAGGGGGAGCAGGTTCGGCAAGGATGGCACCACCCTGAATGATCTGGGTACCCCTAGAAAGGTAGCTTTTAAATGAGCCCAGACACCGACCAAGAACTGCTAGATGTAGAAATGGTAGCTCACAGACTAAAATTAGGGCCCATATTTATGGGATTTTGGCACAGGGCAGAACAGCAAGTCACCTTGCTGTGCTGCCCTGTGTCAAAGTGAAAGGGCAGTAATGTGTTGTATATATGGCATACTGTGCATTCCTGTCCTTTCCCCCGGCGCAGGCTTTGTTTCAGCAGCCTAGCACCAATGCAGGCCCCCTTGCTTCATGGTGCAAGTGTTCCTGCGTAGCATGCAAGATTGTTTTTGTGCCGGGAGGAGTACCTTCCTGCACAAAAAAAATAATCCTGGGAGGCTTTTTCCTCTTTCTATGTGTACTGCAAAATGCAGCACACATAGAAAGGGGAAAAAACAAGACAAATCGTGACATTGCTCCTCCCTGCCTCTCCTCTGAGGCGTAAAGTTTTGGCGCATCCCCAGATTTATGAGGTCTTGTAAATCCGGGGATGCCTCAAAATCCATGTGTGTTGCTTGGGAACACCCACCGCAATGCCCATGGAATGCTTCCTTTGCATTGCATAGGGCAATGCAGTGGTTTGTTCTGCCTTTCCTTATTCCATATCCATGAAGCCATTCAAAGCCTCCCCAAAGTGGCTTTGCGTGGCCCCATAAATATGATTTAAAGATTTGCACCGCTGTTATGTACGGCGCAAAGGGGTCGTAAATATTCCCCTAGATTCTTAAAAGAATATAAAATTGCTCTCAGTGACGTGACTATAAATTCGAAGTGCGGCACAGTGTTTCACATAGTTTATCCATTACAGCAGTACAGAGCAAACGTTTAGAAGCTATAAGAGTTAAAGGTAGGCTATTTAAACAGTATCCATGCTTGGCATACCTTCAAAAAAATCAGGAAACATTCCCTGTACAAAGGAAGAATCTGACATGGAAAGCAACAGTTGGGATAGATTGGTGGGAGTTTGGTACAAGAATGCTGCATACTACAGACTCGTACTTTTCACTTCAGGGATCTCTCCACGGATGCTGAACGCTGGCGAGAATCCATTTACGATTTTCCCCATTAGGGGCAAGTTTTATATATCTGTTTAGTACTCAGCATCCAGTACTCACACTTCCTGTTTTCCCCCAATCCCTACATTCTTTTTTAACCGTTTTTTTTGGGAGAAAAGTGGCATATGACATGGGTAAAGTTGAGTGGGTAGGCTACACCCCAATGGTTTAACACAAAGGTTCGCTGTCCATAATTCATTAGCATTTCTACACTAAATGAATTCCCTGATAATTACTTAGTTTGTAAAACGTGTGATTCAAGTTTGCAATACAGTTACTGAAAGGCAATTGTCATTTTTGTTTTACCAGCCTCTAGATATTTTCTGATATCTAGTTTGTAGGTCATGAATGTAATAGCCAAACAAGCCTACTGATGCTCTCATCTTTTTGTGGCCGATATGACAAACTTTACTAATTTGCTAACCTACTGCCAGCTTAGTAGTTGCACATATAGTAATACATTAGCAGTAGTAGAGTGCAAACAAACGTAACCAAACTTCCTGCAATCACAATAAAGTAGGCTGGCATGCTTTCTCAGGCACAAATTTGTAGCCACATGAACCCTGGAGGTAAGACCACTGTTAGCTTTCTCTTATGGCCAAAAGAACACACTTCAATACTTGCACAGTATGATTATCTTTACTATTAAAGAAAGAACATTGCGAAATTTTCAAGCTCCCTAAGTCTTTATAATATGCTTAGTACCTACCTGGGACAAGGAGTTGAAGAAAGATTACAGGTAGTTGGTACGCACTGAAATCTGCCACGATGAATGAACATGTTAAAACAATAAAAAAATAGAGAAAAACTCTCTTTTCAGCCTATGGTCATCGAGACTGGCTAATTAGTCTAGTGTAGGACTTGTACTCTCCAATAGAGTATAATTGTGCTACCAATATGGTTTTAGCATTCACTAGTGAAATAAACCATTAAAATACAATGCTCCACTTGATACTATTTTAGGAGAATAACACGCATCTCTACTCTTCTTCTCTCCTCCAGCCTCTAAGGCCTCCCCACCCTAAAAAAAGACTGCTCTCTGGACCACCGGGATAATCCACCTGTGCCAAATAATGATTGGAAGCTTCTGAGAGTCACACGAGAGGGCCATTGGTCAGAATTATGACAACATTCAATGTTGTGTCTATGCGAGCCCAAGTCAAAATACAGACTTGGGTTTGCGCTTATTGCATAGAGGGATGATGACGTATGTAAGCGAAGAAATAAGCAGTAGGGGGTACCATTCCGGGATCCACATCTCAGCTAGAAAGCTTCCCTTCTGTAACATTCATGTGCCCCCCGCCTAGGACGCTCATTTAATGAGTAGCCAAGGGACCTGTATGAGCTACAAGAGGAATACGAAATACTGCAAATGAAAACTCTGGAACGCTGTGAGTCAAAGAGCAAACGTAATAGGAGATAATTCGGTTTACCTGCAGGCGCGGAATACAAATTTAGAGAAGGCGGTTTGAGTGAGAAAATGGCCGAGCGCTTTATCGAAGTAACAATCACAAGCTCATAGTACACCCAGGAAATATAGCGGTTATGGTATTGATAATATAACGAAATCTAATTGCAAGCAGTAACATGCCCACATTTTTAATTGAGATGTTTTATTTGAATATTATGGTGTCATGTTTGCTTTTTTTTGCAGCTTAATTTAGTTTATTCAGTTCACATAAACATACACTGAGAGAAAGCAATCAATAATTATTGCACATTTTTGCAGACTTTTTAAAAAGGCCTTTAAAAGCCGACTTAGAATGGAAAAAAGTTTTTTTTTTTTTTTTGTAGAGGTTAACTTTCAATGGGTGAATCGGCAAAAACATGCATTTCTCTTTGAATATAAGAAATGTCAGATAGTTCGGTATTTGAAAATATTTGTTGAAGAGCCCCGCACACCGGTTAGTTTCTCTTAATTTCGAAGGAAGGCCTGGTTCTGGAGGGAGGGCCAGGTGGGTCAGGCCTTCCCAAAGGAGCTATATGGCCCACCAAAGTACATTCACAACTGAACAGCTACCCATTGTTCTTGTTTACAATGCTTCAAGTTAGGCCTGCAATCGGCGTTCTATGCCTACTTATTTAACTATCAGGTTAGCAAGCCATGATTGGGAGTTGTTAAAGGAAGGAAATCAGCTTAGAAGATGCTGATATCATGTACAAGTGAACAACTGTGGTATTGCACTCCCGTTACCCCTGAATAAACAGCAAGCTCCTCTTAAGTGGCAAAACCAGTGACATGACAGAAGCAATCTGGAAAGAAGTTCACCACCCCAAGAAATGTGCATTAAAACGTAAATGCATTTAGAACATCTGTAACTTAGTGGTGCCTTGGTTTATTTTATTCCTGCGTTGAGGCGATTCCTAAACTGGTGCACAGTACCAAAAATAAGTTCAATAAAAATAACCTGTTTTTTATATGTAGCAATAAATACCATACTTCTGGCATTTTACACACTATAAAAATAATAGATGTCACTATAACCCACTGGAAAAGGATGAAAGGCTAAGGGAGGTCATTACGAGTGTGGCGGTCTTAAGACCACTACACATGCGGTGGTAGTCAAAACCGTCACATTACAACCCTGACAGTTAGACTGCCAGAAAACTGCCAGCTCTGCCAGGATCATGGATCCCAGCAGCCTGGCAGTTGCTGAGATCGTAATCTGCCATGACAGCACTGCATGCAGCGCTGCCCTGCTAATTACGACCTTGTTCCCTGACAGACTTTTCATGGCAGTAACACTGTCATGAAAAGGCTGGCGGAGAACAGGTGCAGGGGGCTACAGGAGGGGGCTGCACTGCCCATGCATTAGGCATGGGCAGTGCAGGGGCCCCTCTGCCCAGCAACCGTGCAATGCTCACTGTCTGCTCTGAAGACAGTGAACATTGCTAGGGTGCTGGTGCACCCTGCTGGCTACAGCGTTGCCGCCAGCTCAATTACGAGCTGGAAACAATGCTGTTGCCTGTTTCCCACTAGACCTAGCGGGAAACTCATAATGTCTCTTGCGGGAAGCTGAACGCATAGGCAGCGGCCACCCAGTTGAGAGTTTGGTAGACGGGCTTTCCGTCCGCCAAACTCAAAATGAGGCCCTAAACTATTTTAAATTAAAATTGAACAAAATAAATCCTACACTTAGATATAAAGTAAAAGAGAGAAGTAATCATTCTGTCTGAGTAGTAAGATATATCTGTTTATATATTGCTATATGTCGGGGCCACTGGAAATACGTGATTCTGCACCTGCAGTATTTTTCACATAATTATGGATTTGTTTTGTCATAAAATCCATCATCAATTGCACAATTTTTGATAATTTAACAAGAAAATTGTTTTAACTGTTTTACTTCCAAAGTCTCAAACTACCTTATTTTTACATATGTCACCCCTAAGGTATGCCCTATGTGCCCCTAGGGTTGGGTGCCATGCAACTATGAGCAGGGACCTTATAAAAATAGTTTTATAAGCCCTGGTGAGCACATTTGTTTTTGCCTCACTGTAGTGAATGGCCTCCATAGGCTAAAATAGGGAGACTTTATTTTAATTAACAAAGTCCCCTTAACTGTCAGATACATCAAGGTTGGTATCAAATTAATTGTTAAAATAAATTCCACAACTTACAATTGCTGGATTTAATATAACTTGTTCAGGTAAAGAGTTTTAAACTCTACCTAAAAAGTTGCCAACTTCAGCTCTGTAGTGCCCTTCTCTGATTGGCCAGGCTCCCTTGAGGTGTGACGTGGCCTGGGCTAAACACAAAAGATGTGCCTGGGGGAGGAGAACTGCCTCAGTAGATGGGGAAGCATGAAGGGGGTAGGGCTGCCAAACTTGTCTTCAAAGGCAGGGAAGGACATTTGGAGCAACCCAGCACCTCCCTCACATCCTGCAACCCCAGACAATTAGGTGCCCTCTTGATTAGATTAGGAGAGGGCAGGAGAGGGGTGCGTTTGGGATTTTTAGCCACACCAGTGGGTGGGCTCAGCCAGGTGTAACCTCCAAAAATCAGTTTCAGCCATGATGGATTTTTGAAGAATGTTGCTCTCTGGGATTGATTTTTGCCACACTTTCCAGGAAGTGATCATCACAGGGGGAAGGACCCTGCATCTGATTAGAGAACCAGAACCACCCTGTGTTTCACCCAGGAGTATCCCTACCAGACCCTTCAAGAGACAAGGCAAAGAAGAAGAAGGACTGCCCTGCTGGACCCCTGACCTGCACCAGGATACTGCACTCTGAAGGATTGCACCAGCTGCACACTTGGGCTTCACTACTAAAAGGACTCTGCCTGCCTTCCACTTCTTCAATAAGAGACTCCCTGTTTTCTACAGGTACAAAAGAGCTGCCCAGAGTCCCCTACATCAAGTCCTGCAAGCAGAGACCAACTTACTAGCGTACAGTGAACATTTGAGGATTTTGACCAAGTGCATTCTGTAAATTGTAGTTCCAACTCCCAAGGAGCAACTCAGAGCTTCTGAAGCCTTGAATCAAGTTGTGGACACTTAAAGGATCCAAAAAAGGACCTCTGGAAGAAGATGTAGAATTCTGGAGATGTTTGGAGCAACTCCATAAGTTGAAGAGGTGCATTGTGGGAGATGTAGTCCCAGACCTCAAAAGGCAAACCAGAGCCTCTGAACCCTTGGCTGGTCCTGTGTGCCACTTTACTGAATCAAGAATCACTTCTGAAAGTAAGTGTGATACTGATACCTCATGGTCAGCCTGAACTCTGGACTTTGTCCCTTTCCAGTGTGTCCTTTTTTAACCCTATGAGCGCTAGTTGCTTCTATGCACTAGAAAACATTAATTCTTAAAAAATTCATATATCTGGTTCCCCTTATCCGATTTTATTCGTTTTGGTATCATTTTAAAGATAAACATATAATCTAGTTTTATTAATTGGTGTTGGATTTTTATTTTGTTTTGTGTTTTATGTATTTACTGTTTTGTGATTTTTAAATGCTTTACACACTTGTCTCCTAAATTAAGCCGTGTCGCTTGTTGAAAAGCTACCAAGGGTTGAGCTGGGTTTAATTTAATGAGACCTAACTGGACCCAGGTGGTGGTTAGTGGCCTACTGCTAGGTGTAGGTACTTACCTGCCCTTACCAATAATCCACTTTTCAACATTTGTTGTGCGCAGGGCTGGCCTCCAGTACTTGTGTTTAAAGTTGCAATACAGATTTAAGTGAAATAAGTTAAAGATCCTCTAAATTGACCTAGAACAAAATTATTGTTGATTTTGAAAATTTGGACTAATTTTTTTTTAATTCTTAATTTATAATTTTTCTAAGTTGTTCTGATCAATTGGTGCCAAAATGTTTTTTTTGAATGACACAAAACTTAAGGGAGACCATGGAGCTTCATCTGGCTAGCCTACCTACACTTACTGCAACTGAGCTCAGGGTGTTGTGCAGAAAGAGGGGATTACCTGCTGCTAACAACTTTAGGAAGGCTGTGATGGTCAAGTCCCTTGAAGCCTGGGTAGCGCAGAAGGAGACAGAGAAAGCTTCAGAGGTAGGAAGGGGGAGGGAAGATGGCCTCTCCATCCTCCAGGAGGAGGAGGAGGATGATTGCCTCACTGTAATCTCAGCAGCTAGGACCCCGTCCAGAGCTATTGGGAGGGGAGGGTCTGTGCTATCAGAGCAAGAAGAAGCAGACATGGACCTCAAGGAAAGGGAACCTGAGGCCCAGGTAGCCCTCATAGCTTTGGAGGTGGAGAAGTTGGCCCTACAGAAGGAGAAGTGAGTAAGGATTGAACAGAGAGATGGGGGCAGCGACAGAGACGTTGAGGTGTCCCTGGGTGGGGGGTATTGTCCCAGACTACCCTAGGGGGTGGTTCCTGCTTATGTTGAGGGGGATGATATAGACAAATGGCTGGGGGCCTTTGAGAGGGCCATCCAGATGAGGAGAGTTAAGCCTCAATACTGGGGTTCATGTCTATGGGAGTTGGTCCCCAACTCTGGGAGGGATAGGCTTCTGACCGTAAGTGGGGAGGAAGCAGATTTATACCCTAGTATGAAGGGGTGCTTAACTAAAAAGTTTGGTCCGACCCCAGAGCAGTATAGGATGATGTTATGGTGATCCAGAAGGTCAATGCTCAGTCTTGGCTGGATACATGATAACATAGTAAATACTTATGAGGGGTTATTCAATTTGATCATGAGAGAGCACATCTTGACCAATTGTATCCAAGTGAGGTTACACCAGCATATAGTGGACTCTAAGCTGACCAACCCCAGAGAGCTGGGGGAGGCAGCGAATGAGTGGTTGAGAACCAGAGTGGTTGTCAAGCCCCAGGGGGGAGACTCCAACAAAGAGGGGGTCAGGTACCCAAAAACCTAAGGAGAGAGGTGGTAAGCCCACCACAGAGACTCCCTCTGTAACCCAGAACCTTCAGAAGGAGGGGAGTAAATCCCACTCCCACTCTGACAAGCAGAGGCAGGTAGAACCATTGTTAAAAAAGCTCTTGGACAGTATGGCTTGCTTTGACTGCCAGCAGACAGGTCACTTCAGAGGTGATGCAGCCTGTCCAAGGAAGGTGGTTAGCACTGGGCTGTCCAGTGTAGCCATGGAGAAGGACTCCTCAGATGATGAGGTCCCCATAGCCCTGGGAGACAGGACTAGATGATAAGCTGGTGATCATTGAGGGTGGAAATAGGCACTTTCACCCCATTTAGGTGAATGAGATCCCTACCACTGGCCTGAGAGATACCTGTGCCAGTCACAAGATAGTGAGTGACCGGTTGGTGACCCCAGACATGTATGTCCCAGGGGAGACAAGGAGAGTCAGGATAGCCACAGGTGAGGTCACGTTCAAATCTGTAGCCATAGTCCCCATAGGGAGACAGGGTATCCTTGACTGCTTTAGGGTGGTGGTCAGTGCTGACCTCCCCCAAGACTGTATCCTGGGCAATGATCTCCCAGAGGGGAGTCTAGTACAAGCTGGGGCCGTGGCCAGGGCACCCCCCAACCCAAAGTCCAGGGGAGCCAGTCCCTACAGTTAGGCGACAGGGGTCCACAAGAAAAGGGAAGAAGAAAAGGAAGGGTAGGCCACTCTTAAAGAGAGTTCCAGGGAGCCAAAGGCCTTGTGCCCAGTAGGGGGGGGAGCCTGGAGTTTGCACTGGCGAGGCCTCACCTGACCCCAAGGAAGTCCTGAGTAGTCAGGCAGCTGTCCAGATGCAAGGTGTTGCACCTGCACTGACACAAGTGAGAGTGGAAGGAGGTGTCTGCTACAGGATGAGGTATCCCTCCACTCTAAACAGACAGAGGGGTATCAGGACCCCACAGTTGCCTCTAAAGCAGCTCACCCACCTGTCAGTGGAGAGCCTAGGGTATTGGTCTGGGTTCTGACAGCTGTCAGTAGCCTCTGCAGGTTGCTGGCCTTCATGGCAGCACTGCACTTGGCCTGGGAGGCAGGCTCCACGGCCAAAAGCAAAGTAGGTCCCCTGTCCCTGTTGATCATGTTGGGGTTGCTCAAGTGTTGGGTGACCTCTTTGGGTAAGCTAGGTGTTGCCCTAGCAATGTTCAGGATAGGGGAGGTGGGCACCTCACTACCCAAGTTGGTAGAGAGAGAGAAGGAAGACGCCCCCGAGAGGGAAGTTACAGTTTAAAGTGGATCCTTACACTGTTGGGATGGGTTCACTATGCAGAGGGAGTGACCATGACAGGAGGATGTTAGGCAGAGTAGGCCCTGCAAAGGGGACAGTTTTCTTCAGTGTCTTCCTCACCTGACAAGCCAGGAAGATGCTCCCAGGATTGTGCTGAGTATCCTGGACGTGTGTGCTGGGGGGGCTTGTGTGTGAAAACAGGGCTGACTGCAGAGGCCCTGTAACTTTTTGTCCCCATTTTACACTTTTTGCTGGTGTTTTCCTCACTCTGATGATGCCCTGGGTACTGCTAACCAGTCCCAGGGCCTGTGTTCTTTATAAAATATGTATGCAAATTAGCCTAATTATAATTGGCTCTGTCAACCTACCTATAAGTCCCTAGTATATGGTAGGGCATGTAGGTTTAGAGACCCCAGCATAGGTAGTTCACCCATAGGTGCACTGATGAGGTGCCCAGGGTCATCTTAAAGACAGGCCTGCCTTGCTGGTTGCTTTTAAATTAAAGTTAAATGCAAATTCGACTTTGGAATTAAAAGTACTTCCAAAGTCTCAAACAACCTTGTTTTTACATATAAGTCGCCCCTAAGGTGTGCCCTATGTGCCCCTACGATTGGGTGCCATGTCACTATAAGCAGGGACCTTATAAAATAGTTTTATAAGCCCCAGTGAGGTAAAATAGCCAAATTCATTTTTGCCTCACTGTAGTGAATGGTCTCAATAGGCTAAAATGGGGAGACTTAATTTTAATTAACAAAGTACCCAAAAGTGTCAGATAAATCAACTTTGGTATCAAATTAATAATTATAATAAATTCCACAACTTTCAAATGTTGGATTTAATATAACTAGTTCAAGTAAAGAGTTTCAAACTCTACCTAAAAAGTTTCCAACTTCAGCTCTATAGTGTCTTTCTCTGATTGGCCAGCCTCTGGAAGTGGGGAGGGCTTCCAAACTGCTCTTCAAAGGTAGGGAAGGACCAGCACCTCCCTCACATCCTGGAACCCCAGACAATTAGGTGCCCTCTTGATTAGAATACAAGAGGGCAGGAGAGGGGTGTGTTTATGATTTCTAGCCAAACCATTGGGTGTGCTCACCAGATGTAACCTCCAAAAATCAGTTTCAGCCATGATGGATTTTTGAAGAATGTTGCTCCTGGGATTGATTTTTTGCCACACTTCCCAGGAAGTGGTCATCACAGGAGTAAGGACCCTGCATCTGATCAGAGAATGAGGACCCCCCTGTTTTTCACCCAGGAGCAAGGATAAATATTGCAGAGCTGCCCGCACCTCAGATCCCTACCAGATCCCTACAAGGAACAAGACAAAGAAGAAGAAGGACTGCCATGCTGAAACCCTGACCTCCACCTGGACACTGCACTCTGAACGACTGCACCAGCTGCACACTTGGGCCTCACCACTAAAATGACTTTGCCTGTCTTCTACTGCTTCAAGAAGGGACTCCCTGTTTGCTACAGGTACAAAGGAGCTGCCCAGAGTCCCCTACATCAAGTTCTGCAAGTAGAGACCAACTGACCAACTGACCAGCGTCCAGTGGCCATTTGAGGATTCTGACCATGTGCATTCTGGGAAATGTAGTCCCAACTCCAAAGGAGTAACTTAGAGCTTCTGGCACCTTGGATCAAGTTGTGGACACTTCAAGGACCCAAAAAAGGACCTCTGGAAAAAGATTCAGAAGTTTGGAGACGTTTGGAGCAACTACATAAGTTGAAGAGGTGCAATGTGGAAGTTGTAGTCCCAGACCCCAAGAGGCAAACTAGAGCCTCTGAACCCTTGGCTAGTCCTGTGGACCACTTTACTGAATCAAGAAACACTTCTGAAAGTAAGTTTGACAGTCTTACCTCATGGGTGGCCTGAACTCTGGACTTTGCCCCTTTTCAGTGTGACCTTTAGCTAGTTGCTTCTATGTGCTAGAAAACATTAATTCTTTAAAAATGAGTATCTCTGGTTCCCCTTATCCGATCTTATTCGTTTTGGTGTCATTTTAAAAATAAAAACTATATTCTATTTTTATAAATTGGTGTTGGATTTTTATTGTGTTTTGTTCTTTACTTATTTACTGTTTTGTTATTTTTAAATGCTTTACACACTTGTCTCCAAAATTAAGCCTTGTTACTTATTGCCAAGCTTTCAAGGGTTGGGCTGGGTTTAATCTATTGAGGCCTAACTGGACCTAAGTGGGGGCTAGTGGCCCATTGCTAGGTGTAGGTACTTACCTGCCCTTTCCAACAATCCACTTTCCAACAAATGGTCACTATTCAGTAGTTATTGCTGCATTTTGAGTGGCACTAATGAGATGAAACCTTTGCTAATACAGTGTTAACGTGGGTAAATTAGAAAATTAGGAAGTAATACTGTTACAAAATATGCCATATTGTGCTGCATAATTTACCTTTTCTTTCTACATAATTTAGTCAACTCTGCCACACAATTTGGTCCTCTTCTGCATCATAATTCCAGCATATGTGCATGAATATTACCAGCATTGTGCCTTCTGTTGTGCTCTGTTTGTAATTTGCAGGACACTGACTCAAATCCCAGCAATGCAAGGGTGTGGAACACCTATTGCTTGGAGTCAACGACAGGTAGGCCACCCCATGTAGCACAAACCCTTTAGATGCCAGTTTACAGGGAAGGAAACTCTCTGCAGTTGACATAATATGTGTTGCTGTTCAAACCTGTATTTATGTTTTATTAATGCAAAGCCTTTATTATTAGGGTGAGCTCTCTAAATGACCTTTGTAAGGTCACAATGCACCACGGACCTTGGTTCCAGTAAAAGTAAGTGTACACACATTTGAAACATTTAACGTTATGAGGCTAGGTATAATTTCCCCAGAAAGCTCTCTGATTAGATACAAATGTTTGCAAACCTTCTAAGTAAGATTGATGATTCTTTGCTTTTAAAATAAAATGTTCAGAAAAAAATACAAGTAGGAAAAATAAGATTTTGCAAAATTACTGTGACATTTTAGGCACTATTTCTTTGAAGCATCATTTAGCAAAATGTGTTGATGCATGCTAGTATTAAAAGAAATGTTCATAATGGAAAATCACTGTCAGCAATTTCAACAAGATTGCCGTAAGCATGGAAATAAACAAGCACTGTCAAAGCCAACAGATCGGACAATGATTGTCACTCTCTTGGTTTTGTCAATGTGTGTCTTGTTTTTGACATAGCTTTTGTAACACTTTATTGTTGTGGGAGCTGCCAGGCCCTCACCATTGTAACAAACATTGGCAAAAAAAGGTTTTTGGGTCTCAAAAAGCACACATTGCCACAGTAGTTCCTGGCACTGAATATAACTACTTTGTGTGCCAATATGCTCCTTGTGAAAGAGAAAAATGGTATCACTCATAGTGAAGCCAGCCAATAGATAGAGCGAAAAATAGAATTGTAATAAAAACAAAATGCCTTGGTTAATGACAGACCTAATCCGGGGCCCAATTCTTAAAGAAAGTCACAAAAATGCACCCATAGTATATGTATTTGCATTAGTGGCTTTCACAAAAATTACAGACATAGACCAGGGAATAGTACTCCTAGAAAATATTTGGGAACTGTATATTAGCACGAGCAAATATACATGTGTAGATTTGCTCAGGCAAAAATCCATTGAGCATTTCCAAGTTCACTTTCCCTCCAACCACTTTTTTTCCAACCATGGAAGAACTTCTTCTTCTGCCCTTGTCAGGTGTAAATTTCCATCCTTTCTCAGTATGAGAAAAAATAAGAGAAGAGCTGGCAAAAATCCTTAAAACATGCAAGTTTGCACAGACTCAAAGGCATTCCAGCCCCGGAACTATTACTTACTGCTTCCTCCAGCCTCAGTATTTAGATGTGTGGAAAGGTGGCAAAATAGGAAAGCTATAGTAGGGCTTGAAATGTCTAGTATTCAAGCCATACTATAAAATTAGCCCTGGCATAATCACAGGGCCTATTATCAAAGCTCTTACATAATGAGATTGCTGCCATAATTTGTCGCCCCACTACATGACACCAAAGGGACATGTAACTTTTTTTTTAAAGGACAAGTACAATTGAAAAGCAACCTGTCCCATGGACAAGTAGATATTTTATTAAATTCTACAACCCTGCAATGGTATTTCAGCTATTCATCCTTTTGTATTCGATAACACAGATATCACTCAGTCAACGATTAGGAACACTTGTCATTCATGGAAGTTGAAATTATAATAGTGTAGGATACAAAACATAAGACAAGTCTCAAAAGTACTGAAACACATCCAGGAAGTAACTTTTTAAAAGGAGAAATACATAATAGCACTATCCAAAATTCTTCACTTTTCCTAAACAACCTAAAGAGCCATATTGTGGAATATTGATGTTCATTTACATTTAGTTAAGGGATTTATATAGCACTGCTATGTCAGTACCTTTAAGAGCTTAATCTCAGTACCTCTAAGAGAGGGTACTCTGCATCTCTTTTATCCTTATATCTATGAAGAAACCTGTGTAAAAATAGTGCTAAAAATGGACTTCAAAAAATCATCTTTCAAACTATGAAATCCTTTCCTATTGTTCAATAGATGTGTTGCCACACAAGCATACATGAAGGCTGCTCAGAAATCTGTGTACTGTAAGCATAGACTGTAGAAGTGTAGCATAAAATGGATTTGGGATTCCCCTTGGAAAGGGTAACTTGATATTTACTATATTGTCACTTCAGCACAGTTGTGTCACTATAATATCTACAGGTCAGACAAACTTCATTAGCATGTTGCACGAGGTGGAACATCTAAAAGAGTATTATATGGACCATGTATACAGGGGACTTCAATGAACACCTCCTCAGAGTATTTTTAGAATTGAGCACATCTAGGACGGACCAGACACAGCTTTTCTAATTCCATCGCCCATATTTTTCAGTAAAGTACAAAGAGACTCTCAGAAATGTAAACTTTCTTAGAACTTTTTTAGTTGAAACTGGCCTGTGTTTTCATAACAGTATTTTTGTGGATGATCAACTTCTAAGGAAAGTGTTCCTTTCGATGAACACAAATTCCATCCTAGATTTTTACCTTGATTCACTTTTCTTACTTTTACATGTGGAAAACTATGACATTATTTGCTGGAAGGAAAGTGATAATAGGACTCAGGCATTAAGATTTGGACTTTTGATTTTTCAAACATTACATTCTATACTTGCCATAATAACTGCTACAAATATTAAAAAGATATTCTGGACCTCCAATTTATCAGTTGAGCTTACATCTCTGCACACTAACCCTATGTTAAAAGGGACATTGAGAGAGTACAGTAATCTCGAAGGGAAGGATAGTATGTGGAAAAAAATGTAGGACAACTTAACAACAAATATTTACTCTCATCTGTCCTAAAATATCAGAATCAGCATGCAACCTCGAAGAGGACAAATCCATAAACGATCAAGGGAAATACAAACTGTAAAGAGACAATTCAGGAGATCCATGCAACATTTATTAATCTTCGACACAGCATGTCACAATTTAAGGGCATAAAATAATTAAAAGCAGCATACCGAAAAACAGTAAGGAAGATAAACACAGATGAGGCCAATAGGAAGTGGGCTATATTACATAAAACAATTGAGCTAAAATGACATACCATCAGATAAATGGAAAGCGTATATCAAATCCCATTATACGAGCTTGGATACCAGAACATTTGAAGTTATTGGTATTTTAATAAAGGAATGACAACATCAGTAAAATCAATACCTTGGTTAATAATTAAAAGCAATAATTCTTTGCCCCCGGGCCCCAATTGGATCCCAATTACTATCGTGCAAAAGGATCCAAAGCTGTGGAGAAGTATATTAAAACGAGTGTTAGATCTTGTCTTTCTGTCAGGAGATGTATGGCAAAGGTCGGTAATACAGCCAGTTCATAAAAAGTGAAATCTAAAAGTCCCTACAAATGTCCGCTTATTAGCCCTTTTAAATGAAGAGGGTAAACTTTTTGTGATGTATCTATTGTTACGTTTAACATATTGGGAAACATGTAACAAGCTTCTGCCGGCTTACTAAACAGGGTTCAGGGCAGGCTGTACACCAACAGATAACATATTAGCTCTGACACTCCTTATAGAGAAGGCAACATACCTCAAAAGAGCACTATATGTATGGTTTGTGGATTATTCATCCTCCTTTGACCAAGTAAATTGTAATCATTGTTGGTCCAAGCTTTGAGAAATGGTTGCGGATGCCAATTTGCTGCACCTGATAATTGTATTATATTCCAATTCCTAGATGCAAATCAAGCGGATTGGCCACACTTCTTCCAAACGTTTTATTAAGAATGGGCTCAAGCACGGCTAAGCTTTAGCTCCTCCTTTTTCATAGTGTATCTCAGACATGGGTAACTCCGTTCAAAAATCAGAATTTCATCCACCAAAATTAGGCCACTGCCCAGTCAGCTACTTAGCATATGCAGCCAACCTAGTGATCTGTTCACAGACCCCAATTGGATTACAGCACTAATTTCATGCTCTTAATGATTTTAACCAAACGATGGCCTTTCGGCGAACATTAATAAAACAAAAAGCATATCTTCTGGGAAGAATCCACAGAAATTCACATGGAAATAGGGAAACAATTAAGTGGAGTCAGTAAAGTCACATGTTTACTTGGGCTTTTGTTTGATTAAGAATTTGTCTTCTGCACAGCATCGACAAATATTAAAAACAAAGTTTGCCATGACAACAAAAGCTTTAAAAAAAGTTTACACTAACATTTAGAAGACTTGCGATTAGGCCCACCATAACAGCCTTCAGGGCAAAACCTATTCCACTCCTCACTTATGGCTTGATGGTATTAAATGAAAAGAAGATAAATAAATTAGAACTGTTTTTCAATTAAAACGCTCTTTCAATTTAAGAAGATTCACTCCTCATGCAATGATCAGGCTTGAATTAAGTCTTCCATTAATTGAGGCAGCTCGTAATTAACTATTTTTGTGATAGCCACTCTGCAGAACCTACCTCCCCGAGGGACTTGATTCATCAAGAACTGACACAGAACATGATGATCAGTTTAGCTTTCTCTTCTGAACACATTTATTCTGTTATTCAAGAACATTATTTACCTTCCCTAAAAGGCCTTTTGATGATGCAACATTTAACCTGAAAAATAGTCATCTGGGAAAACCTTCAGGAATCCTTTTCTCTAAGAGATTTATACAAAGGATCATGCTACAGCCAGAGCGTATCTTGGAATCAGACTTTCAGCACAAGCAGTAGTACAGTGATTACAATTTAGAGGCACCAATAAAATACAAATATCTGAGATTCTATCTGCTGTACATCCAGTTGAAAGAATTTGAAGGCTCCATGAAGACTTAATCTAGTTCCCCTAACTGCAGACTGCAATTATCTGAATACAACTCTAGATCGCATTATCTGCATTTGCCCTGGGTTGAGAGACATTCAAAGAAAATTTGTATTGCCCTGCTTCAGGAAGCAATCACTGTTCACCACAGCTTATTTTCAGCTAGAAGGGAACACTTTTATCAGGAAACTAACACAATGTCTGCATATAATTTACAAAAGATTCAAACTAAATGACAATGCAACTAAAGGGCATTCAAAGGCAAAGGACTACTTTTTTATGCACTGGGGAGGGATAAGGATTTTTTTTTTAATCTCATGATTCTTTTGAATTATTTTTAACATTGTGTGTCCGTGCATTTGAAATTACCTAACATGCTTTTGTTTTTTGTGTTAATGTATTGGTTATTGTATTGAATTTTTTAAAAATGTATACAATAAATACTAAATAGTAGTTATACATGTCTGTATGTATATAGGATAACACTGGTCATCTCTGTGTTATATTCTATATTGAATAGTTGAAAGATTAGTAATTTGCAACCTGAAGATGAAATACTTAAAAATATGCAAAGGTGTAAAATATTGTCAGGAGCTAAAAAAGGGGGTCTGTTAAGCAGTGGTGACATTTGTGCTGTGGCGCGGGGTCAGAAGCATAGAGGTCTCAATCAACTTCGTAACAGTTTTGATGAGCAATGTACTTCCTGTTCCTTACACGCTGGTAGTTCCAGGGCAGAACTTTTTTTATAGTTTGGAATGGGCACACTGCATCTGGTAGTGATTGTTGTGTTTCCCTGCTGTCACTCATCTCCTGAGTGAGAGTAGAGTATAAAGTGAGATTCTACGTGAGCATACCCTGCACACCAGTAGTTCAATAATTCCAGTGAGGCATTCAAAGATGAGACAGAATGGTTTGTAAATTTCTTCATAATTTGAGACCATATTATCTATCATTTATTTTTTTATATTACAGTATTTGAAATAGGAAAATGTGCATTTAAAACACTACTACATCCTACTGCTATATGCTCTGTTCAAGCCGCAATGTTAATTGAAACCTGTAAAACACAGGACATGTAAGTTCCACAATATATGGAAAATAAATACTTCATAGGTTGAGCAGAACTCTTGTGATACATGTGGTTTTGAACTATTGCCATATGGACAGTATAAGTATGATTAGAAACTTTAAAAACAATCATTTTCAACATTATGGCTAGGTTTGGTGCCATGACATTCCACAAATCTCAGGTGCTAGACTATGGTGGGAGATGTCTATGCTTATTGTGTGTACTGTTACAACTAATACCCACAACCCCGACCTTGCTCCTTGCCTCTAGAACCAATTGAGCATGACTTGCCGCAGTGCCCTATGGGACGTGGTTATAGGGTCCTACACATAAAATGTCTAAGATAGGTAACTTTCTAGACCTGCTAAAATTAGACATCGGTCAGTGCCTAAGATGACATATGTTACAAAATCCCCTTTTCTTTCTTCCTGCTCTCCCTTGCACCTGCATGCCAAACCATGCTTCTTCATTCCAGCCTCCCCCCGAAATAGCATTCTAAAATCGAGCCCGTTCGAAGCTAAGCCAGGTCCATCATTATTAAGCTCCTTCTTATCTTGAGATTCGGTGTGATCTGCAGATAATGGCTCAGGTATACAGTCTAAGTTAAATTGGGATTTCTTTGAGACTGTTCAATTGAATCATCAACAGAGGATTTCAGTGCAGAATTACCATGGAGCCAGAAAGATTACATTTGTTTAAACAACCTTGGTGGGGTAAACAATTTCATGCCTATTTACCAGTTTATGGAGCACCACAAGATAAGGCTAAGCCCAATCAGGTAATTGTTTTCTCAAAATACATACTCCCCACCAGGACATGAATTAGCATTGTTGGCTCCCAGTGCCACAATCTTTATTGGTGCCCCCACCCTTAAGCAATGTCTTCCTACTTCACAGATTCCTTCCTTCACTACCATCCTTCATGGTGCCCCTCATGTCTCCATTGCCCGTCTCACAATTATTTATTTTACAGTGCTACTCATCCAAGGTAGATTGTATGAAATCTGGTTATTCATTGAGGGAGGGAAGTAGAATCCCCAACCTAGGCAACAACCATGATCCTTGTCAGAGTAAACCACAAAAGTCACTAAATTAACCTTTGCTTAGCTATCTGGTAGCTTGGCACAAAACCAGTCAGGCTTAACTTTGAGGCAAATTCTAAAGTATTTATGCAGCATACAAACAGTAAAAATGCTAAGGGAAGTTAAAACATAACACAACAAGAAAATCCTTAACTAATTAGAAAAATAGAATACAATTTAATAAATAAAATGAGACCAGAATGACAACAATTCAATTGGTAGACTCAGAGATACTAGGACCACAAACATAAACTTAGACCAAAAGTCTAAATTTAGTTCTAAAGTCTAACTTTACTAATAGTAAAGTTAGAGGTTTGGTCTAAGTTTAGACCAAAAGTCTAAACTTAGACCAAAAGTTTTACTTTACTACCAGTAAAGTTAAACTTTTAGTCTAAGTTTAAGTTTTGGTCTAAATTTACACCAAAAGTCTAAATATAGACCACAAATCTAAACATAAACCAAAAGTCTAAACTTAAACCAAAAGTCTAACTTTACTCGTAGTAAAGTTAGACCTTTGGTCTAAGTTTAGACATTTGGTCTAAACTTAGACTTTTATGTAAATCCATTTATATCAAAGTTATTAGATAGGGTTAAGCCTCAAAGTCTATGGTGTGGTTGTGCAAAATGTCCATGTAGCTCAAGGGCAAATTTCAAAAGCAATTCAGGATAGGACCTGAAAAGTAAACATCAGAACAACAATTTACCATAGGTCTGCATTAGTCTGTGAGGCACATTAGGCACAAAATGTTAGTAAACCCCCCTCATAACTCAGGATTTGAAATATAACACAATGGCTTGACGTGTCATACTAATAAAATTGTGTTACTACCCAAAACCCATATTAACAATCTTAGAATAATAAAAGATTGTGGAAAAAAACAGTTTCTAAATCTATGCATGCAATTTGCATGTAAAGCTTTAATGCCAGTTCATAGCATAATGTGCTATACTAGAATGATTGTAACTTACGAACGCCAAGTAACAACGGTTCTCTGTGACAAAAGCTTTAGCGCACTGAGCTATCTATACAACATATAGATCTGTGATCTGCATGTTATACGTTGTGCTTAGAAGTGGGAACATTAACCCTCTATGCTACTTTAACAAGAGTCAAAACTGTGACTAGACAAATCACAGATCTCTCCATTAAGGGTATTAATAAGTACAGTTGTGCTGTTGTTAATATCCCACACAAAGATCTCTGCAGGCTGCTCTTATGTCACTTCAAACTGTCATGCAAAGTGTGCCCCCATGAGCATGGCATCTGATGTGGCAGCACCAGTTGCACCCCCAAAAGTAAAAATTGCTCCCCACTAAGGGCTCGTCTCCCTGTAATAATTTGCAGAAAAATTATCTCTCTTGAACTTTAACCAACAAGTTAAAATACTGCACACCTTGTGAAGGAAAACATTGCAAAAAAAATCAAAGATGGCCTTCTTACAGTTTTCTCTTCTAAAGAAAGCCAAACCGTTTCTTCCACAAAGAAACTTCAGAACTCCGATTTAAGTCTTTACTCTCTTGCATGTTGGTGATGATGATGCCTTACACCATGGCCTCCCAGACTTTATGCTGGCAGTCCTTTGTGGCATCCGACACACCATAGCACGTCTCAACCCAGGTCAGAAGTAATAGGATTACATCACACCCATCCTGATAGAATTCAAGTGCTCCCCTTGCTGGGAAGCACCATCTCCAAATACAGTTATTTTTTCAATTTCCAAAGCCATTGCAAACAGCACCCCTTATCTGGCAGACAAGCTCACCATCTCTGGGGTTTCTCAGCACACTCAGAGTCAGAACACTATCAGATTGCAGACTATGAAGTGTAAAAAAATAAGACAGCAGGCCTCTTCCATTTAATCATCTAGCATCTTGAACAACATCCCTTTATTCACCAGGACAACCCCGAAGCTGCTTCAACTTATGAAAGGAGTAGAAGACTCACCTCTTTAAAGAATACACCCCAGTACCTCATTCCCCATGTACAACTCACCTTCTTCTTCTATAACTCAGTGACTTTATGCTTGTCTTTGATAATGTACTGTACTCTCTTGCCATTTGACAAGGTTTGCCCTATAGAAATATCACAAACATACCTCATTTAAGATGGAGGGCTTCAGATACAGTTCAGTTTGGTAGCCGAAAGCTTGCTTGTAGTATTTTTCCTCAAAGATCTGAAAACTAAAAGTTGACACAAGAATTGTGACTGTAAGCCCTAAAACGGCTTAGGGTAATCATTATAGGACATAATTAAATGAACATCCAACAGGCCTCCATAGTTCTTGGTTAGGTTCCCTCTGCAGATAATGCATTATTTCAATTAATTTCTCGATGAGCTGAACCAAGAGAGATTCCCAGTAAAAAAATCCATAAGTATCTGTATATTTTAACAACCAGGATATTATTTGTTCCTGTGAGCCATTAAAACAAATTCACTGCTACATCCAAATATCAATACTTGAGTCTTGGTTACATTTATGAACAATACATTATTTTTGCAGTAAGTAGGCAAGTGGCCAAGCTGCCATTGTAACATGTTTTTATTTATCTAAACTAATTAGGTTGTCAGTGAACTATTGAAAAATTGCAGTATCCCACAGCACACTCTTCTTGCTTACCAGCTCTTGTCCTTACACACCTTCAAGCCACCCCAAGCATTATGGTATGTTATTGCCAGGATGTCACCAGAATTCAAGCCAAGGATTTTAATTCTAACCTTCCCCTTTAACATTAACTCTAGAATTTTTGGGGCACATTTATGAGGATTTGGCTGGTGTACAATGGGTTGCCTAGTGCCAATGCAGGCACCCTTGCACCATGGTGTTTACGTTGCATGCAGGTTTTTCATGCCAGAAGGGGAACCTTCGCTCACAAAGACAATAATGGGAGTCTTTTTCCTCTTTTTAAGTGTGCAGCAGAATGTAGCACACATAGAAAGAGAAAGAAATAAGGAGAAATATAAATATTTCTCCTCGTTTCACCTCCTGTGGGGAGGCACAAGGTTCTGACTTATCCCCAGGTTTACAAGCTCTTGTAAATCTGGGGATGTCTCAAAATCCATGGGTGTTGTGCGGAAACACTCACCTCAATGCTCATGGAGCGCCTCCCTTGCGCAGACTAAGGCAACACAGCACTGCCTTGCCTTACTCCATAACTATGAGGCCATTCATAGAAATGAGTTCAAGGTTTGCGCCCATGGCGCATCACAAAAAGTGGTGCAACAGCAGCGCAAGGGGATCATAAATAGGCGGAATAGGGGAAAAGAAGGTTAAAAGAAAAACACTCCGTAAGTGTCTCAGAAAGCTGACCTTTGGAGCACAGGGTGGTGGAAGACACGTAGCAAGGTCCTTTGGTCGGCAGTGGACTGACCCCTGTAATCCCATAAGATAAAGTACCATTACCCTAAAAATACTTCTGTGCAACCGGATACAATTTCTTGTGAGTATTTGTAGAATAGCTTGCAAGGTGATGGAAACAGAAAGGCTTTGACTAACCCCCAGACAACCAAGATAGAGTCTGGGATCTGAATACTAAGGACCACTTCCACTACAAGAGATACCGGGGGCCAGGATGACTTAGAGCAGAGGTCTCCAAACTTTTTAATGCCGCGCCCCCCCAGTTGAAAAATAAAAATCATTGGGCCCCCCTCAGAATTTTTCACAATTATTCTATAAACATGGCAATGTTTAAATATGTCTAAACCTATTTAAACATTGCAGTTAAGTACTGTTACCTTTTTAAAACTGCAATAACATGCTTCTGCTTAAAACAAAAGCCTGTTATCTGTATAATATTTATTTTGGCCAGAGTCTGGGGCCCCCCCTGGGATCACTTCAGGCCCCCCTAGGGGGGCCAGCCCCCCAGTTTGAAGACCTCTGACTTAGAGTGATTGCAGCTGGAGCGAGGAATCTAGAATGGCAGTAACAAAGGTCAGTATCTGTGAGGGAACCTGAGCTAGGCCAACCCATTTAAGGGAATCAAAGTAGAACTTAACAAAACAAGGGCAGAGAATGCAAACAGTGCAAACTAAGTGACCAGAAAAAAAACTCATCCACTTCTATTGCCAGGCAAATTGTAATACTGTGATTGGTGCTCAACTTTTCCAAGTTCTTAATGACTCAGAACTGTCATTAAGAACTAGAATGTACTGGCCTTCTTGGAATGTTTCAGCTCTTCTAAAATGTTCTGTCAGTTTCTACCTTGACCCAGAAGAGCAGATCTTTTTTACCCTATGACTTCACCTTCCTTAGCCTCCCCAGCCATCCCATGCCCACCAGCCACAGTTTCCTGGGCCAGCCCAAGTAAGCTTGTAATGTGGATTGGGAGAATTTGACTGCGGTCCTGCAACGCTCAACATTATCCGTAGAGAGCACAAATTCCAGGATTCCTGACATTATCCCCCTCCACATACAGCCTACACCTCCTAAAATAAAGACCTGGTTTATTAGAGAAACAATAGTGGAATGCCTGATTTAAGCAAGGTGCATGAATTGATTACTTAGGTTCCCCAGATCTATCTGAGGTAGCATGCCTTTTCAAGGATACTATTTATTGTAACTGCTCTTTGACTCTATGGGAATCAATAATCTTTTCTACTTCATACTCAGGTGACCCTACTATGACAGTTGGAGGCTGTGGCACCTTGTCGTGATTTCATAACCCTAGAAATATGAACTACTGGGTCTGTGTGGCATTTTGTTGTTAATTTTAGGTGTACCGCAACTTTGTGACTATGCCAGTATGATCTTGAAAGGATCCACCGAGCTAGGAAGGAACTTAGTGCAGGAACAAGGGGGATATATAGAGGGTAGCCAAAAACGATCATTCAATTTGTTCAGTGGACTAACCTCTCTATGCCAATCTTAGAAAAATCTCCTGGTCAGATCCAGGGGTGATACCAACATAAAACTGAAAATCTAAAGCACTACAGAGGGAATATTTATAATAAGAATCATATAGGGGAAGCCTTTGTGACCAATGTTCTTGGTGGTTGATTTAAAACCAACAGAGATATTGTTGTAGAGCTTCATTAACATGTGACTCTCTGATTGTGGCAAATGATAGAATGAAAGTGCCTTATGTCCAACTGCATGGTTAGTTTACAGATAAACTGAAATCCTCTATCTAAGATGTTTCCCTAAGGCAGTAAATGAATTGACACAATCTCCTTTAGATAAAACGGGGCTAATTCAAAGGAATTAGGTCCCCTTTTAAGTGGAATACAGTGTGCAGTATTAGCTAAATAGTCCGTTGATATGTGAATAAAGGGATAACTGGGATTGGGCAACGGTTGTAATAGACCACTGGAAGCCCTCTGGCACAGGTGACGCAATGATGTTTGTAGTCCTTCATACCCAGTGCATCCTTTATCACCAGAAAAGCTGTTTAAGAAGCTATATTTCTATTCCCTTGAAGTACTGCGATTGAAGCCTGATGACAACAGTATATAACACATTGTTGAAAGTTATTTTCAGGTATATAGGTATATACAGAGGAGTTGCATGCCATATCACACTTTGCCATTTTGTTCTATCAGGAATGAGCGACAAATGCAAAAAGAATGAGCAAACTTCCTTTTCTTCCTTTGACTTGAGAGCTAAGATGGTGGGTGATCCCACAAATGTTGTTTACTCTTCAGAGGGTTGGGAAAAGGCATCCACTTTGCAGGGGCCAGTTTGAAATATCATTCCATGTCCAATACTGTTGAGCATAAGGTAAAGGGAGCTGTGCCACAGTAAATGTGAATTCCACAGTTATTTTATATTTTTTGATTCTCTACTCATGTTGGGAATTTCTTCCGGTTCATTTCATGCTCATTAGCAATTGCTGGCGTGCCTTTCTTCTAAGCAATTCTTGGTACAGTATAGTAAAATGGAGGTAGCAAAGGAAAATACTGCAACACCTGTGTTTGCAAACAAGTATTATAATCAGCTGCCCATCTCTATGGGTTAGCCACCCAAGACCCCCAAATAACAACAATTCATTACAATAGAGAGGCAACACAAAGATGTACAAGGAAACAATTTTGCAAATTCCAATGCAATGAGATATTTTGTTGCATGCATTTCTTTACTCTTCCTAGCAAACAAAAGCAGAGGCAAAACACTTTGGCCAAATCAGAGCTTCATGAGGGCTGCAACATGTAAAAATAGAAATATTTACAACAAAGTACCAACTAAAAAACACAATAACAATGATACAGTTAAAAGCTTAGTTACATGTTCAATACAATCTTCCAACCGTGTATATTATGACTCAAAGTACACATGTCATCCGACGACTCCACACTGGGACAGTTGCCAAGCTCAACCAGATTGTCAACTCTTTGGCAAAGAAAAGTAGGATCAAAAGTTAGTAACAACAAATATTCTACATCCATTGGTGACACAATGATGAGCGTAATAAACATACATGTATTCCCTATTGAGTCAAGCTATAACAATAGTTTAAGCAATAAAACACATATCCATATTCAAGCAGTAAAGAATACCCTTAAATCCCCTGAAGTACAACTAGAATTAACAAAAAAAACTTTTATAAAATTGTTTGTGTAAAATGCAACGTGTAAAGTATATTACCTACATCCTACAGGTTAAGATTTGAATGTCCACAATAAGATGGAACACCCTACAGATAGATGGGAAGGGGAAGAAAAAAAGGATGGAAAAGTCATGCACTGAAAAATCTAAAAAATGAGCAAACCATCCTACAGGTAGTTGAAATAAATAGACAGAAAAAATAAATCTGTAGAAAGAAATATACACTAACAAGCTTAAAATTAACAAGGAAAAGGGAGGAGAGTGGAAAGAGAAGAAGGAGACAAAGAGGCAAAATAGACACCTAAAGACATCACCATCGATGCACAACAAAAAGTGACCCCTACACAATAGCAAAACATACCATCACATACAAACACCTCCACAAATTCAATGCCACAAATTATGTGAACAAGCTCACACTAACAACAAATATCTTACCATAACACATTTGAATGATCCAAGTCCAAAATATCCAAAAAGCAGCAATGGCAGCCCCCACGCTGTACATTAGTCAGCCAATTTGACCACCAAAAAGCACTAGATCAAACAAGGTCCAGAGAATAGTTTGAAAAATATCTGTCTACATTAAAAGTCCTAAAGACTTTTAGCCCTCTAATCCACCCTTACCAAAAGCATCCTATCTTCAGGTGAACCTAATAAGAGAAATTGCAAGTGTACATAACACCTACATCTAATGACAGAAAAAGTGTGCCAACATTACCTTTATATTTACCAACCACAGAGGATAACCCTATAAGCCCCAAAGGGGTTTGGGTATAGCTAATTACAAAAAACAACAACCCCTTGGTACAATAATTTCCCACCAAACAAACCTCATCCAAATACACACACCATTACCCTTCATTTATCTCAAAAACAATTTATTACAAATACCAAATAAATTTCTTGATTACATATAATGTGCAATCATGTTTATATATTTGTTGAGGCAAGTGTGCTTGTAGTTTATTCTCCTCCTCAGTATGTGCTTGCCCTCGAGATTTAAACATGCTGTTGCACGGACTCTGGCCAGATAGGATTACGGTGGTGGTGTCGGCCTTAGCAGCCAATTATTTTTAAATTGCATTTATTAAAGCAAGATTTCAATCTGGTATCCTGCAAATGTGGGCAATGATGTGATCTTTACATGGTGCTTACTATTTTTATCTCTTGTGGGGTTGGGATTAGGGCCTGTTAGAGTCTGTTTTTTCCTCCATCAGTGGGCATCTTAGTGTGCCACCAAGGTATACATTTGCTGAGGGAAGCATGCTAGTAGAATACCCTGGTTGGGTGTCGGGGACAGCAGAAGCCCTATGCTGTGCGTTAGTGAACTCCCGCTCCCTTATAACCCCACTGCTTATAAATTAGAGAGATGATCAGTGCAGCACAGCTAGATTGTTGGCCACTGAGACCTGGGCCATGTAGGATTCTGAACCAGACTTTGCAGTTGCCATATCACTGGGATATGTGGCAGTGAGATTAGATGGGGTGCATAGAGAGGGGTCCTTGCTGTTATTTACAGGGAGAAACTGAGCTGTAAGATACAGCCTGTTAATACCTTCATCAATGGCTGGGAGGTGGGCCATTTTATAATTAAAAATAAATATGCAGTGATCTTGTCTAGGCTGCTGACCTACACTTCACCTAGCCCCAAACAGTCATTTTTGTTTAATTGGTACCAAGTACTTGAGCCATTTATCTCTTGTGATAACTTTCCTATTCTGGGTGATTTTAACCTGTACATGAAGGATGAGAGTGACAGGGACACCAGGGCATTTGTGGATCTCATGCTCAACTATGGCTTGAGTCAACGGGTTAACACTTCAACTCACAAAGTCAACTATATATTAGATGGGATTTTCTCTAATCAAGAGACCCATACCATAGGTAGTTGCTTGACGTTAAGTTGGTCAGACCAAAGTCTGATATTATTTAAGGTGCATGAACCACAAATCGTGGAATGCATGGGGGAAAAATTGTGGTTCATGAGTTTGGAGCTAACCTTGAAAAATTTAAAGAGAAGGACCTTATGGGTCCAGGCTCACCATTAGGGAATGTCAACAAATGGGTTAGGTCGGCTGTTGAGGACGTTGTCCCCTTGGTGAGAATCCGATCAAACTATCTTCCCCGTGGTTTTCAGAAGAGCTAAATGGGCTTCAAAGGCAATGAAGGAGGCAGGAACGAAGATGGAGATGGACCCTGAAGTGAGCTCATGCTCAGAAATAAAAACGCAATCAAAGAGGTGAAATCAATGTTTTTCGCCCAGAGGATTACGTCACCAATGAATATTCTGGAAGGGCTTTTCAACAGTGTGCACCCTCATGGCACCTCCTACTACTAGGTAGTTGAAAACGTGCAAACCTTCTGCAATAAAGTAGTGGAGTTTGTCAAAGAAAGGTCATGAAGATCTTTGCTGATTTCTCGGCTTTCACTGATAGTTTCGATAAGCTAGGGATGCAAGTGTCATCTGGGGAGGATGGTACTAGCTTTCACTGATAGTTTTGATGAGCCGGGGATGCAACTGATGTCTGGGGAGGACGGTACTACTTCGGAATTGCCTAAACCCAATGGCTTAGCTAGGTTTCCTCCACTGCCTGCGCCAAAAAGTAAGAATTTGTTATGTGGTATTGCCTTGGGCTCCCTCGATCACCATTGTCCACCCAGGATCTCGCAGTTGGTCCCAGACCTCATGGCATAAGCCCTGGGGAAAATCTGTTCGCAGGTGCTAGAGTCAGAGGTTTAGCCTCAGGGCTGGAGGAAGGCAGTGGTCATCCCCCTGGAGAAGAAGCCGGATGGCGACTCTAGAGATTTGAAAAATCTGCCCCCAATCTCTGTACTGCCCGCTCCAGCTAAGATCCCGGCATAGCAAACAGCAATTAGCTCAATATCTTTTAAATCAAGAACTCCTGTACCCTTCTGAGGATGCGTTCAGGAGGAATCATAGCACCGAATCAGCACTTATATCGACTGATGATTCCATTTGCAGGCAGGTAGATCTGGGAAGTGCAGCTATCCTGGTATTGCTGGACCTGTCCACAGCTTTTGACACCATATCACCATCTCTGTTGGTGCAAATACTGTGTTATCACCTCATAATTAGACTACTGTAAGGTCTATATATAAATGCCAACCAGTATTCACTAATTAAACTCCAAATCATTCAAAATGCAGTTGCACGTTTTGTCCTGGGGTTTCCTAAACATGCCTCAGTTAGGGAAGGATTGAGATCCCTTCATTGGTTGCCAGTAAAGAAGCGGGTGCAATTTAAAGCTCTTTGTTTGGCTCACAAAGCTCTCCAATCTCAGGGGTCATTTGATCTTAGGACGGCCTTCAATTGACATGTCCGTTGAGGCCTCTGAGATCAGCAGAATGTGGGTTCCCAGGGTCAAGAAAGCCAGGTGGGGGAGAGAGCATTCACTGTGGTGGCAGCCAGGCTTTGGAACTCCCTCCCATGGCATATAAAGAACTTAGACTCACATTTGATTTTTTTGCAAACAGGTGAAAACATGTGTTAAGCCTGACAGCCTTTGGGTGGTCACCCTTAAACTTGTTACCTGCCTCTCTGCCCTTTTCTGCCACTGTTTTTGCTGGTTTTAGGACTCTGCACACTTCACCACTGCTAACCAGTGCTTAAGAGCATATGCTCTCTCCCTTAAACATGGTAACATTGGTTCATTCCCAATTGGCGAATTTGATTTACTCATAAGTCCCTAGTAAATTGCACTACATGTGTCCAAGGCCTGTAAATTGAATGCTACTAGTGGGCCTGCAGCATTGGTTGTGCCACCCACTTAAGTAGCGCCTTAACCATGTCTCAGGCCTGCCATTGAGGCCTATGTGTGCAGTTTCACTGCCAGTTCAACTTGGCATTCAGAAGTACCTGCCAAGCCCTAAACTCCCCTTTTCCTACATATAGGTCACCTCTAACGTAGGCCCTAGGTATCCCGTAGGGCAGGGTGCTATGTAGTTAAAAGGCAGGACATGTACATGTATGATTTATATGTCCTGGTAGTGGAAAACTCCTAAATTGGTTACTGAGGCCTGCTCCTTTCACAGGCTAGCATTAGGGCTACCTTCATATACTGTTTGAGTGGTAGATTTTGATCAGAAGGGGTTTACCAGGTCATATTTAGTATGGCCAGAATGGTAATAGAAAATCCTGTTTATTGGTGAGGTTGGATTTTACATTACTATTTTAGAAATACCACTTTTAGAAAGTGAGCATTTCTCTGCACTTAAAATCCATCTGTGACTTACAGCCTGTCTCCAATCCACGACTGTGCTGGACTGGTTGACAATTCCCTTATGCATTTCACCCAGACCATCACAAACACAGGATACTCACTCACACCTGCACTCATCTGCATAATGAATGGGTCTTCCTGGGCTGGGAGGGTGGAGGGTCTGACACTTACATTTCAAAGGCTAGTGGCCTGCCCTCACACAATGGACTGCCAAACCCCCTACTGGGACCCTGGCAGACAGTCCTGTGGTCTCCCACAGTTTAAAGGCATTTTGGGGTATATAAACTGGGTCTCTGACACCACCAACTCAGACACTTCTGGACCTGAACCTGCAACCTGTCAAGAGGAGCTGCCTGGCTGGCAAAGGGACTCATCTGGACTGCTTTGCTGAGAAGGACTGCTGCCCTCCTATTGCCCTGCTGCCCTCTAACTTTGCTGAGAAGTGCTCTCCAAGGGCTTGGATTGAGCCTGCCTCCTATTTTTTAAAGTCTCAGGGCCAAAAAACTTCACCTCTTCTAGGAACTTCTTGTGCGCTGAAAAGCGACGCACAGCCTGCCGGAAGCGACACACCGCCATGGTGCGGCTGTGAAATCACTGCACAGTTGAACCGGAACAACATAGCCCGATTTCCCGAGTGAAGAATTGATGCAGCGCCTGCCCTGCGGCCAGAAATTCGACACACAGCCCTACCGAATTGATGAACAGCCGAACCGGAACGAGGCCTGACATGCGATAGAAAATTTGACACATCTCCTACAGGATGGACGTAACACCTGTGACTTCATCCAGCATGCCCAGGATTTCTACGCATCAACCCTGGGCATCAAAAAGATCCCAGCATCACAGTGAGGAACCAAGACTGCGCACTGGAAATCAACGCAAAGCCCCTTACAGCGTGGAACGAAACAACTCATCCTCTGTGCTGCATTGGAAATTCCGACGCACACCATATTTGTCCACCCATTTCCTCCTCTGCGGTCTCCGTGCGTGTTATTTTTGATGCAAACCAGGTACTTTGGACAAACAAGAGACAACTGTTGATTTCTAAGATTTAAGACTCTTTTTAATCTTACAAAAGTGATATCTCAACTTGTGCTTATTGAATCTTTATCGATTTGACCTTAATTTAACCAGATAAATATCAAATATTTTTCTAAACCTGTGTGGTGTATTTCTGTGGTGGTTTCACTGTGTTACTGTACGGTTTCTTGCGCAAGTACCTCACACATTGCCTTCTAAGTTAAGCCTGACTGCTCAGTGCCAAGCTACCAGAGGCTGGGAACAGGATAATTTGGACTGTGTGTGATTCACCTTGACTAGGTTTGTGGTCCCTATTTGGACAAGAGTGCATACCACTGCCAACTAGAGATCCCATTTCTAACAACATGATTGTTAACTAGTCCTCCACCGCACCGCTCACACAGTCTCCGCCTTCTTCAGCACCTTGATGCCTTCAGGTTTAATGCGCTTTTGAAAAAAGAGTCAGTACATTACCAGAAGATGCGACCAATGAAGTAGTATCTAATAGCTTTCCAAGTAGACCCTTAAGAGGCCAAATTTGATGTAACATGTGGCACTCACCCACATGCATTTATTAAAAATAAGTAAAAATAATACACGTCTTCATACATGCCTGTTAGACAGCAGTCCCCGTACAAGGAACAGTGTTGGTATAGGTAGTAGTCTCCATTCCTAACACAATGCTAGAATACCACTATAACTCACAACTATAATCAACATGTTGCAAGACTAATCACAGTATTGTGAAAAGTAGCCAGAAGCACAGTAAAAGGCTTGTCCTTGTCTCATAAAAAAAATGGTGGGTGGCTGGTTATGAGCGTGCAGTGGTCGAATTACACTTACATGTGTTAAGCGTGGTAAACAGCTCATCAAGGTCTTAAAAAAACAGTAGGTGGTTAATAATATGCGTGTAATTATGCTAGCATATGTACAGCATGGTAAAAACCTATCTGTTACACTCAACACGATAAAGAACATGCTACCAAAATGTAAAAAGCAACATACAGTGTTTGATAAAATATAACCATCTTGTATAGAATGGCAAATGCCTAAGATTATAAATGTGACCGCCAACCATACTGTACGCCCTTAAAAATATTATCCACTTATACATGTTTACTATGAATGTTGAAATGTTACATAGGATATATTGATGTGAATTTACATAAAAAAATCTTGGATAATGGTCTTAAAACCTCAATCGTAATCTCATGCAATATTGCTAGAGGCTTTAAATCAAGCTTACCATTGTCAAGTATACAAACACCATTTGGGGACAGCACATTAACAAGCCGAACCGTCATCAGGCAACAAGTATTTATACCCAGTGATATCCTTCTGTTCCCAGAAGTTCAAAGTCATCACTCCTGGTGGCATGTATACCTACTAGTAGACTGTCAAGCCTCATAGCATAGTTGTCTACCATAATGGGGGAAATAAACCTACACGTATTTACTAGTGACAACATTACTCCATTACCCAAAATGTCAAGCCACAATGTACATGTGGCATGACTGTCCACCCTAAAGCAAGCAAATAACTTAGTTATTGGTAACACAAACAAAGGCTGACCAATACCATCAAGCAGTGGTTGCTATACATTGCAGTAACTCTTAATGTAATTGTCCACCATAGTAGGGCAAAGACACTTACATATACATTCAATAGCAGAACCAATCATTAATACTCCATGGTATTAGACAGCAGTATTTAGATGGCATGACTGTCCAACCTGGAACAATAAGTCACAAAGTCATAGTTGAAGGTGAAAATAAGCCCATATAATGATACTGAACAACGGTCATCATATTTACATATCAATGGCATAACTGACCACCATTTTGCAAACAAACTGCGTAATGAATACTAGCAAGGAATCAGAAAGTTAGCCAATACAACCATTGAGTGGCCACATAATAAAAAGGTGCAAAAAGTCTCAAAACCCTTAATTCACATTATTTACTTGCAAAATCCACACATACAGTGTGTTTGGTCCAACTAATTATACGATCAATGCATACTATCCATTTATGGACAGCATGGCAGAGATCTATAGATGGTAGCACACATCTTTACTGACATTGCTAATTGTTAACATACTTAAAGTGTAAAAGCATTTCAACAATGACAACATAAAAAATATACATACTCTATTTAGAAAGTCATATATGAATAAAAACAGGTCATTCAGGCGAAATACTGCGTCCCTTCAAATATTATCACTAGAGGACAAACATAATAAAAATGGGAGGCCATGGTAATACATGCCATACATACTCATATAGGGACATTGATTATTTGTTATATCAAAATGGTTACGCGAAAGATTTCCTTTCAACCAGCACATCTATGTACTTTTATATTTGATCAAAAAACTCAAAGTATAGCACCAAAAGAGGAAAATAACCTCTAAAAAAATCCAGAAATACTCACTTTATATGCATATACAATTTTAGATCAGCGAAATCTTACAGATAATAAAAAGGAGGACAATATCCTAAACCCATGTCACTAAATATCTCATTTGAATGGAATTTACAAAACTGTTTCTTTCTACATTTTTGTGTTTCCTCTCTATTGTAAAGATTTGTTCTAATTTTGGGTTTTGGGTGGCTAACCCATAGAGGGGAGCAAAGATTAGTATACACATTGGGACACAGAGGTGGTGGGGTATTTTGGTTCTTAGCTACCTCTATTTTTCTCCATAGTTTATAGTGGCATTACCAGCACACCTGCCCAGAATTTGTTGACAAATATGGCTAGTTTTGATGATGACAGAGAAGAGTTGGCAAAACAATTTTTTGTGTTGAAACTGGTATCCGTAAAACACCATTGGTTTATAAGTCTAACAAAGAAGGCCTTAGGACAAAATTTATCAAGCTCGAGAGACTAAAAAAGAATGGGATATCATAGTGGTGGGATGGGGTAACTCAGGAGAAGTATCTAGAAAATGAAAAAGTGCCACATGACATGAGGATTCTTACATTCAGAAATTTTTATGATCTTGACGCAGACGTTATAGGAATGGGAAGATAATGTCCACAACTCTTGGTTCACTATGATGAAGAGCCTCATTCAACATGAGAAATCATCGAAGTTGAGAGAAGAAATTAAGATGCTGGAGCTGGAAATTAAAGCAATTAACTGAAAAGAGGCTACAGACAAAACATAACCTACACTAAAAGAGCAGATACAGCAACACCAAAAAATAGTTAGAGACAGAAAACTTAGCAAGATTACTAAGAATGTTCGAGATGAACTCAATGGCAGAATTTTCACCTTTGCTCGTAAGTTGATAATGTTGCTGTACCAGAAGATAATATATGTAAAATGTCTGATCTTGGAAGCCTTTAAAGTGTAGCTAGCAGCTCTGATATATCTTCAGCTGATGAAGCAGGAACAAGGGGGACAAGCAACAGGGTTGCACAACCTAGCTGCTTGTCAAATTTTGTTGAGGAGGTTCTGAGATACCAGACAGGAAACAAACAGCAAATGTCAACCACAAAAGAAGGAGAGAGGGGAGCAGAAAGAACATAAACAAGAGAGGGGTACAGACAAGAAACCAAAGAAAGAAAATGAACAAGCAATCAAGACCTTAGATATACATACCGATAATTCAACTGCACTCTGTTCAAGCTAGTAATTTAGTGATCAATCTTTATACTTTAAATGAACATGCATTGTCAGCATTAAATAACATTTTAGGATTTTGTCCAGTGTATTTTAATATATTTCCAGATGTGCATATTGATTTATTTAAGTTTGTGCAGAATGTCAAGTTGAAATGTCACTTTCATCCATATGAGCTCAAACAACCTATACCTACAAATAGGCCCACATTATTCCCAATTGAAATATATTTCCACACTGTTTTCTTTGGATCCTGAAAGTGAAACAACATTGGATGGCAGAGGACCTTAATGTAGTATAAGATTTGACATGCGATAGTGGACTTAATCCATGCACTCAGTTTACTCCACAAGGCACATATCTCAGTGGCATTGACATATTTTCGAAACGTGTCACTGAGGATCTCTTATTATCCATGTGTCAGACAATGGGGAGTGTGGTTGTGATGAATCGGGTTGATTATGAGAATGAACAGGCAGTTGCATTATATAGTTTGCTATAGGAAACTGCAATAAAATCCATAGACATCGGCCAAGCTAATAATTAATAGCAAATTGGCACGCTGGAAAGGAGTTTATCTCTTGTCTGATTTAGAATATTGTTGCTTGAAAATTGAGAATCCGAGTCCCAAAAATCCATAAGAAAGTCCCATTTCCTCCGGGCCTTCCAATTATTTCCAGAATTGGTTCTTTTACAGAGCACATTTCACAATTTGTTGATTCATTTATCAAGCACTTAGTGGTAAATCTCCCTTCATTTGTACAGGACACAACTGAAATTTGGAATACATTTGAGGGCTTAATTTGAGATGAACCGATGTGGGTGGGCATGCTGGATGTCATGTCCCTTTACACATGTATTAAAAGGGACTTTGGGAATGTTTTTGAAAACTATTTTCTGTCAGCCACCGAGGAAGCTGTATAGAACACATTAATATACTTCCTGAAATGGTGGGCCTCATTCTCACTAACAATTTCTTCCTCTTCAACAAGGAATGGTTCCAGAAGCTAAAGGGGATAGCAATGGGGTCAAAATTTGCCCCAGCGTACAACAACCTGTTTTTGAGATGGTTTGAGAACATTCATCCAAGGCCAACTGGAGCCTCAGAATGGATTATGAGATCCACTATTGGGGAAGGTATATTGATGATATCATCATTATATGGACCGGAACAGAGCAGCAGATAAATGCTTATTTTGAGTACTTAACCAGAATCTATATAATGTTAAATTGACCCTTAACATGTACCAGGCAAAGATTCAAATCCTGGATGTAGAGTTATATGTGTCTGGCAACAAACATCAGAGTACTGTGTTCAGAAATGATACAGCGGTCAGTGGTATCTTACACTTTGAGTATGCATATTCTCCTTGCACAAAATGAGCAATTCCAAATGGTGAGATGATTAGAATGAGAAGAAACTGTAGTGAGGATGCTTGTTTTAACCAACACATTAGATAGAAAATTTCTAGACCTGGGATGAGGGTTATGATCAACAACTTTTACAAAAGGCAGAAGAGAAGGCTATCAAAGGAATTCGGAGAAGGACTATCCAACCTAGCGATAGGGATAAAAACAATGAACTATTGTCTTTTATCACCACACATTCAAAGTATAGCCAAGAAATCTTCAAGATTCTTAGACGACATTGCATATTACTTAAAAAGATTCCGGGACTTGGGCCACTGATTACTGACAAGCCGTCAATTACTTAAAAGCAAAGCAAGATTATCAGGAAGATTATATGCCCAAATTGGACCATGCCCCAGAGAGAGTATATGGGAAATTGTCTGCTAGAAATTGGGTCTGTAGTTGGCAGGGCTATGCACCCTGTCCAAGTGGGGACCACAATCCTAGGCAGGATAAGTCAGATACACAACTTAACTTAAACCTGTGCTCTTCCTTTGGTAGCTTGGCACAGAGCAGTTCAGCTTAACTTAAGCGGAAATATATAAAGTATGTGTGCAACATTTAATTTCTCAACACAGTGAAAGACACCACAAAGACTCCACACCAGTTTGAAAAATAACTTATATTTATCTGAGTACAACAAGACCAAAACGCCAAAAATCTAATAAGTAAAAGCCAAGCTATGAGGTCAAGAGGGACTGGAGCAAATCTAAAATCCAGGCTGACATCAATGGAAGGTACAATAGCTACAGAACCTACGCAGGGTCCACTGAAATAGTTCCTTTGGAGGAGAAAAGCATTGTCGACACGGGAACAGTGCATTGATATTTCTGCCACACTCAGGACACTGCATCGGTGACGGGTTCAAGAAAAGTGAATGTGTTGCATCATTTACAAGACTTGGAGAGCATCATCATCGAGCTGCAGTGTCTATGAATCCTCTGTCAACAAGCAGCCGCTGAGTCTCTAGCAGAGATGTAATGAGTCGAATTTTCTGCTGCACTCGGGGCGATGCACTGCATTTTGAAGGTTTCAGCTGCAGATCCCACTTCTGAGGCCCAGGACTGGAGAGGGCACCTCAGGCAAAGATAGCACAATGAGAGTTGCAAGCAGTCTTTAATGTCCGTGAGACTACAGAAAAACAGGTGGCAAGCCAGCAGGCCCTTTGCGACACTCTGGTTCAGCAGGATGGGTGTTGTCCATGTCCTCAGCAGGGCAGAGATCAACAGGTAGCAAAGCAACTCAGAAATGCAGAGAAGCAGTTACTTGGAACAGTCAGTCCGGGCAGAGTGGCAATCCTTACAGCACAGCAGTCTTTACTACAGCAGAGTTCTTCCCATGTCTAGTACTGATCTGCTTTCAGGGGGTCAGAGACCCAGTCCTTATACCAAAAAGTCCATTAGATGTGGGTGATGACTCCCAAGGCTCTCTCTGAATTGCACAGGTCCCCCTTTCAGCCCTGCCCTGGTCCCAGACTAACAGTGGGGAGTAATCAGCTGATCAGCCCTTTGTGTGGGCTTAGCCCATTACTCTCTGAAGTGTAGGTGTGAGCCCTTCTCTCCTTCCTAACTAGGAAGACCCATCAGTATGCGATGACTGCAGATGCAGTTGAGTCAGGGGGCAAAAGCCGGCTCGGGACAGCATCTGGTGGAAGTAACCCCAGTTCACCATGTCAAAACTTTCTCAAAATCTATAAAAAGCTGAGCCAGGTCATGAGGCAGCTGATGACTTTGGGCCAGGGCCATGTGGAGCCACTGAAGACAATGTCTTGTGCCCCTGGAATGCATGAAACCACACTGGTCTGGATGCATCAGTGTAGTTAAGATGTCAGTTAGCCAGAACAGTGGAAAAAATGTTTACTTCTCTTCAGGAGGGATGTTGGGCAATAATGTGTGCAAGCTGTTGAGGGAGGCTGTGTTTTAGGGATTACCACTAAGGTGATCGTATCCAGTTCCAGGGAAAAGGCATCAGCCTAACACACTTCTGTATACAGTGCCCAAAGGCGGTATATAGGGAGCTCACAAAATGTGGTGTAATATTCTGTGGGAAAGCCATTGGAGCCAGACATCTTTCCAGAAGCCACTTTGGATAGCACCTCTCCCACCTCCTCTGCTGTAATGCATTTTTCAAGCACCTGCCTTTCTGTTGGGGTCAAGAGGGGTAGAGGAATTGTATTGAGGAAGTCACTGATAGCCTCTGTACCACTTCTCAGAGAGACTGCATATAAATTCTCATAGTAGTACTCAAATGTTTGCACAATCTCAGGGAGAGTGTATCTCGAGCCTCGAGTGTCATCGATAATTTTGGGTATGATTCTCATTACCTGCTAATGTGAGGCCAGCCAGAGTAGCAACTTCCCATTGTTGTTCCCCCAGCCATAGAGCCATGCATTTGTGGCACGCCATAGATGCGTGGCAGCCTCTAGGGAATGCTGATGAACTTCTTCTTGGATAAGTTCCAATCGGTGAGAAAGGTCTTCCCGGGACCTGGCCTCAAGGTGCTGTTCCAGGCAAAGAGCATGTGCCTCCAATCAGGTAACTTGGAGAGAGCGGTCCCGTTCCCCAGCTCTAATACGACCCTTGGAGAGACTAACCCCTCATTGTTGTCGAAGTAAATCTGGAGCTCCGCAAACAGTGCGTGGATAAGGACCTGTCTTGGAGGTACCAGGCGTTGAGGTGCCTCATGGGGCGCTAACCAACCATGGGGGCCCCACATATAGAAGTAGGGGGAATGATCAGAAATTCTCTGGGGCAATATTTGGATTTGGGTAATTGCCTGACAATCAGCAGGTGGAACATAGGCTATATCTATGCATGAGTGTGATGGGCTGCCAAAGTGTGTGAAAATTGGGGTAATTTGGTATGCCATACTCTCCAGGCATTGCAGAGGCCCAGGGTAGAAATCCAGTCACTAGGAAGGTGCTTTCCAGATTGTCTAGAGCTGGTAGGGGGCCCTATTGTGTCAAGCGCTGGGTATGGTACAGCTCTAAAGTACTATTATAGTGGTAACCTGGGGGGAGGGTAAGGACAAGCTCAGAGAGGTCCTTGAGACAAGTGTGGAGAAGGGCCGTTGGGGCATAGACACATACGAAGGTGATTGCCTGGGCCACTGAAAGGGGGAAGGAGTGTTGAAGAAAAACAGCAACACCACTGGTGCCTCGGGAATACCCTGCTTGGAATACCCTATCATACCCCCTTTATGCTAAAAAGGGACATTGCTCCTCCATAAGATGTGTTTCTTGCAATAATAACACCATGGGGGGGAGTGGCGGTGGGTGAAGGGAAGGACAGTGGATTTGTTTACCTGATCAAGAAGACCGTTAACATTCCACAACAGTATTCAAAAGGTCCTCATTTTGAAGGCTCGATGTGGTAGCGCAGCGTGCATAGTGTAAGGCTGGGACTCAGTGCAGCCCCATGCTTAAGTGAACTGAAACGTGGGTAGGCACTACCAGAAGTCGCCATCAGAGTACCGCTGTCATATCTATGTAACGTGTGTCAGAACTTAGGGAGGAAAAGTAAGTATAAACGTTTGTACAATTTATTATAAAACGTTGAAAACCCAACAGCTTGTAACTGAAACCTCACCTCCCACCTCCCTCTCTTCCCCACACTTCTACCCTAGAAGCATCTGTTGCCGTAGAAAAAAAGTTTGTTAGAAAAAGGAACAGCCAAAATATCAGTGGAAAGAGCCCTCTCTTATTTGACTGATGCATCATGGAGCTATTAACCAATTTCCATTGTAACTTACGGTGCCCACAGAGAGAGAGAGAGAGCAGGACCGGCAGGTCCGTTGCACAGTGGACTCCCCCACGTAAGACCAACTGGGAAAGCCCATGGATATCAGATCAAGGAGCGTTCAGGAATTCTAGTTCAGTCAGATCACAGGGCTGCAAGAAAAATCAATGTCTGTATGAGGAGCAGCCAGTGAAAAGGATCGCGGGCCCGGGGATCCATTTACATCTCATCCTTTCTTCATCTTCCAAACCACAAGGTCGAATCGAGATCTGACTGTGATACCCGCCGTAACTGAGGAGAGCGGAAAGGTGTTTCTGACCTGACTTTTTTTGTTGCGTTCGGGTATGTGTGTTTCTCCTGCAGGGCTTGGGCAGTAGCACCGGGTCCTTTGGATCTGAGGGTTTCACTCTTTTCAAAGAGAAGCCTTTCAGGCCACAGGGTGGATAATCTTCAGTTAGCCATTGCCACGCGGACCCTGGGTCGCCAGTGAAATGTGATTTGTTATCATTGAGGACACGGAGCTTGGGACGGAAGCAGCAAGTGGTATTATAGCCCCATGGTCCTGAATTTATGCTTGACTTTTGCGTAAGAGTGGCAGCACTACTGGACCTCAGGGGTGCAGTCCAGGAAAAGGAAAACTTTAGCATTTCCACATTGAAGATTTGGTTGCCTCTGAGCTCCCTTAAGGATAACGTCCCCATCTCTGTAGTTAAGAATGCAAGCGATTATTGGCCTAGGAGAGACTTCCGGAGGAGGTCTGGGTGTCAGTTCCCAGTCCTCCCTTTCCACTGAAAACCAGGAGGACATCCAGGATTTGCACTACGTTCTCTGAAATCTGTTGCCACCTGGGGTCCAGCACCCTCCACACCCTTGGGAATTCCTATTATGCACACATTGGCACGCCTAAACTGGTTTTTGGAATCTCCTGCACGTCTGTGCAGCTTGGCCATCCAGGAGAGAAGTGCAGAGACCTGGGTCTTGAGGGAGGAAAAGTCAACCTTCACCATAGAGATCCAGTAATCAACCTTCATTATGCATGTTGTGGCATTCTGGAGATCTTGGCGGAGCAGCGCCATGTCCATCCTCACTTCTCCAATTTTCTTCTCCTCTGCAGTTTGCGATGCCTGGATGGCCTGAAGAAGAGTGATAAGCTCATTGGAAATCGAGGCAGATTTATCCCCAGAAGGGGGGCCCGTTGAGGCAGGGGAAAGCCAAGTGGTATACTGATCAATTTGGGTTTGCGACGAGGCAGAGGGGGTGCGGTCTATTTTTGCCCATCATGTTGAAAGTCAGAGGCAAGCTACGGTTGCTGCTGGAAGGAGTCCGCCTGCTTGCCACGAGGTCATAGCATCACAAGCAGCCAGCTCCTCAAGGTCCACGGACAGAACCCTCATTGGTCAGACCGTGGCATGGGAGTACGTCACTGGCCAATCATCCCCTCTAGTTCGGGTCCATGGGTTCTTGGGAAGCACTTTACGTTTCCTCCATGTGGTCTCTCACAGTGGACCTCAGCTGAGTTTCAAGCTATTCATCCCGCCAATGGGTATGGAGTTGACGTGATGTGGGGTGCCTGGACCATCTCTGGCTTTCAGGGTCAAGTCACGTCTGCCCGTTTAAGGAGGACCTTCAGGGGAAGGCAGCGCACATTAGGCCCTCATTTCAAGGCTGGTCTTCATAATTAATTGGGACGCAGTGTTGGGAGAGCAGCCCCAGCCAGCTTCAGTGGCAACAGATACCCTTCTGTGCCCCCTCGGGCCTCCCAATCAGCAGAGCCCCTTGGCAGCAAAGGCCCTCAAGAGGGCCCATCCTCCCCAGCAGGGTTTTGGTGGTAGAAGGCGCCCGGGGGGCCAAAGCAAGCAGCAAGGCCACCAGCCCCCACACCAGCCCAGATCACAGTGCAGGCGGGCCGGGGCAGGTGACAGGGGGCCAATACCCCAAATCTCTAATGCTACTACTGTCCGAGGGGGAAAGCAGACTCTAGAAACCCCCAACAGTCAACATTAAAAGCCCCCCCAAGCAGACAGCAGTCTATTTGAGAGAGAGGAGTGCATTGCTCCCATATTCACTCACCTGCTCTGGGCCCCAGGCCCACGCTGCAGCCCAAGCAACCACTCTCAAGGGCAAGGGTGGTCATGCCCTCCCTCTGTACCTCTGGGCCGGGAATATGTCAGAAACGCCAGGGCGCCCAACAAGCCCATAAGACAAGGTTAGCTCTTCTGGAACACAACACTCACCTTGTCTACGTCACCCCTCAGCTGCCCCACTGTAGGCACACCTTGCCAGTCCCCCTCTCCTTTGCTTTGAGGCAGGTGTGCCTCAACTCCCAGCAGGTGCTTGGTCTGAATACGCAGGACCCAAGGGTAGGCCCAATGGCAGAAATCGCCAAGGGCATGAAAGCCGCAACTGGGGCTAGGGCCGCAGGTCCATCTTGGCACAGCTTGGCATGCTCTGCCACTCCTCCTGGTCTCTGTACCCCGCCCCCAGCCCAATTCACCACAGGAACAGGGCCGAGAGGGAGCTCTCTCACAATCAGCAGGCCACCGGGGTTTGGAGGCAGCCACACAGCATCCAGTAGGGCACGCCCCACCCCTCACTAGAGCCACCAGTTCCCAGCAGTGCACAGTTGCTCAGTCCTCCACTCTGATGATCCCTGCAGGCAGAAAGGGTGTTAATTTGTACCCCCGATGTGGGTAGCTGGGCTGGGACAGACAACGGTGGCCATATCTCAGGATTGTAGTCAGATCAGAGGAGGCTCATTGCGGAGTTGATTAAGATGGGGCTGCCATCCAAGCCATGCCCCATGGGAAGATTTTTTAAATGCCAGTGAAACTGCACACACAGCCTCTCCAGTGGTGGACCTGAGACATGTTTATGGGCTACTTAAGTGGGTGGCACAATCACTACAAGCTTACTAGTAGCATTTAATTTAGAGGCCCTGGTTATATGGTATACCACTTTAGAAGGGACATACAAGTAAATTAAATATGCCACTTGTGGATACACCAATGTTGCCATGTTTTGGGGAGAAGCACATGCATTCTATCACTTAGCAGTGCTAAAGTGCTTAGACTCCTAAGGCCAATACAAAGATACAGCTAAAACAGGAGGTGAAAGACAAAACGTCTGGGGTATGACCACCCTGAGAATGTCATGTCTAACATTGGCTAAAATGGCCACAAGTTTTCTTTGTCTGTGAGGAATGCAATATTTGTGGATAGGACCAAAGAATGTATGTTTAACACTCCAGTTAATCACACTGTCAAGCAGTTTATTAAGTGTCAGTCTAGTTTTGTTGTTTACATTATTAGATGTGTCTGTGACAAGATTTATGTGGGCAGCACAACACACTAGCTTTGATCACGCATTCAGGAACATTGTATATCATATTTATAATTAAATGTCACTTACTCACTGATTATACATTTAGATTTATTGATGTAGATCTGGCTGGATCAGAGAGGAAGGGATAGGGAGTTACGTTTATGCCAACTTGAGGCCAAATGGATTTGTAAACTGAGAGCTGTGGATAAGGGGTTTAACTTTGATAGTGATTTGCACTATCTTCTTTGAGGTTCAAGTTGCTATTAAGAAATGAACTGTGATTGTTCTGTACTAATCTGTCCCCTTACCATTTTATCTATTTGTTTACTTTCTGTTTCTGGATATATTGGATAGGACATTGTCTTCCTTTTTATTACCTTTAAGAGTTTGCTGATGTAAAAATGTAAATGTATTGAAGATGAGTCTTTCTGGATTTTTTAGAGGCTGTTTTCCACTTTTGGTGTTATACTTTGAGTTTCTTGATCAAACATGAATGTACATAGATGTTGTGCCGGCTAAAAGTGTCTTTCACACAAATAATTTGGTATAACAAATATTCAATCCATGTCCAAATATGAGTATGTATGGTATGTACTGTCATGGACTCCCATTGCTTATATGTTGGTCCTTTATTGATAATGGTTGAATAGATGCAGTATGTGGCCTATATGACTTGTTTAGATTGATGCTGAACAGTAAGACATATAACATTCTATATAGAGTACATATATATTACATGTGGCTAAAGTTGCAATGTTTTACCCTTTGAGTATGTTAACAATTAATAATGTCAGTAAAGATGTGTGCTACCATCATCAGGTGTTTTGATGGGACAACACTGTTCTTCATAAACATCCAAGTTAGCAATTTTAGCTGGGCTGCTGTGTTGTCTAAAAATAGATAGTATGAATTGATTGAATAATTAGTTGGGCCAATCACACTGTATGCGTGGGTTACACAACTAAATAATGTGAATTAAGGGTTTTGAGACCTGCAGCACCTTTTTAATATGGCAGTCATTCGTTGGTGGTATGGGCTGACTTTTTATTTCCTTGCTATTGTTTATGATGCAATTTATTTGCAATATTGTAAGCAGTTATGCGATTGATAAGCAAGTATGAATACTATTGTTCGGTAGCATTATTTGGCTGTATTTTCTCTCTCAACTATGACTGTGTGACCTATTATTTCAAGATGGATGGTCATGCCGACTAAACACTTGGGTTTGATATCCTGGGGTGTTGACGAAAGGTGCTGCTATTGAATGTAAGTTTAACCTCTTCTGTGCCGTGGACGTAATGGTTACGCCCAGTGGCACAGCACTACTCTACCATGGATGTAACCATTACGTCCTGACACTGAACCATGGGAGAGCTCTAGTGCTGGGCAGGGATGGCAGCAGAAGTGCTTCCGCTGCCACCCCATCCCCTGCCCGGTGCAACTGATGATGTCAGTGCGCATCGTGCGCTGACTTTATCAGAGGTCGCACCTGATGTGCTGGAAGCTATGCTGATTAGCTTTTTCTCAGGATGGGGGAAGAAGGAGTAAGAGAGGCATCAAAGGAAAGTAAAGGCTTTTCCTTTCCTTTCATGTCTCTTTGAGCATTCCTGCAGCACGATCGCTTAGTTATTGTGCTGCAGGAATGCCCACTAGACACCAGGGAGTTTGTTTAGTTATTTAAATAAAGTAAGGAGAGCAGGGTTGCTCCCTGGGGGGGGGGGCAGTAGAATTTAGGCCATTTCTGCCCCCTCCTTGTGTTAATTAGGTCCATCTGCCCGCAAGAGGGAGAGAAACCGCTAGACACCAGGGATTATTTTTATTTTATTTTTTTACATTAGGGGAGCAGCCTCTTAGTCAAGGGTCTTTCCCCAGGGCGTGGGAGGGAGAGTATTATTTTATACCATTTCTGCCCCCTTCAGATCAGCCTATTTTTATTAGGCAAATCTGCCCCTAAGGGGGGCAGAAACCACCAGACACCAGTTTTATTTTATTTATTTTTTTTGTTTTTTAACAGGGCCGTTCCCATGGGGGCATAATATTTTAAGCCATTTCTGTTCCCATTGGGGGCGGATCAGCCCTTTTTCCATTAGGCTCCAAGGATTGATGGCTCCAGAAACCACTTAGGCACCAGGGGTTGATGTTAGGCACCAGGGATCGTTGTTAGTGTGAGTTTTGTTCGGGGGTATCTCCTTGGGCAAGGGTCACTCCCCATGGGGGCACATTACTGCTGGTCCTTTCTGCCCCCCTTGAGGGCAGATTGGCCTATTTTTAGTAGGTTCATCTGCCCCCAAAGGGGGAAGAAACCACTTAGGCACCAGGGCTCAGGTTGTGTGTGCGTTTTATTTGGGGAGGGAACGGCCTCTTGAGCAAGGGTCACTCCCCATCGGGGCACACTACTGATGCCCATTTTTGCCACCCAAAGGGGGCAGATCAGCCTATTTTTGTAAGGCCCATCTGTCCCCAAGGGGGGGCATAAAGCCCACTAGACACTAGAGAAGATTCTTTTAAGAAAAGAGGGTGAGGATATGGCCATATCCCCACCCCAAATAAATGGGGACAAAGTTGTTCTGCCCACCGGGATGTGGTTGGGGTAATTACTACTGATCCTCTCCCTGGGGGGCAAAAAGCCCACTAGATACCAGGGAATTAAAAAAATAGATGGGTGGGGGCTGCCAACCACTGTGGGTATGGTTATGCCCCCCTCCCCAACTGAAGGGAGTAGCAGTCTTTCAGCCCCCCTGCAAACGAAAGCATCTCATCCCAATGGCAAGCAAGAGGACATTTGATTCTTTTTGGTTTTGATTTTACATTTGGGCCAAGAGAACTTGGCTAACTCCCAATATTGCGCCACTTGGAAAGGTGAGCGGCTGCACATTGTAAACTTTGGTGCACTGCCACCTAGAAAATTCTACCAGACCTAGACACATCACATGTACCCATACCATTTCCTTACCCTCAATGCCCTGCAAACCTCCTACTTTGCTTGAAATCATGCATTTTTCCTACATTTTGTGAGGGAACATGCTCGACTCCACAGGAATCATCAAAATTCATACCACCCAGTACTGTTGCATCTATACCAATAAAAAGTCTGCCCCTCTTGTGAGCCTAAAAATGGTTTATTTCAAACTGTCCTTTTGGACTCACTTTGGTTCCTCCTCAATTTCAACATGTTTTTGGCCCTTCCCTGTCATAAGGTCTTGGCCCACCTGCAAAAGTGAGGTATCATTTTTATCAGGAGACTGATGTGAATGCTGGGTGGTCAGAAATTTGTGCCGGTGTGGTGATCTCAGACAAAAATGTGAGGAAAATGTAATTTTCCTTTAGCTAAATGTGAGGTTTGCAGGGGATTCTGGGTTTGAAAACACTGGAGGATCAATGCAAGTCACACCTCCCTGAACTCCCTCGGTGTCTAGATTTCAGAAATGTCTGGTTTTGTTAGGTTTCCCTAGATGGCTGCCGAGCCCAAGATCAAAATGGCAGGTGCCCCCCTTGCAAAAACAGGTAGTTTTGTAAAAGATCATTTTAATATGTCCATGTTGAGTTTTGGCACATTCCATGTCGTGGGCACTAGGCTTACCCACACAAGTGAGCTACCATTGTTATTGGGAGACTTGGGAAATGCTGGGTGTAAGGAAGTTTGTGGCTCCCCTAAGATTCCAGAGCTTTGCAGCACCGAAATGTGAGGATTTTTAGCCAAATTTTGAGGTTTGGGAAGGATTCTTGGTGACAGAATCAAGTGAGAGCCCCACAGGCCACCCCATCCTCGATTTTCCTAGCTGTCTAATTTGAAAAATGTATAGGTCTGCTAGGTTTCCCTAGGTGCCAGCTAAACTAGAGGCCAAAATCAATAGCTAGACACTTTCCAAAAAAACAAGTCAATTTTCAATGTAAAAATGGGATGTGTCCATGTTGTGTTTTGGGGCATTTCCTGTCGCGGGCACTAGGCCTACCCACACAAGTGAGGTACCATTTTTATCAGGAGACTTGGGGGGAATGCTTTCCATCACGAAATTATGAGGAAAAAGTTTTTTGTGCCAAATTCTGAGGTTTGCAAAGGATTTTGGGTAACAGACCTGGTGAGAGCCCCACAACACACCCGTCCTGGGTTCCTCATGTTGTCTAGTGTTAAAAAATTTACTGGATTGGTAGGTTCCCATAAGTTATGGCAGCAGTGCCCCCTTACCGCTGTCTGCCACCATGACTGTAGACAGAATACCGCCAGCCTTCAGGCGGTATTCCGCCTATGGTCATAATGCCATGGACGGTCGGTAGCCACGGCGACGGTATGTTGGCAGCTGTCGCTGTGGCGGTAGGTGGCATTTAGGTTCTAATGAGGGCTTATGTGTGTAACATAAGACTCAATCGCAGCAGCGCTCATGACCCAGTCCAAAAAACTCGACGTGGAACTCGAACTGTCTAGGCAATTTACAGCCTCTATAAGGGCCATAGATCACAGAATGGTCTTGGTAGAAGGTGTTGTTAGGGAAAACTTAAGACAACAGACGTGCGGTCCACTGACAGAGAAACTAAAGGAAGTCCCAAAGGTCATCAACAACATCATTGAGGACTGCAGAAATAGTCTTAAAAATGTTCTCATCCCAGGCCCGAGCCCACAAAGTCATTAAGTAGTTCAACTGACAGTTGAGCCCTGCAACTCATGGACCCTGCAGACAATCCAGAAACTGGAGGATATTCAGATGGAATCATAGTAGAACCGAGTGGAATACTTACTGCGGTAACTGCTACTCCAATCATCGCAGGGAGGAAGCCCCAGGGAATAATGCGGCAATCAAAGGGGAAGGCTAAAACCAAGGGGACAAACACTAAGGGGAACAAAACAAGGCTGACTGTAAAAGATAAAAAATCTTGCAACCACAAAGCTATGCAACCTCAAAAGAATAATGTTGCCTGCCAAATGAACGAGTGGCAAAGTATACTGGCAGAATCCCCAGGAGCAACGCCTGACAAGAACGGTGAATTATTGAATAAAAACTCAGGTCCAGTGTGTGCCAAAGGCTGTACCCTTCACTCCTACATTAACCATGTTCCTACCGGACACAGGACAGGCCCAGTATCCAATCTTTAGAATTTAACAAGGAAGAGGACAGAAATCGGCCTGTCTATGAAATCAGTGGTAAACATGGTAAGTGAGGAACTGTCCAATGGAATAAGGAACACAAAAAAGCAATTAGAGACACCAAATCTGACACTATGTTACCCAAGAGCTATATTCCTCGAAGATGAGACCGACACAAAAATAGACCACCTAGCCCAAGCACATGTTGCCTGTGAAAGGTGGAAGGGCAGTGATTTGCAACAGCAAGGAGTGCTTGTTAGCCTCAAGTGTACATCACTTTGTAGCACCAAAACTAATTTAGGGGAACTAAAACACATAGAATCTGCGGATAGAGAGACAAGTGTAAATATAACTACTCATGGGGGCAACAATAATGATGATCCTACATCCAAGGACCCTGCCCTAGAAAACCATCACTATAAGGACGTGTTCGATGAACATACCAGCCAAGCAAGACCCCTCCAGCAGGTGCATGAGAGGGCATGGCCGCTATCATTAAGGCCTGTACTTGACACCAAAACAAATCTCAAGATGAACCTCGGCTCCAAAGAAGCCAGACCCAATAAAGGCGTAAGAGCTTAGTGACGAATAACGGTAGAATCAATGAACAGGAAGCAATGATCATGTTCAGCCCGGAGTAGTCTTCGAGAGCGAGTAGCAACACACTAAACAGGAGCAACATCATATACCTCGTAAACTCTATGCCGGGTCTGCATGATCTACCAACTAACGATCTGCTCTCTGTAAGATTTATACAAAGGAAAGGGCCGATCTATGGAGAATCTACTGAAACAGTCTGGAGCTCTGCAAGGATAGCAAATGAGATTCTAAGTCATTCCATCACGATGAAGACGTGGGGAATAACATTTTGCACCCTGCAAAACAAAACGTATGTTTCCATATTCCTCAAAAGAACACAAATACAAAATTCGTACAGCAATAACAGGATGAAGGAACCACCGGGCTCAGTATTGCAGGGGGCAATTAGCTTTATCCATCTACTCCCCTAACGGCCAGACTTGAGTAAGATGAGGTTTTGCCTGTTAGCAATTACGCCAAGAAGAATTCTCGCCAAGAGAGTCACAAGCCCAAATTTAATTGGCAGAATAACAACAGCATAGTGGGTAGCAAATAATGGACCCTGTGATAACAAAAGGAAACAAAAGACAGCCATTAAAAATTTTAAGTTGGAATATCTCGGGTCTAAAATCTAAAACTGAGCACAAGGACTGGCTTGAATTTATTAAACATCAAGACGTTAGTTGCTTTCAGGAAACATGGTCTGTAAACATCATTGACTTAGATGGTTATTGTTCGTTCCATATACAATGTAAAGGGCCACAACATCCCTACTTGAAAATTGTGCAGTAACTCATACTGTTTTAAGCAACAACATGTTCACACTTACAAAGAAAAAACAAGACATGGGCCCTCAATACAAAAGCTGCTTACCGCCGTGCAGAAGACCGCCAACACACCGCCGCGGCCGTGGAAATCCGCCACAGCTATTATGACCCACGGCTCGGAATCCGCCAAAATTCAGACACCCACACAAGTCCGCCACACCAAAGGTCAGTGATAAACTGGCGAAAACAAATCCTCCACCGTCACACCAACAGAAATACGCCCACACTATCACGACCCACGAATCCACGCGGCGGTCTTTCAACCGCGGTATTCCATTGGCGTTACACACCGCCGCGCTCAAACTACACTCACACATACAAAACACAGCCACATTGGACAAATCGAAATACACACACCTGATGCACATACACACACCACTCTCACATACCCATTACAATATAAAACACACACCCACATCACCCACAAACCCCTACGACCAGAATTACTGAGAGAAGGCCAGAGAGAGACACCACAAACAACTACCAAGCATCCACAGGCACACAATACCATCACCCACAGAACTTCCACGCACCTCACACAACGCAACACTAAATATCACCACACTTATCACTACACACACCACCCCACACATCGCCCACACCACCCCATGGCACGGCAAAGACACCCCAGGTTCTCTGAGGAGGAGCTCAGGGTCATGGTGGAGCAAATCATCCGGGTAGAGCCACAGCTATTCGGATCACAGGTGCAGCACAACTCTATAGCAAGGAAGATGGAGCTATAGTGCAGAATAGTGGACAGGGTCAACGCAGTGGGACAGCACCCAAGAAATAGGGGTGACATCAGGAAGAGGTGGAATGACCTACGGGGGAAGATGCGTTCCGTGGTCTCAAGACACCATCTTGCGGTTCAGCGGACTGGCGGCGGACCCCCACCTCCTCCCCCACAACTAACAACATGGGAGGAGCAAGTCTTGGCGATTCTGCATCCTGAGGGCCTCGCAGGAGTAGATGGAAGAATGGACTCTGGTAAGTCAAATCTTAACTATTACATCCCACACCCTACTTGCATGCTATCACATACCCCCACCATCACCCTCACCCCCATCACTCCAACTCCTCACAAATGTCCCAACATCACAAACCACACATCCTAACACCAAGCCCTGCATGCAACAACAAAGCATGGACACCCATCACCAAAGCATGGCCACTGCCAATACCCATACACACCCCTAAACCACCATCACACAAGGTCCCACACAGGAATGCAAGCACTGGGGTACACGGTCACCCACCTATTGCACACCATAGCACACACAGATGTAATAAACATCCTTTTATACCCCTGCAGGACCCCTACCCAACGTCACCGGACAGGAGGGTCCACACATGTCCACACCACTAACAGAAGAGGCCCAAAGTGATGACAGCAGCTCTGTCCAACTGGATCTAGATGACCAGCCCGGCCCATCGGGGGCAGTTGGTTCCCCTCACACAGTCACAGGCCACCACAGAGCTTCCCCCCTCTGGAAACACCAGCACATACCCACCCAGCGGGCCCATACCTCTGTCCCCAGGACACGTCAAGCAGCAGAGTGTCCACCACTACAGGGAACCCAGGCTAACCCACCACCCCAACAACAACAGGGACCTGGGGGCAGTGGTAGTGGGCACACGGTTCAGGGGACAGAGGCCCAGGGAAACAGGGGAACTGGGAGGGCTGCTGTGTGACAGGGGGAGGACAGGCCAAGGGAACTCACTCTCCACGAGGCCCTCTCCAACATCATGGGAGCCTACCAACACTCCCAGGAGACGATGGCAACGGTACTGGCCAAGTTTCAGGAGACCCAGCGGCTGCAGGAGGAACAGTATTTGGGCTTCAGGGAGAAACTCAGATCCATCAATTCCACCCTGAGCACCATCGTAGGGGTGCTGAAGGAAGTACTCAACACCAGGAGGGACACTGTGGCACAGCAAGGGGCCCTTGACACTAGCCTGGACGATGAACTGCCCACCACCTCCGCTGGCGCTAGTGGACAGGATGCCCCGCAACAGGACCACCACACCAGCACCCCACCCCCTGCAGAGGGAGAACCACCCTGCAAACGGTCCCTGAGATCCAGGACAAAGACAGAGAACGATGCCAAGACCCCCGCCAAGAAATGAGACCACCCTGAATGTCATCCTTCTGTCCCACTTTGTCAACCTGTCCATCCTCAAACTGCCCCAGCTCCACTTCCTATGCCCATTTGGGCAATGCACCTGTGAGACTAATAGACTGGACTCTGCCATGGACATTCCTCCACCATCATCCCTCACCATTTTACAACCCCCTCCAATATTGAGCACTTAAATAAACACCCTTGGAGCACAAAACAATCTGGAGTCAGTCTGTGATTTCGAAATAGTGTATTAGCAATTACAGTGTCAAAATGCTCTTCCAAATGTAATGTCAACATACAAATGTCACACAGCTCTAGTCCATGAGGAAACACAGCAGAAGTCACACAGTGGGACCCACATCTGTGAAACGGAAAGGGAAAGTGACAACTCAGTGACCATACACTGGGTGAAAACGACAGACAGTAGAGAGGTAGTAGTGTTAAAGTGCATGTAGTAGGCAGGTTTGTATTCTTACCTGTGTCTCACTGGAAATATTGCAGGATCACCGAGTTCCTGTTGTCGATGTCCTCTTCTTCTGCTTCCTCGTCATCACTGTCCACAGGCTCCACAGCTGCAACAACACCGCCATCTGGACCATCCTCCTGCAGAAAAGGCACCTGTTGTCGCAAAGCTAAGTTGTGAAGCATACAGCAGGCCACGATGATCTGGCACACCTTCTTTGGTGAGTAGAATAGGGATCCACCTGTCATATGTAGGTACCTGAACCTGGCCTTCAGGAGGCCGAAGGTCCGCTCTATTATCTGCTGAGTTCACCCATGGGCCTCATTGTAGGGTTCCTCTGCCCTTGTCCTGGGATTCCTCACTGGGGTCAGTAGCCATGACAGGTTGAGGTAACCAGAGTCACCTGCAAATGGCGAGGGACAACTGTTAGACACACACTAACCTGTAGGGATATCCCCAGACCCAGTAAACCATTCCCACTGACTTGCTTCCAGGTGCTCACCTAATAGCCACACACAGTGCCTCTGGAGTTGACCCATCACATAAGGGATGCTGCTGTTCCGCAGGATGTAAGCGTCATGCACTGAGCCAGGGAATTTGGCATTCACATGGGAGATGTACTGGTCTGCCAAACACACCATCTGCACATTCATGGAATGATAACTCTTCCGGTTTCTGTACACCTGTTCACTCCTGCGGGGGGGGTACCAAAGCCACATGTGTCCCATCAATGGCGCCTATGAGGTTGGGGATATGTCCCAGTGCATAGAAGTCACCTTTCACTGTAGGCAAATCCTCCACCTGAGGGAAAACTATGTAGCTCCGCTTGTGTTTCAGCAGGGCAGACAACACTCTGGACAACACGTTGGTAAACATAGGCTGGGGCATCCCTGATGCTATGGCCACTGTTGTTTGAAATGACCCACTTGCAAGGAAATGGAGTACTGACAGCACCTGCACTTGAGGGGGGATTCCTGTGGGATGGCGGATAGCTGACATCAGGACTGGCTCCAACTGGGCACACAGTTCCAGGATTGTGGCACGATCAAGCCTGTAGGTGATGATCACATGTCTTTCCTCCATTGTCGACAGGTCCACCAGCGGTCTGTACACCGGAGGATGCCGCCATTTCCTCACATGTCCCAGCGGATGGTGCCTTTGAAGGACAACAGCGAGCACAGAGTCAACCAACTCAAAGGTACGTACCTACAGCTTACACAGAACACAAATCATAATCCAAAATTTGCCCTGTATGAGTGTTGAGGCAAGGGCTAGGTTTGTGTGACGCAGTTAAAAATTAAGCCATGTGGGCACCTGAAATGGCGGCTGCCTGACCTGTAAAGTGGGACAATGGGATGTGAGGTAACTGCGTTGGCGTTGTACACTGTCACGGTAGGCGTCTAAGACTGCGGCGCAATTCGGCATTGGTTAACATTGGACCCTATGGGTCCCAGGAGCCAATGACGATGTACGCCGGTGGTGACGGTACGCACCGCCGCGGACGTGACCGCCATTTTCTATCTGTTCAATCACCCGATACCTGATCTTCGACAGGAGAGGACCTACACTGCAAGTGCTGCTGTGACCTCGGTCTGGAAGAGACAATGGCTCGTGCGTCTGGGGAAAGGGCCCCTGCCTTCACATTGGAGGAGTTGGAGAAACTCGTGGATGGGGTCCTCCCCCAGTACACGCTACTTTACGGTCCTCCAGACAAACAGGTAAGTACACTAGGAGCATGCTGTATGGGCTATGCCTGTGTGGAGTGGGATGGATGAAAGATGGGGGGGAGATTGAGGCGTGCATGAAACAACGATGAGTGCATGTGCCACATGGCAAGGGTAGGGATGGGGGCCAATGACTGTGACGGTGCAGTTGGTAATAACTTTTCATTTCCCCCTGTACAATTCCTGTAGGTCAGTGCCCACCAGAAAAAGGATATTTGGTGTGCCATCGCCAAGGACGTATGGACCCTGGGGGTCTACCACAGACGGAGCACCCACTGCCGTAAGAGATGGGAGGACATTCGCCGCTGGAGCAAGAAGACTGCGGAGGCCCAGCTGGGGATGGCCTCCCAACGTGGGAGGGGTGCCCGTCGTACCATGACCCCCTGATGTTCAGGATCCGGGAGGTGGCGTACCCGGAGTTGGATGGGTGCTTGAGGGCATCACAGCAGCCACTAGGGGGTGAGTACACTCTCATTCTGCTGATTTTACGTGCAGTGGAGGTGTCTGGGTGGGGGAGGTGGGCTGTGGGTTTCCCTAGGCCAGGGTGAGTGTGCTATCTAGGTCCCCTTGTTCTGGCAGACCCTGTGGCACCTCACCCCACCTGTGTACAGTTCCAAGTACACCTAGTCAGTCTCCTGTGTCATCCATGTGTGCAGATGTCGGCCATAGCCTTGTAGGCCATGTCCCAGGGATTGAACAGTGGAGCCCAAGTGCGCAGCGTAGTGCAGGGGGATTCTGTGAATGTCGTGTCCGCCAACTGTAGCGGTAATGCATGCACTCAACATGTCTTTCTTCTGTCGTCGTCCCCCCCTTTTTGTGGTCTCCCTGTTCTTGTGTGCATTAGCATCATCAGGTGGAGGAGCAGTGGCACCGGAGCAGGAGGGAGCTGCATCCCACATGGCCCCCTTATGGTGGCGGCAACATCTGTGCCCCCGCATCTACAGGTACAGCCGCCACCCCCCCTACCAGCACCGCCCTCCCAGCAGCCCCTCAGCCTTTGCCCCGTGCCCGCTCACCCAGGAGGATGGGCATCACCTTCGCCCAAGGCCCCTCAGCCCCTGCCCCAGTCACCCCTGCTGCCCTCAGTGAGGAGGCCATTGACCTCCTCAGGTCCCTCACTGTTGGGCAGTCAACCATTTTGAATGCCATCCAGGGTGTAGAAAGGCAGTTGGAACAAACAAATGCATTCCTGGAGGGCATTCATTCTGGTCAGGCGGCCCTTCATTGAGTTTTTCAGACTCTGGCCTCAGCACTGATGGCAGCCATTGTCCCTGTCCCTAGCCTCCCCCCTCCAACTTCCTCCACCCAGATCCAATCCCCTCTACCTCAGCCTATCCCAAGCACACCTTCAGACCAGCATGCACACACCTCAACACACAAGGGAAGCTCAGGCAAACATAAGCACCACACATCCCACAGGCACTCACGCAAGCATCAGACACATGCAGACACACCAACATCCACTGCCTCCACTGTGTCCCCCTCCTCGTCGTCTCCCTCCTCCCTCCCAGTCTCGTCTCCACTCACACCTGCATGCACTACATCTACAGCCACTACTTCCATCACCAGCACACACACCATCACACCCCGCTCACGTGCAGTCGCCACCCCCACTGCCACTCACACGTCCCCTGTGTCCTCTCCCAGTGTCTCTGTGATGCCACCTCCCAAGATACACAAACGTAGGCCCACACCCACCCAACAGCCATCCACCTCACAACAGCCTCCAGCTCATGTACCTTCACCCAAGGTCACCAAACGAACACCTCCTACAACCACAACCTCTTCCTCCAGTCCCAAACCCCCTCCAGCTACCCGTCCCAGTGTTCCCAAGAAACTTTTCCTGGCCAACCTTGACCTCTTTCCCTCACCTCCTCCACCCTGTCCGTCTCCTCGGGCCCGACTTTCCAGGCCCCAACCTAGCACCTCAGCCACAACATCTCCGGGACCAGTGGTGCCTGTAGTCACCGGAATCTGGAGTGCACCAGCCACCAGGGCAGCCAGTGTGGCACGGAGCCACAGCACGGAAAGTCCCCCACCTGTCAAGCATCAAAAGTTGGCCAGTGCCCGGCAGGAGAGGGGGAAGACTCCAGCCACCAAAGCCACTCCCAGGAGTACAGGTGGGAGTGTGGAGTCAGCTGCGACACCTTCCAAGGTGGGGAAGGGCCACAGGAAAGTCAGCAAGGCTGGGAAGAGCAGCACGGCGGAGAAGACCGCCATCATCCCCGCTACCCACGAGGCCACCGCCATCATCCCCGCTGCCCAGGAGGCCACCTCCAGCACCAGCCCTGCTGCCCAGGAGGCCACCGCCATCATCCCCGCTGCCCAGGAGGCCACCGCCATCATTCCTGCTGCCCAGGAGGCCAGCACCAGCCCTGCTGCCCAGGAGGCCACCGCCATCATCCCCGCTGCCCAGGAGGTCACCACCATCATCCCCGCTGCCCAGGAGGCCACCGCCCACACCAGCCCTGCTGCCCTGGAGGCCACCTCCATCATCCCTGCTGCCCAGGAGGCCACCACCATTATTCCCACTGCCCAGGAGGCCACCGCCATCATCCCCGCTGCCCAGGAGGCCACCGCCAGCACCAGCCCTGCTGCCCAGGACAGGACCGGCAGCACCAGCCCCGCTGGGCCAGACAGGACCGCCAGCACCAGCCCCGCTGCGCCATGAAGGACTGCCAGCACCAGCCCCCCTGGGCGATGAAGGACCGCCAGCACCAGCCCCCTGGGCGATGAAGGACCGCCAGCCCCACTGGGCCAGACAGGACCGGCAGCACCAGCCCCGCTGGGCCAGACACCGCTGCCAATGACACCGCCGCAACAAGCACCGCTGAACAGGGCACCGCGCCACAAGCACCACTGAACAGGGCACCGCCGCAACAAGCACCGCTGCCAATGTCACCGCCGCAACAAGCCCCGCTGGCCCATGAGCGCCAAGGGCACTGACGCTACTCAGTCCGTTACAAGCAGGATGAAGCACTCTGAGCACAAAGCCCCCTCCAGAACAAGTGGAGTATCACATCCACTACCTCTGTCCTTGGCAGGATGAAGCACTCTGGGCACAAATCCCCCTCCAGAACCAGTGGAGTATCACATCCACTACCTCTGTCCTTGGCAGGATGTAGCACTCTGGGCACAAAGCCCCCTCCAGAACCAGTGGAGAGTTACATCCACTACCTCTGTCCTCAGCAGGATGAAGCACTCTGGTCACAAAGCCCCCTCCAGAACCAGTGGAGAGTTACATCCACTACCTCAGTCCTTGGCAGGATGAAGCACTCTGGGCACAAAGCCCCCTCCAGAACCAGTGGAGACAAACATCCACTACCTCTGTCCTTGGCAGGATGAAGCACTCTGGGCACAAAGCCCCCTCCAGAACCATTGGAGACTGTTATCCACTTGAGAGAATGTGGCTTTGCACTCCCCAGGATGGAACAGTGGGCAAACCACCCACTGTTGAGACTTGAGAGACTGTGGCTTTGCACTCCCCAGGATGGAACAGTGGGCAAACCACCCACTGTAGAGACTTGAGAGACTGTGGTTTTGCACTCCCCAGGATGGAACAGTGGGCAAACCACCCACTGTAGAGACTTGAGAGACTGTGGCTTTGCACTCCCCAGGATGGAACAGTGGGCATGTGTCCCCCTCGTGGATTTGGCGTAGTGCACTCAACCGGCTGAGGTGCCCCCCTTTCCCTTCCCCCTGTGGTGCTTGTTTTATTGCTATCTGATGCCCCTGCAGTGTTCTCTCTGTCATTTCGGGGATTGAGTGTGGGCCTCTCCCATACCGTGTGAGCCCAGTGTTCCACAGGCTTCAATGGAGCACTACCTGGACCACTAATCTTGGTGTATATTTTGTTTATAGTGTATATATATATTTTTTTGCATACTGGAGTTTAATATATTACAATGGTTTCACTCATTTCCTTTTGTCTTTGCATTCTTCTGGGGGGCTTGGGGGGCATAACTGTAATGTATCATGCTGTATCAGAGGGTGGGGGTGGGGATGTTTGGTGTTGCGTGTGTGTGTCCCTGTTTTTTCCCTCCCCCCTCCCCTGTGTCGTAGGTGCAGTACTCACTGTGGTCTTCGCCGCCGGCATTCGTGCTCCTGGTAGAGGAGCAAGAAGATAAGGGCTGGCAGGATGTGGCGTTCTGGTTCCAGGGCGTCCGGATTCCTCGTGGTGTGTGTAGAGGTGAGCGTTTTCCCTTCAAAGTCCTGTTTCCGCTGTGTTTTTGTCCGCGGTGAATCCACCCCGGAAAAGGTGGCGGATTGGTAGGTTGTGATACTGTGGGCGGTACATTGTCCTCTGCCTGTCTGTTGGCGGTGACCGCCAAGCTGTTTGTTTGTACGCCGTGGCGGTTGGAGTGTTAAAGTGGCTGTCTATGTTGGCGGTTTCCGCCACAGTCGTAATTCCATTTTTTTTTACTGCCGGCCTGTTGCCGGTCTTACCGCTGCTTCAACACCGACCACCAGGGCTGTAATGACCACCATGGTCACTTGAATTAGTGAATGTTTACTTTCCTCCCTCCAGCTGGGCTCAAGGTAAGCCAGGAGGGTAACTGTTAAAATAGTACATCTTAAGGAGAAGAGCAGAAGCCCAGGTAAAATGACCCCTTGGAGCTAGAGGTGGGTGCTTACCTCAGGCTTGCAGTAACATTATGTTAATATGCGGTGACCTCAACATCAACCCACATCCAATAATAGGGGACGAACTGGTTGTTGAAGAAGATAACGTTTGGAACATACCACATCCCCCCACATGCCGAAGCTCTAAAAAGGGAGAGCTGATTTCCGAGGCACTAATTGAATGTGGAATGCATACCCTAAACGGAAGAACTAACTCAGACAAAGCTCTGAATCCTACGTTCCAAGCTGGCAGGAGGCCAATCATCATTGACTACATTGCAATTAACATTGAAGCCTGGAATTACATTAAGGACATGAAAGTTGAGGCCAGGATCAAAAGTGACCACGATCTATTATTACTGGAGATGGCGTACCCAGGTACCGGTCACCTGAAACCTGTATCAGCGCATAACAGAAATCGCCCAACAATCACTTTGAGGTCAAACAGGAAAAACATTCAATCAGTAGTTGAGGGTGACCTTTTCAACCTTCTACCAAGTGAAACCTGGTATGTATTGTACACTACAGTCTTAGACATGCCAGGTAATGATGCGACTCTCTGGCTGCTAAAATGTAATTATCTTCTGGAACACACGTTAAAGAATAGAGAGAAGATCGTTCGAAACATCCCGCTGGCAAAACAAGGGTGATTTGATGATGAATGCCTAAAATTTAAAAAGTCTCTCACGCAGGCTCTGCAGGATCGGCATACAAGCAAGACAAAAGAGCAACAATTCTTAGACTGTAGGTCCCAATACAAGAAACTACTAAAATATTAAAAGAAGATCTTTCCTCACCAGCTTTGGGAAGAATTTTTAGACAAAATCTCAGCAGGAAACTCAAGAACATTTTGGGAAACAATTAGGGAGGGATGCGATGGGCCGGCAAAAAACCTGGAACTATCAACCCACAGCAGTGGGTTGACCACTTTACAGCCCTGTATCAAGGCGACGACAAAGCAGTAATGGAATCCTTCCAGATCCAAAAGACCCTTCCACAGCTCCACACCAAGGAGATGATAGCTTACCATCCAAACTCTTTATGGACCCAAAAGGTCATAACAAAAGACGGGCAGAAAGAAGAATCAGCATTCATGAGACAACGAAGCTGCCAAAGAACAATAAGACAATGGCCAATGGCCCGAAGCTTCCACAAGCCAAATATCCAATAAGTCAGTTTGTACTAATAACTCTCAGACCAAGTTCGGTCATCTGACCTATGCTATGTCTTGCATCAACAGACTAGAGTACGAGTTCAATGAAAAAAAAAGTTGAGCAACCCATCCTCTCAGAAAAACCACAAAAGGCAGCAGGTCCAGATGGAACATATTCAGACACTTATCATAGCCATCTAGCACAATGGCTAACTCGTCTATATAACATTGTCTGGTGTTCTGAGGAAATTCCATGGTCGTGGACATAATAGTTCCAATACACAAAAAGGGCCCACAAGATAACCTGTGAAATTTTAGGCCAATCTCTATTCTCAACAGCACGGGAAAAATCTTTGGGAAGCTGCTGCAATCATGTATAGAGGAGACCTACTATCACCATATCAACTGGGGTTCAGGAGAGGCCAGAGCACGGTGGACCAACTCTTTACAATGACCTTGATTTACTCCAAATACGTCTCTCTAAAGAATACACCGTTGTACTTGGTATTCGTCGATCTCCAGAGCGCATTTGACAGTGTGGACTGCCCGAAACTATGGCGCCTTTTGGCAGAGATGGGCATCTCAGGAAAAATCCTAAGGTTGCTAATTTTATTACACACTGGAAACTCCACAAGGGTTAAATACAGCACGTGTCATGAACTTACAGCAGAGATACCAATCCAACGTGGGGTCAAACAAGGGTGCATTCTCGACCCACTTTTATTCAACTGCTACATAAACGAGGTGGCCCAAAATCTGAAGAACCTAAACCTTGATGTCCCTAAACTGGCAAATGAAAGTATACCAATACTGCTCTTTGCAGACGATGCTGTACTAATAGCACGAACTGAGATAGCAATGCATTATTTAATACAGGGCCTAAAGGACTTCTGTGCATCAAAGAATCTGATGATAACGGTATACAAAACAAAATGCATGAACCTCAATCAAAAATGGAAATCGCTGACAACTTTCAAATTTAGGAACATGCCTCTGGATCGTATCACAACCTATGAATATCTGGGCTGTCGGATAGACAATAAAATGAACTGTAACCCTCATGCATACAAAAGCAATGTCACTTTAACACAACAAGCTGGAGCTGTATCAAGATTTGCCAAAGCCGCGGGGAACCGTTCTGTAAAACATGCAATACTAGCATATAAATTGAAAGCAAGGGCCACAGCATTTTATGCCGCGGAAATCTGGGGCTTTAAAAAGATCCCAGACATACAAATAACTGAAAATTATTTCATTCGCCACCTACTTCGCCAAGGCCGTGGCACTCCAATGGATGCCATAAGAATAGACTTGCAAATGGTGAAAATCGAAGACCTGGCGGCACTGGCACAAATAAGATACTGGTTCCGTGTTTGGTCCAAGACAGATTTAACACCATACGAAGATGCGCTGATAGATATCATGAAACTTCAAAACTATCAAAAGTTACCTTGGTTTAATCACATCGTAACAACACTGGCGGCCTTGGACCTGGAAGATTTCTGGTTATATCTGGACAAAATTAGAATGTACAATCTTCCTCCAGTAACAAGGACCTATTGGGCCCATAAAACACAGAGGATCTTTAACTCACCTGCCCCTTGCTAAGACATAACCCAGAATGCAAACCGGCTATTTTCATCTACACAATGCACCCAGTGGATAAAAGATCTCTCTACTTCAAATTTCGCATGGGCACATTACCAGTGACCTCAGTGACTAACAAATGCACATCGCTGAGATAGGGAGGTCGGCCCGATGCCCCTGCCAATTGGGGGAGCCAAGTAACACTTGCCCATTTTCTACTATTATGTCACTTTACAATTTCACTGCACCGTATGTTTTTACGTTCACTTTTAAGAAAGTATGGGGCCAGGACCTGTAAGGAAGCTGAAGTCCTGTGCATGCGCAGCGATGACAAAGATATTGTGCAGGCTGTCTTAGCATACATTCACGAGGCTTGGAATATAAGAGCCTTAAATTACGTATAGGTTTACAACCTTTCAAGACCACAAATTGTGAGTATATCTGGGCAATAAGATTTTAGCAGAGAGATGGTTGGCGTCACTTCTGTTCCTTACCAATGAAGTATCTATTGTAGACTGGCCCAAAGCAGTTCAGATAGAAGAAGTATTTGCAGGATGTAGGCATCAGGACAACTAGATCCCTTAGCTTAACAGTCCTATAAGCGATAAGGGAAGGTTACAAGTAGTAGTAGCCATATTCTGCAAAAGCTTCAGCTGTACATGGTGCTGTAAGGACTGTCTGAACATAAGTGAACTATAACTAACCAGAGACATTATTAGATATACTGTATATTCTATCCCCGATTTTAAATAATTGTGCTAAAATGCTTTTAATTTGTAATTTTGAAATTGTTATGGCCGGATAGGCTGACAACAATAAAGATTATGGTCATGGTTATGGTAAGAAAGAAGTCTATTTGAGAAATGCCTTGTAATTCACATGTTAGTATAGGGACCCCCCCAATTCAGAGATGTTCAAATAACCACTGCTTCTAAACTCCTTATCTTGTTCCCATTTTGGAAATACAAAGGTTTCCTTGATATTTATTTTTGCTGTATACCCGGTATATAATGAAAACCTTCTGCAAGGTGCAGCTCATTTATTGGCTCTAGGTACCTTGGGTTCTTGATGAACCTACAGGCCCTATAAATCCCCGCAACCAGAAGTGTCCAGCAGACGTAACACTATATTGCTTTAAAAAATCTTCCATAATTGGAAAAAGTTGTATAAAAAAACATAGACATAAATGGCTGTTTTTTTCAACTCAATTTCAAATTTTTTTTTTATTTCAACTAAAAAGTAGGTTTTCCTATAAAAAGGAAAACTTTGAAGGATCTGCACGAATTACCCCTTTTTGAATTCTGAATGTTGTTTACTTTTCAGAAATGTTTAGCTGTCTGCGGTCCACCATTGGTTTCACATCCATTTCTGTCACTAACTGAAGGGAGGCTGAAAGCAGAAAAATTGTAAAAATGGGGTATATCCCAGTAAAATGGCAAAACTGTGTTGAAAAATGTGGTTTTCTGATTCAAGTCTGCCTATTCCTGAGAGCTGGGAAGATGGTGAGTTTAGCACCGCAAACCCTTTGTTGTTGCCATTTACAGGGAAAAAACATGTGCTTTCTTATGCAGCACTTTTTTCCCATTTTTCTCAAAAAAACCCACATTTTAGCCGTATGGTGGCTAATTTCTTAGTCTCCTCCAGGGAAACCCACACACTCTGGGTACCTTTAGAATCCCTAGGCTATTGGAAAAAAAGGATGTAGATTTGGCTTGGATAGCTTATGTTGACACATAGTTATGAGGGCCTAAGCGTGAACTACCCCAAATAGCCAAAAAAAGGCTTGGCCCCGGAGGGGTAAAGGGCCTGACAGTGTAAGTGGTTAAGTGTCTTTCTCCTAATATGACAGACAACTACGCTATGAGGCATTGTAATCTATGGTGACCACTGCTTGGTGGTATTGCTCGACCTCTTTTTTGCGCTACCTGCTTGCTTTAGGGTGGACAGTCATGCCACCTATACATTGTGGCTCGAAATTTTGGTTAATGGAGTAATGCTGTCATTATTAAATGCATATATAGGTTTATTTCCCCCAGTATGAAGGATGACTATTCTACCAGACTTGGCAGTCTAGTGGTGGGCCGACACGCCACTAGAAGTGATGACATTCTGTTTCAGGGAACAGATGGTGTCCCTGGGTATAAATAATTGTTGCTTGATGAGGGTTCCGTTTGTCCTGCTGAGTTTATGGAACGCTGTGATGATTGACTCTCTTGCGTCACACAGGTGGCACACATGGTCCGTACATGGTATTTGTGTAATTGACAATGGTCAGCTTGATTCAAAGCCTCTGACGCGTTTCATGAGATTTTGATTGGGGTTTTAAGATCATAATCCAAGACTTTTTGATGTACGTTTACGTCAATATATCCTATGTAACATTGCAACATTCACAGTAAACACATATAAGTGGATATTATTTTTAAGCCTTTGCCATTCTACATAAGACAGTTATGTGTTAACAAACACTGCATGTTACAAGATGACAACGAGTTCCTTATCGTCTTTACTATAATGGATAGACATTTACCGAGCTACACACATGCAGGTGTAATTGGACCAGTGCACGTTTATTATTAGCCGCACACCGTGTTTTTTTCACAAGTCAGTGACAAGCTGTTTACCACGCTTAACTCATGCAAGTGTAATTGGACCACTGCAGGCTCATAATCAGCAAAACACCATTTGTTCAAGCCTTTTCCCATGCTTCTGGCTACATTTCACAATACCGTAATTAGTCTTGCAACAAGTTGAATATAGTTGTTAATTGTAGTGATATTCTAACACTGTGTTATGAATTGGTACTATTCCCATAGTTTCTTCATTTCTGTAATGTGTATGTCCGATACACCAACATTGTTTCTTGTATGGGGACTGTTGCCTAACAAGCACGTGTGAACACATATTATTTATGCTTATTTTTGGTAGATGCATGTGCTCAAGTCCCACATGCTACATTATCTTTGTCCACTTCAGAGTTCTTAAGGGTCTGGTTGAATAGCTAATATATACTCCTTGATTGGTCGCATCTTATGATAAACTAGTAACTTCTCTTTTTCGAGCGGAATATGTGTGTGATTGGTAGTACTAACATATCTACACATATGTAGTAATAGTTTCATATAATATTAACCATTTTTGAACTGACATCAAAGACGCTATGATTCCAATACTCACTCAACTGAACTAATAAAGTGGATACCAATATATTTAACATTGAGTTCTTCTATATTCATTTAATTTTGAATACTATACGGATTTCTCAAGTTTAAAGGTAACGTTAGACACATTGTTTATGTAATTAGATGTTGATATTATGTGCACTTAAAATCTGTGTTTGGTAAGGGTGGATTATAGGGATAAAACTTATTTATGACTTTTAATATAGACAGATGTTTTTCAAGCAGTCCTCTGGACCCTTATGTGATTTAGTGCTTTTCGGTGGTCAAATTTGCAGACTATTATATAGCGAGTGCACTGGCATTGGTGCGTTTTGGACATTTTGGACTTGGATTATTCAGGTTTGTTATGGTAAAATATGTGTTGTTTGTATGGGTTTGTTCACGGAATTTGTGGCATTACAGAAGTGTTTGTACATGATGTTATGGTTTGCTACTATGTAGGGGTCTCTTTTTGTTGTGCATAAATGGTGATGGCTTTGGGTTTGCTTTCACTTGGCGGGAGATATTTGACAAATGGTTTGGAGTGATTCATCAAAAAGGAGGCCAGGAAAAGGGGGTCTCAAAATGTGTTTTCCACAAGTAATTTCATAAAGGGGTTTTAGACATGACTACAGCTCGAACCACTTGATGGAATTACACCAAATTCAGCAGAAAGCTAGCTGTTGGACCAGAAAGCCTTCTTTTTGTGATTTGGTGTAAATCCATTCAGTAGTTTTAGAGATATTGAGAGAAAAGGAATATAGATATATAGGGACAAAGAGGCTCCCCAGATCCTAGAAATCTCGTGCTGAGATCTGAATGGCTTCTGACACTTCAACCAGGAATTGTTGGCAGCCATTTGGGGCTCTGCTTCAGCAGAGTCCCAGAATAAAAATGTTTTAAAAAAACAAGAGAAAAAAGAAAAGGGAGCAGAGTAGAAATACCCTGACCCCCTAACCTTAGTGCTGAGGTCCCCCTGGTACTCCACAAGGGCAAAAGAACATTGTTTTACATTTTAGGCAACACTTGAGGAGGGTCTGCAAATCCACCAAAAATCTAAAAAAACAAGTATGGTCATTGTGCTTGTTAAAATGTAAGCCCCCTGGTGGACAGGTCCTGGGGCAATGCACATATGAAATGAAAAGGAGGGGGCCATGGGACCACTCTCATAGAGCTCTTAAGAGCCCCAGGGACTACCACCATCCTGGGTCTTTATAATAATTTTGGAGGGGGGCCACGTGGACCCCTTCCATGGGCTCAAATGAGCCCCAGGGAATAGCACCTCTCTGGGGCTTGATTTAGTTAATGGAGAGGGGCTGCACTGACCTCCTACTGAGGCTGTTTGAAGCCCCAGGGATCACCACCTTCTGGGGCTAATTACATTGTATAAAAAGACAGGGGGGCATGCAGACCCCCTCCTTTGTCATATATGGCCCCAGGGACCACCACCTCCCCAGGAACGGCCCAGGCTAATTCAAACATGGGGGCCATCTGGACTCCAACCTGGTGCCATTAATGGCCTTGGGGACCACTATACCCCAGGCTCGGCTCCTAGCTCCTGAGGTGCCCACGCTTGGGAGATAGCTGTTTTGATTTTGCCAAGCAAAAGGAAACAGTAACTCCACTCCCAGCATGCAAACTGCTCCCACTTGCTGAGAGTAGGGTTTTTCTCTGTTTTCTTGCCCACTGTCATTCGGGCAGGGAAACAGAAGAAATTCTGCTCCTGCACAAATGAAGCTGCATATTTAGCAGCTCCCTGCATGTAGGAGACGGGAAGCTGGCTGGGACCCCGGGGGCCTTGAGGCACCCCTGCAGTCCTCATATTGCATCCCCAGCAAACAAAGAAGCACTTACTTCTGTAAGGTACAAATCATACTCACATCTTGCTCATGGCCAAGGCAAAGCAAATGTATTTTCCCTTGTCCCACCTTGAAAAGTTATCTGATGAAGACACTTGAGGAACCAACACATTGGCAAAGTTACAACACGCAAACTCACTGGAGACATTACCTCGGTGTCCTTTACACAGATGTAGCGTAGGTGATAAACTAAGCATTTGCCCAATGAAGTAGCAGATACTAGTTGACCAATAGAAAGTACTCAAGTTGGGTAGACATTTTGCATAAAATGTTGGCATATTCTTGAATAAACACGCAGGATTAGAGTAATTCTGGCACAATGCTCATTTTACTGAAATTAAACCTCAAAGGGAAGCACTTACAGATCTCAACAAAGCAAGTGCCCAAGTTGAAGCTCCACTTTTGTAAATTACTAATTATCCTAACTTCTTGCACATGGCCAAGGCAAAGCAAGCATGCAGCATTTTCATTGTGCATGGTAATGCACAATTTGGTATAATTTTGCTGACATTTTGAGTAATTACACACAAGCAAATTACGTGAATTTCGCACACCCCTGTTCTAGAGGCACTCTTTTCTCTGATGGAGTCACTACATCTACACCCTATATGGTGAATATGTTTCCTGTCACACTAACATTTGAAATCTGGTAGGCCCAGTTTGATGATCTGCCAGGCTTTAGACAGAGGCGCTCAACCTGTGCTGAATTAGGTTGTTGATACATATTACAACAGTGTATTGATGATTTTTCTGTTCTTCCCAAAGCCAATTTATGGGAAATATGGCTTTTATTCCTAGGCAAACATTACTTTTGCTATTTTGAATGCCTACTGCAGCGTAGTGAGATAGCACTTTGAAGATTGTTATCGTAGAAGCTTGTTAACTCCATATATATTGTGTCTCATTTCTTACACACTGTACCAAGGCCTTTCTTTTTTCCAAAGCACTATTTACAGATGGCTGAGCTTTTCAAAATTTCAAAAGGCTTTAGCTTGACATATGCGGATTACAGGTTTGGCTACCACAGATCAGGACTGCAGTAGCTGTCCTGAAGTTATGCTTTTGAAATTACTTATGTGAGTGATGTACATAAACACTGCAGCCTGTATGTGACAAATCACTTTTCAGCACCATATTACAGTGGCTTTTTCTAAAATTCAACTTGGTCAATTGTGTTTAGCCATATATTCACCACGGGTAGAAGTCAAGGTAGATGGACTTGAAGCTGATTAGCCATACAGTCTCTGTTGTAGAGAAAGGAGCATGATGTTAGTTCAATATTGAAACAAGTAAAGTCTGTGTCAGATAACAGTGGTCTCTGCTCTATGGTGATCGCTTTGACAATCTAGCCAATTAGTTTTTGTACTCCTGTAAAAGAGAACAACAGTAGATGTCATTCACCCATGTCTGAGACTCTTCTATGTACGCCTGGGTGTCTTATCTGGTTGATGATTTTTGTGTGTCACTAGACATAATGTAATTCTTCTTTGAACCTTCTGCACACATTCCAGTTTGGTCTATTATTATATCATTCAGTGTAAGGAGGTTGCTTACTGTACTTGGTAACTCTACAATGGAATGGAATTGTTGCAGTAAACACAATTGCTTGCTTCAGTATGCAGCCCATGAAATTTGGTGGACCTTGAGAAGGAAGATAATAGAATATATGAAAGAAATTCTAGAAGACTGGACAGAAGTTTTTGCTAGGGTACATCCCTACACTACTGCTGATAGTCCTTTGGTTTTCTACTTTCCAACCAACCTCACCACTAGAAGAATGTGAAGTAAGTACCATTTGTGAATGTTTTGCAGAACTGCACTGGATATATAATGACTGTCATGGGCTTATCAAATGCATGACAGTCTTACAGACACTGACAAAATGTTTAGTTTAACCCCAAGCTACTTCATGACAAAAAGTTACATTCTACTATGGAGTGCAATTGGCATTCCAACTATTGCATTGCAACCACATTTAAATGTAATTATTTTAAATTTAATTATAAATCTTCCCTTCTTATGTCTACAAAACCATTCTGCTATAGTAAGGTATGTAAGTCATAAACTTTCACTAGGTACTATTAAGTATTTCTAAAAAAAATATCCACTCAGCTATCACCTCTGTTTCAGTTTTAGAACCTATGTAAAAGTAAGGGTGACTTCTCAGCGAAAATCAGGGTCCAGAAGACACAGCTTACATATCCCTCTTACCGTCAGGCACTGTCTCTACGTATTAAAAAAACTTTGTGGACACACCACTTCCCAGCTCTTGGAATCAATAACTAGAAGTGCAGCTACTTAGGCCCATATTTATACTCTCATGGCACCTGATAAGCGTCAGTTTTTTTGTGGTGCAAACTTAACACCATATTTATATTTTGACGCAAGACCCGTCTAGCATCAAAATATCTGAGTTTGCGTCATTTTCTGGATGCATGAAACCGCCTTGCATCAATGAGATGCAAGGTAACCGTTCCCGTCCAAAAAATGACTTAAACACCCATGCGCCTTATTTATCCATCCAGGCTAAAATTACGCACGGCTGGGAAGCGGACCCAAAAAATGACGCTCAATTTGCGTCAAAGTTTAACTCCTGGGTCAGGGCAGGCATTAAAATGGGGCAAACACACCACTACTTAAGGAAAACACACACAAGCAACATCATTGCTCAAGAAGGACGACATGGAGGTGCTACTCATGCAGCATGCTGGACGATGCAGAGCACAGGACCAACAGCAGCAGCTACTGCCACACCAACATGGACCCCAAAGGCAACGCAGAAGGCAGGAGAGGCTCTTCCTGACCATGGCCAACCCTCCAGGGCCTCAGGGAACAGGATACCATCCAGAGGTACAGACTCAACTGGCAAGCCATTTAGCAGCTGCTGCACCTAATTGAGCCACAGATAAAAGCCAGCCTGCAGACACTACACAATATTTCACCGGAGACCAAGCTGCTAGCTGTCCTGCATATGTTGGCAAGTGGCTCATTCCAAACTACGGATGGCCTGGATGCTGGGGTATCACAGCCCTCATTCTCAGCCTTCCTTCCCAAGGTCCTTGATGCCACAATCTCCCTCACATCCCACCACATCAGCTTCCCCAACACACAGCAGAAGCAGCAGGAGACCAAATAGGGGTTTTATCAAATACCTGGCTTCCCGCATGTGCTTGATGCTACTGACTGCACCCATGTCCCGATTGTATCATCTGCTGCAGCCGAGCACCTATACCGCAACAGAAAGCACACCCACTCCATAAATGTGCAGGCCATTGTTGACCACCAGGGATTGGTCACCAACATCTTGGCAAAGTATCCTGGGAGTGTACATGATTCCTTTATCTTCCGCCACAGCACCATCAATCAGCACTTCCAGGATGGACGATATGGCAATGGCCTTCTAGTCAGTAAGTCCATAAACCTAGCAATATACACTGTAGGACACACAATACATACACCACTACATTGACACGTGGCCAGGAAGACACTGAGGTGTGACAAAGGTAGTTATGTTTGACACCCTGACCAAATGGGATAGACACCTATGGACAAATGGCAGCTGCCAACAACAATAGATGCCACTCTAGAGCTACAAGGGACCAATTTCAAACCACACAGTGACAATGACATGGCCTGCACTGGAAGTACAACTTGGAAGATTAACCATTTAATATTACATAAGGCCACATAGTCAATCACACACCCTCCCAAGCAATAAGTACTGTGGAAGGGGTGTGCAATGTGTGATGCTGCAGGTCAATCACCATGAGACACAGAGCATGATGATGCTGACTCACAGGTAGGTGACATGGAAATACTGAGGCAGCACCAACATCACACATCACTCCTGGGGTGACGTTGGCAGCTAGCAATAAGGAAGTGAACTGTGCTATGAAAACATGTTGATGTGACAATAATGCAAACTGCACACTGCTGCACATACCGAAAGTGCCAATTCTCCATCTAAATAACAGATGTACAGGGAGATGGTCCTTCCTGCACACATACATCCACCTCCACAAGCCAGTTAGCCAGCTTACCTGGAGCAAGTTCAGTAGTGTAGGAGCCACTGGCAGAGGGGACCACAAAGGTCTACATAAAACCAAGTCACACATGGTACAATTGTGCATTGTCAATACTGAACACCTCCGTGCTACCAACTTAGGAGATGTATTGGGCATTGCCACCAAGCCCAATCAAAGGGCCTCACCTCTGGTTTTCATCTGCAATTGCATATGTCCAAGTGGGTGGGATGTCCAGGCCATGTAGCGTAACCATGTTACCACCACATTGGAATGTATCGTGTGTGTGGAAGTATCATGACCCCTCCAGTGAACGCACACTAACACATCTTGCTCACTACACAACGCATGGGAGATACACACTGAACTGCAATTTGGAAACTAAACCATAGATATCAGGTCAATTAGCCAGACACAAGTTCTCAGGTCAAATAACCCAATGCAGAAAGAACCTCACAGAAGCCCAGGATCCCACACAATGCCACAAACACATATGAATCACAGACGACACAAGATATCAACTGGCATGCTACATGACATTCCTGGTGCAAGCAACAACAAAATACTTACTTCTATTTTCTCTTTCAGCTGATCAGGGTTACAGGATCCAGCCATGGATCATGACCCCATTCCCCAACCCAAGCGCAGCAGCAGAGCGTGCCTATAATGAGTCACATCGTTGTTGAATGGACCTTTGGCATCCTGAAGTCCAGATTCAGGTGCCTGGACATCACCGGAGGCAGCCTCCTATATTCTCCAGAAATGGTCTGCAAGATCATATTGACTTGTGCCATCTTGCACAACATTTGTGTTAGGAGGAAAATCCCCCTATGTGAACCTGGACAAGAACTGCCTGAAGAGGAGGAGGCGGATGGTGCCAGGGAAAATGAGGGGGAACATCCAAACACAGCTGCAGGAATGTGTCGCAGACAACAGATAGTTCAAAACCTTTTTCAACAATAGTCACTATAAACACATTGTTACGATATGGAATTAAATACCTCACTTTATCACTGAATCTTGCTATGGGTAATTATTTATGCATCACATGTTCTTTAGGAATCTGAGTATTAGCTCAGGGAGCATGTCACAAAGACAAATCTGACTACTTCTGATGCCACATCACATTTGATGCATATGATTGTACAGCAAACATCACACACAGTTTGTATGAAAACCATCTTTTCTATTTCACATATGAAGGGCAAAATTATAGGACCACAGCTATGACTGGCATCCGTGTTGCCAACATGGTCTACTGTAGCACATGAGACACAACTATGCCATCTTCACTCATAAGGTAAATAAGCGCATCATACATGATAGCATTAGTAACAGGAATGTTTGAACAGACCCTTGACCTTAGTAAGTGTGACATTAGCTATCTCTGCAAGGAGCTTGTGTGACAAGAGGTACATCAATCGTGAAAATGGATGGCACGAGTGACTCAGGTACATCAAGCAATGCTCACAAGACATGCCCTGTGCAGTCCATCCCAGGTAATAAGACCTGCTGCAGACATGTTTTAATTCTCTGCCCTCCCTTCTCTATGGGGCTCTGTAAATGGACTATCTGTACCCTCAAAATCATCATCAGCACTCAACCAGACTCCCATTCTGACTACTGTTTGCTTCCCTTTTCTATGTGGCATGCCATAGTACAACTACATTAGCCTCCATGGACTTCAGGTCCCATAATGCACTGCCTGACAGTCAGTAAGACCTGTAATCTTCTGTCCATAGGTTCTCATGGGAAAAGTCCAGTTGGCCCCTTCTTCTGGATTCTCTCCTCCAAGACTTGTAAGAGATTGAAGATGCACACATCTGTGAGCTCTCTCATGTAGCCCAGCCATTTGACTCTGTCCTGGCCTTGCTGCTGCCTGGAACTGCTTAGAAGCTGCCATTCACTGAAGCTCCTCGTCCTGCATTGGAGTACAATTCATTTGTGTACCAGAGCCCTTGTTGGATTGTGTGACAGTTTTGAGTACCCCTGAAACTGCTCTCTGTTTCCACAGTGTTGTTCCTGTTTGTTTCAGTCAGACTCTACTCCCTGTTTTTCACCCTTGTTCATGTTTGTTCCTGACAGAGCCTGCTTCCTGTTAGCCAGACCAGTTCCAGTCTTTGTGTCAACTAGAGCCTGCTCCCTGTGCCGGCATTTGCCTCCTAGTTGGTTCCCATGCCCTCCATTTCCTCTTGGGGTATTGTGTCTGGTAAGTGTACGATCAGTCCTCAACTGTATAGAATTGTTTAATTGTGTATTTGTACTGGCACATGTTTTCCAGGAGTTTAATCCAGTCCCCATCCTTTGTCTGGTTTTGCATGCATTCATTAGTGCCAAACAGTGACAGTGTGCTATGGCTGTATTCCTGGATTTGTTACTGTGCCTCCAGCCCAACAAACAAGGGCTGGTATTGTGTATATAAGGACAATCCATGTTTGTGCCCTGAGGGTCCAGACACAGATTCACTTCTGCTGCTACCTTTCGATGGGGCTTGCGTGGTGACTAGCTGTGAGAATAATCTGGGCTGCATTGGAGTACAATTCATTTGTGTACCAGAGCCCTTGTTGGATTGTGTGACAGTTCTGAATACCCCTTAAACTGCTCTCTGTTTCCACAGTGTTGTTCTTGTTTGTTCCAGTCAGACTCTGCTACCTGTTTTTTACCCTTGTTCATGTTTGTTCCTGACAGAGCCTGCTTCCTATTAGCCAGACCGGTTCCAGTCTTTGTGTCAACTAGAGCCTGCTCCCTGTGCGTGCATTTGCCTCCTAGTTGGTTCCCATGCCCTCCGTTTCCTCTTGGGGTATTGTGTCTGGTAAGTGTACGATCAGTCCTCAACTGTATAGAATTGCCTAATTGTGTATTTGTACTGGCACATGTTTTCCAGGAGTCTAATCCAGTCCCCGTCCTTTGTCTGGTTTTGCATGCATTCATTAGTGCCAAACAGTGACAGTGTGCTATGGCTGTATTCATGGATTTGTGACTGTGCCTCCAGCCCAGATTCACTTCTGCTGCTACCTTTCAATGGGGCTTGCGTGGTGACTAGCTGTGAGATTAAATATAAAAGGGGTGGGAGGGACCGGGAGGTTATGTGGTCCAGTGTAATTGAAGCCATTAATGACTCAGGAATTGTACAGGGTATTATTAGCCTGGATGTTGAAGCACTATATACTAACATTCCACAAGAAGCTACTTTACAGGTAGTTGAATCGTCTCTACAGGAAGTGTCGCTGTCACTACCTACTCCCATATCTGTCATTACGCAATGTTCTAGACTGGCCCTGACAGAAAATTTCTTCCTTTTTGAGGATCAATTTTATCACCAGATTCGAGGCACGTCAATGGGTAGCACTTTTGCACCAAGTCTAGCCTGCCTATATATGTATGACTTTGAAAAAAAGCACATTTTGCAGTCAGTCAATCCTTATCATAATTACATCAAACTGTGGCGACGTTACATTGATGACATTTTAATCATATGGCAGGGCTCTTTGACCACAGCAGACAATTTTATATCCTGGATCAATGCCCTTGATCCCTTTTTGAAATTCACTGCTACCGTATCTGCCACGCAACTACCCTTCTTAGAACTTATGATTACCATTAATAATGGAAAATTGTCTACCAGTATTCATCATAAGCCTACTGACCGCAACTCTCTCTTGTTGTACGAGAGTCACCATCTGAAATCCCTACGGGATAACTTACCTGTGGGTCAGTTTTTACGGTTGAGACGTAACTGTAGTTCTTCACATGAGTTTAACCATCAGGCTGACTCTCTCCAATTGAAACTTTTGGAACGTCATTACCCCTCCAGAATTGTTAACCAGGCACGTAAAAGAGCTAGGAATAACAATAGGGATGCTTAGCTAGAAACCATTGAAAAATGGCCTCAGACCAAACTAACATGTGTGTCGACTGACACTCCTGGATCCAATTTAATTAAGAAATTGATCAGTAAAAGATGGCCAATTCTCACCAGTGGGGGTTGTGAAATTTCCAGACCCCTTTTTGCATTTAAACGTACCGCTAACATCAAGGACATTGTGGTTCACACTCGTCCTCAACTTCCACGTGATATTCCCACTCAAAAGACGCTATGGGGTCTCCCCCCAGTCGAAGGTCACCACCCCTGTGGAAATTGTAATGTGTGTTCTCTTACCAGGCACCTCATGACATTGAATTTAGATCCCTTCGGGACATGGCGCCTTAAGAAACATACTAACTGCAATACCAGGAATTGCATCTATATGATTACGTGTCCATGCGATTTACGTTATATTGGCATGACAACAAGGCCAGTAAAGACACGCATCAATGAACATAGGAGTAATATCCAATAATAGAATTACTACTAAACTTAGCACGCATTTTTTGGAGACATCACACTCACCCGATGACCTTTGGTGGGTGGTTGTTGAAGCACCTAGGGTCAGATCAAATGATTCTAGGTCCCTATTTAGGATTGAACAAAGATGGGTGTTCAAATTAGGGACCCACTTACGGGGTTTGAATGATGACATTCCCTGGACTTCACTCTCATAACAATAAGGATTACCCTGTAATTCCTTTTTTGAGTAGTATGCATTTTTACACACCATTTGGTCTTGACATACTGTATCTAATTTCTTTTATCCCATTATATAATACTGACTTCAGTGAGAAACATTTTGTCTTATGTGTTATATGTGCCAGCCTATTCTTATCCGCTTTTTATAATCCTCTAATCAGATTTGATGGTTCCCATGTTTCGGACCTCTTAATTGCCATCTGTCACGTATAATCGTAAATAGTAGGAAGAATGTCCTTCCTCTATTTTTGTGACTCCCGGCCCTACTCGGCTCGGAAGGGAGTCCTTCTTCGATTTCTCTGTCTCAGTGACGCGTGCAAGCCAGAGGAAGCAGTCTCTTCCGGGTTTGCGGTGTCCTTAAATATCTCTGACAGCGCCCGTCTTAGTCTGCTACGGGACGCTGTTCCAGAGGGTAGGTCCATAACGCAGGACCATTAACCATTGATTGAGTATTATGTGTTATATGTGCCAGCCTATTCTTATCCGCTTTTTATAATCCTCTAATCAGATTTGATGGTTCCATTGTTTCGGACCTCTTAATTGCCATCTGTCACGTATAATCGTAAATAGTAGGAAGAATGTCCTTCCTCTACTTTTGTGACTCCCGGCCCTACTCGGCTCGGAAGGGAGTCCTTCTTCGATTTCTCTGTCTCAGTGACGCGCGCAAGCCAGAGGAAGCAGTCTCTTCCGGGTTTGCGGTGTCCTTAAATATCTCTGACAGCGCCCGTCTTAGTCTGCTACCGGACGCTGTTCCAGAGGGTAGGTCCATAACGCAGGACCATTAACCATTGCGTGAGTACTTTTTTCATTTTGCCCATATGAGGTTTGTCCTGTTGTGTTTTTTATCGATACCACCGAGGGGACTATGGTGGTCATTCCAACCTCGGCGGTAAAAGGCGCTTACCGCCAGACAGAAGACCGCCATAACACCGCTGCGGTAAACCGCCACGGTCATTCTGACCCACACTAGGCAAACCGCCAAAATACCGCCATCCACAAAAGTCCGCCACACCAAAGGTCAGCGATAAACTGGCGATGGCCAAACCTCCACCGTCACGCCAACAGAAATACGCCCATGCCATTACGACCCACGAATCCACGCGGCGGTCTTTCAAACACGGTATTCTATTGGCGGTATACACCGCCGCGGTCGAAATACACATATACCTACAAAACACTACCACATTGGACAATTCGAAATACACACACCTGATACACATACACACACCACTCCCACACACCCAATACAATATAAAACACACACCCACACATCACCCACAAACCCCTACGGCCAAAAATTTCGAACGAAGACCAGAGAGAGACACCACAGTCAACTACCAAGCATCCACAGGCACACAATACCAATACCTACAGAACTTCCACTCACCTCACACAACACACCACTAAATAGCACCCCACCTATCACTACACACTCCACCCCACACATCATCCACACCACCCCATAGCACCTCAAAGACACCCCAGGTTCTCAGATGCTGAACTCAGGGTCATGGTGGAGGAAATCCTACGAGTAGAGCCCCAGCTGTTCGGGACACAGGTGCAGCACACCACCATTGCCAGGAAGATGGAGCTATGGAGCAGAATAGTGGACAGGGTCAACGCTGTGGGACAGCACCCAAGAAATCGGGATGACATCAGGAAGAGGTGGAATGACCTACGTGGAAGGTGCGTTCCATGGTATCAAGGCACAACATCGCGGTACAGCGGACTGGCGGTGGACCCCCACCTCCTCCCCCCGAATTTACAACATGGGAGGAGCAAGTCTTGAACATCCTGCATCCTGAGGGCCTCGCTGGAGTATCTGGAGGAATGGACTCTGGTAAGTCTCATCTTCACTACTTCATCCCCCCCACCTGCAAGCCAACTCATACCCCCATCCCTCACCCCCTTCACAACTACCCCTTGCAAATGTCTCACCATCACAACCCACCCATCCCACAACTTAGCCCTGCATGCGGCCCCAAAGCATGGACACCCATCACCAAAGCATGCCTAATGCACATACCCATCACTCCCCCCCCCAAAACACCGTCACAACAGCCCCCACAAAGGAATGCCAGCACTGGGGTACACGGGCACCCACCCATTGCACGCCATTGGCACACACAGAAGCAATAACCATACTTTTATACCCCTGCAGGACCCGAACGCCAGGTCACCGCGCAGGAGGGTCCACAAATGTCCCCTCCACCCCCAGAAGAGGCCCACAGTGATGACAGCAGCTCTGTCTCCCTGGATCTAGATGACCAGCCCGGTCCATCGGGGACCTCTGGACAGTCGGTTCCCCTCAGACAGGCACAGGCCACAGCAGACCTACCCCCCTCTGGGAACACCAGCACAGCACCCACCCAGCGGGCCCATACCTCTGTCCCCAGGACACGTCAATCAGCGGTGTGTCCACCACTACAGGGAACCCAGGCTAACCCACCACCCCAACAACAACAGGGACCTGGGGGCAGTGGTAGTGGGCACACGGTCCAGGGGACGGAGGCCAAAGGAAACAGGGGAACTGGGAGGGCAGCTGTGCGACAGGGGGGGGACAGGCCAAGGGAACCCACTCTCCACAAGGCCCTCTCCTCCATCATGGGAGCATACCACCACTCCCAGGAGACGATGGCGACGGTCCTGGCCAGGTTTCAGAAAATCAAGCTTCTGCAGGAACAACAGTATATGGGGTTCAGGGAGGAACTGAGAAACATCAGTACCGCCATGGGTACCATCGTAGTGGTCCTGAATGAGTTAATCTCCACATTGCGTTCCAATCTGGCACCTCAAAGGGCCCCTGACACTAGCATGGACCAAGAACTGGATACCACCTCTGCCGGCGCTAGTGGACAGGAGGCCCCGACAGAAGACCAACAGGCCACCAGAACCCCACCCCTGCAGAAGGAGAACCACCCCGCAAGTGGGCCCTGAGATCCAGGAAGAAGACAGAGTAACATGTCAAGACCCCCGCCAGCAAAGGATACCGCCCTGATTGTCATCCCACTGTCCCACATTGTCACCCTGTCCAACCTTAAACTGCACCTGCTCCACTTCCCACAGGCATTTGGACAATGCACCTGTGAACCTGATAGTCTGGACTCTGCCATGGACAATCCTCCACCATCACCCCTCACCGATTTGCAACCACCCATCCAAATTAGAGCACTTGAATAAACACACTTATTGCACATAAACAATCTGGAGTCTGTCTGTGATTTAAACAAATGTATTAGACATGACAGTGCCAAAATTGTTATTCACATTGTGATGCCAACAAACCGCTGTCACACAGCTGTAGTCCATGGGGAAACTAAGCAGATGTCACGCAGTGGGGCCCACAGCTCTGAAAACGGAAGGGAAAGTCACAACACAGTTACCATACACTGGGGGAAAAAGTCAGACAGTAGAGAGGTTGGAGTCTTTAAGTAAATGTAATATGCCGGTGTCTACTCTTACCTGTGTGTCACTGTAAGTATTGCTCTATTACTGTGTTCCTGTTGTCTATGTCGTCCTCTTCGGCTTCCTCTTCTTCACTCTCCACAGGCTCCACAGCTGCTACAACACCACCATCTGGACCATCCTCCTGCAGAAAAGGCACCTGGCGGCGCAAAGCCAGGTTGTGAAGCATACAGCAGGCCACGATGATCTGGCACACCTTCTTTGGTGAGTACATTAGGGAGCCACCTGTCATATGGAGGCACCAGAACCTGGCCTTCAGGAGGCCAAAGGTGCGTTCGATCACCCTCCTAGTTCGCCCATGGGCCTCATTGTAGCGTTCCTCTGCCCTGGTCCTGGGATTCCTCTCTGAGGTCAATAGCCAGGAAAGGTTGGGGTAACCAGAGTCCCGTAATAGCCACACACGGTACCTCTGGAGTTGACCCATCACATACGGGATGCTGCTATTCCGCAGGATGTAGGCGTCATGCACAGAGCCAGGGAACTTGGCATTAACATGGGAGATGTACTTTTCTGCCAAACACACCATCTGTACATTCATCGAATGATAACTTTTCCTGTTCCTGTACACCTGTTCACTTTCTCTGGGGGGTACCAAAGCCACATGGGTCCCATCAATGGCACCTATGATGTTGGGGATATGTCCAAGGGCATAGAAGTCACCCTTCACTGTAGCCAAATCCCCTACCTCAGGGAAAACGATGTAGCTCCGCATGTGTTTGAGCAGGGCAGACAACACTCTGGACAACACCTTGGAAAACATAGGTTGAGACATCCCTGATGATATGGCCACTGTTGTTTGAAATGACCCACTTGCTAAGAAATGGAGTACTGACAGCACCTGCACTAGAGGGGGGATCCCTGTGGGTTGGCGGATGGGTGACATCAGGTCTGCCTCCAGCTGGGCACACAGTTCATGTATAGTGGCTCGGTCAAGCCTGTATGTCAGAATGGCATGTCGTTCCTCCATTGTCGACAGGTCCACCAGCGGTCTGTACACGGGAAGATTCCTCCATCTCCTCGCATTGCCAAACGGACGGTGCCTAGGAAGGACAACAGCGAGCACAGAGTCAATCAACCCACAGGTACGTTCCCACAGTTTGCACACAACACGATTCACTATGCATTGAATGGTGTGTATGAGGGTTGAGGAAAGGCCTAGGTATGTGTGACGCAGTAGAAATTAAGCCATGTGGACCCTTGAAATGGCGGCTGCCTGACCTGTGAAGTGTGACAATGGGATGTGAGGTCATTGCGCTGGCGTGGCACACCGTGGCGGTAGGCGGTCGAAGACCGCGGCGCAAAGCCGCATTGGTTAACATTGAAACCTAAGGGTTTCAGGAGCCAATGACGATGTGCGCCGGCGGTCGCGGTACGCACCGCCGCGGTACGCACCGCCGCGGGCGTGACCGCCATTTTCTATCAGCTTAATCACTCAATACCTGATCTTCCACAGGAGAGGACCTACACTGCAAGTGCTGCTGTGACCTCGGTCTGGAAGAGACAAATGCTGCTGCGACTGGGGAAAGGGCCCCTGCCTTCACTTCTGAAGAATTGGAGAAACTCGTGGATGGGGTCCTCCCCCAGTATGCGCTACTCTACGGTCGTCCAGACCAACAGGTAAGTACACTGGGAGCATGCTGTGTGGGCAATGCCTGGGTTGAGTCGGGTGGATGAAAGATGGTGGGGAGGGGAGCGATTGAGTCATGCATCAGATGACAGATGAGAGCATGTGCCACATGGCAAGGGTGGGGATGGGGGGCCACTCACATCGAGCATGCAGAAGGTGATGACAATTTTTCTCTTCCTGTACATGTCACATAGGTCAGCGCCCACCAGAAAATCGCGATTTGGCGTGCCATCGCCAAGGACATCTGGACCCTGGGGGTCCACAACAGACGGGGCACCCACTGCCGGAAGAGGTGGGAGGACATCCGCCGCGGGAGCAGGAAGACGGCGGAGGCTCTGCTGGGGATGGCCTCCCAACGTAGGAGGGGTGCCAGTCGTCAATTGACCCCCCTGATGTCCCGGATCCTGGCGGTGGCCTACCCTGATTTGGATGGGCGCGTGAGGACATCACAGCAGACACAAGGGGGTGAGTACACTCTCATTCTGGTGACTTTGCGCGCAGTGGAGGTGTCTGGGTGGGGGAGGAGGGCTGTGGGTCTCCCTAGGCCAGGGCGAATTCTGTAGGCTAGGCCCCTCCGTAAGGCATGGCCCTGTTCCCCCGCCCCCCACCTCTGTAGGGTGCCAAGTTCAGGTATCCATGGCCCTGTGTCATCTATGTGTGCAGTTGTCGTCGATAGGCTTGTAGGCCATGTCCCACGGATTGTATAGTGGACCCCAAATGCGCGGCGTAGTGCAGGGGGCTTCTGTGTCTGTCTCGTCCGGCCAACGGTAGCGGTAATCCATGCACTCAACATGTCTTTATTTCTCCCCCCCCCCCTTTTTTGTGGTCTTCCTGTTCATGTGTGCATCAGCATCATCAGGTGGAGGACAAGTGGCATCGGAGCACGAGGGAGCTGCATCTCACATGGCCATGGCGGGCCATGCAACTGACTCGGATTTCACCAGTGAGACGGAGGGCGAGGGGAGCTCCACAGCGGGGACTCGTGCTGATGTCAGTGGCAGCGACTCGTCCTCTGAAGCGAGCTCCCTTGTGGTGGCAGCAACATCGGTGCCCCCCGCAACAACAGGTACATCCGCCACCCAGCGCACCAGCACCGCCCTCCCAGCAGCCCCTCAGCCTTCACCCCGTGCCCGCTCACCCAGGAAGGTGGGCATCTCCTTCGCCCCAGGCACCTCAGGCCCTGCCCCAGTCACCCCTGCTGCCCTCAGTGAGGAGGTCATTGACCTCCTGAGGACCATCATTGTTGGGCAGTCTACCCTTTTGAATGCCATCCAGGGTGTAGAAAGGGAGGTGCACCGGAGTAATGCATACCTGGAGGGCATTCATTCGGGTCAGGCTGCCCATCAGCGATCGTTCAACGCTCTGGCCTCAGCACTGACGGCAGCAATTGTCCCTGTCTCTAGCCTCCCCCCTCCAACTTCCTCCACCCAGACCCAATCCCCAGTACCTCTGCCTATCCCAGACACACCATCAGACCAGCCTGCACACACCTCAACACCCAAGGGAAGCTCATCCAGACATAAGCACCACACATCACACAAGCATTCACACAAGCAACATCCACATGCAGACATACCAACAGTCACTGCCTCCACTGTGTCCCCCTCCTCCTCGTCTCCCTCCTCCCTCCCTGTGACGTCTCCACTCACACTTGCATGCACAACATCTTCAGCCACTACGTCCATCACCAGCACACCCACCAGAACACTCCGCACACGTGCAGTCACCACCCCCACTACCATTTACACGTCCCCTGAGTCCTCTCCCAGTGTGTCTGTCACCCCCTCTTCCAAACCACACAAACGCAAGCAGCCACCCACCCAGCAGCCATCCACCTCACGACAGCCTCCAGCCCAAGCACCTGCACCGAAAGACACCAGACTTCACACTCCTACAACCACATCCTCTTCCTCCACTCCCATACCCACTACACCTACCCGTCACTCTCTTTCCAAATTGCTTTTCCTTGCCAACCTTAACCTCTTTCCAACAACTCCCCCACCCCGTCCATCTCATAAGACTGCAATCAGCACCTCAGCCACCACCAAACCAGGACCTATCAGGACTGTTGTCCAAGGACTGTGGAGTCCCCCACCCTCAAGGGCAACAACTCCGGCGAGGAGCCAAGGCACGGCCAGCCCACCCCCGGAAAAGCACCCAAAAGTTAGCAGTGCCCGGCGCGAGAGGCCACAGACACCAGGGACCAAAGTCCCTACGCTGGCTCCGTCTGGAAGTGGGGTGCCACCTGGCACACCGCCAAAGGTGTCAAAGGGCCACAGACGACCAGGGAAGGGTGGGAAGGGCAGCACGCCCGACAAGTCCGGCAGCAGGCCAGCTGCCCAGGAGTGCCCCACCAGCCCCCTCCCAGGTGTGCAGGAGGACACCCAGAGGCCCGGTACGGCACCCAGGAGGGCCCCGCAAGCCAACGGACAGATGGGCAGGAAGGCCCTGCCAGCCACATGCCAGGTGGCGAGTGACACCCATGCCTGGGCCGGAACTGCTGAACTGGGCCCTTTCAATCAAGCACCGCTGAACTGGGCACCGCCGTCTCAAGCACCGCTGAACAGGGCACCGCCGTCTCAAGCACCGCTGAACAGGGCACCGCCGTCTCAAGCACTGCTGAACAGGGCCCTTCATCTCAAGCACCGCTCCGCTGGGCCCTTCATCTCAAGCACTGCTCCGCTGGGCCCTTCATCTCAAGCACCGCTCCGCTGGGCACCGCCGTCTCAAGCACCGCTCCGCTGGGCCCTTCATCTCAAGCACCGCTCCGCTGGGCCCTTCATCTCAAGCACCGCTGAACTGGGCCCTTCATCTCAAGCACCGCTCCGCTGGGCCCTTCATCTCAAGCACCGCTGAACTGGGCCCTTCATCTCAAGCACCGCTCCGCTGGGCCCTTCATCTCAAGCACCGCTCCGCTGGGCACCGCCGTCTCAAGAACCGATGAACTGGGCACCGCCGTCTCAAGCACCGCTGAACAGGGCACCGCCGTCTCAAGCACTGCTGAACTGGGCACCGCCGTCTCAAGCACCGCTGAACAGGGCACCGCCGTCTCAAGCACCGCTGAACAGGGCACCACCGTCTCAAGCACCGCTGAACAGGACCCTTCATCTCAAGCATCGCTCCGCTGGGCCCTTCATCTCAAGCACCGCTCCGCTGGGCCCTTCATCTCAAGCACCGCTCCGTTGGGCACCGCCGTCTCAAGAACCGCTGAACTGGGCACCGCCGTCTCAAGCACCGCTGAACGGGGCACCGCCGTCTCAAGCACCGCTGAACAGGGCACCGCCGTCTCAAGCACCGCTGAACTGGGCCCCGCAGTCTCAAGCACCGCTGAACAGGGCACCGCCGTCTCAAGCACCGCTGAACTGGGCCCTTCATCTCAAGCACCGCTCCGCTGGGCACCGCCGTCTCGAGAACCGCTGAACTGGGCCCTTCATCTCAAGCACCGCTGGCCCATTGGCGGAAGGGGCAGGCCCGCATCTGTGTCGGGCAGGGCTGCACGAAACACTCTGGGCACTAGTCCCCCTCCAGTACCAGTGGAGACTGTTATCCACTTGAGAGACTGTGGCTTTGCACTCCCTAGGATTGAACAGTGGGCAACCACCCACTGTAGAGACTTGAGAGACTGTGGCTTTGCACTCCCCAGGATGGAACAGTGGGCAAGCCACCCACTGTAGAGACTTGAGAGACTGTGGCTTTGCACTCCCCAGGATATGGCAGTGGGCAACCCACCCACTGTAGAGACTTGTGAGACTGTGGCTTTGCACTCCCCAGGATATGGCAATGGGCAACCCACCCACTGTAGAGACTTGGGAGACTGTGGCTTTGCACTCCCCAGGATGGGACAGTGGGCAACCCACCCACTGTAGAGACTTGTGAGACTGTGGCTTTGCACTCCCCAGGATGGGACAGTAGCCATGGAGGCCCCTCGTGGATCTGGCGTTGTGTACTCATGTGGCTGAGGTGCCCCCCCTTCCCTTCCCCCTGAGGTGCCTGTAGTTTTTCTATCTGATGCCCCTGCAGTGTTCTCTCCGTTGGTGTCAGGTATCTTGTGTGGGCCTTGCCCATGTGATTTGGGCCCAGTGGTCCACGGACAATGACAGCTAGAATTATCAGACTTTTAATATTTATGTATATATTAGTTTTAAATGTGTGATATTTTTATAAGGCAATAATACAATATATTCGACTGTTTATGATCTATTCCTTTTGTCTTTGCATTCTTTCGGGGGGGTTTGGGGGTTGTAACAGTGATGTATTGCTATGCATTGATGTGTGTGTTGTAGTGGGTGGGGGTGGGGGTGGGTGTGTCGCGTATGTGTGTCCCCGTAATATTTTCTCCTCCCCCTCCCCTGTGTCGTAGGTGCAGTACTCACCGTTGTCTTCTGCGCCGGCGTTCGTGCTCCTGGTAGAGGAGTAGGAATACAATAGCTGGTAGGATGTGTAATTCGGGTTCCATGCTGTCCAGATTCCTCCTGGGGTGTATGGAGGTGAGCGTTTTCGGTTTGAAATGTCTGTTTCCGCTGTGTTTTTATCGGCGGGGCTACCGCCCCGGAAAAGGTGGCGGATTGGTGGGTTGTGATAGGGTGGGCGGTACATTGTCTTCCGCCTGTCTGTTGGCGGTGACCGCCGCGCTGTTTGTTTGTCCCGCCGTGGCAGTCGCAGTGTTAAAGTGGCGGTCTCTGTTGGCGGTTTCCGCCAGGGTCAGAATTTTTTTTTTTTAACCGCCAGCCTGTTGGTGGGTTAGCCGCCGCTTTAACACCGACCGCCAGGGTTGGAATGACCCCCTATATGCCGATACCTTACCTTGAGCAGGACTTTATTTGCAGTCCGCCCCTCATTGAACTAAGGTGTTTGATTAACCCTGAGTTATATTTACACATTGATATGGTTTTATCGGTGAGACTCCCTTTATTACATGTTAGCTCTTTCTTACTACAGTGTGTATTTTTTTAGGTTTTTGAAATGTAAAAGTCTCATACGTGACAGACCTATACCTTTGACATAGTGAAACTTTGTTGTAGCACAAGTATATTGATTTTTTCTTGTTTATTAATCCACAGTGTTAATTTGAGTCCTTGGAACGTGCCTCCCAAGTATCCTGTTCCCGACGTGGGGATGTTAAGCCTGACTCATTACACTCTTTCTATGACCCATCACATATGCATTTCACTTTTACACCTCTTTAACCACATTTTGGGTATTGTTGGTGTGTGTTTCTTTTAACCTTTTTGTTTTCTAGGGCATCCTGACTCTGACTTAGCCAGTTGACTTAAATGTAAGTGACCGGTCTTTTTAAACCCTAAATTGAGTTTTTTTTCTTTATTTTGGAGAAAAGTTGTAAAAATCTTTGTGTTTGGTCCTGAAGCAGCATCATTGGATCCGGCTGGACCGTAAGACGCAAAACAAGTCGACCCTGGTTTCAGAGGTACTATAATTATTATAGTCTCCCTGGTTTGTTGCTCTTTGAGAGTAATTGAGCATTATAACTCAAGTAGTTACTTTCCTGTCTGTTTTTAAACTTGGTCTTCATCCTTTTGCACTGATTAAAATTATGATGTCTATTACGAGATGAATAACCAATTTTAAGTATATATTTTTCTGTTCTCTCCTACAAGTACTGGTGCCTGAATACAGGCTTCTTCTGTCTGGATAGTTTGAACCCACCAGTCACTATCAGAACAGTATGGCTTAGAGCCCCCCTTTTCCGGGGAGCCCGTCAGGCGTTGCAGCGCCAGCCTGGCGAGGAGTATTTCCAGATGATGATGCTAGTCATCTATTGTGATGCTTGAGGGCTCTTGCTCCTGAGATTTCAGGTCTCCTAGGTCATTAGAGTATACTTGGAACAGTGTACCTTTGTTGATACTACTATATCTGTGAGATTAATCTGCACAGAGGCACTAATGTTCCCTGTTGCTGTGGGAAGTTCAGAGCCCTGCCCTGTGTACAAATGTAGTGTCGAGCCCTGCATGTTTGTCCATTACTGATCAGTTACATATTTGTCCACACTAAGGTTACTCTGTCTTCACTCTTCTGTATTATCTGCCGTACCATAGCTGCCTGATTCTCTTGTATGCCTTCAGTGGATCTTCGGCTTTAGGACAAATCTGCTTTGAAAGATACTCTGTGAACTCAAGGGTTTCCCCAACAGACTCCTGACTAGACCTGCACGAAATCGTAACACCATGGAGCCCAATACTGACACAGGGTACACATGCCCACACTCTTGAACTGGACACTTTTGTGCAATGCACCTCTGAAAATATGTGAACTCGCGTAGCCTGGGCTGCTGGTCCACCAGAGCTACAGTAGGAACATAGGTAATTTACATTAGTCAAACTGACGTGTACATGACTATTTTATGACTGGAATTGAGGCTCTTTGTCGCAAACACTGTACCTACCAAACATGTTCAAATGCCTGACTTATCGGTAGTATACACTCAAGTGACCATGAAGTATTAGACAGCAATTAATGACATATGAGGAGTAACATATCAGACATAGCCCTCATCAGCCATCTTCGATCTTCCCTGTGTATTGTTTGTCGTGGGAAATGTATTGTCCCCAAAGTCAAAAAACAACACACCGCAAAAGAGTCGACACATATTACAAACACATATCATGACCGATGTACCTCATTGATTGGCATCTGATGTTCATACCCATTTGAAACACATTCATACATAAACATCATGCCTAATGTATTGCATGCTGTTCCAACAGAAGCACACAAATAGTTGTAACGGTCAATTCACACACAAAACACACAGGCCATGATTTATATTTTTGTAGCACAACCTTGCCATCATTTATTGACGCACAATCTGTGCAAACTTATGAATTCCTTTTAAATGACCTAACTCTGCGCTGCTTTTGCGTCAGTAAAAAAAAGCGAATCCTGCACAAAGATAGAAGAAATGTGGGCCGCAGTTGCATGGTCTACCACATGCGGCCAAACACTAGAACACACACTGCAGGCCTTGCCATCGTATCTTTGTCTAGACATAGACTGCATGCATGTTAAATAATGAAAAATGGCGCAACCACAGTTTGAGTCAGAAATTGGCGCAAATGCGGTGAAAAATGACGCAAACGCACTCTAAACATCAACAGGTCCCTAGCGTTAATTCCACCAGCACACCCCACGCATGCGGAAATCCATTAAAATGGTAGTTTTCCGGTAATACGTGGGATTTTGACACTTATGTAGCCTATGCGTCAAAAATATTCACGCAAACTACGTAAGCATCATAAAATGTACACGCAAGATGGAAAACAGGGCGCAAAGGGGACAGGAAGTGATGTAATAGGAAATCCTATTTACAGACATGGTACAGTGGATGTACTTACACTTTCACTTTGCAGTCTGTGATTTTTCTTGACTGTGTGGCACTGTGTTGGTCTTGCTCTCTTGTGGATTGTGTATATTTTCTCTTGTGTGGTCTATCTTTTGTCTTTTGGTGTATTCTTATTGTATTTTGTACCTTTGTAAGTGTTTTTGTGTCTTTTATTGTTGTCAGAATTGTATTTGTACTGTCGAGTGTCTGTTTGTGGGAAAGATTAGTTGGAGTAGTTTGGGTCTGTCATCGGGGTTTGTACGTTTCCTTTTTTCTACTTCATTTTTTTCTTTCTTTTTCATTTTATTGTCAAAAATATTGTACTGTACCATGTCGGGAAGGGCGAAGCTGGGGCGCATGGGTGAGGAGAAGCTTGGGGCATTTGTGTGGCTGGTGTGCCACTTCCTTCCTATGATGCTGGAGGCAGGGGGCCGTGTGATACAGGGGTATCACATGGAGGCAAGATGGCTGCGTTGGGCGAAGGTGCTCTTCCACCTTAAAAGAATATTCAACAACTCCCGGAACGAGCACCAGCTGAAGCATTGCTGGGCTGGCCTGGTGGCCTGAGAACAAGACCTGCTGGACCACCTGGGTGTGGTGATCGGTGGCCCCTTTTGGTGAGTATCACATTAACAAATGTGTACAGTAGAATGCTCCCGAGTGACAGTAGCAGATGTCGTAAAGTGCTGCATGCAATGTTTGTGACCATGTGGAATGCAAGTTAAACAAACTGTTAGTGTACCAGTAATGAGATGTATTACACATGTTAATACATGATAACAATGCAGTCCAGAGCTTCGTTAAGCCATGTCTGACTATTATTCAGGGCCATATGTACCAAGCTATTTATAACTTTCACTAACGGCTAAGTTTACAGAATTTTTGTGTTTACGTCAGGACAAATATTCCTTCAAATGCACCAACCAAAATTTGCCATTCTCCTATCAGATTGCACAATCACAAAACAGGGTTTTCTATTGGCATTTAGGATTAGGCATTCAAATCCTATCATTGAGTCGCAGGCGCCTGTTTCTTTTATTCTTGGGCACAAGTGCCGGCACTAAGCTAGTGCAGTTACCATTCATTTCAACTTGGTGCTAACCCATTTTCAAAAGGGAGGGGTCACCATGGGATCACTTCCTCTTTGTGAATGCATGGTCAAAAACTTTTTCTGAGCATGAAGTTGTGTAACAGACCACTGACTGCTGCCAAAAATCTCTTTTAGTAATGAAATAGGCTGTTAAAATAGTTTCTGTTCACCCCTGCTGAAAAATTGCATTCCAACGAATATTTACATCTCAATATGAAAGCAGTCACAGACATGGTGGTCTGCTGAGCTCAGCAGGCCAGCATCCCTATGAGTGCCGCCATTCCAAAGGGGTTTGCAAAATGAGACCTACCTCATCATGATTTAAGAGGTAGGTAATTTGCTACCCCATTTTTGATTTGCAAACAGTGTCATTTTGATGGTTCTACCTCTGATCATCCAACTTGCTAATTGCTAGTTGCTAAGTCTCGTAATGTGTGAATCACAATACCTGATATAGGTACATATGGCCCTGAGTGACACATTTCAGGTGCAATGACTACGCCTGTGCCCATGTAATCTGTCAATGATGATCAGCTAAGACACTGTCAGCATACCATATTTTGCAGTTTTGGAACAGCAAAGTGGCCAATCCATGTTTAGCGCTACATTGTCATCATTACACACACACGATCCCTGCAAGCACGATAATTCCTGACTGAAAATCGACCCACATGTCCATTACACAGTTACTCATTGTCCCTTGATGCACAAGCCACAATACCTGAGTCACTTATATTGCAGTGCACCAGGGAAGTGCCATTGTAATTGTCACCCAATAACAATTAATGAAATGGAGTACCATCTGAAATGGATTTGCCACAAAAGTGTGTAGTCAGGTTTAGCGCCACATGATTGTTAGGGCCAGTCTATGTGTGCATGTGTGTGTATATCACTCACTGGAGTGACAGTGTCAATGCAAGTGTGCAGTGGTATGTCTGTTGGAGTGACTACATGCCTGATGTGCAGCTCTATCACATAAAATGTCACACACTGTGATGTGTTGTTCCCACGTTTGTAGAGTGATCAGACATTGAGCATATATCTCCCTTCCATGTTTTACAGGTGGACCGGCCCCCTATACCATCGGGGAAGTGGCTCGATTCAAGGACCCAGACGTATCCAGTAAGTGTGAAAATGTCTGTCCTGTGTTTTGATTGCAGCTGTTGTGTGATTGACTCTTGTGTGTTGGGCTCATTGCAAGATATGATGAGCTGGCACAGGATCTGATGTATGACTTGACTGGAGGTTGACATATTGTTCCATGCGAGGGTTAGACTTTCACTGGCAGAGAGTCATATCTCTATGTGCTGTGCAATAGGCAGCAGCAGGTGAACAAGGTGATTGGTAGCCACATGTAGGCCCACAATTGAGTTGGAGGTGGTTCAGTGTCAGAATATTGTCAACAAGTCATACATTAATTTACACAAGACACTGATGCATCAGTTTTCCACACTAAATTGTGCATCCCTGTTTTGTAATGCAAATGTAGGACTGTATGGGTGACTGTCTCCCAGCATCTAGCCCAAAATGTTGTACTCCATTTACGTGGCACTTAAGTGGTATGTTATAGGCGTGCATGCAGGTCAAGGCCAGATGTGTGCTTGCATCAATGTGGGTGATTTAGGAAATGTGTCAGTGAGATGTAATGTTGATGGTTCACCACAAATGGAAACATGAATGTAGATGTGATTGACCAATCACTCCTAGTTGGCAGGCCTCCTTACGTGTGTTCCACTCACTAAATCCATGTACAGCTGGACAAGGCTTCGTGGTTGTCCTTGATGGTTTAGATGATGTATTGCATGTCCATCCCCCCTGAGGCACAGGGGTAGGAGGAGAAAATATATGTGGCTAGGTGTGATGGTCACAGTGTAGATGACAAACATCTAATTCAAGCATGCATGTGTCCCAGACAACACTGACCCCTTATGATAAGCAACTGCATACCACCCTGCCATTTCCATATACAAATCACAGATCTTGTGTGCCTCGAAGTTGATCCAGATGATAGGGATTAGTCGACCTGGCACATGTTGAGTACTTGCTGCATTTGCATTGTGACACATTGCACTACATAAATTCACAGATCACTTAATTTAGTACACACCTTGTTGTGCTTTGCTGTGCAATACTTGATGGGTAGGCCGCGTTGCCATGTAATTCCTAAGGGACAATCTATTATCTGTACCGTGATTTGGACTGCATGTGCAATTTAAGGGAGAGTGTTAGATTATCATCAGTACATGCATCACACAATGATGACACTAATGTTTGCCTGTCTCTATTTTACAGCTGCCAACATGAATGCCGAAGAGATTAGAGAGTTCCAGAGGCGGGTAGTGCAATACAGGCATATCCTGGATGTGGAGTCTGGGTTTCGAATGATGACAAGACGCTATCGTCGGGAGAGAGCCACTGGAGCATGGTGGTCTCTTAGCCAAGGGGGCCCGGCATTGGCCACAACAGGTGTCACAACCTCACTGACTGCAGGCAGTGGCACAGTGGGCGCCAGTATCTCACCGTCAATTCCACCACCCCTGACCATGGCACCTGCAGTTGCTACAACATCAGGGACACAGACCACTACAGCAGCTGGTTTGGACATGGCCGCCCTCAGGCAGCTACAGAGGGACATGTGGAAGGTCCTGAAGAGAATGGACAGTCTCCAGCGTGACATTGCTCATAATAGCCGGAGGCTCAAATCTATACAGATAACACTGAGGAGGGTAAACCTCTAAGTCCTGCATTTCCCTATCCCTAATTCCGTCCCCTCCCTCCTCTTTCCTTATACTGTTTATTAGTGGGTTTAGGGGGTTTAGTGATAGGTTAGAGTAGGCTATTATTTTAGATAGGATAAGTAGGTTGAGGGGTGGGGGACTTATATTATTACATGTTAGTTTGTGGGTGGGGGTTGATGTTGGGGGTTTTGTGTATTCTATCATAAAAAGAAAGAAAAATCTAAAAAATACAAATAAATATATATATTTGTTTAGTATTAGTTAGTATCTGTTTAGGTTAGTATGTGTTGTCCTACATGTGCCCCATCATATAAGGGGATGGGGAGTTAATGTTTACAGTGTTTAGTTACATGTGGTAAGTAAGTTTAGCATAGGGTAGTTAGGGCCTGTTCTGGGTAATGTAAAGTTAGGATAGATTAGGTTAGTATTGGTGTGTGACATAGCTTTAAGTTTTCTTTTATACATAGTTAATAATGTTTTAGGTACTCCTTTACGGTACCTGTCATATGCTTGGGGATCTCGACCTTTGCATGGGTGTACAGTGGCAAATCTGTGTTGGCCTGTGTATTCCGTCCTGCATCCACATCCCATTCTTGACATGTTTATTCCCACTTCCAACTGAGCTGTCACAATGGCAGCTACAACAAAGCTACTTCTCTATGCATCTGCCATCCATTGTACCCACCACTCAAGGTGACTATGGTTCCCATGTATTGGACAGGTAGGTGTGGTTTTTAAGCTGTGATCGTTTGGGTCCTGTGTTTGAATCTTGGGCACTGTGGGACATCTGCCTGCAGCCTGATGTTCATGTGAACCCTGAGTGGTGTCAATTTCTTATGAGTTTAAGTATACAAGATTCACGCCTATGGGTTTAAATTGTACTCCCAGGTGACGTTATTGTCCAAACACTCTCACACAGCCATTCCTGCTGTATGTTATGGTTGTGGCATTTATGTTTAGAGTCAAATGTCACATACACAATGGTTGTCTTGTAGGGGATGTGGCCAGCATTGAGTTTAATCTTGTAGAAACCTTGGGCCTGACATATACAATTTTTACACAGCATTTGACTCATTTTTTAATGCAACAGCAGCACAAACTTACAAACTGCAATGATATTTTGTGAGTTGGTGGTGCTTCCACTTCAGAAATGAGCCACAAGCAGCACAGATGGTTTTAAAATCCAGACCCTTGTGCATAGGTATCAGTCCACATTATTTGTACGCTCTTGTATTGACATCCTGTGATCATTGACTTGTTGCACGCATCACAAATTTCCAGCACAGTAGATGTGTCACATTACACAGAGACAAAGGCTCTCATTATGACCCTGGCGGACGGTGCAATGATGGCGGTAGAACCGCAAACAGGCCGGCAGTCATTACCGCCCCATTATGACATTGGCGGTTTGGCATATGCCAAACCACCAATGCATCGCACGGTCCGCCATGGCGTTAACGATCGCCAGGCTGGAGACAATGGTCTCCAGCCCAGCGGCCGTCACTAGTGAGCCAGCGGTATCATGACCCCACATATCGCCATGGATTTCATGGGGTTTTGAACCGCCACGAAATCCATGGCAGTAGGCACTATCAGTGCCAGGGAATTTGTTCCATGGTACTGATTGGGGTCTCCCCCTCCACTCCCCCTCCCCTGAGTCCACCCCCAACACCCACGACACCCCTACCACCTCCCAAAGGTAGTAGGACCCCCTCCCCACCCCCGCTCCCCATAGACCCCCTAAACATACCCCCCACACTCCCTTCACGCACGCTCACACCACTCACACACATGCACGTGCACATACATGCACACATATACGGAACATTTCCCCTACACACATTACACCTCCTGCATACATACACGCACTCACACACCCCCTCTACACACTCACACCCACACCCTCATGCACGCACACACCACAAAACACCCCCCATCCCCCTCCCCTAACGGACAATCACCTTACCTATTTCGGTGATCCTCCGGGAGGGAACAGGATCCGTGGGGGCTGCTCCGCCACCAGCACCCTGTCACCAGAACACCGCCAGGCTTAATACTGGGATGTAATTCAGTGGGCGGTGTTCTGATGATGTGGCGGTGACGGTGTAGCAGCCTCCACTACACCGCCGACTGTCAGTATGGCTGCTGCTGGCTCTCCGTCCAAAAAAGGGCAGAGGGTCGCCAGCAGTCATAATATGGTTGGCGGAAGACTACCAACTCTGGCGGTCTTCGGCCCGGTGGAACCTTGTTGGTCTTTGAAAAAGACCGCCGAGGTTGAAATGAGGGCCAAAGTTGTGGTGTAGGTGCTAAGGTTCTGTAGTGCAATATTTACATAGTCCAGGTTTGTGAGTCCATTAGTGTGAAGCATTCTATTGTGACGCAACACGAGTGCAATGTTGAGGGACATGTCATTGGACATTCTGCGATAGAGTGTCATTCAGTGCAAAGGAACATGAATTGCCAATTGGGTAGTGAGAGACAACTGCAGTCCATAGTGCAGTGGTCTCCAAACTTTTTAATGCTGAGCCTCCCCAGTTGAAAAACAAAAATCATTGGGCCCCACCTCAGAATTTTTCACAATTTGTTTATAAAGTTTACATTGTTTAAATATGTCTAGACGTATTTAAACATTGCAGTTAAGGACTATTGCCTTTCTAAAATGCAAAGATATGTTTCTACTTAAAACAAAACAATGTTCTCAGTGTAATGCTTATTTTGGCCAGACCCTGGTGCCCCCCCCCCGGGATCACTTGAGGCCCCCTTAGGGGGGCCCACCCCCCAGTTTGAAGACCCCTGCCATAGTGGTAAGGTTAACAGTGTGTGGGTGAAGAGTGCATGTCACCAACTGTAGCAAGACTGGCATGTTGTCAAGGACAGGACAAAGGAAAAACAGTGCCCAATTGGCATGGGCTGGTGCTAGGGGGTACTCCTACAGGTGAAGGGGATCTGTTCCACGTCTTCATCCTCTGGTCTGTGCGTCGTCTCCTCTGCCCTTGATGGTGGTGGATTTGAGGGGGCAACACACAGTTCAGTGTTTGGAGAAGTGGACTCTGAATTCCCGGTAGATGCCAACTGTGGAACTCTTAAAGGCATAACTGCAGCAAGGAGGAGCTGCGGGTTATTGAGTATGGCAGCAACAGCCCTGTGACAGGCAGCCATATCTGCCCTGAGGGAGTCCTGATTGTTGTCATGCATGCAGCGAAAAGTTTGGGAGGCCAGGTGTTGTGGCAACTCCCTCACTGCAGTGGTGAGATCACTCACACACTGTTGGAGTCCTTGCAGTAGTGATTGTTGGACTTGCATGGCTGCTGACTGTTCTGAGGATGTCATCATGCACATGCGCATCCCCTCAAGGCTGGCTGCCATATTTTGCATCCCCACCCGCACCTCCTTGGCCAGATCCCGCTGTACTCCCACAACTCACCTCTCAAAGGTTGTCCCAGTTTCATCAGAGTCCTCAGCTGTGTTGGAGCTGGCAAGTCGTAGTATTGAGTGGTGGGTGGGTTCTCTGGGATTGCTACTACATGTGTGCTCCTCCTTGCGACTGGAGGTGGTGTCTGGAGGGATCCTAGGACATCTTGGAGGGTTTCCTGGCTGATGGTTGTCAGCTCAGGGGTAGGTCGCTCCCCCTGCCGCTGCAGCTCCTCCAGGTTCCTGAGTTCCTGAGACCCACCTCACAGTAAGTACCCCCCACCTCCCAGCCCCTCGCTCTGCCCCGCGCTACTCACCCTCTCTCCTGCTCCTGCTTCTTTTCTTCTTTTCTTCTTCTCTGTTCTTTCCTCCTCGCTCCTCGTCTGTAATCTTCTTCTGTACTCTTCTTTTCCCCGTCTTCTCTCTTCTTCTGTGTGCTTCTCAGCCTCTCCTGTCGCCTCTCTTCTTCCTCATCTTCTTCTATGGTCTTCTGCCCTCTGTTCTTCGTTTTCTGTATCTTCTTCTGTGTTCTTCTGTGTTCTTCTGTGTTCTTCTGTGTTCTTCTGTCTTCTGTCTTCGGCTCTTCTGCCTTCGGCTCTTCTGCCTCCTCCGTCTTCTTCTCCCCGCGCCTGCCCTCCTGCTCCTGCCTCATCCCCCTCCCTCACTCACATCCCCCTCTCTATCTCCCCTATCTAACCCGTTCACTATCTACCTCCCTCACTCCTCCTATCTACCTATCTCTCTATCTCTCTATCCCACTATCTAACTCCCTCACCACCTCCTCCTATCTTCCTATCTTCCTATCTCTCTATCTATTTCTCTATCTATCGATTTCTCTATCTATCTATTTTCTCTATCTATTTCTCTATCTCTCCCCCCCTCCCACCACCCCCTCTATTACCTATCTTCCTATCCTCTCACTCTACCTCTCACCCTCACCCACCTCTACAACCCCCCCTCCCCTATCTTCACAACCCTACTCCGATCTTTCTCCCTAATCTCCTAAACCTCCTAACACTCACCCCCCTCCACCCTTAAACCCCCCTCTCCCAGCTCTTCTCACTCTACCTGTCCCCCCCTCCCTCGCGCTTTCCCGCCACGACCTCCTGCACGCCCCCGCCCCCCAGCTCCCATTCGCCCCCAGCTGACCCCTCCCCCCCTCCTACCTCATATGGCGGCTGCTGCGCGACAGTGGTAGCGAGCCTTGACCCAAGGGTAGGTCGCTCCCCCTGCCGCTGCAGCTCCTCCAGGTTCCTGAGTTCCTGAGACCCACCTCACAGTAAGTACCCCCCACCTCCCAGCCCCTCGCTCTGCCCCACGCTACTCACCCTCTCTCCTGCTCCTGCTTCTTTTCTTCTTTTCTTCTTCTCTGTTCTTTCCTCCTCGCTCCTCGTCTGTAATCTTCTTCTGTACTCTTCTTTTCCCCGTCTTCTCTCTTCTTCTGTGTGCTTCTCAGCCTCTCCTGTCGCCTCTCTTCTTCCTCATCTTCTTCTATGGTCTTCTGCCCTCTGTTCTTCGTTTTCTGTATCTTCTTCTGTGTTCTTCTGTGTTCTTCTGTGTTCTTCTGTTCTTCTGTCTTCTGTCTTTGGCTCTTCTGCCTTCGGCTCTTCTGCCTCCTCCGTCTTCTTCTCCCCGCGCCTGCCCTCCTGCTCCTGCCTCATCCCCCTCCCTCACTCGCAACCCCCTCTCTATCTCCCCTATCTAACCCGTTCACTATCTACCTCCCTCACTCCTCCTATCTACCTATCTCTCTATCTCTCTATCCCACTATCTAACTCCCTCACTCTCCACCTCCTCCTATCTTCCTATCTCTCTATCTATTTCTCTATCTATCGATTTCTCTATCTATCTATTTTCTCTATCTATTTCTCTATCTGTCCCCCCCTCCCGCCACCCCCTCTATTACCTATCTTCCTATCCTCTCACTCTACCTCTCACCCTCACCCACCTCTACAACCCCCCCTCCCCTATCTTCACAACCCTACTCCGATCTTTCTCCCTAATCTCCTAAACCTCCTAACACTCACCCCCCTCCACCCTTAAACCCCCCTACCCCAGCTCTTCTCACTCTACCTGTCCCCCCCTCCCTCACGCTTTCCCGCCGCGACCTCCTGCACGCCCCCGCCCCCCAGCTCCCATTCGCCCCCAGCTGACCCCTCCCCCCCTCCTACCTCATATGGCGGCTGCTGCGCGACAGTGGTAGCGAGCCTTGACCCAAGGGTAGGTCGCTCCCCCTGCCGCTGCAGCTCCTCCAGGTTCCTGAGTTCCTGAGACCCACCTCACAGTAAGTACCCCCCACCTCCCAGCCCCTCGCTCTGCCCCACGCTACTCACCCTCTCTCCTGCTTCTTTTCTTCTTTTCTTCTTCTCTGTTCTTTCCTCCTCGCTCCTCGTCTGTAATCTTCTTCTGTACTCTTCTTTTCCCCGTCTTCTCTCTTCTTCTGTGTGCTTCTCAGCCTCTCCTGTCGCCTCTCTTCTTCCTCATCTTCTTCTATGGTCTTCTGCCCTCTGTTCTTCGTTTTCTGTATCTTCTTCTGTGTTCTTCTGTGTTCTTCTGTGTTCTTCTGTTCTTCTGTCTTCTGTCTTTGGCTCTTCTGCCTTCGGCTCTTCTGCCTCCTCCGTCTTCTTCTCCCCGCGCCTGCCCTCCTGCTCCTGCCTCATCCCCCTCCCTCACTCGCAACCCCCTCTCTATCTCCCCTATCTAACCCGTTCACTATCTACCTCCCTCACTCCTCCTATCTACCTATCTCTCTATCTCTCTATCCCACTATCTAACTCCCTCACTCTCCACCTCCTCCTATCTTCCTATCTCTCTATCTATTTCTCTATCTATCGATTTCTCTATCTATCTATTTTCTCTATCTTTTTCTCTATCTCTCCCCCCCTCCCGCCACCCCCTCTATTACCTATCTTCCTATCCTCTCACTCTACCTCTCACCCTCACCCACCTCTACAACCCCCCCTCCCCTATCTTCACAACCCTACTCCTATCTTTCTCCCTAATCTCCTAAACCTCCTAACACTCACCCCCCTCCACCCTTAAACCCCCCTACCCCAGCTCTTCTCACTCTACCTGTCCCCCCCTCCCTCACGCTTTCCCGCCGTGACCTCCTGCACGCCCCCGCCCCCCAGCTCCCATTCGCCCCCAGCTGACCCCTCCCCCCCTCCTACCTCATATGGCGGCCGCTGCGCGACTGCGCAGCGGGCGCGCCGCTGGCACGCCGGAGGGGCGCCAGAGGCAAGCCCGTCTACGCCCGTCCGCGCCTGGCCCGCACCCAGCACCACGACCCCTGGTCCCCAGCTCTCCCAAGCCCCGCTGATCCGCTACGACCCCACCACCCTCCACGCCCTCAACCCAGGACGCTCCAACACCTGCTTCCAAGCTCACCCCAAACGCACCCATGGACCCTTCGCCTGCAACTCCTGCAAACGCATCTTCCACCACGCAACTACCACGACCACAAGCCCATGCGCCATCAACCACCTCAAGTGCATCCTGGTCAACGCTCGCTCCGTCCACAAACACGCCGTTGAACTCTGGGACCTCCTGGACTCCACAGCACCGGACGTCGCCTTCATCACGGAGACCTGGATGAACGCCTCCTCTGCTCCAGACATCGCCACCGCCATCCCCGAAGGCTACAAGATCTCCAGGAAAGACCGCACCAACCAAGCAGGAGGAGGTATCGCCATCGTCTTCAAAGACTCCATCAGCGTCACCACCTCCACCGAAGACACCCCTCTCGCCGCTGAACACCTGCATTTTCAGATTCGCACCGACCCGAGGACCACCCTCCGAGGATCCCTCGTCTACCGTCCTCCCGGACCACGCGCCCCTTTCAGCGACGCCATCGCCGACTTCATCTCCCCGCACGCCCTCGCCTCACCGGACTACATCCTCCTAGGCGACCTCAACTTCCATCTGGAACAAAAAAACGACCCCAACACCACCACCCTGCTCGACAACCTCGCCAACCTCGGCCTCAAACAACTGGTGAACACCGCCACCCACATTGCCGGACACACGCTCGACCCTATCTTCTCCGCCAGCAAACACGTCTTCTTCAGCCACACCTCCGCCCTACACTGGACCGACCACAGCTGCGTCCACTTCACATTCCGACGCGAGACCCGCCACCTCCGCACTCAACCCATCCCTCGTCGACAGTGGAACAAGATCCCTGAAGAGCAACTCCTCTCCGCACTCGCCGCCAACCAACCCACCCTCACCACTGACCCCAACGACGCAGCCCTCAACCTCACAAACTGGATCTCCAACTGCGCAGACAACCTTGCTCCCCTCAAACGCACGCATCGACAGACCAACACCAAAAAACCTCTCTGGTTCTCTGACACCCTCAAAGAATCCAAGAAAACTTGTCGCGCCTTTGAGAAAGCCTGGCGCAAAGACCACACCGCTGACAACATGACCGCCCTCAAGAACGCTACCCGCGAACACACTGGACAAAAACAGCCACAACAGCAGAGAACTCTTCAGCATCATCAAGGAGTTCTCCAATCCCAGCGCCAACGCCAACGCCGTCACGCCCTCACAGGATTTGTGCGAATCCCTCGCCACTTTCTTCCATCGCAAGATCAGCGACCTCCACGACAGCTTCGGACACCAGACCCAACCAAACACCACCGAACCCGCATCCCCGGCCACCACCCTCAACAACTGGACCCACATCAACACGGAAGAAACCAAATCCATCATGAACTCTATCCACTCCGGCGCCCCTTCGGACCCCTGCCCGCACTTCATCTTTAACAAAGCCGACGACATCATCGCCCCGCACCTCCAGACCGTCATCAACTCTTCTTTTTCTTCTGCTACCTTCCCCGAATGCTGGAAACACGCCGAAGTCAACGCCCTACTAAAGAAACCTACGGCTGACCCGAGCGACCTGAAAAACTTCCGCCCCATCTCTCTTCTGCCTTTCCCAGCCAAAGTAATAGAGAAGACCGTCAACAAACAGCTGACCACCTTCCTGGAAGACAACAACCTGCTCGACCCCTCACAAACCGGATTCCGAACAAACCACAGCACTGAAACCGCCCTCATCTCAGTCACAGACGACATCAGAACCCTGATGGACAACAGTGAAACAGTCGCCCTCATTCTTCTCGACCTCTCGGCTGCCTTTGACACCGTCTGTCACCGCACCCTAATCACCCGCCTCCGCTCCAACGGGATCCAAGGCCAGGCCCTGGACTGGATCGCCTCCTTCCTCGCAAACCGTTCCCAAAGAGTTTACCTCCCTCCGTTTCGCTCAGAACCCACCGAGATCATCTGCGGCATACCTCAAGGCTCATCGCTCAGCCCGACACTCTTCAATGTCTACATGAGCCCCCTCGCCAACATCGTACGCAAGCACGACATCATCATCACCTCCTACGCCGACGACACCCAACTTATACTCTCCCTCACCAAGGACCCCGCCAGCGCCAAGACCAACCTACAAGAGGGTATGAAGGACGTCACAGATTGGATGAGGCTCAGCCGCCTAAAGGTGAACTCTGAAAAAACGGAAGTCCTCATCCTCGGCAACACCCCGTCCGCCTGGGACGACTCTTGGTGGCCCACGGCCCTCGGCACCGCACCGACCCCCACAGACCACGCCCGCAACCTCGGCTTCATCTTGGACCCTCTTCTCACCATGACCAAGCAAGTCAACGCCGTGTCCTCCGCCTGCTTCCTCACCCTCCGCATGCTCCGCAAGATCTTCCGCTGGATCCCCGCTGACACCAGAAAAACCGTGACCCACGCCCTCGTCACGAGCCGTCTGGACTACGGCAACACCCTCTACGCCGGGACCACAGCCAAACTCCAAAATCGCCTGCAACGCATTCAAAACGCCTCGGCCCGCCTCATCCTCGACGTACCCCGCAGCAGCCACATCTCCACACACCTGAGACACCTGCATTGGCTCCCAGTCAGCAAAAGGATCACCTTCCGACTTCTCACCCACGCACACAAAGCCCTCCATGACAAGGGACCGGAATACCTCAACCGACGCCTCAGCTTCTACGTCCCCACCCGCCTCCTCCGTTCCTATGGCCTCGCACTCGCTGCTGTCCCTCGCATCCGCCGCTCCACGGCGGGTGGGAGATCTTTCTCCTTCCTGGCGGCCAAGACCTGGAACTCCCTCCCCACCAGCCTCAGGACCACCCAGGACCACTCCGCTTTCCGGAGACTCCTAAAGACCTGGCTGTTCGAGCAGCGATAACCCCCCTTTTTCCCCTAGCGCCTTGAGACCCGCACGGGTGAGTAGCGCGCTTTATAAATGTTAATGATTTGATTTGATTTGATTTGATCATCCATGTCATCAGGGTAGTCCATGACAGGCAGATCCACAGGAGAGCCATCGTCCTCTGCAATGAGATATTGTACAATTAGTGTGTCTTTGTTGTGGCAGTTGTAATGTGACGTCACTGACTTCCTATGGTGGTACATTGTAATCTAGGGTCCTGTTCATTGTTCCTGTCATTAATATTTGTATTCTCTCAGGCCTATGACCCACCTGCATGTCACATGTAGTGTGGGCAGTTTGTGGAATTGTCTGCGTCACGTCCTCTAGATGTAGGTTCTGTCCAAATTGTGCCTTGCCACTTTCTTGTCCTACTCAACCCTCCCTCTGCTACCATTGTCATGGTGAGGCCTTGCAATGCTTGTTGGTGTTCTGATGCCACATTCACCACAAATAACAATATGGCACTGACCCAGTCTATCATTTTTCACATACACCTATACGGTGCTGAGACCTTTCACCGTACCATGTATTGCATTGGTATGACACGATCCAGGTGTGTAGGATGCTGGCCTGGCTTATAGTGGGTACCAATGGTACGTACATCTTGTGCCAGGTCCAGTTATCCCTTATTCGTAGAGTAGTAGTGTTCTAGCAGCTTAGGCTTATAGAGTTAGCTGGTGCAGAGCAGCCAAGGCTGAACTAGGAGACATGCAAAGCTCATGCAATACCACAAATATCATATAGGTACTATATCATAAGAAAGACAATACTCAGTGTTACCATAAATAAAGGTACTTTATTTTAGTGACAATGTGCCAAAAATATCTCAGAGTATATAGGGGGTCATTCCGACCCCGGCGGGCGGCGGAAGCCGCCCGCCTGGCGGGAACCGCCAGAAGACCGTACCGCGGTCAAATGACTGCGGCGGTCATTCTGACTTTCCCGCTGGGCTGGCGGGCGACCGCCAGAAGGCCGCCCGCCGGCCCAGCGGGAAAGCCCCTTCAACAATGAAGCCGGCTCCGAATGGAGCCGGCGGAGTTGAAGGGGTGCGACGGGTGCAGTGGCACCCGTCGCGATTTTCAGTGTCTGCTAGGCAGACACTGAAAATCATTATGGGGCCCTGTTAGGGGGCCCCTGCACTGCCCATGCCCGTGGCATGGGCAGTGCAGGGGCCCCCAGGGGCCCCACGACACCCGTTCCCGCCATCCTGTTCCTGGCGGTTTTTACCGCCAGGACCAGGATGGCGGGAAGGGGGTCGGAATCCCCATGGCGGTGCTGCGAGCAGCGCCGCCATGGAGGATTCATTGGGGCAGGGGTAAACCGGCGGGAAACCGCCGGTTGCCCTTTTCTGACCGCGGCTTTACCGCCGCGGTCAGAATTGCCCATGAAGCACCGCCAGCCTGTTGGCGGTGCTTCCTCCGTCCCCGGCCCTGGCGGTCCATGACCGCCAGGGTCAGAATGAGGCCCATACTCCCTTAGGAGGTAAGTAAAATACACAAAATATACACAACACACCAAATCAGGTAAGTAAAACAGTCAGAAAGTAGTGCAAACACTGTAGAATACTATAGGATGCAAAAGGCCTAAGGGCAACACAAACCATATACTAAGAAAGTGGAATGCGAACCACAAATGGACCCCTACGCTAGTGTAGTGTGTAGAGGGTTGCTGGGATTGTAAGAAAACACTAAGGGTGTCCAAGATACCCCACCCCAAGACCCTGGAAAGTAAGAGTAAAATACTACTATTTCCCCAGAAACACACTAAAGTCATGATAAGGAATTTTGCAAAGACCACAACAGACTGCAAAGCACTGAAGACGGATTCCTGGACCTGAGGACCTGCAAAGGAAGGGGACCAAGAGTCACGAAAATGTCCAGGGGGGGCATGAGCCCACTAATCCCCAGATGAAGGTGCAAAATGGCTGCCTCTGGTTGGAAGAAGCTGAAGATTCTGCAACAACGAAAGGAGGTAGGAAGTTCTTCTTCATGCAGCAGATGTCCCATGGCGTGCTGGAGGGTGCAGAAGGGTTTCCTTGGCAAAATACCACAAGCCATGCTAGCTGCAAGAGTTGCAGTTGGAGAAAAAGGGTGCTGCTTGGGCCCAGGAAGGACCAGGATGTCACCACTTGGGAGTGGAGACAGAGGGGGCCCTCAGCAATGTAGAGAGCCCATGCACAAGCAAGAAGCACCCGCATGAGTCCTTGAACATGGGTTCAAGAAGACTGAACATGGTGGTTGTCTCAACACTGCAAAAGGAGGTCCCACGACACCGGAGATCAACTCAGGGAACTGAGCATCATAGGACAGAGTGCTGGGGACCTAGGCTTGGCTGTGCATGCAGGATGTCTTGGAAATAAGCACAGAAGCCCTTGTAACTGCAGTTCACGTGTTACACAGGAGTACTGTCTGGAGAGGGGAGGTAAGGACTTACCTCGTCCGAATTTGGACAGTTGGACGACTGGACACTCTGGGTCACTTGGGTCCACGACCTGTGTTCCAGGGGCCATGCTTGTCAGGATGAGAGGGGTCCCAGAGTACCGGTTAAGCTGAAGTTTGGTACCAGCTGAAGCAGGGGGAAGATTCCGTCGACCCACAGATGATTTCTTCTTGGCTTCCTGTACAGGGTGAAGGCAGGCAGCCCCGAGAGCATGCACCACCAGGAAACAGTCAAGAATGCCGGCAGGATTAGGTGCTACAATGTCGCTGGTAGTCTTCTTGCTACTTTGTTGCAGTTTTGCAGGTGTCCTGGAGCAGTCAGCAGTTGATCCTTGGCAGAAGTCAAAGAGCGTAGTGAAGAGGAGTCCTGCTGGATTCTTGCAAGTCGTTATCTGAGGAAAAGCCCACTGGAGAGACCCTAAATAGCCCTCAGACGAGGATTGGCCACCTAGTCAGGTAAGCACCTATCAGGAGGGGTCTCTGACATCACCTGCTGGCACTGGCCACTCAGAGGCCTCCAGAGTGCCCTCACACCTATGGGAACAAGATGGCAGAGGTCTGGGACACACTGGAGGAGCTCTGGGCACCACCCCTGGGGTGGTGATGGACAGGGGAGTTATCACTTCCCTTTCCTTTGTCCAGTTTTGTGCCAGAGCAGGGACTGGGGGTTCCCTAAACTGGTGTAGACTGGCTTATGCAAGAAGGGCCCCATCTGTGCCCTTCAAAGCATTTTCAGAGGCTGGGAGGGGCTACCCCCTCCCCAGCCATTAGCACCTATTTCCAAAGAGAGAGGGTGTAACACCCTGCTCTCAGAGGAAATGCTTTGTTATGCCTTCCTGGTACTAAGCTGCCCTGACCCCAGGAGGGCAGAACCCTGTCTGTGGGGTGGCAGCAGCGGTAGCTGCAGAGAAAACTCCAGACAGCTGGTTTGGCAGTACCCGGTGTCCATAGTGGAGCCCCAGGGATCCATGGAATTGGCTCCCCAATACCATATTTGGCATGGGGCGACAATTCCATGATTTTAGACATGTTACATGGCCATATTCACTGTTACCATTGTGAAGCTACATATAGGTATTGACCTATATGTAGTGCACGTGTTTAATGGTGTCCCCGCAATCACAAAGTCCGGGGAAATGGCCCTGAACTATGTGGGGGCACCTTTGCTAGTGCAAGGGTGCCCTCACACTTAGTAACTTTGCATCTGTTCCTCAGCAAGTGAAGGTTAGACATATAGGTGACTTATAAGTTACTTAAGTGCAGTGAAAATGGCTGTGAAATAACGTGTGCGTTATTTCACTCAGGCTGCAGTGGCAGTCCTGTGTAAAGGTTTGTCTGGGTGGCAAAAGAAATGCTGCAGTTCATAGGGATCAGTTGGAACCCCAATACCCTGGGTACTTAGATACCATATACTAGTGAATTATAAAGGTGTTCCAGTATGCCAATTGAAATTGGTAAAAGTGGTCACTAGCCTATAGTGATGAATTTAAAGGCAGAGAGAACATAAGCACTGAGGTTCTGGTTAGCAGAGCCTCAGTGACACAGTTAGTCACTACACAGGTATACACATTCATGCCACAAACTATGAGCACTGGGGTCCTGGCTAGCAGGATCCCAGTGAGACAGGCAAAAACAAACTGACATACATGTAAAAATGGAGGTAACATGCCACGCAAGTTGGTACTATCCTACAAGGTGTCAGCATTGGTAGATTCTCATGTTGATGTTTGCGTATGTGTGCTACATTGCATTACACTGATGGGCCTGGCAGAGTTCCATTTCCTCTTATGACTGTGTGAGTGTGTTTCACTAGCTCCACACATATGACCTCCTTCTCAATTCCATTGTCCTAGTACTATGCCACCTGAGATGTTGAAAGGTGGCATTGCAGCTATTGTAACACAGCCATGGGGTAGACCCTGGAATGGGCATCATGGGTATGAGATTACTGCTGTGTACTTCATAATGTAAGTGACAGTGCCAGATGTTTATTGAGTCTATGGACATGACAGGAGTTGCACTTGGATAGGAATTGAAGGTGATTGATCACGCAGTCATCCTTAACCCTCATTTTGAGTGTGTTTGTGCCATGGGCACCTAACTGCCATTTCCTAATTGACCAGCATACACAGCACAGGTAGTAGTGGCAAGTGTTGCCAATGGTAAATGCCACTTGAGCCAATGGCCTGAGACTGGGCATTGTCCTCTAGTTTACACTCTGACAATACCAGCTGTCCTGTGACAGCAGCCCAGTTTTACCTTATACCCTTCCCTCCTGGTCTGCTTTTGCATTTCCAGCAGCCTTGGCATGGCAGTGCAAAGATTGTTGGTGTTGTGTTGTGCTATGGCCCTGCACAGCCCATGCACCCATGCTGTGCCCCTTTGCTCTTGCCACTGCCTGATTTCCATGCCTGACATGCATTTTGTAATAGGTATGTAGCCCCCCTTTCTTGCACTTGACATTTAGGCATTTTGGACCCCCATGCAACTTAACCTGCATATGTGCTGTTTTCTGGAAGGCTGCACTGTCCTGCGATTCCTGTGACGATCTCCTCCAGATGAAGGCTGCAACCATCTCCTCCATCTCGTCCAGGGCCTCCTGCAGAGCTGGACTCCCACTTCCGGTCTGCAGCGCTGCCTTCCTGTTCCTTGCCATTTTCTCCGTTGTCCTGCGCTTGGAGTCATGCCAGTGTTTCTTACACTCAGTGACAGTTCTCCTGACCTCTGCCAAACTATTAATCTTGTCCACAATGTGTTGCCAAATTGCCTCTCTCCTCCCAATTGGCAATTTGGAGGTGATGAAGAGTTGATGCTGGTGCTCCGTCACCTCTCTGACCAGTATTTCATGCTCCTCTGCGATGAAATGACAATTCTTATTTTTGTTGTCTCTCCCCTGGGTCTTGTCTGTGTCCTCCTGGCTGGTTCCTGGTAGTTTGAGGTCTCCCTGGGGTCTGGGATCCATTTTGGGGCTTCTTAGCACTGTTTTCTGCATTTGTGTCACTTTTTGACGCTATTACGGTGAAAAATGGCACATATCCGGTTTGCAACTTTGTCCATGTCTCAAACCGGATTAGAGTCATTTTTCCTGCGTTAACGTCATTTTGCTTTCCGACACAGCGCAATGGTTAGCGTAAAAAAAAGACTCTAACCTGTTCTTGCGCCACAATGCGCCAAAGTATAAATCTGATCCACGGGTGGCGCTAAGAAATGGCGTTAGCCCATATAAATGTTTTGACGCTAAACTGCGTTAGCGCAGTTGTACGTCAAAAAGTATAAATCTGGCCCTTATTGTCTCAGCCTAGCCTCTTTCTACAGAGAAGTGTCAGTACTCTATAAATGTTAGTAATAGTCAGCTGAGAAGTCTTGGTAGGCCCACTAGCCAACAAAATAGGTGCAGGAGCTCAAAGTCTGACAGGTCTTGTCCATTTAAATGACTGCAGTTCACCCTCTCTTGGTCTGACTGGCACTACCCAGGTTGTTACCATACCACATTCTACTTTTCCAGGCACTCTATTGGAAAATATGTCCTAGTGTGTTAGGTGCATGCCTTCAGCTGCTGTCTCAGCTCTTCCAGTTTCATGGTTTCCAATTCTGATTGAATGCCAATGAGACTTTTGACCTCCCTATTGCTATGTTTAATACGAGTAACTTGTCTATATATTTCAACAATGTACATAGATACCTTGGATTGGATGAATAGCTATTTGGTGAAAGTGAATTTAGAGTACACTGATAGTAGTGGATAATGTTGTATCTGAAAAAACTCAGCAAGTTTGGCGATTTTCCTGCTGGTGACCCTGAAAAAAAAAAAAGAAAAATGCGGGCCCGCATAAAAACACTTAGGGGGGCATTACAACTTTGGCGGGCGGAAACCAAGTTTCCGCCCGCCGGCCCAGCGGGGATGTGGGCCGCAACATGGGAGCCGCAACAGTTGCAACAGTTGCACCCGTCGCGCTTTTCAATGTCTGCATTGCAGACAGTGAAAAGCCGCATGGGGCCCTGTCAGGGGGCCCCACGTCTCCCTGTTACCGCCAGCCTTTTCCTGGCGGTTCAAACCGCCAGGAAAAGGCTGGCGGTAACAGGGGACTCGTAATCCTCTGGGCAGCGCTGCTAGCAGCGCTGCCCAGGTGGATTATCACCACCGGGGCAAATGTGGCGGAATACCGCCGGCCCCGGCGGTGCGACCGCAGCATCGTAATACCCCAGGAAGCACCGCCAGCCTGTTGGCAGTGCTTCCGTCATTTTAGCCCTGGCGGTCTCGTACCGCCAGGGTCAAAATGACCCCCCTTAGGGCTTTATTCACAAAGGTAAACGTAGACTTTTGTGTAAATTCACTATTTTTTTGTATTCACAAAGAATTAATTAATAATAAGTTTGCGACTATGGAGAGTCTGCAGTTAAAGGCAGAGGACTCTGCACATAAGAAGTTGTGCGTGATTTTTTTGTATTCTATGTCAGGACCGGAGGCTCAGATTATGCTTCTCTTTCTTTACTACTCAAATATTAGCAGCCAATCAAAACACAAACTACATTTCCCAAACATCATTGCAGAAAAATGTCCATCAATCAACAGCCCCCTAATCATATTAGAATCCATAAATAATCCGGGACTTCCTCTTTCTTTGCTGCTCTTCACTGAGTTAAGTGATTTTTCTTCCCTTCTCGTTTTTGGGACGTTTGCTTTGCTTAAAAGGGCGTGCGCGCGTCTTGCAGTAGCGCCGGTGTCGCCTAACTTCTGTGCCTCTTACTGTGTGCCGAGCAGAGCGGACTCCCATTTTCGGGAGTCTCCGCTCTCGCATCGGTCCCCGGTGTTTCTTTCCTTTCAGGGTGGCCTCCCTTGCAGCGATTAGCACGTTGCGCTCGACCGGTGCCTTCCACTTGTGCGGCGCGAGTTGGAGACCGAAACGGTGTATGTAGCCCAAATCCTACTAGTTCTACTAGTTGGGCTATGTGCATTACGTCATCAATTTTTCCCCCTCCAGCCGTTGGAATCGCACGTTATTGGCATTCCTGACGTGTCTGTCATCGGCTGTTCCACGCCTGGCTCTGGCTTGAAGAACTGAGCTTTGCCCTGCATTTTAGCGGTGTGCACGCTATCTGTACTTTATTGTTGGCTCTCACTTACGCCCCTGGCTACATTAAGAGGGGCTGCAATAATCATATTACGGCTTTGCCGAGGAGCCTTATTGTACGGATTTTTTCTTGCACTTGGGGTTGGCTCCCCCCTGCCTTACTTCAGTGTCTAGACTGAGTTTGCGAAGTTTGCTGCGGCAATCTGGTGTAATGATGACCGAGTGGCTGCCCTTTGAGGAGGAGGAGGAAATGGGGCATGGTTTTGAGGACGCCCTCGGTCCCCAGTTAGGAGAAGGTTTGTCTGAGGTAATTAAGCCTCAATACAAAAGTCTCTGAGCAGGGCGCTGGCGGTGTCCGTACCGCAGAGGATTAACCAAGCTGTCCTTGCAGCTCTCAAGCCCATCACTCAACAATTTGATTCTTTTATCAAAAAACAAGTGTTGGCCCCCTTGCCAGAGGAGAAGGTGATGGAAGAAGGCCCTGTGACGGCGACTACTCCCCAGACCTCTTCTTGGCCACATGATGGCACCTTGTCAGTGTTGGCTAAGGCCTCCTCTGACCATGTGTATTGTTCACTGCCGTCAACATCCAAGGGCTCTTTTCTAGAAGCAGATTTGTCTGACTCGGACTCAGCCTCCTCTAGGTCCTCTCACTGCAGCGGTACCTTGCATAAGCGCAAGAGAGCCCGAAGATCCGGCTCCTCTCAGGTCAAGGAAAGGTCTCACTCGTCCTCTAACCCTCTCCAATTCAACCCAGAGGACATTATCCACCCTCGCTCAGCAGATTGGGCCCCGGCGCAGGCCGTGGCAGATTACCTCCACGACAAACTGAGAGAGAGTTTCGACAAGGTGGTCCGAAATAGATTGCGGGCTGAGTGCCCTAGGCCGGAGATTCCAGATAAGGTGGCAGAGACGACAGATATAGACCCCAGCATGCTGACCTTCCTTAAAAAAAATTGCCAACGACCCCAAGAAAGGTATCGACAGGGACTGCCACTCATACCAGGACAAACTTTTGGACCTCGCAGGTCCCTTGGCCAAAATATTGGAAATGGCCCTAAAGGCTAAGGAGTCTGGTGAGCCTATTGATCCCCACTCCCTGGCTGAGTGGACTCAGAGGGCGATATGTTTGTTGGGGAATGCAAATTGCGCTATCTAAACTGAGCGCCGGAAATCCCTGCTCATGAGGATTGATTCGACCTTGACGGAGTTGGTGGCGGCAGATGCAGGCCCCCTGGCGGACGGTTGTCTTTTTGGCGACAAGTTCGTCAAAGATATTGCCAAGTATGTTTCTACGTTCGCGAATCTGGATAAAGAACAGGCGAACCTTAAAAAGGTCTTTCAGTCTGGTGTTTTTGGCCGGGCCGGATGAGGTAGGTGCCGCTCGTCTGGCCGTCCAACCTTCCAAGACTCCCAACGTGGCTCATTCCGGGGCCAGGATTATAACAGAGGAGGTGCTTTCTTCCCCTGACGCTCCCGCTTCTTCCGGGGGCGTGGTCAACGAGGCGGTGCCAGATCCAACTCCCAGTCAAGCTTGTCTACAGGTGAGAATTCAAGACGATTCTTTCCTTCAGTTGGGGGGTCGTGTTCAGTTTTCCTCCACAATTGGTGTCGTGTGACTCAGGATGCATGGGTGTTGCAAACCGTCCAGGGTTTTCAGCTGAAGTTTTATCAGACTCAGCTGCAGGAGAGTATTCCTCCTCCTCTCCATTTTTCCCGACAAGAAGCCAGCATCATAGACTCCGAGATTCAAGAGCTGCTCCAGAAGAGAGCCATCGCTCTTTGCGATCCCCATCCTTCGGGTTTCTGCAGCAATATTTTTCTAGTTCAGAAAAGGGGAGGAGGTCACCGTTTGGTCATAAACCTTCGAGACTTCAACGCTTTTATAGTTTACCGGCATTTCAAAATGGAGGGTCTTCATCTCTTACCAGACCTCCTTCAGCCGGGAGACAGGCTGATATGCCTGGATCTCAAAGATGCCTATTTGACGATTCCCATCTGGCATACCCACAGACATTTCCTCCAGTTCAGGTGGAGGGACACTTGGATGGAGTACTTGGTTCTGCTCTTTGGGCTCTCTTTGGCGCCTTGGTGTTTTACCAAGCTGCTCAAGCCGGTAGTGGCGTTTCTGAGGGAAAAAGGGATTCATTTGATCATTCATCTAGACGATATACTGATCATGGCGCAATCCCAGGAACTGCTGAAACAACACGGGCTCACAACTGTAGCCCTTTTTCAGGATCTCGGATTTGTCATAAACGACAAGAAATCGGTCCTGGTACCATCCAAGACTGTAGAATTCTTAGGTTTTGTGATAGACTCCGACAGATCACTTTTGGTTCTTCCCAAAGCCAAACTTCAGGCCATCAAGAAGGAGCTTCAGGTGGCCTTAGCCAAGACGTCATTGTCCCTGAAAAAGATCGCTCGGATTGTGGGACTCCTGGCATCCTCAATCCAAGCGATCTTTCCAGGTCCCCTCCACTACAGAGCGTTACAGAGACTCAAGATACGTCATCTCCAGCGGGCATGACATATTCGGACTTGGTTCCTCTGACGGAGGAAGTCCGTTCGGAGCTCAACTGGTGGCTATCCCAAGTCGATGCGTGGAATGGCAGAGCCATCTTCAGCTCCCAGCCCGAGACGGTGATAGAGTCAGATGCCAATCTTTGGGACTGGGGCGCGAGATGCGGGGACATCTCGACGGGGGAGATGGTCCTCGCAAGAACTTCAGTTGCATATTAATTGCCTGGAGTTATTAGCAGGGTCTTTTGCAATAAAGACTCTGTCGCCCAAGAGAGTTTCGTGTTCCATTCTGCTTTGCATGGACAATGTGGCGGCAGTCAGATATATCTACAAGCTGGGGGGCACGCGTTCGCCCATCCTAGCGGAGATAGCCAAGGATTTTTGGCATTACTGCCTGGAACATCGGCTGCAGGTTAAGGCGGAGTATCTGCCGGACCAGATCAATGTGGTAGCGGATTGGCATTCACGCTATCTCACGGATTACAGCGACTTGAGGCTTCTGCCTCAGTTGTTTCTGCTGACTCAGCAACTGTGGGATCAATGCAGAATAGATCTGTTTGCCTCTCACCTAAACAAACAGTTACCAGAATTTTTCAGTTGGAGGCCGGATCCGTTGGCGACAGCAACGGATGCATTCCAGAAGAAGAGGTGATTTTGATTACTCCTCTCTGGAGGGCGCAGCCATGGTTCCCTTTGCTGTTGGAGCTCGTGTGCGACTCTCCTCTTCTCTTGCCTCGGTCGCCGGACATGCTTCTGGGTCCGCAAGGCTAGAAACACCCTCTGGTTCTGGAGAGACAGTTGCAGCTGATGGCCTGGAGGCTTTCAGGCAACAGTGGCACTTGCCAGGCATTTCGCAATCAGCTCAGAAGTTTATCGGTGGGGCTTGGGCGCCTTCCACTAGAAAGAGGTATCTCTCCGCTTGGAGAATCTGGTTCAGTTGGTGCCTGGAACGGTCTTTGGATCCCGTGGCAGCCAAGCTTGTACACATTGTGAATTTTTTATCGCAGAAAGCTGATGATGGATTATCCTACAGGTCAGTAAATAATTTTCGTTTGACTATTTCTGTAGGCCATGTTAAGGTAGATGGTGTTTCAGTAGGTATGCATCCTGTAGTGGTTAAGCTTTTAAAGGGTGAGAGGGTTTCTAATCCTCCTTCTTCCAGGTATACATTCTTTTGGGATGTGAATCTGGTTCTTCATTTGTTCGAGAGATGGCCATTTATCAGCAAAGCTGGCCATGCTTCTATGCCTAGCAGCTTGTCGATGTTCTTTGGATGTGGTAGCCTTGGACCTTGCAGGTAGAGTTTTTACACCTGAAGATGTTTCTTTTTCCATTTCTAGAAGAACAAAAACAATGTCTACCTGTATCGAATACTTTGCTTTTCCATTTTCTAAGAAAGTGCGTGTTTTTGCTTGTTTAAAAGAATATGAGCATTGTACTAGATCTCTTAGACAGAATCTGACAGGCCAATTATTGATTTCTCTTTGCAAACCTTTTAAGCCTGTGTCTGCGGCTACCATTGCCAGATGGTTGCGTTTTGTAATGGCTGAAGTGGAAATTGATACGCAGGTATTAGGTGCGCACTCGGTTCGGGGGGCAATGGCTTCCAAGTCTGTAGGTTTCGGTATGTCAGTGCTGGATATTATGAAATCAGCAGATTGGTCTTCAGATTCCACTTTCAAACAGTTTTATTTCAAACCTGTGGGTGATTTTGCATCTAGAGTGTTTCAAGCAGCTTTGAGGTAGCATAATCTGAGCCTCCGGTCCTGACATAGAATAAAAGATTTGCTAGCATTCGCGCCAAGAATTTTCAATTCTGTTAAGAACACGGAAGCAAAGATTATCCCGCCCAAGGGTTGTGTTTGTCTAGGCAACCATTTTCGTTCAGGGCAGTTTTTTCTTGAGATGCGTCTTCATGTTCCCTCCCAAATTTATACTACTGTTATGTAGCTAAACCTGTTAATGCTAATAGTTTTATTAGTATGATTATTATTATCATTATTGATGTTATTGTTGTTATTATTATGATCTTTTTTGTCTACCTAGGATCGGAGCAAAAAGTGGAGTAAGACGGAGTGCCAGCGGAAGGTCTTTTGTTTTGTTGCTGGAGGAAGGTTGTCTTCAGTCAGCTGTTAATGTTCCCGGGCATTCTTCAAGTTCGTGTTTATGAACTCTTATTATCCAGTTTGTGACGCAAAGAAAGAGGAAGTCCCGGAGTGTTTGTGGACTCTAATATGATTAGGGGGCTGTTGATTGGTGGACATTTTTCTGCAATGATGTTTGGGAAATGTAGTTTGTGTTTTGATTGGCTGCTGATATTTGAGTAGTAAAGAAAGAAAAGCATCATCTTCGCCTCCGTGTCCTTAATAGAATTGAAAATTTTTGGCATGAATGCTAGCAATTTTTTTATTCTCAACCTACAAGTTAATAGTAAGTTTACAACTACAGAGACTCTGCAGTCATGGGGGAGAACTCAGCACATAAAAAGATAGGACAGGTCTAGCTTTCTATGTGCCAACATCTCTGACTTTGCTGCAGACTCTCTGCAGTCATAAACTTACTATTAACTCATAGTTTGTGAATACAATTTTTTTTTTTTAATTTACACAAAATTGTAATTTACCCTTGTGAATCAGGCCCAGTATGTCAAATTAAATGGCAATCTCTCATTGTCAACTTAGGTCGTTTTAGTGACTGCAAGCCCTTTCTTCACCTGTGAACTTTAAAGCAGATACTACCTATCCCTTTGCTGTCTTGCACAGACTAGGGGTAGGCAAACTTTCAGGACAATTTTCTAAAAAGACGAATTTTGACAGGTATTTTCAAACCTGCACAAATGAATTAAGATTACTGTGCAGGTGAAGAAAATATGTTCAAGCCCAACACAGTTGATTTTAGGAGCACTGCCAGCTGCCATGCAATGTAATGTACTTACCTTAATGATAATTGTATTAATGTAATTACATTGCCTCGATCCCTGGCACCTCAAGATTCTTGAAAGCATCTTTCCCAGGAGGGAAGCTTCTGTGCAGCACCTGCCTGCAGGGTCTCCCTTGTGCTCCTACAGTCATGGGCTTCTCTGCTATGAAGTTATTTTCATGCATTCACAGGGGCTGAGTAGTACAGTTAATTTTGCAATGACCATTACGATTATTACATTGCTCCTGGCACACGTTCCGCACTGTGAGAAATAAGTAATAAATGTACTGCAGGGCATTCTACCTCCAACACCCATTGTTTTAGTCTGGGATAGGCAGATGAAGACCCAGAAGATTACCTAAGGTTCTACATCGCCTTGCTGTGATTTAAAACCTAAATTGCCCACCCCAATAAGGAAATGTAGTTAACGACAAAAATTGTCTCCTGCTTAGATTATGACAATTTAATGTTCCTCAAGAATGTGAGTCTATTTTTCAAATGGCTGCAACTCATTCTAAATCAACTAGCCCGTTGCTTTACAGTGAATCGACATTTGATCACCTGTTCACTCTTCCAGAGCTCGTTTGGCTCCCTATGGCATCTCGGGTCAAATTCAAAGTACTTTGCTGTGTGCCAAGTGCTGTGTATGGCATGCTGCCTCATTACAAGTTGGGTGGAACCTCATGCGCAGATGGTATGCCATCCCAACAGGTTCAAATTTTACCAAGTGCAACACTGGTTCTAGTACAACCAAACACGTTTCTATTGATGTTTTCCTTTTGGTTGCAGGTTGCAAATATCGGCAGAAAAGTTCCCTAATTTGGGAACCAAATGTGTAAAAGGACCTAATATTTCCAGGTCCAACATGTTGAGGAAGAGATACAAAAATATCTTGCAATCAGAAACCTGTGGTTCACAAAATCACAAGATTTGTGACAGCAAAGAGGCATATCTTAATGTACTAAACCCCTTTTGTAATTTTAAAAAGCCTTTACGAATCACAGCAGGGACTTTGCCACTCCTTCTGAATGGCAATTAGGAAGGGGGGTGAAAGGGACATCCACTCCTAAATGTGAATATCAATAAGCGGTCATATTAGTTTGTGGCTGCTACTGTAGTTACAAATCATTGAAAAGTTAATAACACCTCAAAGGAGGCAACTTACTTGCAAAGGGGAAGGTGCCCCATTGAACAGCATTATTTTTGAGAACCAAGGGGCTTATTTTCAAGCCCTGTGCGCCACTGGTGTGTCACTTTTTGTGACACACTGGCAGCACATAGTGCAGGCCCATATCTACAAGTGGCTTTGTGTGGCTTTTCATGGCCTTGTAGATAGTGTAAGGCAACGCAGCGCAAGTCGCTGTGTTGCCACACTGCATCAGGGAGACATTCAATGGGCGTTGCTGTGGGTTTTCCCACGCAACACCCATGGGTTTTGATGCGTTCTGTGATGTATATGAAACCGTAAGCCTAGGAATGTATCAAAATCTTGCAGGAGAGGTGCATCTTTATTCAACCTCGTTTTTTTCCTCTTTATATGTGTGCTGCAATCTTCCGGTCACATAAAAAGATGAAAAAGCCTCCATGAATTGTTTTCATGCAGGAAGGTGTCCCTTCTTGCATAGCAATAATCCTGTCTGGAACACAGGCACATTTGCACCATGGTGCAAGGGTGCCTGCATCGGCACTCGGCAGCCCATTGTGCACCAGCGCAGGTGGAGAGAACAGAAATGTGCTGTATCGTGTAGATACTGCACATTTCTGCTCCAACCCTGTGGTGCACGGCAGCGCAGCAAGTGCACTTACTGGGCAGGCCTGCACCAGGGGACTTGTAAATAAGCCGCCAGAGTCAGATGGCCTCAGCAGGGGTACTTAAGAGACTACTGCCTGCTAGTTCCTTTAAGGAACATGGGCTGCTTTTAAAATATACAAACCCACTGATGGTGATATGTTGTTCCCTGCAGACCACAATGGCCTGGGATAAAAACAAGTGATCTACAACAGCAACCTATACAATTACTATTCATTAGGCAGGTCGTTCTGCGACCCCTTGGGACTGGACATTTTGCAACGTCATCTATTAGTACACAGATGGGATCTCAAAATTACAGACAGGTGACAAAATTTACACCCACTATTTCCAACATGTTATAAAAATTGGACCAGTTACTAGCATTTTAGGTCTCAATGCTCGTGATGTCCCATAACTGGGTGAGAGTTGCCAATCAGAATCGTTTACTCTGACCCAGTATTTCCCCCATTAATTGTCGGACATCTCAGAATGATGGCCTTTGCGCGCTACTCATAAAGATACCTTAACATAAACTGCGGTAAGTGGACAGGACACAATGCAGCAGGCCAACATGAGTGAATTGGCCGATGCACGCATATTTGAAAAGCATGCTGTTAGGAAGTTTTAAGAGTATAACATTCTTTATATTTTAGTCGTTCAGTATTTACTGTGTCATTATTATCGCCTGAAATAGTTATACTTTGGAGGAATGAAAAGTGTGCCCCAAACAATTAAACATAAAATAAGCTTGTGAAGAAATTATGTGACAGGCTTCTCAAGCAGGGAGCGCCCTAGCAGTGGCAAAGGTTTTTTTCTGCATGTGCATTTTTATGAGGATCTTCCTAATTAATACAATTACACCAGTCTGACTCATATACCAGCAAAAGTTCATTTACCTTCACATTGCCCTATAAAGCTAATTTCAGCATTTGACATTATTTTCTGTCTCGTGGTTTTTGCCTAATGAAGTGGCGCAATTAAGAAAAGTTACGTGCTTTAGGGAAAATACTCTTTCGGAATATATTACCCTGCAATGCAAGATTCTGCCTCTCGATACGGTGGGAAATACATAGAAGCCATGTGTGGTGCAGTGACCAAGAAAGTGGGAGCCGATGAGAAAAACATCGATCCCTGATTTTAAAAACTAGAAAAGTCACACAAAACAGCCGGAGCAGATATTTTAAACTACAATACCGCAAGCAAAATATTTGAAACGGAATCTCAGATCTGAAAAGCAGCACAGTGTCGCACATAAGCATTGATCAGTCTGTTACCATAGCATATTTTCTAAAACTAAAGAAGCTCAATATCAGAAAATTAGAAATAGACCATAGATTCTAACATATCATAATATTTAGACAAATCAAATCTACACAGCTCTAGTTGCTGCACAGTTTTGCTTAACCCCTTCGGTGCCAGGCCTTTTCCCCTCATGTGCCAGGTCTTTTTTTGGCTCTTCGGGGCAGTTCGTGCTTAGGCCCTCATAACTTTTTGTCCACATAAGCTACCCACGCCAAATTTGTGTCCAATTTTTCCAACATCTTAGGGATTCTAGAGGTACCCATGAATTGTGGGTTGCCCTGAAGGAGATCAAGAAATTAGCCGAAAAACAGTAACAATTTCGTTTTTTTAAAAAAACAAATGGGAAAAAGGGCTGCAGAAGAAGGCTTGTGTTTTTTCCCTGAAAATGGCATCAACAAAGGGTTTGTGGTGCTAAAATCACCAGCTTCCCAGCTTTCAGGAACAGGCAGACTTGAATCGGAAAACCCAATTTTTCAACCCAATTTTGACATTTTACTGGGACATTCCCCATTTTTACTATTTTTTTGTGCTTTCAGCCTCCTTCCAGTTAGTGACAGAAATGGGTGTAAAACCAGTGCTGGATCCCAGAAAGCTAAACATTTCTGAAAAGTAGACAAAATTCTGAATTTAGCAAGTGGTAATCTGTGTAGATCCTATAAGGTTTTCCTACAGAAAATAACAGCTGAAATAAAAAAAAATATATATATTGAAATTGAGGTGAAAAAACAACAATTTTTCTCAACATTTTACTCTGTAACTTTTTCCTGCAGTGTCAGATTTTTTAATGCAATATACCGTTAGGTCTGCTGGACTCTTCTGGTTGCGGGTAAATATAGGGCTTGTAGGTTCATCAAGAACCCTAGGTACCCAGAGCCAATAAATGAGCTGCACCTTGCAATAGGTTTTCATTCTATGCCGGGTATACAGCAATTCATTTGCTGAAATATAAAGAGTGAAAAATAGGTATCAAGAAAACCTTTGTATTTACGAAATGGGCACAAGATAAGGTGTTGAGAAGCAGTGGTTATTTGCACATCTTTGAATTCCGGGGTGCCCATAGTAGCATGTGAATGACAGGGCATTTCTCAAATAGATGTCATTTTTGCACACTGTCTTACATTTGGAAGGAAAACATGTAGAGAAAGACAAGGGGCAATAAGACTTGTTTTGCTATTCTGTGTTCCCCAAGTCTCTCGATAAAAATGTGACCTCACTTGCGTGGGTAGGCCTAATGCTCTCAACAGGAAACACAACATGGACACATCACATTTTTACATTGAAATCTGACTTGTTTTTTGCAAAGTGTCTTGCTGTAGATTTTGGCCTCTAGCTCAGCCGGCACCTAGGGAAACCTACCAAACCTGCGCATTTTTGAAAACTAGACACCAAGGGGAATCCAAGATGAGGATGACTTGTGGGGATATCACCAGGTTCTGTTACCCAGAATCCTTTACAAACCTCAAAATTTGGCCAAAACAACACTTTTCCCTCACATTTCGTGACAGAAAGTTCTGGAATTTGAGACGAGCCACAAATTTCCTTCCACCCATCATTCCCCCAAGTCTCCCAATAAAAAATGGTACCTCACTTCTGTGGGTAGACCTAGCTCCCACAACAAAAAATGCACCAAAACACAACATGGGCACATCACATTCGCCCATAGATTACAGACCTGTTTTTTGCAAAGTGCCTAGCTGTGGATTTTGGCCTCTAGGTCAGCCGGCACCAAGGGAAACATACCAAACCTGTGCATTTCTGAAAACTACACACCTAGGGGAATCCAAGATGGGGTGACTTGTGGTGCTCTCACCAGGTTCTGTTACCCAGAATCCTTTACAAACCTCAAAACGTGGCCCAAAAAACACTTTTTCCTCACATTTCGGTGGCAGAAAATTCTGGAATCTGAGAGGAGCCACAAATTTTCTTTCTACCCAGCATTCCTCCAAGTCTCTCGATAAAAATGATACCTCACTTGTGTGGGTAGGCCTAGTGCCCGTGAAAGGAAATGCCCCAAAACACTATCTGGACACATCAAAATGATCAAATACAAAACTACCTGTTTTTTGCTGGCGGGGGGCACCTGCATTTTTTGGTCTTGGGCTCAGCTGCCGTCTAGGGAAACCCACCAAACCCAGACATTTCTGAAAACTAGACACCCGAAGGAGTCCAGGGAGGTGTGACTTGCGTCAATCCCCCAATGTTTTCTAACCCAGAATCCTCAGCAAACCTCTAATTTAGCTAAAAAAATCTAATTTTTCCGACATTTCTGTGTGGGATTACCGCACTGGGACAAACTTCCTACCACCCAACGTTCCCCTCAGTCTCACAGTAAAAATGATACCTCACTGTGTAGGTGGGCCAAGTGCCTGTGACAGGGAAGAGCCAAAAACATGTTGAAGTTGAGGGGGCACCAAAGCGGTCCAAAAGGGCAGTTTGAAAAAAAGCATTTTTAGGGTGACAAGTGCAGCAGAGTTTTTATCGGTATAGATGAGACAATGCCTGGTGGTAGGAATGTTGTGGATTCCTGCAGATTCCGGAAGGTTCCATCACAAAAATGTGGGGAAAATGTCTGATTTCCAGCAAAGTTGGAGGTTTGCAGGGCATTGTGGGTAAAAAACTGGTGCGGGTTGCATGAAAAGCACACCACCCTGGATTCACTCAGATGTTTAGTTTTCAGATGTGTCTAGGTCTTGTTGATTTTTCTACATGGCAGCCTCCCAAAGTCCAAAAAGTGCAGCCCTCACCATTCCAAGTGGGACGATTTTGAGAGTTAGTCAAGCTCTCATGGCCCAAATGTAATACCATACCCAAAATATTCAAAGGTCCTCTTGCTTGCCATGGGATAAGATGTTTTAGTGTGCAGGGGAGAGCTGCAAGACTGTTACCCCCTTCAGTTGGGGTGGGTGCAGAACCAGGCCCATACTGGTTGGTTGCCACCACCCCACTATTTTATATATTTTTTTAATTCCCTGGCATCTAGTATGCTTTCTGCCCCCCTAGGGAGTGGGTCTAGGGTAATTGCCCCATCTGCCCACTAGTGGGCAGAACAACTTTGGCCAAATTTATTTGGGGCCATAACCCCACCCTCTTATTTTGGAAAAAAAATCTTCCCTGGTCTCTGGTGGGCTTTCTGCCAGGGGGGCAGATATGGCCAACAGTAATGTGCCCCCCAAACAAAACACACACATACACACACACCAATCCCTGGTGCCTAAGTGGTTTCTGCCCCACCCCCCCCCCCGGGCAGCTAGGCCTAATAGCTCCCAAGGGGAGTAGAAATGGCCTAAAATAAATTTGACCCCTACCCCCCACCCAGGGGAGCAACCCTTGCCTAAGGGGTATCTCCCCTTGCATGAAATTGACACAACTTTTTTAAAATCCCTAGTGTCTAATTGTCTCTGCCCCCCTTAAGGGCAGATTGGCCTAACATAAATAGGCCGATCTGCCCCAAGGGGGGCAATAATGGCCTAAAGACAATTTGCCCCCGAGGGGAGTGGCCCTTGCCTAAGGGGTCGCTCCCTACATATAAAAAAGTAAAATAAACAACAACAAAAATCCCTGGTGTCTAGGGTTTTCTGCCCCCCTTGGGAGCAAATTGGCCTAAAAGTAAATTTGCCCCCATTGGAGCGACCCTTGCCTAAGGGGTCGCTCACCACATACTTAAAACAAAAAAAATGTATCCCTGGTGTCTAGCGGTTTCTGCCCCTCCTGGGGGCATATTGGTCTAATTATAATAGGCCAATCTGCCCCCAGGGCCAGAGGGGCAGCCTCTGATGAGGTCAGCGTGCGATTCAGACGCCATGGGGGAGGGGGTCGGGGGGTGGAGTGGGTGGATGGGGAAGTGATTCCCCTTCCATCCCTTCCCAGGGGAGGGGGGGTGACGTATCCTTCATGCAATACAGTGCAGCATAACACCTTTCTGAGCTGCGCTGAGTGAAAGGGAGAGAGCAGATGTGATCCCTATCTACTAAGATATGTCGCACTTCCGCTCTTTTATAGTATTGGTGAACTTCAGGCAGCCTTGCGATAACACAGACCGCCTTGCACAGTGGTGCAAGGGTGCTTGCGTTACAAGCAGAATTGTTTTTGTGCGGGTAGGAATATCTCCTGCATCATTTCTTAGAGGCATTTTCCTCTTTCTTTGTGTGCACCACACTGCAGCACACATAGCAAGAGGAAATAATGAAGAGAAAAAAAAATATTCTCCTTGTTATGTCATCCTCTGGGATGCGTTGCAATGTTCATAAATCCCAGTATTAAAAACATTTGCAAATCTGGGATTGTATGAAATCCATGGGTGGATGCTCTGAAAAACCATGCTCCACCCATGGAATGCCTCCTGGAATGACATGTAATGCAATGCACTGCAAGGAGCTGCATTGCTTTTCATTTCTTTACAAAGCCACTCATGGCCACACAAAGTGCCCCTTGTATGGCTTTGAAAATATCTACTAGCATTTTGTGTTGTGGCTGTAACAAAAAGTGGCTCATCCATGACAAACATTGCTAGTAAATATAGTTTTAAGTGTGGTGTCCAATGCTTTGCTCAGAAATCTGTGGCCGGCACTGCTATTTTCGGGGTTGCTGCAAATCATGGCTGTTTAGTCTTGAATCCATCTAATTTCTCTTTCTTCCACTGCCATACACCCCATATTTCTTTATCTCACTCCAGCAGGTTTTTTTTCATTCCTGTTTTCGCCCTTTGTCACTGTTTTGCATCTTTTTCTTCCTTTTTCTTTTCCCCTTTTGTGTTTTTTGCTCTCTCGATCTAGTTGAAAGTTTAATGTGGAACAATAAGTGCCAGTTGCAAAAAATGAGGGCCAATGGGCCTCACCTACAACCATCAGCTCAAATTAAAATCTGACTTTCTGCCATTGTAAAAGGCTTTGAAGTCTTGCCTATTATCTTAGACTCAGGGGGTATAGTCTATTAGTAAAAATATTTGCCTTTTAATAACTGAATCCTCTTTTGGGTGCTATGGGTCTCTGACAATGCATACAACAATCTAGGAAATACAAATAAATAAATATAAGTTTTGAGAACAGTTTAGATTGTGCAAAAGCTGATGGCACAAATATGAACACTCCACTGGTGGGGGATCACCATGATATCTATTTAGTGCAATTTCTGGATGATTTGTGCAAGACAATGGCTATTATCTTGAGATTTCTCTCTGTGAAATTATTCTTTTCAGTTGTCACCTTTTAAGTGTGGCACTTGTTCTTGTCAGCGCCATCTGGTGGTAGGAGATCCCGCCACCATGACTGCCACTGAGCTGCCTTTTTGTGGGTCTTCCAAAAGGAGGTCATGAGATGGGACCCTATAAATCTCAGTGAGATTTCTTTCATATCAGCACCAGCACTCCTTTCAGGTTTGGATAGCCCTTGCACTTAGGGCATCACTTATGAGGCCCTAGCGCCACACTGCGCCACTGGGGCGTAATTTTTTTTTACACTCTGTCAGTGCAGTGTGTCAGCCCATATTTACAAGGCCATGCAAAGCCACCTTCCAAGGCTTTTCATGGCCTTGTAAATATGGACCCCTTTCTTGCATAACACTGCATGAAAGGGGAGATCCATGGGTGTTGCTTGGGGTGTTAACATGCATCCCCACATCGCAGGCATCCTTGCACCATTGGTGCAGTGGTGCCTGCATTGGTGTTAGGCAGCAATTTTTATGCAGAGCGCAGGGAGAGAGGACAGAAATGTGTTGTATCTTGTAGATATGGCACATTTCTGCCCTTACCCCATAGAGCATGGTGGCGCAGCAAGGCACGGGTAAATGAGGCCCTTTGATTTTGGCACCAAAGCCAGTGCTGAATCAACCGTTGACAAAGTGCTCTAAGCATGCCTGATTTTATGAATCTCTGTAAGCAATGGCTGAAGGTGAGATTAAAGTCAATCACCACATTATTTAATCATATTTACTTGAGAGGAAAGATACCTAAAGGGTGTGGGCATCCTTGCTGTGTGATGGAGCTCCTGTTTATAATTTTAATGTGCATCATTATATTCATCTGGGGAGAAAAGGAGATCTATAGGGTGGGGCCCTATATCCGTGCGTTTGAATGCCAAATTGTTCTGAATGCTTGCTTATGTCTTTAATATTCAGCTTTGGTTATTCTTCAATTGTACAGTGTACAAGTACATTCCTGCTATAAATTCTCTTAGGATTTACAATATTCTTATGCCTGCTGCAAGTATCAGTTGTGCTTTTACATTATCTCTCAATTGACCTTTTGTGCCTACAGCATGATTGTGCTTGACTGTGTTATTGAATTGCCCAACTCATGCATGTTCTGTTTTTTTATCTTTGCTGTATAAAATAGATACCCATAGGTTACTGCCAGAGACTTCTAAAAAAGTGTTATGCAAGTCAACTCTCATAGAATATGTGTTCTCACCATCAGTGTCGTCCCTAAACTACCATCACTGACCTCCATTGTGCTCCACTACTATAGTCTTACAAAGCTGAAGGGGGAGGACTGCCCTTCTCCCACAACACTCTAGTCTGATAGCAAAGCAGCAAAACTTGTCCACACCTCTAATAGCAAGGCTTGTCCTGAGCATTTTTTTACAACAAGAGATGATCTCATGACAGGTAAAGCACATCGGTATCACGTTTTAGGAAAGGGTGGTCATCTTTGATTGCAGCCAGGGAAATTGTTAGTGTTATCTTGTAGCACTACAAGCGGTTGAAATGGTGGTCGAGTCTTCAGTTTGGCTTGTGGATAAGCCTGGTGATACTTGGTTGCACTGTCAGAAAATTTCAGGGGCCACTAGTGGTAGAATCTACCTCCTGCCAGTGACATACTTCTCCCAATCAGTTACCCACTGCTGCAAATGTTATCATCATCACTTTCTATCAGCTTCTAGGACTAAAGTGGCCAGGCAGTGTTATACGTGACCCTACGTGTGTTCTACGTTTGGCTGGAAAGGTCACTTGTTCAAAACTATAAGCAATTTAGGTCCATATTTATACTTTTTGCCTCAAAACTACGCAAACGTAGTTTTGCACCAAAAGGTTTACCGCCAGCTTGCTTAATTCCTGAGTGCCATATTTATGGAATGGCGTAAGCCAGTGCTAACGATCAGCTAGCATCAAAAGAAAAGATGCTAGCCGGGTCGGAGTCGAATATGGCATTAGGGCACCAGTAATGATGCTAGGCTGGTTAATACCAATACATATGGCATTAACCAGCTTAGCGTCATATCTTGACGCAATAGCACCCAAAAATGACTCCTGTCTTAGTAAAGACAGGAGTCATGCCCACCACCCAAATGGCCATGCACAGGGGACCAGTGTCCCCTGGACATGGCCATTAGACCCAGTGCAATGCAGCGGGCCCTTGTAAGAGGCCCCCACTGGCACAGAAAAAAAATAAGTGTAGTACTTACCTATACTTACCCAGGATGGGGTCCCCCATCCATTGGTGTCCCTCTGGTGTGGGTGGGGGTGTTCCTAGGGCTTGGGGTGGGCACCTGTGGGCCCATTTCATGGTGTTTGGCCATGAAAATGGGTCCACAAGTACCATTAACACTTGGTCAGACCCAGATGTTAAATAATAACAGTAAGCAAGCTTAGCATCATTATTGGGGTCCGCCTCCCAACCGTGCATCATTTTTGCACAGGGGATAAATATGGCACTATCGGCTAAGTGTCAATTTTGGATGGAACGCCTACCTTGCATCTCATTGACACAAGGTGGGTTCAGGCATCCAAAAAATGACGATAACTCCAATATTTTGACACTAGACAAGTCTAGCATCAAAATATATATATTGAGTTAAGTTTGCAACGTTTTAGTATGAAAACTTATGAGGCTAAAACGGTCCAAACAATGTGTAAATATGCCCTTTAGATTTTTGATTATTAATGTCATTGTGAGCACAGTTCTACTTAGTTCGTGACCAAGCTGCAACACCACTGAACCAGATTAAGGCGTATATTTATACTTTTTGCCCCAAAACTGCGGAATCACAGTTTTGCATCAAAATGTTTACCACCACTTGCGTCATTCTTGAGCGCCAGCCAGGCGCCATATTTATGGAGTGGCGCAAGCCAGCTCTAAGGATTGGCTAGCGTCAAAAGAAAAGATGCTAGCTGGGGAGTGGCAGTAGGGGAATAGGGCGTTATGGTGCCAGAAATGATACTAGGCTGGTTAACGCCAATATATATATATTTAGACGGGTCTAGCGTCAAAATATAAATATGGAGTTAAGTTTGTGACATTTTAGTGTAAAAAATAGGACTCAAAAACAGAGCAAACAAAATACAGATATGCTCCTAAGTGCAAATTCAGATGGGATTCAGGGTTAACATCTCTAGCAGGAGAGAGGTCATCAGTAAAATCTGTTTTCAGCAATTGTGGTTTACTGGCATCTAATCAGGGAGATGATTAAGAAGTTCTCATCTTCAGGAGGAACTTCAAATTCTTTGGGGTCACAAATGGTGATTCATTCGGCTGGTAGAGTGTGGGCTCAAGGACCTGAAGTCGTTAGGTTTGGTGCAGCCATTTGGAAACTGAAAGGTATTCAATTGCTGCATGAACGTGTGCTGCAGTGAGCAGGTCTAGTCTTTTTGCTAAGTGCAGCAGTGGCAAAACTATTGCTTCAAATCCTGTGACCAGCAAAGTCAAGGGTGAAACGGCTGATGAACTATGCCATACCCTCGTCTTTGGGGCTACAGCAATGGTATAGGTGCTTTTCTAAAAGTCAGTCCTGTCCATTTCCACTGAGGTTGCCTCCTTTTGTCTGATATTTTTATTACTTAGGTCTGTCGGTAATCCATACCTAAAAGTTTATATAATAGCAAGTCAAATAGCCAAAAGAACAGCATATTGGCTAAGAAGGCATGTAAAAGAATATCGAGCAACAAATCAATTTCAACATTATTGGAACTGAAAATCTTCAAATGCATGATAATTTGATCACTAATGAGAAAACATGGTACCACTTATAAAGCACAATTGGAAGTAAGAACCTAATACAATAAATTAGCAATAGAAGTCGTTTTATGCTAAATCAACACTGTATACGTTAGCTACATTTATTGTTGATAATATTCATTCAAGAAAAGGAGCACAATTATATGCTGATATGAATGCGTACATACCTTTCCTTGTTTAGATGCTATTATTATATATTTATCTACGTTTACCTATTTTAAGAAATGCTTTTGCCCACCTATATGTCATGATTATTAAATCATTGGCAATATCTGTGGGTAAATATTTCAGTGAATATAAAAGATAATATTACATATTTGCTAGGCTGATAAATAATAACAAAGCAATCTTTAAAAAAAAGAGGGATGGCAACAGAATGTGCAGCAATAAAGCACATTTTAACATCTGGGTTAACATAAATCTTCAGATGTCACATCACCATTTTCTCAGGACAAACACCAGAATAAAAACTTGAGGCCAATTTACAAACATAATATAGATTTTAATAAAATGTTTAAGATCAGGCTCATCATTCTATGTTAAGTACTTTTTTAGTTATGATTTTTCAAAGTTTAAAGCATGCACTGCTTTTGTGCATAATTCTGCACCATAGGAATCAATGGGAAAACTAAAAATGCATATAAAATCAGACAATGTTCTCACAAGTGTCACCTTCTATTTTTAGGTTGATGTCGTGGACAGGTCCAATGATCCAGTAGGAGAAGTTCGGGCAGTTCCCAATTCGAGCAGGAGCAGCGGCTGAAGGTCTTGGAGCTGGCGCACAGATGAGTCATGGTTCGGGCGGGTCTGTCAGGACTCTGGTTAGGGGAGCCCTTGAGGTCACAGAATATCTCCCTATGGAGGTATTGTACCGAAGCAGAAGAGCAGCTAAAGGCATACACTGGGAAGGGACAGCTATGGTAAGGCACAGAAACAGGATAGTGAAGACATAGCAACCTTTGTGTGTACAAACAGGGAACAAATCAGTAAGGGACAGTCAGACTGGGGTTACCACTAAGGTTGTACCGGGTAAGGCTCAGAACTTCCCACAGCAACAGGGAACATCAATGCCTCTGTGCAGATTACTCTTACAGATAGTCACGCCGCAAGCCCCATAAAAAGGAGGCAGCAGAAGTGATTCTGTCTCTGGACCCTTAGGGCACAAACAAGGACTGTACTTACATACACGAGACAAGCCCTTGTGGGTTTAGCTGGAAACACAGTGGCAATTCCTGGAAAACAGCAATAGCACACTGTCCCTGTTAGGCACTTCAGACTACATACAACACTAGACAAAGAATGGGGCAGGAATCACCTCCTGAAAACTGGGAGCAAACCCCATTACAAAGGAAAACACTTACATACAGGTGAGGACTGATCGTACACTTACCAGACACAATAACCCAAGAGGAAACAGGAACAGAAGGAACAAATTGAGGCAAACGCAGGAACAGGGAACAGGCGCAGGCTGAAGCAAAGCAGGAACAGGACTAGAAAACAGGAAGCAGACTCTGGCTGAAGCAAGCAGGAATAGGGCTGGGAAACAGGGAGAAGGCTCTGGCTGAAGCAAACAGGAACTGGGCTGAGAAACAGGGAGCAGGCTCTGACTGAAGCAAGCAAGAACAAGACTGGAACACAGGGAGCTGGAACAAGAAGGAACAGGACTGGGAAACAGAGAGCAGGTTCAGGCTGAAGCAAAGCAGGAACAGGACTGGAACACAAGCCAACAAGAGATCTGGTACACAAAGGAAACAAGCTCCAATGCACAACGAGGAGCTTCAGGAAATGGCAGCTTATAATTAGTTCCAGGCAGCAGCAAGCCCAGGCGCGGAGTCATGTGGCTGGGCTGCACAAGAGTGATCACAGGTGTGTGCAGTTCCAGTCTCACAAAAGTCCTGGAGGAGAGAATCCAGTACAAAGGAACAACAGGACCATTCCCATAGGAAACAATGGATAGCAGAATCCAGGTCTTTATGACTACCAGGCAGATGCAGTTCTACAATAGCATACCATAACCACATGGGAAGCAAACAGGGGTCAGGAAAGGGACTCTGGATGAGTATTAATGATGAATCTCAGGCTGCAGATAGTCCGTTTACAGCGCCCCCTAGAGATGGGACAACAGAGTCAAAATAGGAGAAGGAGTCCACTTGGAAACACACTGTATAGAGGTACCTAAAGGCCAGATCCCCTTGGATGGGGGAGGTCGCAGGGTCTTGGGGACTGCAGGAGCACAGCTCATTCGTCAGTGTGTGGGCCCAGAGAGGCTGGATGCAGTGCAGAAAGGTCAGCCAGGTGTTGTGCTTCTTGGAGTCCTCGCAGTCAACGTCAGGCAGCTTGAAGGTGGATTGCAGGTCAGCAGAGTCACTCAGGGGGTGGATCTCGGGTGTCCTGAAGTCCTTTCATTGGTGCTTGCTCCTGGGCTTTTGGGAGTCTGGAGTGGACTCTGCTTTTGGGTGTCCAATGTGGGGGGTCCGGTACACTGGGTATTGGTACTCCACAGCACTAGAAAGTCCTAGTGCCACCAATATTGGCACAACAGAAGATCTGGTCCTCTGGAGCTTTTGTATGGTTTTTGGCTGGGCTGCTGGGTCGTTGGTCAGCAGAAGGTCAGTTAAGCAGATTTAATGGGTTCCTTGCCTGCAGGATGCAGGAGAGTCATACCTTCACTCAGAGGGAGGTTCTTGGCACTTTTAGAAGGCTGGAGGTGCTCAGATTTTTTGTAGAGTCCTTCAGGTTTCCAGGCACAGTGATAATGGTTTAATCCTTGGAGCAGCAGGCAGGGTTTGGTGCATTTTTCCTTTGTGCAACAGAACGTCTGTTCAAGTGCCTTGTGTCTTCTTTGTCCTGGTCTTCTTGTGTCCATTGAATCTAAAGTTTTTGGTCAGAGGATGCCCTCTAAATATTGCATTTAGGGGGCATTAGGGAGAGTACCTGGTAGTGGCCAATGGCCACCTACCTTAGGGTGGCTACACCCACTAAGTGACTGCTTCCTCTGGCTATTTCTCCTACCATCTAGAATGGCAGAAAATGAAATGGAGTGCTCACCTCCCCTGTCACACCTGAGGGGTGGTGCAGGCTGAGGGTAGCCCCTCTACCTATTCTTGTTAAGTTTCCCACCAGTTTTCCCACCTAAAGTGGGGATAAAACCATTGGGCTGCCTTCTGCTGCTAGCAGGGGAGGCAGGGTCAGATTTCAAAGGTGGCAAAACCTTTGGAGCTGATCTCTGGACCAGGGTGCCTGCCTGTGGGCAGAGGTGTGACACCTCCACCCAGGAAAGACTTTGGGGGTCATTCTGACCCCCGTGGGCGGCGGGAGCCGCCCGCCTGGAGGGAGACGCCATATGGCCGCTCCGCGGTCAAAAGACCGCGGAGGCCATTCTGGCTTTCCCGTTGGGCTGGCGGGCGACCACCAGAAGGCCGCCCGCCAGCCCAGCGGGAAACCCCTCCCCACGAGGAAGCCGGCTCCGAATGGAGCCGGCGGAGTGGGTATGTGCGACGGGTGCAGTGGCACCCGTCGCGTATTTCAGTGTCTGCAAAGCAGACACTGAAATACATAGTGGGGCCCTCTTATGGGGGCCCCTGCAGTGCCCATGCCATTGGCATGGGCACTGCAGGGGCCCCCAGGGGCCCCACAACACCCCATACCGCCATCCTGTTCCTGGCGGGCGACCTGCCAGGAACAGGATGGCGGTATGGGGTGTCAGAATCCCCATGGCAGCGCAGCAAGCTGCGCCGCCATGGAGGATTCTGCAGGACAGCGGAAAACCGGCGGGAGACCGCCGGTTTTCCTGTTCTGACCGCGGCTGAACCGCCGCGGTCAGAATGTCCTGAGGGGCACCGCCAGCCTGTTGGCGGTGCTCCCTCCGACCCTGGCCCCGGCGGTCCGTGACCGCCGGGGTCAGAATGAGGGCCTTTGTCTTCTGGCTCCTGAGAGCAAAGGCTCTCACCCCAGGAGTCCAGAATAATGTCTGGTGGAGGCAGGCTGGCTGAGGCCAGTCAGCAACCATGCCAGGACTGTTAGGTTTTGCAGGGTGCACCACTAAGGTGCTCTCTGGTATATTTTATAACAACTCCCACACCGGAATCACTATGGATTTATTTTTTTTAGTTGTTTGAGACCTAACAATGCAGGGTTCAGTTGTTTGAGACCTAACAATGCAGTGTTCAGAGAGGCCATCATGTAGCTGGGGAACTCGTAATGACCAGTGTCCAGCACATGCATTTGCTATGGTTTCTCTTTACACTTACTATGTCTAAGAATTTGCAAAGACACATTAGGGGTATATCTGCTCATGCACACATATGTCCTCACATCCATTATAGTGCACCCTGCCTTAGGGCTGTAAGAGGGATGACTTACCTATATTGCATGCAGTGTTAGTGTTCGTGGCACCTATGGTGATTTTCCAACTTTGGGTACACCTTGTCATGCACTTGCAATGACAGTTTGCATGAGGCTGCTGTGGGCCCCTCAGAGTGACCCTCTTCAGTACCCATGCCCTAGGTACCTACAGTACCATTTACTAGGTACTTACAAAGGTGGGTGAAGTGGCAATCACAGAACAGTTTTGAGGAAAGAGATCTGGCACTGGAAATTTGGTTAGCAGGGGCCCAGTGCACTTATATTTCAAAACCACATCATGTTCCTGGCAAAAAGTGGGGGGCTAACCATGCACTTCCTCACAAAAGGCATGTAAGCAATCTTGAAAAAAACTATTGATCACCTAAATAATCGCCCCAAGAGACCTGTGATTTTTCGTACACAGAACAAAGTTTTCTTTCATAAGATAACATAGAAGGCTTTGTGGAAGTCATGTGATCTACCCACTGACAAAGCCAAGAGGTCTCACCTATTCGAGATCTATTGGTTTTGTTAATGCTTTTTTTAGACATATTGGCCCATATTTATACTTTTTTAGTGCCACATTTGCATCATTTTTGGATCAAAAAGCGGCGCAACTGCAGTGCTAAAAAAGTATAAATATGGGCATTGTGTAGGAGGCTGGCCCTCTATGCAGTGTGCAAACCTAGGCACACTGTGCAAGGGATCCAGGCTACCACACATTGGTTTACAGAGGAAAAAACTAGATCATCTAATGCTCTATTTTATATGGGAGCTTGGTCGAGCAGTTAGGCCAATCTTACAGGGGTTATCCTTGTGGTCCTCAGTGTGTTGTTGGGTCTGGCTGCAACGTCTGGTTTGGGAGTTAGTGGTCGGTCAGCAAAGTGACTTTTACTGGGTTGCTGGCTTCTTTGTGGTTGCAGAGTGGTACCTCCACTCTGGAGGGAGTTCTTGGGCTATTGGTGAAGCTGGGAGGTCCTCTGGGTTTCTTGAGGTCAGTCCAGTTGTCCAGCAGCTCCTTAGGGGTGATTGGCAGGCCTTGGGTGCAGCAGGAAGGGTTTGGTGCCTTGTCTTCATGCAGCAGGTGCACAGTTTTTGTGCCTTGAATCTTCTTTGTGCTGGTTTTCATTGTGGCATTTGAATCTGATTTATCAGTCCCAGGATGCCCACTAAATACTGAATTCAGTGGGCATTTTAGGGGGTACCTAGTAGTGTCTAATGTGGCACTTACCTTTGTGTGGCTACACCCACTATAGTGACCACTTCCTGTGGGGAGGGTCACTTCCTTAAACCTGATTGGCTATTTTCCTTCCATCTAAGATGGAGGAAAATGAAATGGAGTGTCCACCTAGCAGGGAACACCTAAGGGGTGGTGCATGCCAGGTGGAGCCAATCCTCCTATCCTTTGTGTGGTTTCCCATCTTTGCTCCTGCCAAAAGTAGGAATTTGCAAAGGAGCTGACCATCTGCCGCTAGCAGCTGGCCTGGGGGTCGAGTTTCAAAGGCGGTAAGCCCTTTGAACCTCACCACCAGGGCAGTGCACATTCCTGAGGGAGGAAGTGTTAACTCCACCACCCAGGAAGGGCATTGTTTTACAAACCAGAGGGACAGGACTCTCCCCCAAGGTTTGTATTTTGGGTGTCTGTAGGTGGCAAGCGGGATAGAACCACCAAACAGCAACCATGCCAGGTTAGTTATCATTTGCAGGGGCACTTCTAAGGTGAGCCTTGGGTACATTTAGGGATAAATCCAATACGAGTAACAGTTTGGATTTATCATTCTGAGTTGTTTGATACCAAACAACCCAGGGTTCAGTGTGGCCATCATGTAGCTGGGAAGCTTGTGTTAACCAGTGTCCAGCACATGCATTAAAATGGCTAATCTGTTTACTCACTATGTACCAGATTTGGCGAGGACACAGTGGGGGCATACTGCTCATGCCTTTGGTACCTGTGTACCCATTTACTAGGGACTTATAGTGGTAATTAAGGGTGTATCCAATTGTGCCAATGCATCACAACAGTGTTAGGGAAAGAGCTCTGGCCCAGGGAACCTGGTTAGCAGGGGCCCTGGGCACTACAACCTCTAGACTACATCAAGCATCAAGCATAGAGTCGGGGCTAACCATGTGAAAAAGAGGCTTTTTCTCACATATTTTACAACAGTGTGGCTGCTGGACATAGTATAGTATTATATGGCATCGCAAGGCCTGCCTTTGTTTAGTATGGCATGATGTGACATGGCCTGTAAATGTATAGTATGGAATGGTATGGCAAGTCATTGTATAATATGGCATGGCCTGTACTTGTATAGTTTGGTATGGTATGGCCTGTCATTCTATAGTACGATATGGTATGATGTGGCCTATCATGGTATGTTATGGTATGATATTTTATGGTCATATCTTGGGATGTTAAAAGGGGGAGGGTCTCTAAAATGAGCATGGCCTATGAAATTACAGGTGTGGCCTAAACACACAAGCTACATTTCTAAAATTTCCATAATGTGTCCACCAACCAGTATTTTTGTTCCTCTGAGCTTTGTTATTGTATCCATATATATAACACAACAACTGACATACACCTTAAACCACCCATGATTATTGGCTTTGTCAATGGTTGTTTAAGATGAGTGAGTAACAACAATTTAATTTTAAACATTACTGAAGCATGTGGATGGGTAGTGGTTTTCAAAGTATCTCAATCACTCCTGTTATGTTCACTTTGTGTTAGACTTGTGCGTTCTTTTTCTGTCAACATCTCCTCAATCTTCCTATATTACACCTCATCTCTTTCCTCCACAGCACCATCTTTTCATTCTCTCTTGAATGCACTTCCTTGCATCTCCATCTTTTCACCACCCTTCAAACATACAGCTCATCCACTCACCTGTAAACACTGCATTTTTGTTTACTCTCGCTTTGTCAATATTTTGGCAAAATGCATACTACTTTCAAACACATTTGCACAGAATAACAATTGCAACTGGAATACAAGCCTATTATTTAGCGTGTTCTGCAGAGATGCAAAAGATTGAATAACGATGTGTTCTGAACACCTTTTTTGGACCGACTAACAGGCAGTGTGCGAACATAACGCTGCCTTCAGCCTCAACTCTAGACATCTCAGTCATGGCCTGCTGTAAGCACCTGAGGGCAAGGTGGTTCAAAGTATGAACTATCTGTGAGTATTATGTTGCATGAAAAAAATTCAGAAACCCCACATAGTGGAAATAGCTTCACACTCTTAGGGAAGGCAAAATTAGGTAAAGGGTATAAAATATAAATGGGAATTAAATCACTGATATGGATTCTTATATTCATTGTTCAGAAATCATTCAATGTTTTGGGTGGCAAAAACGTTCAGGACATGACCAGAGTGTTGTATAGCTATTTTAGTGATGTCCCTGGGCATGCTATTTTAGCAACTAGGCCCGCTGCTTGTGCCCTTTAGCCTGGTAACATTTTATTCTGCTTGATTTTAGTATTTCGGAATCAGACACATTTGTGATGTTGTTTTATTTTCTTTATCTAGTTGTCCTTTCCCTTAGGAAAGCATTGCATTTCTTAGCAAGACATTCTTTTTACTCTGTGCTTTCCTCAAGACTGCAGCGAGATAGGGTTGCGGCACAAGTGGTACACCACGTCTCAAACATTCACAGAACCACACACATCCTTACATAGGGACATTTTTTCAAAACATACTTCCACGCACGTGATTCCAGCCAGATGACCACGATTGACTTTGTTACAGCTGCTTGCTGAGACTACCGGTTCCCTGGCCTACATGTGGATGGTGTCTCTATAGATAACAGGCTTCCTTGCTCAGGCATGGAGGATAATGTCTTCTCAGGGGGATCCTGTAAGGCGGAGTAGGGCTTATATTGCTGTACTGTAACATAGCTTGGGAAGGAATCGCATATAGTGTGCACAGTGACAGTACGGTGGTACTTTTCCTGTCTTTCACTTTCCTTGTCACCATTTTGCTTCTAGTACGTTTCATCACTGTCATTATTGCGTTTCATCACATTTCATCTGAGATGCAGCTGATTCAAACAATCCTATCAAACCACTTTGCACCTCTGTCTTTGCATGTGTGAGAATAATGTAACTGAGAGAAAAGGATGAGATCTGATCCACCACGATTTCCATGAAAAGCCATCTTATCATTTGCCCAGTTGCCAAAAATCATCCCTGCTCTTGGGCGGAGATGAGGTGCTGTCAGCTGGCCCAAAATGGATTAGGCCAACAGTTGTCACATGGTGTGGGATTTTACTCAGTTCCCCACAATTCAGGTGATTCTGCTGCCCAAATCGAGCAGCATCATTAGGATAATGGGAGCCCATGTGACAAGAGAGTCTTATAGGGACCCGTTTTAATGTCCATTCTTAAGAACTACCAGGTCTCAGACTTCGGGGGGCATTGGGTATGGTGTTGTATGGCACAGTGTTGTATGGTGTGGGGTGGGATTGTATGGGACGGGATGGTAATGGAGATAGAGGACAAAAGTCACATGGATAGAGGGTTGGAGGGACAGGGCAATGGCACATGGACAGAGGGTGAGAGGAAGGGAGATAGTAAAGGCAAAATGTCAGATGGAAAGTAAGGGGGCAACACAAAAGAATATTATCGTTATTCCATACGGTGGTTGATGCTAAACGTCGCACATCTGAGACCGAGAAATCAAGGTTAACAAGTCAGATGGTACAATCATGTGGAGGGTGCCAGCCTGGTGCAGAAACCCAACCACCACGGGTTTCGTAATGCACAGAAACAATGGCGGCAATACAGGAGAGCCACCTATGTCCCGTGCTGTAAATAACAAAATGCCAAGCAGAAAGAGCAACCAGGGCACTCCGAGGTAATAGTTCCAAGAAGGAAAAGCTTGCAGAATAGTTTTTAATCCTTATAAATGAAAGATCGAATACAAATCAAGAGATATCAACGTCCATATGTTGAGATATCAACGTCCATATATTCAAACAAAAATATGTAAATTCGGTAACGGCCTAATCCTTAGGAATGAAAGATCGAATACATATACAGAGATGTTAACGTCCATATATTGTACAAATATAAGAGAACACGGTAACAGCCAACACGTGTTTCGTCCAAAGGACTTCTTCAAGGCTCGAGGACAGAAGTAGGATTATCTAAAATGTTTCCGTTAGTACTCCGAATGAGGATTCTAAATCATGGGTGAAAAATGAGTCCTCCATCAAAGTAAAGATGGAGCTCCATATCTCCCAGGAAAAATGTTTTTATAAAGTAGATGGAGTAGCCTGTGAAGTGTATCCGTGGTGTAGGGGATACACTATGAAAAGGGCCTATATGGACCCAGTCCGTATTTCCCCAGGATCCGGGAATCTACAGACAGCGAGACGTGTAGTAGATTTAACAGCGCATGATAACGTTGTCGTATTCCAATACGTATTGTCCATATAGGCCCTTTTCATAGTGTAAAGGTAATTTGATTATTATGGGTTTTGGTTTTATATTTTGGCCATGAGAGCATGTCTAACTCTCAAAATAGTGGAATGGTGAGGGATGCACTTTTTGGGCTTTGGGACGCTGCCATGTAGAAATATCTACGAGACCTAGACACATCTGAAAACTAAATATCTGGGTGAGTTCAGGGTGGTATCCTTCACATGCTGCCCACACCATTTTCTTACCCACAATGCCCAGCAAACCTCTAGCTTTGCTTGAAATCACATTTTTTTCCCACAATTTTTTGTGAGGGAACCTTCGGGAATCTGCAGGAATCCACAAAATTCCTACCACCCAGCATTGTTGCATCTACATCAATAAAACTTCTGTCCCACTTGTCAGCCTAAAAACATTATTTTTTCCAATCTGCCTTTTTGGACCCGCTTTGGTTCCCCTCAATTTCAACATGTTTTTGGCTCTTCCTTGTTACAGGCACTTGGCCCGCCTATACAAGTGAGGCATCATTTTTATCCGGAGACCGAGGGGAACATTGGGTGGTTGGAAATTTGTGCCGGTGTGGATACTTCACACAGAAATGTGGGGAAAATATGATTTTTTAGCTAAATTTGAGATTTGCTGAGGATTTTGGATAAAATAACACTGGGGAATCCACGCAAGTCACACCTCCCAGGACTCCCTCGGGTGTCTAGTTTTCAGAAATGTCTGGGTTTTGTAGGTTTCCCTAGATGGCTGCTAAGCCCAGGACCAAAAACGCAGGTGCCCCCTCCCGCAAAAACAGGTAGATTTCTATTTGATCATTTTGATGTGTCCACGTTGTGTTTTGGGAAATTCCTGTTATGGGCACTAGGCCTACCCACACAAGTGAGGTACCATTTTTATTGGGAGACCTGGGGGAATGCTGGGTAGAGGGAAGTTTGTGGCTTCCCTTGGAATCCAGTACTTTGAAGCACCAAAATGTGAGGAAAGAGTGTTTTTTTGCCAAATTCTGAGGTTTGCTAAGGATTCTGTGTAACAGAACCTGGTGAGAGTGCCACAAGTTACCCCATCCTGGGTTACCCTAGGTGTCAAGTTTTCAGACATGTCCAGGTTTGCTAGTTTTTCCTAGGTGCCGGATGAGCTAGAGGCTGAAATCCACAACTAGGCACTTTGCAAAAAACAGGTCTGTTTTCTTTGGGAAAATGTGATATGTCCATGTTGTTTTTTGGGGCATTTCCTGTCACGGCTTCCAGGCCTACCCACACAAATGAAGTACCATTTTTATCGGGAGACTTGGGGAAATGCTGGGTGGAAGGAACTTTATGACTCCTCTCAGGTTCCACAACTTTCTATCACCGAAATTTGAAGAAAAAGTGTTTGTTTGCCATATTTTGAGGTTTGCAAAGAATTTTGGGTAACAGAACCTGGTGAGAGCCCCACAAGTCACCCCATTCTGAATTTCCCTAGGTGTTCAGTTTAAAAAAATGTATAGGTTTGCTAGGTTTCCCCAGGTGCCGGATAAGTTAGAGGCCAAAATCCACAGCTAGGCACTTTGCAAAAAAACAGGTCAGTTTTCTTTGGGAAAATGTGATGTGTCCATGTTGTGTTTTGGTGCATTTCCTGTTGCAGTCACTAGGCCTACTCACACAACTGAGGTACCATCTTTATCGGGAGACTTAGGAGAATGCTGGGTGGAAGGAAATTTGTGGCTCCTCTCAGATTCCAGAACTTTCTATCACTGAAATTTGAGGAAAGGGTATTTGTTTGCCACATTTTGAGGTTTGCAAAGGAATCTGGGTAACAGAACCATTTAAGAGCCCCACAAGGCACCCCATTCTGGATTCCCCTAGGTGTCTAGTTTTGAGAAATTCACAGGTTTGGTAAGTTTCCCTAGGTGCCAGCTGAGCTAGAGGGCAAAATACACAACTGGACGCTTTCCAAAAAACACATCAGATTTCAATGTAAAAATGTGATGTGTCCATGTTATGCTTCCTTTCGTAGGCATTAGGCCTACCCACACACGTAAGGTACCATTTGTATCGGGAGACTTGGGGGAACACAGCATAGAAGAACAAGTGTTATTGCCCCTTATCTTTCTCTACATTTTTTCCTTCCAAATGTAAGACAGTGTATAAAAAAGACGTCTAATTGAGAAACGCCCTGTAATTCATATGCTAGTATGAGGCCTCCAAAATTCAGAGATGTACAAATAACCACTGCTTCTCAACACCTTCTGTGCCCATTTCGGAAATACAAAGGTTTCCTTGATACCTATTTTTCACTTGTTATATTTTACCAAATGAATTGCTGTTTACCAGGTATACAATGAAAACCCATTGCAAGGTGCAGCTCCTTTATTGGCTCTGGGTACCTAGGGTTCTTGATGAACCTACAAGCCCTATATATCCCCGCAACCAGAAGAGTCCAGCAGACGTAACAATATATTGCTTTAAAAAATCTGCCATACTTAGAAAACGTTATAGAAGAAAACGTGGACAGAAATGGCTCTTTTTTACAACTCAATTTCAATATGTTTTTATTTTAGCTGTGACTTTCTGTAGGAAAACCTTGAAGGATCTACACAAATGACCACTAGCTTAATTCAGAATTTTGTCTACTTTTCAGAAATGTTTAGCTGTCTGGAATCCAGCATTGGTTTCATACCCATTTCTGTCACTAACTGGAAAAAGGCTGAAAGCACAAAAAATAGTAAAAATGGGGTATGCCCTAGTAAAATGCCAAAATTGTGTTGAAAAATGTGCTTTTATGATTCAAGTATGCCTGTTCCTGAAAGCTGGGAAGATGTTGATTTTAGCACTGCAAACCCTTTGTTGATGCCATTTTCAGGGGAAAAAACGCAAGCTTTTTTCTGCAGCCCTTTTTCCCATTTTTTGTTTAAAAAACAAAAATTTTAACTGTATTTTGGCTAATTTTTTGGTTTCCTCTAGGGAAACCCACAAACTCTGGGTACCTCTAGAATCCCTAGAATGTTGAAAAAAAGGACGCACATTTGGCGTGGATAGCTTATGTGGACAAAAAGTTATGTGGGCCTAAGCGCGAACTACCCCCAAACAGCCAAAAAAAGGCTTTGCACAGGAGTGGCAAAAGGCCTTGCAGCGAAGGGGTTAAAGTTAACAAAATGTCTTACATGAACATACAACAAGTAGTTCTTCATTTCAAGAGAGGAGGTAGGGTTTTGAATACCAATAGTCATGAAACTGGGGACGACTCTTCCTGTTAGCTGCGGCTGAAACACTTCATTTAGGGCATCTCCTTATTCTGTTTACCAATGCGAGGTGTGCAGTGTCCCTCCCAACACTGAAGGAAAATCTGTAAACTTTGACATTCTATATTCACTTTCAATGGACTCATGGCTACCGGAAGTAAGTGGTAGCGCACGAGCCACAACAGAAACAGGGAGGAACGGCATCTTAGAAACCGAAATCCTCATTTGTACATTACGATAGCTTTACTGTATCCAGAAACACATTAGTGAAGCCCGAGTAGCTCAGCACAATATTCAGGCCATCAAACTTTAATTGAGCACAGATAAACTGCTTAGTTTCGTTTGCCGCCTCAAAAAAGCATTACCCCGACAGCTGTTTTGTTTTCACTTTTCTCTCAAAGGAATGTTTTACAGTTTTACTGCCTTCTGTCTTGATCGCCTCATTATCACGGAGTTTCTCCCACTCAATTACGGTTATAAATAAATTAAGCAGCTTCATTGCGACAGATTTGCATTGTTAAAACATACATGATTTTTTGTAGGTTGGAAGATTAGAAGCTCACTGATTTTAAGAAATTCATGTTAATACTTTATTGTGCATAATAAATAAAATTATGCTCTTTAACCTTGATATTTTGCGGTGAGAAAAGGTTGAATTAGGGACTGAGTGAATAAAGTATTATTATAAGTTTGTCTAACTTACTAAGGATGGTCATGCTAAATTTATCACTTCAAGTAAAATTGTCTAAGTAGTCACCTCACCGTTAGTAGAACAAAAATTCCATAAAAAATATGTGTTTTAAGAATGTTCGTGCTTCTTCAGTTGTCCTTTAAAGCACATGGTCTCCATGAGACAAGGTGAAAATGTGACAGATCATGGACTCAATTCACCAAAATGGCAGGGGTAGCGGAAGTGACGTCACATGCCCTTTGACCCCCCACTTTCACTCACACAGCCATGTTATGCACACATACACACACTCCTCTCACCTAAATACACACTCAAGCACTCACACACCAGACATTTAAAAGCATTTTTTACTTACCTCAGCTGCCATGGAAGGGCATATTCCAGTTAATTGTACTTCATGATATACTAATAGTGTATAATATATTATTAATCACTATTAGTGAAACAGAAAATTGACAGAAAACAAAGAGTGGAGCTCCAACTGACGTCCATAATGACTAGCTGCCACTGTTTTCCTAGCACTGAATTTGCCACCTCTGAGGCAAAGGGCAAGCCAGGGGTTGCAGCTGTGATCCCTAAATGACATCCGTGACACAGATGTGTAGCTATTTGTGTAACGACAGAGATCAGTTGAAAAGTCAAAAGAGATTTTAAGTGAGTGGTTGCACTGCCTGCATACAAAGGCTCACATTGCAACACAATTGTTGCACTACCCAAAGACCAATAATGCAACCGTTGCAAAACCTTTGTCCACGCTGTAATTCACTTGTTGAACTAGTCCTTAGCACCACCGGATGCCTCTCCTGGGACGTAGCTTCCATGCCCCCTATCAGGAGAAATGTAATATCACCTCCTCCTCACATTGGCAGGTTCAAGCAAGATCAAGCAGCTTTAGCTTGAATACAGCGCACACTGATCTTCTTTTGCGACTTTTGAGTTTCTGGTGTGCGACCCTGTGACAAGGTATGACTGCTGCGGCCCTTGACCTCAGCTGTCCCCTGCCACTTGTATTAGAATGGAGACCATATTATGATTGTTTTAGAATCATCTTGGAATGACTTGTATTTGGCTTTGAATGGTATTTATTATTGCTTCTGAATATATATATGTAGAACTCTATAGGTTTAAGAATCTTAAGTGGATAAAAAGTGTCATATTTAGTTTCCTTTGTTGTTTTTTGATTGATTATTATTTTTTCATATGACCCCCTGATGAAGTCAGAGGTAATATGAATTAAGTTGTGGTATTTTTCTTCTCTTATGTCATTTTAAAATATTAGCACAAAATATGGTTGAATTGTTCATCTATTATGACACAACATTTAGAATTTTAGGATTATTGTAATTTTAACATAGTTTTAACTGATGTAATTTTGTATGTGAGAACTGGTGGGAACTAAAAGTTTATCAAATGGGAGGGGGTTTGTATGGGAAGAAAGATGTGTTCATGTATTTTATTATACGTTTCTGATGTATTGTATTGCAGCCCAGAAGTTCACAGTGGTGAACGAAACACATTGGCTGTGGCTGTAACTATTATAATTTGAATAATAATAGAATATATAAGATTGTTTGGAATACAAAATAAAGAAGAAATGGACAAGCCTAAATCCTGATTGGGCTTTTGTAGTTTTTAGGTGTCCTACTATATTTGTAAAATTCCTTTACTAAACCTAACTTGTGAGGGACGCCATCCACCTCAACTAATAGACCGCTTCCTTACAAGGATGCAGTTGTGCACCCACGGATGAAGTACATTTTTTCTCCTCAAATATTACGTGCACTGGTTTTGATTTAATAATTAAGAATATCTGAAAATGTGTGCACATGATGAAGTTTACGATCATGGGTGGTCTGCTTGTTGGGGTTACCCTTGGATGATTGCAAACCTATTTGTGTCTGTGGTAATGGCAATAGAAGATGGATAGCAAATGCTGCCACAAAAGTTATCAAGAACATCCTCTGTTCCCACCTCTTGATCCTCTCTTGTTTTTTTTTGTTTTCAGGACATGCCAGTGGCAAATGTGCAAAGTCCTCTTGCAAGGTATATTTGTAGAGTCTGTACTTGACACCAACAGGTAGGCCATGACCACCACCAACACAATGCATTAAAAAAAGACCTCTAAGCTCAGATTTACTGACATTCTGTGTTGTGGTCACATCACGTTTTGTGTTTCTTATTTTCATGAATGTTCCAGTATTGCAATCAGTGAGTAATTTCCAACAGCAAATAATGTGTATTTCTAGGGGCCTTGGTGTTATCATGCTCTTTGTTGCATTAGTATTTTATTGGATAATGTGTTTATGTGATTCTTACCATTTTAATTTTTTGTTCCTGACAATGTATTTATGTATTTTGAGATTTTATTAAAGTGTTGTATAGCTATAAAAACACAGTTCTGTCTGAAAACGCAAATCCATATAGCAGATGTAGTCATTTTGCTGTACCGTACCATGAGTAAACACTTTGAAACCTCCTTTTAATTGGGCATCGATTGAGCTTCCACATCCAGCCAGGGAGTCAAGGCGGCATGGAACGCCAATCTTTTATTGCAGACTGAGTATCCTGTATCCTGATCAGTATGGAACACTAACACTCAGACCCTTAATAGAACATTGTTGTTAGTGAGACTGTAGGGGTTGGGGAAAAGCCTGCTGGTCTACAACATGGCAGATCGCTGTGTAGAATAGATGACATTGGAGATGGAGTACAGATGTTTCCCAACAACTCTCAAAGGTCATTAAAATCAGTCATCTTGGTCTCATAGTGACACCATAGACCTGGCTCTTCTTAGGAGACAAACCCCATAAGGAGCAGTTTCAAAGAAAACACATAGTTAATCAAAAAACACCGAAATGCAAGGACAGAACCTTTGAGAGATGTTGCACTAAATTTTAGCATTTCTTTGATCCCAAAAACAATAGGATTCACTGTTAAGGATATCAGGCTTTTGAAACTAACATAAAAATACTGATTTCCATGCAAACTTGAACAATCCTGAGAACCGACTTATAGAACTGTTCCAAAACGTATAAGAATTGTTGGTTCAATTACAACACAATCTATACCCACTCATTGAGGCTCAGCTGAGACAACCTCAGGTAGTTTTTCAAAAATAAAACAGACACCAAGAGATCCAGCTCTTTTCATCAACTGCTTACTGTGCCTCCCTTAGCCAGAGCATGCCTCAAGATTCACAGATGCCACTAGGTTGGATATCACCATATTTCTTTCATCTTTGAAAAATTACCGCCATAGACAGGCATCTGTGAAGCCGTTTTTCTAAGTATCACCAATCTCATTAATACTTTGTGGACCTCTAGTATGGACCAGCAAAAATGTAGAGTTGCAGTCATGATATCTCAGAATAGCAATACTTGCTCGAACATCTAACCAACCACAGATCTGCTTTGGGCTTCCCTTGTATTGCTAATTACATGGAATCAAGTGAAGCCTAACCATTTTCTGATTTGCACCCAAGTTGATGTAGGGAAACTGCAAAAAAACGGATATTAGTTTGGGAGGATTTAAGTTGTTCCTGAGTAATAAATACAAACTCCTGTCGGAGTAGACACACAGTTGCAATAATTTAAACCTTGAATTAACCCCTGGTAGTCGTGGCACTGAGCAGACAGGTTTAACATTGGAAAAGTGTGTAAAATATTAAGCTATACCAGAACAATTAAAAAGTCAAAACATAACACCCTACCAATCTCACTATCCATTTCTAAAAGCCAAGGCAGATTTAATAATAAAATAACATCAAAATGATTAAAATCCAATAAAGGGAACCAGAGATACACATTTTAAAATTTTAAAACACAATACTCAAAACACAGGGCTAGGTGACTAGGATCTAGGTGCAATTTCAGAATGGCTTAGATGGAGTGGAGGTTGGATACTTCAAGTGGGGCAATCCAGTAAAAGTTTTTCTTATCTGACTTAGAACCTGATTTACCATTTGATGGAAGATACTCTGTCAGTCAGGGTGGTTGAGGACATTAACTTCATCATCCCGACTGTTGGAAAATGGGTTATTGGTAGGGCAGGTAGGTACCTACACCTAGCAACAAGCCACAAACCTCCACAAAAGTACAGTTAGGTCTCAGTAAATTAATCCCAGCTCTACCCTTGGTAGCTTGGCATCGAGCGTCAAGGCTTAACTTAGGAGACAAAGTGTAAAGCATTCAAATATCACAAAACAGTAATTAAATAAAACACAGGAAACAGTTTAAAAATCCAAAACCAATTTATAAAAATAGCTTATATTTTTATCTTTAAAATGACACAAAAACGATTAAAATCGGTTCAGGGGAACCGGAGATATGAATTTTTAAAGTATTATTATTTTCTAGCGCTTAGAAACCAAAAGCGCCAATCGGGTCATCTGGTTGCACCAGGACCGGGACAAAGTCAAACTTTCAGGCCGACCGCGATGGAGCCCTGCTCGGCTACAGGTCGCGGGAAGCCTCGGTTAAAAAGTTACCTTCTGACTTAGTCTTTATTTTGAAGTTTTTCTTCACCGGGACGAACCTGCTAGTTGGATCCGACCTCCTGGAGCCCTTGTCCGGATACGCGAAGTCGGTTTCCTCGGTGGTGATTTTTACCTTCGGACTTAGTCGTTTTTTCGAGATGAAAATCCTTCGACCGGGGTAAACCTGGATCTTGATCCGACGTCCGTGGAGCCCTTCTCGGATACGATGGCTGGAAGGTCCCGGTCAACTTTTTACGTTCGGACTTAGTCTCTTTTTTGGATGTTTTTCTTTACCGGGACGAACCACGAAGTCAGGCCGGGTCGCGGTTGAGGCAAGCCGGCTAGAATTTCCGCGTCGGGTCGGTCACTTTATGGAGCTTTTTTCCAAAAATTCTCCAATCTTTTCCAAACTTCTGGGGCTTCACCCAGATGTTCTTTTAAGGTTCTTTTGGGGTCCACAGCTCACCCCAAGGGTCCAGAAGTTCTGTGATGGTCCTTGGGGGTGCGGACTTCAACTCCCAGAATGCACCTGGCGCAAACTCCTTTTTGGCCACTGGACAGTGGTCAGCTGGTCACTTTTTCAGGAGTTGGTGCAGGGGACTCTGGTTAGCAATTTTTCACCTGTAGCAAACAGGGAGTCCCTCCTTGAACCAGTGGAAGCCAGGCAAAGTCCTTCTTGTGGTGAAGCCCAAGTGTGCAGCTGGTGCAGTCTTTCTGAGTGCAGGGTCCAGGTGCAGGCCAGGGGTCCAGCAGGGCAGTCCTTCTTCTTCTTTAGTTCCTTTCTTGTTGAATTCTGGAGGGGATCTGAGGCGTGGGTGCAGGTCTGCCAGTTTTATCCTTGCTCCTGGGTGAAAAGCAGGGGGGCCCTGGTCCTCCAATCAGGGACAGGGTCGTCCCCCTGTGATGACCACTTCCTGGGAAGTGTGGCAAAAATCCATCCCAGAAGGCAACAGTCTCTAAAAATCCAAAATGGATGAATCTGATTTTTAGAGGAGAGATCTGGCTGAGCCCACCCACTGGTGTGGCTAAAAATCATAAACACACCCCTCTCCTGCCCTCTCCTAATCTAATCAAGGGGGCACCTAGCTGTCTGGGGTTGCAGGATGTGGGGGTGTTGCTGGGTGCTCCAGATGTCCTTCTCTGCCTTTGAAGACCAGTTTGGCAGCCCTCCCCCTTCCTGCTTCCCCATCTGCTGAGGGGAGATTCTCTCCCCCAAGCACATTCTTTTGTGTGAAGTCAGGCCACTTCACACCTCATTAAAGTAGCCTGGCAGAAGCTGCTGCAGGCTGGCCAATCAGAGCACAGCAGCAAAAACAATGCAGAGCTGAAATTGGCAACTTTTTAGGTAAAGTCTAAACTTTTTACCTGCACTAGTTATATTAAATCCAACAACTGGAAGTTGTGGGATTTATTATAACAATCAATTTGATACCAAATTCTTGGTATGTAACATTTAAGGAGACTTTAAAATTTTAAATAAAGTCTGCCCATTCTAGCCTATGAAGGCCATTTACTTCAATGAGGGAAAAACGAATTTGGCTGTTTTTACCTCACCAGGGCTTATAAATCTATTTTTATAAAGTCCCTGCTTATAGTTACATGGCACCCAGCCCTAGGGGCACATAGGGCACACCTTAGGGGTGACTTATATGTAAAAATAAGGTAGTTTAAGACTTTGGAAGTACCTTTAATTCCAAAGTCGAATTTGCATATAACTTTAATTTAAAAGCAGCCAGCAAGGCAGGCTTGCTTTTAAAATGACACTGGGCACCTCAGCAATGCACCTAGGTGTGCACCACCTATGCTGTGGTCCCTAAACCTACATGCCCTACCATATACTAGGGACTTATAGGTAGGTTAACTTAGCCAATTATAATTAGCCTAATTTGCATATCCATTTTACACAGAGCACAGGCCCTGGGACTGGTTAGCAGTACCCAGGGCACCATCAGAGTTAGGAAAACACCAGCATAAAGTGGAAAATGGGGGCAAAAAGTTATGGGGCCTCTGCAATCAGCCCCAGTTTCTCACACAACCCCCCCCCAGCCCACACGCCCAGGAGACTCAGCCCAACCCTGGGAGAGTCTTCCTGGCTTGTTAGGCGAGGAAGACAGTGAAGAAAACTGGCTGTCCCTTTGCAGGGCCTACTCTGCCTTATATCCTCCTGTCAGGGTCACTCCCTCTGGGTAGTGAAGCCATCCCAACAGTAAAAGGACCCAACTCAAACTGAAACTTCCCTCTAGGGGGGTTTTCCTCCTCTCTCTCTGCCAACTTGGGTAGTGAGGTGCCCACCTCCCCTACTCCAAACTTTGCTAGGGCAACACCTAGCTTACCCAAAGAGGTCACCCAACACTTGAGCAACCCCACCATGACCAACAGGGTCAGGGGGCCTACTTTGCTATTGGCCTTGGGGTCTGCCTCCCAGGCCAAGTACAGTGCTGCCAGGAAGGCTAGCACCCAGCAGAGGCTACTGACAGCTGTCAGTACCCAGAACCACACCCTAAGCTCTCCACTGACAGGTGGCTGAGCTGCTTTAGGGGCATCTTTGGGGTCCTGGCACCCCTCTTGCTGTCTTGAGTGGGGGGCTACCACCTCCTGTGGCAGACACCCTCCTTCCACTCTCCCTTCTGTCAGTGCAGGGGCAACACCCTGCATCTGGACAGCTGCCTGACTACTCAGGACTTCCTTGGGGTCAGGTGAGGCCTCACCAGTGCCAACATTGGGCTCCCCCCTTACTGGGGCAGAGGGCCCTTGGCTCCCTGGAACTCTCTTTAAGAATGGCCTACCCTTCCTTTTCTTCTTTCCTTTTCTTGGGGACCCCTGTCTCCTAAATGTAGGGACTGACTCCCCAGGACTTTGGGTTGGGGGGGCGCCCTGGGCGACCACCCCATCTGTGACCAGACTCACCTCTGGGAGGTCATTGCCCAGGATACAATCTAGGGGGAGGTCAGCACTGACTACCACCCTAATCCAGTCATGGATACCCTCCCTCTCTAGGGGCACTATGGCTACAGGTTTGGAGGTGACCTCCCCTGTGGCTATCCTGACTTTCTTTGTCTTTCCTGGGACATACATGTCTGGGGTCACTAACCGGTCACTCACTACAGTGTGACTGGCACAGGTGTCTCTCAGGCCAGTGGTAGGGATCCCATTCACTTGAATGTGGTGGAAGTGCCTACTCCCACCCTCAGGGATCACCAGCTTACCATCTGGTCGTGTCTCCCAGCACAATGCTAGGGGGACTTCATCATCTGAGGAATCCTCCTCTATGGCTACACTGGACAGCCCAGTGCTAACCACCTTCTTTGGACAGGCTGCATCTCCTCTGAAGTGACCTGTCTGCTGACAGTCAAAGCAAGCCCTACTGTCCAAGAGTTTTTTTAACCCTGGGTCTCCCTGTCTCTGCTTGTCAGAGTGGGAGTGGGATTTACTCTCCTCCTCCTTAGGGTTCTGGGGTACAGAGGGAGTCTCTGTGGTGGGCTTACCACCTCCCTCCTTAGGTTTTTGGGGACCTGTCCCCCCCTTCTTGGAGTCTCCCCCCTGGGACTTGACAACCACCCTGGTTCTCAACCACTCATCAGCTGCCTCCCCTAGCTCTCTAGGGCTGGTCTGCTTAGAGTCCACTAGATGCTGGCGTAACCTTTCTTGGATACAATTGGTCAAGATGTGCTCTCTCATGATCAGATTGTATAACCCCTCATAAGTATTTACTTTGTTGCCAATAATCCAGCCCTCTAGTGCCTTTAGTGAGGTGTCCACAAAGTCAACCCAAGACTGGGTACTGACCTTCTGGGTGTCCCTGAACTTCATTCTATATTGCTCTGGGGTCAGACCAAACTTCTTGACTAAGCACCTCTTCATACTAGGGTATGAATCTGCCTCCTCCCCCCTTAAGGTCAGAAGCCTATCCCTCCCTGAGTTGGGGACCAACTCCCACAAAAGGGAACCCCAGTATTGAGGCCTAACCCTTCTCATTTGGAGTGCCCTCTCAAAGGCCCCTAGCCACTTATCTATGTCATCCCCCTCTACATAAGCAGGAACTACCCCCTTGGGTAATCTGGGGCAAACTCCCCCACCCATGGACACCTCAGCTTCTTTATCGCTGCTTCCATCTCTTTTTTCTTTGTATGCCCACTTTTTCTTTTCTAGGGCCAGCTTCTCTGCTTCCAAAGCTATGTAGGCTAGCTGGGCTTCCAGCTCTCTTTCCCTGATGGATGGGTTCTCTCCTCCTGAAAGGACCCTCTTCCTACCACTAACTTTGGGTCTGCCCCTAGTGACTGTTTCCATTGAGGACCGTTCCTCCTCTTCCTCACTTGGGGTCTGATGCCTTCCCTCCCCTGAGTGGTTAGAGTTAGCATCTTCCTCTTTTTCTTCCCCCTCTGGAGCTTCCTCTGTCTCTACCTCTTGGGCCTCAGCCCATGCTGTCAGGGATTTAATCAGGATTTGCTTCCTGAGATCAGGGGTTGCAGGCAACCCTCTCTCAATACACAACCCCCTAAGCTGGACTGCTGTCAGTGTGGGTAGGCTAGCCAGATCAAGCTCCATGGTTCCCTAGTTTTGTGTCAACAAAAACTTTTTGCAAAAATTGGTAACAAGAATTTAGAAAAATTAAAAAAATTCAATAATTGAAATTAATCCAAATTAAAAATTAAAAACAATTTTTGCACTAGGACAATTTAAAGGATTTTTAATTTGTTTTACCTAAAACTGTAACGTGATATTGAACACAAGTACAGGATCCCGTCGCTGCTTCCAATTATGTTGGAAAATGGGTTATTGGTAGGGCAGGTAGGTACCTACACCTAGCAACAAGCCACAAACCTCCACAAAAGTACAGTTAGGTCTCAGTAAATTAATCCCAGCTCTACCCTTGGTAGCTTGGCATCGAGCGTCAAGGCTTAACTTAGGAGACAAAGTGTAAAGCATTCAAATATCACAAAACAGTAATTAAATAAAACACAGGAAACAGTTTAAAAATCCAAAACCAATTTATAAAAATAGCTTATATTTTTATCTTTAAAATGACACAAAAACGATTAAAATCGGTTCAGGGGAACCGGAGATATGAATTTTTAAAGTATTATTATTTTCTAGCGCTTAGAAACAAAAAGCGCCAATCGGGTCATCTGGTTGCACCAGGACCGGGACAAAGTCAAACTTTCAGGCCGACCGCGATGGAGCCCTGCTCGGCTACAGGTCGCGGGAAGCCTCGGTTAAAAAGTTACCTTCTGACTTAGTCTTTATTTTGAAGTTTTTCTTCACCGGGACGAACCTGCTAGTTGGATCCGACCTCCTGGAGCCCTTGTCCGGATACGCGAAGTCGGTTTCCTCGGTGGTGATTTTTACCTTCGGACTTAGTCGTTTTTTCGAGATGAAAATCCTTCGACCGGGGTAAACCTGGATCTTGATCCGACGTCCGTGGAGCCCTTCTCGGATACGATGGCTGGAAGGTCCCGGTCAACTTTTTACGTTCGGACTTAGTCTCTTTTTTGGATGTTTTTCTTTACCGGGACGAACCACGAAGTCAGGCCGGGTCGCGGTTGAGGCAAGCCGGCTAGAATTTCCGCGTCGGGTCGGTCACTTTATGGAGCTTTTTTCCAAAAATTCTCCAATCTTTTCCAAACTTCTGGGGCTTCACCCAGATGTTCTTTTAAGGTTCTTTTGGGGTCCACAGCTCACCCCAAGGGTCCAGAAGTTCTGTGATGGTCCTTGGGGGTGCGGACTTCAACTCCCAGAATGCACCTGGCGCAAACTCCTTTTTGGCCACTGGACAGTGGTCAGCTGGTCACTTTTTCAGGAGTTGGTGCAGGGGACTCTGGTTAGCAATTTTTCACCTGTAGCAAACAGGGAGTCCCTCCTTGAACCAGTGGAAGCCAGGCAAAGTCCTTCTTGTGGTGAAGCCCAAGTGTGCAGCTGGTGCAGTCTTTCTGAGTGCAGGGTCCAGGTGCAGGCCAGGGGTCCAGCAGGGCAGTCCTTCTTCTTCTTTAGTTCCTTTCTTGTTGAATTCTGGAGGGGATCTGAGGCGTGGGTGCAGGTCTGCCAGTTTTATCCTTGCTCCTGGGTGAAAAGCAGGGGGGCCCTGGTCCTCCAATCAGGGACAGGGTCGTCCCCCTGTGATGACCACTTCCTGGGAAGTGTGGCAAAAATCCATCCCAGAAGGCAACAGTCTCTAAAAATCCAAAATGGATGAATCTGATTTTTAGAGGAGAGATCTGGCTGAGCCCACCCACTGGTGTGGCTAAAAATCATAAACACACCCCTCTCCTGCCCTCTCCTAATCTAATCAAGGGGGCACCTAGCTGTCTGGGGTTGCAGGATGTGGGGGTGTTGCTGGGTGCTCCAGATGTCCTTCTCTGCCTTTGAAGACCAGTTTGGCAGCCCTCCCCCTTCCTGCTTCCCCATCTGCTGAGGGGAGATTCTCTCCCCCAAGCACATTCTTTTGTGTGAAGTCAGGCCACTTCACACCTCATTAAAGTAGCCTGGCAGAAGCTGCTGCAGGCTGGCCAATCAGAGCACAGCAGCAAAAACAATGCAGAGCTGAAATTGGCAACTTTTTAGGTAAAGTCTAAACTTTTTACCTGCACTAGTTATATTAAATCCAACAACTGGAAGTTGTGGGATTTATTATAACAATCAATTTGATACCAAATTCTTGGTATGTAACATTTAAGGAGACTTTAAAATTTTAAATAAAGTCTGCCCATTCTAGCCTATGAAGGCCATTTACTTCAATGAGGGAAAAACGAATTTGGCTGTTTTTACCTCACCAGGGCTTATAAATCTTTTTTTATAAAGTCCCTGCTTATAGTTACATGGCACCCAGCCCTAGGGGCACATAGGGCACACCTTAGGGGTGACTTATATGTAAAAATAAGGTAGTTTAAGACTTTGGAAGTACCTTTAATTCCAAAGTCGAATTTGCATATAACTTTAATTTAAAAGCAGCCAGCAAGGCAGGCTTGCTTTTAAAATGACACTGGGCACCTCAGCAATGCACCTAGGTGTGCACCACCTATGCTGTGGTCCCTAAACCTACATGCCCTACCATATACTAGGGACTTATAGGTAGGTTAACTTAGCCAATTATAATTAGCCTAATTTGCATATCCATTTTACACAGAGCACAGGCCCTGGGACTGGTTAGCAGTACCCAGGGCACCATCAGAGTTAGGAAAACACCAGCATAAAGTGGAAAATGGGGGCAAAAAGTTATGGGGCCTCTGCAATCAGCCCCAGTTTCTCACACAACCCCCCCCCAGCCCACACGCCCAGGAGACTCAGCCCAACCCTGGGAGAGTCTTCCTGGCTTGTTAGGCGAGGAAGACAGTGAAGAAAACTGGCTGTCCCTTTGCAGGGCCTACTCTGCCTTATATCCTCCTGTCAGGGTCACTCCCTCTGGGTAGTGAAGCCATCCCAACAGTAAAAGGACCCAACTCAAACTGAAACTTCCCTCTAGGGGGGTTTTCCTCCTCTCTCTCTGCCAACTTGGGTAGTGAGGTGCCCACCTCCCCTACTCCAAACTTTGCTAGGGCAACACCTAGCTTACCCAAAGAGGTCACCCAACACTTGAGCAACCCCACCATGACCAACAGGGTCAGGGGGCCTACTTTGCTATTGGCCTTGGGGTCTGCCTCCCAGGCCAAGTACAGTGCTGCCAGGAAGGCTAGCACCCAGCAGAGGCTACTGACAGCTGTCAGTACCCAGAACCACACCCTAAGCTCTCCACTGACAGGTGGCTGAGCTGCTTTAGGGGCATCTTTGGGGTCCTGGCACCCCTCTTGCTGTCTTGAGTGGGGGGCTACCACCTCCTGTGGCAGACACCCTCCTTCCACTCTCCCTTCTGTCAGTGCAGGGGCAACACCCTGCATCTGGACAGCTGCCTGACTACTCAGGACTTCCTTGGGATCAGGTGAGGCCTCACCAGTGCCAACATTGGGCTCCCCCCTTACTGGGGCAGAGGGCCCTTGGCTCCCTGGAACTCTCTTTAAGAATGGCCTACCCTTCCTTTTCTTCTTTCCTTTTCTTGGGGACCCCTGTCTCCTAACTGTAGGGACTGACTCCCCAGGACTTTGGGTTGGGGGGGCGCCCTGGGCGACCACCCCATCTGTGACCAGACTCACCTCTGGGAGGCCATTGCCCAGGATACAATCTAGGGGGAGGTCAGCACTGACTACCACCCTAATCCAGTCATGGATACCCTCCCTCTCTAGGGGCACTATGGCTACAGGTTTGGAGGTGACCTCCCCTGTGGCTATCCTGACTTTCTTTGTCTTTCCTGGGACATACATGTCTGGGGTCACTAACCGGTCACTCACTACAGTGTGACTGGCACAGGTGTCTCTCAGGCCAGTGGTAGGGATCCCATTCACTTGAATGTGGTGGAAGTGCCTACTCCCACCCTCAGGGATCACCAGCTTACCATCTGGTCGTGTCTCCCAGCACAATGCAAGGGGGACTTCATCATCTGAGGAATCCTCCTCTATGGCTACACTGGACAGCCCAGTGCTAACCACCTTCTTTGGACAGGCTGCATCTCCTCTGAAGTGACCTGTCTGCTGACAGTCAAAGCAAGCCCTACTGTCCAAGAGTTTTTTTAACCCTGGGTCTCCCTGTCTCTGCTTGTCAGAGTGGGAGTGGGATTTACTCTCCTCCTCCTTAGGGTTCTGGGGTACAGAGGGAGTCTCTGTGGTGGGCTTACCACCTCCCTCCTTAGGTTTTTGGGGACCTGTCCCCCCCTTCTTGGAGTCTCCCCCCTGGGACTTGACAACCACCCTGGTTCTCAACCACTCATCAGCTGCCTCCCCTAGCTCTCTAGGGCTGGTCTGCTTAGAGTCCACTAGATGCTGGCGTAACCTTTCTTGGATACAATTGGTCAAGATGTGCTCTCTCATGATCAGATTGTATAACCCCTCATAAGTATTTACTTTGTTGCCAATAATCCAGCCCTCTAGTGCCTTTAGTGAGGTGTCCACAAAGTCAACCCAAGACTGGGTACTGACCTTCTGGGTGTCCCTGAACTTCATTCTATATTGCTCTGGGGTCAGACCAAACTTCTTGACTAAGCACCTCTTCATACTAGGGTATGAATCTGCCTCCTCCCCCCTTAAGGTCAGAAGCCTATCCCTCCCTGAGTTGGGGACCAACTCCCACAAAAGGGAACCCCAGTATTGAGGCCTAACCCTTCTCATTTGGAGTGCCCTCTCAAAGGCCCCTAGCCACTTATCTATGTCATCCCCCTCTACATAAGCAGGAACTACCCCCTTGGGTAATCTGGGGCAAACTCCCCCACCCATGGACACCTCAGCTTCTTTATCGCTGCTTCCATCTCTTTTTTCTTTGTATGCCCACTTTTTCTTTTCTAGGGCCAGCTTCTCTGCTTCCAAAGCTATGTAGGCTAGCTGGGCTTCCAGCTCTCTTTCCCTGATGGATGGGTTCTCTCCTCCTGAAAGGACCCTCTTCCTACCACTAACTTTGGGTCTGCCCCTAGTGACTGTATCCATTGAGGACCGTTCCTCCTCTTCCTCACTTGGGGTCTGATGCCTTCCCTCCCCTGAGTGGTTAGAGTTAGCATCTTCCTCTTTTTCTTCCCCCTCTGGAGCTTCCTCTGTCTCTACCTCTTGGGCCTCAGCCCATGCTGTCAGGGATTTAATCAGGATTTGCTTCCTGAGATCAGGGGTTGCAGGCAACCCTCTCTCAATACACAACCCCCTAAGCTGGACTACTGTCAGTGTGGGTAGGCTAGCCAGATCAAGCTCCATGGTTCCCTAGTTTTGTGTCAACAAAAACTTTTTGCAAAAATTGGAAACAAGAATTTAGAAAAATTAAAAAAATTCAATAATTGAAATTAATCCAAATTAAAAATTAAAAACAATTTTTGCACTAGGACAATTTAAAGGATTTTTAATTTGTTTTACCTAAAACTGTAACGTGATATTGAACACAAGTACAGGATCCCGTCGCTGCTTCCAATTATGTTGGAAAATGGGTTATTGGTAGGGCAGGTAGGTACCTACACCTAGCAACAAGCCACAAACCTCCACAAAAGTACAGTTAGGTCTCAGTAAATTAATCCCAGCTCTACCCTTGGTAGCTTGGCATCGAGCGTCAAGGCTTAACTTAGGAGACAAAGTGTAAAGCATTCAAATATCACAAAACAGTAATTAAATAAAACACAGGAAACAGTTTAAAAATCCAAAACCAATTTATAAAAATAGCTTATATTTTTATCTTTAAAATGACACAAAAACGATTAAAATCGGTTCAGGGGAACCGGAGATATGAATTTTTAAAGTATTATTATTTTCTAGCGCTTAGAAACAAAAAGCGCCAATCGGGTCATCTGGTTGCACCAGGACCGGGACAAAGTCAAACTTTCAGGCCGACCGCGATGGAGCCCTGCTCGGCTACAGGTCGCGGGAAGCCTCGGTTAAAAAGTTACCTTCTGACTTAGTCTTTATTTTGAAGTTTTTCTTCACCGGGACGAACCTGCTAGTTGGATCCGACCTCCTGGAGCCCTTGTCCGGATACGCGAAGTCGGTTTCCTCGGTGGTGATTTTTACCTTCGGACTTAGTCGTTTTTTCGAGATGAAAATCCTTCGACCGGGGTAAACCTGGATCTTGATCCGACGTCCGTGGAGCCCTTCTCGGATACGATGGCTGGAAGGTCCCGGTCAACTTTTTACGTTCGGACTTAGGGGGTCATTCTGACCCTGGCGGTCTTTGACCGCCAGGGCGGAGGACCGCGGGAGCACCGCCGATAGGCCGGCGGTGCTCCAATGGGGATTCCGACCGCGGCGGTAAAGCCGCGGTCGGACCGGCACCACTGGCGGGGTCCCGCCAGTGTACCGCGGCCCCATTGAATCCTCCGCGGCGGCGCAGCTTGCTGCACCGCCGCGGGGATTCCGACCCCCCCTACCGCCATCCAGATCCCGGCGGTCGGACCGCCGAGATCCGGATGGCGGTAGGGGGGGTCGCGGGGCCCCTGGGGGCCCCTGCAGTGCCCATGCCACTGGCATGGGCATTGCAGGGGCCCCCGTAAGAGGGCCCCTACATGTATTTCACTGTCTGCTGCGCAGACAGTGAAATACGCGACGGGTGCAACTGCACCCGTCGCACAGCTTCCACTCCGCCGGCTCGATTCCGAGCCGGCTTCATCGTGGAAGCCTCTTTCCTGCTGGGCTGGCGGGCGGTCTGAAGGCGACCGCCCGCCAGCCCAGCGGGAAAGTCAGAATTACCGCCGCGGTCTTTCGACCGCGGAACGGTAATCTGACGGCGGGACTTTGGCGGGCGGCCTCCGCCGCCCGCCAAGGTCAGAATGAGGGCCTTAGTCTCTTTTTTGTATGTTTTTCTTTACCGGGACGGACCACGAAGTCAGGCCGGGTCGCGGTTGAGGCAAGCCGGCTAGAATTTCCGCGTCGGGTCGGTCACTTTATGGAGCTTTTTTCCAAAAATTCTCCAATCTTTTCCAAACTTCTGGGGCTTCACCCAGATGTTCTTTTAAGGTTCTTTTGGGGTCCACAGCTCACCCCAAGGGTCCAGAAGTTCTGTGATGGTCCTTGGGGGTGCGGACTTCAACTCCCAGAATGCACCTGGCGCAAACTCCTTTTTGGCCACTGGACAGTGGTCAGCTGGTCACTTTTTCAGGAGTTGGTGCAGGGGACTCTGGTTAGCAATTTTTCACCTGTAGCAAACAGGGAGTCCCTCCTTGAACCAGTGGAAGCCAGGCAAAGTCCTTCTTGTGGTGAAGCCCAAGTGTGCAGCTGGTGCAGTCTTTCTGAGTGCAGGGTCCAGGTGCAGGCCAGGGGTCCAGCAGGGCAGTCCTTCTTCTTCTTTAGTTCCTTTCTTGTTGAATTCTGGAGGGGATCTGAGGCGTGGGTGCAGGTCTGCCAGTTTTATCCTTGCTCCTGGGTGAAAAGCAGGGGGGCCCTGGTCCTCCAATCAGGGACAGGGTCGTCCCCCTGTGATGACCACTTCCTGGGAAGTGTGGCAAAAATCCATCCCAGAAGGCAACAGTCTCTAAAAATCCAAAATGGATGAATCTGATTTTTAGAGGAGAGATCTGGCTGAGCCCACCCACTGGTGTGGCTAAAAATCATAAACACACCCCTCTCCTGCCCTCTCCTAATCTAATCAAGGGGGCACCTAGCTGTCTGGGGTTGCAGGATGTGGGGGTGTTGCTGGGTGCTCCAGATGTCCTTCTCTGCCTTTGAAGACCAGTTTGGCAGCCCTCCCCCTTCCTGCTTCCCCATCTGCTGAGGGGAGATTCTCTCCCCCAAGCACATTCTTTTGTGTGAAGTCAGGCCACTTCACACCTCATTAAAGTAGCCTGGCAGAAGCTGCTGCAGGCTGGCCAATCAGAGCACAGCAGCAAAAACAATGCAGAGCTGAAATTGGCAACTTTTTAGGTAAAGTCTAAACTTTTTACCTGCACTAGTTATATTAAATCCAACAACTGGAAGTTGTGGGATTTATTATAACAATCAATTTGATACCAAATTCTTGGTATGTAACATTTAAGGAGACTTTAAAATTTTAAATAAAGTCTGCCCATTCTAGCCTATGAAGGCCATTTACTTCAATGAGGGAAAAACGAATTTGGCTGTTTTTACCTCACCAGGGCTTATAAATCTTTTTTTATAAAGTCCCTGCTTATAGTTACATGGCACCCAGCCCTAGGGGCACATAGGGCACACCTTAGGGGTGACTTATATGTAAAAATAAGGTAGTTTAAGACTTTGGAAGTACCTTTAATTCCAAAGTCGAATTTGCATATAACTTTAATTTAAAAGCAGCCAGCAAGGCAGGCTTGCTTTTAAAATGACACTGGGCACCTCAGCAATGCACCTAGGTGTGCACCACCTATGCTGTGGTCCCTAAACCTACATGCCCTACCATATACTAGGGACTTATAGGTAGGTTAACTTAGCCAATTATAATTAGCCTAATTTGCATATCCATTTTACACAGAGCACAGGCCCTGGGACTGGTTAGCAGTACCCAGGGCACCATCAGAGTTAGGAAAACACCAGCATAAAGTGGAAAATGGGGGCAAAAAGTTATGGGGCCTCTGCAATCAGCCCCAGTTTCTCACACAACCCCCCCCCAGCCCACACGCCCAGGAGACTCAGCCCAACCCTGGGAGAGTCTTCCTGGCTTGTTAGGCGAGGAAGACAGTGAAGAAAACTGGCTGTCCCTTTGCAGGGCCTACTCTGCCTTATATCCTCCTGTCAGGGTCACTCCCTCTGGGTAGTGAAGCCATCCCAACAGTAAAAGGACCCAACTCAAACTGAAACTTCCCTCTAGGGGGGTTTTCCTCCTCTCTCTCTGCCAACTTGGGTAGTGAGGTGCCCACCTCCCCTACTCCAAACTTTGCTAGGGCAACACCTAGCTTACCCAAAGAGGTCACCCAACACTTGAGCAACCCCACCATGACCAACAGGGTCAGGGGGCCTACTTTGCTATTGGCCTTGGGGTCTGCCTCCCAGGCCAAGTACAGTGCTGCCAGGAAGGCTAGCACCCAGCAGAGGCTACTGACAGCTGTCAGTACCCAGAACCACACCCTAAGCTCTCCACTGACAGGTGGCTGAGCTGCTTTAGGGGCATCTTTGGGGTCCTGGCACCCCTCTTGCTGTCTTGAGTGGGGGGCTACCACCTCCTGTGGCAGACACCCTCCTTCCACTCTCCCTTCTGTCAGTGCAGGGGCAACACCCTGCATCTGGACAGCTGCCTGACTACTCAGGACTTCCTTGGGATCAGGTGAGGCCTCACCAGTGCCAACATTGGGCTCCCCCCTTACTGGGGCAGAGGGCCCTTGGCTCCCTGGAACTCTCTTTAAGAATGGCCTACCCTTCCTTTTCTTCTTTCCTTTTCTTGGGGACCCCTGTCTCCTAACTGTAGGGACTGATTCCCCAGGACTTTGGGTTGGGGGGGCGCCCTGGGCGACCACCCCATCTGTGACCAGACTCACCTCTGGGAGGCCATTGCCCAGGATACAATCTAGGGGGAGGTCAGCACTGACTACCACCCTAATCCAGTCATGGATACCCTCCCTCTCTAGGGGCACTATGGCTACAGGTTTGGAGGTGACCTCCCCTGTGGCTATCCTGACTTTCTTTGTCTTTCCTGGGACATACATGTCTGGGGTCACTAACCGGTCACTCACTACAGTGTGACTGGCACAGGTGTCTCTCAGGCCAGTGGTAGGGATCCCATTCACTTGAATGTGGTGGAAGTGCCTACTCCCACCCTCAGGGATCACCAGCTTACCATCTGGTCGTGTCTCCCAGCACAATGCTAGGGGGACTTCATCATCTGAGGAATCCTCCTCTATGGCTACACTGGACAGCCCAGTGCTAACCACCTTCTTTGGACAGGCTGCATCTCCTCTGAAGTGACCTGTCTGCTGACAGTCAAAGCAAGCCCTACTGTCCAAGAGTTTTTTTAACCCTGGGTCTCCCTGTCTCTGCTTGTCAGAGTGGGAGTGGGATTTACTCTCCTCCTCCTTAGGGTTCTGGGGTACAGAGGGAGTCTCTGTGGTGGGCTTACCACCTCCCTCCTTAGGTTTTTGGGGACCTGTCCCCCCCTTCTTGGAGTCTCCCCCCTGGGACTTGACAACCACCCTGGTTCTCAACCACTCATCAGCTGCCTCCCCTAGCTCTCTAGGGCTGGTCTGCTTAGAGTCCACTAGATGCTGGCGTAACCTTTCTTGGATACAATTGGTCAAGATGTGCTCTCTCATGATCAGATTGTATAACCCCTCATAAGTATTTACTTTGTTGCCAATAATCCAGCCCTCTAGTGCCTTTAGTGAGGTGTCCACAAAGTCAACCCAAGACTGGGTACTGACCTTCTGGGTGTCCCTGAACTTCATTCTATATTGCTCTGGGGTCAGACCAAACTTCTTGACTAAGCACCTCTTCATACTAGGGTATGAATCTGCCTCCTCCCCCCTTAAGGTCAGAAGCCTATCCCTCCCTGAGTTGGGGACCAACTCCCACAAAAGGGAACCCCAGTATTGAGGCCTAACCCTTCTCATTTGGAGTGCCCTCTCAAAGGCCCCTAGCCACTTATCTATGTCATCCCCCTCTACATAAGCAGGAACTACCCCCTTGGGTAATCTGGGGCAAACTCCCCCACCCATGGACACCTCAGCTTCTTTATCGCTGCTTCCATCTCTTTTTTCTTTGTATGCCCACTTTTTCTTTTCTAGGGCCAGCTTCTCTGCTTCCAAAGCTATGTAGGCTAGCTGGGCTTCCAGCTCTCTTTCCCTGATGGATGGGTTCTCTCCTCCTGAAAGGACCCTCTTCCTACCACTAACTTTGGGTCTGCCCCTAGTGACTGTATCCATTGAGGACCGTTCCTCCTCTTCCTCACTTGGGGTCTGATGCCTTCCCTCCCCTGAGTGGTTAGAGTTAGCATCTTCCTCTTTTTCTTCCCCCTCTGGAGCTTCCTCTGTCTCTACCTCTTGGGCCTCAGCCCATGCTGTCAGGGATTTAATCAGGATTTGCTTCCTGAGATCAGGGGTTGCAGGCAACCCTCTCTCAATACACAACCCCCTAAGCTGGACTACTGTCAGTGTGGGTAGGCTAGCCAGATCAAGCTCCATGGTTCCCTAGTTTTGTGTCAACAAAAACTTTTTGCAAAAATTGGAAACAAGAATTTAGAAAAATTAAAAAAATTCAATAATTGAAATTAATCCAAATTAAAAATTAAAAACAATTTTTGCACTAGGACAATTTAAAGGATTTTTAATTTGTTTTACCTAAAACTGTAACGTGATATTGAACACAAGTACAGGATCCCGTCGCTGCTTCCAATTATGTTGGAAAATGGGTTATTGGTAGGGCAGGTAGGTACCTACACCTAGCAACAAGCCACAAACCTCCACAAAAGTACAGTTAGGTCTCAGTAAATTAATCCCAGCTCTACCCTTGGTAGCTTGGCATCGAGCGTCAAGGCTTAACTTAGGAGACAAAGTGTAAAGCATTCAAATATCACAAAACAGTAATTAAATAAAACACAGGAAACAGTTTAAAAATCCAAAACCAATTTATAAAAATAGCTTATATTTTTATCTTTAAAATGACACAAAAACGATTAAAATCGGTTCAGGGGAACCGGAGATATGAATTTTTAAAGTATTATTATTTTCTAGCGCTTAGAAACAAAAAGCGCCAATCGGGTCATCTGGTTGCACCAGGACCGGGACAAAGTCAAACTTTCAGGCCGACCGCGATGGAGCCCTGCTCGGCTACAGGTCGCGGGAAGCCTCGGTTAAAAAGTTACCTTCTGACTTAGTCTTTATTTTGAAGTTTTTCTTCACCGGGACGAACCTGCTAGTTGGATCCGACCTCCTGGAGCCCTTGTCCGGATACGCGAAGTCGGTTTCCTCGGTGGTGATTTTTACCTTCGGACTTAGTCGTTTTTTCGAGATGAAAATCCTTCGACCGGGGTAAACCTGGATCTTGATCCGACGTCCGTGGAGCCCTTCTCGGATACGATGGCTGGAAGGTCCCGGTCAACTTTTTACGTTCGGACTTAGGGGGTCATTCTGACCCTGGCGGTCTTTGACCGCCAGGGCGGAGGACCGCGGGAGCACCGCCGATAGGCCGGCGGTGCTCCAATGGGGATTCCGACCGCGGCGGTAAAGCCGCGGTCGGACCGGCACCACTGGCGGGGTCCCGCCAGTGTACCGCGGCCCCATTGAATCCTCCGCGGCGGCGCAGCTTGCTGCACCGCCGCGGGGATTCCGACCCCCCCTACCGCCATCCAGATCCCGGCGGTCGGACCGCCGAGATCCGGATGGCGGTAGGGGGGGTCGCGGGGCCCCTGGGGGCCCCTGCAGTGCCCATGCCACTGGCATGGGCATTGCAGGGGCCCCCGTAAGAGGGCCCCTACATGTATTTCACTGTCTGCTGCGCAGACAGTGAAATACGCGACGGGTGCAACTGCACCCGTCGCACAGCTTCCACTCCGCCGGCTCGATTCCGAGCCGGCTTCATCGTGGAAGCCTCTTTCCTGCTGGGCTGGCGGGCGGTCTGAAGGCGACCGCCCGCCAGCCCAGCGGGAAAGTCAGAATTACCGCCGCGGTCTTTCGACCGCGGAACGGTAATCTGACGGCGGGACTTTGGCGGGCGGCCTCCGCCGCCCGCCAAGGTCAGAATGAGGGCCTTAGTCTCTTTTTTGTATGTTTTTCTTTACCGGGACGAACCACGAAGTCAGGCCGGGTCGCGGTTGAGGCAAGCCGGCTAGAATTTCCGCGTCGGGTCGGTCACTTTATGGAGCTTTTTTCCAAAAATTCTCCAATCTTTTCCAAACTTCTGGGGCTTCACCCAGATGTTCTTTTAAGGTTCTTTTGGGGTCCACAGCTCACCCCAAGGGTCCAGAAGTTCTGTGATGGTCCTTGGGGGTGCGGACTTCAACTCCCAGAATGCACCTGGCGCAAACTCCTTTTTGGCCACTGGACAGTGGTCAGCTGGTCACTTTTTCAGGAGTTGGTGCAGGGGACTCTGGTTAGCAATTTTTCACCTGTAGCAAACAGGGAGTCCCTCCTTGAACCAGTGGAAGCCAGGCAAAGTCCTTCTTGTGGTGAAGCCCAAGTGTGCAGCTGGTGCAGTCTTTCTGAGTGCAGGGTCCAGGTGCAGGCCAGGGGTCCAGCAGGGCAGTCCTTCTTCTTCTTTAGTTCCTTTCTTGTTGAATTCTGGAGGGGATCTGAGGCGTGGGTGCAGGTCTGCCAGTTTTATCCTTGCTCCTGGGTGAAAAGCAGGGGGGCCCTGGTCCTCCAATCAGGGACAGGGTCGTCCCCCTGTGATGACCACTTCCTGGGAAGTGTGGCAAAAATCCATCCCAGAAGGCAACAGTCTCTAAAAATCCAAAATGGATGAATCTGATTTTTAGAGGAGAGATCTGGCTGAGCCCACCCACTGGTGTGGCTAAAAATCATAAACACACCCCTCTCCTGCCCTCTCCTAATCTAATCAAGGGGGCACCTAGCTGTCTGGGGTTGCAGGATGTGGGGGTGTTGCTGGGTGCTCCAGATGTCCTTCTCTGCCTTTGAAGACCAGTTTGGCAGCCCTCCCCCTTCCTGCTTCCCCATCTGCTGAGGGGAGATTCTCTCCCCCAAGCACATTCTTTTGTGTGAAGTCAGGCCACTTCACACCTCATTAAAGTAGCCTGGCAGAAGCTGCTGCAGGCTGGCCAATCAGAGCACAGCAGCAAAAACAATGCAGAGCTGAAATTGGCAACTTTTTAGGTAAAGTCTAAACTTTTTACCTGCACTAGTTATATTAAATCCAACAACTGGAAGTTGTGGGATTTATTATAACAATCAATTTGATACCAAATTCTTGGTATGTAACATTTAAGGAGACTTTAAAATTTTAAATAAAGTCTGCCCATTCTAGCCTATGAAGGCCATTTACTTCAATGAGGGAAAAACGAATTTGGCTGTTTTTACCTCACCAGGGCTTATAAATCTTTTTTTATAAAGTCCCTGCTTATAGTTACATGGCACCCAGCCCTAGGGGCACATAGGGCACACCTTAGGGGTGACTTATATGTAAAAATAAGGTAGTTTAAGACTTTGGAAGTACCTTTAATTCCAAAGTCGAATTTGCATATAACTTTAATTTAAAAGCAGCCAGCAAGGCAGGCTTGCTTTTAAAATGACACTGGGCACCTCAGCAATGCACCTAGGTGTGCACCACCTATGCTGTGGTCCCTAAACCTACATGCCCTACCATATACTAGGGACTTATAGGTAGGTTAACTTAGCCAATTATAATTAGCCTAATTTGCATATCCATTTTACACAGAGCACAGGCCCTGGGACTGGTTAGCAGTACCCAGGGCACCATCAGAGTTAGGAAAACACCAGCATAAAGTGGAAAATGGGGGCAAAAAGTTATGGGGCCTCTGCAATCAGCCCCAGTTTCTCACACTGACTGATTACTGTCACTTTTAGAGATAAACCCAGGCCCAGTGATCATCCGTGTGGACTGAAAGGAACCACCATTAAGGTGGTTCTTTTCAATGTGTCAAACATTTTGTGGATGCCCGCCATCGGTTTTGATGGCTATTCACCAGACTTTTACATTTTTTTGTTTTTCAGAAAAAATCTCCCAAAGGGGGAGTTTGTTTATGAAAAACAAAAAAATGAATGCCCCAACTTGGGAGCTTTCTCCAAGAGTGTTTGTGTCATTACTTTTTTTCTGTCCATTACCAACAGGTTTTTCTTGGAGGTGGGGGACAGATAGGAGAAAAATACTTTCTACCATACATGCTAAATAGGGCATGTACTGTAATGTCCTCCTCCAACGGCATCTACTCTGTGCTCCACCCCAAGATGAGGGGGTTGGACTAAGAGTTTGGCAGACAGGATACTTCATTGCCTTTGCGATGGAGTACTCTGTTCAGAAAACTCTAAATCGGTTCCTTAGTGTCTTTTACAGAAGTCAAATCCTTCAGTGGGTCAGTGTTGGAGGCTGTACTCAGTGAAGGCCTCTCAAAGTCAGATAGCCATTGTAACATTCAGATTTGTGTGTGTGGTGGGGGGCAGGGGGAGTCAGAGAGGGAACATTCGACTTTTCTCACCTGGTGAAGTCGTCCCTCTTACTCTCTCTCTTGGAGCTTGAAAACCTGTAACATGACAAGTCTGGAAATTGTATCCAGATGGGGCACACTAAAGCTGGCTACTGCAGCCATGAGTGTCTGCTAAAGAATTCTTTTGAAATGCAAAAAGCTTTAAGAGAAATACATTTACTTGCCAACTGAGGTCGCTTCTTGTGCAGGTAGCATTGGAAAGCTGATCCCGGTCCTCTGGTGTTTAAAAAGGTTCCCAGATCTACAAAAACTTGAAGAAAGGATCTGGGAAAAGTCATTAGGTCCTTTGTTGTCTGAAGTGAGGTACACTTGAAGTAAAAAAAACGGTGTTTCGTACATAGATAAAAAATAGGAATGGGGTTATTAGATCCTGTGGACCCTCCATCATTTCCTTTTGCACCCAAAACACTTTGAGCCCTTCCACATTACCAGGGTATAAGGCTTAGTATGAAAGTATCATTTTTTTATAGCAACTCTACCTGCATCCTTCAAGATTCTAGGAGTATGCTTCACAGCATACTTCCTTTTCTACTAATCTGACAAAAGGTTTCTGTTGTACTGGTGATAGTATCTGTCTGATGAGACTCTGACACTCTAATAGTTGGACAAAATTAGGCTTGAAATTGTACCTTAATCCCTCGGGTGCCCTGGACGCAACGGTTACGTCCTGGACAGCACCGCTCGGGTGCCCAGGACGTAACTGCTACATCCAGATAGGAGCCCTAGGGGGAAGCGTTAGCACTACCCCCGGGGGCCTCGCACCCCCTCCCCTAGGCATGGATGGAAGGGGAATCACTTCCCCTTCCACCCCCACCCCACCCTGACCCCCATGTGGCGTCTGATGACATCAGAATGCGATGGCACGCTGACCTCATCAGAGGCCTGACTCTCCGGGCTGGAAGCTCAGCTTACAGCACCCATCGGAGGAGAAATGCTTTTGCATTTTTCCTCCAATCATGTGGAGGGGCTGAGAAAGGCATCAAAGCAAAGGGTTTTCCTTTCCTTTGATGTCTTTCTCAACATTTCTGCTGCCTGATCGTTATGCAGGTCGTTTTGTATTTGATAATTTTGATGTGCCCAGGTAGCATTTTGGGGCATTTCCTTTCACGGGCACTAGGCCTACCCATAAAAGTGAGGTACCATTTTATCAGGAGACTTGGGGGAATGCTGGGTGGAAGGAAACTCCTCTCCGATTCCAGAACTTTCTGTCACCAAAATGTGAGGAAAAAGTGTTTTTTGGGCCAAATTTTGATGTTTGCAAAGGATTCTGGGTAACAGAACCTCGTGCGAGCCCCACAAGTCACCCCACCTTGGATTCCCCTAGGTGTCTAGTTTTTAAAAATGCACAGGTTTGGTAGGCTTCCCTAGGTGTTGGCTGAGATAGCGGCCAAAATCTACAGCTAGGAAATTGCAAAAAAACACATCAGATTTCAATGTAAAAATGTGGTGTGCCATGTTGCGTTTCCTTTCGCAAGCATTATGCCTACCCACGCAAGTGAAATATCATTTGTATCGGGAGACTTAGGAGAACACAGAATAGCAAAACAAGTGTTATTGCCCCGTGTCTTTCTCTATTTTTTTTCCTTCCAAATGTAAGACAGTGTGTAAAAAGGATGTCTATTTGACAAATATCCTGTAATTCACATGCTAGTATGGGCACCCCGGAATTCAGAGATGCGCAAATAACCACTGCTTCTCAACACCTTGCGCCCATTTTGGAAATACAAAGGTTTTCTTGATACCTATTTTTCACTCTTTATATTTCAGCAAATCAATTGTTGTATCCCCAGTATAGAATGACAACCCATTGCAAGGTGCAGCTCATTTACTGGCTTTGGGTACCTAGGGTTCTTGATGAACCTACGAGCCCTATATATCCCTGCAACCAGAAGAGTCCAGCAGACATAATGGTATATTGCTTTCCAAAATATTACAGCGCATGAAAAAGGTACAGAGTACAATGTGGAGGAAAATAGCTGTTTTTTAGCTCAATTTCAATATTTTTTATTTCAGCTGTTATTTTCTGTAGGAAACACTTGTAGGACCTACACAAATTACTCCTTTCTGAATTCAGAATTTTGTGTACTTTTCAAGAAATGCTTAGCTTTCTGGGATCCAGCATTGGTTTCACACCCATTTCTGTCACTAACTGAAAGGAGGCTGAAAGCAAAAAAATAGTAAAAATGGGGCATGTCCTAGAAAAATGCCAAAATTGTGTTGAAAAAATGTGGTCTTCTGATTCAAGTCTGCTTGTTCCTGAAAGCTGGTAAAATGGAGATTTTAGCACTGCAAACCCTTTTTTGAGGCCATTTTCATGGAAAAAAACACAAGCCTTCTGTAGCCTTTTTTTCCGATTTTTTTGAAAAAAACGAAATATTCGCTGTATTTTGGCTAATTTCTTGGTCTCCTTCAAGGGGAACCACAAACTCTGGGTACCTCTAGAATCCCTAGGATGTTAGAAAAAAAGGTCTCAAATTTGGCCTTGTTAGTTTATGTGGACAAAACGTTAGGAGTGCCTAAGTGCGAACTCCCCAAATAGGCAAAAAAAGGGCTGCCACCTGAGGGCAAAATGCCTGGCAGCGCAGGGGTTAACGTGGTCAGTCACAAGTTCTTGCTTGCACTAAGATTCCATTTTCAAAAACAAGCATTAGCAAACATAAATGGTTATCTCCTTGGCAAGACTGCAATTGTTGTACTATTTTATTTGCAAACATATAAAACAAGATTTAAAAGTTAAAAAAGATTGAACAGTAAAAATAAAACTCTACCATTCAGAAGTGGTGTGCATATTTTTGCAAAAAAAAGTAAAATAAAGACCAATCACACATATAAATTAAGAGAATCATTAAATAAGAGTTTGCCATGCAGGCCTAAAACTGAAGTGAGTGAATTTATAGGTAGATGTGCATATGTGCACAAGCAAAATGCCATTAATCACACTGAAGAGAGCCCATTACTGGTCGCCACATGCTGTATGTGGCTATGGATGGAACTAAAGCATACCAATGGATGAAGAGGTCTAGACCAAAACCACCAGTATCTATACATGTATACACATATGTTTGTATTTTTCTTTTTCATTTTGTTAAAAACTTGAGGCTGAACAGATAGCTAAAACAATCCAAATAAAATGAGAAAAACACAGGATCTATGCCAATTTTGTGGTTGTTTCTGTGAGTCAATGGGACAGTATTTTTTTGTACAGACATATAAAACACTACCTGGTAAGGACAGACTGATGTCTGTTTCGGATGTGATAGACCTGGCATCTTTGGCGTGGTTTCCCCTGAGTTTTTGCCTTCTGACCTACTGTTTTGCTGACCTCATTTCTGCTGGCTTTAAGATTCTGTGCACTTTACCTCTGCTAACAAGTGCTTAGGTACAGCTGCTCTGTAGTCTAAACATGGTGATATTGACTTATCCCCAATTGACATATTTAATTTACTTGTATGTTCCTAGTAAAGTGCACTATATTTGCCCAAGGCCTGTAAACTAAATGCTACTAGTGGGTCTATAGCATTGATTTTCTCACCCACTACAGTAGACCCAATACCAAATCAGTACACTTCTGGATCTGAGGACATTCTGCTAGGAAAAATGACTTCTGTGCTACCAGGAGAGATATGCCACTCTGCTGAACTGCTTTCCTGTGTTGGCCTGCTTCCTCTTGCCTGGTAGTGAGAAGGACTGGACTTGCCTCTCTACATCCTCCAAAACCTAATTGACTCCGAGGGCTTTCTAGCTTGCCTCCTGTTCTGAAGTCAAATAGTCATCAAAGACTTCCTTCAGTCCTGCTTCAGCTGCTTGATTCTTCTAACTGTGAGTCCTGCCCTGCTAAGAGGTGCCAATTCAGTCCTAGGCCTTGGAAGTTGGCTTTGCAGCTGTACTTCTCCAAAAATCATCACCGACTGGAATCGCCCCATCGTCCCTCAATGCCATTTTATCACCGCCAAGGACAAGAACTTTGCATTGTTTACTGCATGGCTCAGGATTGACGCATCACCACCACCCCCTGCGCATGGCCTTCACATGGCCGGCTGCGTGGCTCAGCGATGAGACATCACCTTCATTGCAAAGGGTTCGATGCCACACCTCGAGGACACTGCTTCAACAACTGTACAGCTCAACGATGACACATATTGGAACCAATGCACCTCCTTCACATCGCCTCCTCGATGTCTACACAACCCTCCAACCAAGATACATTTCAGGAGGCCCTACATGGGTCCTGTAGCCACACTGCCTTCTATCACGGTCAGCCTGAACTCTGGATTTACCCCGTTCCAGCGCAACCTCAAGTAACCTTTTAGCGCTATTGACCTCTATGCACTACATTGCACTTTAATGTTTAAAAAATCATATCTTGAGTTTTACTTATTGGATTTTTTTCACTTTGGTCTTGTTTTACTCATATAGATATACTTTGTTTTTTTAAACTGGTATGGAGTCCTTTTGTAGTGGTTTTACTGTGTTGCTGTAATTTCAGTGTTGCACAAATACTTCACACGTTGCTTCTTAAGTTAAGCTTGACTGCTCTGTGTGAAGCTAGCAGAGGGTGAGCACAGATTAATTTAGGTTGTGTATCTAACTTACTCTGACTAGGATTGTGGTCCGTATATGGACAGGGTGCATACAGCTGCCAGCTAGGGACCCAATTTCTAACAAGATGGTTTACCTAAAATCACAGAACATGTTGGTAGACAAGCTTAATAATTGGGCCCTATTAAATGTTGTGGTAAGGTAAACTCAGAGAAATAAGTTAGGATTCTGTAAATTAAATAAATCCTCAGTCGCTGTACACTACGTAATATAGTTTACTTGTTGTGGGTCCATGCAGTGCTTAATTAGATTGCCAGCACTGGCACTTATGACAGTCTGCCACATGTTGGCGTGGTGTGCTATTTTGGAGATGAGCACAAAAACAGTTGTTTATTATTTTCACCTGCATAAACAATTACTAATATCTGCTGCAGAACCTATACTTATAGTTTGGCGGGCCTGGAATATTCTGAATTGTCACACTTGTATCGGTGTGGTGGTTTGTAGTTGTGTTAGTGCTGTCATCGTTGGCAGGGGCAATGGGTGATGTAAGATGCAGTGGCCTCCTGACACATGCCCTGGAACTTATTTTGTTAAAAATTAAGCACTGGCCCCATGTAATGAAAGCAGTTTGACAAAGGCATATATAAATGTGAAAAAAGCAACTGTAGTGCTGCTGCTTTCGAACTTCCATCTGTTCTCCACGTCTTGCATGAGGAAAGTCATGGCTTGTGTATTTTGTGGTATCTGTAAAAGCACTAGTCCATTCAGAAAGATCAGGAAAGGACAGTCGTATGCTTCAATTTAATTTTATGCTTAATGGAAGCTTGTGGTGCAATTTAGGACATTTATTTAGACCCGACAGCTATGGCATAATTTACTGCATTCCATTGATATCCATGAAAATTATACAGACAAGGTTGTTCGTCCCCCAAGGCTGACTGTTCGTAAGCCCTTATCAGTACCACAATACAAACATTGAATAAATGTCCTAATGGGGAAGGCACTCCCAAACTCAACTGTGACAAATGCCTGGATTAATTAATGGTAATCTTCACTACTCCGATTCTTCCTTACTTGTCCCAATCCTTTCAAATGGAGTGATTGTTCCCATTCTTCCTTGTAAAAGCTATCTTCTCTTTTTATAAAGAAAGGAGACTCACTCAGTATAAACCCTTCCTGTTCAACAAACCTCCTGTTTCTTTCCAAGCCCAAGAGAGCTGCTGAAAGTAAGGGAGGGTGGGGGGTGTAAGGGATGGGTAGAGTAAGGAGGAACTGGAATAATAAAGAATACCAGGAAGTAATCTGGGCATTACCTCCTCATCTTCCTATCCTCATCCCATTCCTTACTAATGGAGTGATGCCCAAGCATTCAAACTTTCAGCAGCATACGAACAACACAAAACACACAAGACAAAGAAAGGAAAGAATGTCACTGCCATTCAATCTAAACTGTTTGCAAAAATGCTCCAACAGAGAAAATAAACCTAAGAAACAAATTTTTATCAAGTAACACATTATACATTCATTGGAACCTTCAGGACTTGTGAACCAAAAGAGTCTATAGTAAGAGATAAAGGAGGTAAGGAAAACCCATGTAGCAGCTTTACAAGTATCCGTAATTGAGACTCCAGACCACTCAGACCAGGATGCCGCCATGCCACCATGCCATGGGTAGAGTGAACTTCGATCCTACTCAGCAAATCCACACTTGAAGCTGCATACGCTGAAAAAATGACAGTTTACCCATCTTGCCAATGCAGAGGAAGCCGGTTTCTCACCCTTATTTACAGGACCAAATTTCACAAAAAACTTTCAGACTGGCAAAACTCAGCTGAACGTATAAGGTAAATCTTACGGCCCTTACCACATCAAGGAGGGAGACCAAACAATCAGAATCTAGATTCTCCTGAGGGAAATTTGGTAGCACAATCTCCTGGTGAAGGTGAAAAGAAGAATCAACTTTAGGGAGAAACTGTGGATTTAGGTATACACAACCCTGTCATTAAATCTCTCAGGTAAGAGGAACAACATACCAGATGATTTAACTCTCCAATCCCCCCCCCTTGCAGTGGTGATGGCACCCAAAAGGAAAACTTTGAAAGGAAGACATTTTGAAAGGAACCTCCTGCAAATGTTTATAAGGATTTTCCTATAGGCGGAAATAATTAAAGAGAGGTCCCTGGAAGGAAAAATGGGATGAACTCTAGGACAAAAAACCTGAAATCCCTCAAATAACTTAGAGGCCAGCACCTCAACTGAGGACAACATTTCCCAAAGAGATCTGAAAGTTTTAAAGGAAAACCACTGGAGCATGATTGTAGAGACTAAAAGACCCATGTGAAAACCCTCTTGGAGAACTGAAAAATAACCTCAAACAGAGTGGAAATAGGAGCTATAGATTTCTCTCTACACCAAAGGTCAAAAGACTTCCAATAATGCTTGTCTCCTTTATTTGTGGAATACATCCTAGATGATTGAACAAAATGAGATGCTGATACTGAGAGACCTCTCTTCAGGAGGCCATCCCTCTCAATGTCCATACTCAAAACTGCTGTCTGCCATGATTCGCATTCACAGGACAGGTTGAATCAAAAGAGAAGGGGCTAAAGGTAGGAGCTGTTCTTTGTCCAGTGTCAGAATCTGAAGAAGAGGGAGTCAAGGGCACTTGACCCAGTGAGGGAGGACCAGAATTACTTCTGCAGGTTTGCTCAGGAATTGAACAGGAAATTTGAGAACAAGGGTGATAGTAGGACAAGCATACAGAAGTCCCTGAGGCCAGGAACTGATCATAGCATTGGTCCCTATTGTATCCAGGGGTTGAAACTGTGTAAAAAAAGACAGGGACTTTTGCATTCTGCAGATAAGCACACAGGTTCAGTATATGAATCCCCCCCCCCCTACTTGCTATAGATCTGCAGAAACACTGGTGGATCTAGGGACAAATTCCTGTGACGGAAGGAAAACACAACTCAAATGGCCTGACTGATAATTGAGTACTCCCTGGATGTGAGTCATCTTGAGACTGAGGATACTGGACTCCGCCCAAGGAGATCCAGGCTGCTGAGGGTAGAGGAAGCAGTACTGAACTGGCACCTGAATGACATCGGCACCTGAACAGGCCAAAACAGCTTGATTACTTAGAAGGGAAGCAAAATACAACAGAGCATTCCAAACCACCCTCAGTCCCCTTAAGTTAAACAAATGATTGCTCTCTTGTAGTTTCCAAAGACCTTGTGTTGTCTGGTACTCCAGAACAGTGCCCAAACCAAGACTGCTTGCATCAGTTGTAAGAATCACTGAAGCGTGACACAAGAGAGGAGTACCCCTCTCCACAGTTGGAGTGATCAGTCACCACTGGAGTTCTTGTTGGACTAAGGCAGACACTGGTATCATAGTGTCATAATTTTCCTGTGTGGGATGCCAATGGTGTAGGATATGATGAACCACACAGCCCTGGTGAAAGCAAGCCCCTAGAATGACGGTTAAGGTTGCTACCAAGAAAAGAACAACAACTTTAAGTACCAAGGGTAAAACAACCATGACCCTTAGATACAGAGCCTAATATCTAAGAGCTTAATACACAACTTTAAAGACATAGGCAGTTCTTACTGATGCCTCTGATTTCTGAATTAAGGTATGAACAAGAGCTCTCAGCTTGGTGGCTTTGGATGTAACACTATCCCTAAGTGTGTGTCAAACAGTACCCCAATGTAGCCTACTGTTGAGATGGAACTAGCAGTGACTTAATGTGATTTATAAGGAATACAAATTGCTGTAGAGTCTCTGCAGTCCTGGAGGTATCCCAGAGAGCTTTCTGTTGACAGAGAGCTTGGATTAACAAATTTTCCAGATAATCATGGAAGATGATACCATGAGAATACAGCAGACCAATCACTGGATCCACAGTCTTTGTAAAAATCAGAGGTGCTGGGGTGTGGCTTGGACGGGCAAGACCACTGGCATGCTCGGCTGAGCTCCTGACAATAATCAGCAGATGGAGCATTTCTGATGGTGCTGGCATGTCCCAAATAGCTCCTGGCAAGGTCCTGGAGCCTGGTGTAGCCCTGGGGAGCACCGACGGAGAAGATCACTGGAAAGGACCTGCAGAAGTGGTACCAGCCCTGCTGTGACATGTCGGCCTCGCTGCAGACAAGAAGACAGCTCACGTCTAGTTTGGCAGAGCTGGGAAACTCCGGCCAACCCAGAGCCAAAGGAGAGGCACAGATGAGACCCCCTAGGGACTTGAGGTGGTGCCGGTGGTATGGCAGCTGGGAGAACCTAGGTAGGAGGTCCTGATGGGCAGCCATGACAGCCACAGTGCAACAGGCCCACATGATGTCAGGCACGACATGCTGCATGCAGTTGTGAGCCCCTGGACACAGTGGCGTGAGCAGCCCATACCTTTGCAGATGAGTGGGCCTTCATAAAAACCCACGAGTGATGGGGAGTGCCCTGGGCATTGAAAACTCTACTCTATGGCCCAGGGGTAGTGGTGGCTACCCTGCTTTGAGCATTGACTGTGAAGAGGCCCAGGGCCCTGGGTGAGGGCCGAACAGGTGGCAGAGGGCTCCAGTGTGGCTGAGGGACCTGCTGCATCCTACAGAGGCCTCTTGGGCCCCCAAGTGCCCCCTCAAGGAGGGCTTGAAAGATTGTGGGCTACCTCCTCCCTGAATCCAGTTTGGAGGCAAGACTTCAATGATGCAGACTACTCTTCTGGGGTGACTGAAGGCTCAGGTTCTGGACTTGACCCCTGGTGTCGAGGTGGGACCCCTCTGTGTTGCCTAGGGTTTGACTGCTCTTGCTGCCTGTCTAATGTCCACAGGGGAAAGCTGGTCAATTCTCCTGCTGTACTTGACTCCAACGGGTGAGGCAAGGAGTAAGGTGATACTGCAGAGATACTCCCTTGCACCATTTGGGCCCCTGTTTGACTCCCCAGCCAATAAGCATGAGCCATGACTGGACCCCCTCCACCCACACTAAAATGTACAAGTATACGGCTCGCACTGGGGAGGACAAAGGATGCAGCTGGGGGGAAGTCCCGAGATTCCGGCACAGTAAGTGGTGATGAAACCTTCATTATTTTTCAAGCCATTCAGGACTCTAACTTGGCTTGGGAGACCAGGATCAGAGAAGTGGGAATCATTTTGGAGCTACTCTGTCAAGATCTCCACCCAGCTGTTGAATGGGTCACAGGAGGAAAAGGTAGAATCTCTGAACTAGAAGATACGGTGAGGGGTCTGTCCACAGGGGTGTCTGCCTCAAGCAATCCACCAAGACTCTCCATGACCATGCAGAGAATGCCGAAAACAGGGCCTGAATGAATAATCTCTGCTTCGTTGGGTTTCCTGAGGGGCAGAGGGATCCAATCTGGAGACCTTCTTGGAGCAATGGATTTGGTCACAGCTTGAGGTGATCCAATTAGCTACAAGCTTCATCAGTGAAAGGGCCCAGGGCTATAGTTCCCCGGTGCAGAAGCCCCCTCCCTGAGCCCTACCTTGCTCTATGATAGAGTAATTCATGAATTACAGAAACAGAGATGCGGCCCTGGGGGGAGCAAGAGCCCAGGGCAACCTTATGCACAAATCCAGATGAATTATCATCTTTCTGGGCTACACCCACCACATTCAGTCCCAATCGAAGTCTTATGATTTAGTGAAGCAGAAACTCTGCATTTGAATTTGTCCTACATGCTTCTCTGCCCAGTCCGACTCAGAGTCCTACATGAATCAAAATCACACTTCTTTGATACTCCAGAAGAGGCCTGGACCTGGCTCATGGAGCAGCGCCTTGGCACTGCTGCCTTGTAACACCAACCAAAGTTTGTTCCAGTTTTAGTTCAGGGGTTCAGGCAATAGATGCTTCTGTTAGGAAGGAAGTATAGATTGGGGGAGTTGGGGGATAAGGGACTGTTTGCAGTGTTTTCTACTTTAGATTTTTTGCCTTGCATGTGTGCTCCTACTTTCAAGAACACATACCACCTCTATATATACTGTAATATGTGGGCCCCAAGCCGAGGTTTGCCCGGGTGGTATCCCTGACAGGTGGGGGCTGGGGGCAAAGAGACCTATACCCCAAGTTAACTCAACAATTCCACCAACATGCTTCCCTTCACTGTTATGACATGGAGTGTCAATGGACTGCCCGACCCGATCAAGTGGTAAGCACTGATGCAGCTTGTGAATAGATACTCCCCACCAGTGGTGCAGCTACAAGAGACCCAACTTCGGGGTACTAGCTGCCCCTTTCTGGCCCGCAAAGGCTATGAACAAGTGTCCCATGCAGTGTACTCCTGTGGGTTCAGAGAGGTGGCCCTACTGCTGCACAAAACCCTACCCCTCGTGATGTCTAAAGTCTCCCAGGAAGAGGGTGGTGCTCCGTGATACTGAAGGGGTCTTTGGAGGGTGCCCCCATCAATGTGATCTGTGTCTATGTTTCCCTGTGTTGGCCCACTCCACACTGGTAATTCTTAAGGTCTGTTATTGTCCGTGCCACACAGGACAATGATTATCGGGGTTTCCGTGACATTATGATGGACTGAGACAAATCGGGGACAGTTGGGGCCTCGCAATAGGTGTGGAGGGGCCTGTCCGAATGGGTGGGGAGGGGCCTGTCCGGCTGAGTCTCTGGGCTTGGATTTTCTGACACATGGAGGATATGGCCCCCCCACATATTGGGAGTACACTCACACCTCAGTAGCACACAGATCATTGTCCCACATTGTTTATTTCTTTTTCCTGGCTCCCAACTTGGCACACACACTAGCTCACATATACTCCCATGAGGGATATCTGATCACCCTCTGGCTACCCTCCCCATGGGTGCCCCTCAGAGGGGGCTAGGCCCATATGTAGTCTCAATGCTTGGTTCCTTATGGAACTCCAAACGTTCCTTAACACAGAAAGGGTCCGTGGACTCCTAGGGGTGCTGTGGGAGGCGTTCATGGCATAAATGCGGGGGCTCACCCAATCTTATATTCTGGGCCAGGAGCATGAAATGCTTGTGAAAATTGTAGAACTTGAAACCTCCATAATGGCCATGGAGCAGGGCAGGCAAGACCAGCCAACAGAACACATGCAACTGCGCCCAGCACTGGAGAGGGTGTCTTCGCTTCAGCTATGGTTGTACAAGTCCTCAAGTGCTGGATGGCCACAACTAGACATGTGTAGAATTGGAGGGATAAGTCAAGTAAGTTGCTCTACTGACTAGCCACCAAAGACGTAGAGACTAGGATTCTTCCCAGAAGACAGATGGGACAGGGAAAGTGGTGGAAACGACTACTGCAAATCCCTCTAGCTTTGCTCTTTTTTATGAGATCCTCTATGTAGAACAACCCCCCTGGGCGTGTAAGTCAGATATCCCCCCCAAAGGACCGAGATCCCACTGTCCTGCCTATCGAAGGTGGATAGGTATGACCTTAATCAACCGCTTACTTATGAGGAGGTGGGGGAAGAGCTCTCTGACCTTAACCTGAGCAGAACACTGTGACTAGATGGTTTCCCAGTGGAGTATTACCAAGAACACTGCCAGATTCCTACCTCCCATGCTGGACATGTTTGTGGAGGCATTTAATAAGGAATGCTTCCTCTCCAATGTTTGCTTGGCCACCCTGGTGGTCTCTTTTAAATTGGGCCGCCCTCCGGATTGATATGCTTTATACCATCCTATATCTCTCATTAATATAGAAGTTAAAGTCTATGCTAAAACCCTGGCTAATAGACTCTTGAAGGTGCTTCCCGATCTGGTCCATCTGGAACCATGTGTTTTAAACCCCACTGAAGCACATGCCACTTCATTTGTAGAGTTCAACTGGCCTTGGCCTGCTTTCACTCCTTAGGAGGGTAGGTGGTGCTTATCATATTCGACTTCAAAAAGGCATTTGATACCCTGAATTGGTCATTTTTTAAGGAAACGCTAGCAAAGGTGGGGTTTGGCCCACGATTCTGGGTTTATGTCAAGGTACTGCATACTACCCCACAGGTGCAGGGGATGATAAATGGAGTGGTTTCCCACAAATTTCCTCTCAGGAGGGGTATCCTGCAGTGTTCTCCCCTGTCCCCCCCCACCTCTTTGCACTGGCTAGCAAGCTGCTCGTCACTTGGATCGGGTGCAAAGCACATGTGCAATGCTTAGACTGGGGTGGCAATCGAGGACAGTATCACTCTGTATGCAGACAGTACGTCTCATGGTCTGCTGAGACGGGCCTCAGCTGATTCATATTCTAAAAACTTTCAGCTCAGCCTCTGGTTTGTGGGTGAATTGGGGCAAATTACTCCTGGTTCCTACAAGGGGGGATCAGCAGGATGAGACTTGGCACACAGGAATTCCTGACGTGCAAAGCAACTTGAATAGTTGTGAACCATGTAGGTTTGTTGCAATTCCAGGAGATGTATTGAGAGATGTGGCTAGGAGATGAGTGGATGACTTCAGAGCTCAAATCAGTGTTGATTACCAACGCAAAGTGTTCTTGTCAGTTTTTGAAAGCTTGTTGCACAATAGAACTTAGGGCCTGATTTAGATTTTGGCGGACGGGTTATTCTGCCACACAGTGACGGATATCCCATCCACCAAAATATAAATCCTATTAGTTCTTATAGGATTTATATTTCGTTAGACAGGATATCCTTCACCGTTAATCCCACTTCAAAGAAATATCCTCGACAGATACTAACATAACCCCATGGGAGATAATTGAGGACAACAGGGAGCCGGAGGAGTCCATCGCATTCAGTCCTCTCGGAATAACTAAGATAATAAAAAAAAACACGGAAAGACTGTGCTCCTGGTCCCAATGGCCTCCCACAGGCCCTATTTAAAGAGCATGCATCAAAATGGGCGGCCTTTTTTGCCGCAATGTTCAATCATATTCTAATAAAAGGTTCTGCTCCAGCCAGTTGGAAGGGCTCGATAATTCACTGCATTTACAAGGGAGGGAAGGCCTCCCTACCTTCCAACTACCGTCTAATCGCCCTCTTAGATGCAGACCTAAAATATTTTTTAATGCCTCCTCCATGACGTTTGCATTGTTCGCAGCTCTGGGACCTTTCTCGATGTTAGTACTCAGGCTCCAGAACCGGCTTGAATTAGCCAGTGCTGATGCATAGTGTAATTTTGCCCATAATGTCTCTGGTTTGCTCTTCTAAAAAGCCCTCTTTAGCAGTTTCCTTTCTTACTGTAGAATTTCTAAAATTGATTCATTGGTAGGATGCTTCTGTAAGTGTCTCAGGAGCCTATTTACTCCTGCTTTCCGGCATGAGTATGGCCTTTCTATGCCCAAGGTGTGCCCCCCTTGCCCTACCCCTCACAGGATTGCTTTGCAAGTCTTTCAGTGAATGACTCTAATATGGCAACTACCCTTGGTGGATCATTATCCATCTATTCCTATTTCCCTGCAGCATCCTCTGCTTCGGCTGTGATCGTAGATGAACTCCATTTTAATAGTTTTAGATTTTCAGAACAAAGTTTCCCATTAAGGAGGTTTATTTCTTCCTGGATAGGCACCTGGCTCCAAATAGTGATTATTTGTGGATTGTGATCGCTTTCTGTGTGATCTTGAATTCTAAAGTCTCTCACAAATTTGAATAGGGGGCATTTACCAGAGTGTAGTCCAGATATGAAACAACCCTTTCTGTGGCTCTTGTCCAGGCCAGGGGTGTGTCAGACGGTAACCGCCCATTTAGTGCAAAGAGGCCTGCTAGCTCACAGCTCTTAATTAACTTAGTACCAACTTTGTCCTGCTTTCTCCGGGGTGGTAATTTTTGAATGGGTAATGGAACCGCTTGTTGTACATGGTCCTCGCTTGGATCATGGAATAGGTTAAGGTTGAAATCTCCGGACACTAGCCAATAGGCCGAATTGTATGTGTTTAATATATGAAGCAGGTGTTTTAGCAGAATGTTAGCTTCCAGGTTTTTTTGGGGGGGATTAATGTACACATTGACCAAGATCAGGGGGTCCTGTATGTTTTTGGCCCAATTGTCCAAGTGAACCCACAAAAAAGGGTGATCTCCCATTTGACCTCCAGACGATATTGCCATAGACAGACCTCCTTTTGCTCTTCCAAACGTGTTATGTTTAACCACAGGTATATTATACTCTTTGTAACTAATTAAAGTAAGGATTGTAAGTGCCCATGTTTCTTGCAACATTATAATATTGAAGGAGCCCAGGAATTTGGTGACCTCTTCATCTTTCAGTTTAGATTGCAAACCCCCTGTATTCCATGAGCAGATGCTTAGTGACCCTTGTGTCAAAGATGTTTGATAGGTTGTCATTCAGGCTTTTTGTGGCAATCTGTGGGCTAGCACTGTTGGGAGCCAGGCCCAATTGTCTTGTAAATGGACATCTCTCGGGGATTGTCCAACTATTATCCTTCTCCAGCCCTCCTCTTCCCTTATTTCAATCTGTAGATCTACTGGCGATGCGGCTCCTTGTCCTGATGGCTCTTGGCCAAGGTCTCCAGTCTGTGGGTTCCCAGATACTCCTCGTAGGACGGACCGGGTGGCTACATTTTCCCTGTTCGTATCGCTTCTCTATGCTAACGGGTATGGGTATCTTTCTCCTAAGTAGAAACATACCTCAATTCCCTAATCTTTCAAGATGCTTTTTTTTCTATGATTTGCATTGGTAGTTCCGGAGAAGCAAATATCACCACTGTAGGGTCCCTGAGCTGGCTACCCTGTGTGTTGGGAAATGGGTTATTGGTAAGGGCAGGTAAGTACCTACACTTAGCAATAGGCCACTAACCTCCACTTAGGTCCAGCTAGGTCTCAGTAAATTAAACCTAGCTCAACCCTTGGTAAATTGGCAATGAGCGACAAGGCTTAATAAACCTAGCTCAACCCTTGGCAACTTGGCAACGAGCGACAAGGCTTAACTTAGGAGACAAAGCGTAAAGCATTAAAATATCACAAAATAGTAATTAAATAAAACACAGGAAACAGTTTAAAAATCCCAAATCAATTTATACAAATGAGAAATATTTTTAGCTTTAAAATGACACCAAAACGAATAAAATTGGATAAGGGGAACCGGAGATGTGAATTTTTAAAGAATTAGTGCTTTCTAGCGCATAGAAACAAAAAGCGCCAAGCTGGTCATCTGGTCGCACCTCGACCGGGGCAAAGTCAAAGTTTAAGCCGACCGTGATGGAGCCCGGCTCAGCTACAGCCCGCGGGAGGCCTTGGTCAAAAGTTTACCTTAGGACTCAGTCGTTTTTCTGTAGATTTTCTTCAGCGACGCCAAGTCGCCAGTCCAATCTGACCTCCTGGAACTCTTCCTCGAATATGTGTTGCAGGAGCTCTCGGTGGAGATTTTTACTTTCTGACTTAGTTGTTTTTTCGAGGTGAAAATCATTCGACCAGTGCAAACCTGAATCTTGCTCCGACGTCCTTGGAGCCCTCTTCGGATACACTGCCTGGGAGGTCCCGGTCAACTTCCTACGCTCGGGCTTCGTCACTTTTTTGGAGCTTTCCTTCACTGGGACGAACCTGCAAGTCAGGCCGGGTCACGGTTGAGGCAAGCCGGCTAGAGCTTCCGCAGCAGGTCGGTCGCTTTATGGAACTTTTTTCCAAAAGTTCTCCAAACTTCTCCAAACTTCTGGATCTTCTTCCAGATGTTCCTTTGAGGGTCTTTTGAGCTCCACAGCTCACCCCAAGGTTTCCGAAGCTCTGAGATGCTCCTTGAGGGGTGCGGACTACAATTCCCAGAATGCACCTGGTGCAAACTCCTTTTTGGCCTCTGGGCAGTGGTCAGCTGGTTGGTTTCTTCAGGAGGTGGTGCAGGGGACTCTGGTTAGCAAGTTTTCACCTGTAGCAAACAGTGAGTCCCTCCTTGAACCAGTTGAAGCCAGGCAAAGTCCTTCTTGTGGTGAAGCCCAAGAGTGCAGCTGGTGCAGCCCTCCAGAGCGTCATGTCCAGGTGCGGGTCAGGGGTCCAGCAGGGCAGTCCTTCTTCTTCTGCAGTTCTTCCTTGTTGGAATCTGATAGGGATCTGAGATGTGGGTGCAGGTATGCCAGTTTTATCCCTGCGCCTGGGTGAAAAACAGGGGTTTCTAGTTCTCCAATCAGGGGCAGGGTCCTTCCCCCTGTGATGACCACTTCCTGGGAAGTGTGGCAAAAATCAATCCCAGGGAGCAACATTCCTCAAAAATCCATCATGGCTGAAAGTGATTTTTGGAGGTTACATCTGGCTAAGCCCACCCACTGGTGTGGCTAAAAATCCTAAACACACCCGTCTCCTGCCCTTTTCTAATCTAATCAAGGGGGTACCTAATTGTCGGGGTTTGCAGGATGTGAGGGTGTTGCTTGGTTGCTCCAAATGTCCTTCCCTGCCCTTGAAGACCAGTTTGGCAGCCCTTCCAAACTTCTGCTTCCCCATCTGCTGAGGGGAGATCTCCTCCCCATGGCACATCTCTTTGTGTTGAGCCAGGCCACTTCACACCTCACCCAGGCAGCCAGGCCAGGCTGCCAGAGGTTGGCCAATCAGAGCAAAGCAGCAGGTAAAGTTTAAAACTCCTTTTCTGAACAAGTTATATTAAATCCAACAACTGGAAGTGGTGGGAGTTATTATAACAATTAATTTGATACCAAACGTGTGGTATTTGTTACTTAAGGGGATCTTTAAAATTAAAATAAAGTCTCACTATTCTAACCTATGAAGGCCATTCACTACGATGAGTGAAAAACGAATTTGCCTGTTGTACCTCACCAGTGCTTATAAAACTATTTTTATAAGGTCCCTGCTTACAGTTACAAGGCACTCAGCCCCAGAGACACATAGGGCACACCTTAGGGGTGACTTATATGTAAAAATAAGGTAGTTTAAGACTTTGGAACTACTTTTAATTCCAAAGTCGAATTTGCATGTAACTTTAATTTAAAAGCAGCCAGCAAGGTAGGCCTGCCTTTAAAATGACACTGGGCACCCCAGCAGTGCACCTATGGGGCACTACCTATGCGGGGGTCCCTAAATCTACATGCCCTACCATATACTAGGGACTTATAGGTAGGTTAATTGTGCCAATTATAGTTAGCCTAATTTGCATATCCACTTTACAGAGAGCACTGGCCCTAGGACTGGTAGCAGTACCTAGGGAACAGCCAAGAGTCAGTAACCACCAGTACCTGTCCAAAAGGTTTGGGGGTAACCAGGGCAAAAAGGAGGACTTTCCTACACTGTGCTTGAATACATTTAATGGTGGTGATGTCATCAGAGCTAACTGCTGCCAGATCTGGCAGGGCTTTTATTAATTTGAGAACAATGGAGGGGTTAAGCACATCTTGTGGACCTCTAGATTTAAACTCTGGAATCCATAGCAGTTGCAAGCCTCGGACAGGCATGGCCTGGTTTGAACTGTCTGCCAGATTTGACTGTACTGTTCTGGTCTCCACCAAGTCTGCCCTTGGGTGATGGTTCCATATTATTGCGGCGGACACCTCAACTTCGGGGGTGGGCCTCGGCTTAACCTGGATGGGTGCTTGGGTCCCCAATGCGGTGGATGCTTGTCGGTCCTGGGATCCTGGGGTCCTAGCCAACGGCTCTGGTCCTACCACTGCCAGGTCCTGGGGCGAAGGCTCCTCTTGGACTGATGTGCGGGCTGTGCTGTCAGAGGGTTTATTGTCCCCACATCCTCCTCCTGCACTAAGTAAGATAGGGTTTCCGTATTGGATCCAGATGCCACCTGAGTTTTCTTTCTGCCCTTCCTTGCCCGCTTCCTCTCTCTTTTAGTTAACCAGTGGCTGGACTGCCTTTCCAAAGCTCTAGGCTCTGTTATTTGAGGAGAATGATCCAGAGTACTTCCTTGAGTGACCCGCACTATTTTCCTAGTAGCATTCCCCTCCATATTGAATGGCCTTGTGGTTAAGTGGTCTTGTGGGCTATTCCGAATCTCCACTAAGGGTGTTGAAGGTTTGGAGGTTGGGGGCAATCCTAGTGGCAGAAGGGACGCCAAGCCCATGCTCTCTTCTTTGATTGGGCAGCGAATCTCCTTCAAGATGTCCTTGAAGATTACTGACAGTTGACCCATCCCATCTACTACCTCCTTACAGGAGCAAATGGTGAAGTCCTTAATTTGGTTTTGTTGTGTTCTTGTTATTAATGAGTTTAGTTCTTGCAGTTTGCCATCAATTTCTGTGACAAAATCTGCAAGGGTGTTTAACAAATCTACCTGAATATCCATTTTATGAGACTGGCACTGTAGGCTGTTACTGTTGTCTGCATCAAATTCAAGATTGCCATCCATATATCTGTTACGCGCACCAGGGCGGCAGCGGGCATGTTTGAATCTCTTCTTTGGGATGTCCCGGAAACATGGGTAGTCTGGGTGAGACACCATATACCCCCAACTTCTTCCGGCATCCCTAACGCTGTATCCTCTTGGTCTGCGTTTTCAGGCTAATAGCAGGAAAATAAAAATAATTGGGTCTGTCGCTCGTTGGGGGTGACAGTCGCCCCTCTCTCCCCACTCCCCAACAGGCATTGTCCTCCTCATCAGTAGGGTTGTTTGGGGGGGCAGGATGCTGTTTAGTCAGGCTTCCCCCCACCAGGGGATGGAGTACTGATTCCTGGCCACTTGTAGTGGTCCGTGACCCTCCTGGTGTAAGAGAACTGACTTGGGGGTTTTGGTGTCTTTCGGGTCCATGGGCCTAGCCCTTGTAGCGCTACCCTCCAGTATCCTGATAATCGGGGAGAGTGGTGGGGCAGAGGGTTGTTACCTTTATCCTTCCGACCCCTTCTCTGATTCAAGGCCAGGTCCTGGGCCAATGTGGTGGAGAGGAGTTATTGATGCTTCGTAGACCTGCTTGTTACCCCAAAGTAGTCCGTCATTTTGTGGGTTTTAGCTGGTGCCAAGACCGGGGTGGCTGGGGAGGCTATCCCCCAGCCTGAAGATTAAGGATCTCATTATGTGGGTTAACTATAGCCACTTCGATTGTGGGGTCATGAAATAACGAGGGCTCCATAGGCGAAGTGGAGGGGCTCTGGGGGCTTGTGCAGGGGTGAGTGGGACCCTCCAACCAACCCCCACAATCCACACCCAACCTAGCCAGGCTGCTTCCGCAGGGAGGCGGGGCACACATTCTGCAGTGGTAACTAACCCACTGCGCTCGCCACACACAATCTCACAGCTCTCAACTATCTCACCTGCACTCCTGGGCTCCAGGTCCGATTGATGCCAGTTGCCTGCAGTCCTTGTCCAGGATCCAGGTCTAGGTCCCAGGGGCTTAGGCCAAGGCCAGGGTCCAGGTTCCAGCGTCCGGCACCTCCTTCCCTCCTGTGGGTCTCCTATGGATCTCTTGTGGCTCTCTGTTGCGTGCTGCGTGCTCTGCACCTCCTCAGGCTTATCCAGGCAACTGGTGATAGGCAACAGGTGATAGGCAGTCAAACAGGCTGGTATGGGAGCCAGTGTGAGGGAGAACACTGGGCCTTCTGCCCCTCGCTGTTCGCGCTGATCGCGCCGACTCATTGTTGTCTCCCAGCGGTGGTCCCAGGAGAGTTGCGGGCAGCTGGTACAGCTAATACAAGGTTGGCGGCGAGGTATGGCCCTCCCGCAGGCCTCACAGCACTCACAGGTGCTGTGCCAGTCGAGCGGCCCCCCTGTAGCAACTGGGGCTGGGGCACCAAAGACGCCGGCTCAATGGCCGACAGGTGCAGAGATGAGTAGGAGCACGGAGCGGGGCTCGGCTCAGGGGCTCAAAGCTCTAGGCTTGGGGGTGGGAGAAGAGAAGCAGAGAGAAGCTGGCAACTCTCCACCCCCCAATGTACCAAATGCCCATGGCTCCCGCTGCCAACAACACGGCCAGCTACACGGCTTGGCGCGACACGGCTCCCGCTGCTCCGCGCTTCGATAGGCTCTACCTCTTTGCCTCACCGAGTCTCTGCATCAAACTGAACATTCCTCTTACTCAGAATAACAGGCAACTTAGGACCAATGGTCTCTGAAATTGTCTGAACCAACCACCACTCGTTGAGGGCTGATGCACATCCTGCGAAAGCTGGAGATTAGATGACAGGTAAGAAATAACACATTCAAAGTCTTCTTTCAAAATGTACTTTCCTCTAGAAGAAGCATCTGAGGGAAAAAGAACCTCCTCCTTGTCATAATCAGGGGAAGCCCAGAACAAGACAAATGAAGGGGAGGACACTGACCAAAGAGAGTCCTCTGAGGATTTATGAGCTATAGGTGAATCAAGTTTCTCATGCTGTCTATTGACCAACTCTGATAATTTACTCACCAAATCCTGAAGATGAACCTCAGAGAACGCTGGAGAATGGCCACGAATATCCCCACAAACTCCATGAAGGTGCTTGTCAGAAGAGCCAATGCCGTGTCTTTTGGTAATGTTTGCCCATAGTGAATGTAGCAAAACCTCAGGAAGACAGAGAAAGAACTAGAGGTAGCTATATATTTATATATATTAGGGGTCATAGTAGGAAAGACTCTCCAGTGCCTGTACAAAGAAAATAGAATTCAAGCAGCGAAAGAGATACCCCAAGAGGATTAGAATGGGGCAATAGGTAAAGTTTCGAAAAACCCAAAACATTAAAAAGCCAGAAGTCCTGACTGAAAGAAAATAACCTTTAAGTGTCATACAGAAATCATTAGTAAACAAATGCACAGCATCCAGTGTGACACTTTAACTATCCCTGGACACTTGTGCGGCCCTTGTTAGCCACAGAAAACCCCTCGGCTTAAGGAAATGACAAAGAAGCGACAAGCCGATTCACCTCACGGCAAACCGAGAGGAAAATCCTGATCCTCTGGGCCTTTCGAAAAGTGAAGCGGCACAGAATGAAGTGACAGCTGAACTGAAGCGGCTGCTAAAATGAAGCAGCCACAGCCTGCCCTAGTTCAAACCCACTGCACAAACAGCTGAGAGCCTGATTACAGGCTTAGTGCGGTCTTCGCCACAGAGGCGGCTGCAGAAAATAGCAGCTGCATAGAGCGCCGAAGGACCGCAGCTCCTACTTGGGAGCGGCATAGCTAGTGGCTTAGGGAAGGCTGTCCAAACCAATGCTGACCGCAGCGAACGCAGCAACCTGCAACCCCCACGGGGAGCAACAAGTAAAGTGGTTGGGGGAAAGCCGCTCAGTCCATGGTGCCCTGCAGCCAAGGAATATGGGACGTGGGAGCCCTAAGGCCCACAATGTAAACAGGTGTCTCAGCAACCATGCAATAATATGAAGGTGAAACATACCTTATCTTCTGAATAGGGGCCACAGCAATACCTCAGTCAGCCCTATATTGAAAAGGCACAAACAAAAACAGGGAGCTGGGGGAAGTGGAGAGGTTTATATTAAGTACATTTCTTTTCTTTATAAAGAGAGAAGGCAGCTTTTACAAGGGTGATCTATAGGAGTGACTAGGCAAAATCATTCCATCACTAAGGAATGGGGCGAGGTTAGGAAGACGAGGAGATGGTATTCCTTTTCGTTTCCTTGATACTTCAAAGCAACATGTTAAGATTATGGTTTAAATTCAAAGAGAAACTTGCCACTCATTTGTTCCTTATTTTCCAATTCTTCATTATTATAGTGTTAAACAAGACAAAGGCTGCAGTCCAGTCAACTGATATTATTTCTACCTGGAACTTTTTTAAGGCAATGATAACATGCACAAGCATTCACTGTCTGATTGAATAAGTGGCCAGTGATCACAAGATCTGTCATCATCATTTTCTCATTTGAGTTTGGAATGGGAACACAAAAAATAGAACGAAAAAACAAGCAGCTAAAAATGCAATAGGATTGACCATGCTATCTCTAAAACCCCAGCATCGGCAAAGGCTTATCAGTTGTTCTGGATTTGGAAGAGAGGGTTAACAAAGCACAAACACAGCCGCATGCATTATAGATGTGGTTACTTGTACAGCTCTTCTCTAAAGCTGCGAGGCTTCCTCTTAGGCGCACTCCAAGAAGATAGGAGCCTGGAAATACGGAACATGTGTTCATGACTCTAGACAGTAATAAGCATCAATTTGCGCAGACAGAAATGTACCTAATTAGATATCAGTGCAATCTCGTAGCAACATGCGTCAGTGGCCTAGGCAACACTATCCACGAAAACAGAAACGATTGCACATAAAAAACAGAGGCTTGATGGGCTGTGAAAATTTGGCACAATGTGTCATACTATTAGCCTCAGTTTTGGTTACACAGTTGATGTGGAAAAAAGATGCACAGACAGCTAGATCTAAATAGCTTGTGAGATTAAGCTAACAGTGAGTGTTCACTTTAAACTACAGGACCGGCATCTTATCTTGCACATTAACAAAGGCAACCCGTATTGGTGGCCTCATGCTCCTCCTGACCCCAGCATAATTCCTCTAACTATCTAGCATTGCACGCAACTTGTACTTTCCAATTCCTGCTAAATGTATGGACTCCAGGATAGAGGTGCAGGTCAGAGGTTAGACTTGCATTCCTCCCATCACCTTTTGTGTGTTTGATGGTGTGGCCTGAGTGGCCAGGGGTATTCCCCGTGGATTCCTTGCTTACTGTGCCACTGGAACAAGCTACACCCGACTGATGAGCCCCAGTCAGGGTGAAAACAGTCTTTCGTTTCTTGTTTTTCCATTCAGGGAGGACCTGGCCTGGCATTCTGAGCTGGACTATTCTGATTGAAGAAGTGTTAAAACTGATTTGGATACAGTTGTGTCCAAATCAAGGTGACAGTGGACAAAATGCCACCAAAGCAATTGCCTGTGGTTAGATTCAATGGGCACGAGGAAAGGCTTTAGCGCTCGCTCATACTACAGATAAAGAACAGATGACAACATATCGTCCCTCTTTTACTTAAACAGATAATATTAAATAATTAATTAAACATTTAAGCAAATAATTAATTAAACCAACATTTTACATAGTTGCACAAATACATTTGCATTCATCTCGATTGTTGAGGTATTAACTCCCTGGAAGAACCACTACAATCTCTAACCCTATCACTGGACACCAGTTCATCATTTCTCAAATGGTGTGGCACATCATTAAATTCTGATATAGGTATATTGCCTTGCTCATTTTGGTCCGATGAAATGTTAACAGGCTCATTTTTATCACCCATGAACAAACATCCAATACATTCACCACTTCCCACATTTCTTCTCATTTTGCAATCACTAGATCCATACTTCGCCACTCTCCTGTGATTCCATCTTTCCCCATTATCTAAAAGTACATGCCAATGATGAACACCTTTGACTTGAAATGGCTCCCTGAATTTACTAAACCCTTTAGCACAATGACCTGCTTTCACCTTTACCCAATCACCTGGTTGAAGTTTGCCCATGTTTATGGGTTTCCCTCCAGAAGTTGTGATAATCTTCTGTTCAAGGCCTGTAGAACTATCAGTATCTTTCTGTGTCACCCTTTCATCACCTGGTGTACAAACTTCTCTAAAAAAATGGAAAGGGGTCTCTCCAACATTAATGAGTTGCCTCAACCAAGATGGAGTTAGTTTAGTATTTGGTTTCCTGCCCCTCATAAAAAAACAGTGATGCGCCAATTGTACTATTCACAGTTGTACGATATCCCCACACCAAATCTGCAATTACGTTTTCCACATTCACTCTATTTGTTAACGCTAGCTGTATAACTCCTTTGACCATCCTGTTAGCCCTTTGCACCATTCCATTTGCCTGAGGATTTTAGAGAGATGTGCGAGAATGTTTTACTCCACAAGAAGCCAAAAATGTTCTCACTTCAAACAAAGTAAGTTGTGTACCATTGTCTGTAATTAAGCATACAGGAAACCCTTCCTCCTTAAAAAATTCAAATAATACCCAACCTGTAGATGATGTAGCTATCTCCGACATGAGATTTACCACTAACCACTTTGAGTGTACATCAATCAAAGCAAATGCAAATCAGATTTCCTGTTTAACACCATGTTTGGAACCAATAAAGTACCCACACGCAGTATGCCATACTTGTCCTTGGTCACCTATGTTGCCAAACTCAGATTGTTTCCCCACCTTCAATCTCTTTTCACTGTGCATGCACATATCATATCTCTCCACCCAATGCATCACATCTTCATCCATGCCAGCCACCAGAACTCTTCTCTGAGCCTTTTCTTAGTTAATGATTGCCCTAGGTGTACCTCATGGACAATATTAAACAATTTCTTCCTTAGTCCCAAAGGAGGTATAATTTTATCACCTCGTACCAAAAATCTGTCTCCCACCATAGAGAATTCATATACAGCCTTACCATATGTCCTCAATGCCCATGTTAGAGTGCTTTCTCTACATCCTCCGCATACTATTAATTTTACTACATCACTCAACACATCATCCTGCATCATGACCTCACTCCACTCTTCCTTGCTTATTGCTCCCGATGACCACTGCACATCTCAACAACATGCAACAGCACCTTTACAATCACTTTTCATCACCGTATCTTTATCAACTGTTTCCCAATTCTGTGGTAAGCATGAGAGACAGTCAGCTTGCACATTTCTCCATCCTGGTTTATATTTTATGCTGTAATTATATTCCTGAGATCTGGCTGCTAACCCAGCTAACCTGGCTGAACTTTTACTAGCTCTCCCTGGAGGCAAGATTCTCATTAGGGGTCTATGATCAGTACGTAACTTGAACTGTTTTCCACTAGGGTATGTCCTAAAGTGTCCTAAAGTGTACTGCTGCCACAACCTCTCTTTCTGTCACAGAATAGTTATGTTCTGTTGATGTTAAAGAATGTGATGCAAATGCTACAGTTTCTTCACAGGTTCCATGAAGCAGCAACATAACTTCACCAAAACAAGTGGCGCTGGCATACACAGGAACAACATATTTCCTTACCACATCAAAAGGAAGTAAAATGCCTGCTTCGCATTTTTCTTTTTTTGTAGATTCAAAACCTTGTTCTTGTGAAATACTCCAAACAAAGCTTATTCTCTTCCTCAACAAATTCTTCAAAACCTCAGTCTTGGATGCAAACAAAATCTTTTACAAACTTTGAATAGTACTCTACCAAGCCCAAAAAAGACCTTAATTGGTCTTTATTTTGAGGTGGCAGTGCCATTTTGATAGCATCTAACAGATCTCTCTTGGGTTTGATTCCATCCTGTGATAAGGTATGACACACATTTCTCCTTCCTTAAGACTGGATTTTGAAATTTTGTCTACAAGCTGCTTCAATGTCAAATTGTGATTCTCCACTGGGTCCCCAAATACTGAGATATTGTCCTGAAAGTAGATGACATTCTGTGTCCCTTTAAACAAGTTTGTCATCACTCTTTGGAAAACACTTGCTGCAGAACATAGTCCAAATGGAATTCTAGTGAATTGAAACATGCCATCCATGGTTATAAATGCTGTTAATTACTTGGAATCGGTATATAGTTTTATCTGATAATAGGTATTTTTCAAGTGTAGTTTTAAGAAAAAAGTTACCCCTTTTAACATCAAAACAAAATTGTTAATAGTTGGAAGAGGAAAATTGGCCATTACCACATTTTGATTTAGGCTTCTTAAGGCAACACAAAACCTACGTTTGCCATCAGTTTTCCTGTGATTACCACTGAAGAAACCCAATGTGATGAATCCACAGTTTCTATCACTCCACTGGTCAAAATCTCATCTATCATTTTTTTTAACTTCTTCCCTTGCCACAATTGGTGCTCTCCTGACTTTGTGTTGAACAGAGACTGCACCTTCCTACAATTTGATCTTATGACAATTACCCTTCAATTGCCCCATTTCTTTGCGGAAGACATCACATGCATCCCTAATAATGTCTTGTAATGTTACTTCTTCAACTCATAAAATCTGCCTACATGCTCGAGGATTTATAACAATGTGAAGGTCATATTGATGATCCTATCCTAGAATTGGTTGACCAGATTCTGCTACATAAACGTTCCTTTCATGCTCCTTCCCCCAAATTTGATTTCTGCAATCATGTACACAATGATGTCTATTTTTTCTTTTTGGTAACCTCGTGGGTTTATGCCCTTAGGAAGCAGTCTTACTTGTGGTTACTCAGACATGAACACGTTTTTCGGAACACTTGTATATAAAGACCCAGAAACAACCATTAATTCTATAAGTCTTCCTCAAACCACAAAAGCATCTTTTGGTCTTTGTTTCCTCGTCATGTTCATCTCCTCTTCTTCAACATATAGAATTCTGTCTACTTCTTCTTGAATGTTATCATCTCCATCTTCTCCCAACAATACAGCTGCTTTCCTTTTAAATGGACTACAACACATCCTGGCAAAGTGTCCCTTTAAGCTGCATTTTCTACGCTCCTTCCCTATTGCAGAACAGTATTTCACCTCAGTAATTTTGTTGTAACTACCACACCTCGCACATTTTTTATTTGTAAACTTGTTTGTTACTTCCTTTGTTAACTTGTTATTGATGTTCTTTGTCTTTAACGTGCCAGATACGACATTTCACTTTCTTATTGCTGCTACTTCTTCTCTTGACACCTTTTTATCTATCACCTTCATACTATATTCTGATTCTTCCACCACTTTTGCTATTTCTATAGCATCCTTTAATGTAGGGTTCTTTGCAGCCCATAACCTCTCTTGCATTTTTTTACTTCTACATTGAACAATTAATTGATCTCTTATCATCTCATCAGCCATTTGTCCAATCTGACACTTTACAGATAGTATCCTCAGTCTTGATTTAAAGTTGTCAATCGATTCCCCTTGTCTTTTGAGGCTGAGTATAAAATGTATGCCACTTCATAACTACATTTTGAGTTTTGGTAAACCTCAATTCTAATTTTTTCCATGCTTCAAGATACACATCTAAGACTGCTGTATCTCCTTGAACTTGTAAATCCGGTAAGTATTTGAAAATATGTTATCCCTCTTTCCCTAAATAATTTAATAAAATGGCTTTTTTCTTGCGGGGATGAAATCTTTGACCATCTAAAGCTCCTCCCATTCTTTTGGTGGATCTTCTGGTTGTGATAAGAATGGAGGCGGTGCTACAATTGACAGAACATCTATATTAATAAGGGAACAAGTAAATAAAACAATATATATGTATTTTTATAGGTCTTTTCTGTTTCCTAAAAACTGCTTCCTAACACTGCCTAAATGTCTTTCCTCTAACACCCTTGAAGTGGTCCTTCTTTAATTTCGTTGTTTATGCTGGTGGGCATGTTCTTTTACAGTCCAACAGCTTCCTCGACGATGTGCACACATCGCCTGCCAGAAACGATGAGATGGACGCCGGTAAGGTGCTCAGCGTCGGACACACTGTAGCGTTCAATGTGGCAAACGATAAGCACCGCGATGTGCTCTTACAGCCCAAAGCGTTCTACGCTATAAAGCCAGAAGTGTGCACTTGGTGGCTAATGTACTCAGAATGCCGCCAGGAAAATCGGAGTGCTTGTCATTATTCTAAGCAGACAAACTATGTCTCGCGCACACAAATTAAGTTCCTTTCTCATTTTCCACAGTGCTGCGAAAATATCTTCTTGTCTGTTATAGCGCTGGCATAATTGCGCTTACCTCAGGAGATAATCAAATGTAGGGCAGTCACTGTAGGAGGCTGGCCTGGCTTATAGTGGGTACCTTGTGGTACTTACACCTTGTGCCAGGTCCAGTTATCCCTTATTAGTAGATTAGAGGTGTTCTAGCAGCGTAGGCTGATAGAGGTAGCTATAGCAGAGCAGCTTAGGCTGAACTAGGAGACATGCAAAGCTCCTACCATACCACTTACATCACTTAGCACTATATCATAAGAAAACACATTACTCAGAGTTACTAAAAATAAAGGTACTTTATTTTAGTGACAATATGCCAAAAGTATCTCAGAGGATATACTCCCTTAGGAGGTAAGTAAAATACACAAAATATACACACACAAACCAAAACCAGGTAAGTAACAGTTAGAAAAGTATTAAAAACAATGTAGAACACAATAGAATGCAATAGGGAACAATAGGCCTAGGGGCAGCACAAACCATATACTCCAAAAGTGGAATGTGAACCACAAATGGACCCCAGGCCTAGTGTAGTGTGTAGAGGGTCGCTGGGAGTGTAAGAAAACACTAAGGGTGTCCAAGATACCCCACCCCAAGACCCTGTAAAGTACGAGTAAAGTTACCCTACTACCCCAGAAAGACAGTAAAGTCGAGATAGGGGATTCTGCAAGGACAACAACTGACTGCAAAGCCAATTCCTGGACCTGAGGACCTGTAAAGGAAGGGGACCAAGTCCAAGAGTCACGCAAGTGTCCAGAGGGGGCAGGAGCCCACTAAACCACAGATGAAGGTGCAAAAGGGCTGCCTCTGGGTGGAAGAAGCCGAAGATTCTGCAAAAACGGAAGGTGCCAGGAAGTTCTCCTTTGGTCAGAAGATGTCCCACGGCGTGCTGGAGGATGCAGAGTTATTTCCACGCAGAAAGACCACAAACAAGCCTTGCTAGCTGCAACAGTTGCGGTTGAGGATTTTGGGCGCTTCTAGGGCCCAGGAAGGACCAGGAGGTCGCCCCATGGAGGAGGAGACAGAGGGGGCGCTCAGCCACACAGAGAGCCCATGCAGAAGCAGCCAGCACCCGCAGAAGCACCTGAACAGGCACTTAGAAGATCTGAGGACAACGGTCGACTCAGAGCAACAAAAGAGGGTCCCACGACCTCGGAGTCCAACTCAGCGAGTTGGGCAATGCAGGACGGAGTGCTGGGGACCTGGGCTAGGCTGTGCGCAAAGGAAGTCTTGCAGAAGTGCACTGAAGCCCAAGCAGCTGCAATTCACGCGGTACACAGGATTACTGTCTGGTGTGAGGACAAATTACAGACATTGTGCAAAGAAATGTGTTTCTGTTTCATGCAATATCCATAAAACATTCTTTTAGAACAAAACAGGGCCTCACAAATCATAAATGGAGAGAGTCACAGAGATTAATTGAAGCAATATTAATGAGCTGCGGCGTGTTACAATACTGAAAACACAGATCACTATCCTGGAATACTAGATGTAAACATGTTTAAAATTTGAACCAGTCTGCAGTGGTGGCTCCTCCTTTAGGGCAGAGGAGTGTCACTCCCTGCCAGCAGCGGCAGCTGCAAACCTTTTACCAAAAAACGATAATAAACTGTGTTTATTATAATTTTTTGGTAAAAGGGGCTGGGCCACGGGGGTGACGAGGAGTGAGGGGGAGCGCAGAGTCTGCCTGGAAGCACCCTAGTTGGGCGTTCCCAGCCAATCGTGTTGCTGCTTTGAGCAGCGTCAGGATTGGCTGCAGGCCAGGCTGGGAGCCGGTGCCTGGAGCTAAGAGGGACAGAGGAGCGGAGCGGGGCAACAGATGAGGTAAGGGTTTTAAAAAAAATTATTTTACATTTTTATTTATCCCCCACACCCCCCCCCCTTCTGATTGCACAAGCCACAACTGCCAGTCTGCCTGCGCACTGTCAGTGACCTGGTCAAGGAGGGCATGAATAAACTGAAATTCGATTATAAATTCAAAGCTGTACCATGCTATCTTTTGGGGATTTACCTAGAAATGTTTTTGGTGGAGATCAACTCACTTTGGATAATCTTCAGTGTTTCGAGGCTGTATGGTAGGATTGTTCTTTGAAGAAGGTGTTTTTGATTGAGTATTTGTGAAGACATATTTGTTAAAGGGTGTTCTCTTTTGTATAATGCTTGAATATACAGATGTCTTTTTAGGAAATATATTTTTTGAAATACTTATGCCCTCATCATAAGTAGGGAAGGGTATTTTCAAGGGAAGGTAAATGCCATTACCCCAGGTCAGGTATTTACCACATGTGGCCATTTTGAGCATAAAAACAAGGAATAACATATGTAATTGGTATTTAACACACTGAATTAGGCATATTTTGCCTATTTTGTGGGCTTTTTCCCCCAGCAAATTTTGGCTTGTTTGACATTTCGGAATTTGCAAACCTAAGAGGATATAATAATTATCACACACATTCTAATTCAAAAACATCAGTTTGCACAGGGAACATAATTTTGCCCTGAACTCATCATGAGGGCCATAGTATTTGACCTATAAGAAAAAGGATATTTCATGGACTGACTCTTCAAGATATAGGCCCTCATTACAACCCTGGCGGTCGGTGATAAAGCAGTGGTAATACCGCTAACAGGCCAGCAGTAAAAAAAATGGAATTACGACCATGGCGGAAACCGCCAACACAGACAGCCACTTTAACACTCCGACCGCCACGGCGGTAGAAACAAACACCGCTGCAGTAACCGCCAACAGACAGGCGGAACACATTGTACCGCCCACACTATTACAAGGCACCAATCCACCAGTTTTTCCGGGGCGGTACCAACACCATCAAAAGCACGGTGGAAACGGTCTTTGGAAGGGAAACCACTCACCTCTTGACACCCAACAAGGAACCAGGGCGCCATGGAGCCCGAACTACAGGTGTTACCAATGTTGGTGTATCTTCTCATCTACCAGGAGTACGAACGGCGGTGGCGACGACCACGGTGAGTACTGCACCTAGCACACTGGGGAGGGGAGGAGGGAAAAAAGAGTGACACACGCACGCAACACCCCCAACCACAACAACATACACAAATCCAATAACATCACATATACACCCCGTCACCCCATGGAAGAACGCAAGGACCAAATGAAATGAGTTTAACTAGTGTTATATTGGAACATACAGATATAGCAAGAGATATTCAAAAAATCAGTATATACAAATATTTACAGCAAGCACACAAGTCCGTACACTGTGCCATGAAATGTCCGTTGACCAGTGGTCCCAAAAAGCATGGGCAAAGCCCCCATATGACACCTGCCTCAAAACGGAGAGAACACTGCAGGGGCATCAGGTCGAAAACACACAGGCACGTCAGGGGGAAGGGGAGGGGGGCACCTCAGCCGGATGATGGGACAACATCACTGCTCCTCGAGGGGGCTCCATGCCCACTGCCTGGTCCTGGGGAGTGCAAAGCCACAGTCTCTCAAGTGGGTGGATTGCCCACTGCATGGTTCTTGGGAGTACAAAGCCACAGTCTCTCAGGTGGGTGGTTTGCCCACTGCCTGGTCCTGGGGAGTTCAAAGCCACAGTCTCTCAAGTCTCACAAGTGGGTACACTGCCCACTGCTTGGTCCTGGGGAGTACAAAGCCACAGTCTCTCAAGTGGGTGGTTTGCCCACTGCTTGCTCCTGGGGAGTGCAAAACCACAGTCTCTCAAGTCTCTCAAGTGGGTACACTGCCCACTGCTTGGTCCTGGGGAGTACAAAGCCACAGTCTCTCAAGTGGGTGGGTTGCCCACTGCTTCGTCCTGGGGAGTGCAAAGCCACAGTCTCCCAAGTCGGAGACATGTTCCACTGGTTCTGGAGGGGGCTTTGTGCCCAGAGTGCTTCATCCTGCCAAGGACTGTGTTAGTGGATGTGTTTCTCCACTGGTTCTAGACGGGGCTTTGTGCCCAGAGTGCTTCATCCTGCCAAGGACTGGGTTAGTGGATGTTTTTCTCCACTGGTTCTGGAGAGGGCTTTGTGCCCAGAGTGCTTCATCCTGCCAAGGACTGGGGTAGTGGTACCGGGTGATGCTGCACCTGGGGTGTGGCTGTTCCCATTCCCTCACCTGAGTGTCTGAGCCACAAGATTTTCAGGGAACAGGTAGCTTGATACTCCATGAAGGCAGAGCAACACTCCACCCAGTGGCGAATTACGCTGCAAACTGCTGGTTGTGCCAGTGCTGGTGGTGGTGCCTCATGTAGTGTGTGCAGGGTCCAGGACGTCTCCTGCAGCCTCGGACGGCTGCCCACTGGGGATGCTGCTGATGTCCGCTGTAGTGGCACTGGCTGGGCACATGGCGGGGCAGGTGGTGGTGCTGCGGCGGTGTCTGCGGCGGAGATGTTGCCGGTTCTGCCCGTGGTGCAGGTGTCTGTAGTAGTGGAGGGAGACACCAGCCCATCTCCAGCAGCCTCGGACAGCTGCCCACTAGGGATGATGCTGGTGACTGTAGTAGTGTCAGCTGCAGTGCAGGTGGCAGTGCAGATGGCGGTGCAGATGGCGGTGCAGGTGGCGGTGCAGGTGGCGGTGCAGGTGGCGGTCATTGCAGCAGTGCTCACCGTGGTACAGGTTGCTGGCCTGTCATGAGAAATAACGGTCACCAGTCCCTCACCAGGAGACTCCGTGCCCTGAGGTGACTTTCCTTTGCTTTTTTGTCCCTTCCCCACCTTGGTAGTAGCTGCTGGGACCTTGGCACTGTCCTCTTTGGTTCTGGATGAGGCCTTGCTGGGTGGGTGGTGCGTCTTTTCCCTTCTGCATGCTGGCCTCTTTTTTACCTTGGCAGGTGGCGGAATCGGGTGGTCCTTAGCTTCAGAAGGTGGCACACTGGCAGCCCTGATGGGTGCCACCTTCGATCCTCCCAGACTTGCAGGGACCACAGTGGACGCCGATTTGGTGGCTGAGGTGCTGGTCTGGGCTCTAGACATCCTGGCCCTAGGGGAAGGATGGTGGGGGAGGTGTAGGGAAGAGGTCAATGTTAGCCAGGAAAAGTTTCTTTGACACATTGGGAAGGGAAGATGGAGGGGGTGTGGGAGTGGAGGAAGAGGTAGTGGTTATAAGAGGTGTCCGTCTGCTGAGGTTGGGTGAAGGTGCATGGGCTGGAGGCTGTTGTGAGGTGGATGGCTGTTGGGTGGGTGTGTGCGTGTGTTTGTGTACTTTGGGAGGAGGGCTCACAGACACATTGGGAGAGGACACAGGGACGTATGCAGGGTTATGGGGGTGGTGATTGCTCGTGAGTGGTGTGTTGAGATGGGCGTGCTGGTGATGGAGGCAGTGTGGAGGTGGAGGACGTGGAGGAGGGGGACACAGTGGAGGAAGTGGATGTTGTTGTGTCTGCATGGGCATGGTGCTTGTGTGAGTGCCTGTGGGATGTGTGGTGCTTATGTTTGCCTGAGCCACTTTTGTGTGTTGAGGTGTGTGCATACTGGTCTGATGGTGTGCTTGGGATAGGCTGAGGTAGAGGGGATTGGGTCTGGGTAGTAGACATTGGAGGGGGGAGGCTGGACACAGGGACAATGGCTGCCATCAGTGCTGAGGCCAGAGCCTGAAATGCTCTCTGTTGGGCCGCGACGCCAGAATGAATGCCCTCCAGGTATGCATTTGTTTGTTGCAAATGCCTCTCGACACCCTGGATGGCATTCAGAATGGTTGACTGCCCAACAGTGAGGGATCTCAGGAGGTCAATAGCCTCCTCACTGAGGGCAGCAGGGCTGACTAGGGCAGGGCCTGAGGGGCCTAGGGCGAAGGAGATGCCCACCCTCCTGGGTGAGCGGGCACAGGAAACACGCTGAGGGGCTGCTGGGACGGAGGTGCTGGTAGGGGGGGGTGGCGGCTGTACCTGTTGTTACGGTGGGCACAGAGGTGCCCACCACCGCAAGGGAGCTCCCATCAGAGGAGGAGTTGCTGTTGCTGGTGTCCCCTCCTGTCCCTGTCGTGGAGCTCCCCCTGCCCTCCGTCCCACTGGTGCCTTCAGACTCCATAGGTTCACCCTCCTGGGTCATGTGGGATGCAGCTCCCTCCGTTTCCGGTGCCTCTGCTCCTCCGCCAGATGATGCTAATGCACACTAGGACAGGGTGACAAAACAAGGGGAGGGAGACAGAGGAGACACATGGTCAATGCCAGCAACACCACCACTGTTGGCGGACACAACACACAGGAAGCAGCCCTATGCACTAGGCCATGCACTAGCAGTTAGTAGGGAATAAACCTGCCAATGGGGGACTATGCCTAACCCCATTTGCTGCACACCTGGAACCCACAGGAGGCTGACTAGTTGTAGATGGCCACTACCACTATTGGGGTTGGAGTGTCACAGAACCTGCCTAACAAGGGACCTACCATACCAAGTGTGCCCTGGCCTAGGGGAACCCACAGCCCACATCCCCCACCCAGACACCTTGTAAAGCATGCAGAGTCAGCTGAATGAGACTGTACTCACCCCCTTGTGGCTGCTGTGATGCCCTCAAGCGCCAATCCAACTCCGGATATTCCACCGCCAGGATTCGGAACATCAGGGGGGACATGGTGTGACGGGCACCCCTTCCACGTTGGGAGGCCATCCGCAGCTGGGCCTCTGCCGTCTTCTTGCTCCAGCGGCGCAGGTCCTCCCATCTCTTGCGGCAGTGGGTGCTCTGTCTATGATAGACCCCCAGGGTCCGCAATTCCTTGGCGATGGCACGCCAAATACCCTTCTTATGGTGGGCACTGACCTATAGGAAAGGTATAGGATGAAAAGAAATTACTCCCCAATCCGGTTCCTCATACCTATTGCTCACCATTCCCCACCCATGCCCTGACACACATACACTCACCATCCTCTCATGCAGGCCTCAGCCCCCAACCTCACATTTATCTTCCATCCACACCACTCCAAACAGGCATTGCCCACGCATCACGCTCACAGTGTACTCAACAGTTTGTCAGGAGGACCGTAGAGTTGCGTGTACTGGGGGAGGGCCCCATCCACTAGTCTCTCCAACTCCTCCGAAACGAAGGCAGGGGCCCTTTCCCCAGACACTCGAGCCATTGTCGCTTCCAGACACAGGTCACAGCAGCACTTGCAGTGTAGGTCCTTTCCTGTTGAAGGTCAGGTATCAAGTGAGTGAACAGATAGAAAATGGCGGCCACATCAACGGCGGTATGTACTATCACCGCCGGCGTACATCGTCATTGGCTCCTGGAACCCATAGGGCCCAATGATAACCAATGCTCAATTGTGATGCGGACTTCGACCGCCTACCGCAAAGCTGCACAACGCCAGCAAAGTTACCTCATTTCCCCTTGTCCCTTCTTACAGGTCAGGCAGCCACCATTTCAAGGTGGCACATGTCATGGCACCTAACTGCGTCACAGCACATTTGGGCAGAAATACGGACAGACAACACCACACACGGATTTACTCACATTACTGAAAAAACACATGTGCAACCTATGTGGTAGATGACCCTCTGCTCACCATTCTCCTCCATAGGGCACATTCGCTGGGGCAGATGATGAGATGGCGTCATCCTCCGGTGTACAGACCCCTGCTGGACCTGTCGACAATGGAAGACAGACACATCATTATCACCTACAGACTTGATCGTGCCACAATCTAAGAACTGTGTGCCCAATTGGAGCCTGACCTGATGTCAGCTATCCATCATCCACAGGTATCCCCCCTCTAGTGCAGGTCCTGTCAGTGCTCCATTTCCTGGCAAGTGGTTCTTTCCAAACAACAGTGGCCATGGCATGAGGGATGTCTCAGCCAATGTTCTCTATCGTGTTGACCAGAGTGTCATCTGCCCTGCTGAAACACATGCGCATGTACATCGTTTTCCACCAGGTGGAGGATTTGGCCACAGCGAAAGCTGACTTCTATGCCATGGGACATATTCCCAACATCATTGGTGCCATTGATTGTACACATGTGGCATTTGTCCGCCCCCCCCCAGCAGGAATGAACAGGTGTACAGAAATCGAAAAAGCTACCATTCGATGAATGTGCAGATGGTGTGTTTGGCAGACCAGTACATCTCTCATGTGAATGCCAAGTATCCTGGCTCTGTGCATGACGCTTGCATCTTGAGGAATAGCAGCATACCTTATGTGATGGGGCAACTCCAGAGGCACCGGGTGTGGCTAATAGGTGAGACCAAGGTCTCCACACAGTATGAATAGGTGTCTGGGTATGGGGTAGTCCCTAAGGGTTAGTGTGTGTCTAACAGATTTCCCTCGACATTTGCAGGTGACTCAGGTTACCCCAGTGTCTCATGGCTACTGACCCCAGTGAGGAATGCCAGGACAAGGGCAGAGGAATGCTACAATGAGGCACATCAGCGAACTAGGCGTATTATTGAGCGGACTTTCGGCCTCCTGAAGGCCAGATTCCAGTGCCTCCATCTAAGAGGTGGCTCCCTATACTACTCACCAAAGAAGGTGTGCCAAATAATCGTGGCATGCTGCATGCTGCACAACCTGGCTTTGTGACGCCAGGTGCCTTTTCTGCATGAGGATGGGCCTGATGATGGTATTGTGGCAGCTGTGGAGCCTGTGGACAGTGAGGAAGAGGAGGCAGAGAAAGAAGATATTGACAACCGAAACAACAACATCATGCAGTACTTCCAGTGAGACACAGGTAAGAGACTGGCCCTGCTCATCTCATATCTGCATACTGTAGGACAGTGTATATGTCAGCCTCTTAACCTCTGTGTATGGACCCTGACAGTTCACTTTGGCTTTCCGTTTCACAGATCTGGGTTCCTCATTCTGCCTTCTGCTATGTTTACTGCTACCCAACAGCTGTCATACATTGGTATGTGCAAATGAACATTAACATTGATATTTGTCGATGAAGTTGTAATAATACATTTGTGAAATTACAGACTGACTCCAGATTGTTTTGTGATTCAAGGGTGTTTATTTAAGTGCTAAGAAGTAGAGGGGGATGTGCAATGGGCTGGGGTGATGGTGGAGGAATGTCCATGGGAGAGTCCAGTCTCTTGGTATCACAGGTGCATTGTCTAATGGGGCATAGGAAGTGAAGCAATGGCAATTCAAGGTGGACAGGGTGACATAGTGGGACAGAAGGGTGACAATCAGGAGAGTGTTATTTCCTGATGGGGATCTTGGCAATGTTCTCTGCCTTCTGCCTGGATCGCAGGGACCGTTTGTTGGGTGGTTCTCCTTCTGCAGGGGGGGTGGCCTGTTGGTCCTGTGGTGGGATCTTCTGCCCACTAGCGCCGCCGGACGTGGAAGGCTGTTCATCGTTCGGGCTGGTGTCAGGGGCCCGGTGGTATGCCACTGTCTCCCTCATGGTGTTGGCCATGTCTGCCAGCACCCCTGCAATGGTGACCAGGTTGGTGTTCATGGACTTCAAGTCCTCCCTGATCCCCAGGTTGTCACGATTTACATGCTGCTTTATCCTGGAGTCCGCAGAACGAGTGGCGAGGATCTTGTTCCTGAATGTTCGGCCTTGGCCCAGGTAGGGGCGACTCTTTCTGGTAGCCACGGTGCTGCAGGCAATGGGTACGCCAAGAGCAAGTCGTGTCCCTCAGTAGTAGTGCCAGAGGGAAAAAAAAACTGAAAGGGGAAAAAACCTCCAAAAAGATAGGTTCCTGCAACAGGAACAAAAATGAATAGTTAACAACAGGAGCAAAAATACAGGAAAAAACACTGGAACAGACGAGAACCAGCACAGGATACAAGGAAGCAGGAGCGAACATTCCATCCAAACAGAAAGTGTTGCAGCGCAAGGAGAGAAAGAATCACAGCCCTTAAATACCAACAAACAGGAAGCGACCAACAGGAAGTACAAGGACACCATCTTAGATAGGGAAAAACACATAGAACAGAATGGACTAGGAGCCATAGAGAGTAGGGAACAAGGAATGCTGGGAAGAGAGGGGAATATGGGAAAGGGAGAAAGCATAAAGGAAGGCACAACAAGACAATAAGAAAAAGAAGAAGAAGAAAAGAAGAACCGGTGAGTGGGGGAGGTCAGGCCTGCCTGGGAGCACGGTGCGCTAAAAAAGAACGAGGCCCCATGCCCAATTTGGGGCCTCGTAAGGTGCAGAGCAGGCTGGGGACGCAGAGCATCTTTAGACTGCATGCCGCGGCCCGAGCCAAATGTTCGGCTCGTGCCGCGCGCAGTGGCGCGACAGTAGGTCTCCCCCTGAAGGTCCAGGTTTGTTCGGAAACAAGCGGTGAAAATGACGAATCAGAAGAGGTGCGTGAACAGAAGATGCATCTTCCCAAGAGCATTCACTGAGAGGGTAACCCTTCCAATGAATCAGATACTGAAGACGTTTGTGAAAGATACAAGAGTCACAAATCTCTTGTACCTCATATTCAGGTACAACATCCACTAACAAAGGAGGAGGACAAGGAAACTGTCAAGAGTAAGGATCAGGTACATAGGGTTTGAGCTGGGAAACATGAAAGACCGAATGAATCCTCCTGGTACGAGGCAAGTGAAGACGGACAGTGACAGGATTAACCAGCTGAAGGATACGGAAGGACCGTAGTAACGAGGTGTGAACTTATTCTGAGAAAGGCGTAAAGGTAAAAATGTTGACGAAAGCCAGACTTTATCCTTAAGGTGATATTTTGGAGCATCTCTACGCTTCTTGTCTGGTATTCTCTTCATGTACCTCTTGGTGTTCAACAAGTTAGATCAAATCAATCTATGGATTTGTAAAAGTCGTCTGGAAAATGAAGTAACAGCAGGAAGAGAAGAGGTAGAATGAGGAGTAGTAGGAAAAGAGGTAGGATGATAGCCATAAGAACAGAAAAAAGGAGTGACATTTGAGGCACTATGAACAGTGTTATTGTAAGAGAATTCAGCAATAGGAAGGTAAGTGTTCCAGTTGCTCTGGGTAGAATTACAAAAGCAGCGAAGGTACTGCTCCAATCCTTGGTTGAGACGCTCAGTCTGTCCATTGGTTTGAGGATGGAAACCCGAGGATAGTGCTATATTGATATTCAGTGTCCTACAGAAATGTTTCCAAAACTGGGAGATGTACTGAGGTCCCCTGTCAGATACAATGCTGTGTGGAAATCCATGGGGACGGAAAATATGATGGATAAATATCTGACTTACTTCTTGGGAAGTAGGTAATTTTTTCAGGGCAGTGAAGTGAGCCATCTTAGTAAAGGAATCTATGGTGACCATGATAACCCGGTTTCCTGCTGATGGAGGTAGTGAACACATGAAATCAGTAGAAATGGTGTGCCAGGGAGCCGGTGAAATAGGTAATGGCTGTAGTAATCCTGCAGGTCTGGTACGGGGTATCTTTACTTGAGCACATATGGGACAAGCCTGAACGTATGTTTCGACATCCAATTTCCAGGTAGGCCACCAGAAAGACCGCAAGAGTAGTTCTTGTGTGGCCTTGATGCCTCTATGTCCAGCAACCGGAGAATCATGGCACATTTGTGGTGCCTTTTCCCTTACTCCATTAGTAGGGAGGAACAACAGGTTCTTATAATAATAATACCCCTGCAGTTGACATATTAGGGGGTTTAGTTTCTTTAATTCTTGATCAGACAGGTTGGAATATTCTAGTTGCACCTCATCCAGGAAAGACTGAGCTACTCCAATGATTTTACTGGGCTCAAGTAGATATTGTGATGGGGTAGGAGTACAATCTGGATAACGGCGAGACAGAGCATCGGCCAAAATGTTTTGGGATGCAGGAATATAGGTGACATAAAAGTCATAGTGACTGAAGAAAAAGGCCTAACGAGCCTGACGACTGTTCTGTAAAAAAATTACGTAAACATTGTAGATTACGATGGTCTGTTCTCACCTCAAAGGGCTCTTTGGAACCCAAGGGAAACTGTCTCCACTCTAGGCAGGCTGTTTTCAGAGCTAATAACTACCTTTCTAGTACTGAGTAATGTTGTTCCGACGCACAGAGTATATGGGACAAATAGAAAACAGGATGTTCAAGACCATCATCTTCTTGTTGTTGGAGTAAGGCAGCTCCAATGGCTCTTTGGGAAGCATCAGTAACAACAATAAATTGTTTGTTGGTATCTGGGTGTCTCAATATCGGTGCTTGAGTGAAGGCCTTTTTTAGACTCTGAAAAGCTATTTCAGCCGCCCTTGTCCAGACAAAGCCTTTCTTTAAATTCTCCTTTTTTAATGTTTGAGTTATGTGGCTGGTTTGTTCTGCAAAGTCTAAGATAAACTGCTGATAAATATTTGCCAATCCTAGAAAACATTGCGTTTCCTTAATAGAGGAAGGGGAAAGTCAGTCTAGGATGGCTTGTACCTTTTCCTGGTCCATTGCTATTCCAGTGGGACTAAGGTGATATCCCAAATATTTGACTTCGGTCTTGTCAAACTCGCACTTTTCTGGTTTACAGGACAGTTGATGTTCCTGGAGTCTTTGGAGGACTTGTTTCACATGAGAGGAATGAAGTTCAGGACGTCTAGAATAAATAAGGATATCGTCTAAGTAGATGACGACCGTATGGTTCAAGAGATCAGAGAATACAGAGTCCATAAAACTTTGGAAAATTGAGGGGGCATTAGTGAGACCAAAAGGCATAACTCTGTACTCATAATGACCAAATGGGGTCCGAAAAGCAGTCTTCCACTCGTCTCCTTCTTTAATACGCAAAAGGTGGTAGGCTCCACAAAGATCTAGTTTGGTAAATCGTTGAGCCCCTCTGACTGCCTCTAGTATATCCTTGATGAGGGGCAAAGGATAACGGTCTTTTATAGTTATCTTATTTAGACCTTGAAAATCCAGGCAGGGATGAAGATGCTTCGTCTTCTTGGGTACAAAAAAGAGGGGAGCCCCTGCCGGAGAGGTTGATGGTACAATAAGACCGCTATGTAAGTTTTCTTGCAGATACTCCTTGAGAACTTCCCTTTTGGGTTCCGTGGGTGAATACATCCTCCCAAAGGGAACGATCGCTCCAGGTTCCAAGGGAATAGCACAATCGTAATCTTAATGTGGGGGTAATACAGGTCTGGATGGTTTTTGGAACACATCTTGAAATTCTAGATAGTGATCGGGGACTCCATGGACTGTATTGATGGAACATCCCGTAGTAATTTCAGTAGGCATCAACCTCTTGGGTGACCAATATGTGTCTGAAGCAAAGCAGTTCTCATGACAAAACTGTGAGGACAAGGAAATAGTCCGGGTTTCCCAATTTACATAAGGGTTATGTCTTATGAACCACGGAATTCCTAAAATGATAGTATGATTGGGGGATGATATTAGATCAAATGAGATGTGCTCTTGGTGGTTCCCAAATTGTAAACTTAGTGTCAGGGTGGTAGTATCAACTGGACCAGAGGATATTAAGGATCCATCCACTGTGTGAACTTGTTCCGGGACTTCTTTGGGTCGTGTTAGTATTTGTTGAGTGGTGGCCCAAGTCTTATCCATATATATGCCACTAGCACCACAATCAAGTAAAGCCATTGTTCTTTCTTGATGGCTGTCCGGTAACTGTAACGTCACAGGTAACATAAACAAATTTGTGGCATTGTCCTTGAATGAACTGATGGAAGGTATAGCAGATGATCCCGTCCCCTCCCATCTTACAGAGGACGGGAAGTGGCGTTTCCCGATGGCCTTTAAGGACGAATGGGGCAGGTACGAAGCATGTGGCCGGCAGCACCACAATACAAGCACAATCATTTCTTACGTCTATCTTCCCACTCGCTAACGGAAAGAGGGCCTTGAGTGGTATTCACCTGCATAGTTTCACCTTCTGTGTCTCTGGCGGGAGGACGAGGTTCCTCGGGACGATGCAAAAAAACACGTGAAGTGCTTGGCTGGGAAGATCCTCTACTCTTTCTCTTCTCCATACGTCGTTCTTGGAGACGGTATTCGATGGAAAGAGCTTGATCCATCAGACCACGAAGATCTTCAGCTCGGGTGGAGTGTACTAACTCATCTTTAATCTCCTCTTTAAGTCCTCTACGGAATAAAGTCACAAGAATTCGTTCCACCCAGGTGGTCTCAGCCGCTAGCTGTCAAAAGCGGGTAATATATTGGAGGACATCTTGTGAGCCTTGTTGGATGTCACATAAGGCTTCTTCCACAGAGGCTTCCAATCCTGGACGACTAAACATCTGTTTAAACCGATTCACGAAGGCGGGATAGTCCAACAATACTGGGTCATTGGATGATACCATCTGGGTTGCCCAAGCCAAGGCAGGACCGGATAGCGCACTGATAAGATATCCCACCTTTGTCTTGTCATGGGAGAATTGGGTAGGTCGGAAGGCAAAATACACAGTTAATGCATCAAGGAGCTCTCGCAGTTTGGTTGGTTCACCGGAGAAACGAGGAGTAGAGGTGGAGACGGCCGGAACATCTGCACTGCGGAAAGCCAATGCCTTTCGTAAAGCAGCATTCTCATTGTGTAATTGTTGCAGTTCCTGAGTCTGTTGCTTAATGGTTGCCAGAAGAGATTGATCAGGATCTGCAGCAGCCGCCACTGTATCATCCATGGTGTTAGACGACGTCAGGAGTATTGGGCGCTGCAATCTGTCACGACTTACGTGCTGCTTTAACCTGGAGTCGGCAGAACGAGTGGCGAGGATCTTGTTCCTGAATGTTAGGCATTGGCCCAGGTAGGGGCAACTCTTTCTGGTAGCCACGGTGCTGCAGGCAATGGGTACGCCAAGAGCAGGCCGTGTCCCTCAGACGTAGTGCCAGAGGGAAAAAAACCCTGAAAGGGGAAAAAACCTCCAAAAAGATAGGTTCCTGCAACAGGAACGAAAATGAATAGGTAACAACAGGAGCAAAATTACAGGAAAAAACACTGGAACAGACGAGAACCAGCACAGGATACAAGGAAGCAGGAGCGAAGACACCATCCAAACAGAAAGTGTTGCAGCGCAAGGAGAGAAAGAATCACAGCCCTTAAATAACAACAAACAGGAACCGACCAACAGTAAGTACAAGGACACCATTTTAGATAGGGAAAAACACATAGAACAGAATGGACTAGGAGCCATAGAGAGTAGGGAACAAGGAATGCTGGAAAGAGAGGGAAATATGGGAAAGGGAGAAAACATAAAGGAAGGCACAACAAGACACAAGAAAAAGAAGAAGAAGAAAAGAAGAACATGTGAGTGGGGGAGGTCAGGCCTGCCTGGAGCGCGGTGCTCTAAAAATGAACGAGGCCCCATGCCCAATTTGGGGCCTCGTAAGGTGCAGAGCAGGTTGGGGACGCAGCGCGTCTTTAGACCGCGTGCCGCGGCCTGAGCCGAATGTTCGGCTTGTGCCGCATGCAGCGGCGCGACACAGGTACTGTTCCTCCTGCAGCCGCTGGGTCTCCTGAAACTTGGCCAGTACCATGCCCATGGTCTCCTGGGAATGGTGGTATGCTCCCATGATGTTGGAGAGTGCCTCGTGGAGAGTGGGTTCCCTGGGCCTGTCCTCCCCCTGTCGCACAGCAGTCCTCCCAGCTTCCCTGTCATCCTGTGCCTCTGTCCCCTGAACCATGTGCCCACTACCACTGACCCCAGGTCCCTGACCGTCCTGTGTTAGTGGGTTTGCCTGGGGTCCCTGTAGTTGTCGACACACTGCTAAATGACGTGTCCTGGGGACAGTGGCATGGGTCCGCTGGGTGGGTGCTGTGGAGGTGTTTCCTGAGGGAAGAGGTTCAGTGGTGGTTTGGGACTGTGGCAGGGGAAACGACTGTCCAGAGGTCCCTGATGGGCCAGGCTAGTCATCGTGATCCAGGTGTGCAGAGCTGCTGTCGTCACTGCGGGCCTCTTCTGTGGGGGGACTGGATATGGCTGGCACCTCCTGTCCGGTGACGTTGTACAGGGGCCCTGTTGGGGTGTAAATGCATTGTTATTGTATCTGTGTGTGCCATCTTGTGCAATGGGTGTGTTTCCCTCTACTACTGTGCTTGCAATATCGCCTTGGCCCTTGTGTGAGTGGCGATTGTGTACTCTGGGTGAGTCTAACCCTTGGACATGCTTTGGTGATGGGTTTACATGCAGGTCTGTGATGGGTGTCCATGCATTGTTGTCACATGCAGGGCTTGGTATTGGGATGTGTGGGTTGTATTAGTGGTGTATATTTGAGGTGTTGGAGTGATGGGTGTGAGACTAGGGGTTAGGGTTTGTGATGGCATGCAGGTAGGGTGGGGGATATAAAAGTAAAAATCTGACTTACCAGAGTCCAGTCCTCCTGCTACTCCTGCGAGGCCCTCAGGATGCATGATCGCCAAAACTTGCTCCTCCCAAGTTGTTAGTTGTGGTGGAGGAGGCGGGGGTCCACCGCCAGTCCTCTGTACGGCTACCTGGTGTCCGGATAGTACGGAACGTACCTTACCCTGTAGGTCGTTCCACCTCCTCCTGATGTCATCCCGTGTTCTTGGATGCTGCCCCACTGCGTTGACCCTGTCGACAATTCTCCGCCATAGCTCCATCTTCCTTGCAATGGACATCTGCTGCACCTGTGATCCGAATAGCTGTGTCTCTACCCGGATGATTTCCTCCACATTGACCCTGAGCTCCTCCTCAGAAAACCTGGGGTGTCTTTGAGGTGCCATGATGTGGTGTGAGTGATGTGTGAGGTGATGTGTGATGTGATGTGTGGGGTGATGTTTTGGGGTGTGTGTTTTGTGCGTGGATGGTGTATGAGTGATGGTGTTGTGTGCCTCTGGATGCTGGTGTTGTCTTTGGTTTTCTCTCTATCTACTTCTTCCAAAAATTTCGTTGTAAGGGGTTGTGGGTAATGTGGGTGTGTGTTTTATAGTGGTGTGAGTGTGTGGGTTTGGTGTGTCTATGTGTGTCAGGTGTGTGTATTTTGAATTGTCCAATATGGTTGTGTTTTGTAAATGTGTGTGTATTTTTAGCGTGGCGGTGTGTACCGCCAATGGTTTACCGCAGTTGAATGACCACCGCGTTGATTCGTGGGTCGTGATAGTGTGGGCGTACTCCTGTTGGCATGACGGTGTGGGTTTTGGTACCGCCAGTTTATCACTGACCTTTGGTGTGGCTGACTTGTGTGAGTGTCTGTATTGTGGAGGATTTCTAAGTGTGGGTCATAATACCCATAGCGGTTTTCTGCCGCAGACACGGTATGCTGGCGACCATCAGCACGGCGGTCAGCGGACTTTACCACCAAGGTTGTAATGAGGGCCATAGTGTATTGATGTCATGCACTCTGGGACCCTTGTGGTTCTGGGCGGACCCTAAACAGGAACAACCTGATCTGAGGTGTCAAGGTGTGGCTCTAGGAAGTATGACGCAATGAGATATGTGTGAATGGATGCTGGAGAACAAAGACATGTTCAACCACACCTCATTAGGCCACATTACCGTAAAATAAATTATGCTAATATGGCGCAAGGAAGTACTAGGGGCTCTAAGATCAGCCTCTTGGTTTTCAGAATTTTCTTAAAGTATATTACAAGTGCTTATCTGTTCTATGGAAGTTCTAATCTCCTTTCTGCATGAATCACCAGCATCATCACCAGACCAATGTGGCAGGAAGTCGGTACATGGGTGAAAAAGAAAGACTTCTGATCCCAGTTGTTTATTTTTTGTCCTATTACTCTTTCCCTGAAAGTGTTCTGGACTTATGACTTTTTTTTTAAATTAAACCCAGAACACTGAGTAGGTGGGCAGGAAATAACATTAGAGTGGATACTGTGGCACTTCCAGATAGGCAGCATTGTTAGCAGATTTGTGATATTAGATGCCAACAATTGCCACTAAATCTGACAGAAAAGTCATGACAGTTTTGCTTATAGACCACTCATATTGTCCAGAAAAGAGTGACCATTTTGTTGCATCAGTAACTAATCACACTTCTGCATGCTGAAGGGCATTTTCTTCGGTCATTGTTCAATCACACATCAGCCTGATCAAAGGGACTCCTCACTGGTAAGTAACAACACACAGATTACTGCAATGAAGATGTCAGTGATAACTCACACACTGGCCTCATAGAAATAGATATGAATCATCTTTGTGCAAGGGGCTCATTTTGTGTTGAAGACAACATGCACACCATTTGGATAGAAGGCACTCATTTTAGGTTAGTGCTACCTCTTACTCAAGAATACCCCCTCCCCTCTGGGGCTGTGATTAGTTTCACTCACAATTTCTTTTACCAGATTGTATGAGAACCTATTGGGTCACAGATCAGCATGTTCCCCTCAGTACATATATCACCAAGATGTTAGGACATCTTCCTGTGACGTTTACTGTACGTACAAAGCAGAGCACATTGAAAGTCAGCGTGTTTCAGTGGGTATTAATAGCTCACTACTCCAGATATATGATTTGACACCAAGGGAAATGTCTATGTCATCCCGACTCCATTGATTCCCGGGGACCAATTGAGATACTAAAGCATATTGCAAGGACAATAAAATTTCAGGCCACAGTTACTGGCCCAAGCTCACACTGAGCATCAAGTCCTATGCCTCACATTGTACACCTCAATCTGTAACCAACCTTGATCCCTAATCTGCTTCCTTCATATGTAGCTTGGCCTGTACCCCAAGCTGTACCTGATCCTGTGTCTTACTATATGGAGTATTGCCAGTATGCTTCACTGTACTCCACCTCAGTAACTCACTCTCCATTCCATATACATACCCTACACTGCACCCTGCCCTGTAATCACAAACCATTGTGTACCCTATAGCATCTATCTATAAACGGCCTTCCTGTGTTACACTCTATATCAGATTGGAAATTTCACCGTGAAGCCCACCTCTATCCGTCACATTGGTACCTTAAAAGGAGGCCAAGCTCTAGCATAAGTGCTTCAGAACGTGTGCCACTCTGTTCTGCTTGGTCCTGAGATGAGTTGTGGTATTCTTAGTAAATGCCCGCTCAGTGCTAGCTTTATCACAAACCATGCTGGCCTACACTCCCTAAGTGCATATAAACATTAAACTCTGAGGACTGCCCAATGAGTTATTTTTGCTGTATAGGTAGGTCACAGTCTAACAAACATGAGGGTTCAGCCACCTATCTAAAATCTGCAAACTTTGTATTGCTACTCTGCAGGTTGTTGCTTTATTTGTATGCTGCCTCTTGGGATGATCCAAAATCTAATGATGCCCAATAAAAAGGAAAAAAACATGTTTGCCTGGATACCCTTCTAGTAAAGCACATACAACTGCTGGCAGCTTTCGGCTACCCTAAACTTACATGTCATTGACTGACACTTTCTCCATTCAAAGTCTCTCCTCTGTGATGCCAAAATGTGCCTGACACGTCAACAGTGGAATACATGAAGAGGACTGACTCAAAGTCCTTATGGGACTTGTTCTGTTTATTTGTTGTATTTACTAATGGGTCAGGACACTAATTTCTCAAGTAGGCCTTAGACCTTAATATTTATCCATGTAAAGTCATAGGAAGCAATTCACAGTTTGGAGGATGCTAGTCAGGATGGCAGAACACATCACATCTAAAATCCTGATGGACTGCTATTTGCCAAATTTAGAGAACAGTAGCACACCAGCAGTAACCTGTGAACCTTCAAAAAAGCCACTGTCACAGTAGCTCCTCTGAAGTTACCAGAAGTTTGGTGGATGGCAGCCAACGGCTTTAACGGTCATCCACCAAAATGTATACTTTTCAAAAACAAATTCCAAAAGTGAGAGCTTATTTTTGAAACACAAGTGACTAATGACCCCCACACCCAGTCCCTGTTTATTCATTCCTTGGTCATGTGAATCATTTTAAAATGTTTCTACTAGGTTTTCCCTGGCAGTAATGGACAGAAAGAAATTACATCAGACTGTCAGCCATAAAAAGGATGGGTGATATAATACCTCTACTCCAACAGTGAACACTCCATCAGGCCATCAGAGTCAGCTTTCCCTCAACAGAGCCAACAGGGGCACAGTCGATGAGAAGCAGATTGTCTGCCCTACTCTAATTAGGGTAGGTGGACCACAAGTTTGGACAACAAGGTACTCCATCATGTTTGTAATGAAGACCCTTGTCCACCACATTCAAAACCACAATCTTATTATTTTTCTATTATACTGATGATCAGCTGAACCAATTGGTGCTGGATAAGAGATGGGTCAAAAATAGGCAGGATAGTAGCTTCAAAAAGTGTCTCAAGTATATCCAAAAGCTTAAGCTTATTGCATTTTGAAACAGTTGGAATAGGAATAGATAGACTCTGACTATATTTGGCCTATCCACTAACAATGAAGAATTAGAATCATTCATCAAATTCTGCAAATCAGTGGTATCATGATAAACATCATCGCCATTATCATCGTTTGTCAATTTTGCAACATCATATTAGATCTTTTTGAATTTTGCTGATCTATTGTACTTTGCATTATGTAGGAGTCATATTTCTTAGTTTTACCTCCTTTAGCAGAGGCTTGTGATTAATAGAGGTAGTTTCCTGGCACATGCATGACCTGCTACTTACAGGCAGGACAAAAATATAGCTCAGGCACTGTCTGAAGCCATAGATTTCAATGTTGAAAACACTGCTGTCTGGCACATGGGGACACAGAAATATCTTAAAAGGTATACAAAATTCATTTAATGAACTCCTCATCTTCAAAGTTGTGTTATCCTCTATAAGCACCAGTGTCAGATTCCATTTGGGGTAGGCACATGGCAGACATAGGTTACTAGGTCCCAAACTTGCTGGTTAAGGTTGTTTGCCCCTAATGTCAGGATGTCCGTCCTACTATGACGCTCCAAACTGAGCCAAGAACACACTTTTTTTCATTTGACTCTTTAGTTAATGTCGATAAGCAGTCAAAGACTCCTCGGGAAGGTAGTGTGGGAGCTAAAGCTCAAAACTAAAAAATCAACCAACAAACACAATAACATCGGTGTGTGACCTAGTACTTTCCTTTTGGGAAAAGAAAGTACTTTTAAATTACAGAGATGTACTCAATACTACACCTTTCTAGTGTGCATTTGGGGTGCTACCCCTGACCATGATCCTCTTGTAGCCATGGCACTCCTTAGCCCCCTCTCCACTCTTTATCCCACTGAAGTGGCACTAGTTGAATCTGCCCACCTGCAAAACAATGGTAGAACCATGAATAAGGCTTGTGTTTAGTTTACATTGCTCCACTAGTCAAATGCACAATCAGTCACTGGTTACTCATGTGCTTACCCCTAGTGGGCTGGTAGGTAGGAAACAGTCTTTAGTTCTTCACGCTTCCTTCAGTATGAGCTCAGTAGCTTTGCATAACTGCAGGCAAGGGGCTGCAGTGATCATGTGCAGTTTCATTAGCAGCCACCAATGGAGTTGGTTGTGACTTGCGCCTTCTCTGAACAGAGCCCCCCCCCCCCAGATGGCTTAACACCACAAAGTGGGCCTGGTTCCATTGTGGAGACAATCCTGGCAATGGAAGCCCATGGCTGGCCTGATAAAGATGCTTGTCATGGCACTTACAGCCTGACCAGGCCTGACAGGCATTTCAAGGCAGTTGCAGTGCAATCCAGGTTGGTACAAAAAATGAGGCTGTTGCAGCCTGACCTAAATCAGTACTAATGCCATGGTGGGTGTAACATCATCCGAGACCAATCCACACAGCAGGGTATGCAGCTTGCCTCAGACTCAACTGTGGATATATGTAGACATTATCAGTTCTTGTCAAGAACCATGTAGAGACCAAGAAACCCACTGCAACTCAGTCACCATTGGCTTCTCTCTCTCATGCTGTCTGATTTTTCTGGGGGCTCCTCAGGCCAGGAACATACTGGGCGTTTCCACCAGGACAGTCTCTCATCCTGCAGGGGTAGTCAGACATCTTCCTTTTCTTTGCATGCAGTCAGACTTCTAGGTACTAGGTAGACCGTTGGCTACGCCAGCAGAAAGTGCAGACTTCTGGTGATGTCCCCTCAACTCTGAGAGACTAGGTGTCTGGCAGACACCAGTTCTGATCACCCTTCCGAGGTCATGAAGATTATGAAACTGGAAAACGTGGGGTGGCCTAGGTTCAATTTTGAAACACATTTTCTATGAAGGAGCTATAGATTTACTGTCTCAGACCTTGGACTCAGTTGGAGTAGTTTTCTATCAAGTATCCTTCTTAAGCTGTTCTCCAGACGTAACCTTTGTGTAAAGTGATGTCCCCCACAGAAAACAGCACTGGGGCTACAAAATGGATCACCCACAATACGGACACAGTAAAGTGTGATGCTTTTGCAACTGGCTGTCATCAGTATGTCTGAAATATCAAGGATAGACAAAAGGGCAGGCCAGACTAAGAAACTTTCTCAGCTTGAACAACAACAACACTCTACTTTCAAAGGTACATGCAACAAGAGAGGCTATCTTTATCAAATGGCAGTGCTCAAGAAGAGCTAATCAGCAGCACCCCTGCCTACAAAAGTCTTTATGGAATTCCTGAATGTAGCCCTGTCTCCTCCCTTCTCATTTCAGTGTATGGATCTCCCCTTCCAACCACCGGAACAGCAATATACTTTCACTGTCTGGAGAAACTGCCCACATCCTCCCTCTTGTGCTATTGTAAACCAAGGTGATTCAAAATATGTGAAGCAAGAGCCCTCACTCACCTTCCGGTGACATGCTTCATCATAGGGCTATGCTCCTCGTCAAGCCGGCGCTGCAATGCCTGACGGGCCCCACGAGGGGCCTCTTTGCCGGAGATCTTTTTAGAATAATGCACAACCGGTCAAAAAGTGGTAGTTCCGGGGACCTGCAGTGCTCGTAGGTGGACCAGAGTTGACGGTTCCACGTGAAAACCATAGTGGATTTTTCAAGCCTGATGTTTTCCCAGATGAGGCCCTACCTTTAATATTTGGAGGGTTTCTGATTTCCCTACTATGGGATTCCTAATTGTTTAAAGGATTAGGTACGTGCTAAGGTCCTGACGAATCGCATAAGATAATTTATTGACTAAAAAACAGCGAGAAACATGTTAACCTATTATATAGAGTAACACAGGGGACCCTGTGTTTACTTTTACCTTTACTATTCTCTATTGCGAGATTTAGTAACTGTATAAAAATGTTGTCATTTGCGGAGCGTAGACATTATTTTACCATATCCCTATTTGTCGTTTTTAATCATGTCAGAGGTACCAGTATCAGAATAAATAGCATTTTTTTACCTCTAGTCATTTTTAACTACCCTTATACCAAACCTTAATCACTTTTTGACCGGTTGTGCATTATTCTCAAAAGATCTCCGGCAAAGAGCCCCCTCGTGGGGCCCGTCAGGCATTGCAGCGCCAGCCTGACGAGAAGCATAGCCCTATGATGAAGCATGTCACTGGAAGGTGAGTGAGGGCTCTTGCTTCGAATATAGTGATTTCCACTCAATGCAGAACCATTAGTCTGAAAGAAACCCTCTTGTGTTTTGGAACTGTGTTTATATCATTTTGATTTGTTGATTATTAGGAGCCATACACACGGGACCAGGAGTCTTTCCTCAGAATCTCCCACTTATGCCCCTCCCTGTTGTTGTTGTTTGATGATTCAAAATATGTACCATTGGTCTCAGCTGTGAGACTCATGCACACAGAGTCCTACTACTAAACATGTACTATGTTCATTTTATACATGCACAGACTCATAAAAACACAGCATGTCAGCACAAGCTTCTGGGTTTTCACATTATAGCGGAACTTTACGTAGGCGGGGCTACTAGGCTGCAATCTTACTGACACAGATGAAAAGGTCTAGCTAAATATATGAGTGGACAAACCATGGTGTGTTGCTACCACCACTTTATGTGCTAAACCCAAGATAGAGAAAGTAGTCCTGTGTCCACACAAAGGTTACTCTTTGTGTGCCCTTCCAGGCCATAGGACCTGGAAGTGCCAGAAACCGGCCTAGGCTCTGTGAACATGTGGATTACCGGGATGTCAGGGCCAAACATAAAAGAACAAATAAACGCCAGGAAGCAATATAAAGTTGTGATTGGGCACCCAGGGCCTGAGCACATGCCCCTCTACCATATAGGGGACATTCCTGTGTCCAACCAGTCATTTAATTAATATTATACTCTGTTAAGACCTATCATCTAAGACCTGCAAGAAGGTGAGCTGCAACTCAGAAGACAATGACAGCTTTCTCCTACCCTTCATTTATACAGTTTGGCAGATAAGCTATGAAGAAGAAAGTACCTGAGGATATGTCGTTTAGTGAAAAGAAAAATATGATGCTTGTCGGGCTGCAGCTGCATGGGTTACTAAGCCAGGCAATCTAAATGTAAAACCTCCGTTTATAACAAATAGTATTAGTAAGAGTGCATGCACTGAAACAAAACAAAAGACTAAACAGGGACAGGCTAGCAGCAACGCTGCATTCTGAACTAGACTGGATAAAGACAAAAATATTGTACCAACCTCCACTCCTGCCAGCAGCAAGAAAAGAGGTTGAGAACCAGCATGTGTTACCTCATGTGATCTAGGGTAGAAGATGATTGGTGTTCTCCTATTGCCTGCATTTTGTGATACTGGGATCATGGGAGATGTAGCTGTTCATTGTTACTATGTGGGTGCTATGAGGAAAGTGGCAAGATTGGAAAGCATCATAAAGGCTCCAGTTAATCAATTATCAGTTGAGTAACATGTATTGAACATTATACCACTGCTACCCGAATTCCACTATCTGCCCTCTCCTTCACATATATTCCGTTGATACCCTGTGCTCAATTGTATCCACAGCAGACTATCTCACACAGGACAAGAGGTGTATAAAAAAGCAATAATTTTATAATTATTTGCGACCTGGCCCTCTCTGAAGGGTCACCCCCAAATCTTTTGGCTTTTAGCCTCTACTTTTTGCTGAATTCATTTTTGTTTGTCTTAGGGCTCTGTGCACTTTACCACTGCTAACAAGTGCTAAAGTCCTAACATGCACTCTCCCCTAAACATGGGGAGAGTGCACGTTAGCACTGAGCTCTCTCCCCTAAACATGGTATAATTGTCTCATACCTGATTGGCTAATTTAGCTTATGCATAATTCCTCTGTAGAGTGCTATACCAGATACCTAGGTCTTGTAAATTAAATGCTAGCAGTGGGCCTGCAACACTTATTGCACCACCCACTCAAGAGGCACATTAAAACATGTCATGGGCCTGTCACTGCAGTTTGAATGCAGTTTTAAACTGCCACGTCTACTTAGCAATAAAAAACCCTTGCCAAGCCCTAAATCTCCCTTATATTACATATGTCACCCATAAGGTAGGTCCTAAATAACCCATAAGGCAGGATGCCTTGTAATTGAAAGGTTCAACATGTACTTTTTTGTTTTACATGTTCTTGTAGTGAAAAACTCCTGAGCTCATTTTTTTTACTACTGTGAGGCCTACCCCTCCCGAAGGATAACATTGCAGATTCCTTATTACATTCAATATGCTTGAATTTCCTGTCTAATGTCCCATGACTAGGTATAACTGACAGACTTTGTGAATTCCTCCAAGACAGTCACACAATATAAGGATCAGGTGTGCCTGAATTGGGCCATCTGCTGGCAAGGTGTGGGAGTGGAACTGAACACAGCCCCACTTGCAAATTAAGAGGGAGCACTTTGCCTTCACACAAAGGATTTATCACTTCCACATCGTCACTGCAGTCAGCTTGAAGCCAGGGCAGGGGATTCAGGAAATTTCATGCATTTCAAAGACACTCTCTTGAAACTTCTTCCACCTTTGAGAAGGAGGGCACCAAGATATAAAAATAGGGCCTGAGACATCAACTCTTCAGTTCACTCCTGGACCTGTAGTAGGAATCTCAGAAGACTACCTGCTGCTACTACCTGATGTGCACTCTGAAAGCTGTTTTGCCTTACCTGGAAGAACTGCTTTACTGCCTTGAGCCAGCTTTAAATCCTCAAATGCCAGCTCTACTGTTGAGCCCTGCACCTTCACCTGAACCCTGGACTACCAGAGTGACCCAAAAGGCTATTTTGCTGACCTCCTGTTCAAAGCCACAGGGACACAAAAGGCTCCCTCCATCTTGAACCCATCCCTGGACCCAGCCTGAGTGAGTCATGAACCCCAAAATGGTATCCCACCATTCCTCGATACATGGTTGTGCTGCTAAATGTACCAAAATGGGCAAATCCCAAAACTAAGAATGTATACATTTTTTCGGCTAAAAACTGTGCTTAGAACCAGGAGGAGAACAGGACCAGCATGCTCCCACATTCATTGCCGACTGGCTTCTCCTGCTATGTTCTTCTCTGCAGCAGCAAATCCTATTCAGTGGTCCTTTGCCAAACAGAGATCCTGCCTTATGGAATTGCCTTCAGCTACATCCCTCTGCCTCATCCTGTTGGAGGCTTTTGACTTCCAAAACAGAAACTAATGGCCTGATTAAGATATTGGTGGTAATGGTCCCGCCGTTGACTTTCTGACTGAAAACCCATCCACTTCCTTGAAGGTCGGCCTGCTGAATTTAGATGTTGGTGGTCCCATAGACGAAAGCTCGCACAGGAACCGTCACCTCTGCCAAGGAACACCAACCGTGTTGATGGCAGGAGGGGGAAAAGTGAATGCCATTGGGGCTCCAGCTACCCTTGCTGCTGTGGAGATTTGGATGTGCCTTACCGCCAAAAAAAAAGTGGTAGTCCAACCTCCACTTCTGAGTTGGCAAATTGGGGGGGAGGGATGAAAATGCACCTGTTTTCCCCATTCCACCCTGTCTTCAAATGAACATAACTGGACAACACCTGAAAACACTGCTGCCACCAGCCCATGGAGAAAACACAACTCCCCCAACCACCATACTCGAAGGTAGGGATCCTGCATTGCCAGGATACAAGGGGGGACACTGCATGGGTCTACTACAGGCATGCACATGTCACATAATTTTTTTTAAATCACTGTGACATGCATATTTGGCGTATACGATGGTGTCACAGACAGCTGAGGACACACTGGCACAATATGCATATCACAGAAATACTGTATACACGTCATTGTGGTGTCATCAACATTTATTGCCAAATGAATGCTGGCACCACTACGATACTACACTATTACTGGACAACAGTGTCCATGTGAGAGCATTGCAAGGGGACCTGTACGGGTAGGTTTGTGCTATCTGTTGCATATGTGAGTCAGTACATGTACGTGAGTATGTGGATTGGCTGGATGAGGTGGAGGGAGCGGGAGTGGGTGGTGTGTCTGTATGTGTGTCACCTGCATGTGAGATCAATGTTGTTGTGTATGTTGTGTTGCCACGTGACACATTCAAGGTGAGTGTTGTGCGGCGGTCATTGTTGTGATGTGTGTAGTTGTGCTTTTGTGTGAGTGTGTTTGTGTAGATAAATGTGTAGTTGTGTTGGTTGTGTTGTTCGTGGGTGCAGTATTAAATAGAGTGTGTATGTTGTGTCATGGATGTATGTCAATGTGTGTTATCTGCAGGTACCAGTTGTGTTGTGTTGGAATTGTAATTGATGATGGTGTATATGTGGTTTGCAGGGTAGTGCAGAGGGACACATATGAGTAAGAGACAGTGTGTGTGTGTCACTTACCTCTATTCCAGAGCCACCACCATTGTACAAAGTCCTTTGGGTCTTTCCGCCATCTCCCTCCGTCAGCAATCCATTGCCAATCCTCTGCTTGCAGAGCTGTAACATCTAAATATGGCGGGAAGAACACCGTTGACTTGATGGTCTTCTTGGGTCCATTGCTGATGTGACTTGGCACTAACAGTGGCATGATCTAAATCAGGCCCTAAGTCCGAACGTAGAAACTTTCACTGCTACTTCAACCCAAGGCTCCCTGATGATGACGCTCCCTCCTCAGACACCTCCTGGTGCCTTGCTCCACTGAACTTTACCTTTTCATAGTATTTTTCTTAAAATGTATTTTAAGTCAGACTGTAAGCACTGACTGGGCCCAATCCACTTCTTGCATCCAAACTGCACTCCATTGTGGTATGCCATAGTTTTCGACTATGATACAGACTTGTGCGACTAGATGTCTGTGTTTGGTGTTTTGACGTTTTAGGTGCTAGGTTTTATTAAAAACTCTAAAAATTCATAACCACATTTCTACTGATTGGATTTGTGCTATTTGCTGTCAAATAACTTATTAGAATTTACCCTATTTTTCTAAATTGATGTGGGATTTTTCTTGGGATGTGTTTTCACTTTATTGCATAATTTATTTATTGCATAAATACTATACACATTACCTCTAAGTAAAGCCTGGCTGCTTTTTTGCTTTCCAAGGTTAAGCACAGGTTAATTTAGTGACTTTTTGTGGTTCACCCTGCAGGGTACTTGGCCAGGACTCACACCCCAGTCATCCAAGAACACAATTTCTCAAATTTTCTAAATCAATTTTAATTGAAAACACTACCCACAGATACATCTTTGATAAAGACGTTTGGGCAGAAATAAAGAAACATGACCACTCTTCTATTTGTCTGCATGTTTGGGGATAATTACCCTTCAAACATTCATTTCAATGTTTAACAGAATCCCTTGGTGGCTCCTGAGATAGAGTAAAACCATTCTCCCTACGGCAGTGAAGCCTGAGTCCCATCTGCAAATCTCAACTTAGGGGTCGATGCAAGAGAGGCATCATGAAAAGCATATGAGGCCTACCTGTGGCTAACTTAAGGCAAAACTGGTGGCAGCCATTAGCTAAACTAAATAAAAGAGAGCATGAAAAGAGACACTTTCCTCCATGTAATAAAATAGGAATACATCCATAACCCATACCTGACAATTGACACTTACACTGAAATGATGCCTTGAGGAAGGATAAGCTACTGGTTGAAGGATGTGGAGCAGGAAAGCAAACAGATCATCCAAACCTGAACACCGAAGCCAGCACAGTGTCAAATATTTCTAACAAAGACTGGGTTAAAGAAAAAAAACAGAAAAGACAAGAAAGATCAAAGTGGGTAGATCCTAGCTAGAATAAAGTACATTCATTGCCCTAACATTTACAAACTCAGCCAAAAGAATGCAAAAACATCTTAGGGTGACTCCGTGGGATAGATGCTAGCTCTTCATGAAGGCCAGAGCCAACTGCCTTGGTCTAATGTGCCCCGCCCTAGTGCGAGCAGTGCAGCAATAAAGTCAACCAAGACCTTGGCTCTAGTCAAAGAGAAGAACCATGAGTAATTCTTGTTAGCACGTCAATCCTTATTTGGTATTTAATGTTAATAGATAAGGGGACGCGTTATTGGTCGATGAACCTTTTGACTACGCTTGGAGTGATTCCACCATAACACCTCAGTTCAATGTAAATACAACATCACATTTCAATAAACATCAGCCATCAGCCAGTTATTTCCTCTGACTCAACAATCTTCACACCTCATGACCTATGAGGTCATAATGATCCACACCCTTTAATAAGTTTATTTCCCTATATTAACAATGCTAATATCATGTAAATTAGCCTCAAAACCAAATGGTTTGCACGTACAAACAACACCGGTTAGCCAAATCTTCTAAAGTATCTCAATTTGGCTAATTCATTTGCTATCAAACATTCTAGAATCACAGTACAAATCAATAACAAGAAAAGCTTCACATTAGAGATAACATCCATCAGTTTAGCAAATGAACAACAAGAATTCATTTAGTAATAGTATATCAGCATTTTATTTCCCCCCCCCCCACCTAACCTTCAGATTAGAATAGCATGGTTGGGCTTCATGCAAAACAATTGTAGTCAAAAGTTAATTTGGAAAACATGTAGCTCTGGCTCAACAAACAGCGTTTGGTACCTAGAAACAAAGGACAATATTACAAGACAATAGCATTGTAAATATGGATCACCAATCTGCGATTCTCTTCAACAGTTGGACATCAGTCTTCTTCAGCAAAGGACAATGAAAGGAATGGCTCAGACACAGGGATCTCTATGCAATATGAACCCTTTAGGAAGCAATCTCTAAGGGCAACATCTAATTCATTTAGCCATCCAGCTTAAAAGTTAAAGTCAAGAATAAAAGACGTGCTTCTCCTCTGTGCAGTCAGACTAAGTAAGAATCACCTAAAGATCTTCCCACATTGTAATTGGTCAGAAAAGCAGATGTTTACAATCAATCCAACTAAAATAAAGCTTCAGATCTAAGATATAACTAAACTGTCTTTCACAAGTCGGTGATTGGATCTTCTTCTTCTGTTCCCATCGTCCGACTTGTCAGGTAACATTTTGTAACACTCCGTACTCTGGTCAGTACATCCATTGTTGGTTCCTGAGAACATCGCTGTCTCACACATCAAGTTAACAAAGTAACAATATACTAGTACAGAACCCTCTAGCAAGCAGTTCTCATGAGAAAGTTAAAGGCTCCTGTTAAATGTTTGGTCAACTGAGCGTGAACAAGGCATCTTTATTTTCTAAACATGAATTCACGATTTATTCAAACATTGCAGTTTAACATGAGGCTGTGCAAACTAGGCCCAAACCTCACTAACTTAAGGCCTACGATTCATAATCAAATAGATTTCATTAAATCCTTAATATAGCATACTACTGCAAGTTCTCTATGCATACACTTTGTATAATGATTAATGTGTGTTTACTAAAGGCATTACATAACTATAGTGGCCACTCAAGTGGGCACATTTTCCATGTTGCACATTATTTGCTATGTTAACTAAGTTCTATGCAAGTTCATAACTCAAATACATAAAATTCTTTAGTAGTAAATTCAGCGTTCACATTCTCTTCCATTTATTTATCCCCTTGGCTGCACCCAGTCGTATGAGTGTGTGCCTATATAAGGGGGGGCTCACTACACTTGGGATGGGCCTGACTACATTTAGCTGGGGCAGAACCACAGCTGTCAGCTGTTTGTGCAACACCGAAGTAAGAGAAGACATACCTCGCCTCCTCTGCATAAGCTGCAAAAATAAATAATTAAATAACTCCTGGATCCCAAAGTGTTTTGGAGCCCTCCACCAGACCTTTTGACTGCCTAAGTTGCCGAACACCACCAAACTGCCTAGTCTTGATGCTACGCTATGCCTATTTTTATTACCGTCCCACTCTTTCTCTCATCTCTAATTAATTAGTTTTAAAAAAATAAAAACTCACAGTTAGTGCTTCACGTCCACAGATCAATGCACATTCCCAAGCTTGTAAGGTCTTGTCTCATGAATAAAATGCAAGACTCCAAAAAACAAGCCAGCAAACATTTTGTCCTTCAGGCATCTTGGCCTTCTAGAAGTGTTCACACCAGCAACCTCACTGCTTATGTCAACAAAAGGCTGTCTGTAAGTCAATCAGTAATCTTTGTTGTTTCAACATTAATAAATAAAACAGCACATATTAAAATCATTATGAGCCTTAAATTGTAGTGCATCTATAAAAGCATACTGTAAAACTTATCATTTTCAATTAAAAACTTGATTCTATAAGCCAACCTACACCATTCCAGTTAAAATGTAAATGTGTCATCAGCCTACCTTTAAATACATGATTTAACTACATCTAAATTCTGTCAGGAGAATTCCATCATTCATCATTACATTGCAATTTCCTTCAAACAACGTATGCCCTTTTGCCCTGCTTACATTTCATCTATACCATTATTTTAATTTGGGACTGCATAATGAAGGCAATCTAAATTCAATTAAATTTCACCCTGAATTGGCACTGCACGTCTAGTCAATATACATATAAAAGAAACAGCAAATCACACGTGCAAACACAGTAAAAATCAAATCCTATTAATGGTAATAGTAAATTTAAAATTCTGGCAATTATACTTTTATTAAAGCAATACACATCATACATGAATGAGAACATCAAAGTGCAGATGCATGTACAATACAGATCACAACCTATCAAATCTAGATATTAGCAACCAATCATCACAAAACATTCACTGTCAGTCATAACACAAAAAGCTAGCACAGTCATGATGGGTCAGACCTCATGGTGCCTAAATAATGGGGAATACCCATGCTCCACCCATGAAACGCCTCCCTGGGGCAAAGTAATGCTAGACAGCGACTTGTGCTGCCTTATGTTACTCCAGATTTACCAAGCATCTCAGGGCCACACAACAGTGGGCTTGTTGGCTTGGTAAATCGGACTTAAGTGTTGCTATGCCCTTAGCTTACCTTGCATGAAGCAAGGGCAATGCAACACTTCGATAAATCTGGCCCTTGGTGTACTGATTGGTCTTAACACAGCTAGCTTGGATTCCCACCTAAGCTTGCAATAGCGTTATTTCACAAGTTCTACTGTGTCCCACCTTGCTCACGTCTGTCCATAGGACTTCCAGTTGTAATTCTATTAGCAAGTTCCTCACATGCATCAGCCAGTTCCCTCAACCTAGACCGCCTCATCTATAGACACCCTTCAGTGACCATAAATAGATGGTGGCCTTATAGTCCCTTACCAGCCTGATCTAATACAGAACAGGTTGTATGGCTGCCAGATCTGAAATTAGTTCTAGGCTAGGTTTCAAATAAAGGGGGTCATTATGAACATTGCGGTAAACACCGTCGTCCGCCGTGGCGATGGTGAACAGAAGACCGCCATTGGCGGTGAACAGAAACCCGCCATATAAAGATGCCAAAAACAGAAAACGCCAAAATTTCTCTTGCCCCCGCCAGGGCCTTGTCGGCAGAAAGGCTGCACATCCCACCCCTCCATCACCAAGCACACAAATATCCCGCCCCCCAAATAATGATGCACAAATCACAACAGCGGTTAGTGGATGCCGAATTACCATTGGCGGTACAGACCGTCACGGCCAGCAATGGGACCCAACAGCAAGGAATGCACACATTGGCAGGTTTGAAACCCACACACCTGACACACATTCACAACACTATAAAACACTCACATACACATCCCACAATCCTTTGCTATGCCAATTGGATAAGCCAGACTGACAACAGTACACACAAATACTGAACGCCACAACAAACACCATGGCACCCCCTAGGCACCCACGCTTCACAGAAAGGGAGCTAAGAACAATGGTGGATGGGATACTGAAGGTCGAGCCACAAATCTTCGGGGCACAGGTACAGCACAAACCCATCGCCAGGAAGATGGAGTGATGGCAGACCATAGTGAACAAGGTCAACGCAGTGGGAAACCATCCACGCACGAGGGACGACATCCGCAAGAGATGGAAGGACCTGCATGGGAAAGTGAGGTCCATGGCATCGAGGCAACACATTGCTGTCCAGAAGACTGGTGGAGGAACCCCACCTACACCCCCCGAATACACCGACTGGGAGGAAAAGGTACCAGCCATCCTGCACCCTGAGGGCCTCACTGCACTCACTGGAGGAATGGACTTGGGTAAGTCATCTACAATCAACCCATATCCACCACACCTGTAAAGCATGCACCAGCTCACCCCTCTAAATACCACCAGCATCACACCCCACCATGGCCTCAATCACCACATCCAGTCACCTTGTATGCCCACAAACACACCAACAGGCCCACATCCCTCCCACTGTGCACAGCCACCCACCCTTGCAAGGTATCACAATGGCACTACACCACCCACAATGCACCACCACATCCCATGAAAAATGCAATGGCAACCCCACAAAAGGTCCCTGCATAGCCCATCAGAGGAATAAACTACACAAAATAGGCCAGAGCTGTGCACCCTCATCCAAATTAGTCAATGTAACATACATGTCCATTGCCCCCCACAGATACCACCACCCATGCCACCCTGATGGAAAGGACACGGAGTGCCAGAGCCACACATGGACACAGAGGCACCACTCAGGACACTGGAGAGGGAACTGTGGACACTGAGGAGTAGCCTGGTCTGTCACACAGTCCTGGACTGTCACCCTCCAGCAGCCCCACCCAGGACAACACTGACACTCCTACCACCCAGGCAACAACATCTGCACATGCCAATCGACCCCACACCAGTGTATCCAGGCTACACACTGGTGGAATACAGGTATAGAGGCCACAGTCTCTACCTACCAACAGGCAGGATGACGATGGCCCCAGTACAAGTGGTACTGCCAGACCTGTGCAGGGGAAACAGGCACAGGGGGCTAGGCCAAGTGGGAGGGCATCAGTGGCCCAGGGGGGAGGCCAAAGGATGGATCCTACAGCCCAGGAGGTGACCTCAGATGTCCTGGGATCACACCAACATACCCAAGACAGGATGGGACAGATCCTGGCCACCCTGGAGCAGAGTCAAAGGCTGCAGATAGCCCAACATCAAGAGACCATGGAGCAGTGGAAACAACTCAATGCCACCATGGCCACTATTGCAGGGGTGCTGCAGCACCACAAACCAACCCAGCCTGAGACCCCCACAAACCAGGAAGCCCCTACCACTGCCCAGGACACTGAGCAGCCATCAACATCAGCAGCACCAAGTGGACTGGTGTCACTGTCTGAGGACACACAGGAGACCAGCAGCCCTACCTGTACAGAACACAAGCCACTCAATCGGTCCCTCGGACCCAGATATGGCACTGGAACACCTGTCAAGACCAAGGCACCCTCAAAGAAGTGACTTTTACACAAACTGTCTCCCAAGTGTGCCACTGTGCCACCATCCTCTCCGGCCAATAGCAAACCAACAACTTGCAAGGTACAGATGGACCAATACCCACTGCCACCAATCGTTGAGACCACGTAGCCAGTATGGATCTCCACCATCAGCCCACTCCCTATCACAGTAAAGAGCACTAATGCATCCTTGACAACTAATAAAACACATGTACACCAATTTCAATGTCCCCTGTCATTATGTTGATTCAATTGTATTTGTAAATGCATTTGCCAGTAAATATAAAAATCATACCTTTATTGAAGGAATAGCACCCCATGCACAACATTGTGTGGAGTGAACAGAAATTTACACAATGTTGGTTATCATGCACCATGGCACCTGAAATTCATGTTAAAGTGTCAATCAATCAATGAATCAAGGATTTATAAAGCGCGCTATTCACCCGTTAGAGTCTCAAGGCGCTGGGGGGGAAAGCTACTGGTCGAAAAGCCAAGTCTTGAGGCGTTTCCTGAATGAGAGGAGGTCTCGGGTCAGGCGCAGGTGGAGCGGTAGGGAGTTCCAGGTCTTGGGGGCTAGGTGAAAGAAGGATCTTCCTCCAGCGCTGGTGAGGCGAATGTGGGGGATATAGGCGAGGGCGAGGTTGGTGGAGCGAAGGTTGGGGGTGGGGGTGTGAAAGGTGAGTCTGTCGTTGAGGTAGGCAGGACCTGTGTTGTGGAGGGCTTTGTGTAGGTGGATGTGGATTTTGAAGGTGATCCTCTTTGATACTGGTAACCAGTGTAGGTCTCTGAGGTGGGGTGAGATGTGGTCGCGGCGTGGGATGTCTAGAATGAGGCGGGCAGACGCGTTCTGGATTCTTTGCAGCTTTGTTTGGAGTTTGTTTGTTTCCGTAGTCCAATCGACTGCTGACCAAGGCGTGGGTGACGGTTTTCCTGGTTTCGACGGGAATCTACTTGAAGATTTTGTGGAGCAAGCGGAGGGTGTTGTAGCAGGAAGAGGAGATGGCATTTACCTGCTGAGTCATGCTGAGTGTGGAATCCAAGATGAAGCCGAGGTTGCGTGCGTGGGTGGTGGGTGAGGGTGCGGATCCTATGGAGGTGGGCCACCAGGAGTCGTTCCAAGCTGAGGGGTTGGTGCCAAAGATGAGTATTTCTGTCTTGTCTGTGTTTAACTTGAGGTGGCTTGATTCCATCCAGCTGGCGATGATGTGAAGTCCGTTGTGGAGGTTGTTCTTTGCTGTTGTGGGGTCTTTCGTGAGGGAGATGATCAGCTGGATGTCGTCTGCGTAGGATACTATGTTGATGTGGTATGTTCGTGCGATGTTGGCGAGGGGGGCCAAGTAGACGTTGAAGAGTGTGGGGCTGAGCGAAGATCCTTGGGGGATGCCACAGGTGATTCCGGAGCCTTCTGACAGAAACGGCAGGAGGCGGACTCTCTGGGTTCTGCGCGTGAGAAATGGCGAGATCCAATCCAGTGCTTTGTTGCGGATTCCAGCGTTGTGGAGGCGTGTGCAGAGAGTCTGATGACATACCGTGTCAAAGGCTGCGGAGAGGTCCAGGAGGATGAGTGTTGCTGTTTCTCCTTCGTCGAGCATGGTCCTTATGTCATCTGTGGCAGCAATGAGTGCGGTCTCGGTGCTGTGGTTTTTGCGGAATCCGGATTGGGAGGTGTCGAGTGCCTTGCTGTCTTCCAAGAACCGCGATAGTTGATTGTTTATGATTTTTCCGATGACCTTGGCTGGGAAGGGGAGGAGTGAGATCGGTCGGTAGTTCTTGGGGTTTTCAGGGTCTGCCTTTGGTTTCTTCAGCAGGGCGTTGATTTCTGCGTGCTTCCATCTCTCTGGGAAGGTGGCTGACTCGAAGGAGCTGTTGATGGTGTTGCAGAGATGGGGAGCGATGATGGTGTTAGCTTGTTAAAGATATGGTGTGGGCAGGGGTCCGATGGTGAGCCGTAGTGGATGGAGGCCATGGCGTTGGTGGTGTCTTCTATGTTGACAGGGGTCCAGGTGTGGAGGAAGTGGGCATTGCTTGGAGCGTTGGGTTCATAGGTGTTTGTAGTTAGCTGGTGGGCCTGGGGGTTGAAGCTGTTGTGGATTTCTTCTATCTTTCGACGGAATTGGGTTGCGAGTGAGTTGCAGAGTTCCTGTGTTGGCGGGGGTTCGTTGGAGCAGGTCCTGGGTGTGGAGAGCTCTTTGATGATGCCGAATAGCTCTTTGCTGTTGTGAGCGTTGGTTTCAATGTGGTTTTTGAAGTGGGTCCTTTTGGAGGTGCAAATCAGTTGGTGATGTTTGCGTAGGGCATCCTTGAAGGTGATGTGGTTGGTGTTGGCGGGGTCACGGTGCCAGATTTTTTCCATTTTGCGACATAGCCGTTTGGATTCCTGTAGGTCTAGGGTGAACCAGCTGGCCTTGATTCTGTGGGGGTGTTTCGGTGTTTTTTGAGCGGTGCGAGGGTGTTGGCGCAGTCTCCTATCCAGAGATGCAGGTTTGGGGAGGCTGCGTTGGGGCCCGGGGGCCCTGGCGAGGGTGGAGATCAGTTGATCCGTTGATATTTTGCTCCAGTTGCATCGGGGAGGTTGTGTGCGGTGGTGGTGAGTGACTGGTTTCTGGTAGGAGAAGTGGATGCATCGGTGGTCTGTCCAGCTGAGTTCGGTGGTGTGGCTGAAGGAGATGTGGTTGCTGGCTGAGAAGATGGGATCGAGTGTGTGGCCTGCGGATTGGGTGGGTGAAGTGACGAGTTGCTTGAGGCCGAGGTTGGTGAGGTTGTCGATTAGGTTGGTGGTGTTGGTATTGTTGTCATTTTCCAGGTGGAAGTTCAGGTCGCCGAGGAGGATGTAGTCCGTTGAGGTGACGGCTTGGGAGCTGATGGTGTCAGCGATGTCGTCGCAGAACTGTGGTCTAGGGTCAGGGGGTCTGTAGACCAGTGTTCCTCTGAGTGTGTTGTTGCGTTGATGTGGATTGTGAAGTGGAGGTGTTCGGCGGATTTGATGGTGTCGTCGGAGTTGGTGGAGACTTTTATGGTGTTTTTGTGGACTATGGTGATTCCTCCTCCTGGTTTGTTGCTGCTGTCTCTTCTGGTGATCTTGTAGTTTTCTGGTATGGCTATGGCTATGTCTGGTTCTGAGGCAGAGTTCATCCAGGTTTCGGTGAGGAATGCGATGTTGGGTGAGTGTGTGGTCAGTAAGTCCCAGCATGTTCTATTGCATGTTTGTGGACGGAGCGGGTGTTCAGCAGGATGCATCTTAGGTGGCTGTCTGTTGTTTTGATATGGTGTTCGGGGGTTAGGCTGCAGGTGAAGTTACAGGTTTTGCAGGAGAAGGGTCCTCTGGTGCGCGTTGGAGTGGACTGGAAGCAGATAGAGGCGCGTCCTGGATTGAGGGCGTGGAGTTAGTCGGCAGTGTAATGGTGAATGGTGGTGCGGGGACGTGTTGGCCAGGGGGTCTGGCGCTGGGCACGTCTTGGCGCGGGCGGGCGCAGACAGGCCTGCCTTTGGTGCGCCAGCGGCGCATCCGCGCTGCAGCCTGCATAAAAGGGAAGGTGGGAGGGAGTGGCAGCTAGGAGGAGGGGGTGGAGTGACCAATGGGAGGGCAGGGGGGCGGGGCAGCCGGGCACCGAGGCGGGAAAAGCTCGGGGAGGCAAGGAAGAAAAGAGACTCGAGGAGGGAGGGTGGCAGGGACGCAGTGGCAACGAGGGCAATCAGAAAAAAGAAAAAGGATAACCACGAGGCAAGGAAATGGCAGCCGGCAGTAGCGTCGGTGCAGAGGAAGCAACCTACCTGCTAGGAGCAGGGTCAGAGGTTGCTGTCCTCACCGCGCTGCGGCCAGCATAAGAGGGGAGGTGGGAGGGAGTGGCAGCTGGGATGAGGGGGTGGCGTGACCAAGGGAGGGCAGGGGGGGCGGGCAGCCGGGTACTGAGGTGGGAAAACCTCGGGGAGGCAAGGAAGAAAAGAGACTCGAGGAGGGAGGGGGGCGGGGATGCGGGGACGCAGCGGCAACGAGGGCAATCAGAAAAAAGAAAAAAGAAAAAGGATAACCATGAGGCAAGGAAATGGCAGCCGGCAGTAGCCTTGGTGCAGAGGAAGCGACCTACCTGCTAGGAGCATGGTCAGAGGTTGCTGTCCTCACCGCGCTGCGGCCGGCATAAGAGGGGAGGTGGGAGGGAGTGGCAGCTGGGAGGAGGGGGTGGAGTGACCAATGGGAGGGCAGGGGGGGGTGGGGCAGGTGGGCACCGAGGCAGGAAAACCTCGGGAGGCAAGGAAGAAAGGAGACTCGAGGAGGGAGGGGGCGGATGGAGGGGGGCGGGGATGCGGGGACGCAGCAGCAACGAGGGCAATCAGAAAAAAGCAAAAAGCAAAAGGATAAGCACGAGGCAAGGAAATGGCAGCCGGCAGTAGCGTTGGTGCAGAGGAAGCAACCTACCTGCTAGGTAGGTGGTCAATGGCTACAGACCTCACACCCCCATAGTGAATAAGCCAGACTGACATTATGCAGTGCAGATAACATCATCAGTGAACAGTATTGCATAGTCACTGGAAGTATAGTTGGATCAGTTGGCTCCTGGAGTGAACATCTTCCCCCTCTTAATCATCACCATCACTCTCATCCCCTCTCAGAGGAAGCTGGTCTGGATATACACCACCCTCCTCCTCCAGTAGGGGGATAGATTTCCTCACAGCCACGTTGTGCAGCATGCAGCAGGCCACCGCTATTCTACACACCTTTTTAGGGCAATAGCACAAGGATCCCCCAGAGAGATGGAGGCCACTGAACCTAGCCTTCAGGAGACCTATGGTGCACTGTATCACCCTCCTAGTACGTCCATGGGCCTCATTGTAATTCCTTTCAGCATCTGTTCCAGGATTCCTCACTGGTGTCACGAGCCAATGCATGTTGGGGTAGCCAGAATCACCTGCAAAAGTGGGTGAAACAGGACTGTAACTAACTACCCTCAGTTGCAGACAGCCTGACTGTCAGCTATGTACAGTAAGAGTGTCAAACACACTGACCTATGATCCATCCTCTGCCCCTTGTAGTTGTTCCATCATGTGTGGCACACTGCTGTTCCTCAGCACAAATGAATCAGGGACTGATCCAGGGAACATGGCATTTACATGGGAAATATACTTATATGCAGTACACACCTATTGTATGTTCATAGAGTGGAAGTTCTTCCTGTTTCTGTACACCTGTTCACTTACTCTTGGGGGTATGAGAGCTATGTGGGTGCCATCAATGGCACCTATCATATGGGGAATGTTGGCAAAGGCATACAAATCTGACTTGATGGCTGGTAGGTCAGCACTTTGGGGAAACTTCACATATGTCTGCTGGTGTTGTACAAATGAATCCAGAAATCTGGACAAGATAAGGAAAAACATTGGCTGTGAAAACCCTGATCCCATGCCCACTGTCACCTGAAAAGAGCCTGTGGCCAGGAAATGGGGTACAGAGAGCACCTGCACTTCAGTAGGGATGGCATGCTGATTCTGATTTGCTGGTCTCAGTACAGGATCCAGTAATGCACAAAGTTCATGGATAGTAGCACGAGTGAGTCTGTAATCGATAATGATGTGACATTCCACCATGGTCTCCAAATCAATAAGAGGTCTGTACACAGATGAGGCCCTCCCTCACCACATAGGTCTATACTTAGGAGGAGTAGAGAACACATGTGAGGGACACTAATTCATTTGCACAACCTGTTGTGTATTAAACACTGGTGTCCTACATGTAGGTTACACATAAGCAGTGTAGGATGTACAACTGGAGTGACATGTTTTAACTGATACGACTGGACTGTTGTGGTGAGTAAATTGTCATTTGTGTAAGCAAATGAGGGCTGGGGTCCATATGCCTGCCTGGGGCCCATGACCTGAAAATATCAGTGTAGTACTTGCAAAAAAGGGGATAGATTCTTCTTCTCTTTGCGTTGCAACACTTCTCTGTGGTGGTCACGCTCCGGCTGGTCTTCTATTGGACTCCAGTTTTGCTCCTGTTTTTCCTCTGTCCTTCCAGTGAATTTCCAGGCATCGAAGTTCTGATTTTCTTGTGTCCTGTTCCAGGGAGCTCCGGTCTGGATGTTTTTTCCCTATGGGTTTTTTCCTCTGGGACTCCTTCTGGAGGGCATGGACTGTGGTGGCATACTACTGTCAGCAGCAATGTGGCTACCAGAAGGGGTCGCCCCTACATCTGCCACAGTAGGACTTGCAAGAACCAAGGCCGCACGCCATCCCATCATGTCTGGACGGTAAACCAAAGGTAAATCGTGACAGATTGAAACGCCCAAAACTCCAGTAGTGGTCCAGGATCATGGAGAATCCCTCAGCAAATACGGAACAAACAAGCCAAACATTGCTCCTGACTATCCAACAACAAGCCCAGAAACTACAACAGTTACGAAACTAAAATGCGGCCTTACGACAAGCCTTAGTCTCCAGGACCGCTGATGTTCCCACCATCTCTGCCAATACACCTCGTTTTTCTGGGGATCCTAACAAGTTGCGAGAATTCCTAGATGCCCCGACAGTTTACTTTGGGTTTAGACCCTTACAATTCGTGCAAGACAAGACCAAGGTCGGATACCTGATCAGTGCCCTATCTGGTCCGGCCTTAGCCAGGGCAACTCCTCTGGTAACCTCCAATGATTCCCGTCTGTCTAATTTTCCAGCCTTTATCGCTGCCTTTAAGCAAATGTTTGAGCATCCTGGACTTGAATCCTCGGCAGAAGAAGCCCTATGCGACATCCAACAAGGGAGTCAGGATGTCATACAATATATCACATGGTTTAGACAATTGGCAGCTGAAACCTCTTGGGTAGAACGCACCCTTGTTACTCTTTATCGAAGAGGTCTTCGGGATGAAATTAAAGATGAATTAGTGCATTCCGCTAGAGTGGAGGACCTCAAGAGTTTGATGGACTTGACTCTCTCCATAGAATATCGTCTTAATGAACGTAGGATGGAGAAGAAAAGGAGCCGTATACCATCACATCCAGGAACCTCACGTGCCATTCCTCATCATTCTGAGGAGACTCATTCTGAATCCAAAGGAACTACTGATGAGGAACCTATGCAAATTGACATGGCCCGTGGACCATTATCGACTGATAAAGCGGCAGTAATACCGCCAACAAGCCGGCGGTAAAAAAAAGGGAATTATGACCACGGCGGAAACTGCCAACACAGACAGCCACTTTAACACACCGACTGCCATGGCGGTAGTAACAAGCACCACGGCGGTAACCACCAACAGCCAGGCAGAAGACAATGTACCGCTCACTGCATTATGACCTGCTATCCGCCAGCTTTTCTGGGGCGGTACGAACGACATCAAAAGCATGGTGGAAACAGTACACAGAAGGCAAAGGACTCACCTCTGGAGACTCAGGGAACAACCATGCCGCCATGGAGCCCGAACTGCAGGTGTTCCCCACGCTGATCTACCTCCTCCTACACCAGGAATACCAACGCCGGCGACGACGACTACAGTGAATACTGCTGCCTAGCACACAGGGGAGGAGGGAGGAAAAAGAGAGTGACACACACACACAACATGCTACACCCCCAACACCATATACACAAACAGATGCAACAACATTACACATCCACCCCGTACCCCTCAGGAATACTGCAAGGACAATAGGAAGTGATTGAAGTGAGTGTAATAAAATAAAATACTAGAAATACATCCTAAAAAATCAAAATAGTATTTACATATATACAAATGGAGGGACACTGCCCAGTCCATAATGTTCGTGGGCCACAGGGCCACATCACATAGGCCAAGACCCCACCTTACTCCTGCATCAACAAGGAGAGAACACTGCTGAGGCATCAGGTCGAAAATACACAGGCACCTCAGGGGGACGGGGAATGGGAGGGCACCTCAGCCAGAAGATGGTACAACATGCTGGTCCTGGAGGGGGCAACATGCCCTGTGCGATGTCCTGGGGAGTGCAAGGCCACAGTCTCTCAAGTGGGTGGTCTGCCCACTGCTTGGTCCTGGGGAGTTCAAGGCCACTGCCTGGTCCTGGGGAGTGCAAAGGCAGTCTCTCAAGTGGGTGGTATGCCCACAGTTTGGTCCTGGGAAGTGCAAGGCCACAGTCTCTCAAGTGGGTGGTCTTCCCACTGCTTGGTCCTGGGGAGTGCAAGGCCACAGTCTCTAGTGGATGGCTTATCCACTGGTTCTGGAGGGGGCTTTGTGACCAGTGTGTTTCATCCTGGCAAGGAGGGGTTGAGTGGATACCTTCTTCCACTGGTTCTGGAGGGAGGGTTTGTGCCCAGTGTGCTTCATCCTGGCAAGGAGGGGATGAGTGGATGCTTTCTTCCACTGGTTCTGGAGGGGGCTTTGCACCCAGTGTGCTTTATCCTGGCAAGGAGGGGTGAGTGGATGCCTTCTTCCACTGGTTCTGGAGGGGGGTTTGTGCCCAGTGTGCTTTATCCTGGCAAGGAGGGGGTGAGTGGATGCTTTCTTCCACTGGTTCTGGAAGGGGCTTTGCACCCAGTGTGCTTCATCCTGGCAAGGAGAGGGTGAATGGATGCCTTTTTCCACTGGTTCTGGAGGAGGCTTTGTGCCCTGTGATGCAGATCTTGGGGAGTGCAAGGTCACACTCACTCACCTGGGTGTCAGACCCACACGATTTGCAGTGGGCAGGATGCATTACAGTCCATGGAGGCAGGACTACGCACTGCCCACCGGCAGCGACTGCTGCTCAGTGGTGGCAGTGGCAGTGCTGGTGGTGGTGCTGCCAGTGGTGGGGGGATGCTCAAGCCCTTTCCCTGCAGCCTCGAACGGCTGCCCAATGGGGCTGCTGCTGCTGGCAGTGATGCTGGCTGTGGTGCTGGTGTCGGTGTTGGCTGTGGTGGGGGAGACTCGAGCCCTTCCCCTGCAGCCTCGGACTGCTGCCCACTGGGGCTGTTGCTGCTAGAATGGTGCTGGTGGCAGTACAGGTGGCAGTGCAGGTGGCGGTGCAGATGCCGGTGCTAGTGGTGGTACTGGCTGTGGTGCTAGTGGCGGTGCTGGCAGTGGTGCTGGTGGTGGTGCTGGCAGTGGTGGGGGGAGGCTCCAGCCCTTCACCTGCAGCCTCGGATGGCTAAAGCACCATGGTTGGTGTTGGGGGTTCAGATTCAGTCCCAGCACCAGGCCTCCTGTCCCTTCTGCCTGCAGGGGCAGGCCCTTTGCCCTTGCCGTCTGGTGGTGCCTCTTTGCCCTTGCCCTCTGGTGGTGCCTTCTTGCCCTTGCCGTCTGGTGGTGCCTCCTTGCCAGCTGGTGGTGCCTCCTTGCCAGCTGGTGGTGCCTCAGTGCCCTTTGCAGCTACATCCTTGGTACATCCTTGCCATTCCCCTTGGCAGCTGGTGCAGGCACACTGCCAGTGCTGATGGGTGTTTCCTTGGAGCCTTTCACACCTGGAGTAGCTGCCAAAACTACAGTGGCCGTGGACTGGGTGGCTGAGGTGCTAGCCTGGGTTCTGTCCACCCTGTCCCAACGTGAAGGACGGGGGGTATGGGTAGGGAAGAGGTCAAAGGCGGAGAGGAAAAGCTTCTTAGGGACACTGGGGCGAGAAGAGGGTGAAGGTTTGGGAGTGGAGGAAGAAGAGAGTAGTTGTAGGAGGTGTCTGTCTGCTGTGTTTGGGTGCAGGTGCATGGGCTGGATGCTCTTGTGAGATGGATGGCTGTTGGGTGTCTGAGTGCTTGCGTTTGTTTACTTTGAGAGGCAGGGGCACAGACACAGTGGGAGAGGACACAGGGGACATGTGCATGGATGTAGGGGTGGTGACTGCCAGTGAGGGGCGTGTAGTGATAGGCATGATGGTGATGGAGGCCGTGGGTGTGGATGTAGTGCATGCAGGTGTGAGTGGAGATGCTACTGGGAGGGAGTTGGATGAGGAGGAGGAGGGAGACACAGTGGAGGCAGTGGATGTTGGAGTGTCTGCATCTGGATGGTGTTTGTGTGAGTGCCTGTGGGATGATGTGTGGTGCTTGTGTTTGCCTGAGCCACTTCTGTGTGTTATCTTGGGTGCATGCTGGTCTGAATGTGTGCCTGGGATAGGTTGGGGTTCAGGGGAATGGGACTGGGCAGAGGAAGTTGGAGGGTGGAGGCTAGAGACAGGAACATTGGCTGCCATCAGGGAGGAGGCCAGAGCCTGGAATGATCTCTGTTGGATCACCACACCAGAGTGAATGCCCTCCAGGAATGTATTTGTATGTTGTAAATGCCATGCCAGCCCCTGGATGGCAATCACTATGGTTGACTGCCCAACAGAGATGGATTGCGGGAGGTCAATAGCCTCCTCACTCAGGGCAGCAGGGCTAACTGGGGCAGGGCCTGAGGGGCCTGGGGTGAAAGAGGTGCCCACCTTCCTGGTTGAGCGGACACAGGAAACTCGCTGTGGGGCTGCTGGGAGGGTGGTGCTGGTATGGGGTGGAGGCTGTATCTGTAGTTGGGGTTGCCACAGAGCTGCCTGCCACCACTAGGGAGCTTGCATCGGAGGAGGTATCACTTTCAGAACTGTTCCCTCCTGTCTCTGCCGTGGTGCTCCCCTCGCCCTCCATCCCACTGGTGCCCTCACCGTCAGTGGATTCGGCCTCATGGGCCCTGTGGGATGCAGCTCCCTCCGTCACTGGTGCCTCTGCTCCTCCGCCAGATGATGCTAATGCATATAAAGACAGGATGACAAAACAAAAAGGGGGAGAAGAGACAGAGGATACACTTGGTCAATGGCAGCAACAACACCACTGTTGGCGTACATAACACACAGGGAACAGCCCTACACACTAGGCAATGCACTACCAGTCACAATGCTAGTCACCATGCCATGGACAGTAAAACCTAACAACAGTTGCAGCATACCTGAGACCCAAAGAGCCCTTCCCAGTAGTGGATGCCTACTAGCTTGGTTGGAGGTGGAGTTCATCTGCCCCTGCCCAACATGGAACCTACCCTGCAATGTCCGGCCTGGCCTAGGGGCGCCAAGAGGTGGACATCTCCCACCCAGAGACCACCCCACCACACAAAAGTAGTATATTGGGAAACTGTACTCATCCCCTTGTGGCTGCTGTGATGCCCTCAAGCGCCAATCCAGCTCCGGATAGGCCACCGCCAGTATGCAGAACATCAGGGGGGTCAGGGTTCGACAGGCACCCCTTCCTCATTGAGAGGCCATCCCCAGCTGGGCCACCACCGTCTTCCATGCCCAGCGTCTCAGGTCCTCCCACTGTTTGTGACAGTGGGTTCTCCACCTGCAGTAGACCCCTCGGTCCGCACATCATTGGCGATGGCACGCCATATACCCTTTTTCTGATGGGCGCTGACCTGCAGATGAAATACACATAGAAATAGAGATTCAGTCATACCGTCCGGCCTGTTACACTAATGGCCCACCTTATCCCTCCCATCCCCTTACGCACATACATTGCCCACCATACATGCAGCATTCTCCCCAGGATCCCTCAACCACCCCCCCTTACACATACAGCACTCCATGCATTCATGCCCCATGCATCGTGCTCACAGTGTACTCACCTGTTGGTCTGGAGGCCCATGCAGAATTCGGTACTGGGGTAGGACCCCATCCATCAGTCTCTCCAACTCCGCAGCGGTGAAGGCAGGGGTCCTTTCCCAGTGACACGAGCCATGCTCGGTTCCAGGCACAGGTCACAGCAGCACTTGCAGTGTAGGTCCTCTCCTGTTGAAGGTCAGGTAGCAAGTGAGTGAACAGATAAAAAAAAAGGCGGTCACGTCCACAGCAGTGCGTACCGTCACTGCTGGCGTACATTACCATTGGCTACTGTAACCCATACGGCCCAATAACAACCAAAGAGGAGTTGCGACGGCGCACAAAGTCAGCGGCATTACCTCATTTCCACCTGTCCATCCACACAGGACAGGCGGATGCCATTTCAGGGGGGGCAGGCCCTGGCACCTAACTGCGTCACGGCACACATAGGCACCATTTGGGCCTGTACATCAACATACTGTTTCTGTCACAACATGCAATGCACTGTACATTTAGGAAATGTTGAAAACTGACCAGATGCTCATCGTTTTGCTCCCTAGATTACAACCACTGAGGATGAATAGGAGATGGAGACATCCCCCCATGTGCAGGCCCCTGGTGTACTTTGAAACAATGGAGGACAGGCACATTATCCTCACCTATAGACTTGACAGGGCCACAATCTAAGAGCTGTGTGCCATATTGGAGCCAGACCTGATCTCTGCTATCCGTCGCCCCACTGGGATCACCCCTCTTGTGCAAGTCCTATCTGTGCTCCATTTCTTGGCAACTGGATCCTTCCAAGAGACAGTGGGCTTGGCAGCAGGAATGTCTCAGCCAATGTTCTCAATGGTGCTGACCAGAGTGATGTCTGCCCTGATGAAACACATGCTCAGCTACATTGTTTTCACCCAGGTGGAGGATTTGGCAACAGTGAAAGCTGACGTCTAAGCAATGGGACATATCCACAACATTATTGGGCCAATAGATGGTACACATATTGCCTTTGCCCCCCCTGGAGAAATGAACAGGTGTTCAGAAATTGAAAAAGCTTTCACTCTATGAATGTGCAAATAGTGTGCCTGGTGGACCAGTACATCTCCCATGTCAATGCAAAGTATCCTGGGTCTGTGCATGATGCCTTTATCCTGAGGAATAGCAGCATCTCATTTGTGATGGCTCAACTCCAGAAGCACAGGGTGTGGCTAATAGGTGAGCCCATGGTCCCCACCCAGTATATGTTGGTGTATGGGTATGGAGTTGGCCTCAAGGGTTAGTGTCTGGCTAACAGGTATCCCTCAGTATTTGCAGGTTACTCTGGTTACCCCAACCTCTCATGGCTACTGACCCCAGTGAGGAATCCCACGACAAGGGCAGAGGAATGTTACAATGAGGCACATGGGGGAACAAGAAGAATTATAGAGCGAACCTTTGGCCTCCTGAAGGCCAGGTTTCGGTGCCTCCATCTAACAGGTGGTTCTCTGTGCTACTCACCCAAGAAGGTGTGCCAGATCATCGTGGCATGTTGCATGTTGCACAACTTTGCGTTACGTCGCCAGGTGCCTTTTCTGCAGGAGAATGAGGCTGGAGATGGGCATGTGACAGCGGTGAAGCCTGTAGACAGTGACGAAGAGGAGGCAGAGGATGAGGATGTGGACAATAGAACAGCAATCATTCTACAGTACTTCCAGTGACACACAGGTAAGACACTGTAACTTCACCTTCCATTGCAGTTTTGTATTGTAAATTTTCACTGGCAGGCTGATATTCCCACTACTATGGCCACTTACTTACCCTTTGACATGTCTACTTACAGATATCGGTGCCCCACTCTGGCTCCTGGTGTATTGACTGCAGCAAACTACAGGTCATACATATGTATACATTGTATGTACAGTTAAATTGCAATGTCTACAGATTGTTAAACGAATACATAGTTCAATCACTTGACAGACTCAATACTTTTACAAGGATGTTTATTCATGTGCTAATAGGTGGATGGGGTATTGCTATAGGCTGGGGGGGTGGTGGAGGAGAGTCCAGTTAAGAGTTCCAGTCTATTTGTATCACAGGTGCATTGTCCAAAGGGGAATAGAAAGTGGAGCAATGGTAGTTCAAGGTGGACAGTGTGACAGAGTGGGACACAAGGGTTACAATCAGGAGAGTCTTATTTCCTGGTGGGGGACTTGGCAATGTTCTCTGGCTTCTGCCTGGATCACAGGGACTGTTTGTGGGGTGGTTCTCCTTCTGCAGGGGGATGGGTGCTGGTGGCCTGTTGTTCCTGTGGTGGGGCCTCCTGTCCACTAGCGTCAGCTGAGGTGGAGGGCTGTTCTTCGGTTTGGCTAGTGTCAGGGGCCCGTTGGTGTGCCACTGCCTCCCCTATGGTGTTGGCCATGTCTGCCAGCACCCCTGCAATGGTGACCAGGGTGGTGTGGATGTCCCTCAGGTCCTCCCTGATCCCCAGGTATTGTCCCTCCTGCAGCCTATGGGTCTCCTGCGACTTGGCCAGTATCTGGCCCATCGTCTCCTGGGAATGGTGGTATGCTCCCAGGATATTGGTGAGTGCCTCGTGGAGAGTCGGTTCCCTTGGCCTGTCCTCCCCCTGTCGCACATCAGTCCTCCCAGCTTCCCTGTTGTCCTGTGCCTCTGTCCCCTGAACCGTGTGCCCACTGCCACTGACCCCAGGTCCCTGATCATCCTGTGTTTGTGGTGTGCCCTGGTGTCCCTGTAGTGGTGGGCGCATTGCTGATTGACGTGTCCTGGAGACAGAGGTATGGGCCCACTGGGTGGGTGCTGTGGTGATGTTTTCTGAGGAGGAAGGCTCTGTGGTGGTATGGGACTGTGCCTGGGTAACCGACTGTCCGGAGGTCCCTGATGGGCCAGGTTGCTCATCCTGATCCATGCGAGCAGAGCTGCTGTCATCACTGTGGGCCTCTTCGGTTGGGGTACTGGATGTTGCTGGCACCTCCTCTCCGGTGACGTTGTGTGGGCAACCTGTGGGGATGTAAATGCAGTGTTATTGTTTCTGTGTGTGATATCTTGTGCATGGGTGTGTTGGCCTCTAGGGTTGTGATTTCCCTGTCAGCTTTGCCTTGTGTGAGTAGTTATTTTGTGGGCTAGGTGATTCTCTCTAGTGTGCATGCTGTGGTGATGGGTCTCCATGCAGGGCTGTGGGTGGTGTCCATGCATTGGTGGTGCATGCAGTGCTGGGCACTGGGATGGGTGGGTTGTGATGGTGGGGTATATGTGAGGTGGTGAGATGATGGTGGTGATGGTAGGGGTGGAGGTAAGTGATGGCATGCAGGTAGGGGGGTGATAATAACAGAGATTTAACTTACCAAAGTCAAGTCCTCCTGCTACTCCTGCTAGGCCTTCAGGAGGCAGTATTGCCAAGACATGCTCCTCCCATGTTGTTCGTTGTGGGGGAGGAGGTGGGGATCCACCACCAGTCCTCTGTACTGCTATCTGGTGTCTTGCAACCACGGAACACACTTTCCACATAGGTCATTCTACCTCTTCCTGATGTCATCCCTTGTTCTGGGGTGCTGGCCCACGGTGTTGACCCTGTCCACGATTCTTCGCCTGGCTCCATCTTCCTAGCGATGGATGCCTGCTGCACCTGTGACCCGAATAGCTGTGGCTCTACCAGGATGATTTCCTCCACCATGACCCTTAGCTCCTCATCTGAGAACCTGGGGTGTCTTTGTGGTGCCATGGGTGTAGTGTGAGTGGTGTGTGTGAGGGTGTGTGGGGTGATGTGTTGTGGTGTGTGCTGTGAGGTGCGTGGATGGTGTATGGGTGATGGTGTTCTGTGGCTCTGGTTCTGTGGGTGCTCTTGCTGTATCTCTCTCTAGTGGCAATTTTTGTTAGTCGTAAAGGGATGTGGGAAATGTGGGGGTGTGTTTTACAGTGGTGTGGGTGTGGTGTGTGTATGTGTGTCAGGTGTGTGTAGTTTGAATTGTCCAATGTGGTGTTGTTTTGTATGTCTCTGTGTATGGGTAAGTACCGCCAATGGTTTACCGCCATTGAATGTCCGCCGTGGTGATTCGTGGGTCATAATATTGTGGGCTTAGCTCTGTTGGTGTAACGGTGTGGGTTTTGCTACCACCAGTTTATCACTGCCGGACTTGTGTGTGTGTGTCTGTGTAGTGACGGATTGCTATGTGTGTGTTGATATGGGTAGCGGTAAACTGTCACGGCGGCAGTATGTTGGCAGCAGTCAGCATGGCGGTAAGCGGGACTTACCGCCAATGTCATAATGAGGGCCGATGTCTTTATTGTGGTGCGTCCGGTCATCTAACCCGTACCTGCCCCATTCGTCCATCAAAGCCCTTGGGAAACGCCAACTCCTGTCCTCTGTGAGATGGGAGAGGATGGGATGTTCCGAGATACCTTCCATTTGTTCCTCCAGAGAAGAAGTAAGAGCTCTTTTCCTTTTACCCATCACCTTACAATTAGCCGATGGCCGAGAAAAAAGAGCATTAGCCTTGTTGGATTGTGGGGCCAGTGGTATCTACTTAGATGAAACATGGGCACTGGAAAGAAAAATCCCTCGGGTACCCAAGGACATATCAGAGCAAGTTCATACGGTGGATGGTTCTCTTCTAGCCTCTGGACCTGTCATTAATACCACTATAACCTTTTGTTTACAATTCGGGAAACATCAGGAATATGGCGGTCATTCTGACCCTGGCGGTCGGTCAAAGACCGCCAGGGCGGAGGACCGCGGGAGCACCGCCGACAGGCCGGCGGTGCTCCAATGGGGATTCCGACCGCGGCGGTAAAGCCGCGGTCGGACCGGCAACACTGGCGGTCTCCGGCCAGTGTACCGCCGCCCCATTGAATCCTCCAAGGCGGCGCAGCTTGCTGCGCCGCCGAGGGGATTCCGACCCCCCCTACCGCCATCCAGATCCCGGCGGTCCGACCGCCGGGAACCGGATGGCGGTAGGGGGGGTCGCGGGGCCCCTGGGGGCCCCTGCAGTGCCCATGCCACTGGCATGGGCATTGCAGGGGCCCCCGTAAGAGGGCCCCTACAAGTATTTCACTGTCTGCTTGGCAGACAGTGAAATACGCGACGGGTGCAACTGCACCCGTCGCACAGCTTCCACTCCGCCGGCTCGATTCCGAGCCGGCTTCATCGTGGAAGCCTCTTTCCCGCTGGGCTGGCGGGCGGCCTGAAGGCGGCCGCCCGCCAGCCCAGCGGGAATGTCAGAATTACCGCCGCGGTCTTTCGACCGCGGAACGGTAACCTGACGGCGGGACTTTGGCGGGCGGCCTCCGCCGCCCGCCAAGGTCAGAATGAGGGCCTATGTCTCTTTCGATCTGATATCTTCACCAAATCACGTCATGGTTCTAGGTATTCGATGGCTAACCCAGCACAATCCCTATATTAATTGGGAAACTAGAACCATTTCATTTTCTTCACAATTTTGTCAACAGCACTGTTATTTATCAGGAACATATTGGTCCCCAAAGATGTTATTAACACCACCTAAAGTAGGTTGTTCCATTAACCTCCTCCAAGGAGTACCCAGTCATTATCTGGAATATGCAGACGTATTTCAGAAACCTGAAAAACTAGTACTACCACCTCATAGAGAATATGATTGCGCCTTTCCTTTGGAACCTGATGCTGTAGTTCCCTTTGGGAGAATGTATTCTCTTACCAAGCCTGAGAAGAAGATCCTCAAGAATATCTAGAGGAGAACATATAGAGTGGTCTGATTGCGACTTCCTCTTCACCTGCAGGGGCTCCCCTCTTTTTCGTACCGAAGAAGACAAAGGACTTACGTCCTTGTACAGACTTTCGCCGATTAAATAAGATCACTACTAAAGATCACTATCCTCTGCCCCTCATTAAAGATATTTTAGAAGCCGTCAGAGGAGCAAAGAGATTCACCAAATTAGATCTTAGAGGAGCCTACCATCTTTTAAGGATAAAAGAGGGCGATGAATGGAAGACTGCCTTAAGAACTCCTTTTGGCCATTATGTGTATTGGGTAATGACCTTTGGGCTAACCAAAGCACCCTCCATATTTCAGAGATTTATGGACGCTATCTTTTCTGATCTTTTACACCAAACAATGGTTGTCTACTTGAATTATATTCTTATATTCTCCACTCGTCCAGAACATCATACTAAACATATACTCCAAGTACTAGAAATGCTTAGGCAACATAATCTATTTTGCAAACCAGAAAAATGAGAATTTGATCATACTGAAGTGAAATACTTGGGGTATCATGTCAACCAAGTAGGTATTGCTATGGACTCCAACAAGGTCCAAGCCATCTTGGATTGGCCATCCCCCTACTCCATCAAAGAAACCCAGTGTTTTCTAGGATTGGCCAATTTCTATTATCAATTCATAACTCACTTCGCCCAGCAGACCAGTCATATCACGCAAACTCTTAAGAAAGAAAACCTACAGAAAGGTTTTTGTTGGACCAAAGATGCAGAAACTGCATTTTAAGCACTAAAACATGCCTTCACACACGCTCCCATTTTACGGCATCCGGATTCCACAAAACAGTTCATTGTTGTCACAGATGCCTCAGAAAAGGCAATAGGGGCCACTTTACTGCAAAAACAAAGTGAGGATGGGCTAGATCATCCCATATATTACCTTTCCCATATACTGTCCGACTCAGAACGCAATTACTCAGTGTTAGAACAAGAACTGCTTGCCTTGAAGATGGCTTGTACGAAATGGAGACAGTTTCTTATGGGATCTAAAGAACCCTTTGAGGCGAGAACAGAGCACCGGAATTTACTGTGCTTAAGAAACTTCAAATGCCAAAATAGTCATCAAGTCCTAGGCTCTTTCTTTTTCAGTCAATACGACTTCTACATAACGTATATCCCTGGTTCCCAAAATATTTTGGCAGATGCCCTGTCACAATGCTATCCTGAATGCAGTGATTCTACTACGCAAAACTTAATTGAACCTGATAGAATCATTAGGTTAGTACTATACTTTCTTGACAAAGTCAAATCTGAGTACTCTAATCTCGATAAAACTGAAATGAATAAATTATGTCCACAGTTATGTAAAGATAAGGAATACTATTATCACAAGAAAGCTTTGTTCCTGCCTACTAAAACAGTCCAAACAGAAGCCCTACGAATGTGCCACGATTCCCCAATTGCATGTCATTGCAGTATTAAAACCACCCAAGGTCTCCTTCTTCGCTCCTTTCGGTGGCCCACACTTAAAACAGACACTGAAAGCTATGTGACTTCTTGTCCCATCTGTGCACAAGCAAAGACACCTTGTAATAGACCAGCAGGGTTGCTCCGTCCTATACCTGTTCCACCGGCTCCGTGGCAGACTGTATCCACTGACTTAATGTGTTCTCTGCCTCCCTCAGCTGGGAATCGAGTAGTAATGGTGACAGTTGACTCATTCACTAAATTGGCTCATTTCACTGCATTAAGGAAGTTGGCCACTGCAAAAGAATCAAGTCAAATCTTTATTCAGGAGATCTTTCGGCTTCATGGCCTCCCTCAAGTCATCGTCTCGGACCGTGGTTCCCAATACATCTCACGCTTTTGGAAACAATTCTGTAAAACACTCAAAATTGACGTGGCACTGTCATCTGGCTTCCATCCCCAAACAAATGGACAGACAGAACGCCTAAACCAAGGTTTTGAACAATATCTACATTGTTTCTGCAATGCTACGCAAAGTAATTGGTCTATGTACTTACCAATCGCCAAATTCGCATATAACAATGAAGTGCATAGTGCCTCAAAGGTCTCTCCATTTTATTGCTCTTATGGGTTCCATCCAAAGGCCTTTCCTGTTACTCTCAGAGAATCATCTACACCCCCTGCCATCACAACATTTGTTCGACAACTACACGGTATCCAACGTGTTGTACATTCTAATCTTTAAGCCACCAAGATACACATGAAAAGGATGGCTGATAAAAGACGTTGTGATGCCCTGTCTTATCAAATCAATGGTAAAGTCTGGCTTTCCTCTAATTTCTTACCTCTCCAATTATTCCAAAATAGGTTCAAACCCTTGTATTATGGTCCATTTCTGATCCTTCAAAAGATCAATCCCGTCTCTGTTCGTCTTCTCTTACCTCATACTTGGAAAATACATCCTGTGTTCCATGTGTCTCAGCTAAAACCCTATGTACCTGATCCTTTTCACAGACAATTCTCCTGTCCTCCTCCTCAATTGGTCCGTCGCTTTTTCTGTCTTTTCCCGCACAAACCTGGGGCCTCGGGAAGGACCTATGGAGGTAATGCACAAAGTTAATGGATAGTAGCCCGAGTGAGTCTGTAATTGATAAAGATGTGGCGTTCCACCATGGTCTCCAAATCAACATGAGGTCTGTACACAGATGGGTCCCTCCCTCGCCACATAGGTCTGTACGTAGGAGGAGTAGAGAACACATGTGAGGGACACTAATTCATTTGCACAACCTGTTGTGTATTAAACACTGGTGTCCAACATGTAGGTTACACATAAGCAGTGTAGGATGTACAACTGGAGTGAAATGTCTTAGCTGATACGTCTGGACTGTTGTGGTGAGTAAATTGTCATTTGTGTAAGCGAATGAGGGCTGGGGTCCATAGGGCCTGCATGGGGCCCATGACCTAAAATTATCAGCGTAGTACTTGCAAAATGGCAGCCCCCTGTCATCCAGATTTGTAGCAATGGAAGTGACCCCATACCACTAGCGGTTGTTGCAATGGCGTAAGGCGGTGTTCACTGCCGTGCACCTATTCATTGGTTAACATGGATGTCAATGGGGTATATGGGCCTATCATGATCGCCGCCGGTGGTGACGGTGCACACCGCCGCAAAGCGTATGGCATTTTGTCACCCCAGGTTCACTTGACTCCCGGATTCTGTGCATGCAAGTATTCCACTGAGTGTACTTCTGTGTCCTGCCTCTGGTTTCTCAAATGGCACAAGTCACAGGGAAAAGGGCCCAGGCCTTCACCACGGAGGAGCTGGACAAGCTAGTGGACGGGGTCCTACCCCTGTATGCCAAGTTATATGGGCGACCAGAGGTGCAGGTGAGTAGGCAGATGGGGTGCATGGATGTGTGTGATGGTGGTGGATGCCTGTATGCATGCGTTTAATTTTTGACAATCAGCGTGAGTGAGGTGGTGGAATGAAGTTGTAAAGTGTCCATCCCATAGAGGACGTCTAGCCAGCTGTATCAAATGGGCATTGTCTGACCTCTGTTTTTCTTTTCTGTGTGTCCCCTACAGGTCAGCGCCCATCAGAAGAGGGGATTCTGGCAGGCCATCGCCAGGGAGGAGCGGACCCTGGGGGTCTACAACTGGCGGATCACCCACTGCAGGAAGCGGTGGGAGGACCTGCGGCGCTGGGCCAGGAAGACCTGCGAGGCCCAGCTGGAGAAGTCCTCCCAACGAGGAAGGGGTTCCCGTCGGGCCCTGACCCCCCTAATGCACCGCATACTGGCAGTGGCATATCCAGACTTGGATGGGTGCTTGAAGGCTGCACAGCAGACAAAAGGGGGTGAGTACTGAGACCAATTTATGCCTCCTTGATGGATGTCTGAGGGTGCTTTAGTATGTATGCTGTCTAGTGGGAGGGACTCTGGTGTCCTATAGCAATACGGCCACCATGGGCAATGAGATGATAAGGGGCAGGTCTGCAGTTCCTCAGGTCCTTCTGTAGTGTGGGAGATGGTTGTATACTAGGGTTGTGGCCACTAGTCAAGGGCATAGGCATGACTATAGGTGTAGGTGCTGCATGTTGGTTTATTAGCTGGGTGGGAGTATGAGTGAACCAAATATGTACTTCCATTCAGGTGTTAATAATTTTTCTCTCCTGTTTTGCCTCCCCACCCCTGTACTCTTGCATTGTCTGTGTACATCAGCATCATCTGGTGAGGGAGCAGTGGAACCGGTGAGTGGGGATGCAGCAGCCCATGGTTCAAAGGAGGCAGAGTCTACCGATGCCAGGGGGACCAGTGGGTTGGAGGGCGAGGGGAGTCCCATGGGGGAGGCAACTACCACTGGAGGTAGTGACTCTGATACCTCCTCCGATGGGAGTTCCCTGGTGGTGGCGGACCCTAGTGGGCCCACCCATTCTTTGACATCTCCTGCCACACCCCATACCATCACCGCCCTCCTTGTTGTGCCCCACCCAGTTGCCCGTACCCACTCACCCAGAAGGGTGGGCGTCTCCTTTGTCCCAGGCACCTCATCCCCGGCCCCAGTCAGCCCTGATGCCCTCACTGAGGAGGCTATTGACCTCCTAAAGACCATCTCAGTAGGGCAGACAACCATCGTGAATGTGTCATGCCGCGGAGGCCCATGGCATCTCCTGCTCGGGCCGCAGTGGGGGCTGCGGACCTTTTTCCAGATCGCAGGGCCCACTGCAGCCTTTTTTTCCAGCCACACTCTGTTTTCTTTACCGCAGCGAGGCTGGAGGCCCAGCATTGGGCATTGGTCCTCGCCGCGTATAATCCGGCGTGGGTGTTGTCGTGGGGTGCCGGCGCCCCCCTCTCGATACTCCCACTTACCTTGTGCTCCATTCTAGGGCCTTCTCTTTTTCCTTCTTCTTCCTGGAGGAGCCATGATTTATCTTTCCAAGCATGCCATTCTCCTTTCATCTTTCCAGCATGCATCTGTTTCCCTTATTACAATGGTGTCTTTTCCTATCTGGTACTATAGCCCCTTTCCCAATCCAAGATGGCAGTCCTACTTCTTCCTGTATGTCACTTCCTGTCAAGGGGTATGTAAGGGGATAGATTCTTCTTCTCTTTGTATTGCAACACTTCTCCTGTGGTGGTCACACTCTGGCTGGTCTTCTATTGGACTCCAGTTTGGCTCCTGTTTTTCCTCTGTCCTTCCAGTGAATTTCCAGCATCGAAGTTCTGATTTTCTTGTGTCCTCCTTCTGTTCCAGGGAGTTCCTGTCTGGAGGTTTTTTTCCCTACAGGGTTTTTCCTCTGGGACTGCTTCTGGAGGGCACGGACTGTGGTGGCTTACTACTGTCAGCAGCACCATGGCTACCAGAAGGGGTCGCCCCTACCTCGGCCAGAGTAGGACTTGCAAGAATCAAGGCCGCACACCATCCCATCTGGTCTGGACAGTAAGCCAAAGGTAAATCATGACAGAATGCCATCCAGGGGCTAGCATCCCAGATGCAGAAGTGCAATACATACCTGGAAGGCATTCACAGTGCCATGTCTGGCCTACAGAGCAGTTTTTTAGGCTCAGGCCTCCTCTTTGACGGCAGCCAGTGTCCCTGGTCTTTCCGTCCCCCCTCCAACCACCTCTACCCCTTCTAGCACTCCACTCCCTTCACCCATCCCAAGCACACGTTCAGACAGCCATGCACACACCTCAACACACAACAAACATACAGAGAATCACAAGCACCACACTTCCCACCACAGGCATACACACAGCCAACATACAAAGGCACACACAACATCCACTTCCCCCAGTGTGTCCACCGCTCCCACCTCCCTGTCTGTCACCTCTACATGCACACTCACAAGCACTGCACTCTCATTCACTGTTGCTGGCCCCATTCTTGCAGTCACCACAACATCAGACATCCAGTCATGCACCCCAGACACCACATCTGCACTCACCACAACGACTTTGAGTAACACTTGCAGCACACTAACCAAACTTGCAGACACCAAGACAACATCCATTTACACTGGCAGCCTGTCTTGTCCCACTGTGTCCACCCCCCTCCTCTCATTACACTCAGACATCCCCAGACACCCACCCAGCACACATCCACCACACCTCAGCATACTATACAGGCACCTGCATCCACATCACGCACACCTACACCTCTTACAACCACTCCCTCTACTTCCACTCCCCCACCTTCCTCCAAGTCCACCCCGACTGCCCCTAAAAAACTCTTCCTGTCCCGTTTAGACCTTTTTGAACCCACTGGCCCATCCTGTCTCGTCCCTAAAAGTGCTCACCTCCTTGCCCTGTCCACTCCTTCCACGTCCAAGTCCACCCCTGTTTGCCCTTCCCATTCCCGTGCCCCTTCCCAGTGAGCAAGATGCCCCGTGCTGGCACTGGTCCATCTGCCACCCCCTGGTCAAAGCCCGCTCCCCCACGTTCCAAGGCTAAACCCAAACCCCCTCCACCTCCGAAACGGAAGCCCAAACCCCCCTCCCAGATGTGAGTCCCCACCAGCCCCTGCCCCTGTTCCCTGAGGTGCCTGGCTGCCCCATTGATGTCCCTTTATGGTGGAGTACCATGTGCACATGTGGGAGTCAAGTTTGGCCCATTTGGGCCCATCAGCCTGTTTGATTTGGACTGGCCAATGGCCTCATTTGGACAATCTGTTACAGGAGCTGTAATAACGTTTGTGTGCCTAGTGTTGGTGTTGGCACACTCAGGATACGTGGTTCATCGTTTCATTATGGGGGGTGTTGTGCACATGTGTGTACTTTGGGCAGGTTGTCTTGGCTTTGTGTCAGGTAAGTACCTCTTGCTCATGTGTGTATGGCTTGTGATGTTGTGAGGGGTTGTGGGTGCATTGCGGGTGGAGTGGGTGCTTATGTAACTGTGCCCTTTCTTCCCTTGTTTAGTATGTTGCGGTACTTACCGTCGTCGTCGTCTTCTTCGTCGGCGGTCACGGTCGCGGAGGTATATGGCAAGGAGCAGCACTGGCATGATTTCCAATCCTCTGTCCATGTCTGCTTTGGCATTTATGGGTGTCTCCGATGAGTGTTTCCTTTTATTTGGTTCATTTCCGCGTGGCTTTCAGTTGCGGTGGTTTCCGCTCCAGAACTGACGGCGGTCTAGTGCCCCATTATTTGTTGGGCGGGTAGGGCCTTTCCATCGGCCTGTGGGCGGACTCTTCCGTCGTTGTCGACACTCCTCTGCTGGCAGTGAGTGTTGCCTGTTTTTCATGTGCTTCTTTATTTGGTGGTCCAGACCTCCAGCCTGTTGGCGGTAGTTACCACCACCGCCGGCCGTGCAGTCTTTCCCGCCATGTTCATAATGAGGGCCAAAGTGTTAACAAGGAGTTACCATGTACCAACCTAAAAATAGTGTTCTGCCACTTACAGGGGGCATAGGCTACCATAACACCAAAGCTTAGCCCCATAGATCACAGCGGGTACCGCTTTGTGCTTATAGATCTGGAGTATGGTACTAAGAAGCACTTGCTTTTTCTCAGTAAATCATAACCCCGTGTAATCATAGAACTTTACACACTCAACCTGGTTGTCCTTTATCAATAACTTCTTCCCTAATCCTGGGCACAATCCTAATGGTATAACATTAGTCTTAATGAAGCTGATAGTGAGGGTATTCTTATTACAATAATCAGGAAAACTATTACAAAGCTGTGCATTGAGTTCACTGTCTGGGCCAATAGAACCGCATCATCTGCAAAAAGGAGAAGAGAACCTTCTGGAAAGCTATTATAGGAACATTAATAGGGTTCTCCAATAGATGGTCAACCACATCATTGACGGAAAGGCTTGAAAGTAAAGACGCTAACACACATTTTTGGTATACAACTTTCTTTCAGGGAATGCTTCACTACTTTTGTCAGCTGGTCCATACCTAACCTTAGCTATGTTGTCAGTATGAAGAGCCATTATTACTCATAAAATATAGTCCTCTACGCCCTGCATAGCCAGCTTTTCCCATGGCCTTGTTCAATCAACAAGTTCAAATACGGACTTCAGATTAATGAATGTTAAGTCCAATGATGCTATTTTCAAAATAGAGTATTTATAGCTTATCATGTACAATTGTAAATTGATCGATTGTTCTTAACCTGGACTTGAAGTTAGCCTGCACCTTGTTTTGAATATTTTCATTATCCACCCAGCCTTAGAGTCAATGTAATACAATTGTCAGGGGTAACTTTCCATTCATATCTGAAAGTGAAATATTCTGGTGGTTGGAAGAATAATTACAGTCTCCTTTCTTATAAACTGGTATGAAGACTTATGATCACCAGGAATGGGGAATGTAATTGCTGGCTATGGATGCCTAAAACACCTTTGTAAGGACCCTGGCCCAAAGGTGCAGATCATCCTGAAAGAGATGCGTGGGCACCAGATCCGGGCCTGGGGCTTTACATTTTTTCAAACTAGCCAATACCCTTTTTACTTCTGGTACTAAAATGCCCATCGAGAGATATGTTGCACACTGTTCTTTGCTCAGTGTAGGCCCCGTCTTAATTGTATTGTACCAATACAATGGCTAGAATGGTTGAGCCACTCCCTTGGACCCATAAAGCATTCTGGCTTATTTGCTGTTCTCTTCTCTACTCGAGTAAAGGCCTACCAGACCCTCTTAGTATTTTTTGTATACATTGCTTCTTTTAGTTCTGCCCACAGAGCATTTTGTGCTGCTAGCTTTTTTATTCTTAGCAAACATTTATACTTGCTTCTATATTCATAAAGGAGCCATTCACTGGCTGCAGCTTGATAGTGCAGGACGAAAGCTTGCAACACTTTGTGTTTAATGTTATACCACTCTCTATCGTACCACCAGGGGCAATTATGGATAAGTTGACTTGCCTTCTTTGCTAATACTGGCTTTCACCACAGGAGTTTGAATTCATGAACCATTAGATCGTACATGAGTACAACATCAAAGGTAGCATCACCTGAGGCATTAAGGATGCTGGTTCCATATCTTGCCATGATTGCATTGAATAGGAGGATTTAGTTTAAATATTTCTCTTTAATCTATCTAATACTTCTTCAATTGTTTAGCGGTAAAGTCTGTGGCCCATACCCTTGCCAACGTTTCATACTGGCTAGTGACTGAAGTCTAGTAACAGTCTTAATATCTTGGTAATTCTTCACCCTCTTCACAACTACCACATCAACTACATTTCCCCAAAGTCCTAAATGTACTAGGATGTAGTCGATAAAAGATGCCGTTTTACCATTATTGTAGAACATCTTTGCTGAATCCATTCACAAAACACAATCAGAGGTTAATGTAAAATGTTAAAAAGAGCTCCCCTTTCTCGGATGTTTTTGCTAGGTGAATATCTGGTTTAGGGTCACCAAGCAAATTATTTATCTGCCAGTCCCTCTTCATTAACAACATCAGCTGTGGGATGAGTGCCATAATCCCCACATGTCAGTACCAGATTGGTACCCCTCTTAGCTCTTCTTAGCTCTATTGTACTTTCAACATATTCAATAAAGTTCCCTCATATCTCCTGTACTTCTGGTGACTACCACGGTGGAATATATAAATTCAAAATGTCAACAGTACTAACTTCTTTGGTGGCAATGGTGAGCCTCACATTCAATAATTTAGAGGAGAGGAATTTCCTACCTGATTGCTCTACCTCACAATTAAACTTACATGATATGATGACCACGTTGAGATCCCCTCACCCCCCACAGGTCACCCTTTTTAAGGCATTTAGCTGGTTCTGTACATTCCAAGAACCCATTTACACTATTTTCAGACAAGAACCAAGTTTCCAGAAAAAAACATTCTATGACAAGATGTTCAGATAATCATCACTCACACATGTTTTCCCTGCCCTCTTCCCTCACACATCTTTGCCCTGCCCTCTGTGTTTTCTGGTCTACATCCTCTGCACTATTAGATGTTGTGCATTTCCATTTTAATCACTCGGACTGATATTCAATGATATTACTGCCATTATTTACCATAGCTGAGGCAAGCTATGTCCAGTCTTGACTTTCTTCCTTGTTAGACACTTCCTAGATCCAGTAATTTTATCGACCATAGTTAATCAGTTGCTATAGTATGTACGCTAGAGAACTTGGTTTTGTTTAGACTCTGGTGGCTACTTGTTCCTAGAGTTTTAAATGAACCCTGGTCCCTCGGGGAAGTAAGTTGCTTGGCTGCTTCCGAGGTGGATTAAATATCTGCGAGCTATTACCTTTAGCCATTGGTTTGTGGATTGGTAGGACGTCTATCCCCATAGTGTGGGAATCATCCAGGTGGTTCAGAAATAGCCTGCTTACACTGAACGTTGCAAACTCCGCTTGGGTAGTTTGGCAGTTCCTTGTGTCACATGTTCTTGTACTTGAAACTCAGGAATTGCACAAAAGAGAGCCTGGAACCTAAAACGGTTCAGGGGGTTTGCCGTACTAACATCAGAGAACAGATCAATGACAATAATCAGGTAATGATCAGTATATGATCAGTATGACAATGATCAGGTAATAACACTCAGGTCTCTTAAGTCCACCTTCTCTATGCCAGGCTCGATATTCACACTGGTAAGCTCAATGTTCGCATATCAGCCCAGCGTTTACTTTCATCATAGAGAAAGGGCTTGCTAACAGGCTTAGTGGCCACTATTTCCCAACCTTCCCCACTAATGTGTCAGAATACTTTACCACTTTAACTACATCTTTTGCAGAGCTCGCATTCAAATCCCTTATTTCAACATTGGGCTCTCTAGATGGTGTCATATTTTTTATCCTTTTATAAAGGCAGTCCTTTCTTTGTGCTTTTTTGACATTTTTTTTTAGGCTTTTTTTTAATCTGATCCAGATACTGTCCCATGTCAATTTTAGCTTTTTGCTCAGGAGTGCCTTTATTTTCAACTGCTTGAACCGCTTAGGAATTGAAGACGGGTTAAATGTGGGCATTTGTTTATTTGTGTTCATCTGGTCTATCTATTTTATTTCCCGCACTAGTAGAAGCGATCCCAGATGTGTTCACACTTGATACATTAACCACCTTAGTGAGTATATGGGGGTGCTTAGGTGATTGCTCCTTTTTTGCTTTGGAGAAATTCCCCTTTCCTCCTTTGTTGTTAGCAACTGCATCTCCAACAACATTACTCGCTTTGCATTTACCAATCACACTTTCACCTCTGCACTGTAACCACTAGAGTGGTTAGATGACTTTCTTCTATCTTCCACATCCATGCCTCCAGACTCATTGTTACATGTTCCTTTAGTAGTTGTTTTAATTGCTTCACATCTTAATAGAGCAGCTTGAGTTACTTTGTTAATTGACTCCTCAGATTCCTCATCCTTATTATTCCAATTCACTTCTTGCAATATTGTACCTTTTAATGGCCTCACTGCCTCTATTACTATAGGGGTTCCTTCTCCCCGCATAGCTATATCACTTCTTGGCCTTGGATTAATGAGGGTTTGGAGGATAGTAGTTAGTATAGATGGTACATGATCAGTCCTGTCAGCGCGTCTGACCTTATTTGGTCTTTTATAATTTAATTTATAAGGGGACGCGTTAGAGGTTCGATGGACCTTTTGAGTACGCTTAGAGTGATTCCACTATGAGCTTCACATCTAAATGACCATCCTTCCAACATAATCAATAAACAAACATTTCATCTGGCGTCAATAATCTTTATACACCATGACCCATTTGGCCGCAAATAACCACACCTTCATGTAAAAGTTAGAATGTTTATTTCCCTATATTAACAATGCTAATGTCACGTAAATTAACCTCTTAGCTGCTGGGCCTTTCCCCCCCCCCTAGTGCTGCACCCTTTTTTGGCTATTTGGGGTGGTTTGCGCTTAGGCCTTCATAACGTTTTGTCCACATAAGCTATCCACACCAAATTTGCCTCCTTTTTTCCAACATCCTAGGGATTCTAATGGTACCCAGAGTTTGTGGTTTCCCCTGGAGGAGACCAAGAAATTAGCCAAAATACAGTGAAAATTTAGTTTTTTTCAAAAAAATGGGAAAAAGGGCTGCAGAAGAAGGCTTGTGGTTTTTTCCCTGAAAATGGCATCAACAAAGGATTTCTGGTGCTAAAATCACCATCTTCCCACCTTTCAGGAACAGGCAGACTTGAATCAGAAAACCACATTTTTCAACACAAATTTGGTATTTTACTGGGACATACCCCATTTTTACTATTTTTGGCGCTTTCAGCCTCCTTCCAGTTAGTGACAGGAATGGGTATGAAACCAATGCTGGATCCTGGAAAACTAAACATTTCTGAAAAGTAGACAAAATTCTGAATTCAGCAAGGGGTCATTTGTGTAGATCCTACAAGGTTTTCCTACAGAAAATAACAGCTGAAATAAAAAAATATTTAAATTGAGCTGAAAACAACAGCCATTTTTCTTTATGTTTTACTCTGTAACTTTTTCCTGCGATGGCCGATTTTTGAAAGCAATATACCGTTACGTCTGCTGGACTCTTCTGGTTGCGGGGATATATAGGGCTTGTAGGTTCATCAAGAACCCTAGGTACCCAGAGCCAATAAATGAGCTGCACCCTGCAGTTGGTTTTCATTCTATACTGGGTATACAGCAATTAATTTGCTGAAATATGAAGAGTGAAAAATAGGTATCAAGAAAACCTTTGCATTTCCAAAATGGGCTCAAGATAAGGTTTTGAGGAGCAGTGGTTATTTGCACATCTCTGAATTCCGGGGTGCCCATACTAGCATGTAAATTGCAGGGCATTTCTCAAATAGACGTCTTTTTTACACACTCTCTTATACTTGGAAGGAAAAAATGTAGAGAAAGATAAGGGGCAATAACACTTGTTTTGCTATTCTATGTTCCCCCAAGTCTCCTGATAAAAATGATACCTCACTTGTGTGGGTAGGCCTAGCACCCGCGACAGGAAAGGCCCCAAAACACAACATGGACACATCCCATTTTTTGACAGAAAACAGAGCTGTTTTTTGCAAAGTGCCTACCTGTAGATTTTGGCCTCTAGCTCAGCCGGCACCTAGGGAAACCTACCAATCCTGTGCATTTTTGAAAACTAGAGACCTAGGGGAATCCAGGATGGGGTGACTTGTGGGGCTCTGACCATGTTCTGTTACCCAGAATCCTTTGCAAACCTCAAAATGTGGCTAAAAAAACACGTTTTCCTCGCATTTCGGAGACAGAAAGTTCTGGAATCTGAGAGGAGCCACAAATTTCCTTCCACCCAGCGTTCCCCCAAGTCTCCCGATAAAAATGATACCTCACTTGTGTGGGTAGGCTTAGCGCCCGCGACAGGAAATGCCCCAAAACACAACGTGGACACATCCCATTTTTTGACAGAAAACAGAGCTGTTTTTTGCAAAGTGCCTACCTGTGGATTTTGGCCTCTAGCTCAGCCGGCACCTAGGGAAACCTACCAAACCTGTGCATTTTTTAAAACTAGAGACCTAGGGGAATCCAAGATGGAGTGACTTGTGGGGCTTTCCCAAGGTTCTGTTACCCAGAATCCTTTGCAAACCTGAAAATGTGGCTAAAATAACACGTTTTCCTCACATTTCGGTGACAGAAAGTTCTGGAATCTGAGAGGAGCCACAAATTTCCTTCCACCCAGCGTTCCCCCAAGTCTCCCGATACAAATTATACCTCACTTGTGTGGGTAGGCCTAGCGCCCGCGACAGGAAATGCCCCAAAACACAACATGGACACATCCCATTTTTTTACTGAAAACAGAGCTGTTTTTTGCAAAGTGCCTACCTGTAGATTTTGGCCTCTAGCTCAGCCGGCACCTAGGGAAACCTACCAACCCTGTGCATTTTTTAAAACTAGAGACCTAGGGGAACCCAAGATGGGATGACTTGTGGGGCTCTGACCAGGTTCTGTTACCCAGAATCCTTTGCAAACCTCAAAATGTGGCTAAAAAAACACGTTTTCCTCACATTTCGGTAACAGAAAGTTCTGGAATCTGAGAGGAGCCACACATTTCCTTCCACCCAGCGTTCCCCTAAGTCTCCCGATAAAAATGATACCTCACTTGTGTGGGTAGGCCTAGCGCCCGCGACAGGAAATGCCCCAAAACACAACGTGGACACATCACATTTTTTCATAGAAAACAGTGCCTACCTGTGGATTTTGGCCTCTAGCTCAGCCGGCACCTGGGGAAACCTAGCAAACCAGCCCATTTCTGAAAACTAGAAACCCGGGGGAATCCAAGATGGGGTGACTTGTGGGGCTCTGACCAGGTTCTGTTACCCAGAATCCTTTGCAAACATCAAAATTTGGCCAAAAAAACACTTTTTCCTCTCATTTCGGTGACAGAAAGTTCTGGAATCTGAGAGGAGCCACAAATTTCCTTCCACCCAGCATTCCCCCAAGTCTCCCGATAAAAATGGTACCTCACTTGTGTGGGTAGGCCTGGTGCCCGCGACAGGAATAGATCACACAACGGTCAATGTTGGTCCTTACATAAGGCAGCTGTTGACCCTGGGGTGATCCATTCCTGACACAGGCACTAGGTGTAGGCACTCAAGTGGGGTAGTGTTTCTATCAGGACAGGTGAGGAATCACTGGGTGGTAGGAATTTTGTGGATCCCAGCATATTCCTGTAGTTTGTGTGACAGAAATGCGAGAAAAATAGAGTTTTTATTCAACATTTCAGCTTTGCAGGGTATTCTGGGTAAGAAAACTTTGGGGAATCCACACAAGTCATACCTCGGTGGACTCCCCCGAATGTCTAGTTTCCAGAAATGTTTAGGTTTAGTGTGTTTCTCTATATGGCCGCCGAACCCAGGACCAAAAACACAGGTGCCTGCCTTACAAAACCAGTTTGTTTTGCGATAGATAATTTTGATGTCTCCACAATACGATTTGGGCGGTGGAATTTGGGGCTGAACTAAATTGGGGAGCTCCCAAGAGAGCACTCTCTCTCTCTCTCTGCTTGCCGCCGCATTCACCTGCTCTCTGGGTTGGGCTAACCCACTATTACCCAGTTGCACAGACAGCTTGCGAAGGGACAGCAGGACTGTCCTCATCACCTCCCTCATAATGTACTGGAAGAGGAGTTATCGAATGGGACTCCTCCGACTGAAAAATCACTCCCAGAGTCTGCACCATTGTCCTATCCCTCAGATGCTGTCTCAGTATCTGATGTCTCAGTCTCTGATCCTATGTCAGAGCTGTCCTCTATAACCTGAGTGACGGCAGCAGTCATCCATCAAGATGCCATCTCTGTTATTGGCTAAACTGTTGCTCTAAAACACTAGCCTATGTAGACAGTCACAAAATCAATGGTGTGTGTAAGATACGTGCAACAGTAGAGGCCACCTTACCTGCGCTTCTTCCCTTAATCAGCAGGTTCTTTCAAGACACTCAAAAAACACCTTGTCACATGCCATTCGTCACAGTCTTTTAGCACCTCCTGCACCCAGTCCAACAATCATTATTGGTGCTCCCACTCCCTCCTCCTCGGATTCCCTCATTACCACCCACAAAAGTGCCCTTCATCTCTCCATAGCCGCCCTCCACCCCGCACATACATTTAATTTGTATTATAGCGCAGGTAATGGCTGACTTTACTAATGTACTCAGCTATTTACATAAAATACAGATTTGCTCTTTGCAGTAGGCATATAAACCTTCTGCGCTTCTTTATGGCACTAAAACTGCCACTAGACAAGTCTGACCCTTTTGTAGCAGAAACATAATCACAATACTTACTTGACTTTTTTATTGCTGCCTAAAAGCTACAGTTGAAAAGCGCCAGTTGAAGTATGCGCATTGCTTTGAAGACGCAAGCTGCAACTGCAAGACAACTGGTGGCAAATCTATATATATGTATATATATATATATATATATATATATATATATATATATATATCACTTTTATATGTGGGTCTGGTTTTCCTGGGGGCCGATCGCAGCCCCCAGGGAAACCACACACGTATTGAAAAAAGTGATATATATATACATAGATCTATCTCTATATATATATCTATCTACATAGATATATCTATAGATATATGTATATATACATATATCTATAGAACTATCTATAGATATATCCATGTAGATAGATATATCTACATAGATCTATATAGATATTTATATATATATATATTTTTTAGTTGTTGCATGGTTTCCTTGGGGGCCAAAATGGCTCCCAGGGAAACCCTACAACAACTAAAAAAAAATATTGCCCCCACAGGGGGTCGCCCTGCCCACGGGATACCCCCTGTCCATTTATTTTCTTTTTGTTTGTTTAAAAAAAATTTTTTTTAGCCCCTGGGGGGGGCGCGATTGCACCCCCCCAGGGGGCACCTGCCTTTTTTTTTTTAAATATGCCCCCGGGGGGGGGTGGCCTGTTTTCAGAGGGGGCCGACCCCCCCCCAAGTGAAATCCCTGGCGTCTAGTGGTGTTTCCTGGCTCCCGAACGCAGCTGTGCTTTGATCGGGGCCAGGAAACCTGAAAGTGTTTCCTGGCCCCCGATCGCAGCACAGCTGCGATCGGGGGCTAGGAAACACTTTCAGGAAGGCCTCGTAAGAAAGGGGAGACTCTCCCCTTTCTTACGAGGCCTTCCCGAACGTGGGGAAGGCCGTTTTCCCCATCGGAGCAGGAAGCGGCCGCAAGGCTGCTTCCTGCTCCGATGGGGAAATCAACATTGTTAAGTCAGCGTGCCGTGAGGGGAGGGTGGGGGCCGGGGGAGACACGGAAGAGCTTCCGTGTCTCCCTGGGACCAAAATAAAATTTATTAACCTCCTCCCTGGTGTCGGCCACTGGTTGTGACCCGCACCAGGGAGGTAGTGCGGGCGTCGGCCAGTGGCCGACGCCCGCATTGAAGGGGTTAATCTCAAAATCAAATGATAAACATACATGAATAACACCGGCTGACCAAATATTCTAAAGAATCTCAGTTTAGCCAAAGCATTAACAATTCAGCATTCAAGAGTCACAATACAAATTAACAGCAAAAATAACTGCACAATAGAAATGACATACATCTAGATTAAACAGGTGAACAACATGAATTCTTGGTTAATTGCAAATTATTAGCATTTCCAGGGCTCCCTAACTAACCTTCGGATTAGAATAGCATGTTTGGGCTTCATGCAAAACCATTTAAAGTTAATTTGTAAAACATCTAAACTTTGGCTCTATCAAAATAGCGGTTGGTACCTAGAAACAAAGAACAAAACATACAAGGGCAACAGCATTTTGTTATACCTCTCCTCATATGGATCAGCAAGCTACGATTCTTTTTGTCAGCTGGACATTCATCTGGTCAGCTTCAGCAACGGGCAGTGGAAGGGGATGGCTCAGACATGGAGAACTATAAGCTATGCAAACAATTTAAGGAAACAATATCCAAGGGATCAACATTTAGCATTAAAACATCAGCTGTTCAGCTCCTCAAACAGAACCATTACGGGGAAAATCAGAATAGGAAAAAGCTCCCTCTCTTCTGTGCAGTAGAGCTAAGTTAAAATTCCCACCTTGTCATTGGTCAGAAAATCGTACGTTTACAGTTAGTCCAATAGAAACTAAAATCCAAATATAAGATATACCTAATCTGTCTCACACACATCGATGATTGACTCTTCTTCTCCTGTTCCCATTGTCAGACCCATCAGGTAACTTTCTTGTTTCAATCTGTACTCCAGTCAGTGCATCCATTGTTGGTTTCTGGGAACATGGCTGTCTCACATATCAAACTGTACAAAGTTGCAATTTGTACCACAAGACATTCTAGCAGAGGTTCTCATGAGAATGTTAAAGACATCTTCAAAATGTTTGACCACCATAGTGTGAACACTAAAAGCATTAATTCTCATGTCCTACATTTCCCACTACTTTATTAGACATTTCAGATTAATATAAGGTTGTGCAGCCTAGGCCCAAACCTCGCTCATTTTAAGGTCTAAAGTAAAATAAGCGAATACGTAGCATGAAATCATCACTATGACATATTACTACAATTTTCTATACACATGCACTTCAACTAATATTAATATGCATTTACTAAATGCATTACATACTTCATGTCGCCCATTCAAGTGGGCACATTTTCCAAGTCACACCTTATTTTATATGTTAGCCTAATTCCATGCAAATTCTTAACCCAAAATAAATGAAAATCATTAGTAATTAATTCAGCTTTCACAGTCCCTCCCAGGGATTCTTCACAGATGCAAGTATTGAGGTCAGAAATCTATGTAGTCTGCTTAAGGCTTCTGATTTAATACATTCTTGGCGATTTTCTATTACAGGTGTTTTTGCTGTCACATGATTATAAGCTGGTATATTCAGGAAAATAGAGTTATCTAATTGTAGTCCCTGGCTGTTAGTTTTCTTTTGCCCTGGGACCATTTGGCCAATTCATCAGGCTCCTTGCGCACTAGTACACTATCAGTAATTCCTATGGTAAATCTTGCAGGAAAGATTCCCTCTTATTACTCCCACTATTTGTTATTCCATTTGCCCTTAGGGTGTCTCCTACAATTGATGGCTTTTCATATGGTCCCCTGGTCCTGAATCGAAAATTGTTCAGCTCATCTCACATTCCTCAAGATTCAGTTATTACTAGCCCCTCCTTTGTTTCCAGCTCATCTGGTTTATTCGAACAATCCTGCTCTATTTGCTGAGATTTGGTTCGTAGTTTGCACCCAACATCTTGCTGAGCCCTGCAACCTCTTAACCATCTATACTGCAAGTTAGTTCGCTGCTTATTCCACTTAACTTGGATTGAACAGTTTGAGCAGTTTGCAGAGAAGGCTCCCCGACCGCCCTTGCCTTCTGGAAAAGGTTTGTAAATATTGTAGGACGATTGTATACCCTCAATAAACTCCCATGCAACATCTGCCTCGTATTCTGTTGCCTAGTTCTAACTATGATCATGCCCATCTTGACTTTTAGAAGAGGAGATTAGCTGGTTACGAATAGATGGTGATTAATGAGAAGTTAAGCAGTAGGGGAGAGGCAACAGGCAATAAGTGGCAAGCAAAAAGCAGGGGCATATTAACAATGATCAGTCCAAGACTTAATTGGGTTCTGCCCCAGATCCTTGGCTGCACTCTTATCTGTTAATGTATATTCACTGGATAGATGCTTGCATCTTGCTTCAGCGTTTGGTAGATGATTGGCAGATAACTGGCAAGTGATGCTCAGTCAAGTGATTTGGTGCCATCTAGTCATGATGTCACTCATTCACCATTACCACTATCGCCCCCTCTGCTGCCACTAAGGACCCTCCTCCTTTCCCTTCACAGATGCCACCCTTCCACTTGACTCCTTGGGTGAAGAGTGGGGCCCGTAGGGGTGGGTTCATCACGCCATCCTTGAGGCAAGAAGTAATGCGCTCCAAAGGCAATGTTAAGAGGGCAGGTATAAGCATGAACACACCAACTTCACAAAATGTTTTTTAACAATTCCGGGAGTTGCTGGCGATAGGTACAGGCAGTAATCCAGACTTCAAATCTGTGGCTCCAAATAGAAGTCTAGATGCAGATGAAAATAGAAAAAAGTGCATGTCACAGTACCTCACACTTCTTGCCGCCGTGCTTCAATCTTTGGTATGAATTTTGTAAATGCAAGGTCCATTCCTAGCCTTTACATCTCAATCCTTAGAGCTTCAGGATCACCTGCTCCACCAAAACCATCCTCCTACAACAGCCAGGACCAGCATAAAGTCAGGTACAAAAATAGGGTAGCTCGAACAAAACATTAGGTCGACAGACCAGGTCAGGCGAAGTCATGACAAATTTGTCACAATGAGAAGCTTTGTGCATTCTAGAGGACCAGGGACACGTTGCAATGTAGTTGCAATATAATGCAATATACTGCAGTGCAGTGCCGGGCCAGGGGAAGTCTGGAAATCAAAACCAGAAACAATTATGATGCACTCATTGATAATCACCTATAAATCTATCACATATAGTTGTCTAAATGTAATCTTGTAGGTAACACTACCGTAGATCCAAAAATCATCCCAAATACAGTCCATTAATGGTATCCAGTCCTTTAAAGTTTATTCATGGATACTCCCGATTCCACTGGGCAATACAATTTCCTCCGTGGTGAAGAATTACTCACACTATTATAAAGGTGTGAGGAGAGATGTACTAATTAACATAGCCGATAAGGTAATACCTCTTAACCTGAAATAAAAATCTATTCTTCTTGTTTGGTAAAAGAAAATCTTTTGACAAAAATTCAATTAGATCATATTGCCAAAAAACATAATATACAATTTGTCACAACGGATTGCAAAATATCAGGCTCCATGTTGTCTTTAACAGCATGAAGTCTTCTTATTCATAGTTCATAAGAAAAAAGCGCATGTGCAGCCTACACCTGTTTCGCTGTAAAAGCACCGCTTTTTCAAGGCTCTAAAATTATCTTTGACAGTACAATTGTTCGTCATTAATAAACAGCAATTGTCACCCCCAGGAAAGTTTCTGATGACACCTGCAAATCACTGGTTACACAGTTCCCCCCAAGCAAACATTGCAACATCTGGTCATATGTTTGTGAGTAATTTGATCTCTCTCCCATAACCCCTTCTTATCCCTCCTTAATTCCTCCTATTTAGGAGTCAGATCCCCATTTTCCTGTCATTCTCCTCTGTCCCGCTCACATTTACTACTAAAATGTAGACGTACATGTGCAGCGATCGCAGTCAGGTGTAGATCTCCACACAGACTTTTAGACCTGACACACCGAGGTAATGTTTCCCTAAACCTTTTTGCTTTTTCCTATAGGTTTTGCTGACTCTTCCTTGCTGACCTTAGGGCTCGGGGCACTTTCCCACTGTAAGAACAGTATGAAAGTGTGTGCACTTTTCCAACAGATGTTAGGAAGTGGTGCTTACCTGTGTGTGCGCACTTACACCTATGGTGTTCTTAAACATGTGTCCAACCTGTCATAGCAGGCCTGTGTGTGCGCACTTGCACCTATGGTGTTCTTAACCATGAGCCTAGCTTGTCATAACAGACCTGTTTGTGTGCCCTTGCACCTATGGTGTTCTTAAACGTGTCAAAACTGTTATTGCAGGCTTGTGTGTGCAAAGGCACGTATGCCCAGGGAGTGAAGATTACCCATGTGTTTCCTCTACCTATGAGAGTTGCTCTGCTCATAGATTAACATGGGGAAAGTTTACAATTACTCCAAGCTGCAATCATTGATTGCAGCAGTGCAGCCTCATAATGTTTCCTATCTTTGGATTCGTCCTGACAAACCCCTTCCTGTGGTAAAGGGGGTTTTGTCAATAACTTAGTAATACCACTTCTTGAAATTGGGCATTTCTATGCTCTAAAATGCTGTGTGTGCCTTTTAATTCAACTCTAGTCCACACTGGAGGCTGGGGGGGGGGCACATCCGTGCATTTCCCAGTGACAGCTATAATCCTTGGGCATGCAACTGGAATGACAGACCTCTGTCGTTTGAGGTCCTGGCTGGATAGATTGGAGGGAGAGGTTTTGACATTTGGCCTCTGAGACCCAGATCATGGCCCCACTAAAGACTAACATCTGCATTCCACAGCCCCATGGCAGACAGGACTGATATTTAGGGGAGGCATCTTTGGTTCAAAGAGGGACCCCTAAGATCCACCCCCAACTTCTAAAGGCACACTACAGTATAATTACTGGTGCCACATTTCAGCAAAGTAGAGATACACTTATGGGGACGCAGGACCAGAGATACTGGACTGCATGGTGCACATTGCCATAGGAATCTGTTGTTCCCAAAGAGGATTACTGCCATTGGAAGGCACAATGCACCCTACCTGAACAGTGGCTGGCCTGGGCTCACTGCCTGCTGCTTTGTGGCACCCAGAAGTGTGCTCTCCAAGGGCTTGTTGGCTTGCACCCTGTTCTCTGGTGGAGGTCCAAGGGACATCAAAGACATCCAGCGAGGAACCAACACCTTCTACCTGTGACACCTGGAGAGCGGTGCCCTCTTAAGTGCCCACATCATCTGCTGTATCCCACCTGGTTGTAGCGGTGTGAGCGTGGAACTAAATATTGTGTCTAAAGACTGGATTGTCCGGTGCAGAGCCCCAAAGGAACTGCCCGCATTCAAGGAGTGTGGCCCTTCATCATGAAGCCTCGACATGCATTAGCATCTTCTTGGTGGGGAGCACATTCCCCCGTTGCGGGACCCAGCGTGACCCGCTTCATCGATTGTGTTGCATTTCACTCATGCGACACACTGTATGCTCATTGCATGTGGCGTCCGATTCACAGGTTGCAACCCTCAGAAGTGGGGGCATACCCATAGCAGTGCTGCATTCTCCCTCATGTGGTACAGCTGAGCTTGCACCTGCGTGTGCGACTGGAATTGTCTAGTTCAACTCAAGTCACCTCACACCAGACATCGCGCCTCATTTTCAGCAAAGTATGGAATTGGCAACTCTTTGTTTGTGTGATCAAAAGTGTCTGGTGTGACCCAAGTCACCATGCACCACATATTGTGCCTCATTTCCAGGGAGGTTCGGAGTTGGTAACTCTTCATTTGTGTGACCGAAATTGTCTGGTGCGACTCAACGCACTGCGCACCAGACGTGCATCCTTTCCAAGGAGGTGCTGAATTTGCTGCTCTGCGCTGTGTGGGATCAGACCTGTCTGGCGGGACTCATACCATTGCGCACCGGACCTTGTGAGTCATTTTCTGGGAGGCACAAGGGAGTGAATTCATTTTCCAGAGTGTTCAGATTACCTGGGTGCAACTTTGTTCAACATGTTTCCTACGGGGCACCTCCTCCTTCCAAGAGGCTCCCCTGCTTCATCTTTCACTCATCAATTGCTCCTTTTGATGCCCTAATAGCAAAGCACTAACTGCCATCTTCTAACCCAGCCCAACAACTCTTTGTTACCAGGTCGCATTGATGGAACAGGCCTGGGCGGAGAGAGTAAGTGGGTGGGCTGCACAAACACAACACTTCTGAGAGCAATCTGAAGCAGGTCCCAAAATGTGGGGACCCTCATGTGATTTGCAGCACTAGGGAAGTGCTTGAAGACATGGAGGGAGGACCTTTGATTGAACTTCCCGAGGAGGGGCCAGACCTTCATTCATCTTATCTATCCCCCCTTTTTCACCGGGACTCTGAATAAGTGTGACTCTGGTCAGGATTGGCTTAATGTTCGGAGGAGGGGAGTTCCTTCAACTTCAGTCTGTGGGGGGTAGGGTAGTCAGGGTTGGCTGCAGGGTGGAGGAGGGTTTTGGGCTATGGGGTCTGCTAGTACAATATCTACTGACCTGCCGGATATCAGTGCACCACATTAGGGTGCTGTGTGTGTATGAGTGTGCAAGTGTGTGCCATACAGACCTGTCTGCTATCTGTAGCACCAGGTATTGGTGCTGAGTGAGTGCATGGGAGTGACTGCCTGTGATTAACAACGCTGCACAGTGGTGTTGCCCTACATGTTGATTCTTGCCAAGAGTGTATCACGTTTGACATTGATTTTACCCATGCAGCCCCTGGCCAATGAGGCTATTTTAAAGTGTTATAATTTCTTAAGTGTACACATTACCAGTATTGTTGTCAACCGAGGTGCACCCTATAACTGTGTGGGATTGAATTAAAAAAATTGTTTGGGTGGGTCTCTTGATGTCAACGTTTTGCACTGCATGAGGGTGCTAAGGGTAAAGTAGGATCTTTCCCAAAGTGTACATATTTCTAAAGTCATTATAACTCGGTTAGGCCTAGTACTGCTAGTGATAATTTCATATGTGAATTATGCCCAGAGAAACATGATGTTCATGTTGTGTTAACTAATGTGTGTTGAATACAAACTTCATTTACATACACCCCGTATGAAGTCTTTTTAGGGACGCTCAGTGGATTTGTTGTGTGAGCGTGCTGTGCCAATGCTTTACACATTACCCCTATGATAAGCCTGACTGCTCAGTGCCAAACTACCGAAGGGTGAGCGCAGGCTTATAGTAAGTGTAGTCACCCACCCCTGATGGGAGTGGTAGGTTATGTCTAGCTAGGGCCTCACCTGAGCCAACCAGAATGTGCTGCATCCAACAAAGACAACTTAGGAGAAGGGAAGGTGTGCACCTCTGCACTTAAGTTAGTGAATAATTTTTTGTAGTACCTGAGTAGTACTACTGTAGTACTAGTTAACATATTACAACAAGCATTTGCACTGCGAGGGGTCTCGCGTTTGCACATGTTAGAGCTAATAGTGTTGTAAAATCCTGACTTTTCTTGCCACATAAACCATGTACGTAACCGGAAAAAGTGCAATTAACTGTGTAACAGGGTCGATATTATGCAAAGTGCTTGACTTCTGCCAAGCGAGATCGCACTGCGAAAATAGAGTAAACGTAGTCCATGAACCAGACGGAAAACAGCGAGCCTCGTATGTTTTCTGTACTTGGTCGATGCGCTCGAGTAGGGCTAACCACCGGAAAAGGCATGACATATGCGTGCCTTCCACTAATGAAATCAAGCAGATTCTAACAGGCAAGCCTACGAACCAATGAAAGACACTGATTTGACGTGGATGGGGCTCCAAGCCCTTTTTAATTCCTAACGCGTCTCGCTAGCGAAATGCATGCCCAAGCGCATGCGACGCAGGCTCAACCCTAAAAAGACCACAATATGTCAAGCACCAGATGTGATCCATGTTATTTAAGCCAATGAAATATAAATGTTCAGCTTTATGAATGCCCCTTTGGATATTCATTCATGCAGAATATATTTGGGAATATAGTAATAAGAAGTGGCTGAAATGCGACAAGTGGATTTTCTGTCTTTGTGATTTACTAGTAGATCTGAACACTCTCTCCAGCCTAATGTGACTGTGCTGTCTTCACTGGAGGCACTGGTTGAAATTAAACATTGTTTATAATGATGGTGTGATACAGATTCATTCACTGCTTCACTGCATCAAGTCATTAATTAAAAAAACAATTCATTGTTTATCTATCCCTCCTTTTTTATAGTGATATATTTTGTGGGATCCATTATCTGCAACAAGGAAGGAAATAAACGCCAAGTAAACAGATGCTAATTAAAATTTGATAGCCAGCATCACTATTAAAGAGACCAAGGACTTTAACATGAACAATGTGTGCTTGAGCAAAATTAGCTTTCTCACATCCGTTTGCACAACTTCAGCCATGTTTATGCGATTTCTATACCTCTAGGGCCATATTTATGGCCAAGTCCCACAGTGCAGCACAGGAAAGTCAGCTTGCTGTGCTGCACTGCATTACTGGGAAAGGGCAGGGTTGTGCCATATTTAAGGCAACCTTCCCTGCGCTGGCACCCATTTGCTGCCTAGCACCTATACAAGCACCCGTGCACCGTGGTGCAAGGGTGCCTGCGTTGCATGCAGGATTGTTTTTGTGCAGGAAGGGGCACATTCCTGAGCACAAACAATCCTGGGAGGCATATTCCTCTTTCTATGTGGGCTGCAGTATGCAGCCCACATAGAAAGAGGAAGAAACAAGAATAACTATATTACCCCTCGTAATGCCTCCCCTGCGAAGGTGTAAGGTTTTGGGGCATTCCCTGGTTTACAACTTCTTGGGGAACACCCATGCAACACCCATGAAATGCCTTCCCAGGGCACAGTAACGCAATGCAGCGATTTGTGCTGCATTGTTTATTCCATATTTAGGAAGCCACACACTGCCACTTTAAGGTGGCCTTGTGTGGCTTCATAAATCTGCCTTAGGAGTTGCGTTCTGCATGCACCACGATGTGTGATGCAAGCGCGGCGCATTAGGGCCATGAACAATGGCCTCTAATTGCCAGTTGTGGCCCACGCCCTTATTTGTTGCGCGAATTCACCAATTACATTTTGTCAATGAACATTTTTGAAGTTGTTCCTATCTTAGAATGTGGAATGGAAAAATATCACCGTTTTTGCCACATACTCAGTCAGCACCAAGTTCATAATAAGTGCACTAACTGATAAAAATGCCATATGTACGCTCACACTCAACACAACACGGGGCATGTTTAGGCAAACCGATGTCTAGATATGTAAACCACAGAAATGTTGTTACACCTGTGCAAACGGAGGAGTGCAATTCAATTTGTGCACATGTGCACGTGCTCTGGGTCCTCGGCTTTCACTTAACAAGACAGTGCATTCTGATAGTAGTAGTCGTTGTCTAAATTGAGGTGCAATCAACAGATTAAATTGTTTCATGAAGGGAAGAGCCACTATTGCAGTACGAGGCAAAGGGCTATCGGTCAGGAAGTTCTGTCTGTTGTGTGTTAATACTGAAGAGATGGAAGTAATACATTGCGATGCAATCTATGTATGATTATGTCATCCTCCGCTCCTCTGTTTGCCTATTTGTCTGGAATGTGTGAGTGTCTGTACTCTGCTGTCTGTGTGAATGAATGTCTAACCTATTTCAATGGTTTTATAGATGTGTGTGTGTGGGTGCATGCCCTTCAGAAAAACCCTATTTGTTCGCCAATGCTTGTTTTGTATTCATTATTGTAGTGCTGCTCACATGATCTCAGAACATATTGACTCAGAGGAACGCAGTACTAATGCTTTAGTAGCGGGATAAATAACATTACTTCGACTCAAAACGTTTACTCTATAGGAAGCAGAAAATGAACGTAAGGTATGACCAGACGCCTACAGCTGCCATAAAAATATTGCTCACAAGAGGTATTCAACAAACAAATGGCCAATTCATCTTGTGCAGAACGCACCAGCTCGAATTACGTCTTTGCTATAGGTTTTTAAAGCTAAAGTAGATAAAAGGAACTGACAAAAAAAACACTACGGAATGATTAAGGAAAAAAAGGACTGCTCATCTTCGCTTAGACACCACGAACCCCTTCATGTCTAAGGGACTGATTATGTTTTTTCTTGATAAAGGTACAATTCAGAGTTCACATGCGTTTGCCAACTACAAACAGGGGGAAAAACAAGGAAATGTAGCAATGTAAAATAATTGCTCATACAACTGGTAGAACAAGATCACTGAAAATTATAGGTGTGTGATATAGAGTGAGCTTGCAGAATGTAAATGTGTGTGTAAAGGTATAAATAGTTGCACACATATAACAAGGGTATTTGTACTGTGATATCCCATAATTGACACCTGACCAAGGGAACACAGAGGGAATACAGAATCTTCATTCTTCTCACTTGGTATGCAAGGCAGGTAGCATTGACAAACCCTCAATCAATGTTATTGGACATCATTCCAAAACATTTGTTGGAAGTAAGTGCGATTTACATGCACGAAAAGTTTAATCTGCACTAGTTAATAGAAACTTCTGGTTTGCCAATTGAGGATTTGATTTCTTTTTTTCACAAATAAAAAACTACAAGGCAGACTTGGCATTTGGCTTAGGTACAGTTTTTTGTTACATTAAACTTGTTTGGAAGCAAAAGGCTAAGTGATTATCCACTAGTGATTATTTTCTACCCAAAGGCCATTTTGAAATTAAACGGTGTGCTATGATTTTATAAGCTATTTTAGTTTTATTAAATTAATATGGCACTGGATATTTTATTTTTAACTATTGCACAGTATGTTCAGCTGCACGTCTCCACCAACCCCTAGGCAAAAATGACCATCTCCTTTTAGGCAGCGTTCCCAAAGGTCACGTTGCCGGCAGTCACAGTTGGTGCAAGGGAAAGGTAGTGGGGCAGCCGAGGGAGGAGGGTGGGGGGAACCAATAATAAAGCAAAAAAAAACTTACCTTGCGCATGTCGTTCGCCACTCTTCTGCTGTGTGTGCACAGGCTGAGACTCCCCTAAGCCCAATCCAGATGCTGCTCTTATGCGGGTAATAGCCATGAACGCAGCCTCAGAATTGCATGGAGCAGGCTGGCTTTGCCGTCCTTGGAGGACTGGCAGCATGCGCCTGCTGTTTTTCTCCACCCAGCAATGCAGCTGGGTTGCAGAGATGTCAAAACACGTCAGTCTGGCCATCCTAAGACAGCTGGCCAAACCAACTTGCACACTGACAGCAGTGCCCACCACTCCTCCTCCATTCTTACTGTGTCACCTCCAAGACTGAGCTCCAAACAAAAAATAAAATGATAATAAACCTGCTATCAATGGACTTGTCGTTTGTGTCATCTGGTGTAAACGCCATAACAAAGGAGCCGCATTTGGTTGCCGGCATAGGTGAGATCATCCTGGTCAGCTTGTTGCAGAAGCTAGACCTTAGCTGTATGCATTTTGGTCTCTCGCCCTGTTCATCTTGAAATGTGAATATATAATAGAAGGTGTGGGCCCCAACTATTTTGCTGTTCACTCTCGGCGCCAACATATCATTACTTAAGTCATGTTTGATGGAATCACTGAAGGGAAGTTGCCTAAAAAAAGCTTTTTCCTGGCTGTTTTTTTCAATATTTCCTATTCCAGTTTTCATAGAGAATGTTATATATTTGAAAACAAGAGATACATAAGGATTTATTGTAGAAACAACAATTCAGAATCATGAAGACATGCAGAAATTCAACTTAATTTTCACAATGACACTTACTTGTCTCATCAACTAAATAACAAATATATATACCATTTGTTAGATCTTCAAGTGTGGACCTTGGATTTGGATAAAGCCACTACTTCAAAACTGTACTTTTCAAATTTTTATATATATTTTTGGAGACTCAAGTAGCAAAAATTCAGAAACAGAAATTCATATTCTAAAAATAAAAAACATGCAATATTGTTTCTGAAAGTGTAGAGGGAAAAAGAAGGCAACGGGTTGACACCGCCAATGAATGCTGTCTCCCCTGTGTCCTGCTTTTGCTTACTGCCGCTCACTCTTTTGTCTCTCTTTGGGTTTACCGGTCTTAACGCTGCCCGAGGAGAGCCCCTGGTCAATGAGGCTTCCTTTCCCTTAGGGGCTCTCAGGCAGCCTCATGATCCTCTGTCAGATCTGTTTTCCCTAGATTGCCCTTCAGGTGGACATGGTGCACTTCAAGCCGAGTGCATTCTGTGGATGATGAGGGGCATGCTCAGTGACTACTGTTGCCTTGGGTGCAGCGGCCAGCTCTTGAACTACAGCTGAGAAGTGCTCCACATCTCAAGTCAGACGGCCAATCTTGAAGTTGCTCCAGACAGATTTGGAAGCCAGTCTGCTACTACAAAAGCACTCAGGGATGGGTTAACTCCCACAGCAGTGCCACTAATTGCCAAACTACTCATGGACATTGTGGAAGCTGGTGGGTGTCTCAGATCCCCTCTCTGTTCCCCCTGCACTGTCTCTTACATGAGCCTGCAACAATGTGTCAGCCATCTCATCAGCTACCTCATTATAAGGTAACATATTAACTGTGTCTGAGTTGCCCTTTAACCTCTACACTTCTCTTAGCTACAATTTGGTACAGCAGGCTGAGCCCTCTAACCTAGAGGGAGTTAAGGAAGGTGGAAACTCCATATCAGTGGCTTTACCCTTTTCACCCTCTGAGGCGACAAACCAACCGGTAGCTCCCTGGCAAAAGTGGTGCGTGCAACGTACAAAAGGTACTGTCTACTGATTCTCACCCCTGCCTTCACAGCCGGGTCTATGACTCTTTAACAGCTATTTCAGCAGCTAGCCAGTTTGATATTTCCAGATGGGGGCAGTTTGAAGTACCATATTGTTCCTAGATGTGCTGAGGGGGTGCAATCATGAGGTCACCAATCCTGCTGGCATTCTGTCACCATCTGGCTGCGTGCCCAATGTTGATACTTCAGGGGAGCATGATCCAATACATGCGTTGGCTTTTAATGAGCCAAAATATGACATGGGCCCCTCTCAACCTGATGTCCGCATGGTTGGCGGATGGGTAAATAATACTGGTGTTTACTCTTCTATTCATTCTACCTCTGCTGTATCCGTCACATCCACAATGCCTGAGCCTTCACTGTCTACCATCGTCCAGCTTATGCAGGTTCAACACTCTGAAGCATTGCAGCATTATGCTCAAGTTAGAGCAGAGAACCTGACGCTACAGCAGTCCCTAGCTGAGGTGACAGGGAAAGTGACAACATTGTCCAACAAGGTTACAAAGCTCCAGCAGCAGGTGGCCGATACTCAAGAGGCCAGAACGGTCTCAACGAAGGCACTTAGGCCCATATTTATACTTTTTTAGCGCCACATTTGCAGTATTTTTTTACGCAAAAGCAGCGCAAACTTACAAAATACAATTGTATTTTGTAAGTTTCAGCCGATTTTGCGTAAAAAAACGACGCAAATATGGCGCTAAAAAAGTATAAATATTGGCCTTAGAGAGCACAAAGGCTGATAAACCTCAGTCCAGTCCAAGTTTGAAGATTTGGAAAACCGCCAATGTCGCAATAACCTTAGGGTTTTTGGCATCCCTGAAGAAAAAGAAGGGTTGACCCCAGCAATTTGAATGTGCAACTATTCATGAGAACCTTCCCTGACACAGCACAATGGGACATGGACTGCCAAATCCAATGTACACATTGCTTACCATTGTCTTGTGATTGGACCTAAGTCAGCAAACCTCATCTTCGCCTAATATTGATCCATGTGGGTAATTATTTATTAAGATAGACAATCTGCTTGAAAGCTTAGCCCTCAGCACTAATCTCTGTTGACTCACTGGTGAAATTTGTACGATCGAACCTCTGCAAGTTAAGGGAACAATGTTGGAGGCTGCAGCAGCTGATCAATCTGCTGAGGCCTGTGGGGTCTCAAGTCTACCTCCAAGAGCCAGCCAGGCTCAAGATCATTAGGAATGGACAGACACAGCTCAGATTCGTAGTTAATGGCAGGGTTTGAAAGCCACAACATAATCTACCTTTCAATGTTTGCCTCTTTATATGCCATTCTAGGAAAGGGCCTGTTGCCCTTTTTGCTGTGTTTTGTTAACGGATTTCTGGCAAAGGGTAGCTACCCCAACTTTACCCTCAATATAAGGGGAAAAATATACTATCTCCTGCACTGTTCCTTTAATTTAAGCAATTCAACCTCATTACAGTGTGTTTCTTTAGGAAGACAATATGTGCATTACATGTAGCTAAATGTGATACAACCTTTTGTGTTTGACTGGGTTTCCAAGACCTCAGACTTTTCAGGAGATGAAAATGCAGGGAGGTAGAATAAGAGCAACAGGGAAGGTACTCTGTAACACAAAATAAATGACAATACTCACAAGATGCAATGCAGTAAAAATATAAAGATGAAAAAAGGAGGACTTGTCACAAACATTAAAAATATGGAAAATATACTAAGAAAGAAGGGGAAGAAAGTATTGCAAAACTTGGGAAAGTGAAGTAATGAAACAACAGATAAAAGGACCTGATAAAGAGTAACAGAAGCAAAATAAACATGCTGTTGACATCATGACCACAGCAGAAGAGCACTAAAAAAATATAATTTATTTGAATGTCTCTTAGACTTCTCATCCTTGGCGTGGTCTCTCATAACTTTTTGCCTCTGTTCCCCAGGTTGGTGATGTGTGCTGAACTCTGTTTTTGCTACTCTGGGCACTTTACCACTGCTAACCAGTGCTAAAGTGCAAGTGCTCCTATACAAAATGTGTATGTAATTGGTTCATCTATGATTGGCAGATTTGATTTACTTGTAAGTCCCTAGTACAGTGCACTAGAGGTGCACAGGGCCTGTAAATCAAATGCTACTAGTGGGCCTGCAGCACTGGTTGTGCTACCCACATTAGTAGCTCTGTATCATGGCTCAGACCTGCCACTGCAGTGTCTGTATGTGCAGTTTTAAACTGTAAATTCGACTTGGCAAGTGTACCCACTTGCCAGGCCTAAACCTTCCCTTTTCCTACATGTAAGGTACCCCTCAGGTAAGCCATAGATAGCCCCACTGGCAGAGTGCAGTGTATGTTTAAGGTAGGACATATAGACCCTCATTACAACCCTGGCGGTCGGTGATAAAGCGGCAGTAATATCGCAAACAGGCCAGCGGTAAAAAAAATGGAATCAGGACCATGGCAGAAACTGCCAACACAGACAGACACTTTACCATTCTGACCACCACGGCGGTAGCAACAAACGCCGTGGCCGTAACCGCCAACAGACAGGTGGAAGACAATGTACCGCACACACTATTACAAGGCACCAATCTGCCAGCTTTTCCGGGGCGGTACCAATGCCATCAAAAGCACTGCGGAAACAGCCTTTGGAACGGAAACCACTCACCTCACGACACCCAACGAGGAACCAGGACGGCATGGAGCCCGAGTTACAGGTCCTACCCATGTTGGTCTACCTCCTCATCTACTAGGAACATCAAAGACGGCGACGAAGACCACGTTTGAATACTGCACCTAGCACACAGGGGAGGGAGGGAGGAAAAAGAGAGTGACATGCACACGCAATATGCAACACTCCCACACCCACCCTCACCCACAACACCATACACACAAACACATCCAATTACATCAGAGATACACCCCATCACCCCCTAGATGAACGCAAGGACCAAATTAAATGATTGTAATAAGTGTAATAATCGAAAAGTCAGATAGGCCAAGATAACTTTAAATGATCAGTATGTACAAATATTTACTGCAAGTACACAAGTCTGTATACTGTTCCATTAAATGTCCGTGGACCAGTGGTCCCAAAAAGCATGACACACATGACACCTGCCTCAAAACGGAGAGAACACTGCAGGGGCATCAGGTCGAAAAAAACACAGGCATCTCAGGGGAAAGGGGAGGGCACCTCAGCCGGATGATGGGACGACGCCACTGCTCCTCGAGGGGGCTCCATGCCCACTGCTTGGTCCTGGGGAGTGCAAAGCCACAGTCTCTCAAGTCTCTCAAGTGGGTCCACTGCCCACTGCTTGGTCCTGGGGAGTACAAAGCCAGTCTCTCAAGTGGGTGGTTTGCCCACTGCTTGCTCCTGGGGAGTACAAAGCCACAGTCTCTCAAGTGGGTGGTTTGCCCACTGCTTGCTCCTGGGGAGTGCAAGACCACAGTCTCTCTAGCGGATGCTGTCCTCCACTGGTTCTGGAGGGGGCTTTGTGCCCAGAGTGCTTCATCCTGCAAAGGACTAGGGTAGTGGATGCTGTTCTCCAATGGTTCTGGAGGGGGCTTTGTGCCCAGAGTGCTTCCTCTTGCCAAGGACTGGGGTAGTGGATGCTGTTCTCCACTGGTTCTGGAGGGGGCTTTGTTCCCAGAGTGCTACATCCTGCCAAGGACTGGGGAGTGGATGCTGTTCTCCACAGGTTCTGGAGGGGGCTTTGTGCCCAGTGAGGCTGCACCTGGTGTGTGGCAGTTCCCATTCCCTCACCTCGGTGTCTGAGCAACGAGATTTTCAGGGAACAGGTAGCATGATACTCCATGGAGGCAGAGCCACACTCCACCTTACGGCGACTTAGCCTGCCAACTCCTGGTAGTGCCAGTGCTGGTTGTGGTGCCTCATGTAGTGTGTGCAGGGTCCAGGACGTCTCCTGAAGCCTCGGACGGCTTCCCACTGGGGATGCTGCTGATGTCCGCTGTAGTGGCACTGGCTGGGCACGTTGCTGTGCAGGTGGCGGTGTCTGTGGCAGAGATACTGCTGGGAGATGCTGCCAGTGGTGCAGTTGTCTACACTTGTGGAGGGAGGCCCTAGGCCGTCTCCTGCAATCTCAGAAGGGTGCCCACTGGGGATGATGCTGGTGACTGTAGTAGAGGCAGCAGACGAGCAGGTGGCGGGTGCAGGTGGCAGTCGTTGCGGCGGTGTCCACCGCTGTACAAGTTGCTGGTCTGTCTTGCAGAAGGGGTGACACCAGTCCCTCACCGGAGGCTCCGTGCCTGAGCTGACTTCCCTTTGCCCTTGTGTCCCTTCCCCACCTTGGTCGCTGCTGGGACCTTGGCACTGTCCTCTTTGGTTCTGGAAGAGGCCTTGCTGGGTGGTTGGTGCAGCTTTTCTCTTCGGCATGTGGGCCCCTTCTTTACCTTGGCAGGTGGCGGAATAGGGTGGTCCTTGGCCTCACTAGGTGGCACACTGGCAGCCCTGATAGGTGCCGACTTCGATCTTCCTGGACTTGCAGGGACCACACTGGACGTGGATTTTGTGGCTGAGGTGCTGGGCTGGGATCTGGACATCCTGGCCCGAGGGGAAGGACGGGGCGGGGGTGTAAGGAAGAGGTCAATGGAAGCTAGGAAAAGTTTTTTAGACACCCTGGGATGGGAAGATGGAGGGGGTTTGGGAGTGGAGGAAGAGGTAGTGGTTGTAGGACGTGTACGTCGGCTGAGTTTGGGTGAAGGTGCATGGGCTGGAGGCTGTTGTGAGGTAGGTGGCTGTTGAGTGGGTGTGTGCCTGCTTTTGTGTACTTTGGGAGGAGGGCTCACAGACACACTGGAAGAGGACACAGGAGACGTGTGCATGTTAGTGGGGGTGGTGATTGCACGTGAGCGGTGTGTGGTGATGGGCGTGCTGGTAAAGGAGGTAGTGGCTGAGTATGTAGTGCATGCAGGTGAGAGTGGGGATGAGACTGGGAGGGAGCTGGATGACGTGGGGGGGGGACACAGTGGAGGCAGTGGATGTTGGTGTGTCTGCATGGGTATGGTGCTTGTGTGAGTGCCTGTGGGATGTGTGGTTTTATGTTTGCCTGAGCCACTTTTGTGTGTTGATGTGTGTGCATGCTGGTCTGATGGTGTGCTTGGGATAGGCTGAGGTAGAGGGTATTGGGTCTGGGTAGTGGAGGTTGGAGGGGGAAGCTGGACAAAGGGACAATGGCTGCCATCAGTGCTGAGGCCAGAGCCTGAAAAGCTCTCTGTTGGGCCACCACGCCAGAATGAATGCCCTCCAGGTATGCATTTGTTTGTTGCAAATGCCTCTCGACACCCTGGATGGCATTCAGAATGGTTGACTGCCCAACAGTGAGGGATCTCAGGAGGTCAATAGCCTCCTTACTGAGGGCAGCAGGGCTGACTGGGGCAGTGCCTGAGGTGCCCGGGGCGAATGAAATGCCCACCCTCCTGGGTGAGCAGGCACGGGAAACACGCTGAAGGGCTGCTGGGAGGGCAGTGCTGGTAGGGGGGGTGTACCTGTTGTTCCGGTGGGCACACATGTGCCAGCCACCGCAAGGGAGCTCCCATCAGAGGAGGAGTCGCTGTCGCTGGTGTCCCCTCCTGTCCCCATTGTGGAGCTCCCCTCACCCTCTGTCCCACTGGTGCCTTCAGACTCCGTAGATTCACTCTCCTGGGCCATGTGGGTTGCAGCTCCCTCCGTTTCCGGTACCTCTGCTCCTCTGCCAGATGATGCTAATACACACAAGGACAGGGTGACAAAACAAGAGGGGGAGGAGACAGAGGAGACACATGGTCAATGCCAGCAACACCACTACCTTTGGTAGACGCAACACACAGGGAGCAGTCCTATGCACTAGGCCATGTACTAGCAGTTAGTAGGTATACACCTGCCTATGGGGGACTATGCCTAACCCCATTTGCTACACACCTGGAACCCACAGGAGGCTGACTAGTTGTAGATGGCCACTACCACTATTGGGGTTGGAGTGCCACAGAGCCTGCCTAACATGGGACCTACCCTACCAAGTTTACCCTGGCCTAGGGGAACCCGTAGCCCACTTCCACCACCCAGACACCTCGTAAAGCACGCAGAGTCAGCTGAATGAGACTGTACTCACCCCCTTGTGGCTGCTGTGATGCCCTCAAGTGCCCATCCAACTCCGGATATGCCACCGCCAGGATCGGGTACATCAGGGGGGTCATAGTGCGACGGGCACCCCTTCCACTTTGGGAAGCCATCGCCAGCTGGGCCTCCGCCATCTTCTTGCTCCAGTGGCGCAGGTCCTCCCATCTCTTGTGGCAGTGGGTGCTCCATCTATGATAGACCCCCAGGGTCTGCACTTCCTTGGTGATGGCACGCCAAATACCCTTCTTCTGGTGGGCACTGACCTACAGGAAAGGTAAAGTAAGAATGGATTTTACTCCCCCGTCCGGTTATTTTTACTCATTGGCCACAACTTCCCAACCATGCCCTGAAACACATACACTGACCATCCTCACATGCAGGCTACAGCCTCTCCCCATGTATCTTCCATCCACAACACTCCATACATTAATGTCCCATCCACCATGCACACAGTGTACTCACCTGTTTGTCTGGAGGACCGTAGAGTAGCGTGCACAGGGGAGGACCCCTTCCACCAGGTTGTCCAACTACTCCACGGTGAAGGCAGGGGCCCTTTCCCCAGACACTGTAGCCATTGTCGCTTCCAGACTCAGGTCACAGCAGCACTTGCAGTGTAGGTCCTCTCCTGTTGAAGGTCAGTTATCAAGTGAGTGAAGAGATAGAAAATGGCACTCATGTCTGTGGCAGTGCATACCATCACCGCCGGCCTACATCGTCATTGGCTCCTGGAACCCATAGGGCCCAATGATAACCAATGGTGAATTGCGCAGCGGTCTTCGTCCACCTACCACGACGCTGCACAACGGCAGCGCAGTTACCTCATTTCCCCTTGTCCCTCCTTACAGGTCAAGCAGCTGCCATTTCAGGGTGGCACATGGCAGGGCACCTAACTGTGTCACAGCACCTTTGGGCAGGAACACGGACAGACAGTGCCACACACAATTAAATCACAATAGTGCAAAACACCCTTGTGCAACCTATGTGGTATGTGACCCTCTGCTCTCCCTTCTCCTCCATAGGGCACATCCGCTGGGGCAGATGATGAGATGGCATCATCCTCCGGTGTACAGACCCCTGGTGGACCTGTCAACAATGGATGACTGACACATCATTATTACCTACAGACTTGTTCGTGCCACAATCCATGAACTGTGTGCCCAATTGGAGCCAGACCTGATGTCAGCTATCCGCCATCCTACAGGAATCCCCCCTCTAGTGCAGGTCCTGTCAGTGCTCCATTTCCTGGCCAGTGGTTCTTTTCAATCAACAGTGGCCATGGCATCAGGGATGTCTCAGCCAATGTTCTCTAACGTGTTGTTCAGAGTGTTGTCAGCCCTGCTGAAACACATGCGCAGCTACATCGTTTTCCCCCAGGTGGAGGATTTGCCCACAGTGAAAGGTGACTTCTATGCCCTGGGACATATCCCCAACATCATTGGTGCCATTGATGGTACACGTGTGGCATTTGTTCCACCCCACAGAGATGAACAGGTTTACAGAAACCGCAAAAGCTACCATTCCATGAATGTGCAGATGATGTATTTGGCAGACCAGTACATCTCCCATGTGAATGCTAAGTATCCTGCCTCAGTGCATGACGCTTACATTTTGAGGATTAGCAGCATCCCTTATGTCATGGGCCAACTCCAGAGGCACCGTGTGTGGCTAATAGGTGAGCCCAAGGTCCCCACACAGTTTGACGCGTCTGGGTATGGGAGAGTCCCTAAGGGTTTGTGTATGTCTAACAGATACCCCTCGATATTTGCAGATGACTCTGGTTACCCGAACCTGTCATGGCTACAGACCCCAGTAAGGAATCCCAGTACAAGGGCAGAGGAACTCTACAATGAGGCACATGGGCGAACTAGGAGGATTATAGAGCGGACGTTCGGCCTCCTGAAGGCCAGGTTCCGGTGCCTCCATCTGACAGGTGGCTCCCTATACTACTCACCGAGGAAGGTGTGCCAGATCATTGTGGCATGCTGTATGTTGCACAACCTGGCTTTGCGACGCCAGGTGCCTTTTCTGAAGGAGGATGGGCCTGATGTTGGTCTGGTGGCAGCTGTGGAGGCTGTGGGCAGTGAAGAAGAGGAGGCAGAAGAAGAAGTTACTGACAACCGAAACAACATCACCATGCAATACTTCCAGTGAGACACAGGTAAGAGACTGGCACTGCTCCTCTCATATCAGACTACTGTAGGACATTGCATACTTCTGCCTTTTTACCTCTGTTTATGGACCCTGACAGTTCACTTTGGCTTTTCTTTTCACAGATCTGGGTACCACATTCTGCCTTCTGCTATGTTTACTGCTGCCCAACAACTGTCATACTTTGGTATGTGCAAATGAACATTGACATTGATATTTGTCAGAGAGGTTGTTATAACACATTTGTGAAAGTACAGACCGACTCCAGATTGTTTTGTGATTCAATGATGTTTATTTAAGTGCTAATCAGTGGAGGGGTATGTGCAATGGGCTGGGGTGATGGTGGAGGAATGTCCATAGTAGAGTCCAGTCTCTTGGTATCACAGGTGCATTGTCCAAGGGGGCATAGGAAGTAGAGTAATGGCAGTTCAAAGTGTTCAGGGTGACATAGTGGGACAGAAGGGTGACAATCAGGAGAGTCTTATTTCCTGGTGGGGTTTTGGCAATGTTCTCTGTCTTGTGCCTGGATCGCAGGGACCGTTTGCGGGGTGGTTCTCCTTCTGCAGGGGGTGGGGTGCTGGTGGCCTGTTGGGGCTGTGGCGGGTCCTCCTGTCCACTAGCGCAAGCGGACGTGGAGGGCTGTTCATCATTCGGGCTAGTGTCAGGGGCCCGTTGGTGTGTCTCTGTCTCCCATATGGTGTTGGCCATGTCTGCCAGCACCCCTGTAATAGTGACCAGGGTGGTGTTAATGGACCTCAAGTCTTCCCTGATCCCCAGGTACTGTTCCTCCTGCAGCCACTGGGTCTCTTGAAACTTGGCCAGTACCGTGCCCATGGTCTCCTGGGAATGGTGGTATGCTCCCATGATGTTGGAGAGTACCCCGTTGAGAGTGGGTTCCCTGGGCCTGTCCTCCCCCTGTTGCACAGCAATCCTCCCAGTTTCCCTGTTGTCCTGTGCCTCTGTCCTCTGAACCGTGTGCCCACTGCCACTGACCCCAGGTCCCTGATTGTCTTGGGTTAGTGGGTTTGCCTGGGGTCCCTGTAGCAGTCGACACACTGCTGATTGGCGTGTCCTGGGGACAGTGGCATGGGCCCGCTGGGTGGGTGATGTGGTGGTGTTTCCTGAGGGGGGATCTTCGGTGGTGGTTTGTGACTGTGGCAGGTGAACCGACTGTCCAGATGTCCCTGAAAGGCCAGGCTGGTCATCTTGATCCAGGCGTGCGGAGCTGCTGTCGTCACTGTGGCCCTCTTCTGTAGGGGGACTGGATATCGCTGGCACCTCCTGTCCGGTGACGTTGGGTAGGGGTCCTGTTGGGGTGTAAATGCATAGTTATTGTATCTGTGTGTGCCATCTTGTGCAATGTGTGAGTTTCCCTCTACTCCTGTGCTTGCATTATTGCCTTGGCCTTTGTGTGAGTGGTGGTTGTGTGGGCTGGGTGAGTCTTTCTACTGGACATGCTTTGGTGATAGGTGTCCATGCAGGTCTGTAATGGGTGTCCATGCATTGGTGTTACGTGCAGGGCTTGGTATTGGGTTGGGTGGGTTGTGATAGTGGGGTATCTGTGAGGTGTTGGGGTGATGGGTGTGAGGGTAGGGGTAGGAGTTTGTGATGGCATGCAGGTATAGTGGGGGGATATAGTAGTGAAGATTTGTCTTACCAGAGTCCAGTCCTCCTGCTACTCCTGCGAGGCCCTCAGGATGCATTATCACCAAGACTTGCTCCTCCCATGTTGTTAGTTTTGGGAGAGGAGGTGGGGGTCCACCGTCAGTCCTCTGTACGGCTACCTGGTGTCTGGATACCATGGAACGCACCTTCCCCCGTAGGTCATTCCACCTCTTCCTGATGTCATCCCGTGTTCTTGGATGCTGTCCCACTACGTTGACCCTGTCGACAATTCTCCACCATAGCTCCATCTTTCTTGCAATGGATGTCTGCTGCACCTGTGATCCGAATAGCTGTGGCTCTTCCCGGTTGATTTCCTCCACCATGACCCTAAGCTCCTCCTCAGAAAACCTGGGGTGTCTTTGAGGTGCCATAATGTGGTGTGGGTGATGTGTGAGGTGATGTTTGTTGTGCTGTGTGATGTGTTGTGTTGGGGTGTGTTCTTTGAGGTGCGTGGATGTTGTATGAGTGATGGTGTTGTGTGCCTGTGGATGCTGGTGTTGTGTTTGCTATTCTCTCTCTCTCTGGTTCTTCCAAAAATGTCGTGGCAAGGGGTTGTGGGTAATGTGGGTGGGTGTTTAATAGTGGTATGAGTGTGTGGGTGTGGTGTGTGTATGTGTATCAGGTGTGTGTATTTGGAATTGTCCAATGTGGTTGTGTTTTGTAAATGTGTGTGTATTTTGAGTGCAGTGGTGTGTACCGCCAATGGATTACCGTGGTTGGATGACCACCGCGTTGATTCGTGGGTCGTGATAGTGTGGGCGTATTCCTATTGGTGTGACGGTGTAGGTTTTGCTATCGCCCGTTTATCAATGACCTTTGGTGTGGCGGACTTGCGTGGGTGTCTGTATTGTGGCGGATTACGAGATGTGGGTCGTAATACCTGCAGCAGATTTCCTCCATGGTATCTTGGTGGCCGTCAGCATGGCAGTAAGTGGGATTTACTGCCAGGGTTGTAATGAGGGCCATAGTAATGTGTTTCATATGTCCTAACAGTGAAATAATGCTAAATTTGTTTTTCACTGTTGCAAGGCCTGTCCCTCTCCTAGGTTAACATGGGGGCTACCCAAATATGATTAAAATGTAGATTCCCTTTGGGAGCAGATAGATATGCAGAGTTTGGGGTCTCTGAGCTCACAATTTAAGAATACATCTTATAGTAAAGTTGTTTTCAAGATTCTGTGTTTGAAAATGCCACTTTTAGAAATTGAGCATTTTCTTGCTTAAACCATTTCTGTGACTCTGCCTGTTTGTGGATTCCCTGTCTGGGTCAGTTTGATAGTTGGGCTGTCTGCACCTTTTTTTAGACAGTGACACAAAGGTAGCTAGGGTGTAGCCTGCATATCCTGATGAGCCATCTGTGCTAGGAGGGAGGGGAGGAGTGGTCACTCACACATGAAAGGGCTGTGTCTGCCCTCACACAATGCAATCCTTAACCCCCTGGTGTGTGTCTGTGGCCTGGACTGGGCAAGGCAGGATTTCACAAACAAGAGAGTTTTTTCTTTCAAGTAAAGCCTACTTCACAGGGCAAATGGGTATAAGAAGGACACCCAAAACCACAGACTATAGAACACTTCTGGAAACCAAGAGAAACCTCTGCCTGGAGAAGAGCTGAGGAAGAAGAGCTGCCCTGCCTGTGACTGTGCTTTGTGGAGCTATCCTGCAGTTGCTGTTTCTGCCTGTGCTAGAGGACAAAGACTGGACTTTGTTTGCCTTCCTTCATGTGAAGAACTCTCCAAGGGCTTGAATTAGAGCTTGCCTCCTGTTGTTTGAAGTCTCTGGGACAGCAAAGACTTCTCTCTGCCAGCACCTGGAGCCTCTGCTGAGACTCCTACTCTTCTAATGGTGCCCATCCAGTTCCTGGGACCCTGAAAGGAGAAGCTGACAGACCAAGAGTGCGAAATCCACGCACCGACCGCCATGCGGGGAAAAGGTCAACGCAACTCCGATCCACAGCTGAAAAATCAATGCGCTGCCGGCTTCGCGGCTGAAAATCGACACTCGCCTACAGCTCAACTGAAAGATTGATGAACGCGGCTGTAGAAACAACTCGCAGCATCGCTGACGGAGGCTGGTGAGATCGAAACCCGCGATGCGTGGTTTTCAGATCATCTTGCGACAGGATTTCTGACACAAACATCGCTGGGGGTGTAAAAACTACACCAAAACTGCCCGGACCCGAAAGTGCGGTCCAAACCGACGCATCGCTCTCCTGCGGAGAGAAGAAACGATGCACGCCGACTCAACTGAAGGAGAAACGATGCATGGTCTCGCTCGTGAGTGATATCGACGCATCACAAGCCCTTTTTGACGCACACTAGTCCGTGTGGGGTGATTGTTGACGCACCCAGGTAAATTTCCACGCTAACAGTGTTAGCGTTGTGTTCAAAATTACATGAAGACTCTTTTTGGTTTGTAATTGATAACTTGACTTGTGTATGGTGGATTTTTGTCGTTTTGGTCTTGTTATGTTTAGATAAATATTCTCTATTTTTCCAAACCTGTGTTGTGTCATTTTGTAGTGTTTTCATTAAGCTATTGTGTGTGTTGGTACAAATACTTTACACCTTGCACTCTGAAGTTAAGCCTGCTGCTCGTGCCAAGCTACCAAGTGGGTGAGCGGGGGTTGCTGAGGGTGATTCTCTTTTAACCTTGAGTGAGAGTCCTTGCTTGGACAGGGGGTAACCTGACTGCCAACCAAAGACCCCATTTCTAACAATGTCCAGAGGCCTGAGGTGCCTGGCGCAAAGGAGATGCCCACCCTCCTGGGTGAGCGGGCAAGGGCAACTCGATGAGAGGCTGCTGGGAAGGCAGTGCTGGTACTGGGGGTGGCGGATGTACCTATAGCTGGGGTGGTCACAGAGGTGACGGCCACCACCAGGGAGCTTCCATCAGAGGAGGTATCCATGTCCGAACTGTCCCCTCCAGTCTCCGCTGTGGTGCTCCCCTCACCCTCTGTCCCACTGGTGCCGTCAGCGTAGGTGGACCCTGCCTCCTAGATCCGGTGGGATGCAGGTCCCTCCATCGCCGGTGCCTCTTCTCCTCCACCAGATGATGCTAATGCACATAAGGATAGAATGACAAAACTGAAAGGGGGGAGAGACAAAGGATACACTTGGTCGATGGCTGCACCAACACCACCGTTGGTGTACATAACATCCTCACACACAGGGAACGGCCCTACGCACTATGCCATGCACTACCAGTAACAATGCTAGTCACCAGGGCATGAGGAGGGACACATACCACCAACTGCAGCATACCTGGGACCCACACAGTCCTGCCTAGTAGTGGATGCCTACTAGCTAGGTTCGGGGAATTTCACATCAGATCCATGCCCAACATGGGACCTACTCTGAAATGTCAGGCCTGGGCTAGGGGCACCCACAGGCACACATCCCCCACCCAGATACCACCCCACCAGGCGTAAACTGTAATGATGGGCACTGTACTCACCCCCTTGTGGCTGCTGTGATGCCCTCAAGCGTCCATCCAGCTCCAGATTGGCCACCGCCAGTTTCTGGGTCATCAGAGGGGTCAGGGTTCGACGGGCACTCCTTCCTCATTGGGAGGCCATCCCCAGCTGGGCCTCCACCATCTCCCATGTCCAGCATCTAAGGTCCTCCCACCGTTTCCGACAGTGGGTGCTCCGCCTGCTGTAGACCCCCAGGGTCCGGATGTCCTTGGCGATGGCACGCCATATACCCTTCTTTTGATGGGGGCTGACCTGCAGAGGAAATATGCACATGGAAAGGTATTAGTTAGACCGTCCTGCCTGTTACCCTCATGGCCCACCATAGCCCTTCCCATCCCCTTTTGCATAGACATGGCCCAGCATACATGCTGCACCCTGCCCAGAGCCCATCCACCAACCCCCCCACACAAGGCCTTCACACACAGCACTCCATGCATTCATGCCCCATGCATCATGCTCACAGTGTACTCACCTGTTGGTCTGGAGGCCCACACAGCAGTCCATTCTGGGGTAGGACCCCATCCACTAGTCTCTCCAACTCCACCCAGGTGAAGGCAGGGGCCCTTTCCCCAGTCACACGGGCCATGGTAGGTTCCAGACACAGGTCACAGCAGCACATGCAGTGTAGGTCCTCTCCTGTTGAAAGTCAGGTAGCAAGTGAGTGAACAGATAAAAAATGGCAGTGACATCCGAGGTGGTGCATACCGTCACCGCCGGCGGACATCACCACTGGCCACTGTACCCCATATGGCCCAATTTTATCCAATGAGGTGTTGCACGGCAGATCTTGGCCGCCTCCCGCAATGGCGCACAATATCAGCGGAATTACCTCACTTCCACCTGTCCCTTTGTACAGGACAGGCAGACGCCATTTCGGGGGGGGGGGGCAGTGCATGGAATATAACTGTGTTACAGATCACAATTGTACATACAGGACATATGGCACTAAAATTCACATCATGCATTGAACTGTAGTGACCACAATGTACATTTTATGACCGGCTCATCACTCTTTTGCCCCATAGATTGCAACCGCTTCGGATGCATAGGAGATGGAGACATCCCCCCGTGTACAGACCCCTGGTGGACTTGGCAACAATGGGACACAGGCACATTATCCTCACCTACAGACTTGATAGAGCCACGATCACGGAGCTGTGCGCTCAATTGGAGCCTGACCTGATATCGTCTATCCGTCACCCCACTGGGATCCCCCCACTTGCGAAAGTCCTATCTGTGCTCCATTTGTTGGCAACTGGTTCTTTCCAAGTGACAGTGGGCTTGGCAGCAGGAATGTCACAGCCAATGTTCTCAATTGTGCTGACAAGAGTGTTGGGTGCCCTGATTAAACAAATGGGCAGCTACATTGTTTTCCCCCAACTGAAGGCTGACCTCTATGCAATGGAACATATCCCCAACATAATTGGGGTGATTGATAGAACACATATTGCATTTGTCACCCCCCCCCCCCGGCAAAATGAACAGGTCTTCAGAAATCGAAAAAAATGTCACTCAATGAATGTGCAGATGGTGTGTTTGGTGAACCAGTACATCTCCCATGTCAATGCGAAGTATCCTGGGTCTGTGCATGATGCCTTTATCCTGAGGAATAGCAGCATCCCAAATGTGATGGCACAACTACGGAGGCACCGTGTGTGATTAATAGGTGAGCCCTGCTTCCCACCCAGTGGATGTTGGTATATGGGTATGGTGTGGGCCATATAGGATACCCAACAAATTTTGCAGGTGACTCAGGTTACCCCAACCTATCATGGCTACTGCCCACTATGAGGAATACCAGGACAAGGGCCGTGGAACATTACAATGACACACATGGGCGAACAAGAAGGATCATTGAACGTACATTTGGCCTCCTGAAGGACAGGTTTTGGTGCCTCCATCTGACTGGTGGATCCCTTTGCTACTCACCCAAGAAGGTCTGCCAGATAACTGTGGCATGCTGCATGTTGCATGACCATGCCTTGAGATGCCATGTGCCTTTTCTGCAGGAGGAGGAGGCTGGAGATGGCCATGTGGCAGCAGTGGACCCTGTGGACAGTGAAGATGAGGAGGGAGAGGATGAGGGCAACAGATCTGCAGTGATTACACAATACGTCCAATGACACACAGGTAAGACAGTGTTACTCCACATTTCAGTTTTTTGTTTCACATTGTCACTGGCAGGCTGTAATTTCCCACTTCTATGGCCACTCTCTGTACCCTTTGGCAACTCTTTTGGCAGATGTTGGTGCCCCACTATCGCTCCTGGTGTTGTCACTGCAACCAACTACAGGTCTTTCCTATGTTAACATTACTGTACAGTTGAATTGCAATGTTAAAACCTTGTTAAACTAATACATACTTTAATCATTTGACATACTCCATACTTGTTTTTTTTTTTCAAAATGTTTTTTTTAAGTGCTAAGAAGTAGAGGGGCAGGTGCAGTGGGCTGGGGTGATGATGGAGGAAAGTCCAGGGTACAGTTCCAGTCTATTTGTAGCACAGGTGAATTGTCCAAGGGGGCATAGGAAGGGGAGCAATGGCAGTTCGAGGTGGACGTTGTGACAGAGTGGGACACAAGGGTGACAATCAGGAGAGTCTCATTTACTGGCTCCGCCTGATTCACAGGGAACATTTGCGGATGGTTTTCCTTCTGCAGGGGGAAGGGTGCTTGTGGCCTGTTGGTCCTGTGTCAGGTCCTCCTGGCCACCAGCGGCAGCAGAGGTGGAGGGCTGTTCAGTAGTCTGGCTAGTGGCAGGGGCCCGCTGGTGTGACACTGCCTCCCTCATATGTTGGCCATGTCTGCCAGCACCCCTGCAATGGAGACCAGGGTGGTGTCAATGGCCTGCAGGTCCTCCCTGATCCCTTAGGTACTGTCCCTCCTGCAACCTCCTGTTCTCCTGCACGTTGTCCAGGATCTAGCCCAGCTTATCCTGGGAATGATGGTATGCTCCCAGGATCTCAGTGAGTGCCTCCTGGAGAGTCGGTTCCCTAGGCCTGTCCTCCCCCAGCGCACAGCAGTCCTCCCAGCTTCCCTGTTGTTCTGTGCCTCTGTCCCCTGAACTGTGTGCCCACTGCCACTCACCCCAGGTCCCTGATTGTCCTGTGTACTAGATGTGCCCTGGGGTCCCAGTAGTGGTGGACACACTGCTGATTGACGTGTCCTGGGGACAGAGGTATGGGCACGCTGTGTGGGTGCTGTGGTGGTGTTTCCTGAGGGGGGAGGTTCTGTGATGGTGTGTGACTGTGGCTGGGTAACCGACTTTCCAGAGGTCCCTTATGGGCCAGGTTGGACATCCAGATCCAGGCGAGCAGAGTCACTGTCATCACTGTGGGCCTCTTCTGTGGGGGGGAATGGATATTGCTGGCACCTCTTCTCCGGTGACATTGGCTGGGATACCTGTGGGGATGTAAATGCAGTGTTATTGTTTCTGTGGGTGGGTTGCCCTCTATGGTTGTTTTTGCCCTGGCAGCTTTCACTTGTGTAAGCTGGTATATGGTGGGCTAGCTGATTCTCTCTAGTGTGCATGTTTTAGTTATAGGTGTCCATGCAGGGCTGTGAGTGGTGTCCATGGATTGGTGGTGCATTCAGGGCTTGGCACTGGGATGAGTGAGATGTGATGGTAGGGTGTGTGGGAGGTGGTGGAGTGATGGGAGTGAGGGTATGTGATGGCATGCAGGTAGGGGGTGAAAGAAATAGTGAGTTGACTTACCAGAGTCAAGTCCTCCTGCTATTCCTGCCAGGCCCTCGGGATGCATGATTGCCAAGAATTGCTCCTCCCACATTGTTAGTTGTGGGGGAGGAGGTGGGAGTCCACGCCAGTCCTCTGTACAGCGAGCTGGTGTCTTGCTGCAATGTAACATACCTTCCCCCATAGGTTGCTCCACCTGTTCCTGATGTCGTCCCTTGTTCTGGGGTACTGTCCCTCGGCGTTGACCCTGTCCACTATCCTCCGCCATAGCTCTATCTTCCTAGCAATGGATATCTGCTGCACCTGTGCTCCAAATAGCTGTGGCTCTATCCTCCTCAGAGAATCTGGAGTGTCATTGTGGTGCCATGGGTGTTGTGTGAGTATTGTGGCTGAGGGTGTTTTGGGTGATGTGTTGGGGTGTGTGTTGTGAGGTGCATGGGTGGTGTATAGGTGATGGTGGTGTGTGGGTCTGGTCTTGTCTGTAGTCGTGGTGTCAGTCTGTTGGCAATGATTTGTATTTGTAAAGGGTTGTGGGTACTGTGGGTATGTGTTTTATAGTGGTGTGAGTGGGTGGATGTGGTGTGTGGATGTGTGTCAGGTGTGTGTAGTTTGAATTGTCCAATGTGGTGTTGTTTTGTATGTGTGTGTGTATTTTGAGCGCGGCTGTATATACCGCCAATGGTTTACTGCAGTTGAATGTCCGCCGTGGTGATTCGTGGGTCATAATGTGGTGTGCGTAGCTCTGTTGGCGTAACGGTGTGGGTTTTCATACCGCCAGTTTATCACTGACTATTGGTGTGGCAGACTTGTGTCTGTGGCTGAATAGTGATGGACTGGTGTGTGTGTGTCATAATAGGGTGAACGGATATCCACCGCCGTGGCGGTATGTTGGCGGCAGTCAGCATGGAGGTAAGTGGGATTTACTGCAAATGTCATAATGAGGGCCTAAATGAGGACTGGTTGGCCTTTATCAAAGACTCTGATGTGTTATGCCTCCAAGACTCTTGCACCCTAGAATATTTTCATGTAAATAGATTTCTTTCCATCTGTAACCCTACTGTTCCTGCTGCCTCCAGGAGAGCTATGGGGGGTATGGCCATTTTACTTTCCGTTAGGTTAAAAGTTATTAAGTTTAAATCTGCTAGCTTCTCTCCTCTCCCCTGTACCAATTAATATTGCTTTCAGGGCTGGACTCTGTGACTTTGCTGATCATACACTTTTAGGATAACATATTTGATAATTGTTTTATTCGTATAGTGAGAGCAAAATGTCCCTTATCATGCTTGTTTTGGGTAGGAGACTTTAACTGCACAGTATGTGATCTTAGTAATCGGAGGGTTTGTGGCCTGGAAAAGAGGGTGGGAAGGCGTTTCCACATTTTAAACTTTCAAATTATAGGTATGCTCTGAATAATAAAATATTCTATGAAGATTTAGCATTCCTGAGTGAATGAACTAGGATTACTCCTAACATTTACCCTATGTCCATAGGTGGGAAAGATTGAGTACTATTGATTTATGTTAATTTGTAATACATTTAACTACCTAGTGGCTGAGTTTAAAATGTCTCCGGATTGTGCGAGCGATCATAATCCTTTGGCAGTTTTCCTCAAAATAGATCTTGAGTCAGTCACATCTATGATGAAGGTGGCCCCTCTTACTTATATCAAGAACAAAGGGTTTCTATTGAAATGGGAAAAGGTTGACTCAAAATCATTTGGGGGACAATTGTCTTGGAAAATTTAGAGCAAAAATACAAGTGCTCTGTATTATAAAGGACTATGAGAGTGCACATTTTGGTGTTGCAGAGACCTTAACACTGAGACAGCCAACTCCAATGCCTTTTCCCCATCAGTGGTTTCATTCAGCTTGAAAGGCCCTCAAACAGTTAAAGGTGGCACTAAATACTGTATCAAAGAATAAAGAAAGGATTTCCTTAGCACGTAAAACATATAAGGCCACAATGAATGCTAGAATAACCAAACATAGAAATGAGGCCCGGACTGACTTCTTGGCTGCTGAGGGTTTTAGTGACAAGGAAATTCTGGGAAGTTATGAATTGTTCCTTTTTTCAGGTTGGACACCTCCCAATGCAGCTTGCTTAATACTAGAGTCAGCATGGTTTGCACATTTCATCTAAGTGCAGCGCAGGTTTGCATCAAAAAGTTTAACGCCGGCTACCACCATTCCAACACGCCAGCCGGGCGTCATATTTAAGGAAAGACGGTAGCTGGCATGGCGGCCTGGTTAGCGTCAGAATAAATTACTCTAACCGGGCAGCGGAGGCGTAGGGAAGACTGAGGTTGTGCGTCAAAGAATGGTGCAAGTCAGGTTAAAGTTAAAAAAAATGACTCTAACCTGACTAGAGTCATTTTTTGATGCACAACCCCCATGGAAATGACAGGAGTCATGCCCCCCTGCCCAATGGCTATGTCCAGGGGACTTCAGTGCCCTGGGCATGGCCATTGGCCACAGTGACATGTAGGGGGGCCCAAGTTAGCCCCCCCTATGCCACCTAAAAAAAATAATGACTTACCTCTACTTACTGTAGTTGGGTCCCCCATCCATGGGTGTCCTCCAGGGGTGGGCGAAGGTGGCAGGGGGTGTCCCTGGGGGCAGGGAAGGGCACCTGTGGACTGCTTCCATGGTCAGAGACCATGGAAATGAGCCCACAGGTCCCTTAGTGACTGCCCTGACCCAGGCATTAAAAAACGCCGCAAATCTGGCTTGGTGCCATTTTTTTGGGCTCGCCTCCTCTTGTGCGTCAAAATGACGCAGGAGGATAAATAAGGCGCACATGCCTTAGAGTCATTTTTTGCACAGGAATGCCTACCTTGCACGTCATTAGCGCAAGGTAGGGTTTCACGGCCAAAAAATGACTCAAACTCTATAACTTTGGCGCTTGACTGGTCTAGCGCCAAAGTATAAATATGGAGTTAAGTTTGCGCCGAATTTGTGTAAAAAAAAAACAATGCAAGTCTGGTGCGAATAGAGTATAAATATGGGCCTTGGTCTGGTCCCAGAGCAGTAGAGAATGAAGTTCAGGGACATCCAGAAGGTCAATACCCAGTCTTGGGTTGACTTGTAGACACCTCACTTAAGGCACTAGAGGGCTGGATTGAGTGATTGACTGATGAGTGGATGAGAACTAGGGTGGTTGTCAAGTCCAAAGGTGGAGACTCCAAGAAAGGGGGGGTCAGGTCCCCAAAAACCTAAGGAGGGAGGTGGTAATCCCACCATAGAGACTCCCTCTGTAAACCAGAACCCTAAGAAGGAGGGGAGTAAATCCCACTCCCACTCTGACAAGCAGAGGAAGGGAGACCTAGAGTTAAATAAACTCTTGGACAGTAGGGCTTGCTTTGACTATCAGCAGAAAGGTCATTTCAGGGGAGATGTGGCCTGTTCCAAGAGGGTGGTTAGCACTGGTCGGTCCAGTGTAGCCGTAGAGGAGGACTCCTCAAATGATGAAGTCCTCATAGCATCGGGCTGGTAGACGGGACCAGATGGTAAACTGGTGATCCCTGAGGGTCAGAGTAGACACGTTCACCCCATTCGGTGAATGGCAACCCTACCACTGGCCAGAGAGAGACCTGTACCAGTCACACTATAGTGAGTGACCGGTTGGTGACCCCAGACATGTATATCCCAGGAGAGACCAAGAAAGTCTGGATAGCTACAGGTGAGATCACCACCACACCTGTAGTTAACGTGCCCCTAGAAATGGAGGGTATCCTTGACTGGTTTAGGGTGGTGGGCAATGCTGATCTCCCCCTAGATTGTATTCTGGGCAATGCCTTCCTAGAGTTGAGACAGATCCCAGATGGGGGGTTGCCATGGGTGCCCCCCAACCCAAAGTCTTGGGAAGCCAATCCCTAAAGTTAGGGGTCAGGGGTCCCCAAGAAGAGGGCAGAGGGAAGAGGGAAAAGAAGGTTAGTCCACTCTTAAAGAGAGTTCCAGGGAGCCAAAGACCTTCTGCCCCAGTAGGGGAGGGAGCCCAGAATTGGCACTGGTGAGGCCTCACCTGACCCCAAGAAGTCCTGAGTAGTCAGGCAGCTGTCCAGATGCAGAGTGTTGCCCCTCCACTGACAGACGGGAGAGTGGAATGAGGGTGTCTGCTACAGGATGTGGTATCCCACCAGTCTAAACAGCAAGAGGGGTGCCCTTAAAACAGCTCACCCACCTGTCAGTGGAGAGTTTAAGGTGTGGTTGTGTGTGCTGACAGTTGTTAGTAGCCTCTGCTGGGTCCTCTTCTTCATTGCAGCACTGCACTTGGACTGGGAGGCAGACCCCAGGGCCAAAAGCATAGTAGGCCCCCTGACCCTGTTGGTCATGGTAGGGTTGCTCAAGTGTTGGGTGACCTCTTTGGGTAAGCTAGTTGTTGCCCTACCAAAGCTAGGAAGAGGGGAGGTGGGTGCCTCACTACCCAAGTTGGCTGAGAGAGAGAGGAGGAAGAACCCCCTAGAGGGAAGTTTCAGTTTAAGATGGGTCTTTTCACTATTGGGAGGGGTTCACTATGCAGAGGGAGTGACCATGTCAGGAGGATCTAAGGCAGAGTAGGCCCTGCAAAGGGACATCCAGTTTTCTTCACTGTCTTCCTCGCCTGACAAGCCAGGCAGACTCTCCCAGGGTTGGGCTGAGTCTCCTGGACATGTGGGCCGGGGGGGGAGGGGGTGGTGGGGGCTTGTGTGAGAAAACAGGGCTGATGGCAGGGGCCCCTAACTTTTTGCCCCCATTTTTCACTTTTTGCTGGTGTTTTCCTGACTCTGATGGTGCTCTGGGTACTGCTAACCAGTCCCAGGGCCTGTGCTCTGTGTAAAATGAGTATGCAAATAGGCTGATTATAATTGGCTATGTCAACCTACCTATCAGTCCCTAGCATATGGTAGGGCATGTAGGTTTAGGGACCCTAGCATAGGTAGTGCACCCAGAGGTGCACTTCTAAGGTGTCCAAGGTCATTTTAAAGGCTAGCCTGCCTTGCTGGCCGCTTTTAAATTTAAGTTATATGCAAAATCGACTTTGGAATTAAAAGAACTTCCATAGTCTAAAACTACCTTATTTTTACATATGTCACCCCTAAGGTGTGCCCTATGTGCCCCTAGGGTTGGGTGCAATGTAACTTTAAGCAGGGACCTTATAAAATAGCTTTGAGAGCCCTGGTGAGGTAAAATAGCCATTTGTGTCCCTCACTGTAGTGAATGACCTCCATAGGCTAAAATGGGGAGATTTTATTTTAATCAACAAAGTCCCCATAAGTGCAAGATACCTTGAGTGTTACTTGTTATAATAAATCCCACAACTTACAATTGTTGTATTTAATATAGCTAGTTCAGGTAAAGAGTTTTAAAACTCTACCTGAAAGTTGCCAACTTCAGCTATTTAGTGCCCTTCTCTGATTGGCCAGCCTCTGGCAACCTGGCCAGGTTTCCTTCATGAGGTGTGAAGTGGTCTGGGCTGAACAGAAAGGATGTGCCTGGGGAGAGATCTGCATCAGCAGATGGTCTTCAAAGGCAGGGAAGGACCCTGTAAGCAGCTGAGGACCTCCCCATTTCCTGCAACCCCAGACAATTAGGTGCCCTCTTTATTAGCTTAGGAGAGGGCAGGATAGGGGTATGTTTAGGATTTGTAGCCACACCAGTGAGTGGGCTCAGCCACATCTAACTTCCAAAAATCAGTTTTAGCCATGATGGATTTTTGAAGAATGTTGCTCCCAGGGATATATTTTTGCCACACTTCCAAGGAAGTGGGTCATCTAAGGGGGAAGGAGCCTGCCTATGATTAGACAGTCAGACCCCCCTGCTTTCCACCCCAGGAGCAAGGATAAATATTGCAGAGCTGCACCCACACCTCAGATCCCTACAAGGAACAAGACAAAGAAGAAGAAGGACTGCCCTGCTGGACTCCTGACCTGCCCCTGGACACTGCACTCTGAAGAACTTCACCAGCTGCACACTTGGGCTTCACCACTAAAATGACTTTGCCTGTCTTCTACTGCTTCAATAAGAGACGCCCTATTTGCTAGAGTTACAAAAGAGCTGGCCAGAGTCCTCTGCATCAAGTCCTGCAAGCAGAGCCCAGCTGACCAGCGTACAGTAGCCATTTGAGGATTCTGACTCGGTGCCTTCTGGGATTTGCAGTCCCAACTCCTAAGGAGCAACTCAGAGCTTCTGGAACGTTGGATCAAGTTGGGGACCCTTCACGGACCCAAAAAGGACCTCTGGAAGAAGATCCGGAAGTTTGGAGACGTTTGCAGCAACTCCATAAGTTAAAGAGGTGTACTGTGGGAGTTGTAGTCCCAGACCCCAAGAGGCAAACCAGAGCCTCTGAACCCTTGGCTGGTGCTGTGGACCACTTTCCTGAATCAAGAAACACTTCTGAAAGTAAGTGAAACAGTGGAACCTCGTGGATGGCCTGAACTCTGGACTTTCTCCCTGTCCAGTGTGACCTTTTTTAAACCCTTTGAGAGCTAGTTGCTTCTATGCACTGAAAAACATTAATTCTTTAAAAAGTCATATCTCTGGTTTTCCTTAACCAATTTTTATCATTTTGGTGTCTGATTTTTGTTGTGTTTTGTGTTTTACTTATTTACTGTTTTGTGATTTTAAATGCTTTACATACTTGTCGCCTACGTTAAGCCTTGTCGCTCGTTGCCAAGCTACCAAAGGTTGAGCTGAGTTTAATTTATTGAGACCTAACTGGACCTAAGTGGGGGTTAGTGGCCTATTGCTAGGTGTAGGCACTTACCTGCCCCCACCAATAATCCACTTTCCAACAATCCTGACTGTTGAGCCGCTTTGCTTGCCAATGTGTTTAGAGCTGCCCTTGTTGGGCCGCTCCCTTGAACTTAAAAAGAGGCTTTTGTCATGCTGATTTTTTTAAAAAGCAATAGATCTGACATTGCCTGTTTTAGGCCAATTTCTTTATCAGACCCTACAGTGAAGATTTTAGGCAAGCTCCTCCTGGTGCGATTGGAGGACTGGGCTATTTCAATTACTATCCTCTCAAAAACCTAATATGGGTTTAGACAAGGAATGGGAATGATTGAGCAGTGTCTGGATGTATCTCTTATCGTAGCAAAGTACACCAAGTCCACGAAAGGCTCCTTACACCTAGCATTCATGGACTTGTGCACTTTCGATACTTTCAATCTTTCCAAGCTATGGGACGTGCTCTTGGTTATCCTCTTCTGGAGACTGCATTGGAGCACTTCAGACAAGACCTGTTTTGCTCTAGGAGTGTACATCTTCTGTATATTCCACCCAGGGGGTGCAGCAGGGGTGTAGCTTAGCCCTATTTATGTATCGGATCTATACAGATTGGCTGGAAGCCACATACCTCAGATGAAATTGGATTTTCCGAGAGCAGGTACTCACTTTACACTTCTCTTTTTCATGATTCAAATCTGTTTATTCTTATTTTAAACAATACAACATACAACCACCGACATCCTCGTTTTTTATGCAGATGATGTTGTCCTGCTTGTTAGGACCACCAATAATTTTCAGAAACCCTTGGATGCCTTTGTGGAGTTTTTGTCATCTCTGGATCTCAAGATAAATCATCTGAAGTCTTTTAGTGCGGTCTGTGGCCCAAGAAATACCAAATGTAAAACTTTTTCCATGCAAGGAGCACCCGTTTCCAAAGTTGAGAGGGCATGATATTCTAATTCATAATTCTCTTCAAGTGTTTATTTCACTTCTCCGGTAGATCTGCAACCAGAAACACTATGACCCATATTTATGGGCTTTGTTGTGCGACTCAGCACAGCAAGTCATGTAGCTGCACTGCCCTGCGTCTCACAGAAAGGGCAGGAATGAGCTATATTTATCCAGCATGGTGCATTTCTCTACTTTGCCCCTGTGCTTACACCTTCTTGGCAACTTAGTGCCAACACAGGTACCTTTGCACCATGATGCAGGATTGTTTTTGTGCAGGAAGGGACACCTTCCTGCACAAAAACAATCCTGAGAGTCGTTTTCCTCCTTCTATGTATGCTGCGGAATGCAACACATAGAAAGAGGAAAAACCGATAAGAAATAAACATACTTCTTGTTACACCTCTCTGCAAAAAGGAATATCTTTTTGGCACATTTCCAGGTTTAGATGTTCTTGTAAATCTGGGAATGTGTCAACTTCCATGGATATTGCATGGGAACACCCACGCAACACCTATGAAAAAGCCTTCATGGCACAGAGTAATGTAACACAGTGATTAGTTCTGCGTTACATTACTCGAGATTTATGAAGCCACACAGGGGCACGCAAGGTGGCCTTTCATGGGTTCATAAATCTTACATAAGGTTTGCATTGCTCTTGCACCGCATTGCATCCAGTGCAGTTTTGCACCCTACTGATGCAAAGATAACAATGATTTTGAGGCAGTGGGAGAGGAGACCACGGGAGAAGAGAGTAAAGAATTTCCTCTGGATTCCGTTGCATGAAATGTCTCTTCAATTGTTGTAGGTAAGAAATAAACAGAAGGGTTTATTTAGAAGCCCCCTGCGCCACTGGTGCGTCACGTAAAATAATGTTTTTATAGCCATCGTCCCTTGTTCTAGACACCAGATTTATAAAATAATACAATTGCAGAATCTGGTAATACCCTGTACCTATGCATTTCTCAAAAGCCACAGCACATAACAGATAGCAGCAACATATGGTGATGTAAAGCCTAAAAGTGACAGTGCAGTTGTGATTGGTCACTAAGCCTCGCCTGCCATCAGGATCTGTTCTCAATCACACCAGAAGGCCAACAGTGGATGTTCTTGGCTTCTGGCTGTATGCTGTAGTGGCTATCAGGTACTGCTGAGTGGATGGGTGCCCAACCAGCCAGGGCACCAAACGCTACTGCACATACTCTCCAGCCATGTGCCCAAGGGGTTTGCCAAAGCCCTGGTTCTCACCAGCAAATGCCAACCTGCACTCCACCTCTTGCTGACTGCAGCAGGAGTTGGAAACAGGAGTTGATCTGGGACCAGACCTGTACCCACTTTGTCTAATATTCATCACCTTGTTGTTTGTTGCAGTTTGCCCCTGCACCCAAACAGCTAAACAAGCAACATCCACTGGACCCCTACTGAATGACAATAGTAAAGTTTGGCCCAGTTTTAAGAGGTCCCTGTGCCATTTCAACGCCACATTAGCATAATTGTTTTGATGCTAATGTGGCATTGGAAGGCCGGAAACACCACACCATATTTACAAAGTGGTGCAATGCTTGCATTGCGCGACTTTGTAACCACTTGTGCTACATTATGCCTGTGCCAGGCATAATGTGTAAAAGGAGGGCGTTCCGGCGCTAGGTTGGCCGGAGAAATGGCACAAAGAAATATAAGGCATTAAAGGGAGGCTCCCATTGTTTTCAATGGGACTCTGGGTGCTTTTCAGGATTAGCGTAAAATTTTGACGCTAAACCTGCAAAGAGCCGGACTAGTGTGAAAGATTATGAAGCTAGTACCCCTGACTATTGCCATGGTGTGCTGTATTTTAAATATGGCACACAGATTCCCCTTAGTGCCCCTTAGGGTGGCACTAAGGGGAACAAGAATAGTGGTGCTGCACTAGGTGCAGCGCCACTTTTCATATATCTGCCCCTATATGTTTTAACATTTCATGCCCGAGGACAGTTTGCAGACTGAGGATTGAGAATTGCCCATGAATCAATGGTCAAGCTAAACAAAAGTCCCTGGCAATAAACCTTTTGAGACCTGCCAGATGCCCTTCTGTAATGCAAATGATTTATAAAGAACACAATCAATCTAGAGTAAACCTCAAAAATGACCTGTGCTCTGTAAAGTTCTAGTTTTCTGCCAGGTTTGGTGTAACACTGATTAGGAATTTGTGCTGTTGGAGCTATAAAGAGAAACGCATTTGTTTCTGCCATGGATCCGCAAGATGCATTGCATGCCAAAATCCATCCTAAAGGACCAAGAGAATAGCAATTTTTGTACAAAATTATAACCAAACATTTGCCTTTTCAATAAACATTTCCCTATACGAGTAAATATATTTTTCAAGCTTCCTATAACAAAATAATAATGTGATAATCATGCAATATAAAAGAAAAAGGTAAGACATAATATGGTGTAAACTGCCCTCTCATGGTTCTGGTGACCCCAACTTGTGGTTTACAACATCACCTGTATCCCTTGACGGAACAATTGAACTATAACTTGGCCTTCAAATTAACTATACCTCATGCCCCCGCCATGCACAGTAATGTGATCATTGATGCCATTTCAGATGTTGCAGTGATGTTTATTAATTATGTCATAGAACATGTCATGAGTGGTTTAAATTATGAGGGAATTAGCAGTGCATGGCAAGGGCACACGTTATAGTGACTCATGCGGCCTTGTTATAGGTACTTGAGATATCTATATCTGTATTCTGCACGGAGGCAACACTGAGTGTTGCTTTTGATCGGTACTTACTGAAATGCTAAAAAGAATAATCTTATTTTGATCAATGGGGAGCCCCTGTACCCCCACCCCCAACAAGGTCCAGGGTGTCAGGGTACCCCTAGCCTTACTGCCTTTGTACTTTTGATTTTTATTTTCTAGGACTTGGGAGTGAGCACCAAGTCCTAGGATTGTGGCAAGAAGCTTTTCTTCAGGCTGCAGCCAGCCAAAGGTATCCTGTAGGCAGCCTCTTGGATCCGTGGATCCATCATGATTAGTTGAGGTGGACCAAATGGAGTGCTACAGGATCCACAGATACACTTCGAGGGATCCATGGGGGATCTGTGGCATGAATTATAAATATATGTTGAAGCTTAACCCCTTCGCTCCCAGGCCTTTTTCCCCTCCTGTGCCAGGCCTTTTTGTGCCTATTTGGAATAGTTCTCGCTTAGGCCCTCATAACTTTTTGTCCACATAAGCTACCCACGCCAAATTTTCGTCCTTTTTTTCCAACATCCTAGGGATTCTAGAGGTACCCAGATTTTGTGGGTTCCCCTGAAGGAGGCCAAGAAATTAGCCAAAATACAGTGAAAATTTCATTTTGTTCAAAATAATGGGAAAAAGGGGCTGCAGAAGAAGGCTTGTGGTTTTTTCCCTAAAAATGGCATCAACAAAGGGTTTGTGATGCTAAAATCACCAGCCTCCCAGCCTTCGGGAACAGGCAGACTTGAATCATAAAACCCAATTTTTCAACACAATATTAGCATTTTACAGGGACATACCCCATTTTTACAATTTTTTGTGCTTTCAGCCTCCTTCCAGTCAGTGACAGAAATGGGCATGAATCCAATGCTGGATCCCAGACACCTAAACATTTCTGAAAAGTAGACAACATTCTGAATTCAGCGAGGGGTAATTTGTGTAGATCCTACAAGGATTTCCTACAGACAATAACAACTGAAAAAATAAAATATTGAAATTGAGGTGAAAATAAACAGCAATTTTTCTCCACGTTTTACTCTAACTTTTTCCTGCAATGTCAGATTTTTGAAAGCAATATACGTTACGTCTGCTGGACTCTTCTGGTTGCGGGGATATATAGGGCTTGTAGGTTCATCAAGAACCCTAGGTACCCAGAGCCAATAAATTAGCTGCACCCTGCAGTGGGTTTTCATTCTATACCGGGTATACAGCAATTCATTTCCTGAAATATAAGGAGTGAAAAATAGCTATCAAGAAAACCTTTGTATTTCCAAAATGGGCACAAGATAAGGTGTTGAGGAGCAGTGGTTATTTGCACATCTCTGAATTCCGGGGTGCCCATACTAGCATGTGAATTACAGGGCATTTCTCAAATAGACGTCTTTTTTACACACTCTCTTATATTTGGAAGGAAAAAATGTAGAGAAAGACAAGGGGAATTAACACTTGTTTTGCTATTCTATGTTCCCCTAAGTTTCCCGATAACAATGGTACCTCACTTGTGTGGGTAGGCCTAGCGCCCGAGACAGGAAATGCCCCAAAACACAACGTGGACACATCCCATTTTTCTAATGAAAACAGAGGTGTTTTTTACAAAGTGCCTACCTCTAGATTTTGGCCTCTAGCTCAGCCGGCACCTACGGAAACCTACCAAACCTGTGTATTTCTGAAAACTAGAGACCTAGGGGAATCCGAGATGGTGTGACTTGTGGGGCTCTGACTAGGTTCTGTTACCTAGAATCCTTTCCAAACCTCAGAATTTGGCTAAAAAAACACGTTTTCCTCACATTTCAGTGACAGAAAGTTCTGAAATCTGAGAGGAGCCACAAATTTCCTTCCACCCAGCGTTCCCCCAAGTCTTCCGATGAAAATGATACCTCACTTGTGTGGGTAGGCCTAGGGCCCGCGACAGGAAATGCCCCAAAACACAACGTGGACACATCCCATTTTTCTACAGAAAACAGAGGTGTTTTATGCAAAGTACCTACCTGTAGATTTTGGCCTCTAACCCAGCCGGCACCTAGGAAAACCTACCAAACCTGTGCATTTTTTAAAACTAGAGACCTAGGGGAATCCGAGATGGGGTGACTTGTGGGACTCTGACCAGGCTCTGTTACCAAGAATCCTTTGCAAACCTCAAAATGTGGCTAAAAAAACACGTTTTCCTCACATTTCGGTGAAAGAAAGTTCTGGAATCTGAGAGGAGCCTCAAATTTCCTTCCACCCAGCGTTCCCCCAAGTCTCCCAATAAAAATGATACCTCACTTGTGTGGGTAGGCCTAGCGCCCGCGACAGGAACTGCCCCAAAACACAACGTGGACACATCCCATTTATCTACAGAAAACAGAGGTGTTTTTTGCAAAGTGCCTACCTGTAGATTATGGCCTCTAGCTCAGCCAGCACCTAGGGAAACCTACCAAACCTGTGCATTTTTTAAAACTAGAGACCAAGGGGAACCCAAGATGGGGTGACTTGTGGGGCTCTGACCACTTCTGTTACCCACAATCCTTTGCAAACCTCAAAATTTGGCAAAAAAAACATGTTTCCTCACATTTCGGTGACAGAAAGTTCTGGAATCTGTGAGGAGCCACAAATTTTCTTCCACCCAGCGTTCCACCAAGTCTCCCAATAAAAATGATACCTCACTTGTGTGGGTAGGCCTAGCACCTGCGACAGGAAATGCCCCAAAACACAACGTGGACACATCCCATTTTTCTACAGAAAACAGAGGTGTTTTTTGCAAAGTGCCTACCTGTAGATTTTGGCCTCTAGCTCAGCCGGCACCTATGGAAACCTACCAAACCTGTGCATTTTTGAAAACTAGAGACCTAGGGGAATCCAAGATGGGGTGACTTGTGGGGCTCAGGTTCTGTTAACCAAAATCCTTTGCAAACCTAAAAATTTGGCTAAAAAAAACATGTTTCCTCACATTTCGGTGACAGAAAGTTCTGGAATCTAAGAGGAGCCACAAATTTCCTTCCACCCAGCATTCCCCCAAGTCTCCCGATAAAAATGATACCTCACTTGTGTGGGTGGGCCAGGTGCCTGCAACAGAAAAAGGCCACAAACTTGTAGAGATTATGGGGATAGCACAGCGGTTGGATAAGCACATATTATTCTTTTATACATCTTTAGGCTAACTCTGCTTTGGGGACCCATACAAGTGAGGTGTCATTTTACTTGGGAGACTGAGGGGAACACTGGGGAGTAGGAATCTTGTGCTGGAGCGGTGATCGTGCAAACGAAAGTCAGGAAAATATGCTTTTTTAAGAAAATTTGGAGGTTTGCAGAGGAGTCTGGGTAAGAAAATGTTGGGGGATCCATGTAAGCCACACCTTCCTGGACTCCTTGGGGTGTCTAGTTTTAAAAAATGTCTGGGTTTGGTAGGTTTCCCTAGATGAAGGCCGCACCCAGGACCAAAAACATAGGTGACCCCTACCCCCCCAAACACAGGTAGTTTTGTAATATATCATTTTGATGTGTCCACATACGTCTGTGATGTGCCAGACACTAAAATTGTGAAAAGAAACGCACTTAGGTTATGTGAAAAAGACCCCTCGCCCACCAACCAAGTTGGTGGCATGCTTCATCATCGGCGTCCCACCTGAGACACCTAGCGTGTCACAAGTGTGCTGCGACGCCTGATTACAGCGGAGCAGGTTTTTTCATTTTTACCACACATACTGGTTGGATTTGGCATGATGGTGAGTGAGTGTTCAGTAGATCAAATTTTATTAACAAGAGATTTCACAAAAGTGAAATGCACTGGTAATAACTGAAAGGCCAAAAAACTGAACCAATGACTCACAGCTCGTGAGCTGTAAAGCCACGGCAAGGCACCAACCACTTTACAGTCCATTCACACACCTTTCATACATGACATGCACAAGACCATTCACGCCACGGGCCCAGCACATTACAACACTCGCATCACTTTCATATGCCCATATGCCTGATACAGCAATCACACCAGCTGATGAGTGTGTAGACTGGTGTTTGGCTGGCACCGCTAGCCAAGCGCCACCCCACCCATACCTCCAGCCAAGCGCCACCCCAAGCACACTGCCAGCCAAGCGCCAACCCACCCATACCGCCAGCCAAGCACCACCCGACCCATACCTCCAGCCAAGCACCACACCACCCATACTGCCAGCCAAGCGCCACCCCAAGCACACCGCCAGCCAAGCGCCACCCCACCCATACCGCCAGCCAAGCGCCACACCGCCAGCCAAGCGCCACCCCAAGCACACCGCAGCCAAGCGCCATCCCACACACACCGCCATCCAAGCGCCACCCCACGCACACTGCCATCACTTTTTTTTGTTTATAAACAACAAAGAAACCACTAACTAATTATAAAATAAGTACAAAATTACAAACACAAAAGCTCTAACTAAATACATGACAGTAATGCCAACCGTGAAACTGCACATATGAAAATATAAAATAGGCAGTTTACGCTCATGGTATTTCTCAAAACATTTTCCTGGTGTGGTAACTTCTAAAACAGCCGGGCACACACAGCCCAGGCTTTGAAGGGCAATCAGGGCAGTACATCCGTCTCTCCCTCCGGATTGCTGTCTGGGCACATACTTTACATTTGTTTGTGGGCAAGTCTTTTTTCGGAGTGGGAGGAATGTGATCTGGAAAGTGGCGATCTTTCAATCTAGCCACTTCCTCCACCACTTCTACTCTAGGAACTCTTGCCCGTTCCACCACAATAAGGCTCTCTATCACTGACTCCTGAAATTTAACAAATGTCATCCTTGAATAGGGTGAACAATCCTTGAACACAATAAAAGCATTAAAAGTTGCCAAATGAAATAAATGTAGGGCCAACTTTTTATACCACACCTAAGAGTTACGAAGGTTCCCACCTCTGATCTACTCTATCAACACCACCCATGTGCCTATTGTAGTCCAAAATGCACACAGGTTTGCGCACTTCCGCAACCTGACCCCAAACAGTCACAGGGGAAGTACTCTCATCATGGATGGTAGATAGCATGTGCACATCCCTCCTGTCTGAAAATTTTAGAGCTAGCAGCTCATTATTCTGCAAGGCACTGCACTGTCCCCTCTCAAGTTTTTTACAGACAAGCTCCCTTGGATAGCCTTTCCGGTTAGAATGGATTGTGCCACAAGCAACAGTGTCCACTCTAAACAACTCCTTGAACAACTGCACTCCAGTGTAGAAATTATCTACGTACAAATGGTGACCTTTGTTAAACAGTCGTCTACAAAGTTCCCACACAATTTGTTCGCTAACTCCAAAAGTGGCCGGACAACCAGGACGACCTGGAACCTGCAATCCCTACCAGTGTAGACCCGGAAATTATACACATATCCTGTACTGCTTTCTGGCAGCATATACAGTGTAATCCCATACCGTGCCCTCTTACTAGGAATGTACTGCTTAAAAACTAAACACCCTTTGAAAAGGACCAAAGACTCGTCCACACTTATCTCTCTGTCTGGAACATAGACTTCTGAAAACCGATCTACAAAATGATCAACGACAGGCCTATTCTTAAAAAGACGGTCACAATCAGGGTGATCTTGTGGCAAGGCTAAAGCATTGTCTACAAAATGCAGCATACGAAGAAGAAGTAAATAGTGATTACGTGTCATAGTTGCAGAAAATATAGCCATTGTCATCAAGGGACTAGTAGACCAATAAGAAGCCAGTGACGGCTTCCTGATCAACCCCATCAAAAAAGTCAAACCTAAAAACATTTTCACCTCTTCCAGATATGTGGGAACCCACTGAGTATCTCTAGACTGAGGCCTAAGTCTGGGAGCGTTGTCCCTCAAATATTGCTCTGCATACAAATTAGTCTGCTCCACAATCTCTTCCAAAAATACATCATCCATAAACAAGTGAAAGAAATGGACAGGCAAAATGTTTTCCGTATTGACTCTACACCCTGGGAGACCAGTAAATGCAGGTAACTGTGGCTGCTCCATGTTTGGGGCAATCCAGGTGTCAGGTCTTATTATGGGAAACCGTTCAGCCCCAGGCTGCTGCACTCTTGGCACATCAATGTCCTCCTCTAAAACAGGCCCTTCATCTGCACTGAGAGTAGCTTCCTCATCAGAAGAATACTCTCGGACAGAAAACTCACTGCCAGAATCTCTCACTTCCTCCTCTGCCTCAGATGCAGAGTCAGTCTCGTAATCATGGTCTGAAGATGACTCAAAGACCATGCCAACAACCTGCTGAGCGGTCACTCTGCGGCTAGCCATGATCCTCACTAACAACAAATGGATTGTCAACAACAACTAGCACTAAAATAAGTGATAAACAAAGTGTAGTTTTATCACAAAGAGTTATGTACTAAAAAACTATACCACTCACTTGCCTGAAAAGCTACTCACCAGCAACTACTCTGCACAGACACAGCAATCACCAATGATATCCCACTAAAAAGAAAAAAGAAAAAAGAAAAAAGAAAATTAGACATATGACAACACAAATATCATTGTGCTCAAATCTAAGGACAATTTCACACACAATACTGCATTTAGTACACCACATACAAACAAGTCATTCATGCATGTCAACAATACTCCTTTGGAGTAAATTGCTTTCACTTACCTAAAACATGCAACTATGCAAACCGCAGGACAACTACTGCCAAAACCGCAAGGATCCATAGCAAAGGAGGCAAAAGCTTTGAACTAGAACAAAAAGAAGAAATAAACTGTTATAATCACAAATACAAATACTTCGCCAGTTGACAAACACCCGCCACCAAGAACTTAGAAATTGTCCCTGGTGCCTAAGTGGCTTCTGCCCCACTAGGAGGCAGATGGGCCTAAAAATAAATAGGCTGATCTGCCCTCAAGTGGGGCAGAAATGGCCAACAGCTCTGTAGGGAACCCAAAAAAATAATGTCTGACATCTTGGTGCCTTCTGCCCCCAAATGGGCCTAAAACAAAATAGGCTGCTCTGCCTCCAAGGTGGGCAGAAATGGCCATCACTAATGTGCCCCCTTTGGGGGGCGATCCTTGCCAAAGGTGCTGCCCCCCCACACAAAACACACACACACACACACACATAGAGGATCCCTGGTGCCTAAGTGGATTCTGCCCCCCTTGGGGGCAGATGGGCATAAACAAATTGGCCGATCTGCCCCCAAGGGGGGCAGAAATGGCCAACAGCTCTGCGCCCCCTTTAGGGGGTGACCCTTGCCAAAGGTGCTGCCCCCCCACACAAAACACACACATACACAGAGGATCCCTGATGCCTAAGTGGATTCTGCCCCCCTTGGGGGCAGATGGGCATAAACAAATTGGCCGATCTGCCCCCAAGGGGGGCAGAAATGGCCAACAGCTCTGTGCCCCCTTTAGGGGGTGACCCTTGCTACAGAGAAAAAAAAGGGGGCACCCCCAGCACTAAACAAAGAAAGGGGAACAAAAAAAAAAATCCCTGCCGTATTGATGGTTTCTGCCCTCCTTGGGGGCAGATGGGCCTACAAAAATAGGCCCATCTGCACCCAAGGGGGGAAGAGATGGCCAATACAAAATTTCCTGCCTTTGGGGTAGCGACCCTTGCCCAAGGGGTGCCCCCAAACACACATACACACACCACACAATCCCTGGCGCCTAGTGGGTTTCGGCCCCCCCGGGGGCCAGATCGGCCAAAAACATGGCCGATCTAGCCCCAGGGGGTGCCGAAACATAAAAGAATTATTGCCCCTGGGGTAGGGGTCACTGCCCAAAAACAAAGAAAATATTTCCCTGGTGTCTAGTGGTTTTCACCCCCCCCCCCCCCCGGGGGCAGATCGGCCGAAAAATCGTCTGATCTGCCCCCAGGGGGGCCGAAATAGGAAAAAGAATTAGCCCCCAATGGGAGCGACCCTTGCCCAAGGGGTCACTCCCAAAATCATGCCCAACATAATTTCCCTGGTGTCTAGTGGGTTTCGGCCCCCCCGGGGGCAGATTGGCCGAAAAATCAGCCGATCTGACCCCAGGGGGGCCAAAATAGGAAAACAAATTAGCCCCGCATGGGAGCGACCCTTGCCCAAGGGGTCACTCCCAAAAAACATGCTAAAAAAAATGTCCCTGGTGTCTAGTGGTTTTCGGCCCCCCCTGGGCGCAGACACGCAGAAAAATTGGCCAATCTGCCCCCATGGGGGGCGAAATAGGAAGATAATAGCCCCAAATAGGAGCGACCCTCGCCCAAGGGGTCGCTCCCAAAACTAACAATAAAAAGAAATCCCTGGTGCCTAGTGGGGATTCCTGCTCCACGATCGCGGGCCCCATCCGCCATCGTGGAGCAGGAACACACTGAAAACAGGCACAGGGGGAAAGGAAAAACCCTTTCCTTTCCCCCCTTGTCTGTTTCCCCCCCCCCAAATCCACAAAGAGGGAAGGACTCACCTGTGAGTCCTCTCTCGCCGATGCGCTGGAAGCATAGGGCTTCCCGCGCGTCCCTCGGCAATACTTGATGACGTCAGCGCGCTGACGTCATCAGATTTCCGAGGGGGGGTCGGGGTGGAAGTGGAAGGGATTCCCCTTCCATCCACGACCTGGGGGTGTGGGTGGGGGGCCAAAGGGGGGAGCGCTAGTGCTCCCCCCTTTGGGCCGGGTGCAGGACGAGGTGATCTCGTCCAAGGCACCCGGGAACCGGTGCCTTCGACGAGTATACCTCGTCCAAGGCACAGTACGGGTTAATCTCTTGCAAACTACAGGAGGAATTTACACTATATCACAAAAAGCACACTTTCAGGACCAAGATGTAGCTTTCTGCCAAATTCGGTGTTATTCCATTCAACCAATTTCTGTTTTGAGACCCTACCTTTTGCTCTACCCCTACTTGATGGATCACCTCAAAACTTTCCAGGAAGGAGTTGTGATGGATGAGATTTGTTTTGCAATGTTTTGTGACGATTCGTCAACCAGTGCGAAAGTTATAAACAAAACAAAAAATGGTTTTCCAGTGGAAACAGGATCCTAACTATGAACCTTATGGTAAATGCCACTAAAACCATGAGATGGAAACATTAGACTTTATCGCATGTTACTCATTATTTATTATGTATCAGTTATATTGTATGTTTATTTTGGGGTATTTAGCTTAAAGCAGCTGTTTTCTAAAGGTGCTGCTAACATTGGGCACTGACTGGAATTAGAATGTTTAAGTTTTGCTTAGGGCAGTGGTGCATGTCAGTTGATATATGTGATTCCATGGCTGCAGCTTTAATTTTATAATTATGGATTTATTGAATTTGCACGTATTTTGCCAGTTTCACAAAATATGTTGCTTGTAGCTCACATGGATGAAAATGATACTATCAAATATGTGTGCATAATTATATATCCTTGCCACTTAATTTGGTTCTCTGTGGCACATAATCCTAATGCCTCAGAAAATAAAGAGTGGTTTGGATGCTGTCATTTTATGCTGAAATCCTGCCAGTGTTTTCTATATTTCAAGGTCTCTTCTGAAATATGGGTTTTTACTACTGTTTTGTGCAATAAAATCACCCAAATACACACATCTATCTATCTATCTATCTATCTATCTATCTATCTATCTATCTATCTATCTATCTATCTATCTATCTATCTATCTATCTATCTATCTATCTATCTATCTATCTATCTATCTATCTATCTATACTAGATAGACAGATAGATAGATAGATAGATAGATAGATAGATAGATAGATAGATAGATAGATAGATAGATAGATAGATAGATAGATAGATATTTAACAGCAAGACTCAGCACATGTTTGTGTCCACTTTTAACAAGAGAAGAAATTCCCTTGTGTATCTCATATCCTCGTAATGTACCATGCAATTTGCTTGTTTGTTGCCAAATGGAATCATGTTAAGAAGAATATCATATTTGAATCATATGCCCTGAAGAAGTCAGTTGGGACGAAACACGTTGGCTATGGCTTCCTTTATCAACATTTGGATGCATATATGGACAATCACAGATGAATTAATAAAGACAAAACTCTTTTTACAAAGACTTGACTGATGGAATAATTTTGACGCATGGTACATTATGAGGATATGAGATACACAAGGACATTTCTTCTCTTGTTAAAAGTGGACACAAACGTGCTGAGTCTTGCTGTTAAATGTAGTAACAGAAGTCCTGGTGACTGAGGATTAAGGGGTTGGCCCTCAAGACTCACGCACTATCAACATTCCCTAACCATAGATGTAATTGAATGTAAAGGTGCTGCAGCAATCGCCTCGGCCCTTCAGTTGTATACATAGATAGATAGATATTACCTACATGCGGTTGGCAGTTAGTAGTTATAGTTAGGTCCTAGTTTCCATAGGAAAAGTGGTTTTTGACTTGGCTATATCCAAACAAATAGGTTCTCATTGCACATGGAAAGTTTTGAGGAGATCTGTCGAAGGTGGGCAAGGAAAAGGGGGGACCCAAAAAAGTGCTTTTTCCATGTTAATTTCCATAGAGTCTTTAGACATGCATACAATCTGAACAGCTTAACGGTATAACACCAAATTTGGCAGGAAGCTAGACCTTTGTGCACATATTGAGTTTTTGGTGATTTTGTGTAAATCTCTTCAGTAGTTTTAGAGATATTAAAGGAAAAATAAATATAGATATCCAGGGATGCAGAGGATCTTTGGATCCTCCACGGCGGAATCCACATGGAAAAGAAAGGTTGTATTTGGCTGGTTGCGATCTGAACGAAAAGTTCTAGCCACCATTTTGTTTATCAGCTCAGTGCAGTGGGAGAAAAATAACAGTGAAAAGTTAGATAAGGGTACAGGTTAGAGGTATCCTGACCAGATAGGACAGATAGAGGGCTCCATGAGGGACCCCCATGGCCAAAAAATGGACAGAGTTTTTTCTTGGGTGGGCTTGCAGATCTGTGGATCAACTGCAGGACTCAACGCGACCCCCCCCCTTTGTAAATCCACAATGGAACTGCAAATCTAGAGTACACTCACTCAACCAACCCTGCATGGGGTTGGCAGCACGTGGGGAGTTGGTGTACGGCCTGGCCAAAGACTGTGTGCGGCATGGGGTTGGCAGTACATGGGGGGCTGGCAGTATGTGGGGGTTTGTGTCCAGAGTCTGGCCACAAATCAGGCCCTGTAGTCAACCCTGTGCCACGCTACACACAGCTAAAGGCTGTGCATGGCATGGGGTTGGGCGCAGGGCCTGGGGACAAGCCCAGCTGCTTACAAAAATCCATAGAAATTAACTAAAAAAACAAGCATTTCATGGACATTATAGTTAGGAATTAGCATTTTTTTAAAACACAGAAATTCAGTGAAAAAAACAAAGGTTACAGGTAGGTTCTGAATTTACTTGCACAAAATTATAGAAATTCAGCAGTTACAGTTATGGTTATCTCAAGTAACTATAACTTGTGCGCTAACCATGCACAGTTGTCTCATCAATAATTGTATTGCACATTTTACAATGTTAATATAAATGTTGCCACAGAGGGAGCCATCAATGATGTAATGTGTGGGGTGATTAGCTGTGCATGGTGAAGGCACGAGTAACCATAACTATAAATGCTGAATATGTTTTGTGCTAGTAAATTCAGAACCTAACTAAAACGTCCCTGTAACCTTTGTTTTTTTCAGTGAATAGATATATATGTATGGATATACTTCTAGATGTATATATATATATATATATATATATATATATATATATAGATAGATAGATAGATAGATAGATAGATAGATAGATAGATATAGCTATTGTTAGATTTTGAAATGAGTTAGAAACAAAAAACGCTCAAATTCACCAATTTTAGTTAGTTTACTGAGCTAAATATAACTTGCACCTCCACAATGCACTGCTTCTGACTTCACATATGATATTACCACCACATATTAAATAACATCATTGATGACATCACCAATGACATCTCAGATGACATTAATGACGTTGTCATATGTGGCACAGAGTTACTGAGTGTGGGTCCAAAGCATAAATATAGCATAAGCTCTGGCGGCACTTGTGATTGTGTACGTTCAAAATTATATGACGCACCATTTACATACCAGTTAACTTATGGGTGCAAATATTAGTTATTATTAAACAAGGTAAGTCTGAACGTACCTGATGTGCGTTGCTGACTAATGTTTGAAAGTAATTTGTTGCTGAAAGCCAAACCATCTTCCGAAAAATGTTTCTGAAAGACTAGGGTCCTGATCAGGATTTTGGTGGTCGGACCGCCCGACCACCAAACTCACAGGGAGGATGCCACGTCATACTAGTGGCGTTCCCCCAAGCGTATTACAATGTTGCTGCTGGGCTGAGTGGGGGAAACATAGCGCCGAAATTGCGTCATTTTTTTTTACGCAAATTCGACGCAAAACTAACTCCATATTTATACTTTGGCGTTAGACGCGTCTAGCGCCAAAGTTCATGGAGTTAGCGTCATTTTTTTGCGTGAACACCTTCCTTGCGTTAATGAGATGCAAGGTAGGCGTTCCCACTGGGAGTGGGCGGGGCAAAAAACCCTGCATTTGCGCCTCTTTTTAACGCCTGGGTCAGGGCAGGCGTTAAGGGACCTGTGGGCTCAGAATGAGCCCAGAGGTGCCCTCCCCTGCCCCCAGGGACACCCCCTGCCACCCTTGCCCACCCCAGGAGGACACCCAAGGATGGAGGGACCCATCCCAGGGAAGAAAAGGTAAGTTGTGGTAAGTATTTTTTTTTAAATAATTTGTGGCATAGGGGGGCCTGATTTGTGCCCCCCTACATGCCACTATGTCCAATGACCATGCCCAGGGGACATAAGTCACCTGGGCATGGCCATTGGGCAAGGGGGCATGACTCCTGTCTTTGCTAAGACAGGAGTCATGTTAATGGCGTCTGGGCGCCCCAAAAAAATGGCGCAAATCGGGTTAAGACGATTTTTTTGCCTCAGCCTGACTTGCCCCATTTTGGGACGCCCAAACGGCATTTTTCCCTACGCCGGCGCTGCCTGGTGTACGTCGTTTTTTTTCACACACACCTGGCAGCGCCGGTCGGCTAACGCCGGCTAACGCCATTCAATAAATACGGCGCCCGCATGGTGCTTCAGAATGGCGTTAGCCGGCGCTAATTTTTTTGGCGCAAAACTGCGTTTGTGCAGTTTTGCGTCAAAAAGTATAAATATGGGCCATAGTATTACACATTCTTGCTGGCTGACCAGTAGGAACAGTGCTATGATATTGGTCTCATCTCCTTTAAGGGAGCCGAGGCCAATATCGTAGCACACCATCGCCATTAGACTGCACACTGTCTGCATAGTGCATTTGGCATGGCCAGTGAAGGGACACCTCTGTGGTCCACAGCACTGGCTTTCTGCCAGCCTTTCTATTGTGGGGTTCCCCACGGTCGAACCGCCTGGAGTGCGGTGGTCTGACCATCACCACAAGCGTGACGGTCCTCCCATACTTGTAATGAGGCCCACAATCTGTTGTTGATAATAGATTATCTGCCTTTAGCTATCTGACATGTGTGTCCATGTTAAATTGTTATAATACAGCGGTATCCACAATTTGTATGTAAAGAGTGTGTTTATAATGTGTTGATATTTATTTCCAGAACTCTGTTGAAGATTTTGAGGCATTGCAGGTTATAAAACAATGTAGAATGTAGGGATGCCTGACTTAGACATTTTTTATTTCACATTGGTGTTGTAAGCATGGCTCTAAGATTGTATGCAATTGTGCCACTCATAGGAACGTGTGTAGTGAATTTTACTACACTACAGAGGGCTATATACAGTGCTTCACAAAAGGTGCCTTTCAGTTGCAAATGTACACTGTCAACCACTTCACTTAAAATTGCAGGTCATGTGAAGACACTACAAAGGCAATCCCATTAAGGTGGATAGAAAGTTGTCCACAGGTATAGCATGTTGAATTACTTCAGTTCCACAGACTTTATATGATGTTGTCATAATGATTGCAGTGATGGAGCTAGTTATAGTTAGCTCTGTAAAGTATAACTGGAGAATTTCAGTGTGTTTTTTTATTTTTATTCATTGGGTTTTAACTTATAACACCTAACTATAATGTCACTTTAATTTTTGTCCGTTTCAGTGAATTTCTAGTTTTTTTAATGTAAGCTAAGATCTTATTACCATATCTAACAAAGACATGAAGCCATGCACAATGAGGAACTAGCCGGAGGGCTTCGCCATAGGATAGGCCCTGTGAACAACCCCTGACCAGCAGCCAATGCCCCACTAAACATGAATTTCAGCTGCTCATAGCAAGGGGTTTAGCCATAGGACCTGGCACCAGTCATGCTCAGTACCCAATTCCCACCACAGTCAGCCAGTCAACCATGGGCAGGCCAATTGTCATTTGGCCCAACATGCCTGTGTTGAGAAAGGTTCCCTCTGCTTGCATTTAGGAACAGTCTCTCAGGCCATGCAGAAAAATTATAGCATTGGGTGCTCAATGACCCTAGATTGTACCAGCTGTGGAAGGCCAGAAAATTACAGATGGTAAACTAGCCTCCCTTTCAGGATCTTGGTGCTGAGCAACATACTCAGCAGATGTGGTCTTTGGTCGAACATCTTTATCAGTTGCAGCCCTTAGGGTTTGTTAGTACTATTCAGTTGGTGCGTCTCCTTGTATACCTATGCCAATCAACATAGTAAGAATGAATCCCCAACTTACCCCTTCCGGGACTGTTCGGCCACTTCTCTCTGTCCAGACTTAAGAAACCTCTAGTGATCTGGCCCCTTATTTTTATCCATTTTTATGCCACATCTAGAGTGTGGTTAGGGTGCTCGTGCCAGTTTCATCTGCTTTGCCTCCTGCACCTACTGTCCCAAGCCCATTCAGCACCGAAGTACAGACTGTTACCTGCATCCTTTCGTTATTGTTCATAATTCCCAGCCTATTATTCAAATGTCACCATGTCTGGCTCTCAACTAGGATAAGTCATCAGCAGTTTGAGGAGTCATTGCACATATAAAGATGCTGCCCTCTGAGTTCTGAGACTGTCTCCAGTTGTTTCTCTCTCTCTCGCTTAGCTGACTCCTGTGTTCCGCTTAGCCATGTTGCTGCAGTTAGGACTGCTTGGTCTCGTTTTTGCTGGGTTTGTTTCTCTACAGCATTCTTGGTCTCAGTTGCACCTATCCCCACCTTTTATGGGCATGTCTTTTGGATTGTGATATCATCCATTGTCCATCAGTTCTCTTTCCATGGTGAGTGCAGGTAAGTGCAGGTAGGTATATATTTTTTTTTAAGAATGGCATAGGGGGGGCCTAACTGGGCTTTGGGCGGGGGGGCATGACTCCTGTCTTTGCTAAGACAGGAATAATTTCCATGGGGGTTGTGCATAAAAAAATGACACAAGTCAGGTTGGAGCCAATATTTTTTACTCTAACTGGACTTGCACCATTCTTTGACGCAGAACCCCCAGTCTTCCCTTCGCCTCCACTGCCCGGTTTGAGTCATTTAGTTTGACGCAAACCAGGCCGCAGCGCCAGCTAACGTCATTGCATAAATAAGGCGCCCAGCTGGCGCATTGGAATTGCGTTAGCTGGCAGTAAACGTTTTGACGCAAATCAGCCCTGGCGCTGATTTGCGTCAAAAAGTATAAATATGGGCCTGTGTTTGTTGTAGCTTCACGGGAGAAATTTCAAAGCTACCACCAAGCAACAGCAAACACTAAGGGGGTCATTATGACCCCAGCGGTGGGTGTTAATATGGAGGAAAGTACTGCCAACAGGCTGGCGGTACTTTTCTCCATATTATGACATTGGTGGTTTGGCAATCCACCCACCAGATTTTAACACAGAAACACAAAACTGACAGAAGCCAGCCACAACAATTCTGCCAGACCCAATGGAGGCGAAAAACTGTCAGACCAACCATCCTCCCCGCTAGGCCAGCAATACACCGCCCTCCAAATTATGGACCACAAATCACCACAGCAGACACTCAACAGCAGTCATCCATTTGTGTGCACACCGCTGCAGTAGAATTGGGCACCCAACACGAACAGAAATCAACATTGGCCAAATTTAAAAACCCACACCTGTCACATATACTCACACCGTACACACCCACCGACAGCACTATAAAACACACCCCCACACAACCCACAATCCCTTTACAAACACGAAAAACTAACTACAACTTGCCAGCAAAAGATAATACAAGAACTGCACACACAAATCACAGCCACCTATTCACCTTTCATGCCTCACACACCACACACCATACCCCAACACCTATCACACTCTGCACAGCACACACACTACATGCACCACACAATAGGCATTTCCCCACTGAAGAATCCCCATTTCACAGATGAGGAGTTGTGGGTGATGGTGGAGGAAATCGTCAGGGTTGAGCCACAGCTCCAACAGATAGTCATTGCCAGGAAGATGGAGCTAAAGCAGAGGATCGTGGCAGGGAGAACTCCGTGGAAACATATCCATGCACAAGGGACGACATTCGCAAGAGGTGGAATGACCTATGGGGGAAGGTGCGTGCAGTGGCCTTCAGGCACCAAGTTGCCATCATGAAGACTGTCTGTGGACCCCGACCTCCTACCACTGTTGACAGCATGGGAAGAGAAAGTCTTGGCAATCCAGCATCCTGAGGGCCTCACTGGAGTCACTGAAAGGCTAGACACTGGTAAGTCACCATTACTACCCTTACCACCGCTGATACCTGCATGGCATGTCACTCCCTCAACCTGCCTCCTTTCATTCCACTCCGTCCCATGCAGTGAACAACCCCCATAACTACCCTTAATTTGTACCCTTTCATTCCCTACCCAATGCAAGCACAACCCTCCCAGATCTGCATGCACACACAACAGTAATGCATGGGCAGCATGTAGTACTGCCAATTCCACAATTCACCAGCATATACTAACCACATCTAGGAGGACAACACCCAACCCACAGGGAAGGGCAGAAATGCTAAATATGTTACAGACAATGACTGTAACAAATCTTTCACATGTCCACTGGTACCCCAGCCAATGTCAGCTGTGAGCATGTGCCACAGCAGCCCAACCCCCTACCGGAAGATGCCCTCAATGATGACAGCAACTCTGGATGTCCCGATCTGGAAGATCTCCATGGCCCATCTGGCAATACTGGTCAGTCGGCTTCCACATCCCACACCCAGTCCACTACAGCCCCCCCATCCGACTCCAACACCACAACAGCCACCCAATGACCCCAAACTTCTGACCCCAGGACACATCAATCACTTGTGTGCTACCTGTACAGGGACCCGAGCCGACACCACACAGGCAAGATGATTTAGTCCCTGGTGTAAGTGGGAGTAGGCACACTGTTCCGGGGGCACATGAACAGGGGGCCAGGCCCAGGGAGAGGTTAGCTGTGCACCAGGGGGAGGCTCAACCCAAGGAACTGAATGCCCAGGAGGCACTCACACATGTCCAGGGGGACAATCCCAGGACAGGATGGGCCAGGTGATTACCATCTTGCAGGAAAACCAGTGGCTGCAGGTGGTACACCACCAGGAGGTCATGCAGCAGTTGCAGGCCATAAATGCCAATGTGGTCACCATTGCAGGGGTCCTAAGTAACACATCCAACACCAACTCACCAGCCAACAACATCTGCTGCAGCTAGTCGACAGGAGGGCCTGCTATATCACTCACAGGCCACCAGCACTCCTTCCCCTGCAGAAGGTGAACCACCCCGCAAGTGTCCCCTGTGACACAGACAGACACCAGAGACTGTTGCCAAGACCCAAACCACCCTCAGAAAATGAGCCCCTCCTGAAGGTCTCCCTTGTGTGCCACTGAGACACCTTATTCACTTTGGACTGCCATTGCTCCTTTTCCTATGGTCCCATGGATACTAGACCTGTGCAACAAACCAACTGGACCATTACACCAAAGTTTAAGTCCAGCATCACCCCACTCTATTGCACTATCCCATCCTTTTTGTCACTTCAATAAACACCGTTGAACAAAACTGAAGTGTCTGTGTTTTATCATACACCAATGTGCAATGTCTTAAACTGCATTCTCCAGTGCAAATGTCCTGTAATGTGTGAATCCATCCAACAAATGTGTGTAAGCAGTCTGTAGTCATCACATCAGTACGCAGTTGTGACCACACAAACATCTGCAAAAAGTGAAAGCATAAGTGACAGTGAATTGGGAAGTAAAGGTAGTGCTTGGCACAACACAGCAGCCACACAGCATCTAACTATAATCGAGGTATGAACAGAAGTACAGTCTTACCTGAGAGAAGTACTGCTGGAAGTATCATATGTGTCCTGTTGTCCACATCCTCCTCCTCCTCCTCATCACCATCTTTAGTGTCCTCTGCTGCCACAGGTGCATTGTCTTCCCCCTCCTCCTGCAGGCACGGCACATTGTGTCTGAGTGCCAGATTGTGAAACATGCAGCAAGCCACCACAATCTGGCAGACCTTTTTAGGGGTGTAAACTAGGGATCCACCTGTGAAACAGAGGCACCAGAACGTGGCTTTCAGTAGGCCAAATGTACGTTCAATAACCCGCCTGGTACGCCCATGTGCTTCATTGTACTGATTATCTGCCCTGACCTCGGATTCCCCACTGGTGTCAACAGCCTGGACAGGTTTGGTTAGCTGGAGTCACCTGGAAGTAGTGAGGGACACACATTACTCATGTACAATGGCACAGAGTACATCTTAAGGTGGCATACAGTGACATTCGATGGGTGAAGACTCAAGTTCACCAATGAGCCCCACTCTTTGCCTCTTCAGTCGTACCATCACCTGTGGGACGCTGTTATTCTTCAACACAAAGGCATCATGCGCAGATCCAGGAAACTTGGCAGTGACGTGGAAGATGTATTGATCAGCAAGGCACACCATTCAGACATTTATAGAGTGGTAGCTCTTCCTATTCCTGTAGACCTGCTCATTTGTCCTGGGAGGGACCATGGCAATATCTGTCAAAGTCCCCATTCACATGTGGTATGTGTCCCATGGCAAAGAATCCAGCCTTCGCAGTGAGCAAATCTTCACTCTGGGTGAATCAGATGTAGATGCTCATATTTTTTTAGCAAGGCTGCCAAAACTCTTCCAAGCACATTCAAAAACATTGGCTGTGACAATCCTGCCTCCAAGCCCACAGTCACCTGGAAGGAACCACTTGCCAGTAAGTGGGGCACTAACAGTACCAGTACTGTACGGGGTATTGCTGTAGTGCTACAGACAGCAAGAACCAGATCTGGCTCCAATTGTTGACACAGCTCAGTAATTGTGGCCCTGACCAGACGATAGGTCATAATGATGTGGCCTTCCTCCAGTGTAGCCAAGTCCACTAGGGGTCTGTACATGGGTTCTTGCCTCCTCCTCTACAGTGGTAGGTATCTAAGTAATCCAAACATGAGATGTGTATGACTACAGGAAGTATGGACACACAATATCACAGTACATAAAGCATGTATGTAGCAGACTGGAATTGTCTTGCTGTGTACCATTGGTACCTATGACACACATTAAATTGTCCACCATGAGTACCAGCATTGGGAACAGGCAATGCAGGGGCAGGTGGAAGTGACCTCACTTCGCCGGCGTTTGGCGTCATGGTGGAAGGCGGTCTGCACTGCTGTGCAACTCCTCATTAGTTAACATGGAGGTCTATGAAGCACAGGAACCAATGATGATCAGTGCCGGTGGTGACAGTGTACACCGCCGTGGACGTGACCACCATTTTCTTTGTCCCACTTCACATGATTGACTCTCTACAGATCAAAACCTCCACTACGTGTGCTGCTGTGTCCTGTGTCTGGAACCCCAGATGGCCCTTGCTACAGAGGAAAGGGCACCAGCCGTCACATCAGAGGAGTTGGAGAAGCATGTGGATGGGGTCCTACCCTTGTATGGGCAGTTGTATGGAGCTCCAGACCAATAACCTTATGGGTACATTGGATGCGACATGGCTGTATGAAGATATATGTGTGTGCTAGCAGTGTGTCATTTGGGGAGTGTATTTTTGCTGTATGCAACGTGTATGCAGAGGTACAGGTCATGTGTGGGCTTGATGTGGGATCTATGCAATATGTAAGTCATTTCTGTTACAGAATGGAGTGTTGAGTTCATGGTGTCCATTTGTCTGTGTTCCCTATGCAGGTCAGCACCCATCAGAAGAAAGGGTTGTGGCGTGCCATCGAGAAGGACGTGCGGACCTTGGGGTTCCATAGTTGGTGGAGTACCACTACAGGAAACTGTGGGAGGACCTGAGACTCTGGTCCCGGAAGACTGCAGAGGCCCAGCTGGGGACAGCCTCCCAACGAGTGAGGGGTGCCACCAGACCCTAACCCACATACTGGCAGTGGCCAATCCAAGTTGGATGGGCAGTTGAGGGCAGCACAGAAGCCACAAGTGGGTGAGTACACACTGTGTGGTATTTTTTCTTGTTGCCTGCCATGGTGTTTGGGTGCAAGGTTCTAGTCAGTGGATGCCCCAATATGCTGGTTTAGCTAATCTTGTGGAGTGCTGCTTAGCAATGTAGGGTGCTATGTATATTTAGTAATGGCAAGTAGCTGGCATACCATGGCAGACATGGCTTAGTGAGTCCCAGTAGGTGTGCAGATGGTAGTGTTTGGGTTTATTTCTGCTGGTTTTCCAATGTAATGGATTGGCATTGTGGTTCATACTGTATAGTGTTAGTACCAGTGAGTGATTGTTATGTGTATGCCATATGTGCTGTTGTTGCTGTAATTGACCCTGTTCTCCCTTTCTTTCTCCCCCACCCTCTCTCCTTTTGTCATCCTGTCCTTGTTTGTATTCGTTTCATCTGGCAAAGGAGCAGGGGCACCGCCGAATGAGGCAGCTGCAGCCAACGGGACCTAGGAGGCAGAGTCCACCAATGCTGACCTCTGACTCAGATTCCTCCTCCGCTGGAAGCTCCCTGGTGGTGGCAGACCTCTCTGGGACCACCCCAACTACAACATCTTCTGCCACCACCCATACCAGCACCGCTATGCCAGTAGCCCCCCACCCAGTTGCCTGTGCACGCTCACCAAGGGGGGTGAGTGTCTCCTTCGCCCCAGGCACTTCAGGCCCTGCCCCAATCAGCCCTGCTACCCTCACTGAGGAGGCTAATGACCTCCTGAAATCCATCTCTGTACGGCAGTCAACCATAGTGAATGCCATCCAGGGGCTGTAATGCCAGATGCAGCAATGCATTGCCTACCTGGAGGGCATTCACGGTGGCTCGGTTGTCCTACAGAGATTGTTTCAGGCTCTGGCTCCTCTTTGATGGCAGCCATGGTCCCAGGTTCTTCTGACCCCCTTCCAACTACCTGTTCCCAGTCGCAAAGACCTCTCCTGCACCCATTCCACGAACATAATCAGACCAGCATGCACCCAAAACAATAGACTTGAACAGACAAGCACAGGCACCACACTTCACTCAACAAGCACACACACAGCCAACACACAGAAGCACATACAACAGCCACTGCCTCCCCCTCCTCCCTCACAGTCACATCAACACTCACACCTTCAAGCACTGCATCTTCAGTCCCAGATCCTGCCACCTGTACAGCCTTGCCCACAGTCACCACAACAGGAGACACGCAGAACAGAACCCCATACACCACATGCGCAGTCACCACCACCACCATCACAACCTCATGCAGCACACTCACCTCATTAGCAGACACCACCACAACATACATAGACACGTCCTGTTTGTCCTCTCCCATCCTGTCTGCCACTACTCCAACGACACATAAGTGCTCCTACTCAGACACTCAACAGCCATCCACCTCACACACTCACTGTACATGCACCTGCAACCCAGTCCAGCACACCTTGTACAACCACTCCCTCTACTTCCACTCCCAAAACCTCCTCCCACAACCCGTCCCATTGGACCTAAGAAACTTTTCCTTTCTCACCTTGACCTCTTCCCTCCTCCTCCCCCCGTCCTGCCCCTAAGCGGAAGCTGTCTCTTTCCCAGCCCAGTACCTTCCGCTCCCAGTCCACTCATGCCCCACCCCCTGTAGCTACACCTGCCACTAAGGGGCACAAGAGTGGCATTCCGGCTCCCAGCTCCAAGCCAACACCTCCACCCCCTAAGCAACGGAGCAAGGATCCGCCCCTCCCAAACCCAAGTCCACGGACCCCCCTCCCAAGAAACCCCGTACCCCTACCCCCTGAGGTGCCTGCCTACCATCAGCATGATGCCCCTTGCCCACCCGAGTGACTTTGGCTGTCCGGAGTCAAGTTGGGCCTCGGACGTTGCCCTGTGGCTGTTCCCTGACATTGGACTGGCCAATGACCCTTTCTGTATATATATATATATATATATATATATATATATATATATATATATATATATATATATATATCATTTATTTTATTGAGGTCGCTGTTCCCACCTAATTTCATTGGTTGGACCTAAGGTATGTGTCCCGGCTTTCTTTGCTCCTGGGTTATGTTGTTTTTTAATTGCTCTGCAGATAGTTCTCGGTGTGTGGTATGTGTGTATGGTTTGTGTTGTGCATGTGTATGTGTCACTCCCCCCTCCCTCCCTTGTATGCTAGGCAACTGTACTCACCGTCGTGGTCGGCGTTGCTGCTCCTGGACTGCCATCACATGGTACAGTATCAGGAAGACTTCCAGTTCAGGTTCCATGGCGGCCGTGGACTCCTCTGTGTCCCTAGAGGTGATTTTCTCCTTTATATGATTTGTTTCCACCAGGCGTTTGGTGGCGGTGGTCCCCCCCAGGAAATCCTGGCGGTCTGCTATGTCATAATATGGTGGGCGGGTTGCAGTGTTCCTCCAGCCTGAAGATGGCAACCGCCGTGGTCAGTGGATGGACTGCACTGGTGGTTCGGGTGGTACTTTGGCTGTCTATGGGACCTACCTCCATCACCGGCGTGGCGGTCAGCTGACCGACAATGTCATAATGACCACACAATTATGCTCTCACCTGGCTGAAGCATGAAAAATGCTCCCACCCACTGGGAGCAGACTTTTCTTCTGTTCCCATGCCCACAATAAAGCGGGCAGGGAAATAAATGAAAAAATTGCTCCCTTCTGCAGGGAGAAGCATTTTTAGCTGCTTCATGTGGGCGGGAGCAATGCTGGCTCCCACTGGAGTCAGGGAGACAGCTGGGGCCATGGGGGCATTGAGGCTCCTCCCTTCCCCCAACAAACATGCAGTGAGTGACCTGGGTGGACTCCAGGGCACCCCACAATTAATGGCCAGTCCCCAGGGACTGAGGGCCCTTGGGCCAATATTGGTCATGGGAGGGGGGCTGCATGCCTCCTTACTCTTCATATTAAGGCTGGGCCAGGGGAGATGGGGTCCCCCGGGGCTGAAATCAGTCAGGAAAGGAGGGTTGTATGGCCCACACACCCCAATTAATAATTCAATACGCCAGGGGAATGGTGTCCTTGGGGCCAATAATGACCGGGGGAGGGTGCCTGCATGCCCTCTCCCCTTTTTAATATGCAGTGGTCCCCCAGGTGGGTTCCTGGGCACCCGCCATTTACTGGTTGAACCACAGGGGTGGGGACCCTGGGGCCAATATTGGCCCAAAGAGAGTGGCTGCATGCCCCACTCCCACTTCATAATAATTCCAGACCTCCAAGAAATGGGAAATGGGGTCCTCTGGCCGAAGTCAGCCCGGGGAGAGGGGGTGCATATGGACCTACTCCCCAAATAGTAATAAAATAGCCCATTGGAAATGGGGACCCCCAGGAGACAATATTGGCCCAGTGAGGGGGCTGTGTGCACCCTTCTTAATATGGGTATGACGCAGGAGATGGAGTCCCCAGGGCCAGATCGGTCTGGGAAGAGGGGCTGCATGACTGTTAGACTGGTCATCCTCCAACTTTTTGCCTGCCTCCCTCCACTATTCTGACACTGTTTTTGCTAGTTTTAGGACTGCCCATTTTACCACTGCTAACCAGTGCTAAAGTGCATATGCTCTCTCCCTTAAAACATGGTAACAATAGTTCATACCCAATTGGCATATTTTACCTACTTGTAAGTCCCTAGTCAAGTGCACTACATGTGCCCAGGGCCCCTTCACCATGTCTCAGGCCTTAGGTAACAAGTCACCCCTAAGGTAGGCCACAGGGAACCCATAGGGCAGGGTGCTGTGTAGCTAAAAGGCAGGACATACACCTGTGTGTTTTATATGTCCTGGTAGTGGAAAACTCCTAAATGCCTTTTCCACTGCTGTGAGGCCTGCTCCTTTCATAGGCTAACATTAGGGCTACCCTCATATACTTTTTGAGTGGTAGATTCTGACCAGAAAGGGAAACTGGTCATATTTAATATGGCCAGAATGGTAATACAAAATCCTGCTTATTGGTGAGGTTGGATTTCATATAACTTTTTTAGAAATGCCACTTTTAGAAAGTGAGCATTTCTCTGCACTTAAAATCCATCTGTGCCTTACAGCCTGTCTCCAATCCACGTCTGGGCTGGGCTGGTTGACAGCTCCCTTGTGTATTTCACCCAGACAACCACAAACACAGGAATCTCCGTCACACCTGCACTCATCTGCATACCGAATGGGTCTTGGAGGGTGGGTGGAGGGGCATGACACTTACATTTCAAAGGCTAGTGCCCTACCCTCACACAATGGACTGCCAAACCCCCTACTGGGACCCTGTTAGACCGACCTGTACTGAAAGGGGACCTGGTGCGCTCTCTAAGCCACTCTTTGAAGTCTCCCTCACTTCAAGGGCACTTTTGGGTATATAACATGGGTCCCTGACCCCACCAACTCAGACGCTTCCTGGGACTGACAATCTGAACCAGATCCTGGAACCTTTCAAATGGAGCTGCCTGGCTGCCCAAAGGACTCATCTGGACTGCTTTGCTGTGAAGAATTGCTGTCTTGCTGTTGCCCTGCTGCCTGGCTGGCCTCTGGCTCTGTTGAAAAGTGTTCTCCAAGGGCTTGGATTGAGCTTGTTTCCTGTTCCTGAACTCTCAGGGCCAAAAAGACTTCTACTCTTCAAGGAAGCTCCTTGTGCGACACAAATTGCTGCACAGCCTGCCAGTCTCGACGCACAGCCTGCCCAGCGGTGAAAGAATCACTGCATCGACGAACCGGAATGACGCAGTCCGTCTCCCTGGATGGAGATCGACGCAGTGCCTGTGTTGCGACAGGAACTTTGATGAACAGTCCTACCAGATCAACGCATCGCCGAGCCAGAACGACACCGCTTTTCTTCCTGCATGAGGAATTGATGCAGCACCTGCCGTGTGACAGAAGCTCCAACTCATCACCACACCAGATCGGCGCAGCACCTGTGACTTCATCCTGCATGCCCAGGATTTCCATCGTCCCTGGGCATCAAAAGACCCCGCATCACAGTAAGGATCCAAGACTGCTTGCCAGAAATCGATGCAAAGCCCTTGCAGCATGAGAAGATTTGACACATCGTCTGTGCACGCCAGGAAATCTGATGCAAACCTTCCTTTTTCCACACCTCTCCTCCTCTACGGTCTTTGCACGTGAAATTTTGACGCATACAAGCTACTTTGTGCACACAAGAGACATTTGTTGATTCTGAAAGACTTAAGACTCTTCTAATCATTGCAAAAGTGATAATTTGACTTGTGCTTATCAAATCTTGATTGTTTTGATCTTAATTTACTCAGATGAGTATCTTATATTTTTCTAAACCTGTGTGGTGTATTTTTGTGTTGTTTTCACTGTGTTATAGCATGATTTATTGCACAAATACTTTACACATGGCCTTCCGAGTTAAGCCAGACTGCTCAGTGTTAAGCTACCAGAGGGTGGGCACAGGATAATTTGAATTGTGTGGTACTTACCCTGACTAGGATTGTGGTCCCTACTTGGACAAGGCTGCCAACTGGAGACCCCTTTTCTAACAATGACCCAATCACCATTTACTTGGGGTTTGCTGCATGAGGGGGTTAGCTGCATTCGGGGTGGTGGCTGCATTAGAGGTGTTGGCCACAGGGCCTGGCCACTGGCCAGGTCCTGCAGCCAACCACCTGCTATGTTAAAAAAAAAAGGGAAATTCACTGCAAAAAACAAAGGTTACAGGGGTATTCTAATAAGGAAATAGAATGTAAAAACCCTTAGAAATTCACAACAAAACCAAAGGTTACAGGGATATTACAGTTAGGTTCAAAATTTACAGTCACAAAACCATAGAAATTCAGCAATTATAGTTATCTCAAATAACTATAACTCATACCTAAGATAACTATAACTTGTGCCCGCACTACTAATTACCCCATGTATTACATCAGTCATGACATCTTCTATGACATAATTGATAATATCACTGCAACATTTGCAATAAAATTATTGATGAGAAAATTGTGAATGGCGGGCCGCAAGCATAAACATATAAATAAACTAAATATAACTTGAAGTCCCACCATTTGTTACCATGAATTTGTGTATCCACCGCAAATTTGTGATATCATTTTTTATAAAATAATTTTTTGGCCTGGGGGGTCCCTCTGGTACTGCCCCACCAGGCCTGGAGAGGCATTGTATTTCCACTCTGCCTCTTTATATTTTTTTTCATGTTTATAAAGGCAAGGGGCTGAGTCTCGCGTCCTAAGAGGGCTGCTGCTGAGATGGCTGCAGCTGAATCGTTGTTGTGTTGGCAGTCAATCAGATCTCATTTTGAGACCTTTCAGCTAATCCTCCATGGCATGAAATATCTATAAAATGTGAGGCTTAATTTCGAAAACACTACTGAATGGATGTATATCAAATCACAAAAACATGATTTTTGCACCAACATCTAGCTTTCTGCCAAAATTGATTGTAAATTCGTTCAGCCATTTGGGCTGTAGCGGCGTCTAAACTTCGTATGAAAAAAGAATGGGAAATTGTGTGTTTGTGTTGGGTCTCCCCCTTTTTCTCGGCTCTGTTTGATGGATTACCCTGAAACTTTCCAAGAAAGAACAGTTTAGATAGATAGATAGATAGATAGATAGATTATTTTTTTTAATTCCTACCAATCTGTTTTCATAATACATACTGGTCAAATGTTTTATGTCATAATAAATACAATATGGCATTTTACTGTCTTTTAATTAAACGCGTGGGTGGATTTTGTAGATTCGGTTGGAATACAACTGTTACAATAATTTGCAGTCATCCTAGCCTGACATTTATTATGTCTGCCACACCAAAGATTACCGCTAATCAAAAAAAAGTAATTCTATCATGTTGATTGTGTTCCAAAGATCATAACAGTTAGTGCTTCCTCAAGCCATTCTTGTTTAATTAAAGGGGTTTTATGACAGACAATGCGAAATGGTCGTATTTTCCCACTTGCATTTCTTTAAAAAAAAAAAAAGATTTATCAGTTACAGTTAGCAGAACAATGGTTTATGAACCATACCATGCTGCCCTCTTGTGGCAGAGCTTGTTAATTCGTCAGTGAAAATCAATACAGCTGAAGGCGAGACAGAAAAAATGACAGTAATGTTTCCAAATTACCTTTTTTTGTTTCTTTGGCGGAGACGTTAACCTCAGAACAGTACTATAGGGGATGTGGCAGAAAGTTACTTTAATTGAGTGAGGTTTGTTTGGTGACTTCATTACTACTTTAAGCCGCTTACTTTAGTACTTTAATTGATGTTGAATTATCTCGAGCTCTTATTTTTTTAGAAACATCACATTCATCCTGCCTTCGAGTGATATGCACATATATACATATATGGAGTTAAGTATAGTAGAACGATACTTACTTAAAAAATACTTACCCTGCAGATTCCTTAGCCATAAATATTTTTGCTATAATATTTTTGTAGCACGATATTTAAAGTTCGATATTCCCGTGCCACACCCCTTGCAAGTTATTGTGGCATAACCTTGGCCCTCCAACCTGCGAGAAACAAACCTAACCGTAGACCCCTTACCTGCTGTGAAACTGACAAGGCTGTGCATGGTGGTCGACAGTGATCGGTTTTGCTAACCGACCCAACTATTGATGAGCATCGATCAATAATTCAGGTAACAGCACCCTGATGCCAACTGCAATATTCTGTATCCAAACCAAAAATCATCTGCCCGGTTTAGCTAAAAGTGGTTTATGGTAGTGTTCCTGCTATTTATGTAAGGAGGATTGTACTCACATGGAATTATTGTTCAATAGGGATGTTTTGATCTTATAGGACTGCACCTGTAACAGCCACGCTTCGGAGAGAGATGACTACGTTTCAAAGCTCTGAGGCCACATTGATGATACTAATATTAATGGGGCAGGTAAGGACGCGTGTTTATCTCCCCTCCAGAAGGAGGCATTTTTATTAGTTTGGCCATAGGATTCTCTGGACACTCCGACAACAGAAAGTGGCATTTTAAGGTAATACCTCTGATACGTATTTGAATTCAGTCACTAAGAAAACATTGGAAACTCTTATTCTCACAATTTTAAAGCTCCATCCAATATCCCCACTGATTGCCCATTGTCATCAGTCATTTTAAACGTGTGCGTGGAGCTCCTTGCGCTGAAGTATTGAATTTGCTTTTGCTTTTGGAATTTCGTCTTGTTCCATGCACATGCGGATGTTGTACATCTGTATCTAAGATTAGTTTTACCTGAATCATTCCATAACTTAACCCCCACCTAAAACATATTCACGAGTGGATAGAATGAATGTATATTTGACGGAATTGCTTAAAGACTGGGGTTCAGTTTTATGAAAAAGTCAAGCAACGCAACGGAGCAAACCATCTTGCTGAGCTGCTCTGCGTTGCATGACACAGAGGGAGCAGAAGATATGACCCATTCCAGCTCTCTTCCTGCACTGGTACACTGAGTGCAGCCTAGCACCAGTGCAGGCACCCTTGCTCCATGGTGCAAGGAGGCCAGGCTTACAGCCAGGATTGTTTTTGTGGAGGAAGGGACACCTTTCTGTAGGAAAGCAATCTATTGAAGCATTTTCCTATTTCTATTTCCTATTTCTATGTGTGCTGCAGAATGCAGTACACATAAAAGACGGAGTAATTAGAAGAAATACAGATATTTCTCCTAGTTACGTCTCACCTGGCAAGTGGAAGCATTTTGACACATTCACAGGATCACAGGTGATAATAAATGTGCCAAAAATGTGCCAAAAACCATTGGTAGATGTGTGGGAATACCCATGTTCCAACCATTGAGCACCTTCTCAACGCAGAGTAGAGCAAGTCAATGACTTGAAACCTAAAATCAGCAGCAGCGGCATTAGTCGTAACCAGCTGGAGCAGTGGGTGCACTATTCTATGCTTTCAGAGGGTTCAAGAATCATCGGTTTACACATGACAAGGCTGTTTCCTTACCCACACAAAGCCATCTGCTCCTATCACTTTTTATTTTATTTTACCCAGCTTGAATTCCTGTCGAAGTGCAATGTGCTCTCAAATAGCTATCCTTGCCTGCAAAGCACACCTCCTTACCACCCAAAATCCCTGACGCAAAGGACCAGGTTCTCAAACCTCTCAGGCAACGCAGCGTAGCAGCTAAAAACGCTGTGTTGCATTGCGTGGCAATGCATCAGAAGAAGTTGTGCAGTGGTACGACATTTGTGCAGTGGTACGACATTTCTAAATGCGGTGGATATGCAGTACTTACAGTGCAGTGCACCATGTCATAAGGTCCCAGGACGGGTAAAAAAAAAATAAAGCATCCTTGGGACAGATGCCACAACGAAAGTTGTCGCATGTGCAGCCAAAACGATGTTAAACTGCTTTGCTGGTCGTCAGCTAATGCTTATGTGCAGAATATCACTTTTGCGTCACAATTGAGTGCATCATATGTTAAAAATCCCTTAAAAAGTGATGCATTGTATAAAAAAATATTTCCTACCCCTCAAAAGGGAGAGATGGAGCAGGCAACAGGGCACAGCAGCAGTTAGGGCAACAATCCCAACAACTCCAAGAGAGGAAGAGGAGGAATAATTTCAGTGACGAGAATGAAACACTAATAACAGAGGTGTCAAAGCTTGAACATCACCTCCAAATTGCCATTATGGAAGAAAGCAGTCATTTGTCAGTTCAAAGCGGAGAATATCATCAGTCTAGGGCAAACTAAAAGGACAGTGGCGGACTGCAAGAAGTGCTGGCATTATTATAAGAGTAGGACCAAGGAGAAACTGGCTAATGATCTGAGGGCAGCCATGTGAACCGGAGGAAGACCTGAGGACCTGGAGGAGCCGGACCCTGAGCGAGGTTTCAGGTATGGTGTATGTGAAATTTCACCATGTAGAATCATGCGAATAGCTATGTGTACAGTCACTAACATGAAACTATATTGCATGCAGTTGTCATGATATGTAGGGTGAGAGCACTCAGGTGCTGTCTGCCATGGTAGAGACCAAACTACCTCCACAATACTTCCTGTCATATACACATTTATACTTGGGGTGGTGGTGAAATTGCAAGTGAGGCACATGAGAGGACCATGAGTGCTTCTTGGAAGTATAGATGGTGTATGAGCATGGTGTGCCCCTGGTAGTGTAGTGCAATGTCGGTGTGCTTGAGCACATTGAATTGCGACTGTGTCTGAATAGGAAGATGTTGCTTAGCAAGGAGGTTAGTTGTGACATGTGTACTGCAAGGTAGCCTGAGCAATACTCATGTGCTGCTGTGTCTTATAGTGTCACACTTGTGTTGCAGCTCTGAAGGGATACCATAGAAGAGGGCATGGGTGTTCTACATCCTCCATGGAATGTGGACCTAGGTGAAGATGTATCGTGCTGGAGCTGGGCAAAGAAACATCTGATTATGACAAACAGGAAGTAGTGAAGGACAAGATGAGATAGGTCCCCCTGACGATGGGCAATTTTTGGGGATTTTTGGAGGGTGAAGTGTATAGGCCTAGATATGTAGCCGACCCGGGTCCATACGTGGCATAGAATATCATTACGACTGGCATGTGGGGTGCAGATTGACCCATAGTTCACAAATTCAGGCAGCCGTGTTGTTTTTTTACATATGGTAACTTTTATTTTTGGTGGTGTGGCCACATGAGAGTCAATGAATGATCGGAGTGGCATCAGTGTGTGACAGTAAGTTGAGTCCTTGCGTCTAAATGAGGATCGCCAGAGGACTCATGTACAGGTTCAAGTGAGTGGGGCTAAGCTAATAGAAGTTCAATACATTGCAGTTAACCAACTCTTACAATGACAAAATGGGGTGAGCATCAGTGTTTTAAAGTTTCTTTGATTGGACATATCCACTCTTCTGAACTATGGAGTCCACACAAGTAGGTAAATCCATTGTTCGTACACACCCTTACACACATTCCTGCACTGTAGCCAGCTTGCTAGCTGGTTAGAGTTGTGTGGATGTGTGTCAAATACAAGCCCTTGACCACATGAAAGCACAATGTGAATGCAAGACAGTACAACATGGCAGACTGCCATGGTGCACAGTGTGTAAGGCAGACTGCAGGATCAATTGAAATACAAGAACAAACCGACAACTCTTTCCCAGGAGATGTGGGCTAAGTAGTGACTACAGTAGAGCAGATGCAGGCACCCTGGTGACTGTGCGAATTGCGCAATAAGGGAATCACTCATGAGTATAGTCATCTTGGAAGATAAAGATAATCAACAAGGCAGATGTGAACCATAACCCAACTTACCTTCAGAGGCAAGGAAGGCCAGCAAGCTATGTAACTGGGTTGCTATGGGTGGTACGACACAAAAAGTCACCCCTGTCACACAGAGGTCGTGTTAACAATGGAAATATATTGCCATCTAAAAGGCAACCACAGTACAACTTTGCCTCATTTGCTACAAGTAACATATTTCCTACACATAAATGTTGAAATGAAAGTGAATGAGGATAAAGTTTGTATGTCAGCAACATTACTCATGTCAACCTCTAGCACAGGTCATAAGTAACATATTGCTAATACACTACAGAGGGAGAAACAACAACTCCTTACCAGCAGCCTGTCCTGGATAACCAACCTTTTGGGGAAGACATCATGCCCCCCCATGGACGAAGACACCTTCTAGCAACTTCTGGACTCCATTGGAACACTTTTTCTAGTCCTAGCAAGGGATGACAGTGTTGCTGGGTCTCCAGAGTATCCGCTTACCCCAGGACATGTCCAATCTGCCAGTCCAAGCATGGTTCTGGAATGTGAGGACCGCCAATTTGTCTTCCAAAGGCAAGCGGTAGGAGTCCAGTGGCAGCAAGTATATGAGGTATGTGCAGGGATGGAGACCATTGTAGGCACCCTAGAGGGAGTCTGTAGGTGCCTCACCCCAATAGGAACACCGCTGAGGCAATCAAAGGCACCTACTATTTGCTCCATAGAATATATCAGTCCCTGGCTGACATTGCTGGTGTCATGGGGTAGAGGCAACAACAACAACATCTCTGCCAATGCGACACCATTGAGGCGCCACACAGCCATCCGCACCATCCTCCAATCTATGGAGCACAGCCAGGACTCCTATACGGCAATTAGGGATGCCTTTGACAGCAACCTTGTTGGATGGTTGGCATGCCATCAGGCCCTTGTCAGTGTTATGTTGCCTTCCTTGCTGGCTGTAGGAAGGTAGCCTCTTTCTAGCCTTGTTACCCCCACTTTTGGCCTGTTTGTGAGTATATGTCAGGGTGTTTTTACTGTCTCACTGGGATCCTGCTAGCCAGGGCCCCAGTGCTCTTAGTGGAAACACTATGTTGTCAGTGTGTTTGATATGTGTCACTGGGATCCTGCTAACCAGGACCCCAGTGCTCATAAGTTTGTGGCCTATATGTGTTCCCTGTGTGGTGCCTAACTGTATCACTGAGGCTCTGCTAACTAGAACCTCAGTGTTTATGCACTCTCTGCTTTTAAAATTGTCACTGCAGGCTAGTGACTAATTTTACCAATTCTGATTGGCACACTGGAACACCATTATAATTCCCTAGTATATGGTACCAAGGTACCCAGTGTATTGGGGTTCCAGGAGATCCCCATGGGCTGCAGCATTTCTTTTGCCACCCATAGAGAGCTCAGACAATTCATACACAGGACTGCCACTGCAGCCTGAGTGAAATAACGGCCACGTTATTTCACAGCCATTTTACACTGCACTTAAGTAACTTATAAGTCACCTATGTGTCTAACCTTCACTTAGTGAAGGTTAGGTGCAAAGTTACTTAGTGTGAGGGCACTCTGGCACTAGCCAAGGTGCCCCCACATTGTTCAGGGCAATATCCCCTGAGTTTGTGAGTGTGGGGACACCATTACACGCGTGCACTACATATAGGTCAATACCTATATGTAACGTCACAATGGTAACTCTGAACATGGCCATGTAACATGTCTAGGAACATGGAATTGTCCCCGCATCCCCGGGGCTCCAGCACAGAGCCCGGGTAATGCCAAACTAACTTTCCTGGGTTTTCTTTGCAGTTACCGCTGCTGCCAACCCTCAGACAGGTTTCTGCCCCCCTGGGGCCTGGGCAGCCCAGTCCCAGGAAGGCAGAACAAAGGATTTCTTCTGAGGGAGGGTGTTACACCCCCTCCTTTTGGAAATAGGTGTTAAGGGCCTGAGAGGAGTAGCCTCTCCTGGCCTCTAGAAATGCTTTGAAGGGCACAGATGGTACCCTCCTTGCATAAGCCAGTCTACACCAGTTCAGGGATCCCGCCAGCCCTGCTCTGGCGCGAAACTGGACAAGGGAAAGGGGAGTGACCACTCCCCTGACCAGCACCTCCCAAGGGGAGGTGCCCAGAGCTCCTCCAGTGTGTCCCAGACCTCTGCCATCTTGGATGCAGAGGTGTGAGAGCGCAATGGACAGCTCTGAGTGGCCAGTGCCAGCAGGTGATGTCAGAGACCCTCCTGATAGGTGCTTACCTTTCTCTGTAGCCAATCCTCCTCTGAGGGCTATTTATGGTCTCTCCTGTGGGTATCTCACCAGATAACGAATGCAAGAGCTCACCAGAGTTCCTCTGCACTTTCCTCTTCGACTTCTGCCAAGGATCGACCACTGACTGCTCCAGGACGCCTGCAAAACCACAACAAAGTAGCAAGAAGACTACCAGCAACATTGTAGCGCCTCATCCTGCTGGCTTTCTCGGCTTTCCTGGTCGTGCATGCTCTGAGGGCTGTCTGCCTTCACCCTGCACTGGAAGCCAAGAAGAAATCTCCTGTGGGTCGACGGAATCTTCCTCCTGCCAACACAGGCACCAAACTTCTGCATCACCAGTCCTCTGGGTCCCCTCTCATCTTGACGAGCGTGGTCCCTGGAACAAAGGAGCTGGATCCAAGTGTCGCCGACAGTCCAGTGGCCCTTCTGTCCAAATTTGGTGGAGATAAGTCCTTGCCTCCCCACACCAGACATTAATCCTGTGTACTGCGTGAACTGCAGCTGCTAGGGCTTCTGTGCACTTTTGCAAGACTTTCTTTGTGCACAGCCTAGCCCAGGTCCCCAGCACTCCGTCCTGCATTGCCCAAGTCACTGAGTTGGACTCCGACTTGGTGGGACTCTCTTTTGTTGTGCTGAGAGGACCGCCATGCTCAGATCTTCTGAATGCCTGTTCAGGTACTTATGGGGGTGCTGCCTGCTTCTGCGTGGGCTCTCTGTTTTGCTGAGCGCCCCCTCTGTCCCCTCCTCCAAGGGGAGACCTCCTGGTCCTAACTGGGTCCTGGCAGCACCCAAAACCTTCAACCACGACTCTTGCAGCTAGCAAGGCTTGTTTGCGGTCTTTCTGCGTGGAAACAACTCTGCATCCTCCAGCACACCGTGCGACATCTTCTGACCAAAGGAGAAGTTCCTGGCACCTTCCGTGCAGAATCTTCGGCTTCTTCCACCCAGAGGCAGCCCTTTTGCACCTTCATCCGGAGTTTAGTGGGCTCCTGCCCCCCTGGACACTTGCGTGACTTGGTCCTCTTCCTTTGCAGGTCCTCAGGTCCAGGAATCCGTCTTCAGTGCTTTGCAGTCAGTTTTTGTCTTTGCAGAATCCCCTATCTCGATTTTACTGTCTTTCTGCGGTAGTAGGGTAACTTTACTCCCATTTTTCAGGGTCTTGGAGTGGGGTATCTTGGACACCCTTAGTGTTTTTTTACACTCCCAGCGACCCTCTACACACTACACTAAGCCTGAGGTCCATTCGTGGTTCGCATTCCACTTTTGGAGTATATGGTTTGTGTTGCCCCTAGGCCTATTGTCTCCTATTGCATCCTATTGTGTTCTACAGTGTTTGCACTACTTTTCTAACTGTTTACTTACCTGATTTTGGTTTGTGTGTATATTTTGTGTATATTACTTACCTCCTAAGGGAGTATATCCTATGAGATACTTTTGACATATTGTCACTAAAATAAAGTACCTTTATTTTTAGTAACTCTGAGTATTGTGTTTTCTTATGATATAGTGCTAAGTGATATAAGTGGTATAGTAGGAGCTTTGCATGTCTCCTAGTTCAGCCTATGCTGCTCTGCTATAGCTACCTCTATCAGCCTAAGCTGCTAGAACACTTCTAATCTACTAATAAGGGATAACTGTACCTGGCACAAGGTGTAAGTACCACAAGGTACCCACTATAAGCCAGGCCAGCCTCCTACACTGGCACAGACCAATGCAGCCGTGGACAGGGGATCCACATCTTTTGCCACTAATGTGTGTGTGTCTCAGATGCCTACCACACTACCACCTTCAGGGGAGGCAGTATACACATCAGAGGGTGAAGATGTGTACTTTAACACTTTCTAGCAGCGAACTGCCCAGTAACATTTGCCTGTGCTTTTATGCTATTGTCTCATTGGACCTGTGATTATCATCATGCCAACTCCCTTGTCACCTGGTACTGTCCCACTTTTGTATACCCAACTGTTAATCTGATCCATTTGTGGATGTGACCTACCTTCCCTTAATGGCAATTTGGGCTTCCTCACTGGAATACTCTTCACCTTAACATGTCACTTGGCATGCAACCCCAATGTCCTTGTTTGGACTTGAACAATGTTGGGGTTGTTGCTGCAAGAACTGCTACTTTGGAATTTACTATCTACACACCTGTAAATAAATTCACTCACATGAACCAGCGTGTTGTCTGTCTGTGGTAGATGGGATTAATTAGATGGTGGTGGACGTGTTCCTATAAAAGCTACTTCTTAGCTTCTTAAGGAAATTGTGCTACAGTCACTATCACCTGCTCTGGTTGGACATGCCCAAGGTTCCTGTACATCCACTGTCCTGATGTTAGACCTGGCATCCTTGGTGTGGTTTCCCCTAACTTTTTGCCCTCTGACCGCCTGTTTTCTGACTTCATTTTTGCTGACTTTTAGGACTCTGGGCACCTTACCACTGCTGGCTAGTGCTAAAGTGCAGGTGCTCTGTAATCTAAACCATGGAAGCATTGACTTATCCACAATTGTCATCTTATACTTACTTGTGAAACCCTAGTATTGTGCACTATATGTGCCCAGAGCCTGTAAATTAAAAGCTACTAGTGGACCTGCAGCACTGTTTGTTCAACCCACTACAGTAGCCCTGCAAACATGTCTCAGGCCTGCCACTGCAGAGCCCGTGTGTGTAGTTGTAATCTGCCATTTCGACCTGGCAAGTGTGCCCACATATCAGGCCCAAACCCTTTTTATTACATATGTCACCCCTAAGGTAGGCACTAGTCAGCACCACTAATCAGAATTTGAGAACTATGGGTCAATCTGCACCCCACATGCCAGTGGTAATTATATTCTATGGGCAGCATGCAGTGTATTTAAAATGTTGGACATGTACTTTTAAGATGAATATATCAGGTAGTGAAAAACTGTTAAATTCATTTTTCACTACTGTAAGGCGTGTCTCTCCCATGGGTTAACATTGGGGTTACCTTGAGGCATCCTTTAAGTGTATTTTCCAATTGGGAAACAATAGAAATATGGAGTTTGGTATCTCTGGACTCACAATTTAAAATCACAACTTATGGTGAAGTCATAAATTAAGTTGTAAGTCTGAAAATGCCGCTTTTAGAAAGTTGGTATTTTCATACTCTATTTTGTGCCTTTGTCTGTCTATGAATACATGTCTGGGGTAGATGACACTTGGGCTTTCTGCATTCCCTCTAGAAATTCACACACAAAGAAAGCCTGAGGTTGACATTTGCATCCTGATGGCCCTTTACCTCACTGATGGGTCCTCCTGGAGTAGATTGGAGGGAGGAGTTGACACCTACACCTGAATAGGGCTGTGCCTCTTGAATGAGCTTCAAATTCAGTGATGTCGCTCATGTCACAAAACTCATCAGGACATGACAATTTATATTTAGGAAAGTAAAAGAGTGAAAAACTTACGTAGAAAGGTGTACTGACACGGAATTTAAAAGTGCAAGTGCTTATATTTCAGAGTTCGACTTAGGTGCCTTTTGAATTAAATCACGTTAGAAGAATAAAATTGATGTTAAAATGTAATTTAGCATTTAGACTAACAGTACATATAGAAACAATATTGACTTTATAATGATTACTAAATGATTAATGGGGTTAAAAACGCATGCAAGGAGAGAAAATATTGTACTTGATGAAATGCAGTAACAAAGCTTCCTATTTTCAAATGAAATGTATTATTCATATTCATATTAATGGAATATTATTGATGTTGAATTTAGACGTTTACCTATAACATGTGTTTTACTAAAAGGTATTACAACAGTGCCTTGAGACCCTATGGATGATTAGCTGCACTTTAGAAATTACTGATTGATTTGATTGATTAATTAAATGTATTTTATATTTTCTCTTACATTAGCATTACTGAGGCCTGTTGAAGCTTGTAATTTGTGATTGTGTTATAAATGCCGATTCACTTCCAAACGTGAACTTTCTTTTACGTTATGTTCTCATGATAAGCCTAGCTTGTTGGTAATTGACTATATTGCTTAAGGATGAAGAGAATGTAGCTTAGTGTCCTTGATAGAAGAACAGTGTGAAACATGAATTGGTTTCATATACAATTGTTTCAAACGTGCGTAGAGTCATACGGATGGAAGATGCTCCCATGACAGACCTGGGAAGAAATAGGATTGTTTCAATTTGTAGTTATATGATTAATTCCCATTGGATGATTCCCTTTCAACGTGACTTGAACTGATACCTTTGACAAATCAGAATGGTTTGTGAATTCTAAAATACTGATGGATATTTGAACTTTGAGCATTCCTGAGCAGTTCCAAGCACCTTACAGAGAGCTCCTGATGCTTGAAGATGCCTTGCTGATTCTGATGCTTTGCTGATGAAGATTCCCTGAACGATGTACCCTTGGAGAGGTATCTCCTTCTCTGCCATTTGCCCCCTGGAATGCCCTTTTTAGATTTAGAAATCTTTTTATTTTCCCCTTCAGAAGACTCTTGACCGAGCTTCTGAGATGCTGACACTTTCCCTTTTCACTTACCTTTTGCCTAACTTAGGGGGTCATTCTGACCCTGGCGGTCAGTGTTAAAGCGGCGGCCAACCCATTCTGACCCTGGCGGGAACCGCCAACACAGGCCACCGCATTAACACTCCGACCGCCACAGCGGTACAAACAAACAGCGCGGCGGTCACCGCCAACAGGCAGGCGGCAGACAATGTACCGCCCGCCCTATCACGACTCACCAATCCGCCACCTTTTCCGGGGCGGGAGCCCCGCCAATAAAAACACGGCGGAAACAGACATCTCCAATGGAAAGCGCTTACCTCGACACACTCCACGCGGAATCGGAACAGCATGGAACCCGAACTCCACATCCTCCCAGCCATTGCCTTCCTCCTCTTCTTCCAGGATCACGAACCTCGCCGCAGACGACAACGGTGAGTACTGCACCTACGACACAGGGGAGGGGGGAGGAGGAAAGGTTACGGGCACACACATACGCCACACACCCACCCCCACCCTCACCCCCACCGAAATACCTACACACCTATGCAGATAAAAAAGTCAGAGTGACACCCCCAAACCCCCCCAAAAAAAAACAAAGACAAAAGGCAATGAATGTAAAAGTGGAACTATATTATTACAACAATAAAGTATAGCGACCTTAGCAATATATGAAGAATTAATACACATCTAGAACTATATCCATACAAGTAGCAAAAGTCCGGCCCAGTCTTTCAAAGTCCAAATGTCCGTGGGCCAATGTGCAGCAACACATGGGCAAAGCCCACACACGAGATCGAGTCCATTGGAGAGAACACTGCTGGGGCATCACTAAAATAAAAAACAGGCACCTCAGGGGGAAGGGAAGGGGGGCACCTCAGTCACATGAGTCCACGACGCCAGATCCACGAAGGCCCTCCATGCCCACTGTGCCATCCTGGGGAGTGCAAAGCCACAGTCTCACAAGTCTCTACAGTGGGTGGATTGCCCACTGTGCCATCCTGGGGAGTGCAAAGCCACAGTCTCACAAGTCTCTACAGTGGGTGGATTGCCCACTGTTACATCCTGGGGAGTGCAAAGCCACAGTCCATCAGGTGGATTACAGAGACCACTGGTCATGGAGGAGGCATGGTGGGCAGAGTGCGTCGTGAAGGCCTGCCCGACACAGAACCGGGACTGCCAATGGGCCAGCGGTGCTTGAGATGAAGGGCCCAGCGGAGCGGTGCTTGACAGGAAGGGCCCAGCGGAGCGGTGCTTGACAGGAAGGGCCCAGCGGAGCGGTGCTTGAGACGGCGGTGCCCAGCGGCGCGGTGCTTGACAGGAAGGGCCCAGCGGAGCGGTGCTTCACAGGAAGGGCCCAGCGGAGCAGTGCTTGAGATGAAGGGCCCAGCGGAGCGGTGCTTGACAGGAAGGGCCCAGCGGAGCGGTGCTTGACAGGAAGGGCCCAGCGGAGCGGTGCTTGACAGGAAGGGCCCAGCGGAGCGGTGCTTGAGACGGTGGTGCCCAGCGGAGCGGTGCTTGACAGGAAGGGCCCAGCGGAGCGGTGCTTGAGATGAAGGGCCCATCGGAGCGGTGCTTGACAGGAAGGGCCCAGCGGAGCGGTGCTTGACAGGAAGGGCCCAGCGGAGCGGTGCTTGAGACGGCGGTGCCCAGCGGAGCGGTGCTTGACAGGAAGGGCCCAGCGGAGCGGTGCTTGACAGGAAGGGCCCAGCGGAGCGGTGCTTGACAGGAAGGACCCAGCGGAGCGGTGCTTGACAGGAAGGGCCCAGCGGAGCGGTGCTTGAGATGAAGGGCCCAGCGGAGCGGTGCTTGACAGGAAGGGCCCAGCGGAGCGGTGCTTGACAGGAAGGGCCCAGCGGAGCGGTGCTTGAGACGGCGGTGCTCAGCAGAGCGGTGCTTGACAGGAAGGACCCAGCGGAGCGGTGCTTGACAGGAAGGGCCCAGCGGAGCGGTGCTTGAGATGAAGGGCCCAGCGGAGCGGTGCTTGACAGGAAGGGCCCAGCGGAGCGGTGCTTGACAGGAAGGGCCCAGCAGAGCGGTGCTTGACAGGAAGGGCCCAGCGGAGCGGTGCTTGAGATGAAGGGCCCAGCGGAGCGGTGCTTGACAGGAAGGGCCCAGCGGAGCGGTGCTTGACAGAAAGGGCCTAGCGGAGCGGTGCTTGACAGGAAGGGCCCAGCGGAGCGGTGCTTGACAGGAAGGGCCCAGCGGAGCGGTGCTTGACAGGAAGGGCCCAGCGGAGCGGTGCTTGAGACGGCGGTGCCCAGCGGAGCGGTGCTTGACAGGAAGGGCCCAGCGGAGCGGTGCTTGACAGGAAGGGCCCAGCGGAGCGGTGCTTGCGATGAAGGGCCCAGCGGAGCGGTGCTTGACAGGAAGGGCCCAGCGGAGCGGTGCTTGACAGGAAGGGCCCAGCGGAGCGGTGCTTGAGACAGCGGTGCCCAGCGGAGCGGTGCTTGACAGGAAGGGCCCAGCGGAGCGGTGCTTGACAGGAAGGGCCCAGCGGAGCGGTGCTTGAGATGAAGGGCCCAGCGGAGCGGTGCTTGACAGGAAGGGCCCAGCGGAGCGGTGCTTGAGACGGCGGTGCCCAGCGGAGCAGTGCTTGACAGGAAGGGCCCTGTTCAGCGGTGCTTCTCACGGCGGGGCCCTGTTCAGCGGTTCTGGTCATGGCGGGGCCCTGTTCAGCGGTGCTTCTCACGGCGGGGCCCTGTTCAGCGGTGCTTGAGACGGCGGGCCCTGTTCAGCGGTGCCTGTCTTGTGTTTCCAGTGAACCACACCTGGCCAATACTTGCCGCTCAGTCTGCATCGGACCTTTCTGTTGCGGGGCCCTCCTGTGATGGAGTCCTGGGGCCTTGGGTCTCCTCCGATACCCCCGGAATGGGGCTGGTGGTGCCCTCATGGCCAGGTCGGCTGCTCCCTGCCTTTTGCTCCTTGCTGCCCTTGCCCTCCTTGGCAGACTGTCCGTGGCCCTTGGCTCCCTTACCCGATGTGGCAGGTGACGGTGCAAGGCTTGGGGGCAGGCGTATCAGGCCTGTTGCGCCTGCCCTTCAGTTTTTTGCTCCTCTTCCCAGGGGGGGGGGCTGGCTGTGCCTTTGCTGCTGGACGATGTCCCAGCCCAAGGAAAGGGCGGACTCCAAAAACCAGGCACGACGTTCTTGGGAGTTGCTGGGCTGGTAGTGGCTGAGGTGTTTGTGGAACTCTTACGGGATGGAGGGGGTGGGTCAGGTGAGGAAAAGAGGTCCACTTTAGAGAAGAAAATTTTCTTTGGAGCCATGGGAAGGGTAGCTGGAGTGGGTATGGGAGTGGAGGAAGAGGATGTGGTTGTAGGAGAGTCAAGTGTGCTGTCTTTGGGTGCAGGTGCTTGGGCAGGAGGCTGACGTGAGGTGGATGGCTGTTGTTTGGGTGCCTGCCTGCGTTTGTGTGGTTGGGAAGCGGGGGTGACAGACACACTGGGAGAGGACACAGGGGACGTGTACATGGCAGTGGGGGTGGTGACTGAACGTGTGCGGACTGGTCTGGAGGGTGTGCTGGTGATGGGTGCAATGGCTGATGGTGGTGTGCTTGCAGGTGTGTGTGGAGACGTCACAGGGAGGGAGGAGGGAGACGAGGAGGTGGGGGACACAGAGGAGGTAGTGACTGTTGGCATGTCTGCATCTGAATGTTGCTTGGGTGAATGCTTGTGTGTCCTGTGGTGCTTATGTCTGGATGAGCTGCCCTTGGGTGTTGAGGTGTGTGCAGGCTGATCTGTAGGTGTGGATGGGATAGGCAGAGGAACAGGGGAGTGGGACTGGGTGGAGGGAGTCAGAAGAGGGTGGCTGGAGAAAGGGACAATCGCTGCCGTCAGTGCTGAGGCCAGAGCGTTGAACGATCGTTGATGGGCAGCCTGACCCGAATGAAGGCCCTCCAGGTATGCATTGCTTTGATGCACCTCCCTCTCCACACCCTGGATGGCATTCAAAAGGGTAGACTGCCCAACAATGACCTCCTCACTGAGGGCAGCAGGGGTGACTGGGGCAGGGCCTGAGGTGCCTTGGGGCGAAGGAGATGGCCGGCTTCCTGGCCTTGCGGGCACGGGCCGAAGGCCGAGGGGCTGCTGGGAGGGCGGAGCTGGTGCACTGGGTGGCGGCTGTACCTGTAGGATCGGTGGGCACGGATGTTGCCGCCACCGCAAGGGAGCTCCCTTCCGAGGACGTGTCGGTGTCGCTGATGTCTCCACGGGTCCCCGTGGTGGAGCCCCCCTCGCCCTCCGTCTCACTGGTCATGTCGGAGTCCGTTGCATGTCCCTCCGGGGCCATGTGAGATGCAGCTCCCTCTTGCGCCGATGCCACTTCTCCTCCGCCTGATGATGCTAATACACACATTCACAGAAAAACAAAGAAAATGGGGGGGGGTGGAAAACATAAAGACACGTTGAGTGCATGCATTGGGGACACCGTTGGCGGAGAGGACAGACACAGAAGCCCCCTGCACTACGCTGCGCACTTGGGGTACACTACTCATTCACTGGGACATGCCCTACAAGCCTATGGGCGACAACTGCCCACACAGTATACACTGGTCCATGAATCGCGTTACTAGGCACCCTACAGAGGTGGGGGGCGGGGGCACAGGACCATACCTCACGGACGGGCCTATCCTACAGAAATCGCCTTGGCCTAGGGATACCCACAGCCCTCCTCCCCCACCCAGGCACCTCCACTGCGCGCAAAATAGCTGAATGTGCTGGTACTCACCCCCTTGTGTCTGCTGTGATGTCCTCAAGCGCCCATCTAAATTGGGGTAGGCCACCGCCAGGATCCGGGACATCAGGGGGGTCAAGGTACGACTGGCACCCCTCCTAGGTTGGGAGGCCATCCCCAGCAGAGCCTCCGCGGTCTTCCTGCTCCCGCGGCGGATGTCCTCCCACCTCTTGCGGCAGTGGGTGCCCCTTCTGTTGTGGACCCCCAGGGCCCGGACGTCCTTGGCGATGGCACGCCAAATGTCAATCTTCTGATGGGCACTGACCTATGTGACATGTACAGGGGGGAAGAGAAACATCATCACTTTTCTGCATGCTCGATGTGAGTGGCCCCCCTCCCCAACCTTGCCATGTGGCACATGCTCTCATCTGTCGTGCCATGCATTCGTCATTCGCTGCCCTCCCCTCCATCGTACATCCTCCCCACTCAGCCCAGGCATTGGGCACTATGCATTGCCCCCGTGTACTCACCTGTTGGTCTGGAGGCCCGTAGAGTAGCGCATACTGGGGGAGGACCCCGTCCACGAGCTTCTCCAACTCCTCGGGACTGAAGGCGGGGCCCTTTCCCCAGTCGCAGCAGCCATTGTCACTTCCAGACCGAGGTCACAGCAGCACTTGCAGTATAGGTCCTCTCCTGTGGATGCTCAGGTCTCGTGTAATCAAGCAGAGAGAAAATGGCGGTTACGGCCGCGGCGGTGCGTGCCGCGGCGGTGCGTATCGCGGCGGTGCGTACCGCGACCGCCGGCGCTCACCGCCATTGGCTCCTGAAACCCATAGGGTTCAATGTTGTCCAATGCGTCACACATGGCTAGGCCTTGCACCGACAATCATACTAGCCATTCAATCCCGAGAGATTTGTGTACTGTGCATGCTGTGGGCACTTACCTGTGGGTTGCTTGACTCTGTGCTCCATGTTGTCCTTCCTAGGCATCGTCCGCTGGGACTTGCGAGGAGACGGAGGAATCTTCCCGTGTACAGACCGCTGGTGGACCTGTCGACAATGGAAGAAAGACACGTCATACTCACCTACAGACTCAACCGTGCCACTATACAGGAACTGTGTGCCCAGCTGGAGCCAGACCTGATGTCACCCATCCGCCAACCCACCGGGATTCCGCCTCTAGTGCAGGTGCCCTTCAGGACTGCATTTTTTTGCCAGTGGATCATTTCAAACTACCGTGGCCATTTCATCTGGGATGTCTCAGCCTATGTTTTCAAAGGTGTTGTCCAGAGTGTTGTCTGCCCTGATGAAATACATGCAGAGCTACATCATTTTCCCTGAGGTGGGTGACTTGCCTACAGTGAAGGGTGATTTCTATGCCCTTGGACACATTCCCAATATCATTGGTGCCATTGATGGTACCCATGTGGCTTTGGTTCCCCCAAAAGACGATGAGCAGGTGTACAGGAACCGAAAAAATTATCATTCGATGAATGTCCAGGTGGTCTGTTTGGCTGACCAGTACATCTCCCATTTAAATGCCAAGTTCCCAGGGTCAGTGCATGACGCGTACATCATGCGAAATAGCAGCATCCCTTATGTGATGGAACTGCTACAGAGACACCGTGTGTGGCTAATTGGTGACTCTGGTTACCCAAACCTGCCTTGGCTATTGACCCCAGTGAGGAATCCCAGGACCAGGGCAGAGGAACGGTACAATGAGGCCCATGGGCGTACCAGGAGGGAGATTGAGCGGACCTTCGGCCTCCTGAAGGCCAGGTTTAGGTGCCTGCATATGACTGGTGGATCCCTAATGTACTCACCAAGGAAGGTGTGTCATATCATCGTGGCCTGCTGCATGCTTCACAACCTGGCTTTGCGACGCCAGGTGCCTTTCCTGCAGGAGGATGGTCCAGATGGTGGTGTTGTGGCCGCTGTGGAGCCTGCGGAGAGTGAAGAGGAGGAAGACGAAGAGGACGACACAGACAGCAGGGACAGAGTGATACTGCAGTATTTCCAGTGACACACAGGTAATAATCTACTCCTGCATTGTATTATATCTGTAACTGTAGTGGCTCTCTACTGTCTGACCTTTCACCCCAATGTATGGTAACTTAGTTGTGTATATCACTTCCTATTTCAGTGATCTGATCCCCACGGAGTGCCCTCTGGTTTTTTTCCCCATGGACTACCGCTGTGTGACACTGGTATGTTGTCATCACAATGTAAATAATAATGTTTTGTTGGTTATATCGAATACATTTGGTTTAAATAAATAGATAGCAGAATCCAGTTGGTTTTTGTGCAATAATTGTGTTTATTGAAGTTTTCAAATAGGTGTATAGTTCAAAAAGGGTGATGGGTGATGGTGGAGGCATGTCCATGGCAGTGTCCAGACTGTCGTTCCTACAGGTCCATTGTCCATATGCCTGTGGAAGGTGGAGCAGGGGCAGTTCAAGGTTGGACAGGGTGAACAAGTGGGACAGTGGGATGACATCCGGGGGTTTCCGTGCATGGCGGGGGTCTTGACACCCTACTCTGTCTTCTTCCTCGATCTCAGGCCTTTCTTGTGGGGTGGTTCTTGTTCTGCAGGGGGTGGGGTCCGGGAGGGCCGTTGCTGTTGTGTCGGGGCCTCCTGACCACTTGCGCCGGCGGAGGTGGTGGGCTGTTCTTCCTCCATGCTAGTGGCAGGGGCCCTTTGGGGGGCCACATGGTCCCGCAATGTGGTGACAATCTGGTTGAGTGCCACCACGATTGTACCCATAGCGAAACTGATGGTGCGCAGTTCTTCCCGGAACCCCATGTACTGGCCCTCCTGCATGGCCTGGATCTCCTGGAACCTGGCCAGGACCGTCGCCATCGTCTCTTGGGAGTGGTGGTACGCTCCCATGATGGTGGTGAGGGCCTCTTGGACAGTGGGTTCCCTAGGCCTGTCCTCCCTCTGTCACACAGCAGCCCTCCCAGTTCCTCTTTGTTCCTGGGCCTCTGTCCCCTGGACGGTGTGCCCACTACCAGTGCCCCCAGGTCCCTGTTGTTGTTGGGGTTGTGGGTTACCCTGGGTGCCCTGTACTGGTAGACACACCGCTGCTTGACCTGTCCTGGAGACAGAAGCATGGGCCCGCTGGGTGGGTGCTGTGCTGGTGTTTCCTGAGGGGGGTAGGTCTGCTGTGGCCTGTGGTTGACTGAGGGTAACAGACTGTCCAGAGGTCCCCGATGGTCCGGGCTGGTCACCAGGTTCTAGGTCGACAGAGCTGCTGTCATCACTGGGGGCCTGTTCTGGGGGTGGGATGGACAAATCTGGACCCTCCTGGCCGGTGTGTTGGCGTTCGGGCCCTGCAGGGGTAAAATAGTATGGTTATTGATTTTGTGTGTGCCATGGCGTGCGATTTGTGGGTGCCCTTGTCCCCCAGTGCTGGCAGTCCCATGTGGGAGGAGTTGTGAGGGTGGTTTGTGGGGGGGATGGGTAGGTGCAGTGGTCATGCTTAGGTGATGGGTGTCCATGGTTTGTGTTGGCATTCAGGGGTTGGGGTTGGGTTGGGTGGGTTGTGCTGGTGAGACATTAACAGGGAGTATGTGTGCTGGGGGTTAGGGGTGAGGGTGGGGGTGTGGGTTGGCATGCTGGTGGTTGGGGGGGTGAAGTAGTTGAGATTAGACTTACCAGAGTCCATTCCTCCGCCTACTCCAGCGAGGCCCTCAGGATGCAGGATGTTCAAGACCTCTTGCTCCCATGCTGTGAATTCGGGTGGAGTGGGTGGGGGTCCGCCGCCAGTCTTCTGCACAGCGATGTTGTGTCTTGACACCATCGACCGCACCTTCCCCCGTAGGTCGTTCCAGCGCTTTCGGATGTCTTCCCGATTTCTGGGATGCTGTCCCACAGCGTTGACCCTGTCGACGATCCTTTGCCATAGCTCCGCCTTCCTGGCTATTGTGGTGTGCTGCACCTGTGTGCCGAAGAGCTGGGGCTCTACCCTGATTATTTCCTCCACCATGACCCTGAGTTCTTGGTCCGAGAACCTGGGGTGTCTTTGGGGTGCCATGGGGTGGTGTGGATGAGGTGTGGGGTGGTGTTTGTGGTGATGAGTGTGGTGGTGTGTGGTGTTTTGTGCGTAGATGTGGTGTGGGTGATGATGTTGGGTTCCTGTGTGTGTTGTGCTTTGCGTTCCCTGTGCTCTCTCTCTGTGTATTGCGCCTTGTCTCTGAATTTCGATTTGTGGGGGTTTGTGGGTGATGTGGGTGTGTGTTTTATATGGTGATGGGTGTGTGGGTGTGTTGTTTGTATGTGTATCAGGTGTGTGTATTTCGAATTGTCCAATGTGGCTGTGTTTTGTGAAGGTGTGTGTATTTTGAGCGCGGCGGTGTGTACCGCCAATGGAATACCGCGGTTGAAAGACCGCTGCGTGGATTCGTGGGTCGTAATGGCATGGGCGTGTTTGTGTTGGCGTGACGGTGGAGGTTTGGTCATCTCCAGTTTATCGCTGATGAGGCGGGCTTCAGTGGATGTCGGGTTTTTGGCGGTTTGGCAGTTGTGGGTCAGAATGACTGTGGCGGTTTACCGCGGCCGCGGCGGTATGATGGCGGTCTTCTGACCGGCGGTAAGAGCCTTTTACCGCCAGGGTCAGAATGACCCCCTTAGTGATCTGAAGTCCGAGATTACAGTTTCCAAATTACTTTTGCCCTTTTTCTGCTTTTTGTATTTTGTCTGCATGTGTTTCTCCCCACACTTGTATTTCCCTGATTTGGTTTGTTATAGCAGTGGTTCCCAACCTTTTGACTTCTGTGGACCCCTACTTCATCATTACTGGAGAATGGGGACCCCCACTGAATTTTTATTGGATTCTGCCGGACCCCTACTGAGTCCTTATTGGAAGCTGGGGGACCAGATCTGTTAGTATTGTTTAATTTTCTAAGCGGTTTCAGACCCCATGAGGAGGCTTTGCGGACCCCCAGGGGTCCCCGGACCACAGGTTGGGAACCACTGTTTATAGGGTTTGCCTACCCCCAGTCACAGATTATTGGCTCTGCTAAATGTGAATTGACCAATGATTAACTCCGAGCAACGTATTATCTCAGTGTCTCAGATGTTTTCATTGATTTTATGCTTTATTCTTCTTCATTGTTTAGGTTTATTATTATTAGTTCACCTAAATCTATTTTGACGCTTTGGGCAACCCTTGGTGATTACGTATCTTTATGACTTAGTTTTTATGCATTGTCTTCATGATTTTGAGCTTGTGTTTGTATTAAGGCCCTCATTACAACCCTCGCGGTCAGTGATAAAGTGGAGGTAATACCGCCAACAGGCCACGGTTAAAAAAATTGAATCACGACTATGGCGGAAACCGCCAACACAGTCAGCCACATTAACATTCCGACTGCCACAGCGGTAGCAACAAACACCACTGTGGTAACCGCCAACAGATAGGCGGAAGACAATGTACCGCCCACACTATTACAAGGCACCAATCAGCCAGCTTTTCCGGGGCAGTACCAACGCCATCAAAAGCATGGCGGAAACAGAACTTGGAACGGAAACCACTCACCTCACGACACCCAACCAGGAACCAGGGCGCCATGGAGCCCAAGTTACAGGTCTTGCCCATGTTGGTTTACCTCCTCCTCTACCAGGAACATCAAAGACGGCAGCGGCGGACGGTGAGTACTGCACCCTAGTACACAGGGGAGGGGGGGAGGAAAAAGATAGTGACACACACATGCAATACGCAACACCCCCACCCCCACCCTCACCCACAACACACAAACACATTCAATTACATCACAGATTCACCCCGTCACCCCCCTGGAAGAACGCAAGGACCAAATGAAATAATTGTAACAAGTGTAATAATTGAAAATTCAGATAGGACAAGATAACTTTAAATGATCAGTATAAACAAATATTTACAGCAAGTACACAAGTCTGTATACTGTCCCATTAAATGTCCGTGGACCCGTGGTCCCAAAAACCATAGGCGAGGCCCACACATGACACCTTCCTCAAGATGGAGACAACACTGCAGGGGCATCAGATCGAAAAAAACATAGGCACCTCAGGGGGAAGCGGAGGGGGAGCACCTCAGCTGGATGATGGGACGACACCACTGCTCCTCGAGGAGGCTCCATGCCCACTCCTTGGTCCTGGGGAGTACAAAGCCACAATCTCTCAAGTGGGTGGTTTGCCCACTGTTTGCTACTGGGGAGTGCAAAGCCACAGTCTCTCAAGTGGGTGGTTTGCCCACTGCTTGGACCTGGGGAGTACAAAGCCACAGTCTCTCAAGGCTCTGGTTTGTCCAGTGCTTGGTCCTGGGAAGTACAAAGCCACAGTCTCCCAAGTGGGTGGTTTGCCCACTGCCTGGTCCTGGGGAGTGCAAAGCCACAGTCTCTCAAGTGGGTGGTTTGCCCACTGCTTGGTCCTGGGGAGTACAAAGCCACAGTCTCTCAAGTGGGTGGGTTGCCCACTGGTTCTGGAGGGGGCTTTGTGCCCAGAGTGCTTCATACTGCCAAGGACTGGGGTAGTGGATGTATCTCTCCACTGGTTCTGGAGGGGGTTTTGTGCCCAGAGTGCTTCACCCTGACAAGGAGTGGGGTAGTGGATGCTGTTCTCCACTGGTTCTGGAGGGGGCTTTGTGCCCAGAGTGCTTCATCCTGCCAAGGACTGGGGTAGTGGATGTATCTCTCCACTGGTTCTGGAGGGGGCTTCGTGCCCAGAGTGCTTCATCCTGCCAAGGACTGGGGTAGTGGATGCTGTTCTCCACTGGTTCTGGAGGGGGCTTTGTGCCCAGAGTGCTTCATCCTGCCAAGGACTGGGGTAGTGGATGCTGTTCTCCACTGGTTCTGGAGTGGGCTTTGTGCCCAGGGTGCTTCATCCTGCCAAGGATTGGGGTAGTGGATTTATCTCTCCACTGGTTCTGGGGAGTGCAAAGCCACAGTCTCTCAAGTGGGTGGTTTGCCCACTGCTTGGTCCTGGGGAGTACAAAGCCACAGTCTCTCAAGTGGGTGGGTTGCCCACTGCTTGGTCCTGGGGAGTACAAAGCCACAGTCTCTCAAGTGGGTGGGTTGCCTACTGGTTCTGGATGGGGCTTTGTGCCCAGAGTGCTTCATACTGCCAAGGACTGGGGTAGTGGATGTATCTCTCCACTGGTTCTGGAGGGGGTTTTGTGCCCAGAGTGCTTCACCCTGCCAAGGAGTGGGGTAGTGGATGCTGTTCTCCACTGGTTCTGGAGGGGGCTTTGTGCCCAGAGTGCTTCATCCTGCCAAGGACTGGGGTAGTGGATGTATCTCTCCACTGGTTCTGGAGGGGGCTTCGTGCCCAGAGTGCTTCATCCTGCCAAGGACTGGGGTAGTGGATGCTGTTCTCCACTGGTTCTGGAGGGGGCTTTTTGCCCAGAGTGCTTCATCCTGCCAAGGACTGGGGTAGTGGATGCTGTTCTCCACTGGTTCTGGAGTGGGCTTTGTGCCCAGGGTGCTTCATCCTGCCAAGGACTGGGGTAGTGGATGTAGCTCTCCACTGGTTCTGTAGGGGCTTTGTGCCCAGTGATGCTGCACCTGGGGTGTGGCAGTTCCCATTCCCTCACCAGGGTGTCTGAGGCACGAGATTTTCAGGGAACAGGTAGCATGATACATACTCCATGGAGGCAGAGTCACACTCCACCCTGCGGCGACTTAGCCTGCCAACTGCTGGCAGTGCCAGTGCTGGTTGTGGTGCCTCGTGTAGTGTGTGCAGGGTCCAGGACATCTCCTGCAGCCTCGGACGGCTGCCCACTGGGAATGATGCTGATGTTCGCTGTAGTGTCTCTCTCTGGGCACGTTGCGGGGCTGGTGGCGGGGGCTGGTGGCGGTGGCTGCGGCAGTGTCTGCGGCAGAGATGCTGCCGGTGGTGCAGGTGACTGCACTTTGGAGGGAGACACCAGGCCATCTTCTGCAGTCTCTAAAGGGTGCCCACTGGGGATGATGCTGGTGACTGTAGTAGAGGCAGCAGACGTGCAGGAGGCGGTGCAGGTGGTGGTCGTTGTGGCGGTGGCAACCACCGTACAGGTTGCTGGTCTGTCTTGCAGAAAGGGAGACACCAATCCCTCACCCTGAGGCTCCGTGCCCTGAACTGACTTCCCTTTGCCCTTGTGTCCCTTCCCCACCTTGGAAGTCGCACCTGGGACCTTGGCACTGTCCTCTTTGGTTCTGGAAGAGGCCTTGCTGGGTGGTTGGTGCGGCTTTTCTCTTCAGCATGTGGGCCCCTTCTTTACCTTGGCAGCTGGCGGAATAGGGGGTCCTTGGCCTCACTAGGTGGCACACTGGCAGCCCTGATGGGTGCAGTCTTCGATGTTCCCAGACTTGCAGGGACCACACTGGACGATGATTTTGTGACTGAGGTGCTGGGCTGAGATCTGGACATCCTGGCCCTAGGGGAAGGACGGGGGAGGTGTAGGGAAGAGATCAATGGAAGCTAGGAAAAGTTTTTTAGACACGCTGGGATGGGAAGATGGAGGGGGTTTGGGAGTGGAGGAAGAGGTAGTGGTTGTAGGAGGTGTACATCTGCTGAGTTTGGGTAAAGGTACATGAGCTGGAGGCTGTTGTGAGGTGGATGGCTGTTGAGTGGGTGTGTGCCTGCGTTTGTGTACTTTGGGAGGAGTTCTCACAGACACACTGGGAGAAGACACCGGGGACCTGTGCATGGTAGTGGGGATGGTGATTACACGTGAGCGGTGTGTGGTGATAAGCATGCTGATGATGGAGGTAGTGGATGAGGATGTAGTGCTTGCAGGTCTGAGTGGAGACGAGACAGGCAGGGAGGTGGAGGATGTGGAGGAGGGGGACACAATGGAGGCAGTGGATGTTGGTGTGTCTGCATGGGCATGGTGCTTGTGTGAGTGCCTGTGGGATGTGTGGTGCTTATGTTTGCCTGAGCCACTTTTGTGTGTTGATGAGTGTGCATGCTGGTCTGATGGTGTGCTTGGGATAGGCTGAGGTAGAGGGCATTGGGTCGGGGTAGTGGAGGTTGGAGGGGGGAGGCTGGACACAGGGACAATGGCTGCCATCAGTGCTGAGGCCAGAGCCTGAAATGCTCTCTGTTGGGGCGCCACGCCAGAGTGAATGCCCTCCAGGTATGCATTTGTTTGTTGCAAATGCCTCTCGGCACCCTGGATGGCATTCAGAATGGTTGACTGCCCAACAGTGAGGGATCTCAGGAGGTTAATAGCCTCCTCACTGAGGGCAGCAGAGCTGATTATGGCAGGGCCTGAAGTGCCTGGGGCAAAGGAGATGCCCACCCTCCTGGGTGAGCGGGCACAGAAAACACGCTGAGAGGCTGCTGGGAGGGCGGTGCTGGTGGGGGGTGGTGGCTGTACCTGTTGTCACCACAAGGGAGCTCCCATCAGAGGAGGAGTCGCTGTCACTGGTGTCCCCTCCTGTCCCTGTCGTGGAGCTCCCCTCGCCCTCCGTCCCACTGGTGCCTTCAGATTCCGTACATTCACCGTCCTGGGCCATGTGGGTTGCAGCTCCCTCCTGCTCCGGTGCCACTGCTCCTCTGCCAGATGATGCTAATGCACACAAGGACACAGTGACAAAACAAAAAGGGGAGGAAGACAGAGGAGACACATGGTCAATGGCAGCAACAACACCACAGTTGACGGACACAACACACAGGGAGCAGCCCTATGCACTCAGCTATGCACTAACAGTTCTTAGGAAAACCGATTAAATCACAATAGTGCAAAACACCCTTGTGCAACCTTTGTGGTATATGACCATCTGCTCACCTTTCTCCTCCATAGGGCACATCTGCTGGGGCAGATGATGAGATGGCATCATCCTCCGGTGTACAGACCCCTGGTGGACCTGTTGACAATGGAAGACAGACACATCATTATCACCTACAGACTTGATCGAGCCACAATCCATGAACTGTGTGCCCAGTTGGAGCCAGACCTGAGGTCAGCTTTCCGCCATCCCACAGGAATCCCCCCTCTAGTGCAGGTCCTGTCAGTGCTCCATTTCCTGGCCAGTGGTATCTTTCAAACAACAGTGGCCATGGCATCAGGGATGTCTCAGCCAATGTTCTCTAACGTGTTGTCCAGAGTGTTGTCTGCCCTGCTGAAACACATGCACAGCTACATCATTTTCCCCCAGGTGGAGGATTTGCCCACAGTGAAAGGTGACTTCTATGCCCTGGGACATATCCCCAACATCATTGGTGCCACTGATGGTACACATGTTGCATTTGTCCCACCCGCAGGAATGAACAGGTGTACAGAAACCGCAAGAGCTACCATTCCATGAATGTGCAGATGGTGTGTTTGGCAGACCAGTCCATCTCTCATGGGAATGCCAAGTATCCTGGCTCAGTGCATGACGCTTACATTTTGAGGAATTGCAGCATCCCTTATGTGATAGGCCAAATCCAGAGGCACCGTGTGTGGCTAATAGTTGAGCCCAAGGTCCCCACACAGTTTGAATAGGTGTCTGGGTATGGGAGAGTCCCTAAGGGTTTGTGTATGTCTAACAGATACCCCTCGATATTTGCAGGTGACTCTGGTTGCCCCAACCTATCATGGCTACTAACCCCAGTGAGGAATCCCAGGACAAGGGCAGAGGAATGCTACAGTAAGGCATATGGGCGTACAAGGAGGATTATAGAGCAGACCTTCGGCCTCCTGAAGGCCAGGTTCCAGTGCCTCCATCTGACAGGTGGCTCCCTATACTACTCACAGAAGAAGGTGTGCCAGATCATCGTGGCATGCTGTATGTTGCACAACCTGGCTTTGCGACGTCAGATGCCTTTTCTGCAGGTGGATGGGCCTGATGTTGGTCTTGTGGCAGCTGTGGAGCCTGTGGACAGTGAAGGAGAGAAGGCAGAAGAAGAAGATATTGACAACCGAAAAAACATCATCATGCAATACTTTCAGTGAGACACAGGTAAGAGACAGGCACTGCTCCTCTCATATCAGACTACTGTAGGACATTGCATACTTCTGCCTTTTTACCTCTGTGTATGGACCCTGACAGTTCACTTTGCCTTTCCTTTTCACAGATCTGGGTACCACATTCTGCCTTCTGCTATGTTTACTGCTGCCCAACAAATGTCATACTTTGGTATGTGCAAATGAACATTGACATTGATATTTGTTAGAGAGGTTGTAATAACACATTTGTGAAAGTACAGACTGACTCCAGATTGTTTTGTGATTCAAGGGTGTTTATTTAAGTGCTAATCAGTGGAGTGGTATGTGCAATGGGCTGGGGTGATGGTGTCCATGGTACAGTCCAGTCTCTTTGTATCACAGGTGCATTGTCCAAGGGGACATAGGAAGTGGAGCAATGGCAGTTCAAGGTGGTCAGGGTGACATATTGGGACAGAAGGGTGACAATCAGGAGAGTCTAATTTCCTGGCGGGGTCTTGGCAATGTTCTTTGTCTTGTGCCTGGATCGCAGGGACCGTTTGCCGGGTAGTTCTCCTTCTGCAGGGGGTGGGGTGCTGGTGGCCTGTTGGTCCTGTGGCGGGACCTCCTGTCCACTAGCGCCAGCGGACGTGGAGGGCTTGTTCGGGCTAGTGTCTGGGGCCCGTTGGTGTGCCACTGTCTCCCTCAAGTGGTGGACACACTGCTGATTGACGTGTCCTGGGGACAGTGGCATGGGCCAGCTGGGTGGGTTCTGTGGTGGTGTTTCCTGAGGGTGGAGGTTCAGTGGTGGTTTGGGACTATGGCAGGGGAACCGACTGTCCAGAGGTCCCTGATGGGCCGGGCTGGTCATCTTGATCCAGGCGTGCAGAGCTGCTGTCGTCACTGTGGGCCTCTTCTGTGGGGGGACTGGATATCGCTGGCACCTCCTGTCTGGTGATGTTGGGTACGGGTCCTGTTGGGGTGTAAATGCATAGTTATTGTATCTCTGTGTGCCATCATGTGCAATGGGTGAGATTCCCTCTACTTCTGTGCTTGCATTATTGCTTTGGCCCTTGTGTAATTGGTGATTTTGTGGCCTGGGTGAGTCTCTCTACTGGACATGCTTTGGTGATGGGTGTCCATGCAGGTCTGTAATGGGTGTCCATGCATTGGTGTTGCATACAGGGCTTGGTATTGGGATGTGTGGGTTGTGATAGTGGGGTATCTGTGAGGTGTTGGGGTGATGGGTACGAGGGTAGGGGTAGGAGTTTGTGCTGGGATGCAGGTAGGGTGGGGGTGATAGATTTGCCTTGCCAGAGTCCAGTCCTCCTGCTACTCCTTCGAGGCCCTCTGGATGCATGATCACCCTCACACTTGCTCCTCCCACGTTGTTAGTTGTGGGGGTGGAGGTTGGGGTCCACCGCCAGTCCTCTGTACGGCTACCTGGTGTCTGGATACCACGGAACGCACCTTCCCCCGTAGGTCATTCCACCTCTTTCTGATGTCATCTCTCGTTCTGGGGTGCTGTCCCACTGCGTTGACCCTGTCGATAATTCTCCACCATAGCTCCATCTTCCTTGCAATGGATGTCTGCTGCACCTGTGATCCGAATAGCTGTGGCTCTGCCCGGATGATTTCCTCCACCATGACCCTGAGCTCCTCCTCAGAAAACCTGGGGTGTCTTTGAGGTGCCATAATGTGGTGTGGGTGATGTGTGAGGTGATGATTGTTGTGCTGTGTGATGTGTTGTGTTGGAGTGTGTTCTTTGAGGTGTGTGGATGTTATGTAAGTGATGGTGTTGTGTGCCTGTGGATGCTAGTGTTGTGGTTGCTATTCTCTCTCTCTCTGCTTTTTCAACAAGTTTTGTTGTAAGGGGTTGTGGGTAATGTGGGTGTGTTTTATAGTGGTGTGAGTGTGTGGCTGTGGTGTGTGTATGTGTATCAGGTGTGTATTTGGAATTGTCCAATGTGGTTGTGTTTTGTAAATGTGTGTGTATTTCGAGCACCGCGGTGTGTATTGCCAATGGATTACCGTGGTTGAATGACCGCCGCGTTGATTCGGGGGTCGTGATAGTGTGGGCGTATTCCTGTTGGTGTGACGGTGTAGGCTTTGCTATCGCCAGTTTATCACTGACCTTTGGTGTGGCGGACTTTTGTGGGTGTCTGTATTGTGGCAGATTACAAGATGTGGGTCGTAATACCTGTAGTGGATTTCCGCCACTGTATGTTGGTGGCCGTCAGTACGGCGGTAAGCGGGATTTACCACCAGGGTTGTAATGAGGGCCTAATTCTTTTAACTTTATCACTGACTGGAGTGGAATTGTCTTCTGTGGCCACATTGGTCATAGTGTTTTAATGGTTTACAGTGTTGTTGAAATTTTGTTGATAGTTCTACCACACTACTTACTAGGTTAGGAGGTGTGTCGACCTCGGTCAGCTTTTGATTCCTGTGAAGGATGAAACATTCTACAACACTCTCCTCACACAAAGGACTGCTTATCCCGTGTAGTGTCTGGAGCCAGGAAAGGAAGGGAAGAGACCTCGTAATCTTCAAAGACCTCTTTTGAAGTCTCCCCATTTCAAAGGCACATTTTGGTATAAGTACTGGATTCCAAACCCCACCAACTCAGTTCACTTTGGGGTCCTAAGGAGACTCTACCAAGAAGAGGAGCTGTGTTGCCAGAAGGGACTGCCACTTTGCTACTTGATTTACTGTGTTGGCTTCCGCCTGCCAATTACTGTGCTGCCATGAAGAACTGCCACTTTGGAAATTAATCTGTTGTATTGGCCTGCTTCCTGCTTCCTGCTGCTTCTAGTAGTGAGAACGCCTGAAGCGTATTCTACAGCCTTTAAACCCCCAGTCACTCTAAGGACTTTTTGGTTTCCTCCCTGTTCTCAAAGTCTCAGGGCCATCAAAGACATTGCATCCTCTTTTGATTCACTTTGTTGCAGGAGCCATTCTACGAACACCAGCACATCCCCAGTGCATCGCCCTGCACAAGGAAGAACTTCAATGCAAGGATCGAGCCCTGCCCTCTCAACAAAGCCAGTGCTCACTCTCTAAAGTACAACCAAGATCAGCAAAATGTTCTGATTAAAATCATCGCCCTCCGCCCGAGCCGACACTGCAGGACTGAGAGAAGCCTCCCAGCTCACCCCTAGTGTTGCATTAACAATTGGGCTTCCCCTGGGATGACCCATCAGCTGAAGCTGCACTGCATGCCTCAGAGAAGTGTGAACTCGCCAACCCTGCTGGTCCATTAAGGATAACTTCATATGGCCTGATGCTGGGCCACTCCTGCATCAAGAGGGACTTTGTTCAGGGACAGGCCTGAAAGGTCCTCTGTGTTCATCCCTCCCCACTCGGCGGCTAAGTATCTTTTCTTTATCAATGCAGAGGGACCTGCGGCTTATTTGGGTATGCCTGTAAAGGCTTGGCTAACTACCGTGCACATATCAGCCAATCTGCCTTGGAGGTGATCCCTGTCAAACACCCTGGTCTTAATGAGAACGCAACAACCCAATAATCGTGAGTGCTTTTCTGGCCCTCGCAAGAACAAACCCATTTCTTCAGCACTATGAAATTATATTCATACCTAAAATCGCTAATGTTTGCAAAGTATTGATTGAATTTTTATTGTTTTGATGTTGTTTTACTCAGATAAATATCTTCTATTTTTCCATGTGGAGTCTTTTTATGGTGTCTTTCACTGTGTTACTGTATTCAAGTGTTGCACAAATACTTTATACATTGCCTCTTAAGTTAAGCCTGACTGCTTTCTGTCAAGCTACCAGAGGGTGAGCACAGGTTTATTTAGGGAATTTAACAGACTTACTCTGACTAGGATTGTAGTCCCTACTTGGAAAGGGTGCATACACCTGCCAACTAGAGACCTAATTTCTAACACTCCCTGATTAAAATCACCTCCTTCAGTCCATGCTGACACTGTGTGACAGAGAGAAACCTCCCAGTGGGTCTCCAGCATTGCAATGTCAACTGAGCTTCACCCATGATGACGCATCACCTGAGGCCACACTGAATGCAGCAGAGGAGTGTGAACTCGCCAAACCTGCTCGTCTGGCAAGCATATCTTTGTACGGGCTAACACAGCACCACTTGCATGAGGAGGACCAGCCGCTCCTGCCCTAAAAGGTTCTGTGTTTAAGGGATCAGGCCCACAAGGTCCTCTGTTCATCTCACCCTACACAGTGGCTGAAAAACTTTTTTGTCAGTGTGTTTTGCCTGTCTCACTGGGATCCTGCTTGCCAGGACCCCAGTGCTCATAATTTGTGGCCTAATGTGTATGCCAGTGTAGTGCCTAACTGTGTCACTGAGGCTCTGCTAATCAGAACCTCAGTGCTTATTCTCTCTCTGCTTTTAAATTTGTCACTGTAGGCCAGTGACTACATTTACCAATTTCAATTGGCATACTGGACCCCCCTTATAAGTCCCTAGTATATGGTACCTAGGTACCCAGGCCATTGGGGTTCCAGGAGATCCATATGGTCTGCAGCATTTCTTTTGCCACCCACAGGGAGGTCAGACAAACCCTTGCACAGGCCTGCCATTGCAGCTTGCGTGAAATAAAGCACACGTTATTTCACAGCCATTTTCACTGCACTTAAGTAACTTATAAGTCACCTATATGTCTAACCTTCACTTGCTGAAGGTTAGGTGCAAAGTCACTAAGTGTGAAGGCACCCTTGCACTAGCAAAGGTGCCCCTACATAGTTCAGGGCCATTTCCCCGGACTTTGTGAGTGCCGGGACACCATTACACGTGTGCACTACATATAGGTCAATACCTATATGTAGCTTCACAATGGCAGCTCCGAATATGGCCATGTAACATGTCTAAGATCATCGAATTGTCCCCCAATTCAAAATCTGGTATTGGGGAGCAAATTCCATGCATTCTGGGGGCTCCACCATGGACCCCCAGTACTGCCAAACCAGCTCTCTGAGGCTTGCACTGCAGCTACAGCTGCTGCCACTTCACAGACAGGGTTCTGCCCTCCTGGGGTCTGGGCAGCCCACTCCCAGGAAGGCAGAACAAAGTATTTCCTCTGAGACCAGGTGTTACACCCTCTCCCTTTGGAAATAGGTGTTACAGGCTGGGTAGGGGTAGCCTCCCCCAGCCTCTGGAAATGCTTTAAAGGGCACAGATGGTGCCCTCCTTGCATAAACCAGCCTCCACCGGTTCAGGGACCACTTCTCCCATGCTCTGTGCGCAACTGTACAAAGGAAAGGGGAGTGACCACTCCCCTGTCCATCACCACCCCAGGGGTGGTGCCCAGAGCTCCTCCAGTGTGATCCAGACTTCAGCCATTGTGCTTTGCAAGGTGTGGGGGCACTCTGGAGGGCTCTGAGTGGCCAGTGCCAGCAGGTGACGTCAGAGACCCCTCCTGATAGGTCCTTAGCTGATAAGGTAGCCAATCCCCCTCTCAGGACTATTTAGGGTCTCTCCTGTGGGTTCTCTTCAGATTCTGCTTGCAAGTTTCCTTCAGGAATCCTCTGCAACAACTTCAGACTCTTCTGACCTCGGATCAACCGCAGCCTGTTCCTAGAAATGCTGTAACTGCAACAAAGTGTCTACAAGAGACACTTTTCTTCAGCAACTTCAGCTCCAAGTCAGCAACTGCAACAGTTTCCATGGTGTGCATGCTCTGGGGACTCCCTGTCTTCATTCTACACCAGAAGGGCCGAAAAGATCTCCAGTGGAGTGACGGAGTCACTCCCCTGCTCCAAGCAGGCTCTTTCCAAGACGACGACCTGCACCTTCCAAGGTGACAAGCGTGCTCCTTAGGACACAGAGGGTGGACATTTTCAATGTAGGCTGTCCTGAGGTCCTGCTATTGCAAATTGGAGGAGGTAAGACCTTGCCTTCCCCAGGAGCAATGGTACGCCTGTGTACTGTGTCTTCTTTGCCTCCTGAGGCCTCTGTGTACTCTTTGCAAATTTCCTTCATGCACAGCCTGGCGCAGGTCCCCAGCACTCCATCCTGTGACACTCAACTCACTGTGTTGTTCTCCGGCAGCTTGGGACCTTCTTTTATTGTGCTGCATCAACCGTGTTTTGCGCCTCCTTTGAACCCAGATCCTGCGACTCCTGGGGGTGTCGGCTGGTATCCTGAGGGCTCTCTAAAGTGCTGAGAGGCCCCTCTTCCTCCTCACACAGAGTTGAGGCCCCCAGGTCCCTCCTGGGTCCATCCACCACCATTTTGATGCAAAACATACTTTTGTTGTGGCCAAGGCTTGTTGGTGCCTTCCAATACGAAATCTCATCTGCAACGATCTTCAAGCCGTGGGACATCTTTTCCATCACCCAGGAACCCGCTGGCATCTTCCTAGGGTGCATTTCTGCAGTTTTCTACTAACTGTGGACTCTTCTTTTGCACCCTCTTCTGGGTTGGCAGGGGCTCCTTCCTTCCTGGAACTTCTTTTGACTTCTGGACTTGGCCCCCTTCCTTTGCAGGTCTTCAGGTCCAGTAATCCAGCAGTTCTTCTTTGCAGACTTGGTTGGCTGCTGCAAAATCCCCAAAACGAGGTGTAGTGTGTCCTAAGGATACTTGCAGTACTTTACTCCTGCATTTTTGGGCTCTGGGGTGGGGTAATTTACTTACCTTTACTGTATTCGTACTCTCCAAGTGATTCTACACACGCTACACTTGTCTAGGGTGGGGTAATTTGTGATTCACATTCCACTTTCTTAGTATATGGTTTATGTTGCCCCTAGACCTATTTTCTCCCATTGCATTCTATAGGATTTCCTACTGTTTGCATTGTTCTATGTTTTGGTGTCTAGTGTATATATTGTGTATAATACTTACCTCCAGAAGGAGTATTGTCTCTAAGATATTTTTTGTACTGTGTCACCCAAATAAATACCTTTATTTTTAATAACACTGAGTATTGTCTTTACTTGTGTATAAGTGGTGTGTAACTATAAGTGGTGTTGCATTAGCTTTGCATGTCTCCTAGTTCAGCCTAAGCTGCTCTGCTATAGCTACCTCTATCAGCCTAAACTGCTAGAACACTACTACATTTCACTAATAAGGGATAACTGGACCTGGTATAAGGTGTAAGTACCCAAAGTACCCACTACAAACCAAGCCAGCCTCCTACAATGTGTCCTTCAATCCCTGAGAGGCCTCACATGTATTGATTGTGAGTGTGACCGCACATAACCTCATTTTTAAATATCCAAACATATGACTGATTTGGAGTCACATCAAAGACGCAGGATTAAAGCATAACATCCCCAGGTCAAGAGGAAATGGGAGACTCATCTGTTAAAAGCATTGCAAGTTGGTGCACAAAGACATGGGTTGTAACAAACTAACAATCAGTTCCTATGTGCTAATTTGTTCAAGGGTGTGTGTCAGTGGCATGCACCAGTGAGTGTTCCAGCATAGCATTTATCCAGGAATATCTTGTCACAAAAATAGCATAAAACGTACATGCTGTATCTCTTTCACACACAGTACTACAGTGGGTGAGGTTTTTTTGCTTGTGTGCAAAACCACACAAAGATGACCACTTACAAGTATTTCAGATCATCAATTTGTCATAAGTTGAAGGAAATGTGATATGCACAAGTTGTAGACCAAAGTCTTACTACTAAATCACATACACATATAACCACAGCATAGCAATAGCTGCATCATGTACTCAACTCAACATAGTCAATGTTAGAAACTCACAATGATTCAATATTGATGAGGTTGTGAAAGTAGACAATTATTTTCTGTAGATAACTTTATGTGTAAATTCTAAACATACCTAAACTACTCTACCTAAGTTAAATACTACCTAAACAAAACTACACTTATCCTAATGTAACTATATCTATGTATCCTAAACTAACTATCCTAAACACTACCTAAATATTACTAATCTTACCCTAACTTAAACTAAGCAGAAAGGACATGAAAAGCATCAACCCCCAACCCCTTAATAAACAGTCACACCATACAAACAAAACATACACCTAAACATCAACTACATACACATTAAAATCTAAACAAATATATTTTTGCATCTTTGTTTCTTCATTGTTTTTTTTTTGTTTTTTTTTTGCTAACTTTAAATATAAACACCTATGAAATATCTTAAAATTCTAAAAGTTACCTTAACTAAACCTATTTTAACATCGGTGTTAACATTGGATCAAATAATACACACAACAACAAAACACCTTTATACCCAAACACTACATTTTCACACACAAATGAAGTTACATTACCTCTGTTGGATTCCCTCGTCATGAACTTTCTGTCAACCCTAGCACGTTGGTACATGGTCAGAGAGGCTCTGGGGCCCAGGTCTGAAGGTTAATGACTGACAGGTCACAGGTGGGGTAACATTTAGCCATCAGCCAAATCCACAAGCTCACATTCAGATCCTACAGATAGGCAGCAACACTACAGTGGTTCCCGGAGATTGGCCCCATATAAAGTATAAATGGCCAAAGGGACCATGCATTCCCAAATCACCACAAAGTTTGATGACACATGTTGTTACATACACTTAGCCAATCAGGACACAGCACACACAGTGCACACAGTGACCATGCCCCCCTCAGACTGAACATCTGGACACGTACTCCTTGGCCCACATAGTATCCAAGCTAGGTTGAAGGGCACCTACATTCCCTATCTGGACATTATATCTGTGATTCCTTGCAAACAATTAACATATTTTACCAGGAAAATAATGTTTATGTGTTGCTTGCTCTCAGAGGGATGTATAAAACATGGGTCATTTCGATGTTCTAGGAGAGACCGTCCTCAGACTCTGATGCTGTAACTGCTCTCCTGGCTGTAATGTTTAATTAAATTAACCATTTCCTGTTTTGCAAGATGCCTCTTGCCTCTTGTTTATTAAGGTTAAATCTCATTCAAGCAGCACTTACACTATCAACTAACTGACTAACATCTTAATAACTACAATAATACAAAAACCAGATAAAACATGATGTATCAAAATGTTCAAATGAGCTGTGCAATCTGCTTCATTCCATCCTCAATGTTATTCATTCTCATTTGCAGGCTGGCAAGCTCCTCCCGCATACTGTCCACGTTACGGTTAAGTCTTTTGAGTTCCCATATGATTGTGTAATGTAATACAGAGTCCCTCTTACAATGCACCCTAGCCCATGTTTGTTTCTGGTGTGTGGTTGTAGCGGTAGCTGATGGAATCGGTGGCTGTGGTGCAGGCGGTTGGCTTGACCCTGGTCTTGACTGGCCAGTGGAAGATATGGGCATAGAAGTAGGTGTTGGTCTTGCAACATCCCAGGACCCCGCAGCCTTAGAACATTCTTATAACTTATACATCTTCCTAAATGCCTTCTATACATTGCACACATGTTTAAAACGCTCACACCTCATCTCGAACATTCTTGCTTTGTCAGATGTCATGTTGTTTAGGGTGAAAACATTTAACAATAGTTAGCACATGCTGTACATTTACATGATGTGTGTGAGAAATAGTCTGACATTGTGACACAATCATATGTTCCTGAGCAAAGCAATACCATCAATAGATATGGATAAAAGTGCAATTAATTGTCACTACGTAGCCATTCACTACATGAGCCAATAATACTGAGTGAGGTGCCATCGGTGTGGGTGCATGAAACGTAACATTCATCACAATGACCTAAATATCATAAAGGACAAAAATTCACAGTCATGTAGAAATCAATAGTTAAATGTGGGTACATGGGCCTGTATCACCACATATGCAATTTAGAGTTGCATCATGCAAATGTGCTGATCATTGATCAGTCATATAAGTGAAAGTGGAGAAGGAGAGCCATTCCAGGCACTTTGACTTGGCCTTGTAGACCCCATGTGGAGTGCCATAAGCATGCACATATTGCTGGTTACCCTTACTCTGTGTCTGATAGTTAATACATGGATAGGGGGTTCCCACGCAGCTCATGTATACCATGAATGTGTAACATTACTAACATTGTGTATCAAGCTATTGTACAGACAAATAACAAGTACCTCCAGCTTCAGACTTGTTGGGAAACTCATTAGGGGTCATACTTACACAAGCTTAGGTAAATACAAAATCCCAATTCTGTATATTCAGATGCATACTTCATTAAGTCTATGTCAACATCAGGACAGTGTGCGCTCTACAGACAACTAAAATGTTAAAAACCCAGTCTTTCTGCAAGAGCATAATTCATGCATTGTGTTTATATGCAGTTTGTTAACCTTTTGCATTGCAGAGTTTTACCTTGACACCACTATTAATGATGTTTGCAAATAATGTTCATTTGCAAGGTATTGCTGCAGGCTTACAGAGTGTATCAGGGTGTGGTCCCTTTCTAGGACCTTCTAGAACCTTTCCCTGCAACATGACTGGGTGTGGTTTGTGGGCTGGGCCAGACTCTATATAAGGGAGCCAGCCCAGCTCCACGTGCTCACTATTCAGAGGTCCCGATGCAGAGCAGCAGCAATTTCCTGAGCTCCTGTTCCAGAGGCCTACCTGGACATTCCAGGCCTGCCCCGCATTATCTTGGTGATTCTTGAGCAGGGTGGTAAGACGGAGGTCGGACTGGGCCCCCGACCCCATTCTAAAAGACTCTTGAGTTTTGGGCCTTCTCGTGGAATTTTCAGAGTATGCAAATCATTCCTCTGATGTAAATCTTGGTGTTCAGATCGGCAAAGGCTTGCGCGATCATTTCATGGCATTTGCATATTCTTATTAGAATCAGCAGAGTGTGCGATTAATTTCCCGCATGTAAATCTTGGTGTTCAGATCAGCAAAGGCATGCGCAATCATTTCATGGCATCTAAATATTCTTGTTAGAATCGGCAGTGTGCACGATTCATTTCCCGTAAGTAAAACTTGGTGTTCAGATCGGCAAAGGATTGCGCGATCATTTCATGGCATTTACATATTTTTGTTTGAATCTGCAGTGTGCGCGATTAATTTCCCGCATGTAAATCTTGGTGTTCAGATCGGCAAAGGCTTATGCGATCATTTTATGGCATTTGCATATTCTTGTTAGAATCGGCAGTGTGCGCGATTCATTTCCCGCAAATAAAACTTGGTGTTCCGAACGGCAAAGGCTTGCGCAATCATTTCATGGCATTTACATATTTTTGTTAGAATCTGCAGTGTGGGCGATTAATTTTCCGCATGTAAATCTTGGTGTTCAGATCGGCAAAGGCTTATGCGATCATTTTATGGCATTTGCATATTCTTGTTAGAATCGGCAGTGTGCGCGATTCATTTCCCGCAAGTAAAACTTGGTGTTCCGAACGGCAAAGGCTTGCACGATCATTTCATGGCATTGGCATATTCTTGTTTGAATCGGCAGTGTGCGCGATTCATTTCCTGCAAGAAAAAGTTGGTGTTCAGATTGGCAAAGGCTTGCGCAATCATTTCATGACATTTACATATTCAAGTTAGAATCGGCAGTGTGCGCGATTCAATACCCACATAAAAAACTTGGTGTTCAGATCGGCAAAGGCTTGCACGATCATTTCATGGCATTTACATATTCTTGTTAGAATCGGCAGTGTGCGCGATTCATTTCCTGCATGTAAAACTTGGTGTTCAGATCGGCAACAGTGTGCGCGATCATTTCATGGCAAGCAAAAACCTTGATGTGTAATGTTTGTTGTAGTACACGCATTTATCCTGAGCCTATGGATTTCCTGTGATATTTCTATCGGAGCTTTGGAGCTGTCTAGTGGTGGACATGTTGGGAACGTGTACTGGTGTGGAGGGGGCAAGGAAGAATGGAGAGCCCTTCTTGTGGTCTCCAGAAGCCGATAACGCCTCACTATTCAGAGGTCCCGGTGTAGAGCAGCAGCAATTTCCTGAGCTCCTGTTCCGGTGGCCTACCTTGACGTTCCAGGCCTGCCCGCATTGTCTTGGTGATCCTTGAGCAGGGTGGTAAGACGGAGGTCGGGCTGGGCCACCGACCCCGTTCTAAAAGACTCTTGAGTTTTGGGCCTACTCGTGGAATTTTCAGAGTACGCAAATGATTGCCCTGATGTAAATCTTGGTGTTCAGATCGGCAAAGGCTTGCGCAATCATTTCATGGCATTTGCATATTCTTATTAGAATCGGCAGAGTGCGCAATTCATTTCCCGCATGTAAATCTTGGTGTTCAGATTGGCAAAGGCATGCGCGATCATTTCATGGCATTTACATATTTTTGTTAGAATCGGCAGTGTGCGCGATTCATTTCCCACAAGTAAAACTTGGTGTTCAGATCGGCAAAGGCTTGCGCGATCATTTCATGGCATTTACATATTCTTGTTTGAATCAGCAGTGTGCGTGATTCATTTCCTGCAAGTAAAACTTGGTGTTCAGATCGGCAAAGGCTTGCGCAATCATTTCATGGCATTTACATATTCAAGTTAGAATCGGCAGTGTGCGCAATTCAATACCCACATAAAAAACTTGGTGTTCAGATCGGCAAAGGCTTGGACGATCATTTCATGGCATTTACATATTCTTGTTAGAATCGGCAGTGTGCGCGATTCATTTCCCGCAAGTAAAACTTGGGATTCAGATCGGCAAAGGCTTGCGCGATCATTTCATGGTATTTACATATTCTTGTTAGAATCGGCAGTGTGCGCGATTCATTTCCTGCATGTAAAACTTGGTGTTCAGATCGGCAACAGTGTGCACGATCATTTCATGGCAAGCAAAAACCTTGATGCGTAATGTTTGTTGTAGTACACGCATTTATCCTGAGCCTCTGGATTTCCTGTGATATTTCTATCAGAGCTTTGGAGCTCTCTAGTGGAGGACATGTTGGGAACGTGCGCAGGCCCCGAGGATCTGGTCTCCCTGACAGAATAGTGAGCCCACGAATGTATTATCCTCCTGGTTTGCGTGTGTTCTCAGCATGGCCACAGTGGACGAGCTAGTCAAAGTGATCACGCAGCTCCAAGCAGAGGTAGTGTCATCAAAGGATATAGCAGCCAGCTTAGCTGAGAGAGTGAGTCAGTTGCTGGAAAGAGTGGGAAAAATGGAGCAAGGTCCTTTGGGTGCGGGTTGGCTTGGTTCTCCTCCTCAAGGTACAAGAGGTAATCATCCTCCAACTAACATTTCTCTCAACGTTCCCTCAGCTATTCCTCTGGCTCCTCCAGAATGGTTCTCAGGTGATCCTTTGAAAGCACAATCCTTTTTGATGCAAGTAGAATTGCACTTTACCTGTCGACCAAGTGTTTTCCCTGATGCCCAATCCAGGGTGGCCTTCTTGCTATCTTATCTGACGGGAGACGCGGCCACCTGGGCAATTCCTCTTGTGCGTAAAGACAGTTCTTTGCTCTATAACTGGAGAAATTTTGTTTGTGAGTTTGAACGAGTGTTTGATCGAAGAACAGTGACATTGTCGGCAGATTGTGAACTATTAGACTTGCGACAAGATAACCAAGATCTAATTTCCTACTTAGCTAATTTTAATCAGCTGGTAGCCGAGACATCCTGGCCTGAAGAAAAACAAGCAGCCTTGTTCTACCAAGGACTCAAGGACAAGTTAAAAGACATTCTTGCTCAGATAGACCCGCAGCCTACAGATTGTCAAGATCTAACAAACCTTGTTTTGAGACTGGATCATCGTCTTGCAGAACGAAGGGGAACACGCAGAAAAACTGAGAAATATTCCTGGCATGTTCATGATCATAGAGAATCACAAGTCCAGAAAGAGAACAATGAGAAACCAATGGAAACTGGAACTATCAGGCGGTCCTTAACGAATGAAGAGAAAAACCTACGCCGGAAAAAGAGACAATGCCTGTATTGTGGCCAGGAAGGTCATTTTGTGAAAGAGTGTCCAGTAAAACCAAAGAGCAAATTGGCTGTTGCCAAAAAGGTTGTGACCAAAATAAATATTGAACAGGAAAAACTAAAATCCCCAGAGTGCAAGGAAGGGTTAGTCTTGGGAGTTACCACAGACCCTTCTCAGGAAGAGACACAACCGTTAAGAAAATCACGATATTTGAAATTGGATCTAGAAATTCAAGTAGAAGAACACACCTACCTAAGAGAAGCTTGAGTGGATTCAGGTGTTACTGAGAATTTCATGGACACTCAATTGGTGGAAGCATGAGGGATGCCGTGTGAGAAAAAGAAAACACCAGAGCTAGTGGAAACCGCAGATGGCAAGTTCCTAACAGGAGGTCCAGTGACTCTGCAGACCCTGCCCTTGTCATTAATTTGTAATGGACAAACTTATGACACTAGATACTAGTTGGTAACCTTTGATGTTATTCACGCTCCTCAGTATGGAATCATCCTCAGAATTCCCTGGTTGAGTTACCATAATCCTCAGATAGACTGGGAGGAGAGAAAGATAATATTCCAGTCATCTCTTTGTAAGACAAGATGTCTTAAAACTTTGAATGTTCTAGATCTGAGTGAATCTCAGTTAGCTATAGTCGCTACAAAGGAAATGACATTCCCTTCACAAAACGTATCATGTACTGGTGTGGAGGGGGCAAGGAAGAATGGAGAGCCCTTCTTGTGGTCCCCAGAAGCCGATAAGGCCTTTTCGATTTCAAAGGAAGTCTTTTCCAGTACTCCTATCTTGACTCGTTCAGAGGCTGAAAGTCTCATTGTCACAGAAAGCTGTCTCCAGACATCCAGTGGTATAGATCCTCAACAAGCCCACATAGCCAGGGATGTTGAAAAAGAAGACTTCTCCACTGTCCCAGTCTTGACTCGTCCTAATCATGACTGTCCAGTCATAGTAGAAGCAGGGGCTTCAGATAGGAGGAGTGGTAGCGTGTTATCGCAACGCAATAAAGACAGACAAAAGCATGCAGAGCATCACAACAAGAAACATTGTGATGGACTTCAATATAAAACAGGTGATAGAATGTGGCTTTCTACACAACATATTGACTTCAAGAAAAGACACATGTTTAGTCCCAAGTTCACAGGTCCTTGCACCGTCTTTCAACAAGACAACCCAATAACCTATAAACTGCAGACCTCTTGGAAAGGTTACGGTCCTGAGAGTAACTCATGGGTCTCCGCTTCCGACATTCATGCTCCACTATTAGTGAGGCGTTTTCATCACCTAAACCTAGACAAATCAGGCCCTAGAGCACGTTTGGGAGAGGGGAGTACTGTCAACATCAGGACAGTGCGTGCTCTACGGGTGACTAAAATGCAAAAACCCAGTCTTTCTGAAAGAACATAATTCATGCATTTTGTTTATATGCAGTTTGTTAACCTTTTGCATTGCAGAGTTTTACATTGAAACCACTATTAATGATGTTTGCAAATAATGTTCATTTGCAAGGTATTGCTGCAGGCTTACAGAGTGTATCAGGGTGTGGTCCCTTTCTAGGACCTTCTAGAAGCTTTCCCTGCAGCATGACTGGGTGTGGTTTGTGGGCTGGGCCAGACTCTATATAAGGGAGCAAGCTCAGCTCCACGGGCTCACTATTCAGAGGTCCCGATGCAGAGCAGCAGCAATTTCCTGAGCTCCTGTTCCAGAGGCCTACCTTGACGTTCCAGACCTGCCCCGCATTATCTTGGTGATTCTTGAGCAGGGTGGTAAGACGGAGGTCGGGCTGGGCCCCTGACCCCGTTCTAAAAGACTCTTGAGTTTTGGGCCTACACGTGGAATTTTCAGAGTATGCAAATCATTGCTCTGATGTAAATCTTGGTGTTCAGATCGGCAAAGGCTTGCGCAATCATTTCATGGCATTTGCATATTCTTGTTAGAATCGGCAGTGAGCGCGATTCATTTACCGCATGTAAATCTTGGTGTTCAAATCGGCAAAGGCTTGCGTGATAATTTCATGGCATTTGCATATTCTTATTAGAATCGGCAGTGTGCGCAATTAATTTCCCGCATGTAAATCTTGGTGTTCAGATCGGCAAAGGCATGCGCAATTGTTTCATGGCATTTGCATACTCTTGTTAGAATCGGCAGTGTGCGCAATTCATTTCCTGCAAGTAAAACTTGGTGTTCAGATCGGCAAAGGCTTGCATGATCATTTCATGGCATTTGCATATTCTTGTTAGAATCGGCAGTGAGCGCCATTCATTTACCGCATGTAAATCTTGGTGTTTAGATTGGCAAAGGCTTACGCGATCATTTCATGGCATTTGCATATTCTTGTTAGAATCACCAGTGAGCGCGATTCATTTACGCATGTAAATCATGGTGTTCAGATCGGCAAAGGCTTGCACGACCATTTCTTGGCATTTGCATATTCTTATTAGAATCGGCAGTGTGCGCGATTAATTTCCCGTAAGTAAAACTTGGTGTTCAGATCGGCAAAGGCTTGCGCGATCATTTCATGGCATTTACATATTTTTGTTAGAATCAGCAGTGTGCGCGATTCATTTCCCACAAGTAAAACTTGGTGTTCAGATCGGCAAAGGCTTGCATGATCATTTCATGGCATTTGCATATTCTTGTTAGAATCGGCAGTGAGCGCCATTCATTTACCGCATGTAAATCTTGGTGTTCAGATTGGCAAAGGCTTCCGCGATAATTTCATGGCATTTGCATATTCTTGTTAGAATCACCAGTGAGCGCGATTCATTTATGCATGTAAATCATGGTGTTCAGATCGGCAAAGGCTTGCGCAATCATTTCATGGCATTTGCATATTCTTGTTAGAATCAGCAGTGAGCGCGATTCATTTACCGCATGTAAATCTTGGTGTTCAAATCGGCAAAGGCTTGCGTGATAATTTCATGGCATTTGCATATTCTTATTAGAATCGGCAGTGTGCGCAATTAATTTCCTGCATGTAAATCTTGGTGTTCAGATCGGCAAAGGCATGCGCAATCGTTTCATGGCATTTGCATACTCTTGTTAGAATCGGCAGTGTGCGCAATTCATTTCCTGCAAGTAAAACTTGGTGTTCAGATCGGCAAAGGCTTGCATGATAATTTCATGGCATTTGCATATTCTTGTTAGAATCGGCAGTGAGCGCCATTCATTTACCGCATGTAAATCTTGGTGTTCAGATTGGCAAAGGCTTACGCGATAATTTCATGGCATTTGCATATTCTTGTTAGAATCACCAGTGAGTGCGATTCATTTACGCATGTAAATCATGGTGTTCAGATCGGCAAAGGCTTGCACGACCATTTCTTGGCATTTGCATATTCTTGTTAGAATCACCAGTGAGTGCGATTCATTTACGCATGTAAATCATGGTGTTCAGATCGGCAAAGGCTTGCGCGATCATTTCATGGCATTTACATATTCTTGTTAGAATCGGCAGTGTGCCCGATTCATTTCCTGCATGTAAAACTTGGTGTTCAGATCGGCAACAATGTGCGCGATCATTTTATGGCAAGTAAAAACCTTGATGTGTAATGTTTGTTGTAGTACACGCATTTATCCTGAGCCTATGGATTTCCTGTGATATTTCTATCGGAGCTTTGGAGCTGACTAGTGGTGGACATGTTGGGAACGTGTGCAGGCCCGAGGGTCTGGTCTCCCTGACAGTCTACATAGCATCTCAGTGGTGTGTGTATGCTTGTCATAGCACTCTTCAGGTTTACAAAAGAGAAAGAGATTTTATATTATGCATTGACTATTGAATCAGAACTCTGAGGTGAATTAGAGAAAACATACCTTGGGGATAGGCTGACACTTTGATGAACTATGGGGCATATTTATACTCTGTTTGCACCATTTGTGCGTCATGTTTTTTCATGCAAAAACAGTGCAAATTTAACTCCATATTTATATTTTTATGCTAGACCCATCTAGTGTCAAAATATTGGAGTTATCATCATTTTTGAATGCATGAACCCACATTCCATCAATGAGATGTAATGTAGGCTTTCCCATCCAAAAAATTAAGCTATCCTCATAGCGCCATATTTATCCCCCTATGCTAAAATGATGCACGAGTGGGAGGCAGACCCAAATAATGGCATTAAGCTTGCTTAGCACCATTATTTAGTGCCTGAGTCAGACTAGGTATTAGGGGACCTGTGGACCCATTTCCATGGCTAAACACCCCAAGCCCCAGGAACACCCACACCAGAGGGACACTGGGGGATGGGGGACCCCATTCTAGGTAAGTAGGGTAGGTATAGGTAAGTATTTGTACAACACATTTTAAATGTCATTGGGGGCCCTGACATGGGGCCCTCTGCATGGGACTGGGTGTAATGGCCATGCCCAGGGGACACTGGTTCCCTGTGTTGGCCATTGGGGTGGTGGGCATGACTCCTGTCTTTTATAAGACAGGAGTCATGTGTTATGGATGGTTGTTCATCAGGAAAAAACGCTAGGTTGCTAGCGGCATTTTTTTTGCCTCTCACCAGCCTAGCGTCATTGTTTGATGCTCAACCTCCATCTCCTCTACCGTCATCCCCACCCTGCTAGCATCTTTTATTTTGATGCAAGCCCAAGCTTAGCGCTGGCTTGCGCCATTCCTTAAATATGACACCCGGCTGGCGCTGTAGAATGGCGCAAGCTGGCGCTATACTTTTTGATGCAAAACTGCATTAGCGCAGTTTGTATAGATATGCCCCTGTATGTCCATACAATTATGAACAAACAAATGAACAGACACACATTTAGGCATGTCATGTGTTGTCTATGTTGGGGTAAAGACATTACTTATGAAGTTGTTGCCTCTTTAGCCAAACATATGCTGCCCCCACCATACCAAATTTTGCTCAGATTTTGATGGCAACCCTGATACCATTGTCATATGTGTTTCCAGCTTTTGTATTATTTTTTCATTCTGATAGAAGGAGAGTTATGTTTACTAAAAACATGATAAGTGTAAAACAGTAGGAATGTTAGTCCAAGCGTAAGAGCATGCAGCATGTCTGAAGCCATTATGCTGCCTGTTGATGTTACATATGTTGTATGATCACACAGTGTGTGAATCAGATCCCATTATACCTATTCTTTCCATGTTTGGGAACACTGCCTGTGTAGAAATTTAGCATATGGCCCTGTGCCATGCATACATATTGGCATCTATAAATGATCCGTGACCACACTTGCTTATCCAAAATCACTTTGCTACCACTATCTCCAGAATCTCGGGTAAGCTGCCATTTACGGTATTACTTCATGTGTTTCTGTGTAACACATGCAGACTTTGTGCCACATGAAGAGCAATGTGGCCAAAGCAACATGACTAGAGCTGTGCCACTACCCATATTGTGTTGTGATGTTTAGTTCCTGTGGGCCTGCTTACATACCTATTACAGTATCTGAAATTGTACTCAGGTATCATCACTAAAGGATCGACCTCACCCCTGGTGAAAGGAAGATGTCCACCTAGGAGACATGAATAAGGACTTAGCAGTGTAAAAAATGCTATCACAAATGTTTACTTTTAAAATCAAATAACTATCCTACCCCAGTATATCAGAAATACACAGCAGTTTTTGCACACATGTCTATATATTCACCGGTTATCCAAAACATCTAGTCTGCTTGCGGCTCGGACCTGACTGGATTCAGACGTTTTGATGTACACATCATTATGTGCATGAACCATGACTCAAGGATGTGATCTCTGTAGAAATGCTGGTCAGCATAAATTGAGACCCCAGTGTACAATGAAACAGGGATGATGAGTTTGACCCTAGGAAGTGTTGTTATGATGGAAAGGGACAGACATACACCTAAGATATTGGCATAGAATATATATAGGTGTGTACTGGTAATGGTACATTGGGTGCAGAGTAGTATTGAGCTATTGTCCGTTACTCAGTTTTGAAAGGCTGCATGACTTCTCTGTATGTAAAGTTTTGTTGGTTTGGACTGAAGAACACACAGATCTGCACATGTACATAGTCATGAGACAGCAATCTGTATACATGTGGGGCATACTTATTAGAGGCTTTCTCCACCATTGTTTAACTTTTTGTGACAGTGTGGCAGGGCAAAACTCTCAACCATATCTCTGAGGCCACGCAAAGCCACTTTACACGGTTTAGAGTGGCCTCATAGATATTGAGCAGCGCAAGGCAGCGCAAGTCACTGTGTTGCCTTACTCTGCACCATCGAGGTGTTCCATGAACATTGTGGTGGGTTTGCCCATGCATTACCCATGGATTTTGACCACATCCCCAGATTTACAAGAGCCTGTAAACCTGGGGATCTGCCAAAAACATACACCTCCCGAGGTGAGGCATAGCCCAGAGAGATATTTTTATTTCTCCTCTGTGTTTCCTCTTTCCCGGTGTTCTGCATACTGCAGCACACATTGAAAGAGGAAAATACCTCCCTAGATTGTTTCTGTGCAGGAAGGTGCCCCTTCAGGCACAAAAGCAATCTGGCCAACAACACAGGCACCTATCCACCATGGTGCAAGGACGCCTGCATTGGGGTTAGGATGCTGAGACAACACCACCTCAGGGTGAAAGGACAGGAATGGACTGTACTGCATGAATGCTGTGCATTCCTGCCATTTCACTCTGGCGTATGGCAGCGCAGCAAGATGACTTGTTGTGCTGCCCTACTTCAAATCTCTGTAAATCCGGGCCTGTGTGTTTAACCAAAATCTTGTCATCCCCAGGACATTTTTTGTAGGTTAAGAAAGGAAATGGCCTTAAATTAGGGTTTGTTATTATAACTACAACCCACTACCTACGGATATGGCAGTTGTGGCATGGTATGCGAATTTTGCAACATAACCAGTGCTTGTTTGATGTTTCAATGATGTAGGCGCACTGAAGCTTACTAAGTACCATTACATACAGACATATAGAACACCCTCCAACAACACTACCTGCAAAAATTATCAGCCCAACTAAACCTACTACCCCAACAATCAAATCCCAAAATGCAAACTCCCAAAGACAAATATTGCAAAAAAACTATGACAATGCACAATATATATGACAGACAGAGAAAAACTATACACCTGACAAGACCAGACTGCACTTTAATCACTGACACTCTCCAAACACCTCCAACACCAAGCACAGACTAACAGAGAGTAAGAAAATATGAAAATAACTTCATACTTCCTACTTTGCATCCAGTCACACCCAGTGCGTCACTTCCTGTGTATATCCTGCACGTTTTTAACAAATGCATTGTTTTTTTCTGATGCATCTGAACAGAAAGAGCAAATGCATGCACAATACATTAACCACTATGCATTTTCCACGCATTGGGATCAATGGGCAGCTTACAATCCATGCATCAGGGGCAATGCGAGGCGCAGTTGGCTTGATACATGGGTTCTGACCCACCCAAGTGGCATATTGTCTGGGATACATTGTAGGGAAGTATGGAATGCATGAAAAAACATCATGGGCTTTTGTTCCTTGCTCCTCTTTGCGTACCAAACAGCTTAATTTTCAGATGTGTGATTTATAAGTGGTTATGGTGTGCCTATGTGTGAATGTTAACTTTCATAGTGTTGACACTTTGATAGATCAAAGACTTATTTAGATGACACGTAAATATTTAAATGTGTATGGCTGTCATTACAACATTGGCGGTAAAAGCCGCTTACCACCGTGCAGAACACCACCAACACACCGCCGCGCCCGCGGAAATCCGCCACAGCTATTATGACCCACAGCACGGAATCCGCCAAAATTCAGACACCCACACAAGTCCGCCACACCAAAGGTCAGTGATAAACTGGCGAAAACAAAACCTCCACCGTCACGCCAACAGAAATACGCACACACTATCACGACCCACGAATCCACGCGGCGGTCTTTTAACCGCAGTATTCCATTGGCAGTACACACTGCTGCGCTCAAAATACACACACTCTTACAAAACACAGCCACATTGGACAATTACAAATACACACACCTGATACACATACACACACCACTCCCAAACACTCAATACAATATAAAACACACACCCACATCACCCACAAACCCCTATGGCAACAATTGCGACAGAAGGCCAGAGAGAGACATCACCATCAACAATACTAGTATCCACAGGCACACCAGACCATCACCCACATAACCTCTACGCACCTCACACAACACACTACTACATATCAGCACACTTATCACCACACACACCACCCCACACATCACCCACACCACCCCATGGCACGGCAAAGACACCCCAGGTTCTCGGATGATGAGCTTAGGGTAATGGTGGAGGAAATCATCCGGGTAGAGCCACAGCTATTCGGATCACAGGTGCAGCACACCTCCATTGCAAGGAAGATGGAGCTATGGCGAAGAATAGTGGACAGGGTCAACGCAGTGGGACAGCACCCAAGAAATAGGGATGACATTAGGAAGAGGTGGAACGACCTACGGGGGAAGGTGCGTTCCGTGGTCTCAAGACACCACCTTGCGGTTCAGCGGACTGGCGGCGGACCCCCACCTCCTCCCCCACAACTAACAACATGGGAGGAGCAGGTCTTGGCAATTCTGCATCCTGACGGCCTCGCAGGAGTAGCAGGAGGAATGGACTCTGGTAAGTCAAATCTTAACTATTACATCCCCCACTCTACCTGCATGCCATCACATACCCCCACCCCCACCCTCACCCCCATCACTCCAACTCCTCACAAATGTCCCAATATCACAAACCACCCATCCCAACACCAAGCCCTGCAGGCAACTACAAAGCATGGACAACCAACACCAAAGCATGCTCACTGCACAAACCCATACACCCTCCTAAACCATCATCACACAAGGTCCCACACAGGAATGCAAGCACTGGGGTACACTGTCACCCACCCATTGCACACCATGGCACACACAGATGCAATAATCATGCTTTTACACCCCTGCAGGACCCCTACCCAACGTCACCGTACAGGAGGGTCCAGACATGTCCACATCACCAACAGAAGAGGCCCACAGTGATGACAGCAGCTCTGTCCAACTGGATCTGGATGACCAGCCCGGCCCATCGGGGACCTCGGGCCAGTCGGTTCCCATCACACAGTCACATGCCACTACAGAGCTTCCCCCCTCTGGAAACACCAGCACAGCACCCACCCAGCGGGTCCATACCTCTGTCCCCAGGACACGTCAATCAGCAGTGTATCCACCACTACACGGAACCCAGGCTAACCCACCACCCCAACAACAACAGGGACCTGGGGGCAGTGGCAGTGGGCACACGTTCCAGGGGACGGAGGCCCAGGAACACAGGGGAACTGGGAGGGCTGCTGTGCGACAGGGGGAGGGCAGGCCAAGGGAACCCACTCTCCACGAGGCCCTCTCCAACATCATGGGAGCCTACCACCACTCCCAGGAGACGATGGCAACGGTACTGGCCAAGTTTCAGGAGACCCAGCGCCTGCAGGAGGAACAGTATTTGGGCTTCAGGGAGGAACTCAGAGCCATCAATTCCACCCTGGGCACCATCGTAGGGGTGCTGAAGGAAGTACTCAACACCAGGAGGGACACTGTGGAACAACAAGGGGCCCCTGACACTAGCCTGGACGATGAACTGCCCACCACATCCGCCGGCACTAGTGGACAGGAGGCACCGCCACAGGACCACCACACCAGCACCCCACCCCCTGCAGAGGGAGAACCACCCCGCAAACGGTCCCTGAGATCCAGGACAAAGACAGAGAACGATGCCAAGACCCTCACCAAGAAATGAGACCACCCTGAATGTAATCTTTCTGTCCCACTTTGTCACCCTGTCCATCCTTAAACTGCCCCAGCTCCACTTCCTATGCCCATTTGGGCAATGCACCTGTGAGACCAATAGACTGGACTCTGCCATGGACATACCACCACCATCACTCCTCACCATTTTGCAACCCCCTCCAATATTGAGCACTTAAATAAATACCCTTGAAGCACAAAACAATCTGGAGTCAGTCTGTGATTTCGAATTAGTGTATTATCAATTACTGTGGCAAAAAGCTCTTTCAATTGTAATGTCAACATACCTATGTCACACAGCTCTAGTCCATGAGGAATCAAAGCAGATGTCACACAGTGGGACCAACATCTGTGAAATCGTAAGGGAAACTGACAACTCAGTGACCATACACTGGGTGAAAAGGACAGACAGTAGAGAGGTGGTAGTGTTAAAGTACATGTAGTAGGCAGGTTTGTATTCTTACCTTTGTCTCACTGGAAATATTGCAGGATCACAGAGTCCCTGTTGTCGATGTCCTCTTCTTCTGCTTCCTCGTCTTCACTGTCCACAGCCTCCACAGCTGCAACAACACCGCCATCTGGACCATCCTCCTGCAGAAAAGGCACCTGTCATCGCAAAGCTAAGTTGTGAAGCATACGCAGGCCACGATGATCTGACACACCTTCTTTGGTGAGTAGAATAGGGATCCACCTATCCTATGGAGGCACCGGAACCTGACCTTCCGGAGGCCGAAGGTCAGCTCGATTATCTGCTGTGTTCGCCCATGGGCCTCATTGTAGCGTTCCTCTGCCCTTGTCCTGGGATTCCTCACTGGGGTCAGTAGCCATGACAGGTTGGGGTAACCAGAGTCACCTGCAAATGGCAAGGGACAACTGTTAGACACACACTAACCTGTAGGGATAACCCCAGACCCAGACAACCATTTCAACTGACTTGCTTCCAGGTGCTCACCTAATAGCCACACACGGTGCCTCTGGAGTTGACCTATCACATAAGGGATGCTGCTATTCCGCAGGATGTATGCGTCATGCACTGAGCCAGGGAACTTGGCATTCACATGGGAGATGTACTGGTCTGCCAAGCATACCATCTGCACATTCATAGAATGATAACTCTTCCGGTTTCTGTACACCTGTTCACTCCTGCGGGGGGGACCAAAGCCACATGTGTCCCATCAATGGCACCTATGATGTTGGGGATATGTCCCAGGGCATAGAAATCATCTTTCACTATAGGCAAATCCTCCACCTGAGGGAAAACGATGTAGCTGCGCATGTGTTTCAGCAGGGCAGACAACACTCTGGACAACACGTTGGAAAACATAGGCTGGGACATCCCTGATGCTATGGCCACTGTTGTTTGGAATGACCCACTTGCAAGGAAATGGAGCACTGACAGCACCTGCACTTGAGGGGGGATTCCTGCGGGATGGCGGATAGCTGACATCAGGTCTGGCTCCAGCTGGGTACACAGTTCCTGGATTGTGGCACGGTCAAGCCTGTATGTGATGATCACATGTCTTTCCTCCATTGTCGATAGGTCCACCAGCGGTCTGTACACCGGAGGATGCCGCCATCTCCTCACATGTCTCAGCAGACGGTGCCTATGAAGGACAACAGCAAGCACAGAGTCAACCAACTCAGAGGTACGTACCACCGCTTACACAGAACACGATTCATAACTCGAAAAGTGGCCTGTATGTGTGTTGAGTCTAAGCCTAGGTATGTTTGACGCAGTTAAAAATGAAGCCATGTGGGCCCCTGAAATGGCGGCTGCCTGACCTCTAAAGTGGGACAATGGGATGTGTGGTAACTGCGCAGGCGTTGTCCACTGTTGCGGTAGTCGGTCGTAGACCGCGGTGCAATGCTGCATCGGTTAACATTGGACCCTATGGGTCCCAGGAGCCAATGACGATGTACGCCGGTGGTGACGGTACGCACCGCCGCGGACGTGACCGCCATTTTCTATCTGTTCAATCACTCGATACCTGATCTTCGACAGGAGAGGACCTACACTGCAAGTGCTGCTGTGACCTCGGTCTGGAAGAGACAATGGCTCAAGTGTCTGGGGAAAGGGCCCCTGCCTTCACATCGGAGGAGTTGGAGAAACTCGTGGACGGGGTCCTCCCCCAGTACACGCTACTCTACGGTCCTCCAGACAAACAGGTAAGTAGACTGGGAGCATGCTGTATGGGCTATGCCTGTGTGGAGAGGGATGGATGTAAGAAGGGGGGGGAGAGTGCTGCGTGCATGAAACGACGGTGAGTGCATGTGCCACATGGCAAGGGTAGGGATGGGCGCCAATGACTGTGATGGTAATAAGTTTCTCTTCCCCCTGTATAAATCATGTAGGTCAGCGCCCACCAGAAAAAAGATATTTGGCGTGCCATCGCCAAGGACGTCCGGACCCTGGGGGTCTACCACAGATGGAGCCACCCACTGCCGGAAAAGATGGGAGGACATTCGCCGCTGGAGCAAGAAGACGGCAGAGGCTCAGCTGGGGATGGCCTCCCAACGTGGGAGGGGTGCCCGTCGCACCATGATCCCCCTGATGTTCAGGATCCTGGCGGTGGCGTACCCACAGTTGTTTGGGCGCTTGAGGGCATCACAGCAGCCACAAGGGGGTGAGTACACTCTCATCCTGCTGATTTTGCGCGCAGTGGAGGGGTCTGGGTGGGGGAGGTGGGCTGTGGGTTCCCCTAGGCCAGGGCGAGTTTAGTAGGCAAAGTCCCTCCGTAAGGCAGGCCATGTGGCACCCCACCCGACCTCTGTAGAGTGCCAAGTACACCTAGTCATGCCCCTGTGTCATCCATGTGTGCAGATGTCGTCCATAGCCTAGAAGGCCATTTCCCAGGGATTGAACAGTGGAGCCCAAGAGCACGGCGTACTGCAGGGGGCTTCTGTGTCTGTTGTGTCTGCCAACGGTAGCGGTAATGCATGCACTCAACATGTCTTTCTTCTGTCGCCCCCCCCCTTTTTGTGGTCTCCCTGTTCTTGTGCGCATTAGCATCATCAGGCGGAGGAGCAGTGGCACCGGAGCACGAGGGAGCTGCATCCCACATGTCCATGGAGGGAGAGACTACGGACTCGGAGTTCACCAGTGGGACGGAGGGCGAGGGGAGCTCCACGGCAGGGACAGGAGCTGAGACCAGCGACACGGACTCGTCCTCTGACGGGAGCTCCCTTGTGGTGGCGGCAACATCTGTGCCCCCGCATCTACAGGTACAGCCACCACTCCCCCTACCAGCACCGCCCACCCAGCAGCCCCTCAGCCTTTGCCCTGTGCCCGCTCACCCAGGAGGGTGGGCATCATCTTCGCCCCAGGCACATCAGCCCCTGCCCCAGTCACCCCTGCTGCCCTCAGTGAGGAGGCTATTGACCTCCTCAGGTCCCTCACTGTTGGGCAGTCTACCATTTTGAATGCCATCCAGGGTGTCGAAAGGCAGCTGCAACAAGCCAATGCATTCCTGGAGGGCATTCATTCTGGTCAGGCGGCCCTTCAGCAAGCTTTTCAGACTCTGGCCTCAGCACTGATGGCAGCCATTGTCCCTGTGTCTAGCCCCCACCCCCAACTTCCTCCACCCAGACCCAATCCCGTGTACCCAGCCTATCCAAAGCACACCTTCAGACCAGCATGCACACACTTCAACACACAAGGGAAGCTCTGGCAAACATAAGCACCACACATCCCACAGGCACTCACGCGAGCATCACACACATGCAGACACACCAACATCCACTGCCTCCACTGTGTCCCCCTCCTCCTCGTCTCCCTCCTCCCTCCCAGTCTCGTCTACACTCACACCTCCATGCACTACATCTACAGCCACTACTGCCATCACCAGCACACCCACCACCACACCCCGCTCACCTGCAGTCACCACCCCCACTACCATTCACACATCCCCTGTGTCCTCTCCCAGTGTGCCAGTGTGTCTGTGACACCACCTCCCAAGATACACAAACGCAGGCACACACCCACCCAACAGCCATCCACCTCACGACAGCCTCCAGAGCATGCACCTTCACCCAAAGTCACCAAACGAACACCTCCTACAACCACAACCTCTTCCTCCACTCCCAAACCCCCTCCAGCTACCCGTCCCAGTTTCCACAAAAAACTTTTCCTGTCCAACCTTGACCTCTTTCCCACATCTCCCCCACCCTGTCCATCTCCTAGGTCCCGACTCTCCAGGTCCCAACCTAGCACCGCAGCCACAACATCTCCGGGACCAGTGGTGCCTGTAGTCCCCGGAATCTGGAGTGCACCGGGCAGCAGGGCAGCCAATGTGGCACGGAGCCACAGCACGTACAGTCCCCCACCTGTCAAGCATCGCAAGTTGGCCAGTGCCCGACGGGAGAGGGGGGAAGAATCCAGCCACCAAAGCCGCTCCCAGGGGTCCCGGTGGAAGTGTGGAGTCAGCTGCGACACCTTCCAAGGTGATGAAGGGCCACAAGAAACCAGGAAAGTCTGGGAAGAGCAGCATGGCGGAGGAGACCGCCATCATCCCCGCTGCCCAAGGAGGCCACCGCCATCATCCCCGCTGCCCAGGAGGCCACCGCCATCATCATCCCTGCTGCCCAGGAGGCCACCACCATCATGCCCGCTGCCCAAGAGGCCACCGCCATCATCCCCGCGCCATCATCCCCGCTGCCCAGGAGGCCACCACCATCATCCCCGCTGCCCAGGAGGCCACAGCCATCATCCCCGCTTGGACAGAGAGGACCGCCAGCACAAGCCCCGCTGGGACAGAGAGGACCACCAGCACAAGCCCCGCTGGGACAGAGAGGACCGCCAGCACAACCTCCGAGGGGACAGAGATGACCGCCAGCAGCTGAGTCACTGCAAAGGAGCCCGCCGCCTCAAGCACTGCTGAACAGGGCACCGCCGCCTCAAGCACCGCTGAACAGGGCACCGCCGCCTCAAGCACCACTGAATAGGGCACCGCCGCTCCACGCACCGCTGAAGAGGGCACCGCCGTTACAAGCACTGCTGGCCCATGAGCGCCAAGGGCACTGACGCCACTGAGTCAGTCATGAGCAGGATGAAGTACTCTGGGCACAAGGCCCCCTCCAGAACCAGTGGAGAGATACATCCACTACTTCTGTCCTTAGCAGGATGAAGCACTCTGGGCACAAGGCCCCCTCCAGAACCAGTGGAGAGATACATCCACTATCTCTGTCCTTAGCAGGATGAAGCACTCTGGGCACAAGGCCCCCTCCAGAACCAGTGGAGACTGTTATCCACTTGAGAGGCTGTGGCTTTGCACTCCCCAGGATGCAGCAGTGGGCAACCCACCCACTGTAGAGACTTGAGAGACTGTGGCTTTGCACTCCCCAGGATGGAACAGTGGGCAACCCACCCACTGTAGAGACTTGAGAGACTGTGACTTTGCACTCCCCAGGATTGAACAGTGGACAACCCACCCACTGTAGAGACTTGAGAGACTGTGGCTTTGCACTCCCCCTGATGGAAAAGAGGGCAACCCACCCACTGTAGAGACTAGAGAGACTGTGGCTTTGCACTCCCCAGGATGGAACAGTGGGAAACCCACCCACTGTAGAGACATGAGAGACTGCGGCTTTGCACTCCCCAGGATGGAACAGTGGGCAACCCACCCATTGTAGAGACATGAGAGACTTTGGCTTTGCACTCCCCAGGATGGAACAGTGGGCAACCCACCCACTGTAGAGACATGAGAGACTGTGGCTTTGCACTCCCCAGGATGGAACAGTGGACAACCCACCCACTGTAGAGACTTGAGAGACTGTGGCTTTGCACTCCCTAGGATTGAACAGTGGGCATGTGGCCCCCTCGTGGATTTGGCGTCGTGCAATCAACCAGCTGAGGTGCCCCCCCTTTCCCTCCCCCTGAGGTGCCTGTTTTCTTGCTCTCTGATGCCCCTGCAGTGTTCTCTCCGTCATGGTCGGGGATCTTGTGTGGGCTTCGCCCATACCATGTGGGCCCAGTGTTCCACGGACTTCATTGGAGCACTGCCTGGACTACTAAGCTTGGTGTATATTTTGTTTATGGTGTACATATATATATTTTTGCGTACTTGATTTTAATATATTACAATGGTTACACTCATTTTCTTTTGTCTTTGCATTCTTCCGGGGGGGGGTTAGGGGTGTAACTGTAATGTATCATGCTGTATTAGTGTGTGTGTTGTAGTGGGTGAGGGTGGGGGTGGGGGTGTTGCGTGTGTGTGTCCCTGTTTTTTCCCTCCCCCCTCCCCTGTGTCGTAGGTGCAGTACTCACAGCTGTTTTCGCCGCCGGCGTTCGTGCTCCTGGTAAAGGAGCAAGAAGATGAGGGCTGGAAAAATGTGCAGCTCTGGTTCCATGGCGTCCTGATTCCTCTTGGGGTGTGTAGAGGTGAGCGTTTTCCCTTCGAAGTCCTGTTTCCACCACGTTTTTGAAAAAGGTGGCGGATTGGTAGGTTGTGATACTGTGGGCGGTACTTTGTATTCCGCCTGTCTGTTGGCGATGACCGCCAAGCTGTTTGTTTGTACCGCCGTGGCGGTCGGAGTGTTAAAGTGGCTGTCTTTGTTGGCGGTTTCTGCCACGGTCGCAATTCCATTTTTTTTACTGCCGGCCTGTTGGCTGTCTTACCCCCGATTTAACACCGTCCGCCAGGGTTGTAATGACCACCTATATGTCTTAAATTTTTTTTGCGTTTCAGGCAATTTGTAATATGCTTGAATGAACATAGTTAGCTGCGGAGTATGCTCATTTATGACTTAAGTATAGCGTTGTTAAGCCTAAGATCTAAATTATTGTATGACCTATTATCCACAATCTCTACTTTCAGACCATCTGTCTGGATTCCTCCCTTATGATGTAACACTGATGTATTCCTCATCTGCAATCTGCCCCATAAGTCTGGTAAATTATGTGTGGGGCATGTGCAATGCCCCTTCTTAAATGTGTGTAGCATAACTGCGTTCCTATAGCTTGAGCTTGACAAGTCCTGCGTGAGTAGGCCTGACAAGTGTGATTGAGTCAGAGTGACACAACATATAGCAATTCACTGTATAGTGGTACTGTGCACCTGAGAGATATTCCTTTCATATTACATGGAAATCTATGGATTTGCCAAAAGACAAGACCAAGAAAACATGCAAATGCTTCAGTATATAATACCTTGCCACAAGTGACATTAGGTGGAGTTATAGCTTGACATCTTCTTGTTACTTTACATTTTGTTGTGCCCTGCGTACAGTAGCACATATAGATGGATTATTGTGGCTCACATCATATATTGTTTTACTGAAAGATAAAGCATCATAGTCACACACATTCTTGAATGTAACAGTGGGATCCTTGCTTCATGGAGCAAGTGTACCTGGAATTGCCCTAGGCTGCCAATCTAGGCCTCACACAAGACAATATGCATGAATTTATGTTGTATTGTAGTATAGTACCAATTTTATCAATTTGCCAGCTGACATAACTGTGGCAGAGGGAGACTATTTGTGCAGCACTGTGTGGCCATGCCTATCATATAGCCATCTGTCAAACATACAGGACAATATATAGACTGTACAGAGGGAAACAAACATCATGAGGTGCAACTCACACAGTCAGTCACTGCACAATGTTTGGAACTACACTTCCTTCAGTCTGTAGTAGAGGCTCTGAAGATGAACACACTGTAGCAGCCTACACAATCTCAGCATTTGCACACTGCATACTTTATTATGCATATGTCTTCCACAGTCACACATTTTCTGCACATGGTATTCTCATGCACACATATTTCAGCAAACATGCTGTTGGTCGAGGTGAGTGCGTCACACAGCAACAAACCTTTGGGATAGGGCTTCCACCCCCTAGGCATCATGCAGTCTAACATGATCAAATAGTCACAGTAACTGGTGCTATTCAAATAACCTGATGCAGACATACACACCTCAACTATGCCTTACTCCTGTCAACGTTAGTAGCACTGCATGTACTCTGAGTACAGGACTTTGTATGTCTCCTGGTTCAAGGATAGTGCATTCCTTCACAAAGGCATATGTGATGGTGCACACTCTACTTACGTTTTCCCTTTGGGATGTTCCAAGATTTGTAATCCGTTCAACAATGCAGTTGTACACTCAGGTCAGAGGTGCAAAAATGTTGCCATGCAAAGATAACTTAATTTCAAATACTCTCAGTCTAACCATCAGCTATTTGTTAATGTGTATGCACAGACAGTTTTCTCTGACATTTGATCCAAGTGAAATCAAACTCGACATTGCAGTGTTCTTCAGATGTTAGCATTAAACATCTATATTTTCATATTGCACTGGCAAAGAGCTGCCACTGTGCATGCTACTACATTAGTCAGACACACTACACTGACTTGATTTTTCCAGTTATGGACATAGTTGGTGGTTTGTTTTCCAGCACTCACTGAGTGGCATCTGGTACACACGTTGCTGCTGCAGATTACAGCAAGTCTGCTAGCTGTGCAGCACTGCAGTGCTCAAGTGCGTGAAGACAGGAATGACAAATTTGCATGTGAAAATATGGCAAGCCTGGCTTGTCCCTTTACTGCAGTGCACTGCATCACATGGCATTGCTGTATAGATGATCTGAATGAGGGGAGCAATGGCTCCAGGTAGCTCAAGGTCTCTTATGACATGATTGTTACTTGTTGTGGCCTAATTCAAGTCGAGGAAATGTGAGTTTGATATTTACAGTGAATGTGACATATAATAGCAAACACAGCGATTGTGTATATACATTTATTCACATTTTGAAGAAATCAGTCCACATCTGATATTTAGTCCATCCAGTAAAAAAACATTAGGAAAAGAAATTCTGTACAATGTGGTTGTGTCGACACCTACCAGCCATTGTGTGTTCGAGCTCTCCTCTGTTCTTATCCTTACCCTCATCCTCCTCCATTGCTTCCTGCTCCTTATGGGCCACAGCCCGTGGAACATTTGTCTGTACACATATGTTGTGTAGGATGCAACTTACAAGTAATATGTTGCACACTATAGAGGGACTACAGCAATCCCCCCCGACATGTCCAAGGGGTAAAAGCGGACATCAGCCCATCAAACATTCTCTTGAGAATGCCCCTGATCTTGCCCAGTGCCTGGTTGTATTGCTGTTCTGCCTCTGTGTGGGGATGTCCAATTGGGGCCATAATCAATGGCTGCAGCCCATATCCTTGGTCAGCTGATATTAGAAAAAAAAAGTCAATGATTATGGTAATTGTTACACCCACATTCCTGTACGTCTGTTATGAGTACTGAATGACCCATACACATTTCTACCAGTATTTGACAATATTTGTTTCAGATGTATTTGCCCATTTTATTCCACATGTCTCTTTCAGTTCTCTGTGTCAAAAGATGTGCATGCCTTAATACTTTGAACACTTCCACATGCAGACAACATTGGGTAGTACCTTACTGCAATAGGTGTTTTGAGACATTAATTGCCACTGTAGGTTATGTGCACTCACTGCATGTGCAAAGTGACAGTATGTTGATTTTACTTTTTCCCTTTTGGTCATCCCTAGGTAGGCTGTGTCAGTACCAACCTGTTTCACACTCACACATACATATATCCCTGTGAAACCCCTGATGGTATTTCTGCACTACCTCTCAATGACAGAGCCTTGGAATTGTTCACTTCCTTTAGCATGTGATTTGGGGGGAGTATATGTGGTGCGTTCCAAGCATGTTCCATGGATAGTTGTACAATTTATTGTGAGCCTTCAGCTGTTACTTTTCTTCAGACATCTTGTCATGGTGCCCTGGGATTGACACAAAGGTATTGCAATGTAGATACTCTCTATGTTGGACACACTGATGTTGTAACAGACATGTGGACCTAGACACGATATATTGGTCTTCACATGTATGCATTTTACTTTAACTTATAGGGAATTGTATACTTGTATGCCATGATTATATCATCATTGCTGCAGCAAATGAATATTGAGATTGTTATCCTGGGTACACTGTGGTGCCTTGTCCAGGTTGCATTTAATTCTATGTTGATGACTGATGTATGCCATGTTTGCCAGCATTGTGTTAGACTTTGTGAGTTTCACATAGCTGAATTCATATGCTTTTCATTTGGGGAACTTACACCACAGAACAGCTGAGCCAGTACATTGGTTGCATCCGTCAATGTGGCTGTAAACCTAAGTGTATGTCTCTACGTGGACTTTCAGTATAGCTGAGACATATGTGCATTTGTACTGTTGATGTCACATTCTTATCCAGTATTGACATTTACCCATGTCTCGGGGCCTACACTGACATCGTTTTTGGCACAAATGGCCTTTCAAAAGACTTCTTCCTGTGTTGCTATTGGCACTTTCGTCAACATACAAGTATATTGGCATGTGTGACACTTACCTCTTTACAAAATACTTGTTCTCATTCCCCTGAAAATGTTCAGCCTTGACTAATACAGAGACTAGGTATGCCATTGAGAAGACACTTATCTCACACTTCTCAATTGTGTTGCCTTTGTACTCATATTGTCTTGGCCTACCACATGGTTTAATTGTAATTTGTTACCAGGTATAGGTGATGTGGTTCCATTCATTCACACATTGACACATTACCAGTCACTGATGTTGTGTAGCTACTGCCATTGACAGATAAGTGAGTGCCAGTCAATGTGGGACATCATTGGCTACACGTTGCAGTACGTTGGGACCACTATGTGCACATGACACAAGGGCCCAGATATTTTTAGAATGTGGCACTGTACAGTGCAGCAAATCACCTATGAGCATTGCACTGTGTCACTGAGAAAGGGCAGTGGTGGGCAGTATTTAGGCCATACAGAACATTCCTCACTTGTCACCTGCACTGGCACACAATGGGCTGCCTAGCATAGAGACAGGCACACTTGCATCATGGTGCTCATACACCTGCATATCATGTGGTACTGATGTTGTGCAGGAGGGGCTAACTTCCTGCACATGATGAACCATCAGTGTCCTGATAGTTTACATATGTGTGCCAAAGATTGCAGCACACATAGGGTTGCCACCGCCATCATCCCCGCTGCCCAGGAGGCCACTGCCATCATCATCCCTGCTGCCCAGGAGGCCACCACCATCATGCCCGCTGCCCAAGAGGCCACCGCCATCATCCCCGCGCCATCATCCCCGCTGCCCAGGAGGCCACCGCCATCATCCCCGCTGCCCAGGAGGCCACAGCCATCATCCCCGCTGGGACAGAGAGGACTGCCAGCACAAGCCCCGCTGGGACAGAGAGGACCACCAGCACAAGCCCCGCTGGGACAGAGAGGACCGCCAGCACAACCTCCGAGGGGACAGAGATGACCGCCAGCAGCTGAGACACTGCAAAGGAGCCCGCCGCCTCAAGCACTGCTGAACAGGGCACCGCCGCCTCAAGCACCACTGAATAGGACACCGCCGCTCCACGCACCGCTGAAGAGGGCACCGCCGTTACAAGCACTGCTGGCCCATGAGCGCCAAGGGCACTGACGCCACTGAGTCAGTCATGAGCAGGATGAAGTACTCTGGGCACAAGGCCCCCTCCAGAACCAGTGGAGAGATACATCCACTACCTCTGTCCTTAGCAGGATGAAGCACTCTGGGCACAAGGCCCCCTCCAGAACCAGTGGAGAGATACATCCACTATCTCTGTCCTTAGCAGGATGAAGCACTCTGGGCACAAGGCCCCCTCCAGAACCAGTGGAGACTGTTATCCACTTGAGAGGCTGTGGCTTTGCACTCCCCAGGATGCAGCAGTGGGCAACCCACCCACTGTAGAGACTTGAGAGACTGTGGCTTTGCACTCCCCAGGATGGAACAGTGGGCAACCCACCCACTGTAGAGACTTGAGAGACTGTGGCTTTGCACTCCCCAGGATTGAACAGTGGACAACCCACCCACTGTAGAGACTTGAGAGACTGTGGCTTTGCACTCCCCCTGATGGAAAAGAGGGCAACCCACCCACTGTAGAGACTTGAGAGACTGTGGCTTTGCACTCCCCAGGATGGAACAGTGGGAAACCCACCCACTGTAGAGACATGAGAGACTGTGGCTTTGCACTCCCCAGGATGGAACAGTGGGCAACCCACCCATTGTAGAGACATGAGAGACTTTGGCTTTGCACTCCCCAGGATGGAACAGGGGGCAACCCACCCACTGTAGAGACATGAGAGACTGTGGCTTTGCACTCCCCAGGATGGAACAGTGGGCAACCCACCCACTGTAGAGACTTGAGAGACTGTGGCTTTGCACTCCCTAGGATTGAACAGTGGGCATGTGGCCCCCTCGTGGATATGGTGTCGTGCAATCAACCAGCTGAGGTGCCCCCCCTTTCCCTCCCCCTGAGGTGCCTGTTTTCTTGCTCTCGGATGCCCCTGCAGTGTTCTCTCCGTCATGGTCGGGGATCTTGTGTGGGCTCCGCCCATACCGTGTGGGCCCAGTGTTCCACGGACTTCATTGGAGCACTGCCTGGGCTTGGTGTATATTTTGTTTATGGTGTACATATATATATTTTTGCGTACTTGATTTTAATATATTACAATGGTTACACTCATTTTCTTTTGTCTTTGCATTCTTCCGGGGGGGGTTGGGGGGTGTAACTGTAATGTATCATGCTGTATTAGTGTGTGTGTTGTAGTGGGTGAGGGTGGGGGTGTTGCGTGTGTGTGTCCCTGTTTTTTCCCTCCCCCCTCCCCTGTGTCGTAGGTGCAGGACTCACAGCTGTTTTCGCCGCCGGCGTTCGTGCTCCTGGTAGAGGAGCAAGAAGATGAGGGCTGGAAAAATGTGCAGCTCTGGTTCCATGGCGTCCTGATTCCTCTTGGGGTGTGTAGAGGTGAGCGTTTTCCCTTCGAAGTCCTGTTTCCACCACGTTTTTGAAAAAGGTGGCGGATTGGTAGGTTGTGATACTGTGGGCGGTACTTTGTATTCCGCCTGTCTGTTGGCGATGACCGCCAAGCTGTTTGTTTGTACCGCCGTGGCGGTCGGAGTGTTAAAGTGGCTGTCTTTGTTGGCGGTTTCTGCCACGGTCGCTATTCCATTTTTTTTACTGCCGGCCTGTTGGCTGTCTTACCCCCGATTTAACACCGTCCGCCAGGGTTGTAATGACCACCTATATGTCTTAAATTTTTTTTGCGTTTCATGCAATTTGTAATATGCTTGAATGAACATAGTTAGCTGCGGAGTATGCTCATTTATGACTTAAGTATAGCGTTGCTAAGCCTAAGATCTAAATTATGGTATGACCTATTATCCACAATCTCTACTTTCAGACCATCTGTCTGGATTCCTCCCTTATGATGTAACACTGATGTATTCCTCATCTGCAATCTGCCCCATAAGTCTGGTAAATTATGTGTGGGGCATGTGCAATGCCCCTTGTTAAATGTGTGTAGCATAACTGCGTTCCTATAGCTTGAGCTTGACAAGTCCTGCGTGAGTAGGCCTGACAAGTGTGATTGAGTCAGAGTGACACAACATATAGCAATTCACTGTATAGTGGTACTGTGCACCTGAGAGATATTCCTTTCATATTACATTGAAATCTATGGATTTGCCAAAAGACAAGACCAAGAAAACATGCAAATGCTTCAGTATATAATACCTTGCCACAAGTGACATTAGGTGGAGTTATAGCTTGACATCTTCTTGTTACTTTACATTTTGTTGTGCCCTGCGTACAGTAGCACATATAGATGGATTATTGTGGCTCACATCATATATTGTTTTACTGAAAGATAAAGCATCATAGTCACACACATTCTTGAATGTAACAGTGGGATCCTTGCTTCATGGAGCAAGTGTACCTGGAATTGCACTAGGCTGCCAATCTAGGCCTCACACAAGACAATATGCATGAATTTATGTTGTATTGTAATATAGTACCAATTTTATCAATTTGCCAGCTGACATAACTGTGGCAGAGGGAGACTATTTGTGCAGCACTGTGTGGCCATGCCTATCATATAGCCATCTGTCAAACATACAGGACAATATATAGACTGTACAGAGGGAAACAAACATCATGAGGTGCAACTCACACATTCAGTCATTGCACAATGTTTGGAACTACACTTCCTTCAGTCTGTAGTAGAGGCTCTGAAGATGAACACACTGTAGCAGCCTACACAATCTCAGCATTTGCACACTGCATACTTTATTATGCATATGTCTTCCACAGTCACACATTTTCTGCACATGGTATTCTCATGCACACATGTTTCAGCAAACATGCTGTTGGTTGAGGTGAGTGCGTCACACAGCAACAAACCTTTGGGATAGGGCTTCCACCCCCTAGGCATCATGCAGTCTAACATGATCAAATAGTCACAGTAACTGGTGCTATTCAAATAACCTGATGCAGACATACACACCTCAACTATGCCTTACTCCTGTCAACGTTAGTAGCACTGCATGTACTCTGAGTACAGGACTTTGTATGTCTCCTGGTTCAAGGATAGTGCATTCCTTCACAAAGGCATATGTGATGGCGCACACTCTACTTACGTTTTCCCTTTGGGATGTTCCAAGATTTGTAATCCGTTCAACAATGCAGTTGTACACTCAGGTCAGAGGTGCAAAAATGTTGCCATGCAAAGATAACTTAATTTCAAATACTCTCAGTCTAACCATCAGCTATTTGTTAATGTGTATGCACAGACAGTTTTCTCTGACATTTGATCCAAGTGAAATCAAACTCGACATTGCAGTGTTCTTCAGATGTTAGCATTAAACATCTATATTTTCATATTGCACTGGCAAAGAGCTGCCACTGTGCATGCTAATACATTAGTCAGACAACCTACACTGACTTGATGCTTCCAGTTATGGACATAGTTGGTGGTTTGTTTTCCAGCACTCACAGAGTGGCATCTGGTACACACGTTGCTGCTGCAGATTACAGCAAGTCTGCTAGCTGTGCAGCACTGCAGTGCTCAAGTGCGTGAGGACAGGAATGACAAATTTGCATGTGAAAATATGGCAAGCCTGGCTTGTCCCTTTACTGCAGTGCACTGCATCACATGGCATTGCTGTATAGATGATCTGAATGAGGGGAGCGATGGCTCCAGGTAGCTCAAGGTCTCTTATGACATGATTGTTACTTGTTGTGGCCTAATTCAAGTCGAGGAAATGTGAGTTTGATATTTACAGTGAATGTGACATATAATAGCAAACACAGCAATTGTGTATATACATTTATTCACATTTTGAAGAAATCAGTCCACATCTGATATTTAGTCCATCCAGTAAAAAAACATTAGGAAAAGAAATTCTGTACAATGTGGTTGTGTCGACACCTACCAGCCATTGTGTGTTCTAGCTCTCCTCTGTTCTTATCCTTACCCTCATCCTCCTCCATTGCTTCCTGCTCCTTATGGGCCACAGCCCGTGGAACATTTGTCTGTACACATATGTTGTGTAGGATGCAACTTACAAGTAATATGTTGCACACTATAGAGGGACTATAGCAATCCCCCCCGACATGTCCAAGGGGTAAAAGCGGACATCAGCCCATCAAACATTCTCTTGAGAATGCCCCTGATCTTGCCCAGTGCCTGGTTGTATTGCTGTTCTGCCTCTGTGTGGGGATGTCCAATTGGGGCCATAATCAATGGCTGCAGCCCATATCCTTGGTCAGCTGATATTAGAAAAAAAAAGTCAATTATTATGGTGATTGTTACACCCACATTCCTGTACGTCTGTTATGAGTACTGAATGACCCATACACATTTCTACCAGTATTTGACAATATTTGTTTCAGATATATTTGCCCATTTTATTCCACATGTCTCTTTCAGTTCTCTGTGTCAAAAGATGTGCATGCCTTAATACTTTGAACACTTCCACATGCAGACAACATTGGGTAGTAGCTTACTGCAATAGGTGTTTTGAGACATTAATTGCCACTGTAGGTTATGTGCACTCACTGCATGTGCAAAGTGACAGTATGTTGATTTTACTTTTGCCCTTTTGGTCATCCCTAGGTAGGCTGTGTCAGTACCAACCTCTTTCACACTCACACATACATATATTCCTGTGAAACCCCTGATGGTATTGCTGCACTACCTCTCAATGACAGAGCCTTGGAATTGTTCACTTCCTTTAGCATGTGATTTGGGGGGAGTATAGGTGGTGCGTTCCAAGCATGTTCCATGGATAGTTGTACAATTTATTGTGAGCCTTCAGGTGTTACTTTTCTTCAGACATCTTGTCATGGTGCCCTGGGATTGACACAAAGGTATTGCAATGTAGATACTCTCTATGTTGGACACACTGATGTTGTAACAGACATGTGGACCTAGACACGATATATTGGCCTTCACATGTATGCATTTTACTTTAACTTATAGGGAATTGTATACTTGTATGCCATGATTATATCATCATTGCTGCAGCAAATGAATATTGAGATTGTTATCCTGGGTACACTGTGGTGCCTTGTCCAGGTTGCATTTAATTCTATGTTGATGACTGATGTATGCCATGTTTGCCAGCATTGTGTTAGACTTTGTGAGTTTCACATAGCTGAATTCATATGCTTTTCATTTGGGGAACTTACACCACAGAACAGCTGAGCCAGTACATTGGTTGCATCCGTCAATGTAGCTGTAAACCTAAGTGTATGTCTCTCCGTGGACTTTCAGTATAGCTGAGACATATGTGCATTTGTACTGTTGATGTCACATTCTTATCCAGTATTGACATTTACCCATGTCTCGGGGCCTACACTGACATCGTTTTTGGCACAAATGGCCTTTCAAAAGACTTCTTCCTGTGTTGCTATTGGCACTTTCGTCAACATACAAGTATATTGGCATGTGTGACACTTACCTCTTTACAAAATACTTGTTCTCATTCCCCTGAAAATGTTCAGCCTTGACTAATACAGAGACTAGGTATGCCATTGAGAAGACACTTATCTCACACTTCTCAATTGTGTTGCCTTTGTACTCATATTGTCTTGGCCTACCACATGGTTTAATTGTAATTTGTTACCAGGTATAGGTGATGTGGTTCCATTCATTCACACATTGACACATTACCAGTCACTGATGTTGTGTAGCTACTGCCATTGACAGATAAGTGAGTGCCAGTCAATGTGGGACATCATTGGCTACACGTTGCAGTACGTTGGGACCACTATGTGCACATGACACAAGGGCCCAGATATTTTTAGAATGTGGCACTGTACAGTGCAGCAAATCACCTATGAGCATTGCACTGTGTCACTGAGAAAGGGCAGTGGTGGGCAGTATTTAGGCCATACAGAACATTCCTCACTTGTCACCTGCACTGGCACACAATGGGCTGCCTAGCATAGAGACAGGCACACTTGCATCATGGTGCTCATACACCTGCATATCATGTGGTACTGATGTTGTGCAGGAGGGGCTAACTTCCTGCACATGATGAACCATCAGTGTCCTGATAGTTTACATATGTGTGCCAAAGATTGCAGCACACATAGGGTTGCCACCGCCATCATCCCCGCTGCCCAGGAGGCCACCGCCATCATCATCCCTGCTGCCCAGGAGGCCACCACCATCATGCCCGCTGCCCAAGAGGCCACCGCCATCATCCCCGCGCCATCATCCCCGCTGCCCAGGAGGCCACCGCCATCATCCCCGCTGCCCAGGAGGCCACAGCCATCATCCCCGCTGGGACAGAGAGGACTGCCAGCAGAAGCCCCGCTGGGACAGAGAGGACCACCAGCACAAGCCCCGCTGGGACAGAGAGGACCGCCAGCACAACCTCCGAGGGGACAGAGATGACCGCCAGCAGCTGAGACACTGCAAAGGAGCCCGCCGCCTCAAGCACTGCTGAACAGGGCACCGCCGCCTCAAGCACCACTGAACAGGGCACCGCCGCCTCAAGCACCACTGAATAGGACACCGCCGCTCCACGCACCGCTGAAGAGGGCACCGCCGTTACAAGCACTGCTGGCCCATGAGCGCCAAGGGCACTGACGCCACTGAGTCAGTCATGAGCAGGATGAAGTACTCTGGGCACAAGGCCCCCTCCAGAACCAGTGGAGAGATACATCCACTACCTCTGTCCTTAGCAGGATGAAGCACTCTGGGCACAAGGCCCCCTCCGGAACCAGTGGAGAGATACATCCACTATCTCTGTCCTTAGCAGGATGAAGCACTCTGGGCACAAGGCCCCCTCCAGAACCAGTGGAGACTGTTATCCACTTGAGAGGCTGTGGCTTTGCACTCCCCAGGATGCAGCAGTGGGCAACCCACCCACTGTAGAGACTTGAGAGACTGTGGCTTTGCACTTCCCAGGATGGAACAGTGGGCAACCCACCCACTGTAGAGACTTGAGAGACTGTGGCTTTGCACTCCCCAGGATTGAACAGTGGACAACCCACCCACTGTAGAGACTTGAGAGACTGCGGCTTTGCACTCCCCCTGATGGAAAAGAGGGCATCCCACCCACTGTAGAGACTTGAGAGACTGTGGCTTTGCACTCCCCAGGATGGAACAGTGGGAAACCCACCCACTGTAGAGACATGAGAGACTGTGGCTTTGCACTCCCCAGGATGGAACAGTGGGCAACCCACCCATTGTAGAGACATGAGAGACTTTGGCTTTGCACTCCCCAGGATGGAACAATGGGCAACCCACCCACTGTAGAGACATGAGAGACTGTGGCTTTGCACTCCCCAGGATGGAACAGTGGGCAACCCACCCACTGTAGAGACTTGAGAGACTGTGGCTTTGCACTCCCTAGGATTGAACAGTGGGCATGTGGCCCCCTCGTGGATTTGGCGTCGTGCAATCAACCAGCTGAGGTGCCCCCCCTTTCCCTCCCCCTGAGGTGCCTGTTTTCTTGCTCTCTGATGCCCCTGCAGTGTTCTCTCCGTTATGGTCGGGGATCTTGTGTGGGCTTCGCCCATACCGTGTGGGCGCAGTGTTCCACGGACTTCATTGGAGCACTGCCTGGACTACTAAGCTTGGTGTATATTTTGTTTATGGTGTACATATATATATTTTTGCGTACTTGATTTTAATATATTACAATGGTTACACTCATTTTCTTTTGTCTTTGCATTCTTCCGGGGGGGTTTGGGGGGTGTAACTGTAATGTATCATGCTGTATTAGTGTGTGTGTTGTAGTGGGTGAGGGTGGGGGTGTTGCGTGTGTGTGTCCCTGTTTTTTCCCTCCCCCCTCCCCTGTGTCGTAGGTGCAGGACTCACAGCTGTTTTCGCCGCCGGCGTTCGTGCTCCTGGTAGAGGAGCAAGAAGATGAGGGCTGGAAAAATGTGCAGCTCTGGTTCCATGGCGTCCTGATTCCTCTTGGGGTGTGTAGAGGTGAGCGTTTTCCCTTCGAAGTCCTGTTTCCACCATGTTTTTGAAAAAGGTGGCGGATTGGTAGGTTGTGATACTGTGGGCGGTACTTTGTATTCCGCCTGTCTGTTGGCGATGACCGCCAAGCTGTTTGTTTGTACCGCCGTGGCGGTCGGAGTGTTAAAGTGGCTGTCTTTGTTGGCGGTTTCTGCCACGGTCGCAATTCCATTTTTTTTACTGCCGGCCTGTTAGCTGTCTTACTCCCGATTTAACACCGTCCGCCAGGGTTGTAATGACCACCTATATGTCTTAAATTTTTTTTGCGTTTCAGGCAATTTGTAATATGCTTGAATGAACATAGTTAGCTGCGGAGTATGCTCATTTATGACTTAAGTATAGCGTTGCTAAGCCTAAGATCTAAATTATTGTATGACCTATTATCCACAATCTCTACTTTCAGACCATCTGTCTGGATTCCTCCCTTATGATGTAACACTGATGTATTCCTCATCTGCAATCTGCCCCATAAGTCTGGTAAATTATGTGTGGGGCATGTGCAATGCCCCTTGTTAAATGTGTGTAGCATAACTGCGTTCCTATAGCTTGAGCTTGACAAGTCCTGCGTGAGTAGGCCTGACAAGTGTGATTGAGTCAGAGTGACACAACATATAGCAATTCACTGTATAGTGGTACTGTGCACCTGAGAGATATTCCTTTCATATTACATGGAAATCTATGGATTTGCCAAAAGACAAGACCAAGAAAACATGCAAATGCTTCAGTATATAATACCTTGCCACAAGTGACATTAGGTGGAGTTATAGCTTGACATCTTCTTGTTACTTTACATTTTGTTGTGCCCTGCGTACAGTAGCACATATAGATGGATTATTGTGGCTCACATCATATATTGTTTTACTGAAAGATAAAGCATCATAGTCACACACATTCTTGAATGTAACAGTGGGATCCTTTCTTCATGGAGCAAGTGTACCTGGAATTGCCCTAGGCTGCCAATCTAGGCCTCACACAAGACAATATGCATGAATTTATGTTGTATTGTAGTATAGTACCAATTTTATCAATTTGCCAGCTGACATAACTGTGGCAGAGGGAGACTATTTGTGCAGCACTGTGTGGCCATGCCTATCATATAGCCATCTGTCAAACATACAGGACAATATATAGACTGTACAGAGGGAAACAAACATCATGAGGTGCAACTCACACAGTCAGTCATTGCACAATGTTTGGAACTACACTTCCTTCAGTCTGTAGTAGAGGCTCTGAAGATGAACACACTGTAGCAGCCTACACAATCTCAGCATTTGCACACTCCATACTTTATTATGCATATGTCTTCCACAGTCACACATTTTCTGCACATGGTATTGTCATGCACACATGTTTCAGCAAACATGCTGTTGGTCGAGGTGAGTGCGTCACACAGCAACAAACCTTTGGGATAGGGCTTCCACCCTCTAGGCATCATGCAGTCTAACATGATCAAATAGTCACAGTAACTGGTGCTATTCAAATAACCTGATGCAGACATACACACCTCAACTATGCCTTACTCCTGTCAACGTTAGTAGCACTGCATGTACTCTGAGTACAGGACTTTGTATGTCTTCTGGTTCAAGGATAGTGCATTCCTTCACAAAGGCATATGTGATGGCGCACACTTTACTTACGTTTTCCCTTTGGGATGTTCCAAGATTTGTAATCCGTTCAACAATGCAGTTGTACACTCAGGTCAGAGGTGCAAAAATGTTGCCATGCAAAGATAACTTAATTTCAAATACTCTCAGTCTAACCATCAGCTATTTGTTAATGTGTATGCACAGACAGTTTTCTCTGACATTTGATCCAAGTGAAATCAAACTCGACATTGCAGTGTTCTTCAGATGTTAGCATTAAACATCTATATTTTCATATTGCACTGGCAAAGAGCTGCCACTGTGCATGCTAATACATTAGTCAGACACACTACACTGACTTGATGCTTCCAGTTATGGACATAGTTGGTGGTTTGTTTTCCAGCACTCACAGAGTGGCATCTGGTACACACGTTGCTGCTGCAGCTTACAGCAAGTCTGCTAGCTGTGCAGCACTGCAGTGCTCAAGTGCGTGAGGACAGGAATGACAAATTTGCATGTGAAAATATGGCAAGCCTGGCTTGTCCCTTTACTGCAGTGCACTGCATCACATGGCATTGCTGTATAGATGATCTGAATGAGGGGAGCGATGGCTCCAGGTAGCTCAAGGTCTCTTATGACATGATTGTTACTTGTTGTGGCCTAATTCAAGTCGAGGAAATGTGAGTTTGATATTTACAGTGAATGTGACATATAATAGCAAACACAGCGATTGTGTATATACATTTATTCACATTTTGAAGAAGTCAGTCCACATCTGATATTTAGTCCATCCAGTAAAAAAACATTAGGAAAAGAAATTCTGTACAATGTGGTTGTGTCGACACCTACCAGCCATTGTGTGTTCTAGCTCTCCTCTGTTCTTATCCTTACCCTCATCCTCCTCCATTGCTTCCTGCTCCTTATGGGCCACAGCCAGTGGAACATTTGTCTGTACACATATGTTGTGTAGGATGCAACTTACAAGTAATATGTTGCACACTATAGAGGGACTATAGCAATCCCCCCGACATGTCCAAGGGGTAAAAGCGGACATCAGCCCATCAAACATTCTCTTGAGAATGCCCCTGATCTTGCCCAGTGCCTGGTTGTATTGCTGTTCTGCCTCTGTGTGCGGATGTCCAATTGGGGCCATAATCAATGGCTGCAGCCCATATCCTTGGTCAGCTGATATTAGAAAAAAAAAGTCAATGATTATGGTGATTGTTACACCCACATTCCTGTACGTCTGTTATGAGTACTGAATGACCCATACACATTTCTACCAGTATTTGACAATATTTGTTTCAGATATATTTGCCCATTTTATTCCACATGTCTCTTTCAGTTCTCTGTGTCAAAAGATGTGCATGCCTTAATACTTTGAACACTTCCACATGCAGACAACATTGGGTAGTAGCTTACTGCAATAGGTGTTTTGAGACATTAATTGCCACTGTAGGTTATGTGCACTCACTGCATGTGCAAAGTGACAGTATGTTGATTTTACTTTTGTCCTTTTGGTCATCCCTAGGTAGGCTGTGTCAGTACCAACCTGTTTCACACTCACACATACATATATCCCTGTGAAACCCCTGATGGTATTGCTGCACTACCTCTCAATGACAGAGCCTTGGAATTGTTCACTTCCTTTAGCATGTGATTTGGGGGGAGTATATGTGGTGCGTTCCAAGCATGTTCCATGGATAGTTGTACAATTTATTGTGAGCCTTCAGCTGTTACTTTTCTTCAGACATCTTGTCATGGTGCCCTGGGATTGACACAAAGGTATTGCAATGTAGATACTCTCTATGTTGGACACACTGATGTTGTAACAGACATGTGGACCTAGACACGATATATTGGTCTTCACATGTATGCATTTTTCTTTAACTTATAGGGAATTGTATACTTGTATGCCATGATTATATCATCATTGCTGCAGCAAATGAATATTGAGATTGTTATCCTGGGTACACTGTGGTGCCTTGTCCAGGTTGCATTTAATTCTATGTTGATGACTGATGTATGCCATGTTTGCCAGCATTGTGTTAGACTTTGTGAGTTTCACATAGCTGAATTCATATGCTTTTCATTTGGGGAACTTACACCACAGAACAGCTGAGCCAGTACATTGGTTGCATCCGTCAATGTGGCTGTAAACCTAAGTGTATGTCTCTACGTGGACTTTCAGTATAGCTGAGACATATGTGCATTTGTACTGTTGATGTCACATTCTTATCCAGTATTGACATTTACCCATGTCTCGGGGCCTACACTGACATCGTTTTTGGCACAAATGGCCTTTCAAAAGACTTCTTCCTGTGTTGCTATTGGCACTTTCGTCAACATACAAGTATATTGGCATGTGTGACACTTACCTCTTTACAAAATACTTGTTTTCATTCCCCTGAAAATGTTCAGCCTTGACTAATACGGAGACTAGGTATGCCATTGAGAAGACACTTATCTCACACTTCTCAATTGTGTTGCCTTTGTACTCATATTGTCTTGGCCTACCACATGGTTTAATTGTAATTTGTTACCAGGTATAGGTGATGTGGTTCCATTCATTCACACATTGACACATTACCAGTCACTGATGTTGTGTAGCTACTGCCATTGACAGATAAGTGAGTGCCTGTCAATGTGGGACATCATTGGCTACACGTTGCAGTACGTTGGGACCACTATGTGCACATGACACAAGGGCCCAGATATTTTTAGAATGTGGCACTGTACAGTGCAGCAAATCACCTATGAGCATTGCACTGTGTCACTGAGAAAGGGCAGTGGTGGGCAGTATTTAGGCCATACAGAACATTCCTCACCTGTCACCTGCACTGGCACACAATGGGATAGCATAGAGACAGGCACACTTGCATCATGGTGCTCATACACCTGCATATCATGTGGTACTGATGTTGTGCAGGAGGGGCTAACTTCCTGCACATGATGAACCATCAGAGTCCTGATAGTTTACATATGTGTGCCAAAGATTGCAGCACACATAGGGTTGCAGGAGTGTCTTGGGGGACTTGAGTTATTTTTCATTGTTGCACATCACCGGGGGAGAGCAATTGATTAGACATGTCAAAGTTTACCTGGTGTGGGATACATGACATGCCTCATGAAACATAAGAGTTGCATGAGGGCACACAAAATGGCTATGGGACCCTTCTCTTGGTCACAGTGATACAACACTGCATTTTGCACAGCATTGTGTTTCTCTGGATCTTCACACCAGTGGAAAGAACACAAAGTGACTTGGTCTGTCTTAAAGTAGGACTAGTGAGTTTGCATTACACATGTGCAATGATGCATGGTGCAAGTATGAGGCACCCCCCCCATACATATGGCCCTATCTCAGTCAAGAGACACAGAGATGGTTATTTTGTCATACATTATTTACTGTTAGTAGGTCAGTCATATCAACAATTAGGCCATTCCCATATCGCCGGTTCCAGAATCACTCATTCATGATGGAGTGGCTGAAGATGTAAGCATCATGGGCACTCCCCAGGTATTTTGCCAGCACATAGGTGAACATCCTCTGGTGGTCCACAATGGCCAGGATATTGATGGAATACATGTGCTTCTGGTTCCTGAATAAATGTGATGTTGCTGCAGGGGGAACCAGTTGCACATGTGTGCAGTCCATGGCACCTAGCAAATGTGGAAATCCTACAATGGCAAAGAAACCCTGCATGGTCTCCAACTGTTGTTATTGTGTCTTGGGGAAAAGTAGGTACTAGAGTGTGAGGCTGATGGTGGTGTCCGGGACAGAGGGTAGGAAGACTGAAAAGTATGGCTGTTGTGATCTGGAAAGAGCCAGGTGCCAGCATGTAGAGGACTGCCATCAGCTTGACCTACAGAGGGATTTTGCTGGACCTGGCAGTTGGTGGCTGCAGCCTTGGCGCAATCTACTTTAGTGGTTCAATGATGGACTCACTCCTGAGTCTGTATTATGTGGTGACATCATCCTCCCCAAGGTCAATGAGGGAAATCCACAGGCAAAAACATGCTCCCTCCTCCTGCGATGCCTACTTGGTGGTTATGGTAGTGGAGGTGGTAGTGGTCTCCTCGCAACTCCCAGCTGAAGAATGAGCACCTCCATGCCATAATTGAGCTCACCAAAGTGTTTTGTATGTGTTGTCTTTATGTACCACAGCCACTGTGTCATTTCTTACTCCTGGGTTGCCTATACGCAGGAATTTTTACACATTCCGGGCTCTGCACAACGATTGGTGATGATGCATCACACATTCAGGAAGTCCTAAATATCACTGCATCAGGTTTACATTAGAATTTATGGGGGAACCCCTGCCTTGTATATTTTAAGCTCTGAGTGGCGCAGCCGGTTCTGGTGCAAAATTAATGACACAACAGTGGTGCAAGGCTCCCATACATATGCTCCAGAGTTTCTTGCTGTCACTCATGCAGTATGCACTGTTGTCAAGCCCTGGTGAACCGCATCAACTTGTCAACACTTGTCAAAATGTAGAAAGCTGGCTCTTTATATACTGGACAATTTATATGGTACACTGTGCAAAGAGTCCAAGTGATCCCCTAAGGTATCTCAGAGGCACAAATGATATCCCAAATGCGCTCCTTTTGGGTAGTGTTGTCGAGCAGTTAGGCATATCAGAGGGTAGTACCAAGCATGTAAGGTACACACTCATACAGTAAGTGAGACAGAAACTCAATAAAGTAATCTGACACCAATTTATAAAAATTATACATACTTGTTGTCTAGGGATGCCCTCTAAGTACTGCATTTAAGGGGCATGGGAGGGGTACCTGGTAGTGACCAATGGGCCACCTACCTAAAGGTGGCTACACCAACTAAGTGACCATTTCATGTGGGAATGGGTCACCTACCTAACCCTGATTTGCTATTTTCCTACCATCCAAGATGGACGAAAATGAAATGGAGTGGTTACCGTGCCTGCCACACCTGAGGGATGGTGCAGGCTGGAGGTTGCCACCCCTCCTGCCCTTGCCAGTTTTCCCTTCAGTTTTTCCACCTAAAGTGAAGGTAAAACTGTTGGGCAAGCCGCAGAGGTGGAGGTCAGATTACAAAGGTGGCAGGGTGCCTGCCTGATGGGAGAAGGTGTAACACTGCCACTCAGGAAAGGCTTTGTGTTCTGGTTCCTGAGAGCACAGGTTCTCAACCCAGGAGTCCAGAATTGTGTCTGGTGGTGGCAGGTGATTAGGACCAGTCAGCAACCATGCCAGGGCTGTCAGGTTTGAAAACTCACTCTGGAGTTTTCTCTGTGCCCTTGTTTTGACATAACCCCATTCTGGAATTCCAAGCATTGCTGCATGGGTCCTCAGTTCTACTTCAGCCCAGGGAGAATTCGCCAGGTCATTTTTAAGCAGACAGTCTACAGGGATGGATGGGGACATAGCTACTTCTTTCTGTCCAACTACTCCTTCCCAGTCAAAAGATACCATTGTCATGGGATGGATCTTTGTGACATTGTCAGCTTTGGTGACAGGATAGGCTTTCCCTATCAGGTACTGATCTGAGTGGGCCAGGTGCTGGGTCACCATTGTGACATTAGCCCCATTGACCCTCAAGGCTTCTACTTTAGTACCATTACTAGAACTTTGTGTTCTGGTTCCTGAGAACACAGGCTCTTACCCCACGAGTCCAGAATCATGTCTGGCAGTGGCAGGTTGGTTAGGACCAGTCAGCAACCATGCCAGGGCTGTCAGGTTTTGCAGAAGGCACCTCTAAGGTGACCTATAGGTACTTTTTATAATAAATATAACAACGGCAACAGTGTGGGTTTATTATTCTGAGTTATTTGAAACCAAACAACCCAGGGTTCAGACATGCCATCATGTAGCTGGGGAACTCGTAATGACCAGCTGTCCAGCACATGCATTGGCTATGGCTCCCCTGTATAGAGTTAAAAAAGACACAAAAGGAGCATAATTGCTCATGCACACATATGCCCTCACATGCTTTTTAGTGCACCCTGCCTTAGCGCTACAAGGCCTGCCAGAGGGATGGCTTACCTATATTGCATGCAGTGTTTCTGTGCATGGCACTCTTGGTGAGTGTCTTGTCGAGTTTGAAACTTTGGATTCACCTTGTCATGCACTTGCAATGGCAGTCTACATGAGGCTGGTGTGAGGTCTCTCAGAGTGGCACAAATGGTGCTGCAGCTCTGAGGGGCCCTCTTCAGTACCCATGCCCTAGGTACCTAGGTACCCTTTGCTAGGGACATTTAAGGGTAGCTGAAGTGCTAAACACAGTACAGCTGTGGGGAAAGAGATCTGGCCCTAGTAACCTGTTTAGCAGGGGCCTAGGGCGCTTACAGTTCAAAACAACAACATTTTCCAGGCACAAAGTGGGGGGCTCACCATGTCAAAAGAGACCCTTTCTCACAAAGATCACTGGAATCAGGGGAGTACTTTTTGAGATATAGGTTTTTAGTGTTTTCAAAAGTTGACACAGTGTAATTTTTGGAGTGGTAATGTTATCATATGGGGAAAACATACTGCATTCTGGTACTTAGTAGCGACTTACAGGACCAATCTTCTGGAGTTAAGGTAAGTATGGGACAAAATCCAAGGCAGCACCAACAGGTCACTTCGGGAAGCACTGGGGGCATCTTTATGCAGAGTGGCTTGTCAGCATTGGTGCTCAGTGTTATGCTATGGGAAAGAAACAGACACTGCATTTGGATACTTAGCAACGACTTCTAGGACTGTTCTTCTGGACTTGAGGTGAGTAAGGGGCAAGATCCAAGGCTACATTACCAGTTGACCTCTGGGGTCGCTGGGAGTCTGGGTGCAGAGGTGTGTTACATGATTGGGTGTCCCATTCACTTCAATGGGAAACAGTCCAGGCACTAAGTAGTTGCAAGTTCTCGGGCACATGGGGACACTGTTTGTCCACTCTTCCTCAGACTGTGGGGCTCGGGTTCAGTGGTGTCTTCTGGCCTTGGGTCCAGTGATAAAGTTACTCACAAATGGAGGGGGGTCTGCAGAAACAGGCTGCTGACACCATCCAGAAGTCCACAGTAGGTAACCTCAAGGAGAGCTCCATCTTGGGAGGTCCTGGGGACTGTGCTGACACCATTATCCCACTTCAGGTGGGGCTAGGCAGCTTGGGGAAAGTTGTGATGTCCGGCATCGGGTTTTAGGCAGTCCCAATCCTCACAGTACTTTCTTTGGTGCCTGCAGATGTAAAGAAGCAGCACCTCTGCTCCAAGGGAGTTCTTCTTGATGATTTGTGAAGCACTGGCATCTCTCATGGATTCTTGGAGGCTGCAGTGTCAAGACAGATCAGTTGCTTCCTGAGGGTGTGGTGCAGCAAGCAGGCTGGCAGGGTTGGCACCAAGTTAGTCGCAGTCCTTGGTTCTCGGGTCCAGGCTTCCTGCACACTCCTTCCTTTTTGTCCAGCGAAGATCATAGGATTTGGTATCAGGGGGTCCCCTAAATACTGAATGTAGGGGCCATTAATGGGAGTAAAATGCCGTAGCCAATGGATTACCTATTCTTGGGCTCACTACACTCCTTAAATTACCACTTCCTTTGGGGTAGTGGACATCATCCTGTCCCAGAATTCCTAAATTCCACCACACACAAGATGGTGGAATTTCTAAAGCTGTGTGCATATCAGGCTGGTCACCATAGAGGTGTGTACAGCCTGGAAAGGCAACACGCCTCCTGCATAGCTAATTTTCTTGCCTGACCAGATGCCAGATGGACCCTCGGACAGGGGGGTTAGCATTTCCCTCTGAGAGAGGCCAGATTTCCATTTCAAAGGCGGTGAATTGTTTGAAGCTTCCTGCCTTGAAATACAGACCATCCTGTGTGGAGGGGTATGCAACACCCCAGCCCAAAAAGGCTTTGTTTCTGATCTCAAGAGAGCGAAGGCTCTCACCCCTGGAGGTCATATTCTTGTCAGTTGGTAGGAAACTGGCTGGAACTGGTCAGTGAGCTCAACAGTAGTTGGTACATTTTCAGGGGGCACCTCTAATGTGCCCTCTGGGCACATGCATTAATAGATCTGTCCCTGGAATCAGTGAGGGTTTATTCATTTGAGATGTTTGATACCAAACATCCCTATTTTCAGTGCAGCCACCATGTAGCTGTTGAACTTATATTGAACCGGTGTCCAGCACATGTGTCTAAAATGGCTTCACTGTTCACTTACTATGTCTAATAATTAACAAAGATATAGAAGGGGGATATCTGTCCTTGCAGATATGCCCCACAAGTAATTTAATGCAGCCTGCCTTAAGGCTGTAAGGCCTGCTGTAGGGAATGACTTACAAATATTATATGCAGTGTTTAGGGGACATGGCACACAGTCTGTGTGCCATGTAATGTTTTCACTTTTAGGGAGCACCATGTCATGCAACCTGTAATGGGAGTCTGCATGAGATTGGTGTTGGGTCCATTAGAGTAGCAGAAGTTGTGCTGCAGCTCCTAAGGCCCCTCTTCAGTACCCATGTCCTAGGTACTAGGGGTAACATTTACTATGGACTTACAGAGGTGCCTGCACCATATTTACAAGGTGACGTTAAGCCACTTTTTGCGGCGTAACGCCACCTTGCAAAGACAGCCACTTCACATGCAACACTTTGCATGGAAGGGGCGTGCAATGGGTGTTGCTGTGGGCATTCCACAGCAACCGCCATTGCATTTTGATGCTGTCCCAGATTTACAAGAACAAAATACATCTGAGGCAGAGCCAAAATCTAATGCCACCCCAGGGGTTGAAATGCTTTAATTTCTCTTTGTTTATTTCTCTTTCTATGTGTGCTGCATTCTGGATGGTGTCCTTTCCCGCACAAAAACAAACTCCCCCACAACGCAGCCATCACTGCATCATGGTGAAGGGGTGGCTGTCTTGGGACTCAGCAGCTAATTTAGCATCTGCACAGAGGGAAACACAGGGATGTGCCATATTTTTGTAAATATGGTGTGTCCCTGTATTTCAGAACTGATGCAGCCCAGCACTGCCAATCTTGGTGCGGCGTTGCATCAGTGCTTTGTACATATGTCCCCGAAAGTCATGGAGGCATACTTCTGCAGATAGCCTTAGAGTTTTCATAATGTTAAAGGGACTGTAGTCAAGGCAGTGTGTCTGTTTAGACACACACACACACGTGTGAACTCTAAAATATAAACTACAACATACATAATGCATATGTGTTCTCTGCTCAATAGACAAGGTTCAACTTTCTGTCACCACAAAATGTGAATGGGCTCACACTGCGCACCAACCACCAGGTCCTGACCATCATTGTTCAGCTGTGCCAGGGTCCCTGGACTGTAAAGACTTTTATGTGCCAGTCTCTAGCAGTGCGACCAGCCTCCTAGTTAGGAATACTAAAGCTGAAAGTGAAAGATATGCTGCAGGAGTCTCTTGGGGAAGGCCAAGTGAAAATGCTTTAGTTGCTCGTATGTGCCTCATAACAAAAAACTCTTTTACCTGCCTGAGGCAACATCCATCTATCTGTCCGTCTGTTGTGACTCGGGCACGGAAGTCACTTATGTGATGGCGGGTGCGGGGAAAAAAACCTGCAGCCCACCATATGAGTGTCTGTGTCTCTCCAGTTTCATGGGGAAATCACTGCTGCACGCTTACAGTGGTGCAGGTGCCTTGCCAGAAAACAACAGGCAAAGCCCTGCCCCAGTTAAATATGGGGCATTCAGACTAGTGCAGCATTGTAGAATGGGTATTACAGTTGTAGGAGGGTGTAGTGTTTGGCTGGGTTCGGGCAAACCCATGATGCAGTCTCTGGGAAGGGGAAGATGTCACCACCCCCTCCCCACCGGGGCGGAATAGTTGGACTAATGTAGCGGTGAAAAAAGGGTTAAGTATCCTGTGGGGAAAGTGTGAAACTAGAGAAGTGTACTAGCAAAATAAAGAAAGTTGCACCCACATCTCCTGGCTATGTGTCACCCGTAGGCCTATCTGATTCTGGCCATGAGGAGGGCCACACCACCATCCTCACTTACCTCACTGCCCTACACCTGCCCTACACTGCATCTCCGGAGTGCTCCCTGTGAGGTGCCACCCACCACAGGACTGCCAGCAGCAGTACTCGTGCCCACGTGCAATCCGCCCAGTGCGGCCAGCCTCGGGATGCGCACACAGCTATGCGGCTCTGTCAGAGCCAGAAGGAAACGCACCTCCTATGGATACACCTACGACGCTTCATGAGTCTGCGACAGAGCGAACACCCCAGCGCTCCCATGCTACGCCCTGGGGCCTTCCTACCATGTCAGCCTGAAGAATTGCTCCTGTCAAGCCTGCAACATGCTCAGGCATAAGGTGTGCCTATCGCTCTGCCTGCTGAGCACTCCACAACTTCTGGCAGGTACTGTGCATATTTCTGGGGTGCCTAGTGACACACCCCCAGCATCAACTGCCCCAGCTGCCTACACGAAGACACCATTGTACTGCTCACAAGAGGCCCCACATTATAGTTGAAGGAGTAAGGAAGGGAGCAATCCACCACGCAGCCAGCATTCATCCAGGGTGGAGGACAGCAATAGGAAAAGACACCTCACACGGTGCACAGTCCCTAGCGGGTGGGACTTAAAGATATTCTGGCCACCCAACACAGCCCAGGGCTGCCAAATTAGTGACGGCTTGCAGTCCCCCCAACTTGTCGAGCATTCCAGCCCTCGAACCTTTCACAATTAGTTGGACCCCACCCCACTCAGGCAGCCCGCTGGAAGGCCTGGATTGAGTACCTTGAGACCTATTTTGAAGCGGTAGAAATAAAGGATGAGAGGAAATAACCTCTAATCCTACGCCTCAGGGGGCAGATATTCACAAAATCTTCACGTCAGTGGCAGAAGCGACCCCTCCACATGTACGCCACATTGAAAGTCATGATCACAGCGCATTTTTAACCCTCTGCCAACCCAGACTATGAATGGTTCCTGCTACGCCAAGCTTGTCAAAAACCTGATGAGTCGGTGGATGTCATGTACGCATGCCTGAGAGAATTGGCCATCACCTGCTCCTTGCCTCATGAAAAGGATAAAGTTAGAGCTCAGTTCATCCAAGGGTGCGCCTCCTCAAAACTCTGTGAGAGCATCCTGCAGGAACCTAACATGAGCATGAGGGACATCCACACCCTGGGTCACTCGAAGGAACTGTCAAAAGCACACACCACACACATGAAACAGACACCAGCTGTTTAAGTCAAGTTGGAACCCGTCAATGCAGTAATCGCAGAAACCACCAAGGTAAAGACAGAGTGCACCAGATCGAAACCAAGAGACAGACTCTGCAGATGGTGCAGGGTCCCCCTGCCACACCTGGGCAGCTGCCAGCCAGGGGGGAAACCTGCAGCACATGTGGCAAATTGAACCATTTCTCCAAAGTCTGCCACCCAACACCCAGGATAGTACCGACCATGCCCAAGAAGGCAGGCAAGGCAGTAGCTGCACTCCCCACCATCTCATCTGACAGTGACATGGACAACAACCAAGAGGTGGTTCATGTAGTGAGAGTGGTGGACGAAGGGATGACCAACAGCTGGCCGCTACCCACATGTCATGTTGTGGTGTGTGGACACCCCCTCCCACTTCTAATAGATATAGAGGCCTCGACCAACCTTAGGGCCACAGAGGTGTACTGCAGCCTACCTGACCCTCTGCCTCTCAAATCCACACGAGTTCAGGTATATGCCTTCAGAAACAACTAACCACTACAGATAGCTGGTATCTTCATAGCCGACATTACGCACTAAAACGAAAAATCTCGCGACCAAGATCTATGTGTCGCAAGAAGGGTACGGGTTCCTGCTCAGTTGCCATACTGGGCAAAACCTGAGCCTAGTCCAATTTGCATTTGACATTCATGCCAGCAGCAAAGGAGAACTCACCAAAGAGTTTGAAACACTCTTCAATGGCAATGGGTGCCTGAAAGGCCCGCCCCTCAAGCTGTACATCGACAAATCCGTAGTCCCAGTCGCCCTCAGGCACCGATGGGTGGCTTTCCATCTTCGCTCAAAAGTGGAACAGGAGCTACAACTTCAAGAGCAAGCTGGAATTACAGAAAAGGTGTCCAGGCCCACTCCCTTGGGTGTCCCGAATAGTAGCTGCGAAGAAACCAAAGCAGCCTGATGCAGTTTGCATTTGTGTGGACATGAAACTACCTAACCAAGCCATCAAACGAGAGAGACACCTGACCCCGACTATAGACTATGGGGGTTATTCTAACTTTGGAGGAGTGTTAATCCGTCCCAAACGTGACGGTAAAGTGACGGATATACCACCAGCCGTATTACGAGTTCCATAGGATATAATGGACTCGTAATACGGCTGGTGGTAAATCCGTCACTTTTCCGTCACTTTTGGGACGGATTAACACCTCCTCCAAAGTTAGAATAACCCCCTATATCTTCGGGGAACTCGCTGGGTCCAAATGGTTTTCATGGCTGCCACCAGCTCATGCTGCACCCGACTCCTGGCCCATAACCATATTCTCCATCCACACAGGCCTCTGGAGGTACACCTATTTGAATTTCAGCTTTTCCAGCACCAGAGCAGTGTTCCACCACACAATCAAAGAGGTCCTGCAAGGGCTGTCCGGAGTCCTAAATGTAAGCAATGACATTCTGGTGCATGCCCCCATGCTGGCTCATCTACAAGCAGTGTTCATAAGGCTTCAACAGCACATATTGATCCTGCACTTTGAAAAATGTGGGTTCTTGAAGAGGGACATTTGCTTCTTTGGGTACAAGTTCTCAGAGCAAGGAATCGGCCCAGACCCCTCCAAAGTGAAAGACATTCAGAAAGCCCCCACCCCGTCCTCTGTTTCAGGGGTTAGATGCTTTCTAGGTATGGTCATGTATTTGGTGTGCAATTTAGGAGGAACTTTTCCACCATCACTGGCCCATTGCGGGATTTGACCAAAGCCAACCACCCATGGGTGTGGGGCAAAGAACAAGAGTGTGCTTTCAAGAACACAACAATGCCCTCTCCGCCAATACTACCCTGGCATATTTAAACCCTCATTGAGAGTCTCAGTTAGTGGTCGATACAAGGGTGTGGTACTGGCCCGAAGGCAAGACTGTGGTGAGTGTGCAACCATTGCTTATGCCAGCAGAACACTGACACCCACTGTACAGCAGTACTCCCAGATAGAATGGGAAGCCATTGCTATCCGCTGGGAGTGTCAGCACTTTCACCTATACCTGTATGGCAAGGCATTCATGGTTGTTACTGATCACAAGCCGCTCCTCCCTCTTTTCAAAGGGTCATCATCCAAGCCACCGCCAAGGATTGAAAAGTGGATACTACAATTGTAAGAATTTAGCTTTAATGTAGAATACCAGCCTGGCACACGTAACCCTGCTGACTTCTTTTCATACCACACACGCTTGGCCACCTCCCAGGAAGCTGAAGAAGCTGTTGAAACAGAGGAATATGCTAGGTTGGTGGTGGACCATGCAAGACAGCTACCCATACCTCTTGCAGAGATAGTGGACGCCATGAATCAAGACAACTGCTCACAGATAGCCATAGAAGCCATCCGATCCTGCAACTGGCACCCTCTACAGCACCCTGTGGCCTTCCATACCACCAAGGCCAAAGCCACGCTACAAGCCTTTTATAATGTATGCCACAAGCTCTCTGTGAGTGAAAAAGGTTGTCTCCTGCAAGGCCACTGCCTCGTGCTGCCCACCTGCCTGAGACAGCGGAATGTCCTGTTAGCACACGGGGCCCTCCAGGGCATTGAGAAATCAAAAAACAGGCTCTAGAGCAAGGTCTGGTTCCAAGAGTTGGACCAACAAATAGACGACGTGGTTAAGGTGTGTCTTGTCTGACAAGCAAGCGGAATGCCTGACCCACCAGCGCCAGTCGTCACCAAAGGTGGTCCCATGGCCCCTTGGCAGAGAGTCAGTGCTGACTTTGTGAGTGCTCCTGATGGATCCCACATATTAATAGTAGTGGATGACTACTCCTGGTACCCAGGAGGGGAGATTGTACTGTCTATGTCAGCGTTGGTGGTCATCCCAGAGGAAAAGAAGATGATGGCCACCCACGGCCTTTTCGATGGGGTACACACAGACAATGGACCCCCATTTAATAGTCATGAGTGGTCCAAATTTCTGAAGTCTTGGAACACTAATCATCGGCGGTTCACGCCTTTGTGGATCCAGGCAAAATGAGAAGTGAAGAGGTTTGTAAAGACATTGTCAAAAACGATCCACGTCACCACAGCTGAAGTGTAGAACGTCTAGTGTGTCCTGTACAGCTATGTTTTGGAAGAGCGCTAACGGATGCCATCCCACATCACCCTTTTGTGGATCACCCAGGGAAGTCTTCCCCATTGATCAATAGACTGAAGTTTTTGCAACAACGATTATGCTTCACGGAAACGGAGGGCCCGAGAGAGCACCGTCTCCGTGGGTGACACTGTACTGGTCAAAGAAAGCCACCCAGGGGTAAAGTTCTAGTTACCTATTGAGGCTGAACTGTGGACAGTGACTGCCATCAAAGGGACTATGGTGATGGCTGAGAAGAGCGGCAAGAGCGTCTCAAGGAATGTGTCACAGTTTAAGCAGTTCTCCCTATCCTCACCCTACGGTGACAGAGGGGGTAGCTCTCTGAGCAACAGATTTCAGAGCAGCCAGGAGGATGCTGCCCCTCCACTTGAGTCTCCGGTGCAAAGAAGGTCCTCGAAAGGTAGCGGTGTGGCGTCAGAACAGCTGACACTACCTGGGCCTTCCCTTTCAACAGCTGTTAGAGTCCATGATCCAGCTGAGGTGGTGCCTATGTCAGGTGGGACCCAAAGGTTACTGTCAGGAAGATCTGGGACAGGGTGGTACAATCTAAGGTCCAATCCTGACGCTTCCAAGTGGTACGTTAATTTCATGACAGACTAGAGGGAGTTTTCCTTCCATGTTGTTATTATTTAATGCCCCAGCAATAATCTGGGTTCTTTTGTTGTGTTTTGGTGTGTTGAATGCTGTTTTTGTTTGAGATGGGAGTCATTGTTTGGGGTGTTGTCCTTATCCATGTTGGGAAGGAATGTAGTGTTTGCCTGGCTTCAGGCAAACCCATGATGCAGTCTCTGGGGAAGGGAAGATGTCACCAGCCCCTTTCCACTGGGGTGCAATGGTTGGCCGACGTAGCAGGGAAAAAGGGTTAAATAGGCTGTGAGGCAAAGTGCGAGATTAGGGAAGTGTATTAGGAAAATAAAGAGAGTTCCACCCACCGCTCTCTGCTCTGTGTCATCTCTGGGCATACCCAACAAAGGGAGGAATGCTAATGCGTGACTAATGCATTTTAGTATGGGGGTGCGGATACCAGCACTAAAATGCATTAGTCTAACCCCTGATGCTGGTACTTGGCAGGGATGAGACTGACCAAATACATTCTTGTTGGAAAGGATAGTGGCAAAATATTGTTAATTGTGAATTATGCATGCCAGTATTTTTTGGCAGTTGAGCAATAGCCAGTCAAGCTTAATGGGGAGGTACACAAGGAATTGGAAAATGTGGCAAATGCTTCAAACTCCTCTGCTTCCCTACTTAAATATGGCTCACGTTAGTAGTTGTTTTTACAGAAAATATTGAGAATCTATATCTGTTTGCCATTACTTGCTACGTCAAAAACAAGACTTCCAATTTTCATTTGATGGTGCTGTTAAACTACCATCCAGAATACATGTCTCTTATTTCAGTGAATTTCTTTCCTAAGGAAACTTCAAAGCAAAGAACATCAAGCATTTGCGATGCAATAGGTCTCGCATAGTGCGTACAAGTTAATTGTCATCTTTTGACAATAGAGCTCATGTGCAAAACCAATAAGAAAACACGAGAAGAAACTGAGATGAGACGACTTGGCAAAATAAAATGAAGTTAACTTAAAAAAATAAAACTTTTAAATTTTGTGTCTGGTGGGCACGTTTTTGCCAGTCACAAGCCTTCTGTCTGCAGAGCACTCAAAATTAAAAACAAAAAATAGTACCTCAATCACGTTGGGCGCAGTAGACAGGCACTAATTAAGTTGCATTAATTAGTGCTTGATCCCGGCGCCACACAGAGGAACGGAAGTGATGCCAGGTTGCATTGACGAATTACAAGGCTGTAAAGACGAGTGCCCTGCAAACCAACAAATAGTGAGTGACAGGCAGGCTCCAAGCCCTGTACTGAACACAGCAGCCTCTCACAAAAGAGACACATGCGCTCGCTCATGCACTCGCAAGCTCAACCCTAAAAAAAAGCAATCTTCAAACGTTGCATCTGATGTTGAGAAGGCGATCAATAGACAATGGGCCTATTGGGCACTCGCATGAGCCTGACTGCTCACTTAATAAGACTATCTTCATTTCCATGGCAATGTGTGGTCCAAAAAATGTGTCTACAGGAAGGCATTTTGAATCACATGAAGCTTTATGATTAACAAAAAAAAATAGAATGTGTATGTCACGACTTACAGGGAGCTTGAGTCTGGAGTCCACTGAACGAGTGACGAGGTTCTTGTTCTTGAACGTCCTGCCTTGGCCCAGGTAGGGGCGACTCTTTCTGGTAGCCACCATGCTGCAGGCGATAGGAACGCCAAGGGCAGTCCATGTCCTTCAGGAGTAGTGCCAGAGGGAAAAAAAACCTGAAAAGTGGAAAAAACCTCAAAAAGGAAATTCCTGGGGAAAAAAGCAAAATGAATACGTAGGATACAAGACCAAAAATGAACAGGAAAAAACACTGGAACGAAGTGTAACCAGTATCTGACACAAGGGAGAAGGAGAGAGCACACCATCCAAACAGAAAGTGTTGCAGCGCAAGGAGAACAAGAATCACAGCCCTTAAATACCCATTAAACAGGAAGCGACCAGCAGGAAGTGAAAGGACACCATATTGGATAGGGAAAGATACATAGAAAGTAATGGACAAGGGACAATAGTGAGTAGGGAACCAATGCATGCTGGGAAGAGAGGGGGAAAATGGGAAAAAGGAAAAAACATAAAGGGAAGAACAAACGAGGGCGACAGGAAAGAAGGACAACAATAACAGGTGAGTGGGGGAGGCTATGTGGGTTTTCAGGCGCGCTGCGCTAAAAAGAAACGAGGCCCCATGTCCAATTTGGGGCCTCGGATAGTGCAGAGGAGACTGGGGGCAGGGCGCGTCCGAGTGCTGCACGCCGTGGACCGAGACGAATGTTCGGCTCGCGCCATGCGCCGCGCGAATGTAGGTTCCCCCCCCCCCGAACCCCAAGTTTGTGTGGAAATAAGCGGTAAAAGTGACGAATCAGAAGAGAGGCATGAACAGAAGACGCATCTTCCCAAGAACATTCGCTAAGAGGGTAACCCTTCCAATGCATCAGATACTGAAGACGGTTCCGAAAGACACGAGAGTCACAAATTTCTTGTACCTCATTGTAGGAAGTTGGCTCTGTATGTGCTATTTCAAAGTAAGGAATAGCATGCACAGAGTCCAAGGGTTCCCCTTAGAGGTAAAATAGTGGTAAAAATAGATAATACTAATGCTCTATTTTGTGGTAGTGTGGTCGAGCAGTAGGCTTATCCAAGGAGTAGTGTTAAGCATTTGTTGTACATACACATAGACAATAAATGAGGTACACACACTCAGAGACAAATCCAGCCAATAGGTTTTTGTATAGAAAAATATCTTTTCTTAGTTTATTTTAGGAACCACAGGTTCAAATTCTACATGTAATATCTCATTCGAAAGGTATTGCAGGTAAGTACTTTAGGAACTTCAAATCATCAAAATTGCATGTATACTTTTCAAGTTATTCACAAATAGCTGTTTTAAAAGTGGACACAGTGCAATTTTCACAGTTCCTAGGGGAGGTAAGTATTTGTTAGGTTAACCAGGTAAGTAAGACACTTACAGGGCTTAGTTCTTGGTCCAAGGTAGCCCACCGTTGGGGGTTCAGAGCAACCCCAAAGTTACCACACCAGCAGCTCAGGGCCGGTCAGGTGCAGAGTTCAAAGTGGTGCCCAAAACACATAGGCTAGAATGGAGAGAAGGGGGTGCCCCGGTTCCGGTCTGCTTGCAGGTAAGTACCCGCGTCTTCGGAGGGCAGACCAGGGGGGGTTTTGTAGGGCACCGGGGGGGACACAAGCCCACACAGAAATTTCACCCTCAGCAGCGCGGGGGCGGCCGGGTGCAGTGTAGAAACAAGCGTCGGGTTTGTAATGGAAGTCAATGGGAGATCTAGGGATCTCTTCAGCGCTGCAGGCAGGCAAGGGGGGGGTTCCTCGGGGAAACCTCCACTTGGTCAAGGGAGAGGGACTCCTGGGGGTCACTCCTCCAGTGAAAGTCCGGTCCTTCAGGTCCTGGGGGCTGCGGGTGCAGGGTCTCTCCCAGGTGTCGGGACTTTAGGATTCAAAGAGTCGCGGTCAGGGGAAGCCTCGGGATTCCCTCTGCAGGCGGCGCTGTGGGGGCTCAGGGGGGACAGGTTTTTGTACTCACAGTCTTAGAGTAGTCCTGGGGTCCCTCCTGAGGTGTTGGATCGCCACCAGCCGAGTCGGGGTCGCCGGGTGCAGTGTTGCAAGTCTCACGCTTCTTGCGGGGAGCTTGCAGGGTTCTTTAAAGCTGCTGGAAACAAAGTTGCAGCTTTTCTTGGAGCAGGTCCGCTGTCCTCGGGAGTTTCTTGTCTTTTCGAAGCAGGGGCAGTCCTCAGAGGATGTCGAGGTCGCTGGTCCCTTTGGAAGGCGTCGCTGGAGCAGGATCTTTGGAAGGCAGGAGACAGGCCGGTGAGTTTCTGGAGCCAAGGCAGTTGTCGTCTTCTGGTCTTCCTCTGCAGGGGTTTTCAGCTAGGCAGTCCTTCTTCTTGTAGTTGCAGGAATCTAATTTTCTAGGGTTCAGGGTAGCCCTTAAATACTAAATTTAAGGGCGTGTTTAGGTCTGGGGGGTTAGTAGCCAATGGCTACTAGCCCTGAGGGTGGGTACACCCTCTTTGTGCCTCCTCCCAAGGGGAGGGGGTCACAATCCTAACCCTATTGGGGGAATCCTCCATCTGCAAGATGGAGGATTTCTAAAAGTCAGAGTCACCTCAGCTCAGGACACCTTAGGGGTTGTCCTGACTGTCCAGTGACTCCTCCTTGTTGCTTTCTTTGTTCCCTCCAGCCTTGCCGCCAAAAGTGGGGGCCGTGGCCGGAGGGGGCGGGCAACTCCACTAAGCTGGAGTGCCCTGCTGGGCTGTGACAAAGGGGTGAGCCTTTGAGGCTCACCGCCAGGTGTCACAGCTCCTGCCTGGGGGAGGTGTTAGCATCTCCACCCAGTGCAGGCTTTGTTACTGGCCTCAGAGTGACAAAGGCACTCTCCCCATGGGGCCAGCAACATGTCTCTGGTGTGGCAGGCTGCTGGAACTAGTCAGCCTACACAGACAGTCGGTTAAGTTTCAGGGGGCACCTCTAAGGTGCCCTCTGTGGTGTATTTTACAATAAAATGTACACTGGCATCAGTGTGCATTTATTGTGCTGAGAAGTTTGATACCAAACTTCCCAGTTTTCAGTGTAGCCATTATGGTGCTGTGGAGTTCGTGTTTGACAGACTCCCAGACCATATACTCTTATGGCTACCCTGCACTTACAATGTCTAAGGTTTTGTTTAGACACTGTAGGGGTACCATGCTCATGCACTGGTACCCTCACCTATGGTATAGTGCACTCTGCCTTAGGGCTGTAAGGCCTGCTAGAGGGGTGGCTTACCTATACTGCATAGGCAGTGAGAGGCTGGCATGGCACCCTGAGGGGAGTGCCATGTCGACTTACTCGTTTTGTCCTCACTAGCACACACAAGCTGGCAAGCAGTGTGTCTGTGCTGAGTGAGAGGTCTCCAGGGTGGCATAAGACATGCTGCAGCCCTTAGAGACCTTCCTTGGCATCAGGGCCCTTGGTACTAGAAGTACCAGTTACAAGGGACTTATCTGGATGCCAGGGTCTGCCAATTGTGGATACAAAAGTACAGGTTAGGGAAAGAACACTGGTGCTGGGGCCTGGTTAGCAGGCCTCAGCACACTTTCAATTGTAAACATAGCATCAGCAAAGGCAAAAAGTCAGGGGGCAACCATGCCAAGGAGGCATTTCCTTACACAACCCCCCCCCCAAACAAAAGAGGATGAGACTAACCTTTCCCAAGAGAGTCTTCATTTTCTAAGTGGAAGAACCTGGAAAGGCCATCTGCATTGGCATGGGCAGTCCCAGGTCTGTGTTCCACTATAAAGTCCATTCCCTGTAGGGAGATGGACCACCTCAACAGTTTAGGATTTTCACCTTTCATTTGCATCAGCCATTTGAGAGGTCTGTGGTCAGTTTGAACTAGGAAGTGAGTCCCAAAGAGGTATGGTCTCAGCTTCTTCAGGGACCAAACCACAGCAAAGGCCTCCCTCTCAATGGCACTCCAACGCTGTTCCCTGGGGAGTAACCTCCTGCTAATGAAAGCAACAGGCTGGTCAATGCCATTATCATTTGTTTGGGACAAAACTGCCCCTATCCCATGTTCAGAGGCATCAGTCTGCACAATGAACTGCTTAGAATAATCTGGAGCTTTTAGAACTGGTGCTGAGCACATTGCTTGTTTCAGGGTGTCAAAGGCCTGTTGGCATTCCACAGTCCAGTTCACTTTCTTGGGCATTTTCTTGGAGGTGAGTTCAGTGAGGGCTGTCACAATGGATCCATATCCCTTCACAAACCTCCTGTAATACCCAGTCAAGCCAAGGAATGCCCTGACTTGAGTCTGGGTTTTTGGAGCTACCCAGTCCAGAATAGTCTGGATCTTGGGTTGGAGTGGCTGAACTTGGCCTCCACCTACAAGGTGGCCCAAGTAAACCACAGTTCCCTGCCCTATCTGGCATTTGGATGCCTTGATAGAGAGGCCTGCAGATTGCAGAGCCTTCAAAACCTTCTTCAGGTGGACCAGGTGATCCTGCCAGGTGGAGCTAAAGACAGCAATATCATCAAGATAAGCTGTGCTAAAGGACTCCAAGCCAGCAAGGACTTGATTCACCAACCTTTGGAAGGTGGCAGGGGCATTCTTTAAACCAAAGGGCATAACAGTAAACTGATAATGCCCATCAGGTGTGGAGAATGCTGTTTTCTCTTTTGCTCCAGGTGCCATTTTTATTTGCCAGTACCCTGCTGTCAAGTCAAAGGTACTTAAGAATTTGGCAGCACCTAATTTATCTATGAGCTCATCAGCTCTTGGAATTGGATGAGCATCTGTCTTGGTGACAGAATTGAGCCCTCTGTAGTCCACACAAAACCTCATCTCTTTCTTTCCATCTTTGGTGTGAGGTTTGGGGACTAAGACCACTGGGCTAGCCCAGGGGCTGTCAGAGCGCTCAATTACTCCCAATTCCAGCATCTTGTGGACTTCCACCTTGATGCTTTCCTTAACATGGTCAGACTGTCTAAAGATTTTGTTTTTGACAGGCATGCTGTCTCCTGTGTCCACATCATGGGTACACAGGTGTGTCTGACCAGGGGTTAAGGAGAAGAGTTCAGGAAACTGTTGTAGGACTCTCCTACAATCAGCTTGCTGTTGGCCAGAGAGGGTGTCTGAGTAGATCACTCCATCTACTGTGCCATCTTTTGGGTCTGATGACAGAAGATCAGGGAGAGGTTCACTCTCTGCCTCCTGATCCTCATCTGTTACCATCAACAGATTCACATCAGCCCTGTCATGGAAGAGCTTAAGGCGGTTCACATGGATCACCCTCTTGGGGCTCCTGCTTGTGCCCAGGTCCACCAGGTAGGTGACCTGACTCTTCCTTTCTAGCACTGGGTAAGGGCCACTCCATTTGTCCTGGAGGGCCCTGGGAGCCACAGGCTCCAGAACCCAGACTTTCTGCCCTGGTTGGAACTCAACCAGTGCAGCCTTTTGGTCATACCAAAACTTCTGGAGCTGATGGCTGGCCTCAAGGTTTTTGGTTGCCTTTTCCATGTACTCTGCCATTCTAGAGCGAAGGCCAAGTACATAGTCCACTATGTCCTGTTTAGGCTCATGGAGAGGTCTCTCCCAGCCTTCTTTAACAAGGGCAAGTGGTCCCCTTAAAGGATGACCAAACAGAAGTTCAAAGGGTGAGAATCCTACTCCCTTCTGTGGCACCTCTCTGTAAGCGAAAAGCAGACATGGCAAGAGGACATCCCATCTCCTTTTGAGTTTTTCTGGGAGCCCCATGATCATGCCTTTTAATGTCTTGTTGAATCTCTCAACCAAGCCATTAGTTTGTGGATGGTATGGTGTAGTGAATTTATAAGTCACTCCACACTCATTCCACATGTGCTTTAGGTATGCTGACATGAAGTTGGTACCTCTGTCAGACACCACCTCCTTAGGGAAACCCACTCTGGTAAAGATACCAATGAGGGCCTTGGCTACCGCAGGGGCAGTAGTCGACCTAAGGGGAATAGCTTCAGGATACCTGGTAGCATGATCCACTACTACCAGGATATACATATTTCCTGAGGCTGTGGGAGGTTCTAGTGGACCAACTATGTCCACACCCACTCTTTCAAAGGGGACCCCCACCACTGGAAGTGGAATGAGGGGGGCCTTTGGGTGCCCACCTGTCTTACCACTGGCTTGACAGGTGGGGCAGGAGAGGCAAAACTCCTTAACCATGTTGGACATATTGGGCCAGTAGAAGTGGTTGACTAACCTCTCCCACGTCTTGGTTTGTCCCAAATGTCCAGCAAGGGGAATGTCATGGGCCAATGTTAGGATGAACTTCCTGAACAGCTGAGGCACTACCACTCTCCTAGTGGCACCAGGTTTGGGGTCTCTGGCCTCAGTGTACAGGAGTCCATCTTCCCAATAGACCCTATGTGTTCCATTTTTCTTGCCTTTGGACTCTTCAGCAGCTTGTTGCCTAAGGCCTTCAAGAGAGGGACAGGTTTCTTGTCCCTTACACAGCTCCTCCCTTGAGGGTCCCCCTGGGCCTAAGAGCTCAACCTGGTAAGGTTCAAGCTCCAAAGGCTCAGTTCCCTCAGAGGGCAGAACTTCTTCCTGAGAAGAGAGGTTCCCTTTCTTTTGCTGTGTTGCAGTTGGTTTCCCAACTGACTTTCCTGTTCTCTTGGTAGGCTGGGCCATTTTTCCAGACTCCAGCTCTACTTTTTCACCCTGTGCCTTGCATTGTGCTCTTGTTTTCACACACACCAGTTCAGGGATACCCAGCATTGCTGCATGGGTTTTTAGTTCTACCTCAGCCCATGCTGAGGACTCCAGGTCATTTCCAAGCAGACAGTCCACTGGGATATTTGAGGAGACCACCACCTGTTTCAGGCCATTGACCCCTCCCCATTCTAAAGTAACCATTGCCATGGGATGTACTTTTCTCTGATTGTCAGCGATGGTGACTGTGTAAGTTTTTCCAGTCAGGTATTGGCCAGGGGAAACCAGTTTCTCTGTCACCATGGTGACACTGGCACCTGTATCCCTCAGGCCCTCTATTCTAGTCCCATTAATTAAGAGTTGCTGTCTGTATTTTTGCATGTTAGGCGGCCAGACAGCTAGTGTGGCTAAATCCACCCCACCCTCAGAAACTAGAGTAGCTTCAGTGTGGACCCTGATTTGCTCTGGGCACACTGTTGATCCCACTTGGAGACTAGCCATACCAGTGTTACCTGGATGGGAGTTTGGAGTGGAACCTTTCTTGGGACAGGCCTTGTCTCCAGTTTGGTGTCCATGCTGTTTACAGCTATGACACCAGGCCTTTTTGGGATCAAAGTTTTTACCCTTGTACCCATTGTTTTGTGAAGAGGCTCTGGGCCCACCCTCCTGTGCAGGTTTTTGGGGGCCTGTAGAAGACTCTTTACTATTTTTAGTTTTGGTTGTCTCATCACCCTTCCCCTGGGGAGTCTTTGTGACCCCTTTCTTTTGGTCACCCCCTGTTGAAGTCTTGGACACCCTTGTCTTGACCCAATGGTCCGCCTTCTTTCCCAATTCTTGGGGAGAAATTGGTCCTAGGTCTACCAGATGCTGATGCAGTTTATCATTGAAACAATTACTCAATAGGTGTTCTTTCACAAATAAATTGTACAGCCCATCATAATTACTTACACGACTGCCTTGAATCCAACCATCTAGTGTTTTCACTGAGTAGTCAACAAAGTCAACCCAGGTCTGGCTCGAGGATTTTTGAGCCCCCCTGAACCTAATCCTGTACTCCTCAGTGGAGAATCCAAAGCCCTCAATCAGGGTACCCTTCATGAGGTCATAAGATTCTGCATCTTTTCCAGAGAGTGTGAGGAGTCTATCCCTACACTTTCCAGTGAACATTTCCCAAAGGAGAGCACCCCAGTGAGACCTGTTCACTTTTCTGGTTACACAAGCCCTCTCAAAAGCTGTGAACCATTTGGTGATGTCATCACCATCTTCATATTTTGTCACAATCCCTTTGGGGATTTTTAACATGTCAGGAGAATCTCTGACCCTATTTATATTGCTGCCTCCATTGATGGGTCCTAGGCCCATCTCTTGTCTTTCCCTTTCTATGGCTAGGAGCTGTCTCTCTAAAGCCAATCTTTTGGCCATCCTGGCTAACAGGAGGTCATCTTCACTGAGAGCATCCTCAGTGATTTCAGAAATGTGGGACCCTCCTGTGAGGGACTCACTATTTCTGACTAACACAGTTGGAGACAGGACTTGAGGGGTCCTGTTCTCCCTATTTAGGACTGGAGGAGGGACATTGGCCTCCAAGTCACTAATTTCTTCCTCTGTGATGTCATCATCAGAGGGGTTGGCTTTTTCAAACTCTGCCAACAGCTCCTGGAGCTGAATTTTGGTAGGTCTGGAGCCAATGGTTATTTTTTTGATATTACAGAGATACCTTAGCTCCCTCATCTTAAGATGGAGGTAAGGTGTGGTGTCGAGTTCCACCACATTCATCTCTGTATCAGACATTATTTTGCTAAGAGTTGGAAGACTCTTTAAAGAATCTAAAACTGTTTCTAGAATCTAATTTCAAACTTTTAACAAACTTTTAAACTCTAAAAGACAATGCTAAACAGGAACTTAACACACAAGGCCCTAGCAGGACTTTTAAGAATTTAGAAAAATTTCAAATTGCAAAAATGAATTTCTAATGACAATTTTGGAATTTGTCGTGTGATCAGGTATTGGCTGAGTAGTCCAGCAAATGCAAAGTCTTGTATCCCACCGCTGATCCACCAATGTAGGAAGTTGGCTCTGTATGTGCTATTTCAAAGTAAGGAATAGCATGCACAGAGTCCAAGGGTTCCCCTTAGAGGTAAAATAGTGGTAAAAATAGATAATACTAATGCTCTATTTTGTGGTAGTGTGGTCGAGCAGTAGGCTTATCCAAGGAGTAGTGTTAAGCATTTGTTGTACATACACATAGACAATAAATGAGGTACACACACTCAGAGACAAATCCAGCCAATAGGTTTTTGTATAGAAAAATATCTTTTCTTAGTTTATTTTAGGAACCACAGGTTCAAATTCTACATGTAATATCTCATTCGAAAGGTATTGCAGGTAAGTACTTTAGGAACTTCGAATCATCAAAATTGCATGTATACTTTTCAAGTTATTCACAAATAGCTGTTTTAAAAGTGGACACAGTGCAATTTTCACAGTTCCTAGGGGAGGTAAGTATTTGTTAGGTTAACCAGGTAAGTAAGACACTTACAGGGCTTAGTTCTTGGTCCAAGGTAGCCCACCGTTGGGGGTTCAGAGCAACCCCAAAGTTACCACACCAGCAGCTCAGGGCCGGTCAGGTGCAGAGTTCAAAGTGGTGCCCAAAACACATAGGCTAGAATGGAGAGAAGGGGGTGCCCCGGTTCCGGTCTGCTTGCAGGTAAGTACCCGCGTCTTCGGAGGGCAGACCAGGGGGGGTTTTGTAGGGCACCGGGGGGGACACAAGCCCACACAGAAATTTCACCCTCAGCAGCGCGGGGGCGGCCGGGTGCAGTGTAGAAACAAGCGTCGGGTTTGTAATGGAAGTCAATGGGAGATCTAGGGATCTCTTCAGCGCTGCAGGCAGGCAAGGGGGGGGTTCCTCGGGGAAACCTCCACTTGGTCAAGGGAGAGGGACTCCTGGGGGTCACTCCTCCAGTGAAAGTCCGGTCCTTCAGGTCCTGGGGGCTGCGGGTGCAGGGTCTCTCCCAGGTGTCGGGACTTTAGGATTCAAAGAGTCGCGGTCAGGGGAAGCCTCGGGATTCCCTCTGCAGGCGGCGCTGTGGGGGCTCAGGGGGGACAGGTTTTTGTACTCACAGTCTTAGAGTAGTCCTGGGGTCCCTCCTGAGGTGTTGGATCGCCACCAGCCGAGTCGGGGTCGCCGGGTGCAGTGTTGCAAGTCTCACGCTTCTTGCGGGGAGCTTGCAGGGTTCTTTAAAGCTGCTGGAAACAAAGTTGCAGCTTTTCTTGGAGCAGGTCCGCTGTCCTCGGGAGTTTCTTGTCTTTTCGAAGCAGGGGCAGTCCTCAGAGGATGTCGAGGTCGCTGGTCCCTTTGGAAGGCGTCGCTGGAGCAGGATCTTTGGAAGGCAGGAGACAGGCCGGTGAGTTTCTGGAGCCAAGGCAGTTGTCGTCTTCTGGTCTTCCTCTGCAGGGGTTTTCAGCTAGGCAGTCCTTCTTCTTGTAGTTGCAGGAATCTAATTTTCTAGGGTTCAGGGTAGCCCTTAAATACTAAATTTAAGGGCGTGTTTAGGTCTGGGGGGTTAGTAGCCAATGGCTACTAGCCCTGAGGGTGGGTACACCCTCTTTGTGCCTCCTCCCAAGGGGAGGGGGTCACAATCCTAACCCTATTGGGGGAATCCTCCATCTGCAAGATGGAGGATTTCTAAAAGTCAGAGTCACCTCAGCTCAGGACACCTTAGGGGCTGTCCTGACTGTCCAGTGACTCCTCCTTGTTGCTTTCTTTGTTCCCTCCAGCCTTGCCGCCAAAAGTGGGGGCCGTGGCCGGAGGGGGCGGGCAACTCCACTAAGCTGGAGTGCCCTGCTGGGCTGTGACAAAGGGGTGAGCCTTTGAGGCTCACCGCCAGGTGTCACAGCTCCTGCCTGGGGGAGGTGTTAGCATCTCCACCCAGTGCAGGCTTTGTTACTGGCCTCAGAGTGACAAAGGCACTCTCCCCATGGGGCCAGCAACATGTCTCTGGTGTGGCAGGCTGCTGGAACTAGTCAGCCTACACAGACAGTCGGTTAAGTTTCAGGGGGCACCTCTAAGGTGCCCTCTGTGGTGTATTTTACAATAAAATGTACACTGGCATCAGTGTGCATTTATTGTGCTGAGAAGTTTGATACCAAACTTCCCAGTTTTCAGTGTAGCCATTAAGGTGCTGTGGAGTTCGTGTTTGACAGACTCCCAGACCATATACTCTTATGGCTACCCTGCACTTACAATGTCTAAGGTTTTGTTTAGACACTGTAGGGGTACCATGCTCATGCACTGGTACCCTCACCTATGGTATAGTGCACCCTGCCTTAGGGCTGTAAGGCCTGCTAGAGGGGTGGCTTACCTATACTGCATAGGCAGTGAGAGGCTGGCATGGCACCCTGAGGGGAGTGCCATGTCGACTTACTCGTTTTGTCCTCACTAGCACACACAAGCTGGCAAGCAGTGTGTCTGTGCTGAGTGAGAGGTCTCCAGGGTGGCATAAGACATGCTGCAGCCCTTAGAGACCTTCCTTGGCATCAGGGCCCTTGGTACTAGAAGTACCAGTTACAAGGCACTTATCTGGATGCCAGGGTCTGCCAATTGTGGATACAAAAGTACAGGTTAGGGAAAGAACACTGGTGCTGGGGCCTGGTTAGCAGGCCTCAGCACACTTTCAATTGTAAACATAGCATCAGCAAAGGCAAAAAGTCAGGGGGCAACCATGCCAAGGAGGCATTTCCTTACACAACCCCCCCCCAAACGAAAGAGGATGAGACTAACCTTTCCCAAGAGAGTCTTCATTTTCTAAGTGGAAGAACCTGGAAAGGCCATCTGCATTGGCATGGGCAGTCCCAGGTCTGTGTTCCACTATAAAGTCCATTCCCTGTAGGGAGATGGACCACCTCAACAGTTTAGGATTTTCACCTTTCATTTGCATCAGCCATTTGAGAGGTCTGTGGTCAGTTTGAACTAGGAAGTGAGTCCCAAAGAGGTATGGTCTCAGCTTCTTCAGGGACCAAACCACAGCAAAGGCCTCCCTCTCAATGGCACTCCAACGCTGTTCCCTGGGGAGTAACCTCCTGCTAATGAAAGCAACAGGCTGGTCAAGGCCATTATCATTTGTTTGGGACAAAACTGCCCCTATCCCATGTTCAGAGGCATCAGTCTGCACAATGAACTGCTTAGAATAATCTGGAGCTTTTAGAACTGGTGCTGAGCACATTGCTTGTTTCAGGGTGTCAAAGGCCTGTTGGCATTCCACAGTCCAGTTCACTTTCTTGGGCATTTTCTTGGAGGTGAGTTCAGTGAGGGCTGTCACAATGGATCCATATCCCTTCACAAACCTCCTGTAATACCCAGTCAAGCCAAGGAATGCCCTGACTTGAGTCTGGGTTTTTGGAGCTACCCAGTCCAGAATAGTCTGGATCTTGGGTTGGAGTGGCTGAACTTGGCCTCCACCTACAAGGTGGCCCAAGTAAACCACAGTTCCCTGCCCTATCTGGCATTTGGATGCCTTGATAGAGAGGCCTGCAGATTGCAGAGCCTTCAAAACCTTCTTCAGGTGGACCAGGTGATCCTGCCAGGTGGAGCTAAAGACAGCAATATCATCAAGATAAGCTGTGCTAAAGGACTCCAAGCCAGCAAGGACTTGATTCACCAACCTTTGGAAGGTGGCAGGGGCATTCTTTAAACCAAAGGGCATAACAGTAAACTGATAATGCCCATCAGGTGTGGAGAATGCTGTTTTCTCTTTTGCTCCAGGTGCCATTTTTATTTGCCAGTACCCTGCTGTCAAGTCAAAGGTACTTAAGAATTTGGCAGCACCTAATTTATCTATGAGCTCATCAGCTCTTGGAATTGGATGAGCATCTGTCTTGGTGACAGAATTGAGCCCTCTGTAGTCCACACAAAACCTCATCTCTTTCTTTCCATCTTTGGTGTGAGGTTTGGGGACTAAGACCACTGGGCTAGCCCAGGGGCTGTCAGAGAGCTCAATTACTCCCAATTCCAGCATCTTGTGGACTTCCACCTTGATGCTTTCCTTAACATGGTCAGACTGTCTAAAGATTTTGTTTTTGACAGGCATGCTGTCTCCTGTGTCCACATCATGGGTACACAGGTGTGTCTGACCAGGGGTTAAGGAGAAGAGTTCAGGAAACTGTTGTAGGACTCTCCTACAATCAGCTTGCTGTTGGCCAGAGAGGGTGTCTGAGTAGATCACTCCATCTACTGTGCCATCTTTTGGGTCTGATGACAGAAGATCAGGGAGAGGTTCACTCTCTGCCTCCTGATCCTCATCTGTTACCATCAACAGATTCACATCAGCCCTGTCATGGAAGAGCTTAAGGCGGTTCACATGGATCACCCTCTTGGGGCTCCTGCTTGTGCCCAGGTCCACCAGGTAGGTGACCTGACTCTTCCTTTCTAGCACTGGGTAAGGGCCACTCCATTTGTCCTGGAGGGCCCTGGGAGCCACAGGCTCCAGAACCCAGACTTTCTGCCCTGGTTGGAACTCAACCAGTGCAGCCTTTTGGTCATACCAAAACTTCTGGAGCTGTTGGCTGGCCTCAAGGTTTTTGGTTGCCTTTTCCATGTACTCTGCCATTCTAGAGCGAAGGCCAAGTACATAGTCCACTATGTCCTGTTTAGGCTCATGGAGAGGTCTCTCCCAGCCTTCTTTAACAAGGGCAAGTGGTCCCCTTACAGGATGACCAAACAGAAGTTCAAAGGGTGAGAATCCTACTCCCTTCTGTGGCACCTCTCTGTAAGCGAAAAGCAGACATGGCAAGAGGACATCCCATCTCCTTTTGAGTTTTTCTGGGAGCCCCATGATCATGCCTTTTAATGTCTTGTTGAATCTCTCAACCAAGCCATTAGTTTGTGGATGGTATGGTGTAGTGAATTTATAAGTCACTCCACACTCATTCCACATGTGCTTTAGGTATGCTGACATGAAGTTGGTACCTCTGTCAGACACCACCTCCTTAGGGAAACCCACTCTGGTAAAGATACCAATGAGGGCCTTGGCTACCGCAGGGGCAGTAGTCGACCTAAGGGGAATAGCTTCAGGATACCTGGTAGCATGATCCACTACTACCAGGATATACATATTTCCTGAGGCTGTGGGAGGTTCTAGTGGACCAACTATGTCCACACCCACTCTTTCAAAGGGGACCCCCACCACTGGAAGTGGAATGAGGGGGGCCTTTGGGTGCCCACCTGTCTTACCACTGGCTTGACAGGTGGGGCAGGAGAGGCAAAACTCCTTAACCATGTTGGACATATTGGGCCAGTAGAAGTGGTTGACTAACCTCTCCCACGTCTTGGTTTGTCCCAAATGTCCAGCAAGGGGAATGTCATGGGCCAATGTTAGGATGAACTTCCTGAACAGCTGAGGCACTACCACTCTCCTAGTGGCACCAGGTTTGGGGTCTCTGGCCTCAGTGTACAGGAGTCCATCTTCCCAATAGACCCTATGTGTTCCATTTTTCTTGCCTTTGGACTCTTCAGCAGCTTGTTGCCTAAGGCCTTCAAGAGAGGGACAGGTTTCTTGTCCCTTACACAGCTCCTCCCTTGAGGGTCCCCCTGGGCCTAAGAGCTCAACCTGGTAAGGTTCAAGCTCCAAAGGCTCAGTTCCCTCAGAGGGCAGAACTTCTTCCTGAGAAGAGAGGTTCCCTTTCTTTTGCTGTGTTGCAGTTGGTTTCCCAACTGACTTTCCTGTTCTCTTGGTAGGCTGGGCCATTTTTCCAGACTCCAGCTCTACTTTTTCACCCTGTGCCTTGCATTGTGCTCTTGTTTTCACACACACCAGTTCAGGGATACCCAGCATTGCTGCATGGGTTTTTAGTTCTACCTCAGCCCATGCTGAGGACTCCAGGTCATTTCCAAGCAGACAGTCCACTGGGATATTTGAGGAGACCACCACCTGTTTCAGGCCATTGACCCCTCCCCATTCTAAAGTAACCATTGCCATGGGATGTACTTTTCTCTGATTGTCAGCGTTGGTGACTGTGTAAGTTTTTCCAGTCAGGTATTGGCCAGGGGAAACCAGTTTCTCTGTCACCATGGTGACACTGGCACCTGTATCCCTCAGGCCCTCTATTCTAGTCCCATTAATTAAGAGTTGCTGTCTGTATTTTTGCATGTTAGGCGGCCAGACAGCTAGTGTGGCTAAATCCACCCCACCCTCAGAAACTAGAGTAGCTTCAGTGTGGACCCTGATTTGCTCTGGGCACACTGTTGATCCCACTTGGAGACTAGCCATACCAGTGTTACCTGGATGGGAGTTTGGAGTGGAACCTTTCTTGGGACAGGCCTTGTCTCCAGTTTGGTGTCCATGCTGTTTACAGCTATGACACCAGGCCTTTTTGGGATCAAAGTTTTTACCCTTGTACCCATTGTTTTGTGAAGAGGCTCTGGGCCCACCCTCCTGTGCAGGTTTTTGGGGGCCTGTAGAAGACTCTTTACTATTTTTAGTTTTGGTTGTCTCATCACCCTTCCCCTGGGGAGTCTTTGTGACCCCTTTCTTTTGGTCACCCCCTGTTGAAGTCTTGGACACCCTTGTCTTGACCCAATGGTCCGCCTTCTTTCCCAATTCTTGGGGAGAAATTGGTCCTAGGTCTACCAGATGCTGATGCAGTTTATCATTGAAACAATTACTCAATAGGTGTTCTTTCACAAATAAATTGTACAGCCCATCATAATTACTTACACGACTGCCTTGAATCCAACCATCTAGTGTTTTCACTGAGTAGTCAACAAAGTCAACCCAGGTCTGGCTCGAGGATTTTTGAGCCCCCCTGAACCTAATCCTGTACTCCTCAGTGGAGAATCCAAAGCCCTCAATCAGGGTACCCTTCATGAGGTCATAAGATTCTGCATCTTTTCCAGAGAGTGTGAGGAGTCTATCCCTACACTTTCCAGTGAACATTTCCCAAAGGAGAGCACCCCAGTGAGACCTGTTCACTTTTCTGGTTACACAAGCCCTCTCAAAAGCTGTGAACCATTTGGTGATGTCATCACCATCTTCATATTTTGTCACAATCCCTTTGGGGATTTTTAACATGTCAGGAGAATCTCTGACCCTATTTATATTGCTGCCACCATTGATGGGTCCTAGGCCCATCTCTTGTCTTTCCCTTTCTATGGCTAGGAGCTGTCTCTCTAAAGCCAATCTTTTGGCCATCCTGGCTAACAGGAGGTCATCTTCACTGAGAGCATCCTCAGTGATTTCAGAAATGTGGGACCCTCCTGTGAGGGACTCACTATTTCTGACTAACACAGTTGGAGACAGGACTTGAGGGGTCCTGTTCTCCCTATTTAGGACTGGAGGAGGGACATTGGCCTCCAAGTCACTAATTTCTTCCTCTGTGATGTCATCATCAGAGGGGTTGGCTTTTTCAAACTCTGCCAACAGCTCCTGGAGCTGAATTTTGGTAGGTCTGGAGCCAATGGTTATTTTTTTGATATTACAGAGATACCTTAGCTCCCTCATCTTAAGATGGAGGTAAGGTGTGGTGTCGAGTTCCACCACATTCATCTCTGTATCAGACATTATTTTGCTAAGAGTTGGAAGACTTTTTAAAGAATGTAAAACTGTTTCTAGAATCTAATTTCAAACTTTTAACAAACTTTTAAACTCTAAAAGACAATGCTAAACAGGGACTTAACACACAAGGCCCTAGCAGGACTTTTAAGAATTTAGAAAAATTTCAAATTGCAAAAATGAATTTCTAATGACAATTTTGGAATTTGTTGTGTGATCAGGTATTGGCTGAGTAGTCCAGCAAATGCAAAGTCTTGTATCCCACCGCTGATCCACCAATGTAGGAAGTTGGCTCTGTATGTGCTATTTCAAAGTAAGGAATAGCATGCACAGAGTCCAAGGGTTCCCCTTAGAGGTAAAATAGTGGTAAAAATAGATAATACTAATGCTCTATTTTGTGGTAGTGTGGTCGAGCAGTAGGCTTATCCAAGGAGTAGTGTTAAGCATTTGTTGTACATACACATAGACAATAAATGAGGTACACACACTCAGAGACAAATCCAGCCAATAGGTTTTTGTATAGAAAAATATCTTTTCTTAGTTTATTTTAGGAACCACAGGTTCAAATTCTACATGTAATATCTCATTCGAAAGGTATTGCAGGTAAGTACTTTAGGAACTTCAAATCATCAAAATTGCATGTATACTTTTCAAGTTATTCACAAATAGCTGTTTTAAAAGTGGACACAGTGCAATTTTCACAGTTCCTAGGGGAGGTAAGTATTTGTTAGGTTAACCAGGTAAGTAAGACACTTACAGGGCTTAGTTCTTGGTCCAAGGTAGCCCACCGTTGGGGGTTCAGAGCAACCCCAAAGTTACCACACCAGCAGCTCAGGGCCGGTCAGGTGCAGAGTTCAAAGTGGTGCCCAAAACACATAGGCTAGAATGGAGAGAAGGGGGTGCCCCGGTTCCGGTCTGCTTGCAGGTAAGTACCCGCGTCTTCGGAGGGCAGACCAGGGGGGTTTTGTAGGGCACCGGGGGGGACACAAGCCCACACAGAAATTTCACCCTCAGCAGCGCGGGGGCGGCCGGGTGCAGTGTAGAAACAAGCGTCGGGTTTGTAATGGAAGTCAATGGGAGATCTAGGGATCTCTTCAGCGCTGCAGGCAGGCAAGGGGGGGGTTCCTCGGGGAAACCTCCACTTGGTCAAGGGAGAGGGACTCCTGGGGGTCACTCCTCCAGTGAAAGTCCGGTCCTTCAGGTCCTGGGGGCTGCGGGTGCAGGGTCTCTCCCAGGTGTCGGGACTTTAGGATTCAAAGAGTCGCGGTCAGGGGAAGCCTCGGGATTCCCTCTGCAGGCGGCGCTGTGGGGGCTCAGGGGGGACAGGTTTTTGTACTCACAGTCTTAGAGTAGTCCTGGGGTCCCTCCTGAGGTGTTGGATCGCCACCAGCCGAGTCGGGGTCGCTGGGTGCAGTGTTGCAAGTCTCACGCTTCTTGCGGGGAGCTTGCAGGGTTCTTTAAAGCTGCTGGAAACAAAGTTGCAGCTTTTCTTGGAGCAGGTCCGCTGTCCTCGGGAGTTTCTTGTCTTTTCGAAGCAGGGGCAGTCCTCAGAGGATGTCGAGGTCGCTGGTCCCTTTGGAAGGCGTCGCTGGAGCAGGATCTTTGGAAGGCAGGAGACAGGCCGGTGAGTTTCTGGAGCCAAGGCAGTTGTCGTCTTCTGGTCTTCCTCTGCAGGGGTTTTCAGCTAGGCAGTCCTTCTTCTTGTAGTTGCAGGAATCTAATTTTCTAGGGTTCAGGGTAGCCCTTAAATACTAAATTTAAGGGCGTGTTTAGGTCTGGGGGGTTAGTAGCCAATGGCTACTAGCCCTGAGGGTGGGTACACCCTCTTTGTGCCTCCTCCCAAGGGGAGGGGGTCACAATCCTAACCCTATTGGGGGAATCCTCCATCTGCAAGATGGAGGATTTCTAAAAGTCAGAGTCACCTCAGCTCAGGACACCTTAGGGGCTGTCCTGACTGTCCAGTGACTCCTCCTTGTTGCTTTCTTTGTTCCCTCCAGCCTTGCCGCCAAAAGTGGGGGCCGTGGCCGGAGGGGGCGGGCAACTCCACTAAGCTGGAGTGCCCTGCTGGGCTGTGACAAAGGGGTGAGCCTTTGAGGCTCACCGCCAGGTGTCACAGCTCCTGCCTGGGGGAGGTGTTAGCATCTCCACCCAGTGCAGGCTTTGTTACTGGCCTCAGAGTGACAAAGGCACTCTCCCCATGGGGCCAGCAACATGTCTCTGGTGTGGCAGGCTGCTGGAACTAGTCAGCCTACACAGACAGTCGGTTAAGTTTCAGGGGGCACCTCTAAGGTGCCCTCTGTGGTGTATTTTACAATAAAATGTACACTGGCATCAGTGTGCATTTATTGTGCTGAGAAGTTTGATACCAAACTTCCCAGTTTTCAGTGTAGCCATTATGGTGCTGTGGAGTTCGTGTTTGACAGACTCCCAGACCATATACTCTTATGGCTACCCTGCACTTACAATGTCTAAGGTTTTGTTTAGACACTGTAGGGGTACCATGCTCATGCACTGGTACCCTCACCTATGGTATAGTGCACCCTGCCTTAGGGCTGTAAGGCCTGCTAGAGGGGTGGCTTACCTATACTGCATAGGCAGTGAGAGGCTGGCATGGCACCCTGAGGGGAGTGCCATGTCGACTTACTCGTTTTGTCCTCACTAGCACACACAAGCTGGCAAGCAGTGTGTCTGTGCTGAGTGAGAGGTCTCCAGGGTGGCATAAGACATGCTGCAGCCCTTAGAGACCTTCCTTGGCATCAGGGCCCTTGGTACTAGAAGTACCAGTTACAAGGGACTTATCTGGATGCCAGGGTCTGCCAATTGTGGATACAAAAGTACAGGTTAGGGAAAGAGCACTGGTGCTGGGGCCTGGTTAGCAGGCCTCAGCACACTTTCAATTGTAAACATAGCATCAGCAAAGGCAAAAAGTCAGGGGGCAACCATGCCAAGGAGGCATTTCCTTACACTCATATTCTGGTTCATCATTCACCAATAAGGGAGGAGGACAAGGGAACTGCCAGGAGAAAGGTTCAGGCATATAGGGTTTTAGCTGGGAAACATGAAAGACCGGGTGGATCTTCCAGGTACGAGGTAAGTGAAGACAGACAGTGACAGGATTAACCAACTGAAGAATACAGAAAGGGCCGTAGTAACGAGGTGTAAACTTATTCTGAGAGAGCCGCAAGGGCAGAAACTTTGGAGAAAGCCATACTTTATCCTGGATGTGATATACTGAAGTCTCACTGCGCTTCATATCTGCCATTCTTTTCATGTATCTCTTAGAGTCCAGCAGATTAGATTGAATCATTCTATGGATCTCTCTAAGTTGTTTGGAAAATGAGGTGACAGCAGGAAGAGAAGAGGTAGACTGAGGAGTAGTAGGAAAAGAGGTAGGACGATAGCCATAGGAACAGAAAAAAGGGGTGACCTTAGAGGCACTATGGACAGTGTTGTTGTAAGTGAATTCTGCGATAGGAAGGTAAGTGTTCCAGTTACTCTGAGTAGAATTACAAAAGCAGTGAAGGTACTGCTCTACTCCTTGGTTGAGACGTTCTATTTGCCCATTGGTTTAGGGATGGAAACCAGATGACAACGCTACATTGATGTTCAAGGTCTTGCAGAAATGTTTCCAAAACTGAGAGATGTACTGAGGTCCCCTGTCTGAAACAATGCAGTGTGGGAGTCCATATAGAAGAAAAATATGGTGGATGAATATCTGGCTTAGTTCTTGTGAGGTAGGTAATTTCTTCAGGGCAGTGAAGTGAGCTATCTTTGTAAAGGAATCTACTGTTACCATGATAACCTGATTTCCTGCTGATGGAGGTAGGGAACACATGAAATCGGTTGAAATGGTGTGACAGGGAGCTGGTGGAACAGATAACGGTAGCAGTAATCCCGCTGGCCTGGTACGGGGTATCTTTACTTGGGCACATATGGGACAGGCCTGTACATAACTGTCGACATCCGATTTCCAAGTAGGTCACCAAAAAGATCGCGAGAGTAATTCTTGTGTGGCCTTGATACCTCTAAGACCAGCAATCGAGGAATCATGGCACATCTGCAGTGCCTTTTCTCGTACTCGTCTAGTAGGGAGGAACAAAAGGTTCTTATAATAATAGTATCCCTTCTGTTTATGTATTTGGGGGTTTAAGCCCTCTAGTTCTTGTTCAGAAAGGTTTGCATATTCCAGTTGTACCTCATCCAGGAATGATTGAGCTACACCAATGATCTTGCTGGGCTCAAGTAGATACTGTGATGGGGTAGGAGTACAGTTTGGATAACGGTGAGACAGAGGATCGGATGGTATGTTTTGGGATCCAGGAATGTAGGTGACATAGAAGTCGTACTGACTAAACAAAAAGGCCCAACGAGCCTGACGACTGTTCTGGCATTGAAAGTTACGTAAACATTGTAGATTCCGATGGTCCGTTCTCACCTCGAAAGGTTTTTTGGACCCTATAAGGAATTGTCTCCACTCTTGGCAGGCAGTCTTAAGGGCTAATAATTCCCTTTCCATTACTGAGTAATGTTGTTCAGACACAGAGAGTACATGGGACATATAAAAAACTATGTCCCATATTTATACTTTTTGCCGCAAAACTGCGCCGGTGCAGTTTTGCGTCAAAAATATTACCGCCAGCTAACGCCATTTTGGTGCGCCATGCGGGCGTCATATTTATACTTTGACGCATGGCGGCGCAAACAACAGGTGGGAGTCATTATTTTTGACGCACACCGCGGCGTCAAGTCGTAAAGGAAAACGACGTTAACGCGGCAGAAATGACTGTGGGTCGATTTACGACACTGCAAACCGGATATGTGCTGTTTTCTTTTACGCAATAGCATAAAAAAAAAACTGCGAACACAGCCATTTCACCAGAGGAGAGCCAAAATGGATCCCAGATGCCACTACAGACCCCAGGAAGATGACAGCAGACCAGGAACTAGCCAGGAGGACCCACATAAGAAACAGGACGCATTTAAGAAGAAAAGAAAGTGTCGCTTTAGTGCAGAGGAGCAGGAAATTCTGGTTAAAGAGGTGACGGAACACAAGCACCAACTGTTTGTCACATCAAAGTTGCCAATCAGTAGGAGAGAGGCAATATGGCAACAAATTGTCGACAAGATTAATAGTGTGGCTGAAGTACGCAGAACAGTCATTGAGTGCAAGAAACGCTGGCATGACTGCAAGCGCAGGACAAAGGAAAAGATGGCCAGGAACAGGAAGGCAGCACTGCAGATTGGAGGTGGGAGTCCAGCACACCAGGAGGCCCTGGACCACATGGAGGAGATGGTCGCAGCCGTCTTCCCTGAGGAGATCGTCACAGGGATTCAAGGACAGGACAGCGCAGACTACCAGGAAACAACGCACATGCAGGGTAAGTCGCATGGGGAATTGAAATGCACTAATGTCAACTGCAACCGGGGGGGGGGGAATACCTACTACACATTGCATGTAAGTCATCATATACATGGAGTGGCATGGGTAAAGGGGCACGGCATGGGGGCATGGCCTGCACAGACAGAAGCTGGGGCACACCATTACACTACACCAACAACAGTCCCATGGGGGCATGCTGTCATGCCAACGATGGAGCAAAGGGAAAGCCATGACAGGAGGGAAGGCCACCACGTCAAACTGACATCCTGGCACACGTCAGCCAACATACCCCCTACATTAACTAGGGCCCTATTAGCAATCCTCTAGCCATACCGACAACTGCAATGTAACTGCGACAACAGTTGCCACTACCACCTCTGCTCTGTGTGCAGCTCAAATAGCCAATGGCAGTAACCTCCCCATGAATCATACACACCTAAATTAGGGGGTGAGGATGACAACTGCAACAATCCCCAGAAACAAGACAAATGCCCCAGTACTCTCAAATGTCAATGCCCATAGTTGTCACAAACATCAGCCAATGTAAACAACTATAGGAGCTACACAGCACTAAGGACACACCCATGCTGCATATGTCAGGGTCCATCCTGTGCCTGGGTAACAAGGCAACATCCCAAATGTCATACTGCTCAGACAACAGCATTGAGGAGGGGACACATGTAACTGGTCACTGAAATACACCTGCACAGTCAGAGGAGGAAATAGGACACTGATACGACTATCAGGGTAATCCAATGTAACACCCATTCCCCAACATCAGCAGGACACATTAACAATGTCAACATCCATATTGGATCATAACATTGCCATGCATAGGATATGCCACATGTCAATGACATTTAAGTGGATGTGAATGATCAGAGATTGGGGCAGGTCCAGATTGTTAAGTGTGCTGCCAGGGCCATTAGTACACCCACAGCCAGTGAAAGGTCTCACCATGAGAATGGATGTACACGGAGGATCGAGTAGGAAAAGAAGGTGGCAATTCTCTATTTGGCATAAATCAACACCTAGAGGCGATGAGGCTGACAAGTCTGATAACTCAATAACATACATGTGACACACAGGTGGGCCATAGGCCTGGAAGAATTCCCATCTGAAGGACTGGAGAAATTAACACAAAACAAGATCACAAAGTGAATTCATCAAAAGGCAGGCACGTCACATCAAAATTGCCACAACACAGACACACTAATTGTACCCTGTTTCATTGCAGAGGAAGATGGATCTCCTGCCGATATGCCTGTCCCAGATTTCCCTGATGACATGGATGACGAGCCGATAAACATTCCCCAGGAGACCATCCAAAAGGTCCTTGAAACCCTCCAGACCCCACCTTCTGTCACAAGGAGGAGCACAGAACAAGCAGCCATCGCAGAGGAACCACCCACCACCCCAATTGTAAGACCTGCCAGCTCCAATACAGCTGAGGACTCAGACGACACTGGCACCAGCTTTGAGAGAACTGTAGTTGGAGTACAGCGGGAGCTGGCCAAGGAGGTGCGGGTGGGGATGCAAAATATGGCAGCCAGCCTTGAGGGGATGCGTTCGTGCATGATGTCATCTGCAGATCAGGCAGCAGCTATGCAAGCCCTAATATCTATCTTGCAGGAACTGCAGAAAACCCAGAAGGAAATCAGCACAGCTGTAATACAGTTGACCCAACACCTACAACAGCAATCCTGTCAACGCGTGCACGAATGCAACATTGAACCCCTCAGAGCCGACCTGGCTGCCTACCATCGTAATGTGGCTGCTATTCTCAAGAACCAGCAGGCCCTCCTTGCTGCAGTACTGCCCTTAAGACCTTCACAGGGAGCAGCGACCAGGATGTCTGACTCCACGTCTTCTAACACTGAGGTGTGTGTTGCCCCTTCACAACCAACAACAACAAAGACAAAGCAGGCAACACACACATCAGAAGAAGAAGACATGGAACAGATCACATTCACAAGGAAAATGACCCGGAAGCACTAGTCCCTGCCACATGGCCAACTATTACCAAGGCCCTGCGCTTTGTAACTTGCCAGTCTTGAAACAACTGTACTCAAGCACTGTTCTGCAAACCACTGTATATCTTGTCACCCAGCCCAGTGATTGTCTCTCTCCTACTCATTGGCTAAGTCTGTCCCTCTGCACTGTCTGAAACAGCAACCCCAGCATGATAAAAGCATTTTGGTAAACCCTTGTGTTGGATCACAATTTAAGATGTCACTAAAATGGACACACAATCATGGACAATGTACAGATAGCACTACAGCACTTTTCAATAAATAGCACTTACACAACAAATCTTTCTCAGGGTAATGTGACATATCAACTGTGCAGTAGATAACTGAAATGTGCCTACTGTCAAATTACTTAGCTTGTCAATACAACTGTCCGGATAATATGTAGTCAGAGAAATCAGCACAGTGCCCATGATTGCATCATACTCTGCCCATCCTGAGGGACAAATCTCATGAAGTGAGAAACCATACACCATCATGCTGTGTTGGACAGAAGAATGCTTCCTCAGGGGATAACTAAGTCATCAAATAGTGTTAGCAAAATGTTGTCACCATGCAAAAATAACACAATAAACATGCCACACCAATCTAAGTAAACACTACAAAAGCTGCACAAAGGAAGGTGTCTGAGTTAACATACAACTAGGTAATCATGCCGAACTTTGTCACAAATGATGTACGAGGGTCATGAAGACAAGAATACAAGATTGCCAATGAGAAACCATCTTATAAGGGTGTGCATGATCATCACACTGCAGTCAGACCTAAAACTGTTTCCCCAATATCAAGTCTGGAAGCACTGTTAGTGACTTTGAAAACACACTTATCAACAGAAACACAATGGGATCCATATTAACTGTGATTGGTGGTTGCAACAAAGGGTCGACACTTTGCAAGGTAGCTCTGGGCTAGCTGCCAATCGTACAGCTCAGTTGGGATTTGTTAGTAGCATAGGACACAGATGTTATAGTACCAAATTGATGTACACTGAATCCAAACCCGCGATCAAGTACCATTCAACACATACTATTAAGGGGTAACCAAATATTTATTAAATGCTAACCATAGATGAGGAAACTGAAGGAAAAATCTTACCTACCCTAATCTACCCTGACTACTCATTACCCACAACTGTCCCTAACTAACCTAAGCTACACTTTCTTATCACATGTAACGAAACGTTCTAAACATCTACCCCCCACCCCCTTTATGAGACGGGACACATGGAGGACAACAAATACTAACCTAAACACATACTATACTATCCTAAACAAATATATAATTTTTTGTATTTGTTTAAAAAAAATGTTGTTTTTTTTTGGTATTTTTTTTTTTTACACACAAGAACCCCAACATAGCCCCCCATACACCCACCCACACATGTAATAAGTAAAAAAAGAAACAAGCAGGCCCCCCCACCCCACACCCACTAACACTAACTAAACTAACAGCCTATACTAACCTAACACTAAGGCCCTCATTCTGACCTTGGCGGGCGGCGGAGGCCGCCCGCCAAAGTCCCGCCGTCAGGTTACCGTTCCGCGGTCGAAAGACCGCGGCGGTAATTCTGACTTTCCCGCTGGGCTGGCGGGCGGTCTCCTTCAGACCGCCAGCCAGCCCAGCGGGAAAGAGGCTTCCACGATGAAGCCGGCTCGGAATCGAGCCGGCGGAGTGGAAGCTGTGCGACGGGTGCAGTTGCACCCGTCGCGTATTTCACTGTCTGCGCAGCAGACAGTGAAATACATTTAGGGGCCCTCTTACGGGGGCCCCTGCAATGCCCATGCCAGTGGCATGGGCACTGCAGGGGCCCCCAGGGGCCCCGCGACCCCCCCTACCGCCATCCGGATCTCGGCGGTCCGACCGCCGGGATCTGGATGGCGGTAGGGGGGGTCGGAATCCCCGCGGCGGTGCAGCAAGCTGCGCCGCCGCGGAGGATTCAATGGGGCCGCGGTACACTGGCGGGACCCCGCCAGTGGTGCCGGTCCGACCGCGGCTTTACCGCCGCGGTCGGAATCCCCATTGGAGCACCGCCGGCTTGTCGGCGGTGCTCCCGCGGTCCTCCGCCCTGGCGGTCAAAGACCGCCAGGGTCAGAATGAGGGCCTAAGTCCCCTAAGCCCACTTACTATAAGAACAAGGAAAGAGGAGGGAGGGGAGGGAATCATGTCCATCAAATAAAGTGTCTAGAGGTTGGCCCTACGGAGGGTCCTCTTAATATCCTTGACCCGCCGTTTAATGTGCCGCACGTCCCGGCTCAGGTGGCTCAACTTGCGCAGCACTTTGTCCATCTTATGTTCCATTCTGTTGAAGGCTGCAGGGTCAACAGATGGAGCAGTGGCAGTCTGGGTACCGGTGGAGGAGGTCTGTGTGGGTTGTCCTGCACCGGTGGCAATGCTGGGGCAGGAAGTCCTGCAGATGTTGGACCAACAATGGCAGCTTTGGGTGGGGCCACCTGGCTCTGATTGGTGGTTGTGCTTGTGGTGGCTGTGGTGGGCAAAGTAGGCCCACCCTGTGGGAAGGCTCGACATGCCCCGGAGGCCCATTCATGGCGATATCGCCGGGCCATCCTCCGGAACCCGGACTCCACCAGCAGGATGTGCTGGTATTGCATGGCCCGGCGCTGAAATTCACGGACCTGGTCTGGAGTCATGTTAGCAGCTGTGAAGACAAATGCAGATATGCTACATTAGTAACTGCATTGTGTGAAACGGCACAGCAAGTTATTCAGACATTACATCTACTGTACTTGTAACAGCTCATATCACAATACAGAGCATTGAATGTCCCTGAGGAAATATATGGCAGGCCAGACTACAAAGGTCACATCACACAAAGCACATCCATAACCTACAAGATGGGTAATAACTGACTTTGACTTGCAATCTGAGTTCTGATAGTTATCATCTAAGAATCATGCTGCATATCCTCCGCCAAGACCTGGGCTACAAATGTCAGTGTACGGAAAGCAAAACTAAAGCCACATGGTCTGCAAGTTGTAACTGGACTTGCTAGTATAGTACCAAGTGCCAAACCTGAGTGTGTATACTAGTATGCAACCAAACCGTCACTTATTCACATGTATGTGTAACATACTGGTAGCATCAGTACTAGGTACCCCATTCACAAACCCATGGCCGTGTTTAAGGGGGGGCGGAGGATACACAACTATAATTTGCCAACAACATGTACACCGAGGAGTGTATAGGAAACTCCACACATGTTTGTCTCTACAGACACACCACAGGTAAGGTCTATCTACAATTAGGAGTCAGCAAACCCTAGAGCACTCATAGGGTCAGACATGTCAGCAAATGCAGAACTTAGTACACAACATATACTTCCAGTGAGGCCTGACTTACATCAGACACAGAGTTGCTAGAACACCCATGATCATGAATTGCATGCACACCTATGCCATTGCACTCAGGTTCCACAGACATGATGCACTACATGTGGAAGTACAAGCTGCTAGGAGGTTCTACCTACTGTTTCAAAATTGCGTAGGTAAATAGGGAAGCAGATGTCTATTGGAAAGCTATTTGCTGTACCAATCTTAGAGAATGTGGGTCTGACAGGCTGACTAAATTGGGGCTGACTTCCATTGCGACTCTTGGTGATACAAGTGTCATACACATGAATATCCCCTGTACTCACAGTGGGGCCTACAGGGATGTCCTACAATCCCTACATGATACCATTGGATACGCATTAGCAAACTCAAAACATGTGAGAACTGCATTCCCACTCATGGAACAAGTGAAAAGCTTGCCCAACGCATCACACCTTGCTATGCGTCCAACTCACACGAGTCCATAACCAGCAAACACAACACAGAACAGACATATCAACACTTACTGGAGTGGTTGGGGTCCTCAAATGTCGCCACCTCTCCCACAGTGTAGGGTGCCGGTCCACCTGTAAGGTATGGAAGGAAGAAATGTGCTCAAAATCTGTGCACAGTGCAACAATTTCATAATCATTTACAATGTGTAGGTTTAATAATGAAATGGCAGCCATTCAGACATGATGGTACTGGATCTGATATATCACGGCCAACTTGTACATAGCATGGGTCTCCTGTGACAGTTACACACATACTGTATCTGCACACATACATTGGCCCTAACTGTCATGTGGTTGCAAACATGCCCCATAATTGGTGAGCACTAAGAAATATGGAGTGTAATCGTCTCATCATGTGCATCCAAGAGAGACATCCAAAGCCTGGTTACTTGAGGACTGCATTACCAGTCAAACATGCCTTGTGGCCATGACACATTTATTACACATAGGTACAATGTACAGAGGGAGGGGCAGGGACTTTTGTAAGCCCTCCTGTTGTTACATTTGATTCAATTGATGTGGCCCAGCTATGGTGATTTGCACCAACCATGGAGATGTGAAGCCATGTGCATACCTTTGGACTGCCATCCATATTTGGAATGTGGCACAACTAACTCCAACAAACATTCTAAGATGTTAGCTGAGGGCACCTTACACCTTTTCACAATGTTTTCAAATCAAGTACTGACATGTATCAAAAAAGATCAAGGAACACAATAATCCCACACATTCATAGTACTTCTGTGAACGCTTTCCTTCCACACTCACCAGACTCACATGAAACATATGTCTGAGCCACTTTGCTATTATCAATATACGTGAAGGTAGCACTCATTTTCTGCATCATGTAGTGATTCTAAAGTCAGTCTAGCAACTGCGTCAACATAGTTGGCCTAAATGTTGGCACATCTGTACTTCTCTGTCAATAGTACCCTATATAGACATGATTGGCTTCTATTTTGTTAGCTGTTCTGACAAAAAGGCCGCACCAATTTCCTTCATGGAAAAGTAACCTGTAAGTTTGCTGAGCACGTGCTAACTGATAGCTAGCAATTGTGATCCTTGCCATGGTGCATCAATGATCCCCTTATATTTCCCCAGCATTACACACAGTCAGCAAGTTAGCTGGCAGACATTGCACTAATACCCTGATGTCACTACAGAACATTTAATCGTGCACATTGACATAAGTCGTACTCACCAACAGTGCCACCAATCATGATTCCCAGGTGGTCCAAGAGATCCTGCTCCCTGGTGATGAGGTCAGCCCACCGGTGCTTCAGCTGGTGGTCACTCCTCTGGCTGGCATACACACGCTGCAGGTGATGCAGCACCTTTCCCCACCAGATTCTGCGCGCCTCTATCGGATACCCCTGTATGACCCTGCCCCCTGCCTGGATCATGAGCGGCAAGAAATGTGTCACCAGCCAGTTGAAGCCCCCCAACTCCTCTTCCCCCATCCTGCCAAGACGTGGCCTACCAGACATACTTATAAGGAATCGGGGTAAAAGAAATAGAAAGGGGAAAAGGGTGAAAGTAGGGGTACAAAGACAGAAAAAAAAGTAAACCTAAACACTAAAAGAGGCCAACTATCCCCAAACTAACACTACCCACAACAGACTCCCACAAACAAGAAAAACACAAGATAAATGGACAAATGTAGACAAAACACAGTACTACAGTATACACAAACAATATTTATTTCACAAAAGGACTTTACAGATAGCACACAGGACAAAAACAGCACAAAATCTCAGGACAACACTCTCTACACAGCCACACAGTCTAGAAGGATCATAGACTGCAAAGTGAAAGTGAAAGTACACCCACTGTACATGATCTGTAAACAGGATATCCTATTGCATCACTTCCTGTATGAAAAGTCCCGCCTTTTTCGCGTTATGCATCATTTTATGTTTACCAAAACTGTATTTGTGTCATTTTTTTGACGCACAGACGTGAATATTAACCTACATCCACATAATGATACATGGACTGTACAAATATCTGGATGCGGGCTAAATTTCACTCCTGTGCGTCAAAACAAATGACGCAAATACAGTTTTGGTAAACAAAAAATGATGCACACCGCTAGGGATGTCAAAATTACAGTGCATTAACTGGTTTGGGGCATTTTTACTTGTTTTTTGGTTATTTTACATTTTGAACACATCAGAGATTGGCTAATTGAAGACAGTATGGTGTTGATGGTGTATGTTCACATGTGTGACATCGTACTGCAGCGGAACATCATCCACTACACCCTTCACAGTATTTTTACAGTTGGCTGACGCAATAGATGGTCATAAGTGTGGCCTACATATATGTGTTGCACAAATTGTGCATGTTTGGCATAAGGAGAGGATAGCAATGTGACGCACATATGTACATTACCTAAATGCCTTTGGCTCAAAGTGTGTGCTTTGACAACTAACGTGTTGGTTGACCAAGTGTGTGTATCACATGAAGCATAATTATACATATGGTTGTATGAATGTGACGTCCATGTGTCCAATCCTTAGATGCAAGTCAAATTGAAAATGAGCAAGGGCATGTGTTAATCATACATGTAACAACACCTGTAAAGTGTACTTCCAAGTTTTAGGGTCACGTAGACACCACATGTGACATAGCATGCACCAGATGGATGGCAGACGCCTGTTCATGTCAATGGTCCACATTTTCTACATCCTATGTCCTAGAGTATTGGTAAGAGCTTCCTAGGCACTAGTTGGTGAATCCCACAGTGAGTCATACACATGCATTGAGGAAGTGGGTACCATGTTGTTTGCACAGACAGACAAGGGTGAATCTCATATGTATGATGACACCACAGTTGAGGCCATAGAAGTGAGCCCCAACTATCAAGTGGCTGTGGTGGACCAGCATATAAGACAGCACGTGTCCACATATTTCCAGTGATCAATTGCACATAGGTGTCTTGTTCATGTGTGTGGTCCAATGATGATCCTGTAGATTGTTTGGGGTGTAATTTGTCACAGTTCGGTCCAGGACTCATCATGAGTCAGTGGCAGCTATTCCTGTAACTACTGAGTATCCTTGGTTGATCAATGTGAGTAAAGTAGATGTGGACATGTGAACCAACATGTGGATGGTCCCACCCTGTCACTAAAGATGTGTAATGAGACAGTCAACAGGGCAACCTTGGTGTGCTGAGTGAGATAATGTCTCAGGTGTCATGTTCCGGCAGGTGTCATTACAACATTTGTACACAGGTTGGCCTCTGCACTTCCCACTGCATCTGGGAACATCATAGCCTCTGTGCTGATTATTCTCACAGCTATTCACCACACACGGCCCATCACTACGTTGTGCGCACTGTGATGCTGTGTGTGAACTGTCATGGTCCTGACATTTGTGTATTATTCATGGACATTATCAGAGGTTGCTGTTTGTGCTGAAAGCCCCGTACCCAATCCCTGCCTACGACCCTGGGACACTGTCAGACTTTGTCATTCATGCATAAATGCAACCCAGACAAGGGATCGGCCATGAATTTTGCTTTTCCAAGAGGATGTAACTCAAATAGTACAGTTAAAAGGCAGATGATGCTATACAATGTATTTGGGTATGCATGGAAGAAGCCCATGCCCAAAGCCCCCTGATGAATGGGAGGTTTGCTAATGCAAGTGTGGCACATATGTAGACACAGGGATACTTTAGTGTGACGCACAGACAGTTGCCAGTCAGGCTGACAGAATGCAAGGTGATTCAGGATCGAGTTACTTGACAAGTTACGTAATCAGTGGTCTGAGTGAGACTGTATTGAGGACAAAGTAGACAGTTGACATGTCCAACTGTGTACGTCCTGTGTTTTTGAAGGTGACAAATGAACCCAGTGGCTGTGTTACACAGCTTAATTAGTATCAATGGTTGACGGTGTATTTGACATAATGGCAACTCCTATGCTGTTCCAGGCATCATCAGGGGCAGTGCTTTTTGAAATGGGTGGTGTGCATGGAGGTGATCATAGGTGTGGGCTGCATCTGTTTCTCACCAGTCCTGTAGGTGAGACTTGCATTCTAAGGGCCAACAGACATTTTCACAAGGGGAAGCAATCTACATCTGCTAACAGGGCTTTGAAACTAGAAGACAGTGTATAAATTGACCTGACGTCCTTGCAGTTAGATGTTCTATGACAATGGCATACCATAGGAAAGGGTGTAGCACACTGGTTTGCTAATGTTGGTCTGTGTGTGTAGAGGAGGTATTATCAGGGTACACATCTTAGTATTCCAGGGACCTCTTCCGACAGGTGGGTTGTGACCAGGTGCATGGGTGTGTAATGAGTTAGGAAATGGGCTGACATGTACATGGAATGTCATGTGCGCAATGCATGTCATATGTGTGGCACTTGTGCTGTCTATGTTCTGCTTCTATGGAACTCTAGTCACAGATAGTCCTTGCAAATATTGGATGCAGTTGGCCTAACTGCTGTCAAGGGTCTGGTCAGGCATTCCTGTTAGTGATGCCAAAGCACATTGACTGCCTCATGTATGAGGCTTGTTTTCCCCTTATTGAGTGATGGTGTCTTAGTTGTGTGCCATATGCTGCGTTGGACCTTGCTTTCAACATGTATGTGTGAAATAGTAGTGGTCCTCTGCTATTGGCCTTCAAAGGAGATATGTACATGATATATGTCATTAAGAGTGTGTGTGTATGTGACCATTGTATGTTAGGCATCACATTAGCTCCGGGATGTTCCGTGTCCTACTCAGTATCTCAGCAATGCTCCATGAGGCAACACTCTTATTCTGATAAGTAGAGATGAAGGTGTGCAAAAAGGAATAGCCAGACCATGATATAGTGATTAGAATAGGTGTTTATTTAAATTCGTTAACTAAAGTGGTGAAGGTGATCATATTCAGAAGAAATTATTTACAATCTATTGCCGCCTGCATATACCAGCAGCTGTGTTCTGTAGTTTCCCCTCCTGTTGCAGGCCAGCTTCCTCCTCTTCCTCCTCTTCAGGCATGTGTGGCTCTGGTTCCAGGAGGGGAATGTTTCTTTTGATACAAATGTTGTGCAATATTGCACATGTGAGGATGATCCTACAGACCATCTCGGGGGAATATAGGAGGCTACCACCAGTGATGTCGAGGCAGCGGAATCTTGACTTGAGGATGCCGAAGGTCCGCTCGACAATGCTGCGTGTCCTCCTATGGACGTCGTTGTATGCACGCTCTGCAGCAGTATTTGGGTTGCCAAATGGTGTCATAATCCATGGCTGGATGCCATACCCCTGATCAGCTGCAAGAGAAAATGAATGGGATCATGTTGATGTAGCTGGCACTATTGAAAAGACCTTTCATGGCAGTAGTTGTCTTGTGTTGTCTGTGACTCTTTTGTGTACTAATGTGGCATCCTATGCTTGTAGGATGTACCATCTGCATTGTGTTGTTTCCTTGGCCGAACGAGTGTTTGTCTGCTAACCGTTTGTCAGCAGTATGTTTTGGGATTTGCAGTACAGTGTGCCTTTTCCCTCCCTAGCATTGTGACTTGTGATACAGGTGTCCGTGTGTCTTCACTGGGGGTGAGATGATAGTTCCATGCACAGTTAAAATTGAAAGTGTTGTTAACACGTTCATATCAAAGTACCCTGGACATCCCATACCTTGAAACTTATGCAATGTATTAATGTAAAGGTCATTGGGACACTTACAATTTGCAAGGTGACATTTAGGCAACCACACTCATTGACGTCTTAACATTGGGCTGTACAGTAATTTCTGATGTGTGACAGGTTCAATGGTGACTTAAGAAACATGGCTAGTGATGTCACGACCTCAGTGTGTTCCTGTTGACATGTTGCTGTTGTGGTGTATGTGTTGTGTGTCCTAGAAAGTTGCTGTGCAGTGTGTATATAAGTAGGTTTTTGTACTTACCAACAAGTAGTCCATTGCCATACCGTCCATCCTGGAAGTATTCATTGATGGTGCAGTGACGGAAGATGTATGAGTCATGGACACTCCCAGGATATTTAGCCACGATGTTGGTGATCAATCCCTGGTGATCGACTATGGCCTGCACGTTGATGGAATGTGTGTGCTTCCTGTTGCGGTAGAGGTGTTCAGTTGCAGCAGGTGGCACAAGGCGTACATGTGTGCAGTCGATTGCACCAAGGACGTGTGGGAAGCCACTGATGAGGTAGAACCCCTGTTTTGTTTCCTGCTGCTTCTGCAGAGTGTTAGGGAAGCAGATGCGGGGGTGTCAGTCGAATGATGGCATCCAGTACTTTGGGCAAAAAGGCAGAGAATGATGGTTGTGATATTCCGCCAACCAGGGCACCAGTTGTTTGGAAAGAGCCACTTGCCAGCATATGAAGTACGGCAAGCAGCTTTGTTTCTGTTGGGATGGTGCGGGGTGTCACCAAAGTGGGGGCCAACTGCTGTTCAATGTTGCGCAGCAGCTGCTGAATGGCCTGCCCGTTCAACCGGTACCTCTGTATGATGTCGTGTTCCCTGAGGCCCTGAAGGGTTGTTCTTTGGGCGGAATATCCTCTCCTGCCTTCTGCGCTGCCTTTGGGGTCCCTGCTGGTGGTGTTGCAGCTGCTGTTGTTGCTGCTGGGCTCTGCGTCTGCGTGCACGCTGGATTAGTATCACCTCCATGGCTCCCTGTTGCTGCTCTGCTGCTCTGCTGTTTGTTCTGTGTGCTCTGATTAAATACAGGTGTGTTTGCCCCATTTTAACGCCTGCCCTGACCCAGGGGTTAATTTTTGATGCAAATCGGGCTGTGCGTCATTTTCTGGCTCCTCCTCCCGTCCGTGCGTCATTTTTGCCCGAAAGCATAAATACGACGCACGGCCCTTTCAGCCATTTTTTGGACGGGAACGCCTACCTTGCATATAATTAACGCAAGGCGGGTTGCCGCATCCAAAAAATGACGCACACGGTGGAATTTTGTCGCCCGCTGGCTTGGGCGTCAAAGTTTAAATACGGGGCAACGTTTGCGCTGATTGTGCGTCAAAATGTTTGACGCACAATCGGCACAGACGGAGTATAAATATGCCCATAGATGTTCTAAACCATTGTCATCTTGTTGTTGGAGTAATACTGCTCCGATGGCTCTTTCAGAAGCATCAGTAATAACAATTAATTGTTTGCTGGTGTCTGGATGTCTCAGTATTGGTGCTTGAGTGAAGGCCTCTTTTAGACTTTGAAAAGCTGCTTCAGCCGTCTTTGTCCAGATAAATCATTGCGTAAATTCTCCTTCTTCAATGTTTGGGTAAAATGGCTGATCTGTTCTGCAAAGTCTAAGATAAACTGACGATAAAAGTTGGCCAGTCCTAGAAAACATTGGGTCTCCTTGATGGAGGAAGGGGAAGGCCAGTCTAGGATGGCTTGTACCTTTTCCAGATCCATTGATATTCCAGTGGGACTGATGTAATAACCCAGATATTTGACTTCGGTTTTATCAAACTCACATTTCTCTGGTTTACAATACAGTTGATGTTGCCTGAGTCTTTGGAGAACTTGATTAACGTGTGAAGAATGAAGTTCAGGACGTCTAGAATATAAACGGATATTTTCTAAGTAGATTACTACTGTATGGTTCAATAGATCAGAGAACACAGAGTCCATAAATCTTTGGAATATTGAGGGGGCATTAGTGAGGCCAAAAGGCATAACCTTGTATTCAAAATGACCAAATGGGGTTCGAAAGGCAGTCTTCCACTCATCTCCTTTATTGATGCGCAAAAGGTGGTAGACTCCCCGCAGATCTAATTTGGGAAAACGTTGTGCCCCTCTGACTGCTTCCAGAATATCTTTGATGAGAGATAAGGGATAACAGTCCTTTATAGTGATCTTATTTAAACCACGAAAGTCCAAGCAGGGACAGAGATCTTTAGTTTTCTTGGGTACAAAAAACAGGGGAGCCCCTGCCGGAGAGGAAGATGGTACGATAAGACCGATGTGTAGATTTTCTTGGAGGTAATCTTTGATAACTGCTCTTTCAGGGTCCGTTAGAGAATCCATTCTCCCAAAGGGAACGATCGCCCCACGTTCCAGGGGAATTGTACAATCATATTCTCGATGTGGTGGCAAAACAGGTCTGGATGGTTTTTGGAATACATCTTGAAAGTCCAAATAGTGATCGGAGACCCCTTGGACTGTATTGACGGAGCAACCTGTAGAGGATTCAGAAGGTATCATTTTCTTGGATGACCAGTAAGTATCTGAGGCAAAACAATGTTCATGACAAAACTGAGAGGACAAGGAAATAGTCCTGGTTTCCCAATTTACATAAGGATTATGGGGGTCATTCCAACTTTGGCGGGCGGCGGAGGCCGCCCGCCAAAGTTCCCCCGCCAGAAGACCGTACTGCGGTCAGAAGACCGCGGCGGTCATTCTGAGTTTCCCGCTGGGCTGGCGGGCGACCGCCAGAAGGCCGCCCGCCCGCCCAGCGGGAAACCCCCTTCCACGAGGATGCCGGCTCCGAATGGAGCCGGCGGAGTGGAAGTGGTGCGACGGGTGCAGTTGCACCCGTCGCGATTTTCAGTGTCTGCCAAGCAGACACTGAAAATCAATGTGGGGCCCTGTTAGGGGGCCCCTGCAGTGCCCATGCCATGGCATGGGCACTGCAGGGGCCCCCAGGGGCCCCAGGGGCCCCACGACACCCGTTACCGCCATCCTGTTCCTGGAGGTGAAAAACGGCAGGAACAGGATGGCGGTAAGGGGGTCGGAATCCCGATGGCGGCGCTGCAAGCAGCGCCGCCATGGAGAATTCCCTGGGGCAGTGGGAAACCGGCGGGACACCGCCGGTTTCCCGTTTCTGACCGCGGCTTTACCGCCGCGGTCAGAATGCCCCCGGATGCACCGCCAGCCTGTTGGCGGTGCTTCCTCCGTCACCTACCCTGGCGGTCTATGACCGCCAGGGTAGGAATGACCCCCTATGTCTTATAAACCACGGAATTCCTAGGATTATAGTATGATTGGGAGATAATATTAAGTCGAAAGAGACGTGTTCTTGGTGGTTCCCAAATTCTAGACTTAGAATCAGAGTAGTAGTATCAACTGGACCAGAGGATAATAAGGACCCATCCACAGTGTGTACTTGTTCCGGGACTTCCTTGTGTCGTGTTGGTATCTGTTGTGTTGTTGCCCAGGACTTATCCATATAAATGCCACTAGCACCACAATCAAGTAAGGCCATTGTCCTCTCCTCACGACCATCAGGTAACTGGAGGGTTACAGGTAGCATGAACAAATTGGTGGCATTGTTCTTGAAAGAACTAATGGAAGGTACAGCAGATGATCCCGTCCCCTCCCTTCTTACAGAGGACAGGAAGTAGTGTTTCCCAATAGCTTAAGAGGACGAACGGGGCATGTACGGACCATATGACCAGCAGCACCACAATAAAGGCACAGTCCCTTTTTCCGTCTTTCTTCACGTTCACTGGAGGAAAGTGGGCCACGAGTAGTATCCACCTGCATAGGTTCACTTTCAGTTTCTCTGACGGGAGAGCGAGTTTCCTTCGGACAGTGCAAAAAGACACGTGAGGTGCTTGACTGGGAAGGTCCTCTATTTCTTCTTTTTTCCAAACGTCGTTCTTGGAGGCGATATTCGATAGAAAGAGCTAAATCCATCAGACCGCGAAGATCTTCTACTCGGGTGGAGTGCACTAACTCGTCCTTGATCTCCTCCTTTAGCCCTCTATGAAATAGGGTAACCAGAGTACGCTCAATCCAAGTTGTTTTGGCAGCAAGCTGTTGAAAGCGTGTTATATATTGGAGGACAGCCTTGTTGGATGTCACAGAGTGCTTCTTCAGCGGAGGCCTCTAATCCTGGACAACTAAACATCTGTTTAAAATGATTCACGAAGACTGCATAATCAGAGAATACTGGGTCGTTGGATGAAACAATCAGAGTCGCGCAGGCCAAGGCAGTACCGGATAGGGCACTGATAAGATAACCCACCTTTGTCTTGTTGTGGGAAAATTGTGTGGGTCGGAAGGCAAAATAAACAGTCAAAGCAGCTAAAAACTCTCACAACTTCGTTGGTTCACTGGAATACCGAGGAGTTGAGGTAGAAATGGTAGGAACATCTGTACTGCGGAAGGCCAAAGCTTGTCGTGAGGCAGCATTCTCGTTTCGCAATTGTTGCAGTTCCTGAGCCTGTTGGTGAATGGTTGCCAAAAGGGGCAGGTCGGGGTCTGCAGCTGCCGCCACTGTATCATCCATCATGTTAGACGAAGTCAGGTTTATTTGGCGCTGCAATCTGTCACGACTTACGTGGAGCTTGAGCCTGGAGTCCACTGAATGAGTGACAAGGTTCTTGTTCTTGAACGTCCTGCCTTGGCCCAGGTAGGGGCGACTCTTTCTGGTAGCCACGGTGCTGCAGGCGATAGGAACGCCAAGGGCAGTCTGTGTCCTTCAGAAGTAGTGCCGGAGGGAAAAAAAACCCTGAAAAGGGGAAAAAAAAAACTCAGGATGGAAATTCCTGGAAAAAAAAACAAAATCAATAAACAGGATACAAGACCAAAAATGAACAGGAAAAAACACTGGTACGAAGTGTAACCAGTATCTGACACAAGGGAGAAGGAGCGAAGACACCATCCAAACAGAAAGTGTTGCAGCGCAAAGAGAACAAGAATCACAGCCCTTAAATACCCATAAAACAGGAAGCAACCAGCAGGAAGTGAAAGGACACCATTTTGGATAGGGAAAGATACATACTGTAGAAAGTAATGGACAAGGGACCATAGTGAGTAGGGAAACAATGCATGCTGGGAAGAGAGGGGGAAAATGGGAAAAAGGAAAAAACATAAAGGGAAGAACAAACGAGGGCGACAGGAAAGAAGGACAACAATAACAGTTGAATGGGGGAGGCTATGTCGGTTTGCAGACGCGCCACACTAAAAAGAATCAAGGTCCCATGCCCAATTTGGGGCCTCGGATAGTGCAGAGGAGGTGACAGTGTATTAGTCTCAGCAAAAAATAAAAGATGTATTTTAAAATATGCTTTTTCTATAATGGTTTCATGAATGCAAACAGATTCGCACATTGATAAATGTTTTACTTTATGTGCATGTAGCATCAAATATTGCTTTAAACTCTTAAACACAAGTTTAATTCTCTCATGATTAATTTGTGCAGAAAATAAAAATCTACAAATATCCAAGCTGGACTCTCGCCCCAAGCAGGACTACTTTCCAGAGAGTTACTTCTTGTTGTACTGTAGAACAATAAATCATATTTTCATAATTTAGCTAAAACGTGAACCATTTTAAACGCAATAATTTTCTGATCCTTTACAAGCATATATTTACATTAAAATGCAATTTTTTGCATGGTAACAGTTCCATATTCTCTCACTAAACATGGAAAAATGCACATTTTTGACCTCTAAATTCTTTTCAGAACAATGGTTTATATATTTGCATTGAAAGAAGGCATTTTCAGAAACATTTGTCTCATTATGAATGTACAGATGTGCAAATGTCACTACATTTTTTAGGAAAACGAGTTTACAATGGAGATTTTCTCAGTGTAAGCCAAAGTGCCTTTTCTTTGTGTAGAAGGTGATAACGGTAATATGTTAGTCTGTGTTCTGATATAGTTTCTTGATTGAACTGAAAATATTAAAGGATTTCTGTATTTTGTTTAATGCACCGATGAAAGTGTGGTGCAGCTGAACATTATACAGGATAAATGTTAGCAAAGATTGCATGTGTAGGTTTCATACTATACTTCTAACTGTGCGGTGAGAAAACCTGTGTGAAATAAAAAAAAATCTAGCTTACGCGTGTAGGAAAGTACCATCTTGCCTGGCATCTTACCCCCATATTTCACTGTATATATGTTGTTTTAGTTGTATGTGTCACTGGGACCCTGCCAGCCAGGGCCCCAGTGCTCATAAGTGTGCCCTGTATGTGTTACCTGTGTTATGACTAACTGTCTCACTGAGGCTCTGCTAATCAGAACCTCAGTGGTTATGCTCTCTCATTTCTTTAAAATTGTCACTAACAGGCTAGTGACCAATTTTACCAATTTACATTGGCACACTGGAACACCCTTATAATTCCCTAGTATATGGCACTGAGGTACCCAGGGTATTGGGGTTCCAGGAGATCCCTATGGGCTGCAGCATTTCTTTTGCCACCCATAGGGAGCTCTGACAATTCTTACACAGGCCTGCCACTGCAGCCTGAGTGAAATAACGTCCACGTTATTTCACAGCCATTTTACACTGCACTTAAGTAACTTATAAGTCACCTATATGTCTAACCTTTACCTGGTAAAGGTTGGGTGCTAAGTTACTTAGTGTGTGGGCACCCTGGCACTAGCCAAGGTTCCCCCACATTGTTCAGGGCCAATTCCCCGGACTGTGTGAGTGCGGGGACACCATTACACGTGTGCACTACACATAGGTCACTACCTATGTGTAGCTTCACAATGGTAACTCCGAATATGGCCATGTAACATGTCTATGATCATGGAATTGCCCCCTCTATGCCATCCTGGCATAGTTGGCACAATCCCATGATCCCACGGGTCTCTAGCACAGACCCGGGTACTAACAAACTGCCTTTTCAGGGGTTTCACTGCAGCTGCGGCTGCTGCCAACCCCTCAGACAGGTTTCTGCCCTCCTGGGGTCCAGCCAGGCTTGGCCCAGGATGGCAGAACAAAGTACTTCCTCAGAGAGAGGGTGTTACACCCTCTCCCTTTGGAAAAAGGTGTCAGGGCTGGGGAGGAGTAGCCTCCCCCAGCCTCTGGAAATGCTTTCATGGGCACAGATGGTGCCCATTTCTGCATAAGCCAGTCTACACCAGTTCAGGGACCCCTCAGCCCTGTTCTGGCGCGGAACTGGACAAAGGAAAGGGGAGTGACCACTCCCCTGACCTGCACCTCCCCTGGGAGGTGCCCAGAGCTCCTCCAGTGTGCTCCAGACCTCTGCCATCTTGGAAATAGAGGTGCTGCTGGCACACTGGACTGCTCTGAGTGGCCAGGGCCAGCAGGTGACGTCAGAGACTCCTTCTGATAGGCTCCTTCAGGTGTTGCTAGCCTATCCTCTCTCCTAAGTAGCCAAACCCTCTTTTCTGGCTATTTAGGGTCTCTGCTTTGGGGATTTCCTTAGATAACGAACACAGGAGCTCATCAGAGTTCCTCTGCATCTCTCTCTTCACCTTCTGCCAAGGAATCGACTGCTGACCGTGCTGGAAGCCTGCAAAACTGCAACAAAGTAGCAAAGACGACTACTGCAACTCTGTAACGCTGATCCTGCTGCCTTCTCGACTGTTTTCCTTGTGGTGCATGCTGTGGGGGTAGTCTGCCTCCTCTCTGCACTAGAAGCTCCGAAGAAATCTCCCGTGGGTCGACGGAATCGTCCCCCTGCAACCGCAGGCACCAAAGAACTGCATCACCTGTCCCCTGGGTCTCCTCTCAGCACGACGAGCGAGGTCCCTTGAATCCAGCAACTCTGTCCAAGTGACTCCCACAGTCCAGTGACTCTTCAGTCCAAGTTTGGTGGAGGTAAGTCCTTGCCTCCCCACGCCAGACTGCATTGCTGAGAACCGTGTCTTTTGCAGCTACTCCGGCTCCTGTGCACTTTCCGAGGGAATCCTTTGTGCACAGCCAAGCCTGGGTCCACAGCACTCTAACCTGCATTGCACCACCTCCTGAGTTGTCCTCCGGCGGCGTGGGACTCCTTTGTGCAACTTCGGGTGAGCACAGTTTCACTCCACTTCATAGTGCCTGTTCTGGCACTTTTTTGGGTGCTGCTTGCTTCTGAGAGGGCTCCTTGTCTTGCTGGATGCCCCTTCTGTCCCCTCACGCAATTTGCGACATCCTGGTCCCTCCTGGGCCACAGCAGCATCCAAAAACTCTAAACCGCAAGCTTGCAGCTAGCAAGGCTTGTTTGCGGTCTTTCGGCAGGAAAATACTTTTGCACGACTCTTCACGCCGTGGGACATCTATCTTCCAAAGGAGAAGTTTCTAGCCCTTGTCGTTCCTGCAGAATCCTCAGCTTCTTCTTCCTAGTAGCAGCTTCTTTGCACCCACAGCTGGCATTTCCTGGGCATCTGCCCACTCTCGACTTGATCGTGACTTTTGGACTTGGTCCCCTTGTTCCACAGGTACTCTCGTCTGGAAATCCATTGTTGTTGCATTGCTGGTGTTGGTCTTTCCTGCAGAATTCCCCTATCACGACTTCTGTGCTCTTTGGGGAACTTTAGTGCACTTTGCACTCACTTTTCAGGGTCTTGGGGTGGGCTATTTTTCTAACCCTCACTGTTTTCTTACAGTCCCAGCGACCCTCTACAAGGTCACATAGGTTTGGGGTCCATTTGTGGTTCGCATTCCACTTTTGGAGTATATGGTTTGTGTTGCCCCTATCCCTATGTGTCCCCATTGCATCCTATTGTAACTATACATTGTTTGCACTGTTTTCTATTACTATACTGCATATTTTTGGTATTGTGTACATATATCTTGTGTATATTTGCTATCCTCATACTGAGGGTACTCACTGAGATACTTTTGGCATATTGTCATTAAAATAAAGTACCTTTATTTTTAGTATTTCTGTGTATTGTGTTTTCTTATGATATTGTGCATATGACACTAGTGGTACTGTAGGAGCTTCACTCGTCTCCTAGTTCAGCCTAAGCTGCTCTGCTAAGCTACCATTACCTATCAGCCTAAGCTGCTAGACACCCTATACACTAATAAGGGATACCTGGGCCTGGTGCAAGGTGTAAGTACCCCTTGGTACTCACTACAAGCCAGTCCAGCCTCCTACATTGGTTGTGCAGCGGTGGGATAAGTACTTTGCAACTACTTACCACTTTTGTCAGTGTACTTTTCATAAGAGAAAAATATACAAAACAAGTTCAATGTATGTACACCTAACCAAAAAGTTTTGCTTTTCTTTTCTCACTCCTTTTCTAAAGTGCTGAAAAGTACCTCTAAACTTTCTAAAAAGTTCTTAAAAAGTTTAAAAAGTTTTTTTTCTGTCTTTTCAAAAGTTCTAAAAACTTTTTCTCACTTTTTCTATCACTTAAACACTTTCTAAAATGTCTGGCACAGGCCAAACTGTTGATCTGTCCAAACTTGCTTATGATCACCTTAGCTGGAAAGGAGCAAGGAGACTCTGCATAGAAAGAGGTTTAAGTGTAGGGAAGAATCCCTCTAGAGAACTATTGGTTAATATGCTTGTTGAACAGGATAAGGCCAGAGGTGGCACTTCTGTTGAAAAGTTAGCTGATGGTTCCCAATCTGATCCTGGGGCACCCCTAGCAAAAGATTTAGAAAGGAAACTTCCTAGCCTGCCCATTAGCAGACAACCTAGCATAGCTGGTACTGATGTAGAGTCACATCATACAGATAGTGTGGTCTCACATCACAGTAAGAGTATTCCTTCTCATCATAGTAGAAGTGCTGTTCCTGTTAGCCAAGCTGTTAGGGTGCCATCTGTTAGGGACAGGTCTCCTTCTCTTCATTCTCACCATACTTCTGTTTCAAGGCATGTCCCACCCACCCACCCTGATGACAGAGTGTTAGAAAGGGAGCTTAATAGATTGAGAGTGGAACAAACCAGGCTGAAGCTCAAGAAGCAACAGCTGGATTTGGATAGGCAGTCCTTAGAAGTGGAAAGAGAAAGACATAAATTGGGTTTCGAAACCCATGGTGGCAGCAGCAGTATTCCCCATAGTCATCCTGCAAAAGAGCATGATTCTAGGAATCTGCACAAGATAGTTCCCCCTTATAAGGAGGGGGATGACATTAACAAGTGGTTTGCTGCACTTGAGAGGGCCTGTGTTGTACAGGATGTCCCTCAAAGGCAGTGGGCTGCTATCCTATGGCTATCATTTAGTGGAAAGGGTAGGGATAGGCTCCTTACTGTGAAAGAAAGTGAAGCCAATGATTTCAAAGTTCTTAAGAATGCACTCCTGGATGGTTATGGCTTAACCACTGAACAGTACAGGATGAAGTTCAGAGAAACCAAAAAGGAGTCTTCACAAGACTGGGTAGACTTTGTTGACCATTCAGTGAAGGTCTTGGAGGGGTGGTTACATGGCAGTAAAGTTACTGATTATGAAAGCCTGTATAACTTAATCCTGAGAGAGCATATTCTTAATAATTGTGTGTCTGATTTGTTGCACCAGTACCTGGTGGACTCTGATCTGACCTCTCCCCAAGAATTGGGAAAGAAGGCAGACAAATGGGTCAGAACAAGGGTGAACAGAAAAGTTCATACAGGGGGTGACAAAGATGGCAAGAAGAAGGATGGTAAGTCTTCTGACAACGGTGGGGACAAATCTAAAAATGAGTCTTCATCAGGCCCACAAAATCACTCTGGTGGGGGTGGTGGATTCCAAATCCTCTTCAAATCAAAACAAAGAAAAGAAACCATGGTGCTACTTATGTAAAATAAAAGGCCATTGGACAACAGATCCCAGTTGTCCAAAGAAAAGCACCAAGCCTCCTTCCACTACAACCCCTACTGCTACACCTAGTGTCCCTACTAATAGCAGTGGTGGTGGGAGCAAACCTACTAATAGCCAATCCAAGGGAGTAGCTGGGCTAACTTTTGGTAACTTAGTTGGGGTTGGTCTTGTTAGGGAGACCACAGAGGCTGTGTTAGTCTCTGAGGGGGCTATTGATTTAGCCACCTTAGTTGCTTGTCCCCTTAACATGGATAAGTACAAGCAACTACCCCTAATAAATGGTGTTGAGGTTCAGGCCTACAGGGACACAGGTGCCAGTGTTACAATGGTAATAGAGAAACTGGTCCACCCTGAACAACACCTGCTTGGTCACCAGTACCAAGTAACCGATGCTCACAACAACACACTTAGCCACCCCATGGCTGTTGTAAATCTCAACTGGGCGGGGGGGGGTTACTGGTCCAAAGAAAGTTGTGGTTGCCTTAGATTTACCTGTAGACTGTCTACTTGGAAATGATTTAGAGACATCAGCTTGGTCAGATGTGGAGTTGGAGGCCCATGCAGCAATGCTGGGCATTCCAGGGCATATTTTTGCTTTAACCAGGGCTCAGGCCAAAAAGCAAAAAGGACAGGGTAACTTGGATCCTGGAAGAATGGACCAAGTGCTCCCTAAAGCTAGGGCTAGTAGAAGTAAAGCACTACCTACTATCCCTCCCTCTACAGTGGATTCTACTTCTGAGGAAGAAGAATGTCCACCCTGTGCAGAACCTACACCAGAGGAGCTGGAAGCAGACACTGCTGAGCTTTTGGGTGAAGGGGGGCCTGCCAGGGAGGAGCTGAGTGTGGCACAGCAGACCTGTCCCACACTAGAGGGTCTAAGGCAGCAAGCTGTCAAACAAGCAAATGGGGATGTCAGTGACTCTCACAGAGTTTACTGGGAGGACAACCTTTTGTACACTGAAGCAATGGATCCAAAACCTGGAGCTGCCAGGAGATTGGTGATTCCTCAGGAGTACAGCAAGTTCCTCCTAACTCTAGCCCTCAACATTCCCCTAGCTAGACATTTGGGGCAAATGAAAACTTGGGACAGGCTTGTTCCCTTGTTTCATTGGCCTAGAATGTCAGAGGACACAAAGGAATTTTGTAAGTCCTGTGAAACCTGTCAAGCCAGTGGCAAGACAGGTGGCACTCCAAAGGCACCCCTTATTCCACTGCCTGTGTTTGGGGTTCCCTTTGAAAGGGTAGGGGTTGGCATAGTTGGCCCCCTTGACCCTCCTACTGCTTCAGGCAATAGGTTTATCTTGGTGGTAGTGGACCATGCCACCAGATATCCTGAAGCAATTCCTCTAAGGACCACTACAGCTCCTGCAGTGGCAAAGGCCCTCCTGGGAATCTTTTCCAGGGTGGGCTTCCCAAAAGAGGTGGTATCAGACAGGGGAAGCAATTTCATGTCTGCTTACTTAAAGGCCATGTGGAAGGAGTGTGGTGTTACATACAAGTTCACCACACCCTTTCATCCACAAACAAATGGACTGGTGGAGAGATTTAACAAAACTCTCAAAGGCATGATTATGGGACTCCCTGAAAAACTCAGCAGGGGATGGGATATCCTGTTACCTTGCCTCCTTTTTGCTTACAGGGAGGTACCCCAAAAAGGAGTGGGCTTCAGCCCCTTTGAACTCCTATTTAGACACCCTGTGAGAGGTCCCCTAACACTTGTTAAGGAGGGTTGGGAACAACCTTTAAAAGCTCCAAAGCAAGACATCGTGGACTATGTACTTGGCCTCATATCAAGGATGGCTGAGTACATGAAAAAGGCCAGTAAAAACCTTCAGATCAGCCAAGAGCTCCAAAAGCAATGGCATGACCAGAAGGCTGTTTTGGTTCAGTACCAACCAGGGCAGAAAGTGTGGGGCTTGGAGCCTGTGGCCCCAAGAGCACTCTAAGATAAATGGAGTGGACCCCACACAATTGTTGAGAAAAAGGGTGAAGTCACCTACTTGGTTGACTTAGGCACTGCCAGGAGTCCACTTAGGGTGCTCCATGTCAATCGCCTAAAACCCTACTATGACAGGGCTGATCTCACCCTGCTCATGGCAACTGATGAGGGACAGGAAGAAGAGAGTGACCCTCTCCCTGATCTCTTCTCTTCCACAGAACAAGATGCTCTAGTGGAAGGTGTAGTTTTGGCAGATTGTCTTACTGCTGAGCAAAAAGACCACTGCATAAATCTCCTGGGTCAGTTTTCTGAACTCTTCTCTACTGTGCCAGGTACCACTTCTTGGTGTGAGCACACTATAGATACTGGAGACAGCTTGCCTGTCAAAAGTAAGATCTATAGGCAGCCTGACCATGTCAGAGACTGTATAAAGCAAGATGTGCAGAAAATGCTTGAACTAGGAGTGGTTGAGCACTCTGAAAGTCCATGGGCCTCTCCTGTGATACTTGTACCAAAACCTCATTCCAAGGATGGAAAGAAGGAAATGTGGTTTTGTGTAGACTATAGAGGTCTCAACCAGGTAACCAAAACTGATGCTCACCCTCTACCCAGGGCAGATGAGCTAATAGATACACTGGCATCTGCCAAGTATCTAAGCACTTTTGATTTGACTGCAGGGCATTGGCAGATCAAATTATCAGAAGATGCAAAAGCAACAACTGCATTTTCAACCATTGGAGGCCATTACCAATTCACAGTAATGTCTTTTGGATTGAAAAATCCACCTGCCACTTTTCAAAGGTTGGTGAATACAGTCCTGCAAGGGCTGGAAGCTTTTAGTGCAGCATATCTAGATGATATAGCTGTCTTTAGCTCCAGCTGGGATGATCACCTGGTCCACCTATGGAAAGTTTTGGAGGCCCTGCAAAAGGCAGGCCTCACTATCAAGGCTTCAAAGTGCCAGATAGGGCAGGGGAAGGTGGTTTATCTGGGACACCTGGTAGGTGGAGAACAGATTGCACCACTTCAGGGGAAAATCCAAACTATTATAGATTGGGTTCCCCCTACAACTCAGACCCAGGTGAGAGCCTTCTTAGGCCTCACTGGGTATTACAGGAGGTTCATAAAGAACTATGGCTCCATTGCAGCCCCTCTTAATGACCTCACCTCCAAGAAAATGCCTAAAAAGATATTGTGGACAGCTAGCTGTCAGAAAGCTTTTGAGGAGCTGAAGCAGGCCATGTGCTCTGCACCTGTCCTGAAAAGCCCCTGTTACTCCAAAAATTCATTGTCCAAACTGATGCATCTGAATTAGGGGTAGGGGCAGTCCTTTCACAACTTAATTCTGAGGGCCAGGATCAACCTGTTGCTTTTATCAGCAGGAGGTTGACCCCTAGAGAAAAGCGTTGGTCTGCCATAGAGAGGGAGGCCTTTGCTGTCGTCTGGGCACTGAAGAAGTTGAGGCCATACCTGTTTGGCACTCTCTTCATTGTTCAGACAGACCACAAACCTCTACTTTGGCTAAAACAAATGAAAGGTGAAAATCCTAAATTGTTGAGGTGGTCCATATCCCTACAGGGAATGGACTATACAGTGGAACATAGACCTGGGAGTACCCACTCCAATGCAGATGGACTCTCCAGATATTTCCACTTAGACAATGAAGACTCATCAGGTCATGGCTAGTCTTATTGTCCTTCGTTTGGGGGGGGGGGAGTTGTGTAGGAAAGTACCATCTTGCCTGACATGTTACCCCCATATTTCACTGTATATATGTTGTTTTAGTTGTATGTGTCACTGGGACCCTGCCAGCCAGGGCCCCAGTGCTCATAAGTGTGCCCTGTATGTGTTACCTGTGTTATGACTAACTGTCTCACTGAGGCTCTGCTAATCAGAACCTCAGTGGTTATGCTCTCTCATTTCTTTCAAATTGTCACTAACAGGCTAGTGACCAATTTTACCAATTTACATTGGCACACTGGAACACCCTTATAATTCCCTAGTATATGGTACTGAGGTACCCAGGGTATTGGGGTTCCAGGAGATCCCTATGGGCTGCAGCATTTCTTTTGCCACCCATAGGGAGCTCTGACAATTCTTACACAGGCCTGCCACTGCAGCCTGAGTGAAATAACTTACACGTTATTTCACAGCCATTTTACACTGCACTTAAGTAACTTATAAGTCACCTATATGTCTAACCTTTACCTGGTAAAGGTTGGGTGCTAAGTTACTTAGTGTGTGGGCACCCTGGCACTAGCCAAGGTTCCCCCACATTGTTCAGGGCCAATTCCCCGGACTGTGTGAGTGCGGGGACACCATTACACGTGTGCACTACACATAGGTCACTACCTATGTGTAGCTTCACAATGGTAACTCCGAATATGGCCATGTAACATGTCTATGATCATGGAATTGCCCCCTCTATGCCATCCTGGCATAGTTGGCACAATCCCATGATCCCACGGGTCTCTAGCACAGACCCGGGTACTGCCAAACTGCCTTATCAGGGGTTTCACTGCAGCTGCTGCTGCTGCCAACCCCTCAGACAGGTTTCTGCCCTCCTGGGGTCCAGCCAGGCTTGGCCCAGGATAGCAGAACAAAGGACTTCCTCAGAGAGAGGGTGTTATACCCTCTCCCTTTGGAAAAAGGTGTCAGGGCTGGGGAGGAGTAGCCTCCCCCAGCCTCTGGAAATGCTTTCATGGGCACAGATGGTGCCCATTTCTGCATAAGCCAGTCTACACCGGTTCAGGGACCCCTCAGCCCTGCTCTGGCACGAAACTGGACAAAGGAAAGGGGAGTGACCACTCCCCTGACCTGCATCTCCCCTGGGAGGTGCCCAGAGCTCCTCCAGTGTGCTCCAGACCTCTGCCATCTTGGAAACAGAGGTGCTGCTGGCACACTGGACTTCTCTGAGTGGCCAGGGCCAGCAGGTGACGTCAGAGACTCCTTCTGATAGGCTCCTTCAGGTGTTGCTAGCCTATCCTCTCTCCTAAGTAGCCAAACCCTCTTTTCTGGCTATTTAGTGTCTCTGCTTTGGGGATTTCCTTAGATAACGAATGCAAGAGCTCATCAGAGTTCCTCTGCATCTCTCTCTTCACCTTCTGCCAAGGAATCGACTGCTGACCGCGCTGGAAGCCTGCAAAACAGCAACAAAGTACCTAAGACGACTACTGCAACTCTGTAACGCTGATCCTGCCGCCTTCTCGACTGTTTTCCTGGTGGTGCATGCTGTGGGGGTAGTCTGCCTCCTCTCTGCACTAGAAGCTCCAAAGAAATCTCCCGTGGGTCGACGGAATCATCCCCCTGCAACCGTAGGCACCAAAGAACTGCATCACCAGTCCCCTGGGTCTCCTCTCAGCACGACGAGCGAGGGCCCTTGAATCCAGCAACTCTGTCCAAGTGACTCCCACAGTCCAGTGACTCTTCAGTCCAAGTTTGGTGGAGGTAAGTCCTTGCCTCCCCACGCCAGACTGCATTGCTGGGAACCGCGTCTTTTGCAGCTACTCCGGCTCCTGTGCACTTTCCGAGGGAATCCTTTGTGCACAGCCAAGCCTGGGTCCATGGCACTCTAACCTGCATTGCACGACCTCCTGAGTTGTCCTCCGGCGGCGTGGGACTCCTTTGTGCAACTTCGGGTGAGCACCGTTTCACTCCACTTTATAGTGCCTGTTCTGACACTTTTCTGGGTGCTGCTTGCTTCTGAGAGGGCTCCTTGTCTTGCTGGACGCCCCCTCTGTCCCCTCACACAATTTGCCATATCCTGATCCCTCCTGGGCCACAGCAGCATCCAAAAACCCTAAACCGCAAGCTTGCAGCTAGCAAGGCTTGTTTGTAGTCTTTTGGCGGGAAAATTCTTCTGCAGAACTCTTCATGACGTGGGACATCCATCCTCCAAAGGGGAAGTTTCTAGCCCTTGTCGTTCCTGCAGAATCCTCAGCTTCTACTGTCCAGTAGCAGCTTCTTTGCACCCACAGCTGGCATTTCCTGGGCATCTGCCCACTCTCGACTTGATCGTGACTTTTGGACTTGGTCCCCTTGTTCCACAAGTACTCTCGTCTGGAAATCCATCGTTGTTGCACTGCTGGTGTTGGTCTTTCCTGCAGAATTCCCCTATCACGACTTCTGTGCTCTTTGGGGAACTTTAGTGCACTTTGCACTCCCTTTTCAGGGTCTTGGAGTGGGCTATTTTTCTAACCCTCACTGTTTTCTTACAGTCCCAGCGACCCTCTACAAGGTCACATAGGTTTGGGGTCCATTCGTGGTTCGCATTCCACTTTTGGAGTATATGGTTTGTGTTGCCCCTATCCCTATGTGTCCCCATTGCATCCTATTGTAACTATACATTGTTTGCACTGTTTTCTATTACTATACTGCATATTTTTGGTATTGTGTACATATATCTTGTGTATATTTGCTATCCTCATACTGAGGGTACTCACTGAGATACTTTTGGCATATTGTCATAAAAATAAAGTACCTTTATTTTTAGTATATCTGTGTATTGTGTTTTCTTATGATATTGTGCATATGACACTAGTGGTACTGTAGGAGCTTCACTCGTCTCCTAGTTCAGCCTAAGCTGCTCTGCTAAGCTACCATTACCTATCAGCCTAAGCTGCTAGACACCCTATACACTAATAAGGGATACCTGGGCCTGGTGCAAGGTGTAAGTACCCCTTGGTACTCACTACAAGCCAGTCCAGCCTCCTACAACGCGTCAAAATTTTTTAATTCTATTAAGGACACAGAGGCGAGGATTATGCTAGCTCTTTCTTTTATTGTCTCAACACAGCAGCCAATCAAATAACAGTAAAACAAAAAACATCAATACCCATGATGCTTTACATTAAATCATATGTTCCAATCACATCTCAAGACCCCTGTCCATATAAGCTATGACCCTTTAAGTCACTTCCTCTTTCTCTGCCAAAGTCAGATAAACATCAAGCATCAGAAACCAAACTCCTTACAGATTAACTTTTCCAACCACCACCAGATCTGAAATCCTGGGAAACCACAAGCAGAGCTCAACAGGATCTATATCCAGTAGGAGTAAAAGTCTTCCAACGAAAAACTAAGTCCACAGAGCTGTCTTCTCTGAACACTGAATAGTGGAATATGCAAGCTTCACTGTGTCTTCTGATCAGACCCTAGATAGAAAAAAAACTGAAGGTAATATCACCCAAAATAGATATACAGAATCAATATTTATATGAGCAAATCTACAACCAACAAGGGAGGGCAAAATCCATAAACATGTATAGCTATAAATACAAAAGATTCTTAACATTAAAATCTGATAAGAATCCTCAAATATATATGTGGGAGGGATAATCCTCACCTCCGTGTCCTTAATAGAATTGAAAATTGTTGACTCGTAAGCTAGAATTTTTTTAATTCAATGTCAGGACTAGAGGCTCCGATTATGCTAGTTTAAAGCTGTCCAATTACCACTGTAGCTACATCAAAAACAGGCTTATGATAGAACTTACAAAAAGTGGACTCAGAAGACCAGTCTGCCACCCTCATAATGTAGTCTAAATGAGAACCTAAGGCATAAGTCTTGGAAGCCATGGCTCCCCTTGCTGAATGTGCCCTAAATTTATTTGTATCTATACTAGCTTTGTTCATTAACCATTTCAGCCATCTAGATAATGAAGCTGGTGAAACCTCCTTAAAAGGTTTCTGTAATGAAATCAATAATTGACCCCTGGAGTTTCATCTGAATTCTTCAGTGGCCACTTCATAAGCTTCCAAACATTGAACTGCACACAATTGTGGATTATCAGAAAACTGAATAAGTTACTGACCTGCAATTAGTTTTTGTCCTTTTTGTGATGGTAAAGGTAACACCTTCAGGAGAATAAACTCTCCCTGCCAGATGCAAACTTCTGACATTTGATACTCTTTTACAGGAACTAAGGCAGAGTAACATAGTCAATTTCGATGAAATCTGCTTTCAAGAAAGATACCTATTAGAAGGACAATTGTCTAAAAATCACAATACAACATCCACATCCCATAATGAAGAGTACTGGGCCTGAGGAGGATTCAACATGTGTATACCTTTCATAACCTTGCATATAAGAGGATGTTCCCTTACAGGCTTACCTTCAATAGGCTCATGACCAGCAGAGATGGCGGATCGGAAATTATTAACTGTTCTATATGCCAATCCTGAACCTGCGAGATCAGTGTAGGAGGCTGGACTGGCTTGTAGTGAGTACCAAGGGGTACTTGCACCTTGCACCAGGCCCAGTTATCCCTTATTAGTGTATAGGGTGTCTAGCAGCTTAGGCTGATAGATAATGATAGCTTAGCAGAGCAGCTTAGGCTGAACTAGGAGACGTGTGAAGCTACTACAGTACCACTTAGTGTCATATGCACAATATCATAAGAAAACACAATACACAGTTATACTAAAAATAAAGGTACTTTATTTTTATGACAATATGCCAAAGTGTCTTAGAGTGTACCCTCAGTGAGAGGATAGGAAATATACACAAGATATATATACACAATAGCAAAAATATGCAGTATAGTCTTAGAAAACAGTGCAAACAATGTATAGTTACAATAGGATGCAATGGGGAAACATAGGGATAGGGGCAACACAAACCATATACTCCAAAAGTGGAATGCGAACCACGAATGGACCCCAAACCTATGTGACCTTGTAGAGGGTCGCTGGGACTATTAGAAAATAGTGAGAGTTAGAAAAATAACCCTCCCCAAGACCCTGAAAAGTGAGTGCAAAGTGCACTAAAGTTCCCCTAAGGACAAAAATAGTCGTGTTAGAGGAATAATGCAGGAAAGACACAAACCAGCAATGCAACAACTGTGGATTTCCAATCTAGGGTACCTGTGGAACAAGGGGACCAAGTCCAAAAGTCACAAGCAAGTCGGAGATGGGCAGATGCCCAGGAAATGCCAGCTGCGGGTGCAAAGAAGCTTCGACTGGACAGAAGAAGCTGAGGTTTCTGCAGGAACAAAAAGGGCTAGAGACTTCCCCTTTGGTGGACGGATCCCTCTCGCCTTGGAGAGTCGTGCAGAAGTGTTTTCCCGCCGAAAGGACGCCAACAAGCCTTGCTAGGCGCAAATCATGCGTTTGGCGTATTTGGACGCTGCTGGGGCCCAGAAGGGACCAGGAGGTCGCAAATTGGACCTGAAGAGAGAGGGGACGTCGAGCAAGACAAAGAGCCCTCACTGAAGCAGGTAGCACCCGGAGAAGTGCCAGAAACAGGCACTACGAGGATGCGTGAAACGGTGCTCGCCGAAGTTGCACAAAGGAGTCCCACGTCGCCGGAGACCAACTTAGAAAGTCGTGCAATGCAGGTTAGAGTGCCGTGGACCCAGGCTTGGCTGTGCACAAAGGAGTTCCACCGGAAGTGCACAGGGGCCGGAGTAGCTGCAAAGTCGCGGTTCCCAGAAATGCAGCCCAGCGAGGTGAGGCAAGGACTTACCTCCACCAAACTTGGACTGAAGAGTCACTGGACTGTGGGGGTCACTCGGACAGAGTTGCTGGATTCGAGGGACCTCGCTCGTCGTGCTGAGAGGAGACCCAAGGGACCGGTAATGCAGCTTTTTGGGGCCTGCGGTTGCAGGGGGAAGATTCCGTCGACCCACGGGAGATTTCTTCGGAGCTTCTGGTGCAGAGAGGAGGCAGGCTACCCCCACAGCATGCACAAGCAGGAAAACAGTCGAGAAGGTGGCAGGATCAGCGTTACAGAGTTGCAGTAGTCGTCTTTGCTACTATGTCGCAGGTTTGCAGGCTTCCAGCGCGGTCATCAGTCGTTTCCTTATCAGAAGGTGAAGAGGGAGGTGCAGAGGAACTCGGATGAACTCTTGCATTCGTTATCTAAAGTTTCCCCAGAGACAGAGACCCTAAATAGCCAGAAAAGAGGGTTTGGCTACCTAGGAGAGAGGATAGGCTACTAACAGCTGAAGGAGCCTATCAGCAGGAGTCTCTGACGTCACCTGGTGGCACTGGCCACTCAGAGCAGTCCAGTGTGCCAGCAGCACCTCTGTTTCCAAGATGGCAGAGGTCTGGAGCACACTGGAGGAGCTCTGGACACCTCCCAGGGGAGGTGCAGGTCAGGGGAGTGGTCACTCCCCTTTCCTTTGTCCAGTTTCGCGCCAGAGCAGGGGCTAAGGGGTCCCTGAACCGGTGTAGACTGGCTTATGCAGAATTGGGCACATCTGTGCCCAAGAAAGCATTTCCAGAGGCTGGGGGAGGCTGCTCCTCCCCTGCCTTCACACCATTTTCCAAAGGGAGAGGGTGTCACACCCTCTCTCAGAGGAAGTTCTTTGTTCTGCCATCCTGGGCCAGGCCTGGCTGGACCCCAGGAGGGCAGGTGCCTGTCTGAGGGGTTGGCAGCAGCAGCAGCTGCAGTGAAACCCCAGGAAGGGCAGTTTGGCAGTACCTGGGTCTGTGCTACAGACCACTGGGATCATGGAATTGTACCAACAATGCCAGGATGGCATAGAGGGGGCAATTCCATGATCATAGACATGTTACATGGCCATATTCGGAGTTACCATTGTGAAGCTACATATAGGTAGTGACCTATATGTAGTGCACGCGTGTAATGGTGTCCCCGCACTCACAAAGTTCAGGGAATTGGCTCTGAACAATGTGGGGGCAACTTGGCTAGTGCCAGGGTGCCCTCACACTAAGTAACTTTGCACCTAACCTTTACCAGGTAAAGGTTAGACATATAGGTGACTTATAAGTTACTTAAGTGCAGTGTAAAATGGCTGTGAAATAACGTGGACGTTATTTCACTCAGGCTGCAGTGGCAGGCCTGTGTAAGAATTGTCAGAGCTCCCTATGGGTGGCAAAAGGAATGCTGCAGCCCATAGGGATCTCCTGGAACCCCAATACCCTGGGTACCTCAGTACCATATACTAGGGACTTATAAGGGTGTTCCAGTAAGCCAATGTAAATTGGTAAACATGGTCACTAGCCTGTTAGTGACAATTTGGAAAGAAATGAGAGAGCATAACCACTGAGGTTCTGGTTAGCAGAGCCTCAGTGAGACAGTTAGTCACTACACAGGTAACACATTCAGGCACACTTATGAGCACTGGGGCCCTGGGTTACCAGGGTCCCAGTGACACATACAACTAAAACAACATATATACAGTGAAAAATGGGGGTAACATGCCAGGCAAGATGGTACTTTCCTACAATCAGCTAAGAAATTTACAATCAATTCAACATCCGACCCCACGGGATTGAAACCCCGTCCGTCACACGAACTACTCCATCTGCTGGAGGCTGACATGTACCACTTATGGGTGCCTGCAGCCCAAGCCTGTTTGATGACATTTGCAGCTTGCTGCAAAATGCCTGGGGAATTCCATCTTGACCTGAAACAATCCAAACCATCAATATCAGTTTCTCTGACAAGAGTATCGTTGATAGATTGTTGAACCCTGCAATCAAGGGCTTCAACCAGGTTCATCTCTAACTGATTTCCAGTTTCTTCAGGGAAATACCCTAATTCATTCTCATCCCATTGAGCCATTCTCCTGAGATATATATATTTAGTTAGGTATATAACTGATAGAACAGGGGATAATAATATAGGGTGAGTGTTAACCCTAACAGGCTTAAAGGCCAATAAAATGTTGAGGGAGCAGCCTGTAAAAAACAACACTCTAAGCAAAGCCTCACATTTTTTACAGCCCACGTGTTCCAAGCATCGGGGCCTATTGGGAGCACACCTAACTGCCAGAGGAGTTTTCCGAGTGTTCGCACCATGGAGAAACGAGCCGATCTCCCAGAAGAAACACTCTGAGAAGGATCAGCTCATAAATCCCTAACACGAGGCAACACGGGGAAAACTAAAAATAGAAATAGGACTACAAGCTAGTCGCATAGTCCTCTCCTGCTCCCTCTCCACTAATGGGCCAAATCGGCAAAAAGCCGATCCTGAAATATAAACAGCACACAAAAGCACTGAAAACAAAAAACATGAATGCGAGCTGAATCGCTTCGCTGCAATTATCGAATCAATAATGATACAGTGCAAATAATTCAATATACACATACATAACAGGATTATAAGCAAACGAGTACTTATCTTCTGCGGAGCAGCTAAGAAAGGAGAAGTGACTTAAGGGGTCATATTTTATATGGACAGGGTTCTTAAGATGTGATTGGAACATGTGATTTAATGTAAAGCATCATGGGTTTTGCTGTTTTTTGTTTTACTGTTATTTGATTGGCTGCTGTGTTGGGACAGTAAAAAAATGAGAAAGCATAATCGGAGCCTCCGGTCCTGACATAGAATCTCTATCAATCTTACACTTCTTTTGGCGGGGTAAGCTAACCACATACTCCAGGAAGGGACGACTTGGTATTTTGAGGAGGACTAGAAACAATGTGGCCTACTCCACAGGTAATCACATCCACATGCAACCCGCACAGTAAGATTTCAAGACATAGAATGTGTTTAAAAATAGGTGCTTCAGTTAGTCGAACAACTTTTATTTATAATATACCTTGGTGATGGAAATATGAGCCACAGTAGAACGTGCCATTCCTTTAAACTGTGTAAAAACATGTAGGATGTGTCACGGGGTGATCAGTTTAAGGTGGAAGTAAATACTAATCTTCGAGTGTAACGTTTTGAGGAAAAAAAAATGTTTGCCATCTTTATGAGATTGTGTTACTGTGTGAATGTGGACCCAACAGGCTCAAATATTCTTAACAGAGGCGGGAAGCTCACCCACTTGCCTCTGCTGTAGTATGGGACCTTAAATAAATAATTTCAGGTTATGGCGCAGGTCGTAGCAACCTATCTAGAAACATACAGGGGCATAGTTATACTCTCTTTGCACCAAATTTGCATCATTCTTTATTTTTTTACACAAATTCGGCACAAAACTTAACTCCATATTTATATTTTGATGCTAGACCCATCTGTGGTCAAAATATTGGAGTTTGCCCCATTTAAAACCCACCTTGCATCAATGAGATGCATGGTAGGCATTCCCATCCAAAAAATGACGCTATCCCCATAGTGCCATATTTATCACCCAAGTGCTAAAATGATGCACAGGTGGACACAAGAAATGGCGTTAAGATTGCTTAGTGCCATTATTTAAAGCCTGGGTCAGACCAGGGGTTAGGGGACCTGTGGACCCATTTCCATGGTTAAACACCATGGAATGGGTCCACAGGTGCCCACCCCAAGCCCCAGGAGCACCCCCACCTACACCAGAAGGACACCAGAGGATGGGGACCCCATTCCAGGTAAGTAGGGTAAGTATAGGTAAATAATTTGTTATTTTTGCAAATTTCCTTTGGGGGCCCTACAAAGGAGCCCCCTGCATGGCACTGGGTGCAGTGGCCAAGCCCAGGGGACACTAGTTCCATGTGCTGGCCATTGGGGTGGTCTTTACTAAGAGAGGAGCAATTTTTTTGGATGGTTGTGTGCCTGAAAATAACACAAGGATGGTTAGCGGCACTTGTTTTGCAGCTAAACAGCCTAACATCGTTTTTTGACACACAAACTCCTATTCCAATACCACCACCCCCACCCGGGTAGCGTCATTTTTGTTGAAGCTAGCCAAAGCTTAGCGCCAGCTTGTGCCATTCCAATAATATTGCGCCCAGGTGGCGCCCAGGAATGGTGCAAGCCGGTGGTAAACTTTTTGGTGCAAAAATGCTTTAGCACAGTTTTGCACCAAAAAGTTTAAATATGCCCTTAAAACCCCACTCTCTATACTGTGCCCAAGGGAGACACAGCTTGGATTAACCCCTTCGCTGCCAGGCCTTTTCCCCTCCTGTGCCAAGCCTTTTTTTGGCTTTTTGGGGCAGTTCGTTCTTAGGCCCTCATAGCTTTTTGTCCACATAAGCTACCAACGCCAAATTTGCATCCTTTTTTCCCAACATCCCAAGGATTCTAGAAGTACCCAGAGTTTGTGGGTTCCCCTGGAGGAGACCAAGAGATTTGACAAATTACAGCAACTTTTTTGATTTTTTCAAGAAAATTGAAAAAAAGGATGCAGAAGAAGGCTTCTGAGTTTTTTCCCTGAAATGGCATCAAGGGTTTGCGGTGCTAAAATCACCATCTTCACAACTATCAGGAACAGGCAGACTTGAATCAGAAAACCACAATTTTCAACATAATTTTGGCATTTTACTGGGACACAACCCATTTTTACTATTTTTGTGCTTCTTTACCCTCCTTCAAGTTAGTTACAGAAATTGGTGTGAAACCAAAGGTGGATCCCAGACAGCTAAACATTTCTGAAGAGTGGACAAAATTCAGAATTCAGCAAGGGGTCATTTGTGCAGATCCTACAAGGTTTCCTACAGAAAATACCAGCTCAAATAAGCAGATTGAAATTGAGGTGAAAAAAACTGCCATTCTTCACCATGTTTTACTCTTTTTCCTGCAGTGTCAGATTTTCAAAGGCAATATACCGTTAAACTGCTGGACTCCTCTGGTTGTGGGGATATATAGGGCTTGTAGGTTCATCACGAACTCTAGGTACCCAGAGCCAATAAAGGAGCTGCACTTTACAATGGGTTTTCATTGCATACCGGGTATACAGCAAATTATTTGGTGAAATATAAAGAGTGAAAAATAGGTATCAAGGAAACCTTTGTATTTCCAAAATGGGTCAAGATAAGGTTTTGAGAAGCAGTGGTTATTTGCAAATCTCGGAATTCCAGGATCCCCACACTAGGATGTGAATTACAGAACATTTCTCAAATAAACATCTTTTTTACACACAGTCTTACATTTGGAAGGAAAAATGTGGAGAAAGACAAGGGGCAATAACACTTGTTCTTCTATTCTGTGTTCCTCCAACTCTCCCAATAAAAATGTTAGCTCACTTGTGTGGTGGGCCTAGTGTCCGCGACAGAAAACGCAACATGGACACATCACATTTTTACATTGAAATCTGACGTGTTTTTGGAAAGTGTCTAGCTGTGGATTTTGGCCTTTAGCTCAGCCGGCACCATAGAGAAACCTAGCAAACCTATACATTTTTAAAAACTAAACACGTAGGGCAATTCAGAATGGTGTTTCTTGTGAGTCTCTCACCAGGTTCTGTTACCTAGAATCCTTTGCAAACCTCAAAATGTGGCAAAAAACACATTTTCCTCATATTTCGGTGATGGAAAGTTCTGGAATTTGAGAGAAGCCACAAACTTCCTTCCGCCCAGCATTTCCCCAAGTCTTCCAATAAAAATGGTAACTCACTTGTGTGGGTAGGCCTAGTGCCCGCGACAGGAAATGCCCCAAAACACAACATGGACACATCACATTTTCTCAAAGAAAACAGACCTGTTTTTTGTAAAGTGCCTAGCTGTGGATTTTGGCCTCTAGCTCAGCCGGCACCTAGGGAAACCTACCAAACCTGTCTATTTTTGAAAACTAGACACCTAGGTGTAGGAGGCTGACCTGGTTTGTAGTGGGTACCTTGGGTGCTTACACCTTATACCAGGCCCAGTTATCCCCTATTAATGAATGTAGTAGTGTTCTAGCAGCTTAGGCTGATAGAGGTAGCGATAGCAGAGCAGCTTAGGCTGAACTAGGAGACATGCAAAGCTCATGCAATACCACTTATAGTTACACAGTACTTATACACAAGTAAAGACAATACTCAGTGTTACCAAAAATAAAGGTATTTATTTGGGTGACACAGTGCCAAAAATATCTTAGAGACAATAGTCCTTCTGGAGGAAAGTATTATACAAATATATACACTAGGCACCAAAATTAGACAAGTAAATAGTCATAGAACAATGCAAACAATAGGAAATTTTATAGAATGCAATGGGAGAAAATGGGTCTAGGGGCAACACAAACCATACACTAAGAAAGTGGAATGTGAATCATGACTTCCCCCCTAGACAAGTGCAGTGTGTGAAGAATAGCTGGGAGAGTAAGAATACAGTAAAGGTAAGTAAATTACCACACCCCAGAGCCCAGAAAAGCAGGAGTAAAGTACTGCAAGTTTCCTTAGGACACACTACACCTCGTTTTGGGGATTTTGCAGCAGCCAACAAAGTCTGCAAAGAAGAACTGCTGGATTATTGGACCTGAAGACCTGCAAAGGAAGGGGACCAAGTCCAAAGCTCAAAGGAAGTTCTAGGAAGGACAGGAGCCCCTGCTAACCCAGAAGAGGGTGCAAAAGAAGAGTCCCTGGTTAGTCGAAGACTGCAGAAATGCACCCTAGGAAGATGCCAGCAGGTTCCTGGGTGATGGAAAAGATGTCCCACAGTGTGAAGATTGTTGCAGATGAGATTTCGTGTTAGAAGGCACCAACAAGCCTTGGCTATGACAAAAGTGTGTTTTGCCTCAAAATGGCGCTGAATGGATCCAGGAGGGACCTGGGGGCCTCAACCCTCTGTGAGGAGGAAGACGGGGCTCTCAGCACTTTAGACAGCCCTCAGGATGCCAGCCAGCACCCCCAGGAGCCGCAGGAGCCGGGTTCAAAGGAGGTACAAAATGTGGTTGATGCAGCACAACAAAAGAAGGTCCCACACTGCCGGAGAACAACTCAGCAAGTTGTGCATCACAGGATGGAGTGCTGGGGACCTGGGCCAGGCTGTACACAAAGGAATTTTGCAAAGAGTGCACAGAGGTCTCAGGAGGAGAAGAAGACGCAGTACAAAGGGGTACCATCGCTCTCGGGGAAGGCAAGGTCTTACCTCCTCCAAATTGCATCAGACGGACCTCAGGACAGTCTATATTGATGGTGTCCACCCTCTATTCCTTAGGAGCATGGTCGTTGCTGTGAGAGGAGTCCCAGGGTACTGGTCGTCATCTTGGAAGGTGCCTGCTTGGAGCAGGGGAGTGACTCCTTCACTCCACTGGAGATTTCTTCGGTCCTTCTGGTGCAAGATGAAGACAGGGAGTCCCCAGAGCGTGCACACCATGGAAACTGTTGCAGTTTCTGACTTGGAGCTGAGGTTGCAGTAGAAAAGTGTCTGTTGTAGACACTTTGTTGCAGTTACAGCGTCTCTTGGAGCAGGCTGAGGTTGATCTGAGGTCAGAAGAGTCTGAAGTTGTTGCAGAGGATACCTGAAGGAAACCTGCAAGCAGAATCTGAAGAGAACCCACAGGAGAGACCCTAAATAGCCCTGAGAGGGGGGATTGGCTACCTTATCAGCTAAGGACTTTCAGGAGGGGTCTCTGACGTCACCTGCTGGCACTGGCCACTCAGAGCCCTCCAGAGTGCCCCCACACCTTGTAAAGCAAGACGGCTGAAGTCTTGGACACACTTGCGGAGCTCTGGACACCACCCCTAGGATGGTGATGGACAGGGGAGTGGTCACTCCCCTTTCCTTTGTCCAGTTTCCCACCAGAGCAGGGGAGAAGGGGCCCCTGAACTGGTGTAGACTGGCGTATGCAAGGAGGGGACCATCTGTGCCCTTAAAGCATTTCCAGAGGCTACCTCTCCCCAGCCTGTAACACCTATTTCCAAATGGAGAGGGTGTAACACCCTGCTCTCAGAGGAAGTGCTTTGTTTTGCCTTCCTGGGACTGGGCTGCCCAGACCCCAGGAGGGCAGAACCCTGTCTGTGAGATGGCAGCAGCTGTAGCTACAGTGCAAGCCTCAGAGAGCTGGTTTGGCATGAGCACTGGGGCCCTGGGTTACCAGGGTCCCAGTGACACATACAACTAAAACAACATATATACAGTGAAAAATGGGGGTAACATGCCAGGCAAGATGGTACTTTCCTACAGTGGAGCCCCCAGGATGCATGAAATTGGCTCTCTAATACCAGATTTGGAATGGGGGACAATTCCATGATCTTAGACACCTTACATGGCCATATTCGGGGTTACCATTGTGAAGCTACATACAGGTAGCATGACTAGCAGGATCCCAGTGAGACAGGCAAACCACACTGACATATAGGTTTTTATCTAAGAGCACTAGGGTCCTGGCTAGTAGGATCCTAGTGACACAGTAAAAACAAACTCACAAAACAGGCCAAAAGTGAGGGTAACCATGCTAGAAAGAGGCTACTTTCCTACACTAGGTGAATCCAAGATGAGGTGACGTGTGGGGCTCTCACCAGGTTCTGTTACCCAGAGTCGTTTGCAAACCTCAAAAGTTGGCAAAAAAACACTTTTTGCTCACATTTCGGGGATGGAAAGTACTGGAATCTGGGAGAACCCACAAACTTCCTTCCGCAGCATTTCCCCAAGTCTCCCGATAAAAATGGTACCTCACTTGTGTGGGTAGGCCTAGTGCCCGCGACAGGAAATGCCCCAAAGCACAACGTGGACACATCACATTTTCCCAGAGAAAACAGACCTGTTTTTTGTAAAGTGCCTAGCTGTGGATTTTGGCCTCTAGCTCAGCTGACACCTAGGGAAACCTACCAAACCTGTGCATTTTTTTAAACTAGACACCTCGGGGAATCCAAGATGGGGTGACTTGTGGTGCTCACATCAGGTTCTGTTACCCAGAATCCTTTGCAAACCTCAAAATTTGGCAGAAAAACACTTTTTCCTCACATTTTGGTGATGGAAAGTTCTGGAATCTGAGAGAAGCCACAAATTACCTTCCACCCAGCATTCCCCCAAGTCTCCAGATGAAAATGGTACCTCACTCGTGTGGGTAGGCCTATTGCCCGTGACAGGAAATGTCCAAAAAACAATATGGGCACATCGCATTTTCCCAAAGAAAACAGGCCTCCTGTTTTTTGATAAGTGCATAGCAGTGGATTTCGGCCTCTAGTTCAGCCGGCACCTAGGAAAACCTACCAAACCTGTGCATTTTTTTAAACTGAACACTTCGGGGAATCCAAGATGGGGTGACTTGTGGGGCTCTCACCAGGTTCTGTTACCCAGAATCCTTTGCAAACCTCAAAATTTGGCAAAAAAACACTTTGTCCTCACATTTTGGTGATGGAAAGTTCTGGAATCAGAGAGGAGCCACAAATGTACTTCCACCCAGCATTCCCCCAAGTCTCCATATAAAAATGGTACCTCACTTGTGTGTGTAGGACTAGTGCCCACTACAGGAAATGCCCCCAAGACACTACGTTAACACATCAACGCTATCAAATACAAAGTACCTGTTTTTGCAGGGAAGGCACCTGCGTTTTTGGTCCTGGGCTCAGCAGCCATCTAGGGAAAACTGGACACCGGAGAGAGTCCAGGGGGATGTGACTTGCGTGGATCCCCCAGTGTTTTCTTACCCAGAATCCTCAGAAAACCTAAAATTTAGCTAAAAAATCAAATTTTCCCACATTTCTGTGTGGGATCCCTGCACCGGCACAAATGTCCTACCATCCAACGTTCCCCTCAGTCTCCCAACAAAAATGATACCTCACTTGTGTAGGTGGGCCAAGTACCTGTGACAGGGAAGAGCCAAAAATAGGTTGAAAATGAGAGGGAACCAAAGCGGGTCCAAAAGGGCAGTTTGGAAAAAAACGTTTTTAGGCTGACAAGCAGGGTAGAATTTTTATTGCTATGTATGTGACAATGCTGGGTGGTAGGAATTTTGTGGGTTCCTGCAGATTCCGGAAGGATCCTTAAAAAGAATGCGGGCAAAATGTGTGATTTCAAGCAAAGTTGGAGGTTTGCAGGGCATTGTGGGTAAGAAAATGGTGCGGGGTGCATGTGAAGCACAGGTGTTTAGTCTTCAGATGTGTCTAGGTCTCGTAGATTTTTCTACATGGCAGCGTCCTAAAGTCCAAAAAGTGCAGCCCTCACCATTCCAAGTGGGACGATTTTGAGAGTTAGACAAGCTCTCATTGCCCAAATGTAAAACCAAAACCCAAAATAATCAACTGTCTTCTTGCTTGCCGTGGGATAAGATGTTTTAGTGTGCGGGGGAGAGCTGAAAGACTGTTACCCCCTTCAATTGGGGTGGAGGCATAACCATGCCCATACTGGTTGGTAGCCACCATCCCACTATGTTTTTTTAAAATCCTTGGCATCCAGTATGCTTTATGCCCCTTCCCGGGGAGTGGATCGGGGGTAATTGCCTCATCTACCCAATGGTGGGCAGAACAACTTTGTCCCCATTTATTTGGGGTGGGGGTAAAGCCATACCCCTATCCTCTTTTTTTTAAAAATAAATCTTTCCTGGCTTCTGTTGGGGGCAGATTGGCCTTATAAAAATAGGCCAATCTTCCCTCAAGCGAGGCAGACATGGCTTAAAATAAATTTGCCCCCCATGGGAACATCCCTTGCCTAAAGAGTCGCTCCCCTTGCCTGAAGTTGGTGCAAAAAATCCCTGGTGTCTAGTGGTTTTTGCCCCCCCCAGGGGGCAGATCAGCCTAATTAATATAGGGTGACCTGCCCCCGGGGGGGCAGAAAAGGCCTAATAATAAAATTGGTCCCTCGGGAGCGGCCACTCCCTGAGGGGTCGCTCCCCGTATCAAAGTATTAAAAAAAAAAATCCCTGGTATCTAATGGCTTCTGCCAGCCCTGGGGGCAGATCGGCCTAATTAATATAAATTAATATAATATAATAAGCTGATCTGCCCCCGGGGGGGAAGAAAATGCATAATAATAAAATTGGTCCCTCTGGAGCGGCCAGTCCCTAGGGGGTCACTCCCCTTATCAAAGTAATAAAAAAAAAATCCCTGGTATCTAATGGCTTCTGCCTGCTCTGGGGGCAGATCGGCCTAATTAATATAAATTAATTTAATATAATAAGCCAATCTGCCCCCAGGGGGGCAGAAATGGCCTTAGAAAATGTGCCCCTCCTTGGGGAGCGACCCTTGCCAAAGGGGTCTCTCCCCTTATGCCAATAAAAAAAAAAAATCCCTGGTGTCTAGTGGCTTCCGCCCTCCCTGGGGGCACAACGGCCTAATTAATATAGGCGGATCTGGCTCCTCGGGGGCAGAAAAGGCCTAATAATAAAATTGGCCCCTGAGGAGTAACGCTTGTCGAAGGGGTCGCTCCTCTCATAAAAGTAATTTAAAAAAGAAACATCCCTGGTGTCTAATGGCTTCTGCCCCCACTGAGCGCAGATCGGCCTAATTATTATAGGTCGATCTGCCACCGGGTGGGGGGCAGAAAAGGCCTAATTAAAAAATTGCCATCGGGGGAACAACCCTTGCCTAAGGGGTCGCTCCCCTTATACAAGTAAACAAAAAACAAATCCCTGGTGTCTGGTGGCATTCCTGCAGAACAATTGCTTTGCAATCATGCTGCAGGAATACTCAGAGAGACATGAAAACGGAAGAAAAAGCCTTTCCTTCCCTTTTCATGCCTCCCTGACCTCCCATGCCCCCGTACTGAGGAGAAACTAATCTGTTTCTCCTCAGTTGCGCTGGAATCCATCCTTCCAGAGCGATGGGAGGCAACCTCTGATGAGGTCAGTGCGCGATTGCGTGCTGACGTGATCAGACGTCACGGTGGGGGCCAGGGGCAGGGTGGAAAAGAAACCAATTCCCCTTCCATGACTGCTCTGGGGGGGTGGGGAGGGAAGCTCATGAGGGAGCGTTAGCGCTTCCCATATTACTCCAGTACAAGGACGTAATCTAATTCCCAGCACAGAACAGGTTAAAAAAAGGAACTAATCAGAAGCTGCAAATCAAAAACAACCCATTTATCATCTCAAATCATTTACGTTTTCATGGGAGTCAATGATGAGAACTGGTGTGAGTTTAAAAGCTTTATTAATTCTTTTTAGTAACTAATTATTTATTGAAAAATCATAAATGTTACACAACCATTTAGATTGTCAATACAATACAGAACAAAGCATGAAGTGGGTTCCATATAAATTGATCCCTATTCTAATCTATGGAGAGTGAAAGAAAAGTGTCAGATTTAATCCATGAAGAGCTCTAAATTCAAGCTGTGAAAGCATGAAGCTTTTAGTATACATTTTAGATCATAAGCAGAACTTCCCATAACGTATTCAGTGAAGTCTCAGAGCAGCACAGATTCTAGCAAGAGAAATAGAGTCTCTCAGAATAAATATGAGAAGCTTCAGAAGAGTCTGGGTCAGAATATATCGAAGGTGAGGTAACAGTAGCAGTTGCTTCTCTAGGAACACACACTCTGTTTAGATTTCATATAATCTGTTCTTTGTTGCCATATCTCAGCAGCTTGTCCAATTAGGTATTGGTGTCATCATGGGAACAGGACAGCTTCTGCTGTCTAAGCAAACTAAAACAAAGAGCTCCTAAACATACAACATACAAGTGTGCTACAAATTGCAATATGACTATCAATTCAAGCCTTTTACTACAGACAAAAACAGTTCATGGTTAGGACACTCTAACACTAGGTGAAATCATTCCATTTCCCATACGCTTCTATTAACAAAACGTACTCCTAAAGAAACATTCTATGCAAATTAAACTAAACATTTTAATACATAAAGTTTAAGTGTAACACTTCATCTATTCAGTCTATAATCTCAGCACATTTGCATCATTGAAGGTTTATTTCTCACTTTCCCGACGGAGGTCAGGGTAAAAGGAAGGAAAATGCATTTGTCAGTGGCTCTAGCTAAAAACGTGATTATGGAAGTTTACTGCTCACATTTGCATTAGAAATACTGCTTTTTGTCCAAGGCCTACAGGTTTATTTCACGTTACTTACATTAATTTTATTTAGTTATAATACTCCCACGACCCTTTTTGAGTATTTGACTTAGCTGCAACTGGCCATGTGAGATTGGTAGCAAGGATTGATGGCCCCAATGCAGGGCATTATCAATTCCCGTGATATGGCATACATAATTAATACTTTTGAGCAAGGCTCTTAGGATCGAAGCAGTGTTTTCCTGTAAGTTGAAGCTCTCGTCTCTGACCTGCCTATACCACAAACTCCCCCAGACCAACTCTCCTTTTATGGACTACCCTCCACTCTATTCCCTTCAATGAGGATGAGGCTAGAACCCTCTTGTTAAAGCTGTCAAAAGACATGGCTCAACACTTTCACCAAGGATAGTGATGTGGTTCAGAATAAGATGTTGTGTATTTTACAAAGGACATCAAACATGTTGTGGGGTTATGGTTAAAAAATAGCCCCAAATTCACAGTAGATACTTCTTTGGTTTCCAATCCTAGAAAACAGAGAGACTGAAGACACAGGTAAGGTTAGCTCGCAACCAAAAAGCCTGCTGAACTGAGATAGAACCACGTAAGGTTTACTTCAAAAAGATAAGAAACCTTTCACAAATCTATGAAAGAGACCACTTGTACTTGTAACGTCTAATAAAGACCCTAATACCATCTCTGCTTTATCGACAATGTCACAGTAATCATTATGGAAGAAAGAATATGGAACGCCTGCAGCAGCAAGTGGTTAAATTGTGATGTCTCTCCTAGGTTTAATGCCACATTTGAATAGTGACATTGCTCGCTGATTCGCAGGGCCTATCACCCGCATGGCAGGGCGAAGGTATCAATAATGAAGCTATTGCAGTGCCAGCTAGGCTCAGCGTTGTGAAGGTCCCACTTCGTCCTAATTAGTGCCTTTTTATTTCCCATGTATCTAGGGGATGGAAACCCATTTTCTTTGTTTACATTTGGGACCATGACACCCTTGCTATGCCACTGGCCACAGTGGTGCTACTTCAAATAATATTACATGTTAATGTTAATGGTAATTGATGCCTTTTAAAACACATTGAGGCCAATACACTACATTATATTCAAGTCTCCTACAATGAAAGGCAGAACATGTAATCCAACCTTTTCCAAAATTCTCCCCTTTACCGAGTAAAAAGGGAAACTTGATGAACAATGTGTAGTTGGAGAATGGAGATGAAGGGCATATGCAGGGTAATTTCATTCCTTGACACAAATAAATGTACAACACACACAACTACAACAAGAGGATGCCACAGTCCTGCCAGATATAGTATGATGGAGTTGAGCAGATCAGAGTGCAGTACGGTATTATGTAGGGCTGCCTAGTACTACTCAGTCCTTCACAGTGTCATACTGTGTTGCATAGCATCACTAGAGTGATGCTCAACTTGTAACAGAACTGCATTTTGAAACAATGTGACCCAAGGTCAGCCAGCTTTGCCCAATATTATACGGTGCAACTCAGTAGCACACACTGCTGGCCAGGATCACAAAATGTGTATTATGTGATAAGGCTCACACTGTCTGTGTGGTGTAGCCCCCTCCGTCTGCAGAGCTGTTTCTTGCAAAAAACTGCCTCAATCTATGGACATGTATTCATTTTATGTTGCTTTTCTTTTCTTTTACTTTCAAGAAAGCTCGTTTCTACCAAGGAAGGAGGGAGTGTGCTGTATAGAGGAACACTTGTGATGTGTATCTCAATATAAAAAACTTAAAAGAAAAGCCAGTAACTCGAGTATACCACGAGATCAGGAGAGAAGGCTCGAGGCTCAGCAGAAAAACATTAGGTTTCAAAATAGATAAAAATTAGGTAAAGTATAAAGAGAGGAAGATGGGAGTCGAAAATAGAAGTGCAAAGTTCAAACCTTTGAATTACCTGCCCAAATACTGTCTCAACAGGTGGGTGTTTATTGAGAACCAGACTAAGCCCTCAAGACAGCTCTTCAGGAAAATAACTCCACAGGCAAGGGCCAGAGAAAACCCTGAAGTTCACCTGCCTAATCTTTAAACATGTTGTCCATTATGAGAGCTTCTTAGGCTACTGAGGACTTTTGGCACCCAGCTGAAATCTTCAAGGTCGTTTTGATTATCCCAATTCTGTACAAGAAGGGCTTTAAAGATGATACCTGGCACCTTGAATTTAATTCACTAAAGTTCTCTCAGGGATTGAGTGATGTGGTCAAATTATTTGGATCCTGAAACCAACTTGGCTACTGCTAGAAATTGGGTCTCTAGTTGGCAGAGGTTAACCCCCTTATCCAAGTAGGGACCACAAACCTAGTCAGGGTAAGTCACAACACAACCCAAATTATCCTGTGCTCACCCTCTGGTAGCTTGGCACAGAGCAGGCAGGCCTAACATAGAAGACAATGTGTAAAGTATTTCTGCAATAACATACTGTAACACAGTGAAAACACCAGAAAAATAGGCCCGACAGGTTTAGAAAAACAGATATTTATCTGAATAAAATAAGGTCAAAACGATAATAATCCAATAAGCACAAGTTGAAATATCACTTTTTAGATATTTAAAAGAGTCTATATCCTTATGAAACAGTGGTTGTATCCTTGTAACACACAGTACCTGGGATGCATAAAAAATAACAACGCACAGAGACCACAGAGGAGGAGATGCGTGGAAAAATAAGGTGTTGCGTCTGATTTTCCGGCGCAGCATAGATGATGCACTGTTTCCTTCCACGCTGCAAGGTGATGCGTCGATTTCCAGGAGCACAGCCTTAGTTCCTTACTGTGATGCAGGGGTATTTTGACACCAACGGACGATGGCGAAAATCCTTTACGTGCTGGGAGAAGGAGTAGGCAATCCATCGATCTGGTCTGAGATGCAGTGAAATTTCAGCTGATAGGCAGGCACTGCATCCGATTTCTGGCTACAAAGCCATTGCTGCTTTGTTCCGGTCAGCTGTGCAGCAATTTCCCAGCCACCATGCAGGTGGAGCTGTGATTTCTGATGGGGTTGCATCGATTTTCTAATGCACTGGGATGTCTTAAAAAGGTGAAGTCTTTGTTGGCCCTGAGACTTCAAAAACAGGAGGCAAGCTCAATCCAAGCCCTTGGATAGCACTTTAGGAGGAAGCCAGAGTCCTCACAGCAGAGTCAGGAGTACCATGAGGAAGGGCAAAAAGCAGGAACGCAGTATAGATGAGTCCTTTAAGCAACCAGGCAGCCTCTCTGATAGAGTCCAGGTGTAGGTCCAGAAGTGTCTGATTTGGTGGGGCCAGAGACCCAGTTTATATACCGAAAAATGTCTTTGAAGTGGGGTAAACTTCAAAGAGTGGTTTTGAAATGCACAAGTTCCACTTGCCAGGATCCCCGTGGGGGTTTATCAGTCCTTTGTGTGTTGGCAGGCCACTGGCCATTGAAATGTATGAGAAAGTCCCTCCACCCTTCCTACCCAGGGAGACCCATTTAGTTACAGATGAATGAAGATGTGACTGAGTGTCCTGTGTTTATGGTTGTCTGGGTAGAATGCACAAGGGGAGCTGTCAACCAACACCAATCAGACATGGATTGGAGACAGGCTGTAAGGCACAGATGGCAGTAAGTGCAGAGAAATGCCCATTTTTTGAAAGTGGCATTTCTAAAATAGTAGTATTACATCCAACTTCAGCAGTAAGCAGGATTTTCTATTAACATTGTGGCACTACTTGGCAGGGTTACTCCTTCTAGATCAGGATCTTCTACTTAAAAGTATATGAGGACAGTAAAGCGTGCATAGTCCTACAACCAGCAAAAAAAGAGTCAACAAAACTGAGGGAGGCAGGTAAAACGTTGGGGGATGATCACCCTAATGCTGGCAGGTCAAACAGCTGCATAGTGGAGAATCACTGAGGGGGTCAGATTTCAATTATGTCGCCCCCATTAGGTTTCCCTTCCAGTAATATGAGTAGTTGACTGTTGTAGGAAGGTAGCCTCTTTCTAGCCTTGTTACCCCCACTGTTGGCCTGTTTGTGAGTATATGTCAGGGTGTTTTTACTGTCTCACTGGGATCCTGCTAGCCAGGACCCCAGTGCACATAGTGGAAACCCTGTGTTGTCAGTGTGTTTGATATGTGTCACTGGGATCCTGCTAGCCAGGACCCCAGTGCTCATACGTTTGTGGCCTATATGTGTTCCCTGTGTGGTGCCTAACTGTATCACTGAGGCTCTGCTAACTAGAACCTCAGTGTTTATGCTCTCTCTGCTTTTAAAATTGTCACTGCAGGCTAGTGACAAATTTTACCAATTCTGATTGGCATACTGGACACCCTTATAATTCCCTAGTATATGGTACCTAGGTACCCAGGGTATTGGGGTTCCAGGAGATCCCTATGAGCTGCAGCATTTCTTTTGCCACCCATAGGGAGCTCAGACAATTCTTACACAGGACTGCCACTAAAGCCTGAGTGAAATAACATCCACGTTATTTCACAGCCATTTTACACTGCACTTAAGTAACTTATAAGTCACCTATATGTCTAACCCTCACTTAGTGAAGGTTAGCTGCAAAGTTACTTAGGGGGTCATTCTGATCCTGGCGGTCACCGACCGCCAGGGCCAACGACCTTGGAAGCACCGCCAACAGACTGGCGGTGCTTCCTGGGCCATTCTGACCGCGGCGGTAAAGCCGCGGTCAGAAAAGGGGAACCGGCGGTTTCCTGTCGGTTTTCCCCTGGCCCAGGGAATCCTCCATGGCGGCGCTGCTTGCAGCGCCGTCATGGGGATTCCGACCACCTTCCCGCCACCCTGTTCCTGGCGGTTGTTACCGCCAGGAACAGGATGGCGGGAACGGGTGTCGTGGGGCCCCTGGGGGCCCCTGCACTGCCCATGCCACTGGCATGGGCAGTGCAGGGGCCCCCTAACAGGGCCCCAGACACTGAAAATCACGACGGAGCCGGCTTCATCGTTGCTGGGTCTTTCCCGCTGGGCCGGCGGGCGGCCTTTTGGCGGTCGCCTGCCGGCCCAGCGGGAAAGTCAGAATGACCGCCGCGGTCATTTGACCGCGGTGCAGTCTTTTGGCGGTCTCCGCCCGGCGGGCGGCGCCCGCTGGGGTCGGAATGACCCCCTTAGTGTGAGGGCACATTGTTCAGGGCAATTTCCCCGTTCTTTGTGAGTGCGGGGACGCCATTACACTCGTGAACTACATATAGGTCGATACCTATATGTAGCGTCACAATGGTAACTCCGAACATGGCCATGTAACATGTCTAGGATCATGGAATTGTCACCCCAATACCATTGTGGTATTGGGGGGACAATTCCATGCATCCCCAGGGCTCCAGCATAGAGCCCGGGTACTGCCAAACTAACTCTCCGGGGTTTTCCCTGCAGCTACTGCTGCTGCCAACCCTCAGACAGGTTTCTGGCACCCCTGGGGCCTGGCAGCCCAGTCCCAGGAAGGCGGAACAAAGGATTTCCTCTGAGAGAGGGTGTTACACCCTCTCCCTTTGGAAATAGGTGTTAAGGGCCTGAGAGGAGTAGCCTCTCCTGGCCTCTGGAAATGCTTTGAAGGGCACAGATGATGCCCTCCTTCCATATGCCAGTCTACACTGGTTCAAGGATCCCCCCAGCCCTGCTCTGGCGCAAAACTGGACAAAGGAAAGTGACCACTCCCCTGACCAGCACCTCCCAAGGGGAGGTTCCCAGACCTCCTCCAGTGTGTCCCAGACCTCTGCCATTTTGGATGTAGAGGTGTGAGGGCACAATGGAGACCTCTGAGTGGCCAGTGCCAGCAGGTGACATCAGAGACCCCTCCTGATAGGTGCTTACCTCTCTCTGTAGCCAATCCTCCTCTGAGGGCTATTTAGGGTCTCTCCTGTTGGGTTTCTCATCAGATAACGAATGCAAGAGCTCACCAGAGTTCCTCTGCACTTCCCTCTTCGACTTCTGCCAAGGATCGACCGCTGACTGCTCTAGGATGCCTGCAAAACCGCAACAAAGTAGCAAGATGACTACCAGCAACATTGTAGCGCCTCATCCTGCCGGCTTTCTCGACTGTTTCCTGGTGGTGCATGCTCTGAGGGCTGTCTGCCTTCACCCTGCACTGGAAGCCAAGAAGAAATCTCCCGTGGGTCGAAGGAATCTTCCCCCTGCCAACGCAGGCACCAAACTTCTGCATCACTGGTCACCAGGGTCCCCTCTCATCTTGATGAGCGTGATCCCTGGAACACAGGAGCTGGATCCAAGTGTCCCCGACAGTCCAGTGGCCCTTCTGTCCAAATTTGGTGGAGGTAAGTCCTTGCCTCCCCACACCAGACAGTAATCCTGTGTACTGCATGAACTGCAACTGCTAGGGCTTCTGTGCACTTTTGCAAGACTTGCTTTGTGCACAGCCTAGCCCAGGTCCCCAGCACTCTGTCTTGCATTGCCCAACTAGCTGAGTTGGACTCCGACTTCGTTGGACCCCCTTTTGCTGTGCTGAGATGACCACCGTGCTCAGATCTTCTGAATGCCTGTTCAGGTGCTTTTGCAGGTGCTGCCTGCTTCTGCGTGGGCTCTCTGTGTTGCTGAGCGTCCCTTCTGTCTCCTCCTCCAAGGGGCAACCTCCTGGTCCTTCTCGGGCCCTGGGAGCACCCAAAACCTTCAACTGCAACCCTTCTTCGTGGAAACAACTCTGCATCCTCCAGCACGCTGTAGGACATCTTCTGACCAAAGGGGAAGTTCCTGGCACCTTCCGTTGTTGCAGAATCTTCAGCTTCTTCCACCCGGAGGCAGCCCTTTTGCACCTTCATCCAGGGTTTAGTGGGCTTCTGCCCCCCTGGACACTTGCGTGGCTCTTGGACTTGGTCCCCTTCCTTTACAGGTCCTCAGGTCCAGGAATCCATCTTCAGTGCTTTGCAGTCCTTTGTTGTCTTTGCAGAATTCCCTATCTCAACTTTATTGTCTTTCTGGGGTAGTAGGGTAACTTTACTCCTACTTTTCAGGGTTTTGGGGTGGGGTATCTTGGATACCCTTAGTGTTTTCTTACACTCCCAGCGACCCTCTACACACTACACTAGGCCTGGGGTCCATTCATGGTTCGCATCCCACTTTTGGAGTATATGGTTTGTGTTGCCTATAGGCCTATTGTCCCCTATTGCATTCTATTGTGTTCTACAGTATTTGCTCTACTTCGCTAACTATTTACTTACCTGATTTTGGTCTGTGTGTATATTTTGTTTATTTTACTTACCTCCTAAGGGAGTATATCCTCTGAGATACTTTTGGCATATTGTCACTAAAATAAAGTACCTTTATTTGTAGTAACTCTGAGTATTGTGTTTTCCTACGATATAGTGCTAAATGATGTAAGTGGTATAGTAGGAGCTTTGCATTTCTCCTACTTCGGCCTAAGCTGCTCTGCTATAGTTACCTCTATCAGCCTAAGCTGCTAGAACACTTCTAATCTACTAATAAGGGATAACTGGACCTGGCACAAGGTGTAAGTACCACAAGGTACCCACTATAAGCCAGGCCAGCCTCCTACAACTGTCAACAGTCCAGTCTCATATACTTCGTGGATGCAGGCATTATTTTGACAGTGAAGGAGGAGTAATTCTGGTTTTGGGAGGGTCTAACTTCAAAAGATTGGAGGAAATCTTGATTAGGTTCAGTCATTTTTTATTGTGGTGATTTTTAAATGAGGTTGGATAACTATCTGCATATTGGTGCCTGGCAACCACTGCCTCCTCCACCAAAATGTTTACTGGTTACATTTATAGGTTATAACCAAATGCCTAACAGACTGTTCATCAGAACAAATCTCACTCAGCTTGTTGGCTTTACAAAACAAGTCCTCACTTGCATAACTATTTTCAAACTTTTAACTATTAACTATTTAATGTTGCTCCTCATTGACCACTTTATTGAAGGCGGTCTGACTTAGGTCCAATTCATTTCATTGGTGCCTTTCGCCAGGAGCTATATTTTATATACAGCCGTATGTAACTGTCATGATGATTTTCACATGCACTGGCTGTTTTGTTTGATGCTATGAATTGCCACAGCGATAAACTGCATTGAATAAGTGTAGGAAAGTAGCCTCTTTCTAGCTTGGTTACTCCCAGTTTTACCTGTTTGTCAGTGTATTTGACTGTGTCTACTGGGAGCCTGCTAATCAGGACGCCAGTAGTTATGCTCTCTCCCTTACATTATGGTTGTTGCATACTGGTAACCCAGTATTTCACCCACAATTGACATACAGGTGCCCCCTTATAAGTCCCTAGTATATGGTACCTAGGTACCCAGGGCATTGGGGTTCCAGAGGATCCCTATGGGCTGCAGCATATCGTTTGCCACCCATAATGAGCCCATGAAAAGGGTTCTGCAGGACTGCCATTGCAGCCTGCCTGAAAAGGTGCATGCACCCATTCACTGCACCAGGTCACTTATAAGGCACCCCTATAGAACGCCCTCCAGCCCTGAAGGGAGGGTGCAGAGTATCTGTGTGTGAGGGCACCCCTGCACTAGCAGAGGTTCCCCACAACCTCCAGAACCATTTTCCCAGAGTTTGTGAGTGGGGGGACGCCAACTTACATGTGCACTGGACATAGGTCACTACCTATGTCCAGCTACATAATGGTAACTCCGAACATAGGCATGTTTGGTACCAAACATGTTGGAATCATACCCCAAGGCTTTTTCAAGTATTGGTTGTATGATTCCATGAACTCTGGGGGCTCCATAGAGCACCCCCAGTATTGCCATACCAGCCTTCTGAGGTTTTCCAGGCAGCCCCAGCTGCTGCCACCTCTCAGACAGGTTTCTGCCCTCCTATTGCTTGAGACGCTCAAGCCCAGTAAGGCAGAACAAAGGATTTCATTTAGGAGAGGGGTGTTACATGCTCTCCCTTTGGAAATAGGTGTTACAGGCTTGGGAGGGGTAGCCTCCCCAAGCCACTGGACATGCTTTGAAGGGCACATTTGGTGCCCTCCTTGCATAATCCAGTCTCCTCGAGTTCAGAGACCCCCAGTCCCTGCTCTGGCGCAAAACTGGACAAAGGAAAGGGGAGTGACTACTCCCCTGTCAAACACCACCCCAGGGGTGGTGCTCAGAGCTCCTCCAGAGGGTCCCTGGGTTTTGCAATCTTGGATTCCAAGTTGGCAGGGAACTCTGGGAGCATCTAAGTGGCCGGTGCCAGCAGGTGATGTCAGAGCGCTCCCCTGATAGGTGCTTACCTGTTTAGCTGACTAATCCCCCTTTCAGGGCTATTTAAAGTCTCTCATTTGGGTGGTTCTTCAGATTCAGATTGCAAGACTTCAGCAGGAATCCTCTGCAACCTCCACTTCCACTTCTCACCAAAGAAACTGCATCTGGACCCACCATGAACTCTACAAACTGCAACAAAGAAGCAAAGACGACTTCTGCAACTTTGTATCTTAAGCGCCTGCAAGCAACTGCAACTGTTTCCCGGTCGTGCATCCTCAGAAGACAGCCTGTCTTCAGCCTTCACAAGAAGAGTGAAATAATCTCCCTTAGGGTGAAGGAATCACTCCCCTGCTCCAGCAGGCATCTACTGCAACAACACCGGCTGCGTGGATCCCTTGTCCTGATGAGCTGCGTGGATTATGCATCCTGGGTGGTAGACTGAAGTAGTCCCGACTGTCCTGATGTGCTGCTGTCCAACTTTGGTGGAGATAAGAGCTTGCCTCCCCACGCAAGGCAGTACCCCTGTGCACAGCGTGTTTTGCAGTTGCCAGGCTTGTTGGCATCCTTCCACAAAGTTCTTCGAGCACTGTGCAGCTCTGGCCCCCAGCACTCTATCTTGTGAGACACATCTTCCTGAGTGGTTCTCCGGCGGCATGGAAACCTTTGTCATTGTGCTGTGTGGGCCTCCTTTTGCACCTTCTTTGTCCCTGTGCTGTGGTTTCATGAGTGCTGTCTGGTCTTCTGTGGGCTCTCTGAGTTGCTGAGAGCCCCTTCTGACTCACCCTTCTGGGTAGAGTCCACCAGTTCCTTCCTGGTTCCGGGCAGTGCCATTTTCTACTAACCACAAGCTTTGCGTATGCCAAGGCTTGTTGGCTAACTCCAGCAACACAAACCAGACTGCAATCCTCCATCCGACGTGGGACATCATCTGCACCAACCAGGAACCCAAATACATCTTCTTGGGTGCAGTACTGACTTCTTCTTCACCAGTGGATCTTCTTTTGCACCTTCTTCCAGGTTAGCAGGGGCTCCTGTTCTCCCTGGACTCTTGGTCCCCTTCTTCCACAGGTCTTCAGGTCTAGGAATTCACTGTTGGTGTCTTGTGGTCTCTTCTGGTTCTTGCCTAATCTTCTTTCTTGTGGTTATGTGTGTTCTAGGAAAGTTACTGTGCTTTACTCCTGCTTTCCTGGGCTCTAGGGTGGGTTCTAGTACTTACATTTGGTGTTTTTAGTACTCCCAGTGACCCTCTACACACTACACTTGCCTAGGTGAGAAACCGACATTCGCATTCCACTTTCTTAGTATATGGTTTGTGTTCCCCAGGCCCATTTCTAACTATTCTGATTTTCACTAATTGCACTATTTTCAAACAGTTTTTATGCACATTTCTGCATTTTAGCGTATATAATTTGTGTATTACTTACTGCCTAAGGGAGTATAGTCTCTGATATTTTTGACATTTATGTCACCAAATAAAAGTACTTTTATTTTTTTAACACTGAGGCCCTCATTGTGACATTGGTGGTAAGTACCATGCTGACTGCCGCCAACATACCGCTGCAGATTACCACTACCCATATTATGACACACACATAGCAATCCATCACTATACAGCCACACACACAAGCCCGCCAGCCCAAAGGTCGGTGATAAACTGGTGGTAGCAAAACCCACACCGTTACGCCAACAGAACTACACCCACAACATTATGACCCACGAATCAGCGGACATTCAATGGTGGTAAACCATTGGCGCTACATACCGCCACGCTCAAAATACACACACACTAAGAAAATAACACTACATTGGACAATTTGAATAACACACACGTGATAACCAAACACACACCACACCCACACACCCACACCACTATAAAACACACACATTACCCACAACCCTTTACGACTAACAACAACTGCCACAAGAGAGATAGCAAGACCACAGACAAGATCACAGCCACATACCACCATCACCTATACACCATCCACGCACCTTACATCACACACCCCAACACATCACCCCACACACTCTCACCCACACCACTCACACTACATCCATGGCACCACAACAACATCCCAGGTTGTCAGAGGAGGAGCTAAGGGTCATGGTGGAGGAAATCATCCGTGTAGAGCCACAGCTATTCAGATCACAGGTGCAGCTGACATCCATTGCAAGGAAGATGGAGCTAGTGCAGAGAATCGTGGACAGCACCCCAGAACAAGGGATGACATCAGGAAGAGGTGGAACGACCTACGGGGGAAAGGTGTGTTCCACAGCAGCAAGCCACCAACTGGCTGTACAGAGGACTGGCAGTGGACCCCCACCTCTTCCCCCACATCTAACAACATGGGAGGAGCAAGTCTTGGCAATCATGCATCCTGAGGGCCTGGCAGGAGTAGGAGGAGGACTGGACTCTGGTAAGTCAACTCTATTACTATCACCCCCAACCAGCATGCCATCACATACCCTCACCCTAACCCTCACTCCCAATACTCCACCACCTCACACACACCCCACCATCACAACCCACCCCTCCCAAGCCATGCATGTAACGCCAATGCACAGACCCCCATCACAGACCTGCATCGACACCCATCACTAAAGCATGCACACTAGAGGGAATAACCTAGCCCACCAAATAACTACTCATACAAGGCAAAGCTGCCACGGCAATAACAACCATACAGGGTAACACACCCATGCACAAGATGTCACACACAGAAACAATAACACTGCATTTACATCCCCACAGGTCCCTCAGCCAACTTCACAGGAGAAGAGGTGCCAGCAACATCCAGCCCCCCCCACCCCCAGAAGAGGCCCACAGTGATGACAGCAGCTCTGGACACGTGGATCTGGATGACCAACCTGGCCCATCAGGGACCTCCGGACAGTTGGTTACCCAGCCACAGTCCCATACCACCACAGAGCCTACCCCCTCAGGAAACACCACCACAGTACCCACCCAGCAGGCCCATACCTCTGTCTCTAGGACACATCAATCAGCAGTGTGTCCACCACTACAGGGACCACAGGTAACCCCACAAACACAGGACGGTCAGGGATCTGGGGTCAGTGGCAGTGGGCACACGGTTCAGGGGACAGAGGCACAGGACAAAAGGGAAGCTGGGAGGACTGCTGTGCGATAGGGGGAGGGCAGGCCCAGGGAACCGACTCTCCAGGAGGCACTCACCAAGATCCTGGGAGCATACCACCATTCCCAGGAGACGATGGGCCAGATACTGGAAAAGTTGCAGGAAACCCAGCGGCTGCAGGAGGGACAGTACCTGGGGATTAGGGAAGACTTGAAGGAGATAAACACCACCCTGGTCACCATTGCAGGGGTGCTGGCAGACATGGCCAACACCATGAGGGAGGCAGTGGCACAACAGCGGGCCCCTGACACTAGTCAAACCACTGAACAGCCTTCCACCTCCGCTGCCACTAGTGGACAGGAGACCCCGCTACACGACCAACAGGTCACCAGTCACCCCTCCCCCTGCAGAAGGAGAACCACCCCGCAAACGGTCCCTGCAATACAGGCAGAAGCCAGAGACTATTGCCAAGACCCTTGCCAGGAAATAAGACTCTCCTGATTGTCACCCTTGTGTCCCACTCAGTCACTCTGTCCACCTTGAACTGCCATTGCTCCACTTCCTATGCCCCCTTGGACAATGCACCTGTGATCCACATAGACTGGACTCTATACTGGACATTTCTCCACCATAACCCCAGCCCACTGCACATCCCCCTCTACTTATTGGCACTTAAATAAACACCATTTGAATAAATACAAGTATAGAGTATGTCAAATGATTGAACTATGAATTTGTTTAACAAGCTTTAAACACTGCAATACAACTGTACAGTAATGTATACATAGGAAAGATGTGTAGTTGGCTGCAATCAGCACACCAGGAGCTATAGTGGGGCACAAATATCTGAAAATAGAGATGCCAAAGGGTACATAAGTGGCCATAGAAGTGGGAAAATCAGCCAGCCAGTGACAATGTCAAACAAAACTGTCCATGAAAAGTGAAGTTACAGTGTCTTACCTGTGTGTTATTGGAAGTATTTTCGTATTATTGCACTTCTGTTGTCCTCATCCTCATCCACTGACTCCTCATCTTCACTGTTCATAGGGTCCCCTGCTGCCACATACCCATCTCCAGCCTCAGCCTCCTGCAGAAAAGCTACCTGGCGACATAAGGCAAGGTCGTGCAACATACAGCATGCCACGATTATCTGGCAGACCTTCTTGGGTGAGTAGTACAGGGATCCACCTGTTAGATGGAGGCAACAAAACCTGGCCCTCAGGAGGCCGAATGTCCTGTCTATGATTCTTCTTGTTCGCCCATGTGCCTTATTGTAACGTTCTTCTGCCCTTGTCCTGGGATTCCTCACAGGGGTCAGAGCCATGAGAGGTTGGGGAAACCAGAGTCACCTGAAAATATTGAGGAACAATTGTGGGATGCTGCTATTCCTTAGGATAAAAGCATCATGCACAGACCGAGGATACTTTGCATTGACATGGTCCTCCAGGCACACTATTTGCACATTCATGGAGTGAAAGCTCTTTCGATTTCTGAACACCTGTTCCTTTCTCCAGGGGGAACAAATGCAATATGTGTACCATCTATTGCCCCAATAATGTTGGGGATATGTCCCATTCCATATAAATCTGCTTTCACTGAGGCCAAATCCTCCACCTGGGGGAAAAATGGTGTAGCTGCACATGTGTTTAATCAGGGCAGACAACACTCTGGTCAGCACTATTGAGAACATTGGCTGCGACATTCCTGCTGCCAAGCCCACTGTCACTTGGAAGGAGCCAGTTGCAGGAAATGGAGCACAGATAGGACCTGCACAAGAGGGGGGATCCCAGTGGGCTGACGGATAGCAGTGATTAGGTCAGGCTCCAATTGGACATACAGCTCTGTGATTGTGACCCTGTCCAGTCTATAAGTGAGGATAATGTGCCTGTCCTCCATTGTTGCCAAGTCCACCAGAGGCCTGTACACGGGGGGATGTCTCCATCTCCTAATCATCCGCAGCAGTTGCAATCTAGGGGGCAAAGCGGTGAGCAGCTGGTCAGTATTCCATATTTACAAACACTGTGACGCAGTTAGGTGCAATGGCCTGCCCCCCTGAAATGGCGTCCTCCTGTCCTGTACGGAGGGACATGTGGAAATTAGGTAATTTTGCTGATGTTGTGCGCCATTGCGGGAGGCGGTCGAGAACCGCAGTGCAACTCCTCATTGGATACCATTGGGTCCTATGGGTTACAGTGGCCAATAGTGATGTACGCCGGCGGTGATGGTATGCACCGCCGTGGACGTGACCGCCATTTTCTATCTGTTCACTCACTTACTACCTGACCTTCAACAGGAGAGGACCTACCCTGCAAGTGCTGTAGTGACCTGTGTCTGGAACCGACCTTGGCTCGTGTCTCTGGGGAAAGGGCCCCTGCCTTCACTGCTGCAGAGTTGGCGAGACTGGTGGATGGGGTCCTACCCCAGTACCGAATGCTGTATGGGCCTCCAGGCCAACAGGTGAGTACACTGTGAGCACGATGCATGGGGTGTGAAGGCATGGAGTGCTGTGTATGGGGGCCTTGTGTGTGGTGGGTTGGTGGAAGGGCCCTGGGCAGCGTGCTGCATGTATGGTGGGCAATGTCAATGCGTAAAAGGGATGTGAGGGCTATGGTGGGCCATGATGGTAACAGGCAGGATGGTCTGACTGATACCTTTTCCTATATGTATTTCTCTGCAGGTCAGCGCCCATCAAAAAAAGGGTATAGGGTGTGCCATCACCAAGGACATGTGGACCCCGGGGGTCTACAGCAGGCGGAGCACCCACTGTCCCAAATGGTGGGAGGATCTGAGACGCTGGGCACAGAAGAACGTGGAGGCCAATCTGGGGATGGCCTCCCAACGAGGAAGGGATGCCTGTCGATCCATGGTCCCCCTGATGGCCCGCATACTGGCGGTGGCCTATCCAGAGCTGGATGGGCGCTTGGGGGCATCACAGCAGCCACAAGGGGGTGAGTACCGTACCCCAATATACTACTTGCGTGTGGTGGGGTGGCTTCCGGGTGTGGGAAGTGGGCCTGTGGGAGCCCCTAGGCCAGGCCAGACATTGCAGGTAGGTCCAATGTTGGGCAGGGTGTGATGTAAACCTCCTCCAACCAAGGTAGTAGGCATCCACTACTGAGCAGAGGTCTGTGTGTCTCAGGTATGCTGCAATTGGTGTTAGGTATCCCTGCCCATGGGCTGGTGACTAGCATTGTGACTGTCAGTGCATTGCCTAATGCGTAGGTCTGTTGCCTGTGTGTGTGCATCGTGTACGTCAACGGTGGTGTTGTTGCCACCACTGACCAAGGGTATCCTTTGTCTCTCCTCCCCCTTTTTGTTTTGTCACCCTGTCCTTATGTGCATTAGCATCATCTGGCGGAGGAACAGAAGCACCGGTGATGGGGAGAGCTGCATCCCACAGGGCCCAGGAGGCCGAATCCACCGACGGTGAGGGCACCAGTGGGACGGAGGGCGAGGGGAGCACCACAGCGGAGACTGGAGGGGACAGTTCTGACAGTGATACCTCCTCCGATGGAAGCTCCCTGGTGGTGGCGAACACCTCTGTGCCCACACAAACTACAGGTAAAGCCTCCACCCAGTACCAGCACCGCCCTTCCAGCAGCCCCTCAGCGTGTTTCCCGTGCCCGCTCACCCATGAGGGTGGGCATCTCCTTCGCCCCAGGCACCTCAGGCCCTGCCCCAGTTAGCCCTGCTGCCCTGAGAGAGGAGGCTATTGACCTCCTGCGATCCATCTCTGTTGGGCAGTCAACCATTGTGAATGCCATCCAGGGGCTGGCAGCCCATTTGCAACAAGCAAATGCATTCCTGGAGAGCATTCACTCTGGCATGGCGGCCAAACAGAGATCAATCCAGGCTCTGGCCTCCTCCCTGATGGCAGCCATTGTCCCTGTTTCTAGCCTCCCCCCTCCATCTTCCTCTACAAAATCCCATTCCCCTCAACCCCATCCTATCCCAAGCACACAGGCAGACCAGCATTCACACAAGACAACACACAGGAGTGGTTCAGGAAAACAAAAGCACCACACATCATCCCACAGGCACTCACACAATCACTATCCTGATGCAGACATACCAACATCCACTGCCTCCAGTGTGTCCCCCTCCTCCTCCTCGTCCACCTCCCTCCCAGTTGTGCCTACACTCACACCTGCATGCACTACATACTCATCCACTCCCACCATCACCATCACACCTATCACTACATGCCCCTCACTGGCAGTCACCACCCCCACATCCATGTACACGTCCCCTGTGTCCTTTCCCACTGTGTCTGTGCCCCCTCCTCCCAAAGTACACCAACACAAGCACTCAGACACCCAACAGCCATCCGCCTCACAACAGCATCCAGCCCATACACCCTCACCCAAAATCAGCAGACAGACACCTCTTTCAACCACTTCCTCTTCCGCCCCAATGTCCCTAAGAAGCTTTACCTCTCAACTGTTGACCTCTTCCCTACCATTCCCCCCCACCATCCTTCATGTTGGGCCAGGGTGGTCAGAACCCAGGCAAGCACCTCAGCCACCCAGTCCACGGCCACAGTAGTGTCGACAGCTACTGCAATCGGGAGAGGATCCTGGGCACCAGACAGTAACACTGAGAGGGTGCCTGCACCAGCAGGGTCTAGGAAGGGCAAGGAGGCACCACCAGCTGCGACAGGGAAGGGCAAGGAGAAATCCCCAGCTGCTGACTGGAAGGCCTGGTGCTGGGACTCATTCAGAGCCCCCACAAACAACCATGGTGGTTCAGCCATCCGAGGCTGCAAGGGAAGGACTGGACCCTCCCCCCACCACAGCCAGCTCCGCCACCAGCACCAGTGCCTGAAGCAGCAGCCCCAGTGGGAAGCCGTCCGAGGCTGCAGGGGATAGGCTGGAGCCTCTGCCCCACCACTGCCATCACTGCCACCATCACTGCCACCAGCACCGCCACCAGCACCACTACCAGCATCAGCAGCCCCAGTGGGCAGCCGTCCGAGGCTGCAGACGAAGGGCTGGAGCCTCCCCCCACCACTGCCAGCACCGCCACCAGCACCTCTGCCAGCAGCAGAAGCCCCAGTGGGCAGCCTTCCGAGTCTGCAGGCAAAGGGTTGGAGCCTCCCGCCACCACTGCCAGCACTGCCACCAGTACCGCCACTGCCACCACTGAGCAGCCGTCACCACCGGCGGACAATGTGTAGTCCTGCATCCATGGGCTGTTGTGCATCCTTTCCCCTGCAAATCCTGTGGGTCTGACACCCAGGTGAGAGAAGGTGACCTTGCACTCCCCAAGATATGCTTCAGAGGGCACAATGCCCCCTCCAGAATAAGTGGAAGAAGCCACCCACTCACCCCATCCTTCCCAGGATGAAGCACACTGGGCACAATGCCCCCTCCAGAACCAGTAGAAGAAGCCATCCACTGGAGAGACTGTGGCTTTGCTCTCCCCAGGACCAAGCAGAGGGCAAACTACCCACTTGAGAGACTGTGGCCTTGCACTCCCCAGCACCAAGCAGTGGGCAAACCACCCACTTGAGAGACTGTGGCCTTGCACTCCCCAGGACAGAACAGAGGGCATGGTGCCCCCTCCAGGACTGGTGGTGTTGTACCATCTTCCGGCTGAGGTGCCCCCCCATTCCCCGTCCACCGAGGTGCCTCAGTATTTTTGACCTGATGCCCCTGCAGTGTTCTCTCCGTGTTGTTGCAGGAGTCAGGTGGGGCCTTGGCCTAAATGTTGGGGCCCTGCGGCCCTCGGACATTGAGGACTAGGCAGTGTCCCTCCATTTGTAAATATGTATATACGTTTGTATTTTGATGCACTTAATCATGTTATTTTATCGTATTACACTCACTTTCTTCAAAATCTTTTTGCCCTTGCATTATTCCTGAGGGGTACGGGGTAAATATGTTTTCTTGTGCATCTGCTTGTGTGTATTGTGTTGGGGGTGGGGGTGTTGCATGTTGCGTGTCACTGTCTTTTTCCTCCCACCTCCCTTGTGTGCTAGACAGCATTACTCACCGTGGTCGTCTTCGCCGCGTTGCTGTTCATAATGCAGCAGAAGGTAGACGAGCATCTGAAATATGTGCAGTTCCGGGCTCCATGGCGTCGTGGATGTTCCCTGAGTCTCCACAGGTGAGTCCTTTGACTTCTGAGCTCTGTTTCCTACATGCTTTTGATGTCATTGGAACCGCCCCAGAAAAGTTGGCGGATAGGCCGGTCATAAAAGTGTGGACGGTACATTGTCTTCCACCTGGCTGTTGGCGGTTACCGCTGTTGTGCTTTTTTACTCCGCTGTGGCGGTCGGTGTGTTAAAGTGGCTGTCTGTCAGAGCGTTTTCTGCCATGGTCATGATTCCATTTTGGTTACCGACGGCCTGTTGGCAGTATTACCGCCGCTTTCTCACTGACCACCAGGGTTGTAATGAGGGCTTGCGTATTTTCATTCATGTGTGTAAGCACTGTGTAACTACAGTGGTATTGCATGGGATTTGCATGCCTCCTAGATAAGCCTTGGCTGCTCAGCTACAGCTACCACTAGAGAGCCTGGCTTCTAGACACTGCCTACATTTCACTAATAAGGGATAACTGGACCTGATATCCGGTGTAAGTACCATAGGTACCCACTACAAACCAGGCAGCCTCCTACAACAAGTTGAAGCCAGGGGGGATGTTTGTAGAGCATCATAAGAAAGTGGGAATGGTCAGATGCTATGTTAACTTTTCTGACTAGTTGTTTGTGCTTTGCCAAACAAGTAAACCAATTGAGTACCCTCCTTTAAAGCTCAGTTTTCAAGGACTTAATGTATTCTGTGATGGTACATCTTACCAGCGGCCACTAACTAACTGAGAAGAATAAGGAGGCTTGTGCTACTGTCATCAAGCATTTAAGGGATGCTTCAGTGCTGCAGCCTTTTCAGAATCTGTGTGGTTTGGAGTTCTTGTAACTGGCTGCAAAAAGGTAGTCAGTAAAGCATTTCTTAATTACTTTATCGAGGCATGGTGATTTGGTAACTGGTCTAACGTTGGTGAGTTCATTGGGATCTACAGTTGGGTTCTGAATGAGGTGTGATTTGACTTATTTTTTGCATCCTTGAAATTACATTTTAATAAGTTAATAAGTGAGGGCCGGAGAATCTTGAAGTTGCAACAATTGTTTTTAGGTGAAGTGGATAGGATTATATATGTAGTAAAATGTAGTTAGGTATTCTTCAGATAGTGGTTTAACTTGGAACAGGCTTTAGTAGAGATTGGAGACATTCATCAGTTTTTACTTGGTGAAATTGATTTATGTTAGACCTAGCATCATTGGTGTGGTTTCCCCGCTGATGTTTTGACTTCAGACATCCTGTTTTTGCTGACTTTATTTTTGCTGCCCGTCATTTAAGGAAGAACAAGATCTTTGGCAAGCTTGCTACCCACTTTTACTGGCCCGAGATGAGGAAGGCCTTAGATGCATTCTGCAGGCCCTGTCCAACCTTCCAGGCCAGTTGCAAGTCAGGAGGGAAGTACAAGGTTCCCCTGCAATCATTTTGTGCCATTAGCACTACCTTTGAAAGGGTGGGTATCAACATTGTTGGGCCTCTGGACCCCAAGACAGCCTTGGGCAACAGGTTCATCCTGGTCATGGAGGGGCATGCCACCCAGTACAAGGAAGCTATCCGTCTGAGGACAGTCACTTCACCCAAGGTGGCAAGGCTTCTGATAGGGATCTACCTATGTGGGTTTCCGTAAGTTGGTGGTATCCGACCATGGCGGCAGCTTTCTGTCAGGATACATGAGGCCATGTATAAGGAGTGTGGGGTAATCTACAAATTCTCTACTCCTTACCACTCACAAACCAACGGGCTCATTGAAAGGTTCAACAACAGGACCTTAAAGGGCATGATTATACGCCTGCTTGAGCCAGTGAGAGGGAATTGGGACATCCTCTTGCCATGCCTTTTGTTTGCCTACAGGGAGGTACTACAGAAGGGGGTTGGTTTTAACCCTTTTGAACTTCAGTATAGGCACCCTGTGAGAGGACCTTTCAATTTGGTCAATGTGGTCAACTACATACTGGCACTCCGCAACCAGACAGTGTACTTCTAGAAACTCTACCAGGAGAATCCGGAAGCCAGCCAGGAGGACATAAAACTGAGCTTTGACCAGAATGCCATTCTGTTAAAGTTTTAGCTTGGTCAAAAAGTGTGGATGATGGAGCCCATGGAGCCCAAGGCTCTGCAAGACTGTTGGCCTGGGCCTTATAAGGCGAAGGAGTGCAAGAGTGATGCCACCTACTTAGCAGCCATCAAGACTCCCAGAAACCCTTTGACGGTCCTTCAGGTCAGTCGCCACAAGCCCCACTTTGAGAGGTATCAGCAAACCATGCTCCTAGTCACCGATTATGGGATGGAAGAGGAGATTCACATCTCCCCGACCTTCTTTCTATTAAGGAGCAGAAAGGGTCAGTGCAGTGGGTCAGCGTCTCCATTACCCTGACCCTAGACCAACAGACAGACTGTCACTAGTTGCTGGGACAGTTTTCCTCCTTATTTTCCCTTAACCCAGGACTCACTACATGATGTACCCATGATATTGATACTGGGGACATCATGCCTATGAAGAATACAATTTACAGGTTAAACAAGGTGATAGCCAGCATTAAAGAGGAGGTTTTCAAGATGCTTGCATTAGGAGTTATTGAGCTCTCAAAGAGCCCTTGGTCCAGGCCAGTGGTGTTTGTCCCAGATGGTGCCCCTCCAGTTGTCACTCCCAAACCTAGGTTCTGTGTGAACTACCGTGGGCTCAATGCTGTAACCAATACCAACGCATACCCCATCCCCTAAGCAGATGAGCTGAAAAATCAGCTAGGAGCTGCCAAGTTCCTCAGCACGTTTGACTTAATGTCTGGGTCCTCGATATTGCCTTTACCAAGGGGGCCAAAAAGAGGTCTGCATTCTCTACTCCAAAAGGGCACTTCCAGTTCTGGCTAATGGCCTTCAGGTTGAAGAATGCCTCTACCACCTTCCAGAGGTTAGTCAACCAGGAACTTCAGTGCTGCCTACCTAGATGACTTTGCAATCATCAGTTCTAGCTAGGTGGATCGCCTGTGCACCTGAGGGAAGTGCTTCCGGCTCTGCAAATGGTAGGCCTGACTATAAAGGCCAGTAAATGCCAGATAGGGCAGAGGTCAATGGTTTATTTGGGTCACCAAGTGGGAGAAGGCAAGGTGCAGCCCCACCAGGCCAAAATTGAAACTATGATGGCTTGGGCACCCCCAAGACCCAGACAGAGGTGAGGGCCTGCTTAGGTCTCACTAACTATTACAGATGATTCATCAAGGGGTATGCACCCTTGACAGAGCTAACGTCCAGGAAACGGCATTGTCAGGTGGACAAAGGTGTGCCAGAAAGCTGTTGACAGCCTGAAGGAGGCCATGTACACACTACCCTGGGGAAGGCCCCTGACTTCTCCCAAGAATTCATTGTGTGCGACACAGACACCTCAGAGCATGGCATGGGGGACATGCTGTCACAGCTAAATGAAGAGGGTCTGGATCATCCTGTAGCCTTCATCAGTAGAAGGTTGTTTCCCAGGAAACAAAGGTGGAGTACAATAGAGAGAGACTCCTTTTCTGTGGTCTGGGCCCTGAAGAAGCTCAGACCATACCTGTTTGGTGCTCACGTCCGGGTTCAGATAGTTCATAGACCACTCAGATGGTTAATGCAGATGAGGGGTGAGAATCCCAGATTGATAAGGTGAAGCATCTCTATAAGGGAATAGACTTTATGGTGGAACACCATCCTGGAACAGACAATGCCAGATGCTGATGGTCCCCTAGGTTCTTCCGCCTTATTGAAGAGAACTCCCAAGGGGTTGGGTAGCCTTCCCCAATTTCAGCTGGGGGAGACGCATGTTATACCTGGCATCCTTGGTGTGGGTCTCCCCTAACTTTTTGCCTTCAGATTTCCTGATTTTGCAAAAGCTGTTTTTGTTGCCCTTAAGAATCTGCACACTATACCACTGCTAACCAGTGCTAAAGTGCTTGTGCTCTTTCCCTAAAACATGATGACATTGGCTTATCCCCAATTGGCCTAATTTATGTATGGATAGGCTCCTAAGAAAGTGCAGTACATGTGTGCACAGCCTGCAAATTTAATGCTACTGGTGGGCCTACAGCACTGATTGTGCCAGCCACTTCAGTAGCTCTCTAATCATATCTCAGGCCTGCCACTGCAGAGCATGTGTGTGTAGTTTTAAACTGCACTGCAATTTTGACCTGACAAAGTAAAGTCTTTGCCCTGCCTAAATCTTCCTCTTTAATACATATGTCACTCCAAGGTAGGCCTTAGGCAGCCCTAGGGGCAGGTTCAAGTGTATTTTAAATGTTAGACATGTACTTTTAAGTTTTACATTCCCTGGTAGTGAAAACACTTACATGAATTTGTCACTACTGCAAGACCAGTCTCTCCCATAGGATAACAGCAAAGTTACCTCATAACCTTTTATAACTCCGTATTGGGAAGAGATAGATTTTTCAAGTTTGGAGTCTCCAGAATCACAATTTAAAATCACAACTTATGGTGAAGCTGGACTTTAAATTGCAATTTTGAAAATGTTACTTCAAGAAACTTGGCATTTTCTTATTTTAGCTATTTGGTGCCTGCTGCCTGTCCCTGCTCACATGACTGGGGTGGTGTGACAGCTAGGCTTTGTGTATTCTTCCTGGACAGCCACACACAATAAGAGATTAGGTGTGACCTGAAGGGCCTTGATGGGCCATTCTGGGCAGGATGGGAGGATAGAGCTGGGCACAGCCTAACTTATACCTGAATAGGCTATGTCCTGTCCACACATAAAGGGTTGCACAACCCCCTGTAATGAGTCTGGAGTGAGGGCAGGAAGGACATAAGCGTTGTGAACTTTAAAGGATTGTCTTTGAAGCCTCCCCCACTTCAAAGGCAAAACTGGGTATAGGTATTGGACATCTGACACCACCTCTTCAGTACACCTATGGACTTGTGGATACACTGCAGTGAAGATGGACTGCTGTGCTGGTGAACGTCTTCCACTATTTTGGACTTCTGTTTTGCTGGACTCCTCCTTTGCTGTGCTGAAATGTGCCTGCTTCCCTCTTGCCTGAGAGTGAGAAGAACTGGACCTACATCTCTTCCACCCAGAACCCAGAGAGACTCCAAGGGCTAGTTGGCTGGCCACTTTACTGAAATCTCTAGAACATAAAAGACATCCAACCACCCTGCTTCTGCACATGGCCTCTGTCATTTGTGAGTCTGCCCTGACAAGTGCTGCCACTCCAGCCTTGGACCCTTAGAAGTGTACCTGGGATGTTTGCATGAGTGGAACCAATACATCCTCTGGTGCAGGTGCAAAGCCAACGCAATGCCACTGCTGTGTCAAACTGAATCGGAACCATAACACAGACTTGTATCGCCTTCAGAACCACCACAGCACAACGCTTTTCCTGGTGCAAGCTCCTCGCTTCTCTCATCTATTGCAGCCTTCACAACAACACTGAACCTCCACATTGTTGCTGCTGCGTGGATTGGACCCAATGCATCGTCTCAACGGTGCCACACATCCACAACACCGGGTTTCATATCACAAGTGCTGTCAACAGACTCTTCAATGTCGATGTATCAGGATCTTGCACTGCATCAGGATCTTGCACTGCAGCCTGGCCACATTTTGAAACCGACACATCGCCTTGTTGTCTTTCTTTCAGATCCATGCAATGCTTCTCAACCAGTAAGCATTGGTTCAGTGGGCCTAACTAGGCCCCTGTAGACAGCCCACAATCTGTTGTGGTCAGCCTGAGCTTTTGACTTCGTCTCGGTCCAGCTCAACCAGATACGCCCAGTGGGTGCTTTTTGCTTCTCAGTGCTATTTTACAGTTTATTGTTTTAATATTCATAACTTGGATGTTTGTCATGTTGGTCTTGTTTTATTAATAGACTAACTTCAATTTTTCTAACCTGGTGTAGGATCCTTTTTGTGTGGTGTTTTCACTGTTTTACTGTTTGAAGTGTTGCACAAATACTTTACACATTGCCTTCAGGTTAAGCCTGACTGCTCTGTCCCAAGCTACCAGAGGATGAGCACAGGTTAACTTGGTGTTTGCTTGTGCCTTACCCTGACAAGGATTGTGGTTGCTGCTTAACCTGGGCTCACACCCCAGTCAACCAACTGCCAAATTTCTCACAATGTAGTAATGATGAATTTCTTAGGCTGTGTGATATATTATTTATGTAAAAAGTTTTGGATTTGTTTATTTGGACTTGGACGTGGATGAGAATAGGTTATTTGGTGTTTGTGTATTTTAGCAAACTGCAATAGTTTTTATGTCTGTTAATTGAGTTTTCTGGTAATGTTTCCTTACAGCTTGCGAGTAGTATTTGATCTTAAGTTCTGTCCAGCTTTAGGATCTCTTTGTTTCACTGAAAAGTGTATCAGAGAGCCCTGGATTGTATGTCTGTGATGCTAACTTCTTTGTGTTAACAGATTTCTTTAATTCACAGAATTTAATAGGGTAGCATTTCTTGTGGGTGTTGAAATCTTTACCTTCCTTGTGGAGTATTGTGATGCTGGAAGAAATTTCATTTAGTGCAAAAACTAAATATGTCCCAGAAACACAGCCATATGACCTTTTTCATATGATACAGGAAGTGGCTTGCGATTGTATGGGCGTGTCAGCCAGAGGAATATCTATTGGGACCATGCAATGGTGTTATAAATCCACTTCTAGTAGCCTGTGACATACCTCTTTGAATCAGAAATGACTGATTTACCTCTGATGTGTGTGTGGAGATTAGACAGTTGTTCTAGACTGTGGACCTCATTTACAAGAATCTAACGTATTGGCACCAATGCGTCAGATTTCTTGCGCTGCTCTACGACCCCCTAACAACCCAACGGATGCACTGTATTTACAAAACAGAGCTCCATGGCACACGTTTTTAAAGATGCGTTAGAAATTCTGACGCATCTGTGGCACTAAACTCATGCATTGCTTTACTAGCGTCAAAAAAATGATGCTACTCCAGAAATGCCAGGAGGCCCCTATTGAGACAAGCCCGGCATCAGTTTTAGGCCTGCTCTGAGCAGGGAGTATAATTTTGACGTAGTGAAGTAGCAAAATTATGCAGTGAAATGTTGTCGATTTTACTGTGTCAGTTCTGTGTGGCTTTTCCCATGGGAACGCCTACCTCGCATACATTATATCTGGTGCAGGTATAATGTGATGCAAGGCTTTATGTATAGCAGTGTAGAGAACTGCTTGGGCCACCGTTGTGTAAAAAAAAAATGCAATGGTGGCACATAGGTCTTGTAAATGAGATTGTATGTTTATTAGGACATTTCTGAAAATAGAAGGCATGAGCATCATTTTGGTTGCCCCAGGAGAGGTTTCCCCAAAAGATAGTTTTGTTGGACAATGTTTGCTATGATGTAGCGAGTTCAGCAATAAATCTGTTTGACATTTGATGTAGCAGAAATTTTAGTGCTGTCCCTAATGTCACAGAAGTCATCTATATGTGACAGTTGCATTATGTTAACCAGTATACGAACAGTTTGATTGTAGAAGATGCACTGAGAAGTCATTTCAAATGCACATTAGTTTAGACTAATATCAGAGACCCCGATTGTGCTAAAGTTTAATTAAATGTGTGAGGGGTTAAACTGGCAGTGTGATATAATTTAGACTCTAAACCAATTGTATTTGTTGAAACAATATTGAATTTCCAATAATTAGTGATTTAAATATGCATGCAAAAATGGATAAATGCAGTTCCACGTTATACTGACTGAAATGTATTGACAAAGTAATTACTTTTAAAGTCATTGGCCCTCATTACGACTTTGGCATTTTACTAAGACTGCTGAAGCCGCGGGTGCCAGAACCCCAACAGTGCTGGTGGTCTTACGACCGCCATATTACAACTGCTGAAGGATTTCCATCCCAATTTGGGTGGAAATCCATCAGCAGTCGTCCTGGTGGTCGGCGGCGCAGAGACGGTTCCACAGCCGTCACTGCCACAGTAAAAGGACTCCGCCCACCGTATTATGAGCAGGAATACAGCGTGGTGGTGTCCTAATAGCGTGGCACTGCAGGCAGTGAAAGCACCAGGTACTGTTCCCTGGTGAACGTCCTCCTCGCCGGCCAAGGTAAGTTGATCGTCTGACAGGGGAGAGGGGTGGGAGGGTGGGGGTGTTGTGTGTGCATGTGTGAGTGGGTGTATGTCTGCATGTGTCAATGTAAGTGTGTGTTCATGTGTGAGTGGGTGTAGGTCGCCGTGTGTGAATATAAGTGTGTATGCATGTGTGTATGCGTGTGTGTATACGTGTGTGAATGTAAGTGTATATGCATGTGTGTATGCATGTGTGTATGCGTGTGTGAATGTGTGTGTGATTGTTGAAGTGAGTGTGTGTTGGTATGTTTGTGTGAATGCGTGTCTGTTGGTGTGAGTGAATAAGTGTATGTATGCATGTGGGTGAATGCTTTTATGTAAGTGTTGCTGAATGCATGTATGTAAGTGTTGGTGAATGTTTGTATGTAAGTGTTGGTGAATGCGTGTATGTGGGGTGCGTGTGGGTGTGTGTGTGCGCAAATGCGGGGAGGGTGGTGCAGTCATAGAAGGTGGTTTGGTGGGCCATGTAAATGAAGGGCGGGTTGGAGGAGTCGTCTGCCAGTGGCAGGAAAGGAATTTCCTGTCACAGGCAGCCTTTCTGGAAACACTGGTGGACAGGCGACTCCTACTACCTCCAGCCGTCTTCAGGGGAACGCCACCCCAGAGGTGCTGTCCTCTGGCCCAGCAGTCCTCCCATCTGGCGGTACCAGCAGAGATGTGGCAGTTTGGCAGAGGCCAAACCGCCACACTCATAATGTGGTGGTCTTCACCACTGTCCCATCAGCAGTGAGACCACCACATGGCCCTGGCGGTCTTTGGACTGCCAGGGTCGTAATGAGGGCCATTGTAACATGAATGCATATGAAGAATTGTTAATGAATAATTTATAGTGTGCGTATTAAAATGTGTTTTATTTTAATGTAATTAATGTGCTGTATTAAATCAACTGTATCAGACTAAGTGAGTCCTGCTAGGCCCTGTATTTCATTGTCATTCCGTTAATGTGAACTTTCTTTCAGACTTCTTTCCCATGAGAAAACTTGTTTGGTTTTGGTAATAGGCACCTGTTGTTTTACACACAGAGGGGGTCATTCCGACCCCGGCGGGCGGCGGGCGCCGCCCGCTGGGCGGAGACCACCAAAAGACCGCACCGCAGTCAAATGACGCCGGCGGTCATTCTGACTTTCCCGCTGGGCCGGCGGGCGACTGCCAAAAGGCCGCCCGCCGGCCCAGCGGAAAAGACCCAGCAACGATGAAGCCGGCTCTGAATGGAGCCGGCGGTGTTGCTGGGGTGCGACGGGTGCAGGGGCACCCGTCGCGATTTTCAGTGTCTGCAAAGCAGACACTGAAAATCATTATGGGGCCCTGTATGCACCCGTTCCCGCCATCCTGTTCCTGACGGTAGAAACCGCCAGGAACAGGATGGCGGGAAGGGGGTCGGAAGCAGCGCCGCCATGGCGGATTCCATAGGCCAGGGGAAAACCGGCGGGAAACCGCCGGTTCCCCTTTTCTGACCACAGCTTTACCGCCGCGGTCAGAATGGCCCAGGAAGCACCGCCAGCCTGTTGGCGGTGCTTCCGCGGTCGTTGGCCCTGGCGGTCGGTGACCGCCAGGGTTAGAATGATCCCCAGAGAGTTGTATACATTCGACCATAGATGTAGAACATCCTGGACTGTGGATTAGCAATTTAAACATTTGTTTCAATCTCATGTGCCGCTACATGGATGGATGCTGTTCCCATGATCAACTTGCGAAAACCTGAGGATGTTTCAACTTGGAGCTGTGTGATCAATTTCTATTGGATGATGCCCCTTCAACGTCAAATGAACTGTTACCCTGAACGAATCAGTTTGCAGTATGAACTTTAATATATGGATGACCACTTGGACTTTGGTCAGAGTTTTTCCACATCAGAATACAGACAGATGTTTTGCAGATGAAGAACCCCACATTCTGGGTCCTTTAGAGAGGTGTCTTCCTCTCTGCCTTTGCCCCTCAAAATGTCCTATTGAGACCTAGAGATTTTGGGCCAGATGTATCATCACGGCCCTTTGCGATTCGTAAATAGCGATTTCTAAGAAATCGCTATTTCTGACTCGCAAAGTGCCATGTATCACATTTGCAAATCGGTAATAGCGATTTCTTAAAAATCTCAAATGCTATTACCGATTCGCAAATTGCGATACCGGCCCCATTCGCAGCTATGGGCCTGTTGGCCCGTATCTGCAAATTTTTTGCATTTCCAAAATTTCGATTTCTGAACCAGAAATCGCAATTTTGGAAATACAAAACCCCAGGGTGCTGGGGGCCTAAGGCCCCCTTTGCTGCACCCCAAAAACTTTTTGGGGGACATATAAGGTGCAAACATGCCAAAAGGGCATGTGTGCTTTACATGTACAATTTAAAAATGCATTTTAAATGCATTTTTAAATTTTTCACCAGGTTACCACCTGGTTTCTTTTAATGGTATTTTGCATGTGCAAAATGCCATTCTGCGAAAAATCGCAATTTGCGATTTTTTGCTGCATCTCCTTGCGATTTGGATTTTGCGAATCGCAAATTGCGACTCGCAAAACCAGGTCGCAACGCAAGAAATCTGAATTTTTGCGATTTCTTATTTGTGGTCTGCGAATGCCTTTCATGCATCGCAGACCACTTTTTTGCACTCTCAAACGGCAGAATTTTGCGATTCGCACCGTTTGCAAGTGCAAAAAAATGTCATACATCTGGCCCTTTCTTCCTAACCCTTGCAGAAGACTCTTGACTGATCTTCTGACATGCTGACAATTTCCCTTTTTACCTATCTTTTGCCCTACCCTAGTTAGTAACTTGTTGCCCGAGATTACCTTTTCCCTAATTATTTTCACCCTTTTTGTTCTTTTTGTTTGTTACCTGCATGTGTTCCACCCCACACATGTTTTTGTTTATTTGGCTAACTGTAGGGTTCTCTTGTGCCCAGTTGAATTGAATTTAGAAGATTTGAATTGAATTAATGCCTATTAAAACTGAGCAACATAAATTTTCTGTACCTCAAATTACCTTGTTGCTGTTTTGCGTTGTCCTTGTTGAGTGCTTAGTCAGTTTATTGCTAGTTCTTTTGAACTTATTTTGTCACCTTTGGCAATCCTTGGTGACTATGTACCTTTATAGCTTTGTCTTGCGAGTTGTCTATGTGGCTCTATGCTTACGTTTGTAATAAACCCCATAACTTTATTCCTGATTGGAGTTTTCCTTGTATGGCTACATTGGTCATACTGTGTAATTTAATTGTTTTGTATTGAAACTGTGTGGCATGGTTCTACCACACCCAATGCAGGGTCCAAAAATCCATTGACCTAAATGAGCATTGATTCCTGCAAAGGATGAAAATGCTCCATCGCATTATTGAACAGTAATAAAAATCAGAATGTCTATAGTTTCATTTTGAAACGATTTCCACAAAAAATGTTAGAGCGTAAGATGATGCAAAATCGAGTTTTTTTTTTTTTTAAACAGAATAAGTATCAATGAGTTAGGACCATCTCCTCCTGGGTATAGGTCTCTGTTTGCTCTAATGGTGGAGTTAAGTGGGGCTACTAGAGGTCAATGACTATGTGGTGTGTGTGCTGGTGTGATTTGCATGTGGTGTATGTGTTACTAAAGAAAGACGAAGTGTGCCCTGCCCCATGAGAATAGACAGGGGAAGTAGTGATTCTTTTACTCCTGCATGTGGTTTTTGTAACCCTGTGTGGTGTGCACGTGGATTGGTTATACTGAATATGAGGCCCTCATTACAGAAGTAATCCTTTTTATTTCCCCACACTGGAATTTCTGCCTCAAGAGATCGTCCAGAAACAATACATGCTTCTCAGTAACTAGTGCATTGTTGCTTGTTTCGACAGCTATGCTTCTGAATGCCTGCCTTGGCAGATTAATACAGCAATGTGCTTCTGGCTACACTGGGGCTAATCATTGACTCATTATGCAGTTGCAACTGTTAAATCGATGTTTATTGCCAAGCATGGTTATTTCCCGTCACGCATTATTCATAGCACGCATTATTCACAGCAGCTGCTTACTGTAGCCAACTCTCTATGCATCACCAAAGGCCTTTGTGTCCCTGCACTACGTCACTCCTTGCGTTGTGATGGCGGACAAAGAACATTGACTACTTAAGCGACAGAATGCCAAATTAGGAATATTCAGACAATAGAGTATGTTCCCCCAAGTCTCTGAAGTAGGATTACTGTGATAATGCTAGATGAAGTGGTTTCCAAACAGCGTGAAGTGCTTCCATCTATACCGGGACGTTACAAAAAAACGAAAATCATCGGTGTAACTCTATGGCTATAAAAAGCATGCACACAAGTCTGAATAATACTGGAGCAATTTCTAGCGTTTCAGCCCAAAGGCACAACGACGTCGCAGCACGTCTTTTTTGTTTTGCTTAGCTGTGGGTCGCGCATTTGAGTTTTCATAGCTGCTCATAAATCCACCAATTTGCTTACATATCAATAGGAAGTTGTAGGAAGGGGTTCATTGTGTGACACGGCAGGAAGTCATTTACAGTGGCTGAGTCACATTTTGAACAAATGTAATGTTGTCCAGCACACATACAGCAGATTAATAAAACAAAACCAGTGGTATGACATCAAGCTTTGCCTAAACATTATGCCCCTCATTACAAACCTGGCAGACGGCAGTAATTTGGGGAAAGGTACTGCCAACAGGCTGGTGGTACCTTTTCCCAAATGATGACATTGGCGGTTTGACTTAAGCCAAACTGCCAATGTACCACTCCGTCCGCCAGGGTGGTAATGGCTGCTGGGATGGAGACTTCGGACTCCAGCCAGGCGGCCGTCACAATCCCACCCTCGGGATTATGACCCCGCCTACCACCATGGTTTTAATGGCAAGCGTACCGCCACGAAAACCATGGTGGGAGGCACTTCCCCTCCCCACAGTCCTCCCCCTCACTCTCCTGTCCCCTACATATTTACACACATGCACACATACACAATCATACACACATGCATACCCACATCCACCCACGCATTCACACATACATACCCACACACCGCAACACACACAAACATACATTGTCGCTCAAAAGCATTTACAACACACAACATACACGTACACTCACGTTTAGTCATTCACGCACGCATTGAATGCGACTCACACCCGCATGCATGCATACAAAAACAGACACACACCCCACACACACATACAAAACCCCCACACATGCACACCTCTACCCCCATCTCCCTCTCCTGTCGGAGAACCCGACTTACCTAATTGCAGGGGGTCTTCCTGCAGGAGACGGGACACAGTGCTGCTGCCAGCAGCAGAGTCCGCCAGCAAAGCACTGCCTGGCCGTATCATGGCTCATGATACGGTCAGCAGTGTTTTGCTATTGTGGCGCTGCTGCTGGTAGCAGCGCCACCTTACCGCCATCCACCGCCATGACTGCATTCCGCCAGCCTTCTGGTGGAATTCAGTCTACGGTCATAATGCGGGTGGGCGGCTGGTAGCCACGGCGATGGTATGTTGGTGGCTGTCGCCGTAGGGGGCAGTTTCCGCAAAAGTCATAATAAGGGCCTATATCCTCAGCTGCTCAGCAAGTCAGAGTGGTTTACCCAGCCACCTATTGTCTCCATGGCACTGTACAGAGCAGTGGGGCCACTGACCCCTGTGACATTTGATAAAATTTAATAAAATAAGGATGATTTTGGCACCACCCCAATTTGACTTAACTCAAAACTGCACAAAGTTTACTCAGGAAGACCTTTGTATCAAATCAACCTGATATCACAAATGTAATAAAATTGTAATGACGTGTTGGCGCGTCTGTCCTTATTTGGTCTTTTATTGTTGGTTTATAAGGGGACACATTAGAGGTTCGATGGACCTTTTGGCTACGCTTAGAGTGATTCGACCATACGTCCCAAATTTAATGCAAATACATCCTCGTAATCAATAAACATCATCAAATATTTTTGGGAGTCAGTAATATTCACACACGATGACCCATTTGGTCACTAATAACCACACCTTTATGTAAAAGTTAGAAAGTTGTCACGTAAATTATTCTCAAAACCAACTGCTAAACATATAAGAACAACAACCGTTGACTAAATTTTTCTAAAGACTCGCTAACACATTGACCACTAAACATTCGAGAGTGCCAGTACAAATCAATAGCAAGAATAACTGTGCAATAGAAATAGCATACATCTAGATTCAACAAGAACAACATAAATTCTTTGTTATTAGCAAGTTAACATTTCAGGGCTCCTAACTAACCTTCTGATTAGAATAGCACGTTTGAGTTTCATGCAAAATGATTTTAGTCAAAGATAATTTGGAAAAACATCTAATTATGGCCCTATCAAAATGGCGGTTGGTACCTAGAAACAAGGAAGAAACTTTCAACAAGAACAATAGCACTTGTTATACCTCTCCTCATATGGATCAGCAAGCTGCAATTATCTTCGTCAGTTGGACATCAGTTCGGTCAGCTTCAGCAATGGGCAGTGAAAGGGAATGAGTCAGACACAAGGGTTTCTAAGCAATCTCTGAACCCTTTAAGAAACAACATCTAAGGGATCAGCATTCAGCATCAGAATTTAAGAAATAATGTTAAAGATAGAAATAAATCATCAGGAACTGTTCAGCTCACCAAACAGAATAGAATGAGCCTATCCTCCCTCTGTTCAGTCAGGCTAACTTAAAATCACCTAAAGAACTTCCCACCCTGTCATTGGTTAGAGAATCATACATTTACAATTAGTCCAATAAGGATTAAACCCCAAATGTAAGCTGTAACTAAACTGTTTTTCACATGTCGATGATTGGCTCCTCTTCCCATCTTCAGGCTTGTCAGGTAACATTTTCATATCTATCCGTGCTCCAGTCAGTGCATCCATTGTTAGCTCCTGGGAACATCGCTGTCTCACGCATCAAACTCTACAATATTACAACTGCTAATACAAGATATTCTAAGAAGCAGTTCTCATGAGAAAGTTAAAGACATCTGCTAACATTTGGTCAATACAGTGTGAACAATACATGAATTGATTTCTCTGGACATACATTCCCACAATTTTATTAAACAGCGCTGCTTAATATGAGGCTGTGCAGACTAAGCCCAAACCTCGCTAACCTAAAGCTTATAATTAATAAAGCAAAATACATAGTATGAAATCATTGATATGACATACTGCCACAATTGTCTAAATGCAGGCACTTCGATTAATATTATTATTCATTTAATAAAGACACCACGTAGTAAATGGTGGCCACTCAAGTGGACACATTTTCCAAGTCACATTATATTTTATATATTAGTCAAATTCTACACAAATTCTTAATCCGAAATACATAAAATTCATTAGTAAGTAAATTCAATGTTCACAATCCCTCCTCTGATGACTAAATATGTCATCACACTTTACATCATCCCATACAAAGTTTTGTTCACCTAAAATTTGTTCTCCCTATAACTTTTATTTTCTCTTTCCCTTTTCAAATTTTCTCTAATTAGCTTTTCCATTTTAATTTCTTTCCTCTGATCATTTCCAAATTTCATCACTCTAATCACATGAAACATTTCATAAATTCCCAATGCTCCAAATATACAAGTCACAATAATCAATATTATCCTTATTATTTTTAAGATTACCCCTTTCCCCAGGTTGCCAAGCCAATTTTCCACAGAAACAAAACTTTGCCAACATTTTTCCAAACTCCAGGTTCTTTTAGTTCTTTCATATCAACTGTATCATCAATTGGATTTTTAATAAGGCGGCTTATTTCTTTACTATTGTTAGGTATATATGAGCAACAATGTTGCGAGTTTAACATTTTACAAACCCTGCCCTCCTTTGATAAAAGGGTGTCTAACGTAAGGCGGTTCTGAAAAGTCATGGATCTTACCACAGCCATTTCTGTGTCCCTTAGAATCATGGCTCCTGAACAATTTGTCAGAATGTTATCCACATTAGTAGACAACTTTTGAATTTTCTAAGAATTCAGAATAACTCCCACTGAAGGAATTATTTCTCCAAATATATCTCCAACTATGCCAGAATAAGATTCTCGCCTTTGTCTAACATGATGTAATTCAGTCACTTTAGATGCTTTATTCAGTTTTTCAAGTTGATAAATCTTTGGGAAAACTATCTCCAAATAACATGTGCCATACCATCCTCTTGGAAGATGGTACTATGCATTTGGGCCACAAATGTAATAGACTCCTGGAATTGCTGGATCTTGTCCATTTAACATGAATGTCCATTAACTCTGAAATAAAAACACATGTCTACATTCCTTCATTCCCACAAACAACGTATCAGTTCTAGATTTAGGCATATATACACAAAGCTTTCCTATGTGTTGTGAATCTAAAGCTAATCTGCCTTGTGTCTTTATCTCACTAAATGCATGATCATTTCTAAATGTCCTTTTCTCTGAGCCCTTTTCTAGTTTCTCTTTTAATGCCTTTCTCCTGTCATCTGTCTGATCTAAGAAACTCTTTTCTACTGGTGTGAGCAAGCATGTGAGATTATTCCTGTGAGCGTAAGCCATGCCAAATGTCAATGTAGGTTCAAAGAATCCTCTTACTAATTCTATTATGTTTTCCTTAGCTACTGTACTCAGGTACTTAATTATAGGAACAAACGAAAATACTACATTGTGGCTTCAATAGAAGTACTGACTGTACTCCTGGTTATCTTGTTAGTAAAAGACTACAACGTATTCCATAAGTAAGGGGCAAACTATGGTAAGTAACTCCTTCCTCCACTGATGAAGGGATCTCCGTACGGACATAATAATCTCTTGCATCCATCGTCTCAACATACTCATGCAATAAGAGATAGAAAACATTTGAGGAATGTTCTTCTTCGGTGCTATCTACGTGCAAATATTTCTCATCTATCCTAAGCCTATCTAATTCTGTGAGTGCAGTAGTTGTCTCTAAAGCAAAGGTATGGTTGGCCACAATCTTGTCAAGAAGAGCCATGCCCAAGGTCAACACCAAACACAATATTATACATACAATCGCCAAGCCAATGCCTATGTATTTATAGCACCGATTTTTCCTACCCTGTTGGCTATGGTTACTCATGATCTGCAATGAATCAGAAAGGAGAAGAGAAAATTTATAATTATGCAGAAAAACAAAAACAAAAATCTTCAATCTTCCCTATCAGTTATTTACAGAATTCAGGGGGTCATTTCAACCCTGGCGGTCGGTGTTAAAGTGGCAGTAAAACCACCAACAGGCCGGCGGTAAAAAAAAATGGAATCACGACCGTGGCGGAAACCGCCAACATAGACAGACACTTTAACACTCCGACCGCCAGGGCGGTAGCAACAAACACCGCGGCGGTCACCGCCAACAGACAGGCGGAAGACAAGGTTCTGCCCACTGTATTACAACAGGCCAATCCGCCAACTTTTCCGCGGCGGATTCACCGTGAACAAAAACACAGCGGAAACAGGACTTGGAAGGGAAAATGCTCACCTCTACACACCCCATGAGGAACCAGGACACCATGGAACCCGAGCTCCAGATACTCCCAGCATTTATCTTCCTGCTCCTCTACCAGGAACAACAAAGACGGCAGCGAAGACCACAGTGAGTACTGCACCTACGACACAGGGGAGGGGGGAGGGAAAGAAGAGTGACACACACACGCAACACGCAACACTCCCACCCCCACCCTCACCCACCACAACACACACACAAGTACATGCAGCAACATTACATTTACATCCCCCAACCCCCCTGGAAGAATGCAAGGAAAAAAGGAAATGAGTCAAACGTTTGTAATCTATTTAAATACAGTAATCAAACATATATATATAAATAGGTACACTATAAACAAATATATACACCAAGAATACAAGTCCAAGGTATTCCGCCATCATAGTTCGTGGACCACTGGGCCCAAAACGCATGGGTGAGGCCCACATTCAATACCCGATCAAAACGGAGAGAACACTGCTGGGGCATCAGATAGAAATACAACAGGCACCACAGGGGGAAGGGAAGGGGGGGCACCTCAGCCGGATGAGTGCACGACGCCAGATCCATGAGGGGGCTCCATGCCCACTGCTTTATCCTGGGGAGTGCAAAGCCACAGACTCTCAAGTCTTTCCAGTGGGTGGGTTGCCCACTGCTGCATCCTGGGGAGTGCAAAGCCACAGTCTCTCAAGTCTTTTCAGTGGGTGGGTTGGCCAATGCTGCATCCTGGGGAGTGCAAAGCCACAGTCTCTCAAATCTTTTCAGTGGGTGGGTTGGCCAATGCTGCATCCTGGGGAGTGCAAAGCCACAGTCTCTCAAGTCTTTCCAGTGGGTGGGTTGCCCACTGCTGCATCCTGGGGAGCGCAAAGCCACAGTCTCTCAAGTCCTTCCAGTGGGTGGGTTGCCCACTTCTGCAGCCTGGGGAGTGCAAAGCCACAGTCTCTAAAGTGGATGCCTTACTCCACTGGTTCTGGAGGGGGCTTTGTGCCCAGAGTGCTTCATCCTGCCAAAGACTGAGGTAGTGGATGTGATTCTCCACTGGTTCTGGAGGGGGCCTTGTGCCCAGAGTGCTTCATCCTGCCAAAGACTGAGGTAGTGGATGCCTTTCTCCACTGGTTCTGGAGGGGGCTTTGTGCCCAGAGTGCTTCATCCTGCCAAGGACTGAGGTAGTGGATGTGATACTCCACTGGTTCTGGAGGGGGCTTTGTGCCCAGAGTGCTTCATCCTGCCACGGACAGAGGTAGTGGATGTGATTCTCCACTGGTTCTGGTGTGGGCCTTGTGCCCAGAGTGCTTCATCCTGTCAAGGACAGAGGTAGTGGATGCCTTTCTCCACTGGTTCTGGAGGGGGCTTTGCGCCCAGAGTGCTTCATCCTGCCAAGGACATAGGTAGTGGATGTCAATCTCCACTGGTTCTGGAGGGGGATTTGTCCCCAGAGTGCTTCATCCTACCAAGGACTGAGGTAGTGGATGTGATTCTCCACTGGTTCTGGAGGGAGCTTTGTGTCCAGAGTGCTTCATCCTGCCAAGGACTGAGGTAGTGGATGTGATACTCCACTGGTTCTGCAGGGGGCTTTGTGCCCAGAGTGATTCAGCCTGCCAAGGACAGAGGTAGTGGATACCTTTCTCCACTGGTTCTAGAGGGGGCCTTGTTCCCAAAGTGATTCATCCTGCTCGTGGCGGCCACAGTAGTGTCAGAAGCTTTGGCGCTCAATGGCCTGCGGTGCTGGTGGCGGCGGTGTCCTGTACAGCGGTGCAGGTGGCGGCGGTGTCTTGTTCAGCGGGGCTGGTGGCGGAGGTGTCCTGTTTAGCGGTGCTTGTGGCGGCGGTGTCCTGTTTAGCGGTGCTTGTGGCGGCGGTGTCCTGGGCAGCGGTGCTTGTGGCGGCGGTGTCCTGTTCAGCGGTGCTTGTGGCGGCGGTGTCCTGTTCAGCGGTGCTTGTGGCAGCGGTGTCCTTGGCAGCAGTATTTGTGGCGGCGGTGTCCTTGGCTGCGGTGCTTGTGGTGGAGGTGTCCTTGGCAGCGGTGCTGGTGGCGGCGGTTTCCTGTTCAGCGGTGCTGGTGGCGGCGGTGTCCTGTTCAGCGGTGCTGGTGGCAGCGGTGTCCTTGGCAGTGGTGCTGGTGGCGGCGGTGTCCTTGGCAGCGGTGCTGGTGGCGGTCTTGTCCGCCGTGCAGGTTTTTGCCGACTTGCCTGTTTTTCTGTGTCCCTTCCCCACCTTGGATGGTGGCGCAGATGTCTTCCCACTCCCAACTGTACCCCTGGGAGAGACTTTGGTGGTAGATGTTTTGCCTCTCTCCCGCCGGGCACTGGCCAACTTTTTGTTCTTTCGAGGTGGGGGACTGTCTGTGGTCCGGATCCTTGGCACACTGGCTGCCCTGCTGTTTGGCGCACTCCAGAAGCCGGTTACTACTGGCACCACTGTTCCCGCAGATGTTGTGGCTGAGGTGCTGGGTTGGGACCTGGAAAGGCGGGCCGTAGGAGACTGAAGGGGTGGGGGAGGTGAGGGGAAGAGGTAAAGGTTGGACAGGAAAGGTTTTTTGGACACATTGGGACGGGTAGATGGAGGGGGTTTGGGAGTGGAGGAAGAGGTAGTGGTTGTAGGAGGTGTACGTTTGCTGACTTTGGGTGAATGTGCATGGGCTGGAGGCTGTCGTGAGGTGGATGGCTGTTGGGTGGGTGTGTGGCTGCGTTTGTGTACCTTGGGAGGTGGGCTCACAGACACACTGGGAGAGGACACAGGGGATGTGTGAATGGTAGTGGGGGTGGTGACTGCACGTGAGCGGGGTGTGGTGGTGGGTGTGGTGGTGGGTGTGCTGGTGATGGAAGTAGTGGCTAAAGATATAGTGCATGCAGGTGTGAGTGGAGACGAGACTGGGAGGGGGAGGGAGACGAGGAGGAGGGGACACAGTGGAGGCAGTGGATGTTGGTATGTCTGCATGTGTATGATGCTTGCGTGAGTGCCTGTGGGATGTGTGGTGCTTATGTTTGCCTGAGCTTCCCTTGTGTGTTGAGGTGTGTGCATGCTGGTCTGATGGTGTGCTTGGGATAGGCTGAGGTACAGGGGTTTGGGTCTGGGTGGAGGAAGTTGGAGGGGGGAGGCTAGAGACAGGGACAATGGCTGCCATCAGTGCTGAGGCCAGAGTCTGAAAAGCTCACTGTTGGGCTGTCTGACCAGAATGAATGCCCTCCAGGTATGCATTGGTCTGTTGTAACTGCCTCTCTACACCCTGGATGGCATTCAAAATGGTAGGCTGCCCAACAGTGAGGGACCTGAGGAGGTTAATGGCCTACTCACTGAGGGCAGCAGGGCTGACTGGGACAGGGCCTGAGGTGCCTGGGGCAAAGGAGATGCCCACCCTCCTAGGTGAGTGGCCACAGGGCACACGCTGAGGGGCTGCTGGGAGGGCGGTGCTGGTAGGGGGGGTGGCGGCTGTACCTGTAGATGTGGTGGGCACAGAGGAGCCTGCCACCGCAAGGGAGCTCCCATCAGAGGAGGAGTCCGTGTCGCTGGTCTCAGCTCCTATCCCCGCTGTGGAGCTCCCCTCACCCTCCGTCCCATTGGTGGCTTCTGACTCCATTGTGTTGCCCTCCAGGGCCATGTGGGATGCAGCTCCCTCCTGCTCTGCTGGCACTGCTCCTCCGCCTGATGATGCTAATGCACACAAGAACAGGGAGACCACAAAAAGGGGGGGGGGGGACAGAAGAAAGACATGTTGAGTGCATCCAATACCGCTACCGTTGGCGGACACTACAGACACAGAAGCCACCTGCACTACGCTGTGCACTTATAGTTCCCTAATTAATCACAGGGACATGGGTTACAAGGCCTATGCCCGATTGCTGCACACATGGAAGTCACAGGAGCCTGACTAGGTGTAGTTGGCTCTGAACACAGGTGGGGTGGGGTTCCACAGTGCCTGCCTTAAGAAGGGACCTTGCCTACTAAACTTGCCCTGGCCTAGGGGAACCCACAGCCCACCTCCCCCACCCAGACACCTACAATGCGCTCTGAATCAGCAGAATGAGAGTGTACTCACCCCCTTGTGGCTGCTGTGATGCCCTCAAGCGCCCATCCAACTCCGGATACGCCACCGCCAGGATCCGGAACATCATGGTGCGACAGGCACCCCTCCCACGTTGGGATGCCATCCCCAGCTGGGCCTCCGCCGTCTTCTTGCTCCAGCGGCGAATTTCCTCCCATCTTTTACGGCAGTGGGTGCTCCGTCTGTGGTGGACCCCCAGGGTCCGGACTTCCTTGGCAATGGCACACCAAATATCCTTCTCCTGGTGGGCGCTGACCTACAGGAATAGTACAGCGGAAAAGGAGAAGATATAACCGTCCACACCCTCACAGTAATTGGCCAGTATTCCTACCCTTGCCATGACACACATGCACTCACCGTCGTATCATGCACGCCTCATTCTCCCCCACCTATCTTTCATCAACACCACTCCACACAGGCATTGCCCATTCGGCATGCTCACAGAATACTTACCTGTTTGTCTGGAGGACCGTAGAGTAGCGTGTACTGGGGGAGGACCCCATCCACTAGTTTCTCCAACTCCTCCGTGCTGATGGCAGGGGCCCTTTCCCCAGACACATGTCTCTTCCAGACTGAGGTCACAGCAGCACTTGCAGTGTAGGTCCTCTCCTGTCGAAGATCAGGTATCAAGTGATTGAACAGAGAGAAAATGACGGTGACTTCCGCGGCGGTGCGAACCGTTACCGCCGGCGTACATCGTCATTGGCTCCTGGGATCCATAGGGTCCAATGTTAACCAATGCAGGATTGCGCCGCGGTCTTCGACCGCCTACCGCAACGGTGTACAACGCCAGCGCAGTTACCTCATATCCCCTTGTCCCACATTACAGGTCAGGCAGCTGCCATTTCAGGGGGCCACATGGCATTAATTTTGACTGCGTCACACATATCTAGGCCTTGTTTAAACACTAATACAGCCATATATCGATTTTCAAACATTATTGCTATAAAGTTGTGTTTACGTACCTCAGTGTTGGTTGACTCTCTGCTCGCTGTTCTCCTCCATAGAGCACGTCTGCTGGGGCAGGTGAGGAGATGGCGGCATCCTCCGGTGTACAGACTGCTGGTGGACCTGTCGACAATGGAGGAGCGACATGTAATTGTCACATACAGACTTGATCGTACCACAATCCTGGAACTGTGTGCCCAGATGGAGCCAGACCTGATGTCAGCTATCCGCCATCCCACAGGAATCCCCCCTTTAGAGCGGGTCCTGTCAGTACTCCATTTCCTAGCAAGTGGGTCTTTTCAAACAACAGTGGCCATTGTATCAGGGATGTCCCAGCCTATGTTCTCCAACGTGTTGTCCAGAGTGTTGTCTGCCCTGCTGAAACACATGCGCAGCTACATCGTTTTCCCTCAGGTGGAGGATTTGCCTACAGTGAAAGGTGACTTCTATGCCCTGGGACATATCCCCAACATCATAGGTGCCATTGATGGGACACATGTGGCCTTGGTCCCCCCCGCAGGAGTGAACAGGTGTACAGAAACCGGAAGAGTTACCATTCTATGAATGTGCAAATGGTGTGTTTGGCCGACCAGTACATCTCCCATGTAAATGCCAAGTTTCCTGGCTCAGTGCATGACGCTTACATTCTGCGGAATAGCAGCATCCCTTATGCGATGGGTCAACTCCAGAGGCACTGTGTGGGGCTATTAGGTGAGGACATGGACCCAATACAGTGTGACTAGGTGTCTGGGTCTGGGGATGTCCCTAAGAGTTTGTGTGTGTCTAACAGTTGTCCCTCGCCATTTGCAGGTGACTCTGGTTACCCCAACCTGTCATGGCTACTGACCCCAGTGAGGAATTCCAGGACAAGGGCAGAGGAACTCTACAATGAGGCCCATGGGTGAACTAGGAGGATTATAGAGAGGACCTTCGGCCTCCTGAAGGCCATGTTCCGGTGCCTCCATATGACAGGTGGTTCCCTATTCTACTCACCAAAGAAGGTGTGCCAGATCATCGTGGCCTGCTGTATGCTTCACAACTTGGCTTTGCGACGACAGGTGACTTTTCTGCAGGAGGATGGTCCAGATGGAGGTGTTGTGGCAGCTGTGGAGCCTGTGGACAGTGAAGACGAGGAAGCAGAAGAAGAGGACATAGACAACAGGAACACAGTGATCCAGCAATACTTCCAGTGAGACACAGGTAAAAAGACAACACTGCCTGCTACATCTGATTTAATTCTTCTACCTCTCATCTGTCTGTCATTTTCACCCAGTGTATGGACCCTGAGTTGTCACTTTCCCTTTCGATTTCACAGATGTGGGTCCACTGTGTGACCTCTGTTTCCGCACGGACTAGAGCTGTATGACATAGGTATGTTGACATTACATTGGATATAGCATTTTCCCACAGTTATTGCAAACACACATTTTCGAAAGCACAGACTGACTCCAGATTGTTTTGTGATTTAAAGGTGTTTATGTAAGTGCTAAATAGTGTAGGGGGTTGTAAAATGGTCAGGGGTGATGGTGGATGAATGTCCATGGCAGTGTCCAGTCTATTAGTCTCACAGGTGCAATGTCCAAAGGGGCATAGGAAGTGGAGCTAGGGCAGTTTAAGGATGGACAGGGTGACAAAGTGGGACAGAAGGATGACAATCAGGGTGATCACATTTCTTGGCTGGTGTCTTGGCATTGTTCTCTGTCTTTGTCCTGGATCTCAGGGACCGCTTGCGGGGTGGTTCTCCATCTGCAGGGGGTGGGGTGCTGGTGTCGTGGTCCTGTGGCGGTGCCTACTGTCCACTAGCGCCAGCGGAGGTGGTGGGCATTTCATCGTCCAGGCTAGTGTCAGGGGCCCCTTGTTGTGCCACAGTGTCCCTCCTGGTGTTGATGAGTTCCTTCAGCACCCCTACAATGGTGCCCAGGGTGGAATTGATGGATTTGAGTTCCTCCCTGAACCCCAAATACTGTTCCTCCTGCAGCCGCTGGGTCTCCTGAAACTTTGCCAGTACCGTTGCCATCGTCTCCTGGGAATGGTGGTAGGCTCCCATGATGTTGGAGAGGGCCTTGTGGAGAGAAGGTTCCCTGGGCCTGTCCTCCCTCTGTCACACAGCAGCCCTCCCAGTTCCCCTGTGTTCCTGGGCCTCTGTCCCCTGAACCGTGTGCCCACTACCACTGCCCCCAGGTCCCTGGTGTTGTTGGGGTGGTGGGTTAGCCTGGGTTCCCTGTAGTGGTGGACACACTGCTGCTTGACGTGTCCTGTGGACAGAGGGATGGGCCCGCTGGGTGGGTGCTGTGCTGGTGTTTCCAGAGGGGGGAAGCTCTGTAGTGGCCTGTGCCAGTGTGAGGGGACCCGACTGTCCCGAGGTCCCAGATGGTCCGGGCTGGTCATCTTGATCCAGTTGGACAGAGCTGCGGGCCTCTTCTGTGGGTGGAGTGGACATGTCTGGACCCTCCTGTCCGTTGACGTTGGGTAGGGGTCCTGCAGGGGTGTAAAGGCATGATTATTGCATCTGTGTGTGCCATGGTGTGCAATGGGTGGGTCACCCTGTACACCAGTGCTTCCATTCTTGTGTGGGACCTTCGGTGATAATGGTTTAGGGGGGCGTATGGGTATGTGCAGTGGACATGCTTTGGTGATGGGTGTCCATGCTTTGGTGTTGCATGCAGGGCTTGGGTTTGGGATGTGTGGTTTGTGAAAGTGGGACATGTGTGAGGAGTTGGAGTGATGGAAGTGAGGGCGAGGGTGGGGGTATTTTATAGCATGCAGGTAGGGTGGGGGATATGGTAGTTAAAGGCTTGACTTACCAGAGTCCATTCCTCCAGCTGCTCCTGCGAGGCCCTCAGGATGCAGTATAGCCAAGACCTGCTCCTCCCATGTTGTTAGTTCTGGGGGAGGAGGTGGGGTTCCGCCGCCAGTCCTCTGAACCGCAATCTGGTTTCTTGAGACCACGGAACGCACTTTCCCCCGTAGGTCGTTCCACCTCTTCCTGATGTCATCCCTAGTTCTTGGGTGCTGTCCCACTGCATTGACCCTGTCCATGATCCTGCGCCATAGCTCCATCTTCCTAGCTATGGTGGTGTGCTGCACCTGTGATCCGAATAGCTGTGGCTCTACCCGGATGATTTCTTCCACCATGACCCTGAACTCCTCCTCAGAGAACCTGGGGTGTCTTTGCGGTGCCATGGGGTGGTGGGGCTGATGTGTGGGGTGGTGTGTGTTGTGATGTGTGGGGTGATATTTAGAGGTGTGTTGTGTGAGGTGCGTGGATGTTGTGTGAGTGATGGTGTTGAGTGCCTGTGGATGCTAGTGTTGTTTCTGGTGGTGTCTCTCTCTGGCCTTCTGTCGCAATTGTTGTCATAGAGGTTTGTGGGTGATGTGGGTGTGTATTTTATATTGTATTGGGTGTGTGGGAATGGTGTGTGTATGTGTATCAGGTGTGTGTATTTCGATTTGTCCAATGTGGTAGTGCTTTGTAAGAGTATGTGTATTTTGAGCGTAGCGGTGTGTACCGCCAATGGAACACCGCGGTTGAAAGACCGCCACGTGGATTTGTGGGTTGTGATAGTGTGGGCATATTCCTGTTGCCGTGACAGTGGAGGTTTTGTTATCGCCCGTTTACTACTGACCTTTGGTGTGGCGGACTTGTGTGGGTGTCTAGATTTTGCCAGATTCCGAGATGTGGGTCATAATAGCTGTGGCGGAATTACGCGGCCGCAGCGGTGTGTTGGCGGTCTTCTGCACGGCAGTAAGCGGCATTTACCGCCAATATTGTAATGACCACCTCAGTCTTTTTTCCAGGATTGTGAAAAAAATTGGGTAGCTTGTCAAAATCTGTTTAGCAGCTTGTCAAATCAGGGTATTTCAAGACTCATCCGGTTACTTTCAATAGTCTCTTGTTTGTACTTTTCTTAGGCTTCTCAATTTACAAAGTTAAGTTCAATGATATTTTTCACGCATGGCTTTCACAGTCCCATTATCGGTGAAATACAAGGGCTGCTCAGCACTTCTTTTAAAACACCTTGGTTTACAAACTCTGCAATTCTAGGTGCAATTCCTTCAGTTGTATCCTGTGTCATGTGGTCTGAGTAATCTGGGGAAAAATCGCATTTGGCTTGACTGGGACCATAACTGGCTCAACTCCTTTGATTAGACCAATGTCTTTCCCTGTAAAATCCCACACTTTCATTTTGACGGTTCCCTGTAAGTCAGAAGGAAGATCTCTCACTGTGAAAACTGGAAAGAAACTGATCAAGGGGTACTCCTCATTAACTGTGTTACAATCTGTTTCCATGGGCAAGTCATCTTCATCATCACTGGTTGTCTGAATGGCAATTCCATCATTTGAGTAAGTAATTGAACATCTTGTTTTACATAACAAATCCCTTCCTAGTAAGAATACCGGACTCGTTTCACAAACAACGAATTTGTGTAATCCTTTCCAATTTCCAATTTTAACTTGAACTGGTTCTGTAATCGAGTTGGTCAAATACTGGTTTGCAACTCCTACAATCTGGACTGTTTTCCCTGAAAGGGGCAGTTTTGGAACTTCTTCTGTTCTTACTGTAGAGCGTGTAGCTCCTGTGTCAATTAAACATGAGACCTTGTGATCCATCACTTTCCCTTCACATATGGACCTTTCTGATCTACTTCTAGTGATGCTGTTAACACACATTCTTCTTCATCCGAACTCTCATTCACCCAATCATCATTTATTTCATCCTCACTGTGCAGTGGGAATTGGTGAACTGTGTTGTTACTCTAGTCAAACTTTTGACCTGTCACCTGCTGAGGAAGCATCATGTGCTGCTTCTCCATTGGGGCTTGAGGCATTTGAATTTGCTGTTTAGGTACCATTTGAACTTGAGGTTGCATTTGTTGCGACAGGGACATATGCAAACATGACATTTGCATCTGTTGCATGGGCTGAAAACCTTGCACCTGATACACATTACTTTGGAAATTTGGATTATGACCTCTTACTCTCAGTTCTCTGATATTCGGGAAAGAACTGATTTTGTTTGTCTGCTGAACAAAACCTTCCTGACCTAACATCGGACATTCCCGTTTCCAATGTCCGAGGCCTCTGCAGACGTGACATGGTAACAATCTCTTCATTCCTTGCACATCATTATGAACAACCACATTACTTAAATCAGGACTACTGTTTGCATTTCCAGTTCCACCACAACCTCTACCTTTCGTCTGGCTCTGCAACCACATGTTTCCCTGCTGCTGCTTCTATGGAAAACCTCCCTGCATTCCTGTTTGTGCCACTTTAATCTGCATCATGATTGCCTTTTCTTTCAACTTTCTCTACTTCAACTCAATCTCGTCACTACAGTTCTTCGCATACTGCAATACTCATAATCATCTGGCTAATTTTGGGTCTCAATACTTCAACAAATTTGAACACAATATAAATCAAGTCTTTCCACTCAATTGTTTATGTGCCACTGTAATGCTTGAACGCCTGTAACAATCTTTCATAGTAGGCATGTATTGACTCCTTCACTTCCCGGGCTGTCCTGTCTATTCTCTGCCAGTCAATATTCTTGGGCGAAATTCTCATTTTCAAAAATTCAACCAACTTATAGTAATATTTCATTACCTCAGGAGATGGTGTACCTGTTGATGGATCTCTCTGAGGTTCTCTTGTTGGCCAATCTACGCTTCTCTTACACTTGACCCATAAATCTGCTGGAACCACTATTTCTAACAGGGTGTTCAAATCCTCCCACAGGCATTTCGCAGGTTTCACAAACCTATCTGTTTGCTGGTACCACCCTACTGGCTTCTCTCTCAACCTGGGATGATAATTGGTAAAGGACAAAATGCCACTTCTGCTCCAAGGGACATGCACAAAATTCTCTCTCTCATTGGTAAGATTTTCACTGGATCCTCAACCTGCTGCATATTCACAGTAAGATTTGCAGAATCCCTTTTCCTCTTGTATCTTTTCTTTGCCTATCTCCCTTCTATTTATCTAATACTACCCATTGCATTTTGACGCTGCCCCAGATTTACGATAAATGGTGCAAGGGTGCCTGCATTTGCACTAAGCAGCTAAATTTAGTGCCAGCTAGGGGAAAACACAGGGGTGCGCTGTATTGTCTTAAATACGGCGCATCTCTGCATTTCTGAAGTAATGTAGCATGGTGCTGCCAAATTTGGCGCAGCGCCACGCTGCACCACTTTCTAAAAAATGAGGCCCTTAGGGGCTTATTTACAAGCCCCTTGGCACCGCCAGAATCTCACTTTTTGTGACCGTCCAGCGGCGCACATTGCAGGTCCATATTTACAAGGTGACATAAAGCCACCCTGGGTGGCTTTTCATGGCCTTGTAAATATGGACAGAGTCAACGCAGGGCAGATCGCTGTGTCATGGAGGCTCACCATGGGTGTTTCCACTTAAAACCAATGGCATTTGACACATTCCCAGATTTCCAAGGTTTTCTAAACCTGAAAATGCATCAAAAGGCCATACCTCCCCAGGGGAGGCATAAGGGATGTACAACAAAGTGAAATACTGTTTCTCCTCGTTTTTTCCTTTTTTCTATGTGTGTTGGATTTTGCAGCACACATAAAAAAAGGAAACCACCTCTTGTGATTGCTTTTGTGCAGGAAGTGATTGTTTTTGTGCCATAAGGTGTCCCTTCCTGCACAAAAGCAATCATCCCTGTCTTGGCACATGGCAGCCCATGGTGCACCAGTGCAGGGGGAAAGGACAGGAATGCACTGTATCCTATAGATACAGTGCATTCCTTCCCTTTTCTTTTGACTCACGGCAGCAGGATTCCTTGTGACGCTGCCCTGCACCAAAACCTCATAAATGAGGTCCTTAGTTCACACTGGTGAGTTCTGGTGGAAGTTTTGCCATATCCCTCCCATGCTAAACTTCATACTAATGTACTCTGGATCTTCCTGGGCACACTTGATTATTATTCGCCCTTCCTTCATCTATCCTGCCTGTACACAGTCACCAGTTAGCTACAGGGAACCCATTGAAACAGTAGCACCTACAAGGTTCTGGAGGCACACCCCAAACCCCAGACCTTATCCACAGAGATATACAAGGGTTTGGCTCAACCAGGACCAGATAGACTAATAAGAACAAGCTCCCTCCCAGACTAAGGGCCTAATTTACAAGGGCATTATGCAGCACACATAGAAGTAACAAATCACTGTTATTGATTGTTTATGTGCAGGAAGGAAACCTTCCTGCACATAAACAATCATTCCCTGCAATGCAGGCATCCTTGCACTATTATGCAACGATGCCTGCATTGTCAGTAGCCAGCTAATTTTAGCACCAGCACTAGGGAAACACAGCGGTGCGCCTTATTGTAGTAAATACGGCACATCCCTGCGTTTCTGAAATGGTGCGATGCTGCAAAATTAGCTGCAGTGCCACGCTGTGCCACTTCTTTGTAAATGAGACCCTAAATGAAGAAGGTCATGGGGAGAACTTTAAATAAACATTAACCCAGGGAGGCAGTAATGCAAGCCCCTGCAGACTCAGAGGGCTGTATTCTTTAGGAAGACCCCATTCAACCCTAATGCCTTATGAATCTGTGAGTAATGGGAGTCTAAGGGATCAAGGGCCAGATGTAGCAAACGATTGGGACTCGCAAACGGGCCGAATCGCAATTTGCGACAGTGCAAAATCGGAAATGGGATGCAAAAAGCCCATTTCCGACTCGCAAAAAGCGATGGGACCCGTTTGCGAGTCGCATCCGGTGCGACCCCATTTTGCGACCCGCAAATTGCAAGTCGCAATTTGCGAGTCGCAACCCATATGCAATTGCAACTCGCAAATTGCGACTAGTCGCAAAAAGCCCAGTTTGCATGTCCCATTTACCACTAACTCAGAGCAGGTGGTAACCATTACCAAAGTATAAAAGGGGACCCAGAAGGCATCTGGGTTACTCAAGATGGCGGAGATATACCTGATAGAAGTGAGGAGGAGAGTCTACGCAGCCCAGCAGAGGAGGAGGAGGGGCCACAGAGAGGAGAAGATATATAGAACCAGGCAGACTCTTTTTCAGCAAACTGAAGAGGAGATCTATGACAAATACCGCCTTAGCAGCGCAGCCATTCTAGAATTAATAGATTTACTGAAACCACAGCTAGAACACAAGACTCTGCGTGGCTGCGCCATCCCTACGCATGTGCAAGTACTATGCGCACTGCACCTCTTGGCCTCAGGGAGCTATCAGGGGGTCATTGCCGTGGCAGGTGGGGTATCCCAAAGTGCAGTGTCAAGGTTCCTCAGGGCATTCCTAGATGCCTTAGTCACGCACATGTCTCACTTCATATACTTACCAAGGAATGAGGCAAAAATTAACAGCACCAAGCTGGACTTTTACCGCATTGCCCACTTTCCTCATGTCATAGGGTGTGTAGATGGGACACACATTCAAATATGCCCCCCTGCTAATCTGGAACACATTTTCCGCAACAGGAAGTGTACCCACTCACTCAACATACAGGTTGTTTGTGATGCCCATTATGTCATCACGGACATCGTAGCTAAGTTTCCTGGCAGTACCCATGACTCATACAATTTTCGGCATAGTGGGATACATCAACGCCTGGAACGTGGGGAATTTGGAGACGGTTACCTCCTAGGTAGAGCCACAGACACTTGCAGACATACACACAGATCACTGTGCACGACAATCTGGACTTCCTAACCGTGTACTTTTGTGCCCAACAGGTGACAGTGCATATGCTCTCAGGCCTTGGATCATGACTCCGTTTTTAACACCCAGAACTGAATCAGAGAGGCAATACAACAGTGCGCATAAGAGGACCAGGAACCTGATCGAGCGCACCTTCGGACTGCTGAAGGCAAGATTCAGATGCCTCCACCGCAGTGGAGGCGCCCTCCAATACACCCCAATTACCGCTTTCAAAATTGTGGTCGCATGCGCCATCCTCCACAACATAGCCACCCGACGTGGGCTACCTCTCACCCCTGCAGACCCAGATCCTGATGATGAAGAGCAAGAACAACCACATCGCCATCATGGGGATAGGAGTCTAGCTAATCAAGGCAGACTGAGACGGGACCACATTGCAACGCAATATTTTGGACGGTACGTGTCAACTCCCACCATACTCACCTATTAACCATTTGTTAAGTAGAACAAAAATAACTGTTTTATTAATGTCATGAAGAAACTATATACAAGTTGAAATTGTCCATGGGCAGGAAAATGCCAACCAGTCATGTGGCACATTAACGCCATGTGCCCCATTAATCTGTCCTGGCTGTTATCTATGATCTCCTGCCCCTCCTGCCAGCCTGGCTGGTCCCTGCTGCGTCCATGGTGCTGTGCCTACCACTCCTCAGCACCCTACTGTCAGTGGCAGAGACACTGCTCACTGTTGAGCCCTCCTCCCAGGTGTATTTGTTAACTTCCTGGCTGTGATGTCATCATCATGTGCCAGGAAGTGTTTCCAGAGTGTTCTGGTATGCTTTCTGGAGTGTTCTGCTGCACCTGCAAGCAATTTTGAAGGTATTCGCAATTTGCGACACCCACTCGCTAATTGCGAGTTCGTTTTTTGCACACTCGCAAACAGCGACCTCGCAAACTGCGGACTCGCACACAGCGTTGCGAGTCCGGCTGCGAGTCGCAAAATCGGATCGCTTTTGTTTCTGACATTCCAATTTGCGACTCGCATTTTGCGAGTCGCATCAACTCGCAAAATGCGAGTCGCAATTTTTATTTTTGCTACATCTGGCCCCAAGCTCTGCATTCTGCAGGGAAGTTCCATCATTTTGTGTTATACCACTCACTAACCTGACTACATCCTTGAATGACGGGTCCGTTTCAGACTTTCAACAGGACTGTATGTTCTGTCATTCTTCTCCAACCAATACCAGCTCGAATCCCCTTGCATAAGATCCCTGCCAGAGAACCAGTTATACCTCGCCACAGGCACCTTTTGTTTGTTGTTTTATATAGTGTCAAATTGACCCAAAGGTATTGGAGCAATTTACACGAGCACCAGATTACATTACACAAAACCAGATTCATATATTTTTGCTTTTTTTTTTAGACACATGTATGTTAAGTGATTTGCCCAGAATAGCGGAACATTGAGATCACACTGGTGTCCAAATCTGGGGCCGATGTATGACCATTTCATTTTGCAAGTCTCTAATTGTGACTTTTTGCGAGTCACAATTAGAGACTTGCCAAATGAAATATACAAATGTGCCTCAGACACAGTTAGGCCCATATTTATACTTTTTTAGCGCCTCATTTGCGCCGCTTTTTGATGCAAAAACAGAGCACACTTACAAAATACAATTGTATTTTGCAAGTTTGTGCTGCTTTTGTGTCAAAAAATGGTGCAACTGCGGTGCTAAAAAAGTATAAATAAGGGCCTTAGTGATTCACAATGTGGTTGCAAAGATCTACCTCATCAATATTCATGATGTAGGTTTGCGACCCCATTGGGAATGGCCACACTCACAGTGATGGTGGCCTGCTGGGGACAGCAGACCACCATGTCTGTAACTGCTTTTTTAATAAAGCAGTTTTTTTTTTTTTAGAGACGCAGCCCGTATTCCTTAAAGGAAAATGGTATGCATGTCAAACAAAAAAGTGAAAAGTTTTCTTTTCATATTTTTCAGAGTAGCCAGTGGTCTATGGGAACACTACCTGCTCTGAAAAAATATTTTCCCTTGCATTTACAAAGGGGAAGGTGTCCCATGGGGACCCTGTCTTGTTTGCGAATAGATTACCACCAACTTGAAGTTGGTGGTAACTGTGATGGCTTTACGACCATATTAACAGTCAGAAAACAATCCTACATTGCACCGCGACTTGCTATTAGGAAGGAAAACCTTTGGCACACCCCTTCCTAATAGCGACTCACAATAACATTTTGCGGTTCACTATTGGATTACAGAATCACAAAATAGGGTCTGTAAATCCATAAATGCTTTTTTCGGTCACAAACAGCCGTATTCTGTGAATCAGGCCGTTTGCGACCAGGAAAATTTGTCCAGGAACCCCTGGATGCCCAGTTCCAATGTTGACAGCTCTGGCTGTTAGATCATGGCCCTCATTCTGACCTTGGCGGTCGGCGGAGAGGCGGCGGTCGGACCGCGAACAGACCAGCGGTCAAAAAAATGGCATTCTGACCGCGGCGGTCACCGCCGCGATCGACCGCCACATCCCCACTCCGACAGCCACGGCGGTCATGACCGACGGGCTGGAGTCTGCGCACTCCGGTCCGGCGGTCGACCCAAGACCGCCAACGGTATCATGACCCTGCTTACCGCCGCGGTTTCTGGCGGTCGGGAACCGCCATGCGAACCATGGCGGTAGGCACTATCGGGGCCAGGGAATTCCTTCCCTGGCACTGATAGGGGTCTCCCCCACCCCCCACTGCCCCCCGAGTCCTCCCCCCACACCCTCCACCCCCCTGCCACCCCCCAGAGGTGGTACGAACCCCCTCCCCACCCCCACCCCGACATGCACATACACGCACCCCGACATGCACACACCCCCAACATGCACATATACACACCCCCTACACACACACATACACAACGGGGACACATACCCGCACACATACATGCCGACATGCGCACCCGCCGAACTACACACATTGCCCATAGGCACAGCAGCACTCCCCGCCCGCATGCACGCACTCACACACCCCCTCTACACACTCACACGCACACCCCCATGCACGCACACATCACACAACACCCCCCCACCCCCTCCCCTCACGGACGATCAACTTACCTTGTGCATTGGTCCTCCGGGAGGCGACAGGAGCCATGGAGAGGTGACCGCCAACAGAAGACCGCGTCCAACAGAAGACCGCCACATAGTAATGTGGGTCGTAATTCTGTGGGCGGTGTTCTGCTGGCGTGGCGGTGGAGGTTGACCAGTCTCCACTTTCCCGCCGACCGCCAGTGTGGCTGCTGGCGGTTTTCCGGCAGAACGCTCCCAGCGGTCGGAATGCGCACAGCGGCATACCGGCGCGGTCGGCGGTCTTCACCGCGGCGGTAACTCAGCGGTCTTGCGAAAAGACCGCCAAGGTCAGAATGACCCCCCATATCTCCTCGACATTTACTGACGCTGGAGCTAAGGGCCAGATGCATCAAGCAATTTTGCATTCGCAAACGGCAAAATTCTGCCATTTTCTAATGCAAAAATGCCTTCCAAGATGCATGAAAGGCATTCGCTGTGCAATTTTAAGGAATCGCTAAAATAGCGATTCCTTAAAATTGCGACCCCCATTTAGAGAATCGCAAATTGCGATTCTCTAGTGGCCAGATGTAAAAAGGGTTTTGCAACTTGCAAACGGCGAAAAACGCCATTTGCGAGGCACAAAAGCCTCTCCGGTATGCAGAAATGCATTTTGCGAGTCGGATCCGACTCGCAAAATGCATTTCCGACTCGCAAATAGGAAGGGGTGTTCCCTTCCTATTTGCGACTCGCAATGCTATGCAATTTCATTTGCGACCGCAAAAGCGGTCGCAAATGAAATCGCAGTTACCATCCACTTGGTACCCCTTCCCCTTTGTGAATGGAAACAAAAATAATTTTTCAGAGTAGGTAGTGGTCCTATGGACCACTGCCTGCTCTGAAAAATACCGAAACAAAAGGTTTTGGTTTTTTTTCTAAGTGCAGCTCGTTTTCCTTTAAGGAAAACGGTCTGCAGATAGAAAAAAAAAACTGCTTTATTAAAAAGCAGTCACGGACATGGTGGTCTGCTGTCTCCAGCAGGCCACCATCCCCGTGAGTGCCCATACTTGCAATGGGATCGCAAACTGCGACCCACCTCATTAATATTAATGAGGTGGGTCTTTGCGACCCCATTGCGAGTTGCAGAAGGTGTCTGAGACACCTTTCTGCATAGCAAATTGCGACTTGCAATTTGCGAGTCGCACGGACTTGCAAATTGCAAGTCGCAATTTGCTTTTTTGCTACATCTGGCCCTAAATATGATATAGCAAATAGGGAATTCCTATTTGCGATTTCCAAAGCACATGTATCAAGCATTTCCTAAATGTGAATTGGGCATTTAGGAAATGCAACTACTACCAAATCCAATTTGGGGGTAAGCATGTGCAATTTTTAAAAATGCATTATAAATGCGTTTTTAAAAATGACATGTAGCGCATGCTTTACATGTCTGCAAATATTTTTTTGGGGTGCCTCAGAGAGGGCCTTAGGCCCCCAGCACCCTGGGGTTTGCATTACCTAATTTGTGAATTCCTAACTGGAATTCTCAAATTTGGAAATGCAAAACTATTCGCACCTATGGGCCTACAGGCACATAGGGATGAATGGAGTTGCATTCTCTAATTGAGATTTGGTAATAGCGATTGCAAATTTAAAAAAATCTCTTTTACTGAATCGCAAACTTCATACATCCCATTTTGCACTTCTTAAATAGCGATTTCTTAAAATTTGCTATTTAAGAAATGCAAAACGGATCTTTGAAAAATCTGACCCTAAATCATATATTTGATCGCAAACTCAATTAGGAACACGACATGACCTTCTTCATTTGAACAACTCGATCTGTTTCCCGAATCTACAGTGCCACAGTGACTATTCTGTTCTGCTGTGTAATTCGTTTCTTTCATTTGTTCCACGGGACTTTCAGAAGAAATTTATTGGTGATTTAATACAATTTACAGCACTTTGCTGCCACCTACTGGTTCAATAATAAAACTATATCATTTGTTCGTGCTTTTGTGTAATTTTCACACAAATTCCTTTAAAATATTTTAATCTAAGATTTAAGGACATTAGGTGAAGGTTTTAGATAAAGCTTACATTACTTTATTCATAGCGTAGCGGACAGCTTTAGTTAGGAAGGCAGTAGTAGCCTCTTCCAATCTGGCCAATTTTTTGGTCTTTGATAATAGTGCTAAGAAGATTCGTGGTGCGCTGATCAATCCTGCTGGTGATAGCAGAGCACGCAGTGCTCCTCCAGAAGATGTGGTAGTTACAGTTAATGATCAAGTCCAGTCTCCAAGTCAGGTTTACAGAATTCAGTACCACTGAAAATTTTATCCAAGACGAAACATTTCCTTGGATCACACATGTCCTTTTGATGACCCACTTTGTTGATCTTTTGAATATAGATGTTCCCCCCTCACCCCCACCCCCCTTTGCTACTGTTGCTAAATCAGTGGTTTGGACGCTTGTACCAAGAGGTAGCAAAAGCGTTGCTAAAAGAACTGCTTCTGCTGCTGCATCTGTTCATATGTGTATGGTTTATGATGACCAGGATATACCAGTTACACATATACACACAATGATGATTCAACTCATACTTGGAGGTATATTTACAAGAAATGACACACAACTTCGCAAGTGCAGTTTGGCATAAAAAATGTTAACGCCAGCTAACGTCATTTTTCACCGCCATGCTTGCGCCATATTTACAAAACGGCACAGCATGGCGGTAAGAAATGGTAGCGTAAAAAAATTATGCTAACGTTTGCTACATGTTGCATAAAAAATAGTGCCGCAAAAGTGGCTCTAGCATGATTTGCGTCATGTTTTTGATGCTAATCATGCTAGCGTTCACTTTTCCCTTAAAAGTGTCAAAAGAAACTTCTCGAAAACACCAAAGAGAAACCATAAGGGGCAAAAAAATATGGAGACCTCAGGACAGGAGAGACTCCAGAGAGACCTAAATCTGCCCAGTACATGCCAGGATGGAAAGACAGACTCCCAGGATAAGGGGAAAAGGAAGAGGAAAGGTTGCTTCAGTGAGGAGAGAATCAGATCCTGATCACAGAGGTGATGCAGCACCAACACCGGCTCTTTGTCACCTCTAAAGTGCCAATAAGTAGGAAGGAGGCCATATAGCAGTCCATAGTTGATAACGTCAACAGTGTGGTAGAGGTGAAGAGGACTGTGACTGACTGTAAGAAGCACTTTCACAATTGCAAGCGCATCACAAAAAAGCAATTGGCCAACACTGAAAGGCAGCTCTGTGGACAGGAGGTAGAAGTCCTGCACCCCAGGTGGAGCTGGATGAGCTGGAGGAAATGGTGGCAGCAGTCATGCTGGAAGAATTTTTCACCGAAGTCCAGGGACAGGACACTGCAGCACATGATGAGTGACAACAAACACAGGGTAAGTTGTAGTGGGGGGCAATGTTGCTGATAACTAATGGCACAAATGGGAGGCACATAGGAGGCACTTTTTGCATGAAAGGGGCTGCATGGGGGTAGAGTGAAGGCAAAACAGCAAACACATGTAATGTGCACTGCCCCCCCCCCCACCATATGCACAGACCACTTCACAATCATCACACCACTCCTTCCGCTGTATCTGTTGAACCATTTGGCCATGTTTAACTCTCATTGATCATCATGTACCTGGCCTGTTGCGCAGTGTGGGCCAGCAAGTGCAGGGATATGCCTTCCTGCACCATTGGGAAAGGGCACTAATGTAACATCCACACAATATGTAGGGGATTTCTGTCATTACTATCTGTGCTGGTGCAAACCTTGCTGCCATGTGCCTACACAGGCACACCCTGCTAAATGTTGCAAGAGTGCCTGTTGTACATGGATGATTGCTGCTGTGCATCAAAGGACACCTTCCTGCACAACATCAGGCACAAGTGACATTTCTGTCTTTCTATGTGTGATGCACAATGCAGAACATAGGGAAACATGTCATTACTGGGCAAAGATTACTCTCACCCTTGTGTCACTACTGTGCGAACCCTGAGGTGGTGTATGAAACTGCAGCATTTCCAGACATGAATATCTGGGAAGGCCTCAGAAGTTGGGTGGTTTACATGTGTGTTTTGTGGGAACACCCCAGCAACACACATGGAATAACACCTACGTGCAGTGTGAGGTAGAAAATAGGCACATTACACAAGGCCATCAAAACCCATACAAGGTGCCTTCCTTGGTCTAGGAAATATGGATGGCACTATGCCCTACTGAAGTGTAACATAAAAAGTGTGCTCTGGTAGGGCAGTGTGCAGCCAGTTTCCGGGCAATGCGGCCCATTGTTAACCATGCATGATGAAATCATGCAGCACAGTACAGCAGCCCAGCCTGATGTGCTATGCGGCATCATCTTTAATGTGCTGTGATGTGTAGTTGTCACTAACATGCAATGCATCCCTGTACTAACCTTGGTCATGGGCACTTACTGCTGCCTATCATCAACACTGGCACTCATTGAGTATGGTGTAGGTGTGACTCTGTTGCAGGTCTGATTGCACGTGTGCAGGAAGGGATACATCCTACAACATCAACATTCAGGAATGCTGTCTGCCACTTCCAATCTCCGTTGCCAATTGCAACACACATTGAAAGATGCACAAAATGGACCCATAACAATGTTAGTCATATGTTGCACAACTATTATGCCACCCCTGAGGTGGGGAAACAACCATTGACATGTTTCAAATTGTGTCAGATCCTTATGCCAATCCACGTATGTTGTAACAGTGATGCAAGGGGGAGAACTGTCCACATGCAATAACATTGTCACCTCTTATCATGTGTGCTGTATCTTGAACCACTCTAGTAAAATGCAAAAACCTCTCGTGTATGGGATTGTACGGGAAGGTGTCCCTTCGTGCACAACAAAACTCAGCTTTGCAACACAGGAACCCTGGCACCCATGCTGCAAGGTGGCCTGTGCTGCAGGGATGAATGTTGTTGTGCAGGAAGGGACACCTTTTTGTAAATCCCAGAGTTGATTGCATCTTACTATGGGTGGTTAAGGATACAGCACACATGTTAAGAGGTGACAAGAAGAATGCATGTTGACATTTCTCACCCTTGCATAACTGTTACAACACATGTGGGTTGGCAGAAGATTCTGACACATACTAAAAGTGAACGATCTGGCAATGCAACAGATTCTGTATGTTTACATGTGGGTTGGCAGAAGATTCTGACACATACTAAAAGTGAACGATCTGGCAATGCAACAGATTCTGTATGTTTCCATGGGTGTTTGCTAGGAACATTCAAACCAACAGCCATGCCACACAACTGCCATGCAGTGTAATGCACGATTGGGTCCACATGCAGTAGCCCAAAAAAACACACAAAATGGCTTAGCTTAGATTAGCAAATGTGGACTGGCATATTGTGCCAATGGTGAGTTCCAAAAAATGACACCCTGGTGGCACAATGTGTCGCTAGGGGCCCAAAAATGAGGGAAGTGATGCATGGATCTGCTCCATGTAAGTGAGGCACCATGATTAACAACCTAATGACTCATGTGAACAGCTAACAATGACAATTCATCCTTGCAGAGGATGATGCCATACCTCATGGCCAGCTGCCTGTCCTGGGCTTCAACGATGATGGTGATGACCAGCGCCAAAGCGTCAATTCTGACACTCATCAGCAGATCCTGGATGCCATTCAGACACCATCACTCGTCGCAAGGTGGAGACCAATCATTGTGGGGTCTCCAAATGAACCACACAAGAGACAACACACAGCAACTGCCACCTCCTCCACAGCCTGGACTCCCAGGACCCAGGCATCATCTTCCAAAATGTAGCAGTAGGAGTCCAGCAGGAGCTGGCACAGAAGGTGCGGGTGGGAATGGAGACCATGGCGGGCAGCCTATCGCGATTCCCTACGTGCATCAGTCCAAATAAGGACACCTCTGCTGCCATCAGAGGCACCCACTCTCTGCAACAGGGACTACAGCAGTCCCTGGCCAACATAGCTGGTGTTCTGAGGCAGATGCTTGAACAATTGCCCTCCCAAAATGGCACCAGCATGATTGACAACAGGCTAGGGGCAATCCAAACTATCCTGGAGTCCATGCAGCGGATGCTGGGCTCCCTTAGTGACAACCTAGCTGCCTACCACCTTGATGTAGCTGCTGTGTTGCGAAACCAGCAGTACCTCCTTGCTGTAGTGATGCTTTCATCTTTCCACAGATGACAGCTGCCGGGACCTTTGAATCCACATCCCCACCCCTGATGTCTGTGTCCCCCCTCAACTTTAACACCACCACCCATGGCATGGGAGTCACTGCACACATCAGAGGAGGAAAATGAGGAAGAAACATCATTCACCTGAAAAAGCAGCGGATAGCTATAGTCTGTGGCACAGGGACAGTTTCTTTTTTGCTCTGTGATTCAAATTATGCCGGTGTCAATGTCCACACTTCACTCTCCCACTGTTGACAATCATAAACGTGAACTGTCATCGTGGCCAATTTCTACATATCGGCAATGTGATCACCTCCTCACTGATGCACTCCTCTCCTACACATGTCTCTTGACATGTTGCCCCCCTTGGACTTCCAATGGTTTGGGATATCTCATGGGGTTAGTCTCCTGTGTACTTTACAGTACAACCAATAGCAACATTTCACATCCTAATAAATTTACTCTAAACATCAACTGTCTTGAATCTGTGTCTGAGGCAGGAAATGAGTTAACTTCATGCATTAAGTGAAGACTATACACTGAGGGGCCTATGTACCAAAAACAAATTGGGCAGCATGGTGCTGCAAGCAGTGTAGCTGTGCTGAGCTGCATCATAACTAAAACACAGATAAGTACTGTATTCAATAGGATAATGTCAACCATATTTTTTCTCTAGCGTTAGTGCAGAAGCGCTTGTCTGGGGCCAATGCAGCCACTCTTGCACCATATTGCAAGGGTGTCTGCATTGCAGGGATTGGATGTTTATGTGCAGTAAGTCTTACTCCCTGTACATATAAAACAGTAAACACTCCTTGACCCTCCTATGTAAGTCGTAAAATGCAGTACACAAAAAATAAGCAAAAACCAGGTCTCCCTGTTGTGCCATGCAAACCACACCCCTGGGTTGACATCATTATTTTGGCACTGCCTCATTTCTTCATTCCTTTGTAAACCTGAGGCAGTGCCAAATGCAATGGGTGTTGATTGGCTAAGCCAACAGCAACACCCATTGCATGTCCCTCTGCCACAGAAATCTGCTTCTGGGGGAGCTATGTATACAATGCGGTGTTAAGCCACCAAAAGTGGCTTTATGTCAGCTGGAAAATATGTGAAAGGGCACAGTGCCACTGGAGTACCCCAAAAAGAGATGCTCTGGTGGCCCTAGGCTCTTGTCTTTATGCCCCGAGTACTTGTGCAAGAGATATGATTGAGGTGACTGATAGCTATGTGAACAAGCAAGTTGAACCTGAGAATCCCAAGCATTACACTTGAAAGTTAGAATGCATGTATAGTGATAGCTAAGGATATGGTAGTTACAGAAAACCATTGATGTTACAGATAAATGATGCATGTGGGAGGGTGTGAGTGGCAATCTTGAGTGTCTCAGTCACATAATATAGATTTAGGGGGAGTGCAATTACAGCAACATTATGACAGTGCAAGTCACATGACTTCACAATACAGAGAAATGCTGTATGAATACCTGTTATGAGATATGTATCCATGCACATCCAGGGTGTCACACACATTGCTGAAAGATGTCTGGAGTTGCTGATGTAACACCATTGGCAACCTGACAGAAACTTGACCATAGGGGATACATATAGTCACACATGCAAACTAACTACAACTTGCAAAGGCATCTGTCCAACATGATCTGTGCGTACGTGCTACTACCTTAGTACATTAGAATGGAGTCTATATATCAGGAATAGTCAAATGATTTATTTAACTACAAAACTAAGGAGCCTATTTAAGAGCCCCTTGTGCCACCTTAGCACCGCCTTAGCATCATTTTTTGATGCTAAGGTGGCCTTTTCCCCATGCCCTATTTGCAAAGCAGTGCAATGTATGCATTGTGCCACTTTGTAACCCCTTGTGCCCCATTATGCATGCGCTAGGCATAATGTATGCAATGGGGGCATTCTGGTGCTAAGAGGACCACAAAAATGGTGCAATGAAATTTAACAGATTTCACTGCACTATTTCTGTGTCATTTTTAACCTCTGCTCAAAGCAGGTATTAAAATGACCCACCCATAGAAACCTTGCACTTTGCTACACTAGCATCAAAATGTTTGATGCTAGTAGAGCAAAGCGCCACAATAGCGTCAACAATTTTGATGCTATTGTGCTAACGAACGCCATAGTACGCTGTAGTACGCTGTAGTGCGTCGTAGTGTGACGCAATGTGCCGTATTATAAATAAGGAGTAACCATGGTGTTGTTAGGTGCTGGTAGGGAGGTGCAAAAAAAGTGGCACATCAGCTCTGATGCGTAAATTTTTCATAAATATGCGGCTAATCCCAAAATTCCGAAACTAACTAAAATAACTTATACTACACTATTTTAGCCTAACTTACTCTTTAAACTAACTAAACCTATCTCTATTTATTCTAAACATATGACACCACATGATAAACATCAACCCTCCGCTCCCCATAATATACTTCTGGCAACAAGGACAACAGTAACTAAAGCTAAACATTGACTAACTAATCATATGGCCTAAACAATGATATATTTTTTGTAGAGTTTTTTTTTTAATTGTTTATGTATTTTTTTAAAACAAACTGTACACATACTCTAAACATGGCCTTCTTCCCAACCAAAAAAATAAATGAGATACCCTACACCCCCACCTCTAAGAAAAAATGATTCCTAAGTACTACAAGCTAATTTTCACTATGCTAACTTACCAAACCCCAACTAATTACCCCAACAATTGAAATGCAAATTTCCAAATGGAAGGGACATGCTGAGTCTGTGTCCAAGTGTTCTCTCAGTGCTTCATAATATGTGCTTTCTGTTAGTTTAGCAGCGACAAAATCATTCTGGTGCTCCAACCAGGCAATACGGTACTTTTGATCTGCCAACTTATTGTGAAACTCCTGCATGTAGGAGGGCTCCACGTAGATTGGTGCTGCAATTGTAGCCGTCGCAGTACTTGTTGATGGAGCCAAGGTCAAAGGTCCTGCCCCCGGCAAAGTGGCACTGCCTGTAGCTGCTCTTTCCTCTGCTGGTCCACCATGAGGGAAGGCATTCCATATTCTGTATCTCCTCTGCTTCCTCCAGTACCCCTTATGAACTTCTTTAAAGTGGTGGTACCTCTCTGCCCTCTTTGCAAATTGTTGCCTCTGGAATGCAATCATATTTGCAGCTGCAACATGATTTGGACATTTCAACAAATTATACATTTTGGCAAATGACCAACACGCATGCAATGAATACACCATCTTCAGTTGTAGCATATTGGCCAGCACAAATCACCATACATCCTGAAGGGCAGGGGGGACACACATCTGCACATCAACCATCAAACCCACATTGTCCATGTCCATGGTATCGAGAATAGCACAATAACATTGAACCATCTTGGAAAATCATTGCAGGACCATGTCACCATTGACAAAGATTGTCATACACATCAGTCAGGTGACCATGCAACATCATACTCATCATGGTGGTTTTCCCATTAATGTCTCACATGCTTGAGCAAGTGACATCTGATCCACTGACTTTTAACAAACTCATCTGAGGAAGGACTGCAAGTAAAATGTGGTCTCACAACAGAACCACGTATGGCAAGTTCAGATGTCAGGACACATTGCTTAATGCTAAACTGATTGTGACATTCATCATATGTGAAATTGTAGGGTAGTGCAGTCACTCATGTCACACAGAAGATGATGACACTACTCCCATACTGACATACGTCAATACCTGGTGAGCTGTGCCATGAAGATGCATAGGACCATAGTTACTTGTTTCCTCACACTATGCTGGCTATTGGTTGCATATGTGTCCCAAACTATGCTCAGCATGCTGCATAACAGCACTCAGTACCACTACCTCATATGTGGGTGCATGCATGTCCTACACCACATCTGCATAGGGATCTTGGAACAGTACTGGCTAATGTTGTACATTGTGCATCATTTGTTTTCACATCACATCTTGGACAGCATCCGGATAACCACGAGTAGGTGATGCTGTGGTTTATGGCATGTTGTTTGTCAACGTAGTATGGATATTCCTTTGGCCAAACATACATGACAAGATATGTGAGGATGAGATAGGTTAGAAATGTTGCAAACTATGACTCAGATAATAGGGCATCACACCACAATGGTGGTTCAAATTTGGGCATATCAAGTGTGGTATGTTGAACACTGACCTGCTAACATTGGGTGACTATGAACATGATAATGGATCACACAATAAGCTGAGCTACTCAGTGCTACGTGTGGCACGCAGATCAGTTACATGTATAGTCAACAACATCAAGCATCCCTGCAAGTGTTTGACCTTTACTTTCGGCCACATGTCCATATTGTCATCACTGTTATGGGACTCATGTACCATTTCCAACATTTCCATGGCCTTTTCTACACATGATGCCACCAGTGCAATGATTCCATGGGATGCACATCTTACACACAACTGCCACCATACTGTATATGTCCTGGTTTAGACTACTATTTTTGTGGTAGCATACATGCACTTGGTACATGGCATTGCATACAACATACAACACACTCACAACACTTGCTCAAGACATTACACCTACAGATTGTTACTCACTGGTTCCATCGGGGTCATCAAATCTTGCCACCTCTCCGATAGTGTATGGTTGGGATCCACCTGCAAGAGGGAATATGAGTCATGGCACTGTGAATGTTGCACAATGAACACTATGGACAACTACTGCACATCAGCCATCATTTGCCAATAACCTTTGTATACCCATGTTGATTAATACTCAATAATGACATCATACATATCTCAGTGACATACATTGGTAGGGCAGGCTGACATGTACACATATGTGCTGGACCCTAACATAAGTGTCACGGCTACATTGCGATGTAATTGCAGATGACTTCCTACTGCAACATTTTTCAAACACTGGTAATTGTAATGTCACTCTGCACATTCATGACTCACAGAACAAATTCAGCCATGACTGTCTTTATTCCTGTGTAATTTGTTACATCAAATGTACATGACTATATAATATTCAACAGTTGTTAGTGGACATGGACACATGTTCCTGGTAACCATGTACCCTTCTACCATGACACAGTTGTTTTGGCATTGGTGTACATCTGAATTTAGTGGCAACACCCAGTGGACAAGGTCAAGACTAAACATTTTGTCTCCTCAATTGTGCAGTGTTGCCATAGTCATGGTTGCTATTTTGCGCCAAAACAATACTTACAACTTTGCCATTTGGCTTAACTTTGTAAAGGAGGTCCTATGGTCAAAACACATGGACCTGCAGTTGTAAAACAAGAGTCAACCACAAAGATTGTGTGCTTCCCCAGAGTTTCTCCAACCTCAATCCCAGTAAGTCCTGCTCCCTGCTCACCATGTCTGCCCAGCAATGTTTGAGTTGCTGGACAGTCCGCTCCATCTTGAAGATCCGGGTCATCTGGGAGAGGACCTTCTCCCACCGCAGCTTCTTCACTTCAGTCTGGTAGCCCTGGATCACTCGGCAACCCATGGCCACCATTTTGGGAAGGTACGGGAGCACCAGCCAGATGAATCGGACGAACCCACTGTACCCTGAATCCAAATAAAACAACCCCGAACTAACCCTTCTTCCTATGCTACCCCGGAGACAGACACCCTACCATACAATAACAACACAATACAAATGAATAATAGATAGGACAATACAGAGGTCAGGGACAAAAATTGGACAGCAGACAGCACAAAAGGCACTTCCAACACCACTCTCCGACACAGCTGTCCAAAACACCTCCTCTCACCAAGACAGACAAAGACTGTGACTGCAAAAGAAATTGAAAGTAATATTGCAGTTCCTGGTGTGCTTGGTAAATCTATTAGTACATAACACTATGCACCTGTGCGCGTTTTTTAATGTCACATGGCAACATGACATTAGACAGTTCTGACACATCGCATGGTATGCATAATTTTTCATAGGTGCAATGCCATAAAAAACACACATAGTGGGCATGAGTTGATTTTTTGCTGCAAGACATGTTAAAAATACTAAAATGTATGGTGTCCTAGGTAAAATGATTTTTTTACATGCGATCAGTCATGTGTAGTGTTGTGTTACCTGTGGATATTCAGATCAACTTCCTGCTCTCTTTCTATGTGTTTAAGATATGTCTTGTAAGTGTACATGTGTGATGGTACATGCCTTACAAGCACCGGACCATACATGGGCCACATTTACCATGAGTCATGTCAATGGCAATTTCATAGGATGGCTTTCTGTGCCAACAATGGGACACATTTAAAAGGTCCTTGCGCACCTTTGTGCATCCGTAGTGTCATACAACTTTGTATTATGGTGGCACTAAACAAGCCTTCACCATGCACCATATATGTACAAAATGGTACAATGCTACCATTGCGACATATCATACCTGTGCAAGGTATGATGTGTGCAAGATGGGCATACCCCTGCAGGGAGGCCCAATAAATATTGCACTGGAGTAGTTACAAGATGTCCTTGCACCATTCTTGCATAATCTTTCAACGGCTGCCCGAGGCCGGCATTGGACTGATGCTAGTGCTATGTCCTATGGGTCTTCCTGGGCTTCCATGGCCTAGTGCAACAGTTTTTGGTGCCAGTCCAGCAAAGCACCACAACTGTGCCCATTTTGTTGGCACAGTTGTGCTAACGATTGTCATAGAGTACTGTATTGTGAATGCAGCACTACCAGGGTGTCATTAGGGGATCACAAGGCAATCCAATGAAACTTGTGCATCACAGCCAATGCTTCAGTATCTAGGGAATATGCCCATATGTGCAGTCACCTTACACCATTGATCAGTTGACATCCAGGGTTGCCATGGACTAGCCACGGAATGTGGCCCATACACCCACATGTAGGACTGCTCACATATCAGACAATATGTGCTTTGTTCCGGTGTACAGACAGCAGGCTGTCATGCAAAGGGTTAGTGGTTTTTAAATTGTATGGTGATAGCAAGTGTGGTAATTGATGAGTCACTTGCTTAACAGGAGCCTCACTATTTCATACCTTCGTGTCTTCCCATGTGTACAATATGTTTTCTGTAAGTGTACGTATGTGGGGGTACATGCAGTCTTGGGATCTGACAACAGATGGGACATTCCCACAGTTAGTGTAGCCACATAGCTTATGATAAATAACACATATGTTCACCATGTTCACTTGTGTGATAACTTGCGAAGTGTATTTCCTGGGAAGCATTTGAATTTCCCTAGATTGTGGCCAGCTAACCCACCCCTGTGACAGTGCATTTGTGTGCCAGTCTAATATGTGTACAAAGGAGCAGACATCAGCCTATCATGCAACATGGACACCTTACAGTTCCCCATGCACGCAACTGTTGGGATGCTTAGAACACACTTGTTACATAGATGTGTTTGTCATGCCATGCATGTGGTTGGTTTGTGTTCTTCATTTGTGATTCCTTCGGTCTACCACAGTGGTATGTCTGGGATATCAGTGCAACAATCTACATGATCCAATCATGGGTCATAGTGCACTTTCAGTAAGATAGCTTCGTTCATGTCAGTGACTACTGTCATGTTACACTCTGTAGGTACATCACTACTGCTTGTAAGTGCTAGGAGGTGTTTTACCAATACACATTTGGCTATGATGATATGATGATACTTAGTTGGGTCATTGTTGGGATAAACAGCCTAGTGCACCTAGGGGAGGCATTGAGGTTGCATATTCTGACAATGTTTTCTCAAGGTAATCTTTGACGTTACAACTCCTCAGCACATAGTTTGTCACAGAATTCCCTTCTAGCACACACTGTACATGACAGAGTTGCAGTCAGACAGGGATGGCAGGCTACACATCAGTGCGCAGTGCAGGTTCCCAAATGTACATCTGCACTCCCCATCCCTATTATCTAATAGGGACTTACAGGATGTTGATGTCAGCCTTGCCCTATTATCTACTAGAGACTTTCAGGGGATTTCTGTCAGCCTTACCCTATTATCTACTAGGGACATACAGGAGATTCCTGTCAGCCTTGGACTTTTATCTACTGGGGACTTACAGTAGATTTCTGTCAGCCGCGGACTCTTATCTACTGGGAATTACAAGAGTCTGTGATTTGGAATTGTAGTAGAGCCTTAATTGTATTGGCACTCCATCGGTAGATAGTGGGACAGGGACATGTCTGTAGACCCAGAGTACAGAAACTGTCAGTTAACACATGCATCACTCATACTTGTTTGTGATGGGCAAGCACAGAGGTGGATTTACTGACAGTGTGACTGGGATGTTAAGTAGCCTACACAATGTGAGTGCTTATGTTTATAGTCTTACATATGTACAGCCTAGTATTGTGGATTGATGGATTGGAATTGTTTAGACATTCACACCTGTGGAAGCCAGACAGTGTACTATGCCTCAATTGACACATGGTTGGCACTGTTTGGACAATTGGTATTTGCTCCTCATCTTTGTCATCATCACTGTCTAGTGCTTCATGAACATCACTGTATCTTGTCCATGTGATATTTGCCAATGAACTTTGAGTTTTCTACGGGGCAAGCAATATTAACTGTTACTAATCCATCGTATGAGGATGGGTGACTGACATCCCCAATGTCTGGACTCCAGCCGCAGCACTTATGTAGTCTGTTAGTCACCCCCACAAAGTGGCTGTGCCAGTTCAGTAGAGGAGTTTCTCAGCTGTCCTTCAATATGTGTGTGTTTAACATGGGCACTCACACACAGCTGCTGACAACACCCTTTGTCAGATGTACAATGAGTGTGGATGGATTGTATGTGTACTCCTGACAGCTATGGTACACACATGCATGTGTAAATATGTCTGTGTCCACATTGACACATGGATTTTGGCAGGGGAATGGGAAATGTCATGACATTGTTTGACACACATGGGAGATGAGTCCCTATTTGAGTGGGAGAGGCCTAGACATACTGATGCTGTGTCCTCGTTAAATCAAACACTATTTTTCATGCATGTGGGTGTCACTGAGGGATATGTTAGGATATTGTCACCTGTGATTGGGACATTGCATTGTCAGATAGCTGACATTGACCTACCGTTGTGGTCATTGACTGCTCTTGTCCTGCCAGGGGCTGACCTCTGGATTACATTCCTCACAAGGAGGAACATTGTGGCTGCTATCAAATTTCACCCAAGAGACATGTGTGATATATATGTTTCAATGTGACATATATGTTACTCTGGCAATGCAAACATTACACCAGCATATTCCATTCTCATTGATTTGTGTGTATTTGTATGGTGTGCCTGAGTATGTCCCTACTTGTTTTCTCACTGGTTTGACCTAGTATTGTTTTCTTAAATGTATATGATTTGCTTCTGTGACAGATACTCCAAGACACTTGTGTGATTAAGTGATTTATTACAAATGAATTGGCAGTGAAAGTTTCAGTGCAAAATTCAAGAGAAGAAATTGTTAACAATGTGTGCACACCTGGGCGCCCCATCAGTGGTATATTGTACTTACTTCCCCATCCTGAGGTGGGGCATCATTGACCTTATTCTCCTTCCTGGAGTCCTCCACCTGTTCCTCCCAGCGTGCATTAGTCCGCACTTGTTAGAAATGGGGTATTTGATTGGCAGTCAGGTTACCCCCTGTCCAAGCAAGGACCCTCACTCTAGTCAGGGCAAAGGAGAAACACACCTGGTTAACCCCCACTGACCTCCTTGGTAGCTTGACATAAGCAGACAGGCTTTACTCAGAAGCAATGTGTAAAGTATTTGTACCAACACCCACAGTAATACAGTGAAAACAATACAAAATGGACACCACACCAGTTTAGACAAATAGGTAATATGTATCTAAATCACACAAGACCAAAACAACAAAAATCCAACATATACAAGTTAAAATATGATTTTTTCAAAAAAATAAGAGTCTTACGCCATAGAAAACAATGGAAACGTGGATTTTGCACAAAGGACCTGGTTAGCACCAAAAATAAAGACGCACAGGAGAGCGTGCGTCGGAAAAGGCAGTGATGCGTCGATTCCTTCCTCGCAAGGGAGGCCATGTCGCATTTCTTCTCCGGTCGTGCTGGCGATGCGTCATTTTCTTCCTCACAAGAGGGAGATGCAGCGATTTTCGGGCGGGACACCTTGGATCCATGCAGAGTCGGGTTGACTTTGACACCCAGGGACGATGCCTGGAAAATCCAGTTGCAAGGGGTTAGAAAACCGCGCTGCATGGGGTTTGCTTCATTATCAGCAGCTGCAATTGGGTGTTGCGTGTCGTTTTTCCAGCCGGGATGCATCAATCTCCCAGCATCAATGAATGTGGAGTGTCTATTTTAGCCTGGAAGCTGGTGGAGCATCATTTATCAGCCCCGTTGCAGATGGTGCATCAAGAATTTCCCCGCACAGGATTCTGTGTGTGGATTTTCAGCTCTTGTCTGCCAACTTCACCTTTCAGGGGCCCGGGGACTGAATAGAACACCACTGGGCAGGGCACGAGTCTCAGCAGAGTCCAAATGTTAGCAGAGGAAGTCTTTGATGGCCCTGAGACTTCAAAACAGGAGGCAAGCTCAACTCAAGCCGTTGGAGATTCTTCACAAGCAGGAATATACCACAAAGTCCAATCTTTGTCCACTTTCACAGGCCGAAGCAGCAACTGCAGGGCACAAGTCTCAGCAGAGGGTCCAGATGTTAGCAGAGGAAGTCTTTGATGGCCCTGAGACTTCAAAACAGGAGGCAAGCTCAACTCAAGCCGTTGCAGATTCTTCACAAGCAGGAATATACCACAAAGTCTAGTCTTCGTCCCCTTTCAAAGTCAGAAGCAGAAACTGCAGGATATCCCAACAAAGCACAGTCACAGGCAGGGGCAGCACTTCTCCTCAGATCTTCAGCTCTTCTCCTTGGCAGAGGTTCCTCTTGAATCCAGAAGTGAGATTGAAAAAATCTAAAGTCTGGGGTTTTGGGTCCACTAGTTATACCCCTTTCTTCCTTTGAAGTAGGCAAACTTTAAAGGAGAGTCTCTGTTGTTCACAAGATCGTGCCTTGCCCAGGCCAGGCCCCAGACATGCACCAGGGGGTTGAAGACTGCATTGTGGGAGGGCACAACAAACACAAACAGGCAGAGTCACAGAATTGTTTAAGCAAAAAAATGGCTACTTTCTAAAAGTGGCATTTTCAAACTAACAATCTAAAAACCAACTTCACTAAAAGATGTATTTTTAAATTGTGAGTTCAGAGACACAAACCTCCATGGGCCAGATGTATCAAATGAAATTGCATTAGCAAACTGTGTGAATCGCTAAATTTGGCTGTTTGCTAATGCAAAACCGTTGTCTGCGATGCATGAAAGGCAGACCAAGAATAAGGAATCGCAAAAATAGCGATTTTTTGCGTTGTGACCTGGTTTTGCGAGTCGCATTTTGCGTCTTGCAATTTGCGACATGAAATACCGAATCGCAATTCGATGCATCAAAAAATCACAAATTGCGATTTTTCGCAGAATGGCCTTTTGCACATGCAAAATACCACTAAGTGAAACCAGGTGGTAACCAGGTGTAACCTGTATAAAGAGGCCCAGAATGCCTCAGACTCTTTTCCACAATGGCTGCACTCTACGTCATGGCGAGGAGAATGAGAATCTTGGCAGGTGTGAGGAGAGGGAGGAGGAGACAGGAGCGCATTTTCAGAGTGCGCATTACACTTTTTAACCAGACTGAGGAGGAAATATATGAGAAGTACAGGTTGAACTCAGCCATGATACTTGACCTGATAGCTGAGCTACAACCCATACTGCAGCGCACTACACATAGGACTCATAGCATACCCACCCATGTGCAGGTATTTTGCTCCCTGCACCTACTCGCCTCAGGGAGCTATCAAGGGGTCATAGCAGCAGCTGGAGGTGTATCACAGAGTGCCCTCTCTAGATTTCTCAATGCTTTTATCAATGCCATGCTGAGTAGGACACACCAGTACATCAGATTCCCCCACACCCCACAGGAAATACAGCAGACAAAAATAGATTTCTACCAGATAGCACAGTTCCCCCATGTCCTAGGTGCCATAGATGGGACACATGTTGCAATATGTCCACCATCGGCCACAGAGTATGTGAACCGTAACCGTAAATACCAACATTCAATGAATATACAGGTGATATGCAATGCCGCCTACATCATAACTGATCTTGTGGCCAGGTACTCTGGGAGCACACATGATTCATACATCTTTTGCCACAGCGGCATTCACACAAGACTGCTAGCTGGGGAGTTTGGTGAAGGATATCTACTAGGTATTGTCCCTCTGTACACCGGCGCATTGATGCCGTTGTGACGTCAGATGGCTCACTTACTCATTATACCCTCTGTTCCTTCCAGGAGACAGTGCCTACGCTGTGCGCACCTACGTGATGACGCCCTACCTAAATCCTACAACACCAGCAGAACGGAGATACAATGCAGCACACAGGGCAACCCGCAATGTGGTGGAGCGCACCTTTGGCCTGCTGAAGAGTCGCTTCAGGTGCATCCACAAAAGTGGAGGTGCACTACAGTACAGCCCGGAGATGACATGTAGAATAGTGGCAACATGTGCGATCTTGCACAATATAGCTACCACCAGGGGCATACCTGTGGAAATATCTGATTCAGACTCAGATGAGGATGATGATCCCATACCCCCCCACAGCCAGCAGACAGGACCAGTGCAGCAGAGGGCAGCCAAAGGCGTGCTGACATCACGCACAACCATTTCAGATGTAAGTAATGACAACACAACTTCACTGACATGTGTACTGGTAGTTAGAATATGGAGGGCCAGATGTATGATCACAGCCCATTGCGATTCGGTAATAGCGATTTTTAAGAAATCGCTATTACCGACTCGCAAAGGGCCATGTATCACATTTGCTAATCGGTAATAGCGATTTCTTAAAAATCGCGAATGCTATTACCGAATCGCAAATTGCAATACCGGCCCCATTCGCAGCTATAGGCCTGTTGGCCCATAGCTGCGAATATTTTGCATTTCCAAAATTGCGATTTCTGAAACAGAAATCGCAATTTTGGAAATGCAAAAGGCTAGGGTGCTGGGGGCCTAAGGCCCCCTCTCCTGCACCCCAATTTTTTTTTTTTTGATCATGTAAGGTACACACATGCCAAAAGGGCATGTGTGCTTTACATGTTTACATGTTTAATTTAAAAATGCAGTTTAACTGCATTTTTTAATTTTGCACCAGGTTACCACCTGGTTGCAAAGCAAGTGCAAAATGCCATGTATGGGAAAATCGCAAAATAGCCTTGCGACCTGGAAATTTCCAGGTCCCAACGCTAAAAATCGCTATTTCTGAGTTGTGGCCTGCGAATGCATTTCATGCATCGCAGACCACGGTTTTGAACTCGCAAACGGCCGATTTTACCGTTTGCAAGTGCAAAATCATTTCATACATCTGGCCCTTATTACCTCAACATCAGGTAACATATGTTTCACTAGCAAAAAAAAAATATGTGTCTTAAAAAAAACAGATAACAGTATCTCACTATTGAATCATAGTTTACTGTATCACACAATAAGAAAACAGTCCCCTGTGGCCATTACAGTCACTTCCTACGGCCACGCAAGCCACTCGAGTGCACAGTGGCCTCACTGGCACCTCTGTTGTCGGCCTCAGTGGCAGTGCTGTGTCTGGCACTGTGACGCCTAGCATCAGTGGTGGTCACTGCTAAGCTGCTGAGGCTAGATGTGTCCTCTGTGTCCCCTAGTCCCAGTTCACTGGGTGTAGCAGAGCGGTTACCCAGCATATTGTCCAGCACAGTAGTGATCTGCACCAGTCCCTGTGCCACATCCCTACTGCTGTGCGCTGCCTCAACCTGTGCGGCCACAGCACTCCACGATATGAGGACTGTTGAAGTAGCGAGGCGATTGACCGAGCAACAGAAACCACCGAACATGCCCATAAAATGCCTCTCCTGCCTGCGGTGGCTGACTCTGTCGTGCCGCAGCTCTGTGCACAGTTCCCTCACTGCAATTGTCACCTCCCTGGTGTTCTCAGAACCTTGGATCTGTCCCTCATGCAGTTTTGTGAGGTTGGAATTTAGGCACTCCAACTGCTGATGCAGCCCCCCATGTTGGCATTGTGTGCCTGCATCTGCCTTTGTAAAGCTCATATTTTCCTGTTTTGCAGGCGCTGCTGTTTCAACATAGCAGATTCCAGGCGACCGAAGACTGATGGCTCCTCTCCTGCTTCAATATGCTGTTCGACTGCATACAAAGGCCTCCTGCGGGGTGTTTTGCTACGCTGGGGCTGGGACTCCTGCATAACAGTGCATCTGCCATCTGGGGAAGGTGTGTGGCCGTCATCCCGCATGTCGTCAGAGTCCTGGCTCAATTCGGGTAGCGGTACAGCCCTAGCCCTGCGTCTGATAGGCGCTATATTCTGTGACTCACTGGTGTTTGAGTCAGATGCTGGGTGGGTTTCAGTATCCCCCACAACGGCACTTGCAGAGGCTGCTGGGCCTGGGCCACCTGCAACGACAATGTGCAGCATGTCAGTTATGTATGTTCCACCAAAGGTTACACAATGGTAATAAATATAATGTTACATCATATCACTATGTTGTGGGTGTTGTGTTCTTCTGGGTGTTGCTCAGCCTCATTACATTCTATGTGCTACTTTCAGCTCTGGGTTGTGGACTACCACTCCCATATGGCATTGTTGTGCCGCTTCTAAGATCTGGAATGGACTACTTATCACAATGCTTTGCACTACTTGCTAATTCCTAAGGGGCATTTTGTTCATACACATATGGGGTTACATTTCAATAGTGCACTTACCTTTACTGGTGCTTGGTGTGCCGGATGTGTCAATGTCAGTAACCCCACTGACAGCTTCTGGGAGGAGTGTCGACTCCACCAAGTCTTCCATCGGGGTGGAGGGTGTCCCGGTGGATGGTCCGCCTCCTGTGCTCCTTGCCACCTGCAGTCGTCTTGCCACCCTCTCCTTGGCACGGGAACTCAGGTCGTACCACCTCTTCTTTATCTCCTCCACAGAGCGCTGCGCAACTCCCACAGCGCAGATTTTTGTCTAAATGTCTGCTCAGAGTCTGTGCTTTTCACTCTCAGGGACCTGGAGTGAGCTTTTTCCAAACAGACGGTCATGGCTCCTCACCACCTCCTCAGTGAGGACCTCCAGTTCCTGCTCACTAAACCTGAGTTTCCTTTTCCTCTCTCCTTTCTCCTTTCCCTGTGCAGAGGTGTCCATGGTGATGTGCAGTCCTGCCTTGTTCACAGACTTGCTCACTTTGGCTAGGCTGTCTCTCTCTCAGTGCTCCTTTGGGTGTGGCACATGCAAACTGCCTGGGATGACTCACTTCCTGCTTGTGATGTCATCAGGCTCTGCCAGGTGTGCGTTCTCGCAAATTGCAATTCAGTATTTGGGCCTCGCAAAACACAAATAGCGATTTTTAAGAAATCGCTAATTACGATTTGCAAATATGTTACATAGCATATTGCGACTCGGAAATAGCAATTTCTTAAAAATCGCTATTTGCGATTCGCAGACGGCTTTCTTGATACATCTGGCCCCATATTTCTATCTGCTTTCAAAGGGAATCTATGCTTTAATAATATTTAAAGGAAGCCCCCATGTTAATCCATGAGAGAGATATGCCTTGCAACAGTGAAAACCAAATTTGGCAATATTTCACTGGGCTATTCATGTGGGTGGCACCACCAGTACTGCATGCCCACTAGTAGCATTTGATTTACAGGCCCCGGGCTCCTCTAGTGCACTTTACTAGGGACTTACTAGTAAATCAGTTATGCCAATTATGGATAAACCAATCAACAATACAATTTACACAGAGAGCATATGCACTTTAGCACTGGTTAGCAGTAGTAAAGTGCCAGGAGTCCTGAAGCCAACAAAAACAGGTCAGAGAAAATAGTAGGAAGGAGGCAAAAAGTTTAGGGATGACCCTGCAAAAAGGGCCATTGCCAACAGCACACATATGTTGAGCAAAATTGCACAGACAACAATCATGTTACACACCAATTGAGGTGAGTACAGCTTTCTCCCCCCTGAGACATCTAGGCATCCGAATCTTGAATTGAAGATGCTGAATGTACACTCAGTGATACAGAGGGCCAACCAAGCATGGATGGGTTTCTTTCATTTAATATCCCTGCACTGCCTTCAGAGAAAGCAACTGGTCGCGCAAAAGGGGGTCTTTTAATCCTTTTAAATTCAAAGCTCCAATGTGACTATAAGGTTTTAGAATTTGATTGTCCCGACTTGATGGGTTTACAAATTTCTTTTAATCAAAATTTTAACATAATCTTAATTAATGTTTACGCCCGTTCTGTTGCACGTGGTACAGAATCACACATTTTAACTTTACTCTTTGACTTTTTAGACACGCTACAAACTAATTCCTATTTAATTATTGCAGGGGATGTAAATTGCACTTTCGAACCCTCAGCGTTTCTTAGTGATTTAACTGCGGATGAGGACGAATTATGGGGTATTGCACAATTGGTTGGTGATAGTTATCCTCCACGCTCTCGTGTAGCAACTCAGCTTGCTACACTATGCTTAAAGTTTGGCCTAAGGGCCTGTAATGGTCGAACTCCTTCTGATTTAAACTTGGCACCGACATTCCTACGAGGTTCTGTGGCCAGCGTAATTGATTATTTTCTGGTGGATGTGCGTCTTTGGCCATTGCTGCTAGATATGAGGGTAGATTCAAGATGCGAGAGTGATCACTTTCCATTGTTGCTCACCCTTGCTGGGAATATCTTTGGTAGAACCTTGAATATGCAAACATCAATGGCCCCTCCCCCTATTTTAAACAATGCTTATACAAAGGTGAGGTGGCCAAAAGTCATGTCAAACCCCTATTTGCTATGTAAGATCTACCAAGTGTTCTTAGATAATCTGTCAGCCTATGAAGACTTCGAACCAGAAGCCATTCCACTTCTTGATATTCACGAAGATATGATGGTTAAACTTCAAAGTGTCTTTTATAAAAAGGTAGCCACGGCAAACCGGCAATATGGGGGTTCACCTAACAGCAGTTGGTTTAATGATGCATGCATGAGGGCTAAGACTGAGTTAAGGAAGGCTATACTGGCCGGGTATACGGGGGCAATCAAACAAGCAAGATTCACGTATAAAAAGATAATCCTACAATCAAAGAAAGCTTGGGAAGATGCTATTTGGCAGGACTTGCTAGATGCTACTAAAACAAACAACAATACGCTTTTTTGGGAACTGCTGACTAAGCACGAGAGAGGGGGTAGGTTTATACAAAGGAACCATATTCAACCTGGTACCTGGGTGGATCATTTCTCTCTCTTGTACGAAGGAACTGCCTCCACTGGGACTGTCGATTGTGAGAAAGTGGGATTATACCCCCCAATTTCACCCAATGCTAACCTTGCCACTTCTCCGTCCAGTGGGAATCTATTTAACTCTGAAAGCTATATTTGCTTTTCTCTAGAAGAAACTGCAGACGCCATTAAATCTCTAAAGACAGGTAAAGCCCCAGGCCCTGATAAAATTCCAGGTGACCTTTATAAATCAGAGTTACCCATCTGGACCTGGTATATTAATATGCTGTCAAACAAAATCGCAAAAGGAGGACAGATCCCTGAGACGTGGAAGGGTGCAGAAATTATTCCAATATATAAAAAGGGCAACGTAAATCTTCCAATTAACTACAGACCGGTCAGTTTAATTGACAACCTACAAAAAGTTTTTGCAAAACAATTGTTAGTTAGACTGACGAGTTGGGTGACGGAGCAGCAGATCCTATCACCACTTCAGGCAGGGTTCCGCTCTAGAGTTAGCACGGTTGACCAGGTATTTAGGTTGACCGTGCTACACTGGAAATATGTAGTCTTGGCAAAGCAAACACTATATGTCACTTTTGTAGACCTGCGCTCTGCCTTTGACCTGGTCCCTAGAGACAAGCTTTGGGGAGTGCTACACAAAAGAGGGGCACCATCTGATATCATTCATTTATTAACACGTATGCATGAAGGCACATACGCTCAAGTAAGATGGGGTAACCAAGGCTAACTGACTAACAAGTTTCCCATTAAAAGAGGTGTTCGTCAGGGATGTGTCCTAGCGCCACTTTTGTTTTCTTTATTCATTAACGAGGTGGTCCAAGAACTCATGACATGCCAGAATGATGCTCCCAGCTTAGGCAATCAGAAAATCCCAATTCTTCTTTTTGCGGATGATTCTCTATTGATCTCAAAGACCCCTATGGGGCTGCAAATTCTTGTGGATAGATTTAAATCATTCTGCTGGAATTTTGGTTTAGAGCTGAACTCGAAGAAAACAAAATTGATGGTGCTTCGCTCTGGCTCTCGTAAGAAGTGTACGATCAGGTTAGATGGAGCTATTTTGGACCAGGTTAGCTCTATCGACTACTTGGGTGTGAGGCTTACAGACTCACTCCTCTGGGACGAACAAGTCGGTAAGAGTGGCGGGCTTTTGCAACATCGGGCAGCATCCATATTACGCCTTTACAGGAATACGATCGCTAAAGTTGTGTCTCCAGCAGTAAAGATCTATGTGGCCAAGGCACAGGGTGCTGCTGTTTATGGTGCAGAGATTTGGGGCATGACAGATAGCAGTAGGATAACTAAAATTGAGAATAGCTTTGCTCGGGCTCTATGTGCTTGTCCCACTAGCACCCCATTAACCCCCCTTTTTTTAGATCTAGGGCTTAAACGTATAGCCGATTTGATTATCTTACGGCCCCTACTATATTGGGTGAGGCTTTGGGTAGTTCCTGAACTGGCTATATATAAGTCTTCCCTATTAGAATTGTTAAAAACCTCTAACTCCATGTCCATACCATGGATCAAACACGTATCTAGTTGGTTTTGCATGCTAGGACTGAGGAACTTCTGGGAGAATCCCCAGCAACTTGTGAAGCCCCATGTAAAAGTATTGAAGAGAGCTTACTGGTCCCACATATGTAATAATTACATTTCTCAGAAATCGAATGGTCATTTAACTAACTCGTTTATTGATTTTAAATGGTACCCTGAGTTTGAACCATACTTAGATACAATACCTGATTTGTTAGGCAAAAGTTTGTATGCCAGATTTCGATTTGGAACATTACCCCTGAAGGCCTTAACGAGCAGATGGGGACCTAAGTCAAGCTCTGATACCTGTCCTGTATGTGGCATTCCTTCCGAAACAGTAGAACATTTTATGTTTTTTTGTCCCGCCTATTCAATCCCAAGGTTTAAATGGATATATAAAATCTGTAGGGAATTGAATTTAAGGAAATGTTTTTTAGCTTTGCGGATCTTAAAAAGCCACAATTCAAATGTGACAATTTACGCAGTAAGTAAGTTTTTAGCAACAGCATGGCGCATACGCACTTTTTATTTACAATGAGTTGAAATTGTTTTAAGACGGGCAAACATGGATCATTCTTTTTTTAAATTTTTCTATGACATTATGGTTTATATTATTATATTATATTGTATTGTATTGTATTGCTTTGATGGTCTGTTGGCCGAATAAAGCTTATGTGAAACACACACACACACACACTCAGTGTCATCACCCAGGGTTGGATGCCATAACCTTGGTCATCTGCAATGGAAGAGCAGAGACAGTGTCATACGTGCCTTTGTGGTTTGTACCTGCTGGCCTTGCATAGAATTTGATTGTGAAGTAGAGATACGGACTTGCATCTGGTGCTGTGTATTTCCTGTTTACATACAAGATTGTAGTTGTGGGTGATGATGCACCTTCTTGTCAAGGATACAGGCTTAGGGGCTTGGTGATAGTGTGAGTTGTGTGGCATGGTCATGGTACACCTCCTTTGCACACAGAGCTGTTATCCATATTTTCTGGCAGACATGCATTGGTATGTGTAGAACTCATCCAAAGTGTGGCATAGTGACTTAAGATCTATTGCGATATCTGTGGCTGACCTACTATGCCCTGTGGCACAGGGCAGGCAATGTGTTGTTCCGCCACCCTGTATCACATGAAAGGCCTGCAATGTGTCATATCCACCCGATACAGTGCACTTCTGTCCTCGGCCCCTGCACTAGCACAGAGTCAGTTGTCAAGCTGCAACATGGGCACCATTGCACCATGGGGCACAGATTCCTGTGTTGTGGCTGTGACTGATTATATGCAGGAAGATGTCCCTTCCTGCACATGACCAATCAATGATAGATATTTAGTCCTCCTATGTGTGCTGCAGAATGCATCAAACTTGGGAAGATGCAACTTACATTTGTGAAATCAGGTATTTCTCCTGGATGCACCATGGGTGGCATTAATGTTTTAGATTCTGCATTAGGTAACCATTCTCCCGTAAATGTGGGCCTGTGCCAAAATGCCTTGGGTCTTGTGGATGGACACCCACAACAACACCCATTGCACACACCTTCCACAATAAGGGCCATATTCTTAGGAAGTGGTGTATTGATTACAATGCGCCTGTTTTCATTTGTCCCCCTTGCCCCTACTAAGAACACCATGGTTGTGCAATATTTACTATATGGGGCAACGTGGCTGTCATTACCACAACTGAGTCAAATTGCTTAACGATGTTATTGTGCTTTACTGGACTAGTGTAAAAAAAATGTGATGCTTATGCAGCAAAGGTCTGGGAGACCCATAGATTATGAAAGAGGCATCACTTTTACGCCTCCCTGAGCAGGCATTTGAACTGAGGGAAACAAATTGCATGGTGAGATCTTGTGAATTTCACTGCATAATTTTTTCAGGCATCCTTGTGTGGGAAAGTCCCCCTTACATACACTATGGCCTGACACAGCCATTATATGGTGCAAGAGTTTGCAAAGTGGCACATTGCATGCATGTTTCTACTTTGTTACATGACACGGGTGACTGGCCACATGAATGCCACTTCATCATAGTCATTACACCAAAGTGGCGCTAAGACAGCACAAGGGACATGTAAATATGCCCATAAGTGAGCTGTGGGAAGGAGTGGCATTAACAAGACAGTGTTAAGACAAACAAAGTGGCTTGAACCCACCTTGTAAATGCAGAGTGGGCATTGCTCCATCTTGTGGTGCAAGGGTTTTGTACACAGGGCCCTAAGTGTGGATGATGTGCATTGTCTGTGTGGAGTGATGTCATGCGTTGATGAGCAGTCATCTATGAGTGACTATCAATTTGTGCAGAGTGTGGTGTGTGCATTGTTAGGCCCATGAGTCTTATGTGTTGTATGTGTTATGTAGTGTCTCCTGGCTTACCTACGAGCAGGTTATTTCCATATTGTTCATCTTGGAAATGTTGATTGAAGATGGAGGCATCATGAACGTCGCCAGGATATTTTGCTATGACATTTGTAAAGAGGCCCAGTGGCCTGCACACTTATTGAATTGCTATGCTTCCTGTTGTGGTACAGGTATTCAGTAGCAGCCGGAGGGACAAGTTGCACATGCGTGCAGTCCCTGGCCCCCAAAACGTGAGGAAACCCAGCGATGGCGTAGGACCCTTTTTTGATCTCCTGCTGCAGTTGTTGGGTGTTGGGGAAGAGGATGTGGCAGGGATTTAGGCTGATGATGGCATCCAGTACAGTAGGCAGTAATGCTTAGAAGGAGGGCTGGCATATTCCACCCACTTGTGCTGCAGTGTTTGGAACAACCCTGAGGCCAGCATGTGCAGCATAGCCTTGAGCTCTGTTTGGGGTGGAATGTTGGTTTGCCTTCCTGCTCTTGCTGTAATAGCAGATGGAATTTCTTGGAGCAGCCAGATGATTGCCTTCCGCTTCAACTGGCAATATCTTATTGTTAGACCGGACAGCCTTCGGGTGGTCGCCCCAAACTTTTTTACCTGCCTCTCTCCACTTTTTGACACTGTTTTTGCTGGTTTTAGGGCTCTGCGCACTCTACCACTGCTAACCAGTGCTAAAGTGTGTATGCTCGCGCCCTTAAAACATGGTGACATTGGCTCCTACCCAATTGGCATAGTTAATTTATTTGAAAGTCCCTAGTAAAGTGGACTGCATGTGCCTATGGCCTGTAAAGTAAATGCTACCAGTGTGCCTGCAACACTGATTGTGCCACCCACATAAACAGCCCCTTAACCATGTCTGAGGCCTGCCATTGCAAGGCCTGTGTGTGCAGTTTCACTGCCACTTCGACTTGGCATTTAAAAGTACTTGAAAAGCCTTGAACTCCCCTTTTTCTATATATGTCACCAATAAGGTAGGCCCTAGGTAACCCATAGGGCAGGGCGCCGTGTAGGTGAAAGGCAGGACATATACCTGTGTGTTTTATATGTCCTGGTAGTGGAAAACACCTAAATTCGTTTTTCACTGGTGTGAGGCCTGCACCTTTCATAGGCTAACTTTAAGGCTACCCTCTTTAACTGTTTGAGTGGTAGATTCTGATTAGAAAGGGGTAAACAGGTCATATTTAGTATGGCCAGAATGGTAATACAAAATCCTGCTGAGGTTGGATTTTATAGTACTATTTTAGAAATGCTACTTTTAGAAAGTAAGCATTTCTCTGCATTTAAATCCTTCTGTGCCTTACAGCCTGTCTCCAATCCACATCTGGCCTAGGCTGGGCTGGTTGACAGCTCCCTTGTGCATTTCACCCAGACAACCGCAATCACAGGATGCTCAGTCACACCTGCACACATCTGTATACTGAATGGGTCTTCCTGGGCTGGAAGGGTGGAGGGTCTGACACTTACATTTCAAGTGTTCAGTGGCGTGCCCTGTCACATACTGGGACCCTGGCAGACAGGGTTGTACTGAAAGGGGACCTTGTGCACTTCAAAACCACTCTTTGAAGTCTCCTCCAGTTCAAAGGCACTTTTGGGTACATAAACTGGGTCCCAGACCCTACGAAACTAGACACTTCTTGGAAAAGAAACTCTGCACCAGAACCTGCAACCTGCCAAGAGAAGCTGCCTGGCTGCCCAAAGGACTCACCTTGACAGCTTTGCTGTAAAGGACTGCTGCCTTGCTGTTGCCCTGCTGCCTTGATCTTGAGGGATTGAGGTGACCGGCCGCAGCCCAGGCAGTCGGTGAAGCCTCTGGCAATCACCATATCTACTGGGCGAATTATCTCCTTTACAGTGAGCCCAAGGTACCGTAAGCTGGGGCAGCACGTGTGCTGGTGGTCTCCCAGTGCTACCAGGCCTTCCTTCTGGGGTTGGCTCATGACATCCCCCTGGTGGGACATTTGGGGAAAGACAAGACCTTTGCCAGGCTTGTCAAACACTTTTATTGGGCCCGAATGCGGGTAGCCTCAAATGCTTACTGTAGCTTCTGGCCAAACTGCCATGCTAGTGGAAAGACAGGGAAAAGCCTAAAAGCCCCCCTGATCCCACTCCCCTTCGTTGTCACCCCCTTTGAAAGGGTAGGCATAGGCGTCATTGGTCCCTTGGACCCCAAAACTGCCCTAGGCAACAGGTTTATCCTGGTTTTGGTGGACAATGCCACCTGCTTTCCAGAGGTGATCCCTCTAAGGTCAGTGACTGCACGGGTGGTAACCAGAGCTCTGATGGGGATATTTACCTGTGTGAGATTCCGAAAAGAGGTTGTGTCTGACTGAGGCACAAACGTCATGCCTGCATACATGAAGTCCATGTGGGATGCGTGTGGGGTGACCTACCGGTTCGCCACTCCTTACCATCCTCAATCCAATGGGCTTGTAGAAAGGTTCAACAAGATCCTAAAAGGCATGATCACAGGCCAACCTGAGGCCATGAGGCGTAAGTGGGATGTCCTCTTGCCATGCCATCTCTTTGCTTATGGAGAGGTGCCCCAGAAAGGGGTGGGGGTCATCCCCTTTGAACTTCTCAATGGGTACTCTGTCAGGGGACCCCTAAACATAGTAAAAAAGGGATGGGAGAAAGCTCCCAGGAAACCCCCCACAATGTGGTCAGTTACATGCTGGCCCTCCGCAACCAGATGCAAAGCTTCTAGAAACAGGCGAAGAGCAACCTCGAGGCCAGTCAAGAGGTGATGAAGCAATGGTATGACCAGAAGGCCACCCTGGCAGAATTCTCACCTGGAGACAAAGTATGGGTAATGGAGCCAGTAGAGCCTAGTGCTCTCCAAGACCGCTGGACTGCCCCATATGAGATCAAGGAGCAGAAGGGGAAAGTCACTTACTTAGTGGACCTCAAGTACTCTAGGTAACCTCTAAGGGTGCTCCATCAAAACAGACTGAAGCCTCATTTTGAGAGGTCTGAAGTCAGCCTGCTTCTGGTGACAGATGAGGGCATGGAAGAGGAGAGGGAGCATCTCCCCGACCTCCTCTCTGCCAAGGAAGCTGACGGGTCAGTGGAGGGTGTCAATCTCTCTGACTCCCTGACCCTACATCAGAGAGAAGACTGCAACAAATTATTGGAGCAGTTCTCTTCCCTGTTTTTCCTCACCCCTGGACTCACACAGTTGTGTGTCCATGATATTGACACAGGAGACAGCCCTCATGTAAAGAATACAATTTACAGATTGTCAAATAAGGTGAGGTCCAGCATCAAGGAGGAAGTCACCAAGATGTTGGCTCTTGGTGTGATAGAGAAGTGAAGTAGTCCCTGGTCCAGTCCAGTGATGCTGGTTCCCGAGGCTGCTGCTCCCGGTGCCAAGCCAGAGCTTAGGTTCTGCGAGGACTACCGAGGTCTCAACTCTGTCACAAAGACAGATGCCCACCCCATTCCCTGAGTTGATGAGTTTGTAGAGAGGCTAGGCGCAGCCCAGTTCCTTAGAACCTTTGACCTCACATCAGGGTACTGGCAGATCGCCTTGACTGGGGGGCAAAAGAGAGATCAGCCTTTTCTACTCCTGAGAGTCATTACCAGTTACAGGTCATGCCCTTTGGACTGAAAAATGCCCCCGCTACCTTCCAATGGTTGGTTAACGGGGTAGTACCTGGCAAGGATGCATTCTGTGCAGCCTATCTAGACGACATCGCCATCTATAGTTCAAGCTGGGAGGGACACCTGCTCCACCTCAAAGAGGTGCTTCAGGCCCTGCAACAGGCAGGCCTGACCACCAAGGCCAGTAAGTGCCAGATTGGGCAGGGTTCTGTGGTGTACCTGGGACACCTAGTAAGTGGTGGCAAGGTGCAGCCCCTCCAGGCCAAGATTGAAACAATCAAGGCCTGGCAACCACCTAGGACCCAAACAGAGGTGAAAGCCTTCTTAGGTCTTACCCGCTAGTACCAAAGATTTGTTCAGGGATATGGCTCCATAGTGGCCCCCTCCCAAGGGGTTGGGTAGCTCTCCCCACTTTCAGCTGAAGGGGTGGGGTGGGGAAACATGTTAGACCTGACAGCCTTAGGGATGTCACCCCCAACATTTTTGCTTGCCTCCCTCCACTTTTTGACACTGCTTTTGCTGGTTTTAGGACTCTGCACTCTTTACCACTGCTAACCAGTGCTAAAGTGCATATGCTGTCTCCCTTAAAACATTGTGACATTGGCTCATACACAATTGGCATATTTAATTTATTTGTAAGTCCCTAGTAAAGTGCACTACATGTGCCCGGGGCCTGTAAAGTAAATGCTATGCAGCACTGATTGTGCCACCCACATAAGTAGCCCCTTAACCATGTCTCAAGCCTGCTATTGGAAGGCCTGTGTGTGCAACTTCACTGCCACTTTGACTTGGCATTTAAAAGTACTTGCCAAGCCTGGAACTTCCCCTTCTCTAAATATAAGTCATCCCTAAGGTAGGCCCTAGGTAACCCATTGGGCAGGGTGCTGTGTAGGTAAAAGGCAGAACATATACCTGTGTGTTTTATATGTCCTGGTACTGGAAAACTCCTAAATTTGTTTTCCACTGCTGTGAGGCCTGCTTCTTTCATAGGCTAACCTTAATGCTACCTTCATAAACTGTTTGAGCTGTAGATTCTGATTAGAAAGGGGTAAATAGGTCATATTTAGTATGTCCAGAATGGTAATACAAAATCCTTCTGACTGGTGAGGTTGGATTTTATAGTACTATTTTAGAAATGCTACTTTTAGAAAGTGATCATTTCTCTGCACTTAAATCCTTCTGTGCCTTACAGCCTATCTCCAATCCAGGTCTCGGCTGGGCTGGTTGACAGCTCCCATGTGCATTTCACCCAGACAACCACAAACACAGGATGCTCAGTCACACCTGCACACATCTGCATAGCGAATGGGTGTTCCTTGGCTGGATGGGTGGAGGGCCTAACACTTGCATTTCAAAGTACAGTGGCCTGCTCTCACACAAAGAACTGCCAAACCCCATACTGGGATAATGGCAGACAGGGTTGTACTGAAAGGGGACCTTGTGCACTTCAAAACCACTCTTTGAATTCTCCCCCACTTCCAAAAACTCTTTGGGGTATATAAAATGGGTCCCTGACCCCACTAGACTAGACACTTCTTGGGAAAGAAACTCTGCACCAGAGCCTGCAACCTGCCAAGAGAAGCTACCTGGCTGCCCAAAGGAGAGGGTATGCCCAGACGTAGGTCCCTTGCTCACTGTGCCACTGGATTCAAGCTAGCCCGGCTGATGAAAGGTGATACCCTGAAACCGGTCCCAGGATGCTTGTTTCCGGTCCAGGGAGGACCTGGCTTGGCAGTTCGGGCTGGACTGTTCCCATGTGGAACAGGGTCAAGACTGATTTGCATATGGCTGGGTCCAAACTGGGGTGGCATGGTGAGCAAAAGAACGATGGATTAAACCCAGATCTGTGACTGGGGGTGAGTGTTTGCATTGTTCAGCACTCCGTCCATCATCCTTTTGTGTTACTAAAGTTGCCCAAAGGACACACCTGGACTGCTTTGTTGTAAAGGACTGCTGCCTTGCTCTTGTCCAGCTGCCTTGCTGGCCTCTGGCTCTGCTGAGGAGTGCTCTCCAAGGGCTTCGATTGAGCTTTCCTCCTGTTTCCTGAAGTCTCAGGGCCAAAAAGACTTCGGGCCATATTTATACTTTTCGACGCACAACTGCGCCAACGCAGTTGTGCGTAAAAAAATCTAACGCCGGCTAATGCCATTCTGAAGCGCCATGCGGGCGCCGTATTTATTCAATGACGTTACCCGGCATTAGCCGGCGGAGCTGCCTGGTGTGCGTAAAAAAAAATGACGTACACCAGGCAGCGCCGGCGTAGGGGAATATGTAGCTTGGGCGCCAAAAAATGGGGCAAGTCAGGGTGAGGCAAAATTTTCGCCTCAACCCGATTTGCGCCATTTTTTTTGACTCCCAACCCCCATTAAAGTGACTCCTGTCTTAGCAAAGACAGGAGTCATGCCCCCTTGCCCAATGGCCATGCCCAGGGGACTTATGTCCCCTGGGCATGGTCATTGGGCATAGTGGCATGTAGGGGGGGCACAAATCAGGCCCCCCTATGCCACAATTTTTTTTTTTTTTAAATACTTACCTGAACTTACCTTAAGTTCCCTGGGATGGGTCCCTCCATCCTTGGGTGTCCTCCTGGGGTGGGCAAGGGTGACAGGGGGTGTCCCTGGGGGCATGGGAGGGCACCTCTGGGCTCCTTCCGAGCCCACAGGTCCCTTAACGCCTGCCCTGACCAGGTGCTAAAAAATTACGCAAAAGCGGCTGGACGTCATTTTTTTTGACCCGCCCACTCCCGGGTGTCATTTTTGCCCAGGAGTGTAAATACGGCGCACATGCCTCGGAGTCATTTTTTAGACGGGAACGCCTACCTTGCATATCATTAACGCAAAGTAGGTGTCCACGCTAAAAAATTACGCAAACTCCATGAACTTTGGCGCTTGACGCGTCTAACGCCAGAGTATAAATATGGAGTTTGTTTTGCGTCGAATTTGCGTAAAAAAAAACGATGCAAATCCTTGTGCAGTGAACATCGACACACAGCCTTTTGGAATCGACGCACAGCCTGTCCAGCTGTGAGAATATCACTGCATCCCCGAACGGCACGACGCAGCCCAGCTCCCCAATGGAGATCGACGCAGCACCAACGTTGCGACCGGAACTTCGACACAGAGCCCACCGGATCGACGCAGCGCCGAGCCGGAGCGTCACAGTCTGACTTCCTGCGAGAGGAATTGATGCAGCGCCAGCCGTGCAGCAGAAATTCCAATGCATCACCCCCGGATCGACGTAACAGCTGTGACTTCATCCCGCACACCCAGGATTTCCACGCATCGTCCCTGGGTATCAAAACACCCTGCATCGCAAAGAGGATTCAAGCCTGCACTCCGGAAATCAACGCAAAGCTGTTGTCGCGTGGAAAAGAATCAACACATCATCTGTGTGCGCCCAGAAAACTGACGCACACCTACCTTTTTCCACGCATCTCCTTCTCTGCGGTCCTCGTGCGGGTAATTTTAACGCAAACCAGGTACTTTGTGCTTGCAGGAGACAATTGTTGCTTTTAAGAACCTAAGACTCTTCTTATCATTACAAAAGTGATATTTCAGCTTGTGATTTTCAGATCTTGATCATTTTGACCTTAACTTAATCATATAAATATCCTATATTTTTCTAAGCCTGTTCGGTGTCTTTTTGTGGTGTTCTCACTGTGTTATTGCATGATTTATTGTAAAAATACTTTACACATTGCCTTCTAAGTTAAGGCTGACTGCTCAGTACCAAGCTACCAGAGGCTGGGCACAGGATAATTTGGATTATGTGACTTTCCCTGACTAGGATAGTGATCCCTATTTGGACAAAGGTGTATACCTCTGCCAACTAGAGCCCCATTTCTAACATTTAGGATAGCTTCTTCTTGGGCCCCAAAAATTGCTGTTCTTTGTCGATATATGTGCTCCCTCCTCCTGCGCTGCCTTTCTGGTAGCTGTGGTGGTGATGGTGTGCTGCTAGTGGTGCCTGGTAGTGTCTCTGGCATCATCAAGGGGATCCAAGTTGGAGCAGTAACGGTGCAAACTCCTTGTAAATATGCCCCTTAGTTCAACCATCACAAATAAAGAACAAAAAACATTCCTGTAGGTTTTCTAATGAGAACATTTCCAGCAACATGAGCAGCAACATTTTAGATGTCTCTAGTGAATAAGTATTCAACCCCTATTTCATTGTACATCCTTCCCTTGATGGTCACGTTTCTCTTATTTGGAGATTACATCGTTAGAATGAGACCTTTGCACAAACATATTCGGAATCCAATGATAGCAGTGTGTTCTTGTCCTTCCAGTCCAGACAAAATATTAACTACTAAGTTAATAACGTTTTTCTAAGGCTATAAAAAAATATATAGACAGAACATACTCTTTGGGCATCTTTGTGGTAGACGAACAGGCCAAAGAAAATAACACAGCCATTGACCCAGTCGAATTGCCTAACCCGACTCTAATAGTATTGTGTTCATTAAAAAAAAAAAAAAAATCGAATTGCCTAACCCGACTCTAATAGTATTGTGTTCATTAAAAAAAAAAAAAATTCTGCTATTTCTTTGGAGAGATGTAACAGGCATCTCATAAAGATCACCTGTGAGCTCACATAACTGCATTGCTTGAAGAAAACCCATCAGTGCAGGAACTCCTTTTCAGTGAACATTTCAACAAAGAAATCTCCAAAAAAGTCCCACCTTGACTTCCATAAACAAAGCTCATACTTCTCTAACAAAGTTTTCCCCTCACTTGCTTTTTCGTGGACCGGCAAGGGCTGCTCCGTCGGTCAATTGAACACAGCTGAAGGTCCCAGTTTTGTTTGAACATAGGTCTATAGGATTTTCAGTGTACAAGACCAGCATTCTTCTTCAATGCAATCAAGACTTGAGGCAACAATTCAACAGAAGACAAAAACGTGCTGCCTCTAAAAACAGTAAGAGGTATATTTACAAGCCCCTTGTACCCATTAGTGTCGCTGTAGCATACATTTTTTTTATGCTACAGCAGCGCTAAACAGGCCCTCACTCTGTGCCATATTTACAAAGTGGTACAATGATACCATTGCACCGCTTTGTGAACCCTTGTACCACATTATACGTGCACCAGGTGCAATGTATGCAAGGGGTGTGTTCCCCCACAGGGGGACCCAAAAGTGGTGCAGTGAAATTTCTAAGATTTCACTGCACATTTTATTGTCACTCTTTAACGTCTGCCTAGGGCAGGAGTTAAAGTGACATTAGGCTATTTCCCATGGCCCTTCCCGAACTTTGCTGTACTAGCGTCAACATTTTAGTCAACACGCTAGTCCAGCAAAGCACTACAATAGTGTCCAAAATGTTGACACTATTGTGCCAACGTGCGCCATGGTGCGCTGTATAGTAAATAAAGTGCTACCATGGTGTCGTTAGGGGGGTTCAGGGTGACGCAAGGAGACTAGTGCATCAGAGCTGATGCACCAGTACCTTGTAAAGATGCCCCTAACTGTGCTTCCACTTTCTCCAATTATAGAGGGGAACATTGCTTTGTCAGTCAAACAGTTCTGGGCTTCCGTATGAAATGTGCATCAATCCCAACCAAATCCCAAATGCTTTCGTCTTTCTCATCTAGATACATAACCAGTAAATCAATAAACCCAGTTTCTCTGCGGCAGCAAAAGAGCTTTTTCCTTTTCCCCTAAATGGGCTCCTAAACAATATTCTTCTAGTTAAGAATAAAAACAAGAAGTCAAAGTTGTTTCAATTCCTTTGTAGTGTATCATTTAAAATTGGATACCTCATCTACCTTAAAGACTGTCTCCAACCCAAAGATTGAGTTGTCAAATTGGACCTCAACAATGCTTATATGACATTTGTGCTTTGTGAAACAGGTTCTACTCGCACAGTCACATTTAAAATGTTTCAGCACTTTTTTGGGTCTTTCGTCATCCCCTTGGTGCTTTTTCAAGTTACTGAAACTGATGGGTGCACATTTCAGAGTTCAGGGTATATGTCTTTCATTTATCGAGAACATATCCTTCTTATGCATCAGAACAAACTTCTCCTAGTTTCTTATGTCCAACTCTCAACTATTGGTGAGAGCAGAGTATCGGCCAGGAATTCACAAAACAGTGACAAATTGAAATTCACATCATCAGACAGATTATAAGGAATGGAAGTTGTACATTCCAGTTTTCAAATCCCTTCACAATTTTTAGGTTCCTTTCAAAATAGAACTTTTTGAGCCCTGTATAAATTTAAAAAATCCAGGCCCATATTTATGAGAAATGAAGCAGCACTGCGCTAACGCAGTTTTGGGTCATTTTTCTTAACGCCAGCTAACACCATTCCTTAGAGCCATCTTTGTGCCATATTTATTAAATGATGCAGGATGGCGCTAAGGAATAGCTAGTGTCTAAAACAAAGATGCTAGCTGGTCAGGGATGGCGTTAGGAAAAATTTTGCTAGTGGGTCTGAAATGTGTTAGGCTGGTTAGTGGCAAAACATATGCCGCTAACCAGCATAGCGCCATTTATTGACGCCCAAGCAGCCAAAAAATTACTCATGTCTAGGTGTAGACAGGAGTCATTACCACCACCTCAATGCCCACCACAGAGGAATAGTGTCTCCTTGGCAAGCCCTACATACCCAGTGGCAGGTAGAGGGCCCCATGTAAGCTCCCCCCCTCCCACAATGGCACTTACCAAAAACAATTGTCCTTACCTGAACTTACCTGAGATGGCTTCCCCCTCCTGTAGTGTCCCTGTGGTGTGGGTAGTGGTGTTCCTGGGGCATGGGGTGGGCATCTTTGTGCCCATTCTATTGTGTTCCACCATGGAAATGGGCCTACCTGCACCCTAGTGCCTGTCAGACCCAAGCGTTAAATAATGGAGCTAAGCTGGCTTAGCACCATTAGTTAGGCCCACCTCCTCCTTGTGCATCGTTTCTGCGCCTGGAAACAAATATGCTGTAAGGAGTTAGCGTTGTGTTTAGGATGGGAACTCCTACCTGGCATCTCATTGATGCAAAGTGGTTTCACACATCCTAAACATGGTGCTAACTCCTATAATTTGACCCTAGACTGGTCTAGCGTCAAAATATAAAAATGGAGTTAGGTGAGCACCAAAATAAATGGCGCTGAAGCGACGCTAACCATCCATAAATATGGCCCCCAATGTTTTGCATTTGGAGATTGGGTCTGTAAGAGGAAAGTGTAAAGTACTTGTACAACACTTCAAACAGTAAACCAGTGAGAATGCCACACAAAAAGATACCATGCCTAGTTAGAAAAATAGAACTTAATTTAATAAATGCAACAAAAAAATAATTAAAAAAGTCCAAGAAGTAGAAACTGAGCTGTGAACTGTAGAAAAGTGCTTGGAAGCAAGAGGATATCTGGTTGTGCCAGACAGGGATAAAGTCAATAGTTCAGGCCAACCACAATAGAGCACTGGTCGGTGACGGACCCGCTTAGGCCCGCTGAAGAAAAGTACCTTGATCCTGGTTGTATTGAGAAAGATGTGGGATGCAGCAGAGGCGATGCGTTGGTTTTGATCCTGCAATAGAAGGAGATGTGTTGGTCTTCTCCATGCAAAGTGGGAGATGCCTCGGTTCCAAGGGCAATGCACTGGTCCCGAATGGGATGGGCCGGTTCTGTTCATGTAGCAGAGGATGGGTTAATTCCAAGGGCGATGCACAGGTTCTGAAGGTGAGGCACCGGGCCCACACCCTTTGTGTGTGGTAGTCTAGATGAAATGCACAAAGCACAGCTGTCAACAACCCAAGACAAGTATTCAGACAGGCAGCAGCCTCCAAATGGCGAAAGTAAGAAAATGCTAGCTTTCTAAAAGTGTCATTTTCTGAACTGCAATTTGAAAACCGACTTCACCATAAGTTGTGATTTTAAATTGTGAGTTCAGAGACACTAAACTCAAAAAAACATTCTCTCTTCCGGATTGTGAATTCAACTTAAAAGATGCAAAAGGTGATCCCATTGTTATCCTACAGGAGAGATATACAGTGCTGCACCGAAAAACGATTTCGGGAGTTTTTTAGTACTATAACATTTAAAACTTATAAATACATTTCCTGCCTTTAAATACATTGCAGCCTGTCTTCTGGGTTGTCCAGGGCCTACCATAGGGGTGAATTATATGTATAAAAAGGGAAGGTTTGGGCCTGGCAAAAGAGATATGGCAGTGTAAAACTGCACGCACGGGCTCTGCAATGGCAGGCCTGAGACATGGTTAAATGGCTATTTTAGTGTGTTGCACATTCAGCTGACAAGTAGCATTTAATTTACAGGCCCTAGGCACATGCAGCACACTTTACTATGGACTTATAAGTAAATTAAATATGCCATTGGGTTTAAACCAATATTACCATGTTTAGGGGAGAGACCACAAGCACTTTAGCACTGGCTACCAAGGCTTTCTCTCTAGGGTGTGTTTGCAAGGGGAACTTCAAGAAAAACAAATCTTGAGTATCTATAGAGAGGCTCCTTCTGGAAGGGGCATAGCAAAAGCTGCCACTCAAATTTGCTTGCTCCCATTGTGCAGAGAGCAAGTGCGCATGATGTGTCTCAGTTTGTGGTTCTTTTCTGCCTGCAACTGAACGGTAGGAATGGGGAACAGTGCATCGTAAATCAAGCTCCTTATAGCATTTTCCCACTACGATCATCAAGATGTAGCAGTCATCCCTGGAAATGCTATCCTGCTGTTTTGGGCCGTATTACAGACAGGGTGCACTATCCCTATAAAGAACATTCAAATTATGCGCACAAAAAAGTGCCCTATTACTGATAATATGCTGCCCTCAGGGCAGACATTAACTCGCAGCTGGCCTCAAGCTAGCCCATTTGTGAAATAGAGAGTAGTTGCTTAAAGTAACCACCTTGTCTTTCACTTTGCAGGAAGCACCGACCTGCACTTCTAAGGGAGGACAGGGATCACCCTGCAGGCAGATGCAGTAAGCAACTGCACCTACAGGTAGGGGGGCAGTTCTGGGTTTTCTTTGGACACTTTTTTGCCCCTCCATAGGGCTGCCCTCAGTGGGATCACTGAATATGTTCCACGTTACTGTGGTACAAAGTCAGTGCACCTCTGGAATGCCTCTTTGCCTTTGCACCCGCATCCATTATGTAGCGCAGGCACACAGGGAAAGTAGTTCCCTCATTTGCATGTCTGATGCTATCTGTAGTGCTGAAGGGGCAACACATGCATCTGCAGCCCCTTCTGTAATTATTTGGAGCCAAAGGGGTGCAAGAAATAGGCACAAAAGCCAGTTTTTCTCTCAGGACACTGTACGGTAATGCGGACAAACTGTCCTACTGTTTAACACTGTTGAGTTGCAGAGCTCCAGGAGTGAGCAGGACTTGAACCTGTACTTCTCATAAGTCGTGGCCTGTTCCAGAAAGGTAGGTATAATGAAAGTGATGAGAGGTAAGAAGTAAATAGTGCTGCCATAAGGTCCCCTGTATGTAGTGACTTGTAGCTCTACCACCTCGAGGACTTCCTCCCTTTAACCCAACTGAAGAGTTTGATAAACGATACAGGTCTGATAGCCAGCTTATAGTACACATTTGCCAAAGTGATAGGCTGTGAGTTGCAGGGCAGTGTGTGGAAAATCATGAAGTGATTCAATTTCCACTAAGTTGATTTTAGTGGACAGTGATACTTTTTTGAGGCAGCCACTGGCAAGGGAGTTACCAAATAGCTTGCGGGCCACCTTCTCCAACGTTTTATTGTCACAACCTGTAGCGCTCAAACACAGCACTTTATATCAAAAGAAGCCACAGGCGTAGGTACAGAGGCAGAACAGGATTTTGCTTGCACAGGCCAACTGGTTTAGCACCATTACAGTGTCTAATTACCTATGCACAAAAACAAAATTATAATCCTGAAATATTTTTGTGGACTCTGAAGGAAAAATGGAAACACAAAGCATCCCACACACTTAGCCATTGGCATGAAAGCAATATATGCTGAGAGTCCCAATGGTAGACTGCATCCAAAGTATCCCTCACTCCTGGAGGAACCAAGCACATAAATCAAACATTTTTCAATTGCTAAGAAAATGTGGGTACAGGTGACATCCTGTATAGGTCCCGATGCCATCATGTCTACATTAACACTTTTCAACTAATCATAGAGATGAATCAGTGACTGTAGAAAAGGTTGGCGGTTGAGAGGCAGGTGGACATAGAAAGAGGAGTAAATACAAATAAAGCTGTTTTTATCTCTTCTGCACACAGATCAGGAGACTGTATGTATAGAACTTTTCAATAGCCTCTTTGGTGCACCGGCACCCCTTGTCTAACATTGGGGAAACTTTGGCTTCCACTGGTGAGGCAGAGGTGTTTACAACATTAGACTTATCGCATGTGTACCATCAAATAAATTATATTTCTCTTTGTGTCATAAGACATTTCGTTACTGCCAAGAAAATGCATAGATTTGTGAATATGCCAGTTGGTCAGGCTTTTGCATTGGCTATATTTCAGAGGACCTACTGGAACGTTGTGCTCCGATATGTGTCTTTGTATACTGAACAACTCACCTGGAAAAGTGTCCTTATCCTGAAGCAGGAGTTGCATGGGCCGAGCCAAGTGGGGGCTAGGAAAAGAACAAGGTCTTCAGTTTCTTGCAGAATTAAAAAACTGAGGAGGAGATTGTGGAGGGACAGGTTGTTTTAGGCTTTAGGAGCGAGGTAGGAGAAGGCATGGCTGACAAATCTCATTTAGTGTATGCAGTGGGTTGAGGGGTGTACAAGTAGGAGTCCTGCTGAGCAAAGGTGTCTATAGAAGTTTATGTGGTTGTTTATGTACGTGGGTACAATGTAGTGAAAGGCTTTCTATGTGGGCATGGGAAGAATTTGAAGTGATCATTTGTGGCTTGAGAGCAAGTGGTGGTCTTTGAGATGTGGGGTGATGAGAGTATGGAGAAGAGACTGCGGTTGAGCCTGGACTCTCCATTTTGTATGGTCTAGAGTCTTCTGGTCAGTTGAGTGTTGATTCCAGTACAGAGTGTGCTGCAGTAGTCTAGCTTTTGGATGATGAAGGTTTGAGTGATGGTTCTGTGAGTGTTGGTGGGGTGCCTTTTCAATATCTACTTGAGTTTACTTGGCCAGTCATGGTGAGTTGGTTGTCAATTGATATTCAGAGGTTCTTTGCAAGGGTTACGAAAGAGGGGGGTGGGTCTGAGTTGGGCAGTAGGTGGAGTCCCAGAGCAAGGTGTTTTCTGCTGAAGATTACTACTTCCTTCTAGCCTGTGTTGAGCTTGACACTAAGTATACAATACTGTTGCATGTAATGCTTGAATTCATCTCAGCCACTGGTAATCACTTGGGGCTGCATCCCAAACCATCATTATTTTGCACACCATGCCGCCTCAGTTTGGGCTGAACTAATAGCAAATCAGTCTTGATTCTGCTCCAATAGGAACAGTCCAGCCTGAACTGCCAAGCTGGGTCTTCCCTGAACAGAAACACAATCAATTCCAGGGACATCAGTTGAAGGTGACTGGGGAAGTTGTCAGATGTCATACTGGAGCTGGAATAAAGATGTAATTCCTCACCTTCTATGTTTGCTTGTATGGATTTGATATATTAACTGATATAAACTCTACCTAAGGTGAAGGGTTCTGTAGTGGAGATCGCTATTGCCGACAACCCATCCCATGATTGCCTTTGTCATGTATTTTGTACTGATTGCACTGGTGCCCAAAATATTATGCATCTGCCAACCAGGGCCTAAGGGGCTCATCTGTAATTTATTTTTCTATATAGTGGATTATTATTATATGATGTAGAAGATGATTTTTCATTTAATAAAATTATGTGCTTACTAATATGTAACATTTTGCTAAAAAAAGTAGAATGCTAAACTTTATAGAATCATGTTTTTCTATGCTATGTGTACTAGGCCCTGAATCCATATTGGTTTAAATGCATTCATGATGTGTGTTTGCATTTCTCATAATGACACCACACTCTGTGAAGATGATGCTCCGTATTAACATGATGTTCTCGAAGAACTACAGAGGAAGTGTTTCGCCACAGTCAAAGCTCTTCTTGCTTATGATACATTAGTCTATTTATTTCTGAGTCTTCCATTTTTTGTGTAACTAGATTTATTCTGATACATTAATATGCACTTAGAGGGTAGTGCTAGACTAGGGGAATTAGGTGATGTTGTATAATTCTGTAGTATGATTCATTTACTCAAAAAGGTACACTGTTCCAAAATTAACAAAATTCCAAAAAAGTCTGAAAGAGAATTACATCAGAAGCAAAGGCCCTCAGGTATCATCATCAGGCTTGCTCCATGCCAGACTGGCACTGCAATGTCTGACGGGACCCTCAATGGGGTCACTAGGCCAAACTTCTGTGTAAAACAAACAAAGCAGTGGAGAGAAAACAAAACAACAACCTAAAATAGAATCAACCCTCCTCAATAACTTTTTTTAATTTATGGCAGAGGATGGTGGTCAAGATTAAAAACATCAAGAGAGTTCAAGGGAAATAATGGCCCTTTACTCTTACAAAAATGTGGTTAAGAATATTGTTTCTGACACCACTAAGTCAACATGTTTTTCTCCTACTTTTGTCTAAACAGATCTCTTGGCGCTTCTTCAGGACTGTAAACAATCTTCTCCATCAAACAACAAAACAAGTAATATTATCGCACAGGAATCAAATAGTGAGGATCTACTCACTCAATAATTCACTGAACTCCTGTATATCTCTCAGACCTAGAATCAAAACAACACTGTGACAGTCTGTTAATAATATACATACTTATCTTAGTATATGTGCATGACTGTAACAAGTAGAAGAATTCAACACATATATATATTAATAAAACCGAGATCAGAACTGCACTTCTATGGGAAAAGAAGTGAAACTCAGAAAAAAAGAGCAAATTCGAAGAATAGGCTTACCACCTAGTCTGGAGTCATAGTATCTCCTAAATGAGATCACTGTGGCAATTTGCCATGTTTCTGCAAAAAGGAGAAGAGGTGTGTGCCCAAAGACCAATGAAAAGTAACGTCTATGTTTATAGAATTACAGTAAACATGAGCTAAACATATCCCAGTTGTTTCAATTCTATTAGTGCAACATGGCAGAAGATTTTCAATTTAAAGAACTACTCAAAGTAACGGAGTGCAAAAGTTATTACATAATGAGCCATTCACATTTTTTTTTTTTAAATGTTGCCCGTACATTGTTACTGATAAAATAAAACCCTTAAATATCCAAGGGCAAGCAAACTTATTCGTTGACAATAAAAATCAAGGCACCGGCACAAAGAGAAATAATGTTATTACGAGTCAACTGCTGTTAAAGCGACGTATCGCGTCTACTCACAAGCATGAGGCCTCCGGATGAATTTCTCGGTCACTGCGATGCAAGTGAAAGACGCGCTAGATCAGGAAATAAAGGACGTGCTGGATTGAGCCATCCAATCGCGAGAGCTGAGGGGGAAATTATTTCACCAAGAAGAAAATAAAACTAGAAAACGGACTAAGCCGAACGGAGCCCTAGTCTGTCCTCCGTAACACTGATAGTTCTTTAACAGACATAAAGAGAGGACTACTGATCATCAACTGAGGTATAAATGTTTTAAATGAAAGAAACTAAGAAGAATACCTTAGGTAATTAACGTCTGACTTGGAGTGTAGCGAGTGAATTGTAACTATTTATAGTCACAAACAGGTTAACCAAATGGTGCAATACAAAAAACCTAGAGATGGAGACAAGATATGAAATAGACAGTAACAGTTAGGTAAACAACTGATGTACATATGTTAAAGGCAAAAGTGCAAACCCCACAATAGGAGTGTGTATATATGACATCAAAGTTCCAAAAAATAATATAGAAAGAAGGAACATATTAGAGGCTTCTGTGAAGGAATATAGGATTCGTTACCAAGAAAAAAGAACAGTTATCAATTGTCAGTTATTATTGAGGATATAATTCTGTTAAGAGAAGACAATCAAAGGTACAGGGGCTGCATGTATATGTCTCAAGGTAATTCTTAAAATGTAGCGGAAAAAAAGGTAAAAAATCAAAAGCGGTCAATCGAATAGAAAGAGGCCTCGAAGATGGAAAAACCACCATAAATAGAATTCCTCTGAGAGAAAAAGTGTCAACATTCATGCTAGATGGAAGAGAAGGACTTACAATACAGTATGTAAATTATGGTCACCTATAGTCCCCCCGCAACACTTAACCAGGGTATCTCATCATTCAACCCCAGAATATGTGTGCCTAGTTTGAACACCCATCGTTGTTCAACTTGTAGAAGTGTTTTAGTTGGTGACTGTACAACTTCCAAGACGATCCACCAGAGATCGTCAGGAGTATGTTTGGCTTCTAGGTAGTGAATGCTTAGTTTCGTGGTCACTCGGCCACAGCGAATATTGCTCCTGTGTTCATTAATTCTAATCTTGACTGGTCTCGATGTCATTCCTATATAGCGTAATCCACATGGACAACGGATCATATAGATGCAGTTAGTTGTATTGCAATTAGTGTGTCTGGTCAAGTACCACAAGCCAATTGGTTCCAGTGTGATCATCTTTGTATGTTCAGTCAAGGAACATACACTGCAGTTACCACATGGAAAATGTCCTTTGACCGGTGGTAAGGACCATAACCGATTTTGATCGCTTGTCTTGTGCAAGGATAATGGTCTGGTGTGTACAACTGAGTCTTTTATGTTGGATGTTCTTTTAAAGGCAAACAGTGGTCTAGGTATCTTAGTTCCTCCGCTAGTAAGGATCGACCAGTGTTTCTTGACCAACTTTTTCAGAGAGTTAGCAACTGGAGAGAAGGTTGTCACACAATTTAGACATGATGACGTGTTTTTAAGGAAGGTAAAAGTAAAGATTCTCTGTTATTATTGCGAGCCTGTTTGCATGCTGTACTGATAATTCTTGTAGGGTAAAGTCTCTTTAATAGTTTTTCGGATAAGTCATCCACTTGTTGTTCAAACATAGACACATTGCTACAATTCCGACGAAGTCTTAGGAAAGGACCAAATGGCAGATCATCTTGTAAGGCTTTTGGGTGGTAACTTTCATACAAAAGTAAGCAATTTTGATCTGTCTCCTTATGACAAATACAAGATAGTAATTTGCCACTGGTGATAGAAATGGCTAGGTCCAGAAATGAGATATTCTCTGTGGAGACAGTCGAGGTGAATATCAGAAAGGGATCCAGACTGTTGATCCAATCAGTCAGGAAAGGGACTAATCGAGTTTCTCCATGCCAGATAATTAAGATATCGTCAATGTATCTTCGCCACACTCTGATGTTCTCTCAAAAGGGATTCGCGGTATTAAGGATAAATTGTTGTTCAAAGTTGTATACATAAAGGCAGGCCAGGCTGGGGGCAAAAGTACTGCCCATCGATGTACCGCGAGTCTGATGGTATAGTTGTTGTTCGAATTGGAAGACATTTTCTGTCAATGCTAGGGTGGCGCATTGCATAATAAAATGTATTGGTGTGTTAGTATTTATGGTTGAATTCAAAAGAGCTGACTCCACAACTCGTAAAGTCTCTTGTTGAGGGATGTTAGTATAAAGTGATTCCACATCAAGAGTGATCAACGCTTGGACTGTTTCCGTCGCATTAATGGACTCAATCAAATTTAGGACTTCCTTAGTGTCCTTTACAAAAGTGGATGATTCCCTGACGATAGGTTGTAAAAAAAATTCACAAAAGGTGGACAAAGGTTCCAATAATTACCCAATACCTGACACGATTGGGCAACCTGGAGGTGGTGTGATGTTTTTATGAATCTTTGGTATGCAGTAAAAGTATGGAATTCCTGGATTCTTGGTATCTAAGAACTCTGCCTCTCTCTGTGTTATCCATGAATTGGCTACAGCTTCATGTATCTGAGACCAAATCTGGCGTCGTAATACTTCAGTTGGATCCTGCGAAATGGGAGTATAATAAGTTGAATCACTGAGTAAGCGGAGACATTCGATTCTATAAGCAGATGCATCTTGTACCACTATAGTTCCACCCTTGTCTGCCGGTTTTATGATGATCGTGTGATCTTCTCCAAGAGTTTTCAAGGCCATTCTCTCTTTAGTAGTAATGTTACAAAAAGGTCATTTTGGTTGTAATTTTTGTACATCCAGCATCACTGCTTTTTCAAAGGCCATTACTACACAATGAACTGATGATGCTGGTCGAAGAAAAGTCAAAGGATTTCTCAGACCTGTGTCTGCTGGACGAGAGTCAACAGGTTTATCTTGAAAGAAAAAATGCAATCTAATTTTCCTGAAAACGTTTGCCAATTCACAATTAGTTCTGAATAGGTCATCTGTGGTAAGTAATCTTGTTGACAAATTAACAACTAAGTTCTCATTGCTGGAACTTTCCCTTGACTCCGAGTTACCATCTGTGGTTCTTGTGGTGACCAGTGGACATGCCTTCCTCTTCCTCTGCGCCTGCTTCTTCCTCTGCCCCGGCATCTGCCTAAAAAATGGGGGTAGGGCAGCAGAGGGCGTGGTTGGTAGAAATGATATGGTGGTTGCCACATGGGAGCCTGTTGCATTGGGAAATGTGGAAAATTGTAATATGGTTGAGATGCCCTGTCATCAGTACTCCAGCCATCGGAAGAAGAGCTCATACTCGACTTCCGATTACTTTTCTTAGAAGAGGTGGAATCTTCTGAAGACCATGATGCTGTGTCACCTTCAAAAGTCTTCTAGAATATATGGGTAGATCTTCTCTTTACTAAATCTGGAAATATCTTTCTGTAATTTAGTAATCTTCTGCTGTGTCAGGTATTCTTTATTCTCATTCAGTTCTGTATTACTCTCTACCAATCGACTCTTGAAGGAAGCTAGAGACAAAGTTGATTTTAAAGTGGATTCTGCTAGGTTAATCTCTACTGTGATTGACTCAGCCAGTCTTTTTGAAGTGTTGATGATGAGTACCAGCCAATCTCGGGGACACTTCCATGCTATTTGTGCCCAGTCAGTTCTAAAAAGGAGGTCTTGCAAAAAAATCCTGGGTACATTTGTGACAATCAGTCCATTTGGGGCGATATTCGCCCTCAAATATTCAGTCATTATAGTCCCATGTAAAATGGTTTTGATCAAATCTCTCTTCAGTGCAGTCAATTTATCCCAATCTTCTTTCAGGGTCCCAGAAGGGCCCGAATTGTCCATTCCTAAAATGGAAGGTGTTTGGAGTATAGCATTAACAATACTATCATCATAACTTAAACCTTGGAAATTGTCCATGGTTAGTCGGCAAAAAATGCCCCACAGCTAACTGCTGCACTCATAAACTTGATGGTGTACAATTCATTTAGCCTTGCTCATCTTATGCTGGCTGTGCGATTTTCATTGACTTCCATTGAAAATGTGTCTATAAAAATGAGTCATTTTGTGGGAGAACCACGTCTGGTTTGCCTTGACTGCAGAAACGGATCCCTTGTTGTTTTGTCTTATTCTTTTGACTTAGGATGTTTAGCTCTGAATCTTGACTTCTTGTTGTGCTCATTGCTGCATTTAATTGAGCTGTATGCTATTCCCCATTCATTTTGATTGGCCATTTTTTCACCTTCTGTAATGCTCTTTGAAATATTCTAAATATACCTCCATAGTTTACATTTTATTTCTGGCTCCAGAGAGCTTATTTAGTGAAATGCAATTTTTTTGGGGGGGGGTTGGGATGTATGTGGGGACACATTGCCTCATCTAGTCTAATACTGTCCCCGATATAGCGTAGGTACTTTACCTTAAAATAGTCAACAGAGATAGAATCAAAAATGACAATGTGTGTCATATGTGTTATGAGTTTTAGTGGCATGCTTGTGATTTCCATACTGGTATATCTATTTAATGGATGTTTAATATTGGGACTGATAGATTGTTTAAAATGGTGAAATATTTCAGAAGTTATTTTCTCCCATTAATAATAACAAAGGCATTTGCTCACAATAGGTTTGAGAAGCACCATGAAAGAAACATTTTCTATTGCTTTAGGGGCGAGAAACATTTTTATCTTGTGTTGTTTTCTCCGTTAAGGCTGCAGACTGAGAACATAGCTTCTCAGAAACAAACTGGACTTCGAGGCTGATCATGCTCTCTGCCTCCAGCTTTCAGGTAAGCAACAACTGATATAACCCCTCACGATGACAAGCCTATTAATGCTTACTATCATCATTAGCTAGAATTTAAAAAGTGAAATTATAAAACGTAGCATGTTGTCTGTTTTTATAATGCTTACTTTCGGTTCAATTATAATTACCACATTCCCTCAATATCTACTGTCTTAATTTTACACAGGCTTTGTATTAGATTGTCTTCAACAAAGTCTCGTAAAATAGTGCTTGGGATTTCTTTGATTTCTTTTGTGCTCGCTTGTGAGAAACGGTGAAGGGAACCCATTTAAACCCGTGTTCCTAACAGATATTATTATTACATTCACTCTGGGTAATTTCAGAAGACGTTTGTGAGACACCATCTGTTTGTTTCTCCTGAAATGGTAGGTTGTTATAACTCTGCTGGCCTTAGAGCCAATGTGAATCTTACTAGTGTGGGCAGGATTGGCCCCTGAGTGCAAAATGCCTTTGAATGTATTTAGGTGCCCATGAGCTAACGATCGCCATGCTCAAAAGAACCTACAATGAGAAAGCAAGTCCACCTAGGTTATTAGCTGTTTGTTTTACCCAAACAAAGCTACCTCAATGATCCCCAAAAGGAAAAGTGAAATGTCCAGTAACAATCAATCAATACTGGTATGCATTTGAACTCAAAACACCTCTGTTGTTAATGCAAGTACCAAATCCTACCCTGTAGAACAGAGCATCAATGAAGTACCAAATGCGAATACAGTCAGAATGCATAATTAAACAGAAAACAAATATGTGACAACAAAGGCTTATCCCCCACCTCCCTAAAAGTAAAGGCTCCAATTTTAATCAGGCCCAAGAAAACCTCACAGAACCCACACCTATATAAGATGAGCTCCACCTGTGACAGATCAAAAACTGTAAACCATCCTGCATGGTGAAAGAAACATGATTATTAACGTTTCCCAGGATGCTATGACATGAGCCCTACATGACCTACCATAATGAGGTAATGGTTTGGCTAATGGGCAAAGTAGGTTAATGTCTTTGTTGGAGAAGTGATTTCAAGACTATGAAACATTCACATTCGACAGTAGGAAGCCACAAATGATTGCATCCGTATATTATGTGCAAATGGACATCTAATCATCAAGTTATGCAGGGACCAGAGATGTGTCTATAAAGAACTATCCTCACGAATGAACTTCAGAAGATTTACTTTTTGTTTTACAAATGTCCATCCCCCTTCTTTACCAATCCTTTACATGTCAATCATCAGTTCCATGCGTTCTACTTTATCTGTTCACGAAAGAGCTGTTTAGCTGAAAGTGTTAATAAGCAAGACTCAGCACCTGCAAGTAATGCAGTTAAAAGACTTCGAGTGTAAAGATGAAACCAAGTTCATAAAGATACCTTAGGAAACTACCACAAACATTAAAAAATGTATCAGCGAAACATAGATATATCGATTTTCAGTGATAATCAGTCGAAACGACCGATATCGTCTTATAATTTGTATAATTTCTAAGGTTTTAAGGATTCATGAAAATTCCGAAGACTATACAAGGATATCGCAGCAAATCATAGATTTCCAAACTTATTAAATTTACTTTGTGGATTGTTTGCAGGTCGGATAATTCACCGATATGTGCCTTTGGACAAAAAATACTTCGGTTTTTTTTTCTCCAGAAATAAATATTATTTTTTCCAGGGGATATGGAGACAGCTATGGTATATGCAGATGTAAAGGCAAAAACGGCAAAGGTAGAAGTATGAGAGTATAGAGAAGAGTAAATGTAAAACAAAAGTAGTAGTGCTAGAGCTACTAAATGGAAGTAATTGTATTGGGGTACAGGTAGCCATAATACGGCATTTCCATCTATGCTCCTAAGATCTTTCACAACATCCCCGTATCCATCAGGATTGCTCCAATACTGCTTGAATTTAGGAAAGAGTTAAAGACCTTTAAAGAACGCTAGATCACAATGCCAAACTATCCACACCCAGCTTCCTCTTCTGTGACCTTCAGCTTGTCTTTGACAACCTACAGCACTCTTCTGCCTTTTTTGCTAGATTAGTGGCAAAGAAATTCCATGTGCAAAAATAATGGAAGTACTAGGGCATTGGTAGGAACACTCTAGTAAAGATATGGGTTTAAGTAATAGGTTATAGGTAAAGGAAAATGTACTCAGACATGGAAATATGTCATGGTATATGGATTTGTAACCCACGCTGTCATCCAGGCAGATATCCTTGCCCTGAACAGGTGAGTACTAGGGGCTATTTGAAGAGCTAGGTCTTCATTTCTTGTGTAACCCAAGATTTGAAGAGAAGGCTTTGATGTGTATTGGTAGGTCTTTCCACACTTTACAGGTGATGAAGGAGAAGGCCTGCCCACCTGATCTGGTCCTGCATAGACATGAGATGTGTAAGAGTCAGCTGAGCAGAGGAGTGTGATGGGTCTGTGACAGGAGATACAGCTATTAAGGTAGGCAGGGCCAGTGTTGTGTATAGCTTTGTAGGTGTGAATTAAAAGTTGTGCTTGTTTGTGTATAGGGAGCCAATGACGTCCCTTAAGGTGTAGTGTGATGTGGGTGCTGTGTGAAAGGTTGTTACGATTCTGGCTGCTGAGGTCTGAATAACTTGCAGTCATCTGGGGACTTGTTTGCTAATTCCAGCACATAAGATGTACCCATAGGCCAGCTTGCTTGTGACAAGGGCATGTGAAGATTTTGCAGGTGTTGGTTGAGAGCCGTTTGAAGATTTTCCTCAGCATCTTCAGGGTGTGGACGCTGGATGCTGTTGAATCATTAACTTGGGTGGTAATGTTGAGTTTATGGTCAGTGATGATCTTGAATTTCTTGTTGTGGGTGATGGGGATGGGTGTGGGAGCTAGATCAGCCAGCCACCAGGTGGAGAACTACAGCAAGATGTTTTTACTGTAGATCAAAACTTCTGTTTTCCTGATATTTAGTTAGAAACAGTTGGTCTTCATCCAATTGGTGACTACAGTCATGCAGCCTGTGAACTTGCTCTGACCGTTGGGGGTCTTGAATGAGAGGAAGAGAATGAGCTGGTATCAGCATAGGAGAGGACATTGATTTAATGGGATGGGACGGTGCTTGCAAGTGAGATTGGGTGCACTATGAAGAGGGTCAGGCTGAGAGATTAAACTTATTGTACTCCATAGATAAGGTTGAGGGCATATGAAGAGAAAGAGGCAAAGCTAACTGACTGTGTCCTACCAGCCACTAAGGAGCAGATCCAGTGGGTGGCAGGTCCTTTGATTTCTCTCTCATGCTGGTGTGGGATGAGTATAGGGTGAGATACAGTCTCAAATGCTTTGGAGGGTCCAGGAGGATAAGGTCTGCCGTAACTCTAATGTCCATGATCATGCGGATGTCATCTATGTCAGTGATGAGGGCTCTTTCTGTGCTGTTATTAGGACTGAAGCCAGGTTCATTGACATTGAGGAGTCGGTGGTGGCTGCAATAGGTGGAGAGGAGTCTGTTGTTGACCTTCTCTATAACATTGGCAGGGTACAGTAGCAGGGAGATAGGTTTGTAGTAGGTGTGCATTAATGGATCTGAGGAGGTCTACTTGAGCAGAGGGAAGACAGTGGCTTGTTTTTTGTTTCTAAGTGGCTGATGAGACGGAGATGAACTGGATAGGTACGAGTGCTGCACTGATGGGTTGAAGTCCTCTGGTGAAGGAGCAGTGGAGGCAAAGGTTGATGGGAAACCAGAGCAAATGAATTGCATGGTGGCAGTAGTTTCGTCTGTGGTGATGGTGGTCCAAATGCTCATACTTGTTTCCTGGTCTGAAGTGGGAAGATGTGTAGTGAGGTCTGGAGGAATCATGTGGGGGCTCAAAGTTGCTGTATGTAGAAGTTTTCTTGATGCAGAAGAACTGTGAGAGATTGCTGCACAGGTCCTGTGAGGAGTGATAATGTCGGAGGCGGCCACTGGTGAGGGGAAATCTTTCACAATAATGAAGAACTCTTTGCTGTCATTGGTGCTGATGCCAATACCTTTTGCTAGCAAGGTGCATTTAGTAGCCCAAGTTTGTTGGTGGTTGCGCCAGAGGACAGAACTAAAGGTATTTTGTCATCCTGAGTTCCTTCATGTGCCAACGGCCTTGAGATCTGAATCTTGCAGTTTTGCTGTGAATGAAGGAAGTCAGGGTGTCTGCATAGGTGGAGGTCCAGTTGTTGAAGTTGCTTATGGCTGCTCTGTTTGGGCAGGTGTGCGTCAGTGTGGCAGTCCAGTCTTCCTCTAGGATGTTGTTACAGTTTCAGAAGGCAGGTCTGTTGGTGGTAGGTCTGCGTTGGTATGGGATGGGTATGCTGAAATTAATGAGGGTGCAGTCCATCCAGATGACTGGTATGTGCGTGTTGCTAGAGATGATGTCAAGGTTGATGAAGGTAGGGTCCAGCAGGTGTCTGGCGGAGGGTGTGGGTCTTTTCACATATTGGGTAAAGCCGAGGTTCTCTGGATTTTCCATTAGTGTGTTTAGTGCAGTCTCCAGGTGGATGTTCCCTTATCCAAGGAGAATGAAGACATTGAAATATAGGATATGGGAAGCAATGAAGAATACAATGGCGGTGAAGAAGTTGATGCATGGACCTGGAGGTCTGTAGATGAGACTGACCCTCAAGGTGAGGTTAGATGTAATGTGGAGTTTGAAAGACAGGTCTTTCATGTTGCTTGTGAGTGAGTCTGTGAAGGTGATGCAACTAATGACCTCCTTGAAGATGTTGGCAATATCACCTCCTGGCTTGTGCTTCTTGCCTGGCTATCTTGTAGCCAGGAGGGATGGCTAAAGTGATGTAAGGGGCCGAGGTGGAATTTAGCCATGTATCTGTGAGGAACACCAGGTCCGGTGTGTGATCAAGCAGCTGGTCCCAGATCCCCATGGCATGTTTGGTGAGAGAGCAGGTGTTGAAGAGCATGCATGTAAATGTGCAGTGCTGTGCGCTCAGAGGCTGGCCAGTGAGGGAGAGAGGGTCAGGTGTTTGAAGCTGTATGAGCAAGAGTGGCACACAGAGGGCTTGGGAAAGTGCATGTGAATTTGCAGGAGGCACAGGAGAACCTCCCCTCAGGGGTGTGTGCAGCAACAGTGTGGAAGAACTGTGGTGAATGGTAGCCAAGGATGACAGCATGGAGGGTCACGGATGGGTAGTGGTAGGTATGGGAAGGACCAGGGTTCCTGGCACTAGGTGCAGGCAGGCACTGACAAGGGTGAAAGAGAGAAAAACAAGATTAGATAAGCACAAGAGTGAAAGAGGGAAAAAAAGCAAGGTAAAACGATCCATGGCAAAAGTGGCAAAAGAGAGTGAGCACAGAGGAGAGAGGGTTTGAATGGGAGAAAATATAAGCACAAATGAGTGACACAAAAATGCGTGACATAAAAAACAAGAAGCAGAGGCAAACGAACAAACCTGACAAAGAAGGTAGCAGAAGAGAGAGAGAGAGATTGAGAGAGACAGATAAGAAGCAGATGAAGAGAGGCATGAGTAGCTACACACTAGTGCTGCCTGACACACTTAAGTGAGCAAACCCAGGGTGAAAAGTCAGAAGTCCTATGTAATTTGACTTAGGCTTGCACACAACTCTCCCATTCATTTAAAAAGCTGGCTTAGACATTATTTTCTATTCAGGGTGTAGCCTTTTTCTGTGCTACATCAATGGTAGACTTTTCAGCCAGAGACAGGGAGTGGTATCGGTGGTCTCATCTCCTGTATGTTTGAAATAGTGGTATGATTTTGTGCTTTTTTAAATCAATTTCTATGTCATAAGGGCAAATTAACACTATTAGAGATTCTTGAGATTTTCATGACTGCAATAATGTAGCATTTTAGCATCTTTCCAAAATATACATTTGGAATAAGATCTCTGCAAATGCAGAATCAGTTGTTTTGGTCAAAACCTGACTGCTGATAACAAAGAGGTATGTATTTCCTTTTAAAAAATCAGTTATCACTGAGCCTTGTAAGATCTGTGATTTTCAAGGTGCCAGCAAACTCAAACCACAGGCTTTCAGGATCATCGATGGAAATTAAAATAAACATTGGCCAAACTAATAGGTGTTGCCTTTGGAACATATTTGCTCAGTTGGTGATGCTAATCAAAGAAAAAGAAAAAAAAGCATCATAATGGGTGGCTCAGGTGTAGACATAATGATGCTTCTGACACCCACGTTATTCAGTAGGGATGCTGTGCTTGCCTACTTAATGCCACAGGCACCATTTTATTTTTGATCCACAATTATGAATGCCACTTGGTGCTGTTAAAGAAATAAGTGGCAAAGCCATTTTCATCATAAAATTTTAAAAATCCACCAGAAATCGTCTACTGAAGAAACTATGTTATGTTATAAAGATTTGTAGAGCACATAGCTACCCTAAGGCCTCCCAGCGCTATCCAGAAATCCATCAAATACTAAGCATTGGCAACAGATATTGGTACAGCCAAGTTTTTAACAGCTGCCGAAAAGATAATTCATGGCCGGTTTGCTGAAGGGAGATGGGCAAAGAGTTCCAAAGTTTGGCTCCGAGGTAAGCCAAGGATCTCCCCCCCCCCCCCATTTAGCTTTTTTTATTGGGGGGGATTACTACCAATGAAGCTGAAGATGACCTATGGAGTCTCACAGGCTTATGGAAGCTGGGGACCCTTAGCATGGAGGACTCTGTGGATACAGCAAAGGGCTTTGAACTTCACTCGCTGTTCCACGGGGAGCCAATGTAAGGCCAGCAGCACCGGTTTGGCTGAATGGCACCTGGGCAGGTTGAAGAAAAGCGGGCGACTGTGTTTTGGACAACATGCCATTTTATTTTTACATCATTTGGAGAGCCTAGGAAAAGGGCGTTTCCGTAATCCAGGTGTGAAATGATTAGCGCTTGTACCATGAGTCTCTTAGCAATGAAAGGGAGTACTTTAAAGACTTTCCTAAGGAGTCTAAGTATCCCGACACAGGTGGAGGAGATTTTCTTTGCATGATGGTCCATGGCAAGACCTGGATCTAACCATATGCCTAGGCTCTTGATGTGACTCTTGGGCTGAGGAAGCTCTTTTAATGTATGCAGAATGGGTATCGATAGGTGCGGATGGGCGTAGGGGCCCATGGCCATAACCTCTGTTTTGTCCCTATTCAACTTAAGTTTGCAATCCATCATCCAACCGGAGATTGCTTGCAGGCAGAGGCCCAGCCAGGAGTCGACCGAGTTATCCGAGGTGGAAAAGGAGACTACCAACTGGGTGTCGTCTGCATAAGATATCAGCAAGAGGCCGAATGGTTCTACTATCTTCACCAGTGGTAGCATATAGTTGTTAAAAAGCATGGTACTCCCCAGAGGTTTTGGAAGGAACCTGAATAGAAGGCCCGGTCAAGAACCTGGAAGGATCTTGTGTCTAAAAACTCTGTGAACCACTTTAAGGCCTTGTCAACACCTGGACAGTGCGCGCTCTACGGGCACCATAATGCAAAGAGGCAAACCTTGTGCAATGTAATAATTCATGTATTTTGTGCTGATATTGCATATTAACTTTTTGCATTACAGGTATTTATCTTGAAATGTCTTTAATACTGTTTGCAATGTATTGTTCATTTTCAAACCTTTCCTGCAACCAGGCTGGGTGTGGCTGGGTGTGGCTGGGTGTGGCAGGTGGGCGGGACTTGTGCTATTTAAGGAACCCAGCCCAGCTTCACGTGCTCACTGTTCAGAGGTCCTGGTGCAGAGCAGCAGCATTTTCCAGGGCTCCTGTTACAGAGGCCTACTTGGACATTTCCAGGCCCTGTCGTCATTACCTTGGTGATCCTCAAGCAGGGAGGTAAGGTGGAGGGCGGGGTAGGCCCCCGACTCCATTTCCAGAGATTTTCGAGTTTTGGTCTTTTGAATAAATCATGTGTGCGATTGTTTCTTGGCAATTAACCCTTGCAGTTCAGATTGGCAGAGTGCGTGATCATTTCCTGGCATTTGAATCTTGATGGTTGAATCGGCAGCAGTCTGCGCGTTTCATTCTTGGCAATTAACCCTTGCAGTTCAGATCGGCAGAGTGCGCGATCATTTCCTGGCATTGGAATCTTGATGGTTGAATCGGCAGCAGTGTGCATGATTCATTCTTGGCGATTAACACGTGCAGTTCAGATCGGCAGAATGTGCAATCATTTCCTGGCATTTGAATCTTGATGGTTGAATCGGCAGCAGTGTGCGCGATTCATTCTTGGCGATTAACCCTTGCAGTTCAGATCAGCAGAGTGAGCAATCATTTCCTGGCATTTGAATCTTGATGGATGAATCGGCAGCAGTGTGTACGATTCATTCTTGGCAATTAACCCTTGCAGTACAGATCGGCAGAGTGCGCAATAATTTCCTGGCATTTGAATCTTGATGGTTGAATCGGCAGCAGTGTGCGCAATTCTTTTTTGGCAATTAACCCTTGCAGTTCGGATCGGCAGAGTTGCGCAATCATTTCAGGTATTGGAATCTTGATGCACAGTTTGGCAGTAAGATGCATAGTAATTTCTGGGCAATTGAATCCTGAAACTCAAATCAAAACAGAGTGTGACTTTACAGTATCATTCATGAGTCTTTCGCAGTTCATGTTTTGGGAATTAATATGTTAATTGATTCTTGTTATGACGTAGTTGAAATACAGTGAAAACTTCGTTTTTTTTAAAGAAAATGGGGGAAAATGAATGCAGAAGAAGGCTTGTGTTTTTTTTCCCTAAAAATGGCACCAACAAAGCGTTTACGGTGCTAAAATAACCATCTTCCTACCTTTCAGGAACAGGAAGAGTTGAATATGAAAAACACATTTTTCAACACAATTTTGGCATTTCACGATTTTTTGTGCTTTTAGCCTCCTTTCAGTTAGTGACCGAAATGGGTGTGAAACCATTGCTTGATCCCGGAACGCTAAACATTTCTGAAAAGTAGACAAAATTCTGAATTCACCAAGGGGTCATTTGTGTAGATCCTACAAGGTTTTCCTACAGAAAACAACAGCTGAAATCAAAGAATATTGAAATTGAGGTAAAAAAAAAAAAAAATCTCCACATTTTACTCTAACTTTTTCCTGCGATGTTCAATTTTCAAAAGTAACATACCGTTACATCTGCTGTACTCTTCTGATTGGGGGGGTTATATTGGGTTTGTAGGTTCATCAAGAACCATAGGTTCCCAGAGCCAATAAAGGAGCTACATCTTGCAATGGGTTTTCCTTGTATACCTGGTATTCAGCAATTCATTTGATGAATTGTAAACAGTGAAAAATAGGTATCAAGGAAATCTTTGTATTTCCAAAATGGTCACAAGATAAGGTGTTGAGAAGCAGTGGTTATTTGCACATCTCTGAATTCCGGGGTGCCCATACTAGAATGTGAATTGCAGGGCATTTCTCAAATAGACATCTTTTTTACACACTGTCTTACATTTAGAAGAGAAAAATGTAGAGAAAGAGAAGGGGCAATAACACTTGTTCTGCTATTCTATGTTCCCCCAAGCCTCCCGATAAAATTGGTACCTCACTTGCGTGAGTAGGCCTAATGTCTGCAACAGTAAACACAACATGGACACATCACATTTTTACATTGAAAACGGATGTGTTTTTTGGAAAGTGCCTAGCTGTGGATTTTCATCTCTAGCTCAGCCGGCATCTAGGGAAACCTACCAAACCTGCGCATTTTTGAAAACTAGACACCTAGGGGAATCCAAGATGGGGTGACTTGTGGGGCTCCCACTAGGTTCTTTTACGCAGAATCCTTTGCAAACCTCAAAATTTGCCACAAAAACACTTTTTCCTCACATTTCGGTGACAGAAAGTTCTGGAATCTGAGAGGAGCAACAAATTTCCTTCCACCCGGAGTTTGCCCAAGTCTTTCAATAAAAATGGTACCTCACTTTTGTGGGTAGGCCTAGTGCTCACAAAAGGAAATGCCTCAAAACAGTATGTGGAAACATCAAAACTATCAAATACAAAACTACCTGTTTTTGCGGGGGGCCACGTTTTTGGCTCTGGGCTCAGTAGCCATATAGGGAACCTACCAAACCCAAACATTTTGGAAAACTGAAGACCCCTGAGGGAGTCCAGGGAGGTGTGACTTGCGTGGATCCCCTAGTGTTTTCTTACCCAGAATCCTCAGCAAACCTCAAATTTTTCCCACATTTCTGTGTGGGATCACCACACCGGGACACATTTCCTACCACCCACCGTTCCCCTCAGCCTCCTGGTAAAAATGATACCTCATTTGTGTAGGTGGGCCAAGTGCCTGTGACAGGGAAGAGCCAATTGAGGGGGATCCAAAGCGGGTCCAAAAGGGCAGTTTGAAAAAAAATAATTTTCAGGCTGACAAGTGGGGCAGACTTTTTATTGGTATAGATGCAACAATGCTGGGTGGTAGAAATGTTGTGGGTTCCTGCAGATTCTGGACGTTTTCATCCCAAAAATGTGGGATAAATGTGTGATTTAAAGGCAATGTTGGAGGTTTGCAGGGCATTGTGGGTAAGAAAATGATGCGGGTGCATTTGAAGCAGACCACCCTGGACTTACCCAGATGTTTAGGTTTCAGATGTGTCTAGGACTTGTAGATTTTTCTACATGGCAGCGTCCCAAAGTCCAAAAAGTGCAGCCCTCACCATTCCAAGTGGGACGATTTTGAGAGTTAGACAAGCTCTCATGGCCCAAATGTAAAACCAAAACACAAAATAATCAAATGTCCTTTTGCTTGCCGTGGGATAAGATGTTTTAGTGTGCGGGGGAGAGCTGAAAGACTGTTACCCCTTTCAGTTGGGGTGGGGGCATAACCATGCCCATACTGGTTGGTAGCCACCACCCCGCTATTTTTTTTTTTATTACCTGACATCTAGTAGGCATTCTGTCCCCCCAGGGGGTGGATCGGAGGTAATTGCCCCATCTTCCCACTGGTGGGCAGAACAACTTTGGCCCCATTTATTTCGGGTTGGGGTATGGCCATACCGCCACCCTCTTTTTTTGTTTTTTTTAAAGGAAATCCTCCCTGGTTTCTGGTGGGCTTTCATGGGCCTTCCAAAAATAGGCTAACCTGCACCCAAGGGGACAGATATGGCCACCAGTAATGTAACCACCTGGGAAGCGACCCTTGCCCAAGGGGCTTCCCCACCAAACAAAACACAGACATATCATTCCCTGGTGTATAAGTGGTTTATGCCCCCCGGGGGCAGATCTGCATAATAGAAATAAGCCCAAGGGGGCAGAAATGGCCTAAAATAAATTTGCCTCCCAGGGGAGCGACCTTGCCTAAGGGGTCGCTCCCTTGCGTGAAATTGGGGTAAAAAAAATCACTGGTGCCTAGTGGTTTCTGCCCGAGGGGGGTAGAAAAGGCCTAAAATGAATTCCCCCCCCCCCCAGGAGTCGCTCCCCTTGGGTGAAATTGACACCAAAAAATAAAAATTCCTGGTGTCTAGGGGTTTCTGCCCATTGACCTCATAAAAATAGGCCGATCTGCCCCCAAGGGGAGCAGAAAAGGGCTAAAAATATTTTCCTCCCAGGGGAGTGAACCTTGCAGAAGGAGTCGCTCCTCATGTCTCAAAAAATAAAACAAAAACAAAATGGATCCCTGGAGCCTAGAGGTTTCTGCCCCCCTTGGGGACAACATTGGCCTAATTACAATAGGCCGATCTGCCCCCAAGGGGGCTAGAAAAGGCCTAAAACTAATTCCCCCCACCCGCTGGGAGCGACCCTTCCTTAAGGGTTTGCTCCCCTTGCGTGAAATTGTCAAAAAAAATCCCTGGTGTCTAGTGGTTTCTGACACCCTTGGGGGAAGATTGGTCTAAGAAAAATAGGCTGATCTGCCCTTAAGGGGGGGCAGAAATGGCCTTAAACCCCCCCTAGGGAGGGACCCTTGCCCAAGGAGCCGCTCCCCTTATTCAGATATATATATAAAAAAACACTCCCTGGTGTCTAGTGGGCATTTCTGCTTTGCGATCAGGCAGCAGAAATGCTGAGAGAGACATCAAAGGAAAGGAAAGGCCTTACCTTTCCTTTGATGCCTCTCCCGCCCCCACCTCCCAGGCATCACGCTGAAAGCACAGCTTCCAGCACGATGGGAGGTGACCTCTGATGAGGTCAGTGCGCAATTTGTGCGCTGACATCAGCAGACGTCTTTTGGGGGGTGGGGGTGGAAGGGGAAGTGATTCCCCTTCCATCCCTGCCCCTAGGCTCATGGGGGGATCGCTAGTGGGCCGGGTGCAGGGCAAGCTGGTCTCATCCTCGGCACACAGCAACCGTGGCCGAGGACGAGACCAGCTCGCCCCAAGCACCCGAGGGGTTAAATCTAGTTTTTGTTTGTTGTTTATTATTTAGATTTTGTTCTAAAAATATATTGTTATTAATAATATAAAATATAGCATTGTGGGTGCAGAATCCCAAACCCCAAAATTTAAACACGCCTAAATTCAGATTACACCAAAATGTACCTTTGGTGCTTCTGCATCAAACCTTGAGCTTGTCATAAAGAACACCCTCCTCAATATAGACCCCAATATTAGTTTAGCAGAATATAATACGTAACAGGGATCACTCAATACCTGAGTTCTAGATGAGGAAAAAGTTCAAGGGTTTTATTTATTTTCAAAAATCAAACGGTACAAAGTAAATGTTAAATGCTATGAAGGCTCAAATTGAAAGTACACAATCAGGAAATCAGAATAATTCTAAGTCCCAATTGAAAAACAAAAAATCGTAAGATAATCATAAGAGAAATGGACCACATCCTTAAAAGAAAAGGAAAAATCTCTCACATCTCTACAATAAATTTGGCAAAGTCTTTGATAGAAAAGTAAAGTTTATTTGGATCTTCCTCTAAACCAATGGTTTTTATACACAATTTCAGCATAATTAGTAAGCAAAGTCTGTAGTTCCATAGTGGCATGATTACAAACACATTCTAGGCAAATGCAAACACAATATGCAACAATAAAGTACACAAAATGAACTCACTTTTAAGAAATCCTCTGGCAGCTTCTATGCTTTTCCTGTCCAGAGATGCAATCCTCAGTATGAAATATTACATGAACAATGACCGATACACAGTGTATTCTGTCAGGCCACATCACAAATACAGTGGAAATGTCATTGGCCACTTCATTCATTAGGAACATGAAGAAAGCTCCATTCACAGTGTATGCACTTTAAAGAAAATAACCAGTTACATCACAATAATTCTTGCACTGTGAAGACTGTCATAAGAGGGGGCTTGATGCAAGGGCAACTTAAAGGGAGGGGAAACTGGCAGGAGGGATTTGAACAGAATATAAGAAGAGCATTGCTAAAAATTAAAATGGTGTCTTCCTGAAAATGTAGCACAACTAAAACACATAAACCACTAAACAACACACTTCTAATTATCATAATATATTTGTTTCAAGTGCAATGTTATTAATTCAGCATTTGCATCAATAATTCATCAGAAAATTATTAATATACAATATGTATTGTACAATAAAATTAGTATCAATTGTGTAATATTGTATTTTTCCTGGTTGCTGAGTTTTATTAGAATGTTGTGCAGGTAATATTTTATTAAAATGTATTCTTTAGTGTTTTTTTGATGTTTTCATTATTATGCATGGTAATTATCAATTCTATATTGATATATTTAATTGCTGCCTTTAATTGTAATAGTTTTATTTATGGGGTTGTTGGTTTTATTGAGGAATCGGTGGGTAATATTTTGCATAGGAAAATGAATAGTAAAGCAAGAGATTTAAAAACAAAAAAGAAAAGTAAAATATATTTGAGAATATGGATTTTAAATAAAAGTAATATACATTTTGTAATTTACATGTGCATAAATATTAAATGAATGATCTCGTAAAAATGTTAAATATATTTCAGATTTATTATGGCTTGTTTCAATTAATTTTGTTTATTTGGTTTTAGAAATGTTTAAAGTAGTTTTAAAATACATTTAAGTTATGTTGAGTAAGTGGGTTATATTTGGAAAATACTTGGAAATTAACAATGTGTATGGTATTGGATTTGAATTTTTAAAGTAACATTTTAAAAATAGTTTTTTTAATGGGTAGTGTTTTTGAAGCTAACTATTAATCATGATATCCCAAATAATATGTACCTATTTTTATTGGACTGGACTTAGGCTTGAAAAAATTGTTCCCCACAACAACCATGTACGCACACCCTAAGTGTTAGTTGAACTGCAGTTGAAATAGTGAATATGCCTCCCCAATTAAATACACATGCCCATTATTAATTAACATAGGAAATCTAACACCCTCATCTCCCCTACCCAAATATATGCACTTTCTACAACCTTAGTTGGACTGAAATTAGGATAGTAAATCTGCCGCCCCCCACAAAAAATAACACTTATCCCATTATTAGTTGGACTGAGATAGAACAGTAAATCTGAACCACTTAAATATATGCACTTCACCCCCGTTAGCTAGGCTGAAGTTGCAATAGTAAATCTGGCCACACCAGATATATGCAATTGCTCCAGTGTTAGCTTGACTTGAGTGGGAAGAATAAATCTCCCCCGCCACTACCCAGATACATGCAATATCCCACATCTTAGTTGGGATGGAGTTAGCATAGTAAATCAAACCGTCTTAGATATATGCAATTTCCCCAATTTCAGTAGAGTACATGTACTTTCCCCAATATTAGATGTCACTATTATTTTTTTTCAACATTTTAATTATTTTAAATGTAAATTTTAAAGCCAATATCATTCTAATATGTAAATCTGCACTAGATAATTGTTTTACTTTAGATATATTTGCAGGACAATATTTTGAAATCAGTATTCTTTTTATTTTAATTATAAGTAAAAGTTTCACAATAATTTGTTAGTCTGTTTTACCTCATTATTGTGGTAGGTTGATACTCAGGACTACAGACCCTCCTCCATTGCTCTGAAAGCTTAATGAAATAGGCTTGGAACATTTGTAAGAAATCTACTTGACAGGTACATTTTTGCCATTTAAATGATACATTTAACACTGAATAAACTGAAAATTATATGAGGGTGCGTGGCAACTTTAAAAAAGTGCAGTTACATCATTGCAACCATTTTTTAATAGATCAAGACAAAAGTGACCATCATCCATCGAAATTCAATGTGAAATTTTTAAATAAATCAAATCAGTATTTGAACAAAAGTAATGTTAGACCTGTCAGCTTTAGGGTCGTCCCCAAACGATTTGCCTACTAACCTCCAATGTTTGCTGGACTTTTGCTTTTGTTGGTCTTAAGACTCTGTGCACTTCACCACTGCTAACTATCGCTAAGGTTCTTGCATTCATTCCCCTAAACATGGTTTGATTGTATTATACCTAATTGGCATATTTAATTTACTTATAAGTTGCTTGCAGAGTGGTATACCAAATACCCAAAGCCAGTAAATTAAATGATACCACTGGGCCAGTAGCAATTATTGTGCCCCCCACTTGAGAAGCACCTTAAACATGTTCCAGGTCTGCCACTGCAGCCTTAATGCAGTGTCACACTGCCATGAAGAGTTGACATGTAAACCCCCTTGCCAAGTCTTAAACTCTTCTTTTTGATTCCATATAAGTCACCCCTAAGGTAGGCCCTACGTAGCCCAGAGGACAAGGTGTAATTAAAAGGTTGGCCATGTACTTTTAAGTTTTACATGTCCTAGTAGTGAAGAACTCTCAAATTCATTTTTTTCAAAACTGTGAGGGCTACCCCTCCCATAGGAAAACATTGGAGATTCCTTATTACATTTAATAAGCTGTAATTCCTGATTGAGTGGAGGTAGATATATCATGTTTGGTACTTACGAAAGTATAATGATGACCCTCTTTAAAGGTAAAGTCCGATTTTTCATTACAATTTTGAAAATGGCACTTTTAGAGAGCTGTCATTTTTCTGTCCTTAGCCCTTTGTGTCTGCAAAGTGTCTTGGATCAAACCATTGGGTGTAGCTGATAAACACTGTGAACTCACCCCAAACAGTCACACAATAGAGGGATAAGGTGTGACTGAATGGGCCATTGACTGGCACGATGGGAGGACAGAGCTGAGCACAACCTCACTTTCACCTGAATAGCCTCTGCTCAGCCTTCACACAAAGGGCCTAATGCCCCTGTATTGTCACTGCACCCAGCTTGGGGCCAGGACAGGGGAGTCAGGAAATTCCAAGCACTTCAAAGAACGTTTACAGAAACTTCTCCCACCTTCCAGAAGAAGGGCACCAGGGTATAAAAACAGGCCCTCAGACCCACTCTTAATTTCACTACTGGACCTACAGAAGGATTCTCAGAGGACTGCCTGCTGTGACATGCTGTGCACTCTGCCAGACTCCTGCTATAGCTGGCAGAATGGCCCTGCTGTCTGAGGCCTGCCTTGAACCTTCACAGGCCAGCCTAACTGTTGAGCCCTGCATCTACACCATCTTTCAGAAGTGATTCTAAGGGCTAGTTTGCTGGCTTTCTGTTCAGAGTCATGGGTACACAAAAAAAGCTCCTACCTTCTTGAACCTGCACCTGGACCCACTCTGAACTGTGTTGGCTACAGCCCTCTGCTTCATCCTGCTGGAGTTTTTCGACTTCCATATTGGCAACTGATGGCCTGATCGTGAGGCTGGCAGTCATGAGACCACCAGCCCAGCAGGGACAGTCAAAAAGCCTCACTTCAGGTGATCCAACCATCACATTACAACACAGGTGGGCAAGACCACCTGAAGACTGCTGTCCCCACCAGGAACATTGTTCCCGATGGACTGACAGGGGTCTGAGTTGTGGTCAGTCAGGGCAGCTCTGCCATTCTGATTACAACTCCACTTTCCCCCAGCCTTTTAATGGTATGGACCCCACCATGAAAAGGCTGGTTTGAAGCCAGTGCCAGGGGCCACAAGGGGGTGGCCCTGCACTGCCCATGACTATGGGATGGACAGTGGTGAGACCTCCCCTGCCCAGCACCCTTGACAGTGCAGGGCTCCCCATGCCCAGCACCCTAGGAATGCGCAATGTCTGCTTGGCAGACAGTGCACATTCCAAGGGTGTTGGGTGCTACGGTATTGGCTTCGTCTCCGTTAAGGTAGCTGGCCCAATACCATAGCACTGTTCCTGCTGGTCAGCCTGACGGGAACGTCGTAATACAATGTTTCCGCCAGTCAGCCCAGCAGGAACATTATACTATGACAGGTGAGGATGCCACCAGCATTGGTGATCCAGTGGGGAAGTAAGCGTTGACCGGGCCTAATCCACTTCTGTTATCCGAACCTCAGTCCATCATGGTCAGCATGAACACTCAAATTTGACCCAGTCTTATGTGACTAGATGTCCACGGTTGGTGCTTTGATCTTTAAGGTGCATTTCTTTTAACCTTAAACTTTAAAAATTAATTTCACTTTATTACTGTTTGTGTACTGCATGACTACTTTACACATTGATTCTACATTAAGCCTCACTGTTTTTTGCCAAGTTACCCAGGGTTAAGCACAGGCCAATTTAGTGACTTTTTGTGGTTCACCCTGCAAGGGTTTGTGCCTGTTGCTTGATATGGGCTCACAATCAAGTCATCCAACAACTCAATTTCTGACAAGTTACAACAGTACTAAATGTAATTTAACTTACAAACATTTACATAAATAACAAAAAAAGAATGAAAAGAGAAAATATTGGTGTTAGATTCCAAGAACAAAAACTCAACCACTGAGAATTTACAACAGTTTTCACAGGAAACTGTAAACTCCCTAAATGTAGAGTTGGAACAATTATCACATTGAAAAGGGACAAATAGTATCAATCTAAAGTGGGTAGTAAAAGAAAACTCTTTAGGGAATTTTTCAGAGGGAAAACAACTTTGGGACATTATTATCTCCTGAGACAACATAAGATGTCTTTGGATAAAAAACAAAATAATCACATAAAATATAAAAAGCCAACACTAAGAATTTGGAAGTAATGCAAACCACAAGAACCACCACAAAAATATTCAAATGTCTTTGGAGAAAATACTGGCATGACTAAAAAGTGAAAAAATATGGAGAGAATATATAGCAAAATGGTGCATTGGCAGAAATGAATGCAACAAGCTGAAACCAGATTGTTGTACAACGCTATCCTCAGAGATTAGAGAACAAAGGATCATCAATAAAAACAAGATACATGCCTAATCGGTAGTAGGCCTACAGGATGAGCAAGAAATCATTTAACACGAAAGCTAAAATGATGGACTTTTATACTCAACATACAATTTGAACAAGAACTGGCCAGATACCTAAATGTTCAAGAGAAGCACATTTTGTGGCAATTCATAAAAAAGAACCTTCTCAAGATCCAGGAAAGGTGCTCTTTCTGTGTTACGTTCTCAGACAAAATCTTTGCCAGGGCAACCAAGGAATCTAGAATGGTGTTGTACACCGTCTGGGTATATCAGATTGACCGATCAAATAAGCAGTTGGGATAAACAAACTTAAAAAGATTGAGGGGCACATTATAAATATAATTCAGGGTAAGAAATCGAAGTAACATTTAATTTCAACACTAGGACCAAGTTTGAAAGTGTTTGCCTTTGCTGGCAAAGAGTTGAAATAAAATTTGAACTGGAGTTCTTATGCTGATGTTTCTTTACTTGTGCCATTCAGATGTTTAAAGTTTGTAAATCTTCCCCTTGGGTTGATTTAGACGAACTCCTAGGCAAAAAATATAATCTTGTAACTCCAGAGTGACTTCAGGGACAGCTATTCTGTAACTCTAACGCTATAGCATTAACTGGTGTCTGGAGGACCAAGTCATTGTATTGTGCAGTCAGACTTCACTAAAGTGTTAGACTGCGTACTGATGAGCAGGCTGTGATCTACATTACTTAACATGGATTTATATCATGATCTAGTATATATTCTACCCCAGTAAGCACCAAGCAAGCATAAGCAATTTACAAACAGAAAGAATGTAGAACAGAACTGATCCTTTGGGATGCACACATCTGGCACCAAATGAAAAACATCAATTGCAGTTTTGCAAATGTCACACATCTCATCGCATCTCTGCAATTTATCATTCAAAAGCAAGATCATACATCCAGCTATAATCAGAAAGCAGGAAGACAGAAATAACATACTCCACAAATTCACCTGAAAAGTTCTCAAGGACAATACTTGAGCAGGCTATACCATAGTATCATACTCAAATGTCACAAGCACACTACTGAGAAAAGATCAAAGACGGGTGTTCAGCTGCAAAACAGACCCCAACAAGCTTAACCCCTTTGATATTGAGGACAGCTTAAAGCTGTCCTCTGCACCGGTGGGCATGTGCTGAGAATGTCTCCAAGCTGTCCTAGCACGCACCCACGAGGGAAGTGCTGGAGGTCCCCTCATTGATCACCCTCAACATGCCTCCTTTGCGGGGGTTCAAACTGGAATGGCATGGCCAGCAAAAACACATGATGGATTAAACCCATATCAGTGACTGGGGGGTAAATGTGTCATTTGTTCCACATTCCGTCCATCATCTGTTCTTTTTGCACTGGGGGTGGGAATGGAAATGTTTCCGCTGCCACCCCCGGTTTCCCCTTTGGCGACCTGACGACATTGGGACGCCATCCGTGTGCCAACATCATCAATAGACGTCGGGACACAAAAATTTGCTTTTTTTCCTCTGGGGAAGGCAAAGAGGCACTGGGGGAAAGAAAAGAGGTTTACCCTTCCCCCGATGTCTCTTTGCAGTGCATTCCTGCGATCACGCAGCAGGAATACACTCACTAGGTCACCCAGCATTTTCTTTTCTTTTGGGGAGTGGCCCCTTGGGCATGGGCGCCTTTATGGGGTACATATTTTGGCCGTTCCTGTCCCCCTTAAGGGCAGAACGGCTATATTTTTAGGATGATCTCCCCCAAGGGTGGCAGAAAGCCACTAGACACCAGGGATCATTTTACTGGCATGTCGGGAGCTGCCCCTTGGGCAACAGTCGCTCTCCTTTATTGGGGCACATAATTTGCCTGTTTTTCCCCCTCTTGGGGCAGATCAGCCATATATTTTGGCCCATTTGACCCCAAGAGGGGCAGGAACTCACTAGACACCAGGGATTTTTCATATTGCTATGTCAGGGAGTAGCCCCTTTATTGGGGCAATATTTTGTCTGCTTCCACCCCCTCCCGGGGGCAGAATGACCATATTTGTAGGCCAATTGCCTCCACGGGAACAGAAAACCACTATACACGAAGGAAAATTTGTGTGTTTTTGTGTGTGTGTGAGCTCAAGTTTGTCTGACGTCTGCATGCAGACTGGCTGTGTGTGTACTGGCACTTGGCTGGTGGTGTGTGTAGACTGGCGTTTGGCTGATTGCGTGTTTGAACTGGGGATTTTGCTGGTAGTGTTGTGTTGACTGGCTTCTGGCAGGTAGTGTGTGTGGCTGGCATTTGGATGGTGGTGTATGTGAAGTGGTGTTCGGCTGGGGTAAGAGTCACTCCTGTCTAGGGTCTTAAATTATTGCCTTTGCTTTGTGTTCCTCCTTGGAATATGCAGCATATTTAGCTTCAATTTTGTATGTGTGTCAAATTATCTTTAGATGTGTGTAGTATTTTAGGTTTTTCTTTCTAGTGGGATATCATTGGTGCTTGCTGTGCCTGAGCAGAGTAGGTGCAGGGGATCCTCAGTCTAGCTGTCTCTGGCAAGCGAGTGGTATGTCTTTGGAGTATATAGGTCTTTGTGGTCTTTGTATTGATTGACTTTTCCTTCCAGATTACTACATGCCAGTAATTTTGCTTTCTGTTTGATAAAGCCACAGTTTATTACTTATTTTACAGTGTTGGTTATCGTTGACTTATGTGTTGTGTTAATTTTAAGAGTATGGATTATGGCTAGCCACAGGATTACAGTTTAGCAGGTTAGCTTGCTTTTTTAATCTTCCTCTGACCACGATTCTGAGACTGACTTGCAGCAGAGGCAGAGGAAGAAGACCAAGAACCTGGCAGTGAATTTTCTGTCCAGGAGGAATCATCTAATGATGAAGCCACTGTCAGTGTTGAGAAAGCGCCTCTTTTAGAGGAGATGCAAAAAAAACAAAGTGCTCGGTATGCCATCATATTCAAGCTAGACTGGCTGATATGGGGTAATACCACAAAACCAGTCTGTTAGAAAATGGGTTATTGGTAAGGGCATGTAGGTACCTCCACTTAGCAATAGGCCACTAACCTCCACTTAGGTCCAGTTAGGTCTCAGTAATTAAACCCAGCCCAACCCTTGGTAGCTTGGCAACGAGCAACAAGGTTTAACTTAGGAGACAGAGTGTAAAGCATTCAAATATCACAAAACAGTAATTAAAAAAAACACAGGAAACAGTTTAAAAATCCCAAACCAATTTATAAAAATAGATTATTTTTATATCTTTAAAATGACACAAAAACTAATAAGACCGGATAAGGGGAACCGCAGATATGAATTTTTCAAGAATTATTGTTTTTTTAGCGCCTAGAAACAAAAAGCGCCAATCGGGTCATCTGGTTGCACCTCGACCGGGGCAAAGTCAAAGTTTGAGGCCGACTGCGATGGAACACAGTTCGGCTACAGGCGGCGGGAGGCCTCGGTCAAAGGTTTACCTTCGCAATTAGTAGTTTTTCTGAAGATTTTCTTCAGCGGGACGAACCTACCAGTCCAATCCGACCTCCTGGAACTCTTCTCCGGATAGCGTCGTGGGAGCCCTCGGTGGAGATTTTTACCTTCAGACTTGGTTGTTTTTAGAGGAGTAAAAAACCTTCAACCAGCGTAAACCTGGATCTTGATCCGACGTCCTTGGAGCCCTCCTCGGATACGCTGGCTGGGAGATCCCGGTCAACTTTGTACGTTCGGACTTAATTTCTTTTTTGGAGATTTTCCTCATCAGGACGAACCTGCAAATCAGGCCGGGTCACGGTTGACCCAAGCCGGCTAGAGTTGCCGCAGCGGGTCGGTCCCTCTATGGAGCTTTTTTTCAAAAGTTCTCCAAACTTCTGGATCTTCTCCCAGATGTTCTTTGGTGGTCCACAGCTCACCCCAAGGGTCCAGAAGCTCAGAGATGATCCTTGGGGGGTGTGGACTTCAACTCCCAGAATGCACCTGGCGCAAACTCCTTTTTGGCCACTGGGCAGTGGTCAGCTGGTTGATTTCTTCAGGAGTTGGTGCAGGGGACTCTGGTTAGCAATTTTTCACCTGTAGCAAACAGGGAGTCCCTCCTTGAACCAGTTGAAGCCAGGCAAGGTCCTTCTTGTGGTGAAGCCCAACTGTGCAGCTGGTGCAGTCCTTCTGAGTGCAGGTTCCAGGTGCAGGCCAGGGGTCCAGCAGGGCAGTCCTTCTTCTTCTGTAGTTCTTCCTGATAGGGATGTGGTAGGGAACGGAGGTGTGGGTGCAGGTCTGCCAGTTTTATCCTTGCTCCTGGGTTAAAAACAGGGGGGTCCTGATTCTCCAATCAGGCGCAGGGTTCTTCCACCTGTGATGACCACTTCCTGGGAAGTGTGGCAAAAATCAATCCCAGGAGGCAACATTCTTCAAAAATCCATCATGGCTGAAAATTATTTTTGGAGGTTACATCTGGCTGAGCCCACCCACTGGTGTGGCTAAAAATCATAAACACACCCCTCTCCTGCCCTCTCAATCTAATCAAGGGGGCACCTAGTTGTCTAGGGTTGCAGGATGTGGGGGTGTTGCTGGGTTGCTCCAAAAATCCTTCTCTGCCTGTGACGACCAGCTTGGCAGCCCTCCCCCTTCCTGCCTCACCATCTGCTGAGGGGAGATTCCCTCCCACAGGCACATCTCTTTGTGTGAAGCCAGGCCACCTCACACCTCATCAAGGCAGCCTAGGCAGGCTGCCAGAGGCTGGCCAATCAGTGCACAGCAGCAAAAACAATGCAGGGCTGAAATTGGCAACTTTTCAAGTAAAGTTTAAAACTCTTTACCTGAACAAGTTATATTAAATCCAACAACTGGAATTTGTGGGATGTATTATAACAATTAATTTGATACCAAACTCTTTGTATCTGTCACTTTAGGGGACTTTTAAAATTGAAATAAAGTCTCCCCATTCTAGCCTATGAAGGTCATTCACTACAATGAGGGAAAAACAAATTTGGCTGTCTTTACCTCACCAGGGCTTACAAAACTACTTTTATAAGGTCCCTGCTTATAGTTACATGGCACCCAGCCCTGGGGGCACATAGGGCACACCTTAGGGGTGACTTATATGTAAAGGTAAGGTAGTTTAAGACTTTGGAACTACTTTTAATTCCAAAGTCGAATTTGCATATAACTTTAATTTAAAAGCAGCCAGCAAGGCAGGCCTGCCTTTAAAAAGGAACTTGGCACCTCAGCAGTGCACCTATGGGTGTACTACCTATGCTGTGGTCCCTAAACCTACATGCCCTACCATATACTAGGGACTTATAGGTAGGTTGACTTAGCCAATTATAATTAGCCCAATTTGCATATTGATTTTACACAGAGCACAGGCCCTGGGACTGGTTAGCAGTACCCAGGGCGCCATCAGGGTCAGGAAAACACCAGCAAAAAGTAGAAAATGGGGGCAAAAAGTTACAGGGCCTCTGCAATCAGCCCTGTTTTCTCACACAGTCCCATGATGCCGGTTTCTGGTCCAGGGAGGAACTGGCCTGGCAGTTCAGGCTGGACTATTCCAATGAGGAACAGGGTCAAGATTGAATTGCATATGGCAAGATCCATATTGGATTGAGGGTGAATGTTTAACATTGTTCAGCATTCTGTACATCATCTGTTCTTTTTGCATCTTCAAGAGGATGACACTGATATGCCAACAGTTGAGCAAGAGGCATCTGGATTGCAGTCTGGGGCTGAAAGTCTTTCCACTAGAACTGCTGAACTCTGAGTTGCCTCAAACATGGTGCAGCCTGTGTTGCCTGCCTTTACTGGTGTCACAGGGTGTAGAGGGAATACTGAAAACTTTTTATCTATAAATATCTTTCCGTTTATGGACTATATATTTTGGGTGAGATTGTTGAATACACTAATTTGTACATTGTACAGTGCCAGACTGAAGCCCTACTCTAGAGCTAGCCGGTGGAATAACACAAACGTGGATGAGTTCAAGAGGTTCTAAGGTTTAACTTTTTTGATGGGGTTGATAAAGAAGTTTTCACTTTCTTAATATTGGTCTACTTGTACCTCAAAGGCAAACACTATATTTCCTGCAAACATGAGTCGTGATCAGTATTTGCTTCTGCTTCGGATGCTGCATTTTGTTGATAATGCTTCACATTGTCACAAGATAGCCCTGATTGTGACCATCCGTTCAAGGTTTGGCCTGTCCTTGATTTATTTGTAGATCGCTCTTCGGAGATCTATGTTCCAGGGAAATAAATAGCTGTGTTTGAGTTTTTGGCACTGTTTACGGGCCATTTGCTTTTCAAGCAGTACATTTCTAGCAAAAGGGCACATTATGGAATTAAGACGTATATGCTGCCTGAGAGCAGTACTGGATATGTCTATCATTTCAGGGTGTAAACTGGTAGGGAGTGTTTTATTGACTACCTTAGTAGTTCATTCACTTCTGGAGTCAGTGAGGATATTGGGTGGGAACTTGGTAGAGGACTTTTTAACAAAAGGCACCATTTATGCGTAGATAACTTTTACGCTGGTGTGCAATTGTTCAAAGTGGACACTGTTGAGTGTGGCACAATCCGCCCTAATTCTAAAGGTTACCCTAAAGAGCTTGTATGTAAAAACCTTTAGAGGGGACAGTGTAGTGCCTAGCATAGTAATTTACTTCTAGCTGTGAACGTTTCCGACAGGAGAGATGTCCACATGCTGACAACTATTCATGAGGAAAGTACTTCACCTGTGACAGTTTGGGGTCAGGTTGCTGAAGGGCACAAACCTGTATCCATTTTAGACTGCAATATGCACATGGGTGGTGTAGCTAGAGTAGATTAGAGACTGGAGCCTTACACTGCTGTTCATAAGTTTTACATTTGGTATACGAAGTTGGCTATCCATTTCTTTCATTTAGCAATCTTTGATGCTTTTTTTGTATTCAAGGATTGTTCTCCAGATTCAAAGATGACTTATGCTCAGTTTCAGCAGTCTGTTATAGGCAGCCTTGTTGTAGGAAGCAGGCAAGTGTTCCTAGAGATGGAGTGGTTGGGGATGTGGTTAGATTGAAAGATCACCACTTTCGTGATTACACTCCTCCCATTCACAAAAAATAAACCTTTACCTGTAGGAGATGTAGACTCTGTGCCCAAAGAGGTGTGGAGAAGGACAGTCATATGAACTGCCCATAGTGTCCTTCTAATCCTGGGCTATGTGTGCCTGCATGTTTTAAACTGTACCATGTGCAATAGAATTATTGGGACTAATCGTGAGAATAAAAGTGAACTGACTGGTCTGTGTCTATTAGACCCGTCAGGCTTATGGTGGTCTTTTACCAACATTTTTTAATGTTTGCCTCACATTTTTCCTGTATCTTTTTGTTGGCTTTAGGGCTCTGAGCACTTTACCACTGCTGACCAGTGTTAACGTGTATGTGCTTCTCCCCTAAACACGGTAATATTGGTGTATACACAACTGGCATATTTAATTTGCTTATAACTCCCTTGTAAAGTGGTATTCCCTATACCCAGGGCCTGCAAATTAAATGTTACTAGTGGGCTGCAGTACACATTGTGCCACCCACTTCAGTGGCCCTTAAACATGTCTCAGGCTTGCCCTTGCAGAGCCGGTGTGCGCAGTTTCACTGCCACATCGATTTGGCATTTAAAATCCCCTACCAAGCCTTAAACTCACCTTTCATGTCATATACATCACCCCTAAGTTAGGCCCTAGGTAGCCCATAGGGCACGGTGCTACGTAAGTAAAAAGTAGGACATGTACTTTTAAGTTTGCATGCCCTGGTAATGAAAAATTCCCAAAGTCATATCTCACTAGTATGAGGCCTACGCCTCTCATATGCCAACATTGGGAATTCCTTAATATATATTAAGCTGTAATTCCTGATCAGAAAGTAGCTTTGTCACATTTCATATCTTTGGAATGATAATGATAAATCTTCTACTGGCAAAGTTGGATTTAGCATTACTGTTTTAGAAATGCCACTTATAGAAAGTGGGCATTTCTCTGTTCTTACTGCTCTGTGTGCCTGTCGCCAATACACATCTGGGATAGGAGACAGCTACACTTTGTGCATTCCCTCTAGACAGCCACAAACAAAGGAAGGTTGATTGTGACAGATAACTCATCTGCATTCTGATAGCGCTTACTGGGCAGGAAAAGGGAGGGGGAGCGCACACACTTCTATAGGCAGTGTCCTTTGTCCCACACAAAGGACTAATTATCCTATATTGATAGTCTGGAGCCAGGGGTGGGATGAAAGGGGGACCTGTGTACTTCAAGGAGCTGCTTTGAAATCACACCCACTTGGGTCCAAGTACTAGGGCTTGTAGGAAAGTACCATCTCGTCTGGCATGTTACCCCCATTTTAACTTGTGTGTCTGTTTTTGCCTGTCTCACTGGGATCCTGCTAGCCAGGACCCCAGTGCTCATAATTGTGGCCTGAATGTGTATTCCCTGTGTGGTGCCTAACTGTGTCACTGAGGCTCTGCTAACCAGAACCTCAGTGCTTCTGCTCTCTCTGCCTTTAAAATTGTCACTGCAGGCTAGTGACCATTCTTTCTAATTCTAATTGGCACACTGGAACACCCTTATAATTCCCTAGTATATGATACCTAGGTACCCAGGGTATTGGGGTTCCAGGAGATCCCTATGGGGTGCAGCATTTCTTTTGCCACCCATAGGGAGCTCAGACAATTCTTACCCAGGACTGCCACTGCAGCCTGAGTGAAATAACGTCCACGTTATATCACAGCAATTTTACACTGCACTTAAGTAACTTATAAGTCACCTATATGTCTGACCCTCACTTGGTGAAGGTTAGGTGCAAAGTTACTAAGTGTGAGGGCACCCTGGCACTAGCCAAGGTGCCCCCACATAGTTCAGGGCAATTTGTGACTGCGGGGACACCATTACACGCGTGCCTTACATATAGGTCAATACCTATATGTAGCTTCACAATGGTAACTCCGAATATGGCCATGTAACATGTCTAAGATCAGGGAATTGACCCCCCCATGCCAAATCTGGTATTGGGGTGCCAATCCCATGCATCCCCGGGGCTCTACCATGGACCCCGGGACTGCCAAACCAGCTCTCTGGGGTTTTCACTGCAGCTACCGCTGCTGCCAACACACAGACAGGCTTCTGTCCTGCTGGGGTATGGACAGCCAAGTCCTAGGAAGCCAGAACAAAGAATTTCCTCTGAGAGAGGGTGTTTGACACTCTCTCCCTTTGGAAATAGGTGTTAAGGGCTGGGGAGGAGTAGCCTCCCCCAGCCTCTGGAAATGCTTTGAAGGTCACAGATGGTGCCCTCCTTGCATAAGCCAGTTTACACCGGTTCAGGCATTCCCCCAGCCCCTGCTCTGGCACGAAACTGGACAAAGGAAACCCAGGGGTTGTGCCCAGAGCTCCTCCAGTGTGTCCCAGACCTCTGCCAACTTGGATGCAGAGGTGTGAGGGCACAATGGAGGTGCCAGCAGGTGACATCAGAGACCCCGTCTGATAGGTGCTTACGTGGCTAGGTGGTCAATCCTCCTCTGAGGGCTGTTTAGGGTCTCTCCTGTGGGCTTTTCCTCAGATAACGAATGCAAGAGCTTACCAGAGTTCCTCTGCATCTCCCTCTTTGACGTCTGCCAAGGATCAACCACTGACTGCTCCAGGACGCCTGCAAAACTGCAACAAAGTAGCAAGAAGACTACCAGCCACATTGTAGCGCCTAATCCTGCCGGCTTTCTCGACTGTTTCCTGGTGGTGCATGCTCTGGGGGCTGTCTGCCTTCACCCGGCACTGGAAGCCAAGAAGAAATCTCCTGTGGGTCGACAGAATGTTCCCCCTGCTAACGCAGGCACCAAACTTCTGCTTCACTGGTCCTCTGGGTCCCCTCTCATCGTGACGAGCATGGTCCCTGGAACACAGGAGCTGGATCCAAGTGACCCCGACAGTCCAGTGATCCATCTGTCCAAATTTGGTGGAGGTAAGTCCTTGCCTCCCCACGGCAGACAGTAATCCTGTGTACTGCGTGAACTGCAGCTGCTAGGGCTTCTGGGCACTTTTGCAAGGAATCCGTTGTGCACAGCACAGCCCAGGTCCCCAGCACTCCATCCTGCATTGACCACCGGCTTCGTGGGACCCTCCTTTGTAGTGTTGAGACGACCGCTGTGCTCAGTTTTCTTGAACCCGTGTTCAATTACTTCTGCGGGCGCTGCCTTCTTCTGTGTGGGCTCTGTATTGCTGAGGGCCCCCTCTGTCTCCTCTTCCAAGTGGCGACCTCCTGGTCCTTCCTGGGCCCAGGCAGCACCCTTTTTCTTCAACTGCTACCTTTGCAGCTAGCAGGGCTTGTTTGCGGTCTTTCCACATAGAAACAGCTCTGCATCCTCCAGCATTCTGTAGGACATCTGTGCAAAGGAGAAGTTCCTGGCATCTTCCGTTGTTGCAGAATCTTCAGCTTCTTCCACCCGGAGGCATCCATTTTTGCACCATCATCTGGGGTTTAGTGGGCTCCTGGCCCCCTTGGACACTTTTGTGACTCTTGGACTTGGTCCCCTTCCTTTACAGGTCCTCAGGTCCAGGAATCAGGCTTCAGTGGTTTGCAGTTAGTTGTGGTCTTTGCAGAATCGCCTATCACAACTAAAGTGTGTTTCTTGGGAAGTAGGGTCACTTTACTCCTACTTTTCAAGGTCTGGGTGTGGGGTATCTTGGACACCCTTAGTGTTTTCTTACACTCCCTGCGACCCTCTACACACTAGACTAGGCCAGGGGTCCCTAAGTGGTTCGCATTCCACTTTCTTAGTATATGGTTTGTGTTGCCCCTAGGCCTATTGCATCCTATTGTATTCTACAGTGTTTGCACTACTTTTCTAACTGTTTACTTACCTGATTTTGGTTTGTGTGCCAATTTTGTGTATTTTACTTGCCTCCTAAGGGAGTATATCCTCTGAGATATTTTTGGCACATTGTCACTAAAATAAAGTACCTTTATTTTCAGAAACTCTGAGTATTGGGATTCCTATGATATAGTGCTATATGATATAAGTGGTATAGTAGGAGCTTTGCATGTCTCCTAGCTCAGCCTAAGCTGCTATGCTATAGCTACCTCTATCAGCCTAAGCTGCTAGAACACTACTAATCTACTAATAAGGGATAACTGGACCTGGCACAAGGTGTAAGTACCATCAGGTACCCACTATAAGCCAGGCCAGCTTCCTACAGGGCTCCGACCCTAACAATGGAGATCACTACTGGATCAGCCAGGAGTAAGGACCGCTGTGCTACAAGGATGGCCTCTCTGCCTGACCTAATGTTCTGAAGGAACTGCTTTGCTTAGATGCCCCTGCTGATCTCTGCCCTGATGAGGACAAGAACTGGTCCCATCTCACTTGAACCCAAAGTGACTCCAAGGGCTTGCCTTCAGTTTTTGTAGTATCAGAGCCATCAAAGACTTCCTACAACTCTGTTTCTGCTGATGGACTCTGCCATCTGTGAGTCCTCCCTTTGCCTGATGTGCCAATCTAGTCCTGTACCTGACTGGTGTGGTCCCTGAAACACAGGAGCTGGGTCCAAGTGTCTCCCACAGTCCAGTGGCCCTTCTGTCCAAATTTGGTGAAGGTAAGTCCTTGCCTCCCCACGCCAGACAGCAAACCTGTATACTGCGTGATTTGCAGCTGCTCTGGCTTCTGTGCACTTCTCCAAGGATTCCTTTGTGCACAGCCTAGCCTGGGTCCCCAGCACTCCGTGCTGCAGTGCTCAACCCGCTAAGTTGGACTCCGATGTCGTGGGACCCTCCTTTTGTGACTGAGTTCACAGAACTTCCAAGTGCCTGCTCCAGTACTTCTGCAGGTGCTGCCTGCTTCTGCGGGGGCTCTCTGAGTTGCTGAGCGCCCCCTCTGTCTCCTCCTCCAAGGGGCGACATCCTGATCCTTCCTGGTCTCCAGCAGCCCCCAAAAATCTCTACCGCGACCCTTGCAGCTAGCAAGGCTTGTTTGTGGTATTTCTGCGTGGAAACACTTCTGCAACATCCAGCACACCGTGGGACATCTTCCATCCAAAGGAGAAGTTCATAGCCCTTTTCGTTGTTGCAGAATCTTCCACTTCTTCCACTAGGAGGCAGCCCTTTCACATCTTCATCTGGGGATTCCTGGGCTCCTGCCCACCGGACACTATCTCGAGTCTTGGACTTGGTCCCCTTCCTTTTCAGGTCCTCAGGTCCAGGAATCCGTCTTCAGTGTTTTGCTGGTGCTTATGGTTCTTGCAGAATCCCCCTATCACGACTATTGTGTCTTTCTGGGGTAGTAGGATAACTTTACTCCTACTTTCTAGGGTCTTGGGGTGGGGTATTTTGGACACCCTTACTGTTTTCTTACAGTCCAAGCGACCCTCTACAACGTCCCATAGGTCTGGGGTCTATTCATGATTCGCATTCCACTTTGAGAATATGGTTTGTGTTGCCCCTAGACCTATGTTTACCTATTGCGTCCTATTGTGATACTACATTGTTTGCACTACTTTTCTTACTGTTACTTAGCTGTTCTGGGTTTGTGTACATATAACTTGTGTATATTACTTACCTCCTAAGTGAGGGTATTCTCTGAGATACTTTTGGCATATTGTCACTAAAATAAATTAACTTTATTTTTATTAACTCTATTGTGTTGTCTTATGATATTGTGCTATATGATATAAGTGGTATAGTAGGAGTTTTGCATGTCTCCTAGTTCAGCCTAAGCTGCTTTGCCATAGCTACCTTCTATCAGCCTAAGCTGCTAGACACACCTCTAATCTACTAATAAGGGATAACTGGACCTGGCACAGGGTGTAAGTACCACAAGATACCCACTATAAGCCAGGCCAGCCTCCTACAATCTGCCAACTGATTGTCTATTCCTAGAATGTATTGTGCTATTAGGTAAATTTGATTGTGTATTGCCCATTTCCAAATTGTTTGGGCTAGAAGGGACAGTTGAGATGAATGTGTCCCTCCCTGTTTGTTGAGATAAAACATGGTTGTCATGTTGTCTGTCTTTATGAGAACATTCTTCTGTTTGAGAAGAGGTTGAAATGCTTTTAGGGCAAGGAACACAGCTAATAATTCTAAGTTGTTTATGTGTAGCTGTTTCTGTTTGATATCCCACCCTTGAATGGTGTGATTGTTTAGGTGAGCTCCCCAACCAATCATTAATGCATCTGTTGTAATTATGGTCTGAGGCACAGTGTCTTGAAACAACCGCACCTTTATTAAATTGCTGAAATTCCACCATTGAAGGGACATATGTGTTTGGCGATCCATCAACACTAGATCTTGAAGTTGACCGTGCGCCTGTGACCATTGTTGTGCAAAGCACTGTTGTAAGGGCCTCATGTTTAATCTTGCATGTGGGACTATTGCTATGCAAGAGGCCATCATTCCTAAAATCTTCAAGATAAATCTTAGTGTATTGTTGATTTAGCTGTATGAGTGGAATTAGATTCACTCATGTCTTCTGATTGTAATGGCTGTGTTAACGCTCCTTGCAGCTGTATTAGCAGCATCAAGCGCAGATCTTATTTGATAGTTATTAATGGCTTGCCCTTCCTCTACCACTTGTTGTGCCCACTTTTGGTGTTCTTTTAGGAGATGCTATATAATATCCTGCATCTCATCCCAATGTGCTCTATCATAGCGGGCTAGCAGTGTTTGTGAATTAGCTATCCTCCATTGATTTGCTGGGAAGCAACTCTTTTCCCTGCACCGTCAGATTTTCTGCTCTCTTTATCAGGAGGGGGTGCATCTCCTGAAGACTGGCTATTTGCCCTCTTTCGTGCTGCACTAACCACCACTGAATCTGGAGGCACCTGATGAATAATATAATCTGGGTCAGAGGGTGCAGGCTTATATTTCTTTTCTATTCTAGGTGTGATGATTCTAGATTTCACAGGCTCACTAAAGATTTGGTCTGCGTGTTTTACCATGCCCGGTAACATTGGAGGCACTGGGACCTAGAATGTGTTGAAGATAATGCATTAAATAAAAAATCTTCTTCCAATGGCTCAGAATGCATTGTTACCCCATGATAAGCTGCAGCCCTGGCTATGACCTGGTTGTATACTGTGGTATCCTCAAGCGGAGATGTTTTGGATGGGTAAGTATCTGGGTCATTATCTGGGATGGGATCAGGATCATAAAGGTCCCATGGATCTACTATGTCTTCTTGCAAATAAAAAGAATGGGTTGGAGAAGGCAATGGTGGAGGGCTGGTGTGGGGAGAGACAGAGAGCTGTGGATAATGAGGAGGAGAAGAATGAGGAGGTACTGGTTTCTTTTGCACCTTTGCTGGTGGCTGTACAGTGTCCGGTTCCTCATGGAATGCCAGCTTTCTTTTTGTTTTTAAAGGAGGTGCAGTAACAATCCTTCCTGTCTCTTTACGGATGTGTATTATAGATTGTCTCTCACCTATAATTTGTGGAATGGGCTCAATGTCAGAGTCTTCCTCAGAGGTTTTATGGCTTTCTCTTAATTTCTTGGAAAGGCCATGCTCCTCTGTATATGATGTCTTTTTCGGTTCCGTAGTCTGTTGTTTTTTTCGGTACCGGAAATGTTGTGGAAGGTCTCGGCTTCGGAGCTAACTTTCAAATTTTCGACTCCGAAACTTGGGGTTTCCTGCTGGAGTCCAAAATGGAGCCAATTTATAGTTTTACTCAACTCCGAAGTGGACAGAGGAGTGGCCTTTTTCGGCACCGATCCCGAAGGTCAGTCGCCGACAGTCTTTTTTCGGGCCGAACCGTGGCCTTCCGGCAGGGGTGTACCCATGGCCTTAGGATGTTTTTTTGTGTGGAGGTGGACGGGCAGACGTACTCATATGCTGGCCAGCTGTGATAGGTATGTCGTCTTCGGATTCCTGTTCGGAGTCTGTGTCTCGGATGGAGACAGCTATCTGCGCCTGCTCTTCTTCAGTGACATCAAGATGTTCACTGCTTTTCAATGCCATTTCATGTGTTCGTGCTCTTCGATCTCTGAGAGTCTTTTTTGATCGAAATGATCGACAGGCCTCAGATTTCCTCCTGCTGGTCTGGAGAAAGGCACAAGTTGCAAACCAAATGCTGGTCTGTATAGGGGTACTTCGCGTGGCACCGAGGGCAGAACAGGAATGGACTCCGATCCATCAGGCTCTCCACGTGGTAGGCCCAAAGAGGCCAGAGTTGGGTATGCGCGCCCGAAGGGTGAACAAAAGTGATTTTCCGCCGGTACTACCAGTTCGATGCTAGATGGAGAACACGATCAAAACAAAAGCAACGAAAAAGAAGGTTTTCTAAAGTTTTCTGAATCGAAATCTCGGAGCGAGAGGAAACACGTCCGAACCCGACGGCGGAAAGAAAACAAACAATGGAGTCGATGCCCATGCGCAATGGAACCAAGAGGAGGAGATACTCGATCCTGTGACTCCGAAAAGATTTCTTTGAAGAAAAACAACTTGTAACACTCCGAGTATCTGCAGCTACACATGCCATCGAACATATATATATACATACACTTATGTATACAGATTAAGACAATAGGCTAGTCCAAACAGACAAGTGCAATTTGCACAAATGGCAGTTGTATGTGCAGCACACTTGACTCCTGACTGCCATGTAACCTATACAGGTAGAGGCATCAAGGGAGCGGCAGGCACTTCAGGGATGGGGGGTTGGGCTTAGGGTTAAGAGGGGGATCTTTGGGCATGGGAGGGGGGCTTAAGTCGAGGCTTAGGAAATCTTGGGAGGGGCAGACTTTGGTGGGGGAGGGGCTTGGGAACTTGTAGGGGGGTCAGAGGAGGAGGTTGCAGGGCTGGACTTGGGGAGGGACACAGAGTGTTTTGGGTCACAGAGGGTGGGAGAGGAGGGAGGGAAAAGTAGGAAAGTTTTCTTTGACACACGGGGACGGTCAAGGTAAATAGGCTTGGATGTGGAGGGAGAGAGAGTGGTTGTCTGAGGTTTCTTGGTGGATGTCTTGGGTGCATGTGTGTGCGAGGTACGTTTGTGGGTGCTGGGTGTCTGGTGGGTGAGTGTGGGTGTTTATGTGTCTTGGAAGGAGGGAAGGTGGAGCTGCTGGGAGATGCTGTGGTGGATGGGTAACTGTTGGGGTGGTGACCGCAGGGCATGTTGGATGTGCTGCAGGGAGGCATATCTGTGGTGCCTGTGGATGTGCTGACTGCGGTGGATGCCTGAGGGTCTGCTATTGTGTTGATTGTGGGTAGGATAGGTGGTGTGGCTGTATCAGTGAATGTTGGTGTGGTGACTGCAGGTTTGTCAGGTATTGTGTATGTGATGTGGGGGTGCTGTGGTGTCAGGGCAGGTAGTGACTGTTGATGTATCTGCAGGTGGATGTTGCTTGTGTGCATGCCTGTGGCAGGTTTTATTCTGCTTGTTTGTCAGTGCTACCTTTGGATGTGGAGGTGGATGCATGCCTGTCTGTGTGCTGTCTCTGGGTCGGGGAGAGGGGTTTGGGCCTGGAAAGAGGAAGGTAGAGGGCGGACAGAAGACAATGGGTGACTGGCTGCTGTTACTGTGAAGGCCAGAGCCTGAAATGATCTCCGTAGGCCAGCCAGTGCACCATGATTGCCCACCAGGAACGCATTATTCTGTTGTATCTACGTTGTCAGCCACTTGATGGCATTCACAATGGTCAACTGACATACAGAGATCGACCTCAGGAGGTCAATAGCCTCCTCACTGAGGGCAGCAGCGCTGACAGGGGCAGAGGTGCCTGCGGCAAAGGAGATGCCCACTTTATTGGGTGAGCGGGCACGGACAACTGGGTGGGGGGAGCTACAGGGAAGGCAGTGGTAGAAAGGGGAGTGGCAGACAAAGATGGTGCTGGGGTGGTCCAGATGGGTCTGCCACCGCAAGGGAGTGTCCACTGGAGGAGGATTCTGAAGATGATGTGCTGGATCCAGTCTCCTCATGGCACTCCCCTCACCCTCCGGGCCACCAGGTCCCTCACCGTCAGTGGTATCAGCACTCAGGGTCCTGTGGCCGCAGCATCCCTACTCGCCTGTGCCCCGTCTCCTTTGCCTGCTGATGCTGATGTACACAAACAGAAAGAGAGTGAGGGAGAGATAGAGAGGGAGAGCGAGGGTCATGCCATTCTTCACATACACACATTACAACATGCACAACTGTAAGCATACATCTCCTGGCTAGGAAATCCCAAATTGAAACTGACATCCTACATCATTTCAAAACATCTTTTATCTACCCCATTTGTCATCTCTCTCACTGACATAATCCATGTAAGGTAGCACAACTGGAGCATTCCATCAAATCACCTCTAAATCTATGTCAGCATGTTCACAATGCCTGGCTAAAGCTGCTATTTCGTCCTAATCCAGGTCATAACCCTCCATAATCTTATCACCTTTAGGAAATGCAATTGACTGATAACACCATCTCATGCATATTCTGAATCTACACCATCTCCATAAGTCAGGTTCCATGCAAGTAAAGACAACTCTATTCACAAACGACACAGCACCTGCCATTCCAATCACATGCCTACCTGATCCCTCTGTATATATGACACAATGGCTACAATCTCTGTTGAAGACACAACGTGTGGCAGTTCCATACAGGTGCCATCACCTTTTTACATTCCATGTCTGGAGAACAGCTATGTCACTACATGTACCAAATCTTAGAGGAATACCTTCAGTCATAATTCACAGATATTCCATATCACACCATAAGTGCATGTACAGCTGCAGTGGCCTAAATAGCACATGTGACATCCACTAAATCACAGAGAGCATAGTTACAACACTTAAACAAAGGACAGTCTACTAATTCTTAATAGGACACATTACATGCCAACTGACATGCAGATACAGAGCCACGACAACATGAGTACACCAACATCATTCACAACATTCCTGATATGTGATTTCCAGTAGCAAAGTCCAGACAACACACATATCCCACTGAAAAGACGTACCCATGATATACACATGGACCTACACGACTGCCTTGGCACTGAAAACATATCCTACAACAGCAACACTTGTATAAGAAACAGTAGTACAGCTAAACCATGACATCTTGAAATATGAGGTGAGCCAAAACCAAATCCTGTCCAAACTGGCCACATCTGCTAGGATAAGGGTAGCAAAGATTGTCCCACTAAACAAGATCTGCCCCCAAGTAACCATTGTGACAGGATGTGGGCAGGTAATACCAGATGTTGTAGTATTATTGGTAGGGCATTTGACACATAGCATGGACATTGCATATTGTCAAAAGGTAGGACAGCCTAACCACTTACCTCCTTCAAGACAAAGGCATTGGGATAATAGTTATTTGCCCAAATTCCAATGGCATGGAGATGCATGGTAAGGGCAAATAGACAAAATCAGACACCCATAGTTGAATGTCCTTCCATTACAACCTTCACATTACCCCACAGTATAAATATGAATACGAATATGAAGGGACAATGGGGACACCTCCACAACCCCATATGAACAGTCAAATACTGCCCATACCTATTGACTGAATGAGATGCCAGCCTCCATAGAGTCAATACTTGTACCAGGACAAAAGGTAACTAGGCCCTGTATCAAATATGTCGGCACTATGTAGCTGATCCTTTGAGATGAGAGTGGTCTGGCACCTCAGAGCAACATATTCATATATTCAAAATAATGGACCTGGAAATACTAGATGGGTAGGATGATACAGCAGCTTACATACATATATATATGGCTGGGTAGAGTGACACATGGCACTGTCAATTGTGCATCTCCACATGAAGTCAGTGATTCCTTCACACACGTGATCTGAAAGTACACATGCGCAACCCTAAAGCCAGATCTCCATTTTTTTGTCAGGCAACTTGAGTACTATGGGCCGGATTCACACTGTGGCGGAGGGGGTTAATCCGTCCCAAATGTGACGGATATCCCGCCCTTACGAGTTCCATAGGATATAATGGACTCGTAATACAGTGGGCAGGATATCAGTCACATTTGGGACGGATTAACCCCCTCCGCCAAAGTTGTAATCAGGCCCTATGTATTCCCAGTAGTCAACACACATAGCACCTATTACTGTGTCACAGCTGCTAAAGTGTGACTGTCAACACCTAACTACCGGAGTAAAGTATATGGACTCAGTCAGTACTTACCCCTTTGTGGCTGCTGTGCTGTCCTAAAACACCCATCCACTGCTAAAATGCAGGCCATTAGGAGGGTCAGGGTCCGACAGGAACTCCTTCCTCATTGAGAGGACATCCCCAGCTCTGCCTCAATGGTCTTCTGGGCCCAGCATCTCAGGTCCTCCCACCGCTTTCTGCAATGGGTGCTCCACTGGCTGTGGACCCCCAGGGTCTGCACTTGCTTGGCGAAGACACGTCAAATCCCCTTCTTCTGATGGGCGCTGACCTGCATGGATGACACAGACAAAAGGAGAAAGTCATGTACACATGCGCCATACCAATAGGAGTGGTCACAGCAAGTAGGCACTCATACCCAACGTCTCTGCACACATGCTTTCGCATTATGCCATCTGAATTCATCAACACCCTCACAAGTTCACATGCCTGATGCAATGTCATGCAGAACACCTATAACACAAAGCTAGGACATTGGACTCACCTGCTCCTCTGGGGCAACTTTTAGGTGTCCATAAAGGGACACGACTTCCTCCACTAGCCTCTCAGGCTCTTCATGGGTGAAGGCAGGGACCCTATCACCTGTAGGACGTGGTATGATGGCTCCCACAGGCAGTACACAGCAGCTCACATTGTGGCGGTCTGCTGGCAACAGTGTCATGAGTCAAGTGAGCAATAGTGCAGAAGATGGCGGTCACAACCACCACATACACGACCATCACTGCCGGCTGATATCGCTATTGGCCCAAGCCCACCAAAGGCAGCAATGTTTACTAATGGCAAGCTACACGGCGGTTGCAACCATCTACCGGCATGACAACTTCCGCCGCTTGACTTAGCTCACTTCCACATGTACATTCCAGTAGGTCAAGTGCCTGACATTTTGGGCACATTTCATCGTTTAAAGTGTTTACTAAACTGCGTCATTCACTTACTTCCCTAAAATGCTGTATATCTGTATGTAGTGCCATTATGTTTGAGTAATATATTGTGCAAATGTGAAGTAAAAGCTATGTTGAGGGAGTAAATATGGTGATAACTATGTACAGTTACTCAGAGTATCATAGTCCACTGAAAGATATAGATCGATTCCAAAACAGGTGTGCAGGACAGCTCAGTTTTGCACACATATACTCTAACATTGGTATCATATGTGCAATCCCATTGTCATAGTTGCCAATGTGCACCAAGGAGGGTGAAATCGGTGCATATCTATAGGCTATACTGTATATGTCAGATGTGCTAGGCATCCTATATAGATGGTTGCTGTGAGGTAATAAAGTGTACGTGATGTGTGCATATTGCATAACTCATAGTATTTTCACTTCTCTCATACTAGTTATCCTGCCATGAGGAGATTGAGACAACCACCAGTATATAATCCACTAATAGACCTGGACAACATGGAGGAAAGGCATATCATCCAGACATATATCGCCTTAATCGACATACCATCATGGATCTCTGCACTTAGTTGGAGCCATACTTAATGTTTGCCATTCGCAATCCCTATGGCATACCTCCCATCATTCAAGTCTTCTCAGTGCTACACTTCCTGGCCAAAGACTCTTTTCAGAATACAGTGGCTTTAAGAGCAGTCTCAGCCTATGAAGGGTGCACTGTGTGCACTCTTAAGACACCTGGACAGCTACATCAGGTTTCCCCACCAAGCGGATTTGGCCTATGTGAAGGCATACTTTTATGAGATGGAACACATTCCTCGTGTGATAGGAACCATTTGTGGCCCCCCATGTAAGCCTTGGTGCCTCCAGTGCCAATGAACAGGTGTATAGGAATATGAACTACCACTCAAAGTTCAGGTGGTATGCCTGGCAGACCTGTATATCTCACAAGTCACAGCCAAGTATCCAGGTTATATGTGTATGATCCCTAAATCATGCGGAGCAGCAATATCCCACAGCTAATGGCACAGCTCCAAACAGAACGGGCCTGGCTGGTTGATACGTTTCCATTGTAGTGTGTGTTGGTGAGTTATGTCTCCTGTCATAACAATATAACCAGTCCTACATACATTTGAATTGTTCAACCATTGTGGTTCACAGGTGACTTAGGCTATCCAAACCGTCCTTGGCTGCTGACACCAGTGAGGTACCTAACCACACCAGGGGAACTCCATTACTATGAGGCCCACAGGAGGGCAAGGTGTGTAACTGAGCGAACATTTGGGCTCCTGAAGGCTAAATTCAAGTTCCTGGACCAATCTGTGGGAGCACTCCTCTACTCGCCCCACATGGTATGCCAAACTATAGTTGCCTGCCAAATGCTACACAATCTAGCCCTGAGACGACAGATACCATTGATGATAGATGAGAGGAGGCAACTGGACGATTGGTTGGAAATGCAATGAAGAGCCAGAGGAAGAAGGACCAGGATACCCTAGGGAAAATCTCGTCAATCAGTACCTTCAACTGACGTACGGGTATGTGAAGAGGAACTTTTGTTGTGATGAATGTGCACAGCTTGAAGTAGATGGCTGCCATTACACCTCCTTTCTAGCTTTATCAGTGGGGGGTGCCATGAGATCCAATGCATATATGTGAGTTGTGGATGCAGACTAATAGACTGTAATGGGTACAGGACAGAATGTTCTGCTTTTTTATGTATTGTTACAGCAGATGCTAATATACATTTCTGGTAAAGACGTCTCAGATTTGAGGTATGTTTCGTATAATCTCCTATCTACCTTCAACTCACTGATTTAGCTATATCCTGTTTGGTTCTCCAACCTAGGATTGAGGTAATTATTGTCAGTAGGCAATGGTGTACTGAACAGACATCTAGAAAATTAGTTTAGTTTTAGGGGGATGCACCTTGATAGTTTCTCCTTCATACAAGTGGGGTGGTACATACTTAGCCCTTTGCTTTTGCCTGTGGGGTTGAGGAGGATGTAAAATGGTGTTGACAGGTGAAGTTTGTGGCACATGTGTGAAGGCTGGATCATGGCCTCTCGTTTCACAATCGGTAGAGTACTTTGTGATGGCCATGGGACCTAGCTGTATTTGTGTTCTAACTTTGCTGTCCATGGAACGCCATACTGACATAAATGAGTGTCAATCCTACAGATATGGAGCCTATGTTAGTGTATGCATTAGGAACTGGGTTCCTCCGTTATGTCTTTTGTGTGTTCCATGGAATATGTGAGTTTGTAGCTATGGTATGGGTATGTGAAGAGCCTCTACCTAGTGATGTAGAGGACCTTTTTGTGTGTCCTAACTTTTGTAGCTAGTTTACCATGTGCCTGACTTCTATAACCTGTATATGCGCATTACCATGGTTTACATCCTGATGGTACTTTGTCATGCTCTCTTTGCAGATTGAAATACTGACTATACAATTGTGTTCACCTGGATTTTAACCTGTCTGGCCTGTGATATTTCTGTTGTAATGTGTCCCCTGTTGTGGGAGCCTCTGTCTGATGGCCATTATATTGGCTGTTTGACACTGTGGTGCATGACCAGACCACAGTTGGCAAGCAGACTATTGTACATGTATTATAAAGGACACACACACAAGGAAGCTGTGTTTAATTATGAATTATTTTGCATATCAAAATACTATATTACAATGCAAGTGCATAAATGAAAATAAAAGTGATGACTGAAGTCATGGTTGATGTATGCATCAGGGTAGCTGCTACACCAATTGGTTACACCGCTAAGGAAAGCAGAGCCACTCCGGATGGTTCACAGGTGCAAGTGGCAAAGTTTGGCAAAGCTGCACGCGTTGACTGAAAGTAGTGATCAGCAAAGGAAAGCATGGTTGTGACGGACAGTTCACAGGTGCAAGCGGCAAAGTTTGTCAAAGCAACACAGCTGACAGAAAGTAGCAAGCGGCAAAGGGAAGCAGGCTCACTGATGTGAGCAGTGAAGTTTGGCAAAGCCGCTCGGGTTGCAGGAAAGAAGTGAGCGGCAAAGTAAAGCAAGGCCACTCCGGGCAATTCACAGATGTGTGTGGGAAAGTTCATCAAAAGTTGCTTGATTTGGATTTGCAAGTAGCGAGCGGCAAAGGAAAGCAGAAGCCACTCTGAGTCACTCTATGTTTAAAGAACAAGTCTTGGGCTTCCGGGCAGAGATCAGCAGGGAAGCACATCAAAGCAGGGCAGCAGTTCTTGAGAGCAGTCGATCTTGGCAGAGTGGCAATCCAAGCACAAGGCAGTCTTTACTCCAGCAGCGTTTTCTTAAGTCCAGAAGTGTTCATATTTGAGTGTGTACTTATACTAGAAAGTGCCTTTGATGTGGGGGATGACTAAAAAGAGTTCTTGTGAAATGCACAGGTCCCCCTTTCAGGTCAGCCTTGGCTCCAGACTATCAATGGGAGGAAATCAGCCCCTCTGTGTGGACTCTAATCACTACCCTTTGAGAAGTAAGTGTGAGCCCTTACCAACCTCCTTCCTAGGAAGATCCACCAGCATGCAGGTGTAGTTGAATATCCTGTGTTGTGGGTGTCTGGAGGGAATGCACAAGTGTAGCGGTCAGCGAGCTATGGAGATATGCTGTTGGCACAGAGAGCAGTGTGTGCAGAGAAATGCCCATTTTCTAAAGTGGCACTTCTAAAATAATAATAAAACTAGCTCTACCAGTAAAGATGATTTATTACTACCATTCCAATGGTACTAAATATGATACAGCTACTCCTCTCAGATTAGGAATTATAGCATAAAGGTAATATAAGGAATTCCTAATGCCGGCCTATGAGAGGAGTATGCCTTTCAGTAATTAAACACACATTTAGGAGTTTTTCATTACTAGGACACTAACAACTTAAAAGAACATGTCCTGCATTCTGATTACATAGCACCCTGCCCTATAGGCTACCTAGGGCCTCACTTAGGGGTGATTTATATGTTTAAAAAAAAAAAAAGGGAGGTTTTAGATGACAAATCGGGGTGGCAGCGAGACTGCACGCACAGGCTCTTCAGTGGCAGGCCTGAGCCATGTGTACAGAGCTACTTAAGTGGTTGGCACAATCAGTGCTGCAGGGCTACTAGTAGCATTTAATTTACAGTCCCTGGGTATATGTTATTCCACCTTACAATGGACTTACAGGTAAATTAATGATGCCAATTGTGGATTCACCCTTGTTACCATGTTTTAGGGGAAGAGCAAATGGACTTTAGCACTGGATAGTGGTGGTAAAGTGTCCAGTCCTAAGGTCTACAAAAAGATACAGCAACAAAACATGAGGTAAAGGCAAAAAGTCTGGAGTAAGACCACCCTAAGGATGTCAGTTCCAACAAATCACTCACTTCTTCCAACATAGGAGGAATTTTTTTTTTTTACCCAAAGGCTCACAGATAAAATTAGAGGCCATTATCAGAATACAATTGTATTTTTTGTTGTTGTTGCTTTTATATAGTGAGAATCATGACACCTACAACAAATATCTGTGTTTTTGTAATAATGGTAATTATCTGTATGCCAAAGACGGTAGAAGTTCAGTTGAGCTGTAAAGTGGTATTCCAGTGCTTCATCTAATCAGGTTGCGTATCAAGGAGTCACCACATACCACTCATGCAAGCTTGCAAACAAGAGAGAAATAAAGATGATGATGGTGAAATCAGCGGAGGTGATGGTGTGGCCCTGAGGTTTTTTTTTTTTACCTATAATCTGTGTGACCAGCATTGTGCATTACTCGTTGCGTATTACTGAATTTGCAATTATGAGAACATTCTGCATTGGGTACTTATTTGCCCTGGTAGAAGTACTGATATTGCATATGTATATTGTGCATTTGCACCAACTCTTTTTTTGTATTCAGAATTGTCCAGTTGGTGGAAGCTAGGAGAGTTGTTGCACAAAATCTGGCACACTGTTGAAACTGTGTACTCAAATATGGACTGGTTAATGATTATTGGGAGGGTGGTATGTGTGGGCAGAGGGATTTCCAAGAAAGATTCCAAAGGCTTGGTGAATCTGGATGCAATATTTTGGTAATGACTGCTGTTCTGTTCAATAACATTTTGAAATCAAATGTATTTTACAAATATTGCAAGCTTACATTAGAATTTACCTAAATAAATGGCATGTTTTATTTTAGTTGAAACACTGTATATTCCCCAAGAAAAACCTATTTATGGCTAACAATGACTTTGCATTCTTCAGATAAACTGAAGAGAGCATAACTATTTTCTGCTTTCTGTTTAAAGAAATGTTCACTGCTGTAAATAAACAAAACTGCACCAAACTTACTTTTTGGAGTGGGGTTAAAAGTAACTATTTCTCTTTACTGTAACCAAAATAAAAAGGGCAATTATAATTAGTGAAGAGGATAACCCTACTGCTTGCTCCACAGCAGAATGGCTGGAATAGTTTATTGAATGAACACTTGTGACCATTGAGTACATGAATCAGATGCAACATTAGACTTTTAGGAGCAAGCAGGGTTTTCTGGAGACATTTATAGTCTCCTCTTGACACCTGGAGTGAGACGGGATGCAAGAGGTTAAAAGTTTATATGCAACAGAAAAGGCTGTTGTACAGAGAATGTGTGTATCTGCATGAATATGAATGAATAAGAAAGAAAGACTAGGTACTGCACATCACTTCAATTTTTTGAATGTTCTTATATAAATATCCTGAAAAACAGAACAAGCATTAGCAAAGTCACATGTCACTTGGGCGCCAAAAGGAAATGGCAGTCAGTGTGTGAGCTCCTGACCCCAGTGACTGACTGAGGCAGTAATACGCTCGCTTCCTGGGTGCAAGAACAGGCCCTGTGTCGCAAAGCGTGAGGAGAGGCAACCAACTGTGGCAGAAGAGCCTGAGGAGATGAATAAACGTATGTAGCTTACGCAGCAACAGGTTCAGCGACCTATGGGACTACAACACACAATGGTAGCCACCAGCTGTATGTAACTCCTAGAGGGGCGTGAGGTGAGCAGCGCTCCCAAGGGCATTCTCCTGGCTGTCTTTGGTAGCTGGTGGAGTGGTTGGCTAGGATTCCAAACCCCAATGCAGAGGTCTGACTCTGCACCTGAGAGACTATGTTGGATGCCCACCTCGGGTGGTCCATGCTGAGGGAGATAGGCAGACCTGATGTCCTTTCTGATTCTGCGAACACGGATGGGGGAAAGCGGGGCAGGGAGGGAGACAGGGGAGCCCCCTCGTGCCCAGTTGGATATCGCACCTGTAGACCAAGAATCTAAAGATATTTTGCTGTGCACAATACCAAGAATCAACCAAAGGAATAAGTCAGGAGGTCCGGACTGGAATACTCCAGTACACATTTGCACTTCAGATTGCCTTAGGTTGTGCCCATACTGGACTCAGGTGGCCCACTGCATTTCAGAAGTTACGGGTGAAAACCTGGTACCTATTCCTCCATTGTCTCTGCTGGGAGTATGTGGGGATTAGACACCACCCAAATATACATTGTTGTTTTTTTAAAATTTTTATTGTGGCCCTTATGATGGTGAGGCACGACACTGCCCGATTGTGGGGAGCTACGGAGCCTGGCACTTAGGACAAATTGGATGGACTGGTGTATGCAAGTCAAATGTACTTTGTATAATGCAAATGGGTGTCTATGGAAACTTACTTTGATAAGGGGCCCGTAGAGAGAATCTCAGGACATGGCCTAAGGTTGGGGGATTGGTTGCATGGAGGCACCGAGAAGTGGGATGGCCACATCAGAATACTGTCCAGGACTGAGAGGTCTATAGTGGCTAAAACTGAGCATAGGCAAATGCCCTGCAAGTTCATGCTGAGTATTCTGTGCAGTACAAGTGCTGAAACAATGGTGAAAGCTTAATGTTGTGATCAAGAATGGTGTAAACCACAATAAAAAGATGTGAAAAAATAAAGCAAATAGGTGTCACCTATGTGAACTGTTGTTTGCTAGTTTTCAAGCCATGTTGCACAGCATGGCTAAAACTTAAAAAAATAAATAAAAAAAAAGGCACTATGACATGGCATGAATAGAGAGGAAAGTAGGGATGACGGAAGGAAGGAATAATGAGAAAGGATAGGTAAGAAGGAGAGAATGGAGAGGAGGAAAAGGAAGAGAAAATAGTGATAGAAAAGGGACTGAAGAGAGGGAGAAAGAATCAAGCATTTGTAATGCAATAGGTCTCACGTTTGAGATAGAGCTATTGGCATTGTATATTTATAACTGGGCTTTTCTTGCCACATAAATTGGTCAACCCTGCCTCATAATTTCATCTATTCCTGCCACAGAATTCCAGAGGCCCTGCATATAACCGTAGCACTTCCATTTACCTTCTTCCTCTATCTGCAGCAAAAAATGAAAATATTGCCATTTAGCATCCTAATTGCAACGGAATACCACTTTCACCAACCCACCATCAGAGTTGGAGAGTGAGAGGCTAACACAATTCCCCCCAAAAAGACACGAGAGGAGAAACAAACCAGAAGGGTCACCCAAACATATCAAAAAGTGTTTAAACAGTCATGGTGTAATAAGGATTTTAAATTGGCCTGAAGTATACTCATAATTAGAGTAAGGAGAGATTATTAAAGCATACAATTATCATTTAAACCTTTATCAGAAATAAACTTTTGGTATTAGACTGTAATGCTGAAAACAGCCCATAGAAGGCACAATAACAAAAATGCCATTTGTAATAAATATGGCTATATAGCCATACTGTTAGCACATAGAAGGCATAAGCCCATGGAAAAACCCAAGAGGAAATAATGCAGTGTAACCACAACACTTAGCCCTTAGATGGTATTACAAACAAGGCCTTTAAAATAAAACTTCTAGCTGTAAAACAAGAATTCTAGCCATGAAAAAGCTTAAAAGACATTTAATGGTGGGATGAGTTATTATTTTGGAGTCCCCACTAACAGAGTAGGGACCCAGAGATGTTGCAGACTAAAAGAACACATTGTGTTCAGTGTTTTGAAGGTGGTCCCATAGACCTAGGACCACCACCAGCTGAGTTATGAACAAATATGTTTTGTAAAAGTAATGCCCTGCAAGCTAAGAACAGCCCCTAGAGGACACCAAAATAAAAAAAGCATTTGCAAGAAACATGGCCATATAACTATATATAGTTAGCCCCTAGAGGGCATAATTACACAAAAAGGAAATGGCAATAAATAATGCGGAGTAGCCATATATGAAGCCCCTAGAGGGCATAGTGATTTACATATTTTGATGGGAAGCAGGCCTATAGCAATGATATTACAAACAAGGCCCTTAAAACACAAGCTATTCCCGGCTGGAAAACAAAAGTTCCAGCCATGTGAATGCTTAAAAAGACTTTGAATGGCGGAAGGAGTTATTATTTTGGGGTCGCCACTAACCTAGAGTGGGGGACCTAGACAGAAAGAGTGTGCTGTGCTGAAAGTTATGGTGATGGTCCCATTGTCCTAGGAGCTCCAGAAGTTAAGTTATGGGCAAAAAGGTTATGAAAAATAATGTTTGTAAAGCATTATGGGCTGCGTTTTCCTGAGTGCACTGTGTATTGTAGTATCGGCTCTCCCGCTGTGCCAGGAGAACAGCTTTTGCTTTGAGGATTTCTGTTTTATGTAAAGCATTTATTAATTTCAAGTGTTTTAAGGAGAGAGCCACAAGAAATGACTCTGATTAGGTAAGTGTGAAGAATATAACCAGCGCTTCCATTCTGCTGATCAAGTTCACGCTGTTGTGTCTGTTCACTCTGCGAGCGCCATTGGCCGCCATGCAGCACGAAGGGTATAGAGAAAAATCTTGCCCACGCTGAAGTATATCGGCAACCATGTAATAATCCACGTAAAAGGGGCAGTCTGCAAGGTGAGTCAAAAACAGCCTCAAAGCGGGACAAGCATAAAGATATTACCAATGACATCAAGTTATTTTTGAGAGGCAAGCCCACGAATGAGCGAAAGTAATGGACGTGACATGGGTGTAGTTAAAAGCCCACAATACTTACAGTAGGCCAAAACACTTGCACGCACGACCTAAAAAGAAGAAACAAGAGAATAAATACAAAAAGTAAGAAAGAAGATTAAATAGAAAAAAAAAGACAACAAAATAAAGAAGAGAAAAAGGGAAGAATGCAAGAAGGGTAGAAAGTTAGGGTTGTAAAGCTAGAACTCTCTTGAGATAACATTCAGAATTGGTGTCAGCTGCTGTTCGTTTTACTGTTGTCTTTCAAAAGGTTCTGTCTCCACAACTTTTTAGAAGTGAAATAGCACCAGTAAGATAAACAAAGGCCATTCCTAAAGGAATTTACAAAAGCAATGGCAAGCAACAGAAACTGCTTAAGTTAGAATGTGCCCTGTGTGTTCAAATCAAAATCACCCTGCAATCACATCAGGCTCTAAACATAAGGCAACACTAAAATAATTATAAAGTAAAAACAAAAACACTAGCTGTGATGGGAACTACCTTGTGTGTTGATGGGCTTTTTGTCAGACAGCAAAATGCTGTGACTCAAACTGAAGAGGGCCAGTGGCTTAAGTGGGCTCACCCACTGCCCCATGCTATACGCTGTAGTGGGCGGAAGCAGAATATGAATGACAGAACAAGAGACCAATGGAAAAAGAGAGGTGACTGAAAACCCCTTTAATTAAGTATATTATACCTATACTTTTTGTAAAATTAAAAGTTTTTGGTTAACGCCAGACCAAAAAAGTAGTTCTGAAAGTGCAAGAAGTGGAATGGAACTGGGTAAGTGAGCAGTAGTTGGGCCATGCTCCAGGGAAGTGAGAAACACGAAGGGGAAGGGAAGCCAGCACAAGCTGACCAAAGAGAAGCAAAGAAATGAGAGCAATGATGAAACAAATAAATGATAAGCAATGGACGAGCTCTGTCCACAGGTGAAAGTAAACAAACTGTCTCATAGGTGAAAGAGCAGACTCAGACTAGGCCTATAAAGTATTGATGTCATTTTATGCAAACATTTCACTGCGTCTGAAACTGTAGACAATCTTGCATTCCTCAATTTTATCAGTGCCTGTGAGGTACGTGGCACGGTACAATTATGGATCATATTCCATACCTTGTTTGAAGCATAATGCCTCCTAGCAAACCTCTTGAGCTTATCCTAGCCTCACTAGTTGGTACAATTCAAGAATCTCCATTGAGACTAGATGTTCACAACCTGGATTCATTAAAAACGTACAGTCCCACTAGCTCATCCTCAACACAGTGACCAATGTCAAGTATTATTTTGTTCCTCCAGGTTAGATATGGCGACCTGCACTACATAGCCTTCCCATGTCTCTACTCTGAGGTTCCAGAGAATCTGTAAAGTGGAGCCTTCTTTTGCAAATTAAATCCTATCATTCCTATTCTATTCTGTCCTTTATGGACTGGCTCCCATTGATGATCTCATCCTGTGCAGATCTGTATATACCCATGTAATTAAGGACGCCCTTTATTCTGTTTTATTCATATGCAAATACAAACATTCCACACATGCCAGGCATGTCTTATTCCTTCCTGAAACTCCAGTAAGCTTTACCTGCAGAAAGGCTAAGGCCATGCCTTATCCATTCTCGCCTCTGGAACTTTAACTCCAAATCTTTAAAGAATGGAAAACATTTGGAATTTCATCAGCCAAAGACTAAATTGCTCTGCAAGCCGGGACACACTCTACATTTTCTCTTCCTGACTAGATCTTAGCACCATACACAATGTGGCGAAGTAATCTGTGGTCAACGACACTCGGCCTCTGAAACACATTAATTTGATTTAGCCAGTAGCAGCAAGAGAAAACTTGAAAATAATTTAGAGAAATACCTATTTACATCACCACCTTTGAAAATGGACCATTCAGTTCAGACACACAAGTTCGTATGAAGACACCAAACCACAATGAATCAACTTGAATTTCCTAATGTCATATGTAAGTAATGGAAGCAAACGTGAAAGCATATTCATAGAATAGAATAGTGAAAAGGAAGTGCATTAATAGAAGTACAATATATCAACAAATGCATAATTTGCAGTCTAAATTACGTTTTTCCAAAACAGGAATATTGTAGGTCTTCTTCACATTAAATTATATTTGTATTTCCAAACTACCTGTAATGTCTTTCAAATATTAATGACATTTATATGTATGGGCTGATCACTAAGAGGGGGTGTTAACAGAATATAAAAATTATATTAATTTCACGCAACATCATTGTCAGTTAATGCATTAAATGCCCCTCAAAAATTAACTGTCGCCCAGGTGATTAGCTCCAGCACATCTCCATTTGAAAGAGACAAAACCAATATCTAAAAGATCCCACCATGCACATGTAAGAACATCTGGTTTTCAAATCAAATAATTAAACAACCCCCTTTAATTTAGTAGATTGAAGTAGTTAGTTCAACAGAAGTCACTCTTTTTTTAAATATAAAAAAATACAATTTACTGTACAATTCTGGAATCAGATAATTTTCTGAAATTATAGAAATAATTAAGTTTTCTAAACTGCACAGAAACATTTTTAAAAGAAAAAAAATCTCTGAAACAAAGTAATGTATGTATGCATTCTATCCAGTAACTTGATCCAATACAGAAGTTCACATGGCACACTGTCCTAAATAAATTAGACACATTCTCAATCCTCCAAATTCAAGCACTCTCAAATTATAACTAACACCCGTAATTCTTAACATTTTGTTAACTGATTAGATGTCTACATGTAGATGCGCCAGGCACTCTAATACCAATGTTTTATGAGGGAAGTGGCCATGGCTCAAGAAAGAAGGTGCATCAAGAATATCATCATGACCTTCTCCTCACAAAACAGTGCCTATAAACTGTTTATCTCTATAGATGGAATCTGCATACTGTTTATGTCATGTGTTTTTGCATGTGTATAAGTTAGAAACAAAGGACTCAAACATAACACTACATTTAATATCCATGCAACAAGTGCAAATCTAACTAAACAGTTCTTTTCATCAGGAGTTCAGCTGTTTTCCTTTGTAAATTCACCCTATCATTGAACCTGTAAGGAATTAAGCAGTGATATGTAATGTATGCATTCATGTGTGTACAACTGATTCCAATAACGTAGAATATTGGAAGACCTTTTGTCCGAAAATTACATTTTCAAATATATATATATATATATATATATATATATATATATATATATATATATATATATATATACACACACACACACACACACACACACACATACATACATATGAGAGGGAGAGAGAGAGAGAAGACAGAATGAGCGTTGACCAGAGGGTAAGAGAGACAGAAAATGTATGGGTGTCAATCGAGGAGAGCAAATGATAAGCCAATAAAGGGGGATAGAGAATATGAAGGAAGGACAGATGAGGGATAGGCAAGAGAGAGAGAGAGAGAAAGAGAATTCTAAAGCCTCCAAGGAATAGATAAATATCCATACAGCACATTGGGAAATATGAAAAATACATTTTAAGGGTGTTATGTTGATTCTGACGAATGCCTTTTTCGTAGTTAAGAACAACCTAATGAAGCATCTGCACAGGAATGCAATTTAGCTTTACAGGTTTTTCCACTGCTCATCAAACAGTTCCATCAATCTCTTGTGTCCCAACCACACAGGTTCAAGCAATCTCCTCTTAAGGAGTAGAGACAAGAATGCAGTGTTAGAAATACAAATGACATACTGTTGAATTATGCACATCCCAAGATCTGTATGTGTAGTTGCAACCAAACAATAAGAAAAAAGGATTTGCCATTATTGCAGTCTATTCACTTTTTTAGTTTCCCACTTGCAACAAGAAGAAAGATCTTGCTGTATTAGTGTCAAAATGTTCAACTCCATTTTCATGGCTTCCTCTGGTGCACTGTCTAGAGACACCATGCCCATGACTGCTTCCCATGCTATTATGCCAAGGGTTTGCATCCATTTGCAGTTGTCTTCTAATGGGCTTTCCTTTCGATATAAGGTATTTTTCCACTTAGTGTTTTAACTAGTATGGTGTGATCCATACCAATACTGGCTAAAATTCCTTCCTCGTGTGCTTCAGAACCAGAGTACTGGATGTCCTTTCCTTTCAAAGTTGTCATTTTTCCACCAAGTGCTCTTAAGATGGCATTACCGGCGCATATATCCCACTTCTTTATGAATGTATTGTGAATGTATACATCAGCTTTTTCCTGTGTGTCATCTGGAACATCCAGCAAAGACAAAACTTTATAACCTAAAGGGCGATAAACACATGGTTACCAAGGGACGAACCAAAAATAATGGCAGAAATACCAAACAAAATAGAACACTTGACTTTAACATTTCCTGTTTACACAATTCCACCTCAGAGTTTCATACAGAACTTGGATTCTGGAACAGCCCTACTCATATTCTTTTCCTTAGCTGTTTCATCTTTCAATTAATTGGATGGTTATTCAGCATTTCAACTGTGCAGTGATAAAGTGTCTCTGCAAACCTGGAAAATTAGTCAAAAATTACATACCTGTGACATTTATTTTGCTGCTGCTTGCTTTAGTCTGCTATATAGTAGTTTAGTTCATATTAGTCAATGTGGGGAAAACAATATGACACATTAAGCGAGAGGAGTGAGAGTAACCGGACCTGAATGACACCCACAGGAACGACTGAATCATCTTGGATGCGACTCATTATTCGGGCTACTCCATTGAAACATGAGTCAAGAGGATTATTTCTTAAGTTTAATAAGAGCATCCACCATCCAAATTCCATTTACTTCTGAACCTTCTTTCCTGTCTTTTGTGAGTTCAGTATTAATTTCTCCTTCATACCATTCTCTAAATAGCTTGTCAATGAGGTGATCTCCCACCATTTGTTCATCTTATGTCTGCTTATTTATTTTCCCAAACTCTCTTCAATGCCACTGTTACCTCTATATCCATTGATCCTTGTGCATTAATTTAATTTCTTTTATATTTAAAAGTTAACGTTAGTCTTACGGGTAGGTTAAGTATATTTCTTTAATTTTAGTAAGTAAGACCTTCTGTAAGTCTTTGAGTGAAGTTGAGCAAAATGATTTAATTACATTTAAACTGCATTTTAATTAATCAAGATTAATTGTTAAATTACATTTAAAAATGGTAATTATGTATGGCCAGTAGAAGGGTTAAAGTTAGGATATTTACATTATTGTTAACTTTGAATAATGGTAAGTATTAAATGAGGTCAAGAAGTGTAATTTAACTGAATGTAAATACAATTATTTTATTCTTGGTGTTAACTTGTGATTAGGTTTAGGCTAAGGATAACTAACCTAATTTTAATTCATTAAATTAATTAATGATAGGTTCTAGGAATAGGATGAGAGTTAGGGTAAGACCATTTAATTGAAATCAATTTTATTAAATGATCAAGTTGGAGTGTTAAATTTCACGAATAAAACATTAGGAAACATATTAATACAAATGTGACAAAGAATACAACTATCAGTAGGAAGAATTATTAGTAACTAAATGTAATATTAATTAATGAAATACATAAATAAATACCTCAGGTAATTGAAATGTCAGGCTAATAGTGTCTGGGTAGAGACAACGAAAGTTTTAACTTACAACATGAAAATAAAGGTTCTCAAGGTAGTGACCTAGCGAAGAACTACCAACAAAGTAAAAACAAACTTTAAAAAAAAAAAAAAAACTTGGTAAAAATATAGCAATAGAACCTGTATCAGGGCTGACAGCATATCCTTTACCAATGCTAATTTATTTCTATTCTTTAAACTTTTTTTTTTTTTTAAATGTACACTTCATGTGTTTAACCCAGGTCTTCAGGTTACAGTAATTCAAATCCAATAGTACATTTTCTTTCCATGATAGAGAATTCTATTGTCCTATAAAGTGCGTTAAAACGAATAAAGGTACTAGTCCAAGTACTGTTGCCTGTAAGAAGCATGCATACCGTGCTATTAAAATTATTTATTTTTTAATTTAATATTGGTATTGGAAGAATATGACTGCCATCTCAAGGCAGCAGTGAGCTATCTTTCTGGTACTTATTACTGGCATGGGGTGTTTGCGTTGTGAAATTAACTAAAACTAATCATTGCATAAGGCTGCCAAGGCCAGTCCATTTAGCTTTCTCAATGCCTAATTTTATGCACTTTAACAAAATTTCAGCGGCCAAAGCCAGTAGCTATGTTATCCAAGTCTGAAAGAAGGTAGAATGGAAGCAACAGTATAATGTTCTTTTGATCTATTCTACATCCATTAAACATTTCTCAAACACTAGCCAAACAACTAAAATATTTGCTACCCTCACAACCCATTTCAATTTTCCCAATGCTCAATTTTCAAATACTAAGTGATCACAAAAACAAACTAATGCATTAACTCAAGGTGGCAGCACTGCTTAATTATACAAAGTGTAATAAATTCACCCTCTTCAATGCTAAAACGTGAACGACTCTCCAATCGTTAGAAAGTAGTTAGTATAAGCATTCTATTTAGTACACATGTGCCTAATAAAATACTCTTTATAATTAATCATTAATCAATGATGGAAAATTTTAACTTTATCCAAGACAGCAGCTGTATAAAAACAAAAAGAGGTGGAATTTTGTAGTTGCAAAGCTTTTGGAGGTTGTAGCTCTTTGATCAACTATAACTGTAACCCAAGTGGATTTCTATGGTAAGAAACGTAAACAACCCTGTATAAAGCAAAAGAGGTTTCTACGTAGGAAAAAATATCCCCCAGACAAAAGTAGTAAAATATAGTGAAAACATTTTTTTTTTTAAATGTAGCAAGAAATTGATGAATTTTCCTTGAGACAAAATGTGCCTTGTGTAGGAACCAGGTATAGACAGGCAAAGTTTTAGAAATTTAAAGAAAAGAGAGTGAGCTGATCATTCAATACTGATTTCAAATCCCGGTAAGACAAAATCAAGTCTTACATCCTTCATTGGTTGATAAATTAAGTACCATCAATTTGATGATGGTAACATTTATAGTGCTTGGAATAGGCGGAAGTGTGATACGTGGTGCTTTATCAATCAAGCCAATAAAAGGGCATTAACGTAACTGGCATACCTGCTCCACCAGCTGGTACAATAACAGTGTTGTTTCCAAATGTCTTCCGTATCACATCTTGTACTGTCCCTGTATGGGAGCGTGAAACAATGATTGTTGGATTCTCTTGGTCATAGTTAGAGCGAACTTTCACGTTCGACCCACCATCAACCATTGCCCAAGCTGAAAAAACAAGGAGCATGTTATTTAATTGCTGACAGGCACAGTAAATATTGCCCATTATTAACTGTGGAGAACTGAAAAGGAGATGTTTTACTAATCAGATCACAATGTAATGCAGTCCTGGGCCCGAGAGACAGAACACAAAGTTAAAAATACTTTTAAAAAAAGTTTAAAAAAAAGTAATACATCAGTTTAATGGGCTACACATTCAGGAATATCAACTTACCAAACAAGCGGCGAAGACTCTGCCCTTTCTTCTGGCAGAAAAAACATTTCCCTTTAAAAGTGGATGCTCAAACTGTATTGAACAGTTGATTAATAGACCTCCATAGTGATCTAGTATTGTTCATGAAACCCGCATCTACATAGCCTCACACATAATTATTCTAAATCACAAAACTCTCAAGACTATTTCCAGAGCATTGCTACATGCAACTTCTGTGTGCCTCTAAATTCATCCTTTGTACTTACAGCTCTAGCTGACCTGAACTCTGCTAGCCGAAGCAGCATCTCTTTCAGAAGATACTAATTTCAACTCAAAAGCTGCTCTCTTCAACTGAAAACTGCATCAAATCCAAACCTTTTGTCCATTTATTCCCCTCTTTGGATGAACTACAAGTCTGTACCTTGAGGTAATAGATATCTAAGCAGAAATAGAACAGTAAACATACACTCGAAGAAGGAAATCAAAGTTTGCCTGCTGAACATTGAAACGGAAGGCGCAACTATTACACTGCAAGGAGCTCCCTAAATCAATACAATAAAAGGACACCGGAAACAAGGTCCAAAATCCACATAAAAGTGAAATGTTGACACCCCTCACTCAAACTTTGACCTTACCTACTGAATGAAAGAAACAAGACATGCCACCTTACACAATAAATCAGCTGCTGACAGGCTGAAGATTGCAGGCATGATTACAAACAAAGAACTGGACCCGCTATTTCAAATAAAAATCTGGATTAGTGATCCATCCCAGCCAGTCATAATTAGACAAGAGAGAAAAAACTGGTGAGAAGCTGTGAATATTTCAAGGACTATCAAATAAAATAACCCGAAGGTTGACCAATTTGAAGCCTTCAAATGCCTCTTGGCAGAAATAACGGCCAACCCAGTCTCCATCAAATTTCATGATATATACTGTTACACCAGACATAATCTAGACTTTGTTGAACATATTGTTGTCTTCATTGCATACAAACAACCCTCTTTCCCGAACCATGATCTTCTGCGGACTTTAAACTTCACTGGGGGCATCATATTCTGCATTTAACAATGATCTTAACTCATTGCAAATTGTGGACCAACCCAAATCCCTACTTGCCCTAGTCATGAAAGACTAATTTCTAGACCTTCTGAAGACAACCTGAAATACAAACATTTCACCTTATAATTTAAAGAAAAAAGTGACAAGATTGCGGTGTCCCTAGCCCAGCTTCTCAGTTTTTAATCTCACTTGGCACCCACAGAGAAGGCCCATGAACGTGGTTCTTTCAAGGATATCACTTACTGAAGGTTATGCATAGCCTTTTCAAAACCCAGCTGTTCCTGTCATTTTTGCCAACCCAACACATCATTTCCTCTCTCAAAGATCATACCAGATAGCCTCAAAGTTGGACAAGTTAGTCTCTGCTAAAACAAATGAAAGAGAAACTGGTACAGGTTGTAAAAACATGAACAACTTCCACCTTATATACCATCAATCAAAAGTCCGGCAAAGTTATTCCCTTCTGAGAAGCACTAGAAAGACCATGCATCTGAAATAAGAACCTCCTGAATGGGGTTTTCATGGTGTGAGACAGGGTGGTGGACCTAACACTGTCATTGCTTGGCTTCATCTACGCTGAGAGCACACCAGGTCCGTACCATGATGCTATTTTCTGGGGGCAGCGCTGATCTGAGTGCCTGTTTTACGAGTGTGTTTGGAATAAAGTGAATTCACTCAACCCGATATTTGTCAGAGTTAGTTCTTTAAGGTCAATTAGAAAGATAAAGAGGCAAACTTTACTTATTGTTTCTAAGCTGTACAGACAAGTGGTGTTAGAAAATAAAGCACCAAATCAGAGAAATAGCAGGTTAAATAAATTCACTGTGTCGCGCAGGTGTAGAAAACAGGCTCTTTCTTCTGCACTGCAGCAGAAAAGATCATCATAATACGAACCCTGGTACCAAACCCATTTTATGCTGGTGTGATATAATTTGCTCTGCATCACTGGCAAAAGGGTCCTTCAATTCCAATCCCTTCATCCTTACTGACAGGAGAGTGCTCCTCAGAGAAAATAGCCAAATTCCATCAGAAAAAAGTCAAGAACCTACTGGATGGCAGTCTCCCAAGTACAAAAAAGAAAAGTAGGGCATGTGAAGGTCAGTAGCCTGGAACTGTATAATGCAAAGGACACATTGCTTGACACCTATTGCAATCAGCATGCAGTTAAAAAGGAGGCAATGGTTTATTTTTACCGAATGAGAATGATTACAAATTGGAAATGAGGTTCTTCCAGAAAGGAGAGGACAGCCCAAGAACAAGTTGGTCCCCAAAAGTGGGGATAATCCCAAAGAAACTGGTCCCAGAACAATGCTGCTCCTAGAAGGATTGTGTGTGCATGGGTAGGGTGCAAGGCACAAGCCTGTTGAAGGGGTCTTGTGTAAAACATTAAAAGTGACAGCTTTTCCAAAGTTGGCCTTGGCTGCTCACAACTCTCAAACAGGGAATGAATGAATATCAAATTTGTCAAATGACCTGGGAATGTTACAGGTTTACGGAGGCAGATCCAAGAGCATGAGATGGAAAATTATGCTTAAAACGAGACTGCAGTAACAATAGGCCAAGACAAGGTACAGCCTTATTGCAAATGCAGAGATAGCCATGAACAAAGCTTGATGATGGACTGGAAGACAGTGCAGGCTAAGGATATGGTCAGAAATACGGGCTTTGTATGGTAATCTAAGTCCAAGATTGGCAAGAAGATTTTGAATGACTTGCATACAATGAGTTAGTCTTGGGAATGTTCAGATAAAACATAGTATGCGGACAGTAGCAGAAGAATTTTCCATGAAGTATTTTAAAATAAGAAAAGAAGAAGCAAGTGGGTTAAGCTGGGGAATACTGGAAGATTTATGATTGAAAGTAAGCCCTAGTTTGAAAGCATGTTCAATCAGAATTACAATCTTTGAGACCATAGGGACATTGACCCTCGAAAAATCAGAGTCTCATAATTCTCATGACTAAGCTTCAGATGAGTTATTGCTCTCTACGAGGGAATAGCTTATAACCAATCCTAAAATGTACTCCTAAACCTAGAAATTATAGATATCAAATCACACCCATAATGAGCTGGGTCATCAGATGTTACATTATCCAGCATACAGTGACACAATTACACATCTCTTACTGCGACCAGGCAATACATTTCTCCTAATTTGAAGAAGTGGTGGATTGAAGGGGGTTGCTCAACTGACATGAGAGTGAAGTAGCTTTACCATTCCCTTTATTTTACCAAACTCCTAACCATACCTACACATCACACAATGACAAGTTTAAGTAATCACAATTATCGCCGACTAAGGTATAAGAAATGTCACTTTAGAAGTGAGATCCATGATGGATATTAACATTTAAATATGTTTATTCATGGTCTATTGCTAGATAATCTGAAGTATTCTTGGTTCTAAATTTCAGTAACAGGTTTTATGAAATAAGGCAATTTTTTTGGGAAAGTATCAATAAACTGTGGTAGAGTGTTATGCATCTTTCAATTCAACTTGCAGATCAAAAAAACCCACCTGAGTATGAGGAGAAGGGTTTGTGTACTACTCCTATTACAGGTTCACCATTTACTGCCACACATACCATGGTAGTGACATATTTTCTTAAATTATCTGCAATAGATCAAAAAAGGTTAAACAAAAACCTGTAACTAAAACATCAGAAAACAAAGTGTAATTTTATCAGTTGATTTTGCTTCTATTTTTAAACTGCTTTTGAAGTGAAACAAGAAGCAATGCAAACTGATTAAAAGATATCTCACATGCACATCTACGTCTGTCACATTCAGAAAGCAACTTCAATTATTAACCATCTATTCACTCATCAGTCATCGCCAGAAACCTCATCTCCTTCCATGTCCATTCTCTTCTCTGTATCTAAACTTTTTCAATACCCTTATAAATGTTATTGCAGTTTTGAAAATTTAAACTGGTGAGACACATTATTTTCTGTGGTTTGTCCATTTGTCTTACCATAAATGTTTTCTGCTGAGTGACCATATGATATTTAATTATCTACCAGTGTAAAATAATCTTAATTGTAGATCATGTTTTGTGTAAGGCATAATCAATTTCATTACTCTAGTTTCCTGTTAAGCTGTGTATTGTTCAACAGTTGTCCTCTAATGTCACCGTATCTACTGTACTGCTACTGTACTTGTAACAAAATAGGATCCATGTACCAACATTGTCTAAATTCCTCACACACTGTATTGTGACCAATCTGTCTCACTTCTGCATCTCCGACAGACCGTGCCCGCAATCTCGGCATCACCATTGACAGGCAACTCACCTTCAAAAAGCAGATAAACGCAGTGGACGGTCACCCAAGCCATCATCACCAGCAGACTACACTAAGGAAACACCCTCTACGTTAGACTCCCCACCCAGCTCCTCCTCCGCCAACAGACCATCCAGAAATCAGGAGCAAGACTCGTCCTGGGCCACCTAAGATGGACCCACATCACCCCCAGCTCAGACGTCTCCAATGGCTGCCTGTACACAAGAGGTGCAAATTCAAGCTTCTTACCATACAAAGTCCTTCACAACATCGGACCCAATTTAATCAACCATAGACTCCTTCCACCAGCCAACCAGGGATCTCCGTTCAAGAACTCTCGCCTTCGTGCATGTCCCAAGAGTTCGCAGCAGCGGGCACTTCTTTGCCTATCTTGCTGCCAAGATCTGGAACAACCCCCCCCCCCCCCCCCACCTACGCACCTCGCACACCCTCCTTAACTTCAGGAGAAAACTCAAGTCATGGCTATTTGAGGAGTGGCTACTTACTCACAGTGACTACCCTCAGCGCCTGAATACCCCCAGTGTGATGAGCTGCGCTTTACAAATCTAATGATTGATTGATTGCTATGTTTTTCCTCCTTAACAACTGCCTACTGAGAAGGTAACGGCTCCACTAAGGGAGTAGTACACATTTCCACACTCCTAGTTAGTCAGTGATTCACAGAGGAAGGCAGAAGAAACTAATGTAAATTTTTGGATAAGTCCTATTACCACCCTTGTCAAAACGAGGCTGTTGATTATTTTTTGGTTGGAAACTAACGAACCTGCACCGCCACAAAGTCTTCTGTTTAGTATCAGCATTGATCAAACCTTACTGTGTATCTTTAATACAAAGTTCACTTATTTTTACATTAGGATCAATATTCAGTTCAAGTTTTAAAACCTATATAGTGCTTCTTCAATGAGAGGCATTAGATTGACTTAGTGAAATGAGATACATAGTAAAATGAGCACAATATGTTCACACATTTCAAATGGAGACAGTCAGTCAAACTTTATTTTTCTCTAAGTTAATAAAAACTATCACAATGTTGCCATACAAAAAGTGACAAAAATAGCACATAAAAACTTAGTGTAATGTAGTACATAACCACTAACAGTTTCTTAAGATTGTTAACACAACATAGTCTAACACATCCTAGGAGGATTGCTGGAACTTGAACGATCAGGATTCACATTAATTACTGCACAACATGTGCATGCCTCAGTGTTATTGAGGCATAGCCGATGATAAATACATTAATCATCAGACGGCCATACTGTGCTCAGGATTACCAAAAGAAAATCAACAATAATAGTGAAGATAAGGTTACTGCATGAAACAATGGTTGCATCAAGTTCCGGCCCTAATATAAAGTTGGAACACCTAGCATACTATTTATTCAGTACCGTAAAATTAATAACATGTAAACCACTGATGGAGATAATCGTCTGTAAAATGTCACGGTGCTGGTAACCTATAAATGATCAAACTTGTTAACAGATAAAATTCAAGTACCCCTGGTATTAACATATATTTCCAGAAATGAAATACTTCATTTAAATATTTTTTTCCAAAAAACAGGAATCACCAGCAATCATGTTGAGGATAAGGTTACTTCCTAAAATTGTGGTCACGTTGAGGTCTCGACCTGCATTTTCTTCATGTGAAACTGGAGCATCGAGCTTACTATTCAGAGAGTGTCATAGGATAAATAACATCTAAACCACTGATACATGTAGCTGTCTGAAAGTGCCACAATGCTGGTCCCCTGTAAAGCCACCAGAGCTTATTGGTGAATTGAATTCAAGTGTATCTGGAATAAAAATTTGTTTCAGGAAATATAAATACTTCATTCAAATAGTTTTTCGTACAAAACCAGTAGTTTCACCAGTCTGCGGGCAATCTGAGGTTCAGATGGATCAAGGCCTTTTATTATTGCCATCCTGTAAGTTCTAATGCCTCCATTATTAAAAATGTTTTTGAATAGTAAAATACAACGTTCTTTAAAAGAAGACATATGCAAACAAGATGAATGGTGTCTTGGCCTGTTGTATTTGCATGATGGTTGGTCGCCCAAGGATGGTAATGCACCGAATCAGATAGCCATCAATTTTCTCTTCAAGTACACAAAGCATGTCATGCTTAGGTATGCTGCCAGCTTTGGGTTGGGTGCAGCTGGTTAGTGTATGCTTGTAATTTATGAGTGAGTGCATTTTTGCAACTTTATTTGTTGCCTGGCAAAAGGCAGGGTGAGATAGGTTCAAATTGTGTTTGTTTCTTCCAGTGATGACTACAAGAATCCACTGTTGAAGGAGAGAGGGTCCTTTTCCAGTGACTGCCATCGGGAGATAATTAGTGGACTTCTTTGGTTTGCCGGTATTTTGTACCATGTTTTGATGGTGGAGTATCTTCTGCCTAAGGTTTGTTGCATAAGCCCCAATTCCAAACGAACTTGAATGAGTGAGGCATTCTACAGAAGACAAAGGTCTTGCTTACACGTTCGTTTTCAGTTTATCCAGAACCATGGCATCTTCATTCTGCATGACAGCACTTGCATATCCCACATTTGGAAGTAGTTTAGCTGCTACAACTGCCAGAAGCAGCTTGAAAGAGGGACCGCCCAGCTTCTTGTGAAGAGCACAAAAAGCATTATGTCAGTGCATTTCCTTTCTTCACACGTACTGTTTATGCACTTGGAAGTTTATTTTTTTGTCTACCTACAAGCCCAAATATTTATAGCTGCTAACTTCCTCTAAGATCTTTTCTCCAAGTCTGATCTTGAGTGGCGGGCCAGGTCGATTCCACAAAGACATTTTTTTTCCATAAATGGTAGATTAGAATACTTTTTTAGACTAACTTTTTTTAGTACCTCATTGTAGGAGGCTGGCCTGGCTTGTAGTGGGTACCAGAGGTACTTACACTTTGTGCCAGGTCCAGTTATCCCTTATTAGTGTAGAACAGGTGTTTCTAGCAGGTTAGGCTGATAGAAGGTAGCTATGGCACTTTATTTTTATGACAATATGCCAAAAGTATAACAGTGAGCACCCTCAGTATGAGGATAAGATATATACACAAGATATATGTACACAAGCCAAACTTAGGTAAGTAAAGTAAGAAAAGTAATGCAAACAGTGTAGAATTACAGTAGATTGCAATAGGAGCACATAGGTATAGGGGCAACAGAAACCATATACTCCAAAAGTGGAATGCGAACCACGAATGGACCCCAAACCTATGTGCGCTTGTAGAGGGTCGCTGGGACTGTAAGAAAACAGTGGGGGTTAGAAAAATAGCCCACCCCAAGACCCTGAAAGGTAGGTGTAAAGTGCACCTACTACCCCCCAGGGAGCACAGAAGTTGTGATAGGGGGTTTCTGCAGGAAGAACAAACACCAGCAATGCAACAACAGTGGATTTCTGGACCTGAGTACCTGTAAGACAAGGGGACCAAGTCCAATAGTCGCGACAGTGTCGACAGTGTCGAGAGTGGGCAGGAGCCCAGGAAATGCCAGCTGAGGGTGCAAGGAAGCTGCCACCGAATGGAAGAAGCTTGGAGTTCTGCAAGAAAGAAGAGAGCTAGGGACTTCTCCTTTGGAAGACGGATGTCCCACGTTGCGATGAAGCTTGCAGAGGTGTTCCCACGCAAAAAGACCGCAAACAAGCCTTGCTAGCTGCAAGGGTCGCGGTAGACGTTTTTGGGTGCTGCTGTGGCCCAGGAGGGACCAGGATGTCGCCACTTGGAGGAGGAGACAGAGGGGGCGCCCAGCAAGTCAGGGAGCCCTCACAGAAGCAGGCAGCACCTGCAGAAGTACCTGAACAGGCACTTGGAAGAAGAGTGAACCGGAGTCCACGTGAAGTCACAAAAGGGAGTCCCACGACGCCGGAGGACAACTCAGAAGGTTGTGCACTGCAGGTTAGAGTGTCGGGGACCCAGGCTTGGCTGTGCACGAAGGAAATCCTAGAAGAGTGCACAGGAGCCGGAGCAGCTGCAAATCACGCGGTACCCAGCAATGCAGTCTAGCGTGGGGAGGCAAGGACTTACCTCCACCAAACTTGGACTGAAGAGTCACTGGACTGTGGGAGTCACTTGGACAGAGTTGCTGAGTTCCAGGGACCACGCTCGTCGTGCTGAGAGGGGACCCAGAGGACCAGTGATGCAGTCTTTTGGTGCCTGCGGTTGCAGGGGGAAGATTCCGTCGACCCACAGGAGATTTCTTCAGAGCTCCTGGTGCAGAGAGGAGGTAGGCTACCCCCAGAGCATGCACCACCTGGAAACAGTCGAGAAAGCTGGCAGGATGAAGCGATACAAGGTTGCTAGTAGTCGTCTTGCTACTTTGTTGCGGTTTTGCAGGCGTCCTGAGCAGTCAGCGGTCAATGCTTTGGCAGAAGGTGAAGAGGGAGATGCAGAGGAACTCTGGTGAGCTCTTGCATTCGTTATCTTAAGAATTCCCCAAAGCAGAGACCCTAAATAGCCAGAAAAGGAGGGTTGGCTACCAAGGAAGGAGGATTGGCTACCAAGAGAGGTAAGAGCCTATCAGAAGGAGCCTCTGACGTCACATGCTGGTACTGGCCACTCAGAGCAGTCCAGTGTGCCACAGACACCTCTGTTTCCAAGATGGCAGAGGTCTGGGGCACACTGGAGGAGCTCTGGGCACCTCCCCTGGGAGGTGCAGGTCAGGGGAGTGGTCACTCCCCTTTCCCTTGTCCAGTTTCGTGCCAGAGCAGGGCTGGGGGATCCCTGAACAGGTGTAGACTGGCTTATGCAGAGATGGGCACCATCTGTGCCCATCAAAGCATTTCCAGAGGCTGGGGGAGGCTACTCCTCCCCAACCTTCACACCTATTTCCAAAGGGAGAGGGTGTGACACCCTCTCACCAGAGGAAATCCTTTGTTCTGCCTTCCTGGGCCAGGGTTGGCTGGACCCTTAGGAGGGCAGAAACCTGTCTGAGGGGTTGGCAGCAGCTGCAGTGGAGACCCCTGGAAAGGCAGTTTGGCAGTACCCGGGTTCTGTGCTACAGACCCAGGGGATCATGGAATTGTCCCCCCCAATGCCAGAATGGTATTGGGGTGACAATTCCATGATCTTACACATGTTACATGGCCTTGTTCGGAGTTACCATTGCGACGCTGTACATAGGTAGTGACCTATGTACAGTGCACGCGTGTAATGGTGTCCCCGCACTCACAAAGTCCGGGGAATTTGCCCTGAACGATGTGGGGGCACCTTGGCTAGTGCCAGGGTGCCCACACACTAAGTAACTTTGCACCCAACCATCACCAGGTGAAGGTTAGACATATAGGTGACTTATAAGTTACTTAAGTGCAGTGGTAAATGGCTGTGAAATAACGTAGATGTTATTTCACGCAGGCTGCACTGGCAGGCCTGTGTAAGAATTGTCAGAGCTCCCTATGGGTGGCAAAAGAAATGCTGCAGCCCATGGGGATCTCCTGGAACCCCAATACCCTGGGTACCTCAGTACCATATACTAGTGAATTATATGGGTGTACTAGTATGCCAATGTGAATTGGTAAATTTAGTCACTAGCCTGTTAGTGACACATTTGGAAAGCAGAGAGAGCATAATCACGGAGGTTCTAGTTAGCAGAGCCTCAGTGAGACAGGCATCACACAGGGAACACATACAGGGCACATACTTATGAGCACTGGGGCCCTGCCTGGCAGGGTCCCAGTGACACATAGAACAAAACAACATATATACAGTGAAATATGGGGGTAACATGCCAGGCAAGATGGTACTTTCCTACACTCATGTTATGATTTTGTGTTCTTACTCTAAAAGGTGGTAATTTACAGTTTCTGAATATTTTCGTAACCACCAAAACTGTGTAAATAATCAGACTAATTCAATGATTGAAGAAGTTGAAATTATGCTGAAGGGGAAAGATCAGCAAATCCCTAAGGTACAGAAAAGTGGTTTACTCTCTTCTTTTTTACACCTAAATCACTTAACAAGGGAGAAGCTGGTTTTAAAGCAAGTACCGCAACAATGGTGCCAACCCCGGGCGAATGTGACGAATCCAAAACTGAAACTAGGAATACTAATCCTCTGTACGGAAACCCAGGGGGTATATCATTGCGTAGCACAATCGTTTATGCTATTCCCTGCTCAAATCGTTTTTTACCCTTGGGGCTTCCTGATCAACTATTGGACCCTGGTAAGTTGGACTTAGGCAGGGAAATACCTAGCCATCAGCCTGCTCGAGTGTCCCCTCAGGAGGAAAGGGACAACGTTATTTTATGCCTAAAAGAAGAAGTTAAAGAGCTTAAACAAACAATGAAGGAGGTGCTTAATCTCCTACGACAGCCTGATAGGAACAAGACCAACCAAGTTAAACGAAAAGAAGGTACGGACTTTATGTTGTCCATTTTCAGCAAGCAGAGGGCCACAACGAGTGAAGGCTCTTTAAGGTAGGATGCTGGAACGAGAGCACCTTTGGCCACCGCTTTTAACCATGGTCAGAAGAGATCTATGCCAGCTTCCTGCCCTCATGTGAGTAGGCCACGTGAGACGTTTCCTGTACCACCTCCTCAGAAAATTCACGACAGGGGCCATCAAATTTACATATAAATTACTGCCAGTACTCTACCACACGTGAAAACTGCTTGTCATTAAAGAATAAAGTTATCCATTAGATAAGGCATGTTAGGCAGTCTGGATCTATTGTATATTCTGACAGCATTTCCGTTAGCGCCATACAGAGAAGCCAAGGTGCTGGGACACCATAGAGATAACATTTGCTTGCCCCAAATTGGTGGAAGGTCTACTATCTTACAAATCCTCTTAGGAATGGCTCGAACACTGTTCTTAGGTCTTCCTGCCCGTAGCGATGCACTGTTGGCTTGGGGGGGCCATACCATCACGAACAATGTGCTGGCCAATATGGGTCACTTCAGTCCAGTGGTACTAGTGAAGGAGCAATCCATGATCTCCGGTGAGTTTTCCAATTTGCTTAGTATACTTAGCTCGCCGAGAGAATTGTGAGGACCACGGAGAAAGGAACACCACATATTGAGAGGAGGGGCCTCAATAGGATGGGATTCATGACCCCACTTCCATATTCAAAGGTGCACACGAAGGTGTGTGGATCCGAGGGCATAAATTCTTCTGGGATCCAGGCCACATTGCAATCTGATGACCTTTCAGACATCGACTGATTGTGCCCATTGTATGCCCCCTTGACCATCTACCCATTCTTTGACAAAGGTCAGACTGAGACAGGACCCCAATCACATTTGGAATTGGTAACACCTAGGAGCGCAGCCCAAGTAGAGACTGTAAACATGGCAGACACTGATAATCAGTCAAACACAATATCCACTTACGAGTTTCTAAGGAGTGATTTGTGGGACCTGGCCCTTTTGACCCTGTATTAATTTAATGGAATGTAGCTGGCATTGGTAACAAGATCACTGATGCAGAGTGGGAGCAGTTCACTGACAATTTCAATGTCTGTCTTTTTCAGGAAACTTGGTCTATTTCAAATAGCCATAGGCAGAGGCAGAGGTTTATCTCATATTGCAAGAAGGCGAGACCATCTGTGGTTGGGTGGGCTATCGGGGGCCTTATTACTTGGATAAATATTTCTCAAGTGGGTGAAACAAAGGAAATATATGTTGACTCATGTGATATATTGGCAATTTCAATCAAGCTAATACAGGGCCATAGGCTTTTGTGTGTTAATGTACATATTAGACCAGGCCCTCCGAGCCAAACTACTACTAGCATTAGTTTGCTGAGCGCATTGGTCTGGAAATTTCTTCCTTCTCACTTTGTCCTTGTAGCTGGAGATTTGAATGTGTACCTAGAGCCTAACCCCCTTTTTCTGAATTAATACAGACAGAGGACTCTTTATGGGGAATCCCCTCTTTTTCGTTGACAAGAAAACAGCTTAAACTTAGTACTAGGGTTTTACAGGTTATTGATTTTATTATAAAGCAAGGTCTCCGCCCTGGAAATGGGCGCTTCCCCTCGGATACGTCAGCCAACCCGACGTTTTTTTAGAGGGAGTTATAGCAGTTCCATTTACTTCGCACTTATAGACGTAAGGATCTTGCACAAAATCAAAGATCTCAGGGTGGGAGAACAACGCAGTAGTGATCATTCACCTATTTTAGTACAGTGTGATAGGCGGTTCTCCACCAAAGTTAACATCCAGCGCAAATGTAAGGGCATGCTCCCTATTACGGTGACAAACAATAAACGTTCCATAAAACCTTTACAAATTCCAATGGGTCAATGGCCAAAATGCATGATTTTGTTTTTAAGTACCAAACAGCGGTTGCACCTTCTATATGTTCACCTACCCAGTTTATGGTTACACATGAAGCGTTTTTTTCCTCTATATAGGATTTATTCTCCAGAGTTACCAAGGGGAACAAACAGCACAGAGGGAGCAATTGCAGACTGGATAACAAAGCGTGCAGGCAGGCCAAGAATGGACTCTTGGAAGCAGTAAGGTCAAATAATAGAGAAATGATAATTACAGCAAGACGCGAGTATGCCCATATAACAAAGATCTGTAAGACTAACTGGGAGGAGGTGACCTGACAAGATCTATTACAATCAGGAAAAGAAAGCAATTCTAAACGGTTCTTGTCTTCGATTGCTAAAAGAGGGTGAAATGAAAATCCCAGACCCGAATGTCATATTTCTTCCGAATACTGGACGCAATATTTTTTAGAGCTTTACAGACAGGAGATAGTTTCTCCTGTAGGCAATGAGAGTATAATAGCGACAGATATTCCTGGCACAGGTGTGCTCATACCATTTACCTTAAGGGAAACAGAGACAGCAATTTTAAAATAAAATTTGGGAAAGGTGCCAGGCCTATATGGAATCCCTTCCAATGTATTTAAAATCGGATCTCAAATTCTGGGGACCTTACGTCAATAGCGTGTCCAACTTCCCCGATCATGGAGAGGTGAGATAATTGTCCCAACCCATAAGAAAGGGGACAGGTCAATTCCAGGTAAATATAAACCAATATGCCTCCTAGACAATCTACAGAAGATTTTTTCCTACCAGGTCCTGTGTAGGCTTAAGGACTGGAATGAAGATAATGACACCTTAAGCCATTTGCAGGCAGGGTTTAGGCAGAAAACAAGTACAATCGACCAGGTTTTTCACTTCCTAACAATAACATGGAAAACTGTCAATTTGGAGGCAGGGAGACTTTTTGTTGCCTTCGAGGACCTGAAGTCCACTTTTGACTTGGTCCCACGAGACAAATTATGGGAAATCATGGGCATGGTTGGAGTTCTGAGACCCTTGCTAAAAACTGATCCAAGACTTATACTCTGGAAGCTACGCTAGAATAAGGTGGGGAATAGATGGTGAACTTACGGGGGAACTTCTATTGAAGAAAGGAGAGAGACAGGGTTGTGTGGTGGCCCCCACACTCTTCTTAATTTTTATAAATCCTTGTATCCCCTACTTCAATGACTGCGAAAACGACACCCCGAAATTGGGTGGGGCAAAGACGCCATGCCTACTGTTTGCAGACTATACCTTATTGCTCTTGCAAACTGCCTCAGAACTAGCTAGGCTCCTTGAGAAATTCTGGGGTTTTTGCAGAGACTATGGACTCCAAATCAATGCCACCAATACTAAATATATATGGTGTTTGGGGACACAAATTGTAGAGTAAGGAAAACGATAATGCTAGATATTCCATTACACCAGCAATGGAAATTTATAAAAGCCAAGTCAGAGGAGGAGTCTTATATAACGCAGAGATATAAGGGCACAGTAATCTGCAAGATTGAGAGAGAGCGGAAGACTCTTATTTAGAATCATTGCTAAAAGTTCCCTCGAGCTCTCCCACATTGCCCAATCAAATGGACTTAAACTTACATTCCATTGCAAAGATAGCTGCCCTGACGCCACTCCAATATTGGATTAGATTATGGTCCACAGATACACTAGACCTTTTAGAATATGGTTTGGAGTGGTGTTAGCAGCTCCTCAAGCAGAGAAAATTCCATGGTGCAAATATGTGAAAAAAAACCTTTTTTAAACTTGGCTTAGGCCAGTACTGGTCAGATCCTATGCATCTTCCAAAGAATGCTACTCAGATCTTGAAGGATGCCTACTGGATGAACTGGCAAGTAGATGAGTTGGCATCAATTCCGTCTTTTAGCCTGACCGACAATTTTTTATTAACAAAGTGCCATTACGAGTTTGAGCATTATTTCAGATATAATAACATCACCTCCAGCATGTGCACTTTACATTAGATTTAGATTTGGATCCTTACCATTTTGGGCTTTTAATTCCACATGGAAACAAACAGAAAACCTAACCAATTTTTGCCCAATGGGATGCATGACCCAAGAGAGTATTGCACATGTTTTATTTTCTTGCCAGGTGTACAAGAAACAGAGGGCTTGTAGGATCAGACCTTTATGCAAATCCTTGGGCATTATGGATCGTCATTCGGCCCTTAGGATTTGCAAAACAAGACCGCATGCGATTGTGGTATGTGCGCTGGCAAGGTTTTTAGAGGCAAGTTGGCATATTATAGGCAAATTCTTAAGCACTAAAGCATAAACTTTAATTATAATTCATATATATATATATATATATATATATATATATATATATATATATATATATATATATTGTAGGAAGTTGGCTCTGTATGTGCTATTTCAAAGTAAGGAATAGCATGCACAGAGTCCAAGGGTTCCCCTTAGAGGTAAAATAGTGGTAAAAATAGATAATACTAATGCTCTATTTTGTGGTAGTGTGGTCGAGCAGTAGGCTTATCCAAGGAGTAGTGTTAAGCATTTGTTGTACATACACATAGACAATAAATGAGGTACACACACTCAGAGACAAATCCAGCCAATAGGTTTTGTTATAGAAAAATATCTTTTCTTAGTATATACAGGGAGTGCAGAATTATTAGGCAAGTTGTATTTTTGAGGATTAATTTTATTATTGAACAACAACCATGTTCTCAATGAACCCAAAAAACTCATTAATATCAAAGCTGAATATTTTTGGAAGTAGTTTTTAGTTTGTTTTTAGTTTTAGCTATGTTAGGGGGATATCTGTGTGTGCAGGTGACTATTACTGTGCATAATTATTAGGCAACTTAACAAAAAAAAATATATACCCATTTCAATTATTTATTATTACCAGTGAAACCAATATAACATCTCAACATTCACAAATATACATTTCTGACATTCAAAAACAAATCAAAAACAAATCAGTGATCAATATAGCCACCTTTCTTTGCAAGGACACTCAAAAGCCTGCCATCCATTGATTCTGTCAGTGTTTTGATCTGTTCACCATCAACATTGCGTGCAGCAGCAACCACAGCCTCCCAGACACTGTTCAGAGAGGTGTACTGTTTTCCCTCCTTGTAAATCTCACATTTGATGATGGACCACAGGTTCTCAATGGGGTTCAGATCAGGTGAACAAGGAGGCCATGTCATTAGATTTCCTTCTTTTATACCCTTTCTTGCCAGCCACGCTGTGGAGTACTTGGACGCGTGTGATGGAGCATTGTCCTGCATGAGAATCATGTTTTTCTTGAAGGATGCAGACTTCTTCCTGTACCACTGCTTGAAGAAGGTGTCTTCCAGGAACTGGCAGTAGGACTGGGAGTTGAGCTTGACTCCATCCTCAACCCGAAAAGGACCCACAAGCTCATCTTTGATGATACCAGCCCAAACCAGTACTCCACCTCCACCTTGCTGGCGTCTGAGTCGGACTGGAGCTCTCTGCCCTTTACCAATCCAGCCACGGGCCCATCCATCTGGCCCATCAAGACTCACTCTCATTTCATCAGTCCATAAAACCTTAGAAAAATCAGTCTTGAGATATTTCTTGGCCCAGTCTTGACGTTTCAGCTTGTGTGTCTTGTTCAGTGGTGGTCGTCTTTCAGCCTTTCTTACCTTGGCCATGTCTCTGAGTATTGCACACCTTGTGCTTTTGGGCACTCCAGTGATGTTGCAGCTCTGAAATATGGCCAAACTGGTGGCAAGTGGCATCGTGGCAGCTGCACGCTTGACTTTTCTCAGTTCATGGGCAGTTATTTTGCACCTTGGTTTTTCCACACGCTTCTTGCGACCCTGTTGACTATTTTGAATGAAACGCTTGATTGTTCGATGATCACGCTTCAGAAGCTTTGCAATTTTAAGAGTGCTGCATCCCTCTGCAAGATATCTCACTATTTTTGACTTTTCTGAGCCTGTCAAGTCCTTCTTTTGACCCATTTTGCCAAAGGAAAGGAAGTTGCCTAATAATTATGCACACCTGATATAGGGTGTTGATGTCATTAGACCACACCCCTTCTCATTACAGAGATGCACATCACCTAATATGCTTAATTGGTAGTAGGCTTTCGAGCCTATACAGCTTGGAGTAAGACAACATGCATAAAGAGGATGATGTGGTCAAAATACTCATTTGCCTAATAATTCTGCACTCCCTGTATATATATATTATATATATATACACACCGTATTTTCCGGCGTATAAGATGACTTTTTAACCCCTGAAAATCTCCTCAAAAGTCGGGGGTCGTCTTATACGCCGGTATACAGTGTGCTGAAACTTCAGGGACAGGCGCCCTGTAGCTGAGCCACCGTGCGTTGCATTTGGAAATCGATTCCAAGCGTATGATGGGTTCCGCATCCCACAAGATTCAGCTACTTGTGGACACAGAGCTGATTGGTCAACCGTGAGTTGAGCTGTCCTTACCGTGTGCCGCAATCCTCGCTGGCAGTTGTCTGGACAGGGACGTATTCCTGCATGTGCTCCAGGCTATTCCACTTGCACTGTTTTATGTTTACATGTTTGATGACAAACAGCCTTCTGTTTATAAGTGACAGTTTTCCTACTAAGTACCTGCATGTCCTAAGCATTTGAATTAAAATTACCATATTAAAATCAAATCTGATGTTTTTAAATTTGTATTTGGTGTGCGTTGGAAGAGGAGTAGTCTTATACAGCGAGTATAGCCCAAACCCTATATTTTAACAGGAAAAGTAGGGGGTCGTCTTATACGCCCAGTCGTCTTATACGCCGGAAAATACGGTATATACACACACACACATATATATATATATATATATATATATATATATAGTTTTACTGAATAGTATAACGTATTAGCTAGATGAAATTCCCTTGCTATTGATAGCGAGACAATAGGATGGGAATCTTATTTTGTTATTGTATGGTGTGGAAAATATAATGCACTTTTTATATTGTGTGAATGGAAAGGCCCCGTATTGCTTTTTGCACAAGACCTGTATTCACAGTTATGTAGGAATATTTTTTGGGCGATGTGCATTTTCGTAATTTTTGATTATTTATATCATTGATATTTTGCACATACGTATCACATGGCTTTGGATTAGCTGGGATTTGAGATTTTGTGAGATCTATGCAAATTTTAATGATTTCTCTTAAGTGTTTTCATATGTAAGAAGTTTTGGTATATGCTTTAAGGGCATTTTTGCCGAAATAAAGCTGAAATTGAAAAAATATTTGGAAAAATGTCAAAGTTCATTTGAAGTAAGCCACAACTTGTTGTGGGCACAAGTGATAACACGCTGAGTAAGGCTGTAATAGTTGTGCAAAAGAAATGTTGAAAACTACATTTATGAAACACACATTAAGAACTAAATGCACCAATTTATCCCTGAACCAATATATGTTCTTGGCATTTGAACTATCATCTGGATTAGATCTTTTTATGGAGTCTAGCACATATTTCTGTAGCAGTATCAGCATGGACAGTTCAATTTTTATATTCAAAATAATATCTTTTGAATTCATGATTTTATGAGCTTCAAAATTCATCTTTAGGATGATAAACTTAACTATAAAATTCTTCCATGCATCTTTCCCGGTTTCAATTATGCTTCCAATTATGTGATAACATCATGAAATTGAGTAATGGGTCTTGCTAAATCTTAAAATCTCAGAAGTCTCTGCCATAAAATAAATGTATTCAACATTAGATACCATTTTCTTACAAATGCAGGGTTTCTTTATAGATTATTGTATTTTTAGAAGATTTTTACAATTCTAACTAAAAAGAAAAGCATGCAGTCAATGTGCAGTCTTCAAAAAGTAACCCAAGAATCTAATTATGTGCATGGCATACCAATTGTATGAATTCTTTGTTAACGTTTCACATGCAGTATTAACAAACTGTGGGGCCTCCTTCTGATACAACAATGGCAATATTACAGATTCTGATCTGTCATTGATGCTACACCTAAAAATATTAGATTTTCTTATCTGCCATTAATGCTACACTTACACATGTAATTTATGTATTTATTGGATTTCTTGCTCTATGTTAACAAGTCACATCTCAAGCTAGCTGCACAAAGTTGGACAGAAGAGAAAAGTGTCATAAAATAAAAAGCGAGAACAAGAGAGGGAGGACTAATACAACTGTTGGCAGTGAGAAAAACTATTTGCATAAAAAATAACAACTGCAATAAACTTGTAATTCATTTTTGTTATATATAAAATTCTAGTTTGCAGTGTTTACACAAAGTCAGGACTTTTACTCACTTATTAGTTTTACAGACTACACAATTACCCAAGTGTAGGAAAGTACCCTCTTTTTTACATGTTACCCCCAATTTCTGCCTGATGTCAGTGTGTTTGACTGTCTCACTGGGATCCTGCTAACCAGGACCCCAGTTTTTATGCTCTCTCTCCTTTCAATTTTGTCACTGCATACTGGTAACCCAGTATTTCACCCCAAATTAGTATACTGGTAACCCCTTATGTGTCCCTAGTATTTGGTACTTAGGTACCCAGGGCTCTGGGGTTCCAGGGCATCCCTATGGGCTGCAGTATTTCATTTGCCACCCAGAGGGAGCCCATGCAAAGGCTTCTACAGGACTGCCATTGCAGCCTGTGCGAAATGGTGCATGCACATTTTCACAGCCATTCACACTGCACCAGGTCACTTATAAGTCACCCATATACCAGGCCTTCCTACCCTGAACGCTGAGTGCAGAGTATCTGTGTGAGAGGGAACCACTGCACTAGCAGAGGTGCCCCCACATCATCCAGGACCATTTTTCCAGACTTCGTGAGTGCTGGGGCGCGATTTTATGGTTGCACTGGACATAAGTCACTACCTATGAACAGCTTCACAATGGTAACTCCGACTATGGCCATGTTTGCTATCAAACATGTTGGAATCATACCCCAAGGTTTTTGCAAACATTGGTTGTAGGATTTCATGCACTCTGGGGGCTCCTTAGTGGACCCCCAGTACTGCCATTACAGCCTTCTGAGGTTTTCCAGGAAGCCCCAGATGCTGCCACCGCAGACAGGTTTCTGCCCTCCTGTTGCTCAAGCAGCTCAACCCCAGGAAGGCAGAACAATGCATTTCCTTTAAGAGAGAGGTGTTATACCCTCTCCCTTTGAAAATATGTGTTACAGTCATGGGAGGGGTAGCCTCCCAGAGCCTCTGGAAATACTTTGAAGGGCACAGACGTGCCCTCCTTGCATAATTCAGTCTACACTGCTTCAGGGACCCCCCCTCCCCGTCCCTGCTCTGGCGCGCAACTGGACAAAGGAAACTGTCCATCACCATCCCAGGGGTGGTGCTCAGAGCTCCTCCAGAGTTGGCAGGGTACTCTGGGAGTATCTGAGTGGCCAGAGCAAGCAGGTGACGTCCGAGTCCTTCCCTGATAGCCGTTTACCTGTGTAGCTGACCAATCCCCCTATTAGGGCTATTTAGGGTCTTGCCTCTGGGTGTTTCCTCAGATTCGGATTGCAAGACTCCAGCAGCAATCCTCTGCATCCTTTACTTCACCTTCTACTGACGACACTGCACCTGGACCCGCCAGGAACTCTACAAACTGCAACTAAGAAGCAGAGATGACTTCTGCAACATTGTATCTTCAGCTCTTGCCAGCAACTGCAACTGTTTGCAGGTCGAGAAATCTCAGGGGACTGCCTGTCTTCAGCCTGCACCAGAAGAACAAAGGAATCTCCCTTAAAGTGAAGGAGTCACTTACCTGCTTCAGCAGGCACCCCTTTGCAGCGACGACCGGTAGCTTGGGCCCCCACTCCTGAGAAAGTGATTGGATCCAGCAAAGGGTGGTGGACTGAAGTGGTCCTGACGGTCCTGAAGTCCAGCTGTCCAACTTTGGTGGAGGTAAAAGAGTCCGTGCCTCCCCACGCAAGACAGTACCCCCGTGCACTGCATGTTTTGCAGTTGCCAATGCATGTTGGCCTCCTTCCATGCTGTTCATCATGCACCGTGCAGCTCTGGCCCCCAGCATTCCTTCCTGCGACGCACAGCCTCCTGCTTGGTTCGCCGGCGGCGTGGGATCCCTTTGTGTGGTGGTCCGTGGACCTCCTTTTGCACCTTCTTTGTCCCCATGCTGTGGGACTCCTGTTCATGCTGCCTGGTCTTTTGAGGGCTCTCTGAGCTGCTGAGAGCCCCCTCTGCCTCCCTCTCCTGGGTAAAGGCCACCAGGTCCCTCCGGGTTCCAGGCAGCGCCATTTTCCGCTAACCGCGAGCTTTGCATGTGCCATGGCTTGTTGGCGGAATCCAGCAACTCAAACAATCATCCATTCGGCGTGGGACATCATCTGCACCAACCAGGAACCTGCATCAGTCTTCTTGGGTGCAGTACTGACTGTTCTTCTTTACTGGTGGTTCTTCTTTTGCACCTTCATCCGGGTTACCAGGGGCTCCTGTTCTCCCCAGGCTCTTCAGTGCTTCTTGGACTTGGTCCCCTTCTTTCACAGGTCGACAGGTCCAGGAATCCATCGCTGGTGTCTTGCAGTCTCTTCTGGTTCTTGCGAAATCTTCTATCATGTGTTATTGTGTGTTCTAGGAAAGTTACTGTGATTTACTCCTGCTTTCCTGGGCTCTGGGGTGGGTTCTATTACTTATCTTTGGTGTTTTCTAATACTTCCAGCGCTCCTCTACACACTACACTTGTCTAGGTGGGAAACCGACTTTAGCATTCCACTATTTTAGTATATGGTCTGTGTTCCCCCAGGAACATTTCTAACTATTGTGATTTTTGCTATTTGCACTGTTTTCTAACTGTTTTTACAGCTAGTGTATATACTGTGTATAATACTTACCTCCTAAGGGAGTATAGTCTCTAAGGTATTTTTGGCATTTGTGTCACCAAAATAAAGTACCTTTATTTTTGTAACACAGAGTATTTTCTTTCATGTGTGTGAATAGTGGGACTCCAGTAGTACTGCATGAACTTTGCGTGTATCCTAGTTAGGCCTTGGCTGCTCATCCACACTACCCATAGAGAGTCTGGCTTCTAGACACTGACTACATTTCACTAACAAGAGATAACTGGACCTGGTATAAGATGTAAGTACCTTAGGTACCCACTACTAACAAGTCCAGCCTCCTACACCAAGGGTATCCCAGCACGAGAAAAGTAAACTCCAGACACACCTTGCATGCTCATGGGCTACAGGCAATGGCTATGTAAATAAATATTACGTTTTTAGAGCCCTGCAAAAATGTTAAATATTCTGCTCCAAGTGTAATGCAAGCTGCAGTCTGTTCCATACTTGAGCTGTAACCACAGAAAAAGCCAGTCCTTCCAATCTTGCTCTCCAATATTTAGGTACCGTTACCAAACAGGTGGAGGTCCAGCGCAGCAGTCTAAGAGAATTTTATTTTATTTTTTAACATATCTGAGATATACTAGGAATGTGCTATGGGGTAAAGGGCTTTAGGAACCACACATTGGGCCTTGAACCGACATCAAATGAACAGGGAGCCAGTGTAACTGGCCAATTTAAAATGAGAAACTGACATACTTACTCAAATGCAAAATTCAACCTGGCTGCTGCATCCTGTAAAAGTTGTAAACTCTTTATAAGGTAATCTTATGGTTCAACATGTAGAAAATTGCAATTGTCCAGTTTGCTTAAAATCAGGGCTTGCAGCTGACAAGAATGTTGAGGAATAAATAAAGGATCTTCTTTAATCGTTTCATTATCCTAAATTATGTAGACATTAACTTATTAATCTGATAGTCAAATGAGAGTTTTCTATCTAATAGCACGGGTAGTGGATGCTGGTTAAGGTCATTCTCCCAACGATTGGTGCCCCCACACAGAGAACCAGAATACCAAATATCAGAATCTCGGTATGTAGCCAGAGGGAGCTGGCATTCATCCAGCTGGCTACCATGATCAAACAGGTTTTGAATTTCTCCTGGATGTGGGAAAGGTTGTCCTCCATGATTATTTGGGTGCCATCTGCATAGCCATAAAATAGAAAGCCAATTAGATCTGCCAGGGGAGCAACGTATATATTAAAAAGAGTGGCACTAACAGCAGAGCCAGAGAAACACCACAAGCAATATCTTTAAACTCTGAATGAAAGGTTGCCCTTTGGACTGCCCAAGTTCTGTTGTCCAGAAAGGGTTCAACCCATCTGAGTGGTTTGACCCTCATGCTAATAGTAAATAACCTTTCCACCAAAATTTCATGAGAAACTGTATTAAAAGCAGCTGACAAATCAAGAAGGTGGAGTGCTGCCAAGCTTCCCCCATTCAAAATCATACAGATGTCATTGGCAGCTGCTGTAAGTACAGTTTCAGTGCTAAAGCAGGATCTGAATTCCTTTTTTTTTTTTTTAAATACACCATTTCCTCACTGTAAGCAGTTAGCTGTGTATTTACCCAGTTTTCTGGGATTTTCACAAAAAATGGAAGGAGTGAGGTAGATCGATTATTAGAAGAAATGTTAGCATCTTTTTTTTTTTTTTTTTTTTTAAGAGCGCAGTAATTAATGCCTGTTTAGAAAAAGCAGGTGTCACATTCCTCTTTAAAGGAGTTGTTACACTCGATAGTTATCAAAGGAGAGAAAAAGGAAGCTAGCTCTTTAAAAATGCAAAATAGAAGAGGAGAGCATAACTTGACTACAGAAATTTTTAAAAATCACCTCTTCATCTAGAACAGTGGTTCCAAACCTTTTGACTTCTGTGGATCCCCACTATATCAATACTGGAACCCGGGGATCCCAACTGAATCATTATTGGAACCCAGGGACCCCCCACTGAGTCATTACTGAAAGCTGGGGACCTAATCTGTTAAACTTATTACATTTTCTAAGCATTCACAGGCCCCTGAGGAGGCTTCGGGGACCCCAAAGTGTCCCCTGACCACAGGTTGGGAACCACTCATCTAGAAGTCTCAAATGTAACCAACAATTAAAATGAGCACCTAGATCTAGTCTTTCTTCAGATTCCACTGTCAGGTGAATGTTGATAAAATAATAAAAAAATTATCCTGAAAGAAATCTGAGTGTACTGAGCAAAATGTGTGTTGGGGAGGGCTGTGGGTAAACGCTTCATACTTTTTGCCAGAGAATTATAGACTGTAAAAAGTTCTCTAGTAGTGTTGTTTGTGGAAAGAAATTTATGATAACTAGATATATAGCCTTTTACAAGCCCTTTATAAATTCTAAGTTCTGATTTATAAGCTTCTTTCCCAGCCTCACAATAGTTGTCTCCAAACCCTCTCTAGAGATTTACATTTCCTTTTGGCCGAGTCAATTCTTGAAAATATCAGGGAACTGACAGCATTTTAGAATTTGTAACCCCGGTTTTAGGAGGAAGCACCTCAGTGAGGGCGCATGACTAAGTGTAACTGACAGTTGAGACTTTGTGAATTCACCCAGACAGTCACACAATAGTGGGATCTGCAGAGCCTGAATAGCCTTTCCATTGGTAGGATGTGGTGGCGTAGCTGAGCCCACTTGCACCTGAATAGGCTGTGCTCTGCCACCCACACAATTGGCTTAACAACTCTTTATTTCACTGCAGCCAGCTAAAAGCCAGAGCAGGGGAGACAGGGAACTCTGGAACTTTAACAAACATTTCTGGAAACTTCTCCCACATTCTAGGAGCAGGGCGCCAGGGCATAAATTTAGGGCTCTCAGAACCACTACTCAGCTTACTATTGGACCTGCAGAAGAACTCTCGTAAGAGTGACTGCTGCTGTAACCTACTGTGCACTCTGCCAGACTGCTGCTGTACCTAGAAGGACTGTTTTGCTGCCTGGAGCCTACCTTGAATCCTCAGATACCAGTCCTACTGTTGAGCCCTGCATTTTCAACTGCACCCAGCACTTCTAGAGGTGCCCCCAATGGCTAGTTTGCTGGCCTCCTGTTCAGAGCCACAGGGACATAACAGGCTCCGACCAAACTGAACCTGCACCTGGACCCAGCCTGATTGAGTCCAATCCCCAAGAGGTCTCCATCCAGTCCTGAGCCCTTGGCTGTGGAGCTAAAGGTGCTCAGATGGCCGATTTCCAAAACTGAGTATTTAGACAATATTATGCCCAAAAACTTTCTACGTACAAGGAGACCAGGACCACCCCTTCTTGACGATCCACCCAAGATGCAGTGACGGTCAGAACGACTTTGTGGCTTTTCCCACCACGTTCTTCTCTGCAGCAGCAAATCCATTTCAGCAGTCATTCAAGAAGGGGGTACCGACTTCATGTAACAGTCTTCAGCTACAGCCTTCTGCTTCGTCCTGCTGGAGATTTTCAACTTCCATCTGGACGACTAAGTCCAAAGGTAAAAATCTTCACTGCGGCTTCCCTCCACAGCTATCCGATGACAACACTCCCTTCTTGTACACTCCTGCAGCCTTGCCCTACTTAACTTCTACCTTCTCAGAGACTATTTATTCAAACATGTTCTAAGTCCGAAGGTAAGTGCTGACCATTTTGTGCATCTGAACGGCGCACCATCACGGTTGGCTTAACTTTTGACTTTGCTCTGGTCTAGTGCAACCAGATATCCGCTGTTGGTGCTTTTTCTTTTAAGCACTATTTTGAACTTTAAACTTTAAAAATTCATACCTCTGGTTCTACTAATTAGATTTTGAATGTTTTGTTTTCGATTAATTTATTATTTCCAAAATTGGTTTAGGATTTGTTTTGTGTTGTAATTTCACTTTATTACTGTTTGCTTGCTGCATAAATACTTTACACGTTGCCTCTAAGTTAAACCTGACTCAGGGTTAAACACAGGTTAATTTATTAACTTTTTGTGGTTCAACCTGCAAGAGCCTGTGGCATCGCTTGACCAGGGCTCATACCCCAGTCAACCAACAACCCAATTTCTCACATCTAAAAATAAGGTAAGTTTTGAAAAAGTTAAATCTATGTGGCTTGCTGAATATCTGGCTTCAGGACAGGCATCCATGATCAGCAGTGTTTTCTCCTGTATTCCTTCCTGCTCGCAATGGGAAAGTCATAATTTTCCAGGTAGCAAACATCCATTCAGCTGCTTGACTTACTTTCTTAATGGCTGAATGTCTCAAAACTTTCTTGGTGGTTTTCAGAAACATTTACAAAATAGGCAAGATGTATGCTGCAAAGAGGACAGAATACCGAAATGGTCAATCTACACACCCAAAGCTTGCTGGTGAATTAGAAGTGGAAATGGGACAAATTCAAGATTAATTGGAACACTTCTAACTAAACCTCAAATGTGAATCCAATTATGAAAATGTGGTATCAAAGTCACATCTGTAGATACGCCTTAAACTTATATGGCTGAACGCATTCAAATTAATTGCTGGATGACCTAAGATTTGCTGGGAAAGGGTCACAACACAAGGGAGATGGAACTCTACCAACCTTTAGTCTTTTTTACTTAAGACAGGCCTAAAGGGTAGGTGTCTAGCAAAGGTGATTTCAGAGATGGGACCCGAGACAGACAGGCCAGAGGCAGGAAAAACATCTATGTTTCATCAAAGGCCAATTTAAAAGGGATAAGGCCTTAAACTAACCTCTAGTGATCCGGGGGTACATAACTGGGATAGAGAGAAGTGTATCTTAATTCAATCAGCAACATATAGTAGCCATCAGACTACAGGTCTTAGAGGGCAGAAATGCACAAGGAATGTCTCCAAAAGTGCATGCCAAGCATTGAAAAGAAAAAAACATATTCTGTTTTGGCAAATGGATTGGAACTATCAAAGTCTTGAGAAACTACTTACTTGTAGTATCCTACATATAATCATTTTAAAGGGGGAAAGGCAAAAATTAAAAACAAATGAAAGCCACACATCTGCACAATTTATTTTTTTTAAACTGAAGGAATGTTATGCAACTTAAGGAAGAAGAGTACCCTTCTGCGCCAAGTGGTAACGTGAAGGAGAAACTTTGTGACTTTTATAAGCAGTCTGCACAAAAGGAACTGATAAATAAATGTAATACATAAAAAACAAATCAAGCAGGTCAGTGCAATAAAGAGAAAATAAACTTTTAAAATGTTTAAAATATTTATTTTCCTAAAAAGTAACAGTTTTAGCTTTTACATGCAAGACTGTAAGACATGAAAAAAGTGATATTAATTTTAGTGTGCAGTCCTTCCACATATGCTTACCAAAAGAAGGTGATTTAAAAAAAGGAGATGTTATACAGAAAACCAGTGTCATATCCTCCTGTGGACAATGTTCTGGGAACCAACTAATATTATCAAAATAGAATTTGTAATTATTCAATATTTGACTTGGCTGGGACAAGAGTCAATCAAGCATAGAGATTAGAATGGACCTAAACTAAGAATCAGGAAACTTATGGTACTCTATTTTCCTTGCACGCAATATTCATCAAGCTATTTATCGAGCTCCTTCCTATCGCAAACAAAAGGGAAAGAAGTATACATCATAGGCATGGTATACTTCTGTAATATTTAGATTAAGGTGTTGGCTTTAGACTAACGCTAAAATGAGAATTTGAGTAGCTGAGGAGGAGAGGCATTGTCTCAAAGCAGATTTAAAAAAGAAACTGGCAGAATTAAACAATTATTTATTCGATTTGTGCCCCCATAGATAAAACAAATAAAAATACCTTTAAGAAATGCAACATATGATTTAATGAAAGTACAAATTTATAGGAAATCTCCCTTTTTCATCAATCCCTCAAAAACAGTAAAAATGTCAAGAGCTTATAAGATAACTGAATACTCTTACATTTAATTTTTACAGGATATCAATAATTCATCCTATGGAAGTTTATGTCTCAAAGTTAGCAACCACAGAAGTCTTTGATGATGCCGAGTGCTTCACAGTATAGCAAAACATGGAACAGGGTTTGTGCAGGAGATTGACATAGTGGACAGTTTAAATCTTGATTCAACCTTTTCCTCCATATTATCCTCACTGACTGGTCATCGGCGTATCCTTTACTTCACCACCCATCCTCTCATTACACAAGACTGAATCCAAACTGTGTATTGTTGCTAGAAACTTGACAGATCATTACTGCATGCAGTGGCCTATTTAGAACTTGTGACTGTCACCAACTGTTTATGTGGCAAAATGACAGAAAAAAAGTAATACATTTAAAAAAAAAAAAAAAACAAATCTGTAGACTATGCCAGAGAAACAGGAACCACAGTACGATACCAAATTGCATTAGAGTTTGTTGTTGAGCGCCCACATAGTGCAGCAGTAAGTAGAAAACTGTTTAGTGGGGCAAGAGGCAGCGTAGAGTAGCTGGAATTCAACTGTTCATTGCAGTATAGCACATCCAGTAATCAAGATTAAACCACGTGTGACTGGATTCTGCCACACTCACGCCACCATAACCTCAGCCAGCAAAGGAACCATTGAGATTGGATACACTTAAGAATTTGATATGCTTAATGTAGGAGGCTGGCCTGGCTTATAGTGGGTACCTGATGGTACTCACACCTTGTGCCAGGTCCAGTTATCCCTTGTTAGTAGATTTGTAGTGTTCTGTCAGCTTAGGCTGATAGAGGTAGCTATAGCAGAGCAGCTTAGGCTGAACTAGGAGACATGCAAAACTCCTACTATACCTCTTATATCATATAGCACTATATCATAAGAATCACAATACTCAGAGTTACTAAAAATAAAGGTACTTTATTTTAGTGACAATATGCCAAACGTACCTCAGAGGATATATTCCCTTAGGAGGTAAGTAAAATACACAAAATATACACACAGACCAAAATCAGGTAAGTAAGACACTTAGAAAAGTAGTGCAAACACTGTAGGACACAATAGAATGCAATAGGAGAAAATAGGCCAAGGGGCAACACAAACCATATACTCCAAAAGTGAAATGCGAACCACGAATGGACCCCAGGCCTAGTGTAGTGTGTAGAGGGTCGCTGGGAGTGTAAGAAAACACTAAGGGTGTCCAAGATACCCCACCCCAAGACCCTGAAAAGTCGGAGTAAAGTTACCCTACTACCCTAGAAAGACAGTAAAGTCGAGATAGGGGATTCTGCAAAGACAACAACTGACTGCAAAGCACTGAAGACGGTGGACCTGAGGACCTGCAAAGAAAGGGGACCAAGTCCAAGAGTCACGCAAGTGTCCGGGGGGGGGGGGGGTAAGGGGGGGGTGGGAGAGGGCAGGAGCCCACTAAACCCCAAATGAAGGTGCAAAAGGACTTCCTCTGGGTGGAAGAAGCCGAAGATTCTGCAACAACGGGAGGTGCCAGGAACTTCTCCTTTGGTCAGAAGATGCCCCACGGCGTGCTGGAGGATGCAGAGTTGTTTCCACGCAGAAAGACTGCAAACAAGCCATCCTTGCTGCAAGAGTCGCGGTTGAAGGTTTTGGGTGCTGCCAGGGCCCAGGAGGTCACCCCTTGGAGGAGGAGACAGAGGGGGCGCTCAGCAACAGAGAGCCCACGCAGAAGCAGGCATCACCCGCAGAAGTACCAGAAAAGGTGTTCAAGAAATCTGAGCACGGCAGTCGTCTCAGCACAACAAAAGAGGGTCCCACGAATTCGGAGGTCAACTCAGCGAGCTGGGCAATGCAGGACGGAGTGCTGGGGACCCGGGCTGTGCTGTGCACAAAGGAAGTCTTGCAAAAGTGCACAGAAGCCCTAGCAGCTGCAGTTCACGCAATACACAGGATTACTGTCTGGCGTGGGGAGGCAAGGACGTACCTCCACGAAATTTGGACAGAAGGACCACCAGACTGCCGGGGTCACTTGGATCCAGCGTCTGTGTTCCAGGGACCCTGCTCGTCAAGATGAGAGGGGACCTAGAGGACCAGTGATGCAGAAGTTTGGTGCCTGCGTTAGCAGAGGGAAGATTTCGTCGACCCACAGGAGATTTCTTCTTGGCTTCCAGTGCTGGGTGAAGGCAGACAGTCCTCAGAGCATGCACCACCAGGAAACAGTCGAGAAAGCTAGCAGGATTAGGCGCTACAATGTTGCTGGTAGTCTTCTTGCTACTTTGTTGCAGTTTTGCAGGCGTACTGGAGCAGTCAGCGGTCAATCCTTGGCAGAAGTCAAAGAGAGAAGTGCAGTGGAACTCTGGTGAGCTCTTCCATTCCTTATCTGAAGAGGAATCCACAGGAGAGACCCTAAATAGCCCTCAGAGGAGGATTGGCTACCTAACTAGGTAAGAGCCTATCAGGAGCCTTCTCTGACGTCACCTGCTGGCACTGGCCACTCAGAGATCTCCATTGTGCCCTCACACCTCTGCATTCAAGATGACAGAGGTCTGAGACACACTGGAGGAGCTCTGGGCACCACCCCTGGGGTGGTGATGGACAGGGGAGTAGTCACTCCCCTTTCCTTTGTCCAGTTTCGTGCCAGAGCAGGGGGCTGGGGGATATCTCTGTAACGGTGTAGACTGGTTTATGCAAGGAGGGCACCATCTGTGCCCTTCAAAGCATTTCCAGAGGCCAGGAGAGGCTACTCCTCTCAGGCCCTTAACACCTATTTCCCAAGGGAGAGGGTGAAACACCCTCTCAGAGGAAATCCTTTGGTCTGCCTTTCTGGGATTGGGCTGCCCAGGTGGGCAGAAACCTGTGTGAGGGTTGGCAGCAGCGGTAGCTGCAGAGAAAACCCCAGAGAGCTAGTTTGGCAGTACCCAGGGTCCATGCTGGAGCCCCGTGGATGCATGGGATTGGCACCTCAATACCAGATTTGGCTTGGGGGACAATTCCATGATCTTGGACACGTTACATGGCCATGTTCAGACTTACCATTGTGAAGCTACACAAAGGTATTGACCTACATGTAGTTCACGCGTGTAATGGTGTCCCCGCACTCACAAAGTCTGGGGAAATTGCCCTGAATAATGTGGGGGTACCTTGGCTAGTGCCAGGGTGCCCTCACACTTAGTAACTTTGCACCTAACCTTCACTAAGTGAGGGTTAGGCATATAGGCGACTTATAAGTTACTTAAGTGCAGTGTAAAATGGCTATGAAATAATGTGGACGTTATTTTACTCAGGCTGCAGTGGCAGTCCTGTGTAAGAATTGTCTGACCTCCCTATGGGTGGCAAAAGAAATGCTGCAGCCCATAGGGATCCCCTGGAGCCCCCAATACCCTGGGTACCTAGGTACCATATACTAGGGAATTATAAGGGTGTTCCAGTGTGCCAATCAGAATTGGTGTAAATGGTCACTAGCCTGCAGTGACAATTTAAAAAGCAGAGAGAGCATAAACAATGAGGTTCTGGTTAGCAGAGCCTCGGTGTTACAGTTAGGCACCACACAGGGAACACATACAGGGCTCAAGTTATGAGCACTGGGGTCCTGGCTAGCAGGATCCCAGTGACACAGGCAAAAACAAACATACACACAAGTAAAAAAATGGGGGTAACATGCCAGGCAAGATGGTACTTCCCTACACTTAAGAATAGAGCCATCAATGGCGCCAGCTGTACATCTACCCTAAGTATACCATAGCTTATTAAATAGTTCAATCCAATATGCCTGCACTGTAGGGCAAGACCACGCTAGATGTACACAATCAGTGTTGTTGGCAAATTAGTGAAGGCAGGCTGCGTCATTCACCAAGCCCTGCCTCTGAAAGAGAATGGGGGTACTCTAGATCTGATCTGATCATAGGACAGTGTTAGTACTTCCTATTTAGTCCTGTGAGACTAGCCCATACATACCAGCTTTATCATAAACAAGTGTAGCCATTAAAGAATTGCTGGCTCACCGGGATAGTGATATTTAAAAACAAAGTACATTGGGTGAGGTACTATAACCAGCCTCACAACTACTATTTTTGCCAGACAAATGCAGGGGTAGTGACCACCACCTTTATACTTTGTCCTCCACGCTGGGCAATGTGGAATCATAGTTCTCAGTCAGCATGGTATTCCATCCTGGTTAATCCAGATGTCCAAGTACGTAGTCAAACAAGTACACCAAGGAAGAGGACAGTTCAGAGAACAGGGATGTTACCCGGAGAAAATGGAAAAATTGTTGATTTATTTGAGTTTATGGAGAGACCAGACAGGATTATAAATACTGAAATTCCCTAAACACTGGTCTGCGACTGTGCACCAGGTTGTGCAGATACAGTGTAATATCTTTGCCATATAATAGAATTATGAGGTTGCAGAAGACATATTTAAGGCCAATATCTGCATGATGCTGCCTAATAACAGGCTATGGGTTTAAATGCCAGCACAAATGATATAGGTCAGAGTGGACACCCCTGACAGACGCCTCTCTTTATTAAGATCAGGTCAAGAGGGGACTACTGATTCTGGTTGAGAGGTCTACATAACAAATGTTAAATCCAGTTCAGAAAGCTTGGTGGGATACTCATCAGGTCAAAACCACAAATAAACAATTCCCATTCTTATGGGATTGTCTCAGTATTACCAATTCTATGCTATATCCTAAGCTCAATCGGTCTGGTCACCTCAATCACATCAATATCTAATTTCTTCTGATGCAACCCTTATATGGAAATGTACTCTTGATTTATTTAATCTTTCCTTTTCTCCTGCTTCTTATAAAATACATGTTGATGCAATCTCTTTTGATGTTATGATCCTCAGATCACAACTTATTTAAGATTCTTGTTGGATTTGTACATCAATTTTCATCATCTACAACAAACAGTTCTGTAAACTGAAGGCTTTTAATCCCACTGAACGTAGGGCTATATTTTTACCACATAGCTCTCAATTAATATGGAAGTCTATAGGTACCAATAAGTTAGTTACCTTTTGTTTTCTCTCATTCCTTTCTCTGTGGCACATTCAAAGATCTTATATATGCTAATACAAGAACCCGTCTTAAACTCTTCCTTTTAATGTTCACACCACTGAGGTCTGGGTATTCTGGATGGTTTGAGATCTAGCTTTAATTGTTGCTGTCTCCCCTATTATTGTTATATGAGCCTTCTCGTCCTCTTTAGATTTGCCCCCAGCTTGAGGTTCATTCATCCTTTTGATCATTCACCTTCATCCTTTCATTATTGGTTGAAATACTGCTGCATTCGGATTGAGCGACTTTTCAATACTCTTACCTGAAGAAATTCCATAGTTCTTAAAATCAAATTTATTTTCCTTGGTCCTTTCTTTTATGATCACATTAGTTGTTTACTTATTAGCTACATTTACCTTATCCTGGGATTGTTTTCTAGACTGAAATAAATTGGAAATGTATAACTAATATTTTCCTTGTTCTTTTTACTTACGCATATCTCACTTTCATCACTACAATCTTCCACACTTTTTACAACCTTGACAATCGGCTTAGGCTGTGTTATTGTACCCTCAACACACCCAGCCAATCCATCCACTACTTCTTGATTATTATCATCTGACATCACCACCAAGTTTGTGGTCTTCTCTCTCTTTTCTTGTTGCTAATGTAACTTACTAAAGTTCTTTTTCCTATTCTTTTAACTGTGACAAGTTTAAAGTCATGCAGTGCTCCAGACGTTTCTTTATTTGCTGATTACCATAGTTCTTTATGTTATGCTTTGTTTGCAAGACCAACATTGTAGAATCAGACTCATCATATTTCAATTAAGCAGAAGAGCCTCTCTTCCTACCAATGACTAGGACGGTATGCCCCCTAGAAGTCCAGAAACATATCCCAAAGACATTCAACAGCAATGGTGATATGCTTAACACTGGAGTTCAACGCAATTGTACATGTCTGGAGCCTCTTGAGAGTCAAACAAGACAGGCAATTTCTGAAAAGACTTCCAGAATATGCGTAGATGAGCTAGCGTCTACGAGACTAGGTTAAAATACTGTAAGCATGAAGGTTTTCAGTAGCATGGACTCCTACACTGCTGCTTACGCACAGGTTGGCCAGTCCTAGGACTCTACTGCAGGGCTTTACCCAAAGAATACAATCAATAATTAATGATACATGGAGCACACATTCATCAATTCAAACTGGTATACATTTCACACTAGATTTGGTCATTGATCAACTTCTAAAAACCCACAATCCTTAGGCATGTGTCAATCAATGAGAATTATTTTAAGTTTTGAAAGGGCTGCAACTTAGTCCTCCTGAGATTCAGGATTTGTTCAAACTGCTATTTTTACCTTTTTTACATAACATTCTGAAGCCTACTTTCTTTAAAATAAATGTCTTAGGCCCCCTTCCTCTCCTCATGACCGGACTTAAGATTAAACCACACCACTTTCTAATGGTCGACAACCAATTCTGTCATAAGAGCTACTTATGGTATATGAAAACTATCCTGAGCTACTAATATTAGTGTGGCAACAGTGCCCACGTCAAAGATTACATTGGTGGGCAATCCAAGCAAGATTACCAGCAGCGATCACTACATTGCATCAGCCAGGGTCAAAAAGCCTACATGAATTTGGAATGCCCAACTATAGTTATTTCATGACATCTATAGCTGCAATGCCCCTGGAAACAATGTAATAATGTGAGCAAAAAGTATCTGCAATGACGCATGACTGAACCATCAAATAGTTCAATCTGGAATGCATACATTAAAACAGCCAACCAAAAGCTTCTAATTTAGTCGTCTGGGGTACAGCCTTAAGAGCTACTTACAAGTAGCTGTAAAGCTACTGGTAGCTCACAAGCTACTCCTTGGAGAAGCCTGTTCTAATCAGCCTACACATCCAGGCATGAGGGTTCAGTGACTTAAGACCTTGCAGTAACATTTGATATTCTTTGGAGGGCACATGTTTCAACCCTGTCAGGATCAATTCATTCTTTCATCTTTTTGAGGTTGATAAAATAAATAGAAATTGGCAGGATTAAGTGCTATATTAAAATGTATTTTTGCCTCAATGAGATACTGAAGCGATGCACAGGTTTTCTTTCCCTGCAGTGAGATTGAGCAAGGTGCATGCATTTGCCCACAATGAAAATATCAAAGTCCTCACATGGCAGTTCAAATTAAGGGTTGGGAGAAATGCTAAGTAACAGGATTAGAACACTTGTGTACCTGTATATTCCTGCGTAGCATCTAGTGGGTCAATCCAGATAGTAATACTGTCAGCTCGAACCTCTTTTCCTTCTGGTATTATCTTCATCACGTCATCAGGAATATTTCCATCCCACGACAGGGGCTCGTGTTCATCTTTGGCAACTTGTTCTTCAGAATTGATCTGTAAATAAAGTCCACTGTTTCTTAATCTAATATCTTTTTACATCATAAAATCGTTCAAAAGGGAAAGCACAAGCTCAGCTACGAAAAGCGCCACACAAACTCGTAACAGATGGTTTGTTGTAACTTGCAGGAATTACTGTAGGAAAGGAAATAAAGAAGATGGACTAGGACACCAGTTAGGGTTCTTGCAGGCAGAACTAGACTCTTTATCCCTAAAACAAACATTTTTTTTTAAAAAGCAGCAGCACAAAAATAGCTGGAACAAATATTCAGGGTTTTAGAAGGCCATGTTGGCATCCTTTCTTCTCGCAGTACACAAACAACAACAACACACTTTATACACACAGATCATGGTAGAAGACAGCATATGAGGTGTCTGCTAGGCTTAGGGGCAGCACACTACTGCTGTTCACAGATACTTGAAGATAAATCTCTCATTAATCGTGGGAGAGAAGGGGGTAGATTATAAAAAGAGGCTATGTTATCTAATATATTTTTATTTAATGCAGAGATGAAGACTCATGTTAATATAGCTGCAAGCATCCCACAAATATATCCCACAATTGATGCACACAAGCAGAAAGTTCCTGAAAATCACTGACAGACTGCAGGAGGAAGAGTGGAGGAACAATAAGGTTAAAGAAGCAATAAAATGTGGAGAGATAAGGGAGAAGAGGTAAATTAAAATGAGATACAAACAGTAGGAGAGAGGGCAGAAGGAAACTCTAGAAGGATGAAGCAGTAGGGGAGAAGATGAAGAAGGGCTGATGGCAAGGAGGAACAGAATGACAGTAGGAAAAAAATATAAAATAGAAGGGAAGGCGAAAACAGGAAAAATGTTATGGGTAAAGAAGGAGAGAGAGAAATATTGAGGAAAGAGACAATATTATACACTCTAGAACCAACATTTGCTGTGGGTTGTGCAATCTGAGTAGCTGGTGTTTGCAATATGTACCTTCAAGACTCTTGAGTTCATTCTAGCTGTAGAACCTGTGTCCCAAGTGCCTCCAAGGGCCAACATTCCACGTTGGTGGCCTTTATCTGTAGCTTCAAACCGTTCACCCTCTCTACTTAAGGCTTCTAACCTGTAGGATCAATCCCCTGTTCCTGATAAATCCAACGAGGTACTAGTCCATCCAAGACCCATTAACAGTATAGAAAATTAGTTCTAGATGTACCTTGCTGAATGTTGTCCAGTATTGTCGGCATATAGCAAATCATCACATTTATTGGATAATAGCATCAGTGATGACATTTGAGATACCATTAGTGATGTCATCAATGATGTCATTGAACATTTCATGAATTATGTAATATTTAACGTTACAAGCAGTGCATGGCAGGGGCACAAGTTCTAGTTAGCTTGCTGAATTATAACTGACGAATTTCAGTGTTTTTTTACAGTCACCTAACTTTAAGATTCTTTGACTTTTGTTTTTTCAGTGAATTTGTAAGAGTTTGTTTTTAACATACATCATTTTTATTTACCAAACAAAAAAAAAAAAACCTTTATTATGTTTTAATATAGAGTTGCTTTTAATGTCAAGAAAAATCTAATTAACAAGGTTAAACATGATGTTAACTTTGTCTTAAATTTGTAGTGAATCTACAGTAGTATCCTTTACCGGCACAACACGAGTTATTGCTCTTCATTTTATTTTCACTTTCCATGGTCCAGCAGTAGTCCCATGGTATCCCTGCAGACAATGGTAGGCCCGACAGACGTTCGGTGTGGGTTTTACTTCCTGATTCGGGTGCCACAGGTATACCTCAAGATCTTCGAAAAATTTTAAAAAGCTCTATTTAGTATGAAAGAATGCTTTTTATTAAAGTTTAAGTCTACAGATTTTTTAATTGAGTTGATTAATGAGTCTCTTTCAAGTCTTTTTATGTACAAATTGCCTCATTTTACGCATTGCGTAACTGCCTGAGTACTGTGACATAAGACACATACATGAAAAACATCTTATTGGTTGAAATTAATGTCCTACTCCTTTTATAGGAAGTTCCTACCCTTTTAACCTCATTTTTGATTAGCGCTTTGGTATTATCATATCTTATACTCAACCCTTCACTTGTGTTTGTAATTTGAAAAAGATTCTGTAGCTTCAGTTTTATCTTCTGGAGATCAGAGGAAGTAAGAGATGGAGGGGGAGCAGGAGAACACTTGTCGGCCCACCAGGAAGTCCATGGTGTGACAATGTGTTTCTATTCCAGCATGTGCAAAGAAAGCATCTTCCCAGTCTTATCTACACGATCTGCAATAAGCTGTTCTCTAGGAGGGATTGACGATATGTATAGCCATGCGACATCCAGCACATAGCAGAACATGCACTTGATCTTTCAAGTACACCTTGCGTGTGCCGAGCAAAAACCAACAGGATGCAGAGGAGGCATAATCTGGACCCTCCATCGGACCAGGAGGTATGGTGCCAAAAGAAGTGCAGCAGGGACATTCTGGCATCACTGGCATCAATCCTGAATCTCAAGAAATAGTAAAATATTGCAGGAGGAATAGTAGAGTTGCATATAGTGGAGAGCAATGCACTTCAGTGAGGGGCACATTTGTGCCGAGCACAAATGTACAAGAAGAATTATTTCCTCTCTCTCCAAGTTTACATATTCTGAAGTTGAGTACCGCAAGAAAAAAAATACAAAAAAAAGAGTAAAAACGGAGAGGTTCTTTTAAGAACCTCCTTTACTTGTTTAAATATTGGAGAAAAAAAAATGTGGTCATGTGTGCCTCTTCATCTTAGCATACCATAATAGCCTGCTGTAGCATCCTATACATAATAATAACAGGTAAAGTCTATTATTCAGAGTGTAAGAAAAAACAAATTTAAAAAATAGATTCCTAAGACATTGTCAAAGATTTTGCTCCAGGTTTGCAAATCTTGTAAATGGATAACTGACACAAAATTCACTTTGATGTTGATAAACCAACAGAAATCACTATGTGTGTTGGTTTATAACCAAAAGAAATTCCATGTAGTGCAATGTATTATCTAGCATTACTGTGTGGTAAGAGGGCGTTCTATTGGTATAGATCGAAACGTCCAAACATCTGGACATAGGGATTTTCACCAAAATCGATGCCTTGCTGAGGCTAACATTACTATGAGTTATTTTATTCCTCTTTGTTATTAACTTGTTGCATGTGTACTGCATTCTTTAGTACACACGGACAGATGAAAAAACCTTAAAGAATAGTTTATGTGGAGGAAGGGACCCCTTCCTGTACAAACACTATCCTAAGCACATTGTAGATATTCTTGTGCTATAAGGCTTGCGTGGCTGGAGGCATTGGGCTTTCCATTAAGTCTTCTGTGCAAGGCAAAGGGTGTGAGTAGTACAGGCTTAGGTGTCTGGAAGGAGTGGCCTCCCTTTTATGTTTTCTGTACAGGGCCAAGGGTATGTGTAGTAGGGACTTAGACACCTGATAAGTTTAACTGTCTGAATAAGTTGATTTCTCTGTGAAGAGCTGCGCACAGAACAAAGTTCATGAACAAAAGGCACTCAGACACCTAACAGGGCCAGAGTATCAGGAGGGAAGGGGCTCCTCGTGAAGACTTCAAAGCATAGGCTGTGCGTTGATGGTCTCGGCCACCCAAATCTCAATGACTGAAGATAAGAGATAGGATACCTGCAAATGGTTGGCTACAGGCAAAAGAGTGTGCATAGTAGGGGCTTGAGTTTTATTTAAAAATTTTTAGTAGTCCTGTGGAAGTCCAGTGGGAGCCAGGGCAGATCCCTGCTTGTGTGGCCCCCCACCCCAGGACTCCTATGGGGAACACAGGGGGCCACACTGGCTCCTGAAAAAGTGCAAGAGAACTGGCCAGGATTTTTTTTTTTAAACCCCTCACGAGGTCTCTCTAGGCCCCCTCCCTCCCGTCACCATAACCAGAACGGTGTCTGGGAACGGTACCCTGCCCATTTATATCTTCATTTTTATTTGTTTCAGGACATCAAGTGTGAGGCCCCTTTGTCCTTTAATGGCAGTCGCAACATCTAAGATCACGCGGCCACACGTTTTGCCCCACACCACCCCATTTTCCCAAGTCTAGATTCATAGATCACTATGCAACTTTCCAGGAAGGAGCAGAGAATCAATATTTTTTATTTTGGAACGTTTTGCGAAGATTCATCAAATGTGCCAACTTTATAAGCCAAACAAAAAGTTCTCTTCCTATGGAAACTCTGACCTAACAAGAACTGCACACACAGAGGCAATCACCGCTGTGACACATATACATAGGCAGTTATAGTTAGAAACTTGTTTCTATAGGAAGATTGTTTTTTGTTTTGTCAGTAAGTTGGGCCCCGCTTAACAAATTTTCATGAAACTATCAAAACTTATACTTCAGTCGGTTAAGCTGCTGTGTTTAAAGTTTCAGGGTGATCCGTCAAGCGAGGGTCTGAGAAATAAGAGGGGGCCCAAACATGTTTTCCCCATGCATTTTCCCATAGGGATTTTGAACACGACTACAGCCCAAACCGCTGGACGGAATTATACTATATTTGCCAAAAAGCTAGCTCTTGTTCCAGAAAGTGTGCTTTTTGTGATTTAGTGTAAATTCATTCTGTAGTTTATGAGATATTAGAGTTTTAAAAATATAGATATCTAGGGATAAATCCAGGGATTTAACTGTTCCCATGATGATATCGGATTGACTGCCAACACTTCAAAAAGAAAGTGTTGGCAGCCATTTCGGGACTCTGCTTTAGCTGAGTCGTACAAAAAAAAAAAAAAAAAAAAGATTAAAAAGGAAAAAAAAAAAAAAGAGAAGAAGAAATGTGCTAACGTAGGGTCACCCAAAGCCCCTAGCCTTAGTGCAGAGTCCCCCACAGACCCTGTCAGGGCTAAAATGCAACTATTTTTTTTAATCTCTCAAAAATCTGCAGATGGATGCGCTGATTCTTCTGAGATTTTTTTATTTATTTGTTGATAAGCGAGGTTTCCCACACTCTTCATTTAGTTTGCCCCCAGACGAGCCAGGTCCCGGAGGCACTAAAAGGATTTTTATTTTTTTTTAAATCAATGGCGGGGGCCGGGAGGCCCCACCTCATTCCCCCGCTGCCCCAGGGACCGCCACTTTGCCGGGGCTGAAATAAAATTAATACAGGGGGTCTGCCCGTAACTATAACTCAAGCACATGCACTGCTAATTAAAGGACTTAGAGGACTCATGACAACTTCTACAACGTCATTAAAATTATAAAAGAAACATTAACAGTCAAGTTATTGAACAAAAAAAAACTATGCATGGCGGGGACGCAAGTTATAATTTCATTAGTCCGAAATAACTAACTGCTGAATTTTTATGGTTTTGTGCGAGTGAATTCAGAACCTAACTATAACGTCCCTGTAACCTCTTTTTTTTGTGAACTTCTATGATTTTTTTTTTTTATTCTACTTTCTAACTATAACATCCATGTAACCTTTGTTTTTTTTTTTTCAGTGAATATATATATATCATTATCAATCAGGAGGTAGCCACTCTGAAGTTATAGTTAAGATTCCCAGAGAGAGGAATTCCTCTGACTTTTGGTTGCTAATAACTTTGCCACTGTTTGAGAAATCTCCACAAAACTTTGTAGACCTAATGCTTTTTCTACATTGGTGGATGATTCAAAGTTTCACTGTGATTTGTTGATGGGGGTGCTAAGAAAAAAAAAGGCGGGGTCCCGCAATGTGTTTTTGTACCAATGCATTTTCCACAGACTTTGTACTTGGCCGTGGTGTTAAAATGGCTGAATAAATTTTAATGAAAATTGGCAGGAATATAAATTATGGTGTCTAGATGATCCTTTTTGGCACTAGGTGTAATTTTGTTAAGTAGTCCTAAACCTCTAAGACACTTAAACTTAGTGATGTATTGGGCCGCAGTATACTGCAATACTTCTCAATGACAAAGCAGTATATGATTGGATAAAGACTGCCTTTACAAAAGTAAAAGGCAGCAATTTTGTTTAGCCCATACGTACTCTGCTTTGTTGGTTTCAAATCTAAATATAGTGTTCTGGAAGTTCATAACTGTATGGGAACGACGAACGAGTTACTTACCTTCGGTTACGACTTTTCTGGTGGATACATTAGCTACCTGTGGATTCCTCACCTAATGAATACTCCCATGGCGCCAGCATTCGACGGAAATCTTCTTACTAGTCTCTGCACGTCGACGAGGACGTCACTCTAGCCCACGCGACGCCGTCTGACGTCATACAGGCAATAAGAGGTCCTCGACGACGTGCGGACGTCAGTACCAATCATTTTTTACGTGCATGAGAACAACCAGGCAATGCAATGAAAGAGCAAGGCAACATCCCATTATATTGTAAAGATACAGAACATTGCATGAATAACTGTAAATCTTTTATATATATATATATATATATATATATATATATATATATATATATATATATATATATATATATAAATAACTCTCTCTTTTTAAAAATATATACACACATCAAGTATATACATATATACATATATATAAATATATTATATACAACATCTATTGCACCCTCAAAGACCAAGAGGAGCGCACTCAAGGATTACTTGGTAAGACCAGAAAGGCAACGGGGAGGCGGGTGGGACCGTGAGGAATCCACAGGTAGCTAATGTATCCACCAGAAAAGTCGTTACCGAAGGTAAGTAACTCGTTCTTCTGATGGATACAACTACCTGTGGATTCCTCACCTAATGAATAGAGTCCCAAAGCAGTACCACGCCCGGCGGTGGGTGCCTAAATGGTCAAACCAAGAAATCCTGCAGCACTGACCGTGCAAAATGGCCGTCCCTTCTAACCTCAGAATCCAAACAGTAATGTTTTGCAAAAGTGTGAAGGGACGACCAAGTTGCGGCCTTGCAGATGTCGACCACAGGAACACCCCTGGCCAAGGCCGAAGTGGCCGACTTAGCTCTGGTGGAATGAGCTCTAATGCCCTCAGGAGGATCCTTCTTTGCCAAAGAGTAACAGGTTTTAATGCAAAGAACAACCCACCTGGACAGTGTTCTCTTGTGGACTGCCTTTCCTCTCCTCTTGCCCACGTATCCAATAAACAGCTGATCCTCCAGCCTGAAATCCTTTGTTCTATCAATAAAGAAGCTCAACGCTCTCTTTGGGTCCAGACGGTGCAGTCTTTCTTCCTCTTTGGAAGGATGAGGCGGAGGATAGAACGTGGACAAAGTAATTGCCTGAGCCAAATGGAAGGGTGAAACAACCTTCGGGAGGAAAGCAGCCTTGGTCCTCAACACCACCTTATCCCCATAAAAAGTTGTATAAGGGGGCTTTACTGATAAGGCCTGCAACTCACTCACTCTCCTTGCTGATGTTATAGCTATCAAGAAGACTGTTTTTAAAACCAAATACCTTAAGGGGCAAGAATGCATAGGTTCAAAAGGGGACCCCATAAGGAAAGTCAGGACCAAGGACAAATCCCATTGCGGCATAACGAATGGCTTTGGAGGATATTTATTTAGAAGACCTTTCAGGAATCTGATAACAATAGGGGATTTAAATAAAGATGGTTGGTCTGGAAGACATAAGAAGGCTGACAAGGCCGATAAATAACCCTTAATGGTAGCCACTGCACAACCTTTCTGCGCTAGAGACAGAGCAAAAGACAAAACGTCCGATAGATGAGAATGCAAGGGATCAATCTGCCTCTCTCCACACCACGCAACAAATTTAGACCACCTATTAGCGTAGATAGATTTAGTGGAGTGTCGCCTGGCCGCTAATATAACATCCACTACCTCAGGCGGGAGAGAGAAGGAACTCAGGTTGCCCCGTTCAATCTCCAGGCATGTAGGTGCAGACTCTGGAGGTTGGGGTGTAGAACCTGCCCCTGCGACTGCGAGAGGAAGACGGAGCGGAGGGCACATTGAGAGTTGGAGAAGGTCGGAGTACCATACCCTCCTTGGCCAATCCGGAGCTATTAGGATGACTAGAGCCCGGTCCTGGCGAATCTTCCTCAATACTCGAGGAATCAAGGGTATGGGAGGAAACGCGTAAAGCAACTGGCAGCACCAGGTTATTTGAAACGCGTCCCCCAACGCTCCCTGCATCGGATACTGGAGGCTGCAGAACAACGGACAATGCGCGTTCTCTCGAGTGGCAAACAGATCTACCCGAGGAAATCCCCACCTCTGGAAGATTAAACGGACTTGATCTGGATGGAGACGCCACTCGTGGTCTGCCGAGAAATGGCGACAGACTGTCCGCACGCACGTTCAAGACTCCGGCCAGATGGTTTGCTATCAAGCAAATCTGATGGTCCTTTGCCCAGGACCATAGTCGAAGAGCTTCTCTGCAGAGAAGGTACGACCCCACTCCTCCCTGCTTGTTTATGTACCACATCGTGGTAGTATTGTCCGTTAGGACCTGTACCGACTGACCACGAAGGGAAGGGAGGAAAGCCTTGAGAGCCAGACGTACAGCCCGTAACTCTAACAGATTGATGTGAAACATCTGTTCCTCTGGAGACCAAAGACCTTTGATCTCCAGGTCCCCCAGATGAGCTCCCCACCCTAGAGTGGAAGCATCCGTTATGACTGTGGCCACTGGTGGCGACTGCTGGAACGGCTTTCCTTGCGAAAGATTGTTGCTTGCAATCCACCATCTCAAATCCACAGCAGCATCTCTGGAGATCTTGACAGTACCCTCTAGATCCCCTTTGTGTTGAGACCACTGCCTTCGGAGGCACCACTGAAGAGCCCTCATGTGCCAGCGAGCATGCGTGACCAACAGAATGCAGGAGGCAAAAAGACCGAGCAGACGAAGGACCTTGAAAACTGGAACTACCGCTCCATTTTGAAACATTGGAACCAAATCCTGAATATCTTGAATCCGCTGAGGCGGAGGAAAGGCCCGACCCAATGTTGTATCCAGTACTGCCCCTATGAACAGGAGGCGCTGAGAGGGCTCTAGGTGAGATTTGGGCTCGTTCACCGAAAAACCCAGGTCGAACAACAACTGGGTTGTTGACTGCAGATGATGCGACACAAGCCCCGGGGACTTGGCTTTGATCAACCAGTCGTCCAAGTAAGGGAATACTGCTATCCCCTTCCTTCTGAGTTCTGCCGCAACCACCGACATCACCTTCGTGAAGACTCGAGGTGCTGAAGTAAGACCAAACGGAAGGACCGCAAACTGATAGTGTTGCGATCCCACCACAAACCGGAGATACTTCCTGTGTGACTTGAGTATCGGGATATGAAAGTAAGCATCCTGCAAGTCGACAGACACCATCCAGTCTTCCTTGTTCAACGCCAAAAGCACCTGTGCTAGGGTCAGCATCTTGAATTTTTCCTGCTTGAGGAACCAATTCAAGATCCTCAGGTCCAGGATTGGTCTCAAACGACCATCCTTCTTGGGAATCAGGAAATACCTTGAGTAACATCCTCGACCCCTTTCCTGCTCTGGGACCAACTCCACCGCGCCCTTGGAAAGGAGGGCTTGTACCTCCTGTTCTAGCAACAGGAGGTGTTCTTCTGAACAATAAGAAGGGCGGGGCGGGAATTCCCGAAAGGGAAGGGTGTAGCCTTTTCCCACAATACTGAGAACCCAAGTGTCCGTTGTAACAGTCTTCCATTTGGTGAGAAAATGCTGTAATCTTCCCCCTACAGGAGAGGAGTGAGTGGGAAATGGTGGAAGCCTAAGGCTGCTTTCCCTGCTGCACCCCGCCAGAGGATGAGGAAGAGGCAGAGTGCTGCTGAGAGGCTCCTCTGGTGCGGACCCTACCTCTCCCCCTGAAAGATCTATAGGGATGGGAAGAGGCAGGTTGCTGATATCTTCCCCGAAAGGAAGAGGAGGAAGAGCCACGCCCAAATCCACGAAACCTCCTAAAAAATCTGGAAGAGGCTGTCGAATAAGGAGCTTGGAGCCCTAACGACTTAGCCGTGGCCCTGCTTTCCTTAAAACGTTCCAAGGCCGAATCAGCCTTGGCTCCAAACAGTTTGTCCCCATCAAACGGGAGATCCAACAATGTGGACTGTACATCTGCAGAAAAGCCCGAGTTACGGAGCCAGGCCTGTCTCCTTGCCACCACAGTTGTGCCCATTGCTCTGGCTACCGAGTCGGTGGTATCCAGTCCCGTCTGGATAATCTGGGTCGCAGCAGCCTGGGCATTTGAGACAAGATCCAAAAGACCCTGGGGAAGCTCTGTAAACGATGAGGAAATGTCATCCATCAGAGCATGAATATACCTCCCCAGGATACAGGTTGCATTGGTAGCTTTTAACGCCAGACTGCAGGACGAAAAAATCTTCTTCGACTGCGCCTCTAGCTTCTTTGAATCTCTGTCCCCAGGCACCGTCGGGAAAGAACCAGGCGCTGACTTGGATGAACAGGAGGCCTGCACCACCAAGCTCTCCGGCGTAGGGTGCCTAGATAGAAACCCAGGGTCAGTCGGAGCCGCCCGATACCTCCTGGCCACGGCTCTGTGAACTGCTGGGGAAGATGCCGGCCTCTTCCACACCTCTATCACCGGATCCAGCAGAGCGTCATTAAATGGCAACAGAGGCTCCGCCGCAGCTGAGGCCGGATGTAGCACCTCTGTTAAAAGGTTTTGTTTAGCCTCCACCACCGGCAAAGGCAGGTCCAAAAAACTAGCTGCCTTCCGTACCACTGCATGAAAGGAAGCAGCCTCCTCAGTATATTCCCCCGGGGACGAAAGATCCCACTCTGGGGAAGTGTCCAGCCCACTGGCCGACTCCAGTCCACGCAGCCCATCACCCGAGTCCTCTAGCTCTCCTTCCTCCAGGGCTCGTTGGTACTCCTGCTCTTCTAATACACGGAGAGCACGTCTCCTGGAATGAAGTCGCTGTTCAATACGCGGAGTCGACAATGCCTCCGCCGAAGTCGAAGATCGGCGCCGATCTTCAGAAGCCACCGACGCCGCGTCCGGCGCCACAGGTAACTTCGGCGCCGAAAAAAGAGCAGCTGAAGCAGATGGACCCACCGGAGTCACAGGCCGAAATCCCGACTTCGACGTCGACGGGATGGAAATCCCCGGGGCCAATCCTTCTGAAGCCACCGGAGCGGCCACCGGCGCCGACACTGGCGCCGAGCCCACGTTCCCAAAAGGGAGAAAGGGCATAAAGGGTGCCGGCCGAAGAGGCGCAGGATCACCCAAAGAAAAGGCCAAAGGCCCAGCCGGAGCACCCCCTGGAGCCATCTGTTGGAAGATGGCATACATCGCATTCAAGAATGCGGAACTATCGGCTCCAGGGGTGGGAAAAGCCGGATACTGAGGTGCCTGTCTCAGAGGCGACCCAGACGCCGGCCTCGGCGTCTGCGCCGGAGAAAACACCTGAGGCTCCAATACCTCAATCACTGACGCCTGTCCAGGTGAAGTTGGAGACGCCGGAGAGGGCAACGGCGTCGAAGGATGCGGCGTAACCGTGGGACTGATCTCCCATGTCCTCCGGCGCCGATCCGAAGACCTGGAACGAGTCTCCTTCGAATGACGCCGAGAATCTCTACGGCGCCGGGAGTCTCGATGACGCCGATGTCTTGGAGAAGAAGACTTCTTGTGATGCTTCTCCTTCGATTTAGCCATAAACAGCTTCGCCTCACGTTCCTTGAGGGCCTTTGGATTCATGTGCTGGCATGAATCACAAGTCGAGACGTCGTGGTCGGAGCTCAGACACCAAAGGCAATCGGAATGAGGATCCGTCACTGACATCTTGCCTCCGCACTCACGACAAGGCTTAAATCCAGACTTTCTCTGCGACATTATTACCACAGCGAAAGACTACGCAGCAAAAATACACTGTAACCAAAAAAGTAACAGTTGCTCCCTCGAAGATAACCGTTTCGAATGCACGGAAAAAAGGGAACTGACGTCCGCACGTCGTCGAGGACCTCTTATTGCCTGTATGACGTCAGACGGCGTCGCGTGGGCTAGAGTGACGTCCTCGTCGACGTGCAGAGACTAGTAAGAAGATTTCCGTCGAATGCTGGCGCCATGGGAGTATTCATTAGGTGAGGAATCCACAGGTAGTTGTATCCATCAGAATGAAGCACTTTAGGTAAGCTTATAAAGGCAGGAACAACTACTTTTATTACTTTATGTATTTTAAATCAATTTAAGGGGTACCACAGTACTACTATCCAGAAAGTACTGTGATACTCAAAAAATTAAAAAATAAATATGTAAAAAATTAAAAATACTAAATTATATTTCACAAAAATAGTGCCCCTCAGTGTTTTTAAAAAGGTTTACATAGTTTGCTCTGGAGTACCTAAAAATGTCAGCAGTACTTACAATAAAAAAAAAAAAATTTAACTTTGAAAAAAAAATTAAAATACACTGTACTAAACTATATTTTGCAAATATAGTGTACTACTGTATATTTTTACGTTTTTCCATATTTTTGTTTTTATTCTGGTAACTACCACAGTAATTTGTACGTACTAGATTACTATTAAATATTTTTTTAAACAATATATTAAGTAATACAACTGCTTTTCCGTACCTTTATAAACTTAAACTGCTTCATTTTTTCTATGTACTTATAATTCTGTAGTACGCTATATTTCCACTTAAAACCCACAATGCAGACTAACTGTGGTTTCAACAATATGACTGTGTTTTACTTTTGTAAGGGCTTCTGTTACCCAATTATACACTGGTTTGCCATTGCAATATATCGTGGTACACGGAAACACACTATATCACTACATCTTTGTGCATCATGGACATAATTTTACCATTGTAGCTGATCACAAAGACGTTTTACCAATAACATCTTTTCCACAGCGGAGTCATCACACAAAAAAGGATAAAAGTGACTTACTTTTTTAATAGCAGGGCTTTCGCAGTCATAAAGATATTACTCATAACATGTCTTTGTTTATAGGAAATTATGTCATAAACTTACAGAATTATGTTTATCTTTCTGGATCAGGCCATAAAACTTTCAAACTACTGAACCAATTTACATCTACTACCAAAAAGAGCACTTTCCACCCCATAACATATATTCCTGCAAAATTACATCTACTTAGCCATTTTCTCCCTAGGTCCTTTTCAACTACACTTCACGACATGCCATGCCACTCCATTTCACGGTATGACAAATAACTCCACACTACTTAGGCACATGCCACAGCACTGCACTCCACGATATACCACACTACACCACTTTACATACTACACCACTCCATGCTATTCCACTCTACACAACTCCACTTTATGCTAGTCCACTCTACGTCACTGTACACCACTCCACTCCACGCTATTCAACTCTACACCACTCTACACTATTCCAGTCCATGCCACTTTACTGTAGTACAGTCTCCTCCACTGTACTCTATGACACTCCACCTTACCATTTGCTACATTTTTATTAAAGAATTACAAAAAAACACTGAAATTCAATAAAAAACGGTTAAAGCTTAGTTACAGTTATGAAAACCTATTTACTATACATACATTAGAAATTCTAACATTTTAGCTATACCTTAAATTTATAATTTACACCCCATCTTCAAATTATAACAAAGTTAATTATTCTTTTTATACAAATCAAACTAGAACTACAGAAACATAAAAAATGCTAATGTTATACACATATTCAATTTATAATGTATGCATCACCTTCAAACTAATAACTTGTGCACCTACGTACACAGTGTTGTCAACTAGCTACACATAGCAACTGAATTATAACTAGCTACTACACCATGCACAGTGTTCTCGCCAGTGATGTTATAAATGTTATCAATGCTTTGATTTCACATAAAAGTATAAGTGATGTAAAATGAAAGGGTGTAAACAGTGCATCTTAATGGTGCTAGTTATAGTTCATGTAGTCTGGCCAGCCAGATGAACTGAGAAGGCTTTTTGGGGGGGGAGGGGGAAGGGGCAGGGGCACATGCCCCCTTCCCCTGCACTTCTTATTTGGATGTAGGGTATGGGGTTCCTAAGGCCCAATTGAGGCACCGGGGAGGGGGGGCAGTATGCCCTATCCCCTTTTACAAATATGGTGGGCCCGTGGTGGTGGGTATGGCCTGCTCCCCGAATAGCCAATACACTGACCTCCCAGGACCCTGGCTGCCTTTTTAAAAAAAAAAAAATTTTAAAAACACACTAAAAAAACACATGGCTTTAAGGGGCTCAAAAGGGCTAGGAGGGCAGAGCATCCCTACCCTGCTTCATAATCCATTATATCTTTTTATAAATGATTTTCAGGGCAGGGCACTAAGTCTCGGAGTCCTGTAATGGTCGCAGCAACATTTTTGTTAATGTTGCGGCCAGCCAATCAGAAAGCTCACTCCAGCAGAAGCCTCATTCCCACGGGAGCGAGATGGCCAAAGAGAAAAAAAGCACCCTTCCCCCCTTTTCGGCTCATCAGAATGCTATATTTTTTTTTTTTTTTTTTTTTTTAAAGTTGAGCTTGCAAAACTCTCGTCAAAGTCCCTTGAACCTAACTATCCAGATATACAATTATTTGCAGACCACATCTCAACAAGCATTGGTAAATGCATCAGGTTACGCCTATTTGATTAATATTAATTGTGTTGTTGTTGTAAGATTTAGCTTGGTGAGCAGCTGTGCAATATAAGTTACTGAAACTCCATAAAAGTGCTGTGACTTGTTTATTGCAAAAGCCAATATATTGTGCAGTAACTGGGTGCAATATAAGACGGGAGTGTTAATTAACACTATCAATATTGCTTGGCCCATTGTTTCACGTCTTATAATGCAGAACTTGGGAAAGTGCGATCTCAGAGCTGTCAAGCAAGAAGGACTGAGGATGTGCTTCTCACATTTAGAGCAGCCACACCAAGTGGTTGTTCAGAATGAGATAAGGGCAACAGAGTGTTATCGCAGTCAACCACTCGCAGCTAGAAGGCATGTTATCCCATCTGCGCAAGATTTACAGTATTTCAGGTGGATAACAGAGCATTGCCAGACAGCAGCAAGAGTGTACTGTTTTCGTTTCTAATACTTTTTCCGCACTTGCGTTATGAAAACGACTGTGCGGCCAAGGTGTGCGTAAGCATTCTATTTATAATGTGGTTTAGCTATGTTGCACTTTTCACATGTATGCGTGAAACATGGTATCTTCACTTCTCTACACATGGGTCCTACCATGAACTTCTGCAGTGGACATGTGCAGCTTTGTGGCCATGCTGAAACCAGTACTGAGGTGCTAGCGCAGTGATATACAGAACACTGCTACAGACACATCTATGCATGTGCTTCTGTATATTTCTAATTGCAAAGTAAAACAGAAAGATTGTTTTTGATATTTTAAATGTACTACAGTTATTTATGCTAGATTGCTGCAGACCTTTTTTTATCCAATTCATAGCTGCAGGCCCCGAGCATCGCTCTAAAGCAGTGGTCTCCAAACTTTTTAATGCCACGCCCCCCAATTGAAAAATAAAAATCATTGGGCCCCCCTCAGAATTTTTCACAATTATTTTATAAAGATGGCAATGTTTAAATATGTCTAAACCTACTTAAACATTGCACTTAAGTACTGTTACCTTTTTAAAAATGCATCTGATCTGCTTAAAACAAAACCCTGTTATCTGTATAATGCTTCCTTTGGCCAGAGCCTGGTGTCACCCCTACCCCCACCCGGGATCACTTGAGGCCCCCCCAGTTTGAAGACATCTGCTCTAAAGTAAACTGGGAGGGCGGATTAAAAGTCCACACCTCTGCCAGCACTGCGGGACCCCAGTACTGATACTAAACAAAAGAAAAGAAAAAAAAACAGATCCAACACTCCCAACATAAAAGCTTTGCGGGCCCCCCACCACACTGCTCTGAAAAATAACAGCTCAGCACACTGTTAAGTCACAAAAGAAAGGACCAAGCAGCATAAATATATGCAAACAGGTGCCACCTCGCACCATGAGACACAGCATACTAAAAAGTGATTCCCATTTTTAAATAGAAGAAAAGTGACCTTTGCTGAAAAGAAGGTCGCTACAGCAAGAGGAAGCTTCTGCACTCCTAAAACGGAAACGCTCTAGCAGCCTTCTCTGAAAGTTTTGAACAGGAGGGGCACAAGAACAAATGGGAAGTGGGTGGGGAGGAAAGGACTTCATGGGTTAACTCCTTAGGAGTTAAAGAAAGCAAAGAAAGCTTTGAACTGGTGGGCAGTGGCAGTAAAGGAAAGATTGCAAGATATTTGAGGCGATATCTATGTCTTTGCAATTACTACAAATATTCCTTGCACCATGTCATACACTAATTGTAATACTTTTAACATAAATAAATAAAAATATATGTAACCACATTTCTGTCAGGTAAAGTGATTGCAGTAGTTAACAATGAGTGGACATTTTGATCTTGCGCCAAACATCTAGTGTAAAATAGGAAGGCTAGCATTGTGCTCCCTTTTAAGACAATGCGAGTGTTGAATTTTTTTTGGGATATAAAGCAAGTAAATCGCCATAATAGGACCAAGACTTGAAAGAGTGCGGAGTGACTCCTACAGTCTTGAAATCTTGGATTTCAAATCATCAGACTGTGTGGCAACATAAACTAGAACCTTGGATATAAAGTTCGAAACATGAAGAACACTTCAAATGCGTAATGTGGTGTCACTGGCCAAGCTCCTCACAAACCGAACACCCACCCCAGGTATGTACCAAAGAAGGGTGATGGAGACAGAACTGTAGAGACCTTACGGGTTCCCTGCGTTTTGAAAGAACCAAGCATGGCTGCCCGCAAACATGCAGTGTGGACTAGCACCAGATAATGCAAACCACAAGGTGCACATCCTAGACACAGATGCGCTGGGAATGCCGGTGCTCCACATTAATGCTGCTCAAAGGGGTGGGGAGGTTGTGCCGGTGCAGTGAGAGTTCCTGGTGGGGTCCTGGGTGACTGGGTCCGACATCCCGGGGAAGCCTCGGATCACCATGGCAACGCGGATTCCGTGCCTCCAACCTTTTCCTGGTGCAACGGCGTCTCCACAGCCTCAATCAAAGCCAGCACACAACAAAGGTGGCGATTAGGCAAGCAGGAAATGCAGGTGGTGCACATCGAAGTGCACGTCGTGCTATCTTAATTTAATAAAGTAAAAGTACGAACAGTGGGAGGGGGTTGGGAAACATGCTTGCTCATGAAATGACTGCAGTCACGGGGAAATTAGGTAAAGGGAGGAAGCCAAACAAAACAAGCATAGCACAAGTACTGTGTAGCCAAAACATAGAAAAAGTTCCCCAAAAGCGGATATAAATGTACTTGGCCCTCGGGACACTGATAAAAGCAAACACATGAGGCACAAGCATTAATAAATGCAGGAAATATGCTACAGCCAATAGAAACGGAGGAAACGTTAGTGTCAAGCAAAGGAACCTATGAAAAGCAAGGGAGAGGGATGTAAGACCCATTTAAGATATAGATTAACAATAGATTTTGCAAGCGCTGTGCAGACGAAACCTACAAACTAGTGAGCGGAATTACAACAAATCACAAAAATCACACATTCTGGACCACGATCTAGCTTCCAGACAAATCTGGTGCAATTCCCTTCAGCAGTTTTTGAGGTAGCGCTGTTCAAAAAGGTCCATGGAAAATGCCTGGAGATTTTAAGTTTAGGGACCACCTTTTTCTCTGCCCTCGCTTGATGAATCATCATATAGCTTTTCATACCCATACTAGACATAATGTAGCACTGTTAAAAGTTATGTAAAGATTCATCAAACTCCCCCCAAGTGATTAGCAAAACAAAAAAGGCATTTCCTATGGAAATGCTGACCTAACACACACACATATATATATATCACAGTGGTAACTGCCACTGTGTAGTTATATTTGTTGCGCTTATAAATTTGGCGCTGTTTGATAAATCTGCAGAAAACTAAAAAAATAATAATAATAATAATAATAATAATAATAATAATACTTTGCACTGATCCTGCAAGCGGGGTCAAAGAAAAGGGGGACCCTAGAGTGAAATTCCCCATGTTAAGTTAACTTTTCTCTCTAATAAAGAAAAAAAAAAAGGCTGAAGGGAATTCAACCAAATTTGGCAGAAAGTTAATTTTACTCGAAAGCATGCATTTTGAGATTTTGTGCAAAGCCAGTTAACTGCTTATGAGAAATTAATTAGAATTTAAAGGTGGCTCAGGCTGGGCATGAAGGAGTTAAAAAGGTTAGGGGTATCAGGAACTTTGGTGCAAAGCAGATCTTGTGACTAACCAATTAGTTAAGTCTAACTGGCTGGCCACAATGTGAACAATATGTTGTGGCACACATTGCAAGACAGACACATGGCCACACCATCTGAAAAATGAAAAATAATATAAGGGGGCAGGGCGAGTATACACTGATCCCCCACAAGCATGTGGTGGTGGTGAATTTCCAAAGGGGACCATCCCCCCCCTTGATTGGCTGGTCCAGCATGTTATGGTAGCCATTACAGACCTCTGGGACATGATCCACAACTAAATGCTTTGTGGCAAATGCCAGGTTTTGAGGGTCACAAAAAGAAGCACATACAAAGGATGCTATCAGAACCTAGTCACGATATAAATCATTTGTTAGAAGTGTTATACTCATTTTATGAATTCTCTTCAGTATGACCAGGTTTTATGATAGGAAGAACTGGAGAGACCTACAGCAAGATCCAGGAAGATGAAAGACTAAAATAAGTAAGAAATGAGATAGCAGTTGTCTAGTACTGGGAAAAGGCACACAGGTTCAGGGGAAAAAGTTGGCGAATTTTAGGACAGAAATACCGGAGGATGTTGGAGACAAAGGCACCCAAATCATGGAGTGCAGGAAATAGGTGGTTAGGTAATCTTGGAATGGAAGAAGTGGGTTAAGATTTGCTCCAGACAACTGCTGTGGTCTGCACACTACGAGTTCAGATTCTGGCAATGAATGTTTCACTTTCCCTCTATATAAGGATAGAAAATGGAGTATTATTACATAAACAATAGTAAACTATCATTTAAAGTGCCAAAAACAGAAGACGATTATTAAGCGCTATGAATAAAACCAAATTATAGTGAGGGATGGATTGCAGAAGCAGAGGAATAGGGATAAGGAAAGAGCAAAGCAGTACGGAATAAATTGGAAATGTTGTTGAAAGAGGAAGAGACGTGTCACGATCGGGGGAGAAGCACCAGAGGATACAGGTCAGATAATCACTTTGAAATCACCACAGGTGATTAGCAACACTGTACAAACAAACGATTGAATAAAATAAACTTAGCCACAGGAAGAGCAGACAAGTAGCACCGAGGACAGGAGGACCGATAAGAGTCCTGCGGCAGCCTCCTCTCCATGGGGCTGGCATGCCGATGGTCGGCCTGCCAGGCTCATAACGAGGCCCTCTATCACAGTTAAATTGGCACCAGGTAACATGCAGATGCCAGATTATTATGTTATGTAGATGGACAGATGTAGTGGGTCACTGTTTTTGGCCAATCCTTTTAATACTTGCAGCTCATAATTTGCATTAGTTCTACTATAGCACAGTGAGCTATGAACCGGCATCGAAGACCTGCATGCAAACTGCAAGACATGGGCTTAGAACCTTGTTTTTTCTAAAACGGTTATCACAGGTCCGCTAAAAGTTTTTTGGGATTGTAATAAAAGACCATCCCAAGCACTATGCTACGTTTTAAATACCAACTTTGTATTTCTCCCAGCTATACCATAGATATAATCCCTACTGGTAAAGACAATGTGTTACTTGTACACCTTGAAACCCTCTATGTCGTATCTATATCATCCTGCACTTTAATTTATACTACACACTTGTATGAGAGAGAGAGAGGTAACACTCTTGACACCCAACACTGGGATAAGTAGCTCTGTAAAAGTATGATAAAAAATTGCTATTTAAATTGTTATTCGTGTAAATACTTGTACGCACTCATATATCTGACATTCTTACAGTGCATGCATATTTTTTACATACAGGAGTTGCACAAAATGAATAACAGGCCTACAAAACCTAGTTTCTCTTAAGTGAGTGATAACCAGCTGTGTGCCTTTGTTTACCCCATTACAGTGGCATTTAGGTGTTAGGCTCCAGATAGGCTACAGATAGCTTCCAGCCAGGATTGTATTCGAACAAAAGGAGGGTTAATGGCATCCATCGCAAATGAGGGACTATTTTACCTCTCCCTGCCTCTCTTTCTGTCTGATCCTCGTTGCTAACACATGCTCACATGAACACTGGATCAGGCCAATCTTTACATGTGTTATCACATTAAACCCAGACATACTGACTTGTCAATGTTTATTCAAGAATCATCTATGGCCACTGTACGCATTTTGTGTGTCAAAAGTACGCTACATTGCCATTCTTTTGTCACTGCTTCAATATCATCATGGTAAAGTTTTTTCAGTAGGCTGTAGAGAGTGCTCATTTTAGGCAGGGCCAATGAAATTACGGTTTAGGGGAGAACCAGATTTTGTGTCAGGGTTGAGTAAATTATGCTGCAAGAAATTACAGCGTATTGCAGAACGTGTTAAGAAAGAATTACTTATTTGGCCATTTTCACACGTTAACGCTGTTTGAGCAATAGGTTTCACCTCATTATTACCAGTTTTTCAAGCAAATACAGCAATAAGCAACTGAGAAGTGACCAGTTAACCTTTACGAATGGTCTTCCACTGCATAGCAAAACATGTGGTGTCATGTCTTTAGTAACTTTGATTCATGTGACCTAGAAACATTTTTTTAATGTATTAATTGTGCAGCAGGTTACGGGTTATGTGGCAAAGGCAGCTAATCCGTTACTGAATGGAAAAAGCCACAAAACTGCATAATTCCAGTGGCCCCATTTTAAGGCCACCACCCAGTAGAAGATAATGAAGCAAGGACAAAGAAAGGTTAGCAATTACCAGCCCAATACTGGAAAAGTTAGCTCATAGTCACGCCTTACCATCGTTATGAACAACTAGAATATTTTGTAAACAACCATGTAAAGGAGGCTTACAAGTGTCCTAAAAGAATACACAGCGGTTCAGTTTCACACCTCTCATCAAGTAGCTGTACATTCTAATGCTACTTGCAGATAGACGTTTTGTTTAGCAGTCATTTACTTACAAATTGGCACGAGGATGAACATCCTGATGTAAAGTGTGCAATAACTGTCAGCTCCTCCAACTGCTGTTTGATCTAGACTTCTGCCAAGAGCAAGAAATCGCCATTTACTTATGCCACTCCTAGAAAATCAACAAAACGTTTAAGCAACATCGTACAAGGTGGAGGGCACTTGCATATTGTTACTGCTTAGGACCAGCATCAAAGGCGCCCTGGTGCAAATCCAAGTGAGATACTCTTATCTTTAATAATAATAACAACCTAAAATGCCCTTCAGCACTGAAAAGTTGATGAGAATTATTAAGTATGTTAACTTTCCCCTATTTTTTTCTGGCACCACCTGTGAGATTATAAAGTCATAGCTTTTTCTCTCACTATAGTCAGAAGAGAAACTAGAAAAATCACATTGCTCTGAGAGTCACTACACCCAAACAGGTCTTGGCATTGCAGGGTGGTTTGGCTTTTAATGTAAGTGTTTCTTCACTGACTAACGATTTTGTTTGTGCCATTGTTTGGACCACTGCGTGCACAAACGCGAAAATGAGGCAAAGGGTCATGGGTGGGTGACAGAATGTGTGGATGAATGGATACTTACGTGTATCATCCGTTTATCTATGCATCGGTGAGTGGGTGAGTGAATACGTCTTTGTATTCACACACGCATCCATCTGTCCGTCAAGATGGCAGAATGAGTAGGCAAATGTATAGATGGAAGAATGAGCAAGACGATGGGAGATAAAGTAGACAGCTACCATCACGTCGGTGACAAGTTATTTTCTACATCTGCCACTGCTGTTCACCCATTCTCGTGCTCACCTCTTCATTTCATAAAGCATTCTTTGGTAGTAAATGTATATATTCTTGATGCTCTTTCACCCCAGGTATAAATCAGTGGCAAACATGCACTCAATAAGAGGACACAAACAGGCTATCCACCGAAGAAAAGGATCCAGAAGAAGAAATACAAGCTTAGAAGAGAAGCATTAATTAACAAAGAATGCACACAGAACATTTTCGAACGCCAACAGCTCCAAAGCATTTCCTGGTACTGTCAATATGTCTTAGGAGTTTTCTCTTGGCCTTTCATGAATTATCCACAGTGTCAGTCTATTATCTGTTTATGGCAGTACACTCGTGGCAAAAATCAGTGGCAATTAAAACACTCTGTAGGCATACCTCCCAAAATTTTGCAGCAGCTTAGCTTGTATGTTTTCAGTATGTGCCCATAACCAACTTTCACTTTAGCATAAGAAACAATTTTTTTTATCGCAAAATTACATTGATTTCATTTCTGAGCTAGTTAAAGAACTCTTTTTAAACGTACTCTCGTCTCTGCTTGCAGATTGTTAACGGGTATTGCAGGTTTGCTTATTATTTTGAGGAGTGTTTTTCAAAGTAACCCTATTTTTATCCATTGGCGCTTCAATAATTTCTGTGTTGAAAAACTGTCCGGGCTATAGTTGGAGTGTAAATACAGGGCCATACTGGCAATATCGGGCATTTCGCTTGGAGGCTGGAAAGGTGGGACTGGTCTTGTTACAGCAGTGTGGCAAAACTGGCCCTCAATAACAAAATCAGCTGGTGACCATTCAATTTTCAGCCTCTAAGTGGTATTTGGTAAATTGAGCTGCAGATCCGAGTCCAATTCCAGGTCGGAGAAATGCGTGGAGTGAAATAAGCGCCACCCGCAGTCGGTCTCAGGGCCTGGGGGCAGGAAGCCTACTCGGGTCTGGATGTCCCACGTGGCCATAATGTTTCTGCTCCTTCTTTCATCAGATACGTGATTGTAGAGCATTTGCTTGGTGGGAAGAGTGGGTAAGCTGACGTTGTACTGCAGATGGATTCATTACATGAGCTCAGCAAAGTGCGAGAGAAATACAAGGATTAAAGTGCCAAGTAAAGCGACAACCTTTCTTTCAACAGCTTCTGCTTCAATTAACTCTTGCATGCTTTGCGTTTCGTTTAAATATAAGTCATCACCAAACTCATTCACAAACAAACGTGAATACAGTTACATTTCTTTTATTAATCTTTCACAAGGAAAGGCTGAGGCATGGGAGGAAGGATTCCGCTTTGAGACAGACTGAATTTTTGGGGTATTTTTTTGAGGATATATATATATATATATATATATATATATATATATATATATAGCTATAATGCAATACAAACCATGTAAATATTGGGGGCAAAGTGTAAATTAGTTCATTTTTTCTACTCCAGGGATTAAGCTGAATCAACAAAGCTTTGTTGTGCATACACAAAATATGCAGTGAGTATTGTATTGTTTTATTGGACAGGGTCACTTGAATTATGCGGCGAGAAGGACCAAATTATGTGGCAGTGATTAGTAACTTATCGGTCAAGAAAAGGCAAAGTATGTGGTGTAAGGCAGCACATTTTGCTTTAGTATTACTTCATTATTTTGTCGCTTTTACACTGTTTGGCATTGGTTGCACCTCCTTTGACAAGTTTAGCAATCCCAATATGACAATAAGCAACAGAGAGATGACCAGTCAACCTTTACAAAGGCCCTTTCACTGTGCGTAACATGTATCATTGCATTTTTAGTAACATTTGAACTGTGTGAGCTAGAAACATAATGCATTTTTTTGTTAAACTCTGCAGTTTATGAAGCAGATGACTGATTATGTGGCTATTGCTGCAAATCTGTAATTATGCAAAAAAAATGGCCCTGATTATGGTGCTTTAGTGCTTACTACTCGTATGTGGGGTACTGAAGAACTTTTCTACTGGAGTAGCATGCTTCACCATGTTGGTGTGTGACTTACTCTTTCCATGTTGTGCATGATGGTCGTAAAGGTGTCGTTATTGTGCTAAGAGATGCAGTGTTTAGCGGTATAATAGATGAGGAAGTGTAAACGATAGGGCTGTATGTTGACAAAAATGTGTAATGTTGGCAATTCTGATTAACTCAACAGCTGCCATTATTGTATTGGTAGTTTATCTTTTGTTCTTAATCTGCTTTTCTGCTGTGGCATAACGTAATCCACTTTGATCCTATGTATTAGCGAAATCTGTAAAACCAGAGTGGAAAAACATCACCAAATGTTAAAGGAAAAGATCTGCCAATACGGACTGTCTCATCATCATTCTTTAGTCATTACAGGATAAGTGCTCAGAGTTTGAAACGGTTTGGATTTTGCATGGTGGATTAGGTTACAGTCCTCTAGTGAACAGCAATTAGTGGTAGATCTCTCTGGTTAGGACTCGGTGATTACTTAAACAGGCTTTTTATCTATGCTATCCACTTGCCAGCAAGGTTCCACTGTTCCTTTCATACATTACGGCCCTCATTTCGACCTGAGGAACCACTGTGCTGAAGACCACCAGTGCAGGCGGTTTTCCGCGGGGCGTATTATGACTGCTGGCAGCCCTCCGTCCTTTTTCGGACGGAGTGCCGCCAGCAGCCATACTGGCGGTCGGCGGGGAAGTAGAGGTTGCTCCACATCCGCCGCCCCGTCATCAGAACACTGCACAACGAATCACGTCCCATGATTCGGTGTGACTGTGTTCTGGTGACGGGGTGCTGGCGGCGGAGCAGCCCCCATGGATCCCGTCCCCTCCCAAAGGATCAACGGACAAGGTAAGTTGATCGTCCGTTAGGGGAGGGGGGTGGGGGGTGTTGTGTGCGTGCCAGTATGTAGAGGGGTGTGTGAGTGCGTGTATGCATGCGGGGGTGTTGTGTGTATGGGAAATGTGTGCGGGTCAGTCTGTGTGCATGTCTGTTTGTATATGTGCGGGTATATGTTGTTGCAGTGTATGTGTGCGGTTAGGGGTGTGTGTCTGTGCATGTTGGGGGTGGGGAGGGGCTGTGTGTCTGTGTATGTTGGGGGTGGAGAGTGGGATCCTGCCAACTTTGGGGGGTCGGGGAGACCCCTATTTGTGCCAGGGAAGGAATTCCCTGGCACTTATAGTGCCTACCGCCACGGATTTCGTGGCAGTTCCAAACCACGCGAAATCCATGGCGGTATGCAGGGTCGTGATACCGCCAGCAGTCTGGTGACGGCCGCCGGGCTGGAGACCGAAGTCTCCAGCCCAGCGGTCGTCACCGCCCTGGTGGTCGGAGTGGAGAAGTGGCGGATTACCGCCATGGTCATAATTCCATTTTTTTTCCCCGCCGGCCTGTTGGCGGTATTAACGCCACTTCTCCCCCGTCCGCCAGGGTTGTAATGAGGGCCTATATGTTTGCCTGTCGATGACGTAGTGCTGGGACATGAATTTGTAAATCATATCACCTGATGATATGGATTATATCAAAATAATACTGGGAGGACAGATATGAAGACTAAATGGTCAAGGTAGTAGGCAGAATACAATTAAAGTTTATTTCCTGATGATAATTTGGTGCAATAGTGTGCATTTTGATTGCAATTGTTGATCCATGAGAACGTATCCTAAGGAACGCTAAGAGCACATGACAAGTAGGACGCCATTAGACACCGCAAATATTTTGCTTGATACACCATGCTCTATTGGCAAGAGGCGCAGCCTGGAAGGAACACTACAACAATAACCAACTAAGTCCTAACTCCAACCCCTAAGAGCAACTCTAATTCTTTCAACATGCACACATCGTCATCTTATGAATTCACGTCCCAGTCCTGCTTTGTACGACTTTCCTCTTCTAAACATTTACCTTTTGTCCACCTCCATGTGAAGCAAAGGACGACAAATCACAGAAAATTAATTTACACACACACAAACTGAAAAGCCCACGAACCATAGTTACACAGGCAAGGATGTGCCACTAAAACTGCTGATTCCCCAACGAACGAAGGAAAGATAGGTGTGGGCGGGTGTGGGGGGATGAGTGGAGGCATTGTTGAAATTTATAAATTGAGAGAATGGTTTGCATGGTGGGTTATCGACGTACTGAGTATAGAAGGAATCTTGTGAAAGGGATGTGGCCGTCACTAAACAGTGGCTAGCTAGGATTCTGGGAGATATGCAAGGACACAATCTTCCTCTCACATAGAGACACACGCACGATCATTGGCTATTGCCAGCACCTGCCCCAAAGAGAGGTACCTGGAGATCGGGAAACGTGTTGTGGATAGTGAAGTACATCTGCCGGTTGGACTGCACGTCGCCGTCTGTGATCTTGTCATCGGCTCCTTCGCGGGTCTTGCCCTTGCTTTTCTCACCCAGGGCACCGCCCTCCCGCACTTCTCGCACCTTGTCTCCACCACGCTTCGCCGCGAGCAGAGACACAGCTAGTAGCTTACGCAGGTCAACGTGTTGAGTCTCAGCTCCAGGCATAGGCGCTTGTCTATCCTCTTCTCCCGCAGGCAGCAGAAGAGCGGATAGGCGACCACCCAGGAATCCGGCATATAGGTGGTAGAGTACTGCCAGACCTAAAAGTGCTAAGACGCCTATGCCCAGCGGCGACAGGCGGATGCCCATGGGGGCCATGGCGGGGTCTTGGAATGCCCGCGACGAGCCGACACGTCACTGCAGAGAGCAAAAGGCTGCCAACACTGCCAACCACCCGGCGCCGCGCACTAGCAAGCTTAAGCGGTGACGTTGAAAGCAGCAAGGGAAAAGGGTAGCAACTTGTCACAGACTAGACTGAGCATTCGAATTAAAATAAACCCGAAAGACATAGGCACCTACTCCTGCAGACAACTAAAGAATTTGCCCTCACATAAGATGGCCACCCCGGCTGCTTGTTGAAGCCGTCTTCGCTTTTCAGTACCTAAATAGTCGGACGCTTTCTCCAAAACAGGCAGTATTGAAGCTCCCAGCGGCCATCTTTTGTTTACAATCTAAACCCAAAGGGGGTGGTGGGAATGATAACTTAGTGAGCGAATGAACTGAAGAAGGCGCTAGTTAACAAATTGGTTACTGTGTAAGTCAGTAAATGGATGGATGGTTGAATGGAATTTATTAGTAATGTATGCTAATCCTGAGAGTTGTGAAGCACTACTAATATAGTAGGATGCTGGAGGAAAGGTAGGAGGGGGTGGTGCTTGTTGTTCAATATGTCAAATATTGTTACTGCCAACCACCCCATAGCTTTACTTGCACAGAACTTGCAGTGCATGTGAATGTGGAAGTAAAATATTTTATTAGAAAAGTGTGTCTAATGTTGGTTTGGTTTAGTTAAGCTTAACTTGGCCACATTAACAGGAATGATTGCCGTATTGCTGTGAAGTGCATGTTTATTTGATGTGCACGAACTGCACACATTCACACTGCATGCGTGTTATTTGTTTTCATAAAATGATTGAAATTTAGCTTTAAACCATAGCATCTGTCCATGTGGACAAAAGTAACTTATCTCTAGCTTCCTCTGGAAGAAATGTACTGGTGTTTCAACATTGCAAGTTTATGCGCGTAACCTCCATTGTTTTTGAATTTACAGAAACAGTTGTTTGTTTTCTTGTGTTTTTACGTTAATGAAACATAACATTTCTTTTGTGTAGTAAAAAATGTGAATGATGTGGAAGTATTTTTCATGTATTATGCTACATGTCTGTGGCATTTTCTACATCCCTAGCTTCCCCTATATTGTTGCTGTTGCCCTGCCACCTTTGTTTGTGTATGGTGATGTCTTGTCAGATTGTTAGTTCTCCATGCTGTGCATGCATTGGTGGTGGGTATACATGCAGGGCTGGGAGGGATGTTCACGCAGTAGGTATGGCATGCAGGGCTTGGCATTTAGGTTAGTCAATTGAGGTGGTGCTCTGTGGGGGGGGATTGAGTGGAGTGCTGGGTATCAGGGTGAGAGGTGGTGGTAGCATGCAGGTTTGTGGGGGAGGATAGGTAGTACATTTTTACTCATCAGTGTCCAGTCCTCCGGCAACTCCAGTGAGTCCCTCAGGATGCAGTATTGCCAAGACATGAACCTCACATGCTGTCAGCTGTGGGGGAGGAGGTGGGGGTCCACCGCCAGTCCTCTGTATGGCGAGCTAGTGCCTTGCTGCTATGGAACGTACCTTCCCCGTAGGTCGTTCCACCACTTCCTGATGTCGCCCCTTGTTCTTGGATGCTGTCCTACGGCGTTCACCTGGTCCGCGATTCTCCACCGTAGCTCCATCTTCCTGGCAATGGAGATTTGCTGTACCTGTGCTCCAAACTACTGTGGCTCTACCCTGACTATTTCCTCCACCATGACCCGCAACCCCTTATCTGTGAAACGGGGTGCCTTTGTGGGGACATGTGTGTTGTGTGGTGTGTGTTGTGCACTGGGTGTTGAGTACTGTGGTGGGGTGTGTGGTGTGTGACGGATGGATGGGTATTTGTGGTGTGTGTGTAGTTGTGTCTCGGATTTGCATGGGTATCTCTTGGCTATTTTTGCATGTTCGTAAAGGCTGGTGGGTAATGTGGGTGTTGTATTTTATAGTGGGGTGAGTGGGTGTAGTATGTGTATTCGGGTCAGGTGTGTGATTTGAGTTTTGGCCAATGTTGAGTTGTTATATATTTGGGTGGCCATTCTGACTGTGCCGGTGTGTACCGCCAATGGTTTCCATTGATTGTCCGCCGTGGTGATTTGTGGGTCATAATGTGGAGGGTGTTGTTTTGTTGGCGTAACGGTATGGGTATTCATACCGACAGTTTAACACTAACCTTTGGTCTGGCGGATATGTGTTTGTGGCAGTATTCTGTCGGTTTAACGTGTGTGTCATAATATGGCTTAACGTGTGTGTCATAATATGGCGGATGTTCGCCTCCGCAACTGTATGTTGGCAGCCATCACTTCGGCGGTAAGCAGGATTTACCGCCAATGTCATAATGAGGGCCTCAGTCACAACTGCATACTGAATAGGACTTCCTGGGCAGGAAGGGTGGAGGGGCTCTCTCTTACACTTCACAGGCCAGTGGCCTGCCCTCACACAGAGGACTGATAACCCGTTACAGGGATCCTGGCAGACAGGACTGAGCTAAAAGGGGAACTTGTGTACTTCAAAACCACTCTTTGAAGTTTCCCCCACTTCAAAGGCTTTTTTGGGTTTATAAACTGGGTCTCTGACCCCACCACGTCAGACACTTCTGGACTTCCACCTGGACTCTGTCAGAGAGACTGCGTTGTTGCCCGAAGGACTCATCTGGACTGCTTTGCTGAAGAATTGCTTTCCTGTTTGTTGCCCTGCTTCCTTGTGCTCTTGACTCAGCTGGACAGACTCTGCTTCCTCCTAAAGTGCTTTCCAAGGGCTTGGATTGAGCTTGCCATCTGTTTCTGAAGTCTCAGGGCCAACAAAGACTTCACCCCTTCAGGACATCCTCATGCATCGGAACATCGATGCAACACCTGCAGAAATCGACACAGCTCCTGCCTCACGGCAACATTTTTGCTGCATCTCCTACCAGATCAATGCAGCGCCTGTTCCTTCTACCAGCGCATCAAGGACATTCAACACATCGTTCCTAGGCGTCAAAATACCCTCACATCAGAGTGAAGAACCAAAGCTGCGCTCCTAGAAATTGACGTATCACCTTGCAGCGTGGAAAGAAACAAAGCATTGTCTGTGCCACGCCAGAAAATCTGATGCAGTGCCTTATTTTTCAATGCACCTCCTTCTCTGTGGCCCTCGTGCGTCATTATTTTTGATGCATCCCAGGTACTGTGTGTTACAAGGATACAACCATTATTTCTTAAGAACTGAGACTCTTTGAAACCTTTAAAAAGTGATATCTCAACTTATGCATATTGGATTTAGGTCATTTTGATCTTATTTTATTCAGATAAATATTATCTATTTCTCTAAACCTGTGTGGTGAATTTTTGTGGTGTTTTCACTGGTACTCTAGGAGTTATTGCACAAATACTTTACACATTGCCTCCTATGTGAAGCCTGACTGCTCAGTGCCAAGCTACCAGAGGGTGGGCACAGGATAATTTGGATTGTGTTGTAACTTACCTGACTAGGATTGTGGTTCTTACTTGGACAGGGTGCAGACCTTTTCTAATAGATACCCAGTTTCTAACAGTTAGCATTTGCACAACATATAATCCATACTTTCTGTTCAAGGCTAAGAACACTGTAGACGATATGCTAGTTTGTGTTGGGCGTTCAGGCGACTGCTTCTAACACTTAGACACAGCATTACATGAGGATTGTGCTTCCAATACAGTATGATTTTATTATATACATGATGCACTAACCTGGGAGGGGCTAAAGGCATTCTGGCCATGACCGTCGTGGGATGAATGCTGTTTGACATGCTGTTTAGTTGGCACTAACCTAACAGCCCCGAGAGTGTACCACTTTTACCACAGGCAGACTCCTGACACTATCCTCAGGTATGGGGATGAGACTAATCCTTTAGAACGGGTAAGACAGAAGGGTACAGCGGCTATGCTCTTGAGTATAATCATAGGATTAGGTAGGAACTTCTAGAAACTCTAGGAACATCCAGAATCACATTCACCATGGTTGGTTGTTTATATACTTCACCATGTTTATGATGCTGATTACTTTGCTTTGTTTCATATGCCTAATTATCCCAACTCATTTGCTTTATGCCAGATAGCGATTATTTCAATAAATGTATTGGAAACTTTTATCGCACCTCCCCGTGTCTCTCCTAGGCATGCATGAGGAACACAACAAAAGAGTAAGATCTGTTTCCACAACTTCCCAGGGAGTCAGTGTCATGTTCAGGTTGCCATAATCACTTTCCACCCCAATTGGTTTGGGGTTCAGGTGAGGCAATGTGAGCTAGACAGGAATTGAGTCAGGAGTTTCTGACGGTGTGGGTGGACTCAGTCTCCCACATTCCAAAGTTCTGTTATCCTAATACGCAGACCTATAATCATAATAGAAACCGTATAACATGGCGCCGCCATTGTACTAAGGTTAGGTATTTATTTAACGGGTCTCCCTGAATAGTTTCACTTGTGTGGCTAGGTATCATATTCACCATCATCCAGAGACGTCCGTGGTGTTAGGGAAATATGCTCCTCATCAGTATAGGGAGTACCTACATTTGTCTGCAGGTTGTTCAAGTTTGAACCTTTAAAAGGATACTCCTCTAAGTATTTCCTCTGTTTTTTACAAAAATGGCAAATCGAGTTGTGTGACAGCATGTCTACAATTTACTGGAATAACAACATTTATTTAAAAATTGACCACCTAATGGTGGTCAAGATGTTATGTGTGATGTAAAGGCACAAAATGCGTACAAAACAGAAAAACTTTACCCATAGATCAACTTTCCTGCAGTCGATGCCAACACAAATACATTTCATAAATTCACAGTGGCTAACCCACCAGCACAGTACACAGCATACAATTATTTAGACATTAACATTTCAGGTACATCAGAATTAGTTCCAAGGTGCACTACCACATGTTGAACACATTACATTGGGCCACCTCAGTAATGACGGGGCTACTTGGCCAGTTCTAGTATATTGTATAGAAGTTTAAAACAATTTGTTATGTGAAAATTGCCTCAGCAAGGGCTGCTCAAACTATTCAACCATAATTGGCTATATCTGGAATTAACCTTTTAACTATTAATGCTATTATAGGTAAGATGTCCACTAGATGGGAGAAACTCCATTCTGTATTGCTCAAAAAACAAATCGGCTTGAAGTAGTGTTTCTCCATTGTGGACCCCAAGGTGTTGAAACAGATACAAAACAAATACAGGGCTGCCTCTGCCCAGGATATGGGGATGAAGTTAATTGGAAGTTTTGCCACAGTATCCTCAATTATTTTAGGAAATATAAAAGGGAAAGCGACATCATTGGCAGTATACCAACGAGACACACAAGTTTCCTGAATTGATCAGGAGCGCGAGTTACCAAAAATGATTGCAGAGGTCTATACTTGCTTAGGTGAGAATAAGTTAGGGCCCAGACGAAATAAACCACAACTTAAAAGTAATCCTGAAATGAATAATAGTAAACAAGCACAGGAGTCTTCTAAAAAACTGTGTGTCTAACAAAAATCAAATAAAGACAAAGTAAATCATGGGGAGAATCTCTGCAACCAGAGAGCTCTGAACAACAATATAATTTATGTCACCATGATAATTTAAAACAGCTTAATGGGAATCATTACACTGATAAATGCCCTTCTCATTCCTTTCAGGACTCATCCGACAAGTGGTCTGAGAGAGTGGGGCGGTCTGAGCGCAGACAAGAAGATTACGTGAAACCAAAAAAGGACTTGCAACTCTTATATGACATCATAATAATGAAGGAACAGAAACATCAACAAAAAACCCCTGTTCAAAAAAGAAGGTTGCAGGAATTTCAGCAAAATACACCACACTTACTGAGAACATTACCTCAGAACATGACATGGTTAGTGATTATGCTAGACAGTGCAGCAGATTTCCAGATAGTGAGCCAGATTCTTCAAGAGAGTCTGGATATGAGAGCAACTAACAATTACATAGAAGTTGAAACCCCAGACAGGTGAGTCTCCCCTCCAGACTGCACCTATAAATTAAATATACAAATTGAGGGGGACATAATAGGCACAATTAAGGTAAGTGTCTGGGAAACCTTAACACTCCATGACATTCTCTTGACTGAAAATGATTTGTCACAACACTTCCACTAGAGGTAGATGTGATTTTACAGTCCATCGCAGTCGTCATTCCTGAACAACTAAAACAAGCCTATGCTGCAGATTGGGCTCTTGTATAGGTCCCAGCACTATACCACAACCATGTGGGCTGGGATAGGGACTCTTTATCATGTATTACCAATAAGGTCCAGCTTGCAAGTGCAGTCATAATCCCCCATAAAACATGGAGCAAGAGGGGCGTGGCTTCGGGCGTCAAGATGGCGTCGCACTCTGAGAGTGCTCTGGACCCCTCCGTCATCCACCCAAAACAATCGCCATTCTGAGCGTGATCCAGCAACACCGATCGTCCCTGTGGGCCCCTCGATAGGTGCGGACCAAGAAACTGCGAGTGTTGAGGCCGCGGTGCCCCCGCAGAGGCTAAAATCTGGACTGACGCTGCGGCCAATATGGCGGCCGGGGCCCGTGTCGGCCGTGGTGGTGTGCGCTCCCGTTGGGGGGGCGCCTGAGACAGGGGAGCCGGGTGAGCCGTGCGGACGTGGCTCGGCCGGCCGTGGCGCCGGGCAGGGGTCCCTGTGAAGATCCAGAGGGGGGAGGCAGCAGTCGGCTGCCCCCAGGGAATGCAGTGAGGCGCTCCCTCTCCGCGGCTGTCCCACGCGGGGAGGATCGTTATCCCCCGAGACGGAGAATTCCTCCTGGCGCCTTTTGGGGAACGAGGGGCCCAAGCTTTATCGAGGCAGTGGAGGGAGGCTGTGCCCCGCCCGGCTGCCCCGTGGGACGGGGCGCACGCGCCCGTGTGGGGTGCGCCCACGGTGTGGATGCCAGGCGGGCCCTGCGGGCCTGCTCGGATCACAGCTGCGGCCGCGCAAAGAGTCCAGTGGAGCTCCGGAGGGGAGAGGCAGCAGTCAGCTGCCCCCGAAGACTGAGGTGGGGCGTTCCCCCTCCGTAGAGCGGCCGAGGCTGTCCCCGTGCAGGAGCGGTCGACGTCCCCTTAGGCGGGGACTCCCTCCTGGGCGCATATTTAAGAACGAGGCACCCTGGCCTCGGTGGAGCGGCGAGAAGAAACCATTCCCTGCCCGGGCTGCCTTGTGTAACGGGATCCGTCTTGGTGAGTGGCTGGGCGGGGCCTGGGTGTCGGCCCGGGGGCGCCGTGAAGTACCGCTGGCCTGCGTGGACCGTTTGCACCCCCTCCTCCGTGACTGGATGGCATAGAGGGGCAAAAGTGGATACAAAGAAAAGTGGGCCACTCCTGTGCCGTGATATGCGTCAAAGCCACAACCTAAGCTTGGGAGAGTCTCTTCCTTTTTAGGGGTCGGACTCCGGGCCCTGGATGGAGTCGAAGAAAGAAAGACTGGTTTGTCCACCTCACAACAAATGGTCAGCTTGAAGCACCTGGATTCACCCCCCGAGGCTTGACGTGAGGCCCCGCACGCATCCTGGAATTGATCTCAGAACTGAGAGAGACTCCGAGGCCCTCCGGTGCTCTTGGGCGGTGGCAGACCCTGTCACCTCATCAACAGGGAAGAAGAGGTGCCCTCTTGATGCCCTCCCATTCTGGCTGCATGAATGACTGCTCTCCCCGAACTGGTAAAACCCCTAGTAGACCGGAGTGACAGGAGTTAAAGGCACCCAATCCTGTCACATACTCCGCATAACACTACTGACTTCCTAAGAAACCACAAGGAAGGATAGAGCAACAAAACATCTGCCAACATCCCAACAAAAGATTGACCAGTTTACTACACCGGCAGCCTCTCGCAGTGACGGAGATGTCCCCTTTGGGGGACCCCACCCTGATGGAGTGAATGCTATTCTACAAGCAATCCAAACTTCACAACTTGCTGTAGAGACTAAAATTGGAGAGGTGAAAGAAGATGTGGGCTTCATAAGACAAGATCTCAGAAACGGGGTAGGTCGCATTACCACCGTTGAAGCCCGTGTCTCGCAAACCTGAAGACGACCTGGTTGACCTCAGGGCTAAAGTAGCCCTACTACAAACTCGTACCGAAGAACTGCACCGACGCGCCGAGGACGCGGAAAACCGCTCCAGGCACAATAATCTCTGCTTCGTTGGTTGTCCAGAAGGAGCGGAAGACAGCAAGGCACTTGATTTTTTGGAACACTGGATCAAGACTTGGATGCCGGAACATACTCTCTCACCCTGGTTCGCGGTCGAGCAGGCACACAGGGCCCTAGCCCCACAGCCCCCTCCTGGCGGGCCCAGAAGACCTATAATCGCACGCTTCTTTAATTTTAGGGACCGAGACAGCATCCTCAGGGAAGCCAAATGATCCACCGACCTCCGCTGGGACAACAATAAGATCTTAATATTTCCTGATTATACCCAGGAGGTCCAAGCCCGACGTCGGTCATATGAGCAGGTCAAACAAAAGCTCCGGGCGATGCAGCTCTCGTACATGCTCCTCTTCCCTGCACGCCTAAAAGTTATCATGGCAGGCAAAACATTCTTCTTCGAATCTCCGGAAGAGGCGTGGGACTGGCTGATGGAGGAAGGCATCGGGAGTTGGAAAGGACCCCCGAGCCTGGTGAGTGCCTCCTCTGAAAGCGGTCCCGGGCCACGACCAATCCCACAAAGAGGCCGCAGGCGCACCAGATCCCGGCGGGGAAAGAAAAGATTATCCAGTGACCCGCCTGAATGCTACCCAGGTCCAGACACCGGTCCCCGGGTGGGAGTGACCGGCGCTGACACTCCGGGAGCCCACTTCCCGGTGCGAATGTCGGGCAATGACAACTTGAGCCAGTCCCCTGTACTTGGATAGCACCAAATGTGTGGCTAAAGAGACTCTAAGGACAACGTCTGGCTCTGTGGGACGTCAACACGCATAAATCAAAACACTTCCGGAGATGTGAGTTGCTGTGCCGCTCGCCACCTGGCTCGCTAAACTTGATTTATACTGTTTAATGGTTTAACAATCCGTTTGAATGGAGGGGTCCATCTCTTCACCTTAGTGACAGCCCACCTGGCTGCTTTACCTCATTTGGGTAGTTGTGCGACAGATGCTTCCAGGGTAGAAGTATGGGGTGGGGGGGATTTGGGAGGTGTGAAGTTAGCAATGGGATTTAATACTGTCATTTTAATAAGTTTCCTTTTCCTTGTTTAGGTTCACATTTCTTTTATTTGGTTGGGATGGCCGTCCTTGGGCCCCTTGATGGGCTCCCAATGTCATATTGCACCGACACAATGGATAGGTGGCCCACACTGACATAAATACTATTGTGGAACGTGAATGGCCTACTGGACAAAATTAGGAGGTCCGCAGTTTTCAGTACGCTCCGTAGATATGCTCCATCAGTGGTCTTACTACAGGAGACCCACCTGCTTGGCACCATTTGCTCCATGCTGGCGCGAGGGGGATACAATAAAGTCTACCATTCTGGCTTTGCGCGAGGGTCAAGAGGGGTAGCCAATTTTCTCCATCGCTCGCTACCAATGGTCGTCACCTCTACGAGGTCCGATCCGCAGGGGAGGTTTGTGATGGTGTCTGGGACACTTCACGGATCGCCGTGTAACTTTGTATGCGCCTATGCCCCCCCAGCTGGATTTGACAATTTTTTGCTAGTATTCCCGACAGATCTCTATCACCGATGTAATGACATCCTGAGCCCCCACCTTCTTAAAATGTACAAAGAGGCTGGGAGGGAGGGCCCCTTTCCCTCCGGGATCGACCAGGCCACCATTGTAGCAATCCCCAAGACCCAGCCCCGTCACGCAACTGCTCAGCATACCGACCCATCTCCCTTTTGAACACTGAAATCAAGGTGGTGTCAACCGTACTTGCCACCAGGTTGAAACCTGTGCTTCCCACAATGGTACACTCAGATGCCCTCAGATGCCCTTATGCCCTCACGCAGTACCAGACACCGCATTAGGCAGCTGAATGTTGCTTTAGCACACCGCAAGGTTTTGTCCCGGTCACCCCTAGCTCTTCTTCTCCTAGACTTCGAAAAAGCCTTCAACACCGTAGACTGGTCCTATTTGGAACAAGTCCTCCACAGCAATGGGATTGGGCCGAAGTTCCGGAGCCTTGTAAAATTACTCTACTCTAACCCGACGGCACGTGTTCAAGTGAATGGAGTGGTCTCGGATCCGTTTCCCATGCGCCGCAGTACACGTCAAGGATGCCCTCTATCCCCGTTGCTGTTCGCACTTGTGATAGAACCCTTGGCGAAACTGCTGAGAGAGAAGATCCCCTAATAGAAGGTTGGACATGGCCAGAAGGTCCTCAGGATAGAGTGGCACTATACGCAGACGATGTTCTTGTTTACTTCTCAAATCCAGCCACAAGTGGCCCGCGGATCTTGCAGCTCTTGGTCAACTTCTCCCAGGCCTCAGGTCTAACTCTAAACCCTGGCAAGTCCCTCCTGGTCCCCCTACACCTTTCTAGAGAGTGCATTGACTGGCAGTGAAACATTCCGATCTGACAAAATAATTTTAAATATCTAGGCATACACATAGCCTTGTTACCCGAGCTAGCATGGGAATTAAATGTCTCGCCGCTTACTAAAAGAATCAAAGAAGACCTCCAAAAATGGAGGAACTTACCTCTCAATTTACTGGGCAGAATAGCTCTCTACAAAATGATGATACTCCCCAGATTCCTATACCTCCTACAGAATTTTCCACACCCGATCCCCCGGAAGTGGTTCGTTGAAATGGAAACAGTGGCGCGTCGGTTTTTGTGGCACGGCTCCCACCCTAAATTGGCCCTCACCACATGCCAGAGAGACACCTTTGACGGAGGGCTGGGCATGTCTAACATTTATCTCTAACACATTGAAACCCACCTACTAGTGATCAACAACTGGTTGGGGGGAGGTTGGTCAGACCCTGCTTATAGGCGCGAGCTTCAGACACTTGGCTACTCCGGAGTCTTTGATGCTCTATATGGGGGGTTGGATTCCCCGAGACACTCCGGAAGTTACAAGGGTAGTGCTACTGGGTTGGCGCACAGCCCAGAGGGTGACAGGTTGGTGGGAACGTCTCACCCGGCAGACCCCCTTGTGGCAGGGGAGTTATCTGCTAGAGGTCTCAACATTGGAGGGGTTCCGGAAGTGGGACAACATTGGAATATCCACTCTAGGGGACATCTGGGGAGAGTCACACATACGGTCCTTTGAGGAAATCCAAGAAAGCTACTCTCTAAATAAAACCCAATTCCACAAGTATTTACAGCTCAGACACGCACTTCTGTTACACGTCCGACCAGGGGACAGCGTCCCTGACTGCAGCCCTATGGAGGCCAGGACCTTGATGGCTTTATGGCTCCCTGCTCTCCAATACCGCCCCCTCCCTTGAGAGTCTTCCCCAGAAATGGGAGGGTTGGGTGGGCCCCAGTGAGGAGGCAGACTGGATAGACGTGTTAATGGCCCCTAGGACCCTGTCCATGACGTCCCAATTTCGAGTACTCCAGACACTCTACCTCCACACAGCATACCTCACCCCTGAAAGACTGTTTAAGGCAGGCCAGTGGCAGACAGCCGATTGTCCTCGATGCTCCAGCCCAGATGCTGATTTTTTCCACATGTTCTGGGCATGCCCCGTAATAACAACTTACTGGAGGGCGATTATAGGGGAGATATCACGGGTCCTACAATCAGAGGTGGAGGTGGCCCCCCTCCTCTTGAGGGCAATGGGGGAGATGGGACTTGGAAGAGCGGATCGTGCCTTCTTAGGAGTGGCATGCCTAGTGGCAAAAAGGGACATTATGATAGATTGGAAGGCGGGAGCAGCTCCCACATTGTCCAAATGGAGGCGGGGTGTTGATTGGTGTGCGCTATGTGAAAAGCCTGTGTATGAGGCCAGAGGATGCCCTAACAAATACAACAAGATATGGGGGAAGCGGGGGAGCTTGTAGAGTGCCTGTACGGCCACAGAGTGGGCCCCCTCACTGGTGTACGGATACGGGAGGGGCCGCCTGATGGTCCGGGTCCACCTAGCCCCCCCACCACAAGCGTCCAGAGACTTCAGGTCACGATACGACATTGTTACCCAAACACCACCTAGTTGATTATTCTCACGCTTATTGTGTGCGCGTAGCTTTCGATCCTGAAATGTATAAACCCTTGGTCATGTTTTGGTCGTCCCAAGACTATAATTATAATCATAATTACAATATTTGTTGTCATGATATTGATTTAATTTACGTTGTTCTTAGGTTTGTATTTTGGCCCTCTTTTGTATTTGGTATTTTGTATGCATTTTCTCTCTACAAAAACAATACACATATCTTTATAAAAAAAAAAAAAACATGGAGCAAAAACTTCTTTGAGGGAGATTCTCTCACAGTTCGAGTACCAGGGAGTAATTAAACCCTAATGTATCTCCAATAAACAACCCTTTGTTCCCTGTAGCTACGCCAGATCATTCATATAGAATAGTCTTAGACTGTAGATATTTAAATAGTCAAACACACACATTCGCAGTACAAACCTCACACAATTCAGCACTAATGAACAACATTTTCTGTACAAAATACAAAACAACGCTGGATATTTCCAGCAGTTTTTTCTGCCAAAACAAAGCACCTGAAAGCAGGGATCTAATTGCTTTTTCCATGCTTGGCTCCCAGCACTGTTCTTTCCGATTCCCCCAAAGGTATTAGAACAGCACAGGGTTATTCTCTGCCTGTATAACATTAATACTACATGATATTGATCAAGAAACATTGTCCTATGTCAATGACCTATGTCTGATGGAGAATGTCTTAAATACTCACTTAGCCGTAGTAGATTAATTGTTTTGGGATTTGCTGAACATAGCTACAGATTCAATTTTTAGAAAACAAAAAATGCCTGTCTCAGTTTCCTGTTCCTAGGATACGGGCTGTCAAATGAAGGAAAGAGCCTGGCACCACACGTCTTTGAGAAGTGTGCGCACATTTGCAGTCACCAAACAAGGTAAAAAAAACTACAATCCTTGTTAGGACTTCTGAACTGTGGCAGAACCTATATTCCAGATTATGCACAACGCATAAAACCACTGTACGATTCAGCTTGTCTAGTTTTTTTCTGCAGACGTTAGACCCAAGAACACACACAAATACTCAGATTACTACAGACTGACATGCTTGAAACATGACATTTATACCCATGTGTAAACAAAACAAACAAACTTAGAGCCTGATTTAGATCTTGGCGGTTGCATCTTCCGCCCACCGCATTTAGATGTATTGTGGCTAAGCCAAAGACGGCCACAATGGAGTGCTCTTCCTAGCGGTATTAAATGTTACGGTTGAACAGGCAGTGTACTGGCAGTGGATTGCTGATGGATGGAGGACATCACAGGACCCAATTGACATCGGACAATGGCTGTGAAATAGAGGTAAGTCACACACTAGCACTCTACCCTTTATATATACGTACCCTGCATCACACACAACACAGCACACCACATACACACCATTATCCATTGCCATTCCACTACAACACAACACCTACATTCCGCAAACTCACTTACACATACATCCATCACACAGCATAAACATACACTAGTGATACTGTACCTACACACAACACAACAACCAACACACTCAACTACACAAAGACACACACAAGCACAACTGCACATCACAACAATGATCGCCACACAGCATTCACCTGAGTGTTGCATGCAGCAACGCAACACACAACACAACATACACAACAACATCCACATCATATGCAGGTGGCACAAATACTGACACAACCACATCACCCACTACACATCCCTCCACCTCACCCAGCCAATTGCATTGCACACACATACACACGTTCTGACTCTCACACACAGCTCAAGCACAACATGACAGACAAGTCTCTTGCAATGTGCACACATCGACACAGTTGGCAAGTGTGCATGTGCTGTCATTGTGGTGCCAGCATTCATTTGGCAATGAATACTGATGCCATAATGACAGTTGTGTATGGGTGCGATATGTCTTGTGTACCAGTGTGTCCCCACCCAGGTCTGGCCCACCTGGGTCCCTGACATATGCAAGTCATTTAAAAAAAATACTGTATATGTCTAAAGTGGTCCCGTGCCCATGTGTAGTGACCCGCTCCCCATACACAGCAAATGTAGGTTGTCTACCTTCATGCCCAGTGATGGGGCCCTTGTTTTCTCTGAGGTCCCATGGCAGTAGTGATGGAGGGTGCTGTCCAGCCACAAACGGAAAAAGAATCGGGGGGGGGGAGTTACGTTTTCATCCCCTTTCACCCATTCCACCAAGTCAGATGTGGAGGTTTGTACAGCCACTTTTTGCTTGGCAGTATGGCACATCCAAATCTACTCAGCTGTAATTGTGGCTGGAGTCCCGCCATCCGCCACTCTTTGGCACTGTGGTGGCAGATGGGATTCCTTGGCGGAGTCAGGGGGACTCCTGTGGGTTAAGATCTATTGGGCCGGCAACATCTAAATGCAGCGGGTGGACCACCAAGGTGGCGGGCGTGTTTGCTGTCAGAAAACAGACGGCGGGACCGTTACTGCCAACATATAAATCAGGCTCTTAGTCATCCGGATAATTCAGAGTGCATTGGCTTTACTTATGTCACATTCAATAAAGATGACACATTGCTGATTGCATATCAATCACATTTATATTTCAATGCTGAAATGTATTTTACATCCACTGAAAAAAAACTGACTACATTTCAGATGGCTGCATTAAGGAAAGACCACTGGCTCAGGGAAAATGCATTATTGTCATCACCCCAGTCCCAGCCTTAGAAGTGGTTACAAAGGTTAAAATTCCAAATGCAAAAGCCTCACATCCCAGATGGATATAATGGGACAACGAAGTAGTGTATGATCCGGATTTAAATCTTTGCGGTAATGTACCCACTGCTGGTTTTCTGTCGGAAAACCCATCCGCTGCCTTGGCAGTCCGCTTGCCTGATTTAGAAGTTGGCAGGACCATAGGCAAAAGAGTGCCCGCTATCTTTACTGCTGAGCAGATTTGGATGTTCCTTACTTGCAAGCCAACTATAGCGGGTTGACCTCCACGCCTGAGTTTCCAGATTGGAGGGGAAATGAGATACAAAACTACCCTTTTTCCCCATTCCACTTTTGTTTTTTACTGGACATGATGGGACAAAACATTCTGTCACTGCTCCCACTGGACCACAGAGAAAACACGATTCCCCCTTCACCAGATTTAAAGGTAGGGAACCCGCATTGGCTGTGTACTTTGTGTCATTACCGCATACGAGCTCTGGACCACTTCAGTCTTGTACATGTCACAGTCATTTTTTTGACTTACTGTGTAATGCATATGTCGGGAGCACATTTGTGTGGGACATGGATAAGGACACACTGTTACATGACACATATCACACACATACACAACTGTCATTTTGTTGTCAGTATTCATTGCTAAATAAATGCTGGCACCACAGTGACGTTACATTCACACTCATCTACTATGTCAATGTGCACACATTGCAAAGGGACCTGTACCTATGATGTTGTGCTTCCAGTTGTGTATGTGAGCCATTACATCTGTGTGTGCGATTTGATAGGCTGGTTGAGGCAGACGGAGCTAGAGTGGGTAATGTGGTTGTGTTCATATGTGTGCCAGTTGCATGTGGGTTCAATGTTGTGTATGCTTGGTTGTGTATTGTGTTGCTGTGCACAACATTCAGGTGAGTGCTGTTGTGTGGCTGTTGTGATGTGTATAGTCGTGCTTGTGTGTGAGTGTGTTTGTGTAGATGAGTATGTAGTTGTTGATTGTTGTGGTTGTTTTGTGTGTGAGTGCAGTCTCAACAATGTATATGTTTTGTGTCATTGATGCATGGCAATGTGTGTTTTCGGCATGTACGTGTTGTTTGGTATTGGAATGGCATTGGATTGTAGTGTTTATGTAGTGTGGTGTTTAGTATGTTGTGCAGGGTGTTGTTTAATATGTTGTGCAGGGTGACACATTTGGCTAAGGTACAGTATGTGTGTGACTTACCTCTATTCCCTTGCAACTACCATTGTACGATGTCCTTTGGGTCCCGCGACAGACTCCCTCCATCAGCAGTCCGCCGCCAGTACACTGACTGCAGGACTGTAACATCTAAATGGGGTCAGAGGGAACCTGTCAGCCCGATGGCTAGGAAGAGCACTCCATTGTGGCGGTCTGCAGCTAAGCCGCAAAACATCTAAATACAGCAGGTGGAACACCGTCGACGGTGTTTTCAGGTCCGCTGCCACAGTGGATTGGAAGTAATACTGTCAAGCTCTAAATCAGGCCCTATGTGTTTGACTATAAATTGCAAACTTAAGAATTTCTTAAGTACAAGCTGGAATACCCCATGCCAACAAACATTTTGCCTCTTGATCAGTGTAAATATATTATTTACACTGAAGGCTCAGCTCAATCACCTGTAGGTACCAAATATCAATACTCTGCGGCTTGTGCAGCTGTTTCTGCAGTAATGATGGACTGTGAATTCCACCCTCAACAAACTTCCACACACTTACTTGGAGATTGCACAGCAAAACTAGCTTTGATTCTGGCACTGGAACATAAGGATTCTGAATTATCCACTCTCATAGTGTGTGATTTGTATTACTGTGTCCAATCTTTTAATGAAAACCTGCCCAACTGGGGCCTAAATGGATTCAGAGACTCTAAATGAAATACTATCAAACATAAAGTATTTTGGGAAAATGTGGCAGAACTTAAAGGCAGGCTGCCACAGGCTCATGTAATACATATATTGGGTCATCAACATGTTGGAATATCCATTGTAGGGAATGGATTGGCTGATGAAGCAGCCAAATCTGCAGTCATCACTGCAACTGCAGCTGCAATTACTCGTTATGAGGCTGGGTGATGAAATACTGGCTGCTGTGAATGCTTCAGCTAAGAGCACCCCTTTACCAAAAGCACATCCAGCTAAATATTTCTATCACTTAAGTGTCTAAAACATTCCGTATGTCACCATTCCAGGAGTGGGTGATCTGGTGATCCCCAACCAAGACTGCAGGCTAGAATTAATGAAAGTAACACATGAGGGGGGTTGCATCTGTCCATGCTAGTGTGGCAGCTACAGTTTCTTTAGTACAAAAACACTGTTGGTGGCATGATCTATACAAACAAAAGCAATATGTCCTTAGTTTTGACATTTGCCAAAAATTAAAAGTTTCCACCATCAAGTGCCCACCACAGGCACCCTTCATAGTCTCTAACAAGCCACTTCAGTGTGTATACCTAGACCCTTGTGGGTCTTTTGAATTCAGATAGAGCATTCAAATACAGTCTACTTGCTGTAAAATGTATTTGAATGCACCATGCCCTGGAAGCTCTTCAACTCGAAAGAGCTGTTCTTGCCATTTAACTTGACATGAAAACAGCAGATAAGAGCAAAGAAGGATGCAACATATACAGTGCCTAACATACAAAAGTTAGAATAGTTGCCTTTCAAAGTAGCTGAAACACCTTCAGCAGTGTGGTTAATACATGGGGTAAAATCTCTGACAGGTTCAATGTTTCAATTCACAGCATGTTTGAAACATTTTCCAGCAGACAGATTTGAGACTTTGGGGGGAACCTTTATACAGTAGGAGTGGGAATTATCTTTCGATTACAAATGTATGAGTGAGGAAAAGGAAGTCTTTCTCTGTGGTGGTGATTGTGAAACTCCTGTAAGCCACTTAGGCCCTCATTCTGACCCTGGCGGTCAAAGACCGCCAGGGCGGAGGACCGCGGGAGCACCGCGACAGGCCGGCGGTGCTCCAATGGGGATTCCGACCGCGGTGGTAAAGCCGCGGTCGGACCGGCACCACTGGCGGGCTCCCGCCAGTGTACCGCCGCCCCATTGAATCCTCCACGGCGGCGCAGCTTGCTGCACCGCCGCGGGGATTCCGACCCCCCCTACCGCCATCCAGATCCCGGCGGTCCGACCGCCGGGATCCGGATGGCGGTAGGGGGGGTCGCGGGGCCCCTGTGGGCCCCTGCAGTGCCCATGCCACTGGCATGGGCATTGCAGGGGCCCCCGTAAGAGGGCCCCTACATGTATTTCACTGTCTGCTGCGCAGACAGTGAAATACGCGACGGGTGCAACTGCACCCGTCGCACAGCTTCCACTCCGCCGGCTCGATTCCGAGCCGGCTTCATCGAGGAAGCCTCTTTCCCGCTGGGCTGGCGGGCGGTCTGAAGGCGACCGCCCGCCAGCCCAGCGGGAAAGTCAGAATTACCGCCGCGGTCTTTCGACCGCGGAACGGTAACCTGACGGCGGGACTTTGGCGGGCGGCCTCCGCCGCCTGCCAAGGTCAGAATGAGGGCCTTAGTTTCTTAACAGGTGACATTGCATGGAGTACGCAATGTGTCGGTGGCCAATTTGGCATATTAGTTGAAGGGGGTTCCCATCTCCTTGATGTGCCCTGTGTTTCAGTTACTTTTGAATTAAAGTTACTTGACGCTGAGTGATCAAGGTTTTTGTGGGATGAGAGCGGGTGTCATAAATGTGATTTCTGTTTCTCAAATAGCGACCTGCTGTGGTAACGTACTATTTCCCCCGTGCACGAGATTAGAGTAGTGAGCTTGTGGCCATCCATTCATACCTTTAATGTTAACTTCGACAATCTGAGCAGGCTGAAAGCACTAATGCTCCAAAAACATGCAGTGCTTATATCTGCTTGTGAAACATTTGAATTGCAAGTGGCAAGGACATCCACCGAGATACAATCACTTTTAAATACCAATTTTCTAAGGCACATTGGTGAACTTGTTAGCTGCATTTTTATTGCTTGCGACACCACAGGAGTTGTACCCTTTTTTAAAGTGATTGCCTCTGGTTTTGCCAGCATATTCCAGACTATCTTTGGCCTGATTCCATCTTTTATACACTCTCGGTTTGTGACTGTATTTGGAGGCATACCACTTGTGTTGTTCCTAATTGGTGGTATTTTGTTACTGCCTTTTCTCCCCTTCAGTGGATCTCCGATTTCAAAGCCCAGTGGTGATGGAACTACCACCCTTCCAGTTCTGTCTTGAGCGCATGATACAGTATTTTGGAGTACCTTTGTTGGAGGAACGAAATAATAACTAGTCCATGTATTTCCGACCATTCTTATACGTATCCTGTGTTCTGCTATCTTTGGTGCCCTTTTGAGTATGCATTGGTACACAATTGATACTGTCCACTGACATGAATCTGCTAATATTTCCATTGAGGGCTCATTTTCGGAGTTGTCCTGTGAGACTACGTTTGGTATAAATGGCTTTTATGAGCCATCTTACGTGGATATGGAGGCTACAACTCCAGGAGTACTTTTTTCTGGCTCAACAACTGCAGGCATTGCACAGGAAGCTATTTCCTTGGGTAAGGCTGAGGCTTTCCATCATGTTGCTTCTATTTACTCACCAAGGCTTTGGTGGTTTTTTTCATCTGCAGATGAGGGATCCCTCTTGGGTTCCATTCTCACTTATGTCTTGGATGACATCCTGGCTGCTGCTGATGACTGAATTTGGCCTTTTTGTTTAACGCAAGTTGATTTAATTGGCTTATTTTTTAATTGTTTGCTCTGCTTGTTGGTGAACATGTTAATGCCTTTTAATATATATTAGTATTTTATTTGATTTTCTTTTAGAATCGGTCTTTCTGACTGGCAAGGGGGTGTCATGAGCACCTCTTGTACCTAAGTTGGTTCCCCCTGTTTTAGCTTCATTTTGTTTCATATTTTATTAATTTTAGTTTGCCTGCTTTTAGCAATTACTTTTACATATTTTATCAGCTTGTTTTTATTCTTAGAATAGAGAGAATGTGTTACTTGTTTAATTAGCCTTTACATGTCATGTAATCAGAGCTTTCTGTTCAAGACTAAGAACACTGTAAACGATACACTAGTTTACACATTCAGGCAACAGCTTTTAACACCTAGACACAGGATTATATCAGGACTGTGCTTCCAATGCAGTCTGATTTTATTATATAAGTGATGCACTGACCCAGGAGGGTCGGAGGGCATTCTGGCAACAACCATCCTGGGACTAATGCTGTTTTGACATGCTGTTTAGCTGGCGCTAACCTACCAGCCCCTGAGAGGATTGTCACTTACACTTTAGGCTAACTCCTGACACTATCCTCGGGTATGAGGCTGGGGCTAATCCTTTAGATCGAGCCATGCAGAAAGGTACACCCCCTATGCTCTCAAGTATAGTCTTAGTGTTTAGTAGGAACTTCTAGAACATCTAGAAACACATTTGCCATGGTTGAATTGTTTTTCCGCTTCACTATGTTTAGAATGCTGTTTACTTTACTTTGTTTCATCTGCCTAATTATTGCATATCATTTGCTTTATGCTAGATTGAGATTGTTTCAATAAATGTATTGAAAACGTATCTCACATCTCACCTAGGCATGCATGAGTAATACAGCAAAAGGGAAAGATCTGTTTCCATTACTTCCCTGGGGAGTCAGAGTGTTATGTTCAGATTGCCAAAATCACCTTCCACCCTAATTGGTTTGGGGTTCAGGTGAGGCTCTGTGAGCTAGCCAGGATTTGGGCCAACAGTTTCTGATGGTGTGGACGGACTCAGTCTCCCACAGTCCGATGTTCTGTTGTCCTAATATACAGTCCTATTATCATAGTAGGAACTGTATAACAACCATTTCCCCTGAGAACCATTTTGGGGGCCTTGAGAGAACTCCTTCCCCCATCTCCTTCTTCTGCTAGGAACAGGTGTTTTGCAGCTAGGGAAAACAAATATCTAGCATGCACTCTTTCAAAATCAAGTTGTACAGCCCAGTATAATCCTCAACCTTGCTTCCCCTCACCCAGCCTTTAAGTGCCTTGCTAGCATAATCAAGGAAATCTACCCATGTCTGTGGCGAGATCTTGTGTCCTCACCTGAACCTCTGTCCATATCTTTAAGGGGTCAGCCTACAAAATGCCCTCCGTGGGGGTGTACTGTGTCTGATCCTCTACCTCTGGTGTCAGGAGTGTGTCCCCTCCCACTGTGGACATATACCCCACAAACCACACCCCCAGGACTCCTCAAGAACCTTGTTTACCCTTTCAGCCACTTCATGGCTGGACAACCATTTGTCAATGTCATCTCCCACAACAGAGCTGTATACCAAATCCTTTGGGATGCACACCTTCCCTTCTCCAGCAGACACTGTAGGTACGCTGCCACCATTGCTGCTGGACTCTACTTGCCTGGCTTTAATGTCCAGTTGCCTGCCTCTTTTCCTCTAGATCTTGGTCCTTCTCCACTTTTGTGAGCATTTGCTACTTTTCTAGTTTTGCAAGCTCTAGCTGAAGCTTTTTCTCCTCCCTCCTGTCCTCTAGCTCCTCTGGGGACAGGTTCCTAGAAGACATACTGCTTCTTGCATGTGGATGTACTTACAGTCCTGGAACAATGTTTCTTCCTTCCTGACCAGATGGCATGTCAAGACCCTCAGGTAGGTACTGTTCCAATTCCTTCTCCAATTCTGACACTTCCTCCTCATTGTCTGTGTGGGTCTGGTGGGCCTCTGCCCATGCTCTTAAAGCCTTCTAGAGCTCGACTTTCTTAGTGGTCCCTTTGGCAAGCAAACTTTTCACCTGGCAAAATCCCGAACTGGGCCACTGCGTAACTCTCTACGTTGGCAAGCTCAAACCCCAACTTGGCAGGAGGAGTCACAGACACAACAAAAAATAGGAATAGGGAAAAGTTTGGAAAAATCAAAAGTGTGAGTCGGGGAGAATTGTCATAAATTGGTGTATATATGGGATAGTAGTGTACACAAGGTAACTGTATGACACTGCTCAAACACAAGTCTGACCCCACCGTTGACCACCGATGTTAGAAATTGGGTTTCTGGTTGGCACAGGAACCATAATCCTAGTCAGGGTAAGTCAGATACACACCATAAATAAACCTGTGCTCACCCTCTGGTATTTCGGCACAGAGCAGGCAGGGTTATATTAAGAGACAATGTGTAAAGAATTTGTGCAACACATCAAACAGTATGACATTGAAAACACCACAAAAAGGATCCACAAGTTAGAAAAACAGATTATATTTTTATGAACAGAACTAGAAAAAGCCAATAAGTAGAAGTGAGAATAAACTTAACTGTAGTGCTTAGAAGCAAAAGCGCCAACCGGGGCTATCCTGTTGGATAGACTGGGTCAAATCTGAAAAGTCAGGCATACCGTGGTGGAGCATGGGGCGGTTACAGAGACCAGCCTTGGCCCACTGAAAACAGTACCTTGGTTTGGAGTTGCATCGATGTTGAGAACAAGATGCAAGGAGCAAGAGCGGCAAAGTGTTAGCGTTGATCCTGAAGATGTAGGTGATGCATCGGCTCCGAGCTCCTCAAAGTCAGAGATGCATCGAGAACGGAGGCAATGCGTTGCACAGTTGGCAATGGGGTGCTCCCAATCATTGCAACAGCTTGATGAGCCAGCGTCAACGGTGATGTTGTGTCAGGCCCTGGGCACATGTACTGCACTTTACCAGGGACTTATGAGTACATAAATATGCCAATTGTGGGTGTACCAATCAAACCATGTTTAAGGGAAAGACCACATGCACTTTAGCACGTGTCAGCAGTTGTAAAGTGCTCAGAATCTTAAGGTCAACAAACAGAAATCAGCAAAAATGTGAAGCAAACAGGCATAATGTTTGGAGGAAGACAACCCTGAGGTTGTCAGGTCTAACACTGTAATATTATCACATTCTATAAACTGCACTTAGTGTGCCTTCTATATTTTTATGTTACATATAGTTTTATAGTTTTTTTTTAATGTTTACTTTTTTTTAAATACATTGTACTAGACTATATTTCCTCTTAAGGTTTTAAGGGCAAATATAGTGAAGAAGATTATTTTTACATTTTTTACATAACTGGTTTTTAATTAATAAATCAAAAATAATATTTTTTGACTTTTGTAGACATTTAATTTGTTTTTAAATTTTTGAAATTACCACTTTAATTTCTAGGTGTACAAAGGTACTCTCTAACTTTTATTTTCAAATATTAAATGTGTAAAATATTAAAAAGACACTGTAGTAGACTACAGTTCTGAAATGTAGTGTGGGACAGTGTATTTTTCAGTTTATTTACTATTGATTGTTTATTAATTATTGCAATTAGCATGGGACTCTGTAGATAATACTGTGGTACTGCGCAAAGGTTTTTTGATTAAAAAAATTAAATATGTCAAATTTAAACTACTTGATCGTACATTATATTTGTAAATTATAGTGTAGTACGGTGTATGTTTATTTATTAACGTAATTCGGTCCTTTTCAATACAGTGGTGATAGGTGGGGAAAAAATGAAAAAATCGAATACTTACACATACGAAATGACACATAATTTGACGAAACTATAGTGGCCTGAGAGATCACCACTTTTTTTAAACTCCTTTTTTATTAAACAGTTGCACAATTGACAGTACTGTAGGTGAGAGAACAGTGTGAAATATAGCAAATCGATTGATATGAACACAACATATTTATGGATATTATGATCATTATCGCATATCCAGGCATCACTAAGTTTAAATGCCTTATAACTTTAACAATACTTACTCTACTTACCTGTAGTACCAAAAAGGATCATCTGCGCATTATAATCTATAATCCTGCCAAATTCCATGGAAATCCAACTGTTAGTTTGGCTGCTACACTTGAGTAGAAAGTGTATGGAAAATACATTGGCAGAAAAACGCATTGTGAGCCCCCCCTTTTCTCTTTTCAGTCCCTTGAACAATCACCACAAAACTTTGCATCATCTACCAATGTATAGAAAAACTATAGGTCTGCAAGGTTTCATGGATCGTCAAAAGTGCTCAAAGTTGTTAGTGGTCAAGAATCGGAGCAATTCCCATTTCTGGGAATCCTAACCATAAGTACACACACAACCACACACACACACACACACACACACACATATATTTATTCACTGAAAAAAAGTTACATTTTGAAAAAAAACCAAAGGTTAAAGTGGAGTTATACATAGATCCTGTTCTCACAAAAAACACTGAATTTACCAATTACACATAACTGACCTAAGTATAACTAGCACTGCTTTAGATTTCAGATGTCATCAGTTATGCAATACGTGAGGTCATAAGCAGTTCATCACAGAGGTGGAAGGTCTGCTTATGTCAGTTATGTGTTACTGGTGAATTTCAGTGTTTTTGTTTTTCAAAACTGTAATTTTGTTATTATTAGAAGACCTATATATAACCCCACGTTAACCTTTGGGCTTTCCAATGCTTTTTTATGTTTTTTATATCATAAGTTAAAATCTTACTACCTTACTTATGTGTAACTCCACTTTAGCCTTTGTTTTTTCTGTGAATGTCTATGTTTTTAATGTAAAGTAAGATTCTGTTAAGATGTTTCTGTATCCAACCCTCCACCATGTAAGGCCTTCTTCCATGCGCATTTGGCTGCAGGGCCTGCCCTGTGGCCAGAACCTACACCAAAACAAGTGTGGCTGGCACCCCCACCCCCATCATGGAGTTGACTGCGGGGCCTGGCCTGCACCCATCCCCATAGCCAGGTCCTTCTCCGGAACCCACAGGGGCAGCAAACCTCCTGCCATTCGCGGCCTGTGGCCTGGAAATGCGCCCAACCACCTGTGGTTGGCCAAACTCCACAGGCAGACAATGCAGGTCCCACAGATCCTTATCCCAAGATAGACTTTGTTTTTATTTTGTTTTTGTAGTCCTGCAGGACACCAGCAGCAGTACAGGGGGTCCACACTGGTTACTGCAGTGTTGACCCAAAATAATTGTTTAAAAATCTTGGCACCAGAGGAGTCCCTCTGGGAATTCTCTACCCCCGTACAAGGGCTAGGTTGTCCAAATATCAATACCCTGTCCCGTTTTATCTTTTTTCAAATTATTTTTAAGGACTCAAGACTAAGTTACTGAGTTGTTCAATAGTGGCAGCAACATTTATTTTCTTGCTGGGGACAGTCAATCACAGATTTTGGTCCCTCAAGTCTGGTCTTGGTTTCTCAGATACAGCCATTCAGAATGCTATTTTTGCCACTGTTATTGTTGGTTTCCAGTGTCCTTTAAAAATCCTTGCTTGCTAGTGGTCAGCTCTTCCTCTTTGTCCTACCTTTTTCTTTTTGGGAGCAGCACAAAATACTGTAGAATTACGCTATGTCCTGTTTATCTCTTCTGTAAGGGACTTTTTTTTTTGTTTGTATTTGCCTGTTTGTCTTACACTGTGGGTGTGTGTTCAGTCCTTCCTCCCCACCAGCTCCCTCTGTAAACATAAACCAACAGCAGAGGGGGGCTTTTCCAGGGCCAGCTCGCCCTCGCTCTCTTTCTCTTGTTATTTTCAGACTGTGTGGGAAGAAAAGTCCAGTCAGTAATTTACAACGCTAGGAGCTCCACCTTGTTTTTATTGCTTTTTAAACATTTACGTTTTTTTGTGTTTCAGTAACTTGCTTTTTGGGTAAATATTAACATTTATCGGCTTTGTAGCAGGATGAAAGATACATTGTATTTATAGGTATGTTTATATGGTGTTCAATGTGAGTTATTGGCATTAGGTAGGCTGCGTGGCGGTTTAAGATTATTTATTGCAAAACTGGTTACAAACCTAAGCAAAACAACACATGCCATAAAATAAAGTTAATTTTTTATCACACAACAAAGCACATAAATTATTTAATGTTGAATGCAACGTGGAAGTTTATAAAGCGAATGCTTTCTTTTGAAATAATCTCTTTATTTTGTAGTGCGCTGGAATACATTTTCTTCTTAACAACTTGAAAGCTTGGGAAGTAGCGTTGTGTGCTAGTGTGAAGCTTAGCATCTGTGCATTCGGCCATATCACTCACTGCCTTTCTGAAATAAACATTCACAGATGCTGGTTCTAACAAAGATACAAATCTTTATGGCTGCCTGTTTAAATTCTCTCTTTCTTCGTGAATAGTTGTCTGCTACTTTAACACATTGACAGACTATTTAACTGTTTCACACCACTCCATATGTAGATGCAGGGCTGCTTTAGCGCTGGTGTTGCCTTGTGTGACAGTGTTTTTTGGTGCCCCCCCCACACCATGACTAACTCCTTAGAATTCCTTACTACCACTGGGGAAATGAGCCCCTCATTTTTCTTTAGCCCCAATTTCACATACGTTTATTTGTTTTAAAGCACTTGTAAAATATGGCTTTATTAATCCACTCAGGTATTTACATAAAATATTGTTCTGTTATTTGCAGCAGGCACGTTAACTCTCTACGCTACTGTATGGCGAGTTATAGCTGCTTTGTACAAAACTCCCATTTTTTTCCTTAGCAGGATCATTAATCACAAGAGGTAACTTGATACTTTAATTGTTTCCTGAAGGCTGAACGCACACGGAGCTTTTCAACAGGTGCTTTAAAATTGCACGTTTTGTAAGTTATTGCTAAACACAGCGTCTCCTTGAGGTTAGTGCCCCCAAATCGAGGCTCGCCACCCAGTGCGGCCGCACCACTTGCACCGATATAAAGCCAGCTCTGCATAAACACATTATTCACTTTTAAAAGCGATGTTGATTTTTTTATTGCTTTTTAAACATATTTGATTTATATAGTAAGAGAGTCCCCAAAATAGTGATATAAAAGAATAAAAAAAACATTAGCAACATTTTCAGTTTCAACTGCAGATAAAGGAAGAAGGTAAATAGAAATGCTTTATTTATCCCCTTCTGTGCCCAGGACGTAATGGTTACGTCCTGAGGCACAGTGCTCGTGTGCCCAGGACGTAACCATTACGTCCTGGGCACAGAGCCCAGAGGGAGCGCTCCCTCTGTGGGGTTCCCCCCCACCGCACCAAGGCAGGGATGGAAGGGGAATCCCTTCCCCTTCCACCCCCTACCCCCCATCCCCCGTGACATCAGCGTGCAATCGTGCGCTGACAATCACAGAGTCCTCCAGCTTCCAGCGCGATCGGAAGAGAAATGCAAAGCATTTCTCTTCCGATCACGTGGAGGAGGCCGGTGAGGCTTCCAAGGGAATTAAAGGAATTTCCTTCCCTTTGAAGTCTCTCTGAGCATTTCAAAAGCCGGATTGTAAAGCAATCCGGCTTTTGAAATGCCCACTAGACAACCAAAGATTTTTTTTTTTAATGAAATTGGCCTGAGTGAGCGACCCCTTGGGCAAGGGTCGCTCCCAAGGGGGCATTTTTTTTAAAGGCCTTTAGGGGGGCAGAAACCTCTAGGCACCAGGGACCATTTTTTTTTTTTTTTTAGAGGTGGGGAGCAACCACTTAGGCAAGGGTCGCTCCCCTAGGGGGCAAATTATATTTAGGCCATTTCTGTCCCCCTTGGGGGCAGATTGCCTATTTTTATGAGGCCAATTTGCCCCCAAGGGGGACAGAAACCACTAGACACCAGTGAGTTTTTATTTTCGTCAATTTCACGCAAGGGGAGCGACCCCTTAGGCAAGGGTCGTTCCCCTGGGGGGCAAATTTATTTTAGGCCTATTTTAATTAGACCGATCTGCACCCAAGGGGGGCAGAAACCACTAGGCACCGGGGATTTTTGTTGTTGTTTTACAGATGGGGAGCGACCCCTTAGGCAAGGGTCACTCCCCTGGAGGGGCAAATTGTATTTAGGCCATTTCTGCCCCCTTTGGGGGCAGATCGGCCGATTTTAGGTCAATCTGCCCCCAAGGGGGGCAGAAACCACTAGGCACCAGGGATCTTTTTTTTTTTGCGCCAATGTCACGACAGGGGAGCGACCCCGTAGGCCAGGGTCGCTCCCCGGGGGGGAGAGGTTTGGGGGCAAATTTATTTTAGGCCATTTCTGCCCCCCCGGGGGCAAATCGGCCATTTGTTATTAGGCCGATCTGCCCCCGGGGGGGGCAGAAACCTCTAGGCGCCAGGGCTAATTTTTTTTTTTGTTTTTTTTTGCTTGTTTGTTTTTTAGAGATAGGGAGTGACCCATTAGGCAAGGGTCGCTCCCCTGGGGGGCAAATTGTATTTAGACCATTTCTGATTGGCCGATTTTAGGTCAATCTGCCCCCAAGGGGGGCAGAAACAACTAGGCACGGGGATCTTTTTTTTTTGCGCCAATGTCACGCAGGGGGAGCGACCCCGTAGGCAAGGGTCGCTCCCCGGGGGGTGAGGGGACAAATGTATTTTAGGCCATTTCTGCCCCCCTGGGGCCGGCTGAGCTAGAGGCCAAAATCCACAGGTAGGCACTTTGCAAAAAACACCTCCTGTTTTTTGTGAAAAAATGTGATGTGTCCACGTTGTGTTTTGGGCCATTTCCTTTCGTAGGCGCTAGGCCTACCCACACAAGTGAGGTACCATTTTTATCGGGAGACTTGGGGGCACGGCGGGTAGAAGGAAATTTGTGGCTCCTCTCAGATTCCAGAACTTTCTGTCACCGAAATGAGAGGAAAAAGTGTTTTTTTGGTCAAATTTTGTGGTTTGCAAAGGATTCTGGGTAACAGAACCTGGTCAGAGCCCCACAAGTCACCCCATCTTGGATTCCCGTAGGTGTCTAGTTTTAAAAAATGGGCTGGTTTGCTAGGTTTCCCCAGGTGCTGGCTGAGCTAGAGGCCAAAATCCACAGGTAGGCACTTTGTAAAAAACACCTCTGTTTTCTGTGAAAAACTGTGATGTGTCCACGTTGTGTTTTGGGTCATTTCCTTTCGTGGGAGCTAGGCCTACCCACACCAGTGAGGAACCATTTTTATCGGGAGACTTGGGGGAACGCTGGGTGGAAGGAAATTCGTGGCTCCTATCAAATTCCAGAACTTTCTGTCACCGAAATTAGAGGAAAAAGTGTTTTTTTTGGTCAAATTATGAGGTTTGCAAAGGATTCTGGGTAACAGAACCGGGTCAGAGCCCCACAAGTCACCCTATCCTGGATTCCCCTAGGTGTCTAGTTTTAAAAAATGCGCTGGTTTGCTAGGTTTCCCCAGGTGCCGACTGAGCTAGAGGCCAAAATCCACAGGTAGGCACTTTGCAAAAAACATCTCTATTTTCTGTGAAAAAATGTGATGTGTCCTCGTTGTGTTTTGAGCCATTTCCTTTCGTGGGCGCTAGGCCTACCCACACAAGTGAGGTACCATTTTTATCGGGAGACTTTGGGGAACACAGAATAGCAAAAAAAGTGTTATTGCCCCTTGTCTTTCTCTACATTTTTTCCTTCCAAATGTAAAGCAGTGTGTAAAAAAGGCGTCTATTTGAGAAATGCCCTGTAATTCACATGCTAGTATGGGCACCCCGGAATTCAGAGATGTGCAAATAACCACTGCTTCTCAACACCTTATCTTGTGGCCATTTTGGAAATACAAAGGTTTTCTTGATACCTATTTTTCACTTTTTATATTTCACCAAATGAATTGCTGTATACCCGGTATAGAATAAAAACCCATTTCAAGGTGCAGCTCATTTATTGGCTCTGGGAACCAAGAGTTCTTGATGAACCTACAAGCCCTCTATATTCCCGCAACCAGAAGAGTCCAGCTGACGTAACGGTATATTGCTTTAAAAAATCTGACATCGCAGGAAAATGTTGCAGAGTAAAACGTGTAGAAAAATGGCTGTTTTTTTCACCTCAATTTCAATATTTTTTTATTTCAGCTGTTATTTTCTGTAGGAAACACTTGTAGGATGTACACAAATGACCCCTTTCTGAATTCAGAATGTTGTCTACTTTTCAGAAATGTTTAGCTTTCTGGGATCCAGCATTGGTTTCTCACCCATTTTGGTCACTAACTGGAAGGAGGCTGAAAGCACAAAAAATAGTAAAAATGGGGTATGTCCCAGTAAAATGTTAAAATTGTATTGAAAAATTGGGTTTTCCAATTCAAGTCTGCCTGTTCCTGAAAGCTGGGAAGGTGGTGATCTTGCCACCACAAACCCTTTGTTGATGCCATTGTCAGGGGAAAAAACACGAGCTGCCTTCTACAGCCCTTTTTCCAATTTTTTTGAAAAAAAACAAAATTTTCACTGTATTTTGGCTAATTTCTTGGTCTCCTTCAGGGGAACCCACAAAGTTTGGGTACCTCTAGAATCCCTAGGACGTTGGAAAAAAAAGGCCGCAAATTTGGCGTGGGTAGCTTATGTGAACAAAAAGTTATGAGGGCCTAAGCGCGAACTGACCCAAATAGCCAAAAAAAAGGCTCGGCACAGGAGGGGGAAAAGGCCTGGCAGCAAAGGGGTTATATACAGGGCCACTAGATTTTTATGGCAAAAAGGACCTCAGTGTGCAGCAGAGTTGATAAATTTATATGTAAAAACAAGCCCACCTATGCATCAACAACACCAATAGCTCTAACTCAAAAAAATGCGGGACCTATTGCATTGCAAATGCTTGTTTACTGCAGCCATTCAGAATGCTTTTTTTGTATTTTTTACGGGCAGGACAAACCGCAGTAGGTTTCTTGATCCAAGTGCTCCCCCTCCCCCCACCCAGACAGAATACTGAGCTCGAGATGTGTAGTATTTATTAACTGTAACACTTATTCACTTTTATGAGTTGATCCATACATAACCCTAAGAGTTCAACAGGAATCCATTAAGCATGGTAACCCAATTATTTCATTGAATCATAAGCTAGTTACACTTGGACAGCATATGTAACTAAATGTGATTGTTTGCTAAATTGATGTATCTGATAAAAGAACTGTATCGTTTAACTTTGATCTGGAAAAGAAATCTCATTCAACCTATACTAACAACGTGTTCTATTCTTGAATGCACATTTTACAGCGAGATCATTAAACTCCTTTTAGCAGATTTCAACTATATGAATATACTGTGTTGCAACTAAGCAGCCAAACTGCATTATGCATATTATGTGTATGAAAGCAAATGTGGCACAGCATGTAAACCTTTGTGAGCAGCTGAGGACTGTTCAGTCCTGTGAAAAACAAAATGTGCTGAGTTGCAGCGCCCCACTTTCTCTTTTCACTTTTGGATGACCTCATTGGGTTAAAAGAAGGCAGCGAGGCCTACACTGCATTTTAATCAGAAGCGAATAGAACACTTCCCTTCCGTACAAATCTTTATGACAAACCACTCCTGTTTTTATAGTCAGCAGACTGCAGGTTCATGTGAAAACACCGACTATAGGCGGATGGCTAAGTAAATGCTTCCTGAAGGCCAAGCAGAAGTGACGAACGACTGCTGTAAGCATTTCAGTCTAGCCGCGGACTGCTCTGCGTTTTCCATTTCTAACACTTGGGCTTTGACACTGCTTTTTATTGCCAAATGCAAGAGGAAAATGTCTTTGAAGAGCCAGCATACGCCTGTGTTTTTGTCACATCAGATTGCTCGTTGTGGATAAAGAAGATGTCCGAGCTGAAGCAGAATAGTAAAGACGTTCGCGCTGGAAGTAACGTAACCTTTACACTGCCGGTGCGGCTCGTTACTCAGCAGGGTGAGACGCTGCTCTCCGGGCAGAGGGACTACAAAGGCACGCTGCTCTTTCACACACACGGTAAATTGCTTCCGTTTACGTTAAGCGAGAGAGTGCACAGCGCAGCCCTGCAGCTGCTTCAGACGCAGCCGTCTGCAGGAAGGGAGGCAGCAGACCGTCATGCTAGGATGAGATAAGCAAGCACTGCTAGAGCGTTTGTGCTGGCCCAAGCAAAGGCTTTAAAAGATCTCGCTTTTCTGCCACATTTTAACCCAGTACCCTGGTTAGGCCGCTTTCCTTCCAGAGATTAGCGATGTGTTGTGCTGTCTCTGAATCTGCATGAATAGTAATCAATATAGAAACGTCTTAGTGTCAGCTGTTTAGCCAGCCGCTGGGCAAATATGAATATTCTCTTCTGTATACTTGCAGGTAAATAGCAAATATTGTATTCTATTTAGCCGTGATACAAAGACACTTAACTTTTTACCCAGCGTCCGGTTAAACAGCGAAGATTATTTGTTTAGTGGCTGTGCAAACAGCTGCCAGTTAAAACGCGAAGAATGTGCACACATTGGTCACACAAAACAAATCGCAAATAAACTAGGGGTGGGTGTAGAATTCCGCTCCGCTAGCGGAGTTTGCGGAGTTTTCCCCATTCCGCATGGAGTGCGGAGTTCCGAAAAACTGTGAAGTGACGCAGAGCGGAGGTTTTTTCTCTCGCGCTCCCCGACCTTAAGTTGGTTAGCGAGAGCAATCGTCAAGTTGGCAAGCTCAAGTAAGATTTCTGAACGTGAGTGGTCGCGGTAGGCTGCAACCACTCGCGATCAGAAAGCTGCAGCTCAAGAAGAGAATTTACTCGAGCGGCAAAAAAAGAAGTTAGCGCCTTCTGGCGCCTCCGCGTGATGCCATTCACGCTGATTTTACAGAGTGGGAGAAATTCTTGCGCTGAAAATCAGTGCAAACAGTGCTCCTTACTCAAACTCTGCCGCTAGCGGAACTCTGCGTAGCGCAGCAGAGTTTTTTCGGCACTTAGTGGAGATCTGCACAGCAGGACTCAGCAAACTCCCCCATGCTTAAAATGAACAACATTAAGTAGCCAGTGGCTATGAAATTAACCACTATCTGTTTATATGCTGTTCAAAAAGCAAAGGAAGTTCACTATTTACTCAAGCTCCGACTAAACAGCAGAGGTTATGTATGAGTTTGTCTTCTGCCATGCAAATAGGAAAGCAAAGTCACTATTAATCAGGCCACTGACTGAGTTTGGATTTTCATTTTAATCTTTAACCACATGTTAATTAGCAGAGATTATTTACTATTTGCTTTGTGCGGCCAGCCAGATAGTACAGAAACTTAATTATCTACCTGGGTGTCGGATCAATAGCAGAGATTCTAAATCGTTTGGATGGCCACCACTTAAACAGTGAAGATTCTCTGCCATGAACCAGGCTGCCATCCGAATACTACAGAAGTTATGCCATTTAGCTGGCAGCTGAGTAAATAATGAGGTTCCTCTGCTATTCAACCAGTCTGTGGCTGCAATTATTTAAATTCAATACATTTGTGGATTTTGGCAACTCACATAACTTTAAATCTAGATAAAGTCCCTCTTAATAAAGTTATGTGGGAGCCCAATCATGCAAACAGTAGAAACTTCTCAAAGTTTGCAAAATTTAGAACAGTGCTGAAATGTCTAGACATAGTTGCATATTCCTCTGGAAGACATTGGCTGCCTGCTGATACTTCCCCAAGGCTAGAAAAGTTTGTCTCTTATTTTACTATGCCCTGCAGAAGCTTCATTGGAAAGTGCCTGCACCAACTAGTCATGCTGTGAACTGCCTGCTCTACTGCAGTGAATGCTGTTGCCACACCTCCAGTTGTCTGTGGTAGGAGCCACCAGTAGATCGCTTGCCATCCTGCTTTTTGCAGAGCAGAAATCTAATCTTTAGGATGGGTCCACTTCCAAAATGTAGCATTTTTGTGGAAGTGGACTGTTCTGCTTTGAAAAAGCCATACCTATATACTGTGCCAATTCTTGCTTACAATGGATTTTTACTAATGTGAACTACAGTTGTGCTACATAACGATATATTATGGAGCACATGGATATGCAGGATTAGCTATGTTTTTTGTGACCAGTCTCTCTCACAGCAATGCCCCCACTAGTGATAACAAACACATCTTTTGTAAGGCATGTGAAGTAGCCTATGTTGAGGCAATAACTATTTTATAGTTTAAGGGTATATTTTGAACTGCCCCATTAATCATATTCTGCTTTATTTAATTAAGTGCCATGCAGCATTTTCCCTTGATACTGTGGTAGTCCAAGGTTTACTCCTATGGCTGTCACAGATCCTAGCTGATTGTATATCAGAATTTAGAGATAATTAATATTGTCCTGACAATAGCGACTTGTGCTTCACTGTGAAGGTAAGCATATATTACTATTCTTAATTCCAAATTCATATACCTCGAAAAACAATATGTAATATATAACCTAGTGGCAGTCGCCACTAAGTAGTTGTAGTTAGGACCATGTTTCCATAGAAAAAACGTTTGTTGACTTGCCTATGTCTTTGGCACCGTTTGACGAATCCTCACAGAAGTTTCCAGAAAAAGTGTTGCAGTGATTCTTATTATGCACGGAAAGTTTCGGGGTGATCTGTGAAGTGGTGGGGGCAAGAAAAAGGGGGGACAAAAAAGTTGCATTTCCCAAATTAATCCCCAAAGGGACTTTTAGACACGTCTACATCCCGAACCACTGGACGGGAGATTTGTGGGAATGCTGGATGGAAGGAAATGTGTAGCTCCTCTTAGATTCAAGAACTTTCTTTCACCGAAAGGTGAGGAAAAAGTGTTTTTTTGTTTGCCAAATTTTGAGGTTTGCAAAGAATTCTGGGTACCCGAACCTGGTGAAAGCCTCACAAGTCACCCAATCTTGGATTCCCCTAGGTGTCTAATTTTCAAAAATGCACAGGTTTGGTAGGTTTCCCTAGGTGTCAGCTGAGCTAGTGATCAAAATCCACGGCTGGGCACGTTCCAAAAGTCAGTTTTCAATGTAAAAATGTGATGCGTCTATGTTGCGTTTCCTGTCACGGGCATTAGGCCTACCCACGCAAGTGAGGTACCGTTTTTATCGGGAGACTTAGAGGAACACAGAATACCAGAACAAGTGTTATTCCCCCTTGTCATTCTCTACATTTTCTCCTTCCAAATGTTAGAGAGTGTGTAAAAAAGACGCCTATTTGAGAAATGCCCTGTAATTAACATGCTAGTATGGGCACCCTGGAATTCAGAGATGTGCAAATAACCACTGCTTCTCAACACCTTATCTTGTGCCCATTTTGGAAATACAAAGGTTTCCTTGATACCTATTTTTCACTCTTTATATTTCACCAAATGAATTGCTGTATACCAGGTATACAATGAAAACCTTTGCAAGGTGCAGCTCCTTTATTGGCTGTGGGTACCTAGGGTTCTTGATGAACCTACAAGCCCAATATATCCCCGCAACCAGAAGAGTCCAGCAGACGTAACAGTATATTACTTTTGAAAATCTGACATCGCAGGAAAAACATGGAGAAAAATTGCATTTTTTTCACCTCAATTTCAATATTTTTTTATTTCAGCTGTTATTCTCTGTAGGAAAACCTTGTAGGATCTACACAAATGACCCCTTGGCGAATTCAGAATTTTGTCAACTTTTCAGAAATATTTAGCTATCTGGGATCCAGCACTGGTTTCACACCCATTTGTGTCACTAACTGCAAGGAGGCTAAAAGCACAAATAATAGTAAAAAATGGGGTATGTACCAGTAAAATTCCAAAATTGTGTTGAAAAATCTTGTTTTTATGATTCAGGTCTGTCTGTTCCTGAAAGCTGGGAAGATGGTGATTTTAGCACTGCAAACGCTTTTTCAGGGTAAAAAACAACAAGCCTTCTTCTGCAGCTCTTTTTCCCATTTAAAAAAAATAAAAATATAAAATAAATAAATTTCACTGTATTTTGGCTAATTTCTTGGTCTCCTCCAGTGGAATCCACAAACTCTGGGTACCTCTAGAATCCCTAGGTTGTTGGTAAAAAGGACGCAAATTTGTCGTGGGTAGCTTATGTGGACAAAAAGTTATGAGGGCCTAAGCGCTAACTGCCCCAAATAGCCAAAAAAAAGGCCTGGCACCTGAGGGAGAAAAGACCTGGCAACATAGGGGTTAAAAAAGCTCTGTGGCCTAGGATGCACAGGTAATCTTCAATATCAACTGTTATAGTAAACAACGTGCCACAGTACCCCCACTGTGCGGTGTACCCAATCTCAGGCAATCATTCCCGCCTACTCACTTCGTACTACGACTCAATGCCATTTCAGGCAGGCTAGTATACACACACTTGTTCACACTCGCTTCCAGTACCCTAATGCGACTCTCTAACATTTGACAGGTGAGCTGTCAATGAGTTTGCAGACCTTCTTGGACCTAAACCTTCCTCCGCCCTCTAACCAATTCCTGCCCTTAAAGAGCCAGAGGTGTAGTAACCTCTCCCTGGTTAGTAAGCTGCTCGCAGCTGGTGGTTAAACGATTCCGGGGCAAAGGAGGGGGGAAGAAAGAGAGTATGGCTGAGCAACAGTCAACAAATGGCAATTTAGCCTCAACTCAGGAAGTTCACTCAGGGGTCTCCACACTAGCCTTCCAGTGTAGGCCCTGGTCTGTAAAGCAAAGGGGGGTGGTTGGATTGGGACACATGCTGTTCTTAGTGCCGCCCAGCTAAGCCAGACACTCCATTTCACAAATAGATACCATTTCCGCACCTCCCAGGAACAGAGACACCACGTCTGGGACGTGGTGACTTGGCCGGCCCAAGCATCCCGGTTGCACACAAAGAGTTACCAAATTCGTACCTCCCTGAAAGGTAGCACTGTCATGTTGGCTATCATAACATTGAGACTGCTGGATTCAGACAGCAGCACCACCAGATTGTGGAGAACTAAGTCCAAGTCTGCACCGTGTGGTAACTGTCAGCCTAACCCTTCCAGCCAACTAGCAGTACCTCACCAATACCCAAGAATAGAGGTAATTTGTGGCAGCCGTGCGCATTACATTTTGATTTCTCAGGGAAATCGTGGTGGAACAGATCTTGCCTTTTTATCTCAGTGACATTTGTCTCACACATGCAAAGACCAGCGGAAACAGGAATTGGTTTTATTAATTTTATTGGATCAGCTGCAATCTAGATAAAAAGGCATGTACTGCAATAATAAGGATAAAGAAACATGATAATAGCAGAGCCGTGATGACAAAAGCGAATCATAAGAAAAGTCCCACCATAGTGTCACAATGCTAGGTTTTAGAATTCCTGCCTACACTACTAAAGTTCCATAGAAGAGCACAGCAGTGTTAGCCCTAATCAGCTCTTCAGGACCCCTGGGAAGACACCATCACCCATACCTGAATATGGTAGCAGGAACGAGGGCTGTTGGTCTGCTGAGAGTCTTCTCCCATGTAGGCATAAACGATATCTAGTCTCAGCTGACAGCTGCAATGAAGTGAACAGCATGCAGTGGCAACTTCTGGCTTGAATTTCCCTCTAAAGTATAGGGGCAGAGAGCTGTTTCATAATGAAACATACAGTGTTCTAAGAAAACTGCCCTAACGTAAAAACAAGTATGTTTCCATGAAATGACAAGGAATATGATGTTCTGCTTTGTACCAACAACATTATAGTGTACAGCCTTGAGCAAAGCACAGAGTGAAAATGTGCTAAAAATTGTCAATTTCCAAGCAGAGCGAACAACAGATAAAGGAACAAAAACATCACCACAAAATGAAGCTTCTGCTAAAATAATAAAAGTAATTGTTTTCTAGCCTAAAGAGCACAAACTACAGGCCAATGTCCAAAATAATGGGCCCATAAAATGCTGCTAAAATAACCTCATGACAGCACAACTTTGGGTGTGCAATGACTTTAGTTGCACCAGACGATTCCTATCACCCCAATTTCTGCTCCCTCCTGTTATGAGCACAATGTCTGGTGGCGATTACCCGAGTCTCACAAGGCAATTCCGATTGCAAGTGCAAAGTGACCAATGCAGTGCCTCCCTGGAATGAGTCACAATGTCTGGCGTGTCATACCTTGAGTCACACCAGACAATTCCGCTCACACACGAGAAGGTACCAAGGCAGCACCCTCCTGGAATGAGGCACAACATCTGGTGTACGATGACTTGAGTCACACCAGTCAATTCTGCTTGTACACAAAAGGTTATCAGTGCAGCGCCTCTATGGAATGAGGCACAAAGTCTAGAAGTAATCGGGTGTTCGGAAGTGTCTGCTATGACTCAAGCCATTGCACACCAATCACTTTCCTACCTGGAATGAGCCACAGTGTCAGGTAGACAATTACTTTAGCAGCACCAGACAAATCAGTCACACACACACACAGAGGTGTAAGTTCAGTTGGGTGTTCCTCGAGAGAAATGTGGCACGCTCAACAGAAGTGGACCACGTGGGGTCCCGCAACCAGTGAATCCACTCACTACCAATCAGGCAATTATGCGTGTTGTGGCCCCACAATGAACAGCCACAATCCTTGAATGTGGGCAGTACTTAGAAGGCTCCGCACAATGCAAATCGAGTCTCCAGGCACAATTACTTAGTGCTGTGCTCACACTGCTGCTACTGGTGGAAGCTAGCAAATGATGTAGACATGAAGGAGGGCACTGCTCTCCATTTGACACAGGTAGAAGGTGTAGATCCCTCACAGGAGGTCTTTCATGTCCCTGAGACCTCCACAAAGAACAGGGGACTTGCCAATAAGCCCTTGGAAAGCACTCTTCAGAGTGCCACACTGCAGCAAGCAGTTCACCTGGGCCAGCTATGATGCAGGAAGGGTGCATGGTCCCTTTCGAGGGCAGTAAGTACTCCTGTGCTCAACATTTTCCTCTGTCAGTGTGCACCATGCAGTTCAGGGTCTCTGTCCTGCGTTCCTGCAAGTGTATCTCTGAGTTGCTGAAGTGTGGTACCCCTAGTTATACTGAAGTGTGCCTTTGAAGTTGGGAGTGATTCAAAGGGTTCCCATTTGAACCACAGATGTCTCCCCTAAATTTCTGTTCTGGCTGCCATGGGGCCATGGAATGCAGATCTTAATCTTTTGTGGGGCCATGTTCTGGCTCTCACACGCCTAGTGTCTAAACCTCTCCCTCCAAAATATCCAGCCAGCCCCTCAAATGCAGAGGTCTGTCATTCCAGTTGCCTACGTTTTATAACACCACTGAGGAATACCCAGATGTGTTTTCCCACAGCCTCCAGAGGAATGAAGCTGAATTAAAAAGGCACACACAAGGAATTTTAGAACATAGAAATGCCCACTTTCTAGAAGTGGCATTTCCAAGGCACTACTGACAAAGCCATCTTTACACCAAGGGTTTATCATTGTGAATCTATTGATAGTAAACATTATGAGCCTGCTCCACTGCAATCCCCTATTGCAGCTAGGAGTATTTGTAACTTTCCTCCCATATACACGTATGGGAAAAGCAGCTCTCAATGGTAGTAAAAATACACATGGGTATTCTTCACTGCCTGGGCACATGTGCCCTGGCGAATGCACAAGCTTGCAGGGGCAGGCTGGACACAAGTTTTAAGAACACCACAAAGGTGCAAGTGTGCTAAGCTGTCATCCAACTGGCCACATTCGATAGAAAACCTGCTAAACGTTTCTTGGTCTCAGATTGCTTTTCACCAGTAGAGATGATCAGCTGGGTGTCATCAGTGTAAGAGCAAATATCAGTGCCTCAGTTTTTTGACCAGTGTGGCAAGGGCTGTGATGTATACATTAAAAAGTGTGGGGTTTAGAGAAGAGCCCTGGGCTACACCTCATTTTGAACCAAAAAAGGGATGATCTAAATGTGTCCAGCGGGACAGACTGGTATCTATTACACATAAATGATTCAATCCATTGAAGAGTAGCAGAGTGGAGCCCTAACACATTTGTGGCCAAGATCTATCACATTTTCTTTTGCGACTCACAATTTGCTATCCATTTGGGAATCGCAAATTGAGAGTCACCAAAGAAAATGTACAACAGTGCCAAGTACACTGTTTGCGACTCCCAATGGGTATGGCTGCACTCGCAGAGATCGTTGCCTGTTGGGGACAGCAGACCACCATGTCTGTGATGACTTTACAAGTAAAGCAGTTTAAAAAAAAAAATTAGCCTGTTTTCCTCAAAGAAAAACAGGATGCATTACAAAAAAAATGGAAAGTTTTCTTTTCATTTTTCACAGTAGGCAGTGGTTCGTGAGACCACTGCCTGCTCTGAAAAAATGTAGGCACCCCCATTCACAAAGGGTAAGAGGTCCCTTTGGGCCCCATTCCCATTTGCGAATGGGTTACCAACAACTTGAAGTTGGTGGTCACTGCAATTGTTTTGCGACCGCATTCACGGTCGAAAAACAATCTTACATACCACTGCAACTCACCATGGAAGGGTACGTCCCTTCCAAATAGCGACTCGCAAGCCTATTATGTGATTCGGTAAATAGATTACCTATAGGAAGCTGGCCTGGTGTGTGGTGGGTACCGAAGGTACTTACACCTTATACCAGGTATCCCCTATTAGTGAAATGTAGGCAGTGTCTAGAAGGTAGCTGTGGATGAGCAGCCAAGGCTTATCTAGGAGACATGCAAAGCTCATGCAATACCACTGTAGTCTCGCAGCACTTAGCCACATGAAAGAATACACTCAATGTTACAAAAATAAAGGTACTTTATTATGGTAACACAACACCAAAAATGCTGTAGAGGCAATACTCCCTTAGGAGGTAAGTAATGCACTAGTTATATGCACGAGTTGTCAGAAATAGGCATAAAAATAGTTAGACAACAGTGCAAATAGTGTAAAACAATAGAGAATAGTGGACCTAGGGGGAGCACAAACCATATACTAAAAAAATGGAATGCAAGAGTGTCACCCTCACCCAGGTAAGTGGAGCGTGTAGAGGGTCTCTGGGGACACCAGAAAAGCACAAAGGTAAGTACCACAACACCCTCCAGCAATCAGAAAAGCAGGAGTACATTACTAGAATTTCCCCAGAACACCCACGTAGAAGAAAAGTAGAAGATTGCAAAATCCAGAGATGTCTGCAAGAAACCAATGGTGTTTTCCTGGAGAAGAAGACCTGTGGAAAGAGGGGACCAAGTCCAGAAGACACAGCAGAGTCCAGTGGGGGCAGGTGCCCCTACCCACCAAGCTGAGGATAGCAGGAGTTGGTCGACAGTGAGGAAGAAGAGTCAGCACTGCAGCCCTGGAGTCGGAGTCGAGTTACTGGAGGATGCAGGTGATGTCCCATGCCAGAAGGAAGATTGCAGTCATGTTTGCGTTTCTGGATTCCACTAACAAGCCTTGACACAGGCAAAACTCACAGTTGGAGGACAGTGGTGCTGCTGGGGACCAACAAGGCCCAGTAGGACTCAACCCAGGAGAGGGAGTCAGAGGGGCCCCTCAGCGTCACAGAGAGCCCACAGAAAACAAGGCAGCGCACACAGGAGCCCCACAGGACAGGGACACAAAGTTGCAAAACGAGCCACGCAGCACTACGAAAATGATCCCACGCCGCAGGAATGTCACTCAGGGAGGTGTGCGTCACTGGAAGGAGTACTGGAAGCTGGAGCTACACGACGACAGAAGACCCTTTGGAAGAAGTGCCAACAAGCCTTGGCAGCTGCAAAGGACGCAGTGCACGGGGGTACTGTCCAGCCTGGGAAAGCAAGGGCTTACCTCCACCCAAGTTGGAAAGCTGGTAGAGAGGACCGTCTGGACTGCTTCTGACCACCACCCCTGTCGCAGGATCCATGTAGCTCAGCAGGAGAGGTGATCCACGCACCGGGTCGTCGTTGCTGTTGGTGTCTGCAGATGCAGGGGAGTCACTCCTTCACTCCAAGAGAGATTCCTTCTTCTTTCCTGTGCAGACTGAAGACGGGCTGTCCTGAGAGGAGGCACGACCGGGGAAATGTTGCCGAAGCTGGAAGGAGCTGGAGAAACAATGTTACAGGCGAAGTCTTCATCTTTGTTGCAGACTGTTGGGTCCTGGAGAGTCCAGATGCAGTTTCTTTGGTCAGAAGTCAAAGTAAGGGATTCCTGTTGGAATCTTGCAAGCCAAATCTGAGGAACCACCCAAAGGAGAGACCCTAAATAACCCTGAAAGGGGAATTGGTCACCTAGCTGTGTGACCACATATTAGGATGGGGCTCTGACATCACCTGTCTGGCTTGGCCACTCAGATGCTCCCAGAGTTCCCTGCCAACATTGGATTCAAGATGGCAGAACCCAAGGGCCCTCTTGGGGAGCTCTAGGCACCACCCCTGGGGTGGTGATAGACAAGGGATTCGTCACTCACCTTTCCGTTGTCCAGTTTTGTGCCAGAGCAGGGGCTGGGGGCCCTTGAACTGTGTAGACTGGCTTACGCATGGAGGGCACCAAATGTGCCCTTCAAAGAATACCAGTGGGCTGGGGAGGATCCCCCCCAATCCTAGTAACACCTATTTCCAAAGGGAGAAGGTGTAAAAATCCCAAAAGAAGTCCTTTGTTCTGCCTTCCTGGGATTGAGCTGCTCAAGCAACAGGAGGGCAGAAACCTGCCTGTGAGGTGGCAGCAGATGGGGCTGCCTGGAAAACCTCAGAAGGCTGTGGAAGCAATGCTGGGGGTCCTCTAAGGAGCTCCCAGAGTGCATGGAATAATACAACCAATACTTGCAAAGGTATTGCGGTATGATTCCAACATGTTTGATACCAAACATGCCTATGGTCAGAGGTGCCATTATGTAGCTGGACATAGGGAGTGACCTATGTCCAGTACACGCGTAAAATGGTGTCCCCGCACTCACAAAGTCCAGTAAAGCGGGTCTGGAGTTTGTGGGGGCACCTCTGCTAGTGCAGGGATGCCCTCACACACAGGTATCTGCACCCTGCCATCTGGGCTGAGAGGGCCTACCATAGGGGTGACTTAAAGTGATCTGGTGCAGTGACCTTTAGTGAAAACATGTGCATGCACCTGGTTCACGCAGACTTCAATGGCAGGCCTGCAGAACCCTTTGCATGGGCTCCCTATGGGTGACAGAATAATTGCTGCAGCCCATAGGGATCCCCTTGAACCTGAATGCCCTGAGTACCTATGTAAAAATATACTAGGGGCTTACATGGGGGCACCAGTATGCCAATTGTGGGATGAAATCTTACCAGCAAACAAATTTAAAGGAGAGAGCATAATCACTGGGGTCCTGGTTAGCAGGATCCCAGTGAATACAGTCAAACACACTGACAAACAGGCCAAAAAGTGATTCCTACATTACCGAATCGCTAAATAGGGTTTGTAAATACCAAAATGTTTTTTTCTTGTTGCAAACTGCCCAATTCTGTGAATCGGGCCATTTGCGTCAAGAACAAAAGTTACGTATATCTGTCCCTTAGTCTCCTAATAAGCAGGCTATGAGAGATCGTCCTGAATGCTGTGGAGAGATTTAGAAGAATTAGGACCACTGCCTTGCCCTGCTCTACCTCCAGTCTAAGATTGTCTAGAATGGCAAGCAATGTGTTTTCAGTGCTATTTTTTGTCTGCAGGGGTCCAATAAGTCGTTATCCTCCAAAAGAGTGGTTAATCTCCAATTGACAAATCTCTCAAGAACTTTAGCCATTAATGACAGTCATGAGATGGGACGATAATTTGATGCGTGGACACATCAAGTCCTGCTGTCTTTTTCAGAGAGAGGATTAAAGCTTGCTTCCACAAATCCCGGTATACTGCTGTCTTTAAAGATGCATTAAAGATTTGGGTCAGATATACACTCAAAGTTGGTTCTAAGCGAGAAAAGATGAAATGGAGGCAGGGATCTAGTGGGGAACCTCATTTTATTTCAGTCATTGTTTTCTCCACATGTTCTTTATTGATGTAGGTTAAGTTACCTAAGTGAGCTTTGGCTCCAGGGTTGGGCCTGTCAAGGCACATGAAAGGTCCTCTAAGGTGAATTGTGGGCCGAAATGGAGTATACTTTATCTTTTTTATTAGAAAAATAGTTAGCTATGGCCTCGCAATGCTGCAGTGAAGGGTTAATGGTTTGTGACAAGCTAACTGGTTGGGATAATTAGCTCATAATTTTAAATAGTTCCTTTGGGGAGCCACTATTTGTCATTTAACCTTTTGATAACGATTTTGTTTGCTTCTCTAACCTGTTTAGTTGTTTAGTTGATGTTTTTATGATTATCTATCTGTTGGATTTTTTGAGAGGTTCCATAATCTTTTAGCTGTCTTACATTTCCTTTTTCTATGCCTCAGCTCCGGGAGTCCCTTATTTCAGATGGGTCAGTCTGGAGGTGTGTTCGTTTTTAGAAGAGCAGAGACGTTTAAGGCAGCCAACATGGCTGTATTGAACTGGTGTAAATAACTATCAAGGGGAATGGAGGTGTTGATTTCTGGCAGCAAGAAGTGGTTAGAAAAAGCTTCAAGACTAATTTTGCTACAGGGCCTTTTGGGAAGATTAGAGATTTTCAAGAATTGTTTATGATTTAGATATAGAAAAATTGAGAATCTCGTACTAAAATGATCTGACCATGAGAGCGGAGAGATTTCAGTATCTTTTATATTGTTAAAATTTGAGAAGACTAAATCGAGGGTGCGCCCTACAGAGTCAGTGGGGCTGTTATTCACTTGTCAGTTGTAGGGTGAGCATGTCCTTTTCTACCTTTTCTAGTTTTTTGCACCCTGAATATTCTGGATATGAAAACACTATTGTGCAAATGTGCACATGCTGGCAAGCTATGCTAGGCTCAGTATATGCATGATCAATGTGCAAGTGTGCACATCCCAGCAAGCTGGGGCAGGCTCAATATGTGTGTGTGTGTGTGTGTATATATGTATATATACACACAAACACCAATGTGCAAGCATGCACATAACTGATAAGCTGTGTCAGGCTCATTATATATATTTGAAAACACCATTTTGCAAGTGTGCACATACTGGTAAGCTATGCCAGGCTCTGAATATATATGAGAATACCAGTGTGCAAGTGTGCACATACTGGCAAGCATCACTTTTTGCAGATGGAGGAAGAGCTTGCACACTTTCACACTCTACTTACTGTGGGAAAGTGCCTAGGGCCCAAGGGCCACTCAGAGAAAACTAGCAAAACCTCATGGAAGAGCTGACCTCATAGGTAGGGAAATGCTCATGGGGGTTCTCTCCTACCAGGACAGGGGAATTCTTGCGTACCTGCCCTGCCTTCTGCTTATCACCTGCTCCTAGCAGATGTAGGAAGGGCTTGCGGACTATCACACTGTATTTACAGAGGGAAAGTGCCCGGGGACTGAGGGCCACTCGGAGGGAATCAGGAAAACCTCAGGGATGATCTGACCTCCTACGTAGAGAAACTCACATGGGGGTTCTCCTCTACCAGGATAGGGGACACCCTTGTGTGCCTTCCCTGCCTTCTGCTTATCACTTGCTCTGTCCTCCAGGGGGTGCTCTAGGGGTAGCGGAAGTCCTACTCAGGGCTGGTGAAGGGGGTGGTGCCACCCTGCGTGCAGGCGCAGCTGTGACTCCACAAGCCTGCACTATCGGGCCTAATATATGTTGGTCAGGCTACTCTGGTGGATGGCACACTCAGTGTAGTGTTTCAATAGTGGCAAGGGCCGTACCTGCCCTGGGTATGTGGTGTACATTTTTACAGGGCAATCCTAGCTACTGCACCTCAACCAATCACGTAAGTGCCCCTTCCATGCATGGGTAGGACCGGCGTGCAGTTTCCCACTTCAGTACAGTTGGAAAGTACCCAGAGTCCTAACGCCATGCAAGGAGAGTCAACAAATAGCTGGGAGAAAACATCGAAAAGTTTCAGGAAAATCCCCTAAGAAGGGCCATGTCCAACATTGGGCGTGATAAAATGCCCTTCATGCATGGTCACCCCCTTTTTCATTGGGTATTATTGCTAATTATTAGACTCTGCACACAGGGGTATCCATAGCCAAGTGTATATGCTCTGATCTCTAAAACATGTAGAAATTGGCTTATCCCCGATTGGCATAATAAACTCTCCTATAAGGCCATAGCAAAGGTGTAGGAAATATACCAGTGGCATGTAAAGTTAATGTTACCTGTGGACTCCAGCACTTATTGTGCCATCCTCTAATGTGACAAGGACAACATGGCTTCATTGTCTGACTGCTGCAGTTTAAACCTGCAACTTACCTGTCAAAATAACCATTTTGAGCAACAAAATATCAGTGTCACCACTAAGTGGGAATTGCAGCCCACAAAGGTAGCATGCACAGTATTGAAAAGTGAAGGGTGTGGAAATTTAGGAGGTCATTACGAACTTGGTGGGAAAACTTGCTGAGTTTGGCTCTGGCGATCTACAAAAGACCATCAGCGCGTTGAAGACTCTGCTTGCCACATAAAGAACCTTCCACTGCGTTGGCGGCAATGTAGCAGTGCGGCGGGTGCAGCAGCACCGTTCGCAATTATGACTGCCTGTAAATTGGGCAGTGACATGCGCCATGGGGCTGTGCACAGGGGGCCCACGGGGCACCCATTCTGCCAGCCTTTCCCTGGCGGGCTAAACCGCCAGGGAAAGTGTGGGGGGAAAACAGGTACATTATCCGGTGGGCAGCGCTGCTTGCAGTGCTGCCCTGTCGGATATGTAACTCTGCCATCACCAGGCTGCCTGGCGGTGGTAGAGTTATGCCTGTGGCGGCCATGAACATAATATGGCGGTCCGGACCGTCCGTTGCCGGTGGCGCCATGTTCACAATGACCGGCTTAATGTTACCGTGTAACTACAGTGACACCCCCTAAAAGATATTTTCAATGTGAAAGGCTCTGACTGACCTATTATAAAACTAAAGTACAACTTAAAATAGTAATAATCCTATCTCAGCTTTAGTTCTAGCTATAAAAATAGTTAAACCACTACGTTTATATAAAGCCTAATTCAATGGTGAAGTTGGATCTCATTACCTCTCCAGAAGCTGCCCCGCCAGCATTTAATCTTCAAGAGGTGTCATACTGGCTCTCAGAGCAGGCACAGTGGCCTTGGTGGGGAGGTGTTGTTCTTCCTGTTGTAGGAACCAGGAACGTCATTAACTTGTAAAGAGGCCTACCTTTTCACAAGTAAATGTAAGGTGAGACCTAAAGAAGGCAACTCTCTGTTCCTCTAGCCAAGCAGGCAGAAAAACCAATGGGTTGGAGAGCTAACCACGGAACTAATCTTGAGAGGAGGGACTGCTCACTTCCCTTGTTACACCTCTGGGTGAGCAAACAGGCTTGCACACGGAAGGAGTAGTCCTCTAATTTCAATATTGGGAGTAAGGGGCACTGTGGGATTGTTTGTCATAGGGCAAACAGGAACTGGTGCAAATGTGGATAGGGGTGCCCCTGGGAACTTTCACCCCATTATTAGAAAGGAGTCGGACGTTACCCGAGCCCATAGATGTGGCACTCTAAGGTACTCAGCTCAGAACACTTTTTGGACCTGAGGAATAGCGCAAGAAGGACAGCACCTGCTGTTTAAGACCTGTGAGGCAACCTCTAAGGTTGGACCTGCTACCACTAGTATTTGGGCAAAAAAATGAACACCAAAGGTCACTTGGATGTACACAACAGGCCGCAAAGGTAAGAGGTCTTTTCTCCGAAATACTCGGTTGACAAATAGCAAATGGTTCTGTAGTGGACCTGGCTCCTGGGTTCTGCTGGAGTGGGTCTTGACGCCTGAGTGCTGTTCCTGAGGTCCTGGGACCCTAGACTTCTCCTAGCATCCCTGAAAAGTTGGGACTTAGACATTATTTGAACTACTAAACCTATCATGTCAACTAGCAAATAATTTTTAAATAAACCTGCAACGGTTCTTTTTCTAATTGCAGAGGAGAAAATGGCCTTATTTGCAAAGAGACTTGTGTGTAATAAAGGTAGGATTTGGAGACTCTCCTCTGGTGCCTGAATCTCAGAAGTCAGGGCAGAATATCGGCACGGTGCACTCTCTGTAATACTCCATATGGAGATTCCGCCCTGAATTCCAAGATTCTCCCATGAGTGCATACTCATCCTTTCCATTTTACTGGGTGGTTAAGACCTTTGTATTTAGGGAAATGGTTTCCAAAGCCCTTTCTAACATTATCCAGGTAAATAAACTTATTACTAGAAGCAATGTGGAATGCACGTCCTGTGATCTACTGCTGTGCCTCACAACATGAACCTACAGGTCAAGTTAGGGTGTTAACTGATTTTCCCATGGTAAGGGTGTCTAAGTCTTTGGGAATCAGGGTGACCGCTCCATTGTAGACTTTCACCTACGTTTTTAAAAATTGAAAACTTCTTTTATGGGTCAAATCTACCAAACAGCACAGCTGTAGGTTTGTGAAAGACATATTGCGGGCTTACCTAGACAATGCAGGGACTTAGAGCCCATTAATTACTTACTATACCTTGGCTTTCTTTTCACTCTCATTTGCATGCTTCCTATTCATTACCCAAATTGTTATTCTTATGTTTGTTCTTTAACATGAGTACAGCCTCTTTGACATCCCTGTGATTTGCTCGCTTCTATGCTTTCAGTGCTTGCTTTTCAAGCACTACTTTTTCTTTTTAGGTAAACACTGCTTAGGAGTACATGTGTTTTCCAGATGCCTCCCTTGTGTACTTTTCTCCCCTTGCACTCTTATTAATTGTCACCCATGTGTGTCTCTACATTCACATCCATGTTTCAGTTGCTCTTGTGGGGAGTATGGCTGTTGCTTTCTCACAATGGGACTCTCCGCCACTGGTTTCACATTGTTGTCTTACCTTTTGGTTCTCCCCTCAACCCCACCCTCCGCGTTCCTTCTCCTACCTGTGCCCTCCGTCTCTGTCACCTATTGTTTTTTCCTCCCCATCTCCTGCATTGTTTCCCTCTACCTTCGCCATCTGTATTGTATCTGATCCTTGCAAGGCATTATCCCTGTGACTGTGGCCAGTTACTCAGTCACAGTTTGCAACCTGCCTAATCAACATTAATTAGGCAGGGTGTATGGTGACCCCCTTTTTCCGATTCGGCTGTTTGTACATAGGTAGGTTTGCAAAATAAGATACTGGTTGCATAATGTACAGTTGAAATTTACAACCACTGTTTGTGACTGGTCTCCTTGTACATTTAGGGCCTCATTTACTACTTTTTGGCACTGGGCAATGCAGCAAGCCTCCTAGCTGTACTGACCTTTGTCAAAAGAAAAGGGCAGGAATGCCCCATATCTATAAGATATGGCTCATTCCTATCCTTTTTCCCTGTGCTTGCGTGCAATGGACTGCCATGTGGCAATGCAGGAATCCTTGCAACATGATGCAAGGGTGTCTTCTTTGCAGGGATGAATGTTTTTGTGCAGGAAGGGACATCTTCCACCACAAAATCAACCACGAGGGGCATTTTCCTGTGTGGGTATGGAATGGAAAGGAAAAAAAGTATTTCTCCCCGTTGCACCTGCCTTCGGGGAGGCGTAGGCTTTGGTGCATTCCCAGGTTTACAAAATCTTGTAAATCTGGGAATGCGTTAAAATCCATGGGTGTTGCATGGGAACACCCACAGCAAAACCCATGGAACACCTCTTTGACGCAAAGTAATGCAACGCAGCAACTTGCACTGCGTTGCCTTACTCCATATCTACAAGCCCATGAAAAGACATACAAAGTGGCCTTGTAGATAAGTGCCTGGGCCACCAGCGCATGACAAAAGTGATGCAATGGCGACGCAAGCCGCTTGTAAATGAGGCCTTCGGACCTTATATTAGGTTTGTGTGCGGCAGCGCATGCACATGCTGGTGTGATATTTGAAGGAAGTTGGCAACAATTTAGTTAGCTTACTTACATGGAACATTTATGAATCAGTAGGATAACCTTTGTAGAGTTAGTTGAAACAACGTTAGTCAGTGTTATAAATAGGATTGTTCACACATCTATTAAACAGTCATGGAATCTACATTGGACAATATAACATAAAAGAACAAAACATGGAAAATAGCTCACATGTGCACGGTATTAGTCAGACACATTCTACTTAGACATGTTTCCTTAATAGGAGGCTTAGCAGGCCTTCGTTGCTAGTATTATTAAGCTGTGCACATCAATAGAATCGATTCCTGAGCGGTATTAGAAAGTCATTCTAGTCATTGTTAGAAATTGGTGTTTGCCTGACTATATGTTAATCTATGCCAATCTTGGAAACTTCTAGAATCACTACAAAAGTAGCAGGATAATAAACACAGCATTAATTATAATATCAAGAAGTGATGCCTGAGATGGTGTATCAGAGTTGAATAGGATAATTGCTGCCACTGTAGCTTTCATAGTTTATGCACTTTGTGTGAGCATTGCAGTCTAGCGTGATATCAGTGCAATTTGCAGAACTTTTAAGCAGCTTGTGGGAAAACATAGCTTATTAGTATACACAACTTTCATTGTAGAAGTGAAAGGAAACATTAATGCCACTTGTAAATGTGATATGTAGTTACTGCTATAGTCCGTGTGTGAGTCTCAAATCCTTAGTCTTCCATTTCCATCTCTGACAGTTTGAATAAAAATATTTCCAAGTCTGTTGGTTCATTGAAGATTGTACATTTCACTTTGTGAGTAATTTTCATTTTAGAGGGACAAGTAAAGAAGAATTTAGTAGTCCAGATATTGCTTTTTCTTTTAAGGCCTGAAATCCCTTCCTGCTCATGACAGTGTATTTTGCTTTTTATCCCAATCTTTGTAAAATTCCATTCAGTTGCTTGAACCCTCCTCCCAGATCAACTCAATTTCAGAGTAACACACACCTTAGAGAATAATGGGTCTAGGATGTTTACAAGGACCAATATACCCTATATGGAGACCTGTGCTTCCTTTCTATTCTGAAATCTTTGGTGAACATTAAGGGGGTCATTCTGACCCTGGCGGTAATTACCGCCAGGGCGGAGGTCGGCGGTAGCACCGCCAACAGGCTGGCGGTGCTCCGCCGGGCATTCTGACCGCGGCGGTACAGCCGCGGCCAGAAGCGGAAAGCCGGCGGGCTATCGCCGACTTTCCGCTGCCCGTCTGAATCCTCCATGGCATGGGGATTCAGACACCCCCTACCGCCATCCTGTTCATGGCGGCTCTCCCGCCATGAACAGGATGGCGGTAGGGGGTGCCGCGGGGCCCCTGGGGGCCCCTGCCGTGCCCATGCCAATGGCATGGGCACGGCAGGGGCCCCCGTAAGAGGGCCCCAAAAAGTATTTCAGTGTCTGCCCAGCAGACACTGAAATACGCGACGGGTGCAACTGCACCCGTCGCACCTTCCCACTCCGCCGGCTCAATTCTGAGCCGGCATCCTAGTGGGAAGGTTGATTTGCTCTGGGCTGGCGGGCGGCCTTTTGGCGGCCGCCCGCCAGCCCAGGGCAAATGTCAGAATCACCGCCGCGGTCTTTCGACCGCGGTGCGGTGTTCTGACGGCGGTACCTTGGTGGACGGCCTCCGCCGTCTGCCAAGGTCAGAATGACCGCCTAAGTCTAGTACTAGGGTATCCAAATCCCCAGGAAGGCAGCCCATGAGTTTGCATCTTTTTTTAGCCCTCTGGAAGGCCAAAACATCTTATATTCCCACTTCTGTTTCTCCCTTCTAATTCACTACTTTCTATCTTTAGTGAGTATACCTTCTTAACTAGTAGATTGGTTTGTTTCTGTGTCTAATTTTCCTCATCCCTCACCCTGATTATCTTTGGTCCCACTTTTATTGTTCTGATTGAGAACTCTCAAAAGTCTTTACTCAGTCCACAATGTGGTATATCTGTGTCCATGTTAGTACTTTGAGCTAGATCATGAATGGTAAATAGGTGTTGAATATTGGGACCTAAATCGTGATAGCCTATTTTTTCACTTTTATAGGTGATTCAAGGACTCTAAGTTCAGATTCTAATCTTCTTTGGTCTTTTTTGTGCTCTTAGTTATTTTCCATTCATTTTCTTTGAATTCCGATATGCTTTGACAATATATAATGTATCTAGAGCTCTGGTACTCTGATATCCTTGTAACCTGCTGGCACATTCTGCCTGCTTGATGTGAGTTTGGTTGAGTCTGATCAGTGGTTTATCTGTGTAGTCATTTACAGTTACATCCATTTACATTTGTAGATCTGAAAATATCTTACAGTAACATGTACTGTATCACTGTTTTGAATGCTCCTCAAGCAGCAGGTTATATGCATAAATGCATTTAATTTTCTCACTATGATTACTGTGGTGGTTATGAGTTCATGGCTTGTTGATTGTGCATGTGAGAATGTGTATGTCTAGTTATTTAGTTGCAGTACTATTGTTCCAGTAGTAATTCCTGAAGGAGTGTTTTGGCTCCGTGCTTTGTGAAAAACATACCTTTAGTAGAAAGCGCTGTTTCCATTGTGTGTTGCTCAAATCATGTTCTGTATACAGTTGTTCTGATCAGCAGGGCCCGTAAATTAAAGAGTGCATCTTTTCCAAAAGTGTAACATGGTCCAGGCTTAAATATGGCACCCTCTATCATGTTATTTGGTATGGATGAGCCTAACTTTTATTCCATTTTGAGATTTCTTATCAAGAACCCCGACTCCTCAGATGCTTGATGCTAATGCCTCTTTTCAAATTGCAAATTTGGTGGTTTGGATTTGTCAGGTCTCCTTTATGCCCTGGTAGGCACTCCAAAAACTTACCTTTGATGGTAGTATTAGTAGATGTGCCTTGTAAGTGCAACAGCTCCTGGACTCAATTGCCATTTTGGGGTCCGTCCAAGTGACAGCAGCACCTTTTTCTTCATTGTTTGCGGTTCTCCGATACTTGTCTTTTCTAATAGGGGGAACAGTTTTTGGAGAGAATTGACGTCAATGACCAATGATCACAAAGTAATGCTCTTTGATGGCTCTAAGCTGCTTATGGAAGTAGGCTGATCCTCGCCACCTCCTCTTGCCATCTTGTGTTTCATTACTCCTGGCATACTATGGTTGGAAATAACACTGATGTATTCCAGGGAGTGTCAAAGACTTGTATTGGAGTGCCCAGTCAGCCTCCTTGAGTCATTCTGATGCATGTTGATTATATTCTTGTCAGCACGGAGCTCGAGACTCAGGCAGCCAACTTCCTCTGTCACTGTAACATGAATTCCTTCAGGCAGTAAATAATGCTTCTGTCATATCAGAATAGCTCCACTGTTCTAATAAATGAAAGAATGTGCAGTCTTTAGTACAGTTGTTATAAATATTGGGCCACAGTTATTTTTATGGCCTTAGCATAAATATACAAATGTGGAGTTATGTGTCATAATTGTCGTGGGTTCTTCCTAGTGCCTAGGTTGGATACCCTTATGATCGAATGAGGACTGTAGCCTGTACCTTTTACATGTAGACATGTTTTTATTCATTTGCTATTTAGCATGGCCAGCTTTTAGCTTGTTTTTATTTTTTAATAAGCTGCTTTATTCTGAGAAGACATAGGGCCTGATTTAGAGTTTGGCAGAGGGGGTTACTCCATCACAATGATGACAGATATCCTGTCCACCATATTACAATCTCATATTAGCCTATGGAGATTGTAATATGGCGGACGGGATATCCGTCACGTTTGTGATGGAGTAACCCATCCGTCAAACTCTAAATCAGGCCCTAGTTGTTTTCGCAGCACATTTTACCAGCCTTTGTACACATTACGCTTTGTGTCCTGTCAAAGACTGTCAAGTTTGGTCCACTCCAGGAGCTCAGGAGCCAGTCCCCAATTCCTAGACACATTTTGTACATCAGGCCTGTTCTTAGAACCCTGCAGGATTTATTATATAAACACCACATAGACTTAACGGGGCCAAGGTGGTTCCAGTCATGGCCGTCCTGAGGCTTTATCGTCCCATTGACAAAGTTTGCTGATCCTGGCACTGACTCTTCAACTACCCAAAAGGATTGCCATCCTGACAACAGGCAGACCCTTGCCAGCCTCTTCAAGTATGGGCTCGGGGTCCCTCCCTTAGATCGGGACAGGCAGAAGGGATACCACCACTATGCTCTCAGATTTTAGACATAAGGTGTAGGCAGGAATCTTTAGGCTTTCATTATCATACAAAGATGGTAGGGTTGTTTATTTTTCTCACACTGACTGTAATGATGATCACTGTTTTATGTTTTAGCTGCCTAATTATCGCAGCTCATGCTTTTTATAAACTGATGCAATTGCTTCAATAAATGCATTGAAATCCATTTTGCATCTCTTATTCTGCCTTGGCATCTGTGCATCTCTGAGTAATTGAAAGAGGTATGATTTGTTCACCACGACTTCCCTGAGTAGTCAGAGTGTCAGGTTTAGGTTACAGTAAATCACTTTTCCTTTTTAGGGTTGGGTGAGGCACTGCGTGCTAGTTGGATTCAGGCTCACAGCTTCCATACAGTGTGAGAACCAACTCAGTCACCCACACCTGGTGGTGTGGCTGCCCTAAAACACTCAATCTTATTACCAAAATAGGAACTGCATGACATAATCACCATATATATGCTAGCCTTCATGATAAGTGGTATATATGTATGTATGCATATTTTATTTCTGTAACACAAACCTAGCTAAAGGGCAGCAGAGGTCTGTACAGTGCATATAGGCAGGTTGATGGGTTATGGACAGTTAATGCATTGTGATGTAGTATTCTTTGAAGAGGTGAGCCTCCAGCTCTTTTCTAATTTGTAGCAATTTTGGGGCACTCCTGCCGGATAAAGATGTTGTTCCAGATTCTGGGTGCATAGATGGAAAAGGCCTGCTAATAAATATTCTGAAATTGATATTGTGGAAGGAAAGTATAAAAACTCAGTAATGTGGTAGAATATTGTGGCAAAACTATGCATTGAATTGGAGCCCATTGAAAATAGGTACCTTCTGATAATGCCGGTTCTTGGGGATTGCACCCCAGAACACTCTTCTAAGCACAATTTTCAGGCAGTCTAGATTTTCACTATTTGAAAACCTTACAGTAATTGTTTTGCTTATACTGTAATGTTCACAATAAAAATGTATTTAGTATCTTACTTTACAGTATTGGATTACCATTAATAAGCAGACTGACAAATATACCAATACGAAAAAAGGAGGGAGGTAAGAGGTTTGTTTCAGAAGGGCTTGTCCTTCTATATGCTTAGCAAAAAAAAAAGAGAGAACTCTACTGTGCAAGAAAAATATTTTACCCCCTACAGGTAGAAAATGCGCTTGGCTTATCTGGTAAAAAACCCTCACTCACAAGGGTTACCACTAGTTTCCGTGCTTCATCTTAGGGTCCTACCAGTTCTGTTACAGAATCGGGCATGCCACTACCAGTTAGAGACACAGGTGCCCTAGATATTATTACCATATAATGGGAGTGGGCTAAACCATTAGGGCTGTATGCATAAAAGGACAATATAAAGAGGCATCATACCCCAAAAATTTGCTCCCAAACATACAATCAAGGTATCGCCTACGCAGGTCACATAAGTCCCTAAACCGTGGATGGTAGAAATAAATAATAAGCTAATGACAAGTTGAAAAGCACAGCCTAAACTTCTTATTGGGTAAGAATGGCACACAAAACACAATGCTCTCACCAATTAACAGGGGTAAAAGGCTGCTGTAATAAAACAGGTCTAGCAGAAACAATAAACTTTGGCATTAAGCTTTACAAAGCTAACACAGACTTCACTAACTACTAATACATTGACCCTTCCTAAACCCTATCCCTACCCTCTAATAAAACATACCCCCCAGCAATGCCCCTTCCCATCCCCACCTTGAACACAAAAAATCAAGTACCCATCTGCCCTGCTGTCTACCTTATGTAGTTATCCTTGCCCTTCCCTCCCTTTGGTCCTTCTCGAAAATCCCTGGCCTCTCATAGTTGTGCATCCGTACCCCTACCCCAAAGAAATGGCTATAAAATCTGCCTGTGCCAGACCCACCTACCAGAGGCAGTTAACTTATCAAGACACCATGGACCTGCCCTAATAAAGCATTGAAAATTGTACAGAAACGCCATGTGAAACCAACCCAACTAAACCAGGAAAGCAAATAAAAAATAACCTGAAGAGAAGAAAACAAAAAACAGAACAAGAGGGATGGTGGGTGGGCTCAAAACACTAAACATGCCCTTACACCTGGGTGTGACAGCGGCCAAAGAGGCCACACACATCCTGCTCCCTACTTATAACCCCACCTCTTATCCCTTCCCTTAAGTGCAAACCTCCAATTAATTTAAGCCTGCCGGGATGTACCACTCTCACCCGATCAGTCCGGGGTGAGATCAGGCAAGCCCTTACTCCCCCAAATCCCCCATCGGGCCAGAACGGCGCACAACACTCACACCAATTAACAGGACTAAAAGGCCACTTTAATAGAACTGGTCTGCAAGAAACAACAAACCTTGGCATTAATCCTTACAAAACTAACACAGACCTCATTAATACATTGTCACTTCTTACACCCCATCCCCACCCTCTAATAAAACTTACCCTCCAGCAATGCCCCATCCCATCCCCATCTTGAATCCAAAAATCCAGTACTCATCTGCCCTGCTGTCCACCTTATGTAGTTACCCATGCCGTTTCCTCCCTTTGGTCCTTCTCGAAAATCCCTGACCCAGCCCGGAACAGGTGAACCCTCCTGTCCATGTATTCAATGATCCCAAAGTCAGCAATCTTCAGCCTGAGTTCCACTGTGTAATGTTCATTACCCAAAAAGGACAAATGGACACCATCCTGTCTAAATAAGTACCCACTATCAGTCACTATCTCGATACAGAAACTTCTCATCTCTCTATTAACCTTCCTATGTTGCTTTTAAACCCCAAAGACGTTTTGTGCTCCTCGCCAAAACCTTCTTGGCACTAACTATGTCCATAATAATATATGAGTCCCTGACCACGTCTCTTTAACTCTAAGCAAATCCAGCTTCAACACATTTAATAAGCTTACACCAGACAGAGACACCAGATCATTCTACCTTAGATGCAACACCAACAAATCTGGACAAAAACCTTCAGCTAGTCTCTTAGAAAGCACACTCAGCAACTCTCCCCATCTCATACCACTTTCCCCACCCCACCACTTTTTCATGCGAGCCCCATCTAACCTCAGTTGGCGTTCAAAATGTTGAGAATCAGCATGCTTCTCTCCCCAATGAATGAAGGAGTGCCCAACTATCCATACTGAAGAGCATGTGCTGTCCAGACCCGCCACACAACCTGAAAAGTGAAAACAGAATTAACCCTAGCAAACTATCATCAACAGATAGTAATCTAACAAAGCCTAGGAGGACTCGGCCTGTTATAATGTTTGAAACACTGTGATCTCCAGTGACATAAGTTCATGATGACTTTGTCATATTTCCTCAACTGTTTGGCGTCTGTAGCGGCCCCAATACGAAAAGAATGAGACCCATAATACTGTGGGGAGATACCGAGTGCCTTCCGTAGCACTGAAGTTAGCTGAAAAGAAGTCAAGGGTGAATCATCCTCATGTATGAATATGTATTTTGAGTCAGTAGGCAAAAGATGAACAAATGAAACCCAACAATGTACTGGACAGGATGGAGGCACTAGCCCCCGCAAAATCACCTCCTGCCCCTACCCAGTTGATCATTCTTTGATGTGGCCAGCCAAAGCTTAATAGCCCTGTATCTCAAACTATATCAGAACCTGAAAGACCAGCCTTACCTTTAGAACCTAACAATTCTAAAAACCTTAAAACCCCATGATAAGTCCACGACATGCATAATGAGATTAACACAACCTCTCAAGATGAAAAACCAATTCCTGATTAAACAAATTTGAGGTCCTGTAATAATTGAACAGTAACAGGACGCCTTCGATCAACCCTTGTCCCCCCACCCAGCCCCACCTGCAACAATTCTTCTACAAACCTCTCCCTCCATCGGGTCATACCCCCAAAATTACTTACCATAAAAGGAGATAACCGGCATCGTACCCAATACCGTTACAGCAGAAAGCCTCTGTTAATCTGCTTCATACTGCTTCATAATGAAGTGGACTGCGACTTCACTTCTATCTGATAAAACCAATGGTCCATCCATCCAACTAGTTGCATCTGACAGTATAAATTCTGACCAGGCCTGATCATAACTCCTTTGTGTAGATGGAGCTATTGACTGTTGAATCAATTACAGATTCCCAGGTCCCAGACTGCCCAAGAAATAGCCATCTTCTGTGCATCTGCTTCCAGTGCCAGCCCACTGAATCTCCGCCACGGTGAACGAGGTAGTGCATCAGCTATATCATTATTCACACCCAGGACATGCATGGCTTAAAACAAAATGTTAAATTGCAAAACGTTAAGCTAAGAGTCTCAACAATTTCAACACTTTCTCATCCTTTTCTTTTTGGAAATTCACCAAATTAACCACTGTCTGGTTATCCACATTAAAAACAACACACATATTAGCCAAGATGTTTCCCCATAATGTTAACGTAACAACCAGAGGAAATAACTCCAAAAATGCAATACTTTGCTGTGCTGTTTTCCAAGAATCAGGCCAATTTTCAGCAGCCCAATGGGCATTCGAAAAAATTCCAAATCCATGAGCGCCTGAAGAATCGGAAAAAATGTGCACTTTCCAAAGCCGTTCTTCATCCTCAGACATCATAATCACTCCGTTGAAATCCTGTATTAAAGAAATCCACATTCTCAAATCAGCCTTCACACTGCCATGGAGCTTTACAGGATGATGTGGCATGCTTTGTGTGCAAAACCCAGTCTTCTGCAAAAAGCCCTCCCCACTCTCACCACTCTATAGGCAAAATTCAAATGACCAAGTAAAGATTGCACTTGCCTCAATTCCAATTTGGGTTTGCACACTGCTTCTTCCAACAAGGTGATCAATGTCTTAACATTAACAGCTGGTAAACGCACCTCCGTCCTCCTAGAGTCTAGTTCAATACCCCAAAAAGTTTTGCAAGTGGTAGGCCCTTCTGTTTTCTCCGGAGCTAAAGGAACCCCCAAGGCCTCCATGGCACACTGAAAATGTTCCTGTACCTCCATGCCCCACCATCATTGAAGCCATCCAAATAATGAGTCACATGTCAAAAACTACTCTGAAACTGATAAAACCATTGCAAAAAGGAACTAAATGTTTCAAAAGAGGACAAGACACAGAGCAACCCATGGGCAACATCCGATCTACATAAATAACATTATCAAACGGCTGACCCAACAAAGAAAAATCATCTGAATGAACCTGAAGCAGACGAAAAGCAGACTGAATGTCAGACTTTGCCATTTCTGCACCTACCCCACTAGTCCTCACCAAGGCAATAGCCTCATCAACCGACGCATAATGCACCATGGGGTCCGCCTGTGCAATAAAATTGTTGCTAGACGTTCCCAAAGGCTAAGAAAGATTATGAATAAGCCAGAATTCTCCCTTCTGATTCTTAGGCACAACACCCAATGGAGAGATTGTTTAATTCGGTAGTGGCCATAAATAAAAGGACCCACAATTCTATCCAACTCCAAGTCCTTCTTAAGATTGGCCCGCACCACATGTGGTTGTTCTATTGCTGATTTCAAATTTCTCACCCATCCCTGCACCCTTGGACCTTGGTAGCACAATCAAAAACCTTCAGAGAACGCCCAAAACAAACACTTGGCATCTGTCTCCTGAGGCTAAAATCTTAACCAGCATTTCAAAATGTCCAATTTAATAGGAGTAGATCCCTTTACCCACCACTTGCTGCATGTGGCCCCGGGCCCTGTCCCTGCTTCTCCCCAAATTGCTGTGTCACCCATCCTGCACACCCCTGAAGTCCTGGAAAACTGGATGTCTTCCCCATAGCTTGAGCTAAATTTACAATGGGGCCTCGTGCATGAACCGCTTTTAAAGAACCGTTCTGTGCTAACTGTCCTTTTGGAAAATTCCCCTCCCTGAAAGGACTTGTATTGCAATGGCAATCCACTAGCCGTATGCACCACTGGGGTATTATTTCCTGTACGGAGCCATTGCATCCATAACTCGTTATCTATTTCACCCCATTCCTTATCTGGGTAGAGAGCCATCCTACCCCTAAATTTCTCATCGTATCTAAACCAGCCAAAACCCCCATAGTCCATCTGGGCTCTGTGACTATGTACGTGTATTTAAAAAGAGCCACACACACATTGTTCTGGATGTTGTTCACAACAGACACTTGCATAAATTAGAAAGGCGAAAGTCCAATTCACTGTAGTGTTTGGCACCTTAGGCCTACAAGCTAACTCCCATTCTTCTTCTTTTGAACCTTCTTTTGCTTGTAACTCCCTTTGAAGTAACTTAAAAACATCTACAGAATTGCTGTTGCAAATTTTTTCCTTCATATGTTGAGTGAGATGTGCACCCAACGGCATCAACACTCCCATGTATAGTAACATTTGGTCTTAATACTACCCCTCAGTGCCTCACTCTCTGACTTACCTGCCTTGTCCAGAATGGAGCCACCAATTTCTTCAGAAACTGACTTACCGGTGGGCTTAGCCGTGCTCCCTTCATCTAGCTTTGTAACTGCCCCAATGTAATGTTGTCACCTTCAACAATCACCTGATTACATATGTCTTTACCTCCCAAAGAATTTACTCCCAATGCTGACTTATTAACAGGACTATTACCAACTGCGACAGAAACACAACGAATAATAGCAGTACCCTCTCCAGAAGCGCTCTTCTTCCCACTTCTAGGAATGTGCACACTCTAACGTTTCTGCTCTACTCTTCCTCCTTTATGATCGTGCTGGACAGTCTTTGAAGGCTCCTTCTGTAAAACACCAATACTACTCCAGTTAGACAAAGACCCACTCCCAACATTGCCCAAATTACCTTCAACATCATCCACAGTTTCACCCTTCTTCATTATCTAAAGTCTCATCCTCCAAACCAGGAAGATGTAAAAAACTGACAGTGCTTTGGCTGGTAGATGGCTCCTCCCAGAATTCCATAACTTGCAAAACTTTAAAACTTTCGTTGCCATTCCAGTTTGCTTCCTCGTCATCATGAAAGCCTCTCTGGATCTTGCCATCACTTCCAGCCAGCATAGTGAGGGTGCTCTGTACCCCACCAGATAATTCAACTTCTCTGCAGTTGCTCAAGCCACCACGACGAAACCTGCTCTTCTGTCCCGCTTGGTGCAGAAAAACTGTTACACCCAGACTCAAAACCAGCCGTTCTGGGCTGTAACAAACCAGCTGTGACTTGTTGTAAACATACCGTTCTACTCACGTCAGCCTCATCATAAACCGTCCCTCGCAAACCAATACCTTTCTCCTCCCAAAAACTTAATTGCTGCACAGCCTGCATCAACACTTGATGCTCAACATCCCACTTCTGGACTTTATGTACCATAGGGCTATCAATCCTTGGGACACAATGCAATATTCTGCCATCCTGCATCATTACTGGCATATCAAAAATGTCCAAGTTACCTTCATGCAAGGAAAATACCCTTTGTGGCTCCGTATCCAGTACAATTATCGGATGTCCTGTTTCCATTGGCGTTACCATTTTCTGCAGACGCCCTAACTTCCTTTCCTCTAAAGCATCATGCCGTAGGCTGACGTGCTCTAAATGTCTTTCTACAGGGAGCTAGGCTTGCTCAGCCCTCTCCCTGGTAATGCCAGGCACCTCCTGGGCATGCACATCAAAAATAGCATCCCCCATGAGGTGCATGTGTCACCGCACTCACATCTCTAACTCCTCTGCCGTTTGCTCCCGCATCACTGGCCCGACTGATGCGCCAGCCTATGACCCCCCCGTGGAACTCACGTGGCACGTTCAGGTAAGGGAACAGCTAATTCCTCTACCGCCTCATGAACCAAATCAGGCTCAGGTGAAACGTGCGCCCTCATACCCGCTACACTCTTCTACCTGTATTTTTTATGTTTGGCTGCCAGAGACATGCAAGCCGTAACTGCTGCCGTGACACCTTCGGCAGATGCCCTTTTTGGTCACTTGAACACCACCCACACTTGCTCCAGGACCCCCTACTGCAATAAATCCTCCCTTCTTTCATCCTGTAAAAGTTGTAATGCCTGCACTCCTCGACTTCCTTGATCCATATTACAGTATCTCAGTACCAACACAACTGAAACCACAAAACTGTGACCTTGACCTACCTCAGCAGTAAACCTCAAAACACTAACAATGCCTATACTCCTGGGTGTGACAGGGGCCAACGCAGCCACCCACATCCTGACCCCTACTTATAACCCCACCTCTAATCTCTCCCCTTAAGTGCAAACCTCCAATTAATTTAGCCTGTGTTTTGGGTTGTACCACTGACGCCCGATCAGCCTCGGGGAAGATCTGGCAAGCCCTTACTCCTCCCAAGCCCACATTATTGGGGTATAAGCTTTCTTACCAATTACTGAACCGGACAGTCCTCAGGTTTGAAAGTAAATTCCTCATCTAGGGGCCAGTCTGTGAAAAACGTGTGATGCTGCAGGACCCGCATGTATCAGTCAGCCTCAGGTCGCTGGATTTTGCATGCGTGTGTGTGATGTAAACCTGGCAATATGCCTGAAGTAGAAGGTCACATGTCATCGCAAAACTCCCCCTATCTTAAACTCCTGGTGGACGTCCTGGGCTTGTGTTCAATGAAAGCAGAAAAATCTGAGCTTTGGATGGTGGTAATAACCTGGTATAGATGCAGCAATCCAACCGTCTCCACCAATGTATAAACACAAAAACTATGGCTTTAATTACACATACCTAGGGCTAAACGAACAAAACAAGACCATTCTCAGAGTGAGGAAAACAAAACAGTGTTGAAAATATATTCAGGTGATAGGTCATATAAAATGTTATCACTTTTCGTCTGTCATATTAAAATGGAGATAAGCACTCTGAACGTGTATTAGTGCAAACAGGCAACTGTGAACTTAGGGCGATGATGAAGACTTGGTATCGGCACACCGGTCTAATCAGTGTAAGCCAAAGTATGAGCTAAAGTAACACGTGCAACACAGCTGATTTCGAAATAAACAAAAAACAAAACATTAAAATGGATATATAAAAAAGTAAATGTATGGTTTGCTGTATCAAAAAAAAATGTTTTAAGGACAATAGCGGTGTGGGAAAGATAAGAGGTCCTCTAGAGAGAAAAATGCATTACGTTGCACTACATCATGGTAAAAAATTAATCTTCATAGCTTTAAAATAACACATACTCCGAGAAAATACTAGCAAAGGAAAGTAACTGTTGTTGGTGCACAGTTGAATTAGCTGATCCAGAATCATCTTGGACCGTGCAAATATTTCTCTGGTACTCTGATATTTCTGAAATATGATTTAATGAATGACCAAAGTTCATCTTGTTCATTTAAGCAATGGGTAAATGTCTGGAATTTTTCAATGTTCTTAGCTTCAGTCTTTAACAATAAAGTTTCAGTAGAGTCCCTCCTGACTCAGTTGTGGCTACAAAAATGACTGTCCACCTGATCTCATTTTCTGGATGTGCCTTTTCTTCAAAATGTTGTGCCAACGGAGCTCCAGGTGTTTTAAATCGGATGTGGGATTTGTGTTGTAAAATTCTGTTTGTTACTGATTGTCTCGTCTGTGTAATATATGGTTTATTCCTAGGGCACCAAATAGAGTATGCAACATGTTTTGTGTTGCATTTGGAAAACTTCAGTTGTGTGGGAACAGTACAATTAATCGTTATTTCTTTAGAGTTAAATTTGAAGATCCAGGCAATACATTGGCCACATCAGTAATGCCCAGCTACCTGAGGAATTTTAAGTGACGCATTCAAATCTTTGGTTCCTGGTTTTCTAGCAGCTCTAACTTGATGTTGCTATATAATCTTTACTCTCTTAAAAGAGAACAAGAGGTTTGGAATGTTTAGTGGAGCCAGAATTCTCAAGTTGGCCTTAATGATCTTCTTGATTTTCTTGGAAATTGATGAGAAGGTCAATAGACAAGGTAAGGGAGTGTTGTTGTTTCTTTCTTTTGGTACAAATAAGCGATCTCTAGGGGTAAACCATGTTATTTTAAGAGTGTTCATAAACAGTTTTGTTGGGTATCCTCGATTTATCAGCTTTTTGGAAAGTACCTCCCCCTTAGCAAAATAGATCTCCTTATGTGTTCAGTTCCTGCGGATCCACAGGAATTGTCCATATTGTAAGTTGTCTTTAAGAGATCTGGGGTGATTGCTCTTGTAATGGCGGAGAGAGTCATGGTCTGTGGGTTTATTATATAAATTAGCAGATAATCAGCCATAATCCAAAGGTCTAAAAATGTCAGTCTCTCCATGCTAGTTGTCATAGTAAAGTGCAAATCATGTGAACGTTCATGCACCTTTTCATGAAAGTTAGTGAGTTCAAATGCTGGACCTTACCAGATGAAAAAGGTGTCATCTATGTGTCTGTGCCATGATCTAATTTGGCTAATATATGGATCCTCCACTCTGTAAATCAATTTATCCACAAAGTACGCCATAATCATACTTGCTCTTTCTAAAGCCGATGCAGAGCTTTCACCTGTAAGTAGAGCTTGTTTTAGAAAACAAAACAAATCTTTATCAGGCATATAATTGCCAATGACAGCAAACATTCAATAGGGACTGATACTGGTTGGGGTCCTTTTTCACTAGTGAAATGCATTACTGCATTAATGCTAAGGCCTCATCTGGCGGTACGTTAGCAAATAGGGACTCAATGTTCCTAGACACCATCATACCAGGTTCAGGGTGAAAGGGCATACTGTCATTTTTTTTTTTAGATGAAATTCATAGAGTCGCTAATATATGCTTTTGTTTCTAGCATGAAAAGTTTGAGAAAAAAGTAAATGTACTGGACAGTGGGCTCAAGAACAAATCCACACCCCAAGATTATAGGCGACCATGAAGGTTTTGCATACTTTTATGGATGTTATGCAGAACATAAATTGTTGAAACTCATGGATGTTTTTTTGAGAAATTGAAATCCTTTGTTACTAATCCAAAACTTTGCTAACGCCCCTTCTGTGATGGATAAAATCAGATTTTTAAGCTGTAGACTGGGGTTGCCGGAGAGTGGCCAGTAATGTTTACTTATTATTAAGGTACCTCATCACTTCTTTGTCGTATTTGCAACTGATTGTTATTACATTGCCTCCGCCTTTATCGATGAGTTTAATTACAGTTGCCAGATTTCTAGACAGAGATTGCAGCACTTGTGTTTCATCTCTTGTAAGTGTTTTTGGAACATTTTTTTATATGAAACGGGTTTTATTGATTTTTTCAATGGTACAGTATATAATGTCAGATCAGCATTTCACAATGAACCTTCTCCAAGACATGCCATGCACGTGTACAGTATTTCAAACTAGCATTTTACAGAGCAAGGAGATTAGCAAAGTGTAGACATCTAATAGTCATCTCACTGACCACCAATACTGTGTAGTAGAGTGCCACTTTTAAAAGATATGTCCCTTGAAGCAACCTGCACAACATAGCATAGTTTAACATAAACAGTTTGACCTTATATGTCGGGACTACGATGGACATAACAATTCTGAAATGACATTCTTGTGAGGTAGAGTAAGGTGAGCGTGTCATGAATAGGAACCTCTCCTTGAGGAGTGCAAGAGCGGAAACTATTAAATCTGGAAGAGGTGTAGGGCACGTATACAGGGATGACAAAATAATAGAGGTATGTCCCTAGAGAGGAATTCCACCAGTGTCCCCCAGATAGATTGAAAACCCTTCCTAGTGTCAGTCAGTATATCAGTCAATTGTTCCATAGAGAGAACCTGCCACAGATGTGTGTACCACAGTGATATTGATGGGGCTTCCGCTTTTTTTCCAGGCTGCCGCTAAAGTCGTCTTGGCCACCCTTAGGCATAACCAAATTATGGAGTGTTTGGTTTTCCAACATGGACTCTCGGAGACCTAATAAGATCAGTCCGTAACTGTTTGAGAAGAGCAGTATTGTTCGTCTTAAATAAATCTGAAAGTTGTGTGTTAGTTTTATGCCTAAATACGTAATCTCTTTTTTAACCCATTGGAAAGGGAAATTAATGGCTAATTCTTCCATATGTTTCTGGGGGACTTTCACATTTATCATATATGATGTTTGTGAATTAATCTGGAAACCTGAGACTAATTCAAAATCCTTAAGGTCTGAGCAAAGGGCCATAAGGGAGTCTTTGATGAGTGGTGAGAGCTAATAGTGTGTCATCTGCAAAATGGGAAAGATTATGTTCTTCTATCCAAAACTTTATCCCATATATTGCCAAGATATCTCGGATTTTGGCTGCTCGGGGCTTGATGCTAAGAGCAAAAAGTAAGGGGGAAAGCGGGCATCCTTGCCTTGTCCCCCTCATTAGTTCACAAAATTCTGGGGCCGTAAGGTTGAGGATTAACCTTGATTGAGCATGAGTAGTTACTCTTAATCATATTTATAAAGCACTCACCAAACCCAAATTTTCAAAGCAAGGCTACAAGGAAAGACCAGTCCACTTGGTCGAAGGCATTTTCAGCGTCTAGCACTAAGAGAAACGCCGGAACTTTTGTGAGTGTCACCTTTTCGACCAAGTGGACTACACGTCTCAGATTTTAATTGGTCCGTCGCTCTTTTATAAAGTTTATCTGGTCTGGGTGGATAAGCAAGAGTTCCTCAAGCCGATTAACTAAGATTTTGCTATAAATTTTTGCATCCAAATTTAGCAAGGCTATAGGCCTGTATGAGGCGTAATCTTGAGGATTTTTCCCTGGTTTGGGGAAAACCGTAAGTAGAGCTTCCCCCCAATGTGGGGGTTGTCTGCAAGACTATTAAATGATTAAAAAGATCAGCCAAATTTTGGGTTAAGTCCGAGCTGAAGGTTCTATAGGAATGGGCATTAAGACCGTCCAGGCCTGGTGACTTACTGAGTTTAAGGGCGTCAGTAGCACTCTGTATCTCCTCTCTTGAGATGGGGCTATCTAGAATATCATTAGCTTCTGTTGAGATTTTCGGTAGTTGCACCCTATCCAAATATGCTTTCTGCTCTACCCAATCTGCCGGGTCGGTGGTATACAGGTGTTTATAGAAATCCCTAAATATATGGGCCTTCTTTGTGTCTGAATTGTGGATATTCATATTCCCATCCCATAGCTGACCTGTACAGTCCGTGTTTCATCCATGACTGCCTCACTAGAATGGTGCCTATTTTTTTCCCATATTCATACAATGTTTTTTTCAGTCGGAGCAATGTCAGTTAGACCACATTAGTATAGAGTGCTTGAAGTTTGCCTTTTAATGATTTAATCTTCCTTTGTAATGCTAGGGTTGGTGGCGCCTTATGATCCTTCTCTGCCTTGTCCAATTCTTCCTCTACAAGTTGTCTCTGCCTATTCTTTTGCTGGCATAGTGTTGTCGCTAGTTAGATACATTTGCCTCGAATAACTGCTTTAAATGCACCCCAGTTTACTGAGTGAGATGTGTCTTCGGGTTTGTTTAATAGAAGAAATTCCCTAATGATTTTCCGGAGGTCATTGTGCAGTGGCCCATCACATTAGGGAAGAACCATCTGCGATATTTGGATTGTTTAGGTGATCAGTTTAGAGTGGTGTTGGACTTGGCCCTTTTTGCAGGGTCACCCCAAGTATTTTGCCTCCTTCCTCCAATTTTGTTCTGACAAGTTTTTGTTGGCTTTACCACTGCTAACCAGATCTAAAGTGCATATGCTCTCTGCGTAAATTGTATTGGTGATTGGTTTATCCGTAATTGGCATATTTGGTTTACTAGAAAGTCCCTAGTAAAGTACACTAGAGGGGCCTGTAAATCACGTGCTACTAGTGGACCTGCAGCACTGATTGTGCCACCCACATGAGTAGCCCTGTAAACATGGCTCAGACCTGCCACTGCTGTGTGTGTGTGTGTAGTTTTAAACTGCCAATTCGACCTGGCAAGTGTACCCACTTGCCAGGCCCAAACCCTCATTTTTGTATATGTAAGGCACCCCTAAGATAGGCCCTAGGTAGGCCCATGGGCAGGGTGCAGTATATGTTAAAGGTAGGACATGTACTGATGTGTTTTACAAATCCTGACAGTGAAATACTGCCAAATTTGTTGTTCACTGTTGCAAGGCCTATCTTTCTCATAGGTTAACATAGAGACTGCCTTCAAATATCTTTTAAGTGCACTTTCCCATTGGGAGCCGATAGAGATAAGGAGTTTGGGGTCTCTGAACTCACAATTTAAAAATACATCTTTTGGTATAGATAGTTTTAGATTGTCTGTTTGAAAATATCACTTTTAGAAAGTGGGCATTTTCTTGCTTAACCATTCTTTGCCTCTGCCTGCCTGTAGAATTCATGTCTGAGTCAGACTGACAGTTGGGCTGTTGTGAATTCCCTGTAGACAGTGACACAAAGGGAGCTGGGGTGTAACCTGCATATCCTGATGAGTCTCCTGGGCTAGAGTGGGGAGGGAGGAGCTGACACTTACACCTGAAAGGGCTGTGCCTGTCCTCACACAATGCAGTCTCCAGCACCCTAGTGTGTGTCTGGGGCCAGGTCTGGGTAAGGCAGGATCTTGGGAGCAACAGAGACTTTCCTTTGAAGTTTGCCTAGTTCAAAGACAGAAAGGAGTATAAGTAGTAGACCCAAAACCCAAGACTATTAAATTACTTCTGGATCAAAAGGAACCTCTGCCAAGGAGAAGAGCTGGAGAGGGAGTACTGCCCCTTTGCCTATGCGCATGCTTTGCTGGGTTGGCCTGCAGTTGCAGTTTCTGTCTGAGAGAGGACAAAGACTGGACTTTGTTGTGCTTTCCTACTTGTGAAGTATCTCCAAAGGTGTGGACTGAGCTTGCCCCCTGTTCTGAAGTCTGAGGGCCATCCAAGACTTCCTCTGTGTACCTAAAATTAATTATTTTAGGTACGCTTTTATCCACATTATCAGGTGTTGCTTTCCCTTCTTCTACTAGTCTGTTGTTATGTAATTCACATTTTTCTTCCTCTCACTGTAGCATACATCATGGAGCAATGGGACACCCATTTCCACTGTTAGCTAACTAACTTCATTGTGAGAGATGGCATTTTCTTTCACAAGGAACATATCCACACACAAAGAAGATTTTTTCAGTGCCAGGACTACTAAGGTAATGCATGTACTTACCTATATATGTAATCAAAGCAAAATCAAAGTGGCATGGCTAATACCAGATTTAAAAATATAGTTTGTTTTTGCAAATTTATTTATTCGCGTTTGATACAGGTAAAACAGTCAATGCAAAGGACCCCACCAGGCCACATAATAGTGGACAACAACAATATGGCTGAAATTTGCAATGCCCATTTTGTCAGCGGGAGACTTGTTGAACCCCCCCAGTAATCCAAGCAGCAAGGGGGCAAGGGAGGCAAAGGCGCAGAGATGAGAGTAAGGACTCATCCTTAATCTTAGTAGTGAATGCATTCAGAGGGAGGAAGACATGCATTCAGGCCAGGGGGACACATCAACAGAAGCAGCATCCACACTACCTCATCCATTCACATCGTGCCCAGAGTCCACCATCTTACCTTATCATCAGTGCATCTTCAGTCCTGCCCCTCAATTGTTCCATCATGCAGCACCAGAGTTCCAGGTCCCGCTCTGCATCGTCATCTGTACGGGCCCCATGAAGCCTGCATTCCTCCGCTGTTGCCCATTCCAATAGGTCAATTAACCATTTGTCTTGAGTCGGGGGTTCGGGCTTGCCCAATGAATAGCGGTGCATCGCCTCATAAGTATTAACCCCAACTGCGCTAACCGGTATGCCATTTTTTTGCCCTTCTTGGGAGGGGCAGCAGTCCCAAAAAACAATGTCGCACAGTTAATTCCACTTTAACTGCTGTTATTCTTTGTAGCACCTGCGCAATTTCATGCCAGAATGGCTGCAGTGTCCTGCAGGTCCATGCGGCATGTCCAAAACCTACTGGAGATATGTTGCAGTGCGTGCAACTGTCTGTACGTGTCGGATGTATAGGATTAGGTTGCTGTGGTGTCAAGTACACTTTGTGTAGATAGTAGAATTGCACCAGCTTAAATCTGGCACTGTTAGACCCCTCCTGTACCAATGCCTGGGCCCTATTCCTCTCTGGATATGTGATCACCGTTTCCAGGTCAGCATCCCACACTGCACGCCATGCTGACACATCTTTCTGTCTATCTCTTTTGAGGGCAGCGTATAGGTGGGATAGGATCCCCCTATCAGAGCCCGGATCCAGCATTGTCCCTAACAGGTGCAATTCAACTGGCTCCTCCGGGAAGGACACCCAGATCTCCCAAGCTGTCCCTGTGATGCTGGCGTACTGTAGGAACTGTCCCCAGCCAATCCCGAAGAGGGCCCCAGCCTCCTCCAGAGTTGCAAAGGCACCATTTTGATATAAATGTCCTGCCTTGTTGCAGCCACCTGCCTTCCATCTCGAAATATCCATCATGCTGACAATATGTACAAAGAGGCGCAGCCACCAAATAGGAAGGAGGCGCACATAGGGTGCCCACCGCAGCAACCTTGTTACTGCCCGTTCCCATGTCCGAGTCACCTGCAACAGTACAAAAGCCATGCCTGCCGGTAGCCGAGAACTGCACATAAGCTGTGCTGAGAGTCCTGGTATACACACAGAGCTTTCTAGTAGCTTCTTTTTCCAGTAGGGGCCATCGTCGCACCACAGTGTTGCACTCCAGAGCAGGCCTGCCATGTAATACAGGTGGAGGTCCAGGAGCCTCAGATCCCCCTCTGCTAGATCTAATTTCTGTACCTCGATGCAGACTCTGCATCTCTTTCCCACCCATATCAAAGATACTAGTAGCTTGTCGATTTGGCGAAACAGGGATAGTGACAACTTGCAGGAATAGACAGCGGGGAAGCAGGATCATCTTACTTAATGCGACTCTGCCCATAACTGAGAGCGCGAGCGTTATCCAGAATTTAATAGTGGCATTTTGGCCATCTAGCACCCTGCCCATGTTTAGCTCATGTTGTAGCTGAGGGGAATAGGTCACCCCCTTCCCCAGATATTAGAATGCAAAGGTCTACCATGCAAGGCCCGCTCGCAGGAGCTCATGTGCTTCGAGTCTAGTCAGGGACGCCATATGGTAGAGCACTGTTGTTAGGGGCTTCAAAGGAACAGAGACGTCCAGCACAGGCAAGTTGTATTTCTTCTTTTATTCAACATAAATGTAGTGTGGTAAATACAGCATGTCCCCCAGCGACCAGCAGATCCAAATCTCAGCCCCAACTGCTGTCGAACGCCCCCGGACACACGCGCCCCACATTCCACTTGGAGTCCTCGTGCCGCAGATAACCTCGCGGCTGCACGAGACTCCGAATGAGGATATAACACATCTTCCCCCTTAAAAAAACCCCACAAAAATCCCAAAACAGTACAAATTAACTCATCACATAGTCTTCCAGATATATGGGTTTCCTCACAACTCATTTGGACTTCTGACCGTGTCCCTGAATACTCTTGCCAACACCCTCATCATCTCCAATAATGATCTCCGCACCCACACCCCCACACGCACCAGACATAGGCCCTCATTCTGAGTCTGGCGGGCGGCGGAGGCCGCCCGCCAGACTTCCCCCTCCAAAGTACCGCTCCGCTGTCCAGAGACCGCGGAGGGTATTCCAAGTTTTCCCCTGGACTGGCGGGCGGCCGCCAAAAGGCCGCCCGCCAGCCCAGGGGAAAACGACCTTCCCACCATGAAGCCGGCTCGTAATCGAGCCGGCGGTGTGGGAAGGTGCGACGGGTGCTACTGCACCCATCGCGTATTCAAATACTAGCGGGCCCTCTTACGGGGGCCCCTGCAGTGCCCATGCCATTGGCATGGGCACTGCAGGGTCCCCCAGGGGCCCCACGACAATCCTTACCGCCATCCTGTTCCTGGCGGGCGAGCCGCCAGGAACAGGATGGCGGTAAGGATTGTCAGAATCCCCTCGGCGGCGCAGCGAGCTGCGCCGCCTTGGAGGATTCTTAGGGGCAGTGGAAAACCGGCGGGAGACCGCCGGTTTTCCCTTTCTGACCGCGGCCAAAGCGCCGCGGTCAGAATGCCCAAGGGAGCACCGCCGGCCTGTCGGAGGTGCTCCCGCCCCCGTTGGCCCTGGCGGTTCTCTACCGCCAGGGTCATAATGAGGCCCATAGACTCCTCCTCATCACATATGCGAACCATGCCCAAACCTCCCATTTCGATAAACCCTCCTCCGGCGACGCCATCAGCAACCACATCCTCCTTACCACTTCCATGAGTATTCTCTTTCACATCTACCTTGACCACTTTTCTCTTGCTCCACCACTTCCTCCCTTCAACCATAACAGAGTGCTTAGAAACTTGTACCACCTTGGTTGCCAGGAAGTACTTGCTACCCTTAACCTTGTAAGGTCTTCTTATCCTCATCCAGTTGCCTACTGCAAAGTCAACCTCTCTCAATTTTTTAAGATCATCATATCTGCATTTAGCCTCTTTGTGATTCCTGCACCTTATCCTTAATACCTTCAATACTTGGTAAGTTCCTGTCCGGTACAGATTTTTCAATCACCCACTTCGGGAAAACTCATTATATGAGTGTCTACCCCTCAACAAAGCAAAAGGAGTAACTCCCGTCATGGTGTGCGGGGTGTTTAGATAACACCATATTCTCTCTGCGACAGCTTCCTGAATAGATTCTCCTGCTTCCATTGCCATCTGTATAGACTGTTTGACCACACGATGAACCCTTTCTACCATTCCATTACCTTGTGGACTATACAATGCTGTTGTCAGATGTTCAACCCCCATCTTGCCTAAAAACTTTCTCATGAAATGGGACACAAATTGCACACCATTATCTGTTACAATAAACGCTGGAACACCCTCCAAACGAAAAAGCTTTCTAAATTCTTTTATAACCTTTTGTAGTAGGTTCTCTCAGAAACTTATACGAAACCCACTTAGAATTGTAACCCACCACCACCAAAATGAATCGCTTCCCTTCGTTCTTGCCTCCTATAGGACCAATGAAATCCAAACCAATCTTTTCCCAAGGCGACTCAGGGAAACTCACTGGACACAACGGAGTGTTCCTTACACACACTGATTTCTGAGCTTGCGCAGACTTACTACAATTGTCAACCACAACTTCCACACACACATCCATGCCAGGCCACCAATAGTACAGATGAAGTTTCTTCTTAGTACCTGTAACCCCCCACGTGGCCCTGGTGAGCCAACTTAACCAGTTTGTTTCTCAGTACCATTGGTGGAATCAACTTTGTACCCCTCATGACTAAATTACCTTCCACACTCAGCTCTTCTTTAACCTTAAAGAATGGTCTCACCTCTTCCATCACCTGACCCTCTCTTGGCCACCCATTTATAATATGCTCCTTTAAAATCTTTAACAAGCAATCATTTGCCACTTCCTTTTCCCAACTCTCCTTCAAAATCACACCTTCAGACATCACCAACCCATCCACCAATCCAATTACCAACTCTGTCATCCTCACCCCCCTCTGTGACATTACATTCATCGATACAGGACACTTCGATAAAAAGTCAGCCCTGCAATTCTGCCCACCTTGGATATGTTTCATTGTGAAGTTAAAAGCATGCATTTTAGACCAATCGAGGACTTGCATTTTCCTTCCCTTTTTCGTTCCACAAATACATCAACGGTTTATGGTCTGTAACCAACACAAACTCCCGTCCCCATAAATACGTAGAAAAATGATGAACACCCCATACACAAGCTAACGCTTCTTTTTCAGTAGTGCTGTAGTTGTTCTCAGAAAGCGTCAGTCTGTGCGAGGCAAATGCTACAGTGTGCTCGCGACCATCCACCAGTTGTGTCAACACTGCACGAATCCCAGTATTACTTGCATCCACCGTCACCACCGACAGCGCTTTCCCATTGAATGGTTGAATCGCAGATGCTTCCATAATGATCTTCTTCAGAATATTGAAAGCTTCAGCTTGTTCTTCTCCCCAAACATACTTTACATTTTTACGCAACAATTTCCGTAAAGGTTCGCATTGCAAGGCAAAATTCTGCACAAACCTTGCATAATATTCGCACAGACCCAGAAAGGATCTCAATTGGTCTTTATCCTTCGGTGGTGCACACTTGTATATAGCTAATAAAAGATCATCTTTAGGTTTAATGCCAAGTTCAGAAATCTTGTGACCCAAATACCCTACTTCCTTCAGCATAAATTTCCATTTTTGTTTAGACACTGTCATCCCTTGAACCTCAAGAATATCCAGAATGTTGTCTAACTTGGCCAAATGAGACTGAACAGAATCTGAACTAATCAAAATATCATCCTGATACATCAAAACTCCCTTCTCTTCGCCAAATTAATGATACATCAGTTTTTGGAAAACTGAAGCTGCCAAAGCCAACCTAAACGGCATCCTCAGAAACCGGAATGTCCCAAACGGCGTGTTAAAAGCAGTAAGATCTCTAGATTCCTGACTGAGTTCCACTTGATGATATGCCGCTCTCAGATCAAGAATCGAGAAAATCTTAGCTCCACCCAACTGGGCCAACATGTCTTGTATCCTGGGCAAAGGGAAACAGTCAACCTGAATGTTCTTATTCAAATATCTGAGGACCACACAAAGTCTCAGGTGCCCAGATTTTTTTAATCGCTAACACAATGGGAGAAATCCATTGCGAGGACTCTATTGGTTCAATCATCCCGTCCTTGCACAGCTGTGTCAAATGATCTTTACGTTTCTGCCTAATGCATAACGGAACATTACAAACTTTATGTGTGACTGGAACAGCATTAGGCTTAAGAATGATTTTGTGCTCAACATTTTTAACCATCCCCAAGTTGTCTGCAAACACAGCACTATGTTTAGACAACACTTCCTCCGATGTACCATAGATCCCTTCCACACTGTCAACCAAAGAGATTGGATGAGCACTTCCAGGTTTAATGATCATCCCAAACTTACCCTGGTCCTTCCATTCTAGAATGTTATACCCTTGTTTTGCAACATATACCTTGGTATGAATGGACCTATCCTTCTACTGCAATTGTTACATAAAATAGCCACATAATTCTATCTCTTGACCCCCAAAGGCTATGGTATGAACATCGGGGGCATGGAAAGCTACCCCTTGCCAACACTTATCAAATAACTTGTCCGAAATTATGGTGATAGGTGACTCAGAATCAACTGTTACTTTCAAACAATTGGTACCCATAGTTACCATACAAACCAGCTCCCCAATTTTTCCACCCACTTCAATACTAGTGTCAACCATGTTTATTGAGAGAACCATTCTTTTATTATGTCCATCCCCACACATTCCTACTTTCACATCTTGCTCAGAAAAGTCATCAAGCAACATTACCCTAGAGGAATTCCTGCACACACATGCAAAATGCCCAACCTTTTTGCATTTCGAGCAAGATTTACCTATGGCAGGGCAACAAGAATCATTAGCCAAATGGTTTTTAGACCCACATCTAAAACAGACCCCACTCTTCACTTCCTTCTTCCCTTCTCCCTTGCACGACAAAGTAGACTTAATCTTGCAAGCAACAGCATTGACACTCTCACATGAAATCTTACTTTTGTTAAAAACTTTTGAGGCCATCTGTGATCTTTCAATTCCTCTTGCAATCTCAAGCGTTTCAGTCAAAGTCGGGTTCGTACTGCATAAAATCCTTTCCTGAACCTTGTGATTAAAACAGTTCACAACTAGCTGATCTCTCAGATACTGTTCAATGGTTCCACCAAATTCACATGAGGATGCTGATATTCTCAATTCAGCAATAAAGTCATCAATAGTCTCATGTCTCTCAACAATTGTGCTGGGCTCCTTTTCAAAATGCTTCTCTAATTTTCTAATAGACTCAGTGCACTCATCTACATTTGCATCAAAAGATAAGCGCACCTCAGGTAAGTGATCAAAAATCCTTTGACCCTCTGTACCCAAATAATTATACAACAAGGCTTTTTTCCTAGCAACTGGAAATCCTTCTCCATCAATAGCAATCAAGTAACTTTTGAACGATCTAAACCATTGACTCCATCTGACCTTTGGTAGCCCTCGCTCGTCCAAAAACACAGAGGGTAAATTAGCCATTTGTAAATTTGCCATTCTCACATGAAATTTTAAATGCTCAAACCTTTTTCTATTATTTTTCTCTAATTGCGGCCAAACAATTGGTGACTTAGACAACCTCTTTAAAATGTTGCACAATATAATACAATACATTAATCACATATAGTGGAATCAAACAGAGTACCACTCAGGTGTGCGTGTCACTGTTACAATTGTTCAACACACATCCAATATCCCAGTCTCCTGAGCTCGGAACCGCAGTTTCAAGTACCAATGTACACAGTTTACGCGGCTTCCATCCGAGTACCAAAGAGCAATTACGTGGCTTCCCTCCTTGATGCTCCACACCTTCTCCACAAAGAGTGCAAATGGCCAACCGATGATGTGTAATAAAAACACCTTTAAGATTCCTCAACCTGAGAAATCTTCCTCTTCCAGGTTCCAACGATGACTCCACCAATATGCTCCTTTATAAGCAGCACCTTTGAGAACTCCAATAAGGTTACAGGGAAAAGCACCTTTGAACAGCACCTTTAAGATCCAATAAAGCTGCAGGCAAAAACCACCTTTACACAAGGAGCCTGCCCCTTTAATACTCCAACCACGAAGCGGAACTGCCCCTCTGCTCGCACCGTCAATAGCTTCCAAGAGGATGCAGGCAGGAAGCACCTTTAAGACCAGGAACCTGGCCCTTTAAGGCTCCAGCCATGAAGCTCTGCTCCCTTGCGACTCCGCTCACCTGCTCGGCAGATTGAGAATAATCGCAGTGCAGCCAACTCGAGAGACACACCGAAAAAACTTGAGTCTTTCTTCGCTTGTCGCCAAGTTGTGTTAGGAGCTTCAAAGGAACAGAGACGTCTGGCACAAGCAAGTTGTATTTCGTCTTCTATTCAACATAAATGTAGTGTCGTAAATACAGCGTGTCCCCCAGTGACCGTCAGATCCAAATCTCAGCCCCAACTGCCGTTGAACCCCCCGGACACACGCGCCGCACATTCCACTCGGAGTCCTTGTGCCGCAGCTAACCTCGCGGCTGCACGAGACTCCGAATGAGGATATAACAACTGTCTAATGCCCATTCTTGCGCAGGCCCATGGCCGCACGGAATTCGTCCATAAGGCGCATGAGGAGGGGGACTGAGTGCTCCGAGTTAGTTGCATACACTAAGGCGTCATCTGCATACAAGGACACAACATGATTCACAGTGCCCACCCTTATACCCCAGTCCCGCAGGCCCGTCGAAGATGTATCGGCAGTGGCTCCATGGCAAGCGCGAATAGGAGCAGGGACAGCGGGCACCCCTGTCTCGTACCACATTCAATGCAAAAAGGGTCAGGTACCACCAGCCCCGTGCTTGCCCTTGCCCTAGGTGCCACATATAATAGATGCACCCACGACATAGAGCCTGGGCCAAACCCCATGCAGTCCATTACTTCCCATAGATATTCCCAGGATAAGGTGTTGAATGCCTTTTCAGTATCTAGGGGAATCAATGCTGCCCGCACAGCAGAACTCTGGGCCAGATGTACGTAGCCTTTTGCTCCTCGCAAACGGCGAAAAACGCCATTTGCAAGGCTCAAAAGGCCTCACGCAATGCAGAAACACATTTTGGGAGTCGGTACCGACTCGCAAAATGTGTTTCCGACTCGCAAATAGGAAGGGGTGTTCCCTTCCTATTTGCGAGTCGCACCGCGATGTAGAGTTGATTTGTGACCGCGAAAGCAGTCGCAAATCAACTCGCAGTTACCATCCACTTGAAAACGGGAAACGGAAAACGGGCTGCAAAGAGAAAAAAAAAACTGCTTTATTTAAAAGCAGTCACGGACATGGTGGTTTGCTGTCTCCAGCAGGCCACCATCCCCGTGAGTGCCTAGACTCGCTATGGGGTCGCAAACTGCGACCCACCTCATAAATATAGCGAGTCGCAGAAGGTGTCTGAGACACCTTTCTGCATAACATTTTGCGAGGTGCAAATTGCGAGTCGCTATGACTTGCAATTTGCACCTCGCAAAATGTTTTCTACCTACATCTGGCCCTCTGGGTTTTATGCAATTTATGCGAAAGCCTCCGTAAGTTCATATGGGTGCCCCTCCCAGGTATAAATCCACACTGGTCCTCATGTGCCAGGTGGGTTATCAGTTGGCCCAAGAGTGTAGCCAGCACCTTCGCAAGCAGTTTTACATCTATGTTTTACATGGATAGTGGCCGATAAGAGGCAGGGTCAGTAGGATCCTTACCCAGCTTCAGTATCATTTCTATCATAGCTTACCGCATGTGTATTGGCAGCGTGCCCTCCTCGCGTTCCTCACACAGCATCTCCAGTAGATCAGGGAGGAGAGAGGCCAAGTACACCTGAAAAAATTCTCCCGGAAGTGCATCTGGGCCTGGGGATTTGCCACAAGGCATTGCTTGCAGCGCCTCCGGTAGCTCCTCCAGCTTTATGTTCCCCTCAAGGCATTTGACCTGCTCCTCAGTCAACTCGGGAATATGAAGTCCATCAAGGAATTCGTCCACAGTTGAACTGTCTGCAATGGGACTCATACACTCCCATCTGGTGTTCTCACAATAGTGAGTTGACCTGCATTTGTCCTACCACCATCTCCCCCGTCAGTCCCCAGAGTGACAGAATCAACGGCGGGATTCTCTTACACTTAAGCGACTAGGCCAGCATGCTCCCCGACCGGTCACCCTCTTGATGCAGCATCTGCCTATAGCCTAGTCCAAGTAGCCTTCACCTGCGCCCCTAGGAGCCCCGCATCTCCAGTGTTGCAATCCCCACCTCGGCTCTGCAGTTGGGCAAGGGCTTCCTCCTGTAGTGTGAGCTCTTGCTCCAATTTCCTCCTGATACCGTACGTCTTACAAAGGCCAACACCTCGTAGGACACACAGGCCACTAACCCATGCACCTGTCTGACATTATTGCCACCAAGAAGGAAGACATGCATTAAAGAATCTTATTACCACCGGAGGGTAAGATCAAGCTCCAGGAGGTGGTGGAATGAATAACTGAAGAAAACAAGGGCCAAAGGTATCATTCTTCACAATGGCAATTAACGAATGCGATTTTTAGCGAATCGCAATTAAGTAATTGCTATTGGAATGTATGATACTCCAGGAGTTTCATACTGCGATTCGCAAGAACTCACAAATGGACTTAATTCATTAATATTCATGAGGTAGGTCGCAATTTGCGAGCCTTTGCGAATGGCTACAATCACAGGGATGGTGGCCTGCTGGGCTCAGCAGACCACCATGTCTGTGATTACTTTTCAATAAAGCAATCTTTTTTTTTTTAAATGCAGCCTGCTTTCCTTAAAGGAAAACGCGATGCCTCTAAAAATTAAAAATTAAAAGTTTTCTTTTCATTTTTTAAGAGTAGGCATTGGTCCGTGGGACTGCTGCCTGCTCTTAAAAAATGTTTTTGCATGCATTCACAAAGGGGAGGGGGTCCCTTGGGGACCCCTTCCTCTTTGCGAATGGGTTACCACCAATTTGAAATTGGTGGTAACTGCGATTGTTTTGCGACCGCATTCACGGTCACAAAACAATCATACATACCTCTGTGATTTGGTATTAGGAAGGGACGCCCTCTACACGCCCCTTCCTAATACTGAATCGGTATGTAGTCGCAAATCCAATTTGCGATTCGGTAACAAGTTACTGAATCACAGATTGGACTTGTTACATACCAAAATGCATTTTTGCGATCACAAATATGTTTGATACATCTGGCCCCAAATGCCTTACGGCCCTCAAATATTTCTTAATGGCTTCATTTGCGGTGGAGTCGGGCTCTCCCTGTGAATTAAGTCTTGCAGGTGTCCATGCGACTGTGTCTCAGGAAGTAACTTGTAAAGGTCATGACATCAATCAATGAACATGTGAGCAATCTGATATTCTTTGCTCTGGCCCATTGACAGACCCTGAGTCATTCACTGTTCCATAGAGTTCTGGTCGAGAATTTCCATTCTGCTTCAGTATGTCCCTGAGAATAGTCCAAGATTTACAAGGGATAGCTCCTCAGGAACCATGCGCATAGATGGAGTGCAGTACTTTCCCTTGTTCCATCTCTAGGAGGTCACACCTCTGGGTGATGCAAATGTGGACCCATTGAAGATAATGAAGTAGGTCCAAGAACTAATCTGGAGAGGCCAAACTAGGGACAATTAGATCACAGTGCACATTGGGTTCTCCTTGATGTGCAGGAGGATCCTTAGCATCAGAGTTAGAAGGAAGACATGCAGACACATCACCATCCAATAGAACATGAGGATCTAAACCTCCTATGTATTGAAGGGGCCAACTGGATACCCTTCGTAGGCAGCTGAAATACAAAGGCATTTATGGGTGGTCAATACCAAGCTTGTGATATGTGGTTGAGGAATTTCTAGAGAATTCTCCACTCATGTGAACACTAGAGAAGGCTGCTTCCTCTGCAGTAATCAGTCCCTGCAAGGGTAGAGATTAGGATGAAGATGCCACGGTAAAAAAATAAATGCACTCCCACAGAGTTTGCCAGTTGGCAAAGCTGCAAGGCATAAGACTTCCTATGTTTTCTCTCATGCAAGTTCTGGATTGTTTTCTGTGTGGATTATCACCACTGTGCCTCTCACCACTGACTTGAGAGTTTTCAGCACTACTGGAATGGCTTCAGTCTCTTATAGGTGAAAGACAAACCTGACCTGCTCTAGCAGGCACTGATAACCAGTTCCCTTAAATGTGCCTGCCACCAATATATTTTTTGAAGTTAGTGGAGACCATCAGCTGTGGATGGAGTAGGAGTAAGTGATAACCCACTATGGCCATGGGTGGCAGGGATGTGTGTGCTGTGTCTGGCTAGCCACAGCTGCTCACAATGTTCCACAAGCTGGAGTGCAGAGAACATGTTTAGCTTTGCCATTGGGACCACCCCTGTGTAGGATGCCTACAGTCCTTTAAACCACAAGGCTGTCATGGGCACTTTATCAAAAAATTATCCACCATTAATCTCTCTGAGGAGGGAAGGAATCCACATTAGTCCCTAGAGAATTGAATACTTTTATATGATACCGAGCGTGATGTATGATTGTCTTCTGGGAACTCAAAATGAAATAGAATCATGAAAGATACTGTGGGATATGGCAAGTGCTGTAACATGCTTTTTAGGCGCTTAAATACAATTGCATATTGAAACCCACCGTGCAATATTGGTTCTAAATCAATTAATACACAGAACAGAAGTAACTATATTCTTTATCTACAGTACACCAATCTAGAGTCTGCGTCAACAGGACGGGCCTCTTGAAAACCTGCCATAGGTGGAATTTAAAGAAAGCGTCATAATGGCAAAGATGTGAAAACGTTCTACATTTGATATTCCAGCAACTAAAGATATACACTTTCACAACAGGGATGTATGTACACCTTTTGGAGCTAATCCTATTAATGAGGACATTTCAAAATGAAGGAGGTGCTGTGCTCAAGTCAGCTGTTAATTGTGTTACCTACTACTATTTATGGTCGTTTCTACAGCAAAGCAATACTAGGGGGTGCCAGGTACCTGTTAGTTGTACATTTTCCATAAAAACAGCACATGTGGTCTAGCGGTTTGAATGTGGAGCAATCCATTGCCAAAAACCAATGAAATGCAATGGTTCTTAAGGATTTGAGTATCCTCCATGAACACTGGGAAAGAGGTATGATTGGAACCGACATGCCTTGGATTTGTTATCTTGATCCCCAGTTCTGCAAATACCACAACCCTAAAACTTGTAAAAATTAAAATGTAGCAAAATATTAGTGTGACAAGGGGCCCACAAGAAGGAAGTGTGAGATTGTAGCATAAAGTAAATATACATAGTATATTCATTACATGAGAACTCACCCATCCAGCATCTATTCTCCTTCACTCTTCCTCTCTGTCGATCTTGCTGCTTTAGGTCTCTCTGACCTCACTACATTCTATTCTCTGTACTGACCCAGCTCCAGATCACAAGGCATAAGTCACACACTCTATTCTATATCCTACATACCTCCCACTTTACAACATAAAATATATTAAACAATCTTGACTCACTATATCACTTAGATAAAATATAAATATATACAATAGAAATAATTCAAAACATATGTTTAAACATGACGTTCAATATTTCATGTCTGACTATACATATTACTGTCTTATGTCACATAATCTTTCAGGTTAACTGGTGACCTAATTTCTCTCTGTGGCCTTTTGTTGTAAGTGTCATTAAATACTTTGTTGCCCTTGTCACATACTCCACTTGAGTTAGTTATCTTTGTTTTTCTGGATGAACTTTGAGGATTTGTAGTTCCAGTTAGATGATTCTTTACTTTATATGGAACCACTCTTTTTATTTTTCATTTATGGGAATCTTCTATTTTCACAGCGTTGGTAAATAGTTTAAAAACTCTCAGTGATTTAATAAGTTTTACTCCTCTTTCTTTGCCACACGATTTCTACTTTTACTACTGCTTTCCCTTTTCCAAGTTTTTGTATGCATACTAACTTTCTTTTCCTCTCTCCACTTGCAGTCATCACCTATCTCAAATGTATCTGATTCTTTCATCAAATCATTCACCCAACCTGGAACCACTCGAGTATTGGACAGTCTACCATGAAATAATTCAAAGGGAGTCTTTCAAGTGGTGGCGTGTTGTGTGAATTTATACACTTCAACCTTTTTTTTCAATTTCATCTTCCCACCTTAGTCCATTCTCTTTGGTCTCTACCATTCCATTAGATTTTGGGATAATAAAGTGCACATTTCTTATATTTTATGCCACTTTCCTGCAAAAAACTCAATTCTTTGGACACCAATTATACTCCATAATCAGTCAAAAAAACTGTGACAAACCTTCCCTTCCAAACACCTTTTATCACATGTTTGATCTCAATACCTTGCGTGACACATATCTCAGGCCATCGAGAATGCATGCCAATCGCTACTATTGCAAAACTTTCATAGCCTTCACCATGTATTGGGCCTAGTATATCCAATGCAACTTCCTGTCATGGGGATATGGTACGTTCTCTAACGGTCATAGGTTGAAGCCTAGAATTCACTGACTTCTCACTGAGGGCACATTTTAGACATTCCATTGTCCTTTCCACCTGCATGTCCATACCTGTCCACCAGTATGTCATCCTGAGTCTCTCTTTGGTTTTAGACATACCTTGGTGTCCATCATGTGCTAGATTAATCATTTAATCTCTGAGTGACTGTGGTGGAACTAACTAGTGCCACGAAACAGCAATTCTTGATTTTCCAGTAATTCATCTCTAATGCACTAAAACCCTTTAGTTTTTTCAGCTCCTTTGGTTTTGTACTCCTTTCTCTCATAAATTACAATACGTCCTGTGTAACCTCATCAGATTGAAATTCAAAACACTATTTCTCTTCTGAGATTACTGCAGTATCCAAACTACACACCATCTCATCATCAAAATCATTTTCATCTTCAAATCCTTCATAGTCTTGTTTCTCATCTGTTGTAACTAATCTGGACAAGGAACTTGCCACAATGTTCTCTACACCAGGAATGTACTTCATTATAAAATCATACTCCTGAAGTGCAACCACCCATTTTGTGATCCTACTTGAGACAGCATCGGTTCCTTCTTTTATAAAAACCTCACACATTGGTTTGTGATCAGTTCTAATTTCAAATTTTCCTCCCCAAAAAGAACTTTTAAGCTTTCTTGTTGCCCAATACACTACTAAAGCCTCTCTCTCTGTCACTGAATACCTGGTTTCTGTTTCTTTCAGGCTTTGTGACCAGAAGAAATTGTTCTTTGAGCTACCCCATCCCCTTGATAGCCTTTCTAGCTGGTGTCTGTATTACATATTGACGTTTCTTTTGGATTAAAACTTCTTAACCTAGGGGCACAACTAAGTTTTTCTTTTATCTCCTTGAATTAATTTTCACACAGATCATTCTTTGAAAAATCTACACCTTTCCTAAGAGGTTTGCTCATGTTGGCACACATTTTTGCAAATCCTTTGACAAATGTACTGTAATATTTAGTCATGCCTAAAGACTTCGTTGACACACCTGTCTCACTCTGAAATAATGCTCTTCAACATCTTTTCCAAACACCAGAACTTCACCCTGGTAGACTTTGATACCCTTGAGATCCCTCAATAATTTTACCAAGGCCCTCTGAAAAACAGAGGCTTCGGAAACCAGGCAAAACATTAATCAAACATACCAAAAGTTGCCAGAAGGGGTAATGAAAGCTTAAGATTTCTGAACTCTAACTCAGTTTGATGATATGCAGAGGTTAAATCAATTGATGAAAATACTTCATCCCCTTCAAGTTACAACATATCAGCAATATTTGGAAGAGGACATCTGTTAATCACCACATTCTTATTCAATTGTGAGGAGTCCACACAAAAAGACTTCCACTTGGTTTCTTGGACACCACATTTGGAACCAACCTTTCGGTGCCTTCGATCTCCTCAATAATTCCTTCAGACTTAGGTCTCTCCAATTCCATTTTCACATCTTCACTGATAGCTATCTGTATATTCTGAAGTTTACCACTCATAGGGTTAGCTTGTGGAAATAAGCGAATTTTATGTATATAACATTTCAAACATCCCAGTTTATTTGGGAAAATCTTATGAAATTTAAACTGTACATCTTGAAGAAAAGTCTTGAAGAAGTGACGGTTGGACTGCTGCACTCCTGGTGGTTTGACTGCCACATTACGACCCTGGTGGTTAGACTGCCAGGGGACCGCTGTCCCCACCAAAACATGGTCCCCGACGGGCTGACGGGGTCGGACTTGTGGTCAGCACCGCCATGCTGATCACAAGTCCCCTTTCTGCCAGCCTTTTCATGGCAGTTTACCCGCCATGAAAAGACTTGCAAAAAGGCGGTGCTGTGGGTGACCGGGGCACCCTGCACTGCCCACGACCATGTAGTGGGCAGTGCAGCCCCCTCAGCCCTGCTTTGCAGACAGTGTGCATTCCGAAGGTGCTGTTGTGCTATGGTAATGGCAGACCAATACTGTAGCACTGTTCGTGCTGGGCTGACCGGCGGGAGCTTCGTAATACAATGTTCCCGCCATTCAGCCCGGTGGAAACATCGTAATATGACTGGGGATGAGACCGTCAGGTGATCAGGCCCTCCACCCCTTGATTCATATGGTTTTCTTTTAGTATAATAAGAGGTACACTATTCGGGTCAAGCATGATACCAAGATCACATTGGTGAAACCAACTTAATATGCTGTTGCTTTTTAGACATATACATTTTTGCATTGGCATACTTAAATACTTAAACATAAACAATAATTAATGCATGAATTCATATACCTAATTAACAATTAAATTACATAACAAACTACTTCTAAATTAAAAACAATAATATACATTTTAAAAAACTGCACACCCTAATCTCCTAGAAACCTACAACCCACTACTAAACTAACAATTTCTAATCAGACTAAACAAATACATTTCCTTTGAAAACTTGCAAACTAAACTAAAGTAAATTAAACACAATTATTCGTACAATACCAATAACTTATAATACTAAAATAACCAATATTTATCAACCTAATTTATAAACAATAAGTTGTAATGTATTTCACATATATTACCCGAACTCTGTCAAAGGAGTATGGAATGATGTTATTTTCTGTTCGTTGTCACGAGAGCGGTGGCATTCTGTCCGAGGCATTTGAAAGGAAATGACAGAGAGGGAAGTCATGCCCAATCTTCATGCTAATTAAATTACTTTATCTACTTTTGTACGTATGACAACAGCCTTCTTCACACAACAATACTTTATACAACTATATTAAGTAGAGCAAATGTATACACAACTATATTTAAAAATGTGATTAAATACCTGAAATAATGCTATTCTTACCTTCTATATTCTAGCCTACAATATTTTTGACATGGCAATATTTTTTATGGGATACTTGTGACCCACAATGTTTTTTACGCAATATTTGATTGGAATTCCGAAATTAGAGATGTGCTTTTATACAGGGATAGCAGGCTGCCGTGCATTCTAGGACTATAAGGCTCGTTACCTGTTATTTTTTAAAATGTATTTTGTGGATAGTTGTCTTGAAAAATCTGTGCAATTAGCAATAATTGTGGATGTACCACATTTGCTGCAGAATGAGCCAAATAATTAGCATAATTTGAAGATTTTCACACAAAATGTTTCTAGCCCAAATTCATGACAATATTACTGTTGGAGAATGTGCCGCATAATTTGCAATTTTTGTTACGTAGTTTACATATTTTGGTCGTACGTGCTGCTTAATATTTACATTATGGTTATAGTTCTCCAGTAGTGTACTAAAATCGCCTTTTCAGTGCGTTACCCTTGGTGCATGTGTGCCACGCTATGGACATTTCACCAAGAATCTGTGATATAAACACGAAGCTGCAGTCAATTGAACATAGTTGCACTAGATGGCAGTAGAGAAACGTAACTATATTCGCTTATATGTATATTGTATATATAATAAACGTAGAGATTGAAATGAAAGTCAATCCATGGGATAGTTTTCGAATGTTTCCATAAAAGAGGACATTGATTGAATCTTATGAAGGATAGATATTTTTTTTTCTGTAGAAACTGTTTTTGTGTCAAATCTTGTTTTATTCTATCGAGGGGCTTGTGAGTCTGTTGATCGAAAATAAACAACGTGCCCCTTGCTATTGAGCAGTTTTTAGGCAGACTTTGCAGAGCTTGAGGAGACTTAGGAGCAGATGCTTCTGTGATTTATTACTATTTTGTTCAGGGAAGCACAGCAACCCAAGTTGCTGTGCTGCGTTGGCCAAAGGGGAAGAAATCATTTCAGAGCAATTTTAATAATAATAGCTGCCAAGTTTCCACATTGCTTATGTGTGACATTTCTATAGTTTCAATGCGCTTCTAAGTGACATTCAACTGCCAAATGTGTGGCATCTATGTCATACGGTGCATTCATGTCCTTCCCCACTGCGCTGGCGGCATTTTGGCAGCCTAGCGCCAACGCAGGCACCCTTGCATTGGTGCAAGGGTGTCTGTGTTGTAGGCAGGAATGTTTTTGTGTAGGAAGGGGCACCGTCCTGCACACAAACCATCCTAGAAGGATTTTTTTTACTCTGTATGAATGCTGCAGAATGCAGCACACATAGAAAGAGTTAAAAATGGTGAAAAATAAAGATATTTCTCCTCATTGCACCTCCATGGGGGAAGCAGAAGGTTTTGGCGCATTCCCAGGATTACAAGGTCCGGTATTTTGGGATGTGTCAGAATCCATGGGTGTTGCATGGGAGGACCTACCGCAATGCCCAAGGAAAGCCTCCCTTCTGCAGAGTAAGGCAACACAGTGATTTGAGCTGCCTTGCCTTAATACTTTTCTATGAGGTCATTCAAGGCCACTCAAAGTGCCTTTGCGTGGCTTCATAGATATGATTTCCAGATTTACGCCTCTATTGCGTCACATAAAGTGACACAACGGCGATGCAAGAGGCTTGTCAACGTGCCCCAAAATGTCTTCAAGTTTTGCTGCAGCCTATCTTATATTGTGTGTAATACAATTCTAAAATAACATACATATTCAAGGTGCCGTCAGTCGCAGGCTGTGTCCTCGTAGCACTGTAATACAGAACTCACTATTTTTCCCTGCAACAAGCAGGACTCAGTTCTGTTTCTCTCTGGTTACACAATCTCTGCAGCAATTGCTTAGCCTATTGAGATAACAAAGAAGATTCCTGCTTTCGGGGTGAATAGTAGGTGTGACCCTTGGCAGCCCTTTTGGATTGATGTGCTCTCTGCTTTATTCTTAGACCTCTTCTTTTTGCGCCAGGATGGCCCCATTCACCCAGTACCCCACCTTTATTCCGTAGGTGGGGCAGATGGAATCATCTGGATGTTCTGCCCATGTTTGATCCTCAGCAGCTCTGAGGAGACTGGTGTACGACATAATTTATAAAGGGCTACTTTTTGGTTCCCTGCTGAAACCCCCAGTGTGCCCACTCCAACTCACAAAGACAACCAGCCCGTTTGTTCCACAACAAGAATAGACTGTATATTCCTGCTGCTCAGCACATATTATATTCACTCCAGTCCCCCCTGTGCACGCACTTCTTTCCTAAAAAAACTACCCTATAGGGGCTAGGTGAAGATTCAGTATTACCACCACTAAGTATTAATCGCAGGGCGCATTGGTTGTAATTGAGAGTGCTGGGGTGCCGAGGGACAGGTTTTAACTGGCCATTCCTTACTGGTTGGCAGGGTATAGTACCCGGGTGGGGGGTTACAGGCAAACTCGCTCCTACATCAGGAGGTGCAGACACTACATTGCAGTGAATTTTTACTTTGGAAATATTTTCCAATTGAATTATATAGAGAACAATGTGATCTAAAAATTATTGTGTATACATAAATCAAACACAGGCCAACAGCATACTGGGACTGGTAGTTTCTACTATTAGTTTGAGTACATACATTTGAGCATGTACACTGCTGTTGGTTTAAAAAAACAAGGCACTCCTAAAGCCCTTACACATCACACCCATTGTTTGTTTATAGAAGTGTAAGTAGGTGCAGCAGATGAAATGGAAGAGGAAGATCAGGTTTGAGAAAGCCCACCACATCCCAGTTATGGATATGGTTACTACTGATCCTTGGTCCAGTTCCGTTCTTTGCATTTGAGTCCATAGCACCTTTGCTGTGCTGCTGAGTGGGTATGCGTGGGCATTGTATGAAATGGTTTTCCAATTGCATGGCTTTTTTTCTAAGAATATGTGTGCGGCCAACACATGAGCAAATCCTGGAAATGTTGTGTTTGCATCTCACCTTAGCAGTTCTGTCAGGCCCTTTTGGTAATGATAATTTGTAAAGCACGCAATTTCCCAAGAGCGTCTTGGTGCTAGCACCTGTAAATACTGAAGGTAAAAACAGATCTGTGGAAAAAATGAAAAGGTTGTACTAAAGAGCCTGGCTTTGTGTAAAGAGCCATGTTTTGAGTTATTCCTAAACGGCAGAAGGGTGAGGAATGCTTTGAGGTACAAGGGTAGTGTATTCCACAATTTAATGGTGGTATTTGAAAGAATTCCGCCTCCCCATGATGCATTCCTAATTTTAGACCTTGCCACTAATTTGCTGCAACAAGAATGGAGGGGTCTTCTGGGGATATACTAGCAGAAGAATACCTTTCTCAAATAGAGTGGGCCTGAATTGTGAAGTGCTTTTTATGCCAAATAAAGCGCTTTTAATGCTACTCTTTTCCAGTGGGCCAGTGAAGGAAGTCAGTGCTTTTGGAGACTGATGTGAAATTTTTAATTTTCATCATAAGGTGAACTGCTGTATTTTGAACTGTCTGCAGTTTATTCATTTGCCTTTTTTGTATGCGCATATAGAGAGCATTCCAGTAATCAATATCAGAAAGGATTACTCATTTCTGTAAACCAAAAGGGATGAACGGAAGGATCTGTTTCAATGTTCTTAAAAGATAAAACAAGATGTGGTTTGATTTATCTGGTCTGAAAAAGTAAGCTCGTTGACAAAAATGATCCCCAGATTCCTTACCTTAGAGACTGGAGAGTGGAGGTGGCCCCATTCCTGAGGCTACCAAGTGAAATTCTAAAAGTATGTTTCCTTTCCAAAAAGTAAGACCTCTGTTTCTCAGTTGTCTCTCATCCAGCCTACAACCTCACCCATAAACCTTCTGAAAAGCTTGGCAACTTCTAATGGATCTCCGGAGATTGAAACTATGATCTGTGTATCATCTACATATGATACGGTGGAAAAAACAAACAACCTAATCAATTTGGCCAATGGCGCCAAATTTATACCAAAAAATGGTCTGGCTCAGGGAACATCTAAGTAACCCTAAATGGCAATGTAGAAGATGTCGATATAAATTCAATGAAGGTGACTGTTTGTTCTCTATTTGAGAGAAACAATGTCAGAAGCTCACGTGCTGACCCTCCGACACCTACACTTTCCAGCTGTTTGGTAAGCACTCTATGAGAGACAGTGTCGAAAGCGGCAGATAGATCGAGTAAGAGCCATGCCGTTTTCCCTCCACTGTCCAAAATAATTCCTATTTCTTCCACCGCCGCGACCAGTGCTGACTCTATACTGTGTTTCTTCCTGAAGCCATACTGAGCAGCATCTGGGATCTCATTAGCAGCTCAGAAGTAGGTCACATTCCCACAGCTGACATAGTCTCATTAAACCCATCTTAATTATTACAGGAAACAAGCCAAAGATTTTCTAGAGGGCAGGCTGGATTGGACCGAGAACTGCTGTTATCTTGGTAATTTGATGCACTCTGTGAAAATAGCTGGCATAAATGGCCTTTCATGCTCTCTGGGTAAGGTTCACAAAACTATGTACATATGTAACTTGAACTTATACCTGGGACTGCCATGATTTAAGAATACAAATGTGTGCTTTGTGGAAACCACCAATTTTCAATTGCCCATCCACTTACATACTATTTCTCCCAGCATAGCATAATAGTATGTGGGAGTAAATCTGCTAATCCCCAAAGAGTGTCAGGCAGCTCTGTTCGCGTGAGTAATGCATTTTAATGTGATAATGTGACACCAGCATTAAAATGCGTCAGTTTAACCCCTGATGCGTGGTACTTGGCAGGGCTCATTTAATATAAAAACGTAGGCCTGCTGCTATCGTTACCTATGCGCTATAATGCACCATGATGCAGAGGTCTGTGTTTTCTGTCAGACATAGTATTTGTACTGGAAACATGTCCCCACGGTACAAAATCCTATGCCTATACATGCCACATATTTTATATGCACTGTGCAGTGCAGCCCTAGTGCTATGTGTGGAATGTTTGGAGAAATGAAAAAATTCTCCCTGTTAGTGCCTGCTCCAAGGTGGCATTTGTTTTTTAACCAAAGTCGATCCTGGCTATCATAATAAATCAGTTTGTACATCGAAAACTAGGGGGTTTTATGCTGATCTGCCCAAGTAATTCCCTCTTGACGCAAAATATGTTGCAAAGCAGGCCAAAGCACTGTTTGCACTGAGAAAAAGGCACCTTTACAGTGCTAAATACTTTTTGTGGTTAAAAGTAAAGACTGTGTTGCTTTGCATCACTTTGAATTGCTATGAATCTACCCAGTGTCTCTGTAAATCTGGACTTACATTGGTAACTGTGCACCAAGTGCTTCACATGTGCAGCAGAGACTTTTATTTAAACAAAACACTTGAATCAAAGAGGAACAGATTGATAGATATGAAATTGGAATTGGTATCACAGCTTCAATTAGTGATATAATAGTTAGATATAATAAAGCAATCTAGAAAGCCATTGAAGCAGGATAAACATACTTAGGGCCCCCACTACAAGTTTGGCCGTCTGAAGAGCGGACCACCAAATACGCTGGCATGAGACCGTCGTCAACCCAGCGGCCTCAGCAGTATTGAAATGTGACCACCGTCATATTATGACGTTCCTGTTGGTCAGCCCAGTGGGAACAGTGCTGTGGTATTGGTCTCAACTCGCTTAAGGGAGCACAACAGCTCCCTCTGCAAAGCAGACAGTGCACATTCTGAGGGTGCTAGGCAGGGGGGACCCTGCACTGCCCACGACCTAGCCCCCCTTTGATCCCAGCATTTCCTTTCCTCAAGCTTTTTCATGGCGGTTAAACCGTAATGAAAAGGCAGGCAGAAAGGGGACTTGTGATCAGCACAATGGTGCTTAACTCAGCACCACTGTGGCTGACCACGAATCTGACTGCCGTCAGCCAGTCGGGAACCATGTCCCTGTAGAGACGGTGATCCCCTGGTGGTCCGACCACCAGGGTCGTATTGTGGTGGTCAGACCGCCTGGGGTGCGGTCATCCCACCGTCACCGCAAGGCCAGCGGTCACAAGACCACCAGCCTCGTAACGAGGCCCTTAATGTTTACAAATATAACTTTAGTCCTTAGTTTAAATAAATACCAATATGAAATACAGTGCAGTTATAAATTCACTTCATTGTGTTAATACTAAATTGAGGATAAGTTTATAAAGAACAGTTTCAAATTAACACAGTCTGGCATGCTGAGAAATCGCAGCAGTCAAATAAACAAAGACCTCTCCAAAAGAAATTTACAACAGCATTAGCTGGAGACAGGAACTAATACATCTGGAATGTGTTCTGTGCTCACATCAAAAGCATCATGAGTACCTTTTAAAAAGTGTCCTGGTCACACACCAGGCTCTAAACACAAAGGCAGCACTGAAATGATGATAAAGTAAAACACTGGCATTGAAGGGAACTACTTTATGTGTGGATGTGGTCCTTGTGAAAGAGCAAAATGCAATCACTCAAAGTAAAGTAAGCCAGTGTTTGAAGTAGGCTGACCCATTGGCCTATTCTGCATGCAGTAGTGGGTGGAAGCAAAAGGTGAATGCCTTAAGGTAAATATAGCTCGCGCCCACACCATGCAAAGTTTTCTCAGCAATAATTTTATTGCAAATGTTGCAGTTATATTATAATCAATGATAAAGAAGATGGTATTACTGTGGTAACGTAGGGTAAAATAGCAGTGCATGGTGAGGGCATAAGTTACAGTTAATTTAGGGAACGAGTTATAGTTTCTTTAGATAACTATCACTGTTGAATTTCTATGGTTTTGTGCATGTAAAATCTGAACCTAACTATAGCATCGCTCTAACCTTTGGTTTTTTGGTGAATGCTTAAGGTTTAAAAAAAAAAATCTGTTTCCTAACTATAACCTCCCTGTAATCTTTGTTTTTTTCAGCAAATTTCTCTGTTTTTTTAACATTAAGTAATACTTAATAAACTTATGTTAATCCAGCCCCCACCAATTTATATATATATATATATATGAAACTAACTTATGGCCATCGCCAGAGGATTAGCGTAAAGTGATTAAATATTACTTAACATTAAAAATACCATAGAAATTCACTGAAAATAACAGAGGTTACAGGGATGTTAATTCACTTAAAAAAACAAAGGTTACATAATCTTTATAATTAGGTTCACATTTTACTTGCACAAAACCATAGAAATTCAGCAGTTATAGTTATGGTTAGCTCAAGTAGCTGTAACTTGTGCCTTACGGGCAACTATAGCATGTCCCCTAAGGTAACTATAATTCACGCCTGTGCTGTGCACTGTTAATTACCCCACATATTACGTCACTCATAACATAATAATATCACTGCAACATTTTCAGGAAAATTATTGATGATAAAACTGTGCATGGCGGGTGCGCGAGTTATATTTACCTTAGAGCACACTTAATGAGAAATATTTTGGTAAAGAACAACATAATGCGGGATAAAGGCCCCAAGTGGGTAAAACCGCTAGAAGGATTCAATAAATGCAGCAGATGCAAAGCTTGCAAACATGGTGAGAATGTGAAAGAGATCACCACTATCTCTTGTAAGAAAGTGTTTAAAACTAAGAAACCTCTTACTTGCAAAAACAAATTTATGGTATACATGCTGAAATGCCCTTGCCCTAAGATGCATATTGGGAGCACCATTCTACCAACTCACAGAAGAGTCCTTCAACACCAACAGCCATTAGGAATAAAGATTCTAGCTCTTCAGTCTCTAGACATTTTCACATCCCTAATCCTATTGGGGGAATCCTCCAAAACAAGATGGTGGATTTCCTAAGGCAGGGGTCACCTCAGCTCAGGACACCTTAGGGGCAGTCCTGACTGGAGGGTGACTCCTTGTTTTTCTCATATACTTAATATGACCACACTGTACTTACAATGTCTAAGAACAGACTTAGACACTGTAGGGGCATATTACCCATGCAGCTATGCCCTCACCTGTGGTATAGTGCACCCTGCCTTAGGGCTTTAAGGCCTGCTAGAGGAGTGACATACTTATGCCACAGGCAGTATTTTGTGTGCATGGCATCCTAAGGGGGATGTTATGTTGACTTTGCCTTTTTCTCCCCACCAACACAAACATTCTGCAATGGCAGTGTGCATGTGTTAGGTGAGGGTGGCACAACACATGCTGCAGCCCTTAGGGACCTTCCCTGGTCACAGGGCTCTTGGTACCACTGGTACCTTTTACAAGGGACTTATCTGTGTGCCAGGGGTGTGCCAATTGTGGAAACAATGGTACATTTTTTGTGAAAGGACACTGGTGCTGGGGCCTGGTTAGCAGGGTCCCAGCACACTTCTTAGTCAAGACAGCATCAATACCAGGCAAAATGTGTGGGGGGGTAACTGCAACAATGAGCCATTTTCCTACAGAGGGTTACACACATAATGGGGCATGAGTGCAGTACAGTACTGGCCTTTGTTAGGTAAAATCAATACATAGAATGGCCTTTCCAATATAATGGTCCTTGGATTGGGTGACAGACTGCCCTCTGTATGGACAGCTCTGAATGAACACTGTGTGTAGCAGCCAGTTAACCACATAATAGGGTTTGGTTGTATTTGAAAGGCTAGCTTCTGTGTTAGGAGCTCTCTAGAAAACAAGCACTGTGTGCAGTTGGCACTAAGCCATATAACTGAGCTTAAGTATGGAGAGGGACCGCCCTATACATCAAGTATTCTATGCATGATAAAGTCTATACATAGTGGGACTTTAGCCCCCCTCCCAAAAGGGCTTAGGATTGCAGAAGAACTGGCCTCTCTAGAAAGAGGTCTGTAAAAGCCAGAGGCTGGGGGAGCTAACTGTCTGAAGTGTGTGCTCTCTGTGAACAATTGTAGACAGAAGTAAAGTACACAGTCTTATTTATAGAATCTATTATATGAGAACTACACAGGACATTGTTTAAAACAATATTCATAGCCTTATCATATAGGCGTTCAATTTCCATTTCTAAAACATTTTCGATGTGCTACATGGGTCTTTGGCAAACTTTATTACCTTACATATGCACAGTTTTGTAAAGCACAGACATGCAAATTCACACAGATTTTTTATATAATTCACACAGGTCACCTAAATGTCGTATACAGAATAAAAATAACTTTTATTCACCAACAATAATCATAAGCAATACTATTAAATTAAGCAGAATTACACTAATGTTAACCCATACTTGTTCATCTAAAGTTCTACAGAATATTTCCTTTATGTTGCCACCTATACAAATACATCAAACACATATCATATCCATACATCGATATACAAATCAACTGCCATGAATTGCCGAACATTGCAATGCCATCCATGTATTTGGTATGTTTATAAAACATTTGAATCCTTACTCTAAATGTTTTACATTTTAATTTATTAATATACACATTTTGTTTTTAAAAGTGTGAAATATGTATACACAGGACAAATACCTGTATAAGAAGCTGCTTGTTCAGAGATGATCAATGATCAGATTTGACCCACACCCAGTTCAGTACACTTTTGAAAATGAAAAGCAAAAGAGAGTTCACCTCCTGAACCTGCTCATCAACCAGAAATAAACTAAACAAGCTAAAGTTTTACATGTGATATATCTATATGTATGCTTGACCCCTTTACCCAATCATATTGCAGTCTTTTTAAAATATTGTACTGGGATCAGCCCCTATTGATTCAACCTAATGTAACTCCTATGTACTGTTGCAGCAATAGCAAAACTTTTTGTAGGACACTTTGTTTGCCGTGGTCACCACAACATAGTGGAATATCGGATCCAATAGCTAATGTGAATCATTTTGCAATTTTAAAAGAGCCAGTACCCTTACTGTATTACAAAATTATATGTTCTGGTTTCTTTCCCTATCTAGGAGATAATATTTCCCTTCAGTAGGGCATTTTTTTCAGCTGTTGTGCAGATTTGCGTAGCCACTGTAGATTTCCGATCTTCAAGCTTCACTCAGAGGAACTTAGAAATTATGATCGGCTGATTCATTGCTTGGGTGTCCCATGCCAAGCACAGTGATCGATCAGCGCATCTGCAAAATACCCTTTAATTAAAGGTGAAGGCTAAGGAAAGGCAGAGGTAGGTTAGTCTAATTCTTTCTTATTCTCTCCTTTGCACTTGAAAATAGACCAGCATACTATGGCAACTCATTTAGTTGCTTTAATTGTAATATATTTGCACACTCACCATTACACTCTTCCCCATGTAGCATTCCTGAACCTCAGTTCCCACAACAACCGATTTGGAGCTCCTTAGCAAGCAAGCTACATGTCGAAAGTTCAGTAAGCATTATCAGCTCTGCAGGTCTGGTTGAGCTTCTCATTGGAAGGCACCTTATAATGTTAATAAATATAAACTTATTACAAACAACATAACAGTAATGACACTATTTCTCCCAATCAGAATGCATAATACAAATACCCATTATTTACTATCTATCATACTATTGAGCACACCACCACTACCCAATCACAAACTTTTCTCTGCCTTTTTTAATCCTGTTCAAACTCATTGCTCTTCCATAAAATGTCTCTTTCTGTTACTGACTTCTCCTGTGTCATGCTCCAGCACACCAGCTTCATAATTCGAATGTGAATTGTCGGCCACAGCTTTGTTTTCTGAGCCAGAAAGCATGCCAAAAATGTTGGCATTGACGAGGATCTTGGTTTTCCCTAAGTGGACATTGCTTGGATTGGCCACAGAGGTATGAATTTGCATCAACTGTTGCCTATGGTTGAGAGCATGTTGGACTCAGAGCACCCAGGCCTCATGATTGTGCACTATTGTAGCAACAATCTGGGCACAATCACAGAGGCAGGACTCTGAATTCAAATGAAGTTGACATCGGCATATTTGATGGCTTTCTATGCACTCACTTCCTTTGTCTATATGTCAAAGACCGAGGTGGCAGTGGTCAAGTCAGTTTTGTCCACAGATTGAGAAATCCGATATGTCAACAAGGTAATTTCAACATTTATCTGTAATCATTTAATGGACTCAATATGCCACAATAACATCAGCTTCACCAAGCCATGATTGTATTGTAGGACTGGAGTCCGTTTCACAGCACAGCCGAAAAGAACAGGAGGTCACTGAATAACATCAAGGAATGTATCCAGTTCTTCAAACAAGTGTGCCCCACACACTATTAACACAAAGGCTCTTTTCAGAGCCACTCAATAACCAAATTATATTTTTTTAAGGAGAACACATTTATTTATTTGTTTGATAGATCGAGGAACTACTGCAATGCTGTGCCTGTCAGATAACCATATTTTCCAGCTATTTGATTGACACTGTGGCGGAACTGTGAGTCCAATTGAATGTTTTGTTAAACAAACCTCCAGTCAAAACCACAACTACCCGTGTGTCTGTACATGTTTATATATGTGCAGGAATGTATGTATGTATGTGTGGCTATCTGTGTGTGTAGTTGTGTGTGTGTATTCGGGGGAATGTGTATGTGTTTAGGTGCAGGTGTAGGTTTGTGTCTGACTGAATATGTGGATGTGTGTGTGAGGGACTGCATGTGGAGATGCATATAAGGGGCATGTCTGGTGTGTGACTGTGTAGGGGTGTGTGTGTGTGTGTGACTGTGTAGGGGTGTGTGTGACTGTGTAGGGGTGTGTGTGTCTGGGTGAGTATGTGAGGGGTGTGTGTGGCTGTGAATGAGTGTGTGTGACTATCTCTGTGTGTGAGGAAGTGTGTGCAGAGGTGTGTGTGTGTAAGACTGAATGTGTGTGCAGGTGTAGTTATCTGTGTGTGTGTGTGTGTGAGGGAATGTGTGTGTAGGTGTGTGTTAGTAACTAACAGTGTCTAGGTATATGTGTGACTTAATCTGTGGGGGGTGTGACATTGTAATTGTGTGGGTATAATGGGGTGGGTGTGTGAAGGATTGTGCGTAGGTCTGTGACAAAAGTGGGGGGTGGAGGTATGTGTGCCTGAATATAGTCTGTGTGTGTGGTAGAGAATGTGTGTGGGTGGGTGTAGGTGTATCATGGTGTGCCTATGACTGACATTATGGGGAGTGTGCCTTTGTGGGTGTGACTGAATATATAGGGGTGTGTCTGTGGGTATGTGTGTGACAGAATGTGTGTGGGTGTAGTTACCTATGTGTGTGAGTGTGTGTGTGAGCCACTTAATGCATGAGACTGTCAGTGGGAGTTTGTGAGACTATGTGGTGGTGTATAGTTGTGTGTGAAAGGGAATGAGTGTGGAAGTGTGTGTAGGTCTTTGATTTAATGTGTATGTGTGTGGTGGTGTAGTTGTGGGTTTGTGTCTGGGTATGCCTTTGACTGACTGTGCTGGTGTGTGTGTGTGGAGTTGTGTGTTTGGATGTAGTTGTGTGTGTATGTGTGTGTGTACGACAGCCTATAGAGGCTGACCAAGGGTGAAGTCAATTACGTTATTCTATACCAGCATCTACATGAATGGTAGTATGTGCCAACAATGAAAACTGCCTGCTCATCACTTACACTTACATAGCAGGTGATAGTGGTGAACAGCATTAACACAAGATGCATTAGGCCTGTGGCAATCTTTGGTATCCTAAATAAGAGCACACAACAAAATGCAATATCATGTGTCTGAGCTTGCCATCTTTAATTGCCAATGATGCTTCTTTGTTTTCCTCATACGTTTAGTGAAATGTATTGCCATCCAGGAAGATGGCAGATTACTGCACAAAGGACACTGAGTCTGAGGAAGTCATTATGGAAATTAAAAGCACTATGCATGTCATACTCTCGATCCACTGTGGGATGGGTGGCATGGAGCTGGTAGCATTCTCTGGGGAACTGGTACCTCCTCTACGCTTTGGTCAATACCCCTCACTGTGATAAGCCATGCAATTATATTTTGGTTTTGGTGGCCATCAAAGGGGTCCCACAGTTTTTGTCCTGCTTGCATTAATCCATAATTGCTTAAGTGTGTGACATACCTGTCATGCAGATGTAAGCTAAAACCAATGGGTGTTAGAGATGGAATTTTGTAGTGTTTGTGGTGGTGGTTGTGGGACAAAATTCTGTGGATTATGTGCAGGAATTGTTAGTAGTAAAGATTGTGTGGGCTAGGAGTGTGATAACTTGGTGTGTGTGCTCCTGCCTGAAGATGCTGGCAAAATCCCTTTGGTTTTTAGGGTGTAGATATTATATGATGAGTTATGAGGGGTTATGTGTGCATTTACTGGGTTTTATCTTCTGGCCTGCTTGGCCATATGATTCAAATAAACACGAGAAAAGGTTTGGGTGCTTTACTGGAAATGGAGTGTAGCCAATAGTTCCTTGTGTGTTTATAATTCGCAGGATATTTTGAGGGAATGTCTATTATTTTAAGACTCCAACAGGAAGGTTTAGGTTTGAAGTAGTTAAAATTGCAAAACATCTGTATTTTGTCAATCGAACATGTTTACAGAACTGTGTGTCAAGCTTTTCTAGTAGAAAGGAGCAGGAAGGAGATCCATACTATCAAAAGACCACCAACGTTACTGTGAAATGTAATATCCCACAACTGTTGTGATTAGGAGGAACTGGTTTGGAGGGGTTCTACTTGGAACACATCCAGTTACCAACAGTTTCGAACACTCTTAGCATGCGTTAATGATATGGGTGTGCATGACTGGCGTAATTCTTTCTAGCAAAATTACTTGTAATTATGCCTATTTACGTGAGTAGCGTAATGGAGCATTTAGTACTGTTCTGCAAAATATACCCTTGTGTTCAAAAGGGGACCGAGCATGCATTTTGCACCCAAAAAATTCACTAAATGCTATAGGACATGAACAACAGTATCCAACAACCACTCACTTTCTTAGTTCGCTGTTCCTGTGCTCTTGTAGTAGGATGTTTACCCCAAAATACTCAAACTAGCGAGATTGTGTAATTTCTATAAACTTGCATCAGAAGAATAATTGCCGAATGTGAATACGACCCAGCGATGCCCTGGGGGTACTTCCGGTTCGGGAATAGGCGATCTGGAAGAAAACTTCACGACCGCCAATGACGGTGAGTGGCCCGCCGGAGGAGGGGTTTTTAAATCCCAACCCGACCGCGATCAAGGAGAGACGGATTCTCCCAGCGCCGCTGACAGCAAAATGCCGACTGCAATGGAGGAGAACCAAGCAGACGCCGGGACACCAGAGGAGACGACGGCGAGAGGATTGCCCCAACGCCCAGTGAGATGAGCAGGAGGCGGTGAAGTGCACAGACCGGCTGCATTGACGTGGCCTAGCCAAGTACGATCCAACAACAACCAAAAGGGAAAAAAAGGAGTTGTGAGAGCAGGATCGGTGGGAGGGAGATGGTGCGTTTAGTAAGGGAACATTTCCGTTTTCCCTTCGATGTTTTATGTCCTTGTTAGTTATTTTTTTGTATGATTCAGCTTGCGAGCAGGTTTTGTTTGATTTGTTTATTTACATCTTCATGGAACACGGGCTACTACGGGTGGACCCCAATAATAACAAGTAGACTACTTGGGTCAGAAAAAAGCACATACAAGAAGGAAATTATAGAGAAAGGAAGAAGAAGCAACTAAGCCAATAAAAAGAGTGAAGAGAGGGCACAAGAGAGGAAACAAAAGAGAACCCTAGCAAGAGACAGAAGAAGAGAACGAGATAGACAGTAAGAAAGTTCAAAGAAGAAAAACATTAAAAAAGGAAAAGGGAAATCAGCAAAGAAAGGAAAAGTAAATACAAAGACGAGATGAGCATCAGACAGAACAGGAAAGAAGGGAGAAAAAGAGAAAAACAGTATTTATACTACATACCTATATACCAACCTTCTTGTTTTCTTCTGTCTTTTCATGCGCCTCCTGAGTCTTCATCTGGGTAAAGAAGAATACAGAGAGAGAGAGAGAAAGAGTGAAGACCACGTGGGAAGGCAAAGACAAAGAACATAACAAAGAGCAAGACTGTAATACCCTCTCAAACTCAATAAATCACAAACATTATATAAAGATCCTTGTGCATCTCCATTACTGTGACCCTGTTACAGTAATGCATAATTACTCTGATTTCCCAGGCATAATTAATATCTTGCCCTGGCCTAGATAAGGCTTCTTTTCCATGCGTTCCTTTGTAGGCCTTTCTGTCAAGTAAGAAATGCATAAACTCAATAAACTCAAGTAGGGAGTTTCTGCCTAACTTATAACAAAGTATCTGAGTTGAAAACAGAGGACTTGGGTTGCAGAGCTCTGAGTGTTGGTATCCAGATCTTCCTATATGGTATCAGTGCCTTTGTTTTAATTGTGACCCGGGTTCCTGTGCCTGATCATAGGTTTACAGTTGCGAAATATTGAATTTGGTTCTCAGTTTTTACAACTCGTCAATAAAGAAACAAACCACTTATGCATTCAACAGTGATTCACACACTTGAGCGCTGACTAGAATTTCCTGGATGAACAATAAGAACCACAAGAATACAAAATACCACATTGCATTTCTTATTAAAACATATGCAAAGGTAATACAGTTTTTCGGAGGTCGTTGTGAGTCCTTCCTACCTTAAATTAGTTTAAAACTGGAGGAGCATATTTATGAGATTGTCATGCAGTGCACCTTGCTGCACTGTACTGTATAACGGGAAGAGCAGAAGTGTGCTGTATTTAAGTCAGTACTGCGCATTCCTGCTTTTTTACCTACACTGGCTCACTTTTGGCTGCCTAGCATTGACACAGGCATTCTAGCACCATAGTGCAAGGGTGCCTCCTTTGCATGGAGGATTGTTTTTGTGCCGGAAGGAGAACCGTTCTTCACAAAAACAATCCTCTGAGACATATTCCTCTGTGTGCTGCTGAGCACCATACAAACAGGAAGTAACAAGGAGAAAAAAAGTTATTTATCCTTGTTATGCCTTCCCTGGGAGAGCATAGCTTTTAGGTGCATTCCCAGGTTTCCCAGTTCTGGGAGTTGAATGGGAACACCCACACAACACCCATGGAAAGCCCTCCCAGGGCAGACTAAGACAATGCAGCTATTTGCTCTGTGTTGCTTTACTCCAGATTTTTTGAGCGACTCAGGGCCACACAAGTGGCCTTACATGGCTTCATAATTCGCATTTGGGGTTTGCGTTGTGTATGAATCATGTTGCGTAGGGCGAACACGGTGCAAGCAGCCTCATAAATATGCCCTTAAGGGCTTTTCATCCCCAGCTGAAAGATATTGCTGCAGAAATTACAAATAATAGTGAGCCATCCGTGGCTCAGAAAAACTTTGAAAATGCATCTATTCATGCCCTAAGAGTTTGCTCTGTGTTCTACCTGCATGGCATGTTTGATGATGCTAAGTGACTTAGCACTGAGTAACAACAGAGGTATTTTGTGTTCTTTATACCAAAACACTAACAAGTGTCAGTTAAGGTGTATGAGATCAGTAACTAGACAGTTTAATTTTTACTTTTCAGGATTCATGACACAAGCAGTTTTTTTCTGTCAGTATTTGGTGTGGCCTTCCAGCTAGTGCCAGCTAGTAGCAAGAGCAACAAAGGTTCAGCAATTTGGTAGAACAAAAGATCAGGAGACAGAGAGTGAATCAGTGTTTATCCACTTATAGTAACTGTAGGACTTGGCCGTCTCTGCATGATCATCCCAAACCGTTTTGCCTTCACCTTCCTGTGTTCTGAACCTCTTTTTGTGAGCTTTTAAGACCTGGACACTTTACCATTGCTAACCAGGGCTAAAGTGCCTGTGCTCTCCATTAGATCTGGTGAATTTGTGTTATACCCAATTGGCACATTTAATTTACTTGTAAATCCCTAGTAAAGCGGTATTGCATGTACCTAGGGCCTGTAACTAGTAGGCCTACAGCACTAATTGTGCCACACACTTAAGTAGCCTTTGAAACATGTCCAAGGCCTGGCATTGCAATCTGTGTGTGCAGTTTTATACTACCCTTTTGACCTGTCAAATGAAACCTATTGCCAGCCTCAAGCCATCTTTTTTAATACATATATTGCGCCTAGGGTGGGTTCTAAACAGCCCATAGGGCAAGGTGCAGTGTATTTAAAAAGTAAGGCATGTACTTTTAGCTTTTACATGCCCAGGTAATTAAAAAAACTCTTAAATTCATTTTTCACTTCTGCAAGGCCCACCTCTCTGATAGGATAACACTGGGTTACCGTATTTAATACATTTTCAATTGGGAGCAGGTATGAATCATGAGCTTGGTGTCTAAAGAATTGTAATTTGAAACCTTTTTAATGGTAAAGTTGGATTTTAAGTCACGATTCTGAAAATTCCACTTTTAGAAGGTTAGCAATTTCTGGTCCCAGCCATTGTGTGCCTGTAACCTGGGTCACATGACTATGCGCAACTGCCAGTTAATCTTTGTGTATCTCGCCAAGCAGTGAGACAAAGGGGAAATAGATGTTGGCAGTATGGGCCATCTCTAACTTGACCCAGACCACAGCAATTGGTTCTCTTTTAATGGCACTCCTCCTCTGGTCCCGTAGAAGTAACCTCCTGCTAATGAAGATTAACGGTTGGTCTAGGCCGCCCTCATTGAGCTGTGCTAAGACTGCTCCAATACCATGCTCTGATGCGATTGTGTGAATGATGAATTCCTTGGAGTAATCAGGGGCCCTGAGCATAGATGCTGTGCACATGGCTTTCTTGAGAGAATTGAAAGGCTTTCTGACAAGCCTCTGTCCAGATCATCAACCTGGGCTGCTTCTTAGCAGTCAGCTCAGCTAAGGGGGCAGGTAATGGTGCCATAGCCCTTAATGAATCTTCTGTAGTAGCCCATGATGCCTAGGAAGGCTCTCACCTCAGTTTGAGTTTTAGATGGTCGCCAGGCCATGATGGTTTCAATCTTGGCCTGGAGGTGCTGCACCTCGCCACCACCTACAAGGTGTCCCAAATACACACAGAACCCTTCCCAATCTGGCACTTGCTGGCCTTCATTGCCAGGCCTGCCAGTTTCAGTACCTGAAGCACCTCTTGGAGTTTATGCAGGTGTTCATCCCAGCTGGCACTGTAAATGGCAATGTTTCTCCTTGCTGTTTCTCCTCCGTTTCTGTTAACCAACTGTTAGAAGGTAGCAGGGGCATTCTTCAAGCCAAAGGGCATCCCCCGGAATTGGTAATGGCCTTCAGGGTTTGAGAATACTGACCTCTCTTTTGCTCCCATAGTCAAGGTGATCTTCCAGTACCCTGGTGTTAAATCAAAGATACTGAGGAATTTGGCAGAGCCAAGTCTGTTAATGGGTTCATCAGCTCTGGGTATGGGGTATGCCCTTGTTGATGGAATTGAGGCCCCTGTAGTCCACGTAGAACTGAAGTTCTGGTTTGGCGCCATTTGGTACCAACACCACGGGGCTGGACCATGGACTGCTAGAGGGCTCAATCACTCCTAAGGCTAGCATCTTGAGGACTTCCTCCTGGATGTTGACTCTCACCCTGTCTGCAACCTGTACATTTTGTTCTTTAAAGGGGTACTGTCTCTCGTGTCAATGTCATGAGCGTACAGATACGTGAGTCCGGGGGTAAGTGAGACCAGTGAGGCAAACTGTCCCAGCAACTGCTAACAATCACCTTGCTGCTCTGGGGTCAGGGTGGCAGCAAGGTTGACACCCTCCACTGACCAATCGTGTTCCTGTGCAGAGAGGAGGTTGTGGAGAGGTTCACTCTCCTCCTCCACACCCTCATCTGACACAAGGAGCATGCTCACTTCGGACCTTTCAAAGTAGGGCTTGAGTCTTTTGACATGGAGCACCGTTAGGGGATTCCGAGAGGGGCTGCAGTTCCACTAAATAAGGTGCCTCCCCATTGCGCTCCTTGATTTCGTATGGGTCAGTCCAGCAGTCCTGGGGAGCTCTGGGCTCTTATGGCTCTATGACCCATATCTTTTGGCTATGCTGAAACTCTACCAGAGTGGTCTTCTGGTCATACCAGTGTTTCAGTACCTCCTAGCTAGCCTCGAGGTTGCTCTTGGCCTTTTTCTAGAAGTAGTGCATCTGATTCTGGAGGGCCAACATGTAGCTGAGCACATCCTTGAGGGGTTTCCTGGGATCTTTCTCCCACCCCTCCATGACAATGCTCAGAGGTCCTCAGACAAGATAGCCATAGAGTGGTTCAAAGGGGCTGAACCCTACTCCTTTCTGTGGCACCTCCCAGTTGGCAAAGAGATGGCATGACAAGAGGATGTCCCACTTATGCCTCAAGTAGACCTGCAGTCATGCCTTTCAAGGTCTTGTTGAACCTCTCATTGGTTTTGAGGTGATAGGGTGTGGTAAACGTATAGGTTACACCACACACATCTCACATTGACTTCATGTATGTAGAAATGAAGTGAGTGGTTCGGTCAGACACTATCTCTTCAGGGAACCCCACCGGTAAAGATCCCCATCAGAGTTCTGGTCACCACATGTGCAGTCACCATCCTCAGAGGGATTGCCTCTAGGTAGCATTTGACTTGGCTCACCAAGACCACAATGAACCTGTTCCCTAGGGCTGTCTTTGGGGTCCAATGTACCAATGATGGTGATGCCCACCCTTTCAATGTGCGTGCCAGTGATGGGAAGCGGGATTAGGGGAGCTTTCAGATTTGTCCCTGACTTTCCACTGGCCCGGCAGGTGAGATAAGACCTGCAGAATGTGTCTGAGGCTGCCTTCATTCTGGGCTAATACAAGTGGGTGGCAAGCCTGGTGAAGGCCTTGTCTTGCCTTAAATGTCCTGCCAGGGGTATGACTTGAGCCAAACCCAGTGGGAAGGCCCAGTAATACTGGGGGACCACCAGCACACAGGCTGCCCCGGTACCCGGACCCTTAGGCTCACTATAGAGGAGATCATTCTCCCAGTAGATAAGATAACAGAGGCTTCACCTCCTACGTTGCTGAGGCCTGTCTCCCCAAGCTCTCAAGAGAGGGACACTGTCTTTGCACTTTGCAGAATTACTCCCTGGTAGGCCCACCCTTAACTTGCCAGCCAGCAAGTTCAGGTAGGTCACCTTAGGAGCGGCAGTGTCCTCCCCGGTTGTCTCAAGGGTCTCCTCTTTAGGGACCCTGTCAACCTCCACCACGGGAAATTCAGGGATGGGTTTCCCGTGCCCCTTTCCTTGGCAGCTGTCTGGGCCATTGTTCCAGGCTGCAGATGCCCTGTGGTCATCCAGACCAACTCAGGCAATCCCATCATTTCCAAGTGAGACCTCTGCTCTACCTCCCTCCATGTAGTGTGCTCCAGGTCAATGACTAACAATCTACAGGCATGGCAGGGCTCACAGGCACTTTCAGAGAACCAAAGCCCCCCCCCCCCCAACACCTCCTCAGTCAAAGGGAGCCAGAGCCACCAGTAGGTGGCTCTCACGATTGTCAATGACTATGACTAATGGACTGCGTTCGGTAGGATCTGCTCTGTGGACACTATCTGACACTTCACAGTTCTCATGCTGGCTCCTATGTCACTCAGAGCCTCCACCTGTTGCCCATTAATGGTGACCCACTACCTATTCTTGGAAATCTTGTCAGGCATGTGGTCTTTTGGCAACATATCTTTATCCCCCAGGGACAGTAGGGTTACTGTTCTCTGTTCCCCAAAACTAACTGAGACTATCTCCTCCCTGAGCACTACACTGGCCAACCAATGTGTCTTCCCACCAATTGCGGGCTGTGCCCTCTTGGGACATTTTGAGTCACCCTTAGAGTGACCATACTTGAAGCACTCTGTACATTGGGGTACAAATCTCACTGTCTTATGGTCAAAGAACCCTTTCTTTTTAGGATCAAACTGGGACTAGTTACCATTACTCCCTTGGGAATTATTTTGAGGGCCTTTAGAGAACTTCTTAATTTTAAGTTTTTCTCCGCTCTCTTTCTTCTGGTTGGAACCCTTTGTGGGTGTTCCCTCCGATGCCTTTTTGGAAACTGTTGCTTACCCAGAGGTCTACCTCAGCAAGCTTCCTGGAATCGGTCAACTTACTGTCAACTAGGTGCTGGCGCAACTCTGTAAAACAAATACTGAGCATGTGTTCTCTCAAGATTAAATTGTACAACCCAGCATAATCATTGACTTTGTTGCCCTGCATCCAGCCATTCAGTGCCTTGCTGGAGTAATCAATAAAATATACCCAGGATTGGTAGGGGGTGGGCTTCTGACTGTCCCTGAATCTTTGGCAATACTCCTCCGGGGTCTGTCCAAATTTGGCAATCAAAATGGCTTTCATGGAAGTATATTTGGTCTCGTCCCCATCCTCTAATGTTACAAGTGTATTTCTCCCATGTGTTGGCACATGCTTCCACACGCCCGGTCCCCGGTGCTATTCAGGAACCCTCTGTACCCTCCGTGCAACTTCATAAGCAGAGAACCACTTATCAGTTTCTTTTCTGCTAAGGCTCTTTCAGCTTTAACTCGCTTGGCTTCCCTTTCAGCCTTCCTCTCCTCTGCCTCCATTTTTTTATTTTGCCAACTTTAGGTGGAATTCCCTTTCCTTTCCTTTCCTTTCCTCTGGGGTCAGGCCATTACTGGAGACAGTGCTTTCTGACCTCACAGGTAGCACAAATCCAGGGGATCCCCCTCAGCTGCTGCAGGTATCTCCTCAGAAGACCCATTCATAGGCTCTCCCAACTCATCTTCCTCTTGGGAGCAAGGCTCTGCCAAGGCCCTCAGCGGCATTCGAAACCTCACCTTCTTGGTGCAGGAAGAAAAATCGAAAGGGTCTGTAAATGTTGGTAGGTTGTGAACACCTAGCTGTTGTATGGGCCTGCACAAACACAAATCCTCACCGCTGATTGCCAGTGTTAGAAATTGGGTCTCTAGTTGGCAGAGGTATGCACCCTGTCCAAGTAGGGACCACAATCCTAGTCAGAGTAAGTCACAACACAATCTTAATTATCCTGCGCTCACTCTACAGTAGCTTGGCACAGAGCAGGCAGGCTTAACTTAGAAGGAATGTGTAAAGTATTTCTGCAATAACTCATACAGTAACAAAGTGAAAACACCACAAAAAGTACTCCACACTGTGAGAAAGTAGCCTATTTCTAGCATGGTTACTCCCATTTTTAGCCTGTTTGTGTCTCTGGGATCCCGCCAACCAGGACCCCAGTGCTTCTGCTCTCTCCCCTTTAAATGTTGTTGTTGGATACTGTTAACAGAGTATTCCACTCATAATTGACATACTGTTGCCTCCTATAAGTCCCTAGTATGTGGTACATAGGTACCCAGGGCATTGGGGTCCCAGGGGTTCCTTATGGGCTTCAGCATTACTTTTGCCACTTATAGGGAGCCCATGCAAGGGATTCTACTGGACTGCCATTGTAGCCTGTGTGAAATGGTGCATGCACCCTTTCACAGCCATTTACACTTCACCAGGTCACTTATAAGTTACCCATATACCAGGCCTTCCAACCCTGAAGGCTGGGTGCAAAGTACCTATGTGTGAGGGCATCCCTGCACTAGCAGAGGTGACCCCAGATCACCCAGGACCTTTTTCCCGGACTTCGAAAGTGCGGGGGACATCATTTTACACGTGCACTGGACATAGGTCAAAACCTATATCCAGCTTCACAATGGTAACTCCGAATATGGCCGTGTAAGATGTCTAAAATCTTGGAATTATACCCCAATACTAATTCTAGTATCGGTTGGATAATTCTGTGCACTCTGGGGGCTCCACAGTGGACCTCCAATACTGCCATACCAGCCTTCTGAGGTTTTCCAGACAGCCTCAGCTGCTGCTGCCTCACAGACAGGTTTTACACCCTCTGTCTTTGGAAATAGGTGATGACAGGCGTGGAAGAGGTGCCCTCCCAGAGCCTCCGGAAATGCTTTGAAGGGCACAGATAGTGCCCTCCTTGCATAATCCAGCCTACACTGGTTTAGGGACCCGCAGTCCCTGCTCTGGCACGAAACTGGACAGGGGAAAGGGGAGTGACTACTCCCCTGTCCATCACCACCACAGGGGTGGTACCCAGAGTGTCCCTGGGTTTTACCATTTTGGATTCCAAGGTGGTGGGACACTCTGGGAGCATCTGAGTGGCCAGTGCCAGCTGGTGATGTCAGAGCCCTCCACTGTTAGGTGCTTACCTGTTAGGTTTCCCCCTTTCAGTGCTATTTAGGGTCTTTCCTATGGGTGTTTCCTCAGATTGCAAGACTCCAGCAGGAATCCTCTGCATCCTTTACTTCACTTTCTTTCGACGAAACTGCATCTAAACCCTCCAGGAAGTCTACAAACTGCAACAAAGAAGCAAAGATGACTTCTGTAACATTGTATCTTCAGCTCCTGGCAGCAACTGCAACTATTTCCCGGTCCTGCATCCGCCAAGGACTGCCTGTCTTCAGCCTGCACAAGAAGAACAAAGAAATCACCCTTGCCTGCACCAGAAGAATGAAGGACTGGTGGCATTGATCCCTTTTCCTGCATTGATCCAGCAACACAGGTGGTGGACTGAAGTGATCCCGACGGTCCTGAAGTCCAACTGTCCAACTGTCCAACTTTGGTGGAGGTAAGAGCTTGCCTCCTCATGCAAGACAGTACCCCCGCGCACCGTGTGTTTTGCAGTTGCCAAGGCTTGTTGGCATCCTTCCTCAAAGTTCTTCGTGCACTGTGCAGCTCCGACCCCCTGCACTCTATCCTGCGTACACAAAGCACCCTGAGTGGTTTTCCGGCGGCGTGGGATCCCTTTGTGTAGTGCTACGTGGGCCTCCTTTTGCACCTTCATTGTCCCAGTGCTGTGGGAGTCCTGTGCATGTTGCCTGGTCTTCTGAAGGCTCTCTGAGTTGCTGAGAGCCCCCTCTGTCTCTCTCTCATAGGTAGAGGCTACCAGGTCCCTTCTTGTCCCTGGCCGCACCATTTTTTGCTAACCGTGAGCTTTGCAAACCGATTGCGATCATCCATCCGGCGTGGGACATCATCTGCAGCAACCAGGAACCCGCATCTGTCTTCTTTGGTGCAGTACTAACTGTTCCTCTTCACCGTTGGTTCTTCTTTTGCACCTTCATCTGGGTTAGCAGGGGCTCCTGTTCCCCATGGACTCTTCAGTGCTTCTTGGACTTGGTCCCCTTCTTCCACAGGTCCTCAGGTCCAGGAATCAATTGTTGGTGTCTTGCAGTTCTTGCATAATCTTCTATCATGTGTTCTTGGTGTTCTAGGAAACTTACTGTGATTTACTCCTGCTTTACTGGGTTCTGGGGCAGGATCTATTACTTACCTTTGGTGTTTTCTTACACTCCCAACGCCCCTCTACACACTACACTTGCCTAGGTGGGAAACCGACTTTCACATTCCACTGTTTTAGTATATGGTTTGTGTTCCCCCTAGGCCCATTGCTATCTATTGTGATTTGCACTATTTTCTTACTATTGTTACAGCCATTACTGCATTCTAGTGTATGTACTGTGTGTATTACTTACCTCCTAAGGGAGTATAGTCTCTAAGGTAGTTTTGGCATTTGTGTCACCAAAATAAAGTACCTTTATTTTTGAAACACTGAGTATTTTATTTCATGTGTGTAAGTACTGTGTGACTACAGTGGTACTGCATGAGCTTTGCATGTCTCCTAGATAAGCCTTGGCTGCTCAGCCACAGCTACCTCTAGAAAGCCTGGCTTCTAGACACTGGCTACATTTCACTAATAAGGGCTAACTGGCCCTGGTATAAGGTGTAAGTACCTTTGGTACCCACTACAAACCAGGCCAGCCTCCTACACACACCAGTTTAGGAAAATAGATATTATTTATGTGAATAAAACAAGACCAAAACAACTATAATCCAATATGCACATTCAAAATATCACTTTTTAGAAGTTTAAGTAAGTCTCAATTCATAGAAATCAGTAGATGTATTGTTTTTGCACAAAGTATCTGGGATGCATCAAAAATAATGACGCTGGGGGCCAAAGAGGAGGTGAGGCATCGGAAAGGAAAGCAATGTGTCAATTTTCGGGCAGACATCCTTGGTTCTTTACTGCGGTAGGGGGTTTGATGACAAATTGACACCCAGGTACAATGAGTTGAAAATCCTAATGCGCTGTGATGATGCAACAGAGGTGCTGCGTCGATTCAGTAGCCGCTGTGATGTTTTCTCAGCCCGAAGACAGGCTCTGTGTCGATTCTTCAGGCATTGTATCAATTTTTCTGGCGCAGTGGATTTTCTCCCCTAGGTGAAGCCTTTGATTGCCCTGGGACTTCTTAACAGGAGGCAAGCTGACAAGCCCTTGCAGATCATTTGTGGAGGGAAGCCAAAGTCCTTCCAGCAGAGTCAGGTAGAAGCAGGTTGCATTGCAACAAGAAGGATAGCAGTCCTTTCAGAAAGGCAGTCCAGATGAGTCATTTAGGCAGCACAGCAGTCCTTCTGGCATAGTCCAGTTGTAGGTACTGAAGTGTCTGGTTTTAAGGGGTCACATACCTAGAATATATACCCAAATGTGCCTTTGAAGTGGAGTAGACTTCAAAGAGTGGTTCTGAAGTGCACCAGTTCTCCTTACAGTCCAGTCTTGTCTTCCAGGAGATCTGTAGGGAGTTATCAGTCCTTTGTGTGGGGTCAGGCCAGTAGCCTTTGAATTGTGAGAGCCCTCCACTCTTCCTGCCCAGGAAGACCCATCAGTATGCAGATGGATGCAGATGCAGCTGAGTGCCCTATGTTTATGGCTGTCTGGGTGGAATACACAAGGGGAGCAGTCAACTAGGACAGACCAGACGTGGATTGGAGGGAGGCTGTCAGGCACAGAGAGCAGTAAGTACAGAGAAATGCCTACTTTGTAAAAGTGGCTTTTCTAAAATAGAAATGTGAAGTCCAACTTTTCAATTAAGAAGGATTTCTCACTACTACTCCATCCATACCAAATATGACAATGCCACTCCTCTCAGATGAGAAATTACCACTTAAACGCTTGAATGGGATTTTCCACTGCTGGCCTATGAGAGGAGCAGGCCTCACAATAGTAAAAAAAAAATGACTTTGGGTGTTTTTCACTACCAGGGCATGTAAAACTTACAAGCACTTGTCCTGCCTTTTACTTACATAGCACCCTGCCCTAAGGCAGGTGCGTGATGGATCTTCGACACAAGACCTCACATCGCGGCCCACAGCTCATCTGAACCACTGCTGTGTGACGCCTCCTCAACTTGTGATCTGACAAAGCACTGCAACTAGGATTTAAGGTACTTTGTTCAGCAGGCTGAAGTTGGCCCTTGTATCTGTCCTGTGCTCCACCACGGTAGGACTGAACTTGGGACTTCGTCCCAGTCGAGCGCAACCAGGTAACCACAGTTGGGGCTTTTTCTTTTAAGCACTGTTTTTTTAACCTACGTTTTTAAAAGTGCATCTACGGCTCTACTGATTGAATTTTTGTTGTTTTGGTCTCAAATAATTTATGAAATTTTACTCTATTTTTCAAAATGTATGTGGGATTTTTCTTGTGCTATGTTTTCATTTTCATTTCATTTTATTTGTCGTTTTGAAATTCCATGAATTTATCGACACAAACAGTACATTAAAACAAGATATCTTAACGGCAGTAGCATAATCTGGTTGTAAAAACAGTAAATTATAAAAGAAGTGCATACCAGTATTAAATACCATAGCTATATAAATATTCCTTGTGGCAAGAGTAGATTGCTCTAGCTAGTTCACAGGTGAGCTTTTTTAGTGTTCAAAATTTGTTTCTTACAAACCATGCTACTCTCAGAAAGCTAGACACAGAAAACACTATCTTGCAATGAGTGTCAGCTTGACAATGTTGTGGAGCCTCCTAATAGTACCTGGTCCCCAATCTTAAACAAAGTGGTTTAATCAGTTATGCTCCGACAATTTTGTATGCAGGGCAGAAATGAGGATGTGCTGAGTGTCTTCGTGGGCAACATTACCCACGGGGCATGTATAATGGTTGAGCATGGGAGTAGATGAAATGGTAGAATATCCAACCATAGCTGGATATATAGCTTCCTCTGGAGTGGAACTTGCTAAATACTCAAGGTAATCTTCAAACTTGTAATCCATTTTTTAAAATAAAAAATGCATTAGTTAAAGATCCATGGGATGACGCTCCACAACGAGCCCTCTGGATTGATTGTCAGAATTACTTTTTTTTACCAGTGGAGCTGAACTGGAAGTAATTGAACCAGGATTGAGCCAAAGCTTGTCCACACCTAGCTTGGTTAGAGAGCTATGGATGTATTTTATCCATGGGATGTTCAAGGCGTGGGGTCTGCTGATTGTGTAAGTTATGGCTGCCATATAGCGGGCCCTATTGTGGGCCAATTCATCTGTTGACAAGAGTCTTCTGAAGGTTTAAATCCAAATGCAGAGGGAGTAGAGTCTGCAAGAGTTCCAGCAACAATCTTATAAATTAGTTCTAAGTTAGGGAAGTAAGCCTTCAACTTGTCTATGGCCCACAGCTCAGTGCCAGATAGCCCTGTGCTTGCAGTTATACACCTCCTGAGCAGGGGAGACTGGAATATTTTTTAAACCCCCCAAAATAAAATAATAGTGCAGTACTATGTTTCAAGCAGACTGTGCCCTTAGCTATTTAATCTCCCCAATGATCATTCTCCGCCAGTCTAACGCCCAAATTGTCAAACTCCTTGGCTCTTTCAAGGGGTTTGGAATCCACACAAATTCTGCACCTGTTGGGCCGCTTTGCAATTAAAAGTCATACATTTATTTGGTCTTAGAAGCACTAATTTCAAGACTGCTATGCTTGCAGAACTGGTTGAACTTGTCTCCTGGGGTTTATAACCCTTTGGGCATCTTAGGAATCAGGAGAGTATTATCAGCGAAAAGTAGCGCTGGAATTTTCTTCTGTGTAAGGGTGGGCGAGTCATTTTCTGATTTCAACAAGGGATCTATACACCCAATGATGAATAGTAAACAAAATGTAGGCGCCAGCACACATCCTTGGTGCACCCCTCCACTGACATAAATTTTAGATGTAAGTTCCCCTTCTGGGCCACCATGTACTATGGCATAACTATATGTGTGCAAGCATATAATAATAGACAGCAGGTTGGGCGACATTCCCAGGGCAGATAAAGCTTTCTACAACTTGGTTCTTGGTTATAGGGACAAGGTTGAACGCTGTGTATAAATCCATAAAAACAATGTAAAGTCTACTGTTGCCCTGCTGCATCACTTTCCATCTGATTAGTTGAAACAAGAAAACATGGTCAACGGTACTGTTTTTTAGTTGGAAGCCGGCATGGAGATCGGTTACAATGGAATTTTCTAAAATCCAAAATTTGTTTACTGACTTTTTTTGCAATTAGGCAATTAAACTAATTGGGCGGTAGTTGGCTGGGCCATTGCTAGAGCCCTTCTTGTGAACTGAAATTATTTCTGCACCCTTCCAAGTTTCTTGTATTGGGCCTCACTGGAGGATACGTTACTTAGGATATTGATGTAAGGTGGCCATAAGTCAGGGTTGTGTTTTCACTTTATTACTGTTTGAAGTGCTGCATAGATACTTTACATATTGCCTCAAAGTTAATCCTGACTTCTTTTGTGCCAGTTTCTAGAGGGTTTAGCACAGGCTAATTTGGGGTTTGCCTGTGTTTAAACCTGACAAGAACTATGGTTGCTGCTTGAATAGGGTTTAACCCCCCTCAAACAGTAACCCATTTTTGTATAATAACCACTCAATTCTACATTGTAACACAGACTTGGTTGGGAAGAAGCATAATCCTTTAGCAACTGGATGATTGTCATTGTACTTCAAGAGTGAGCTAGCGTTTCTGAGTCCATAAAAACAACAGTGAAACAGGCACATGAATGGCTCATGGAAAGAACTCATGTTACATTGAATGAGGCATTGCTGCCGTGTGTAGCCACACAGAATGGCCACCATGTACGCATGTGCAAAGAATAATGGGAACAATTTTCTTTATAGCTACAGCTTTTGCTGGAAGTATGATGCGCCTATTGTGGATACCAGCACTTCTTCCCCTGTCAGTATATGGTGGTAGATAACAGAAACTGAAGGTATCCAGATTTGACAATGGGTTGCAGGTAAAGCATGTACAGAGGTTTCTACAAGGAACTAGAAGCAGGAGTGCCCTGATCATGGATCACTCCTATTGCAGTGCCCAGAGTTGTGACAATAGATATCACACTCAATAATGTACCAGAGTATCATAGACTTAGCATTTTCTGACAGAAATATTGTGTCCTAAATATCACTCACCACCAACAATTCCATTTATCTCTGGGTCCGTAACTGCTCAATCTGCAAACTCTCTACCTCATAATCCTGGGAATGGAGAGATTGGGCCCTGCTATATGTGGCAGCAGTTGTGGGCATGAGAATAACCCCGCTCTAGTCCAAGCCGTGCAGCAGCACCAGGGATCAGACAATGCTTCCTCCTGACAGGCTCCAACGTTCATAAGCTACCACTGTACATTCAGCAATGGAGCAGTGTAATGTGCTTACCCAGTGTTGCTAAAAAAGTGAGCTAACAATAAATTATTGACTACACATACATGTAAAAGAAGAATTGAGAACTTCATACTGAACTTCAAGGACCATGCTCGGAAATGTAGGTGAAAAACTTCAAAAGCTCAAACAATTTGTTGGCATCGTCAAAAGTCACTGCTAATAGTGACATCATTTGTATGCGGTGTGCATTTCTTATTGACTCTAAACATAAGTAGATTGTCAAGCAGAAAAATACATAATACAGCTGAAACGTATTTTCTCGGTAGCCCATGAAAGAACTGTTTGCATAATTACTTGAAAACATAACTATTGAAACACCGTGGACTAGATGTACAAACATTTTGAATAGCGAATTTTACTGAATTTGGTAATCGCTTTTTTTAATGTACTAAACGTTTAATATTAACTTAGAAATTAGCAATTTCTATTGGGTCACAAATTGACCTACCTCAAATATTAATGAGGCACTTCTCTGTTTGCGACCCACTGGAAATTGTGGCCATCACAGAGATGTGGCCTGCTGGGATAAGCAAACCACCATGTCTTTGATTTCTTTTAAATAAACAATCTTTTTTCTTTGAAATGCAGCCCGTTTTTCTAATGAATTTCAAAAGATAAAAATAAATCATTTAAAATTAAATTTCAAGAGTACGACCACTGCCTGCTTTTTTTGTTTTTGTTTTACATTCTCAAAGGGGAAGGGGTACGGTGAGAACCCGTTCCCATGTGGGAGTGGTTACCACTAACTTTCAGTAGTGCATAAAGAAATTAATGTTTTGCCACCGTAATTTGGTTGCAAAGCATTAACAGGTTATTACGTACTCCTGCCAATCGGTATTTGGAAAGGACACCTTAAAATGCCCATTCCAAACGGCAAGTCACAAACCCAAATTAGGATTCTGTAACAAGTTACTGAGTTGCAATTTCGATTTTATGCGATGAGAAATGCATTTTTCTTAAACCTCAAAAGAGCTTTGTATCTGGCCCCAAATGCCAGATCACAAACCCTTTTCACACGTGCTATTGTATGTCTTTTGTGGTAAGTAGGTGCCTCAGTCAAACTTTTATTACTACCTATTATGAAAGCAGATTTGTGTCATTGGTTATGTGTGACATGAATATTTAGACATATTGAAGTAGACAATCTGCAGACCAGGTACAACAGCACCACAACAATGTATAGAATAAGAAACTACAATAACAACAATACCACAAAAAATCAACACCATGTAACAATAACAACAACTATGCCACAAAACATATTGCACCAACAAAATTCAACACATTCACACATAAACACACTCTCTCTCTCACATTAACAGACTCTCACCTGCAGACATGCACACAACATACACTTACTTACCTCATCTGCCAGCTGATTGTACTCCAAAAGCAGGACCAGGGTTTGCAAGGAACAAGGCTGGGGTTGCAGCTGCAACCCAGTGCGACCCCTTAATGACGTCCATGAATTCATAATCTTAAAGAATTGGTATTAGGAGAGTACACCTTAAACACGCCCCTTCCAAGTACCTATTCAGAATTATTTCCTAGACCCATTTAACAATTCTGAAAACCTTTTCCGAATCGTCAAATAAGCTTGGTAGATTTGAAAAAGGATTTTAAAATATGCAAACTCTCTGATTTAAGGCACCAGTGTGTACACTGTGCTACTTTTTCTTGCTTGCTGCGAAAGGCTCAATTAACTTTCGGCCTGCGTGATTAGGCAACTTTGATGCCCACGAAATTTCATAGCAGAAAGGAATATAGGGCCTGATTACAAATTTGGAGGAGGGTGTTAATCCGTCCCAAATGTGACGGATATACCACCAGCTGTATTACGAGTTCCATAGGATATAGTGGACTCGTAATACGGCTGGTGGTATATCCGTCACAATTGGGACGGATTAACACCTTCCTCCAAAGTTGTAATCAGGCCCGTAGAGTCTTCAGAAAACCACACCACCCTCTCAGAAAATAACCTAGTTTTGTCATGCTAGGTGCTATTTAGTACTCAGAATGCAGACCCAGGTTCTTGTAAGGACCGCTCCAATGAGGAGCCCTAGTTCTTTAAATTCTATATGCTTATACATTGATGACTGTTGGTATTAACAGGACAGTGCCACTCTCCTTACAGGGTCCCCCCAGGCTGAACGATTATCTGGGGACAAAGCCCAATGTTAAAAAGACCCTACTTGGGATATGTCCTGTACCAATGACCTTTGAGAGTGTATATACCCATATTGTGTATCAGGGAATAGAGAACACTTTAATACCCTCTGATGCTAGAAAAACTAAGCTACTTCACAAAAGTGTGTATGGTAGCTGGGAAAGACCTAGTGCCCACCATGTAACCTCTACATTTGGGGACGCTTGAATGGTGGTATCTTCGTATGTCAGTCTGTATCAAGCATGGAAGACAAGGAGACAAAAACATCCCTGAGCTCCTCCTTCTCAGACAGGGGGTTGTAGCCCATACGTTGACTAGGCATCACGATACGAGGAGATTCCAGTGATAAAGCATGCCACCTCTGGTGGGTGATGGAAATCATCTTTTTAAAGGGATATCCTGTCTCAGTTAGGTCTTCTTTGGTAAGAGCAACCCTTATAGACCCAATGGTTCTTTATTGTGATAGTTGTATTAACATGGGGAGACGACCCTTTCTGGTCTCTAAACCTCCTCAAACCCTTCCGTGTGATAGAGAGCCTGGTATATCCCAGTAGCTCAGAACTGGAGACCAGCTGAACTAGCCCTTGGAGTCACTTCTGAAGTCCTGGGTGCAGATGGAGATGCAGGGTTTTGCAACAGGGCTGGCCTCTGAAGGTACCAAGCAGGCTCCAGGCAGCAAAGCAGCCCTTCCAGGTACAGCAGCAGTGTGACAGAGTGCACAGCAGGTCACAGCAGCAGGCAGTCCTCTGAGAGTCCTTCCGCAGGTCCAGTAGTGAACTGAGGAGCTGGTCTCAGAGCACTATTTTGTATACCGTGGTGCCCTGGTCCTTGAAGCTGGGAGAAGTTTCTAGAAGAGTTCTCTGAGGTTTCTGGAATTTCCTGCCTCCTCTGCCCTTGCCCATAGCTGGCTGCACTGACAATGCAGGGTTGTTAAGCCTATAGAGTAGCAGCAGAGCTCAGCCCATTCAGATGTGAGTGGGGCACTGCACAGGCCCCCACCCCCACCATCCTGCCAGTGGAAAGGCTTTTCAGGCCCTGCTAATCCAACTACTGTATGGCTGCCTGGGGTGAATCCACAAAGTCCCAACTGTCAGTTGCACCCAGTCATGTGACCTAGGCAGGCTGCAGGTACAGAGGGCTAAGGGCAGGAAAATTCCAACTTTCTAAAAGTGGTATTTTCAATCTTTTAATAATAAATCCAACTTTACCATTAAAGAAGATTTATTATTACAAGCTTATAGATACAAAAGATTACATATCTACCACCTCTGGTCTGGAAATCACAACAATAAGGAATCCCAATGTTACCCTATTAGAGAGGTAGGCTTCTCTGTAGTGAGAAACCAAATTTTGGAGTTTTTCCTCACTAGGACATGTAAAACTAAAAGGTACAGGTCCTAACTTTTAATTACACAGTACCCTGCCCTTTTAGTTATCTAGGGCCTACCTTAGGGGTGACTTATATGTAATAAAAAGGGAGTCTAAGGCTTGGCAAGGGGTTTTAAATGTCAAATCGACATGGCAGTGGGACACTGGCTTCAGACTGCAGTGGCAGGCTTGGGACAAGTTTTAAGCTGCTGCTAAGGTGAGTGGCACAATAAGAGCTGCAGGCCCACTGGTAGCATTTCATTTACAGACCCTGTGTATATGGTATTCCACTCTACAAGGCCAACAGAGCAAAACTCCAGACAGGATGGAAGCAAGTAGGCAAAACATTTGCGGGAAGACCACCCTACGGCTGACAGATCTAACAGTGGGTGAGTATGAACCCCTGTGAAACCCCACATATTGGCAACAGTGGCCTGAAAGATTCAATATCAGAAGGTCAGATCTAACAGAAAGAAAGGAGGAGAATCTTCTTCTCTGCAATATTTAGGCAAGTTCCATGGATGACTGTATCAAATGCAGATGAAACATCAAGGACGACTAGCAACCAAGTAAAACATATGGAAAGCCAAACCTAGACCTTGAATGTTCTTGTTCAGTGTGCTTTTGGCTAAGAGAAAATTACACTTTTCTCTGGCACACAATTCAGCAGTATTTGTATTTTATAGGTTTTGAGTGTGAGATAGTTATTTTTACTCTGCCCCATATTTGCATTTTCTCTTCATAGGGATTGATTCTATATATTATGCTGAACCATTAAGTCGCATGAACGGTTTGCATGCTGGTCAGCAATTAAGGATAAAGCACTATCCAATTACTCCAATATTAAGTCTATGTTCTTGTATTTTTGGATCTCTTGTTTAACAATTTTATAACTTTAACCTTAAGAGAACTGTCTCATTTAGCACTTCAAGAAGAATTACTTTTATAGACTTTTTCAGTGCTCTAACTTTTTTTCTCTTCTTTCCACCCCACCCCCAATGAAAAGGCCCCACCAACTTTCTATGTGGGCAGTGTCCAGAAAAGGCTTCTTTCCTGAACAGCGCTCCAGACTCTTTATGGGCTTTACATGAGGACTTAAACATGTTCACCTTCTGTTTGGGTCGAATTAATCCCCCTTTTTGTTTTTTTAAACCTACCAGTTGGCAATCAAAATTAGAGTTTTTGATTGACCTTTAGGTACATTCAACCTCTCCTGTAGGTCCCTCACAACTCTTCATCCCTTAACCTAGTTCCGTAATGGTAGTACAAACGTAATTACCCCCAAATACCCCTTAACTTAATTTTAAAATTCCGTCAACTTGTGTCACCACCACTGAAACAAATGAGGGTGGGCCCTATGATCAAGCATGGCACCTAATGTTGGGTGAGGGGCCAATGTCCTTTGAATACCCTTTGAACACCCTTTTAAAATCAGTTGGAAATCCCACTTTGAGAGATACTCACCTAGACTACTTTTTGCAGCACATTCATTTCTCTTGTGTTACCAGAAATACGTTCTCCAGATAATTTCTCCTGGAGTATTCTTGTATATTGTAGATATCTTTTTTGGAGGTCATTGCCCTGAGAAGGTTTCCTCCTTTCTCATTTTTGGATAAACATTTAAAAATAAATATGTCTACTGATGTTATTAAGTAGCTGATTGGAATTTTTTATTTTAATAACTTCTCAAGAAAATGGTTGTTTAGTTACTAGTCTTGGCTTTTAAGGGTGCGCAGTGCTAACTTTCTGCAAGGTAGGCAGTATTGATAAGGCATATATTTTATAAATGTAACAACAAAAGTCTCATCACTAAAGTTTAATGATCTAAGGCCCAGATTAACTAACATTTGCTGCAACACAATGAAGCAAGACAACTTGCTATGCTGCATCAAATGGAGAGAGCATGAATGTGCCATATTTAGTAAGATATGGTGTATTTCTGCTTTTTCTGTGCGCTGGCTACTGTGTGCTGCCTAGTGCCAAAGCAGGGTTCCCCTGCGCCATGGTGCTAGGGTGCCTGCGTTGCTTCCAGGTTTGTTTTTGTGCAGTAAGGCATGCCTTCCTGCTCAAACAATCCTCAGAGCCATTTTTTGACATAGAAAGAGGAAAGACCAAGGAGAAATAAACATATTTCTTCTATAGACACCTCTGTTGGGATGCATTTTGGCAGTTTTCCAGGATTACTGTTCTTGGGAAATCTAGGAAAAGAAGGCAAACACAAGATGTCAGGCAAGAGAAAGAACAGAAGGAAAAACAGTCAAAGTGCATGAGCAAACAAAAGAAAAAAAAAGCATAACAAATGGCAACACCTCATGCACCATCTATGAAGGTAGGTGCACCGGCTCAAGAAGTGCCCCCAAAACTGGCAGCGACTTCTCTGGCAGCAGAGAGCACAAGCATATCACATGTTCATGTTGGAAATCTGTGACATACTTCTATTCAGTGAACTCGCCACACCCACAACAGCTGCCACTAGGTGGGCCACATGGATGGGTAGATTAAACAACTTTTTCACTGCAACAGGAGAAACAGTTCTGATAATATAATAATCATTAGTACTTCACTACACAGGGGAAGAAATCTATAAACTATTTCAAAATCTACCATACAAGGGAGATGGCAACAACTATGATGCAGCTGTGTCACACATTAAATCACAGCTAAACCCTGATTATTAGCGCTTCGTCCCCACACAAGCAAAACAAAAAGAAGTACAATCAAATGATCTTTTCTGCGCACAACTAAGAAAACTGGCAAGCACGTGCACTGACAATGATGCCAACAGAAAAGCATGTGCTCAGATAATTCAAGGATGCTGCCCAGTAGGCTTACAATGTTGGACCCTCTGAAAGCCAAGAATGAGCCTAAATGAGAGAGTCACAATTGATTGGTCACATGAACTAGCGGTCAACCACACCACCACAATGGAAACAGCCATGGTATAATTGGAGTTTGGTGAGTGTGAGGACACCGCCAGATGAATCAAAATAGAAACAGCTGATGCAGTCCATATGAAAACACCACCCAAGACACTGGCCACTCGAGCAAGAAGCATCCCTAGAAACAATATATGTGTGGATGCTGTAGGGGACACATCCACCCTGCACCTGACTGCTCGGCACAAACCAACACTTGCTCTGCATGCGCAACCAAAATTGTTTTACCTAAGTATGCACAGGTGGATGCGGAAGAGGTGATGGAAGCAAAGTGTACTGCTGGGAAACTGAGAGGAACATGGACATCGAACAAGATGTCATGCTATGATGGTCGCGTGCAAGAGCTGGAGCACTGTTGCATGAGATCAACCACCAGAAGAATGTAAATTCCTGCAGTGAATGTAAATTATTATGATATTAATGAGTCAAACCTATGATAAGCACTTTATTAAGAAAAAGCACTTTATAAAAAGAAGTACTGTATCAAACAATTAGTGAATTTAAGTAAATGATCATGTGGCAATAGGGGAAGATAGCAAATTAATTGCTACAGTGGATGTAAATATTTATGATATTAATGAGTCAAACTTATGATAAGCACTTTATTAAGAAAAAGCACTTCATCAAAAGAAGTACTGTATCAAAAAATGAGTGAATTTAATTAAATGATCTTGTGATTCTATAAACTGTAACTCATTATAAGGTCATTATTTGATTTGGATTCTCATGCTGCCATAAGGAGGATTGATTGTATAGGAATAGTTCCATACGGTTATACAAGTGGTGTGTGTGTGTTTATACCTTTAAGAGAAGGTGTAGGCAAAAATGAGGAGATCCCTTTAAATTTAAGTCTTGCACTGTACTATGGGATGGCCCAGTCGAAGATTTTTTAGGCCAGGTTTTCTTTGTGGCACCTTGCACTTTGCATTTTATTGAATTAAATAATAAATCCCGTTGAAAAGTAGCTGAGTCGAACTGGATTTGTGCTGTCTCTCAGAACTGCCCGAAGGACACTGTGCACATTGGGGCAGGCTTCCTGGGAGAAAACTCTCTCTCTCTCTCTCTCTCTCTCTCTCTCTATATATATATATATATATATATATATATATACACACACACACACAAACAGGTAGCAAAAAGTGAAACGCTCACTCAGGAGTTGAGGTGAAGAGATATTTTGCTGCACGCTGTTCATACCTCATTTTGCCCGCCGAACAAGTTTGATCATATGAACATACGCTCCTTAATTGCGCATTTAAACAGTATATAGCCAAAACAAACAAAGAAAAGACTAACTTCTACAATATAAACACATGCAGGAAAAACACATCAGCCATATTGAAAATGTAGCAAAGCCAATGTTTGCATACATAAAATAGAATCGCATTTGAGTGGCCTACTGTTTTTTCACAGGCCTTTTCTGGAATAATACTTGTTCCCTACTCAGCTTTTGCACCTTTGCAGATGTTTTTTTGATGACACTTTCAATATATGCTTGTTCTTGGAACCTCTGTGCAGTCTCATCAAATGCAATTTTAATTTCACCTTCCTGAATTATTAAAGAATTAATGCTTTTTAGCGCTTAGAAACTAATAGCGCCAATCTGGTCATCTGGTCACACCTCAACCGGGCAAAGTCAAATTTTAAGGCTGACTGCGATGGAGCCCAGCTCAGCTACAGCCCGCGGGAGGCCTCAGTCAAACGTTTACCTTCGGACTTAGTCGTTTTCTTGAAGATTATCCTCAGCAGGACCAGGTCGCCACTCCAATCTGACCTCCTGGAACTCTTCCTCGGATACGTGCCGCGGGTGCCCTCGGTGGAGATTTCTACATTTGGACTTAGTCACCTAGTTTGGATGAAAATCCTTTGACCGGAGCAAACCTGAATCTTGATCCAACGTCCTTGGAGCCCTCTTCGGATTCAGTGCCTAGGAGGTCCCAGTCAACTTTCTATGTTCTGACTTAGTCACTTTTTCTGAGATTTTCTGCACCGGGACGAGCCTGCAAGTCAGGCCCAGTTGCGGTTGAGGCAAGCCGGCTAGAGTTGCAACGGTGGGTTGGTGCCTTCATGGAGCTTTTTTCCAAAAGTTCTCCAAACTTCTGAATCTTCTTCCAGATGTTATTTTAAGCTTCTTTTGAGGTCCACAGCTCACCCCAAGGTTCCAGAAGCTCTGAGATGCTCCTTGATGGTGTGGACTACAACTCCCAGAATGCATCTGACACAGACTCCAAATTGGCCACTGGACAGTGGTCAGCTGGTCAGTTTCTTCAGGAGTTGGTGCAGGGGACTATGGTTAGCAATTTTTCACCTGTAGCATACAGGGAGTCCCTCCTTGAACCAATTGAAGCCAGGCAAAGTCCTTCTTGTGGTGAAGCCCAAGTGTGCAGCTGGTGGAGTCCTCCAGATTGCCGTGTCCAGGTGCAGGCCAGGGGTCCAGCAGGGCAGACCTTCTTCTCCTGTAGTTCTTCATTCTAGGGATCTGAGGTGTGGGTGCAGGTCTGCCAGTTTTATCCTTGCTCCTGGGTGAGAAACTGGGCGGGAGGGGTCCTGGTTCTCCAGTACGGTGCAGGGTCCTTCCATCTGTGATGACCACATCCTGGGAAGTGTTTCAAAAATCAATCCCACGGAGCAACATTCCTCAAAAATCCATTATGGCTGAAAATGATTTTTGGAGGTTAGAGCTGGCCGAGCCCACCCACTGGTGTGGCTAAAAATCCTAAACACACACCTCTCCTGCCCTCTCCTAATCTAATCAAGGGGCCACCTAATTGTCTGGGTTTTCGGGATGTGAGGGAGTTGTTGTGTTGCTCCAAATGTCCTTCCCTGCCTTTGAAGGCCATTTTGGCAGCCCTCCCCTCTTCCTGCTTCTCCATCTGCTGAGGGACGTTCTCCTCCCCCAGGGACATCTCTTTGTGTTCAGCCCAGGCGACTTTAACCTCATCAAGGCAGCCTGACTAGGCTGCCAGAGGCAGGCCAATCAGAGCAAAGCACTACAGGGCTGAAGTTGGCAACTTTTTAGGCAGAGTTTAAAACTCTTTACCTGAACAAGTTATTCTAAATCCAACAATTGTAAGTTGTGGGATTTATTATAACAATTAATTTAATATCAAACGTGAGGTATCTGACACTTAAGGGGGCTTTATAAATTAAAATAAAGGCTACCCATTCTAGCATATGGAGGCCATTCACTACAATGAGGGAAGAACACTGTTTTACCTCACCAGGGCTTATAAAACTATTTTTATGAGGTCCCTGCTTATAGTTACATGACACCCAACCCTAGGGGCACATAGGGCACACCTTAGGGGTGACATATATGTACAAATAAGGTAGTTTAAGACTTTGGAAGTACTTGAAATTCCAAAGTCAAATTTGCATGTAACTTTAGCTTAAAAGCAGCCATCAAGGCAGGTTTGCCTTTAAAATGACACTGGGTACCTCAGCAGTGTACCTATGGGTGCACTACCTATGCTGGGGTCCCTAAACTTACATGCCCTACCATATACTAGAGACTTATAGGTAGGTTAATATTGCCAATTATAATTAGCCTAATTTGCATATCCACTTTACACAGAGCACTGACCCTGGGACTGGTAAGCAGTACCCAGGGCACAGGCAAGAGTCAGTAACCACCAGTATCTGTCCAAAAAGTTTGGGAGTGACCAGGGCAAAAAGGAGGACTTTTCCCCAAAAGGGATCATCGATGAATCTGGACCAAAAAATTAAATCGTTGAACCATTCTTCTGAGAAGTCGTTTCTGCTCCTCCCATCAGCCAATATGCAAATTAGCATAGCTGGGGGCAAAGCTGGTGCCCATCACCGTTCCCCTCTTCGGCCTGTAGACTTTAGCACTGAACAAGAAATTGTTATTTTCCAGGCACCATTGTGTCATTTTTATCAACTTATCTGTATGTTTCAAGAGTGCTAATGGTCTTGCGCTAAAACAATACTCCATTGCACTCAATCCATCACTGAGGCTTATACTGGTATACAATGATGCCACATCCATGGAAATCAACACACAACTGTATTCCCATGGGACATCAAAAACTCAGGAAATCCCCAGTGTCACGAATGTAGGAAGTAAGATTTTTCACATATTCTTGCAAGAAAAAAATAGGTATGCTCAAATAAACTGCCAATGGCTGATATTATTGGACGGCCAGGGTTTTTTTTTCATACTTTTGTGCTCTTTGGGGATCAAATAAAGCACTGGTAGCCTGGGATTATCATTCGTAAAATACACGTATTCCTCTTCAGTCAGAAGACCCCCATCTCACCAATCCATCAATTTCAAATGAAAAGCTGATTTTACTAGTCTGACCTGAGAGATAGCTGCCTTCTCATAACACCTGACATCACCCAACTGGCCCGTGGCCTCCTCTATATACATTTCTAAGGGCCACAACACAATGTTGCCACCCTTATTGGCAGTTCTCACCTCCATCTGATCTTTTGGATGCAATTTCTTAATCATCTTACTCATCTTTCTCTGCATGCCAAGTAACTCTTTGTCTGTTTTTGGTCACAATACAAGCTTTTTAACTCTTGAGAGACAAATTCTGCAAATAAATCAAGACCATCTTCCGCAAGATTTGGAACAAAAGTAGAAACTGGTTTAAACAGTAGGCAGCTTCCTAATCCACAACCAAACTCACTGATGTTATCATTGTGTTTTCCGTTACTTCCTTCTGTATGCCCACATTTTCATTCTCTAGCACTTGGAGTTCTACAAGCAACTTTATGTCTACAACTTGTACATTCCTGTTTGCCGCTGACCTGGACTGACCTGACTCCTTGGTCTTTTAACTTGCACTCGGGTGGCATAAAATTTCAGCAGTTTTAAATCCTGACACATTTATATAAATCCACTTGCCTCCTAGGATAATCAAAATTCATTTCTCCGCAGAATGTTCGGCACAAAGCAAGCACCTTCTTCTCATCATCATTATCTGTACTTCTGACAAACTAATTTTGGACTGTATTTGCCTGTCTATTTGCTAATTTTGCATTTTTGTTTCTGATCTTGTGTGTTTTTTGGTGTGTTTTTTGACCGCCTGCACCAATGCTCTTTTCTGCGTTTTCCATTTGACTGGATCCCATCCTTCTGGGCCGCAAATTTAATATCCTTTCCAGATGAAAAAACGCAACTCATCAATTACAGATGGCTCTTCTAAATTCAACTCTTTACTGCTCACACTCATGTCTTTCGGGTCGGTTTCTACATCTGAAGTTACCACGGATGATGCTGTACTTTGACACTCCTCCTTCTTCTGCACATTGCTAGCAGAAAGTCGCTCCCAACGTAGTTTATGAAACCTACGTGCAAACGTGAATATTTGCCCTCTATCATAATCAATCTTGCCTCTCTTAAATTCATTGTTTTCCTCGATATAATGATTTCTTCTTGCTTTTTAAGCCATATATTCATCCACATATCATTTCACTTGATCTTGGTCTTCCTCTTGTGTCAGCTCATTATTTAGTCCCTCTATTTCCCGTAAGGCAGTTTGTCTGCCTATGTCTGCATACTTTACCAAAGATTGTACCAGCCACATCAACACCTCCATGTTACTTTGGGCCCATTCCTTCAGCATCTCAGGAAGAGGATTCTGAAAACTAGGAGCAATTAAAATCCAGAGTCCCTTTGGCATCCTTCCTGCTTCAAAATATATACATATATATATATATATATATATATATATATATATATATATATATATATATACATATATACATATATATATATAGAGAGAGAGAGAGAGAGAGAGAAAGAGAGAGCTATATATATTACTCCCCCACCGTGCATTGTGATTTGCATCTTAAGGGACATTATAGTTAGTAAATATAATAAAAAAATAGAAATTTAACAAAGGTTACAGGGACATTATAGTTAGGTTCTGAATTTACTTGGACATAACCACAGAAATTCAGATGTTATAGTTAGAGTTATTTCAAGTAACTATAACTCGTGCCCTAAGGTGACTATAACCAGCACACTCACCATGCACTGCTAATTACCCCAGATATTACATCACTCATGAAATCTCCTATAACATCATTGGCCTGGGGGGGGGAGTGGTCACAGTATACCTTCAATAACTCTATATTGGGATTCATACACAGCAAATCTTTTTTTTTAGTTTGGGTTTGACCTTCTAAAAATGCCATGGACTCCAATATTTATATTGTGGAACATTTAGAACATGTGTCCTTGAGAGCTAGAAGTTGTTATCCATCCAAAATACTGCAGATTTCAGCGTTTCCCCTGACCATGGTTCTTTCCATGCCCCTTCTTTGATGCCCGGTGCTGGATGATCTGTGATTCTGCAGCTTGGCAGAGGAGATATTCCATTACTACAGATTCTGTGAGTTTGTCCATAAATGGGAACCACATCTCTTTTAGCCAGACGTTTGTTTTTCAATGCCTTGATGACCTTGGTGAGATTCACCTATCCTGTAGACTTTTGAGAATGACCATCTTGTCTCCTGTCATAAACACTGCATCTCCTGTTAGGCTTAGTTCAATCCTGACCTTCCATAACTCTGCCATAGTACGGTGAGTTTCCATATCTCTCCACTCATGGCCTTTGAGAAAAGTGTTCAACTTGTTCTCCAGCAGTTCAGTTCTCTACAACTGCATGTAAAAGTCTGTACTGGAGGCTCAATCAATCACCTCTGCTGAGATTGCTCTGGGGCAGACACCATGCAAGACCAGTCGCACAAAGTATTCTGTAGCAGCAACAGTGCATATGTTATCAATGGCATTTCCTATGGGGTGTCTAGAGAGGTATTGGGCGGGGTTGCCAGCCCCTGGTCTGCATTTGATGTCAGACCCGAAGGAGCTGACAGGTTAAAGAGGACCCTCCTGGGCCTTACAGGGACTGGCTTGATGGTTTTGTCAATGTGGAGCTTGACTGGTTTTCCTTTCAGGCACCCTTGTTGCACAGCAGGGTTTTGAAAGGCATGTTCAATGGCATCGACCTATATTGTGTTGATAATTTGAGTGAACAAGATCATGACAAATGTCTCTATGGTAGTAGAGCCAATAAGGATGCCTGTTCCATCATCAACTATGAAGAATGTTTATTGCTCTTTAATCACTATACTGAGTGAGGCTGTTGAAAACACTAACAACTGGTAGTGGGTCTTGGTTTCTGAACTAAAAAAGCAGGTTCCATTTGCATGAAGCAAGCGCGTGGTCTGAGTTGGTCAAATTATGCCTTGTCCATCACATTGACTGATGCCCCTGTGTCAATGGGCATTGAGATCTTTCTCCCAAGGATAACAACTATACAGTTGAGGGGTAGGTGTTTGCTTCTTGACCTATGTTCTACAGGCAAGATGAGGAATATGTCTTCCACTATTGGCATCACATCGAAAAACAAAGTGTGAAGTGCCACAGAGAAATCTGATCTGGTAAAGTACCTCTAAAAAAACAGTCAGCCCCATGGGAGCAAACCATCTAGGAAATAAATAATCCATCAAATATTTGCTTAAGGTGGAACTATCTCCCAGTAAAATACTTACATTTAATCAAGGATTCTTTACACTGGCCTCATATAAGCTAACAATTTCATGGCTGTCACATTCTCATATATCCCCCCCGTAAACACTTACATATATAAATATAAATGCATTGTATATATATTTTGCGCTAATCTCCCCCTTCTGTGGCTGTTTGTCATTCGAAACTGAGCTCTGGATATGGTGTGTTTGTCGTCTAGAAACATATATTGGCCCTGTTGTTTTATCTTCACAGTGGGTGATGCAGATACAAAGAGAAGTCAAATCCTTATTAACCACTTGCTTCTCTAAATTCCGATGAAGATGTGTGACTTTCAGCTAGACATAGCCGCTATTTTCGTCTTTGATGATACTAATATGGTTCAAAGCCAGGCTTTTGACATAGAACAAGGTGATCAGTACCTTGGGGAGCAAATTCATTTTCATAATTAGAACACAATGCACTCAAGCTTATAAAGTCTATTTAGAACGAAGTATGTCTTAAAATCCAAATGTTTCTCTTTTATATTCTGCCCTGCATTGTAAATAAGTGCAGGTGCACTCTGCTTTTTCTGTAAGAGTTATCTTATTTCATTTTTAATTTCACACTTGCTTTGTTTTCATAGGTCTAATGCCTTGTGTGGAAAAACAACAGGCACTCCAAGGATTTATTGCTGAAAAGAAAGGCCTGCCGGGGTCTGATATTCTCGATTTACTGCTAGAGCTGACCCAAGACATCATTCCTTTGAAGCCTTGCGCAGTTGGCGTTATGACACCTGCAATTGCCAGCAAGACAACAGAAGAAAATGTGGGCCATCCCTGCAAGAAAATAAAGATTTGTGACACACCACACCATTTCCGCGATTCTGGCGTTAGCGAGTTTCTAGAGTCCATAGCTCCACCAGGGCTTCACAGTACCTGGAGTCTGCCACCCGTGTCTGTGAAGTCTGAACAGGCAGGTGCGCCAAGATTGGATTCTTCACTTGACGAGAACAGCTTTCAGTCAACATCAGTGGAATTTGAGACTATAGATGACACGGAAGATGAAAGCAAGGGAGAGGAGGGCAGTGAAAAGAACAACCCATTCGCTGTTCTGGAAAATCTGATTAAAGAAAACCAGAGTTTAAAGAAAGAAAATGCACGTTTAAAAAGGAGGCTTTTGGCAGCACAGAATGCAGGTACCTTAGGGCGGTAGGACTGTTTACCTCATGTTTACATCTAGAGTTGTAGTACATTGTGGGACAAATTTCATAAAAACATGAGTAAACATGGTTTGCAGGAGACTTAAACCACAAATTGACTTTTTTGTACATTTTGTACTCAAGAAAGTCACATATTATTAATACTTTCTTTTATTAGTTTTGTTTAAAAAGAACTTCAGATTTTTCTGCTTTCCCGTGGAAATGCTCCAGCATGGAAAGTTTTTCCTGTCGCATTATATCAGAGGCTTAAATAGAGAACAAAATTACAATTTCAGAAAAGTACTGCGTAAGCGATTTCAAGCTTTGCAAGTCCATGCGTAATCAGCTTAGCTTGTACATGTTTTTTCTTTGCATTCTGTTACCTGTAGTCATAAAATTACAGCAGAATATGCAGGAACCAAAATGCAAAGCAAAATGCCAGTCTTGTGCTCACTAGTTGTATCACCCCTCTGCATCTCTATATAGTTTACATAATTCAGCGGATGGAACCGCTCGACCATAAATTTGTTTCCCCCTTCTCCTGGCTCCATTGACATATTGCGGCTGATTCATTAAGAATTGTTTTGCTCCTATGTTGGAATGAACTGTGCAAAATATGCACTTTCTGAACCTAAAATTTAAATGCTGATCCAGTGAATCCGGACTGGCAGAATTTTACATCACAATACCATGGCATTTATCTGTTTGCTTCCTTCTTAGACTGGTTGATCAGTGCAGTTATTTGTCACCCCAGAGGAAATACTTCGCCCTCTGTAGCTGTGGGGAACCCTTTATTTGCTAACTTGTGACTTCTCATTGTCCCAAGCTGTGCCTGGGCACATGAAGCGTATGAGGTCCTTCCTTTGAGCCTTGCCATACTAAATGTCAGACGCCCATTGGTTTGTCATGTTTATTTGCATGGCGTCTATATAACCCAGGAGAGTATCCTGATGCCTAAGAAATGTGTAGCTGCCGTAATTAGAGCCTACTGGAAGAGCCAAGTTTTACGTTTCATGCAGAATTCTGCAATGCAGCTGGTAGCACTGATGTCAAAGGGATGTTGTTTTAAACTTTCAGGGCCAGGTAAAAAGGCGTTTCCCCTAGTCTTTCTTGACAAATGTGGGGAATGTGGGGGAGGAGGTTAGCCGAGCAGAGGTGTCTGGTTGGTGTGTGGAACTGGATGCAGCTCCGAAAGTATTCTGGGCCTTTTTTGTGTAGTGCTTTGCAGGTGTGTGTAGCTTGAAGAGGGTGTTTTTATGGATGGGGAGCCAGTGGAGGTCCTTGAGGAGTTTGTATATGTGAGAGCAGAGTGGGTGTTTGAAAGTGAGTCTGTCTACTGTATGCTGTAATTCTGTATGACTTGGAGTCTCTTGTTGAGTTGAAAGGCAATGCCAAGATAAAAGGCATTGCCATAGTTCAATCCACTGGTGATCAGTGCTTGGGTGATGGATGGTAGAGTGTCTAGCGGTAGTCATCTGTAGACCTTTTTGAGGAGCTTGAGGATGTGAAAGCAAGTGGAGGCAACAGTGTTAATCTGGTTGGACATTGATTGTCAAGGACCAGAGAGAGGAGTTTTTTCAAATAGGACCACTTACATCTTGTTGGGGTTGTGTTTCAAGCAGTAGGTTTTCATCCAGTTCTTGACCTCAGACATGCAACAGATGAACATCAACCAGGTGTTCAAGGTGCCTTAAGAGCGGGAGAGAATGTGCTGGGTGTAAGAGATGATGCTGAGTCCATGAGCGCAGATGATGCTGGTAAATGAGATCATATAGATCTTGAATAGCGTAGGGCTGAGCCAAAAGGCTTGAGAAACACCACAGATCAGGTTGAAGGCAGTAGATAAGTTTGGGGCTAGGCTGATTGTTTGGGGGCATCCTAAGAGGAAGTGGTTGATTAATCAGAGTACTGGTCCTTGGATTCTGGTCTTGTCGAGGCACTGGGAGGATGTGGGTGGAAGATGGTGTCGAAGTCTGCAGAGAGATTGAGTAGGATGAGTGCCCCATGTGCCCCTTGTCCATGTTTAGGTGGATAGCATTGGTGGCAATGATTAGGGTGGTCTAGGTTCTGTGGTTAGGTATGAGTCCAGATTAGAAGAGGTCCAGGAGGTGGTTCACATTCAGTTGGTCTGCCAGTTAGTTGTTTATAAGCTTTTCTAGTACTTTAACCAGGTAGGGAAGGAAGGAGATGGGTTTGCAGTTAGCCTGTGTTTTCAGGTTCACCAAGGGTTTTTTCAGGAGTGGTAAAATGGTGGTGTGTTTCCAGGGGTTTGAGAATGTGGCTTCAGTTAGAGATTCATCAAGGATTGGAGTGAGGGTTATGCATATGGGTATGAGTTCTTTGGTGAAAATTAAGTGACAGTGCGTATCTGAAGAGGCACCTGATTTGATGGAGCACATGGTGTTAATGGATTCCAGATGGGGTTATTGATGGCCAAAAGATCGGGGCAGTTTCTGGGGTGTTCTTTTCTTCGGACTAGAGAATAGTGAGGGTGGATAGGTCAGTTCAGGGTGCAAAGTTGTTGTTGATGATGCTGATTTTGTTGATGACATGAATTCCTTCACTATGGTGAAGATTTCTTATGAGGAGTTGGACATGTTTTGAATCTGTTCAGTGATTGCTGAGTGCTAACTCACAGGTAGTAGTCAGTGATTGCTGAGTGCTAACTCTCAGAAGGTAAATCCAGAAGGCTGATTTGTAGATGTCTGTGTCATTTTTGTCGTGGATGCAACTCCATCAGCATGCCAGCTGTTTTGACACTTGGTGAGCCAGAGTTCTTTCATATACCAGCCTGCCTTTGTCTTTGCCCGAGATATGGTGTTGGGTTTTAGTGGTACCAGGAAGCCAACACATGGGGTGATCCTTGTCAAGATTGGAGCTCTGTGGTCCATATTTCTTCGGGATCTCTTTTCAGTTGCACCAGGTGCTCTTGGTATTTTCAGTTTTGTATTCATTGGGTAGGAGCAGGCCAAAGTGAATGAGACAGTAGTCGGTCCAGATGAGGGGGCTGGGCTTGTCCACCTTGATGTTAGGGAGATTGGTGAATACAGGGTTATGGAGATGTCTAGCTATGTGGGTGGGATCATTCACTCTTTGGATGAACCCTAATTTGCTCAGGTCTTCCAGGAACCTGGTAGTGCTGCAGCCAGTGTGATCTTCTTGGTGAAAGTTGAGATCACCAAGTAGAATGAAGGAGTTGGAGGCTAGTGCCAGAGGGCCAGTGAGGTCCACAAGTGTGGTGCAGAATTTGGATCTTAGTCCGGGCACCCATAGAGAAGGGCCCCACAAGGGTTGTGGTGGTCGAGGTGCTGAGATTATAGACATGTGTTTTAGATAGGTGCTGGTGTTCACTGAAGTAATATATCAATTGAGTTTTTCTTTGTAGATGATAGCAAATCCTACTTCAGGTTTCTGCTTCTTTCCTGTCTAGCCAGCAGAGATGGCAACTGCGATGTCAGGGGTGGATGCTGGGTTAAACTATGTCTTGGTCAGGAAGAATAGATCCCAAAGTAGGTCTATAGCATGTATGGAGAGCAAGCAGGTGTTGTGGAGAAGGTAGGTGATGGTAGGGGATGTACCATGTGTGGATATTTTTGCAGCATGTAGTTGTGGCTGCAGCATGTGGAGGGGTGGGGGCCCAGCCATTGCGGTTGAAGGGTGTGCAGGAGGTGATCAGAGGATGCAGGTGGGTGATACATAGAAAAAGCATAAGGAGGTGCATGAGAACACACCTTCAGTCCAGGTGGGAGAGGCCTGGCTGCAGCGCCGGGATGAATGTCTAGGGTTCATGATGTGGAGTGCTTCGGCTGAGTTGTGTCTCATGCTGTTGTGGCAGACTTGGGTCCTAGCACTGGGTAAGGTTAGGTCTTTGATGTGCGTAGAGGGGCTTGTCTTTGGTGCAGTTTTGGTATACCTGTGGTGCACCTGCAACTGCATCTGCTGCGCATCTGCACTGCACTTACCATTAGGAAAGACTAAGGTTAATAGATCCTGTGGAAGTGTGTGGGACTAGACGGGCGGAGAAAGATCAAGGGGGTTATTACAACTTTGGAGGAGGTGTTAATCCGTCCCAAATGTGACGGATATACCACCAGACGTATTACCAGTTCCATAGGATATAATGGACTCGTAATACGGCTGGTGGTATATCCATCACTTTACCGTCACTTTTGGGACGGCTTAACACCTCCTCCAAAGTTGTAATAACCCCCCAAGTGTCGAGCAAAGTGACTTGGGAATAGATAGTGAGTGAAAGATGTGAAAAGGACCACAAAAAGACAGAAAGAGGCAGAAAAGAGGCAAAAAGAAGCAAAAGGATGCAATAAATGCAAAGAAGTGGCAAGGAGAAGGCATAAAAGAGGCAGAGTGAAGAGTATATAAAGATCAAGAGAATGGAAAAATGGGCAAAAAGAGGCAAACGTAAGAAAGTCGAAATGGGGCTAAAGTGAAAGAGTGCCAAAGAGAGAGAAAGAGTGGAAAGAGGGAAGAAAGAGGCAAAAGTGAAGTGAATGGATGAGGGAGAAAGAGTGAAAAATGGGGCAAAAACTGAGAGGAGGCAAAAGAGGAGTGTGATAGAGTTAGAAAAGCCAGAGGCAGAAAAAGAGGCAGACACTGGGAGTGAGGCTGGTGGTCTTAAAGCAGAGAAGATGGGTGTGAAATGGCCGGATCTGGCCTGAGTGCCAGGCACAGGTAAGGTGGTCAAGAAGGGCCAGCAGGTACCTTCTAATCCAATTCCCATAAATTTTCAAAGGAAAGTTGGAAATTTACACTGGTAAGCCTATACCAAAGATTAATGTACATGTCTGACTTTCAAGGAATTTTCAAAGAATTCAAGCAGTACTCGCTGAAATCTGTGAATGTCATCTCTTCTCAGATGTACTCACAAAAGCAAAGACTTACACTGAAATGTAGACAGTTTTCACATGTAAATGTTACAAATTAAAAGCCTTTATAGTGTTTATTTTGTATTTGTTGTTCCACTGTGTGGAAAATGTTTTTCCAGATGTAGAGACACCAATTCTTGTGGCACTTCATCCTTTTACCTACCCTGAAACGGAATTCACTAGTGCAGCTCATAGGAGTACATATACTTCTGTTTTAAGGGTGAAGAAACTACCAAAAAAAGATTTGTGAAAAACCAAAAACTCTCCAGTTTATGGGACCTTATCAACTTTAGTCAGTGACATCAACTTGGAACATCCAAAATCTGCAACTGTGAGCCTGTTTACTCTGATTTAGTGTTTTGTCACACTTGGATCAAAATCCCACATCATCGATTCAGTGAACCAGGAACATTTTTGTAAATCTTAATGAATACTGCTATTTGCTCCTCAGAGATATATTTAGGTGTACAAACAGCTTTGAGAATCCAGATGTGTCTACACTGAGGCTCCTTTTAGTCTGAGGTACAGGCTGATTTACCTTCCTAGCCAGCTGTCCAGGCCCCATTATGGAATGTATGTGTTGGTGTCTGTGTGTTTCACAAAAACAATTAATACTGTATTTTGTGTTCTTTAGCACCATTTAGGTTGCTCTCCAGAGAAACGCGTGATTCAGCTGCACATTATCTGCGACTGGTTTTGGAACACTTAGAAGGAACAAATGCTACAGCTCCTTCACCATCTGCCTTTGATGTAATAAACCAAATTTCTGTACCACATGCAACAAATGTACAGGTAAGTAATATCAAACAACATAATCTGAAGTGTCTATTGCTTATCTAGCAAACTGTCCTAGAGATTTATGCATGGGTGGAAATGTTAGTGATATTAGGAAGCAAATGCATTTGTTATGCATTGCTCTCATATAGAGCCATTTGCGTGAATGACTGAATTCTTAAATCCATAATTTTCTGCTATGCCGTAGATGGGTAACAGAACATAACAAGTTAACCACTGTTGCTATGTCCTAAAGGATCTCTAGACTGATGTGGCTGGGCTCCCTGAGAGCCTGCCAGAAAAGCACTGGAAAGCCTGTAGTACAGCTTCTGGAGTAGAGGTAAGGGTAGGCACAAACAATGGTGGAGGTGTGTGTGTGTGGGGGGGGGGGGGGCAGTTGCCAGGAGGCCATATTCTTTTGTTTTTAATTTGGGTCAGAGAGGAGAGGCCATGTTATACATGACACCTCCATGACTCTACTTTCTCTGTGCAGCAGTTGAACAGAGGGGTAGACGATTATGGGAGCCATACATATCCTAAAATTATAAATGGGTAAGAAGTAAAGTACAAGGATGTTTTCACCTTGGTGTTCTAAGTGACATCATAGACAACTCAAGACTCACTCTCACCTGATTGATGTCACTCAGAACCCTATGATGAGAAATATCCCAGTAATTCACTGCTACCGATTTATAATTCTCTGTATTGAATGTGCTTTATTTATTCCAAACATAGCACCTTGCAACTGTTACAGCACCCTTTGTACTAGAAAGCACTGAGAGACAAATTCACTAAGCCATATGCTCACCAAAATCAAAATACTTTTTGCAGAGGCTTGATTTATAAGGGTTAATTTACTTCTGCATTTTACAGAATACAAATTTACACCCACAAATCTATTTAATCACAGGTAATATTACACCAGTATGATATAATATGTATAAATGGGATAAAATCCCCCTGCCTTATAAGAATATTGCAAGTCATCGAGGAGTTCAGTGATCATATAAAGGGAGGAATCCAAAGGCAAAGTTCCTTTATCATAATCATGGGACTCTGAAGTGTCTTGCAATATCCTTATGTAGGATGGAAGAGGGTATTTTATTCCATATAATACATGGTCACATTATCACCCTTCCTTCAATCCTTGGTCTCTTCCTCTTGTATAAAAAAGAGATAGTATGGTTGCAGACATGGCAAATAAACATGGAATTAAGTGAGCAATAAAACACATCAAAAAGCAGTTTGCTGCAAAAATATGTTCAAATTGGTTTAATTTAAGGCAGATTGAAACAATGCTGAGGCTGCGAATGTGTAGAGAAATGCAGACCCACTCTATTTTATTGAAATGAGCTGTGCTGTGCAAAGAATGCATATGTTGCCATTAATAACTCCTTTCTACGCATCATTGTTTGTTTTAGAAAAACAGATCGTAAGAATGAAAAGCCAACTCTTGTTGTATTTTTTCAAGCTGCAGCAGTAATTATGCCCCAAGACCTATCCTTCACGCTGGCAGGACGCATTGTAAAGTCAGAAGTCAACTGTTACATCTCAGTTGACCAGCTACTTTACAAGTCACCTGTAAAAAGCACAGACAGTCATTTATATACAGATTGCAAGGCTCCACATTTTATAATGATGTATTAATATGTATGAGAAACTATGCCCTTGGGGTGGGTTTTAGGGTAGAAGTGCCTGGGAAATTTAGTGAACAGTTACAAAGTTGTTTGTGGATATTCACATACTTGTCGATTCTAGATAAGGCTGAAGGTTCTATGATTGGATCCTCAGAGCAATACACAAAACATTAAAAAACAAGTAGACACTAAGCAAATGCTCAAATATTGAAATATGATCAAATACAAGGTCAGTGCAAGGGGGAAGTGACCTAGACTTCAGCTGAATATAACAAACTTAAAGAATTATCAGTGTACCATGAATGTAATACAAAAGAAAATGTATTACTTCATATATAAGTTAGATTTATATTAATCACAACGTTTTTCTGTAAATCTCGATTGAACATGTCATTCTGTTCACAAGAGAGTATTAAAATTGTTTACATGGTAGGTGCTCCTAAAACAGTGAAAGTGCTGAAGTGCAGGTAAGTGAAGGTGATATATACAGTCAGTGCAGCGTGTGGTGTTAAGAAAATTATGAACTTCAAGTGGCTCCTTCAATCCAGGGTGCCCTGAAGTTTCACAAAAATGTCTTTGTCTTTGTCTCATCCACTCTTTGGAGATGTGTCAACGTTTCGACCCCGTATTGCGTTGAGTCAAGGTGGGGTCATCATCAGGACAAGGATGAAAGGATTGGAAGCACCTACAGGTAGTGTAAATCACTGTATTAGAAGGGGTCTGGTGAATCCGTATATACAATGTGATTAGTATATAGCCTGGAAAACTCACCCAATATTCCAGTGTACAGAACCAATCAGGTAATGAGGGACATTTTCCTGTTGGGGAATAATTACATAATTCAGTGTGCCAGATAATCAGGAAGATTGATCTGTGTGAAAATTATTGGACTTACAAGGTCCGTAAAAGTCCCAAAGTCTAAGGATCTGCGCTTGTCTGTTGCCGCAGTGATCAGGAGCGCCAGAGGTCGCTATTATCTGGGGTTTGGAAGACTTCTAAAAGAGAGATGATTTACTGGTTAAGCCAGTGTCCCGAGTTAGCATAGGGTTTGGTGCTGGAAGTAGAGGTTAGTCGATCTACCAAATGGACTTACAATTGGTGGATCAATCTCGCTGTGTAGGGTAGTTAACTCATCCAGGGGCTGCAGAGGCCAAGGAGCGCCGTGATTTCAGGGGCTTAAATTATCTAGAATGCAAGAAGTATACATGAGAGGATGAAACCCCATCTGTTGGGGGGGGGATTTGGTGAATCCTAACCCAGGTAACCACTTACTTGTGCTTAGGGCTGCCGCCTCAGCAGCATGCGGTCGTAATTTCAGCCGGTTAACCAAAAACCGGGGGGAGAACCTCTATGTGCATCCGTGATTAATCCAGGAAAGACAGGAAAGCCGTCGTACGTAATGCGAACGTTCGGCTTAAAACGCTCTGCCTCCATATTGGAGCAAGCATACAGCGCTGTGATTGGTTCAGGTACTAACCAATCACTGCAGAGAATCTACTGCCTTTGCTAAGCCGTATGTGTGGATGCGGAAGTCGGACCCAGATGGGAGAGTTCCCTTTCTGGTCCGCTCTATCCGCCAAACATGTGGGAGGGCCGCGGGCCTGTAAATGGGTTGAGGAATAGCGTGCGTGTTCCGAGTATTATAACGGAACACACGCGGGGGCCGAGATTGTATTAAACTTCAATGCGGGTCGAGTTGGAACCCCAATCCAATAGGAGCCAGAATGCCCGACTGAATGAAGAAGTGGTTCAGGCACCTGATACGTTCAGGTCGATGCAAGGGCTAGAGCAACATCTCGTGGTGTGTTGTGGCAACCAGAAGGGTTGCGATGGTGATGAAGGCATATATAATATCACTAGGATATAATGTATATAGAAATTGGGCAAACCGTGTTATTCAGTTATCGGTAGAAGCAGCTACAGGTGTTGAAAATAGTGAACTATTGCATTCAAGGACCCATTACCGCAGGTGACCAGCAATATCAAATGAAATGAAAATAAAAAATAAAATTAAAAATAAATATAATTATAAAGTATAAAGTATGTTGAAAATACAACAGGAGGCACTCTATGTATACACAACCTATGCATAAAAACATATGTATATACAACCCCATCAGGGGGGACAGTGTCGAGTAAGCCTTATGTCATGTGATACAGGTTTATTCATAAGCATGTCGTGTTGGCCCCAGGGGATACATGCACATGTACAATCTGATTGGCGATACACCCCAGGTGGATGGACAAGCAGATTGGTCACAGTCTCCTCCGGGTTCTTAGAGCAGTTTTTGGCAAACAAGTTTTAAAATTCCTCAGTTTTGGAAATTGGCCACCTTGGCACATTTAGCACCACAACTAAGAGTCTAGGATGGGTGGGACACCGCATTGAGGTTTAGGACTCTCTCAGGATGAATCCAGGTGCGGGTTCAAGATGGTGGGTGCCTTTTATGTCCTTCTGAACAGGAGGCCAGCAAACTAGCCCTTGGAGTCACTTCTGGTATCCCTGAATGCAGATAAAGATGTAGGGCGCAACTGCAGGGCTGTCCTCTGAGGGTTCAAGGCAGGCTCCAGGCAGCAAAGTAGTCCTCCCAGGAACAGCAGCAGGCTGGCAGAGTGAACTGCAGGTCACAGCAGCAGGCAGTCCTCAGAGAGTCCTTCCGGAGGTCGAGAAGTGAACTGAAGTCTGGATCTAAAGATCCTATTTTGATACTCTGGTGCCCTTCTTCTGGAAGTTGGGAGAATCCTCCGGAAAGGTTCTTTGAAGTGCAAGGTATTTTCAGATTCCCCAGCACCTGTCTCTATGCTAGTTAGGCTGGTATTACAGGGTTGTTCAGCTATTTGTGTGAAGGCAGAGCACAGTCTGTTCAGTTGTGGGAGGAGTAGGCCTTGTAGTGAAAAATGTATTTGGGAGTTTTTCACTAGCAGGACATGTAAACCTTAAATGTACATGTAATTTTTTTTAATTAAACAGCACTGTGCATTATGACCTACCTATGGCCTTCCCTAGGGGTGACCATATGTAATACAAGCATTTGCAATGCAATGGGTCTCACGCTTGCTTGAGTTAGAGCTATTAGCGTTGTAAATTCCTTACTGGACTTTTCCTGCCACTTAAATTGAAAATAAAAAGTAAAAGAGTTGACGTAAGCGAGCAGATTCAAAGCGCCATGGCTGCCATGAGCATGAGCGCAAAGGAGAGACACAAAAAGAAAATGAAGTTCGCTTTGCAGCCAACCGTATCAGCAATCGTGCAATTATCCATATAACTGGGGCATTCTACCAGGCGGTAACAAAACCGCCCCAAGGAGGGACAAACGTAAAGCATTTACCAATTATAACAAAGGATTTTTGAAAGGCAAGCCCACAAACGAGTGAAAGTGAAGGGCGTTTTGTGGGTGTGGTTAAAACCCACAATGCTTATTGCAGGTCAAAGCGCTTAGGTGCTTGACTTAAAAAGGACATTGGGTGTACATTGTTTGAATGCCTGGTTGTTCTCCTCAGCATTTATACAACAAGATGTTCTAATCTGCAGGGGTGTGAAATTTCTATAGACCAACGAACAGGACATATGCTTTAGGGTCAAGGACAACAAGTTTTCATGTTTATTTTGTCCTTGGGACAAGTAGGCCCAAGACCCTGCAGCACAACCCTTTGGCTGCCAGTTTACAGGGAAGGGATCTGCCTGCAGTTGAGGTTCTCTTTGTGTCCATATGCTAATGCTGTTAGTGCTTGTATTTATGGTTTGTTAAAGCAAAGCCTTTATTATTAGAGTGAACACTCTAAATAAACGGTGTAAGGTCAGACTGCACTACTTTCAGTGGCTCCTGTAAAACAAATCTGTGAACACATTTGAAAAGTATAACAATATGAGGCTACATATAATGCTCCCAGAATGCTCTCTGATTAAATTCAAAAGTTTGCAGAAGCTTGATTGATGATTGTTTGCATTAAAAATAAAATGTTCAGATAAAATGCACGCAGGAAAAAAAATTGCTTAATTACTGTGAGATTTTAGGAATTATTTCTTTTAAGCAACATTTAGTAAACGGTATTGATGCATGCTAGTATTTCCAAAACATTCATAATGGAAAATCAGTATAACCATTTTCAACAAGAAGATGAAAAAGATGAAAATTAAACAAGCACTGGCAAAGCCAACCGAACAAAACAAATTTGGTCTCAAAAACACACACATTGCCACAATAGTTCCTGGCACAAACTACTTTGTGTGCCAATATGCTCCCTGTTGAAGAACAGAATGCTATAACTCACAGCGAAGCCAGCCGGTGGATGAATAGAGAGAGAAATAGAATTTTAATTTTAAAAATGTCTTTGTTAATGTCCGACCTAATTGGCGGCCCAATTCTTAAAGAAAGTCACAAAACTGCACCCATGGTACATGTCTTTGCATTAGTGGCTTTTGTGAATTCACACAAATTTACAGAAGTAGACCAGGAAATTGTACTCCTAAAAAATATTTGTGAACTGTATTTTAGCACAAGCAAATATACATGTGTACATGTGCTCACGTGAAAATCTTTTGAGCGCTTAAAATACACTTTCCCTCCAACCACTTTTTTCCCAACCATAGAAGAACTTCTACTTCTGCCCTTGTCAGGAGTACATTTCTAGCCTTTCTCAGTATGAGAAAAGATTAGAACGGAGCTGGTGAAAATCCTTAAAACATGCATTTTACTAGATTTGCACAGATTCAAAGGCCTTCCAGTCCTGGAACCATAAATTACTGCTTCCTCCAGCCACAGTATGTAGATCTGCGGAAAGGTGGCGAAATAAGGAAATTGCAATAGTAGGGATTGAAATTGCTAGTACTCAAGCCCTACGGTAGTACTTTTCCTGGCATAATCAGAGTGGCTATTATCAGAGCTCTTACATAATTAAATTGCTGCCATAATTTGTTGCCACACTACATGGCACCAAAGGGAAAGGTTGATTTTGTTACAGGGCAGGTAGATTTATTAAGTAACCTGTCCCATGGACAAGTAGATATTTTATTAAATTCAACATCCCTGTAATCCTCTTTGAGCTCAATCTAGGTTTGGTCACTTTTGCAGCCAAAATATGGGAAGCATTCAAGACAGTGATATGGAGACGAGCTATGGCTTTTGTTCATGAGAAGGTGAGGGAACAAGAAGTTGCTTCACTTGAGGCAAAAAATTGCTACTCTAGAACATGTATTCATAACTACTCATGATAGTATGGTCTTCTGTCACCTGGAGATGGCTAAAACTGATCTTAAATGGATTTAATGGGAGGAGCCAGGCACACATGTATCACAGACTCACACAAGAATGAGTGGCAACAAGAGGTTGCTCCCCTTTAGAAGAGGTTTGGTGAGAAGCTTACCCAAGCTGGGCGTTTGAAGCTGGGTCCTTGCAGTTCAGAATTGGTTTCTAAATTAACTATTAGGTCATTAATGGGTCACATAATGCCAGGGAATGCTCGGAATGTCCAGTTATGTGTCAATGTTTTTTCTGGACACCAGGATACAACCCTGCATCATATAACTGTAGTTGAAAGTGTTTTTTTTATTTTGAGGCCAGCCAGAGCCTTTGAGTTTGCAGACCTAAAATTGGACAATGGCAGAAAACACTGTTTCATCCAATCACTTCTCTTTATTGATATATCTGGTTCCTATAACCGTGCTTGAACTCTGCTTCAACAACATTTTGATTCCTCCATGGCCAACATACACAAAACTGTCAAGCTTTTAAAGTCAGAACAGAACCTTTTTGTAACAAAAATATCTCAAAAAATACTTAAGGAATTTGCACCTAATCACAAAAAGAATGCTTTCTGAATAAAGTTCTACCACATTCTTGTCAAAGGTGGTCTAAATCCGATCATAGGCTTTTGCTATAGAGATATGCTTAATTTCCTAAGGGTGGCTAAAATGGAAAAACACACCTTCTTTGACTCCCACCCATTTACTTTGTTCTCCTGCAAAGACCACCTAAGCAATTAGCAAGCTGGACCTTAGCTGCGTGCATAAAGGGGGTGCCAAATTTTGTGCAGATCCGTCCTTGGGAATCAGGGTCATAATCAAATCAGGAAATACCTTGTCAATGTAAAGTGTGGCTCAACCATAACTATCCAGTAGTGACTGCCAGTGGCTAATATATTGTATGAATGTGCAAATATGTAGGTGTGATATGCTATTTATTACCGTTGTTGAAGCATATTACAACTCGGCACATCTACAAATATGGTTTATGAGGCTGACCAGATTTTTATAATAAAACACCAGAACAGCTAGAAACATAAAAGAGGTCTAAATATTGGCGCTCAATAATGATTGCTTAAGATCCAATTCAGGACCTCTTTTCTGAATATACAAATCTTCTACTGGATTTAAATAAAATAATACCCCCAAATGCTATAGTGATGAGCTTCAGATGTAGACTGCTGATGACCCAGGCATTGGTTAATGGGCTCCCAAGATATGGATTCACTCCTCTCGTTAAAATCCTGCTGTGCTTTGTGAAGGGGGCAAGGTAGATCAGCAGGTAGCTCAAAATAATGGAGCTTCTGTCTCTGGTTAGCCAAGAGGGCCGATTGAAACGTGAGACTGCACAACACTGATGAATGCGCTTGTTCACCGGAAATGCCCTTAAAATCTGAGACATGTACTTATGAGAGCAAAACGTTAGAAATACCGGGGGCAATTCTTCAAAAACCAGGACTGGCCAGGCAAATCAGTAAGTCTGGTCACATAAATTGGTTTATGCTGTGCTGTTCTTTCACTTGTATTTGTTAGAAACGTATGTATGTATTTAAACAGAAACAGAGCACATGCTTGCTATTCTGGCCCAAGGTATGAGCAGTGAAGCTCAATAGCATGATGTGTGGCAGCTTTCCAGTGGTAAGTACAAGAAGTTTCACCTTTTGATTTTAATAATAGATGGCGTGGTTTTAAAAGTGAAGTAATACAACAGAAACCTTTCAAGCCGGAAATGAGAGACAGCAAAGTATTGTGGTCTTTAAAGCGTACCAAGTGTTTTAAGGTGGAAGGCTCCCCATAAACTCCATTGCAGTCGCCTATACATTCAAGACCAAAGCAATGAAATGACGAAGCAACGAGTGGTTCGAGTTTTAGTGGGACTATCCCATGAAACTACAGGAGGTGGAAAAATATCTTCTGATCTCAAGAATTAATGTCAGCGGAGAAGGGTATGTCAGTGTCAAGTTGACTGATATTTCAGAGGCGGTTTGAAGTGGCGGGGGAAGAACATAGAGATTAACTATATCATGTTGAAATAAGTCTGCGGTGTCGAAACAAGAACCTAGTTCCATTTCCTAATTTATGAAAACAAAAATTATATCTGGATTACTCGAAGAGTATTAACTCTGCTTACAATTTTTACTTCACCCTACACGAAGGACAAGACAGTAGCCGTGCTTTTTCGCATCGAACATGTTTTTGAACGTGTTCTTTACAACTGTAAACCTCAGTAAAACGTAGTAAAAGCATATCAAGATAGTTTCTGTGCAGTCATGCTCACAGCCATCATTCAATAATTTAACTGGCAGTTTCTGCCTTCTTCAGCTACTCGTTTATCTGAAGAGTTTGCGAATGCTGGATAATGGGGCTGTCACGGTCACCTGCATCCCGAGACACCACCCACCCTTAATTTGCTTAGAGGAAAGCCTGGGTTAAATTTAAAACCTTGTTGCGTGTGCGCCTGTGATGGCTGGCAACACAAAGCAGGCACTTCCTGCCTAGGATCAGACGGGAGCTGCTGTCTGCATGATTACAGCCTGGAACGTGGCTGTTTACAGCCTGCCCGGAGGCAGGCTGTCTACTCGCAGCCACACTCAGGCTTTGTCTGGGACAGTCTGTGTCAGAGAAAGAACAGTCTCTCGCGCAGCACTGCGATTACCAGCGCAATCACAATGCGGCTCGTAAACACGCATCCCGGATTCATGGACTTTAACGAAAATATAGGCTCCCTTCTAATTGGAAAGCAGGAGATAAAGGCAGCTGGACCAGTTCCTTTCTCATCAAGTGACGCAGCGGACCGTGATTGAAGGAACATAGTCTCATGTTTGCTTGAGTTAGAGCTCATAGCGTTGTAAATTACTGACTGGACTTTTATTGCCACACAGACTGAAAATAAGAAGAGGAAGAGAGCGAGGGTGAGCTGGCCCTGGAAAAGCCCCCCTCTGATGTTGGTTTATGTTTACAGAGGGAGGAGGGACTGAACACACACCCACAGTGCAAGGCAAACAGGCCAATATTGAAAGAAAAAGTCCCCTTCAGAAGAGATAAACAGGACGTAGTGTAATTCCACAGTACTTTGTGCTGCTCCCAAAGTTAAAAAAGGCAGTACAAAGAGGCAGAACTGACCACTAGCAAGCAAGGATTTTTGAAGGACACTGCAACTAACAAATCAAAACGCTGGTACTCACTCTGTTGTATACTTTAGTATACAGCAGGCCGAACGCTAACGCTCGACCTAAAAATGGGAGTTTAAGGCTGGACAAAGGCATTTAAATGCCAAGTCGACATGGCAGTTCAAAGCTGCATGCAGGCTGCAATGGCAGGCCTCAGACATGTTTTAAGTTACTACTTTAGTGGGTGTCACAATAAGTTGCACAGGTCCACTGGTAGCATTTAATTTCCAGACCCTGGGTGTATATATATGGTATACCATGCTACAAGGGACTTATAAGTAAATGAAACATTAGGTGTATGCAAATCAAACCATGTCTAGGACAAAGAGCACATGCACGTTAGCAGTGGTTCGCAGTGATAAAATGTACAGAGCCCTAAGCCAGACAAAAACAAATTCACAAAAAGGGAGGGGAAAAGGCAAAAAGGTTTGGAGGTAACCCTGCAGAGAGTCTCACAGATTACCAAAGAAGTGACATTTTTAGTGCTGGTACCCTGTCTGAAAACTGTTGGGATAGAAGATTTTGTACTGTGTTAATCATTGTTAAGCCTACTTAAGACAGTTATATGTTTCCTTACTGTCTGTAATTTTGTAGACTATTGTAATTTTATGACTGCATGCCTGATAATTGCCTTGTGGGAAAATCGTATTCTCACTACAGTAGGCCTGAGTAGGTTTTGATAGTAAGTCAATGATTAAGGCTGCAGGCATAATTCGTTAACTCAGAAATGTTATGTCTGACGTCATAGGTCTGACTAGTGTATTCTGAAAAGGTGTGACAATGGCAGTAGGCCTGGCTTATTTATTGAGAAAAGCATTTGCTAAAGCTCATTGGCTATCAATGGTGCATTGTTGTCACACTTTGATACACGCTCTAGACAAGTATTTTTTTACATTAAATCTCACAGAATATCGTAGTATTTTGGTGTTGGTCATCCCTTCTGATAATCCTGGTGAGGTAGAAGACTTTCAGTGTGAAAATGCTCGTTATGATTCCCGTTTGAGAGAGGTTGTGTTTTGTTTTGCCGACTGAAACTTTGCTTGTACAGTAATAATATAACTATGCATGATGGTTGTTGCTTATACACACTTCAAGGGTCCTGTGTTGAGAATAGGGTAAAGCTAGTCATAGAATCTGCTGGCCTTATTGGTTCACTGGTAAATGTTATGTTAGATTCCATAGGTTTGATCTGTTTTTATGAAACGTTATGTCAATCAATCAATCAATCAATCAGTCAGCATTTGTAGAGTGTGGCTAATCACCTGTGAGGGTATCTAGGCACTGAGAACATAGCTGCTAAGGGGTTCATTTGAACAGCCAAGTCTTGAGTAGTTTCGTGAATTCCAGAAGAGAGGATGAAGTCCGAAGGTGAAGGGGGAAATCGTTCCAGAATTTCACCATGAGGTAGGAGAAGGAGCATCCTATACTGTTGCTTCAGCGAATGCGGAGGAGTGGTGTGCAAGGGAGAAGGAAGCAGAGCACAGGTGTCAAAGCCACTAGGAATGGCTTATTGTAAAAAACTTGTGTTAAAGACAGTGGACATTTAAGGGTGGGATGTTATTACACTGTGTAGACAACTGTTTTGTTACATGCAGTCTCATAGATTACTATAGGAAGTAATGATTTTTGTGTCGCTAACCGATTTGATGATCCTTTTAGGCACTCTAAAGAGGGACTTGCTATTTTTCACTATAATTTTGAATGTATTTTTAATTTTACTATGATACAGGAGATGGTTGCCTTGTGGGACACTTATGTTTAATATAGTAGGTCAGTTCTTTGGTATGTTGGCAAGCCACTGATAAAACATGTAGACTTGATTTGTTCATTGAAAACATACTTCAGGTGCCATATCTATGAGTTTACTACGAAAAGCTCTGATAAAGGCATTAGGTCTGATTCATTTATTATGAAATATTTATGCCAAGGCCAAATAGGCTTTTGAGGATGGATTGGTGTTGCTCTGTGTTAAAGCCTGCACACATGTATTTTGTTGCCTGAAAACTTTCACATTACCCTTGTAGGTAAAGATTTTGGTGTTGATAGTCTCTGAGTTCAACAGCCCCAAGGGTAGAAGATTGAAACGCTATGGAAGGCCTTCAAGGCTTAGTTGACTGTCAGGATCTTGTAATCAAAAAATGTAATTAAAAACTCATACATATATAAATATATCACAAACTTTCTTTTATAAGAGGAAAAAGGCTGCTGACAGAGCTGCGTATCGTGAAGTGCTCTATATTTCAGATTACTGCCATTATGAGTTTCGGTTGCCAAACACAGCCTTGACCAGATAGCAAAGTGCAATTTTTTTCTGTGCTTTTAATGTGCTCATGTGCTAACAGACCTCATGAACATAGACAAAATACTTTACAAACTCAATCCATAAAAACAAAATCTTCAATAATTTAACAATCCATGATTATACAATATATCACAATCCCCACAGCAGGTGATCAAAGATTTAATTTTTTTTTCAGAATCATATTTTCGGATAATAGTCAATAGACCTGGGTACCTCTTCGCATGCTCACAACACTGCATATTCATCTACTTACAATCTATCAATGTCACCCCTCACCCATGCAAAGGGGCTCACTATTGGGAACTTCACTTATTAATAGTATCTCTTATTCGGAAACATGAAGTTTCCGTATCCACTGGCCCAAGAGGCCCTTTGGTGTGAGTATAGAATTAATCAGGAGCTGTAAATAAACAATCTAACAATATAAGTATCATTTGCTTTTTGTGGGAGTCAATAGTGAAAGTGAGTTTCAAAGGGAAGGAAATGGCAAGGAACGTAAAGCAAAATCTCAGTGTGAAACTGAGAAGTGTCAGCAAAGGTTCTGCAGTGAGTCTGGAAAGGGTCTAAGCAGGATCTCCCTCTCTGCTCTAGTAAGACACAGTTTTATTATCTTCTCGTATCGACAAATGTGTCAATTGTTGCAGCAGCTCATGTTCTCGTCCAATCAGACAGTAGTCTCATCATGGGTACATGACTGCTTCCATCAACTAAGTAAACTCAACAAAATGCATCCTAGACATAAGATATGGATGTACTAAAAATTGTAAGACCACTATCAATTTGGCTAAGTTTCCAAGTGCTTCTGTCTATAAGACACAAAAAGTTCATGGTGAGAGCAGTCCATTAGTTGATAAAAGCATCCCCTTTCCCACACTCCTTTGTTGACAAAATGTCATTATATTTTATAAGTATTCGAGTAAGAAAGATGAAGCATTATACTGCTTTAATCTATTCTTATTGTCTCAACTCACAATGGCGTCATTTTAAGTTTATAACTTGAATTCCTGTCCTAGGTCAGGATAAAATAGAAAAGAAAAATGCATTAGCCAGTAACTTTAGCTAAATACATGTGACTATGGAAGCTATCTATAAAAATCTGCATTTAAATGCTGTTTCTCCTGTTAAGTTTTCATATTTTTTTAAGTATCCATTGTAATAACTTTATTTAATTAAAATGCCTTCACAACATTCCCCATCTGATGGTTTCCAACAGTCACAAAGTTTTATTCAAAGCTAAACTCAGAGTTCACTCTCATCTTCAGTTGAGTCTTTTTTCTTTCTTTCCAAGTTCTCCCTTTCTTTTAGTTTCTGATACTCCCTATTTATGTGATCATTCAGTCCTCTGCTTTTCCTCAACAATGCCTTAGCAGCTGTATAGCCTCCCAATGTAGACAGAAAGCAAACCACTACAATTAATACTGGTAAAGATATAGCTTTGATTCCTCCTCCAGCTGTAAAAATCCAGTTACCTATTGGAGAAGCTCCTTTTCGGAAGGTTTTTACTATACTAGTGATTTCTATAGGCTCTAGGTCAAGCTTTAGCTCAGAAATATTCTTAGCATACTCTAAACTCTTCTTACTCTCGTCAGGAATGTATGTACAGCAATTTTCTAACTTAAAGCATCTTGCAGACTCTGTCCCTTTCTTCGAATAAAATGTCTAAAGCGTATCTGTTTTGCAAAACCATTGAACTAATTGCAATTAACTCTGTGCTTGCAACTTATAAAGCTCTAGATGTGCTGGTTGCTAGTTTTTCCACTTTTGTTAAAAGCTTTCTAATCTTTTTGCCCTTTAGTATCACCCTATTGCTGGTAGCTCTAAATATGTCTCCCACCAAATGTGTACTTCATTACACTACATGTTTACCTGTGTGCAGTTGTCATTGTTAAAGCATATAAGCTCTGTACATGGTACATTTGTTGAAAAAGCAAGCCTAGGTATCAAATCCCCTCTTAATCTGTGGGCAATCTATAATATGCATCCTCACCAAACAGAAAGTAAACTCCAGGTATAGTTGGGTCATCTCCCTTTAATATCTGCTGTTTCTCCTGATAACTCAAACATACATGATCACAATTACTATTACCTACAAGTCCCTTTTTGGGTTAACTTCTTCTTTTAAAAATGCACACTTTCCTTTTGTATGTTTCTACCCTAACGTTAGTCTTGGAGAAGATATTTTCTTCCTCAATTCACCTTCTTCCTTTTTCTAAACATTCTTTAAAACATCTTCATTCTTGTTAGTACTACATGCAAAATGTGTTCTTCTCTCTTTTAACCTCATGATACAGGTTTTATCTAATGGATTCATTAATCAGGTTAGGTTATTTTTGTATGCCCGAACAGTGTCTATAGGTAAGAAAGGTCTGAAATAATGCCAAGCTGTCTTCAATTTTTCACTTGTGGTTGTAAGTTCATGTTTTAGTAAAGGCACTTTCAAAAGAATCATGTCAAATTAAGAATAATAATGCTCAAGATGTCTCTGTCTATAAACTAAGCGTAGTAAAATACTGCATGATGTAGCATAAGAAAAAGAGACATAGGTATTGAAGTCTGCCTTAAGGCGGGTTCAGTCGGTCTCCAACTCACTTTGCTTCTTCATTTTGGGGCAGGAATTATTCAAATTTAAACTGCTTTGAATTTGAACTGAATTTGACTGTTGAGAACTCTTGCTGCTAAAATTTGCTGCTATCTGTCAATTGTGGACTTGCTTTGTTGCTTCTTTCCATATATGCTTTTAAACTGCACAAAGATTATTTTTTTTAAAGCATTTGTTCCTTTAAAAAAACTAAACTTTACTGACCTCCTTTATACCAGAAGCCATTCCAATATTACCATAATGCTAGCAAGGAACTTGGGGGGGTGGGTAGGAAGGGAGTTAATTGTTAAGTGGGCAGGGAGCACATGAGACGGGGCTGTGCTCATGGAAGGAGGGCATTATTCAATCATGGAGTGCACTTTAGTGTTTCTAAGCACACAGCAGGAGGAGCCTTCCCCTCTTATTTATTAATTGCCACAGTGCGGATGTGCGCAGCGGGCACACCAAAGGTAAGCTTGTCTGAGCCCAACCGCAGTCAGCACCAGCCATTATCCTGGATCAGCAACAGAGGGCCTCGTAAAACTCACATACACTTCATTTGGGCTAAAAGGTATGTGGGGAAGCAAACAAATGCAGTTCTTTCCTTTTCTGTTAAATTGTGTTGGTCCCATTTCCTGTACTACACAGCCTACACCCCCTGAATCTGGAGCCCAAGAATATGCTAGGTCCATGTGAAAATCAGAAGGTGTTTAAGGAAGCCTTGATCAACATCCGTTCTATGCACAAACATACCTTGGATTTATTTAACTTGTTAGAGGATAGCTTGGATGCTCTCTTCATGACAGAAACTTCCATAAATGAGGATTCATGTCTGGAACTGCAATCCGCTGTCCCCGAGAATTATGAAGAGTTGCCATCAAATATAACAAGGCCTTCCAATTGCATAAAATTTAAGCTGAAAGAGTCGATAGGAGCTGAAACCCTTGGTTTTAGTATCTCCACCAGAGGGCAGCACTCTACCTCAGGGGTACTGGTCTACTGTCCCGCGGGATATACAGGTGACTTTATTTCATCCCTGCATGAAGAGCGTTAGTGTCAAAATGTATCATCTGTTTAAATTTGACCACCCTAGGTGAGTTTAATATTCATCTGGACCATGTAGACAATCCAACATCAATTAATTTTTTGGAAACCCTGGCCTCCTCTAATCTAGCTCGAGCAGGTACGGACACACTCTAGATGGCATCTTATCTAACAATACTCTGGGAGAACCCGTGCCAGGTCCCCTGGTCGGACCATTTTTTTACTTCTGTTCTCCTGGCAGTTTGAATGTCTGAAATAAATCAGACCCCATCAATTGCAGATTGGGAATAGATATTGAAACAAGGTGTCTACTTTAGACCTCAGGAGGACTCTGGTTGAATCCAAACCTGTAATTTCTGATTCGGTCACAGAGGGTGACATTGCCATTTGGTCCTGACTGACAAAGGTGGACAATTCTTTGGCGCCCAGGACGGCTGTTCGAATAGCTAATACAGCCCGTTCAGCTCACAGGTTCTCCCAGGAGTTTGTGTGGTTTATTAAAGGAAATCAAAAACTGGGATGCCCCTGCTGGTCTAAGAGCCAACACTCTCATATTCTCTCAAGCAATTCACCACACACAGCCTGGGTTTGTCAGAAAATTCCAGATAAAATACTGACCTAGTGTTAAACTTAGTTCTCTGAGAAATGGTGAATATTACTCCCTCTGGAGAAAAAGAACGTCTGTTCAAATCCAGAGCCCTGATCTCCAAATCCCTCTTACAAGAGAAAAGACAAAGCAACTTTGTCAGTTTGGCAACAAGTTGCTTCCTTGCAAGGTCAGAATTATCTGGCCATCCAAAATAAAAAATGTAAAACCTTATTTATATCCCAAGTAAATGTATATTTAGGTTTTGGAGGATTTGTGAACCTAATGCCCTTCATAAGGGAAAATACCAAGGGATGGGACCTTACCGGTCTCCCAGTCACAGGCAAATGGCTGCTGAAATCGTGGATCTACAAGAGTTAACTGTTGAATAAGCCTTACCTGTTTCCGCTGTGTGAGCCAGAAAGTTTAAAAAAAAAGTAATGTCAGCCCACACAGGATCAACATCCTGTTCTAGACACCAACGACACCAGACCGTCCATGCGGATCTGTATCGCTTATGTGTTCCTGCAGCTCATGCCTGCTCCCTGTAGGCTCAAGCTGTGTTTGAAAATCTGGACATCTGCCAGCGGAACCTGATATTCTCCAAGCCATGAGGTGAAGAGTGTTGTCCTGAACCATCGGGTGTAGTTCCTCTGCCGGACCTTGCACTATGGTCGGAAAGTTCGGAATCTGAACTATATAGTCGCAAGATGTCTCCAGAAGAACTGGAAACCATGATTGGGACCTCCATAGAGGAGTCAACAGTATCAGGTCTGTCTGTTGCCTCCATACCTGGGTAACATAATGAACAGGGCAAAGGCATATTTGAGAACTGACTCCCAATTCTGTAGAAAGACATCTACTCGAGCCAGATCCACCTATACCTGCGCATTCAGCCGTGAAACAAACCGATACGTATGTGGCCTTCCCCCATCTCTGATAAAGAAGATGGAACACCTGCGGATCCAGCCTCCAGTCGCTGGAACCCATCAGGTACTGTGAATTCCAGTCCCCTATACCGTTGGCTTTCCCTGGAAGGTGGACAGCTGTCACCAGGATTCTCTTCTCCAGACAGTAATGCCAAAAATCCTATTTTCTATTAGAGGATTGGATCTCATTCCTCCCAGCATGTTGATATACTGTACCGCTGACACACTGTCCATCTTCAGCAATATGGAACACTCTAGCGTGTCCTCTGCTAGACTCTAGATGGCAAAAGACCCTGATTATAACTCAAGACAGTTGACGTGTAAGTCCAATTCCTTCTGAGACCATCTCCCTCTGGTGGATATCTCCACGCATCTGGCTCCCCACCCCCAAAAACTCTATGGCTATCTCCAGAAATAAATAAAAAATTGTCTGACTGTTTCATGCCTCCATGTGAGACAACCACCAACTCATTTCTGTCCGAGCTTCGCCCGTCAATGGTACCCTCTCCTCATAGGAGCGTTCATTCTGGAGATGTCTGATCCTCAGACACTGTAGAGTCCTGTAGTGGAGAGGACCCGTGAAGATCGCCTGGATCAAGGAAGATAGAAGACCCACAGTGCAGGCTAACTGTCTCAGTGAACCTATGCTGAGATCAAGCACCTCACTTCTCGTTAATCTTCCTTCTACTTCTGATTTAAGAGCTCCAGAGATGCTTTGACTGAATCTATCAAAAAAACATAGAAATTCCAACCTCTGTTTGGGAATCAAATCCGACTTGGATTGAAAACAAGCCCAGGTCCTCCAGCAAGGATATCGTCACTTGCACCTGTTGTAACATTGAAGTCTGGTCCTGTGTCAGAAAAATGATGTCCAGATAAATAATGAGGCAGTGGCCCCGTATTCTCAGCCACGCTACCGCCAGTTTGATAAGCTTTGCGAAACACCATGGAGTGGAGGAAATGCCAGAGGAAAGCACCTTGAACTCCCACACCTGACCCCGCCAAATAAATCATAGAAATCGACGATGAGGAGGAAAAATTGTGGCGGAAAGATAGGCATTATTCAGGTCGAGCCTGATCATCCAATTCCTGCCACAGTAAGTCTCTCAACAGATGGATACCCTCCATCTTGAAATGATGGTAAACCAACCAACCATTGAACTCTTTTAGGTTGATGACAGGTCTCAATCCTTTGCCTTTTTTCTTTACAGCAAAGATATTGCTGAAAAAACCTCTTTGATGGAGAAAGATCTTTCAATGGCCCCCTTGTTTTCCATGTCACAGATGTCCTGGTCTATAATGGTGCATGTCTCCTCTGAAAAAAATTAGAGAAATCAGTCATGTCATCTGAACGGAAGACCCCCAGAACACGAAATGAAAGCCCTGCACCATTTGCAACACTCATGCATCCGAAGAGATTTGTTTCCATGTCTGCCGTCCAGCCACCCAGTCTTAAAAGGGAAGAAGACTGAAATCTTACCTGTAGAGGACTGAATTCCTGTGGAAGATGCCACTGCCTCTCTGGAATTTATTCCTTAAGGGGAAGAACAGTGGGGTTTCTCGTTGATCTCTCCAATCTGACGTCTTGGGACCTCGGAAGCCTCTAGCGCCTTGTGACAGAAACCGGCCAGACGGGCGGCCCCTACCTTGTCCAGCCCAGCAAAAACATGATGACTAAACACCCTCTTCAGAGATATATGGGCCTAAGGCCGTGAAGGTCTGAACAAACTTTGCCAAGTCCTCCACAAAAGTATCCCCGAACAGGTTACCTTTAGTGTATGGACCGCCTCCATATAGGCTAATTCCCCTAATTTGGGGTCCAACTGCAACAAAAGGGAACAACTTAATTCCCAGAAATCGTGCTATTGGCATTACCCAGTAGACAAATGGCCCTTTGGGTTCATCTCAATAAAATCTCTGGTTCTATGGCCGAATCCATCTTATTCGCATCCTTGGCCATATCCATGATCTTAGCTTGGGCTCCTGTATTGTCCATCAACTTATTGTGGCAGGGCCGCCAGGAGCAATCAATACCTCTCTCTGGTTCCTTGATCAACCTACCCATGAAAGTCACCATGGTGGTGTCAAATTCCAGGATTGGCACCACCTTACCCTCGATGGAAGGTCTTGGGTACTCTGCACTGATCTTATTGCAGACCTCTCTATCCAGTGGTTGGCAAAGCCATTGCTTCAAATAGGACTCCACCTTTTCTGAAGGCTCCCACTCCAAAGAGACGGATGCCTAATGTCGCTGAGATTGAATAAATCCTTATCATAATCCCGGTCATTATCTCCCAAGAAGGGGTCAATTTTAATTTTCTTCATGGCCTCACAAGATGGGTGCCATTTCCTGGATCGTTGGGATCCCCTATCGGAGTCACCTGAGGAATGGGAATCTGAATCTCCCTGGTTCTCATATTCTCCCTTTTGCCTACCACCCTGGTCAAATGAAACTGGAGTGCGACCTCAGTTCTTGGACGTTCTGGTCTGGCCGAGATAGGGATGACCCCTTCCAGTAGCCACAGTGCTGCTGACAAGGAAACGCCACAGCAGTCCATGCCCTCCAGGACTCGTCCCAGAGGCAAAATCCCAAGGGGAAAAAACCTCTTTTGCAGGAACTCGTTGATACAGGAACCAGGTGCACGTTAAGATACCAGGACTTCAAGGGCTCTACAGGCTGTGGAAAAATAAACGGGAACAACGCTCCACAAAAATAGCAAGCCAGAGCAAAGACCACCACCAACAGGAAGTGTTGCAACCCAAGGAAAACAAGCATCTGGCTCCTTATATACTAATTGACTGGAAGTGACATGTAGGAAGAAGAAAGAACGCCATCTTGGATTGGGAAGACGCCATAGGAAAAAACAGGTAAAAAAAGCTCCATTTTGGAGAGGGAAAGAAAAGGGAAATTGGTGCATACAGGGAAGAGAACAGAATCATGGGAAGAGGAAGACATGGCCCCAAAGAAGAAGAGGAAGAAGAACCCCATGACCAAGGCGCCAGGTAAGTAAGGAAATGGAGTGGGGGGCCTTGCGGCAATCATCCATGCAACACGTTGAACGTGGCGAGGCCAGAAGCCCAGTCCTGGGCTCCTGGCCTTGCCGTAGGCAAAAAATTGTAACTGCAGCTGAATAGAGGGACTGCGGCAGGCCTAGTGGGCTGGAAAATGGACCCTCAACACCCCCGCAGCCCGGGAACGAGACGTCACAGGTGCCTACGATGTGACACTAGTCTTGATCGGACCTCTGGGTAGGAATGAGCGAACCTCAGGCTGCATAAGGCAAATAGGGCCCTTGACCCCTTGAATTAAATCTGCGGGGGCAGATTGACTTAGTTGGTGGAAAAGCATAAAAGTATCCACCATGGTCTTGGGATTGCTTTCGCTCTGCTCCACACAGAGGGCCCCACTTGCATTGGGATGATATTCCAGTAGAGCCCTTAGGTGTTTTGGCGGTGAAATTCATTGCGGTCTCCACCAGTTTGGAAACGGCCAAATCAAGCCACGCCCTCCTGTCCCTCTTCCTGCTGCATGTACACATGATCCTCCACCATGGTAAAATTAACAATATTATTATAATCGAACAAATTAAACTCATTATCGACCTAACTGGCTATGCCCCACCAATCAAGAGGCACAGCAATCCTAATTTAGCTTGTTGTCAATGATGCAATAGCCTTTGAATGAAGAAAGCCACTGTCTAGAAGTTTGTCACAAAATTACGAGCCCTCCACACTCGCTGGGCGATAATCTGACAGGATTCAAGTGATGCACACCCACAACCACACAATGGTCACTGCAGCTCCTCAGACGCTGCTAGTTGTGCTCCGAGAGTGAGGCAGAGAACAGAGGCACCCAGCAGCAATCGGCCGCGGTAGTCAACACACGCCAATAAACCTCACCCTATGTAACTATAAGCGGGAGTCGAGGAAACAGCACAGGAGAATTTACATTGTATAGCCGATGTCCCTCAGGTGCTGTAGCGGCAGGCTGATGTGAAAAGCACCAGAAACAGCACACACGAAACGGTGCCACCAAAGAAGCCTGAAAAAAAAATCTAAGCCTCAGTTAATGGCATCACAGTCAATACATGCACATATATTCAGTTGAGAAATATATCATGTGAACAAGCACTTAACTGAAGCTGACGTGAGCAGCAAAGAAAGAGGACAAGAACTGGATGTTTACACTGTTGGGAACTATATGATTGGACTGTTTGGGCCAGGTGTTCAATGACCTTTTTAGGGTATTCATGGCAATTGTAGTTTGTTTTTTGCTGTTGTGAGTTGGAGAAAAGAAAGTTTAAGCATAACCAGAGCCTCCAGTCCTGCCATAGAATTAGGGAGCTTCATAACAAATATGTCACCCAAGATGGTCACCAGAGAAAAAGAGCCCAAATGTAGCACAAATATCACAAAAATGTAGCCCAAGTATAGCCCAATGACAAAAGTGTGCAAAACACTTAACTATTAAGTTTTTTTGCATTTTTACAATGCATACTCAGCTGTGCCACACTTTTGTAACAAATAAAGAATGTTAGCAATCTAGTTGTTCATTAGAATACTGTTGGGAGACAGAGATCAAAGGCACGGACTCTGATAATTGAGGGCAGGGAGGAGGGTACAGAGGTAACAAGTTGACCCCTCTGGTTCATCAGTTCCCCAGGTTTGTTTTTTTCAAACTCTCCCTTGTACCAAGTTCAAAATGTTGACAAGTATGGTGCATTGGATCACGGAGCCCAGGAGGAATGGGGTAGGGACATTAACTTGGTTAGCAGAGATCAGAATAGAGATTGGCAGGGGCACTTAAATGACCTTACAGGGCAGGCATCAGGGGTTGCAGCAGCACAATAAACCACACAGGCTAAGTGGGACTGTACTGCAGCACAACAGACCATGGAAAGCAATAGGGATTGGACAGGGCCATGCATATGGACAACAGAGCAGAGGGGAAATATGCAAGGGCAGCAAGCTGACCATACCGAATAGACAGGAGGGACAGTTGCAGAATAACGGACCATGAAGGGCAGGAGGGAGAGTGCAGGAACACGTCATCAGACCGGGCAAGGCAGGAGAGAGGGTATAGGGGGCTCTAACTGGAAAACGTAGGGCAGAGGGCAGGGCAGGAGTATAAAGCTGGCCATTGAGGGCAGGCGGGATGGGCATAGGAAGCACAACACACCATGGAAGGCTACAGTGAGACTATAATGACATACACACAGACATCAGAGGGGAGATGGAAGAGGATCAGAGGCAGCAAGATTACCACACAGGGCAGTTGGGAGGGGCTGTGGTAGCACAGAAGACCACACACGGCAAACAGAGAGTTAGTTGCAGCACAACAGCAATGGTGAGCAAGAGAGAGGGGGTGGAATCATGCACAAAGGACTATGGAGGACAGAAGGGAGGGGTCAGGCTGGACATAGACAAGAGAGGGCGGGGGAAGGGACTTCACAAAAGACCATGCAGGGCTAGCAGGAGGAGCATTTGTAGCACAATAGAGCATGGAGGGCAGAAGGAAGTGGTTGCAAAATGGACCCTGGAGGACAGGAAGGAGGGGATAGGGGTGTGGAACAGGGACAGGCAGGGTGGAGGTGGCAGGAACAGGAGGCAGCCATCTGACCATGCCAGGCAGGTGGGAGGGGCAGGAGCAGCTCAACAGAACACTCAGAATAGAAAAAAGGGCAGTGGCAGGTCCACAGAGCATGGTGGGCAAAAAGGAGGGAGCCAGAGGTATGCACACAGAGGGCAGGTATAAGGAAGGCAAGGTCAGTAAGCTAAGCACGGATGCTAAGCAGGAGGGCAATGATGGGGCATTGAATTGGGCAACAGAGGGCAGGAGGAGCAGGCAGGAATATTAAGCTAAATGAAGGGCAGTAGCAACAGGGTTGGAGGGAGGGGGCTGGTGCATGGGCTCCGACAGCAGGGGGTAGGGAGGACGTGAATAGGGCATCAAGCTATTTGTTCATGGCAGGCAGGAAGGGCAGTGGCAGAACAACAGCCTCAGATGACTGTAATGAGGAAGCAGGGGCATAGACCTGGACAATAAATGGCAAGGGGAGGACAGCACAATGCTAGGCCAGGCCCTGCATCCAACACCCCCCCCACCATATATTGCCATTGTATATCTTACATAATGCTGAAAAAAAACTAGAACTTCACTGAATAAAACAAGGCTTACTGGGATGTTATAATTAGAAAATAGAACAAAAAAACATGGAAATTCACTAAAAAACAAAGGTTACAGTTATAGTTAGGCTCAGATTTTGCATGCACAAAACCATAGAAATTCAGCTGTTATAATTAGTTATTTCAAGTAAATATAAATTGTGCCCTATGTTAACTGTAACTCACACCTTCACCAAGCACTGCTACTTACCTCAGATATTATATCACAAATGACATCTTTTATGACATCATGGATAATATCACTGTGACGTCTGCATTAAAATTCTTGATGAGAAAACAGTGCATGGCAAAGGCGTGAGTTACAGTTACCTTATATATGTTTTAAAGGTATTTAAATGTGATGCTTAGAATAGTAAATCTATACTAATACACATGTACCACTGCAATTGTCTCTGATGTGGTGACTGTTGCAGCAGTTGTCAAAGCCACCGGCAACACTAGTAGCTACTGCCTCTTTTCATTTATCAAAAGTAGCTTTCAATACAGAAAAGGTTGGTTTGTTACTGAATGGAAAAGAAACAGAGTTTTATATTTGATTGCTGGCTGTATAACATTATAGAATTGTACTGAAAAACATTATTGAAGTCAGAACTGTCCCTTTAATTAATCCGATGACAACATTTAAATTTGAGTACAGAAAAGAATTAAAAATATGCAGGTGAAATCCTTCCTCACCACTTTCTTCTGTAGTTGTGGTGGAAATACCACACTGCCAAAGGAGAATGGTATTTTCCAGTATGTGGCCTTGGATCTTTCTGATAGGGTGACTAAGTGCAATGTTGTCACAAGCATTTTACAAAAAAAAACAAATAATTGATTGCTTTAATCACAACGTATGCCTCTCTGTAACAACTTTGACAATGTTTTTTTCTTAAGGTTCCCCTTGTATTGCATCCCAAGGATCCAGAGCGATACAGTCATATTTTGGTTGACTCATTTAAGGTGCGTGACAGCATTTCAAAAGCACGTGCTGCGAAGGACCATGGCATTACTCTTCTGAATCAAGTGATCGATTTGGTGTTTTCAACTGCAGAGCTTGCCCAGTCATCTGGGCTTGGTATGAGAGGAAATCGAAAAGATGACGCACTTGATCCTGTACGAATACAAGCCTGCAGAGGTAACCTACCCTATTTATCTAGCAGAGTTGATTTTTTGAAGCTTCATTGTGAATGTTTTGGGGATGGCCTTTAAAAGAGGTAGAGGTAGTAAGTTAATAGAGATCCTAATTTCCTAATTATTCCTGAATAATTGGGACTCACACCTGTCCAGTGGAATACCTTATCACAAGCTCCCAGTTATTCTTTTGGTTGACACCAATTAGGTGGTATTCCCCTACCCGGAGGAGAGTTGAAAAATGCCGTCACATGCCGAGTAAGCTGTCTCATCTAAAATCAAAAATACATTCCTCTAAGATATTATGCTAGGTCTTAAATAGAGGAATGACTAAATTTCAGGTCATTGCATGCTTATGGTGTGAATCATATTTACTATTCCCACTCCAGCCTGACCAACAGACTTTGAGGGGGTCAGGTTTACTACTCTCACTCTAATCTAAGTAACAATAGGGAAAGCGTTGGACAGTGAAGGCATTAGATTTACTATTCCCACTCCAACCTTAGCAAAAGTAGAGAAAGTGTTGGACTTTGAATGGTTTAGATTTATTAATCCCACTCCAACCTGGGCAACATTATGGAAAATGTTGGACTTTGGGGGGGTTACATTTATTATTAGCACTTCAGCCTAAGCAACAGTAGGGAAAGCGTTGGACTTAGGGGGGTTGAGAGGCAGATTTAATATTCCTACTTCAGCACAAGCCACAGTAGGGAGCTCATTAAAAAATATACAATTAATATAAAATATATTTTACAAATCACAACCTTACAAATTAATATAAAACATATCAAAACATTATTTATAAAATGTTACTTTTTATTTAAAAGTCCTTAAAGTTACTCTGGGTTCAAGTGATAGAAGTGCAGTCCTTCTCACCCAGGCAGTGGGAGAGCAGGCACCAGACAGCACAGCAAGGCAGGAGTCCAGAAGAGCAGCAGTCCAGCAGAGTGGCAGTCCCACAGCAGCAGTCCTTCTTCCTGGCAAAGTAGTCACAGGTGCAGAAGTGTACTGAGTTTATGGTCTCAGGAGCGCTAGTACTTTTACCCAGTTAGCCTTTGAAGTCAGGAAGTCTTCAAAGACAGGCCTTTGAAGTCCACAGTGGTCCTGCCCTTCCTGCCCTGGCTACAGACTCCCTATAGGGGGTTATGCAGCCCTTTGTGGGGGACAGAATACGGCCTATTCAGGTGTGAGGCTGTTGTTAGCTCCTCCCTCCCATCTTGCCAGGATGGCTCATCATGGCCCATCAAGTCACACCTGAGCTCCGTTTGTGTGTGGCTGTCTAGGGGGAACAAAACGTATCTCTTCCACATTGTGAATTACACTTATAGGATGTAATAAGGTAATCACAATGTTATCCTGTGGTAGAGATAGGCCTTGCAGTAGTAAAAAATGACTTTGAAAGTTTTTTACTACCAGGACAGGTAAATCTTAAAAGTACATGCCCTGCTTCTTAGATACATTGCACCCTGCCGTCTGCGCTGTATAGGGCCTACCCTGGCGGTGACATATGTATCAAAAAGAAAGCGTTGGACCGCGCAAAATGTTTATTTTGCCAGGTGAACATGGCAGTGTAAATCTGCGCACACAGACTCTCCTTGAGACATGATAAGAGAGATACTTAAGTTGATGATACAATCAGTGCTGCAGGCCCACAAGTAGCATTTAATTTACAGGCCCTGGGCACATGTAGTGCATTGTGCTAAAGACTTTTAAGTAAATTAAATATGCCAATTGGGTATAAGCCAATGTTACCATGTTTTAGTGGAGTGATCATAAGCACTGTAGCACTGTTTAGCAGTGATAAAGTGCACAGAGTCCTAAAGCCAGCAAAAACATGGTCAGAAACGTTGAGGAGGAATGGAAAATGTTTTGGGGATGACCCTGCAGAAAGGGCCATTTCCAGCAGCCTTGCATATAGTGCTGTCAAACACAGACATATGAAGCTGTCTATAGGAAGACCACAAAAATAAATTGTTCTACAAAATGCAGTTGTGGAGCTTTAGCATCCATTGAAATGTGAACATGTGAAAGGCAATTCAACAGTTTGTGGTTGAAAACGTCTTCAGTTTCCCATCTATGCAGTTTTTTCCTGCCTGGTGATAGGTGGAATCAAAATCGGAAGAGGTCATGTTTCAAAGGGAGGGGGGCGCAATGGATTTGTATATTGTGACATTTCCTGCAGGAGATGACAAGAGAGCGGCACGGAAGGCAGAGGAGGGAATGCAAAGAAACAAATTGGTGATCTGACATTCACAGTCACTATACAAGAAAATATCTCCTCCACTTTTGCACACTTATCTCTTCGTGCAGATAATGGTCCTTTTCTCGCTGGTGCTGAAGTCCCAGTGTGATTGAGGAGTGGGGCAAAGAAATAACACAAAATAGACAACAGAATGTGCTTCTACAACTCATCTACAGAGTTTTTATCCTTGTCATGTCTGTTCCAGCCCTCCTCTTTGCATTCCACTACCAACCTTCTCCTGTGCTTGAATACTGCAGAAATGCCCTAAATCTTCAAGTTACTTTGCTTCCACACCTGGGCACAATGAAGAACAGCATGACTTCCTCCTTTCCACCTGATCAGCAGGACATTTATGAAGTCGTCCATGCACCTATAGATTGTTTAAGCCGAACTGCTTCTTCATTCTCCCATTCTCACATGGAGCTTTGTACATCTCCCTGGCTGTATTTATAGGGATGAGTGCCTTTTGACATTGTCCTGGGTCACATAACTGCGAATGGCTCTGCAGTTGGTGTTTGTGTATTGCAAAAGGGGCTTAGGTGTGGACAGGATGGCCGGTCCTGCCAAGATGGCTGGGGGAGAAGCTGTGTGGAACATCACTTACACTTCAAAGGGTTTTGCTTACCTACCCACACACAAAGGAAACTGACACCAGGCCTCACCTTTCTTTTGTCACCACAGACAAATTTGTGTCTTGAACAGGCGAACTGGAAAAATGTTGCAGAACCAGTATTGGGGATAGGAGGGGGAGCCCCTCCAAAACAATTTCTGGCACTAGGTATACATATTTAACTGCCAGAGTCACTCATCAGAACACTCCTGCATCTAGGGAAGTTACAGAAGGAGGAGTGCCCTGTTGCCAGAAGACTGTCCTGCTGCTTGAAGGACTGCCTTGCTGTCAAAGAAGGAAAGCTGGACTGCTTGCGTTCATCCATCCCAGGCTTACCAGAGTAAATCCAAGGGTCAGTTGGCTAACCTCCTGTGTGAGCCACAGGAACGCACCAAGCTTCGGAGGCCTCACTGAAACTGCCCACCTGACCTGCTGTAACTTCACATGCCTGGACATACAGCCGTACCTGCCTGAGCCCTACAGTCATCTGTTGCAGTAAGTCCCTAATCCCCAAGAGGTGTCTCTCGAGGTCTTGGACCGTTGGCTAGCATCAAAGTGTACTCCTCATGAAGGAAGGATGAAAATCCTCAAGCTTGGGCTCCACCTGACAGTGAACAGGCCCGTTTGCATGAAATCTCTGAAGTTCACAACAACTGCCAAAGAGAAGCCCCAGTGAACCCTACACTTCATGCCAACGATGATAGGCCATGGGAAGACTTGCCCTTCATGCTACAGTAACAATAGCCCTCGATGGCTGCCAACTTGAAGCTACAGCAAAAACTGTTACCACTACATCAATGACCGTCTGTAATGCTTGATGAGCATGTCACGCTATGGTGATGACATCCTTGACTCCCTTTTGTAACCTCCTTCAACGCAAACACAACCCATCGCGCCTGACTTAGAAGGTTACATTTCAGTGAGTCTATCTTGGTCCCTGTATCCAACTCGTGCTCCATCATATTTACTGAACAAGTTACTTTCCCAAATCTAGCATGACCAGATGACCATCAGAGGTGCTTCTTGCTTTTAGGTACTATTTTCAATAAAAAACTTTCAAATTTAATGTCTCCGGTTTTACACATTGGATTTTTGTTGTTCTGGTATCATTTTATTTAACACAATTTGGTCTGTTTTTCTAAATTGGTTTGGACTTTTTCTTGTGCTGTTTTTTAGTTTATTAATGTCTGTGTGCTGCATAAATACTTTACATATGGCCTCTAAGTTAAGCCTGACAGCTTTTGTGCCAAGCCATCAGAGGGTTGAGGCTTGTCCTACTGATTCTTTCCCAAAGTACACCTTACTCATTCTTGTACCACTTGCAAACTGCAAACACTAATCAGTTAATGTTACTGATCACTGACGATCACTCATCTACAGGGACAAATCATGATCACATATCCATAGGGGCAAATCATTTTCGCAATCATTATCCTTGCAGAAAATGTCCCTGACGCAACAGCACATCCCTAGTTCTCTAAACCCACATGAAGACCACTCAATAAATCTTATAATTCCATATGCAGTTCTGTAACGGTCAAGTAAGGTCTAAGTAGGCAGCACAAATCTAACACAATTAAGATGTCAAACACCCTTCACCAGCGTTCCAATATGCCGCACATAGATTATATTACCAAACACACGATCATCCGTTAATGTTCAGGTTGTAAATTTACCTGTATTATAATCTCAGTGGATCATTCCACTAAATAAGAACTTTGGCAAATGCCTCACTTAGCTGTATGAATTGCTCCATTTCACACCCCACCAGAATTCTGACATCCATTCTCATCCTTGCAATCTGCTTTTCCAGCATAAAATGGTAAAAAAAAACATAGGGATAGACCTCTTAGAGTACTCACACCAAAAGTTCGGAATGATCGACATTCATCAGTGAGGGCCAACTAAGGGCCTGATTTAGATGTTGGCGGAGGGCATACTCTGTCACAAATGTGATGGATTTCCTATCTGGTGTATTACTATCCCCACAGGATAGAACGGGATCGTAATACGGCAGATGGAATAATCCCTCACATCATGTTTCTAACAGAGCATTGCCCTCTGCCAACTTCTAAATCAGGCCCTAAATAATCTATATTGCAGTAACAGTGTGAAAACATCACCCTTCAGGCATTACCTTGGAGTCACTGCAAGAAATCTTCCTTCCCTCTTCACTGAAAAACCTTTGCCTGCCTAAAATCATTCATCACCACATCTTTAATGGTCGAAGATTCGGAAGTGGTACATACTAATCCATCAGAGCCATTACGTTGCCCAGAAACTACTTTTGGTGTTCAAAGACACTTTAAGATATTTAAAATTAATACATTAGTATATAAGTGAGATCAGTGCACAGGGTATTCTTCACTTTCAATGAGCCACAGTGGCTTGTCTAGGATGAACAATAGACTTTTAAGTACGCATCGACTGATGCAGCATCTCATGCTCATAACTTGCTTGTATCTATGGCCCTCATTACTAGTGGACCAGGAAAAGGGCTGTTATTTCCCCACGCTTTGAGTTACTGCTACTGGAGGGCTGGCAACTCCGGGGACAAGGAAAATATGGCCCAATATTAGTTGGATGCTGAGGGTTCAAAAAAATAGAGGCATTTTCGAGGGAATTGTAGGTACAATTTTCCCGACAATTCAGCAGTTGGACCCAGATTTTTACGCAGAAATTAGTGACCTCTCGTAATAATGGAACAATTCAAAATGTTTAAAGAAGATAATTGTTGGAAATTGCGCTAGCGAGTACTTTGAAGTTTTGTCGCCGTAAGTAATAACTGGCAGCGTTGCCGTGAATGCAGTCTCCTGCTTACCCAACGGCCCACACCACAAATAGCAACACGCTCAACTAAACTCTTGTCTCTATTTCAGAATTTGTACGGTCCATATGCAATGAAAACAACTGGGAGGAACCAACTGAAGCTGGATTTAGGAAGCGTTTTTCAAATAAAGTATCCAATGCAAGAAGAGAAATAAGGCTAAGAGCACAACTTTCCCCCGAGGAACATTTGAATGAATAATGAATAATTTCAGAAGGAAGTGCTAATTTGATTTAAGTATTGTTAAAGGATGTTTGTTATTTAGAGATATGTGAATATATATATATATATATATATATATATATATATATATATATATATATATATAACATTTTGTCTGTAAAATTATTATCTTACAGAATACAGGACAGGAATTCGGTCTGTTATTTTTATTCCTCAAATGTAAATAAAGCAGAATTGCTGAACTTAATATCGTGGGTTTGTCCAGACATTTATTATTTTGTTTTTAATAAGATCTGCTCGCAGGGACCCTAAGCTTTCACGGAAAAAGGTGACTTTAATTACAGGAAGTGACTTTACACGACGTCTAATCCCATGACATCTCAGGAAGTGCTGTGGCATAAGCGTTAACACAAGGAACATCATGAGAAGTGCCAACAAATCAAGTAGAACATGTCGAAAGGTATTGCAAATCGCCCAAAAATGGAAAATAAATAAAACAGCATCGGCAATGTCAAGACACACTAATTCAAATCTTATGAAATTTGAAAGCATTGATAAAATGGAAGTAAAAGAATGTTGTAGAAAATACATCGAGGTGTCCATATTGACGTGGAAAATGCATGTCTTCCACAATAGTGTACTTATCTTGAAATCAGACAGATTATTGCGCCTAACATTTAGTCACACCATTACCAAGGGCCTGATCATTTTTCAGACGCTTACTTTATCACGGGCTTGATGTGCAGTAAAAATCATTGACTCTACCTCAAGTATTCTTCACTGGTGTGACAGCAACAGTCTCTCATTCTGTTTTTACTCCTTTATTGTCTCCTCAGTTCTTTTTCTTCCTTCTGGCCCCCCCAAATTAGTCCTTACTGCCTCTGATCCACCTCAGACACTCCTAACTGTTCCACTTCTCCACACATCACGTCTCTCTTCTTTACCCTCCTTTGCCCAACCTCCCATCATGCTCCTTCCTCAAACACTAAATCCTACTTCAATACCCCTCAGTCATTCCTTGCCTTTCATCCTCCTGCCATTTTTTTCCCCTCATTAATTCTCTTTCCTTCACTCAGCAGCCACTGGTCAGCCTTGCAGTCAATTCATACATTTGCTTCCCAGTGTGGCTGGTATGGTTCTTCATCTGTCGATTGTTGGTCAGTTAACTGTGTACTGCGCCTCTCAGGTCTTTCTCTACATTTCAGCCTTTTCACTTCAACCCCTGCTTTACCCATATCTACTCCCTTATCTCTTCACTCCTTCACTTTCTGTACCCATTGTTTTTTTCCTTTCGGTAGTCCTGTTCCCCCTCTGCCTTACACATTTTTCTTCGTAGCCCTCCTTTCCTAATATTGTCAAGTAACTGTTCAACCTCCTTTACCTCTCGTCCAGCCCTTGATGCACCTTTTTCACCTCAAATTGTTTCCCCCTACCTCTTCCCTGTATAATGATCTATTCCTTACAATCATATTTGCATTTTTCGCTCTTTTTCTTCATACAATTCTTAAATGTTAAATCAGTAAGGCCATCCTTCCAAATAGCCCTCAAATTCCGATTTAGGCACAAACTCTCATTTGTGCCAGAATCGGAATTCCTGGCAGAGCGCTATTTGCGCATCCTACAAGTTTGTTTATAAAAATTTGATCACTTAAAATATGGTTCAGATTGTTTAAGAAAACTGTATTTTTGGACCTAGCCCTTTCTGAAGGGTCATCCCCAAACGTTTTACCTTCCTGCTTCCCTTTTTGCTGAACTTGTTTTGTTTGCTTTAGGCTCTGGTCACGTTACCACTGCTAACCAGTGCTAAAGTCCATGTGCTCTCTGCTTAAAACATGTTAACATTGGTTCATCCACAAATATGTAATATTTAATTTACTTGTAAGTCTCTATTAAAGTGCACTGCCTGTGCCCAGGACCTATAGATTAAATGCTACTAGTGGGCCTGCAGCACCCACATCAGTAGCCCCTTTAAACATGTCTCAGGCATGCCAATGCAGAGCTTCTGTGTGCAGTTTAATACTGCCATGTCAACCTGGCAAGTTAACCCTGTTGCCAGGCCCAAACTTTCCTTTTTAATGCATAGAAGTCACACCTAAGATAGGCTCCGGACAGCCCCAAAAGCAGGCTACAGTGTATTTAAAAGGGTGGACTTGTACTTTTAAGGTTTACATGTCCAGGGAGTGAAACTCTTCAATTTGTTTTTTACTACTGTAAGAACTATCTCTCCCATTGGTTACCATTGGGATTGCCATATTACATTTTATAAGAGTAATTTCCAATTGGAAAGAGATGGGACTCCTGAGTTTGGTGTATCTGGAATCACAAGTTAGAATCACAACTTATGGTGAAGTCTGATTTTAAATTGTAATTCTGAAAATGTCTTGTTTAAAAAGTAGGTATTTTCTTACTTTAAGTCATCTAGGGCCAGATGTAGTAAGGTCCGAATTTGCGATTCGGAAATTGAGAGTCGGTGCGACTTGCAATTTCCGAATCGCAAATTCGGATGCAGAACGGTGCCTCAGACACCGTCTGCGACTCGCTATGGGGTTGCAAAGACCCACCTCATTAATATTAATGAGGTTGGTCACTTTTTGCGACCCCATAGCGAGTCCCTGCACTCACAGGGATGGTGGCCTGCTGAAGTCAGCAGACCTCCATGTCTGTGACTGCTTTTTCAATAAAGCATTTTTTTTTCTTCATTTTGCACCCCGTTTTCCTTAAAGGAAAACGAGTTGCAAAATGAAAAAAATTACGAAACCATTTGGTTTCATTTTTTCAGTGTAGGCATTGGTCCATTGGAGCACTGCCTGCTCTGAAAAAACCTTTATGCCCACATTCACAAAGGGGAAGGGGTCCCATGGGGACCCCTTCCCTTTTGCAAATGAGTTACCACCAGTGTGACACTGGTGGTAACTGCGAATTGCTTTGCGACCGCATTCGCGGTCACAAAGCAATTCTGCATTGCGATGCGAGTCGCAAATAGGAAGGGAACACTCCGGTACCGACTCGCAATTTGTGAATGAGCATCGCGTTAGGCTGTTTGCATGGCGCAAACTGCAATTTTCGCAGTTTGCACCATGCAAACGGCTTCCCACATCTGGCCCCTAGTGCCTTCTGGCTGTCTCTGAATACACTTCAGGGGTGGGTGACATTTGTGTTGTGTGCTTTCCCCCTAGACAACCAGACACAGAGAAAAAATGTATATATATATATATATATATATATTTCAGTAACATACATGGTACAGAACCAAAGACATTCTCCAGACCAGTCATCCATGTATGGACACTGAGGGCCTCATGAAATCATTTCTGCCAGGCTCATCATTTTACAACAAACTATTTTTCTATTATCAGTCCATAACTAAGCTTTGTTGCCTAAGATCTCATAGCAGTACGTTATGTCATACAAGGAATAAACATGTCTGGTCAATGATATATGTAACAAAAAGAAAAGAACACCCACATTGACGAGCACGAAACGCACAGACAACATTCATCCAGTTATGTCACCGTTACACAGCTGGTATGTTATCCTCTATTCTCCATGGTATGTTCTTACATGTGTACCAACCCTTACACAACTGTGACAATCCTCTGCTTCTGTAAATAGGAGGGCCATATTTCTGGGGGACGTGACCTCAGTGGCATCATATCCCAATACAACTGGAGCTGTTCCTGGCAATACGCTGTGTCCCTCAGCCAGTCTATCTTGCATGCAACACCCCTGCGGCCCCATCTCATGGCTATTCTTCGCCTTGCCAAGAGAAGCATCATGCCAATCAGTTTCCGAACGCCTGATGGAACATTCTTCGCAAATCACAATATGGCCACTAAGAGTGTGCAAGGAATCGCTGTGCTGGTGACTTTGTCCACCACCCCAGATACCTCCTGCCAGAAGTTATACATCCCTGGGCATCCCCACATAGCATGTAAGAAGTCTGTGTTCATGGCCGAGCATCTTTGACAATAGGAGTCATTAGGTAGTCCCCTGCGATGTAACTGAGTTGGCGTCTAGTAAATCCAATGTAGAAATTTAAAATGAATCAACCGCAGTCTGTAGTTTGGGGAAAGGGCTCTGATATGTGTGCAACAATACTTCCAATCAGTATCTGAGAGTATCGTCCCCAAATCCTGTTCCCACAACCTGTGTGAGTTAGGGCGAACAATCGGCGCCATAGACTGTGTGGTTCTTTATAACTTAAGTGACCAGTCAAGGATGTGTAAAGTGTTTCCAAAGCCTGGAGCACCAGCAGTGCCATTAAGAAGTCAGCATGCTGAGCTCTAATTGCAGCCCGAAGCTGAAAGTAAGTGAACCTACAGAGTGGTGTGTTTGAGTACCCCTACAGTACCCTATCTGTAGTAATAAATTGGTCTTCCGGGTACAGGGCCCCAATGGAGGTCAACTGCATTCCTTGCAGCCTCAATTGGGTGCCTGCATCACCAATGATGGGGATCATGGATTGATCCAAAAGGGGTATGGAAGGTGCATAAAGAACCTCCACTCCTGCACTACAGCGCAGCTCGTGCCAGGCTCCCACGGTGCAGGCAACCGTATCAAGCCTATTCCGTGGCCTCTGTGGAGGTAAATGAACTGCTCTTGACAGTTGGCAGGGCCACACCAGATCATACTCTGGGGTGGTGCATGGCATAAACTACACTGGATGTATCTAGGAGTGTGCTATCTGTGTCTGGGCACAGTTATAGTACATATGCATATCCGGCGCTGCGAGTCCCCCCTGCTCAAATGGCAACGTAAGCAATTCCCATGACACCCATGGTCGCCCACCCGCCTGCACAAAGGAAATCAATGGTGAGCGCAGTCCCCTCCAGAAACACTAGGTGAGCGATATTGGGAGATTAGTAAATAAATAGAGGTAATTTGCGAGGACCACCATTTTAGTGACGGCAATCCTGCCAGTAAGTGACAGCTGCAAAGATTTCCAGCATTTCATCTTGTGCTCCAGCCATGAAATGGCACGTCGAAAGCTGGCTTTCCATCCAATTCATCCAGCCCTCTTGCCAGCCAGATCCCCTGGTATCTCACAGGTTCCCTGAAGCGAATACATTTGTGAATAATGGTGTCTAGATTGGTCTGTGAGTTGTCTAGGTAAAGTGCCACATCATCCACGTACATTCACCAGGATCGTTTGGGGCGTAAAGGCTAATCCTCTATGTGTGCTCTGCTGCCTAAGACACGTCGCCAATGGTTCCATTGCCACCGCAAACAGCAACAGCAAGAGTGGACACACCTGATGGGTGCCTCTGAAAATCAAAAAGGGGTCAGTGACCGAGCCATTAATGGGCAGTCTAGCAGAGGGTTCAGTGTACAACAGAGGGCCAGACTGATGAACCAGGGGCTCAATCCCGACCAGGCCAGGAGTACAAAAAGGTATGACCAGTCCAGCGAGTCAAACACCTTGGTGGTGTCTAAAAATATTGCTGCTGCATGATCCCAAGGGCCAATTGACTGCGCCACTTTAAAATAAGTCCGCAAATTATGGGCGGTGGACCTATCAGGTACAACCCGAGATTGGTCCGTCCTGACTATGGTTGGCAGCAGGGGAAGTAGTCTTGATGCTATAAGTATAGCCAGGATTTTATTGTCCGCTTTTATGAAAGACAATGGGCGTTATGAGTCACATTTAGCCGGGTCCTTATCCGGCTTTGAGAATGGTTGCTAATAATGCCCATGGTCTGTGCAAAAGATTAGCAAGCATTTTCCCAGCCCTTTCAGCTTTCCCATATCATCGGGCCTGCACATATTTCCCCAAAAAGCATGTCTTGCATCGCACCGCTTCATCATATTTGTCAAAGTACCCCCTGGCCTCCGCCAGGAGTATAATGTCTCCAGAATCATAGTAGCGCCTCTTCAGATCTCCCAGCATATCCTCCAAAGTCACCAATTCGTGGCACAGTGCACAAAGGACACCATGCTGCTTTGTCAAACAGACCACTCTTATAACAACCTTTAAGCCCTCCCAGAGAGTCCTGAGCAACTGCACGGAGCCCTCATTCCTTGCAAAATACTGTACAATGGCTTCCTGTACCTCAGCCCTGAAGGCCTGGTCGTGCAAAGCCCCCCCCGGGAGACACCACAGAAATGCACACTGTACCCCACCCAGAATCTGCATCACCAAAAGTACAGGAGAGTGGCCCGAAAGTGTACTCGGGCAGTGCGTCACCTCCGTAGTCCAGGTGTCTACATCCTTGTCAGCAATCCACATATCTATGCAAGACCAGCTGTTGCGTGTGGTATTAATGCACGTACCCTCCCTGTCATGTCTGTGTTGTGCACGCCATAAGTCTACTAGCCCATTTCCCAAAACGATGGAGCACAGCATTCTCGCGGCACCTGGGTGCGGGAGCTTTCCCTCACTTCCACAATCCACGCATGAATCCATAACAGCATTGGAGTCCCCTCCCCACAGGAGGGTGCCAGGACCCAACATCTGAGCAAAGTGCCATGCTTCTGCAAAATGTTCTGGGTTATCTACATTGGGGCCATATATTGACAGCAATCGGAACAGGCGATCAAACATCATCCCCACTACCACCACTTAGCGGCCCATTGGGTTCCAGATCACTGTCCTGGAGCACCACAGAGCCCTTTACGAAGGATTATTGCAACACCCCAGGCATAATTAGAGTAGGGAGACATATGCCATTCGCCAATCCACCCAGTCCGCAGGCGCTATCTAGTATCAACCGTGAGGTTTATCTCCTGCAGCATGCATAGGTCCATCCTGTGTCGTTGCAACTATGCTGAAATCCAGTGCATCTTTCGTGCATCACTAATCCCACAAATGTTCCATGTTAGACATTTTAGCCTATTTAGAGTGTTGTGTAGTGGCATGCAAACACCTATCAAGCATGTACCAGTTTAGCTGTGGTGATTAGTGCATATTGAATGTGCGGGTGCCCTGAAGATAAAGAAAATTAAACAGAACAGTGCACATGCTCCTCTATAAGCATCGCAGACAATGCATCAGGAAACAGGAATTTCATGTCTTCCACATAATCCTGCATTTGCCCCATGGAGATCAACTCAGGTACCCCCATAAAAAAAGGAAGGAGCTTATTCCTTCTGGAGCAGGTCTCCAAGTCTTCAGTTTTGTTCATTCAAGAACCTTCTCCATCTGAAGTAGCCACTCGCTGGAGGTGCGTTGGTCATCATCCAAATCCGAGGTTTATTGTTGCAGCTGATCAGGCCTAGAGTCGTGGTTATCCACCTTGTGCTTGAGATGGTCCATCCAGTCCGTGAGCTGATCTACATTATGACCCACGAATCACCGTGGCGGACATTCAATGGCGGTAAACCATTGACGGTACATACTGCCGCACTCAACATACACACAACCTAAAAAAACAACACTACATTGGTCAATTCAAACTACACACACCTGACACACATACACACACCACACCCACACCACTATAAAACACACACCCAAATTACCCACAACCCTTTACGAATAAAATTGCCACCAGAGAGAGACAGCAAGACCACTCACACAACCAGAGCCACACACCACCATCACATATACACCACCCACGCACCTCACAACACACACCCCAACACATCACCCTACACACCCTCACCCACACCACTCACACCACACTCATGGCACCACAACGACACCCCAGTTTCTCTGAGGAGGAGCTAAGGGTCATGGTTTGAGGAAATCATCCTGGTAGAGCCACAGCTATTTGGATCACAGGTGCAGCAGATATCCATTGTTAGGGAGATTGAGCTATGGCGGAGAATCATGGACAGGGTCAACGCTGTGGGACAGCACCCCAGAACAAGGGATGACATCAGGAAGAGGTGGAACGACCTACAGGGGAAGGTGCGTTCTATAGCAGCAAGACATCAACTCGCTGTACAGAGGACTGGCGGTGGACCCCTACGTCCTCCCCCACAACTAACAACATGGGAGGAGCAAGTCTTGGCAATACTGTATCCTGAGGGCCTGGCAGGTGTAGCAGGAGGACTGGACTGTGGTAGGTCAGTTCCCTATTACTATCACCCCCTACCTGTATGCCATCACATACCCCACCCTCACCCTCACTCCCATCAGTCCACCACCTCCCACACACCCCACCATCATAACCCACTCATCCCAGTGCCAATCCCTGCATGCAACACCAATGCATGGACACCCCTCACAGACCTGCAAGGACACCTATCACCAGGGCATGCACACTAGAGAGAATCACCACCAAATAACAATTCACACAAGGCAAAGCTGCCAGGGCAATAACAACCATAGAGATCAACACACCCATGCACAATACGTCACACGCAGAAACAATAACACTGCATTTACATCCCCACAGGTAACCCAGCCAATGTCACCGGCGATGAGGTGCCAGCAAAATACAGTACCCCCACAGAAGAGGCCCACAGTGATGACAGCAGCTCTGGTCGCCTGGATAACCAACCTGGTCCATCAGGGACCTCCGGACAGTCAGTAACCCAGGCACATTCTCACACCATCACAGAGCCTCCCCCCTCAGGAAACACCACCACAGCACCCACCCAGTGGGCCCATACCTCTGTCCCCAGAACACATCAATCAGCAGGGGGTCCACCACTACAGGGACCCCAGGCCACCTCACAAACACAGGACAATCAGGGTCCTGGGGTCAGTGGGCACAGGGTTCAGGGGGCAGAGGCACAGGACCACAGGAAAGCTGGGAGGACTTCTGTGCGACAGAGCGGAGGACAGGCCGAGGGAACCAACCCTCCAGCAGGCACTCACCGCGATCCTGGGAGCATACCAACATTCCCAGGATACACTGGGCCAGATCCTGGACAAGTTGCAGGAGAACATGCAGCTGCTGGAGGGACAGTACCTGGGGTCAGGGAGGACTGGAAGGCCATCAACACCACCCTGATCTCCATTGCAGGGGTGCTGGCAGACATGACCAACAGTATGAGGGAGGCAGTGGCACACCACCGGGCCCCTGACACTATCCAAACCACTGAACAGCCCTCCACCTTTGCTGCCGCTAGTGGACAGGAGGCCCTGCCACAGGACCAACAGGCCACCAGCACCCCTCCCCCTGCAGAAGGAGAACCACCCCACAAACATTCCCTGTGATCCAGGCAGAAGCCAGAGGCCATTGCCAAGACCCTCACCAGGAAATAAGACTCTCCTGATAGTCACCCCTGTGTCCCACTCTGTTACCCTGTCCACCTTGAACTGCCATTGCTCCTCTTCCTATGCCCCTTTGGACAATGCACCTGTGATACAAATAGACTGGACTCCAACCTGGACTTTCCTCCATCATCACCCCAGCCCATTCCACTACCCCCTCTTCTTCAGAGCACTGCAATAAATACACTTTGATAAAATAAAATAATGGTGTATTTCAAATGTTGCAAAATGTATTCGTTTAACCAGGTACAAACATTGCAATTCAACGGTACAGTAATGTTTACATAGGAAAGACCTGCAGTTGGCTGCACTACAGTAGTGGGGCACCAACATCTGCAAAAAGAGATGTCAGAGGGTACAGTGAGTGGGCATACACAGCCTGCCAGTGACAATGTCACACATCAAACTGTCAATTATATGTGTATTAACACTGTCTTACCTGTGTCTCATTGGAAGTATTGACGAATAATTGCAGTTCTGTTGTCCTCATCCTCATCCGCTGCCTCCTCATCTTCACTGTCCACAGAATCCACTGCTGCCACATGGCCATCTCCAGCCTCCTGCAGAAAAGGCACATGGCATTGCAAGGCAAGGTTCTTGGGTGAGTAGCACAGGGATCTACCTTTTAGATGGGGGCAACGAAACCTGGCCTTCTGGAGGCCAAAGGTCCTTTCTATTATCCTTCTTGTTCGCCCATGTGCCTCATTGTAATGTTCCTCTGCCCTTGTCCTGGCATTCCTCACAGGGGTCAGTAGCCATGAGAGGTTGGGGTAACCGGAGTCACCTGCAAGTATCGAGGGACAACTGTTAGCCACACACTCACCCTTAGGGCCCATACCATACCCTTACACCAACATCCACTGGGTGGGAACCAAGGCTCACCTATTAGCCACACCCTGTGCCTCTGGAGTTGGGCCATTTCATTTGGGATGCTGCTATTCCTCAGGTTAAAGGCATCATGCACAGACCCAGGATACTTTGCATTGACGTGGGAGATGTACTGGTCCGCCAGGCACACCATCTGAAGATTCATGGAGTGAAAACTCTTTCGATTTATGAACACCTGTTCATTTCACTGGGGGGGACAAATGCAATATGTGTTCCACCGATTGCCCCAACGATGTTGGGTATATGTCCCATTGCATAGAAGTCAGCTTTCAGTGTGGCTAAATCCTCCACCTTTGGGAAAACAATGTAACTGTACATGTGTTTAATCAGGGCAGACAACACTCTTCTCAGCACTATTGAGAACATTGGCTGTGACATTCCTGCTGCCAAGCCCACTCTCACTTGGAAAGAACTAGTTGGTAAGAAGTGGAGCACAGATAGCACTTGCACAAGAGGGGGGATCCCGGTGTAGTGACGGATAGCAGATATTAGGTCTGGCTCCAATTGGGCACAGAGCTCTGTGATTGTGGCCCTGTCAAGTCTGTAGATGAGGATAATGTGCCCATCTGCCATTGTTGCCAAGTCCACCAGGGGTCTGTACACAGGGGGATGTCTCCATCTCCTATTCATCTGCAGCGGTTGCAATCTATGGGGCAAAAGAGTGAGCAGCTGGTCATTATCTGTACATTCCATCCACTGCAGTTCAATGAAGATGGTGATTGTAACATTATTTTGTTGGAGATGTCCAAATAGTGCCTTTGTGTATTGTGACGCAGTTAGGACCCATGGCCTACACCCCCCCCCCCCCGAAATGGCGTATGTCTGTCCTTTATGGAGGAACAGGTGGAAATGAGGTAACTCCCTTGATGTTGTGAGCCGTTGCAGGAGGTGGCCGAGAACCGTCGTGCAACTCCTCATTGGTTATCATTGAGCCCTATGGGGTACAGTGGCAAATGGTGATGTACTCCGGCAGTGATGGTAGGCCCCGCCGCGGACGTGAGTGCCATTTTCTGTCTGTTCACTGTGTCTGGAACCGACCATGGCTTACTGGGGAAAGGGCCCCTGCCTTCACCTCTGTGGAGTTGGAGCGACTGGTGGATGAGGTCCTACCCCAGTATTGACTAATGTATGGGCCTCCAGACCAACAGGTGAGTACAATGCATGGGGCGTGAATGCATGGAGTGCTGTGTGTAAAGGCCTCATGTGGGGAGGGGGGTTTGGTGGATGGGCCCTGGGCAGCGTGTATGCTGGGCCATGACTGTGCTAAAGGGGATGGAAAGGGGCATGGTGGGCCACAAGTGTAACAGGCAAGACGGTCAGACTAATACCTTTCCATGTGTCTATTTCCCTGTAGGTCAGCACCCATCAAAAGAAGGGTATATGGCGTGCCATCGCCAAGGACGTGCTGACCCTGGGGGTCTACGGCAGGCGGAGCACCCACTGTTGGAAATGATGGGAGGACCTGAGACGCTGAGCAAGTCAAATGGCAGAGGCCCATCTGGGGATGAGGAAGGGGTGCCTGTCGAACCCTGACCCCCCTGATGGCCTGCATACTGGGGGTGGTCTATCCGGAGCTTGATGGGCGCTTGGGGACATCACAGCAGCCACAAGGGGGTGAGTACAGTGCCCTAATTTACAACTTACGCCTGGTGAGCTGGTATCCGGGTGGGGGCCCTGGGGGTGCCCTTAGGCCAGGCCTGGTATTGCAGAGTGGGTCCCATGTTGGGCAGGGTCCTGATGTGAAAGTCCTCCAACCAAGCTAGTAAGCATCCACTACTGGGCAGAGGCCTGTGGATCTCAGGTAAGCGGCAATTAGCGTTAGGTGTCCCCATCCATGGGCTGATGACGAGCATTGTGACTGGTAGTGCATTGCCTAATGTGTAGGGCTGTTCCCTGTGTGTGACTGTGTTGTGTACGTCAACAGTGGTGTTGTTGCCGCCATTGACCAAGTGTATCCTTTGTCTCTTCCCCCCCTTTTTGTTTTGTCACCCTGTCCTTATGTGCATTAGCATCATCTGGCGGAGGAGCTGAAGCACCGGCGAGGGAGGGAGCTGCATCCCAACGGACCCATGAGGCTGAATCCACCGACGGTGAGGGCACCAGTGGGACGGAAGGCGAGGGGAGCACCACGGTGTACACTGGAGGGGACAGTTCGGACAAGGATACCTCCTCTGATGGAAGCTCCCTGGTGGTGGCGGACACCTCTGTGCCCACCCCAGCTACAGTTACAGCCGCCACCCTTCCTACCAGCACCGCCCACCCAGAAGCCCCTCAGCGAATTTCCCGTGCCCACTCACCCAGGAGGGTGGGCATCTCCTTCGCCCCAGGCCCCAGGCACTTGAGGCCCTGCCCCAGTTAGCCCTGCAGCCCTGAGTGTGGAGGCTATTGACCTCCTGTGATCCATCTCTGTTGGGCAGTCAACCATTATGAATGCCATCCAGGGGCCAACATCCACGATGCAGCAATGCAATGCATTCCTGGATGGCATCCACAGTGGATTGGCGGCCAAACATAGATCGATTCAGGCTCTGGCCTCCTCTCCGATGGCAGCCATTGTCCCTGTTTCCACCCTCCAACTTCCTCTTCCCAATCCCGTTCCCCTCAACCCCAACCCATCCCAAGCACACAGTCAGACGCGCAGGCACCCAGGACAACACACAAGAGTGGACATGGCAAACACAATCACCACACTTCATCCCACAGGCACTCACACAAACAACATCCAGAAGCAGACATACCAACATCCACTGCCTCCACTGTGTCTCAGTCCTCCTCATCGTCCACCTCCCTCCCAGTTGCGTCTCCACTCCCACCTGCATGCACTACATCCTCACCCATGACCATCATCACCAGCACTCCTATCAGTACACACCCATCACTGGCAGTCACCACCCCCACATCCATGCACACATCCCCTGTGTCCTCTTCCACTGTGTCTGTGCCCCCTCCTACCAAAGAACACAAATGAAAGCACTCAGACACCCAACAGCCATCCACCTCACAACAACATCCAGCCCATGCACCTGCACCCTAACACAGCAGACTGACATCCTACCACCACTCCCTCGTCCTCCACTCCCAAACCATCTCCTTCTTCCCGCCCCAATGTCCCTCAGAAGCTTTTCCTCGCCACCATTGACCTCTTCCCTAATCAAGGGGGCAAGGAGGCAGCCCCAGCTGTATGAAGGAAGGGCAAGAAGGCAGCCCCAGCTGCTGGACGGAAGGGCAAAGAACCAGCCCCAGCTGCAGGAAGGAAGTGCAAGGAGCCAGCCTCAGCTTCTGGAAGGAAGTAGAGACAAGGGGCCTGGTGCTGGGACTCATTCGGAGCCTCCACCACCAACCATGGTGGCGCAGCCGTCCGAGGCTGCAGGGGATGGGCTGTAGCCTCCCCCCACCACTGCCACCATCACTGCCACCAGTAGCAGCAGTCCCAGTGGGCAGCCGTCCGAGGCTGCAGGGGATGAGCTGGAGCCTCACTGCCAGCACCGCTAACAGCACCGCCACCAGCAGCCCCAGTGGGCAGCCGTCTGAGGCTCCAGGGGATGGGCTGGAGCCTCCCCCCACCACTACCAGCTCCAACAGCAGCACCACCACTGCCACCACTGAGCAGCCGTCACCCGGCGGACAGTGTGTAGTCCTGCGTCCATGGGCTGTTGTGCAGCCTGGCCCCTGCAAATCCTGTGGGTCTGACACCCAGCTGAGAGACTGTCACCTTGCATTCCCCAAGATCTTCACCTCATCCTCCCCAGGATGAAACTCACAGGGCATGTTGCCCCCTCCAGCACACGTGGACCAGTCACCCACTTGGGAGACTGTGGCCTTGCACTCCCCAGGACAAGTCAGTGGGCAAGTCACCCACTTGAGGGACCGTGGCCTTGCAGTCCCCAGGACCGAGCACAGGGCATGTTGCCCCCTCCAGGACCAGTGGCGTTGTACCATCTTCCGGCTGAGGTGCTCCCCATTCCCCGTCCCCCTGTGGTGCTTGGCTATTTTCGACCTGATGCCCCTGCAGTGTTCTCTCCGTGTTGTTGCAGGAGTGAGGTGGAGCCTTGGACTTTGTGATGTGGCCCTGTGGCCCACAAACATTGAGGACTGGGCAGTGTCCCTTGATTTGTGAATATGTATATACTTTTTGATTTGGATGCACGTACTACTATTATTTTTATCTTATTACACTCTTTTTACTCTGTTGTAGTTGTCCTTGCATTATTCCTGAGGGGCACAGGGTGAATATGTTATGTTACTGCATCTGCTTGTGTGTATGTTGTTGGGTGTGGGGGTGTTGCGCTTGTGTGTCACTCTCTTTTTCCTCCCCCCTCCCCTGTGTGCTAGGCGGCAGTACTCACCGTGGTCGTCTTAGCGGGCATTGGTGTTCATAGTGGAGCAGCACGTAGAAGAGCATGGGGAAAACATGCAATTCGGGCTCCATGGCAGTGTGGTTTTTCTTCCTTGAGTCTCCAGAGGTGAGTTGTTTCCCTTTTGTGCAATATTTCCGCCAGGCTTTTGATGTCGTTGGTATCGCCCCGGAAAAGGTGGTGTATTGGTGTCTCATAATACAGTGAGTGGAACATTGTCTTCCGCCTGGCTGTAGGCCATTATGTACCCTGGATGCCTTGGATTTCTTTCATGCATCAAAGGACAGTTTTGTCTCCTTGTGAAACACCTTTCCCATGATGAGTGCACCCACAGTGGTGCTCAGGACCACCCCCTATAACCAGGCCAAAGGTGTTAGCACTGTACAGGCTGTGCAGACATGTTTCAAAAGGGCACATCAGGGAGATGATAGTCATTGCAGGTTCCAATGGGCCCCGCCACACCTAAGCAGCACCTCCGGGTGGCATGAGCAGTACCACTAGTACACGGGGGGGTCCCTCAACCCCTGGGCTAGACCCATGCAGCAAGGGATGCAACCGCCCGTGCCTTCAGATGGTTCTCAGCTGCAGTTGGGTGCACTCAGTGCCAACAGGGAAGATTTGCCTTAGCCAGGCCCAGCCTCAGACCGTGGCCCTTTCACCTCCAATGTGTCTAGCAAAAGGCTGGACCCCACAGAGTCAAGATGATGTTTCCATGGGGCCCCCTCCCCATCTCCATCTCATCAGCGTGACAACCTTCTGGCCTCTATCAGTTCATCCGGGAGGTGGGGTAAGGGGAGCAGCATGTCCCAAAGAAGGTATTGGCCACTTCCACGGGCCCTGCCTCACCCCAGGATTAGCACCGGGGGCACGAACAGGCCCGAGTACGTTCAACAACAGAGGACCCCCTTACAGGGGCAGCCTCCTCTGGGGACCCCCCTGGCTCCACAAGTAGGCTCCCACCCAGGCCACCACACAGACAGTTTGGGCAGTAAGAGGCAGGCCTGGCAGCCCCACACAGACACTTTGGGCAGTAAGAGGAAGGCCTGGCAGCCCGAGGCGATCATGCCACGTGGCCCAAGACCGCCCTTACCAGGCCCTACTCACTTGGTTGTCCCTCCCTCACGCTGACGGGGGGCACACCTCCCCTAGGGGCCACCAGCTCAGCCTGGACCCAGGTTCCCTGAACCTGAGGTGGCAACCCTCTCTGCGCGGCCTCACCTCAGCTGCCTCCTAACTGTCCAGGCTGCAAATCCGCACCACCACACACATCTCCTCAGAGGCCACACGCAGACCCAGTCCCTCTGCTGCCAACCCGGCACCTCCAGTCCAGGCCAGAGACAGGCCGCAGCCCCAACAGCAGCAAGACCGCCCGGGTCTGCCCTAAGGATCCGGCTGACCCAGGCAGGAAGGGAACTCTGACGGAAGCCGCCGGCGCGCAGGACTCAATGCACAGCTGTCTGGGCCGCACAGAACCCCAGGGCGTTTTCTTGGCCACTCAGTCCCCACATGTCACCTTGTCCCAATTTGTTTGGCCTGTGCACGGGGAGTATGGTGCAGTCCTGATCAGCACCAATGACCCCACAATAGCAAGATTAATTAAGGATTATCCAGCAGAGCCTCATCCGAACGCAGCCATTTTGCCGACCGGCCAAGCCACGGTCGAACTCTGTGCGTCAAAACATATAGAACGGTGTTTTATAGGAGGTGGCGCCCACAGATTCACACTAAAGTTACAAATATAAGTCCACAAATACGGTGCTCCTGGGAGGGGAGATCCACCTAACTCCCCCAAATAGATTCTATTCAAGGGATTGACAAAATCAAATAAGAGTTCAAGGCACATGTCCAGAGTGAAATAAAGTCAGTATCATCCTTTTATAAATTCTCCAGTTCCATCTTGCTTTATTTCATGCTTGAGAAGCTCTCCTCTGACATTTCTGTAAATACAATCACAGTTTTGGTTATTCATAGTTCCAGCCACGGTTCCAGCCAACACGTGTATCGTCAAGCGAAAGTAATCGCTAAGACTTTGTCAGGGCTGACAAGTTACATAATTAACTGCCATTGAAACAAATGTATACCGTCCAAAACATATACTTTCTGTACTTTCTGTTAAGTCAAGTTACCTGTGAGGTGAGTATATCAGTCAACTATTGTTCATAAGGGTTACTTGTGATCTGCTAACAACACCTCAATGAGTGTCCCCTATGAAATATATATGCTATGTCCGCCATATCAAAGTGTATGTTGACTAACCAAACTCACAATGTGAACATGAAAAAAGGACAGTCATAGTTAGCAAGGCTATTAAAGGCAGAATTGCTAATATCCTCCTAACTTTTAACACCCCTGCCGGCAATGTGTGAACAGACATCTAAACTTGCAAATGGATGTCATCTCATTGTAAATCAGGTCAGCATAAACGGGAGAAAGTCATAGCAAAGAGGTAATATGCAAAAATTGTTTTTAAAGAAGAAAAATGTAGTAGTTGACAGAAGTATCCTCTGAAGTATGCCTATAAGAAATAATATTATTTCTTTTGCAATCCTTTCACACACCTATGCATAATCACAGCTATATATTCAATCCTCCCCTGTATCTAAAATCTCATCAGTATACATATAGACTGATTATGTCATCCTATAAACATCTAAAGTCTCATTCTCCTAAGAAAATGTCTAGTTCATGGTTAGTATTTAAGCCATCTTCCACTGCTCTCAATCGCATAATCCAAATGCATTCCCGTCTTCTTAGAAATAATACCCTATTACCCCCTTGGGGGTCTTTGTTCACTTGTTCTACACCAAAAAACTTGAAATTTCTGATCAGTCCTTGTGCTGAGCATTGCTTCAAGTGTATGACTCGATATCATACATCGCCCTATAATGTTCGCTAATACTGTCTTAAAGTACTAGTCGTGCATCCCACATACATACAGCCGCATTTGCAGTCAATAACATATACTACATAGTTATTGTTACAAGTGATATTGGAAAGTATATGGTTTGTTTCCCTCACACTGTTTTCAAAGATACAATTTCCATCATGTGCCTATCTGCATATGCCACAATGACTGCCTTTGTAGAAATGTTTGGTACGTGCTGTAAGCCGATTCTCACTGGATTTGTTGGTTGGTTAACTGGGACATAACATGCTCTTCAAGCTTGTGCCCCTGTGGTGAGTTAAATTAGGTCTGTCTGAAATGTATTTCTTTAAACTGGTATCCGCATATATTATGTGCCAATGTTTGCATATATATTTTAGTAAGAGACTAGCTATTTGAGTACAGTCAACAATACATCGTATTTCTTCATTCCTATTCTTCTTAGTATATTTCAATGTATGACCCCTGGGTATTTTCATTATTTTATCCCTGGCTTTTTAAACAACATGTTGTCCATTCCCACGTTGTAAAAAATGTGTTTCCATCTCATTGATACAGTGCTGGAAGTCAAGGTTTTTACTACAATTACGTCTTGCACCATCATTTCCCCAAATGGTATTGAGCTAATCTGATGTTTTGGATGTGCGCTGGTAGCATGTAGTATAGTCCGCAAGTCTGCTCTGTCGCATACATCTCCCCTGAGGCTGCGTGTAGCTCCAGTCTCTCTGCTGCCAGCCCTGCACCTCCAGGCCTGGCTGGAGACAGGTCGCAGACCCAACTGCAGCGAGGCTGCCCGGGCCTGCCCCAAGGATCTGGCTGGTCCAGGCAGGCAGGGAACCCTGTGGCAGCTGCCAACGTGCAGGCCTCAATGTGCAACTGCATGGGCTGCAGGGCACCCTAGGGTGTTTCTCAGCTTCCCAGTCCCCACATGTTGCCATCGTCTCCAGTTTTTTTAACCTGTGCACAGGGAGTCTGGTGTAGTCCTTATCGGCACCAATGATTCCACAATAGCAAGTTTAATTAAGGTTTATGCTCCCTGCCTGGCAGAGCCTCACCTGAAGGCAAACATCTTGCGGGTCGGCCAAGTCAGGCCCCCCACACACCAGGGGAGCTTAAGTGTGACTGAGTTGCCATCTGCATGTTGATTGGCTATCCAGGGCAGGATGGGTGGACCTGACGCCTAAGTGGGCTGTGTCTTGAGCCCACACAGAGGGCTGCATACCCCCCTTCTGTGTGTCTGGAGCCAGGGCAGGAAGGGTAGGAACTCTGTGCACTTCAAAGGCCATTCTTTAAAGTGTTCCCCATTTCAAAGGTACCATTGTGTATGAGAACTGAACTTCTGCCAAACCAAATCAGTACACTTCTGGACCTGAGGACATTCTGTCAGTATAAGGGCTGCTATGCTGCTGAATGGACTGTCACTCTGCTAGACTTTGCTGGACGCCTGCTCTGCTGTGCCTACCCTGCTGGCCTCCTTGCCTTGGTGTGAGAAGGACTGGACCTGCATCTCTATATCCTCAGAACCAAAGTGACTTAAAGGGCTTGCTGGCTTGCCTCCTGTTCTGAAGTCTCAGGGACATCAAGGACTTCCAACAACCATGCTGCAGCTTCTGGACTCTGTCTTATTTGAGTCCTGCCTTGCCAAGTGGTGCCAATCCAGTCCTGGGCCCTTAAAGTGGGTTTGTTAGCTGTTTCATACCAGAATCCACACATTGCTGTCACTGGGACTGCTGCATACCTTCGATGATGCATTGTCACCACAAGAGACATTGCATTACCGGCTGCGCGGCTCAACGATGAAGCATCACCTACATGTAAGGGGTTCGACATCAATGCACCTCCAATTGTGCGACACATCACCTACACCACCAGGATCGATGACAAAGCATTAACACTGCTTCTCCTTGCAGCGCTCTTTGACATAGGCGCACCCCTGAACCAAGTTACTGATTTAAGACTGGCAAGGTTGTTCTCCGTCAGCCTGACTTTTCAGATTTCACACAGTCTAGCCTGGCCAGATTGCCACGGTCGGCACTTTATGCTTTTGAGCACTATATTTGCAGATATTCATAAAAAACCTATCTTGACTTTTTTGTCATTTTAGCCTTGTTTTTACATTAAATTAAGCTCTATTTTTGTAACTTGGTATGGATTATTTTTGAGTTTTATTTTTATTTTTATACTGTTTTAAGTATTGCACAAATACTGTAAACATTACCTCATAAGTCAGCCCTGCCTGCTCTGTGCCAAGCTACTAGAGCAGTGGTCTTCAAACTTTTTAATGCCGCGCCCCCCCAGTTGAAAAATAAAAATCATTGGGCCCCCCCTCAGAATTTTTCACAATTATTTTAGAAAGATGGCAATGTTTAAATAGGTCTAAACCTATTTAAACATTGCAGTTAGGTACCGTTACCTTTTTAAAACTGCAATAACATGCTTCTGCTTGAAACAAAGGCTTGTTATCTGTATAATATTTCTTTTGGCCAGAGTTTGGCACCCCCCCTGGGATCACTTGAGGCCCCCCAAGGGGGGCCCGCCCCCCAGTTTGAAGACCTCTGTACTAGAGGGTGAGCATAAGTTAATTTATAGTGTGTATCTCACCCTGACTAGTACTGTGGTTCCTGCTTGGACAGGGTGCATACCTCTGCCAATCAGAAACCTAACATTGGTGATCAATGGTTACAGTAGTTTGGTGTACTACCATGGTAATTTACCAGGGTGTCCAATTGGGGATCTTAAGGATCAGGAAAGCGGCTCATCATGGTCACTGAAATTTGAATTGTACTGCATTGGAGTAACTACACATTACTCAAAGAGACATTACAATGGAATATGTGTGGTTAGGGGCACAACATTATAAAATGAAGTATCTGGAACAACGGGGAGGTGCGCTTACCTCTAGCTTGCTGCTCCGGTCAGATGGCATCAGTAGTTTGGTGTACACTAAATGTTTATAGGCTAGGCAGACTCTCAGACACATGTTCCTTTTTGCTTTTATGTTTTAACTCTTGATACTCTTTAACACAGATGGTTCTCGAGAAAAACTCTTAGGAGTGACTTGATTCAAATGTATTTTCCTGATTTGGAAGTATAGTTTAGGAATTGATTATGACACACGCCTCAAGTTATGTTCTGTAACTAAATTTGATTAATAAAAATAAAGAAAATATATGAGAACTAATGATTAATAAAACTTTTAAAATTAAATCATAACTCTAATTTTTGACTTCTGAGATTGAAATTTAATGATTGAATTCTAGATAGATGCAGTTTCATATTTTCCCGCTCATTTCCAAGGTCCCCAATTGAGTGTCCCAATAGCTGTGGAGGTTTTATCAATTTTAGGACTCCCTCGCTCTCTCAGGTCATAGGTTATGGCAAGCATGGGAAGCAGGCGGTGCCAGACGTTCATTCCTCTGAGATCATGTTGCCAGCTGAGTGGGTCTGTTTGTTGCCAAAGAGTTGCTTCTGCTCAGTGACAGCTGAATGCAAGAGAGTCCACTGCTGGACACTCTGAGTTCTTTGAGGGTCCATAACAATAATAGCATTTGAAGACACTGCATCTCCCCCATGCTGTGTGAGAAGAGCACTCAACAGACAGCTGACTTATTCCTCCCCCCTGTTATAGCTGGGTGAGGATGCGGCTGAACTTTATTGATATCAACTATGTTTCTTTTCCACTCCTTAGCCCTCTTCCACAACATTTTCACCTAGCCCACTTACTGCAGCAAAGGGAGCAGCACAATATGCAAAGTCTCTTTAATTCGGTTAAGTTTAGATTTTTGTTACTTTGACTCCCTTCCTTTTTTCTCTCCTCTTTCTGTAGGTTAAACAAAAGCCAGTAAATCAAGACTTTCTAGAAGCTCTAGTTCACGCCCATGTGAAATTTGACACCTCCACACACAAACCTGAGCTATATAAATGGTTCCCTTTCAATTCCATCCTAGGCAATTTAGTGGCCTGCCATTGTATGGCCTTCCTAATCACCAGTTATAGAGCCTAGAACAAAAGGAAGGCTACTTAAAGAACTGTGGCACACATTTGCTTTCATTTGCCAAAGTGTTATATAGCAACACTTCTTTTCAGAGTAAAGCTATACTAATTAGAAGAATGATGATGAATCAAGTTTACAAGCACTAGCAAAGCCAATAGGTTTTGCCTATGCAAAATCTATTTGCTTTGTCAATATTTTTTTACGTGTTATATAGAAGTTTAGCTTCTGCGCTAAGTAAAAAAAGCACTATGATGCAGTCAATGCTAACTGAGATGTCAGAGGTTCCATTTATAATACCAATGATAATAGGGTAGGACTGCCTGCTGCCCCTGGCAACATTGATGCTGTAAGAAATAAATGCATTGCAATTTACCCATTGCTGTAGGAGGTTGGTAGAGGCAATGGACCATTTGTACAAACCTATGCTAAAGGCTAAATCCCTTGAGAGTAAGAAACTTGCAGCCGCATTCCACTCCATCAAACCCTTTCTTGAGGAGGATGGCCATTTTTTCAGCAGAATCCTGTTCCATATGCCAATATTAATGCACAATATCCGAAATGATTTTGTGACGATCAACTCGGTACAAAGCCAAATTGCTTCCTCTGGACCAGTAAAGGAATCATCTTGCTCAGTCTTAAGGCTTGTACTTTAGCAAGGATTTATGTACTACAGTTAAAAAGAGATGTGGTCAGTAACTACAGGGCGATTGTTCTTTCCTCCCAGACTACTTATGAGAGAAGTATATGCCCTGATTTATTCTGGGCAAATTTTATTCAGTTCTGTTGCCTCCTTAATGGCGTTTTCTAGTAACAGAAACATGATAGGGCTGATAACCTTCTAAAACTCCAAGGGGAAGATACCATGCTTGATGCCATTAATTGATGGCCTCTGTGAGCTCTACAGCGGATATTTTGTTTTATCTAGTTACTTATTTAGGTGCAAAAGCAGTTTCTGAACAGGCAACTGGGTCATGAATACAGCTTCCCTAGTGGTTTCAGTGGGTTCCTCAGACATATTTAGCTTTCCATGGAACACAGTAAATTCTCTAGTGATATCCACTGGATCTGTTAGCATTTTCCCAGTAGACTCACGTACTGCAGGGATATCCATTATTGGAACAGGTTGATTAAGTTTCAAGGCTACGCGCTTTTCCCATGTTCATAAGCCTTCCCTATAGCACATAGAAGGATCTTCTCTGTAACTGAAGAAAATATGGTAATCTTCTCAAAATACTTAGTTGTTAGTGTTTGAATACGTTCCCCAGGAGGGTGTTGTCTATACCTTTATTGAAACATGAATATTTCATTTATCAAGGTATACCATTGACTCGCAGCTCTTGATGAGCTTCGATAGTTCTCTCATTAATATTCATCCTGGGTACGATTTTTCCGATGCCCAGTGAAGCTGAGTCAAAATAACTGAGTGTTCATTAAAATCTAAATATTCTGTGAGTATATACTGCAACTTCTTTTTTCCTCAGGTATTTTGCATTTCATTGTGTTCATTCTCCAGGTACAGGCTTGGGACTCACTAGGTGGAGATCTAGTATCATATATATATGGGTGCATAATCTGAGACACTAGTGATACCTATACCACATTTGCAGAGCCTAGGTGTCATGACAGTGTTTACATGAAAAAAGTGAATTCTTGAATCTATAGCATGCACAGGAGAGAGGTAAGTATAGTCCCGGGTCATGGATTATGTAGCTTTGAAGGATTAAAAAAAGAATGATCAGACATGATCTCTTGCTAGACACTCCAATCACAGTTATATTGACCATCGGATTGGCTCATTTTGTCCTGAAAAGAATCCAGCACAATGTAACTATCTCCCTCTACTATTACCTTCATGTGGCCAAACTCAGCAAAGTGTCAGAAAGGGAGGGGAAGAATCCCCTTTAGGGGCAGTTGGTGCATATACTGATCCCACAATATGGATGACATCTTGAATCTTCAGCTTGGAAAAAGCATAGTGACCCATGATCTGGTAAATTCTCACTATGATGTTTTTATGGGTAAGAATGGCAACTCTATTCGTCCTGGAGTGTGCCAGTTGTCCTACGGATCTTGTTTGAGATTGCCACTGCAAGTGGAAGAAATTGTAGTTTTCACCCAGTCTCTTTTTAATTTTTCAGATTGCCGTTCCGAATGGTGGCTTTCTTGGGAACTAAACAGTAGAGTGCTTGTTTCCTCTTAGTATAATGTGTAGTATCGAGTACACTGAGTGACCGTATGCCAAGTTCTTTCTTCTCATGATCATTTCTTTAAGTGTCTCCTTACATCTAGTTCTCCAGGAAAGGAGATAAAAGGGGCTCGTAAAACATCCAGGGGTGATAGACGTGTATGTCTTTTGATCAAAAGAACCAACAGCTTTAGCTGGGTGAGTAGAGACATGCGTCGGCAGCATGTGTGCTTTGTGTAAATACTGAAGCAGTGGAACCTCTTTAACAGAGTACACCATAACATAATAAGCTAAGGTAGGCACAACAGGCAGAGGGGGTAGGTGAAGGCCCAGCCAATCAATTATTAACTACCATTCCACAAAGCAGGATTTGGCGTAACCTTATAGCGATTGCTTGAATCATTTAGATGTGTGTCTGTCTTTCGTTGTTGTCGGGTGGCTTATCAGCTGCTGCGGCCCCTTTAATCTGGGACATGCGGCAGATCTTGTGCTGTGGTGCAGGTAGCCTTTAAAGTTGCGCGTAGCACCATGACGACTGCTCGTCATCTGTGCCTATCCCCCCGTACTCACCTGAATCCTGTGATTCTTTGGTGTCCCATCCGAGCACTCGGCATCCTGTTCTCTCGTCAGTTCATTTTTCCTTCTCTGCTGTGTTACTAAGTTGTTTTTTCCTTCAAAATGGAGCTTTTCCAAGGATTCCTGCAACTAAAAGAGAACAAAAGAAATTAAGAAAGTGGAACTTACACCTACGTGGAAACGTTAACAACTTTTCTTTATAATCAAACAAAAGATTACTTATCTGAAGGACCTTGACGACAAAGTTTGGTGAACTCAACCATTATTTTATTACGTTTTGCTTATCTAAAAGGAAAAGATAAAGACAGGTCATTGATTTTTTGATCAAACAACATTGAAGTACTACGAGTGTTTGTTAAAGACTCATGCTGTATTCTTAGGAGTAGTGAGTCCCAGGGCAATAGCGTCATGAGTTACGTAGCCTGATTTTAAAGCAATGCCATCTATAGTTTTGACTTCTGCAGCCTGTTTCTTTAGTTCACAAGGTATGCCATATGTAGTGCTAGATTGCAATTCATAAAATTCCCTCTGGCTCCTGAGTCAACCAATACCTGGAAAGTAATTGAAACCCCATTTCAGGACAACTGAGCTGTTACATAAAAATTATGGTAATGCTGGATACTAGATGTTTGTGCTAAAGACCTGAATACTATCAATCACATTATAATTCTAATACCAGGGGAAAAGTAATGAGCACTCTAGAGATCTTGAACCGTGTTAATACACAGAACTGAAGTTTTCTCTTTTAGTTCACACTAGGGTAGGCGCAGCATAGAGCAGTAGAATTTGCATATATTGATGTATTTTATTGATGAATGTTACTTTATGAGTTCGTTTTTTTGTTCTATATGAATCACACACACTACATACAAGAACCAGACCCTAAAAAGAAAGGGAGAAGGGACATAAGGTATTGACACGGAATAAACACTAAGATTGGGACTGTGTACTGTGAGATATATAAAGACTGTTCTCTGTTTTTTTAGAAGACAAACTCAACATTACCAAGTGGAGGATTGGTCTGGTTAAGGTGAGGCTTTCGTCCCTTTGACGCGATGGGACAGGCGTGCCTATATTTGGGGTCTGCTGGCCTCGCAGGTAAGCTGGGAACTGCAGTATATCCACTTCACTCCTGCAGAAAAGGTAAAAGCCTGATGGTATGATGTGCCCACATTGAATTTCCGACTGAGTGAAATGGGGACCCAATAAGTACACTGACTAATTTCGCTATGGCTTGTTTTATTCCGTATTTCACTGGGATGTGCACATAGTCACCACTCAGGACTGTAGTTGACTATCTACAGTAGATGGACATCACATTTGTTCACTGTTCTGCATTATGCGGGCCTTTTTCAACCTGGAATTTCTGGACACTGTAATCACGCCTTGCATGTGTAATTCATGCAACCTATCAAGCATACGTGGCATGCGGTGTTGGTTGCCTTGGCATAGTGATGCAAGAGTATAGGTACAAGTGGCTTTAAACTAAAAATCAACAGTCAAAGCTAATTGCTCGTGAGGTAACAGTCATGGGTAGTGGAACAAAAGGAAAAGATTTACTTGATAAAAATAAAGACTGTTCAGGGGTCAGCCTCAGTAGAGATAGTTTGGGATACTCTCAAAGCAGGTATTCGTGGAGAAACACTAAGTTTTAGTATTAAAAGGCAGAAGGATGCTCGAGGGAGAATAATAGAGTCCCAAGCAAAGGTGCGGTTTGCAGAAAGACAACTGGCTATAGCTATAGAAGCTGGAGAAGATATAAGGAAAGCGCAGGAAGAAGTTGCCATAGTAAAAGCGGCAGTTAATGAGGTCACAGCCCAAAGAATAGCAGAGAAATATTTAACACAGCGTGCACAAGGGTTTGAGTTTGGAGAAAAAGTTGGGCGGCTGCTAGCGATACGGACAACCCAGAAAACAGCGGCTGGGGTTATTCGGGAGATCTCCGATCGGCAAGGACAGATAGTATCAGAAGTGGGTGGAATCAGAAAAGTGTTTCATGAATATTATCAGGAACTTTATGATGAAACATCAGTCTATTCGGATGAAGATATTTCAGAATTCTTATACCCCATTAAGATGCAGAAACTAGATAAGAGTGACAAGTCATACCTGGGAAAGCAGATAGATATTTCAGAAATAGAAAGGGCAACGAGTAATCTGCCCACAGGGAAAGCTACTGGCCCTGACGCGATCCCTTTAGAATTTTATAAAACTTTTAAACTACTGTTACTTCCGCTCATGTTGGAGCTGTATATTCAGGTACAGAATGGAGGGAAAATACCCCCATCTTGGGATCTGGCTAATATAGTTGTGTTTCAGAAGAAAGGGAAATCCCCGTTAAATCCAGCCTCATATCGCCCGATCACATTAATAAATAGTGATGCCAAAATATATTCAAAGATTCTGGCAGTTCGATTATCGCTGGTGATTAAGAAGCTGGTCTCTCCGTGGCAGCATGGGTTTGTTCCAGGAAGAGATACGACTAATCATATTCAGAGAGTTTTAGCACTTTTTGACTCTACGGAAGTAGCAAAAGAACCAATGGCGGCTGCATTTTTGGATGCAGAGAAGGCATTCGATCGGGTGAACTGGAAGTATCTGTGGTACGTTATGGAGCACTATGGGCTAGGGAAGAAATTCATCATAGCAGTAAGGGCTCTATATAGATCCCCGGCTGTGAGAATACAACTAATGGGAGGACAATCTGAGAGAATTTCAATTAGGAGAGGTACCAGGCAGGGATGCCCATGCTCTCCCCTCCTTTTTGCTTTGTACATAGATCCTCTGCTGAGACAGTTGGAGGAAAACAGTAAGATTCCACCAATCCATAGGCAGGGATGGGATACTAAAGTCTTAGCATATGCAGATGATATAGCCATACTAACCCCCTCTCCTGATTCAGCACTAAGAGAGATCGAAGCAGTGCCGAAAAAATTTGGAAGGTTTTCTGGATACCTGTTAAATGGAGCTAAAACACAGCTGTTGGCGAATCAATACACAAATACTAACGATACACTGAGGGTGGATCATGCAGTATATTTAGGTATCAAAATTACACCAAAGGTAGATGAAGTTGTCAATTTAAATATAGATCCTATACTTGTAAAATTTAGAGAAGATACGTGCAGATGGAACAACCTGCATTTAACTATTGTAGGACGATGTAATATGGTAAAGATGATTTTCCTACCGAAGCTGTTGTATCTATTTCGTGCTATACCACTGAACTTTACTAACTTAAAATTTAAAGAGATCGATAGAGCAATCATGAGATTTATATGGGCATATGGTAAGTGTAGGAGATCAAGTAAATTTATATCTCTTCCTCGGGAAAGGGGTGGGTGGTCCTTACCAAACATAAAATTATATCAAATGGCAGCAGCTTTCCAGTGCATGCGCCCGTTATGGGGGCCTAATAAAGAAGGAGTTATAAAAGCGGACTTCCCCAATATATATGAGTTGCAGATTGGAGCAGCAGCCAATGGGTGCCTGGTAACGTATCACGAGCCTGGATATTACAAGAAAACTAGGTATAAGGTTTTGGGTGCGGCTCATAAGTGCTGGCGATTATGGTACAAAAAGAAAGGATTTGGTAGATACAATTACTATACCATGATCGAGAAGAATCCACTGCTCCCCGAAATATTTCATGATAAATATATGGCAAATTGGTCCACCTTAGGTATAACCAGGTTAGGAATTTTTTTTGATAACTCAGGGGTCAAATCGTTTCGAGATCTTCAGGAACAATACGGTCTAGAGAAAAGGGACTTTTTCAAATATTTACAGATTAGGGATTTTTTAAGGAAAAAAACAGGGGGGACCCAGGGATTCAAAAGTAATCAACTGATGAATGATATTCTGGCTAATCCCAGTATAACTATTAGGTCAATTTATCCTTTTTTACTGGTAGAACAATCAGATGATCTAGAAAAGAATAAGGATAGATGGAGCAAGAAGTTGGCAGATGGGAGTAATAACTTCATGAGGTGACTGGAGTTGGAATGCACTATTCTATTATCATCTTCCCTGCAAGCGCAACGCTACAAGACTATGTTTGATCTGTATCATACACCAGCCCACCTCGCAAAATGGGGATGTGTGTCAGGAATAAACTGTCCAAGATGTGGGATGTATGGTTCAGACATCATACATATGATGGCTACATGCAGGGAATTAAAGGCCTCAAGGGAAGGTATTCAATCTGTTTTGAAGGAGGTTTTGGGATATGATTTTGTTCTTACACCTGAGATCATGGTCTTTGGAACTGATGGCGAAATAGCTGGATCACATAGAGCATTTATTTTTGTAGCCATGGCGGTGTTTCGAATTTGTATAGCAACATCATGGTTGGATTTACGACCACCGCCCTGGCAACAATGGTTGGCTAGGTTGCTGTCTGTATATCATTTGGAGATGGCATTATATGAACGGAAGGGGAAACAGGCTAGGAGGAAAGGGAAGGCAATATGGGGTCCATTTCAGGCTTGGATACAGGTCCATAATGATCGGGGTCACCCCCTTCTGAACTAATGGGCTCCATCTTTAGATAAGATTGGAGGGGTGGTCAGGTTTTGTATCATGTACGTTTCAACTGGGCGATGTCTTCCTCTTGTCTTTCCCACCCTATGTTCTGTTTTGGAAAAAGTATTTTAAGTCTCCAGTGTAAAATGATTCAAAAGTATACGTGTTATATGTTTCCTTCCAATAATAAAAAAAAATAATAATAAATAAAGACTGTTGTCCCAGATCGCCAGAGTGTTTACACAGCTAGAAACGCGTCCAAACAACATAATTCATGTGAGTCCTCATTTCCACTATTTGTAAAAGTCCCAGAGTCTCACCTTAAAGTAGTGTTGTGAACAAGTAGAGGTGAAAGTAGCATCCTTTGCTGTTGCTCACACTACCACCTCCAGTGCCACGACGTCCTATTCCACCAGGGACTTTGGAGCCTCGCCGGTAAGAGGTACCGCTTCACCGCGTGCTCACGGGCATAGGTCTCGCCTGGAGACCTGCCTGTGGGGTGAGCAGAAGAGAGTTTCCCCTGCACTTCTCAGCAGGTGTGTGCCCTCTCTGCTTGCCTGGAGCCAGGCTAGGAGCCCCTCGCCTACTGTAAGGATCCAAATAGGGGTGCAAGTGCCCCAGGTCTGCATGTCTGTCCCAGTGATTTGTAGCACCAGTACCCCGGATGGTGGGAGATCACCATAGTATTGTCCTGGTTTCTCTGAGAATGTGCTTAGATTTCACCCGTTTTTCTCTCTCTCAGTCAACTGCCGCATTTCAGAAACCGATACCATGATGTGTGTTGTTTCTGCCTTATTAGGGTAACATATCTCTTTCAGAATTTGTTGGCAGATCAGGGAGAGGGTATGGAATGTTTTCTGAGCTGTGCAATAAAGGAACATTTATCTCTATGTGCATTCATAATGATGATGACCTGACAGCTGCTTGTTTAGCATGGTGTGCCTGATTTATGTGATGATCTGACAACTGCTTGCTTAGGAGAGTATAACTGGTTTACGTTGTTTTTTGGTTTAAGGACGTTTTATGCAAGACAGTTTATTTTTATATAACTTGTTGTAGTGTCTCTTCTTGTGGTGCATTCATTGTGTTACTGTCTTGAGTGTGTTGCACAAACACTGTAAACATGATACATGGGGATAAGCCTGACTGCTCAGTGCCAAGTTACTGAGGGTTAGCACAGGTTATCTTTGGTGTGTTACTTACTCACCCTGACTACAGTGGTGGTTTCTGCCTGGCTGAGGTGCCTACCCTAGCCAACCAGAAACCCAATTTCTAACAGTTTCCTTTGCCCATTTCTCCGCACCCTTGGCATACACTTTCTTACGACTTTGTAGTAGAACTACCCAGGACAGATCAAGGTTGTACTCCATATGTTTACTAAGATGGGTCATTTCATACCTTTAACTGGCTTACCTACATCTAAAACACTTGCAGATATCTTTTTGCAATCAATTATCTATTTGTATAGTTTGCCCGCTATTGTTGTGTTGGATCGAAGTCCTCAATTGATTTCTAAGTTATGTAGAGCCTTGTGCAACGTTTTGTAGATAGACATCCATCTACTGGTTATCACCCACAGTCAGATGGTCAGACATAGAGGGTCGACCAATGTCTGAAACAATATATTAGGTGTTAAGTACTAAGTGATTCTACTGAATAGGGTTCCTACCTGTTGGCTGCTGAATTTGCTTATAACAATACACAACACAGCTCTTCCAGTGTAACTCCTTTTCAATGTAACTGTGGTTTGCATCCTCGTTTCCTGTCCTTGTCTTCTGCATTTAGCACTGATGTACCTGCTGTTCAGCAGCCTTGTGCGGATACCCATTGCAGAACAAGTCCTGATTATAGTGTAGGAGATCATGTTTGATTATTCGCCAAATTCTTGAAACTGAAGGGGCCATGGAAATTCCAGCCATGTTACATAGACCCCTATTCGATTCTAAAATGTGTAAATGATGCTGCAATGAAATTGGAGCTACCGTCTTACGTGTGATTGCATCCTGTTTTCTATGTGTCCTTGTTGGAACCTGTTTCCCCTGGAATCATGCTACCAGAAACCCCCCTTGCAATTTCATTGGATGATGATTCAGAATTTAAGGTTGAAGCAATCCTGGATTCCAAACGATTACTAAATAGACTGTATTATCTGATCCATTGGAAGGTTATGGACCGGAGGATCAGACCTGGGAGCCTGCATGTAATGTGCACGCCCCCACCTGTTATGTCTTTTTCATCAGAAATATCCTGACAAACCCAAGCCAGTGGGTGGCCCTTTGGGGGTTCAGGCAGCCCCTTTAAGCTGTAATGCGCAGTGGATCTGGTGCATTGTGACCTGTAGCCTTTAAAGCTGCGCGCTGCACCGTGACGACTGCTTGTTGTCTTTGCCCCTCCCACACGTACTCACCTGAAACCTGTGATTTTGTTTGGCATCCCCTCTGAGTGCTTGGCATCCTGCTTCTTCGTCAGGTTGTTTTTCTCCTCACTAAGTCGTTTTTTTCCTTCTGACAGGAGCTTTTTCAAAGATTTCTGCAACTAAAAGAGAACAAAAAAGATTAAGAAAGCGTAATTTGCCCATTTGTGGTAACATTAACAAGTCTTCATTATATTCATATAAAGAAATACTTATCTGAAGGAACTTGACGACAAAGTTTGGTGAACTCAACCATTAACCTATAATGTTTTGCTTATCTAAAAGGAAAAGATAAAGACAAGTCAGTGATTTTTTTGTTCACACAACATTGAAGTACTATTTGTGTTCATTAACCCCTTCGCTGCCAGGCCTTTTCCCCCTCCTGTGCCGAACCTTTTTTTGGCTATTTGGGGCAGTTCGCGCTTAGGCCCTCATAAATTTTTGTTCACATAAGCTACCCCCGCCAAATTTGCGTCCTTTTTTCCAACATCCTACGGATTCTAGAGGTACCCAGACTTTGTGGGTTCCCCTGAAGGAGACCAAGTAATTAGCCAAAATACAGTGAAAAGTTTTTTTTTTTTTTTTTAAATGGGAAAAAAAGGCTGCAGAAGGCAGCTCGTGGTTTTTTCCCTGAAAATGGCATCAACAAAGGGTTTGCAGTGGCAAGATCACCATCTTCCCAGCTTTCAGGAACAGGCAGACTTGAATTGGGAAACCCAATCTTTCAATACAATTTTGACATTTTACTGGGACATACCCCATTTGTACTATTTTTTGTGCTTTCAGCCTCCTTCCAGTTAGTGACCAAAATGGGTGAGAAACCAGTGCTGGATCCCAGAAAGGTAAACATTTCTGAAAAGTAGTCAAAATTCTGAATTCAGCAAGGGGTCATTTGTGTACATCCTACAAGTGTTTCCTATGGAAAATAACAGCTGAAATAAACAAATATTGAAATTGAGGTTAAAAAAAGCAATTTTTCTCCACGTTTTACTCTGTAACTTTTTCCTGCAATGTCAGATTTTTGAAAGCAATATACCGTTACGTCAGCTGGACTCTTCTGGTTGCGGGGATATATAGGGCTTGTAGGTTCATCAAGAACTGTAGGTACCCAGAGCCAATAAATGAGCTGCACCTTGCAATGGGTTTTTAGTCTGTACCGGGTATACAGCAATTAATTGTATAATAAAAAGTGAAAAATAGGTATCAAGAAAACCTTTGTATTTCCAAAATGGCCACAAGATAAGGTGTTGAGAAGCAGTGGTTATTTGCACATCTCTGAATTCCGGGGTGCCCATACTAGCATGTGAATTACAGGGCATTTCTCAAATAGACGTCTTTTTTACACACTGCCTTACATTTGGAAGGAAAAAATGTAGAGAAAGACAAGGGACAATAACACTTGTTTTGCTATTCTGTGTTCCCCCAAGTCTCCCGATAAAAATGGTACCTCACTTGTGTGGGTAGGCCTAGCGCCCACGAAAGGAAATGGCTCAAAACACAACGTGGACACATCAAATTTTTTCACAGAAAACAGGTGTTTTTTGCAAAGTGCCTACTTGTGGATTTTGGCCTCTAGCTCAGCCGGCACCTGGGGAAACCTAGCAAACCAGCGCATTTTTAAAAACTAGACACCTAGGGGAATCCAAGATGGGGTGACTTGTGGGGCTCTGGCCAGGTTCTGTTACCCAGAATCCTTTGCAAACCTCAAAATTTGTCCAAAAAAACACTTTTTCCTCTCATTTCGGTGACAGAAAGTTCTGGAATCTGAGAGGAGCCACAAATTTCCTTCCACCCAGCATTCCCCCAAGACTCCCGATAAAAATGGTACCTCACTGGTGTGGGTAGGTCTAGCTCCCACGAAAGGAAATGGGCCAAAACACAATGTGGACACATCACATTTTTTCACAGAAAACAGAGGTGTTTTTTACAAAGTGCTTATCTGTGGATTTTGGCCTCTAGCTCAGCCAGCACCTGGGGAAACCTGGCAACCCAGCACATTTATGAAAACTAGACACCTAGGGGAATCCAAGATGGGGTGACTTGTGGGGCTCTGACCAGGTTCTGTTACCCAGAATCCTTTGCAAACCTCAAAATGTGTCCAAAAAAACACTTTTTCCTCTCATTTCGGTGACAGAAAGTTCTGGAATCTGAGAGGAGCCACAAATTTCCTTCCACCCAGCGTTCCCCCAAGTCTCCCGATAAAAATGGTACCTCACTTGTGTGGGTAGGCCTAGCGCCCACGAAAGGAAATGGCCCAAAACACAACGTGGACACATCACATTTTTTCACAGAAAACAGAGGTGTTTTTTACAAAGTGCCTACCTGTGGATTTTGGCCTCTAGCTCAGCCATCACCTGGGGAAACCTAGCAAACCAGCACGTTTTTGAAAACTAGACACCTAGGGGAATCCAGGATGGGGTCACTTGTGGGGCTCTGACCAGGTTCTGTTACCCAGAATCCTTTGCAAACCTCAAAATTTGGGCAAAAAACCTATTTTTCCTCACATTTCGGTGACAGAAAGTTCTGGAATCTGAGAGGAGCCACAAATTTCCTTCCACCAAGCGTTCCCCCAATTCTCCCGATAAAAATGGTACCTCACTTGTGTGGGTAGGCCTAGCGCCCACGAAAGGAAATGGCCCAAAACACAACGTGGACACATCACATTTTTTCACAGAAAACAGAGGTGCTTTTTTGCAAAGTGCCTACCTGTGGATTTTGGCCTCTAGCTCAGCCGGCCCCAGGGGGGGCAGAAATGGCCTAAAATAAATTTGCCCCCCAACCCCCCTGGTGATCGACCCTTGCCTACGGGGTCGTTCCCCCTGCGTGACATTGGCGCAAAAAAAAAAGATCCCTGGTGCCTAATTGTTTCGACCTAAAATCCGCCGATCTGCCCCCAAGGGGGGCAGAAATGGTCTAAATACAATTTGCCCCCCAGGGGAGCGACCCTTGCCTAATGGGTTGCTCCCCATCTCTAAAAAAAAAAAAAAAAAGTGTACTGTTTTTGGGATATGAATTATCAGATGAAGGCAAGAGCCTAGCACCCCAATTTTTAGAAAAATACACACAACTACACACAACTACACACAACTACATCCATCAAACACTATAAAAAAGTTCCAGTATTTGTTGGGCTTTTTAAACATTGGCAGAACATATATTCCAGATTATGCACAATTCATTGAACCATTATATGACTTAATTTCTCTTGATCTTTCAAGCAAATATTGGATAGACAAACACACACACATACTCAGAGCTTTGCAACAAGACATGCTTGCAACTAAACACTTGCATACAAGAAACAACAAAACACATTTGGTCATCAGCGTAATTGCTGGTGCCATTGGTTTCATCTATATAACATTCACTGAGGGTGAAACTGTCCCGATTGTATGCTAATCACATCTGTATTCTACAGCTGAATAATGCTTTGCTCCCACAGAAACAATTCTGACTGCTGTTCAGAAGAGTGTCATTAAAGAGAGACGTAGGGCCCAGGGGAAACGCATCATTGTCGTATCTCCTATCCCAGCCCTTGAGGCTGTCACCAAAGCTAGTGTTCCTAACGCTAAAGCACTACATCCACGTTGGATTCAATGGGCAACCTCTATGACGGCCACTGATGGTGACTATGGGCCTCATTACAACCCTGGCGGTCAAAGACCACCAGGGCTGTTTTGGAGGTTGTACCGGCAACAGGCTGGCGGTACAAACTCAGGGATTATGACGACAGCGGAAGCGCCGCCAGGGCAGCGCTGCCCAGGGGATTACAAGTCCCCTTCCCGCCAGCCTCTCCATGGCAGTAGGAACCGAAATCGAAAGGCTGGCGGGAAGGGGAGTCGCGGGGCCCCCTGGCACAGCCCCACACAGCTTTTCACTGTCTAAACAGCAGACAGTGAAAAGCGCGACGGGTGCAACTGCACCTGTCACACCGCAGCAACACATGGCTCCATTTGGAGCCGGCTCCCATGTTGCGGCCCACATCCCCGCTCGGCCGGCGGGCGGAAACACTGCCCTCCGGCCCAGCGGGGATGTCGAAATGGGCACGGCGGGAGTGCGGCCGCATTGGCGGCCTCACGGCGGTTCAACCTTGGCCGCCCGCCAAGGTTGTAATGAGGCCCTATGTCTTTGACCCAAAATGACAAACTCAAGAACTTTCACAATGTGAACTTGAACACCCTTTTCCTGCAAACACATTGCCTATTGAACAACATCAAATAATTATGTGCACTGATGGCTCAGCCCAGCCCACAGTAGGCACAAAACATCAATACTCCACCGCTTGATAGATGGTGAATTCCATCCACAACACACTTACATGCAGACCTTAGGGGACTGTACTGCACACTTAGCAGAGGTCAAGGCTCTGGTGATGGCACTGAATCACACGGATCCACAACAGTTAATAGTCTGTGATTTGTACTATTGTGTCCAGTCCTTCAATGAATACCTGCATTACTGGCACCAGAATGGATTCAGCGATTCAAAAGGCAACACTATTAAACACAGACTCTTGTGGGGAAAGTAGCGGATCTGAAGGAAATGTTACCCAATGTCCATGTAATACATACACTGGGGCATCAACATGTTGGCCCTACCTTGGCTGATGAAGTGGCCAAGTCAGCAGAAGCTATGGCTTATTTTGTGGCAATAACTTGTTCACAGATGAGGTTGGATGATGAAACACTTGCTGCTGTAAAAGCTTCGGCTGACGGCAAGCCCATGTCAAAGGACTTTTTCGATTTGACGAACTGGTACACAGAAACACCGCAAGATTATTTGAACGCGGTTCTTACCAATGTGATTTCGTGACTGATAGATTGCTCTACACGCTACGGTTCTTTAGTACTTGGCAAACAATTGTTATGGCAAAATAAGATATTCAGACTTGTCGGATGAGTTGGATTCACTAGCTTTTTGATCCTTTTTGAAAGCCCTGATGAAGTCTTTGAGACTAATGTCTCATAGGACGAAACACGTGTCAGCTGTTGTTGCAATATGGATATTGGTTCCAAGGACGGCTATTGTTGGTCCGATGGACTCCCTATCTCAAGAATAAATTGAGTTCTGTTTTTCTCACGAATCCCGGTCCGACTGCCAATTTGTTGCTATCTGCACTAAACAAATTTTGGACTAAAAACATGTATGAAGGATTGAGCATCGATTCATGAGTGCCCTGACATTTGTTTATTACATGTCAAAGGCCTATCCTGCCAAACATTCCTACCACATCTCTAGCCTCAATACTGCCCTAGTAACAATGCCAGGGTTGGGTGATCGTGTGATCCCCAACCACGATCAAAGACCAGAGCTGATAAAAGCAGCGCATGAGGGAGTTGCTTCTGCCTATGCTGGTGTGAGAGCTATTTCACTCTTACAAGCACACTACTGGTGGCCAGGTCAATACAAGCAGACCAAGCAGTATGTCCCTTGTTGTGACATCTGTCAGCAAATTAAAGGGTCCAGCGTCAAACACCCACCACAGCCACTGCTCTTAATTTCCAATAAACCTTTACAATGTGTGTACCTTGACCACTGTGGTCCCCTGACACCTGATAGTGGAAAAAAATAAATCTTAGTCGCTGTTGACTCATGCTCCAGATTTCTATGGGTATGACCACAACGCTCGGCTGACGCTTGGACTGTTATTAAAGATTTGCAAGTTTTTATTGGCACATATGCAGTTGCGGCTTTGTACTCGGACCAGGGCCCTCATTTGCCTCAAGGGATTTCAGGGACGCCGTGGCTTCATTAGGGGTCCAACTGTATTATTTGTCTCCATTTCATCCTGAGGGAAATAATGTAGTGGAGCAAAAAAAATAGGATTTAAAGCAATCCTTAACAGCCAGAGTATTATACATGGGTCGTAGTTGGCTTGATCACCTGTATGGAACCCAGAGAGCACTTAATAATCTGCCCAGAAGGTCCCTGGTGGGGTGTACCTCATATGAATGCCTGTTCAGAACACAAATGTATGTTCCAGATCTTGGCGGTCCTGGCGCAGAGACGGCAGACAAACCTTTTGACATAAGTGAACGTGACACTGTCTTGCAGGACACACAAAAGTTCTGTGACGACAACTCATCTGCCAGTGCCGCCTCCTTGAGAATAGGGCATGCACTAATAACACTTACTGGCTGGATTTGGTCCTTCCTACCATGCACCAGTTCCAGTCCTGGGAATACATGGTACCATAAATGTCATTTCACCACCGCTGCCTGGTTCTAAAGAAAATTGCTTTGTCTCCATTGACAATGTCAAGCTACACCATATGGTCGGTCCTGCACAGCAGACCTAGAGAACTCCTGGGTAGTACCCAAATCCCCCTCACTTCAGGCCAGGATGTTCCTCTACAGGTCTTGAGCAGCAATGCTGACACCTTTCTGAGCTTGGGAAGGGTGGAAATGTTTAATTCATTTGTTCCATTAACTTCTTTTGCAACAAGTAATGTCAACAATATTGAGCGTTTCTACTCAAATTCTACACAACAGATAGAATAGTCTCCTATGAACTACCAAGGGAGACTTCTGCCAACTCTCCTCTTCCAAACATGGCTCCAGTTTCTGCACAAACTGCTTCTGCATACTTTGCTAATGTCAATGACACTTTTATTGATTCATATGCCTCTTCTGCAACGGAACTGTCAAGAGCACGTAAGCTGATAAATTGGCTCAAAATGAACTATTTAGTTCGTCCATGGAACTATCTGTGGCTCCTATTGACTGTACTTGCCTTCCTTCTTTGTATTGGGTTTGCCATATTAACTTTTTTCTACTTATACATGGTCATTACTTTCCTGAACGCTCTGCAGTTGAACTGGTGGATACGGTCCTGAAACCAAATTTTTCCTCTCATTAGGTCTACAGAGACTTGTCCCTAGTGAACATTTCAGACATACCAATTCCTGAGGAGATTGTTTGGGATAAAGTACCCTTTGATATATACAGTCCGACTGAGGTTATCCAAATTCCATATATGTTTAAACTTTCCATGAACAATGTAATAACACGTGGAGTTGTTTCTGATGATTGGGGTGTAAAGACAGTTGATTCTATGCTGTCTGAATTAGAATATTTTACTCTATTTTAAATTGAAGATGGTGAGCAATCAAAAGAAAATTATGGAGATATGTTCTGTTTTAATTATTATGGACATCATTACATTCACAGAGCAAGTACCCCAAAGACTATTTTTACACACAATGGGAACACTGTCCAGCTCCACCAATGGGGAGTTCCAAAACATATTCTGAAAAGTTTGCATATTTTTCTGGGCACTATGTTAAGAATGCTGAGTCGTATTATGTTAAATTGCGAGTGATGGAAATGCAACATAGGTTATTAACTAATACCAAAATGATTTGTTCTGATTCCTTTGTTTCCCAGTTGGCTATAGAAGGATATGAATATTGGCTGAAGTTGATTGACTTTAAAAGTGTATGGGGAACTGCAATTTGGCAAATAAGGGGAAAGGAAGCTTTATTTAGAGCATGCCTGATACATGTTCAAATTATATTTTTGAATGAACCTGTACAACAGACAAGTTGTTTTGCCTTGGCCAAAATTAAGGACTTGAATGCGCCCAGTAACCCTGCTCTGCTCAATTTTACAAAGGGCAAAAATATATTAATGCAACTGAAGATCAGCTCAATGAGTGGGTCTAAAATGGAACATTTAACACGTCACTTTCATCTTCTAGTGGGTGGTTATTGTGGGCAATAGACACAAATGGTTGTCATGCACATTTTGTAAACTCCACAGGGGTTTTTAGAACAAATAGGCCAGACCCTCGCTATGTGTCATCAGAACATTTGGGTATAGTAACAATGTAACAGTGTAGGGAAATTATGCCAGCAATGCTTTAAAAGTTCCTGAATACATGCTGTTAAAGAACACCTCAGTCTCATGTCTAACAACACAGACTTGCAGGATTTCCTGTAAGGCCCCAGAAGACAACGTAAAAAGTGCTTCTTATTTGCTGTATATAATGAAATTTGGAAACTTTCTCAACAAGAAGCTGCTGCCTGGTTAAGGCAAAGAGATCAGGAAAATTTACAGAAAGCATTAGCCATTGTAGATAATGGGATTAACACCTTGTCCAACCACATATATACTTTAAACAACAGTATTTTATCTTCAGTAGACATTTTGCAAAGTGACATGTCATTCTTACAACATGGACAGAGCTACCCAAAGTCCATTATGCAGTTGGGTTGGACACTACAAACACTGAAATCAGGTTGCATTCCCTGGCAACACGTTAGCCCAAGGTGTTGTGTAGCCATTTTAGTTATAGCTCCATGCACATTATTTTAACACACTAGGCCAAGACGTAGTGCACTCTAACCTAGATATATTTTATTTGGCTTTATTTTATTATTGTTACAATAGCCACTTTTACGGTCTTGTTTTATTTTATGTTTATCTAGCTGTTTTGCCTAGGCCAGCACTCTGTTCTCAAACAAGACATTCTTGCTCACTCTGTGCTTTTTCCAAGGCTACAGCAAGGTACATTGCCATTGAAGGTGGTATAAGTTTAGTCTCTGACATTCGTAGAAAACATCCTTACGTAGGGACATTTTCTCAGAATATTAATTGTTTTATTATAAAAACACTTCCCTGTCCCTTAAACGTTAGAGGGAGATTCCAGCCAGAGGTCGACGTCTGTATGCTGCTTGCTGAATGCTTCACTGCAGCTGTTTTGCAGACCGCAGTCCTTTGCTCAGGTATGGGGGATGATGTCTTCCCAGGGGACCCTGAAGGGTAGAATTAGAGCTTACCACACTGTGCTCTATCATAGCCTGGGTAGGAGTTAGTCTACTGACTGTAATGACAATATAGTAGCGTTATTCCTATGCTTCACTCTCCTTGTCACAATTTTAATACTGTTATGCTGTGTCGTCCTGGTTATGCAGCCCACGCTTTGCTATCTAAGATGCAGTTGCTTCATTAAAAACATCATTGAAACATATACTGCCTCTGTTTGTCATTGTATATATGAGACTAATGTAACTGAGAGAAACAGATGAGACCTGAGTGACCACAGCTTCCCTGAGAAACCAATTATGTCATGCGCTCAGCTGCTCAGTCATCCCTGCCCTTGGGTAGAGATGAGGCACTACTAGTTAGCCGGAACAAAACCCAGATTGGAGCGACAGGTGTCACCTGCAGTGGGTCAGACTCAGGCCCTCATTACAACCCTGGCGGCAAATGCAGCTTACCGCCGTGCAGAAGACCGTCAACATACTGCTGCGGCCGCGGAATGCCGCTGCAGCTATTACAAACCACAGCTCGGAATCCGCCATAATACAGACACCCACACAAGTCCGCCACACCAAAGGTCAGTGATAAACTGCTGATAACAAAACCTCCACCGTCACGCCAACAGGAATACGTCCACACTATCACGACCCACGAATCCACTTAGCGGTCTTTCAACCGCGGTATTCCATTGGCGGTACATACCGCCGCGTCAAAATACACACACATTTACAAAACACAACCGCATTGGACAATTCAAAATACACACACCTGACACACATACACACACCACACCCTCACACCCAATCCAATATAAAGCACACACCCACATCACCCACAAACCCTTACTACCAGAATTCTGAAACCACGCCAGAGAGAGACACCACCATAAACAACACCAGCATCCACAGACACACAACACCATCACTTACACAACATCCACGCACCTCAAACAACACACACCAACACATCCTCTCACACATCACAACACACACCACCTATCACATCACCCACAGCACATCATGGCACCTCAACGACACCCCAGGTTCTCTGAGGAGGAGCTCAGGGTCATGGCGGAGGAAATCGTCCGGGTAGAGCCACAGCTATTCAGATCACAGGTGCAGCACACCTCCATTGCAAGGAAGATGGAGCTATGGCGCAGAATTGTCGACAGGTCAACGCAGTGGGACAGCATCCAAGAACTAGGGATGACATCAGGAAGAGGTGGAACGACCTACGGGGGGAGGTTCGTTCCGTGGTATCCAGACACCAGATTGCTGTACAGAGGACTGGCGGTGGTCCCCCACCTCCTCCCCCACAACTAACAACATGGGAGTAGCAGGTCTTGGCAATACTGCATCCTGAGGGCCTTGCAGGAGTAGCAGGAGGACTGGACTCTGGTAAGTCAAATCTTTACTACCTCATCCCCCCACCCTACCTGCATGCCAAAACATACTCCCACCCTCACCCTCACCCTCACCCCCATCACTCCAACACCTCACATATGCCCCACTATCACAACCCACCGATCCAATACCAAGCCCTGCATGCAACACCAAAGCATGGGCACCCATCACCAAAGCATGTCCACTACAGATACCCACACAGACCCCAAACCAAATATCACACAAGGACCAAGACAAGAATGCAAGCACTGGAGTATAGGGTCACTCACCCATTGCACACAATGGCACACACTGATGCAATAATCATGCCTTTACGCCCCTGCAGGACCCCAACCCAATGTCACCGGACAGGAGGTACCAGACATATCCAGTCCCCCCACAGAAGAGACCCACAGTGAAGACAGCAGCTCTGCACAACTGGATCAAGATGACCAGCCCGGCCCATCAGGGACCTCAGGACAGTCGGTTCCCCTGACACTGTCACAAGCCACCACAGAGCCTCCCCCCTCAGGAAACACTAGCACAGCACCCACCTAGGGGGCCCATCCCTCTGTCCCCAGGACACGTCAATCAGCACTGTGTCCACCACTACAGGGAACCCAGGCAAACCCACCAACCCAATAAAATCAGGGACCTGGGGGCAGTGGCAGTGGGCACACGGTTCAGGGGACACAGGCTCAGGATAACAGGGAAGCTGGGAGGACTGCTGTTCGACAGGGGGAGGACAGGCCCAGGGAACCCACTCTCCATGAGGCCCTCTCCAACATCATGGGAGCTTACCATCATTCCCAGGAGACGATGGCAACGGTACTGGCCAAGTTTCAGGAGACCCAGCCGCTGCAGGAGGAACACTATCTGGGGATCAGGGAGGACCTGAAGTCCATAAACACCACCCTTGGCACCATTGCAGGGGTGCTGCAAGACCATGTCAATACCAGGAGGGACACTGTGGCACAACAAGGGGCCCCTGACACTAGCCTGGACGATGAACAGCCCTCTACCTCCGTCGGCGCTAGTGGACAGGAGGCACTGCCACAGGAACACGACACCAGCACCCCACCCCCTGCAGATGGAGAACCACCCAGCAAACGGTCCCTGAGATCCAGGGACAAGACAGAGAACATTGCCAAGACCCCTGCCAGGAAATGAGACCCCCTTGAATGTCACCCTTCTGTCCCATTTTGTCACCAAGTCCATCCTTCAACTGCCATTGCTCCACTTCCTATACCCCTTTGGACAATGCACCTGTGAAACAAATAGACTTGACTCTGCCATGGACATTCCTCCACCATCCCCCCTGCCCATTTTACAACCCCCTCCACTTATTTGCACAGAAATAAACACACTTCAATTACAAAACAATCTGGAGTCAGTCTGTGCTTTCACAAATGTGTAATTGCAATAACCATGGAATATAGCAATGTCAATTTACTTGTGCACATACCGATGTAACACAGCTGTAGGCCAGGAGGAAATATATCAGAGGGTACAAATTGGGACCCACATCTGTGAAATGGAAAGGCAAAGTAACAAGTCAGGGTCCATACACTGAGTGAAAATGGCAGACTTATGCTAGCTCCAATAATAGTATGAGATATTAGAGGCAGTGACATCTCCTTACCTGTGTCTCACTGGAAGTATTGCATGATTATGTTGTTCCTGTTGTCGATATCCTCTAGTGTGTGCCTCTCCCATGCATTTTGGGCCCAGTGGTCCACAGACAATGATTGGTGCACTATCCGCACTTGTGTATTTGTTGTACATAATTGTATATACTGGATTTTGAATTTTGATAATGATATTTCACATGATTACATTTGTTCAAATCATTTCCTTTTGTCCTTGCGTTCTTCCCGGGGGGGGGGGGGTGTATATGTAATGTTGCAGCATGTGTTTGTGTGTATGGTGTTGTGGGTGAGGGTGGTGGTGGGGGTGTTGCGTGCGTGTGTCACTTTCTTTTCCCACCCCCTCCCCTGTGTTGTAGGTGCAGTACTGATCGTGGTCGTCACCGCCGCCGTTGGAGCTCCTGATAGAGGAGCAGGAAGACCATCGCCGGCAGTATCTGCAATTCGGGCTCCATGGCGTCCTGGTTCCTCATGGGGTGTGGAGAGGTGAGTGTTTTCCCTTCTGTGTACTATTTCCGCCGTGTTTTTATTCGCATTGGTTCCGCCCCGGAAAAGGTGGCGGATAGGCCTGTTGTGATAGGGTGGGCGGTACATTGTCTTCCACCTGTCTGTTGGCGGTGTCCGCCACGCTGTTTGTTTGTACCGCCGTGGTGGTCGGAGTGTTAAAGTGGCTGTCTATGTTGGCGGTTTCTGCCACGGTCGTAATCCCATTTTTTTCCCGCCGGCCTGTTGGCGGTATTACTACCGCTTTAACACCGATCGCCAGGGTTGTAATGAGGGCCTCAGTCTCCCCACACTGCGAGCGATTCTGCCGCTCAAAATCCAGTAGTCTCATTAGAATAATGAGAGCATACGCGACATGGCGGCGCCAACATTTGGTCAGGCTCTAATTTTCGGGCCCACCTGAGTAACTCTGTCTCATTATATACAACAATACCTCAATACCATATGCGGAGACGTCCGTGGTACTGAGGATTTCCGCCCCAGCTACTTAGGTAATCCTATGTGATGCTGGAGGTTGTTCAAGCTTGAACTCTGAAAGGAAAACTCTATTTGGCGTGCCTTCTCTGAACGACTTTACTATCTAATATGGCGAATCAACAACAGGTAGCAATAGCAGTCAATATGAGACAACCTCTGACTGCACATTTATTAGCAAATGGCCTAATGGCCAAGGGGGGTCCAGTCACATTTGTGGTGGACGTCCATGCAGCTTATAGAACAGAACTCTTCTATTCTTAGGTCACATTTCCAGCAGTTGATGGGAACACAAATAAAATACATTTCATCACTACACACTTGCAAATGCACCTGGACAATACAGGGCTTATGCATATTTAGAAATACCTTTATCTTATCAAGAACATAATAATTGGCTTGATGGCACCCTACCCCACACAATTTTACCAGTAAGGTTAGGTCTTCTAAGTAATGATGGTCCTACCTGGCCTTTATTGGCCACCTCTACACCACACCCTGCAGTAGCGACTTTAGCAGTAGCTGAGGTTTGTCGCTAATATATCGAACTGATTGCGACATATAGACGATTAGTACAGTTTGTGATGCAAACATTAAATACAAACCTAGCACGTGCTGCTCCAGCACAACCACATGCAGTGACGCAAGGTATAAACCCTGCAACTGTACATTCGATCATGGGTAAAGTACCCGCCAAACAAGAGGAAACTCTGTTTTGGTTAGCACAAAAAATAAATGTCCTGGAAGCAGTATTTCCCCATACGGGACCTCAGGATAAACATAGAATTGTAACAATGTGCTTGCCATTTGGGATGGTCCCTACAGTAGATAACTGTAATACCAGGGGCACGGTATTTGCCGCACTCAATACAACCGTGTTGAAGCAAATTCAAGATGAATATAGGGCTGCCCCGTCCCTGGACTTGGGGATGCAATTGATGGGTAATTTTGCCACAATATCCTTAATTATTTTAAGTAATCTGAAAGGGGAAGCAGTCGCACTAGCAGTGCACATGCGGCTCTGTGACGTTCCTCAACAGGATCAGGAACGCAAGCTGCCTAAGATTATCGCAGAGACCTATTCTAGCATTGGTTGAGATAGTCTAGGGGCCAGACCAATAAAACCACAATTTCAGGGCAAATCTAATAAAGATTTTTCTAAGCAAGCTCCTGAGGGTAATAAGAAACGCTGGGATAAAAAACAACAAACTCCTAAAAAAGAGAGGGGAGAATCTCCATGTACAGAGGCCCCACAGAATAGATATAATCTCAGAAATAGAGGTAATATAAAAACGCCTGATAGATATCAATATAGTGATACACGCCAATCTCGTTCTTTTCAGGACTCATCGGAAAAACGCAGTGAGAGAGGTGGGCGATCAGAGCGAAGAACAGAGTACGTGATACCATGACAGAAATCACAACGCTCATCTGAGGTTTTGATAAAAAAGGAAGAGAAACCTCCCCAACAGAAACCCCAATTTAAAAAGAAAAAGGTGGCAGCAGTCGCAGTACAACATGCCACTCAAGAAGAGGGTCCTCTTGAAGAACAGGAAGTGGGCACTAGCACTGCTAGACAGCGCGGCAGAGGTTACAATAGTTCGTCAGAATCTTCTAGAGCCTCTGGAGGTGAAAGCAATTGATGACTTTCTACAAGTAGAAACTGCAGACATGCGTGTCTCCATGCCTGATAGGGTGTATAAAGTAACGCTACAGTTACAAGGAGACATTGAGCGCATAATAGACGCAATCTTTTGGGATTGCGTAGTAAATATATATGATGTCTTGTTGGCCAAACAAGATTGGCCACCTGATTTTGTCCGTACCTGCCCATATGGAGAAGATGTTATTAAACATTCTTTCTTGCCCTATGTTCCGGAGGAACTCTCTAAATCCTATGCCATTAATTGGGCTTTAGCACAGTCACCTGCGTTACATCGCAATCACCTAGGATGGGATAAAGAATCCCCCTACCATGCAATTCCCATTAAAAATGAACCTCAACCTCAGTACCTTATAAAACATGAAGCAAAAGCACCTGTAAGAGAAATACTCATACAACTAGAGTACTGGGGCATAATTGAACCCTGTGTCTCTCCAATGAATAATCCTTTATTCCCAGAAGCCAAACCGGACCATTCATACAGAATAGTCTAAGACTACAGACACTTAAACAGTCATACTCACACATATGCTATACAAAACTCACATAGCACAGCACTGATGAACAACATAGTGCGTAAAAAATACAAAACAACACTGGATATTTCAAATGTTTTTTTTCTGCCAGAATATAGCGAGTGAGAGTAGAGACTTAACAAGTTTCAGTGCACTAGGCTCCCAGACAAAATTCTGTTGTTTACCTCAGGGTTACAAGAACAGCCCAAGACTGTTCGCAGTTAATGTGACTGCAATCTTGCACAACATTGATCCTGCAGCATTGTTCTGTGTAGATGATATCTATCTTATGGATGATGAATTGCTACAGCATTTAAGACCAGTAGTCTGCATTGCTGTGGGATTTGCTGAATTTGGCATCAAATTCAACTTTAAAAAAAACAAAAATAGCCTTCCTGAGTGTCCTTTTTGTGGGATATGAGCTATCGAGTGAAGGAAAGAGCCTAGCACCACAATTCTTAGAAAAATGCACACAATTACAACCTCCAATCACGACAAAAAAACTCCAATCTCTATTGGGTTTTCTAAATTTTGGCAGAATTTACATTCCAGATTATGCTTCACGCATAAAATCTTTATATGAATTAATACGCTCTGACTTTTCAAGTAAATTTTGGACAGTCGAACACACACGAATACTTAGGGAACTGCAGAGAGACATGCTTGCGGCACAACACCTACACACGAGGGACAACAAAACACACTTAGTCATCAGAGTAATTGCTGGGGCCATTGGTTTAACTTATGTACCCTTTAATGAGGGTGAGACCGTCCCGATAGCTTACAAATCACATTTATACACAATAGCAGAACAACGCTTTGCTCCCACTGAGAAAATTCTCACTGCTGTTCAGATGGCTGTCATTAAAGAAAAACCTCTAGCCCAGGGCAAATGCATTATTGTCATTTCTCCGATTCCAGCCCTAGAGCCTGTCACAAAAGCAAGCATCCCTAATGCTAAAGCATTACATCCATGTTGGATACAGTGGGCCACGTCTTTGACAGCCACTGATGTAGACTACATCTTTGACCCAAAGTTACAAACTCAAGAATTTCTGCAATACCAGCGGGAATATCCAATTCCAACAAACACATTGCCTATCGAACAATATCACAGAGTCATGTACACCGATGGCTCAGCACAACCTGCAATAGGCACAAAACATCAATGCTCTGCTGCTTGCGCAGTCGTAAGCGGCTATATTGAGGACAATAAATTATGTCCACTCCATACATTTACGCAAGCCCTAGGGGATTGCACAGTGCAGTTAGCAGAGCTCAAAGCTCTAGTGATGGCACTGGAACATACAGATCCTGCATAGTATTCACTGATTGTTTGTGATTCGTAGTATTGTGTCCAGTCCTTAAATGAATACCTGCATTACTTGCGCCAGAATGGGTTCAGAGATTCCAAAGGCAACACCATTAAACACAGACTTCTGTGGGGAAAAGTAGCGGATCTGAAGGAAACGCTAACGAATGTCCATGTTGTACACACACTTGGACACCAGCGCATTGGAATACACATTGCTGAGAATACATTAGCTAATGAAGCCGCAAAGTCAGCAGTGGCTGTGGCTGCTGTTGCTGCAGTAACTCGTTTGAGTTCGAAACCGGACGCAGACATATGGGCTGCCGTGAAAGCTACGGCTGATGGTACACCCTATCCAAAAGCATTTCCTGACAAATATTCCTACCGAATGGGAGGTTTCCTGAACGCTGAAGTTAAGATACCAGGCGTAGGGGTGCGAGATATTCCCAACAGAGATATAAGATCACAATTGATTAAAGCAGCGCATGAAGGGGTAGCATCTGCCCATGCTGGTGTGGCGGCTACAGTATCAATCCTACAAGCCCGCTATTGGTGGCTAGGCCTCTACAAAGAGACCAAGCAGTATGTCCTTTGTTGTGACATCTGCCAACAAATTAAAGTTTCAACTGCCAAACGCCTGCTGCAGACACCCCTGTTGATTTCAAATAAACCTTTACAATGTGTGTTATCAGCCCATTGTGGTCCCCTAACACCGGACAGTGCATACAAGTATATTCTAGTCTCTGTTGATTCTTGCTCCAGATTTCTATGGGTGTGGCCACAACGCTCAGCTGACGCTCGGACTGTTATTAAAGATTTGCAAGTCTTTATCGGTACACATGCAGTTGCAACTTTCCACTCAGACCAGGGTTCTGCTTTCGCCTCAAGGGCATTCAGGGACACCATGGCTTCATTGGGGGTCCAACTCCAGTACTTATCTCCATTTCATCCCGAGGGAAATAGTGTCATGGAATGATTAAACCGTGATTTAAAGCAATCCTTAACAGACAGAGTCTTAGGTACGGGTCGTAGTTGGCTTAATCACCTGTATGGCGTTCAGAGAGCACTTAACAATCTGCCTAGAAGGTCCCTGGGGGGGGTCATACTTCATATGAGTGACTTTTTGTAACTTGAATGTATGTTCCAGATCTTGATGGTCCTGGCGTGGAGGCGGCAGAAACACCCTTTGACATAAATGAACATGTCACTGTCTTACAGGATTTACAACAGTTCTGTGATGACAATTCTTCTCTCAGTGTTGCCTCCACAGGAATCAAGGATGTACCTGTAATGCCTACCAGCTGGATTCCTAGAGTCAGGGATCTAGTATGTGAAAAGTTTGCTGTGAAAAAGGAATTTGGTCCTTCTTATCGAGCACCAGTCCCAGTTCTTGGGAATCCACGGTACCAGAACTGTAATTCTACCACTGTTGGCAGGTGCCAAAGAAAATCGTTTTGTCTCAATCGACAATGTCAAACTACACCATTTGGCCAATCCTGCACAGCAGACCAAGTGGATCAACCAGTAGTTCCAGAACCCCTCTCACTACTGGTCAAGAAGGTCCTCTACAAGTTGTAAGCAACAACACCGACACCTCTCCGAGCTTGGGGAGGGTGGAAAATGATCTTGCATTGGTTCCACTGACATCAAATAATACAGAAATAGTTGATCAATTCAATACAGCTTCAAAACAAACGGATGGTGCGATTTATTCTGTGCCACCGCGAGAAACACCAACTCCTCCAACTAACAAAGCTCCAGTTTATGCACAAACTGCTTCTGGATATTTTGCTGACATCAATGACAACGTCTCAGACTCATTCACCTCTTCAACACCTGAACTGTCAAATGCACGTAAGCTAATGAACTGGCTTAAAATAACATAATTTGTTTTTCCATGGAACTATCTATGGCTTTCCTTGACTATAATATCTTTCCTACTTTGGATTGGTTTTGTCATAACTTTCTTTTTGTTGATACACTGACATTTTCTTCCTGAAAAACCAACAGTTGAACTGGTGGATGAGGTCTAAAAACCACATTTTTCATCAGACAAGGCCCGAAGAGACTTGTCTTTTGTGAATATTTCCACAATACCAATTCCTGATGGGATTGTTTGGGATAAAGTAACCTTTGATATATATGGCCCTACAGAGGTCATTCAAATATCTTATGTGTTCAAACTCTCCATGAGTTATATAATAATACCAGGCATTGTTTCTGATGATTGGGATGTGAAACCAGTTGATTCTATGATGACTGAATTGCAGTATTATACTCTATTTGAAAACAAAGATGTTATCAGACTAAAGAAAACTATGGTGATATGTTTTGCTATAATTAATATGGGCACCATTTCATACACAGAGCAAGCAGCCCCAGAACAGTTTTTAATTATACACAGTGGGAACATTGTTAGACTCCACCACAAGGGAGTTCCAAAATGTATTCTGAAAAGTATACATATTTTTCTGGGCATGATGTTAAAAATGCTGAGTCATATTATTTTAAATTGCCACCTACAGAAAACATACGCATATTATTGACAAATATGAAATGTATATATTCGGATTCCTTTGTTTCCCGGTTGACTATAGAAGGCTATGAATAGTGGCTGAAGTTGATTGACTTAAAAAGTATGTGAGGAACTAGACATTGGCAAACAAGGGGGGAGGGAAGCTTTATTTAGAGCATGCCTGATACTTATACAAATGATAATTTTAAATGAAACAGTACTACAAACAAGTTGTCTAGGCTTAGCAAAGATCAAAGAATTAAACACACCCAGTATACCTGCCCCTGCAAAATTTTACAAATGGAAAAAATGTACAAATGCAACTGAAGATCAGCTCGACGAATGGGTCCAGAATGGTACATTTAATGTTTCACTGACACGTCCTGGCGGGTGGTTATTGTGGCCAGTAGATACCAATGGGTGTCACCAACGTTTTATCAACTCCTCTGGGGTTTTAGAACTAATAGGCCGGACCCTCGCTATATATCATCTGAACATGCGGGTATAGTTACAACGTACAGTGTAGGGAAACTGTGCCAGCAATGGTTAAGAACTTCCTCACTAGATGCAGTTAGAGAACACCTCAGTCTCCTGTCCAATAATACCGATTTACAGGACTTTTTGTTAGGCCCCAGGAAACACTGAAGAAAGCGTTTCTTATATGAAGTATATGAAGTATATAATGAAATTTGGAAGCTTTCCTAACAAGAATCAGCTGCCCGGTTAAGGCAAATAGACCAGGAACATTTTAAAAAGGCATTAGCTGTGATGGATAATGGGATTAATACCCTGTCTGACCGGATATACACCTTAAATAACATTGTCTTTTCTGCTATTGACATTATACAAAAGGATATGTTTTCCTTACACCACGGACAGAGACAGCTAAGGTTCATTATGCAGTTGGGTTAGTCACTTCTAACACTGAAGGCGGGTCACGTTCCCTGGCAGCATGTCAGCACAAGGGAAATATTTTCTTCCTTTAATTTAACACAACAACAACAACTAATGGCTAAGAAGGAAGCGACTTATGTTATGTTAAACATTGAAAAATTAGAAAAGTTGCCTTTTATTGTGGCTGAAATACCATCTGCTGAGTGGTTAATACACAGGGTATTTAATCTGCCTATTTCTACACTTCAATTCACCTCCTGTTTAAAACACATTCCGGTAGGCAGATATAAAAGGCTGGGAGATAGTTACATCAATGAGGTGTGGGAGTTACCCTTCTCATACGAATGTCTCAGTGGCTTGAAAGTGGTCTTTGTTAGCGGTAGCGAATGCAAGACTTCAGTCAGCCATTCAATGGTTTGTAAACAGCTGTCCTTGCATGGGGAGTGTAACGCGTCTGCAGCAAACATAGCTTGTTATCTGAAGGGAGTTCCTGTCCCTTTGATTAGACCTACGTTCCAGGTGCTTTCAAACGGCAGCTATGTCCTCCTCAATGGTTAAGACTGTTGTGGGATGCGTGCCAGAATAGTTTATGTTGTTTCAGTCTCTAAGATTGTTACATGCTGCAGGAACGTACTTTTTCCCCCCACAAAGATAAAAGAGGTAGCTGACATTTGGCCTCACATTACTACTTCGAATGTGAATTTTGACAAGTTGAGCAGACTCAAGGCTTTATTGTTTCAAAAACATGTCGTCAGCAGAGATACAGTCCCTTTTAAGTACTAACTTTCCGAGACACTTTGGTGAACTCGTGGGACGAATATTTAATGCCTCCAGCACTACTGGAATCGCAAGCTTTTTTAAGGCTGTTGGTTCAGGTTTCATTCACACCTTCCCCTCCATATTCGGTATAATACCATCAGCCATCCACTCAATTTTCTCTAGTATTTTTGGGGGACTTCCAATAACTTTGGCTTTATTAGCTGGTGTTTTGCTGTTGCTATTTTTCATGCGCAATGGCTGTCCCGCCCAACAAGAAGGAATGAAAGCGCTCCCATCAGCGCAGCTGTGTCGTGAACGCATAATGCAGTATTTTGGAGCAACACTCCTGGAGCAATTGGAGTGTTACTGGTCTCTGTCAGTCAGACTGGTTCGACATTGTGTGCAGCCCGTGTTTCTGTGCCTCTGGTGCACTTTTGAACGTGCACTGGAAGTCTGTCTTTCTACGTAGTGTTTGCTTTTATTGGACGCTGGTCTGTTGATGTTCTCGCTGACGGATAATTACCAGAAATGTTTTTTGAGGTTGCTTTTGCTACGGGAAGCTACTTATGAGTTTCCCTTCCTGGAGGATGTGTCTCTTAACTCATCTTTGGGTACACCACGGAATGCCACCTTGGCTGATGCTGAGGCTATGGAACACGACTGCTCCTTGATCCTTCTTGGCGATGCCTTACCAACTTTAACTTCTGCCGAAGTGGAAGATTTCCTGTCCTCTATGGTGCCGGAATCCATTGGAACTTTTAAAAATAAGTTAGACTTTTTTTTTTATGCCACATGTTCACGTTTTAAATTGTCTTTTCATATACTCATGTGTCCCTTCGATTTGTCATAATTGACATTCATTTTTACATGTCAAAAAGTGGCACAAATGCGGCACTAAAAAAGTATAAATATGGGCCTAATTGTTTTATTATAAAAACAGTTCCCTGTCCCTTACACGTTAGAGGGAGATTCCAGCCAGAGAACCACGTCTGTATGCTGATTGACGAATGCTTCGCTGCAGCTGTTTTGCAGACCGCAGGCCTTTGCTCAGGTATGGGGGATGATGTCTTCCCAGGGGAATCTGAAGGGCAGAATTAGAGCTTAACACGCTGTGCTCTATCATAGCCTAGGTAGGAGTTAGTCTACTGACTGTAGTGACAATATGGTAGCATTATTCCTATGCTTCACTCTCCTTGTCACAATTTTAATACTGTTATGCTGTGTCATCCTGGTTATTGCAGCTCGACATTTCGATCCCTTAACGCTCCTGGGCCAAATCAATGCTCCATCAGGGTCTTCATCAGGACTGAAAGATAGGGGAGCCAAAAACCACCATAAATTATCATCTCCTTCTTCACCAAAACATCCTTCCAGAGTCCAACATCCTCCATTCAGAAAAATACGCACACATTTCCATATTTACGGTGTCCATAATCCTTCCCTCAGTTCTTTTAAACTTTTTTAAGACCACCACGTATGATGTACTCCGTGACGGAGACACGGAAGTGATTTAAATATGGAGCCGACGGAGTCGGCGTTTTCTTAGTAAAAAAATTGGCTCGCAAAGGAATCGGTTATTGGAAAGAAAAGGATGAAAAATTTGAATAGCAGAGGTTGATTTGGCCCAGGAGCGTTAAGGGGTCAAAACGTCGACGATATTGCTCTTGCCTGGATTGGTTTGGACTATTTGTGGAGAGAATTTAGAATGGGGATAGGACTCCATATATATAATTTTTCTGGAGAAATAATATGTTGATTTAAATGTGGTGAAAAGTTGAACCAACAGGCTTTTTTGTCTTTTAAGTGGTTTTTAAAAAAGTTGTTTCTTGGAATGGTTTGAGGGTTTCAATTCCTTTTTCTTTACTATTGCACATGAGCACTTTACATCTTTTACACTGGTCTTTTCGCTCTTTTTTCTATGATAGAATGGGGGGTTATGAACTGTATTAAATGAATTTATTTATGTGATAAAGTATGATTAAAAATAATTTTTGGGAAAGAATTTGAAGGGTAATGGTATGTATGCATATGTAAGTTTTTTTGTAATGTGCCTAGGGGTGTTGTTTTGAAATTAGTTAGACCCATACCCCTTTGGGGCGATTTAGGGTTACCCTCTGTGGTTGTTTATAATAGCATTCCTTAAGTGAGCATTATCAGGACAAAGTGGGCTTTCAACCTTTTAACTGTGGAGTGCTTTGTGGGCCCCATATGAAACGCCATTCAGTTGCTGATCCTCAGTACAGCTGGAGTAGCGGCAGGGCATTTGACTGCTTGCTGCACAACTGGAAAGAGAAATTGCTGTATTGCATTATTTACCCAGTAGCTATGGTGACGTAGTGATTTATGTATTTGTGGTGATACCTTGGGAGCTGTGTGTTTCACAACCCAGTTGCTGCATGTTATGCCTTAACGTTTGCTAATGTATGTCATTTTGCATCTTCTAAAGTCCAGGACAACGAGTCCTACTTCAGTATTTACATAATGTTCACAATATTTATGCTTCATGTCGTTTTGTTCTTATGATATATATCTACTAGAGAAACATATTTTTATATAATCCTGTGTGGAGTCTTTTTTGTGGTGTATTTATTGTTTTACTGGTGTGAGTGTGTTGCGCAAACACTTTAGGCATTGCCTCTGCGGATAAGTTTGACTGCTCTGCACCAAGCTGCCAGGGCATGAGCACAGGTTTTCTTTGGTTTGTAACTTACTTGTCCTGACTAGAGTGGTGGGTTCTGCCTGAGGTAGGTGCATAGCCTAGGCAACCAGAAACCCCATCTACACATACGGTTTATTACAGAATGTTATGCTATTAGAACTTGGACTACTACTCCAATTTTCCTAAAGAGTAAATAACAAGTTCTCTATTGCAACAAGCAGTGGCAAAGCCAACAGGTTTGGCCTTGGCAAGCCAGTGTAACAGGTTATATTATTGTATTTGTATTGCAAGCCTATGCCACAAAAAAATAATATTATGCTACAACCTAAACGTGAATGCCATGTGCTTGAAATAAAAAATGCTATTTAAAAATATAACTGATGTGGCTGTTTTTAACGAAAAATAATTTCAGCTGCAGGATGTTTTTTATAATTATTGTTTTTGAGGGAGATACGATTAAATCACCACCTAACCAAGCAGTAATACGAAGGCAGCTACAAAGTTACAAAGCCACTATGCCATGTAAGCACCTTAAAATAGCAACTATAAAAAAGAGAAGGCAAATAAATCTCCCTTTCAGGGGGCGCCAGAAGTGTAGACAAAATAAATAGCTAGTATTTAAAGTTAATATAAAATTAAATATAAAAAGCATACCTTTAACTGACATTTTCACTGAAGTTAAAGGGACTATTTTTAAGTGAATAGGAGCTTTGCATAGATGCTTTGTGCAGTCACTCAAAGGGAAAAGAGCAAGTGTGTACAGCAGGATGACCAATGCTCAGTGTTGCATGCATACTATAGTGAGTGGAAGCAAATGTTAATGAACATCTAACAGGCCAATGGATGAAGACCACTGACCCACAGCCTCTTCTATGTATGTAAAGTATGTATTGTTTTTTGGGGGGGAAATCAATAGTCTTGTGAGGCAGCAAAAGCTGTCTACAATAACCAGACCTAAAAATGCCTCCAACGATTACATATTCTCTTTAACACCTTGCTTTCCTTTGTGATGCATTGAAGGGAAAACAATTGGCTCATAATTACCTTCATGAAACTGCAATACGTTTCCTCTTTGTTACCATCCCACATTCGCACTGGTACAAAAGAAAGGTGGGCGTATAATTGCAGCATGTCTAGAAACTGTAGCTATGGGAACTTATCCTCAAGCCACATTGGCAAACTTCTGTACAGAAAAGGACGTGATTCAACATTGAAATAACTATATGGATTGAGACTTTGCCTGAAGCGAACGATCAACACTCCCAGGTGTGCGATTGCTTCAATTTGCAACAATAAATCTGTAGGCCGATTTACTAATTGCAAACTGAGTAATGTTTGCAATGACTAAAATCTGTAAATGTTCTGCGTTCCATTATTAAACACTGTCACTTGAAGAAGAGTAGCTTTTGTTTCAAAAGCCTCAGAGCTGCGTAAAAGTAGAGCACAAACGTGTGTGACATGTTACACGTCTTTGTCATCGTCTGCCTGAACACGAAACTATTGATAGGTCTGTCGTAGCACAATTTAAACACGTATCGGTAAAGCAAGTGGGTCCTACTTTGGCCGCTAACCTTTTGGCAATGGCAATCCTTATTTTGTTTTGGCATATCTCGTGCAAAACGTTGTTTGTTTGGGTAGCTGCTGGGCCAACATCAATTAAAAAAAAGATTACACCCAAAAATTATTTTGACACAAAAAATGCACAATTAGCCATAGTATCTTCTGGTATGTTAAGGAACTACTTTGTGTGTGAATTTTCTCCTTGTGAAAGAGCAGAAGGCCAAGGCAGTGGCTGAAGTTCGCTGACTCCCTGCACCATGTTGTGTCCTGTATTGGGTAACGCACCAGTGGATGAAGAGAGCTGTCTGAAAGTACAAAAAAGTAAGTTTATTTAGTTAATTATATTACACATATCATTTTTAATAAATGTAAGAGGATTTGGCTGATACAGACATAAAACAGGTAGATAATCTGTTGCTTTAGCTATTTGGGTGTATAACAATTGACATTGTTAAGAGAACACAGTGGAGGCAGGCAATCTCATCAGATGTTCTGTTAATCTGGTTAATGTGTACATCTGGGGAGACATTAAATATTGTGATAGAGGAGAATGTCTGTTAGACCTGTCAGCCTTAGCGTGGTTTTCCCCCAAACTTTTTTAGCTGCTTGCCTCCATCATTTCTGGATTTGTGCCCTGTTGGCCTTAGGACTCTGTGCACTTTACCACTGCTGACCATTGCTAAAGTGCTTGGAGGCTGACTCCCCTAAACATGGTTTGATTGGCATGCACCTGATTGTCATATTTAATTTATTTTTAAGTCCCTTGCAGAGCGGTATACAATGTAGCCAGGGCATGTACATTAAATGATACCAGTGCGACTATAGCACTTATTGTGCCACTCATTCATATAACACTTCAAAAAATGTCTCAGGCCTGCATAAGAGCCTGAATATAGTATCCCTCTGCCATATCGACTTGGCATTTAAAACCCCTTGCCAAGCCTTAAACTCCCCTTTTCTTACATATATGTTACCCCTAAGAGAGGGCCTAGGTAGCTCATAGGGCAGAGTGCTGTGTAATTAAAAGATAGAACATGTACTTTTAAGTTTTACACATTCTAGAAGTGACAAACTCCTAAATTAATTTCTCACTACTGTCAGGCCTACCCCATCCCAAAGGATAACATTGGGGATTCCTTATTACATTTATTACATTGAATACACTGTAATTCCTAAATAAGAGGAGGTGGCAAGTTTGATACCTATGAATATGTAATGATTAATGGTAAAGTCAAATTCAGCATTACAAGTTTGAAAATGTCACTTTTAGAAAGTTGGCATTTTCCTGCCTTTAGCCCGCTCTGCCTGCATCCTGCCTTAGGTCACATGACTAACGATTGAGACTTTGTGAATGAATTTACCTCAGACAGTCACACAATAGTGGGATTAACAGAGCCTAAATGGCCTTTCCATTGGCAGGATGGGGGGATGGAGCTGACCACAGCCTTCTTGCACCTGACTAGGCTGTGCCCTGCCACCATACAATAAGTTTAACGACCCTGTATTGTCAATGCAGCCAGCTAAGAGCCGGGGAGGCAGGAAACTCGTGGAACTTCAAAGAACCTTTCTGGAAACGATCCCCACCTTCTAGAAGCAGGGCACCCGGGAACAAAAATAGGGCTCTCACACTCACTCCTCAGCTTACTATTGGACCTGCAGAAGGACTCTCATAGCTCTGCCTGATGCTTAGACCTAATGTGCACTCCACCAGTCTGCTGCTATGCACAGAAGGTCTGCTTTGCTGCCAGGAGCCTGACTTGAAACTTCAGAGGCCAGCCCTGCTGGTAAGTCCTGCATCTCCACATGCACCCAGGACTTCCAGAAGTGACTCCAAGGGCTAGTGTGCTGGCCTTCTGTTCAGAGCCACAGGGACAAAACAAGCTCCCACCATCTTGAACCTTCACCTGTATCCTGCCTGAGTGAGTCCAGAACCCCGAAGAGGCCTCCAACCACTCCTGGACCCTTGGTTGTGGTGCTAAAGGTGCCCAGATGGCCAATTTCCAAACCTGAGGACTGAGACCAAATTTGGCAAAAAGTGCTCTGAGAACCAGGAGGAGACGAGGACCAACCTGCTGGTCTTTCTGCCTGAGGTGGTTCGCCCGTCAGAATGATTTTACTGCTTTTCCTGCTACGTTCTCTTCCGCAGCAGCAAATTTGTTTCAATGGTCCATCGCAAAGGGGCAGCCGACCTCTTGGTACTGTCTTCGGCTACAGCCTGTTGCTTTGCCCTCCACTGGAGATTTTTCGACTTCCATCTTGATGACTAAGACCAATGGTAAAAATCTTCACTGCGGCTTTGTTCCATGGCTATCTAATGACAACTCTTCCTCCTCGGACACTCTTGTAGCCTTGTCCCACTGAACTTCTACCTTCTCAGAGACTTTTCTTCAAACATTTTCTAAGTTCGAAGGTAAGTGCTGACCGGGTCCGATCCACTTCATGTATCCGAACCACGCTCCAGCCTTAACTTTTGATTTTGCCCCGGTCTAGCATGACCAGATGTCCGTGGTTGCCAATTTTTTCTTTTAAGTGCTATTTTGAACCTTAAACTTTAAAAATTCAGAACTCTGGTTCTACTAATATAATTTTTGTTGATTGGGTGTCAAATAGTTTATTGATATTTACTCTGTTTTTCTGAATTGATTTGGTATTTTCATGGTGTTGTGTGTTCACTTTATTACTGTTTGTGAGCTGCATAAATAAGCCTTACTGCCTTTTGTGCCAACCTACCCAGGGCTAAGCACAGGTTAATTTAGTGACTTTTTGTGGTTCAGTCTGCAGGGGATTGTGGCTGTTGCTTGACCAGGGCTCACACCCCAGTCAACCAGCAACCCAATTTCTCACAGTCTACATTTGTCTTATTCATCAGATACAACTGAAAATCTTACACACAGGTAAAATAGACAGCATTCTGTTAAAGCTCAACTTTTACTTAACACCAAGATCAAGTAAGGTCAATGGAAGGATGATATTGACAAATCTGAAGAGTCTGTCTAAATGATACCTGAGATTCTCATCAATGATCCTAAAGTGGACAGGGCCATCTGTGATTACTGAAACTATGACTTGATTATGGTCTTAAAAATGTAAGTGACAGAAACACACCAGATACTCTAGCCACAAGTACCTTTAGCACCAGACACTACTAAAGTATCACACATTACTTTGTTTTTAAAATTGGGAGGTGTTTTGTTCTGAAAAATGTGGGAGAGCTGTTGACTATGTGCTGGCCTCAATACATTTAGGGTTAGGACTCATTTATCATTTTGCAATGCATGGTCTTATTATTGTGGGCAACACTGCAAATAACCCTGTGAGGTTTCAAGTGGGACTTTACCTAGTCAAGTACCGTTGGTGGCATCTTCTTAAGAAGAAATACACATTTGCTTCTTAACTGACTTTTTAATAGTGAAATTGGAACATTGGAATGTTTGAAGCTCCACTGGGCATAATGAAGTGCTCAGGGCTTATAATGACGGTTCTGAGCCTTTTGCTCCAACACGCCAATGTTTGTCATTCAGTTTCTCCCTACTTAGAACATTCTACCCTCAGTGGATGGAATGTTCTTCTGCCTTGGGCTATAGTCAGTGTTAAAGGTCCTCTTGCTCATTATAGTTTGGTCTAAAACTTGGGTTCAGGGGCTTTAATACCCGGTACAGCCCTTGACAGTGGACTATAATGCAATAATATAGCAGCTTTTAACAAGACTCTAAGAAAACTTGTAGTATTTCACTCCTCCCTTTAGGTTCATATGTTCTACTCTTTCTAAAGGATGGTTTAATCCATAGTACCAAAAGGCTAAGGTGAAACTTGAGGAAGCCTTGACACGTGCAGATTTCTAGATCCGAAGTTGCATGTACTAAAATTAGGACATGATAAGCTCTAATGCATGCTATGTTGCTTATTAAATGAGCCCCTCAAACCTTAGTCCAAATTAGACATTAGGGGCCAGATGTACGACCATCTGTGTTTGTGACTCACAATTTGCAATTTGTGGCGACTCACAAAATGTGAGTCGCAAACACTTATGTACAACAGTGTCTAATATACTGTTTTCAATTCCTAAATGAGTTGCAAGGGACCTGCCTCATTAATAGTCATGAGGCAGGTCAAAATGTGGAACCCATTGGGAATAGCCGGCACTCACAGGGATGATGGGCTGCAGGGGTCAGCAGACCACAACGTCAATGACTGTTTTTTCAATAAAGCAGTTTTTAAAAAAAATGCAGCCCATTCTCCTTAAAGAAAACAGGATGTATTTCAAACATAAAAATGAAAAGTTTTATTTTCAGAGTGGGCAGTGGTCCGTGCCTACTCGGAAAAAGTGTTGGGGTACCCCCATTCACAAAGGGGAAGGGGTCCCTTGGAGACCCCTTACAGTTTATGAATAGGTGGTAATCTGTGAATGTTTTGCGACTGAATTCCTACATATCAGTGCGACTTGCTATTAGGACGGGACGCCCTTTACACGCCCCTTCCTAAAGCGACTCACAAACCCTGTTTTAGAGTCTGTAATAGGTTACTGACTCACAAAATAGGGTTGGTACACAGGAAAATGCATTTTATCAGTTGTGACCAGTAAAATGTGTTGTACATCTGGCCCTAAGTGCTTGGGCTAGAATCCTAATTTGGGTGCAAATGGTAGTTTGTGCCCAATGAGGATTTGTGCAGAGATCATAATGATCTTTTTAGTAATTGGAAGTCAACAAACTATTAAGGGCTTCCAATCTTTTACAAACTTTTGTCCTTCTCCCTTGTGAACCGCACCAAAATACTATGGAGCCCTGGGTAATACTAACCTTCTTGACAGTGCTTTAAATGGAAAAAAATAAGTGCAGGTACTCACCAAATTGAGTTGTGGGTTAGGGGTGGGGCTTGGGGGCGGGGCTATATGTGGTGCTAAGGTGGCGTGGCCAGAAGCACATATTTAATTTGATTGCGATTTTCTTGGTGTGCAGATGAGCAAAATTATACAGATGCATATTTGGTATCTTTTGAGTATTTCATTTGTCCTTTTTTTTATACAAAAGGGTGCATTTAATATTATCTTTTGAATTTTACATGTGGATAGATTGCTTCTGTGCTAGGCACATGAAGGACATTTTGAATGTTTACATTATGTGGAGTAATGTATAGTATGGTCACTTTCAGGAGCGGCACCTCCATGAAAGCGGAGGAGCGTCACCCCACTGTAAAAATGCACCAGAGCAGCTGAAAAATAAAATGGTAATAAAGTTTATTTATCAACATTTTATTTTTCAACAACCCATCCTGAACCGAGTTTCAGGACGGGGCAGGGCAATTGCTGCGGAGTGGCAGCAGGGAGCTCTGCACTTATGCTTAAAGTGCGCATGTCCCTTTGGCCGGCAATCTTGCAACAGACAGTTTGACATGGGCATTTTAAACTTCTCTAATCAAGCTGTCTTAAGACGCTGAGTTAGAGAAAGCACATGCCTCCAGTGCTCTTAAGAGTGCTGAGAGAGGCCACTCCCCCCAATCCTGACACTTCTCTCATGCTGCTTAACAGCATGAAAGCAGCACCAGGACTGAGTAGTGTACTTTCCTGGGTCCAGACCTTCAAGGAGAGAAGACACCGGAGCGAGGAGGACGTTTATTGGAAGTGAGGAAGGTAAGTGCCATTTCCTTTTTTTTTATTATTATTATTTGAATGCTACATGTATTTTGCCCGTCCCCCCCAATCTAAATACATGGCAGCCGCCACTGATCACTTTTAAGAAAGAAACCTTGAAAATTAGACTCCATAATCTCATTCTATTTAAAAACAGCCTTATCTGTATATAGCATTATTATAGATCTATAGTACTCAGTGTTCAAAAACTTCAAACCACCTTACATCAACCACGTTGTCTTTCAGCATGTTACTCCACTCTATGAACCTTACATTAGCCAGTGGCATTGTCTCTCTTTTGGCATTAAGATTAAATGTAATTTCATTCTTGCACACCCACCAGCATCACACCCTTGACAAAGTATGGCAATGGATGTTTTTTCATAGAAGTTGTAGATTCCAGTAAAGAGACCTTGGTTTTGAACGAACTTCTAGGGGACATCAAACAACAAAATGTACACATTTAAAGGGATGCCTGATGAAAACTCCTATTACATTACATCTAGATTGCAGATTGAAAAAGAAAACATGTCTGTGACTGAATTCATGCCCGACCTTCACTCCTGCGGGTTCCAGATCCCATGAGCCAACTTTTAGCCTTCAAAGATATGCCTACTCAGGACACTGCATGAATGTAACCACATCCTAGCTTTGAAAGCTTGGCATCACCCAATGTTTACATGGTTCATTTTGTTATTGAGGGAAAAATCCTTTAGCGATATTGTCTGGGCATGAAAATGAGCGCTACAATGAAAGGAAGCACCATCATCTTTTAAAAAAGCCAAGCATACATGTCAGCAAATACATCCCCAAATCTGCAGGCAACAGAGGCCCTTATTATGGGAACTTCTTTGGATTTTCCAGATATTTTTCTTTCCTACGGCTGCATAGCACAATAGAAGTGGGCTTCCCATGGTACAACACTTACATTACAGATAACTTGCACAAGCTATTTTCCATAACATTTTTTGGAAAAGTTTATCTATAGTAAAACCTATTGTCTCACTACCTCCTAGCAGACATCACCCAGTTGCTCCTAAATGGTACTGCTTTGCTTCATATCTCCTTAGCTACTGTAAAATCAGCCTGCCACTCAAACTCTAATCTTAATGTAAACTATAAAGACAAAACAGTGACCTTTGTTGTAAAACATAAGGGAAATTAAAATATAGCCATCTGGTGACTGAGTTTCACGGTGTGAAACCAGAAATTCTGGGATCAATCCCAGCTTCCCCACTTTCCCAATTTGTGTGATCCTAGGCAAATATTTCATGTCACCAAACCTCCTTTTTCCTCAGTATCACACATGCTAGTATATTAAAATACGTGAATTCACGATGTATGCCGTACAATCACATCTTGTGTTAGAATTAATACACTATAATGTTGTTTCATTCATGGAAATAAAACAGGCCATATATAATGTACACATGAAAATTGACTTGCTTCTTATTTTAATAGTGGGATTGACATCATGATGGGAGCACAACCATTTCTAACTTTACTATCACTTTTAATAAACTCCTGTCAATGGTAGGATATAAGCCTATGTACCAAGGTGAAACGCTCCCACATGTTAAAAATTACAATTGTATTTAAAATGTTAATGTTTTCAAGGCTCGACTTCTGCACTTCTCTTAAAGCCAAGCCAGACTCTTAGTTCGGCTCTGACTGGGCTCTCCTTGTTAATTTGTTGGGTGCCCATCTCTGCCTCTCCCAGCTACTCCATTAAACAAGAGAAAACGGACAATTAAAAACAAAGTACAGTGGTGTTGCGGCACTGCAGAAAAAAACATATTTGCACTTGAGAGAGAGAGTGACGTTGCACTTGCTACAATCGAACATTTTTACGTTTTCTTCACAGCCAAACTGTGTGAATGCAGGGCTTGTCGGGCTGGCAGCTATAGAGTTACTGTGCTGGACACTGCAGGCAATACTCACATACAAGAAAACGCACAGTCACTTACAAGCACTCATGCATGCACACAGGACATTCAATTGTTTTGTTTTTAGAAACGCTTACATAAGCTGATGTCTGTCCACATTACTAAACCTGGATTCCCACCCACTCTGCCACAGAGTTACTATCACCACCTTGGCACCAAACAAGTGCTGGCTTACTCTGCTGTACAGCAGGAAGCCTTCACTTAGATTTACCTCAGTTACGATGTATGGCTGTTATATGGCTCTACTCACACACCTACAGCGCCATTGACTCCATTGAGCAGGACTGGACACTGTGTTAATAGTAACAGTGTGACTTGGGCCCCTCCCAAACTCCCTGGCAGCTATGAATCAAGGCATGGGGCCGCTGCTTACTTAGCACAGTCTAAGGGTAGATTAGCACTCGATTATCAGAGTGCTGCACGAAAACGGGCCGACTTGTTTTTTCTGCTGTTTTGCGCTTCTTTCTGAGACACCGATTTGATTGAGGTTGCCTTGTTGCCCCGTGAGTACCGGTACTCTCTTTGGCCATGGAGAAGTTCCGGTACTCAAGGGCAGGAAATTCAAAAGTGCCGGTACTTAGTACCGGTGAGTACCGGCCCATTTAAAGCACTGCTTCTTGAGAAACTTTGTCTGGTGAGTATCATAGTTAGCTTGTGTAATCCTGTTGTACAGGGTTTAAACTATGCTGATGGCTGACGAAATTGGGCACAGCACTTAATTTTAGGGACTGCTAAATATTTTTCTTTAAGAAACTTTGACCCAAAGTAAGAGAGAGAAAAGCAGAAGAGGGAGAATGCAGAAATGGAAAAGAACTTGCAAAATTCAGTTAGCGGCAGGAAGCCTGTAGTAGTGTAAGAAAGAGACATGAAGCATAATCAAAACTGGGTAGCTTTATTACTGAGCAGCACCAGCATTCTCCGTCACTGGCTATTGACTCCTAAGATCAACTTTAGGCTAAGCCCTATTTTTTTTGCAAAATCAGCACTTTATTTGGCTCTGAGTTTATAGCAGTCCCAACAAATAATTAGCGTCAATCTAATTAATGATATAGCCTGTAATACACCTAGTATTAGTTTTGATTTTTTTTAATCCTCTAGGTACCTCTCATTTTCAAAACAGTCAGATTGCCAACCTTTAGGTTCCGACATCAAGTGTAGTGATTTGATTCTCAAAGTATACATTTCTAGAAATTTAAACCTGAATATCATAAGTTTTCATTGTTTGATATAACAAAATGTCTTTCTTGAAGATAAAACTCCCTCCATTCGGTACCCTTGCCAAACAGTCGCCGCTGGGGCCAGAAAGGGGTGTGGGGTTGGGGGGCAGCGCATGGAGCGGGAGGTGCGGGGCAGTAAAAAAAAAAAAACGTACCTGCCCATCTGTGATCCACCTGGCCCGCTCCAACCGCCTCTTATCTTCTTCCCTCCCCAACCAATCCCATCGCTTCTCTGATGTGCAGTGATTGGCCTGCGCGGGTCGAAATGGCACTCAGGGAGGGAGTGGGGCACTGCGCTTGGTCTCCACCCTGCTGTAAAATACAGCCAGGTGGAAAGTCTCTAAGTGCACGTCAGTTTGGACGACCTCGGACAGCTGGCCAAACTGACATGGGCACTTAGAAGCGCACCACTACTTCTCCTCCACTTGTTGACGTGGGGGAGACTGGTCCCGTCCCGCCCTACGAAAATGGAAAAATAAAGGGTTAATAAAATATTTTCATTATCCCCTTATTTTTCTGCTTTCAGCACAGGGCGATACCACAGTGGAGGGGCCGCCCCTGTTGCCAAATCAAGTGCTGATGCATTTTGCAGTTTGTTATACATGCTTCTAACTTTAATCTTAAAAGTATTGAATGCTAATACTTTCTAAACTTAGCCTTCACTCACTTATACTAGAATTTGTGATGAAAGCCCTCATCTCTAAATATGTGAGGACCAATGCACATGGTATGTGGCATCAAATGTTCATTTTTTTTAATGTCAACATAATCCTGCTCACAGGTTTAGGATTGCATCTCACCACAGGCAAATAAATTCAAGGGCCAGGCTGGGAACAGTGGGGTAACAAAACTTGAAGGGGTACCCCTGCAAAGTACCTTGAGGGGTCCCACTCCCCCTGGACCCAGTCAGAGGCCTGCCTCCCGTACACATCGTCCTGTGCTGAGGGGACTCCTAGAGCTCAGCCCCCCCGTAGGAAGGTAGCCTCTTTCTAGCCTTGTTACCCCCACTTTTGGCCTGTTTGTGAGTATATGTCAGGGTGTTTTTACTGTCTCACTGGGAGCCTGCTAGCCAGGGGCCCAGTGCTCATAGTGAAAACCCTATGTTGTCAGTGTGTTTGATATGTGTCACTAGGATCCTGCTAGCCAGGACCTCAGTGTTCATAGGTTTGTGGCATTATATGTGTTCCCTGTGTGGTGCCTAACTGTATCACTGAGGCTCTGCTAACCAGAACCTCAGTGTTTATGCTCTCTCTGCTTTTCAAATTGTCACTGCAGGCTAGTGACAAATTTTACCAATTCTGATTGGCACACTGGAACACCCTTATAATTCCCTAGTATATGGTACCTAGGTACCCAGGGTATTGGGGTTCCAGGAGATCCCTATGGGCTGCAGCATTTCTTTTGCCACCCATAGGGAGCTCAGACAATTCTTACACAGGACTGCCACTGCAGCCTGAGTGAAATAACATCCACGTTATTTCACAGCCATTTTACACTACACTTAAATAACTTATAAGTCACCTATATGTCTAACCCTCACTTAGTGAAGGTTAGGTGCAAAGTTACTAAGTGTGAGGGCACCCTGGCCCTAGCCAAGGTGCCCCCAAATTGTTCAGGGCAATTTCCCCGGACTTTGTGAGTGCCGGGACACCATTACACGCGGGAACTACATATAGGTCCATACCTATGTGTAGCTTCACAATGGTAACTCCGAACATGGCTATGTAACATGTCTAGGATCATGGAATTGTCACCCCAATACCACTATGGTATTGGGGTGACAATTCCATACATCCCCGGGGCTCCAGCATGGATCCCGGGTACTGCCAAACTAGCTCTCTGGGGTTTTCTCTGCAGCTACTGCTGCTGCCAACCCTCAGACAGGTTTCTGCCCTCCTGGGGTCTGGGAAGCCCAGTCCCAGGAAGGCAGAACAAAGGATTTCCTCTGAGAGAGGGTGTTACACCCTCTCCCTTTGGAAATACGTGTTAAGGGCTGGGGAGGAGTAGCCTCCCCCAGCCTATGGAAATGCTTTGAAGGGCACAGATGGTGCCCTCCTTGCATAAGCCAGTCTACACCGCTTTAGGGAGCCCCCAGCCCCTGCTCTGGCATGAAACTGGACAAAGGAAAGGGGAGTGACCACTCCCCTGTCCAACACCACCCCAGGGATGGTGCCCAGAGTTCCTCCAGTGTGTCCCAGACCTCTGCCATCTTGAATGAAGAGGTGTGAGGGCACAATGGAGACCTCTGAGTGGCCAGTGCCAGCAGGTGACGTCAGAAACCCCTCCTGATAGGCTCTTACCTGGTTAGGTAGCCAATCCTTCTCTGAGGGCTATTTAGGGTCTCTTCTGTGGGTTTCTCACCAGATAACGAATGCAAGAGCTCACTAGAGTTCCTCTGCACTTCCCTCTTTGACTTCTGCCAAGGATTGACCGCTGACGGCTCCAGGACGCCTGCAAAACCGCAACAAAGTAGCAAGAAGACTACCAGCAACATTGTAGCGCCTCATCCTGCCGGCTTTCTCGACTGTTTCCTAGTGGTGCATGCTCTGAGGGCTGTCTGCCTTCCCCCTGCACTGGAAGCCAAGAAGAAATCTCCTGTGGGTTGACGGAATCTTCTCCCTGCTAACGCAGGCACCAAATTTTGCATCACGGGTCCTCTGGGTCCCCTAACATCTTGACGAGCATGGTCCCTGGTACACAGGAGCTGGATCCAAGTGTCCCCGACAGTCCAGTGGCCCTTCTGTCCAAATTTGGTGGAGGTAAGTCCTTGCCTCCTCACCCCAGACAGTAATCCTGTGTACTGCGTGAACTGCAGCTGCTAGGGCTTCTGTGCACTTTTGCAAGACTTTCTTCATGCACAGCACAGCTCAGGTCCCCAGCACTCCGTCCTGCATAGCCCAACTTGCTCAGTTGGTCTCCGACTTCGTGGGACCCTCTTTTGTTGTGCTGAGATGACTACCGTGCTCAGATCTTCTGAACACCTGTTCAGGTGCTTCTGTGGGTGCTGCCTGCTTCTGCGTGGGCTCTCCCTGTTGCTGATCACACCCTCTGTCTCCTCCTCCAAGGGGCACCCTCCTGGTCCTTCCTGGGCCCTGGCAGCACCCAAAATCCTCAACTGCGGCTCTTGCAGCTAGCACAGCTTGTTTGCAGTCTTTCTACGTGGAAACAACTCTGCATCCTCCAGCACGCCGTGGGACATCTTCTGACCAAAGGAGAAGTTCCTGGCACCTTCCGTTGTTGCAGAATCTTTGGCTTCTTCCACCCGGAGGCAGCCCTTTTGCACCTTCATCCGGGGTTTAGTGGGCTCCTGCCCCCCTGGACACTTGCGTGACTCTTGGACTTGGTCCCCTTCCTTTGCATGTCCTCAGGTCCAGGAATCCATCTTCAGTGCTTTGCAATCAGTTGATGCCTTTGCAGAAACCCCTATCTCGACTTTACTGTCTTTCTGGGGTAGTAGGGTAACTTAACTCCTACTTTTCAGGGTCTTGGGGTGGGGTATCTTGGACACCCTTAGTGTTTTCTTACACTCTCAGTGACCCTCTACACACTACACTAGGCCTGGGGTCCATTTGTGGTTCGCATTCTACTAATGGAGTTTATGGTTTGTGTTGTCCCTAGGCCTATTGTCTCCTATTGCATTCTATTGTATTCTACAGTGTTTGCACTACTTTTCTAACTGTTTGCTTACCTGATTTTGGTTTGTGTGTATATTTTGTGTATATTACTTACCTCCTAAGGGAGTATATCCTCTGAGATACTTTCGGCATATTATCACTAAAATAAAGTACCTTAATTTTTAGTAACTCTGAGTATTGTGTTTTCTTGTGATATAGTGCTATATGATATAAGTGGTATAGTAGGAGCTTTGCATGTCTTTATGTACAGAGTGGGGTGTATTCAGAGGGTGAGAAATGGTGCACTGAGGAGAGTATTAATGATAAGTAACTAACAACTGCGAATTCTTAATGCAACGGTGCACTACTTTGGGGAACACATATCAGTATTCAGTATATCAGTATTCAATCCGTCTTCTACTGCCCTTAACCGCATTAAGAAGCAATGTGGATAATGCGGTTAAGGGCAGTAGAAGACGGATTGAATACTGATAGGGAATTAGAGTATTTTGTGGGAGATTGAACATATTAATTTACATAAATTTGAGAGTAATCTAGAAGTAGCTCTGTGAAGTGTTTTATTAGATTGTGAAGTAAAAAATTATCTGAGGATATGTAATATGTGATGTTGTTACTATAAGAATGGCCTTTAATTAATACCAGAAAGTACAAGGTGTTCTGTTATAACATAGGAAGATTGTAATTATGATTGTATTTATATTAATGTATGACTTGAATATTTTATGATAGATTATTAAATTTCCTTCGCGCTCCCGCCGCGCTGGACGTGCGCGTGCGGCGCCCGGGCAAAGCCCGGGCCAAGGGCGGGCCCGTCCTTGCCCGTCATTGCCAGGAAGAGGCTGGGCTGGGCCCCCCCTCTTTCATCTGCTTTCCGAGGGCCCTAGCTTATAAAGGAAAGAGAAATACTAACCGGAATTGAGAAGACAAAGGAACTATCGTCCATCTCGACCCGGCCAGTGGCTTCTTTGGGAAACCTTGGGATTCGCCTTCAGCCCCGGTGGGACACCAAGTGTAGGAATATCCCAGGAGCTACCATACGCGGGACAAAAAAGTGACAATTTATCCTTTTATCCTTTTATCCTTTCCTTCTTTTATTTTCTTCCTTTTTAAATTCTAACTTATATTCAAACAGATTGCTACCTGTCGGCAAAGTGTTCTCTATACATTTTACTTTCTGCCAATTCGTTTAATTATCTTAGATGAGGTGGTGCTATTTTGGTGTACACAATTAATTAAGTGTAACTTACCTTATATATAAATACCCCATTTTCCTCATACCGGATTTAGAGTGACATCACATAAAATATGGGGAAAAGGAATCAAATCAAATCAAATCATTAACATTTATAAAGCGCGCTACTCACCCGTGCGGGTCTCAAGGCGCTAGGGGGGAAAGGGGGGGTTATCGCTGCTCGAACAGCCAAGTCTTTAGGAGTCTCCGGAAAGCGGAGTGGTCCTGGGTGATCCTGAGGCTGGTGGGGAGGGAGTTCCAGGTCTTGGCCGCCAGGAAGGAGAAAGATCTCCCACCCGCCGTGGAGCGGCGGGTGCGAGGGACGGCAGCAAGTGCGAGGCCAGCGGAGCGGAGGGGGCGGGTGGGGACGTAGAAGCTGAGGCGTCTGTTGAGGTATTCCGGTCCCTTGTTGTGGAGGGCTTTGTGTGCGTGGGTGAGAAGACGGAAGGTGATCCTTTTGCTGACTGGGAGCCAATGCAGGTGTCTCAGGTGTGCGGAGATGTGGCTGTTGCGGGGTACGTCGAGGATGAGGCGGGCCGAGGCGTTTTGGATGCGTTGCAGGCGGTTTTGGAGTTTGGCTGTGGTCCCGGCGTAGAGGGTGTTGCCGTAGTCCAGGCGGCTCGTGACGAGGGCGTGGGTCACGGTTTTTCTGGTGTCGGCGGGGATCCAGCGGAAGATCTTACGGAGCATGCGGAGAGTGAGGAAGCAGGCAAATCAGTCAAAATTGAGTCACCCCCCAAGCCTAAAAGACAGTACCTCTATTTTAAAATACATTTCAGGGGCCATGGGTATGATTGATGAACAAATTGCTAATGTAGAGGGGAAAATTCTGACATCCAAAGAACATAACACCCAATCTCCAACGGACGTGGTGATAACTGATGATTCTACAAGGTGTAATAATGAAGTACTGAACAGAGATGCAACAGATAAAAATGGATGCATTCAAAATATCTCAGACTCAATTCTCTCATTAGATGACCTTTCACCTGTAGCTAAACGCCAAAGGAAGCCGGCGCCAGAGAAGGCAGACAACACCCCTAAAAAATCTCTTAAGAATGATTTGGTACCCACACTCGATAGAAAGCCCCTAAGGAAGTCATCCCGGAAGAAACTTCCAATTAAACCAGTAGATACGACTAGATCTCTCCTAGCCAACCTCTGTGACCTAATAAATAGCATGAAATCATCATTCGGGGCCAAACTGGATTCCCTGTTGGAACGCTTAAAAGTAGTGGAGTGCAGGGTCGAGGCAGGCATGGGATTTGTAAAGTCCTTACATCCAGAGGCCTTACACGACCCAAAACAAAACCCAAGCCTAATATCGCCAAATTCGAATTTCGAGCGAAATTCTCAATCCATACCCCTAGATAAGGTTAACGACCCACACTCATTCTCAAAGCTCTTGATTAAACCACAGGTACCATTCATACCAGCAAGTACTAGCCATACACACTCTACTCACAAGCCTCTAACCAGTATACAATCATTCCCACCAGTACCAATTACTAATCATAAACAAGTTTCCACATTGCCCAATACTCCCTCACTAACTAGGACAAATATGCCCCAAACAGACAAAGGAAGGTCTAATTTTATTGAAACAAGACCCCCGAACTCTACATACATACCTAGTGACCATTTACATCTTCCTCCGGAGGCAACTCCATGCGTAGTGGTCCTGACAAATGTTGCCCCTATAGGTGACCAACACCGGGAAACGTGGCCGGCATTGAGGAATAAGGCCCTGAATTGGATAGGAACACGATTGGGTCCCGGGGGGGTGGGGGTCATATTTAACGATATAAAAATGGTAAGAAGAGTCAAGTGGATAGGAAACAGGGAAAAAGTAGTGGAAGGAGACTGTGTGGTTCTTTCATTCAAGACCCCAGACTTGGTGCATAGTATCATCCACAAATTAGGTGCTAGACAAGCCACTTGCCAAGGAATTTCACTGCTACCCTTGGGTTTCTTTTATCCAAGATCTCCGGGGCGCAATGTTAGGAATCTACATCCCGTAAATGAACAAGTACCAAATACCCTGGACCACAATCCTCTTAGTAATAGATTTCAACCTCTTACAACGCTAGAAGATTTGGATTGACTAAATAGGAACAGGATAGATTTTCCATATGATCCTGCCCTGGATGTAAATAAAGTAAGGCCTACCGAGAATAGGGGAGATGTATTCCGCGAGAAGGTACTTGATAGGAACATCATAGACATCCGTTTGAATCAGGGAAACCAACTCCCCACAATAATCTACACTCAAGATGATGTACCACCCTTACCATCTACAGAGGAGGCGCACCTCCAACCCTATCAATATATGGGAACAACTATACTTTACTGGAATGTGGCAGGCCTAGCTAATAAGATCAATAACGATCTTTGGGTGAATTTCACTGGGGATTTTCCTTGTATCTGTCTTCAGGAGACTTGGACATTAAATCCAGTCCACATAAATGGGTACAAGACATTCCATACATCAGCTGTACAGGCCAATCACGGCAGGCCAAAGGGAGGCCTATGCACATATATCTCAAACAAGGCATGGCTACGTAACCCAAAAATGCAAATCACAAAAACCTATTATCAAATGATTGAATGCAATTTGGATCAGAACACGCACCTAGTACTCATCAACTTCTATAATAATGCAACGCATAGAGAAGTCCCCAAAATTTTAACAGAGATGGGCGAGGACCTAGAGGAAATATGTGCGAGCAACAGACGTGAGACTCTTATTATATGGGGGGGGCGACTTTAATGTACATCTTTGCAAGGAACCCACAGGAAAGGTGTGTGGTTGGGATACCGAAGACATCGGCGTAGGACCGCACTTTTCACATACCATTCAAGGAGAGGCAATGAATTCAGTGGCCCAAAAACATAATTTGTCTCTTGTAAATGAATTACTTCCCAAAGAACTACAGCTTAAACCAACTTTTAATGGAAGGGGCGCAAATACAGTTATTGACTATATTTTAATGTCAACACATTTTGTTCACTATTTTACTAATTACATAATTCACGACATCGCAATAAGCGACCATTTCCCTCAAAGCCTGGAACTCTCATTAATACCTGCCACACAGGCCAAAGCCAGAGAGGCAACAATGGTAAATGATATTGCACTAGCCCCGTCTAATGGTTATATACTGAGATGGACTCAGACTGACCCTCAGGCATTATTAAAAGATATATTACGTGAACATACCCAAGTGTTCCTTGATTGCCTTAGTGATGACACGGCCCCAGGACAATGTCTAAATGCTTTCCAACAGATAACCTACGCCGTAAAAAAAGCCCTCACATCTAGGACAGGAGGGGCAGGGGGCAAGAAAAGGGAAACCGGCTGGTTTGACCACGATTGTACGAAAGCGCACACAAGACTAAAAAAAGCCCTAAGTGCCCCCATAAGATGTCAGACCGAAATACGTACCTGCAGACTGGCATACAAGACAGCCATAAAAAAGAGGAAACTCGCTTTGAGAGGGAAGTTATGGGACAATCTACACAGAGCTAGTCTGACGAAAGACAATGCCCTCTTCTGGAAAATAATAAATACTCCCGTTCTAGGGGACAATAATACCCCTAGAATGGAAATTGCAATCTCGGAAGAGGACTGGATCACGTACTTTTCTAAGATATACTGTCAACCCAATGACAGAGTTCCTCTGGACCTTCCAAAAGTCCCAGACCCTGAGGAAGATCGACACCTAGCAGTATCACCTCAGTTTACCTTAGAGGAGGTAGTAGAAGCTATAAACACAAGCAAAGCCGGGAAAGCGCCAGGGCCCGATGGTGTTCCAATTGACCTATATAAAGCCAACACCGACTTATGGGGCCCTCTATTGACGCAGGTACTGAGGGCCATTTGCACACAAGGCCCACCATCAACATGGCGCCATTCTATCATCATACCCATATACAAAAAGGGGGATCGCCTTAACCCAGCCTGTTATAGGCCAATTTCTCTCCTCGATACATCAGCCAAATTAGCGGGGAGAATAATCCTAAATAGACTCCAAATATGGTCGGAAGAAAATAACATTCTATCCCCAGTGCAGTATGGCTTCCGCACAGGACTAGGTACAGTGGAACAGGCTCTGATTTTAACTATCCTAGTGGGGAAGTATACGAAGACCAGAGAGGGCAATTTGCACCTGGCCTTTATAGATTTGTCCTCAGCATTTGACTGTGTTTTGCATGAAAAGTTATGGGATATTCTAATAAGCATGGGGGTCGAACTAACGATAGTCCATTTCATAAGAGATCTGTATACTGGGTGCAGAGCAAGTGTAAGGTACGGGATGAGAGGGGAATGCACTAAGGGGCATATTTATACTCCGTTTGCGCCGAATGTGCGTCAAAAAGTTTGACGCACTTTCAGCGCAAACATTGCCCCATATTTAAACCCTGACGCCCGATCCGGCGCACCAGGAAAATGGCGCTATGTGCGCCAGTTTTTGGAAGCGGCACCCCGCCCTGCATTAATGACATGCAGGGTAGGCGTTCCCGTCCAAAAACAGACGCACATAGCGGTGCGTGGTATTTATGCTTCAGGGCAAAAATCACTCCCGCGCGGCAGGCGGCACAAAAAAATGGCGCAAAGCACGAATATCGTGAAATTTTAACGCCTGGGTCAGGGCAGGCGTTAAAATGGGGCAAACACACCTGTACTTAATCAGAACACACAGAACAAACAACAGAGCAGCAGAGCAGCAGAGCAGCAACAGGGAGACATGGAGGTGATTTTTCTTCAACGTGCACGTAGACGCAGAGCCCTGCAGCAACAACAGCAGCCACAAAAACAACAGCAGGGACCCCAAAGACAGCGCAGAAGGCAGGAGAGGATATTCCGCCCAAGAACAACCCTGCATGGCCTCAGGGAACGAGACATCATCCAGAGGTACCGGTTGAACTGGCAGGCCATTCAGCAGCTGCTGACAAATATTGAACAGCAATTGGCCCCCACTTTAGTGACTCCACGCACTATCCCAACAGAAACAAAGCTGCTTGCCGTACTTCACATGCTGGCAAGTGGCTCCTTTCAGACAACTGGTGCCCTGGTTGGTGGAATCTCACAACCATCTTTCTCCGCATTCCTGCCTAAAGTACTGGATGCCATCATTGGACTGACACCCCGCCACATCTGCTTCCCTAACACAGTGCAGAAGCAGCAGGAAACTAAACAGGGGTTCTACGCCATCAGTGGCTTTCCGCACGTCCTTGGTGCAATCGACTGCACACACGTACGCCTTGTGCCACCTGCTGCGAGTGAACACCTCTACCGCAACAGGAAGCACACACATTCCATCAACGTGCAGGCCATAGTCGATCACCAAGGACTGATCAGCAACATTGTGGCTAAATATCCTGGGAGTGTACATGACGCATTCATCTTCCGTCACTGCACCATCAACCAACACTTCCAGGATGGACGGTATGGCAATGGACTACTTGTTGGTAAGGACAAAAATCCACTTATATACTCACTGCACAGAAACCCTCTAGGATAAACAACCCATACACCACAATAGCAACACCTAGACAGGAACACACTGAGGTACTCACATCACTAGCCATGTTTCACAAGTCACCATTGAACCTCTCACACATTGGAATTTACTCCACAGCTTAGTGTGAAGACATTCATGACTGTGGTTGCCTAAATGTCACCTTGCAAATTGGAAGTCTCACAATAACCTGTACACTAATACAATGCATAACTTTTAAGGGATGGGATGGCCTGGGTATGTTCAATTGAACGTTTCTAATACCCTTTCATGTTTCAACTCTGCATGGAACTATCATCACACCCACAGTGAGGACACACGGACACCTGTGTCACAAGTCACAATGCAAGGGAGGGCACACTGTACTTGAGAAACCGATACATCCTGCTGACAAACAGTTAGCCAACAAACACTTGCTCAGCCAAGGCAAAAAAACAATGCCAAAGTTTCCACCAACAACCATAGGTTGTCACATTAGTACACAAAATAGTCACAGACAACACAACACAACTACTTCCATCAAAGATACGTACAACAGTGCCTCCTACATCTAATTGATACCATTCTGTGTTTCTCTTTCAGCTGATCAGGGGTATGGCATCCAGCCTTGGCTAATGACACCATATGGGAACCCAAATACTGCTGCTGAGCGGGCATACAATGACGCCCACAAGAGGACACGCAGCATTGTGGAGCGGACCTTTGGGATCCTAAAGTCAAGGTTCCGCTGCCTTGACATCACTGGCGGAAGCCTACTATACTCCCCAGAGATGGTCTGCAAGATCATACTCACTTGTGCCATATTACACAATATTTGTGTAAAAAGGAACATTCCCCTCCTTGAACTGGACCCAGACATGCCTGAGGATGATGATGAGGAGGATGCTGGCCTGCAACAGGAGGGGGAACAGCCTAACACGGCAGCAGGAGTGCGTAGGCGCCAACAGCTTGTGAACAATTTTTTTACTTGAGTTATTATAATCACTTGTATTCCACACTTGTAAATAAACACAGATAACAAACACCACATCATGCTTTGGCCTATTCATTTCTGACCACCTTTAGTTTGAAATAGCTGAAGATGAATGTCGTCTCATTGATCAAGAATGCCATTAAAATTCATCACACCAAAAATAAACATCACAACTGTATGCACAGAGGGTAGGATGTGACATGATACATTACCATACACAGAGCCCAACAAGAGTACAAATGTGACAATTACACATGCCGGACCCAAACAACTGAAACAGTCTCTCATCCAGCCCAAAATTGGAGATCATTTGAAAGTCACATTACACGTGTTCAGAGACTGGGTGGGACCATCCATGTGTACGTGACCATGTCATCAATGGCTACTCTCAAGTGTGTGATATGAGCAATACACAATAGCTACAACATCAGCTGCCACTAACTCAGGAGGAGACCTTGAAGTTACAGTGACAACATACACCCAGACAGGTGATAGTGGATCCACATTCCAACACACATGTACACATATGTCATACAATCAATCTAATATTTGAAAGTAGACCATCACAGTTGTGTCCCAGTCTGAACCTAGCAGGAAGATTGTAACATGACACTAAACCAGTTTATGCAGAAAGGGACACAGACAACCAAAATATTCTTCTCATTATCACATCGGGAACGCTGAGAGTCTTGCAAACATAGTCATAGTAAAATGGTATGCAAGTTTGCTCCAATTCATCATTACTGCAAACGTCAAATGGGCTAATGAGATGAATGAATGGTCAACAGTTATTCATACCATATGGCCTTACATTAGCCCGCTGCTGCAGGTTTGCCATGATATAATAAATATACTCCATGGATACAGTAGCTATTCTGGATGGTCAAATCCTAGGGTGCTGGTGGCCTAAGTCCACCTCTACCGCCCCCAAAACATACAAGAATCATGTACTTGTGAACCACACACATGCATAAGGCACATCTGTGGCCTCCATGTCACAAGTCCAACATAAATCTGAAACACAAAATCATAATGGGACATGCTCAGCCCCATAAAAACTGAAAGTGACTCTCCCACTCCCTGTTAGGACTACAGATAAAAGCATCACCATCATAAAAGTGGACACATTTTGGAGACGGAATACATAATGGTATCCCATCCATCATTTCAAAATAGCCATCAGCAATTACACCAAATATGTCGTCAAATATGGTCAATACATTAGTTAACGTATCCCAAACATTACAGTGTGAATGCCTTCTATACATAAAACAACGGACATGTGCCATATACAAACACATATGTGTATCACATCGCACCGTTTGACCATGACAAATCCCCTTTCCAAAGCTAAAAACATGAAGACATAAGGAAAAATTTGCTCCATATTCGACGCATACAGCATGGCCGTCATAATTTGTTCACGTACATGTGTGCACACAATGCAGAGTCAAATACAAATGTATCCAAAAGTGTCTTAATATTTTGCCTTCAAAGTATAATTTACATCCACAATATTTTTGACTCTGCATCCTGTGCACTACTGAACGTGTAAAAAAAATGACGCCCATGCTGTATGCGTGGTAAAATTGACGCAACATGGACAATATGTTGGTCATCTCATGTACATTATAAAATATTAATATTCATATCATATTTTTTCACTCCGCATCATGTGCACTACTGTACGTGTAAAAAAAATGACGCCCATGCTGTATGCGTGGTAACATTGACGCTACATGGACAATATGTTGGTCATCTCATGTACATTATAAAATATTAATATTCATATCATATTTTTTCACTCCGCATCATGTGCACTACTGTACGTGTAAAAAAAAATGACGCCCATGCTGTATGCGTGGTAACATTGACGCTACATGGACAATATGTTGGTCATCTCATGTACATTATAAAATATTAATATTCATATCATATTTTTTCACTCCGCATCATGTGCACTACTGTACGTGTAAAAAAAATTACGCCCATGCTGTATGCATGGTAAAATTGACGCTACATGGACAATATGTTGGTCATCTCATGTACATTATAAAATATTAATATTCATATCATATTTTTTCACACCGCATCATGTGCACTACTGTACGTGTAAAAAAAATGACGCCCATGCTGTATGCGTGGTAAAATTGATGCTACATGGACAATATGTTGGTCATCTCATGTACATTATAAAATATTAATATTCATATCATATTTTTTCACTCCGCATCATGTGCACTACTGTACGTGTAAAAAAAATGACGCCCATGCTGTATGCGTGGTAAAATTGACGCTACATGGACAATATGTTGGTCATCTCATGTACATTATAAAATATTAATATTCATATCATATTTTTTCACTCCGCATCATGTGCACTACTATACGTGTAAAAAAAATGACGCCCATGCTGTATGCGTGGTAAAATTGACGCTACATGGACAATATGTTGGTCATCTCATGTACATTATAAAATATCAATATTCATATCATATTTTTTCACTCCGCATTATGTGCACTGTAATGCGTCAAAAAAAAATGACGCACAACTGTGTATGCGTGAAAATATGACGCAAAACGGGAAAATAAAAACGGCGGCCATTTTCTGCAGGAAGTGATGTAATAGGATATCCTGTTTACAAAATCTGTACTGGGAGTTAACTTTCACTTTCACTTTGCAGTCTCAGATTTATCTAGACTGTGTGGTTGTGTGAAAGGTGTTGTCCTGTGTTTTACTGCTTTTGTGTCCTGTGTGCCTTGTATTTTGTCTTAGTGTCAATCTATTATTGTTGTATAACATTGTCTCAGTCTGTTTCGTGTTATTTTGTCTATACCTGTGATAGTTTGTATTGTCAGTGGGAGTCTGTTGTGGGTAGCATAGTTTGGGGGGTTATTTGGGCTATTTTTCTCCTTCTTCTTTTTCTTTCACACCTCTACCTTTCCCCATTTCCCACTTTTACTTTCATATTTATTTTGTCCAGCATTAGTCCTCTCAATATGTCAGGTAGGCCTCGCCTGTCCAGGATGGGTGAAGACGAATTGGGGGGGGTTCCTATGGCTAGTAAGCCATTTCCTGCCACTAATGCTGGAAGCTGGGGGCCGTGTGATACAGGGGTATCACACGGAGGCGAGGAAAATCCGGTGGGAGAAGGTGCGCCATCACCTGGTCCGGGTCTACGGGAGTCTGAGAAATGTACACCAACTCAAGCACCGCTGGGCAGATCTGGTCACCAGGGAACAGGACCTGCTGGACCACCTGGGACTCCGGATTGGTGGCCATGTTGGTGAGTAAAAATCTATTAAATGGGAATGATAGAAATCTGTGTGTGAACATGTGATGATTGTTAGCCAATCTGCAAAATAAGTAGCTGACTGTGTGTAATGCTAGGGAACCCTAGGCCCATGGTTATACACATAAATCCCCATATTTTTCAACACATGTACACGCAATAACAGCATTCAAATCCAACATCTATTTGTATTTTGCTAAGTCACCCCCTCTCTGCGTCACAAAATGTTGCAAATGCTGCGCTACCAAGGTATACATATGTGTCCTAATGTGTATTTGTTGCAGAATGTGTATGAAGACCTATGCTACCAGTCCGATGGCTCATTTTTGCAACACATACCAGATGCCTGTAGCTGCATATAATGTAGTGTTGCATTTGGGTCAGAAAAGCAACACGTGAACTGCTCTATTTGTACTCCACTGGTCATAATGGCCAGTGAGTACGTCATGTAGAAACAACATACCTACATATGCAGACGCCATAGCTAGACAGAAAATTGGAAACACATGATGATGCTATACATGTGTGTTGCCTTCACGTCACATGAAGTTAGTCATGTTGTTCACACATATGTCACATGTGTGTCTGGTTGCTGTGTGTTGAACCTGTCCACATAGCCTGTTGGATTGTGAGTGGTCATGCAGTCCTCATGGAACCAGTTTTGGAATGTCTCTCTGGGATGCATATGCTGAGATGTATGGTTAACATTATTGTTGGGGCATACTAATGGAGTATTAACTTGGACGACACATGACTGTCCTGGCTACTGCATGAGTGTAGTAGGGTGTGACACTGGAGCAGGAGACTCATCCAATGATAATGTTGAATACAAAGTTATCCATGCAGGATGAGCATGTGTGAAAGTCTATCATTACCATGTCATATTCACACAGTGTCATTGTAACAGAAATCATTTGTCCGTTCACCCAGTCTGAGTATAATCTTTTTTTCATGCTTTACAGGTGGACCAGCCCCGTACACCGTGGGAGAGGTGGCCCATTTTGACGACCCCGATTCCTACAGTGAGTGTCGCCTGAGTGCTATTTACATTGTTTGGTAATGACGCATGATGGATTACTGTGTGTTAAAGAGAATTCATGATTTGATGTGCTGGCCGTCCATTGGCTTTGTTCTTTTAGTGTGATATCAAATTTGAATTATGTTTCTGCAAAGCAATACGTAGTCATCTCTCAGATTGAGGGGCTGTAGCCCATTCAATTAGGCCGGCAATTGGGAATGGTATGACTCATTTTTAATACACTGGTCAATGTTAGACTTGGTCAGGGACTTGCCTTCAACTGAGTCTGCATATCAGACTGACAGTCTCCCAGATAGCTTAGGCACATGGCTTTGATGACAAATGCTTCTTCCTAGTTGAGGATGGACTGTGTACACTGTAGGTTGGATCTTACGGGGGCATGTACTTCCACAAGGTGAACTCGAAGTGTGTGTGACTTGAGTGCAATGCCCTAGGTGTTCAGTTGAATCATGTGAATGGGTGTACTACCTCCTCTGTGTGTGTTGTTAAACATGCCTCACTAATAGTATGTTATGTTGGGCTAAGTCATACCAGTTTGACATGTGTGGACCTGGGATGTGACATGGTTGGGCTGACTACAACGTGTTGCTAGCCCTTCATAGGTGTTGTGTGTGAAGGCACATACTTGTTGAACTTTCTGTACACTCCTGGGTGTGCATTGAACATGGGATTGTTGGTTGTTCTTCCCACACCACCCACAAAGACTGGGATCTTACTGTGAAACAGGGTACCTAGGACTGTAGCAACCAGTATGTTACACGTCCTTAACACCTTTTGTGACTTGAGTTAGTACCTTGGGCCAGAGTGAGAAAAATGTCTACACGTTGCAAATGGCATAAATATATGTGTGGGATTTGCAAACGTCTGTTTCCTATTCCAAAATGTATTTGGTGGTCATGAACATATTAGCAAAATGCTTTTCAAAATTGAAATATTAAAGGGTTTTACCAGACCTACTTGCAAATCACAGTGGTAGGCAATCCCATTTGCAACCGAGTACGTGGTTGCAAAGTGAGTAGCTGTTATCATCCACTTGAAGTGGATGGTAACCAACTTGCTGACTGGAAGGGGTCCTCATTGTAAAGCTTCACCTTTGTGAGTGGACTAAAATAATCCTGCGCAAAACAGCCAGTGGTCTAAGGGACCAATAATTACCTTGAAAATTTCCAAGTTGAATTGTTGTGATTTAAAACTAATTGCAGCTCATTTTCCTTTCCGGTAAACGGCCATACACTTGGGGAAAAATAACTTGCTTAATTTAAAAGCAGTCACGTCTATGGAGTTCTGCTGGTCCCAGCAGGCCTCCATCCCCGTGAGTGCCCATGTTGCTAAGGTGGGGCAACTTGGAACCCACATCATTGATGTTCATGAGGTGGGTTTTAGGGACCCCATAGCGACTCGCAGACGGTGTCAGAGACACCGTTCTGCTTTGCAAATTGCTAGTTGATTTTTCTAAATTCCTACATCTGACCCCTAGTGTGGACATATGATTCTGGGCCAGGGGTTCAATCTTAGCACACAACTAATTCCAAATGCCATTGAGTGAGGAGTGTGAGTGTTATCACATAGAATGACATATGTACTGAAGTCAGTATGCGGAAGAGCTGGTGCCATAATGTCAAATGCCTTAGGTATGATTTGGATGAGTAGTTTAGGGTGATGTCATCCATCATGTAGAGACATGGATATACTATGTGTGATATGACCTTAGGTATGCATGATTCACATGTACTTCCTCTGAGCCTTTCCGTGAACTATGTTGTAACAATTGCTGCAAACAATACATTTCTAGTAATGGACAAATGACCCATTGTGGTATTCAACCCACTGTAAATTCAATGCTCAATATTTCCCTTTTCTCTTCACAGCTGCAAACCTGAGTGCCGCAGAGCGCAACAATTTTGAGCGCCGTGCAATGAGGTACAGGCACATCCTGCAGGTGCAGTGTGGGTATCGGAGGATGGCCCGCAGATATAATTCGGATCGGGCCTCCGGGGCGTGGTATGCCACACCACAGGCTCCCCCAACGGTGCCAGCTACAACCACCGCCACTACAACCACCAGGTCTGCCCAAGGGGACCCAGCGACGGACCAGGCATCTTCATCAAGACCTGGACCCAGCCGTGTGTTGGGAGCAGGGCTGTCCCGTGGCCACTCCACTCCAGCACCAACATCCACCTCCACCGGCACGCAGACCAGCACTGACCCTCCTATTGACCCTGCAGCCTTCCAGGCATTGTCTAGAAAATTGGACAGGTTAATTCGCAAGGTGGACAACCTGACGGAGGACATGGCTGAGGTGAAGAAGAAGGTGTGCTCCATCCGGCGCACACTTCGGAGGGCAAATCTTTAGTCATTTTGCCCTCCTGAACTTTTACCCCTCCCCTCTCACCTCTTTCCTTTTTCATACTGTTAGTTGGGTTTGGGGGGTTAGTTATAGGATAAGTATAGGAAATTAGCTTAGTTAGTGTTAGGTAAGAGGGTGGGGGGTCCTTATTCTTTCTATCTAATATTTTTGTGTGGGTGGGTGGGTGGGGGGCAATGTTGGGATTCCTGTTTAATAAATTTTTTTTAAAAAAACAAATACAAAAAAATATATGTTTGTTTAGGATAGTATAGTATGTGTGTAGGTTAGTAAGTGTTGTCCTGCATGTGTCTTGTCTCTTAATGGTGGGTTGGGGGTTGATGTTTAGATCGTTTCGTTACATGTGTAGAGTAAGTTTAGCTTAGGTTAGTTAGGGACAGTTGTGGGTTAGTAGTAGTCAGGTTAGATTAGTGTAGGTTTACCTTTCCCTTAGTTGCCTCTTTTATTACTACTTTTCAATAAAAAATTTGTTAACCCTTTACCTGATGCGTTAGGTGCTACCTTTTCATGGCCTTGACATCAGTGTAGCAGAAAGTTTAAGTATGACATTTGTGTTCCATGCTCGCTATCCCCAGGCTTATGAGGTTTAACATGCCAGCTACCCGTGTGCTAACTTGGTAAGTATCCACCATGTTGGAGAGCCACCATTGGTAGTGTGCATTGATCATCAAGGTTTGGGGTTGGTATGTATCCTACTTCACAAAGAGTGCTTCCAGACTTGTTATTGTAGGTAAATAGATAGGTCGGACAGCATTGTGAAGTTCAGGGAGAGCTTTATAGATGATGATTTGTTCACACTCTTGTCTTGTTGCTGTCATTGCTGACCTACATCATGTGTGTACTGATTCAGCATTAATTTCCTTCATGGAAGTATACGCCGTAAGGGTGATTGATGCTGTGTAATTTGTTTATCATTCCTTTCATTCTACAGCATAATTTCAAATTTTAGTATTGCATGGTGCCTACATTTCTCAGCCACCATTAGTTGTGTAGAATAGCTATAGATGGTGCATCATTCTGTCCAACACAGCATGATTGTGTGTGCTTAGTCCCTTCATCAGTTATTTTCCTCAGTATAGTAAAGCTATGATGCAATCCTGGCCACTGCACAGATGTTTCAGTATACATGAAATCAGGACAGTAGTATAGAGAATCGACATGGTTGCCACACAGCCACTTTGGAGTTATCTACTGCACAGTTGAATTTTGAAATGACACAGAGACACAATAGGTGTGCAGGTGATATTTATTTATAGGTGGTGTGGTGCAAAATGTCCATTCACCATGTTTGCTGACTCCTTTCTGGTGCATTATTACATGGTGATCCTACAGAAGGGGTGTGGATGATGCTCCTGACATGCTGGGGTGATGTCACAGACAGTGCAGAGGAACATGAAATGCCAAATGGTAGGAGAGAAACATTCACTGGCAAGGTGGACAAGTCATACAGTGGATTGCCGAACAGTCATTGAGGTTATTTGTAGTGAGACTGGCATGTGTCAAAACGTAGGACCTTGGTCAGAGTAGGGCATGGTGCAGGGACTAGGGCTTCCGGGTACTCTTGCGTGTGAAGGTTATCTGTTCCATGTCTTCTTCTTCTGATGTGTGTGTTGCCTGGTGTGTCCTTGTTGTTGTTGGTTGTGAAGGGGCAATACACACCTCAGTGTTAGAAGACATGGAGGCAGACATCCCGGGGCTGATCCCTGTTGAGTAAGGAAGGGCAGTACTGCAGCAAGGAGGGCCTGCTGGTTTTTCAGAATGGCAGCCACATCCCGATGGTAGGCAGCCAGGTCGGCCCTGAGGGGTTCTATGTTGCATTCGTGCACACCTTGAGTGGCTTGCAGTTGGAGTTGTTGTGTCAACTGGATGACAGCTGTGCCAATTTCCTTCAGTGTTTTTGAAATGTCCTCCAAGAGCAAAGTTCTGGCTTGCATTGCAGCTGCCTGATCAGCAGTTGACAACATGCACGAACGCACCCCCTCAAGGCTGGCTGCCATATTTTGCATCCCCACCAGCACCTCCTTTGCCAGCTCCCGCTGGACACCAACGACAGTTCTTTCGAAGCTGGTGCCAGTGTCGTCAGAGTCCTCAGCTGTGTTGGAGCTGGCAGGTCTTACAATTGGGGTGGCGGGTGGTTCTACTGTGGTGGCTGCTTCTTCTGTGCTCCTCCTTGTGACTGAAGGTGGGGTTTGGAGGCTTTCAAGGACCATGTCAATGGTCTCTTGTGGGAGGTTGATGGTCTCGTCATCCATGTCATCAGGGAACTCATGGACAGGCAGATCAGCAGGAGATCCGTGTTCCTCTGCAATGAAACAGGGTACAATTAGTGTGTCTGTGTTGTGACAATTTTGCAGTAAGATACAAGCCTTTGGATGCCTTAACATTGTACTTTGTGTTTGTCTAGGTATCTGCTGTCCGTCATAGGGCATTGTTGTAGGCCTATGGCCCACCTGTGTGTCACATGTTTGATATGGAGCTATCAGACATGTCTGCCTGATCGCCTCTAGCTGTTGCTTTGTAATTATTTAGGAATAGGCGTTTTTTTCTCCTACTCCTCACTCGGTGTTTCACTATTGTTATGGAGGGACATTTTGTAGGGTGGGCTCTCATTATCCAACATGTGATTCTTGGCTTTCTAGGGAGCAGGATAGCTAATGGTGTGGGGGACTAAGTTTGACCCACTTGTAAATAACTCTGTCACCCAGATATTCAATTTAGCTAAGACTAACTAGCAGTGCCTCTGGTCTCCCACATCAAAGGAATGTTTACACATCCGAGCGCATGACATCTTTGGAACTTCTCAGGGAAGTGGTGGTCACTCAGGTCCTACACATTTCTATCTTTTCCGGTATGTTCCCATACACAAATGACAAAGACAGTATTAGTTTGATATGAATTTTCATTGTACAACTGACTTGTAGGAATTTAGGTGTGAGCCCCAATTACACAAACAATACACACTGTTAGAATTGAAATAGTCCGCAGGAGAGTAATACATTAGTACACAGCTTTCATGGTGCCTAACAGTTTCTACTCTCCCTCTGCATGTTCTATGTATAGCACAGCATGTTAAGTTTGGAGGTTGCCTGTCAGAATCACAGGGGAGACATCATCCCTCATATCAGAGGAATGGGCTGGGATCTGGTTGTGCATCAGCAGCAAGGCAGGCAGCATCTAGTTGTGATTTTCTGTTTGGAAACTCCCCCATGCGTGTCTTGGGACAAGGAAGTGAATGTAAAAGACATATGTCATGGTGATGACAAAGTTTCCCTACGCAGGAATGCCAAACCTTAACCCCTACCACATCTATCAGCAATGTACCAGACGGTATCCTTGACTGGGGCACAGAGTGAATATGTTCTGGCAAACTCCAGTGCAGAAGTAGGCAAAACAGTGTGATTTGACTAATTAAAAACACCCTAGGACTGACTATTTGCTACATTAACTGATAGGAAGGGCAATGAGAATCATTTAGTGCAAATTGCTCTGAGTCACTTAGATGTGAGCAAATGAGTATAAGTACAATCAGGGTAAGATGCACAAAGGCCTAAAGCCTGAAGCTAATGCGCAAAGTATACGTTAGACTTACAACACTACACTTTGACTGACTGTGGGTGTTGTGACTGCCCTGGCAGCACACTTGCCTCTCAGGCCCTGCCCCATACACTTTTTATTCACATTGCATGATCTGTACATGTCATGTGGCATTACCTATGCATGTCAATGTTAGGATGTGGTATGGATGTAAACATTCTTGATGTTTTGAGATGATGTTGGGTGATGTGTATTTAATTGGATTGGCCTGTTTATCGTATGAATGTCCTATTTGTTTGTCCGACTTTGCAGGTGTGTTTCAGTGACCAGTTGCCTGTGTCCCCTCCTCAATGTTGTTGTCTGAGCAGTATGACATTAGTGATGTAGCCTTGTTAGCCAGGCACGTGAGGGACCCTGACGTATGCAGCATGTGTGTATCGTTAGTGCTGTGTGGCTCCTATTGCTGTTTACTTAGGCTTCTGTATGTGTCAGTTATGGACATTCGGCATTTGAGTGTACTGGTACCTTTGTCTTATTTCTAGGAGTAATTGCAGATGTCATCCTCACCCCCTAATTTAGGTATGTATGTTCCAGGGTGGGGTTCCTGCCATTTGGTACTATAGCTGCACAGAGATGAGAGGTGTTATTGTCAACTGTGGTTGCAGTTAAGTTACAGTTGGTGTATTTGCTACTGCATTACAGGTAGGGACCTAGTTGATGGGGAATAGATTTTGCAATACAAGTGCCTGGATGTGGATTTGAGGTAGTGTCCTTCCCACCTGTCACTCCTTTCCCTTGGCTCTCTTGTTGTAATTACAGTATGTCCCCGTGGGACTGTTGTTGTTGCTGTATTTTGTCGTGCCCCAGCTTCGGTCAGTACTGGGCATGCCCCCCTGCCGTGCCCCTTTCCCCATGCCACTTCATATATGTGCTGACTTACATGCATTGTGTAGTAGGTATCCCCCCCTGCTTACAGTCCCCATTATTGTATTATGATTCCCCATGCGACTTACCCTGCATGTGCGTAGTGTCGTGGTAGTCTGCGCTGTCCAGTCTTTGAATCCCTGTGACGATCTCCTCCGGGATGACGGCTGCGACCATCTCCTCCATGTGGTCCAGGGCCTCCTGTTGTGCTGGACTCCCCCCTCCAGTCTGCATTGCTGCCTTCCTGTTCCTGGCCATTTTCTCTTTGGTCCTACGTTTGCAGTCATGCCAGCGTTTCTTACACTCGGTGACTGTCCGGCGTTCTTCAGCCACACTGTTAATCTTGTCCACAATTTGTTTCCAGATGGCCTCTCTCCTACTGAGTGGCAATTTAGAGGTGATGAAAAGTTGGTGCTGGTGTTCCGTCACCTCTTTCACCAGGATGTCCTGCTCCTCTGCACTGAAGCAACACTTTTCTTTTTTTTTTTTAAATGTCCTGGTTCCTGTATGCTTCCTCCTGGCTGGTTCCTGGTCTGCTCTCATCCTCCTGGGGTCTGTTGGGGCATCTAGGATCCATTTTGGGTCTCCTCTCCTGAAAGGGCAGTTTTCGCGCAAAAATGTGACGCAATAGCGTGAAAAAAAACGGCGTTTTCACGATTGCGCTGTCGTAAATCGACCCACAGTGATGTGCGTTGCATTTACGTTGGTTTCCTTTACGACAGACCGACGCTGTCTGCGTCACGAAATAATGACTCCCACCTGTTGGTTGCGCCGCCGTACGTCAAAGTATAAATTTGACGCCCGCATGGCGCATCCAAATGGCGTTAGACGGCGCAATTTTTTTTGACGCAAAACTGCGTTAGCGCAATTTTGCGTCAAAAAGTATAAATATGGCCCTAAGTCTTTTGGCATATACAGAGGGGTGCGTCAAGGCTGCGTTCTCGCACCACTTCTATTTTCATTATACATAAACAATTTAGAAAGTGAATTGATAAGCAATTGTAAAGACCTTCCACAAATAGGCAATCGCCCCGTCCCTGCACTCCTTTACGCAGATGATGCAGTACTCATGGCCAGGACACCGCTAGCCCTCCAGAAACTCCTAACCACTTGTATAAATTACATGACAGCCCTGGGCCTCACAGTCAACCGTTCGAAAACGTTCATAATGAACTGTGGCAGGAAACTGAGCAAGTCCTATAAAATCACTATTCACGAGGACAAGGTGAAGATAGCTCCCACCTTCTCATATTTGGGCATAATGTTCGATAAACAGGCCACTTGGGCACACTGCGTGAAAACAAAAAAAGACCAGATTATTAAAACAACGGCGGCCTTGAAGTTTTTTTCCAAAAAACTAGGGGGGATCTCCCCGTCAAACATGGTAAAAATCTACAAGGCCAAATGTATCCCGGCGGCTACTTATGGAGCATGTATCTGGGGGTATACGAACTGCCATGCGATTCAGTTGGTGGAAAATGACTTCCTGAGATACCTGCTAATGGCACTAAATACCACGTCATCATATATTAGCCATTCGGAACTAGGGGTCCACTTTGTAACTGATCTAATTAAGATACAGCCTCTATTATTATGGCACAAAGTGTGGACCTCTGAGCATACTGGATTAAACCAGGCCATACTATCCGACTGCATGAATCTAACAAACTTGCTTAGAGTTCCCTGGCTAAGATATATTATGACCTTTTTTAAACATATGGGCTGCGAAGCATATTACCAAAACCCACAATCACTGGAAAAAATAACCAGGAGAGATTTGAGGGCTCTGACTTTGAAGTACTTGGATGAACAGAGATGGGAAGTGGAATCAAAAAAATCTACAGTGATGTCTAACCAACTAATTCTGTCGACGGATGCAGTCCAGCCCTACTTAGTAAGCGTGGCAAATCCCCGACATCGATTTGTACTAACAAGATTCCGCTTAAATATTTTCCATCGGCTAGTAACCTTTCCGATTATGTGCGACTGGAGTACAGTCTTAAGAGTATGTCCATGTGATGCAAAAGCTCCCCAATCTACAATGCATGTGGTCCTCTTTTGTAAATTTTATGATATCCCAAGAAAACGTATTTTATTGCCTTTTTTAAGATCAACTAATTTGCGTCAGTGCCGCGACGCGTATTTTAGCTTACAGATTTTATCCTCTATTGAAATGTGCGGAATTTTAGCAAACTTTTTATGTACAGTACTCTCTGTAAGGAAGTCTATGGGCGTACTGAACTAATTTTATTTGAAAAATTTGGAATTTCCGGTAAACTCCTCACTCTCCAGAAAATACTGTAATTGAACTCGATTTTGCACTGATGTAAATTTATCAAGTTTTATATATCTGTCCTTGAATGAATTAACAATGTGTTTTATTATCTTCCCTATTTATTTATAATTCTTCTTTTACATATTTATCAATGTACTATTACTTGATACTTTTATGGCCTGTTGAAAGCCGAATAAAGTCTGTTTGATGATGATGATGATAGATTATTTTGTTGAAGGTATGTGGGATGAGTTCGTTATAACATTTGTCCTTTTTCTCTGCTTTCACTTACTCTTTGATTTTATTTTGATTTTTATTATTATTTTTATTTTCATAAAATGTCTCTAATATATAGTTTATATATATTTTATATTTAGTGTTATTCAATTAAATATGATTTTTTCACGGCGTTGGATTCTTGAATAATTTACTTCCTTTTTTCATACTAACTCTACTAACTACTGTTAGTTGTCACATACAAAATAAACAGACAGAAATAAATGAGTTTATTTATTAAATAATATGGGTGGAGTTATAGATATATATTGTGATCAATATCGATATTTATTGGCTTTTTCCTTTGTATTGAGGCTTAATAACTTATCAGGGTTTTGGTTGAAATTACATGAGTGTGTAGCAGCAGTCCTACTTTTGTGTTGATCAATGTGGAAGGGAAGTAGTCCTTCCTTGATGTTATTGATGGAAGAACCCTTGCAATAGGTGTCTATGAACACGGCGTAAACGGCGTCTACGTAGGGGATAGTTTGAAATTAGACGAGCTGCTCTATGCGTGTCACGGCGTCTATGCGGTCATAGACACAGACACGCGAGGAGAAGAATTACGGGGAGGTCGTCAGGCAGGCCACGTTCCCTGGGGCAACCGGTTGGAGATTGGAGAAGAGGTACGGATAATTAGGATAATTTCAACTGTGGGGAGTCTAATGTGTTCGGTATTACGAATTATGCACAGGTCGTTTTTATGGTGAGATCTGGCAGGAGGTTATATAACTTGACAAGTTTATTGGAGTAGACTTGTAGTACTATCGGGGGAACGGTAATATGTGGAAAGTGAATGAAGATTTGTACATGTCCTTTTTCACACAGGCTACTCCTTTTGGAATTATGTACGAGGCAAATGAAAGATGACCTATAGAACTTTCCAGATGACAGGGGAGTCAACTGGTTGATACACTTAATGTGCATATACTGGTGGCAAGTTGGAAGGTATTTTATTATTATATATATATTTATCATTGGAGTTTTTCTTGGGGTGACCATTGGCTTATATAGGTAGACGTATTGTCTATTTATTTTGTGACAAATAAGGGTATGTTTATATAAGGATAACGTATTTTTCTTTGGTTCTTAAATTAACTTTTTTATACAGGGTTGCACACTGTTTCTCTTGTACTCTGGTGACACTATGGTTGGGTATGCATGTTGAGGCAGTCACTCTGTGGTGGTCTGTTTAAATTAAATTAAAACCTAAATGAGTTGGGGTCTGATTTGGATATTGACACTTATTCACCATTTTGAATCACTCTCGGTTATAGGTTTTTATGCTGGTACTAGCTATTGATTCATCCATATATAAATTTATTCAAGTCAAATAGAGTTTAAATAATGTGTTTGTGATGACTCTTGGGTTCCAGATTATTATACTATAAGGAGCAACTATACCCCAGCCCTGAGGAAGTCAAATGACGAAACACGTGTTGGCTGAGAGATTGTTTCAAGGAACTTGGACAATTTTTGATTCCAATGGAGCTTTGCATGTCTCCTAGTTCAGCCTAAGCTTCTCTGCTACAGCTACCTCTCTCAGCCTAAGCTGCTAGAACACTACTAATCTGCTAATAAGGGATTACTGGACCTGGCACAAGGTGTAAGTACCACACGGTACCCACTATAAGCCAGGCCAGCCTCCTACACCCCCTCACTGTGGGAGCTGCAGGGACTTTTGTTACGCCACTGGCCGGAACCAAAAGCAGCCCTGGCAAATATGTTCAAACCAACCCACTCTCTCTTCCTCCTCGGTCATCTCTCTCTCTCTCTCTCTCTCCCATTCTAGCTGTCTCCTCTCCCTCTGTTTTCTTTCACCTCTCTCCTTCCTGCTGTAAATACCTTTGGTAGGTAGGGAAAGTGATAGAGGCGCAGCAACAGACTCCTGTCTTCAAACACCGGCCTCCAGTGGCTCCAGCTCACTGGGGAAATGCCTAATGGCATAAACAGGCAGCTGGGCTCTGATTACTTCATCAAATGAGATATTGTGGAAACTTGAATTCTTCTTAATTGAGTCCAAGTCATAAAAGTTGAGATTTTTGTGGCCATTCCAGTATCACTCCACAATTAATAATGGAATAAGAGTTTTCTTTCTCAACTTCTTGAATACACTGGAGTTTTCAAACATTAGAATATGTGCCATTTGAGGTTTTTCCAATGTAACTTCTGTGTGTATTTTTGTGACCAACTGCAGGACAAAAATACCAATGGCGCAAGATGACAAGAATAACTCAGTATTACATATAATTGTTAGTACTGAGAATAAATAAATAAGATACATACATCACATTTTATGTATGAAGATTGCAGATTTACATGGAAACACCTGTAAGGAAGAAAGAGAGAGGGCAAGGGGCCATACTGAGTTAGACAAGTCAGTGCAGCTTTGACTCACAGTGGGGGAGGTGAATGCTGCAGACATATATACCATTAAGTAGTGAGATTGTGCACACAAGCCTTATAAACATTAACATGGTGGTGATTAGCGTAACATAGAATGGAGGACAGAGGGGAGTAGGTTGGAATTCAAGAAATGTGTTGGTGATAATCAGGGAATCAACTCTCCCAAAAGAAATATGTGATCAATGCATGAAGGATCTTGGCCAGGGCATTGACAAGCAGAGCTATTACACACACTCTTTCTTGGTAATAGTGCAATTTATATTTTAGCCATCATTGCCAAAGATGTCATTGTTGCTTGAAAAAGAAATGAATTATACAGTGAACATCCCTCTGGGTTTCTACAGGGAATGATTATTCTGAAATATGTCAACACAGCGACCATTTAATATGTTTTAAAATTGTGTTTCTTGAAAATAAAAGTTCAGCGCGTCTGAGAGTTTAAAAATATTACTTTCACTTCAAGAAGTTTGGAAAATGATTCAGCCTCATACTAGATGTATACATACTATGAATGTGACATCCCAATGCATGCACAGAGGCAAATAGAATATGTGTGTTGAATATATAAGTGAACAATTTGGGCCACTGGGCAACGTTCCCTTGCATATCTTTGCTTTGCACTGCAAATTTCTTTGACTGGATTCCCTTCCTTTGTTATTGGTGGTTCAAGGGTGTTAGCTTACTAAAGAGATGTGAAATGTTGGAAACCATTTTACACAGGATGTCCCAAAAATATATGTATCTTACTTGATCAAAGGGAACTTTGACATCTTCAAAATTAGATATTATTGGTTTGCATCAGATGTGAACAATACATTCAATTGTGATTGGTAGATTGGTTTGTTCAACAGCTGAATGTGGTGGCTTTTGTTATTTTTCAGCTCGGCATTGAAGGCACAATGCTAATCCTATGCTCAAAAACGCCGCTAGAAAAACAGACATTTGAGGTGAGCAGTGTTAGAGTGTTGGGGATGTTGTAGAGTGTTCCATATAAAGGAGCTTCTCTCCACCTAGAAGTTGGGAACTAGCCAAAGTATTACCTACTGATGGTCGTTAGTAGGTAGATATAGTTAGGACCTAGTTTCCACAGGAAAAACATTTATTTTGCTAATACTTTGGTGAGATTAGATGAATGTTCATAATATTTTCAAAAGTAGTTTGCCACTCATTTCAGTTGCTGTTTGGAGAGTTTCCACCACTGAGAAAAAGGGGGGAGGGGTCCCAAAATGTGTTTTCTCCATGAAATTTCCCTTACGGATTTTAGACACAACCACAACCACAACCACAACCAAAACCACTGAATGGAATTACACCAAATTTGGCAGAAGTGCTTTTTGAAATTTTATGTATATTTGTTAAGCGGTTGTGGAATTATTAAGGACAAAAGATTTATGTACATCTAGGGATGCAGCGACACCGTGGAACCACAGTGGTGGACCAATGTGCCTACAGCAATGCCATGATTGGCTGCCACCACTTCAGCCAGGAAGTGGTGGCAGGCATCTTGGGATTCCCAAAAAAGAGACAAAAGAAAACACAAGGGGACAGGGTAGGAATACCCTGACCCCTAGGCCTGCGCCCCCAAAACATTTTTTTAAAGTTTGCTGCAAGTTCGCAGAGGATCAAACGATCCATGGAAAAAGTAGAAAAGAAAAATGTGGGGGACCAGGCCCCGGGCAGGGAGGGACCAATATATATATATACATATATATATATATATATATATATAGGGTGAAGGGGTTCATGTGGCCCCCCTCCCTAGCCATGTTGACCCCAGAGACCCAATCCCCTAGGACCCGTCTTTTAAAAAGAAGTGGGAGAGGGGCAATTTCGGCCCTGGAGTCCCCATCTGTGTATTCAAAAACAGGGAGGGGCATTCAGCCCCCCTCCCCAGGCAAATTTCTGAGCCTGGGGACCCCCTACCCTCGGGCCCGACTGTATCAGTAATGGTATCGGGGCCACCTTCCATGAGCCAATTTTGGTCTCTGAGACCACATCACTTGGGCCCAGCTGCAATTACATAGGGGAGCGGGCTGCGCGGCAAGCCTCCCTGAGCTATTAGGCTATGTCCCAGGGTGCCAACCCTGGGGACATAGCAGTTTTGTTCTTGCTGGAAGGGAAAACGTTAAAAACTCCCACCAAAGGGAGCAAACACTAATTCATAAAGGTAAAGCTGGACCAAAAGTCTAACGTTACCACTTTAGGTATTCACAAAGGGACTCAAAAGCCATCTTTTTATGACTGCAGAGGTTTCACACTCAGGGTGGAATCTCCGCAATTGGAGCGGAATGAGTGTAATTTTTTGCAGCTGCAGACAGTTTTGTTCCCTGCAACCCATGCACTACAAACCACATATATGCAGCACACTTCCAAGGCTCTGTTTTTTCCACACCCACACGTCAGCTTGTCCTGCACCTTGCCATCGCCATGCTACCTGTGAGGAGGAAAAAAAAGTACACAGAGGAGGAGACCACCATGATTGTGACCTTTATAGTGAGGAGCTACCAAAAACTACATGGTCTACCTCCATATTGTAGCAATGCAACACAGAAGACAGCCCTATGGCAGCAGTTGGCAACTGCATTGAGTCCAATGGGTGAGGATATCCAGACAGAGCTCTCTCTGAGAGACAATCTGGAACCTCTCTCTGTCTCACCCCACTTGAGAAGAATGTCCTCTCCACCATGCACCTCCAGCTGCCGCATGGGCTGCCTGTTGATAATAATGACTCAGGTGCCAGGTAATATGTGATGATTCAAACAATGATTTAAAGTAATAAATGTGTCCAATACACTGCAAATGTAACTATGCAAGTCACTTAGTTTGTGCAAATATTCATTGTAATGTTGACTTACATTTTGTCACATTGTGTCTCATTTTGTCTATTACACTACAAATCACCGAAGTCTTTGTGATGGAAATGTTATCTTTCAAATCTCAATGTGTTTCATTGTGTCTTATTTTGTTTGTCTATTGTACTACAAATCCCAGAAGCCTTTGTGATGAAAATATTAACTTCCAATTCCTCATTCACAAACAGTGCTCCATCACTGCTGGTGATCTCATTTTAGACTGGTATGTGGCCATAGAAATTAGCCTGATTTAGTAATCATCACAGTTGTCTTGCAAATGCAATTGAGTATATATGAGACAAGTTGTTCATAATCATCTTGTTTAGATACTGTCTTTTGACTTCTTTTTTTATTGCCACATACAGTCAGAAGAGAGTCACCCACTGGAGCAGAGGTCCCTGCACTTACAGGGAGGCAACATCATGCACTTTCAGGGAGGCAACTGTTATGTTTCACATCAACCCATTTCACCTGCACAATTGGTTATGTCAATATGGCCAGAAAACAGTTAATTTTTCTTCATTGTGATCAGATAACCCGTAGATTCATTACATAGACTACAAAAATGCAGTCACCACGCACCATCAGAGATGCCAAAGAAGCCGCCGTTCAAGCATGCCTCAATACCAGCGCTCACAACAGCAAAGAGCTCTTCGCCATCATCAAAGAGTTCACGAACCCTGGGACAGATACCTCTTCCATCACTCCCTCCGCTCACCACCACGGACCTAGCACCTCACCAGATACTGAAATCCTGGACCCCATCATCGTAGAGGACACCCAAAGACTGATGAACTCCATCCACTCTGGAGCACCTTGAATCCATGCCCTCATTACATCCTCAACCCAACCTGGCCAGCGCCACCATGGCACCAGAGCTCTGCCGAACCATCAACTGATCCTTAAAGACTGCCACATTCCCCCTCAGACTGGAAGCACGCCGAAATCAGCCAGCTACTCAAGAAACCCACTGCTGACCTTAGAGAGCTGAAGAACTACAGACCCATCATATCTCCCAGTCAACAAGCACATCACATACAAACTCCTGGTCCACACCTACAAGGCACTGCACAACATAGGACCGGCATACCTCAACCACCGCCTCACTTCCTAAGTACCTAACAGACGTCTTCGTCCCTCCCAGCTCGCCCTTGCAGCCGTCCCCAAGATCCGGAAACATACAGAAGGAGGAAGATTTTTCTCCTACCTCGCAGCCCGGAACACACTACCTCTCAAGCTCAGGCAAACCTCATCACTGAAGCAGTTCAGGAAGGACCTCAAGACCTGCCTGGAGAGAAGCTTTGTCAGATTCAACCCTTATAGTGGTGGGTGTCCCTTCTCTGCTTGCCGCAATTGTATTTTCTACTGACTCTTCAGCACTCGCCCTACATTTATAGCCACCTCAGCCAACACTTGAAATCGTGTCTTCCATTAGGTTGGGGGCTACTTGCTGTAAAGGTATAGAATAGTCAGTATTGCTACATGTGAGATTGTCCACTTTTGTCCTGACGTTGTCCTCCTACTACCTTTCTATCCCTCTCTGTAAGCCCAGCTGCTACTTTGAGGTAGGATCTCAACAAAAGGGGTAATTCTCACAGAGTGGTGTTTTGGTGCCCCGTCACTCCTCCGCATAGATACTTCCTCTGAGCCCACTGAAATAGGCCTGTGCAGGGAAGTATTAACTTGGTTTGTCCCACATGCTCCTTTCACAGCCTCTACACTTGGGTTGGCTTTGTCTGACTTCAGAGCAATCTGTCTAGACATAGCCTAGAGCATTACTTTGCTCCTTAATCTAGATTTGCCTTCTGCCTGCACCCCCAAGTAACCTCCTACCTCTTCCACCACAGTCCTACTCCTCGCCGGCGGGGTCAGCTTCAGCCATCCCAAATGTTGCTACCAATCTCCCCACTTTGGTGTCCTGAAAGTTCCTCAGTGGCAGCAGCATTCCTCCTTTCCCTCAGAAGGAGATATGCGCTGTGGCTTCACATCCCTTCTGGACCTCCTGTGCAGCGCACAGCCAAAGCTCTGCATCAGCCTCCTCTGAAGACACTGGCCTGCTCATGTTGCTCACCTGTGTAAACAGTGGGAGACACTGTTCCCCTGCCTCCTCTTCTTGTCACAAGGCCTGGATGTAAACAAGCCAAAGATAAAAGAGCCATGCAGGTCACCTTTCTGCCCGTCTGCAGCCTCCTCCCTCGCTCTCCTTCAGGACCCCCTACAAGCGATCCTGCTACCGACTAGCTACCTTCATTGGTGCGCAACGAACCTTGCGATCTATTGTGTAAACTTTTCAATAGTAATTTCTGTGTCCTGCTGCTCTTCACCTCCAGTCACTCACTCCTCAATTTCCCTATACTCCTCTTCAGGACCAAAGAAACTAAACTGAACTTTTTTACAAACGTTTTCCACATCTGCCAGGGCACCATGCAATGGAGCGTTACTCATCTCTCTTAAACATAAGCCAGGTGTTTTCATATAGTAAAGTCTCCCAACTAAATTTCACCACAACATAGACTATATATAGCACAATAATTTACGCTTTGATATAAATGGCATATATTGAAGTGATGAAGTTCACTTGACAGAGAAAGGCAAAGAGGGTGTTCCTCCAGAACTTCAAAAACTGCATCCTGCTTTATGTGTAGTTATCACCTACACATCATAAACACAAAGGCTCTTTTCAGAGCCTATCCTTTCCCATAAAAATATTTATTGATTTAAGAATTCCTATTTTTTGTAATCTCATTCTGACCTGCAGATACATCCTCGATTCACAACCCAAAAGCACTCATCCAATACACACAAGCAATACTCAAGTATCTGTCAGTGGGTGTCTAATGTTTTTATGTGAGTGACTGTGACAATGTCTGTCTGAGTGTGTCAGTTGGTGTTAGAGTGTCTGTTTGGGTGTGTGACTGTGTGTGAGAGTGTCTGTCTGGGTGTCACTCTCTGAGTATTACAGTGCTTGTGACAGTGTCTGTCTGGGTGTGTGAGTGGCTGTTAGAGAATGTCTGGGTTAATGAGTGGGTATGGGAGTATCTGAGTGTGGATATGAGTGTGTTTCTCTGGGTGTCTGAGTGGGTGTGAGAGTGTCTGCCAGGGGGTGAGAGTGTCTCTCTGAGTGTCAGAGCTGGTGTGAGAATGTCGATCTGGGTGTGTTACTTGGGTGTGAGAGTATCTCTGTGGGTGTGTGGGATGGTGTGAGAGTAATTGTCTGGGTGTCAGAGTGGGTGTGAGAATGTCTTGTCTGAGAGTGTGAATAGGTGTGAGAGTTTCTGTATGAGTGTCAGATTGGGTGTGAGAGTGTCTATCTGGGTGTGTGACTGGGTGTGAGAGTGTCTATCTGAGAGTGTGAGTAGGTGTGTGGGTATATGCCTGGGTGACAGAGTGGGTGCAAAAGTGTGTCTGGGTGCCACAGCAGGTGTTAGAGTGTCTGTCTGGGTGTGTGAGTGGGTCTGAGAGTGTGTCTCTGAGTGTCAGAGTGGGTGTGAGAGTGTCTGTCTGGGTGTCTGAGTGGGTGTGAGAGTGTCTCTCTGGGTGCTAGAGTTGGTGTGAGAGGGCCTGTCTGGGAGTGAGAGTGGGTGTGATAGAGTATCTCTGGGTGTCAAAGTGGGTGTTATAGTAACTATCTGGGTGCGTGACTGGGTTTGAGGGTGTCACACTGGCTGTGTGAGAAGGTGTGAGAGTATGTGTCTGGGTGTTAGAGTGGGTGTGAAAGTGTGTATCTGGGTGTGTCAGTGGGTGTGAGAGTGTTTCACTGGGAATGTGAGGAGGTTTGAGAGTATATGTCTGGGTGTCAGAGTGGGAGTGAGTCTGTCTGAGTGTTAAAGTGGATGTGAGAGTGTTTGGGCATTGTGAGAAAGTAGCCTCTTTCTAGCCTTGTTACCCACACTTTTGGCCTGTTTGTGAGTATATGTCAGGGTGTTTTCACTGTCTCACTGGGATCCTGCTAGCCAGGGCCAAGTGCTCATAGTGAAAACCCTATGTTGTCAGTATGTTTGTTATGTGTCACTGGGACCCTGCTGCCAGGACCCGAGTGCTCATAAGTTTGTGGCCTATATGTGTTCCCTGTGTGATGCCTAACTGTCTCACTGAGGCTCTGCTAACCAGAACCTCAGTGGTTATGCTCTCTCTGCTTTCCAAATTTGTCACTAACAGGCTAGTGACTAGATTCATCAATTAACATTGACATACTGGTACACCCATATAATTCCCTAGTATATGGTACTGAGGTACCCAGGGTATTGGGGTCCCAGGAGATCCCTACGGGCTGCAGCATTTCTTTTGCCACCCATAGGGAGCTCTGACAATTCTTACACAGGCCTGCCAGTGCAGCCTGCGTGAAATAACATCCACGTTATTTCACAGCCATTTACCACTGGACTTAAGTAACTTATAAGTCACCGATATGTCTAACCTTCACCTGGTGAAGGTTGGGTGCAAAGTTTCTTAGGGGGTCATTCCGCGGTAGCACCGCCAACAGGCTGGCGGTGCTCCGCCGGGCATTCTGACCGCGGCGGTACAGCCGCGGCCAGAAACGGAAAGTCGGCGGTGTACCGCCGACTTTCCGCTGCCCATGGGAATCCGCCATGGGGATTCCGACCCCCTCACCGCCATCCTGTTCCTGGCGGTTCCGACCGCCAGGAACAGGATGGCGGTGAGGGGTGTCGTGGGGCCCCTGGGGTCCCCTGCAGTGCCCATGCCAATGGCATGGGCACTGCAGGGGCCCCCGTAAGAGGGCCCCACTTTGAATTTCAGTGTCTGCTCAGCAGACACTGAAATTCGTGACGGGTGCTAATGCACCCGTCGCACATCCTCCACTCCGCCGGCTCCGTTCGGAGCCGGCATCCTCATGGAGGGGTGTTTTCCACTGGGCTGGCGGGCGGCCTTTTGGCGGTCGCCCGCCAGCCCAGTGGGAAACCCAGAATACCCGCAGCGGTCTTTTGACCGCGCAGCGGTATTCTGGCGGTTCCCTCCAGGCGGACGGCTCCCGCCGCCCGCCGGGGTCAGAATGACCCCCTTAGTGTGTGGGCACCCTGGCACTAGCCAGGGTGCCCCCACATCATTCTGGCAAATTCCCCGGACATTGTGAGTTCGGGGACACCATTACACACGTGCACTATACATACGTCACTACCTATGTATAGCGTCACTATGGTAACGCCGAACATGGCCAGGTAACATGTCTAAGATCATGGAATTGTCACCCCAATACCATTCTGGTATTGGGGGGACAATTCCATGATCCCCCGGGTCTCTAGCACAGAACCCGGGTACTGCCAAACCTCCTTTCCGGGGTCTCCACTGCAGCTACTGCTGCTGCCAACCCCTCAGACAGGTTTCTGTCCTCCTGGGGTCCAGGCAGCCCTGGCCCAGGAAGGCAGAACAAAGGACTTCCTCTGAGAGAGGGTGTAACACCCTCTCCCTTTGGAAATAGGTGTGAGGGCTGAGGAGGAGTAGCCTCCCCCAGCCTCTGGAAATGATGGTGCCCATCTCTGCATAAGCCAGTCTACAACGGTTCAGGGATCCCCCAGCCCTGCTCTGGCATGAAAACTGGACAAAGGAAAGGGGAGTGACCAGTCCCCTGACCTGCACCTCCAGTGTGTCCCAGACCTCTGCCATCTTGGAAACAGAGGTGTTGGGGCACACTGGACTGCTCTGAGTGGCCAGTGCCAGCAGGTGACATCAGAGGCTCCTTCTGATAGGCTCTTACCTCTCTTGGTAGCCAATCCTCCTTCCTAGGTAGCCAAACCTTCTTTTCTGGCTATTTAGGGTCTCTGCTTTGGGAATCTCACCAGATAACGAATGCAAGAGCTCATCAGAGTTCCTCTGCATTTCCTTCTTCACCTTCTGCCAAAGGATCGACTGCTGACTGCTCAGGACGCCTGCAAAACCGCAACAAAGTAGCAAGACGACCACTAGCAACCTTGTATCGCCTCATCCTGCCGGCTTTCTGGACTGTTTCCAGGTGGTGCATGCTCTGGGGGTAGCCTGCCTCCTCCCTGCACCAGGAGCTCTGAAGAAATCTCCCGTGGGTCGACGGAATCTTCCCCCTCCTAACGCAGGCACCAAAAGACTGCATCACTGGTCCTCTGGGTCCCCTCTCATCCTGACGAGCGTGGTCCCTGGAACTCAGCAACTCTGTCCAAGTGACTCCCACAGTCCAGTGACTCTTCAGTCCAAGTTTGGTGGAGGTAAGTCCTTGCCTCCCCACGCTAGACTGCATTGCTGGGTACCGGGTGATTTGCAGCTGCTCCGGCTCCTGTGCACTCTTCTAGGATTTCCTTCGTGCACAGCCAAGCCTGGGTCCCGACACTCCTTCCTGCAGTGCACAACCTTCTGAGTTGTCCTCCGGCGTCGTGGGACTCCCTTTTGTGACTTCGCGTGGACTCCGGTTCACTCTTCTTCCAAGTGCCTGTTCAGGTACTTCTGCGGGTGCTGCCTGCTTCTGTGAGGGCTCCCTGAGTTGCTAGGCGCCCCCTCTGTCTCCTCCTCCAAGTGGCGACATCCTGGTCCCTCCTGTGCCACAGAAGCACCCAAAAACCTCTACCGCGACCCTTGCAGGCTTGTTTGCGGTCTTTCTGCGTGGGAACACCTCTGTAAGCTTCATCGCGACGTGGGACATCCGTCTTCCAAAGGAGAAGTCCTTAGCTCTCTTCTTTCTTGCAGAACTCCAGGCTTCTTCCATCCAGTGGCAGCTTCCTTGCACCCTCAGCTGGCATTTCCTGGGCTCCTGCCCACTCTCAACACTGTCGCGACTATTGGACATTGTCCCCTTGTTTTACAGGTACTCAGGTCCGGAAATCCACTGTTGTTGCATTGCTGGTGTTTGTTCTTCCTGCAGAAACCCCCTATCACGACTTCTGTGCTCTCTGGGGGTAGTAGGTGCACTTTACACCTACCTTTCAGGGTCTTGAGGTGGGCTATTTTTCTAACCCTCACTGTTTTCTTACAGTCCCAGCGACCCTCTACAAGCTCACATAGGTTTGGGGTCCATTCGTGGTTCGCATTCCACTTTTGGAGTATATGGTTTGTGTTGCCCCTATACCTATGTGCTCCCATTGCAACCCATTGTAATTCTACACTGTTTGCATTACTTTTCTTGCTATTACTTACCTAATTTTGGTTTGTGTACATATATCTTGTGTATATAACTTATCCTCATACTGAGGGTACTCACTGATATACTTTTGACATATTGTCCTAAAAATAAAGTACCTTTATTTTTTAGTAATTCTGTGTATTGTGTTTTCTAATGATATCGTGCATATGACACCAGGGGTATAGTAAGAGATTTCCATGTGTCCTAGTTCAGCCTAAGCTGCTTTGTCATAGCTACCTTCTATCAGCCTAAGCTGCTAGAAACACCTCTTCTACACTAATAAGGGATAACTGGACCTGGCACAAAGTGTAAGTACCTCTGGTACCCACTACAAGCCAGGCCAGCCTCCTATAATGGTTGTTCAGCGGTGGGATAAGTACTTGTAACTACTTACCACTTTGTCATTGTGTACTTTTCATAAGAGAATAATATAGAAAACAGTTCAGTGTATGTACACCTAACCAAAATGTTTTGCATTTCTCCTCTTAAACTTTTTGCAAAGTTTTGAAAAGTTTCTCTAAACTTCTAAAAATTTTCTAAAAGTTAGAAAAAGTTTTTTTCTCTGTTCTTTAAAAAGTTCAGAAACTTTTTCTTCCTTCTCCCTGTCTCTGAACCTTTTGCTATCATGTCTGTGATAGATTCTACTCTTAAAATGGTCAATACTACTTATGACAATTTGAATTATAAGAGCCTAAGGAGTCTATGCTTAGATAGAGGTTTAGTGATAGGAAAGAACCCTACAAAAGAGTTTCTATTTAACATGCTTACTGTGAATGATGAGTCCCAAGCAGGCACATCAAATGAGAGGTTAATAGAAGGTTCCCATTCTGACTCAGGGGATGTCCTTGAGGGAGGTGGGGGTAGGGGGTTCTGAACCGGATCTGCCCCCTAGCAGGACACCCAGTAATGTTGGTAGTAATGGAGGTCCCCATCACAGTAGGGAAGTCTTTATTCCTAGAGGCCAAGTTGCTAGAGTCCAGTCAGTTAGGGACAGATCCCCCTCTGTTGTTTACAATTTGTCTTCTGTGTCTAAGCATTCCCAACCCACCCACCCTGAGGATAACTTTTTAGAAAGGGAACTCAAAAAGTTGAGGGTTTAAGAGACCAGACTGAAGCTTAAACAGCAACAACTGGCCTTAGATAGGTAATCCCTAGACCTGGAGAAGGAAAGACAGAGTTTGGGGTTTGGACCCCATGGTGGCAGCAGCAGTATTCCTGATAGTAATCCTGTTAGAGAGCATGATTCCAGGAATCTGCACAAGATAGTCCCCCCTTACAAGGAGGGGGATGACATCAACAAGTGGTTTGCTGCACTTGAGAGGGCCTCTATGGTACAGGGGTTCCCTCAAAGGCAGAGGGCTGCTATATTGTGGCTATCTTTCACTGTAAAGGGTAGGGATAGACTCCTTACTGTTAGAGAAAGTGATGCTAACAATGTTTCAGTTTTGAAGGATGCACTCTTGGATGGATTTGGCTTAACCACTGAACAATACAGGATTAAGTTCAGAGACACCAGAAAAGAGTCCTCTCAAGACTGGACAGACTTTGTAGACTGTTCAGTGAAGGCCTTGGGGGGGTGGTTACATGGCAGTAAAGTATCTGACTATGAAAGCCTGTATAATCTTATTCTGAGAGAGCATATTCTGAATAACTGTATGTCTGACTTGTTACACCAATATCTATTGGATTCAGATCTGACCTCTCCCCAGGAATTGGGAAAGAAGGCAGACAAATGGGTCAGAACAAGAGTGAACAGAAAGGTTCATACAGGGGGTGACAAGGATGGAAAGAAGAAAGATGGTGAGAAATCTCAGGATAAGCATGGGGATAAGGGTAAAACTAAATATCCTTCTTCAAATCCTAAACACTCTTCAGGGCGTGGGGATAAATCAAATTCTTCCTCTTCTTCACAACATACACACATTAAAAAACCTTGGTGCTATGTGTGTAAAAATAAAGGCCATTGGCAAGGGGATAAGTCCTGTCCAGGTAAACCCCCTGAGCCAACCACCACTAATACATGAAACTCTAGTGCCCCTGGCAGTAGTGGTAATAGTGGTGGGACTGCTGGCAACAGTCAAAGTAAGGGTGTATTTGGGTTCACTTATGGGTCCATCATAGAAACTGGGGTAGTCAGTCCCAAGACAGTTTCTGTCACACCTAGTGGAATTGGCCTTGCCACACTGGCTGCTTGTCCCCTTACAATGGATAAGTACAGGCAGACAGTTTCAATAAATGGTGTGAGGCCCAGGCCTACAGGGACACAGGTGCCAGTATCACTTTGGTGACTGAAAACCCAGTGCCTCCTGAACAACACATCATTGGACAACAGTACAAGATTATTGATGTTCATAACTCCACTAAGTTTCTTCCCTTAGCTATAGTTCAGCTTAGTTGGGGTGGAGTTACTGGCCCTAAGCAGGTGGTAGTGTCACCTAGCTTACCTGTAGACTATCTCTTAGGGAATGACCTAGAGACCTCAGGTTGGGCTGAGGTAGAGTTTTATACCCATGCAGCCATGCTGGGTATCCCTGAGGAATTGATTCCTCTCATTTCTACTGAAATGAAAAAGCAAAGTAGAGGAACAGGCCTGAAAACTCAGGATCCTTCTCCAACAACAGGTAAAAAGGGCATCACAGTATCCCCTACCCACCCTGCCATTCAGGATACCATTCCTGTGGTAGGAGAAATCTCTCCTGGGGTGGCACCTGTACCAAGGGAACCATCAGCTGGCACAGCTGAACTCCCTGAGGTGGAAGTACCTCTCTGTGGGATAACTAATATTGGTGAGAAAAAGTCTACCATTGTAGTAAACATAGAGCATCCCTCCAACCCTCCCAGAGAAACTTTAGTGCAGCAACCCTGCACAGCCTCAAAACACTTAGGACAGCAGCCCTGCCCTAGTGTGGCGCTCATAGGACAGCATCCCTGCCCTGCTCCAAAACAAGACAATCAGCATCCCTGTTCTCTTACAGCCATATGGACAAAGTTTTTCCCAAGCTATGGCTTTACTAAGACAGCATCCCTGTCTGGCATTCTCATCACTAGAAATAGGTCCAGTGGACAATTTCAACTGTTCTAAACTAAAACATACTGATAGGAACTCTGAGAATATATCTTCACATTGTTGGTTAGCTAAAAAACTTCAACCAGGGTGGTTTACATCCCCACAGGGAAGTAACCATATAGTGGATGATAAAAGGAGTAACCAGTCTATTGCAGAGCTACTCTCCACTTATCACCACTTAGACAATGAAGACTCAACTGGCCAAAGTTAGCCTTATTGTCCTTCGTTTGGGGGGGGGGGTTGTGTGAGAAAGTAGACTCTTTCTAGCCTTGTTACCCACACTTTTGGCCTGTTTGTGAGTATATGTCAGGGTGTTTTCACTGTCTCACTGGGATCCTGCTAGCCAGGGCCAAGTGCTCATAGTGAAAACCCTATGTTGTCAGTATGTTTGTTATGTGTCACTGGTACCCTGCTGCCAGGACCCCAGTGCTCATAAGTTTGTGGCCTATATGTGTTCCCTGTGTGATGCCTAACTGTCTCACTGAGGCTCTGCTAACCAGAACCTCAGTGGTTATGCTCTCTCTGCTTTCCAAATTTGTCACTAACAGGCTAGTGACTATATTCACTAATTCACATTGGCATACTGGTACACCCATATAATTCCCTAGTATATGGTACTGAGGTACCCAGGGTATTGGGGTTCCAGGAGATCCCTATGGGCTGCAGCATTTCTTTTGCCACCCATAGGGAGCTCTGACAATTCTTACACAGGCCTGCCAGTGCAGCCTGCGTGAAATACCGTCCATGTTATTTCACAGCCATTTACCACTGGACTTAAGCAACTTATAAGTCCCTTATATTTCTAACCTTCACCTGGTGAAGGTTGGGTGCAAAGTTACTTAGTGTGTGGGCACCCTGGCACTAGCCAGGGTGCCCCCACATCGTCCTGGGAAAATTCCCCGGACTTTTTGAGTGCGGGGACACCATTACACACGTGCACTATACATACGTCACTACCTATGTGTAGCGTCACAATGGTAACTCCGAACATGGCCATGTAACATGTCTAAGATCATGGAATTGTCCCCCCAATACCATTCTGGTATTGGGGGGACAATTCCATGATCCCCCGGGTCTCTTGCACAGTACCCGGGTACTGCCAAACCTCCTTTCCGGGGTCTCCACTGCAGCTGCTGCCAACCCATCTGACAGGTTTCTGCCCTCCTGGGGTCCAGGCAGCCCTGGCCCAGGAAGGCAGAACAAAGGACTTCCTCTGAGAGAGGATGTAACACCCTCTTCCTTTGGAAATAGGTGTGAGGGCTGGGGAGGAGTAGCCTCCCCCAGCCTCTGGAAATGCTTCGATGGGCACAGATGGTGCCCATCTCTGCATAAGCCAGTCTACACTGGTTCAGGGATCCCCCAGCCCTGCTCTGGCGTGAAAACTGGACAAAGGAAAGGGGAGTGACCAGTCCCCTGACCTGCACCTCCCATGGGAGGTGCCCAGAGCTCATCTAGTGTGTCCCAGACCTCTGCCATCTTGGAAACAGAGGTGTTGGGGGGCACACTGGACTGCTCTGAGTGGCCAGTGCCAGCAGGTGACGTCAGAGGCTCCTTCCGATAGGCTCTTACCTCTCTTGGTAGCCAATCCTCCTTCCTAGGTAGCCAAACCTCCTTTTCTGGCTATTTAGGGTCTCTGCTTTGGGCATCTCACCAGATAACGAATGCAAGAGCTCATCGGAGTTCCTCTGCATTTCCCTCTTCACCTTCTGCCAAAGGATCGACTGCTGACTGCTCAGGACGCCTGTAAAACCGCAACAAAGTAGCAAGACGACTACTAGCAACCTTGTATCGCCTCATCCTGCCTGACCTCCGGTGTCGTGGGACTCCCTTTTGTGACTTCGCGTGGACTCCGGTTCACTCTGCTTCCAAGTGCCTGTTCAGGTACTTCTGCGGGTGCTGCCTGCTTGTGTGCGGGCTCCCTGAGTTGCTGGGCGCCCCCTCTGTCTCCTCCTCCAAGTGGCGACATCCTGGTCCCTCCTGGGCCACAGCAACACCCAAAAACCTCTACCGCAACCCTTGCAGCTAGCAAGGCTTGTTTGTGGTCTTTCTGCGTGGGAACACCTCTGCATGCTTCATCGCGACGTGGGACATCCATCTCCCAAAGGAGAAGTCCCTAGTTTTCTTCTTTCTTGCAGAACTCCAAGCTTCTTCCATCCAGTGGCAGCTTCCTTGCACCCTCAGCTGGCATTTCCTGGGCTCCTGCCCACTCTCGACACTGTCGTGACTATTGGACTTGGTCTCCTTGTCTTACAGGTACTCAGGTCCAGAAATCCACTGTTGTTGCATTGCTGGTGTTTGTTCTTCCTGCAGAAACCCCCTATCACGACTTCTGTGCTCTCTGGGGGTAGTAGGTGCACTTTACACCTACCTTTCAGGGTCTTGGGGTGGGCTATTTTTCTAACCCTCACTATTTTCTTACAGTCCCAGCAACCCTCTACAAGCTCACATAGGTTTGGGGTCCATTCGTGGTTTGCATTCCACTTTTGGAGTATATGGTTTGTGTTGCCCCTATACCTATGTGCTCCCATTGCAACCTATTGTAATTCTACACTGTTTGCATTACTTTTCTTGCTATTACTTACCTAAGTTTGGTTTGTGTACATATATCTTGTGTATATAACTTATCCTCATACTGAGGGTACTCACTGATATACTTTTGGCATATTGTCATAAAAATAAAGTACCTTTATTTTTAATAATTCTGTGTATTGTGTTTTCTTATGATATTGTGCATATGACACCAGTGGTATAGTAGGAACTTTACATGTCTCCTAATTCAGCCTAAGATGCTTTGCCATAGCTACCTTCTATCAGCCTAAGCTGCTAGAAACACCTCTTCTACACTAATAAGGGATAACTGGACCTGGCACAAGGTGTAAGCACCTCTGGCACCCACTGCAAGCCAAGCCAGCCTCCTACAGGCATCAGAGAGGGTGTGACAGTGTCTGTATGGGTGTTAGAGTGGGTGTGTGAGTGTCCATATGGGTGTTAGGGCGGGTGTGAGCGTGTCTCTCTGGCTGTGTCAGTGGGTGTGACAGTGTCTGTATGGGTGTATGAGTAAGTGTGACAGTGTCTGTCAGGTTGCAGCCAGCCAATCAGATTCTTGCATTGGCATGCGGTTCTGCACATCCCACCGCTGATGGTATTACTACATATGTCTGGTATATGTAAGGATGATAAGGCTACCCAAGGAAAAATTAACATTTGCGAGTGGCAGCTTGATTATGATTTTTTTATTTGAAAAAAGTACATTCTTTGTCTTATATACATACAATTGATCTGTCTCTCGCAAGGCGATTTGAAATTACCCAATTCTTGAGGATCATCTGTGCTGTCTGAAGCTGCCACCATAGTTGTATTAAACCACACACCAGCACCTGTTTTTACCCTACCCAAGACACTTTAGTTTCCTATGACATATTTGGTTTTGACCCTTCAGTCAGACTCCGTTTACCCCATTAGCATAAAGAAAATAGGCCCAGCCTCTATGTTTTCGACTAGAGCGTTCGGATATATATTGCTATTTTTTAGGTCAAAACGTTTAGTTGAGCATGTACGTACCTAATGCAATTGAATATTTGGCTTTAAGGCACTACTCACTGTTCATAACTTTTTATGTTTTTTCACTCCGGGTCCATGTCCTCGGGTCTGATTTTATTTAATCTTATCGTGCCACCTTGATGGCCTTAGGAATAGCTCCCCAAACTAAAAAGTACAATGATAAAAGAAAACTCCTACTATTTATGCAAATGGAAATGTTTTGCTTCAATGACTACACCTACAAAATGTCCTCCTATCAGAATTTTCACTGCCTAACCAACGTTAACTGTCCAACTAACACAACTGTCAACTTTTTGTGAAGGTTTTTCAACATTGCTTACAACCACCACCTGCTTCAGATTTTCTTAGCCTCGCTCATTTCTTAACACACTTCTTGAAGTTTGAGTCCCAAATGACTTAAAAGAATCGGTGAACCTCAAATCACTCTAACATTCAGGTGACCTGAGTTTGAGGAGTTCGCTCAGGAATAATAGCCTGTACCAAGCTGATTGGATCTGTGTATTCCCACCCACCCCATGCTTTGATGAGCTTATTGAGTACCCCAATGTCAACCCCAGCTAGCCACCAGCACACCCTTCGGAGGCAGAGAGTAGCTTGCCGTTTTGTGATGTCCACAGAGTGCTCCACGGTGCAGGTCCAGCATGCGCATATGCAGAAATTCATAACATGAGCCATCTCATTAGACACATCGGCCCATATTTATACTTTTGGGCGCAAACCTGCACTAACGCAGGTTTGCGACAAAAAGTATTGCGCCGGCTAGCGCCATTCCTAGATACCGGCCGGGCGCCATATTTATGGAATGGGGCTAGCTGGTGCTAAAGCCCTGTTAGCGTCTTTGGAAAGGGCGCTAAAAGAGCCGGGGAGGGGGAACCAGGGCTTGGGTGCCAAATTATGGCGCTACACTGTTTAGAGGCAAAACAATAGCCTCTAGGCAGTGTAGCACCATTTTCTGGTGCACAAGCCCCATGGACATGGCTCCTGTCTTAGTAAAGACAGGAGCCATGCCCACCACCCCAATGGCCATGCCCAGGGAACGAATGTCCCCTGGGCATGGCAAGTGGGGCCAGCCATTGGGTGCAGTTCGGCAAAAAAAAGAAAATACTCACCTTGACTTACCTTGTATGGGTCCCCCATCCTTAGGTGACTCTTGGTGTGGGTAGGGGTGGGTGGGGGTGTCCCTGGGGACAGGGAAGGGCACCTGTGGGCAATTTCCATGGTCTCCAACCATGGAAATCTGTCTACAGGTCCCCTTATGCTTGCCCAGGCGTTAAATAATGGCACTGAGCAAGCTTAGCACCATTATTTGAGGCCCCCATTCCTCCATGCTGGATTTTAGCATGGGGGATAAATATGGCGCAAAGGCCACATCGTCCTTTTCTGGACGGGAACGCTTACCTTGCATCTCACTGACGCAAGGTAGATTTCCCCTCCAGAAAACAACATAAACTCCATAACTTTGGCTCTAGACGTGTCTAGCGCCAAAGTATAAATGTAGAGTTAGGTTTGCGCTGAATTTGTATAACAAAATGATGCTAATTCAGGGCAAACCTAGTATAAATATGGGCCATCATGTCTAACTGCGTAAGGCACAGGCAAATGATACTTGTACATGCACACCACCGCAGCTTCTACTATTTGAACAAAACTGTTGTGGGTATTTTATCAAACCCCACTGACTCCTAGTCTAATATGGCCACCTAAAATATCATGTACATTTATATATGAACATGCTTAGGCCTGCTACTCTTCTATTTTCCGAACAGAGTCCTATTGCCTCCACCCCTTTCAACCCCTGATTGACAATTTAAAAATGCCCTGCCTTTCAAATCAGCCCCGTTATGTCATTTTAGTGAACGAACAGCTAGATGTAACAAACCCATGTAACACTGTATGACTTTCCACCGATGTCTTCTCATGTCCAATCACTTGATCTAATTTGACCAGTGAGAACCCCCTATTTTTTAAATAGTAAGATAAAGAAGATTAAAAAAAAAAGTATTAACCGATCGTTTGATGAATAAAAATTACAAATAAGCAGTAGCATTACTGCAAAAGCATGAATTTCCTGTAGTTTAAACTTCACAAGTTAGTGAAAAAATACATTTTTCCAAATGGCTAAAATATATTCTATTGTTTGTGGCAGTGCAGCAGTATCTTTAAAACCTGGCATCATAGGCACGGCATTAGAGGAGACAGCAGAGTATATGTCTCACTTCTTCCTTATTCACTTTCTAGACAACAGCTGCCAAGCCGTATAAATTCTGTTTATACGCTTGATTACTGCCAGTTAACATCTAATTCGCATCGTGTCGCTGCAGGCATTGCTATGTTTTTTTAGACAATGATTCCATTTGAGCTGAGCAACAGAAGAAAATAGTCTTCGAGTGTATGTCTAGATGCTGACAGTGCCTTACCAGTGTCATGTCTGTATTATAAATTTGATGTTTACCGTATGTGCCTGGTTGTGGTCTAAACCATAAACTGGAAGCCATAGTAGTGTAAATAGGCATGCGTACGTTTTATGTTTGTATTCATGTAAGCATCTAAAAATGCGTTATGCTCGTATGCTTACACACACATATTGTGATAGATAGATAGACGCTTAAAAAAACAAAGCTCACATTTTAAACCTAACAAACCATAGAAATTCATCAATTATAGTTAGAGTTATCTCAAGCAACTATTACTCCTGCCCTAGGGTAACTATAACTCGGCCCTCACCTTGCACTGCTAATTACACCACATAATACATCACTCATGACATCTTTGATAACATTATTGATAATATCAATGTAATATTTGCTGTACAATTTTTGATGAATAAACTGTGCATGGCGAGGGCACGTTATAATTACCTTAGGGCATGAGTCATTGTTACTTGATATAACTCTAACAGATGAATTTTTATGGTTTGTTATGTTTAAAATGTGAGCCTAACTTTAACGTCCTGTAACTTTTGTTTTTTTTAATGAATTTCTGTTTTTTTTTAAATTCTATTTCCTAACTATAACATCCCTGTAACCTTTGTTATTTTTCAGTGAATTGCTAGGTTTTTTGTTAACATAAAGTAATTTTCATTACTGAATGTTAATTCAGACATGGCTGTGCACGGCCAGGCCCTGCGGCCAACCCCTATAACAACCCAACCCCACGCTGTGCACGGCCTTTGGCCATGGGCAGCAGGGGTTGTCCGCAGGGCCAGGCCTGCAGCCAGCTGCTGTAACAACCTAACCCTGCACAGTGCCCCCCAGGCTGATCTCGCCCCCGCTGGGACCAGCTTCAATATTTTTTTCCTTTGGGAAGGGGGGGTGTGCGGCCTCCCTCCTCAGGCTGATCTTGGCCCTGGGGATCCCATCGCCTTCAGCCCAGCCTAAACTTCTTTTTTTTTTGGGTGGGGTGGCATGTGGCCCCCTTATCCAGACCGATCTCAGACTTGGGGACCCCATCTCCTAAGGCTTGGCTTACATATTCTTTTGTAGGGCAGAGGGGCCCTGGGGACCCCATACCCTGGGGCCCAGTAATGTGACCTGGGTGCCCCGATGCCACCCAGTCACAATGTTGGAGACCGTGGGGGGAGCCTGAAGGCCCTCACAGTCCCTGTTGGCTCCCCACCTCCTGTGCTAAACATGCAGCTCCATCTCTGAGAGAGCAATTGTTTCCTCTGCCTCTTTGCAGGCAGGGAGACAGAGGAAACCTCTGCTTGCAGCGAGGGAAAGCTGTTTCACAGCTGATCATTGCCGCAAGCTGAGTGTTTGCTGTGGCTTGGCAGCAGCTGTCAAACCTGAGGCCAAGCCACAGCAATTAACTAAGTCCTGGGGGTGGGCACCCAGGGACATAGCATGAGCCAGCCCTGAGGGCAGGCGTTCCCCAGGGCCATCAGTGGCTCCTCAAGGGGGGCCTTGCAGTCCCCTCCAATGAAAATAGCCCTGGGGAGGTGGTGGTCCCTAGGGCAGCGGGGGTCTGTGCGCCCCTGCATCAAATTACTTTAATGCCCCAGAGCAATGGTGATCCCAGGGGCTACGGGGGGCTGCACAGCCCCGCATTGAATTTAATAATAGCCCCGGGGAGGGGGTGGTCCCCGTGGCTGCAGGGGCACAGTGGCCCCTCTGCATTCAACTGCAAGATAGCCCAGAGGAGGTGGTCGTCCCCAGGGCTGGGGGGGCTTGCAGCCCCCGCATTTAATTGCATGACAACCCCAAGGAGGTCCCCAGGGCTGCAGGGGGCTACGCAGCCCCCACATTGAATTTAACCATAGCCCCGCTGAGGTGGCGGTCCCCGGGCTGTGGATAAATGCCCCTGGGACTTGGTCCAACCAGGGTCTTAGTTATTAAGAAGCAATGGCACCCGTGCTTCTTTTTTTCAAAAAATTTTGCCGCAGATTTGTGACCCCATCGTGAACTCATGGCAAAATTTGTTTTCAAAAAGTGCTTTTTAGCCATGGTTGGTCCCTGTAGGACCCCACCAACAGAGCTAAGGGGCCCCTTTTCTTTTTTTAGAACTTTTATTCTGGGACTCGGCTGAAGCTGAGTCCCAACATGGCTGCAAACACTTCCTTGTTGATGTGTTGTCAGCCAATCAGATCTCAGCACGAGATTGGAAGAGGTTGCAAATGCTTTTTGTCTCTATATATACAAATTTGGATTTTCTTTAATTTCTCTAAAACTACTTACACCAAATAACTAAAAGGGCGCTTTCTGGACCATGAGCTACCTTTCTGCCAAATTTGGTGTAATTCCACCCAGTGGTTGCTGTATTATTGCTGCTCAAAATCCCTATGGAAAAAATGAATGGGGAAAAAGCGTTTTAAAACCTCCCTTTTTTTCAGCCCCCACTTGACGGATCACCCTGAAACTTTCCAGACAAAATGTGAAGTGAGCGTTGTATTTTCTTGAAAGATTTTGTGAAGATTCATCAAACGATGCCAAAGTTATTAGCAAAACAAAAAACACTTTCTATAGAAACCAGGTCATAGCTTTAACTACCCAATGGCGACTGCCCCTGCGTAATATTTATAGACATCTGTAGCTGAGGCCTTATGTGTTCCAAATCTATCTATCTATCTATCTATCTATCTATCTATCTATCTATCTATCTGTGTTTTGTATTCTAAATGTATATATTACACAGTGACGATACAGTTTAGTTATTTTTTGGACAGATTTTCCATAAGAAGTGTGTTTTGGTGTTGCTCATAACTTTGGCACAGTTTGATTAATCTTCACAAAACTTCACAAAAACAAAGCTCTTCCAGCCCAACACCTTCCTGGAGAGATTCAGGGTGATCTATTGAGTGGGACCTGAGAAAGAAGGGGGAGGATCAAAAAATCAAATTCCTTATTTAATTTACATAGGGAATTTTGAATAGGACTACAGCCAAAATGGTTTTACAGAATTAAACGAAATTTGGCAGAAAGCTACACCTGTGCCCAGAAAGCTTGCTTTTGTGATTTGGCGTAAATGTGTTCATTAGTTATAGAGATATTGAGGTTCCAAATGTATAGATATCTGGACAGACATAGATTTTTGCAATCGCGTAAATTTTAAAAAATGTAGTGCTGTGATTGGCATTGATTTCGCTATTGTCCTTAGGTCGTCTTGCTACAACAGGAGCAAAATGCTTCTGCAGGAGCTTGTGCTCTGATTGGCTTGACACAACCTGAACCAAAATGTTGGGACTCTTGTTACAGGACCTATAAATAAATAACGTATAAGGGGGCAGGGTAGGCGTACCCTTAACCAGCAGACCTTCTGAGGGAAGTGTGGCCACAATGGCGAGGAAGTAATTTGCAATTACTTGAGTTAACTATAACTTTCATTGCTTTTCAGTGATTTTTTTAGTTTAGAATATTATGTTAGCTAACATTTTCACCAAATTATATTGCCACTTTAACCTTTGTTTTTAGTGAATTTCTGAGGTTTTTTTAAGCGTAAAGTAAGATATTGTTAACACACCTCACTGTATCATTACTCTAATCTATACTTTTTCAGTATATATATTTATACATATGTATACATACTATGCACACTGCATACTGTACATATGTATATATATATATATATATATATATACACACACACGCACACACACACACACACACTTACTTCTTCCTTGACAGATCGCCGACAGAGTTTCTGACTAAAGGAAGTGCTTGGTTAATGTGAGGACTGCTGTTCCCTCTGACAGATAGAAGATTTCCCAAACGTTCTCCATATTGAGATGCCAGAACTCTTTCTTTTCTGCAAAGTTCTATTGTTATTTTAAAAAAACTCTCTCTCTCTCTCTCTCTCTCTCTATATATATATATATATATATATATATATATATATATATATATATATATATATATATATATATATATATATATATATATATTCTCTCTCTTGAATGTCTTGTAGGTACAGCAGGTAGAGCCATGTCACCAACCTTAGGGTCCCCTAGACCAGTATTAGTTTGTGAAGGAGCAACACACGGCCCTTCCTATTTTAGTGATTGTTTGCCCCTTGGTATAGGGTCCCCAGGGCTTTTGGAGGGGTACCACACATCCTTCTCATAAAAAGTAATGTGCCCTGTGGCATAAGGGTCTCTGTGGCCATAAATGGCTAGGGGAAGGTGGCCATACACCCCCCCCCCCCATCCCCAGTGTAAAAAGAATAAATAAATAGAAGGAATTGCAAACTTTAGCCAGTACCCACTATGGGTGCTCACATGAGGTCTGGTGGAGCTGCAGGGACCCTGGGGCCTCCTGCAGCCTCGAATGAAAACAAAAAGCTGTGGGTGTCTCGGATGGGCCTGGGACACCCACAGTAAACATAAAAAAATAAAATGAATGGAAAAAAAGGAATAAGAAATTAGCATCAAAAGCTGTTGTGAGTGGATGCAGAAAGTTTCCTGGGTCATGAAATCCATGAGCCCAGGAGAGCATACCATACTTTTTTAAAAGCACTCCAAGCTGGAGCGGTATGATCTTCAGATGGATTACAGCGGCCTATAGTGGTTGGTTTCATGGTTGCATGTTGTGCCTTGAAAAATGTTAAAAGAAAGACACAAAGGCATGTTAATGTTTTTTAAAAGGCTTTATTCAAAATATTTTATGACAATCACTTTTGTTAAACATTACAATGTATAAATTTATGAAATATACATTTGATTATAGTTATTGATGACTGATTGACAAAGCCAGTATGTCTGCCTAACTTAAAATGACACACTTTACATTGTTATACATAGTCACATGCATGCCAGTGGGGGAATGGGCCGTGACGTACACCCAATCTCATGCTGCTCACTGTTGAATGCCATGCACAGGAGACTGTTGGGTGCCAGCAGGGGATTTATTGCAGGGTCTTGCAAGGCCCTGTGCAAGCGCCACCCAGTAAACAGCGATGGACCTCTTATTTACATTAAAAGAACATTACAATTCACTGTAAAAACCATAGGTTAAAGTTAAAGGCTAAACAAACCTTATAGTTAGGCAAAAATGTCAGTTAAAACATACCTTTTGAAACTAACAAGAACGCTGAGATTCACCAGTTTAGTTACGTAAAGTAACTACTACTTGTCCTAAAGAAACTATAACTTGCCCCCTCACCACGCACTGCTAATTACTTCACATATTACATCACATTACATGACATTTTCTATTACATCATTGGTAGCATCACTGCAACATCTGAAATGATGTAATTGATGACAACATTGTGCATAGAGGGAACAAATTATAGTTTTACTTTTATTTTTTACTTTAGAACACAAGGGTTGGGCATGAGTCTGGCACCCAGTGGCCCACTATACGATGTTACAATGTGAAGGGTGTCATTTTAAGTAAAGGCAGACAGATGTAGTTACAGGCCACAACACCAAAATATAAAACATGGGCTTACTGGATTTATAAAGGGGTCAGTATACAAACATATACAAAACATACCTATTTTTTTTGTCAAAAACTCACCACTAATTGTAATCAAATGTATATTTTATTAATTCACACAGTGCAATGGTTAATAAAATTGATCACATTGAAAAAAAGGTTAATAAAGTTTCCTAAAAAATCAACGTCTTTGTGTCTGATTTTTACATTTTCAGGCTAAAAAGCGCAGCCAAAGTACCAATCACGGGGGCTGTGCACTCCAACTGAAAAGCAAAGAGTTGAAGCCAGGAATGCTTTAACAATATAGTAAGCTCTACTGGCTCATGGATTTAATGAACCAGGAGACTAACAGTTTTATAAAATATTGGTAGGGTGCTGCTACACTCCTTGCAGCCCCTCACAGCATTAAAAATAAAGCTTAGTAGGGCTGCTTCCCATTCTAGGGATATGACCGGGCCAAAAATATGTTTTAAAAAACTTTGGAGGTCATTATAGGGCACTCATTACAAGTAGCAGTGTATAATAAATTATCATCTCCTACCACTCATTTAATATTCTTTCGTATTTTAAGAATTTATATTTTCCAGTTCCCCCATCCCCTGACCATATTTGTTCCCAGTAACACTATCCCCTGGGGCCTATTCCTTAAATTATAGAGGAGGGAGGCAAGCAGACCCCCTCTGCAGACCAATTTCAGCTCTGGGGACCTTATTTCCTGGGGCCTCACCTTATTATAAATGGTGGGGGAACTCAGTTCCCCTGTGCCAGTATTGACCCTGGGGACCCGATCCCCCTGCACAGTAACTAAAGGGGGTAGCATACAGCCCCCTCCATTGGCCCTTTTTTTGGCCCCGGGGACCCAATCTCCTGGGGTCCTGGCTTATTCTTAAATGGGTTGGGGTCATGCAGCCCCTTGCTTGGACCAATATTGGCTGTGGGGACCCCATCCCCTGGGACATGGTCATAGACTAAAGGGGCAGGGAGATGACAGCCCCTCTCCCTGGGCTCATGTTGGACTTAGGGTCCCCTTCCCCCTGGGCCTGGTCAGACAGTAAAAGGGGGGAGGAGCATGCCAATAGTTGCCCTGGGAGCCCCATCCTCTGGGACCTGGCTAGTAAGTTATGGGGGAGGGGGCACTCAGCCACCTCCTCGGGCCAATATTGGCCCCAGGGACCCCATCCTCCAGGACTTGGGCACACTCTACAGGGGGAGGGGGGCGTGAAGCCCCCCCTCCTTGAGTCAATATTGGTACCAGGACCCTATCCTGTGTGGCTTTTCAGCACAATAAAGGGGGCACAAAGCCCCCACTTGTTTATTTTGTTATATTTGTGCCATGGATTCACGGATCCTCCATGATTTCCCAGCAAAAAAATTTTTACAAAGTTTTTTGCTCCAGTGGGGTTGCTCTGGGACCCCACCACCAAGCGCAGGGGGGCAGGGTATTCCTGCCCTGCCGTCTTCTGTTTTTATTTTACATTTTTCTTGGGACGCGGCTCAGTCTGAATCACAAGATAACTGGCACCACTTCCTGGTTAAACCCCTTCGCTGCCAGGCCTTTTCCCCCTCCTGTGCCGAGCCTTTGTTTGGCTATTTGGGGCAGTTTGCGCTTAGGCCCTCATAACTTTTTGTCCACATACGCTAGCCAAGCCATATTTGCGTCCTTTTTTTCCAACATCCTAGGGATTCTAGAGGGACCCAGACTTTGTGGGGGGTGCCCAGAAGGAGGCCAAGAAATTAGCCAAAATACAGTGAAAATTTCGATTTTTTCAAAAAAATTGGAAAAAGGGGCTGCAGAAGAAGACTTGTGGTTTTTTCCCTGAAAAGGGCATCAACAAAGGGTTTGTGGTGCTACAATCACCAGCTTCCCAGCTTTCAGGAACAGGCAGACTTGAATCAGAAAACCCAATTTTTCAACACAATTTTGGCATTTTACTGGGACATACCCCATTTTTACGATTTTTTGTGCTTTCAGCCTCCTTCCAGTCAGTGACAGAAATGGGCATGAAACCAACGCTGGATCCCAGAAACTGCAACATTTCTGAAAAGTAGACAAAATTCTGAATTCAGCAAGGGGTAATTTGTGTAGATCCTACAAGGGTTTCCTACAGAAAATAACAACTGAAAAAGAAAAATATTGAAATTGAGGTGAAAAAAACATTAATTTTTCTCTACGTTTTACTCTGTAACTTTTTCCTGCAATGTCAGATATTCGAAAACAATATACTGTAACGTCTGCTGGACTCTTCTGGTTGCGGGGATATATAGGGCTTGTAGGTTCATCAAGAACTCTAGGTACCCAGAGCCAATAAATGACCTGCACCCTGCAGTGGGTTTTCATTCTATACCGGGTGTACAGCAATTCATTTGCTTAAATATAAAGAGTAAAAAATAGCTATCAAGAAAACCTTTGTATTTCCAAAATGGGCACAAGATAAGGTGTTGAGAAGCAGTGGTTATTTGCACATCTCTGAATTCCGGGGTGCCCATACTAGCATGTGAATTACAGGACATTTCTCAAATAGACATCTTTTTTACACACTGTCTTACACTTGTTTTGGTATTCTATGTTCCCCCAAGTCTCCCGATAAAAATGATACCTCACTTGTGTGGGTAGACCTAGCGCCCGCGACAGGATATGCCCCAATACACTACGTGGACAAATCACAGAAAACAGAGCTGTTTTTTGCAAAGTGCCTACCTGTAGATTTTGGCCTCTAGCTCAGCCGGCACCTAGGGAAACCTACCAAACCGGTGCATTTTTGGAAACTAGAGACCTAGGGGAATCCAAGATGGGGTGACTTCTGGGGCTCTGACCAGGTTCTGTTACCCAGAATCCTTTGCAAACCTCAGAATTTGGCTAAAAACACACATTTTCCTCACATTTCGGTGACAGAAAGTTCTGGAATCTGAGAGGAGCCACAAGTTTCCTTCCACCCAGCGTTCCCCCAAGTCTCCCGATAAAAATGATACCTCACTTGTGTGGGTAGTCCTAGCGCCCGCGACAGGAAATGTCCCAAAACACAAAGTGGGCACATCCCATTTTTTGACAGAAAAGACAGAGCTGTTTTTTGCAAAGTGCCTACCTGTAGATTTTGGCCTCTAGCTCAGCCGGCACCTAGGGAAACCTACCAAACCTGTGCATTTTTTAAAACTAGAGACCTAGGGGAATCCAAGATGGGTTGACTTGTGGGGCTCTGACCAGGTTCTGTTACCCAGAATCCTTTGCAAACCTCAAAATTTGGCTAAAAAAACATATTTTCATCACATTTCGGTGACAGAAAGTTCTGGAATCTGAGAGGAGCCACAAATTTCCTTCCCCCTAGCGTTCCCCCAAGTCTCCCGATAAAAATTATACCTCACTTGTGTGGGTAGGCCTAGCGCCCGCGACAGGAAATGGCCCAAAACACAACGTGGACACATCACATTTTTTCATAGAAAACAGTGCCTACCTGTGGATTTTGGCCTTAAGCTCAGCCGGCCCCAGGGGGGGCAGAAATGACCTAAAATAAATTTGCCCCCCACCCCTCCCCGGGGAGCGACCCTTGCCTACAAGGTCGCTCCCATTGCGTGACGGCGCAAAAAAAAGATCCCTGGTGCCTAGTGGTTTCTGCCCCCCTTGGGGGCAGATTGACCTACAATCAGCCAATCTACCCCCAAGGGGGGGCAGAAATTGTCTAAATACAATTTGCCCCCCAGGGGAGCAACCCTTGCCTAATGGGTCGCTCCCCATCTCTAAAAAAACAAACAAACAAAAAAAAAAACACAAAAAAACGATTTGCCCTGGCGCCTAGAGGTTTCTGCCCCCCCTGGGGGCAGATCGGCCTAATACCAATAGGCCGATCTGGCCTAAAATAAATTTGCCCCCCCCCCGGGGAGCGACCCTTGCCTACAAGGTCGCTCCCCTTGCGTGACGGCGCAAAAAAAAGATCCCTGGTGCCTAGTGGTTTCTGCCCCCCTTGGGGGCAGATCAGCCTAATCAAAATAGGCTGATCTACCCCCCAGGGGGGCAGTAATGGCCTAAAATAATTCCCCTTCCCCCCGGGAGCGACCCTTGCCTAAGGGGTCACTCCCCTTGCGTGAAATTCACGCAAAAAAAAAACTCCCTGGTGTCTAATGGTTTCTGCCCCCCTTGGGGGCAGACTGGCCTCATCAAAATAGGCCAATCTGCCCCCAAGGGGGGCAGAAATGGCCTAAATATAATTTGCCCCATAGGGGAGCGACCCTTGCCTAAGGGGTCGCTCCCGACCTAAAAAAAAAGAAAACATAACAAAGAAGAAAAAAAAAATGATCCCTGGTGCCTAGAGGTTTCTGCCCCCCCTGGGGGCAGAAAAGGCCTTTCCAAAAAAATGCCCCCCCTGGGAGCGACCCTTGCCCAATGGGTCGCTCCCTTTTGTCAGTTTTAGACAACAAAAAAAAAATCCCTGGTGTCTAGTGGGGTTTCAAAAGCCGGATTGCAAGCAACCCTGGTTTTTAAACCCTGGGAGAGACTTCAAAGGGAAAGAAATACATTTCCTTCCCTTTGAAGCCCCTCCGGGCCTCCCCCATGGGATTGAAAGAGAAATGCTTTGCATTTCTCTTTCAATCGCGCTGGAAGCCAGACTCTCATTCCTTTTAAAGACCACATACCTGGCTCGTTCAGCAAATTCAATTGCAAGCACCTGATTAATATATTCAAGTACCAGCCCAAGTGCATGCTGGTTACGGTAGTCCTGCGCATTTGTAATTGCACCCAAGGTGGGTTGCTGGAGCCAGACAAAATCATGAAAAGAATACAATTCCTTAGTAGGCGAATTCGACGTGAATTTTCAAATTAGCTGCATATATTCCAACCAGCTGCTCGAAGTGTGACAATCCATTTTAGTCACACCGACCTGCTCAGAACACAGTGGTGCTGCTTTCCCGGCTGGACCAGCCGGTGATTTATTTTAAACAAAAGCGTCCTCTCAGCGAAAGCGCACTCCCACCAGGTTAATTTAGGAAAATCGAAATTCAGCAACTCACAGCGAATTCCTTTCAGTCTTTTCAAAATTCAGGCCTATATCGAAAAAACATCTCTGGACACGTGTTTCGGGGTTGATCCCCTCATCAGCAGAGAAACTAATTTTGAAAAGACTGAAAGGAATTCGCTGTGAGTTGCTGAATTTCGATTTGCCTAAATTAACCTGGTGGGAGTGCGCTTTCGCTGAGAGGACGCTTTTGTTTAAAATATATATATATATATATATATATATATTTTTTTTTTTCACTGAAAAAACAAAGGTTACAAGGGCCTTATAGTTAGGTTTTGAATTTCCTCACACAAAATCATAGAGAATCAGCAGTTATAGTTATGGGTAACTCAAGCCCTAAGGTAACTATAACTCGAGACCGCACCATGCAGTTTTTTCATCAATAATTTATGTCAAATGTTGCGGTAATATTATTAGTGATGCCATAGAAGGTGTCATCAAGGATGTAATATGTGAAATAATTAGCAGTGCATGGCGAAGGTGCAAGTTATAGTTACCTTAGGGTGCATGTTATAATTACTTGAGTTAACCATAGCTATAACTACTGAATTTCTATGGTTCTGTGTGAGGAAATTCAGAACCGAAATATAATGTCCCTGTAACCTTCGTTTTTTTTTGTGAATTTACATGAGTTTTTTAGGTTTCATGTAAATATTACCAGCACTGTGGTTGGATGTAGTGGATGTTTTTTTTTTTTTTTTTGCTCTGGCTGTGCAGTTCGGATGAGAAAAAAAACTGGGCAATAATTTGCCCATGATGTGTCCCTAAAGGACCCCTCTATGTGTACTGTTCAGTCAGGATACCATAAAACATCTGTATCCTGACCCCTTGTATGTTTTTGCACTCTTCTTTTACCCACCCAACAGTCGATGCGACAAACAAAATGGTGGCCACAACTTTTCTATCAGGATGCAGCCAGCTAATCAGGGCCTTGCTTTTCCTCGCGATCCGCAGGTCTGAATCTGGATTTGTGAATCCCGATCTGAGGAAGATCAGCAGCCCTATATATCTATATTTTTTAAACTCTAATATCTCAGAAAACTACTGAACAGATTTACACCAGATCACAAAAAGTGTGCTTTCTGGACCAAGCACTAGCTTTCTGATAAATTTGATGTAATTCCTTTCAGTGGTTCGGGCTGTTGATGTGTTTAAAATTTTGAAAAATCCCTTTTAAGTAGAATGGGAAAAAAGTGCTTTGGGACCCCCCTTGTTCTCTCACCCCAAAACTAGCTAGACAGCAGCTGGACTCACCAAAGTGTAAGTTTTCAAAATTTCCTTAAGATTCATCAAACATCGCAAAAGTTATTTGCAAAACCAAAAATACTCCATTTATGGAAAATATGACCCTAACTATAACTGCCTTATGGCCACCACCATTGGGCAATATATATATATACATGAGTAAATAATTCCTCTCAGTGGGTTCTCTAAACAATGAGGTGTATAATGAGCCTTCATCTAGCTTAATGGACAAATCAAGGAATGCTATGCTTGTGCTGTTATAATCCATAGTGAACTGGATTTCAGGGGAGCAGAAAATGATCCAGTTCATAAACAGTTTCAATGATTTGTCATTGCCATCCCTAATCAGAAAGACATCATCAGTATTACAACACCAAAGGGAAGTTTTCTGTCTAAAAAGGGTCTGGTCATTAAAAAGTTGTGGCTTGTCATAGTTGTCCAAATAACGATAAGCTAGATCTGGAGTGAATCCAGCTCCCACTGCCACTCCCTTCCTTTGATAGTTATGTGTGTTCATGAAGTAAAAAAAAATGGTCAGTGCAGTTTCTGTTAATTGTACTATAAATTAGGTGGGTACCCACTGTGTAGTTTCGCTAGTGCCCAAAGTCTGTCTGATAACTCGAAGTTCCTCATGTTGAGAGATGTTGGTTTACAAAGCTTGTATAGCCATAGTACCCAATAAGGGAACAGAATTATCAAAAGCCATACATTCTAGCTGTTGGATCAAATCCATGCTGTCCCTGACATCTGACTGTGTCAGTGGTTACAAAGGGTGTCAGTGGTTACAAAGGGTTTGAGGAACATTGCTGCATATTGGGATAAGGGTTCTAGTAGTAAACCACAACCAGAGACCATAGTATGAGTTGGGGGCTTGGAGAGGTTCCTATGTGTATATCACAGGCATTCTACAGTGTTTTGTGTTCAAGAAAGTGTGCTCAGGTTTAGATTTTTTTTTAAACTCTTATAGTCCTTTCTGTGTGACTGTCTTGATAAGGCATTTGACCTCTGAAGTGGGGCCCCCTCTTAGTCTGGTGTAATGATCCTCAACTGAGAGTTGTCTCAACATCTCAGAACAGCATGATTCCTTATCTTGTATGATTGTGCCCCCTCCTTTGTCAGCAGGTTTGAATATGTTATCCTGATTAAATTCTAGTGTCTGCGAGGCCTCTTTCTTTCCTTTGTTGTGATATTATACCTGATGTATCTTTGGGTATTGTGAAGTTTTATTAAATTTCTGTTTGCAACTTTGTCATAGCTTATGAGCTCAGGTAGAATGGTACTTGTGGGAGGATTAAAGGTTGAGGCAGGGTGTAGCCCTTGGTACTGTTATTACCTGTGAAGGGATTGTTTAGAAAAAAATTCCTCCATCTAATGTTATGGACACATTTTTGCAATTCTAGGTTGACCAGGAGGAGATCAGGTTTATTGGTAGGAATAAAACTCAAACCTCTACTCAATATTGTCACTTCATCTGATGTCAAAGTGTGTTTGGACAAATGGAAAACTGGTGCTACATTGTTCGTGCTGCGGATGGACCTGTACAACACCATCCTTATTTCTGTCTCCTGGTTTGTTTCTTCTTGTAGATATTGTCTTGGTAGAATCCATGTCTGCATCCCCTTTTTTGGTCTCGGCCTCTGCCTCTCTGCACCTAGTATCCCAGATTGGAACCACTTCCCGGTGGCCATTGATCTCTTCTATCTCTAAATAAGTAGAGTATGAGATCCTAGGTGTTTGCGGGGCTGTGCTTGGTTCAGAATCGGAGTAGTCTGATGTTGATGATTCCGAAAAAGTCACAAGCCTTTTAGGGTGTTGACGTCGCTGGTTAGTAAATCTACCACTTGAATGTTGTTCCAAAGATCCTTCTGTGAGGTAGGGGCAGGTGGTATTCTCATCTTATTTCATGAGTTTCCCACCAAGTGTATCTAGTTTCTTTTGTTGTGTAACAATTCTGAACTATGAAACAGTTTTTTCCAATGTCGCGAAGCTTCCTTAGCATTTTTCAAAGTCCGGTTATCCAGAATCTCATTCAGTAAGTCAGCTATTTGTTTTTCTACTGTCTTCACATGCTCCATAGCTGTATCAGTGCCTAACCATACAGTGTCTTGAGCAATTGTTCCCTATGCAACTGGAGATTTTTCTCAGTATTTAGGATCACCAGCATATATAGCTGGCTTGTTTTTCACCTAGAGGCCTGGTCGAATCATATTACATTGTAGTTGTTGGGTCATAAGATGACCATAGAGTTGGCTGCGTATTAATTTCTTATTCAATGTTTCTAATTTATCAGTTTTCTGACTATGTTCTCTATCTTGTTTGAGCTGGTCACAAATGGAAAATCACCTTAAGGGTTTCTCAATATATTCCTTACTGAATGATAACATTTCCATCTCAGACATATTAGAAGGAAAAAGCAAACAACTCCATGGGTTGGAACTGCAGTGCAGTTTCTAGCAGAATACCAGTTTTGCAGTCAGGGTCCACATAAAGTCATGCATAATGTAGCTCATAAGAGAGCTCCAGCTCTCACAACTCTGTCCGATGTTGTTATCAGGGAGGTCTGTTTTCCTGCAGAATGGAAGAAAGCTTCAGTCCTTCCACTACTGAAAAAGCCTTCCCTTGATCCCAAGGGTGAGAAAAATTGTCGACCTATATCATGTCTACCATACTCAGCAAAGGCTTTTGAGAAGCATCTTAATAGACCTTTCTCAGAATACTTGGAGAAAAATTTGAATTCCTAATAAGGCACAGTTTGGCTTTAGGTCAAACCATAGCACTGAGACTGCCTTGGTGGTAGTCTTGAAAGAGATCAGACTCGTCATGGACAATGGTAGGAAGGCTGCGGTAGTCCTTTTTGATTTATGTGCAGCCTTCAACATGGTGAGCCATTTGGTCCTCCTGGAGCAGTGGACAGAAATTAGGATCACTGGCTCAGCCTTTGACCTTCTTTCTTCATTTTTAACAGAGAGCAGATGGCGGCCCTTGGAGAGTTTAATTCAAAATCTTTTACCAAGCCTTGTGGGGTTCCCCAGGGGTCATCGCTTAGCCCTAAGCTTTTTAATATCTATGTGGCCACTCTAGCGAAGCTGATTCACTCATTTGGTTTTACATCAGTAGCATATGCGGATGACACCCAGATCATTGTGTTGATTTCAAGTGACGTGCAAGAGGTTGCTGACCAGTTTAATAGGTGTATGAATGCTATAGTCAGCTGGATGAGTGGAAACTGTCTAAAGCTGAACACACAAAAAACAGAGGTCCTCCTTTTGGGAACGATGCTCCCTTTTGGAATTGATCCTGGTGGGCTCAGTCCCTTGCCCAGCCTCCCCACCAGTTTCCAAATTAAGAAACCTAAGGATTGTCTTTGATGCTCATTTGTCATTTGCCCTGTTTTTGCAATCTTAGAATGCTAAGGAAGGTGTTGCCTTTTATTCCTTTTGATCTGCGAAAATCAGTTGTCATCTCTCTAGTGCTATATAGACTTGACTATTGTAATGCCCTTTATTTGGGCATTAAACAGAGGTTGTTCTACAGATGTTGCAGAATGCACGCTGTCACTTATGCAAGAAAATACCCAAGTTTAAGTCTCCCTTGCTGAGCTTCACTGGCTTCCAGTCAGGAATGCATTCCCTTCAAGGCCCTATGCCTGCCATGCAAAGCTTTGCATGGAATTGGACCAGAGAATCTTAAAAGTAAATTCACGTTTTATTCCCATAAAAGATTGCTATGATCCACCACCTCTAGTTCAATGATTATACCTAGAATCAAGAAAGCTCCATGGGGTGGCCGCAGTTTTGGTTCTTCCACCTGTAAATTCTCAAACAGATTGCCCATGTATCTAGTCCGGCCAATTTTCTGAGCTTTCGCAAGCACTTGGTTGTTCTCACTTTCCCTATAGTTTTTATTGTCCCCCCATTTATGGTATCAGTTTGGATGTACAATAATGCCAGCGCTAAGACACCCTTGGGCATTCCCTCCCTTTCGAAATTTCAAATCAACAAAACAATTGTTACATTACCACAGCTAAACCTTTTCTCATGTTATGCTTCAGATATAGTGGATTTTTTCACTTTTGAATCACACCAGGTTCATTGTGTTTGCCCGGTGGTCAACTGCATGTAATACTCTGTATGTTCCACAGTGCCTGGGTGAGATTTCATGACAGAGTTGTTGTCTGTCTTTTCCTCCCTGGGTTATAAATCCTTATGACTCATTGGCTGATTCTTTCCTAAATTATTTTGTCCAGGATATATGGATTTTAATCAAAACAGGCCAGATTGTTTTGAAAAGATTCAGTCACCTCATGCTTGTTTTCATGCTACCATGTTGCACAATAGAGAGTCTGGTAGTTCCTGTATCTTTCCTAAATGGTTGTTACCTTTTGCTGTTCTGATAAAGGCCCTCAGATGACTCACTTTAAGGAGTTGAAACATCAACTTATCGTATTCCACTCATAGCAGTGATTGTTGGTCTGTTCAAATGCATATATTATTGTGTTTTTAAGAAGGCATTTTTGTCCTATGGGTGGGGATGTTTTACACATATTGTAAGTACTGACAATGAAATATATGCTTGTTATTGTATGGCTCACGTATTTACACTTATATTGCTCCATCACTTGGAGCACCTGCATTGTCTTGACTTTTCTGACTATCCATTGGACTTGCGTTATAATGCTTGAATATAAAACATGAATCATCATTAGTGTTGATTGTATTTACCATGTATGACTATTAGGCCAATTGCATCAGGAATCCTTTATCAATCATGGATTGAATGATTTCTAGGGAACACTATTCTGTATGTGTTTTATTACCCTTCTTCCTTTTGATAAGCAACAGCCAATAACCAGACTGGAGTTTCAAGAGGATGGGACTATATGAGTCACAGTGGATGTGCACTAAAATGATAATTTAGTAACCCTGTAGCCAAGAAGAGCAGGAGAAAAATGTTGCTGGCAGCCATTACAGGACTCGGGGACGTAGGGCCTGATTACGAGCTTGGTGGTCAAAGAACCTGATCACCAGACCCGTGGTGAGAGGACCACTGTGGAGCTGGCGGTCTCCCCATCTGCCCTTTTAGGAGTTTTCCAATGTGCTGACTGGCGGAAACCAAGGTTTCTGCCAGTCAACCCAGTGGAAAACATGCAGCAGCATTAGACTTGGCTGCACATGGAGCAGAGTCCAATGCCATCAAACGGGGGCCTTCCTAGCACCCCATCGAAATGTGCACTGTTTCTACCTTCTTTTTCCTCCCTGGGTCCCCCTCCTATTTTTTTTATTTCACAGGTTTTGGTTGAAATTACTGTCTGCACTGTCTGCTGAGCAGATAGTGCGCATTATGACTGTGCTTCGGAGGGGGTTATGCACTCCCCACAACAATGTCTTGGGCACTGCAGGTGCCCACCTGTGGCCCCCAGCACTTGTTCTCTGCCAGTCGTGTCATGGAGGTTGAATCTCTATGAAAAGGATGGCAGAGAACATGTTCTTCAGGCAGTGTTTGTATGATTTTTTTGCTTTGAAATGTTAATTTTTCTTTGACTGACTTTTCTCCTCACATGCAACCAGTCCGACATGTAAACAATATTCTGAGATAAACATTGACATTGGAACAATCGCTTTGTTCACTTTCACTTATTATTGAGCCAAAAAAACTCTTTGACAATCGTTTGATGACGATCAACTTCATTTAGTATATACTTGCTTCAGCTGATGTTGCTACTTGGCCTTGTGGGCGTGTGTCTGACGTTGCTTCTGGAACATTCTGGAGGCCAATTTGTCTTTGCGCCATGATGCACTTACTTTTTGTTTCACTATCCACATCATCACAAATTGATTCTCTTTACCACAGCCTTTGCATATGTGTCCAATGGCAGTACACTTTCCATCATGTGAAACACAAATCCACATCTGAAAGACAAGTTCTTTATGCAGGTAGGCATCACTTTGTCTCCTTCAGTCTTTTGTTTCAAATTACTTTTCAGACTCACAAATGACTTGTGCTAGACACCTCTAGCCTCCATGACAGCTGTTTGTCACTCAGCATGTTTCTCAGCTCTGGGAGCCATCAACACTCTCTCCAGACTAAGAGTTTTTCTCAGCATTCCTCTTTTGAATGAATCAGACAACCAACCATCAATAACTCCAAGCTGCATGGCTTTTTCATTGTTAAACTAATTGAATTTACAGTGCCTGATGGGTGTGTTGAGTCTTTTCACAAATTCATTGATTGTTTCACCAACTCTTCGGTGCTCTTGACTAAAAAACATATTGTTCATAATCAAAATTTGATATTGGGTTGAACTTGAGATTCAATGCATTTTTAATCTGATGGTATGTGACTTCTTTGTTAGTTCTCAGCATTTTCTTTATGACTTCTTTCACACCATCACCAGAAAGATTTTTGAGATACTTGATCATCTTTCTGTTACAAGTCTCTTCAAATGCATCAATGAAATCTTCAATAGTCTCTATCTATGCAGTCCATCTATAGCCAACATTTTGTTTTTCAAAAGTAACAAAATGTGGTAGTGGTGTTAGAAAGGTGGCGGCATTGTAGACCAGTGTGGAACTTACTGATGTTGAGAATAGCAGGCTCCCTGATGCTATAGGATGATCAAGTTTGTGTAAAACCTCTTTAAATTATTTTAATGTGTGAGCATCAGGATCGTCCCAAATATGAGTTGGAATGGTATCTTCTTTCTTATCTGCTATCATCAAACTCACAGGCCCAACTGTTGCCTTCAATGCTTAACTCTTAAAGACCTATGAAGTTGTTCTGAGTCCCACTAGGCAGCTTGATGAGCAATTGCTTCAGATATGGACAGCTCAGTAAGCACAACCTGGAGCACCGCTCCTTGAGCCAATTCATTGACTCCTGTGGCACCACGACTGTTTTGAGCGGGCTAGGTAAGTCATCTATTTTATTCTTTTTATACTTCAACTTGCATTTTCTTAGACCTCCTTGATCTCTACCTTGCCGCGATATTTGTATCTGATAATTGTCTTTAATTGCACTTTGTAAACCTGGTTCACTCCACCTTCAACCTTAAAGCTCCGTACACTGTATAACTTTATTTTATGTGTCAGTGCGGTACCTTTTTGTAGGATGTTGGTTGTAATTTTTTATCCCACTATTCATATACTTCTTATTGAAGCTCTCTTTCCATTCACACAGTTCACACTGGCTGAAGTTGTGCTTTCACTTCACATATGACAACCACTGACTCCGCACACAGAGCTGTAAAACACACGTCTTTATTCTCTTGTATGTACCTGTGAACTCCAACCTTCTAAAACAAGCTTTCATTACATTCTATTCTAGTTACTACATCATACTAATATGGAGTCTGCTTGGACCCAGAAAGGTTCTTTTTTCTAAATCATGCAAGACAATACACATGGGGTCTCATAAGGTTCGGAGTGGTGGACTGTTCAGCACGCCTCCCTTTTTTATCACATTTGGCCCCAAGGATTGGGGTCTGTAGGAGGCTGTCCTGGCTTATAGTGGGTACCAATGGTACTTACACCTTATGCCAGGTCCAGTTATCCCTTATTAGTAGAGTGTAGTAGTGTTCTAGCAACTTGGGCTGATAGAGGTAGCTATAGCAGAGCAGCCAAGGCTGAACTAGGAGACATGCAAAGCTCATGCAATACCACTTGTATCATATAGATACTATATCATATGAAAGACAATACTCATAGTTACTAAAAATAAAGGTACTTTTTTTTTGTGACAATGTGCCAAAAATATCTCAGAGGATATACTCCCTTAGGGGGTAAGTAACATACACAAAATATACACAACCAACCAAATCAGGAAAGTAAAACAGTCAGAAAATAGTGCAAACACTGTAGAATACAATAGGATGCAATAGGCCTAGGGGCAACACAAACCATATACTAAGAAAGTGGAATGCGAACCATGAATGGACCCCTAGGCTAGTGTAGTGTGTCGAGGGTCACTGGGAGTGTAAGAAAACACTAAGGGTATAAAGGAGACCCCAACCCAAGACCCTGGAAAGTAGGAGTACTACTATTTCCCCAGAAACACACTAAAGTTGTGATAAAGTATTTTGCAAGGACCACAACACTGAAAACGGATTCCTGGACATGAAGGCCTGCAAAGGAAGGGGACCAAGCCCAAGAGTCGCTAAAGTGTCCGGGGGGGGCAGGAGCCCACTGAACCCCGGATGAAGGTGCAAAATGGCTGCCTCTTCTTGGAAGAAACTGCAGGTTTTGCAACAACGAAAGGAGGTAGGAAGTTCTCCTTCATGCAGAAGATGTCCCACGGCGTACTGGGGGATACAGAGTTGTTTCCTTGGCAAAATACCGCAAACAAGCCTTGCTAGCTGCAAGAGTCACGGTTGGAGAAAAAGGGTGCTGCCCCGACCCAGAAAGGACCAGGATATCACCACTTGTGAGAGGAGAAAGAGCGGGCCCTCAGGAACATAGAGAGCCCATGCATAGGCAGGAAGCACCTGCAGAAGTCCTTGAACATGGGTTCAAGAAGTCTGAACAAGCCTTTAACATCTATTTCCAAAGGGAGAGGGTGTAACACCCTTTCTCAGAGGAAATTCTTTGTTCTGCCTTCCTGGGCTGCCCAGACCCCAGGAGGGCAGAAGCCTGTCTGTGAGGTGGCAGCAACTGTAGCTGCAGAGAAAACCCCAGAGAGCTGGTTTGGCAGTACTGGGGGTCCATAGTGGAGCCCCCAGGATGCATGGAATTGGCTCCCCAATACCATATTTTGAATGGGGTGACAATTCCAGGATCTTAGACATGTCACATGGCAATATTTGGAGTTACCTTTGTGAAGCTACATATAAGTATTGACCTATATGTAGTGCACGGGTGTAATGGTGTGCCCGTACTCACAAAGACTGGGGAAATGGCCCTGAACTATGTGGGGGCAGCTTTGCTAGTGCAAGGGTGCTCTCACACTTAGTAACTTTGCACCTTGCCTTCAGCAAGTGAAGGTTAGACATATAGGTGACTTATAAGTAACTTAAGTACAGTGAAAATGTCTGTGAAATAACGTGTGCATTAGTTATAGTTTAAGACTGCCACTAAAGACGTTGTCAAAGTTCTCTAACTATTCAATTACATCACCATGTTGGACCTAACACATTAAGCAGGCATAATAGTAGGGTGGGTAGAACTCTTGGAATTTCACTCCATTGAATTCGGAGGAGTTACAGAAAAACTCCATGAGATTCAGTGGAATTCTGCCAATGGGCAGAAAATACACTACTCACACTGCAATTTAGTGCCAGTAGTGCCAGTAGCACTGAAAAACAGCACGGACAGCACCATGCGTTGCACAAACGCACGGCCGTTCAAGTTGATTTTGCTGCTGCTCAAGTAAAAAATCTACTTGGGTTACAGAAAAACTCCATGAGATTCAGTGGAATTCTGCCAATGGGCAGACAATACGCTGTTCACACTGCAATTTAGTGCCAGGAGTAGCACTGAAAAACAGCACAAACAGCATCATGCGTTGCACAAACGTACGGCCGTTCAAGTTGATTTTGCTGCTGCTCAAGTAGAAGATCTACCGGAGCAGGAACAAACCTACGTGAACTGCAGCCTTCTCTAATCTGCACCATAAAATGGCATCATAAGGCTCTGTGGCGATTGGAAATCGTACTGGGGGCTGGCAAATCTTGCTGGCAAGTACGAGTTTTGGGGCCTTGCGTTGTTCTTGCAAGGCGCAAATAGAAGAATAATTCTGCCATGCAACAATCGGTTGAATTTGGCAGGAACTCAGTGTTACATGTGCAACGCAGAGTTAGGCAAATTCCACCAATACCGCTATCGGTATTACAATTCTGCTGAGGCATACATATTAGTCTCTTTTCGTTTTGAATCCGTAGAACTCTCGTGTAGAAGCCAAAGTCCATGATCCATCAGCACCATTTTGGGCCCAGGTTGTTAGCATCAGCCAGGCAGAATGATGAAGGCATGTTTGCCTCAGCCAGGCCGAAAGACAGAGGCACTCCCAGAGAACGTGGTTCAGATTTCACTGGGTTAGGTATCGTGCATAAGTTCCTAGTGAATGGCAGGCTCACGTACGAGGCAGGTAATGGCACAGGCTAGTCGTCTTCAGAGGACAGGGAAGCATCCCAACCCCTTCACTAAAATCAGCCATGAGCTTGCAAAGGATTTCAGTCAGCTATGTTTAGTCCATTGGCTGGATCTTTAAGGAGTCCTCTTTCTTAAAGGACGCTATGGTGAGAAGAAAAGTATGGCCCCAGAGCATGTGCGATGTGGCCAATTGTTCCTGAGTGCCAGCCACGCTCCAAAGGCATCTAGCCTCCTCTTCCAAAGCAGCCACCGGAAACGTAACCGCACAGGGAGAGAAGGCAGGCCTGAAAAGCTAGACCACTCACAACTCTACAGATACAATGTCATCGACAGTCCTATTGTCCGAAGTGGATGGTAAAGTACACCTGTCACAGTCTAAGGTGAATTCATTTAATATCATGCTTTCTTTTTGTTTGTTTTTTAAATCACGACGATCGGAAAGAAGCGTCAAAGTAACCCTCAGATCTGCAGTGCCCTGTGTACAACTGTGACCAGCGGGGCTTATCCAGGCAGCTCCCCTGTGCTCATTTATCCTTCCAGTGTTTATCGAGAGGTATCGTTGAACTGGGTAACGATCAATATCGTTTGAACAAAGAACGAGCGATCGACGAAATGTGCTGGCACGTGAGAAAATGGTTTTAAATATTTCCAACAAACTTTAGTCTTCCACAATATGAGCAGTGTTTTGAGGCATCTATTGAAAAAACAGAAAGGGGTATAATTTCACTTTCCCTTTTAAATTTACCGCATTATCCTTGACTACAGGGAGTGCAGAATTATTAGGCAAATGAGTATTTTGACCACATCATCCTCTTTATGCATGTTGTCTTACTCCAAGCAGTATAGGCTCGAAAGCCTACTACCAATTAAGCATATTAGGTGATGTGCATCTCTGTAATGAGAAGGGGTGTGGTCTAATGACATCAACACCCTATATCAGGTGTGCATAATTATTAGGCAACTTCCTTTCCTTTGGCAAAATGGGTCAAATGAAGGACTTGACAGGCTCAGAAAAGTCAAAAATAGTAAGATATCATGCAGAGGGATGCAGCACTCTTAAAATTGCAAAGCTTCTGAAGCGTGATCATCGAACAATCAAGCGTTTCATTCAAAATAGTCAACAGGGTCGCAAGAAGCGTGTGGAAAAACCAAGGCACAAAATAACTGCCCATGAACTGAGAAAAGTCAAGCGTGCAGCTGCCACGATGCCACTTGCCACCAGTTTGGCCATATTTCAGAGCTGCAACATCACTGGAGTGCCCAAAAGCACAAGGTGTGCAATACTCAGAGACATGGCCAAGGTAAGAAAGGCTGAAAGACGACCACCACTGAACAAGACACACAAGCTGAAACGTCAAGACTGGGCCAAGAAATATCTCAAGACTGATTTTTCTAAGGTTTTATGGACTGATGAAATGAGAGTGAGTCTTGATGGGCCAGATGGATGGGCCCGTGGCTGGATTGGTAAAGGGCAGAGAGCTCCAGTCCGACTCAGACGCCAGCAAGGTGGAGGTGGAGTACTGGTTTGGGCTGGTATCATCAAAGATGAGCTTGTGGGGCCTTTTCGGGTTGAGGATGGAGTCAAGCTCAACTCCCAGTCCTACTGCCAGTTCCTGGAAGACACCTTCTTCAAGCAGTGGTACAGGAAGAAGTCTGCATCCTTCAAGAAAAACATGATTTTCATGCAGGACAATGCTCCATCACACGCGTCCAAGTACTCCACAGCGTGGCTGGCAAGAAAGGGTATAAAAGAAGGAAATCTAATGACATGGCCTCCTTGTTCACCTGATCTGAACCCCATTGAGAACCTGTGGTCCATCATCAAATGTGAGATTTACAAGGAGGGAAAACAGTACACCTCTCTGAACAGTGTCTGGGAGGCTGTGGTTGCTGCTGCACGCAATGTTGATGGTGAACAGATCAAAACACTGACAGAATCCATGGATGGCAGGCTTTTGAGTGTCCTTGCAAAGAAAGGTGGCTATATTGGTCACTGATTTGTTTTTGTTTTGTTTTTGAATGTCAGAAATGTATATTTGTGAATGTTGAGATGTTATATTGGTTTCACTGGTAATAATAAATAATTGAAATGGGTATATATTTGTTTTTTGTTAAGTTGCCTAATAATTATGCACAGTAATAGTCACCTGCACACACAGATATCCCCCTAACATAGCTAAAACTAAAAACAAACTAAAAAGTACTTCCAAAAATATTCAGCTTTGATATTAATGGGTTTTTTGGGTTCATTGAGAACATGGTTGTTGTTCAATAATAAAATTAATCCTCAAAAATACAACTTGCCTAATAATTCTGCACTCCCTGTATATACACAACATAACATGCAAACAATTTAATACTCCTGCATAGTTAACATACGATTCATACACATTGCTTCGTAAATATTTATGAGTGGGACATCTCACGGTCCAAGAGTCACTTGCGAGAGGAAAACTGAAGCTGAAGTGTCATGTCAGTTACTTTCGTGGTGAATTGTTATGTATCCAATTACTGACTCGGTTATCAAATCAAATCAAATCATTAACATTTATAAAGCGCGCTACTCACCCGTGCAGGTCTCAAGGCGCTAGGGGGGAAAGGGGGGGTTATCGCTGCTCGAACAGCCAAGTCTTTAGGAGTCTCCGGAAAGCGGAGTGGTCCTGGGTGGTCCTGAGGCTGGTGGGGAGGGAGTTCCAGGTCTTGGCCGCCAGGAAGGAGAAAGATCTCCCACCCGCCGTGGAGCGGCGGGTGCGAGGGACGGCAGCAAGTGCGAGGCCAGCGGAGCGGAGGGGGCGGGTGGGGACGTAGAAGCTGAGGCGTCTGTTGAGGTATTCCGGTCCCTTGTTGTGGAGGGCTTTATGTGCGTGGGTGAGAAGACGGAAGGTGATCCTTTTGCTGACTGGGAGCCAATGCAGGTGTCTCAGGTGTGCGGAGATGTGGCTGTTGCGGGGTACGTCGAGGATGAGGCGGGCCGAGGCGTTTTGGATGCGTTGCAGGCGGTTTTGGAGTTTGGCGGTGGTCCCGGCGTAGAGGGTGTTGCCGTAATCCAGGCGACTCGTGACAAGGGCGTGGGTCACGGTTTTTCTGGTGTCGGCGGAGATCCAGCGGAAGATCTTGCGGAGCATGCGGAGAGTGAGGAAGCAGGCGGAGGACACGGCGTTGACTTGCTTGGTCATGGTGAGAAGAGGGTCCAAGATGAAGCCGAGGTTGCGGGCGTGGTCTGCGGGGGTCGGTGCGGTGCCGAGGGCCGTGGGCCACCAGGAGTCGTCCCAGGCGGACGGGGTGTTGCCGAGGATGAGGACTTCCGTTTTTTCAGAGTTCAGCTTTAGGTGGCTGAGCCTCATCCAATCTGCGACGTCCTTCATACCCTCTTGTAGGTTGGTCTTGGCGCTGGCGGGGTCCTTGGTGAGGGAGAGTACAAGTTGGGTGTCGTCGGCGTAGGAGGTGATGATGATGTCGTGCTTGCGTACGATGTCGGCGAGGGGGCTCATGTAGACATTGAAGAGTGTCGGGCTGAGCGATGAGCCTTGAGGTACGCCGCAGATGATCTTGGTGGGTTCTGAGCGAAACGGAGGGAGGTAAACTCTTTGGGAGCGGTTAGCGAGGAAGGAGGCGATCCAGTCCAGGGCCTGGCCTTGGATCCCGGTGGAGCGTAGGCGGGTGATTAGGGTGCGGTGACAGACGGTGTCAAAGGCAGCCGAGAGGTCGAGGAGAATGAGGGCGACTGTTTCACCGTTGTCCATCAGGGTTCTGATGTCGTCTGTGACTGAGATGAGGGCGGTTTCCGTGCTGTGGTTGGTTCGGAATCCGGTTTGTGAAGGGTCGAGCAGGTTGTTTCTCTACCAATTAGGCCATTAGGTGACACTTCCTGTTATCTGCTACTTGCTTTCTGGGGGAACTGACGTCTGGTCAGAGGTCAGTGTTGCTCAGATAATCTAGTTACTGCGATGTATGTCTCTCGATGTCCTGAGTCATCTCCGCTGATATTATTGCTATCGCCATAAGCTAATTTCTGGAGATCTACAAAAAATCACCAGTCAGGCTCTAAAAAAAGGAAATTCAATTAAGATCAACGAGATAACATACTCCAGCAGAAATGAAACAGTAAAGCTGTGGACATCAGTCGTGGTAAACCAACACAGGGATGTGTTCATTTCTCTGCTTTAAGAAAACGTTTGCTGTTGAGGTCTTGTGATGAATTAAGTTGCCCACTTATGTCATAATGCTCCTTATGGGACCACAATAGAAAAAAACAGAAGTGCACGTAGTTTGGAGGCACTGCTGTTCATTTCTTGGGATGCACTCTGATAATGATGATATAGGAGGTATACCTTTTAGATTTTGGCTACAGACAACTGTCTGTTAGAAAGACCAATTTTCAACGTAGATGGAGAGTGCTTTGGGTTAGCCCCTAACAAACGACTGAATCGTCTCATTGTGTTTTATTCGTCTGCTCTTGATTCAATGCCTTTCCACCCTATTACTGTTTTTGCCCTGCCCAGGAGTGTTTCGGTTTCACAGCGCTCTGATTGGATGAGTTGTATCCTTCCACTGCAGACTGGACAGGTCTGTTTTTAGCTGCTGGACTACTTCTGTTCATGTACTATGCAGACTGCCTGGCAGCCTAAACGTTGCTGCACCTCATGTCTGAATTAGGATGCAACTCTCCTACCCTGACAAAGCTCAGTGGAATGCCTCATGTCAAAGCAAGAGGGTTCCTCATGCATGTTGCTTAGAACATAAGAAACAAACTGCCTGATTTAGAGTTTGATTGAGAATTACCCTGTTCTCCAAACTGATGGTTCACTTGCTCTATTGAGATTGTCATGTTTCCGCTGGAAATGCCCCTGCTGACTTTGCGATCAGAAACTTCACAGTGGAGGACTTAGTACCGCCAGTAAGGGTACATCAGACCTTCCATCATATTGTTGTTTGGGACCACTAAGGAAATCCTGGTGATCCCTAACCGAATAAATTAAAAATGATTATCATACACTAAAGAAATCTTCTAGTGTGTCAAGATGATTATCTGTTTTTTTTCAAAAACAACCTCCCACTTAGGGAGTTTCTGGAAAACAGAAAAGTTTGCTAAGCAGACGTCTGAACCTTGAACAAGCCGCCTGAAACAAGGCAACTGCTCATCAATCTTTCAGTGCCTTCAGAGAACCTGCTGTGACAGCAGCTCACCTGAAAGCCAGACATCTCAACAGGGCCAGTAGAAATCTCAAACTATGGTGAACAGTAGTGCAGCCAGAGTGGCCATTGAAATGGACTCCACCACCTTGTCAGATGACACGCCCCCAGCCACTCTAAATGAGGCACAAAAGTTTTTGACTGTTACAGAAACTTGCAAACACAGCTTTCGAATACTGTTAGGTTTGTTCTCTTTTGATAGTTACTTCCCGTCTGCTCCTCAGACACACAGCTAGTAAACACATTTTCCCCATGCAATTCATTTGAATGTCTCGCATAGCAAGACGGTGCCTGTCTGAATCAATCACTTGTAACTGAACACCTGTCAAACCATGGATGGTTCTAAGCACACTTGCTTGCGGTGTTATGTCCAGTAGGTCAGTAGAAAATACTGTATTGGCCTCGTGTGAACGAAAGAATTAGACAGGAGCATCGTCTCAAAAAACACCCTTTTCTCCGACTAAATAATGTTTAGTGCAGGAGCTATGTAAGTCTCAGCACTGCCACTGCACCTTCAGTGTTCTCAGGGGAAGGGCAGAAAGGGGATTTCTGTTAAAGACTTTCCCTAAACTTTAAAAGGCAATAGTTGTCCCTGAATGTGTCTTGCTCCAGCCTTGCAGAAATATATGAGCTTTGTGTACTGTTAACTTTGAGGAAAACGTCTCTCTTCCGTTTCCCCTTTTAACAATTCTCTATTTGACCCAGTTCCTCTGACAGCTGAACCCACCTTCAAAGTGTCCTGTCTATTGATTTTTTTTTTTTTTCGTCTGTCTCCTACGGGACAGATTCTTATGATTGTAGAGCTTTCTTTTCAGTCAGTTATCAGCTCTTGAAAGAAACATATGAACAGGTTACATCATACAACTATGAAAACAGAGGAGAGATTATTCATGTGCCATCTGTGAACACTTGACTTAGTATAGGAAATTAGGTTACTGGTTTAAAACCTACCCAAGCAGCAATGACAATTATTGTCCAGGTGACAACACAACAAGCAAACCCCAAATTGACCTGTGCTTGTAGATTGGCAAAAAGCAGTCAGACCTAATCTATAGCCAAAAGTCAGGGCAAACAAATGAATACCTTGATGGGCTTCCCTGCTTAGATGATAGAACATGGACATTGGCCCTCTACTGCAGAGGCGCTTGTTAGTTCTATGCCCCTCTGAACTCAGTTGGATCCAATGTCTACATTCTCCTGAGCCACTGGACGGATCCAGGGGAACCCTTCTTGTTACTTGTGGCCTGCCTGTTAAGCACCTAGCCTTAACTTGATCAGCGATGCATGTCAGTAGGCAGACAGTACCATCATAACCAACAGTTTTATATGGTTCCTAAAAATCAAGTAGGACTGTGTAGCTGGTCAACATAAACATCAGTGTATAGGGACCCAATTCACCTACACCATCAGGCAATGTTGATGCGGTTCCTAGCTAGCTGACAGTGCCCCATCTGAACCTCTAAACATACCAGGGTACTAGATAGTACCTGCAGCCTTAAACATGACTATTCCGATTCCCAAGCAAATCTTTGAAATAGATCTACCCTTTTGTTGTCACACTTCATACCCAAGATGGGACATAAAGATATGAAAATATCTAATCATTTGTTTATTGCAATAGTCACTTTCTTGCATAAAAGAAATGAGCTGCAATTATTAGGCAAGTGAGACAAAGCATGGTAACCACCTTTATGAAAATGGTGAAAAAGATAAACTGTTCAACCATTATTAATTTTATTATGTTGGTACACTCCTATCTCTTACTACCTACACTATTGAGAGCATACACACCAATTGGGATAGGCTAACCCCCTCATATATGGGTAAGATGTACTGGAAAGCCAGGAAGCCAGTCTGGTGTAGTGCAGGCTATTGTCCCTTGCAAAATAGAGGCCATAGTCAACAGGGCTGCATCTTGGCCACAGTGCACCATGTTCCAGGATAATCCTAGAAGTAGTTCTTCTCTGCCAAATGTAGCACAGAAGCAGTCTCTATAATACAAGCACAGTTCATAACACACTGTATCAGAGGTGCAGAGCCGATGCAAAGATATGTCTGCAAGTGAGGAGCTGTCTCCAACGGACAATCATAATACTAGGGCATCGTTTTCTGTGTGCCTAGCCTTGAACGGAGAGTACAGACTGGACAGCAGATCTCTCAGTACATTATAACATTAGTGAAAAGCTGAGTAAAAAGTCACCATCAGAAAGAAAGGCTACGTTAAAATGTGCAGTGTAAAATGGAGGCTCTAAGTGGGCCCTGTCGTGCTTTACCACACCCTCACCTTGGCCATGGGAGACTACTCTCAAACAAAACAAAAAACATAAAAGCTAACCTAAAATATGAATATTAAACAAATGTATAGAATATAAAATGCACTTTAAAAATGCAAACAAAAGATGTAATAAAATATGCCAATTAAACATCCAATAATGAGTAAAAACAAAGTTCTTAATATAAGGGGCCAAATCAAAAGTTTAGGAGGTTCTCAACATATTTCCATGTCCAAAGTTAATGAGATCGAGGAAGGAACTTGCATCTGCAGATGAGAGATTCACTGTGGTCTTAGAAGCAAGTTCCAATGAACAAATATGGTCCAATTCAGCCTACTCATCAGATGCTGAAGGAGGGACAGCCGATGGTGTAACCGTAATGTTAGAGCCAGATCTCAGGAATCCAGGAGCACAAGCATCCATATCAACCGCAAATGATAGTTCACAGAACACATCCAGCAGCAACAGCAGCCTCATAGGACTGCACTGAAGCTGGGTCCTCAACAAACTTACATGCAGATCCATATCTACAGATTGAACCAATTGCCTAGACAGACACAAGTCAAGTGCAAGTCAAGACACCTCAGACAGCTGAACACTGACAGTATACATTGTAACCACACAGGTCTATAGGACAAAGACCAGTTCACACTCAATTCCTGGAGCAAAGACTCTCCAAAAATACTTTATCATACCTTCACGACACATCAGGACATATGGCAGATTCATCAACATTTGGCCTTGAGGTGGAACATCCATTGTGGTGCAACAGAAATAGGACAAAAATACCATTGACTAGGGATAATACAATCGTTATGCCTCTGAGAGCACTTGAAACCAAAGAGTACACAAAGGACAGTATTACTCCCAATAAAGTCAGGAGCGTGTTCACAAAGCCAGAACCAACATTTTAAAAAAAGTGTATCACTCCCTCTGTATTTAATGCATTAAATATTCACCGAACAAGATCACCAAAATTCTGCGGCATAAGTGAGCAATAGTGATTGGACTTCAGAGGAAGACCTTGCAAATTGAAGATCAATGGTCTCTTGAGCAGATGTTAAAGCAACGTCGTCATGAAACAATAAGGCTTTCAGTCAGCTCAGCTTATCAAAGTTCACACAACAATAGGAATGGAAGGCCACATGTTAATTTCCTTAACCATGTGTGTGTGGAAATAACATGTTTTTACAGCAGGGCACAATCCTGGAGACTGTCAACACATATGGAACACCTAGTTTCACCTCAAAATAACCTTGGTCATTCAGGACCAGATAATTCCCATTTGAGAGTAATCAGAACACTGGGTGAACCAAGGAGAGTGGTGCGCCTTTCAGATAACACGCCAGGTTGACCACAACACTTAACACGCAGCATGCCTCACTACAAAGTAATGAATGGGTGAAGGAAGTTTCATATTCGTTTCTTCTAAGGAAGTCTTCTGTTTCCACATTCACATTTAATAGAAAGGTAAAACCTAGGACTTGTAAACAAAACCATCCCCCATAGCTTCATATCTGCCTATTTGAAAATGCTTCAGACAAGATGTAAACCGAAATGTCGAGATCAGTAATGATATAAAGCTGTGGATCAACCACTGAAAAGGATAATTTTTCCAAAAGCTCAATGTCCATCACAATATAAATTGCATCTTTTTTCACCATCAATATCTGTATGCATGTGAATTATATGGCAAAAACAACTCTTCTACATTCAGATACTTCCAAGGTACACGGTTTGACGTTAAAACCTGCAATGTCCAACTCAGTTGCATAATCGATCTCAATTGGCTTTTTCCATGCTGTAATAAGGACATATTATTCTGTATGATATGGAATATAGATGACACAATGTTATCAAAGAATAAATGTGAGTTGACAGTGTAGTTATACCATTGTTCACAACAGCCAATGCTTTTCTAAATTTTCCCTATCAATCTCTCTTAATCGTTCAGCAGCGTCTTGCTATATGGCTTATAGAAAACATTTTAGATGTGGTGATCTAGGACCTAACAAGAAATCTTGTAAATCCATGCCATCAGAAAGGAGAGATAGGTGTTATTTAACTGCAGCCAATGTGGAATGTTGTAACCAGTGCTGACATAATTTTCATATGATATAGGTTCTGAATACCACTGAATGTTTTTAATGAAAGTACCAGGAGTCTGGTCTGTTAGCTTTAAAACCCTGCGAGGAGTTTAAAAAATGTGTGTGACAACTAATGTCGACTGACCACCCTAATCACCTGTCTGGACCTGAAATTGAAGAATTATATGTCCCATTTGGAATCATGCCATTTATTTTTTCTTCAGTGAAGTTTGCAAATGTTGTCATTTGTCATAGCATGCAATGGAGGGAATGCTAGGTGTATTCTTTTTTAAATTTAATCTAGACCCATGCAACTTGTTTATTGCACTGTTGTGTTCAGGAAAACATTTGTCTAGGTATGAGACATGCCCTAAACAAAACATCAGTGCTGCGTACTAGCCAATGACGTGTTCTCCAAATCAATTTCAAAGCAATATTATGTTCATAACCCTGTAGGGTCAGTTTGGATATAAATGAGTCTGAATAAATCAAATTAGTATGGCAAAGAAGACCTGGTAGTCGCTTGCAATATTTTTTTGGCAATAAGCATTTTAATTATTAGAAACAGCAGTTACAAATTGTAAACTCACATCTGGAGCATGTCATGTATTAGCAGTAGCAACAGGAACTAGTGGAAATTAAGCACCTGAAGTCCCTAGCTGGGGAGAAGCAATACTTGTATTACTTAATGTTTGTAGAAGGAATTTCCTGCAGGGCAAGAGGCGGAGACAGGGAACTACCCAGAAGCCCTTGTGGCCTATTATATAAGACTGGCCATCTGGTGTAGCTTGATTAGGTCAATCAAAACAAAACTTTTGTTTTTCACAACTAGCAAGCAGAGACAAAATCACTGTTCTGGTACCTTGAAATCCAAGGACTGGTGTTCGTGGTCAGTATAATTGGCCAATCTACTTTTTATCTGTAATCTTCTCTCAAACTAGATCCCTGACTTTAGGAATCTATCCGGTAGATGCTCCTTCCTCCTTCACTTCATCAGTGGCAGGACGTTCAGTTGTTTGATTTGAGAACTCATCTCTGAAGTCTTGTAATTCCTGTAAGGCAGCAAAATGTTTATTGATGTGAAAAGGCATGTCTGCCACCACTGTGCAAGGATTATTGAGATCTGGAACATGTGTCTTGATGCCAAAGAGGACCTCATAGGGGGTCCAGCCTCCCAAAAATCTTTTAGGCAGATTATTTAGAGCTCTCTGGACTCCATACAGATCGTGGATCTAACTACAACCTGAGCCTAATACTCTAGCTGTTAAGGACTGCTTTAACTGACGGTGCTTCCTTTCCAAGATTGACTTTACCTCAGGATGATAGGGAGAAAAATAATATACAGCAACACTCAGGGTTCCCATGATATCGTTGTAAGCCTTGGAGACAAACACAGGTCCCTAGTCTGAGTGGAGAGCTGCTACTGCATATGTACCCACAAACACTTGCAAATCTTTAATAACAGTTATGTGGCCACACCCACAGAAATCTAGAACATGAATCTACGGGAGGTAGAATGAATTTAAATGCATCATCTAAGTTCAGAAGCCCCCAGTGATCTAAATAGACATATTGAAAATGCTTTTCTGAAACTAAGAGGGATGTCTGTGGTGAGAGTGCTGCAGTAGAACCTTTTATTTGCAGACAAATGTTACAAATGAGAAAATACTGTTTTGTCTGCTTGTACAGACCATGCCACTAATAACGTTTCTGAAGTAAGGAAGCTGTAGCCACCAACTCCAGCATGTGCAGACACTAACTCCTCATGTGCGGATATGATCAATTCTAGCCTGCGGTCTCAGGTTTATCACTTGATCACCCACCCTGGGGATGCAGGCAGGAGTGCTTTAGGCACTCAACAGATAGGAATATTTTACTGGATATTTTTTAGGTAAGGGTGCGCCACTGTGTGACATCAGCCATGATGTCATCATCAACCCTTGTGTGAGAATGAGTAATCACAGCTACTACAGCTTTTGCAGCTTCATCAGCCATTTTGTATCCTTACAACATGTATTCCAACACATAGATGACTCAATGTATGATTTGCATGAGCCCATGGCACGTAATCTTTAAGATGTGTCACTTTTCCCCAAAGCAGTTTATGCTTGATAGTATTCCCTTTGGAGTCTCTGAATCCATTCAGGTGCCAGTAATTTAGATTTTCCTTGTAAAACTGGACACAGTAATACAAATCACACACTATGACTGTGGGAATTCAGGATCCGTATTCTCCAGTGCCAGAATCAGTACTTTCACTGCAGCCAGCTGGTTGGTACAGTCCCCTCAGGACTGAGTCTAGGTTTTTTGCACAGTAAATACTCCATCATTTCCTGGTACTGCTACGCAAGTTGCATAATATTGCTGTTTAGTTCCAATCGGGGGTGAGCTGAACCATCAGTATTTATTATGTAATCATACTGATCAAGAGGTAAAAACATCACTGTTTGTACTGAAGAAATTCTTGAGTCTGCAAAGTTGGGTTAAAGATGTAGGGGGTCATTAATACCCTGGCGGTCACTAGTCCACCAGAGTCACGGTGGCTTTCGGACCACTGCGTTCGTAGCGGTCGGACTGCCACATTATGACTATGGTGGAGCCGCCATGGTCCAACCTTTGCCGCCCGCCAATGTCATAATGAGGCACATAGTGCCTGATTTAGATTTTGGCAGTAGGGTTAATCTGTCACAACAGTGATGAATATCCCATCCACCAAAATCTAAATACCATTATATTCTATGGGATTTAGATGTCGGCGAACGGGATATCTGTCACCATTGTGATGGAGCAGTAATGTGTCTATCAATATCTAAATCAGGCCCAAAGTCTACATCAGTAGCTGTCAAAGAAGTGGCCCACTGTATCCATCATAGATGTAAGGTTTTTGTGTTTAGAACACTCACTTTGAATGGGAGTTACCGCAATTATGCATTTCCCCTGAGCCAAAGGTCTTTCCTTTATGGCAGCCATCTGAACTGTAGTCAATATTTTTTCAGTGAATGCAAAACACTTTTCAGCATTGGAATATAAATATGATTTACATGCAATTGGCACTGTGTCTCCTTCGTTGAAGGTAACATAGTATAGCCAGTGGTTCCCACAATTACACATATCACTAGATTTGTTGTGTTGATACCAGTGTGTAAGTGTCTGGATGCAGGCATGTCATTTTGCAATGATCTGAGCATTTGTGTATGCTCTGATGTCTAATGTGCACTGGAAAAATCTGGGCAAATTAACTCATACAAGTTTAACGCCTTGTGCATAATCTGGTATGCATGTTCTACCAACATTCAGAATGTTTAACAATTACTGTAGCCTTTTTATAGTATTTGGAAGTTGTAAAAAAACACTTTTATCTAAGACAGGACACTGAGAAAAGGCTTTTTTGATTTTTGAAAATTGAATTTGTAGCTGTATTTGGCAAACCCCAATACTATGCGATCAACTCCTACTAGTTGTGTGTTCAAATCATCACCTACCAGATAGATGCTGTCAACATAGGACAAAGCTTCTGAGTAATTTCTTGTAAATTGATTTTACTTAGGCAGCAAGCAATCCAGGGCTATTCCTATACCCTTGAGGAAATTGACCAAAGCATCACTGTGACCCTAAGGCAGAACATGCTGTCAAATCTCTACTTTCAGTAGCTATAATTTGACAGAAAAAAACTATGGAAATGTCCACTGTTGTTTTGTGTTTTTTACAGACTAGATTGTTCATTAAAGCCGTACAGTGTGGATTTTGAATTGCAGAAGTGCATATGTGACTGTTTAAATGTCTGTAGTCTAAGACTATGGTCCCATTACAGAAAAAAATATAATTATTCATAGGAGACACACAGGGTTCAATTACACCCCAGTATTCACTTTGTGGGAGAATTTCCCTCACTGGAAGTTTTGCTTCATGTCTGATTGGGTAATGTGGTTGCACTTGTGGACTAGATCGCATAGTTATTATATGGTAGGGGGAAACCTTATGTCAATCTACATGGTTACGGTATAACGCCAGGGCTTGTGCAAGAGCCCAATCTTCTGCAGTTGCTTGTTTCACTGCTTCAGGAACAATAACACAGAAGGAAGGCAATATTACATCTTTCCCTTGTGGGACTTTCCTAACAAACTCAGGTGCCCAGACTACCTCAGCCACGAGAATGTCATAAGTATATGTCAGTTCTTCTCAGAAAATCACTAAAAGTACATAGTATATTGTGCTCAATTTGGATGTCCAATTCATGAAGTCTTTTGGGAGGGCTCACCCACTGATCTAGTGTTTCAGTTTGAGCAAATTTACTAGGTGCTCCTGAAACCAGAAACTCTTGAATATTCGGGTGAACCATCACAACCTCTTCTGTGCTGTCTAGCAGTGTCAATGCCCACTTCTTGTACTGGAGCATTCTCAATATGTGTGGCATATTTAGCCTTTACACCTGACACTTTCTTCTATTTGAATTGGGGTTTTTGGTATGAAAGTTTTTCTTCTTTTTTAATATCATGTCAGATGAGTGTTGTGAGTCCATTTTCAGTTTCACATACTCTTCATGCCTGCATTCGGGTTGTTCTCCTCTCTCAGAGCATTTGTCTGGTTAGTCCTGGAAGGAAAAAGAAGGACATGTGTCAGTAAATTGATACCTCGCAGGCTGTTTAAGTGTATCACGTTTACATAAATGATACAGCTTTTTAGTGGGCTCTGATTGCGGAGATCCACCCTGTGTTTTTGTTTTATCTTTATTTTTTTGTTTGGCCCAGCATTTTTTAGATGTTTGAAATTATCTTGTTTAGGATTTGCCTACTGTGGCTTATTAGGCCTGGCTCCCAAATTATCTTGACCAATAGATATATAGGTGTCGCAATCATTTTTGGTAATTCATGCTCTTGGTCCTCTACGGGAACCAGCACATGTCTTTGGTGAACTGCCAGTGCTGCTGCCGCCCTTTTAACATTACTCAATTTAATTGGGCAAACTGTGACAAAGTAGCCGGTTAATGTCATCCCCAACTCCAGGACAGGGACAGCCCTGTATTTATTCTGAATCTGTTTTAGCTACTTAGGCAAAACGACTATTGATGTTATACCATGTGTTATGGTATGTACGCCAGAAAAGACGGTGCCCCAAGTGGCACAATCTTCAATCGGGTGAACCATACCAAGTGGCAGGCCCTTAGTGAGAATCCTATGTTTATCTCCTGTCCCATATGGGGAAACACTGCTTCAAGCTGATTTTTTTTTTGTGCAATCCAGAATGGAATCTCCATTCGTCTGGTTTGAACCTTTTCCATAATTGTGTTAAAAGTGGCAGGACTAATTGCAGGCACAGCGAATTCTAGCTGCACAGCTTGAAAAGTCCTTGCTGGAGCAGTTGTTTTTGTTTGCATGACAAACTGTGTTAAATGTCTATATAGTATAACTAAACCTTTATATAGGGTACGGAGTTCACAAACATTTAATGGTCCCCGATTTTGGTGTCATGTGTAAACAGCTAGGACAGACCAGGTTGCCCCATCATTGATGAGGAGACCCAGTATTACTTTTTGAAGTGCATGTGGAAGGGCACATTTGAATTGTTAATAAGGCCTGTAATGGGATTCTAAGAGGGAACATCCTAGAGGTGGTGATCATTTTAAATGTTCAAGCTTAAACAACCTACAGACAAAAATAACGGTTTCAGCTGAGGAGGATTAATCTGTAACACCACTGCCATCTATGTATACAGGTGAAAAGGGGGACCTTGCACATATGTACCAACTACTTAGGAGACCCATTAAATAAGTGCCTTGCCAAGTACATTGGTGGCATCATGTTATACGGTTCCTACAAATCAAGTAGGTCTGTTTTTTATGGTCTATAGAAACATCAGTGTATAAGGACTCAGTCCACTTATACCATCAGGAAATGTTGACATGGTTGCTGGCTAGCTCACAGTGCCCCGTCTGAATCCCTAAACATACCAGGGTGCAACCTCAAACATGACTACTCATATTCCCAAGGAAACCATGGGAGTAGATCTACCCTTTCATTGTCCAACTGCATACCAGATGAAATACAAGAAAGATACGAAAAAGTATTTTCAAACATTCATTGCAACAACTATATTCTTGAATAAAAGACATGAGCTGCGGTGATTAGGCAGATGAGACAAAGCATAGTAACCAGCATCATGAAAATGGTGAAAAAGAAAAACAGTTCAACCATGATAATGTTATTTTGTTAGTACACTTCTGTTTGTTACTACCTACACTATCAAGCGCATAGTGGAAGTACCCTTTGTCAGATTATTTGGGAAAGCCTAACCCCCAATACCTGGGTAAGATGTACTGGGAAGTCAGGAAGCGGTCTGGTATAATGTAGGCTATTTCTACTTGCAGGGTAGAGGTCAGAGTCAGCAGGGCTGCATCTCGGCCACAATGCATCACGTTTGAGAATAGTCCTAGCAAAAGTGCTCCTTTGCTGAATCTAGCACAGAGGCAGTTTTTATAATACAAGTGCTGTTCATATTGCACTGTGTCAGAGGTGCAGAGCTGATGTGATGATATGTTTGCAAGTGAGGAGCTGCCTCCAACAGACAATCATAATACTAGGGCATCATGTTTTGTGTGCCTAGTCTTGACTGGAGTGTAGAGACTGGATGGTCGAAACACTTATAAGAAACATGCTGCACATACAGTGATTTCTCAGTACATTATAGCACGAGCAAAAAGCCAAGTAAAAAGTCACCATTAGAGAGAAAGGCTAGGTTAAAATGCACAATCAAAAATGGAGGCTCTAAGCTGCCCCTGTCATGCTTTATTACAAAAGTAATATGGCTCATTCCACCCCTCGGATCAGACTTCTGTCCCGAACCCAAGCCAAACTCTGCCCATAAGAACAGCAAAAACAAGACCACTGTCTCCAGGGTCATGGCTGCAGGCCATAAAGGGTTCTCTGACCTCCGAGGTTTCTTATAATGGGAGGCGACAGCCCTGGATGTTAGACAACCTATTTCCACTCTACTCCAACCAGACTGAGGGAGGTTACCTGAGACTGACAAGGTGACAGTGATGAGTCCTTCCTCCCCCACCACTTCCTCTGGTTCTCTGTACCCTCTGCTTTGGAGTGGTACCCCCAGAAATCTGACCTGTCAGGTCACCCATCCCTTTCAGCTCACTGGACACTGGTAGTAATGTAGTACCCAGAATGTGGTCAGTGGTCATCTGGGGGCTACATTCCCCTTTCAGCTCACACCAGTGCGTCCCCTCGCTTGTGCTCCAGCTGGGAGCAAACAAAGCACCAGGTTGGAAATGGGGTGCCCTGGGCCACTGCCCACCTGAACCTCCCTTTCTGTGCTGAGAAGGGGAATAGGAACCCTTTCCCCACACACTGATCTGGGGCCTATCTGGGTCTCTGTGTACCCTCCCTCACTCAAATGAAGGGAACCTGAATTACCCTCTTCCAGATCACTGTCAACACCATTTTAAGACACTCTGGTACTAACCAAGAGGTCTGCCTCATTTTCAAGCTCCATGGAGTCAGTGAGCTGATGGTCAACAAGGTGTTGGTGCAGCTCTGTGATACAGTTACTGAGCATGTGCTCTCTCAAAATTATATCAAATAGCCCTTTGTAACTACCCACGTGGCTGCCCTTCACCAAATCATTTAGTACCTTACTAAGTCCAGAAAATCGATGCAAGACTGACCAGTCAGTTGGTGACTGTCCCTAAACCTTACGCAGTATCCCTTTCAATGAGGCTAAATTTAGTGATAAGGGCTGCTTTCATGGGGTGCCGGACATCTAGACAGTCCTCTCTAAGGCCAAGAAGGTATATCTCACTACAACTAGCATGGGCCCCCACACACTAGCCCCCCAAAACTCCTCTGGGTCCCTATGCATTCTATGTAACCTCATAGGCTGCAAACCACCAGTCAATATGATCCTTTACCTCAAAGCTGGGCACCAGGTCTTTGGGTATGTGAATTCCTTGATATCCTTTGGACATTGCAGTATCACTGCTACCATTTCTGCTGGACTCTGACAGCTCTTTTCCTTCAGGTCCATCTCCTTTAGACTCAGTTCATGAGCCAACAATATGTTTCTCTCCCCCAAGACTCTCTCTGCCTCAGCCTTCTCTTTTGACAAGCCCATTTCTGCCTCAGCTTTTCTCTCTTTAACAGCCAGTCTAGCTAGCTGCAGCGTTAGGTCCCTCACAGCCTGTCTGTCCTTTGACCCTTCAGAAGACAGGTTGAGAGAGGATACACTGCTTCCAGCAGGGTATCCAGCAGGTTATCTAATCTCTGTGGTGCCTCCTCTCATTTCTGGAGCCATTGCTAAATCATTTCCCTCCTCCTCATCATCATCCTTCTCAGGGTCATTGCCCTCTTGATCCTCTGCTGAAGCCCCCAACCAGCTTGCGTCCTAAATAGTAGAAAGGGCTCCCCGAAGGTTGTGCTTGGTGGACCTCTTCCTCACGATCAGCCCCTCTCCTTGCAGAACACCTTTAGCTCCCTCAGATTGTAGTATAATAGGCAGTTGAGATCCAGTATCATTCTGGCAATGTTTCATTGGTGCAGCAACAACAAAAAGAAGTCCTATGTGTGTAAAGGCGATGTATGAAGGTAAGGCAGGTATTAAATTTGGGAAAATTTACAAGTTGAGAGAAAAAAGGAGATTTTAAAAAGAAACATCAAATGGTATCAAACTATTTATCAGGCATTTTAGTGTTACACAAAATCACTGTTTAGCTCTGCACAAGCACAGATACTGAATCTTACTGCTGAAAACCAATGTAGGAAATTGGGTTACTGGTTGAAGGGGTGTAGGAAGTTGGCTCTTTATATAGTGGACCAAAATAAGGTACACTGTGTGAAGAGTCCACGCAAATCCCGATTGGCTGACAAAGTCAAAAATTATAACCTAAATGCTCTCTTTTGAGGTAGTATGGGTGAGCAGGTAGACTTATCAGAGAGAAGTGCTAAGCATTTATTGCATACATAAAGGAAGTAAGGGCCAGATGTATCGAAATGCAATTTTGCATTTCCTAAATAACAACTCCATAGAAATTGCTATTTAGGAAATGCAAAATGATATGTATGAAACTACTGATTTCCTAATAGCAATTCCTACAGAGTAGGATTCACAACTAGGAAATCCCATGGCAATTGTTCCAATGGGCCGGTTTTTGCATTTCCTATAAGGAAATCACTTCTTTGGAAATGCTAGATGAAGGATGGCTATGGGTCTAAGGCCCCCTGTGATGGACCCCAGAAAATAGTGGTGCACATGTAGAGCACACATTTGCCCTAGGGGTAGCTGTGTGCTCTATTGCACTTTAAAAAAGCATCTCTGGGTGCTTTTTTTATATTGTAATTGGTTTACATTGACTTGACGGTAATTTAATTTCCTGAATGCCCAGTTCACACTTAGGAAATGCTTTCTACATGTGAATATGAATCGAAAATAGGTAATACCTATTTGCGATTTCCTATTTAAGGGATCACAAATTGCAATTTCTACTGTGTAGAAATCACAATTTGCAACCGCTTAAAGGACTCTGTACATATTGAAAGTCCATTTAGCATTCCATAAAGACCCGAAATAGCAATTCAGACCTTTACCAAATAGTAAATGGCTTTGTACATCTGGCCCTTAGTGACACACACTCAATAAAGAAATCCAACACCAATCCATAAAAATAACATATATATATATGAATTTAGAAACCAAGATCACCAAGTACTTTTCGAGATTTGAATTTTTATAGGTTTCAAAACTTCACACAGTGCAATTTATAGAGCGGTAATGTTATCCTATGGAAGAAACATATACTGCATTCAGGTACTTGTCTGTGACTTACAGCACTCTTCTCCTGGACTTAATATGAGTATGGGACAAGGTCCAACGCAGCACCAACAGGTCACTTTGGGAGGACTGGGGCATCCAGGTGCAGAAGTGCTTTTGAGCATTGGGTGCCCTAATGGGACCCTAAGTTATCCTATGGGAAAAGGAACATATACTGCATTCGGGCACTTAGCAAACATTTTCAGGACCACTCATCAGCAGTTAAGGTGAGCATGAGGCAAGGTCCAAGGCAGCACCAACAGGTTACCTTGGTTGGCTCTGGGGCATCCAGGGCAGAGGTACTTTTCAGTGGCAGGTGCCCTAAAGTTATCCTGTGGGGAATGAAACATATATTGCATTTGGGGCCTTATCAATGACCTACTGGACTGTTCTTCTGGAGTTAAGGTAAGTATGGGGCAAGCTCCAAGGCTGCACCAACAGATCACTTTGGGAGGCACTGGGGCATCTGGGTGCAGAGGTGCTTAACAGTGTCGGTGTCTCATTCGCTTTAATGAGAAATGGTCTTTTCACAAAGAGGAGGCAAGCTGGGACTGTTTGGCCAAAGGGGGGCTCAGTCCTTGAGATTCTCGGGCATGTAGGGACACCATTGGTCCACTTCTCCTTAGGCTGTGGCGCTTGGGTGCAGTGGTGCTTTTAGGTGTCAGGTTTGTGCTGCAGGAGACACTCATGGTTGTGGGGACTTACACAAATAGTCTGCAGGCGGCGAATTGGAGTCCAGTTTGAGCAAACCCAAGGATGGGTTCAGCCTTTCAGGGTCTCAGGACCCCATTGGCACCATCATCTCCCTCAGACTCGGCTGTGGGGCATGAGTGCAGAAGTACTTTGAGGCATTGGGTCGTGGTGGTCAGTCTTTGTCTTGATTCTGCAGGAAAGGGGCAAATAGGACAACTGGGCTACTCTCAATGTGGGTCTCACTGTCCCTGAAGTCCCTTGACAAACAGGTCAGTCTTCCTAGGCTTTGGTGTCTGAGTTGACAAAACAAGCCTTGGTTGCTTTAAGGGGTCCTGTACTCCAGGTATTCATACTATGAGGTTCCAGTCAGTCCTGGCATCCCCACACTTGGAGGGAGGAAGGATCTGACCTGTGGGAGGAAACCAACTTCTTCCTGGGTGGCTGCAGCATTGGTAGTCCTGGTAAGCAGCAGGACGGTGAACCAGACCTTGCTCTTTGGTGCCTGTGGCTTCAGGGGGGTAGGTCCTCTACTCCAAAAGATTTCTCTGGCAAAATGTGAAGCACTGCTATCCTTCCACGTTTCATGGAGGCTGCACAGTGGCACAACGAGTCAGTTTCTCCACAATTGTCGGGGGCAGCAGGCAAGCAGGCAGGATTAGCACCAAGTCAGTTGTTGCTCCTCTCTTCTCATGTCAGCACTATCTTTTGTCCAATATTTCTATGTGTCCAATAAATCTGAGTTCCTGGTATCAGGGGTGCCACCTAAATACTGTATTTAGAGGCGTTATAGGGACTGACAGGTAGTAGCCAATTGGCTACCTACCTTTAGGGTGACCACATCCTCAATATGACCACTTCCTCTGGAAGTGGGCATAAGCCTGACCCAGAGGACCTAATTTGATCAGAAACCAAGATGGTAGAATTTTCCTATTTGTGTGCACTTCAGGTAACCCACCTTAGGGGTGGTATTAGCATGAGGGTGAACACACCGCCTCACTAGCTAATTTTACCACCTGTGTTGGTGCCAAATGTGCCCTGGGCAGGGGGTTGCATTTGCCATGTCTATGGGAAGCTAGAGTCACATATCAAAGGCAGTGGAGGCCTTTGAAGCCTCCTACCTTAATATGCTCATTACCAGTCATTCTGCTTGGAGGAAGTGGCAACACCAACTGCCAGAGCAGGCATTTTTTCAGACCTCATAGAGCATTGCCTCTCACCTCCAGAGGTTCAGAAACTCATCTGTGGTGGCAAGCTGGACCAGTCAGCCAGCACACTAGTAGTTGGTAGGTTTCAGGAGGTACCTCTAAGTTACCCTCTAGGTTTATGTAATAATGAATCCATCAATGGAATCAGTGTGGGTTTATTAATACGAGGTGTTTGCTACCAAACACCATAGGTTTCAGGGAAGCCATTATGTAGCTGGGAAACCGGTTTGATCAGTGCCCAGGACATACCTTAAAATGGCTTCCCTGTTCATTTGTACCAGTAACTGAACTGGCCAGCATAGGGGCATATCTGTTCCTACAAATATGTCCTTGCAGGAAAGTACCCTGTTTTTACCATGGTACCCCCCATTTTCTGCTTGATGTCAGTGTGCTTGACTGTGTTCACTGGGATCCTGCTAATCAGAACCCCAGTGATTATTCTCTCTCCTCAAAATGTTGTCACTGCATACTGGTAAATCAGTATTTCACCTATAATTGGCATACTGGTGCCCCCTTATAAGTCCTTAGAATATGGTACCTAGGTATCCAGTGCATTGGGGTTCCAGGGGATCCCTATGAGCTGCAACTTTTCTTTTGTCACCCATATGGAGCACATGCAAAGCCTTCTACAGGTCTGCCATTGCAGCCTGTGTGTAAAGGTGCATGCACCCTTTCACTGCCATTTACACTGCACCACGTCACCTATAAGTCACCCCTATAGCAGGCCCTTCAGCCCTGAGTGCAGGGTGCAGAGTACCTGTGTGCAAGGGCACCCCTAAACCAGAAGGGGTGCCCCCACAACCTCCAGGAGCATTTTCCTGGACTTCGTGAGTACGAGGATGCCATTTTTACACGTATACTGGACATAGGTCACTACCTATGTCCAGCTACATAATGGTGTAAGAGGCTGGCCTGGCTTATAGTGGGTACCTGTTAGTACTTACACCTTGTGCCAGGTCCTTGTGCAAGGTTAGCCAATAACGCTAACCTTGCCGAGATGAGTCTTCATTGTCTAAGTGGAAATATCTGGAGAGTCCATCTGCATTGGAGTGGGTACTCCCAGGTCTATGTTCCACTGTAAAGTCCATTCCCTGTAGGAAGATGGACCACCTCAACAATTTAGGGTTTTCACCTTTCATTTGTTTAGGCCATAATAGAGGTTTGTGGTCTGTCTGAACAATAAAGTGAGTACCAAACAGGCATGGTCTCAACTTTTTCAGTGCCCAGACCACAGCAAAGTCCTCCCTCTCTATGGCAGGCCAACACTTTTCTCTAGGGGTCAACCTCCTGCTGATAAAAGCCACAGGTTGATCCTGGCCCTCAGTGTTAAGCTGTGATAGAACTGCCCCTACCCCTAATTCAGAAGCATCAGTCTGGGCTATGAATTTCTTGGAGTAACAAGGGCTTTTTAGGACAGGTACAGAGCACATGGCCTGTCTTAGCTCGTCAAAAGCCTTTTGACAGCTAGCTGTCCACAATACCTTTTTTGGCATCTTCTTGCTGGTGAGGTAATTAAGAGGGGCTGCAATGGAGCCATAATTCTTGATGAACCTCCTTTAGTACCCTGTGAGGCCTAGGAAGGCTCTCACCTGGGTTTGAGTTGTAGGGGGAGCCCATTCCATAATGGTCTGGATTTTCCCCTGCAGTGGTGCAATCTGTTCCCCACCTAGCAGGTGGCCCAGATAAACCACTTTCCCCTGCCCTATCTGGCACTTTGAAGCCTTGATAGTGGGGCCTGCCTTTTGCAGGGCCTCCAAAACTTTCCATAGGTGGGCCAGGTGCTCATCCCAGGTAGAGCTAAAGACAGCTATATCATCTAGATATGCTGCACTAAAAGCTTCCAGCCCTTACAGGACTGTGTTCACCAACCTTTGAAAAGTGGCAGTTGCATTTTTCAAACCAAAGGGTATAACAGTGAACTGACAGTGCCCTCCAATGGTGGAAAATGCAGGTTTGGGTTTAGCATCTTCTGACAACTTAATCTGCCAATACCCTGCAGTTAAGTAAAAAATGCTTAGATACTTGTATCTATTAGCTCATGTGCCCTGGGTATAGGGTGAGCATCAGTTTTGGTTAATTGATTGAGACATCTATAGTCAACACAAAACCTCATTTCCTTTTTACCATCTGTACTATGAGGTTTAGGGACAAGCACCACCGGGCTAGCCCATGGGCTTTCAGAAGGCTGAATCACTCCCAGATCAAGCATTTTCTGCACCTCTTGTTTTATGCAATCTCTCTCATGGTCAGGCTGCCTATAAATCTGACCTTTGACAGGTACACTGTCTCCAGTGTTGATTGTGTGCTCATACCAGGTAGTTGTACCTGGGATCAGTGAGAAGAGGTCAGAGAATTGGCCTAGGAGATTTATACAGTTGTCCTTCTGCTCAGCAGTAAGGCAATCTGCAAGCACCACTCCCTCCACTAAGCCATCAGCTTCAGTGGAGGAGAAGAGGTGAGGGAGAGGGTCACTCTCTTCTTCCTGCCCCTTATCAGTTGCCATGAGCAGGGTTAAGTCAGCCCTGTCATAATAAGGTTTCAGGCGATTGACATGGAGTGCGCTAAGGGGGCAGTGCCAGGTCTACCAGGTAGGTGACCTCACCTTTCTTTTCAACAATGAGATGGGGTCCACTCCATTTGTCCTGGGGTGCTCTTGGAGCCACAGGCTCCAATACCCACACCTTCTGTCCTGGGTGGTACTGGGTCAGGACAGCCTTCAAGTCATGCCATTGCTTTTGGAGCTCTTGGCTGGCCTGAAGGTTTTTACTGGCCTTTTTCATGTACTCAGCCATTCTGGATCTTAGGCCAAGTTCATAGTCCACAATGTCTTGCTTTGGAGCTTTTAAAGGTTGTTCCCAACCCTCCTTCACAAGAGCAAGGGGACCTCTTACAGGGTGCCCAAAGAGAAGTTCAAAGGGGCCAAAGCCCACTCCTTTTTGGGGTACCTCCCTGTAAGCAAAAAGGAGGCATGGCAATAGGACATCCCATCTCCTTCTGAGATTTTCAGGGAGCCCCATAATCATACCTTTGAGAGTTTTTTATTAAACCTCTTAACCAGACCATTTGTCTGTGGATGATAAGGAGTAGTGAACTTATAAGTTACACCACACTCCTTCCACATAGCTTTGAGGTATGCAGACATGAAGTTACTACCTCTGTCTGACACCACTTCCTTAGGGAAACCCACTCTGGAAAAGATTCCCAGGAGGGCTTTTGCCACTGCAGGAGCTGTAGTGGTCCTTAAGGGAATTGCTTCACGATACCTAGTGGCATGGTCCACTACCACAAGGATAAACCTATTGCCTGAATCTGTTGGAGGGTCAAGGGAGCCAACTATGTCAACCCCTACCCTTTCAAAGGGTACCCCAACCACAGGAAGTGGAATTAAGGGGGGCTTAGGTGTGCCACCAGTCTTGCCACTGGCTTGGCAGGTCACACAGGAGCGACAAAACGCCTTAGTGTCTTCTGACATGTGAGGCCAGTGAAACAATGGAACAAGTCTGTCCCAAGTTTTAGTCTGGCCCAAATGCCCAGCCAAAGGAATATCATGTGCCAAGGTCAGAAGAAACTCCCTTGTGAGAGCCAATATATGCCCTGGAATGCCCAGCATTGCTGCGTGAGCCTCCAACTCCACTTCAGCCCAAGCTGATGGTCTCCAAATCATTGCCTAGTAAGCAGTCTACAGGTAAATCAGTGGCTACCACAACTCTCTTTGGACCAGTAACACCCCCCAGTTGAGATTCTCAACAGCCATGGGGTGGCTAAGAGTGTTGTTATGAGCATCAGTCACTTGGTACTGCTGACCAAGTAGGTGTTGATCAGGGTGAACCAGTTTCTCAATTACCATAGTGACACTGGCTCCTGTATCCCTGTAGGCCTCAACCTCAACACCATTTATTAGGCAAAGTTGCTTGTACTTACCCATATTAAGGGGACAAGCAACCAAGATGGCAAAGCCAATACCACCATCAGAGACTAAAACAGCCTCTGTGGTCTCCCTGACAAGACCCCAACTACACTACCAATGGTGAGCCTAGCTACACCCTTTGATAGGCTATTTGTAGTAGACTTCCCACCACCACTGCTATTACTAGGGGCACTAGAGGACACAGTTGGGGTTGTGGTAGTGGGAGCCTTGGTGTTTTTCTTTGGGCAGGTGGAATCACGTGCCCAAAGGCCTTTACTCTTACATAAATAACACCATGGCTTCTTTAGATTGTTAGAAGAGGATTTGGACCCACCTTCCACAGAGGATTTTTGTTGGCCTGATGAAGACTAAAAATGCTTTTTATCTTTATCCTCACCCTTGTCAGAAGACTTACCATCCTTCTTCTTGCCATCCTTGTCACCACCTGTATGAACTTTTCTGTTCACTCTTGTTCTGACCCATTTGTCTGCCTTCTTTCCCAATTCTTTGGGAGAGGTCAGATCTCAGTCTACTAAGTACTGATGTAACACGTCAGACACACAATTATTCAAAATATGCTCTCTCAAAATTAGATTATATAGGCTTTCATAGTAAGTCACCTTACTGCCATGTAACCATCCCTCCAAGGCCTTCACTTAACAGTCTACAAAATCTGTCCAGTCTTGAGAGGACTCTTTTCTGGTATCTCTGAACTTTATCCTGTATTGTTCAGCGGTTAAGCCAAATCCATCCAATAGTGCATCTTTCAAAACTTTGTAGTTATTGGCATCACTTTCTCTGACAGTAAGGAGTCTATCCCTACCCTTACCATTGAATGATAACCACAAGATAGCAGCCCACTGCCTTTGAGCGACCAACTGTACCATACAGGCCCTCTCAAGTGCAGCAAACCACTTGTTGATGTCACCCTCCCCCTTGAGAATTCTGAGACACAGAGGTAATGTGGGAATTGGCAGAAGTGGACCTCTCTTTACCTACCTGAACTCTAGTTACCTGGCCTTTTGGAGTGAAAGGTGCCCTACTGATGTGTGACCCCCTCCCACTACCAGATTCACTAGATGGCCTGTTAGGTGACAGGTCTTTGGAGGACCCCTCCCCAGAGTCCTCAGGGCCCTCCCCTGAATCATCCTGGGTACCCTGCTCCTCTACCTCCTGATCCTGGGATGGGCCAGACTGGTTCTGGTCACTTTCTAGGAGAAGGCTAAGGAGCAGGTCTTTGGTAGGGTCCTTACCAATGCTTAAACCTCTTTCTATGCGGAGACCCCTCAAACTTTTAAAGTTTAAACTACCATAGGTTGCCTGGACAACTGTGGGAGTGAGCTTTACTGCAGACATAGTTGTAAGAAAGAGTTTAAAATAGAGAGAAAACAGTTTTTAGAAACTTTTAAAGAAAAGAGTAAAACTTTTCAAACTTTTGAAAACATTTTAGAAACTTTTTAGAAGGGAGTTAAACTGTTTAGGTTAACTGTGTATATTTTTAAGTATTTGGAATATGTTTTTCTTATGAAAAGCACCAATGACAAAGTGGTAAAGCAGTTACAAGTACTTATCCCACCGCTGCACCACCAATGTAGGAGGCTGGCCTGGCTTATAGTGGGTACCTGTTGGTACTTACACCTTGTGCCAGGTCCAGTTATCCCTTATTAGTAGATTAGTAATGTTCTAGCAGCTTAGGCTGATAGTGGTAGCTGTAGCAGAGCAGCTTAGGCTGAACTAGGAGACATGCAAAGCTCCTACTATACCACTTATATCATATAGCACTATATCATAAAAATAAAGGTACTTTATTTTAGTGACAATGTGCCAAAAATATCTCAGAGGATATACTCCCTTAGGAGGTAAGTAAAATACACAAAATATACTCACAAACCAAAATCAGGTAAGTAAACAGTTAGAAAACACTGTAGAATACAATAGAATGCAATAGGCCTAGGGGCACACAACCCATATACTAAGAAAGTGGAATGCGAACCACTTAGGGACCTCTGGCCTAGTGTAGTGTGTAGAGGGTCACTGGGAGTGTAAGAGAACACTAAGGGTGTCCAAGATACCCACCCCAAGACCCTGGAAAGTAGGAGTAAAGTCACCCTACTTCCCCAGAAACACACTAAAGTTGTGAAGGGAGATTCTGCAAAGACCACAACAGACTGCAAAGCACTGAAGACGGATTCCTGGACCTGGGGACCTGTAAAGGAAGGGGACCAAGTCCAAGAGTCACAAAAGTGTCCAGGGGTGCAGGAGCCCACTAAACCCCAGATGAAGGTGCAAAATAGCTGCCTGGGGTGGAAGAAGCTGAATATTCTGCAACAATGGAAGATGCCAGGAACTTCTCCTTTGCACAGAAGATGTCCTGCGGAGTGCTGGAGGATGCAGAGTTGTTTCTTTGGAGAAATACTGCAAACAAGCCTTGCTAGCTGCGAAGGTCAAGGTTGAAGAAAAAGGGTGCTGCCTGGGCCCAGGGAGGACCAGGAGATCGCCACGTGGAGGAGGAGACAGAGGGGGCCCCCAACAACACAGATTGCCCATGCAGAAGAAGGCAGCACCTGCAGAAGTACTTAAACATGGGTTCAAGAAAACTGAGCACGGCGGTCATCTCAACACTACCAAGGAGAGTCCCATGAAGCTGGTGGTCACCTCAGCAAGTTGAGCAATGCAGGACGGAGTGGTGGGGACGTGGGCTATGCTGTGCACAAAGGATTCCTTGCCAAAGTGCACGGAAGCCCTAGCATCTGCAGTTCACGCAGTACACAGGATTACTGTCTGTAGAGGGGAGGCAAGGACTTACCTCCTCCACGTTTGGACAGTTGGACCACTAGACAGTCCCGGTCTCTTGGGTCTACCACCTGTGTTCCAGGGGCCAGGCTCTTCAGGATGAGAGGGGTCCCAGAGTACTGGTGAAGCTGAAGTTTGGTGCCTGCTGAGCAAGGGGAAGATTCTGTCGAGCCACGAGAGATTTCTTCTTGGCTTCCAGTGCAGGGTGAAGGCAGACAGCCCCCAGAGCATGCCATGCACCACCAGGAAACAGTCGAGAAAGCCGTCAGGATTAGGCGCTACAATGTCGCTGGTAGTTTTCTTGCTACTTTGTTGCAGTTTTGATGGCGTCCTGGAGCAGTCAGCAGTTGATCCTTGGCAGAAGTCGAAGAGGGAGATGCAGAGGAACTCTGGTGAGCTCTTGCAAATCGTTATCTGAGGAAAAACCCACAGGAGAGACCCTAAATAGCCCTTGTGGGAGGATTGACCACTTAGTGAGATAAGCACCTATCAGGAGGGGTCTCTGACATCACCTGCTGGCACTGGCCACTCAGAGGCCTCCATTGTGCCCACACACCTCTGGATCCAAGATGGCAGAGATCTGGGACACACTGGAGGAGCTCTGGGCACCACCCCTGAGGTGGCGATGGACAGCGTAGTGGTCACTCCCCTTTCCTTTGTCCAGTTTCGAGCCAGAGCAGGGGCTGGGGGTTCCCTGGACCGGTGTAGACTGGTTTATATAAGGAGGATTCACCATCTGTGCCCTTCAAAGCATTTCCAGAGGCCAGGGGGAGGCTACTCCTCCCAAGCCTGCAACACCTATTTCCAAAGGAAGAGGGTGTAACACCCCTCTCACAAAGGAAATCCTTTGTTCTTCCTTCCAGGGCTTGAGCTGCTTAAGTAACAGGAGGGCAGAAACCTGTCTGAGAGGTGGAAGCAGCTGGGGCTGCCTGGAAAACCTCAGAAGACTGGAATACCAATACTGGGGGTCCTCTGAGGAGCCCCCAGAGTGCATGGAATTATACAACCAATGCTTGCAAAAACATTGGGGTATGATTCCAACATGTTTGATACCAAACATGCCTACGTTCTGAGTTTGGTCCTGACGTCCTACTGCCCAACTTTGGTGGAGGTAAGAGCTTGCCTCCCCACACAAGACACTACCCCCATGCACCGCATGTTTTGCAGTTGCCAAGGCTTGTTGGCATACTTCCATGAAGTTGTTCATGCACCATGCAGCTCCATCCCCCAGCACTTCTTCCTTTGACGCACACCTCCTGCGTGGTTCTCCGGCAGCATGGGACTTTTTGTTGTAGTGCTGCATGGGCCTCCTTTTGCACCTTTCTGTCCCCATGCTGTGGGACTCCTGTGCATGCTGCCTGGTATTCTGAGGGCTCACTGGGTTGCTGAGAGCCACCTCTGACTCCACCACCTGGGTAGAGTCCACCAGGTCCCTCCTTGTCCCAGACAGCGCCATATTCAGCTAACGGCGAGCTTTGCATGTGCCAAGGCTTGTTGGCAGAATCCAGTGGCACAAACCAGACTGCAATCATCCATCCAGTGTTGGACATCATCTGCATCAACCAGGAACCCGCATCCATCTTCTTAAAAGCAGTACTGACTGTTGTTTTCACCAGTGGTTCAACTTTGGCACCTTCATCCGGGTTAGCAGGGGCTCCTGTTCTCTCTAGACTCTTCTGTGCTTCTTGGACTCGGTCCCCTTCTTCCACAGGTCTTCAGGTCCAGGAATCCATCATTGGTGTCTTGCAGTCTCTTCTGGTTCTTGCATAATCTCCTTTCTCGTGTTCTTGTGTGGTTTCAGGAAAGTTACTGTGATTTACTCCTGCTTTCCTGGGCTCTGGGATGGGTTCTATTACTTACCTTTGTTTTTTTCTAATACTCCCAGTGCCCTTCTACACACTACACTTGCATAGCTGGGAAACTTTCACATTCCACTTTCTTAATATATGGTTTGTGTTCCCCCTAGGCCCATTTCTAACTATTGTGATTTTCACTATTTGCACTGTTTTCTAACTGTTCTCACAGCTATTTCTGCATATTAGTGTATACATTTGTGTATTACTTACCTCCTAATGGAGTATAGTCTCTATGGTATTTTTAGCATTTGTGTCACCCAAATAAAGTACCTTTATTTTTGTAACACTGAGTATTTTCTTTCATGTGTGTGAGTACTGTGTGGCTACAGTGGTATTTTAGAGCTTTGCATGTCTCCTAGTTAGGCCTTGGCTTCTCATCCACACTACTCCTAGAGAGCCTGGCTTCTAGACACTGCCTACATTTCATTAATAAGGGATAACTGGTCCTGGTATAAGGTGTAAGTACCTTAGGTAGTCACTACAAACCAGGCCAGCCTCCTACAGTCCTTACATGTTATATAATGCAAGCTACTTTAGGGCTATAAGGCCTGCTGTAGTGGTGACTTACAAATATTCCAGTGTTAGGGGACATGGCACACAGGGTATTGTGTTTTCACTTTTTAGAGCACCTTGTCACACAGCCTAAGGCGGCAGTCTGCGTGAGTTTGGTGCTGGGTCCCTTAGAGTGGCTCAAGATATGCTGCAGTTCTTTGGGTCCCTCTTTAGTACCTAAGCTCTAGGTACCAGGGATACCATTTACTGGGGACTTAGAGATGCTAAAGCCCTTGCATATTGGGGACCAAGTGACCAATCACCTTGTTTTAGGGGAAAGAACAATGGCACTAGGGACCTGATTAGCAGGAACCCAATGCACTCCAGTCAAATGTGCATCAAATCCCAGGAAAAAAACATGGGGAGCTAGTGCAAAAAAAGTTAAGTTTCCTACAGGAGGGTGAAACCCTCCTCAAGCAGCAACCACAACTCGTTTCAGGGATAAACACAAGGAAACCCTCTAGTAGCCTGGCACAAAAGCAGTCAGGCTTAATGTGGAGGCAATGTGTAAAATATTTCTGAAGCACAAAACCAGTATTAAAGTGAAAACACAACACAAGAAAAATCCCACACAATTTAGAAAAAGAGAATACAATTTAATAAGTTATTGGTCTCAAGCAGTAGGGGAGCAGATTGCTCCTTTTCTGTAATATCCATAGGTCTGGTAGGGTACTGAAGAGTTGGGTCTGAGGGTTCATTATTTATACCTGGTACCTGCTTTGAAGTGGGAGAAGCTTCTAGAACTACTAGAATCTTCCCCCTACTGAGTTATCTGGAATTTCCTTTCTACCTGCCTTGGCCGCAGCTTGTCTGAGGGCACAGTGACTAATGCGAAACCCTTAATGAGTGTGCTGAGACAAAGTCTTTGTGATGTTCAAGTGTGTTAGGTGAAAGTTCTGCCCCTTGTCAAGTCAGAGATGGCCCATCGTGCCAACACCTGTTCTCTGTTTGTCTCCTTCTCTGGGAGTAATACACAAAGACCATCTATCAGCTACACCTAGTTATGTGATCCAGGATACAGCCTGTATGCATCAAATAGTTAGGACAAGAAAATGGCAACTTTCTAAAAGTGATATTTTCAGAACTTTTATTTAAAATCCAACTTCACCATTAAAGAGGGTTTTAAATTGCAATTCTTTAGACACCAAACTCAACTCAAAATGTCTACCTGGTTCCAATTGAAAGCATCACTTATTTAATGTAAGAAGGTAAACCAATTTTAATCTATGAGGTAGGCCTTGCAATAGTGAAAAATGAATTAAAAAGTTTTTCACTACCAAGACATGTAAAGCTTGAATGTTCATGTCCAGCTTTTTGAATACACTCCTCCCTGTCCTTTGGGCTGTGTGGGGCTTACCATAGGGTTGACTTACATGTATAAAAAAGAGCTGTTAACCCTTGCAAAAGGCTTATTTTGCCAAGTCAAAATGCCCATTTATGATTCAAATCTTTTTATTAGATTAAACAGCAAAGTACAAGAACAAGACCACCTACACCCACTGGCCAGTGGGAAACAGCAAAAGAGCAACAGCCCTATTGGGCACCAAAGAAAAGACAGGAAGGAAGGACATTCTTAGGTAAGGGTGACTATGGGGAAGGCTTAAGGATGTTTCAACAACCTGGTAGATTGGGCAACAAGTCACAAGGTGGAAAAGGGGGGGATGCGGATGGAAGAAACCAAAGATAACATGCCACCCGCTGATTCAGGTAGATGTATGATTGGGATGTATGAGGCAGATGGCACACAGGTATGTCGGGCAAGTCAGTTCTTTAAATTTGTCTGAAAGGTACTGTATGCAAGCCCCCATATCTTATCAAACTGCTGTAATGTACTGGTCACTAGCGTCATCAATTTCTCTGTACCCAAGAGCTCCCACAGCTTATGCAGCCAGTCCAGTCGAGTCAGGACTGTATCAGAGCCCCAGTGAGCAAGCAAAACCTGTTTGGCGACTCCAAAGTGATGGCGTGCCCCTTGGCAGATTTTAGAGGATATTTCAGCGGATTCTAAAGGCCAAACAAGATGTAGCTAGGGGATTTGGGAATGTCCGTGTCATTCATTTTGACTACAGCTGCTAATACCTCCATTCAGAAGGAACTTATTTTGGGGCAATGCCAGAGGAGATGTGTAAGAGTGCCAATCTGTCCACAGCGCCACCAACAGGTACTGTCTCCTCGAAGTTTCCACTTGGCCACCCTGGCCTGTGTCAAATACCAATAATGTGCAATCCTAAGGAACATTGCTTTGCTGAAGGCACTGTGCGCAGAAGCACCTGCTCTGTGGAGTATGTCACCCCATTCATTAGTGGTAAATATGCTCTTGTATTCCTTCTCCACCTTCACTGCACATGTGTTTTAGAGGGTGTTTGAGGGCTACTGAGGAATGTGTATATGTCAAGAGATAGTTGTTTATCTGAGGAATCGGGGAGAAGCCATTTTTCAAAACGTGTGAGGGGTCTGCTGGTCTGAGTGTGAATTTGAGGTTGTGAGTATGTCAATGTAGCTATAAACAATCATGAATGAATAAGGGTATCATGATTGTCAAACGTTGCTTAGAGATCAAGTAGGCTCAGTAGGCAAGAATCCCTGTCCTGGACTGTTAGATCTCACATCCTTAAGGTGGTCTTACCCCAGACATCTCTCCTTTCACCTCCTAATTCTGGCTCAATCTTTTTGTTGACCTTAGGACTCTGAGCACTTTACCACTACTAGCCAGGGCTAAAGTGCATGTACATCTCCCCTAAACATGGTAATATTGGTGTTTCCTTAATTGGCATATTTAATTTACTTGTAAGTCCCTTGTAAAGTTGTATCCCTTAAACCCAGGGGCTGCAAATTAAATGCTGCTAGTGGAATTCCAGCACTGATTGTGCCACCCTTTTTGTTAGCCTTATAGACATCTCAAGCCTGCCACTGCAGATCCTGTGTGTGCAATTTCACTGCAACTCTGACGTGGCATTTAAAACCTCTTGCCGATCTCTAAACTCCCCTTTTCTTATATATATAGGTCACCCTCAAGTTAGGCCCTAAGTAGCTCATAGGGCAGTTTGCCATGAAAGTAAAAGCAGGATATGCACTTTTCAAGTTTTACATTTCCTGGTAATGAAAAACTCCCAAGGTTGTTTTTCATTACTGTGAGGCTCTAATTCCTGATCCGAAAGGAGTAGCAGTATCATGTTTCATATCAATAAAATGGTAATGATAAATCCTATTTACTGGTCAAGTCCGATTTATTATTATTATTTTAGAAATGCCACTTTTAGAAAGTGGGCACTTTTCTGCTCTCACTCCTCTGTGTGCCTGACAGCCTGTCCCTAATGTACATCTGGTCTGGGCGAGAGCTACATTTTGCATTCCTTCCAGACACTCACAACACAGGATACTCAACTGCATCTGCAATCATCTGCATACTGATGGGTCTTCTTGGGCAGGGAGGATGGGAAGGGCTCTCACTTATACTTTAAAGGGTAGTGTCCTGAGCCACACACAAATTGTTGATTACCCCTTACTGAGAGTCTGAAGCTAGGTCTGGTCTGAAAGGAGGATCTGTGCACTTCAGAGAGATCCTCTGAAGTCATCCCCTGCATCAAAGGCGTCTTGAATTCTTACGGCCAAGAACACAGAGCATTGGATTACCTTTGCAGCCACTGCTTCACAGTCACTGCTGCTGCTATTTCTGCTATGTTGCCATCAGTATGTTGAGCCACTTAGCCGGCTCCAGCGGCTTGGGTAACTCCGCAAGATCCAATCAATTCAAATACTGTGTGGCCAGTCTGCAGACCAACAGTCAGCCGCAAGGGGCAGTGGCACAGGGCTGTTTGTGTCATGCTCTCTTCTCTGTGGTGTCCCCACAGTGCTGCAGACACCCAGCCCTCTCCTCCCCTGCGTTTTTGCCCTTTCCTACTTGTCAAATCACTGGTAGTGAAGGTTTCTGGTCAGTCCTTGGGTACGTGGTTCTTTGGCTGTGGGGGAGGGTGTTGGGGGCGAACTGATGGATGAGGTGGGTGGGCTGAGGGTGAGAGTTTTAGGCAGCCCCTTTGTTCTTACCTACATTCTGTTGCTGTACACTCCTGTGGATCAGGAAAATGAAAGCTTGTGGAGCTGGAAACCTTATAACGTGCTGCACAACTAGTGAGCAAGATGAGCAAAGTGGCAACACAATCTTAATTGAGCTCATCGATTTAACTGATTTCAAGATGGACCTGTAAGATTGCAAACAATGGAAAAGAGGCTTGCCACCTTGAAAACCTGTGATTGCCATCATTCACTATCAATTAGCTCCAAATTGCTAAAGATAATGAATACCTGACACATGGAGCAGTGGCAAGTAGTACAACTCTAAATCTACCTAACACAACAGCTACACAATTGCCAATGCTGTTATTATCAAATAGCCAACATTCGCTTTCCTTGGAAGCCTCTGCCATCAGGAAACTCTTTGCAGCTCCACTATATCCCTCAGACATCATGAGATCTAGACGGATAATGAGGATCATTGCAGTGACAACATTAAACAAGGGAGAAAATGGGCCAAAAATAGGGAGAATAAAAAATGTCACCAGCAATAGGAAATTAATGTTTATAAATATTCATCAGCCTGCTATAGCAGATTCAACAATCCCAATTTCTAGCTTCTTTAAAATACTGGAGCACTGAATTATTGATGGTAAGGTATATAGTAAGTGAAGACAAGCTGCCCCCTCAGAGCTCGCTTCTGCAGGTTTGCCCAGCAGGATATGAGAAACAACTACAACAGGGTAATAAAGCATCAATCAGGCATAATTCTGTAGAGCTCCCAGGTTCAGAAAAAGGTGACAGATCTCTTGGTCCAAAGCAGCATGCACACAAACTCTTCCAGGTAGATACAGCGGCTCTCAGTCCACCTTCAACATTCCATGTCAAGAAGATTTATAGGGAGATTCCTCCTTCAACCCTCATATACATGTAAATCAATGAAAAGTAGTCACAAGCTTGGTCAGACAGAAATGCCTACTTTTAAAATAAAGCAAGTCTCATCAAACCCATACCGGGTTACCATCATGAATACATTAGGCACAATAGTAAAAGTTTTACATTTTCATTCTGACAAAATGGATATACAAGTGGACCTCCTCAATAATTTAGCAGTATTTATTTCAAGGACGAAGAATATTCTGATACACAATGCAGAGAGGAAGAGGGAGAAATTACTTAGAGAGATTAAGGGACTTGAGGAAGAGATCAAAAATGTTAAACTTACCTGAAGCTACAGAGAAGAATTACAAAATATTGAGAAAAGTTTTAACTAACCACCAATTGTATATCAAAGACAAGAACTTGTGAAAACTCTAAAGAGGTTACTGACTACAAAAAAGAGAGTGTGTTTACCTATGCCCAAAGACTTGACAACATTAAAATGAATATACAACATGAAACTGGTAATAATACTGACTTCACATCAGGACCCATTGCTTCAACAAATGAGTCAGACATTGCCAGCATTTCAAGCAATATCAGTGAAGAACTGTCAACCCCCACAAACAGACTAGGATCTACAGTAGCTACGACTTCCTCATCTTCTTTATTTTTGTCGTTAGAGAGGTACTGCAACGGAACCAGAAAAAATCTCAAGAAACTGGGTACAGACACGAGACAACCAGAAGAGGGAAGGCAAGACATAGAACAAAACCAGAAGGAAAGGGAAGGGGTACTCACAAGATCAGCCATGTGCAATCAGAAAAATTGTTGATAGATTCAGTGACCAATACTTCTGACTTACCTAGTGAGAACATATCTGTCATTAACTTGCCTGATTACATCTTGAACACACATCAAATAAACGTATTTAGCAAAGGACTTACTTTATGTCCCACTAATTTGCCTAACTTTATGGACCTACATGTGGATTTTGTTGGAAAGTGGATAATTTGAAAGGGCAGGTAGGTGCTTACACTTAGCAGTAGGCCACTAACCCCCACTAGGTCCAGTTAGGTCTCAATAAATTAACACAAGCTCATCCCTTGGTAGTTTGGCAAAGAGCAACAAGGCGTAACTTAGGAGCCAAAGGGAGTCATTATGACCCCGGCGGTTGGTGCAATAGTGGTGGTACTACCGCCAACAGGCTGGTGGTACATACCGCCATATCAGGTCATTGGCGGTTTCGCCAAAGCCAAACTGCCAATGTAACACACCGACTGCCACGGTGGTAACGACTGCCGGGAGTCTCCACCCCAGCGACCATCACTAAGCCGCCCATGGCATTAAGACCCCGCCGACCACCATGGTTTCCGTGGTTTCTGTACTGCATGACAACTATGGCGGTAGGCACTATCAGTGCCAGGGAACTCCTTCCCTGGCACTGATAGGGGTCTCCTCCGCCCCATCCCACTCCACAGAGACCACCCCCACCCTCCCCCTCCGACCCCCCGACAGATACACACATACACGCACATACATACACACCCATACACACATGCATACCCACATTCACCCACGCATGCATACATTCATACACACACAGCAACACTCACTAACATACATCCAGGCACACAGGCAATCACACAACATGCATGTACACTCACACCCATTCATGCACACACGCATTACACAGGCATGCACGCATTCAAACACAGTCACACACACCCCCACACATGCACACAACTCCCCCCTCTCCTGTCAGACAACCCGACTTACCTGCTTGCAGGGGGGTCCTCTGTCAGGAGACAGGACTCTGCTCTGCTGCCAGCAGCAGCGTCCGCCAGCAGAAAACCGCCAGGCCGTATCATGGCTCATGATATGGTCGGTGGCGTTAGGCTGGAGTGGCACTGCTGCTGGCAGCAGCGCCATTTTTCCACCGTCCGACGCCATGACTGTAGCCGGAATTCCGCCAGCCTTCTGGCGGAAAACCGTCTACAGTCATATTTTGGTGGACGGTAGGTAGCCACGGCGACAGTATGTTGGTGGCTGTCGCCGTGGTGGTAGGCGACATTTTCTGACAATGTTGTAATGAGGGCCAAAATGTGTAAAGTATTCAAATGTCACAAACTAGTGATAAACACAGGAAACAGATTAAAAATCCAAAACCAATTTTTTAAAATAGGAAATAATGTTATCTTTAATTTGAGACCAAAACTAATAAAATTGGATAAGGGGAACCGGAGATATACGTTTTTAAACAATAAATTTTTTTTAGCGCTTAGAAACTGAAAGCGCCACTCAGGATATCTCGTAGCACCTCGACTGGGGCGAAGTCAAAATTTGAGGCCGACTGTGATGGAGCCCTGGTTGGCTACAGCAAGCAGGAGGCCTCGGTCGAAAGTTTACCTTCGGACTTCGTCTTTTTCTTGAAGATTTTTCTCACCAGGACGAAGTAACCAATCCAATCCAACCTTCCTGGAGTCCTCTTTGGATACACGTCGTAGGAGACCTTGTGTAGAATTCTACCTTCGGACTTCGACATTTTTTTTGGGGTGGAAATCTTCATCCGGGGTGAAGTTGAAATTGGATCCAACATCCCTGGAGCCCTCCTTGTAAACGTTGCATTAGAAGTTCTGGTCAACATCTTACATTCGGACTTTGTCACTTTTTTGCAGCTTTTTCTCTCTGACATCGGGCAACCCTCCACAGCAAGCAGATTGAGTCAACTTCGTTGAATTGCCTTTCCAGGAGACCCCAGTGAAATCGTGGAAGTCTGGGGCTCTGGAGATTTTGAGCGGGACGAACCTGCAAGTCAGGCTGGGTCGCAGTCGATGTAAGCCAGCTTGAGTCACGATGTCGGGTCAGTCCCTTTATGGAGCTGTAGGAGGCTGGCCTGGTTTGTGGTGGGTACCTTGGGTACTTACACCTTATACCAGGTCCAGTTATCCCTTATCAGTGAAATGTAGTAGTGTTCTAGCAGCTTAGGCTGATAGAGGTAGCTATAGCAGAGCAGCTTAGGCTGAACTAGGAGACATGCAAAGCTCATGCAATACCACTTATAGTTACACAGTACTTATACAGAAGTAAAGATAGTACTCAGTGTTACCAAAAATAAAGGTAGTTTATTTGGGTGACAAAGTACCAAAAATATCTTAGAGGCAATACCCCTTCTGGAGGTAAGTGTTATACACAATATATACACTAGACACCAAAATAAGGCAAGTAATTAGACATAGGATAGTGCAAACAATAGGAAATGCTATGGAATGCAATGGGAGAAAATAGGTCTAGGGGCAACACAAACCATATACTAAGAAAGTGGAATGCAAATCATGAATTCCCCCCTAGACAAGTGTAGTGGGTCCCACACCGCTGGAGAACAACTCAGCGAGTTGAGCGTCACAGGATAGAGTACTGGAGACCTGGGCCAGGCTGTGTACAAAGGAATTTTGAAAATAGTGCACAGAGGCCTCAGGAGGCGAAGAAGACGCAGTGCACAGGGGTACTGTCATTCTGGGGGAAGGCAAGGTCTTACCTCCTCCAAATTGCGACAGCAGGACCTCAGGACAGTCTGTGTCGATGGGGTCCACCCTCTGTGTTCCAAGGAGTAGGCTCGTCGCCAGGAGAGGAGTCCAAGAGACCCGGTCGTCGACTTAGAAGGTACCTGCAGGGGAGTGACTCCGTCACCCCACATGAGATTTCTTCAGTCCTTCTGTTGCAGGGTGAAGACAGGGAGTCCTCAGAGTGTGCACACTGTAAAAACTGTTGCAGTTGCTGGCTGGAGCTGAAGTTGCAGAGGAAAAGTATCCCTTCTGGATACTTTGTTGCTGTTACAGAGGTTCCTGGAGCAGGATGTGGTTGATCCGAGGTCAGAGGATGAAGTAGTAGTTGCAGAGGATTCCTGCTGGAAACTTGCAAGTAGAATCTGAAAAGAACCCACAGGAGGGACCCTAAATAGCCCTGAGAGGGGGATTGGCTACCTTGTCAGGTAAGGGCCTATCAGGAGGGGTCTCTGACGTCACCTGCTGGCACTGGCCACTTAGAGCCCTACAGAGTGCCCCCACACCTTGCAAAGCAAGATGGCTGAAGTCTGGGACACACTGGAGGAGCTCTAGGCACCACCCCTAGGGTGGTGATGGACAGGGGAGTGGTCACTCCCCTTTCCTTTGCCCAGTTTCACGTCAGGGCATGGGGCAAGGGGTCTCTGAACTGGTGTAAACTGGCTTATGCAAGGAGGGCACCATCTGTCCCTTCAAAGCATTTCCAGAGGCTAGGAGAGGCTACCACTCCCTAGCCTGTAACACCTATTTCCAAAGGGAGAGGGTGTAACACCCTGCTCCCAAAGGAAATGCTTTGTTCTGCCTTCCTGGGATTGAGCTGTTCAGACCCCAGGAGGGCAGAACCCTGTCTGTGAGGTGGCAGCAGCTGTAGCTGCAACACAAGCCTCAGAGAGCTGATTTGGCAGTACTGGGGTCCATGGTGGAGCCCCCAAGATGCATGGAATTGGCTCCCTAATACCATATTTGGAATGGGAGGACAATTCCATGATCTTAGACACCTTAAATGGCCATATTTGAAGTTACCATTGTGAAAGTACATATAGGTATTGACCTATATGTAGTGCACGCGTGTAATGGCGTCCCCGCACTCACAAAGTCCCATGAAATGGCCCTGAACTATGTGGGGGCACCTTTGCTGGTGCAAGGGTGCCCTTACACTTAGGTGGTCATTCTGACCCTGGCGGTCTTTGACCGCCAGGGCGGAGGACCGTGGGAGCACCGCCGACAGGCCGGCGGTGCTCCAATGGGGATTCCGACCGCGGCGGTAAAGCCGCGGTCGGACCGGCACCACTGGCGGGGTCCCGCCAGTGTACCGCCGCCCCATTGAATCCTCCGCGGCGGCGCAGCTTGCTGCACCGCCGCGGGGATTCCGACCCCCCCTACCGCCATCCAGATCCCGGCGGTCGGACCGCCGAGATCCGGATGGCGGTAGGGGGGGTCGCGGGGCCCCTGGGGGCCCCTGCAGTGCCCATGCCACTGGCATGGGCATTGCAGGGGCCCCCGTAAGAGGGCCCCTACATGTATTTCACTGTCTGCTGCGCAGACAGTGAAATACGCGACGGGTGCAACTGCACCCGTCGCACAGCTTCCACTCCGCCGGCTCGATTCCGAGCCGGCTTCATCGTGGAAGCCTCTTTCCCGCTGGGCTGGCTGGCGGTCTGAAGGCGACCGCCCGCCAGCCCAGCGGGAAAGTCAGAATTACCGCCGCGGTCTTTCGACCGCGGAACGGTAACCTGACGGCGGGACTTTGGCGGGCGGCCTCCGCCGCCCGCCAAGGTCAGAATGAGGGCCTTAGTAACTTAACCTTCAGCAAGTGAAGGCTAGACATATAGGTGACTTTTAAGTTACTTAAGTGCAGTGAAAATGGCTGTGGAATAATGTGTGCACTATTTCACGCAGGCTGCAATGGCAGACCTGTGGAAGGGTTTGTCTAAGCTCCTTATGGGTGGCAAAAGAAATGCTGCAGCCCATAATGATCTCCTGGACATATACGGGGGGTCCAGTGTGCCAATTGAAATTGGTAAATTAAGTCACTAGCCTTTAGTGACACATTTAAAAGCAGGGAGAGCAGAAGCTCTGAGGTTCTAGTTAGCAGAGCCTCAGTGACACAGTCAAACATTATACACATCACACACATTAGGCCATAAACTATGAGCACTGGGGTCCTGACCAACAGGATCCCTGTGAGACAGGCAAAATCATACTGGCATACAGGTAAAAATTGGGGTAACATGCCAAGAAAGATGGTATTCTCCTACAGGAGCTTTTTACCAAAAGTTCTCCAATCTTCTCCAAACTTCTGGATCTTCTCCCAGGAGGTATTTTAGGAGTCCACAGCTCACCCCAAGGTTTCAGAAGCTCTGAGTTGTTTCTTCCGGGTTTCGACTCAAACTCCTAGAACGCACCTGGCTCAAACTCAAAAATGACCATTTGACAGTGTTCAGCTGGTCAGTTTCTTCAGGATTTGATGCAGGGTACTCTGGTTAGCTCTTTTCAACCTGTAGCAAACAGGAAGTCCGTTCTTCAAAAAGTTAAAGCCAGTCAAAGTCCTTTTTTGGTGAAGCCTAGGTGTGCAGCTGGTACAGTCCTTCAGAATGCAGGTCAGGGGTCCAGCAGGGCAGTCCTTGTCTTGTTCCTGGTAGGGATCTGAGGCACGGGTGCAGCTCTGCCGTATTTATCCTTGCTCCTGGGGTGGAAAGTGTGGTGGGGGGGCAATTGTCCAATCATAGGCAGGCCACCACCCTCTCGGGTGACCACTTTCTGGGATGTGTGGCAAAAATCAATCCCAGGGAGCAAGAATCTTAAATCCAAAATGCCAGAATCTACATTTTGGAGGTTAGGTCTGGCTGAGTCCAACCACTGGTGTAGTAAAAATTCCTTAACACACTCCTTTCCTGCCGTCTCCTAATCTAATCAAGAGGGCACCTGATTGTCTTGGTTTACAGGAAATGGGGGAGGTCCTGAGCTGCTCCAAATGTCCTTCCCTCCTTTGAAAACCAGTTTGGCTGCTCTCCCCCATCCTGTTTCACCATCTGCTGAGGCAGATCTCCTCCCCCAGGCATTTCCATTGTCTTCAGCCCAGGCCACTTCACATCTCATGAAGGCAACCTGGGCAGGCTGCCAGAGGCTGGCCAGTTAGAGAAGGGCACTACAGTGCTGAAGTTGACAACTTTTAGGTAGAGTTTTAAAACTTTTTCCCTGAACTATTAATATTAAATTCAACAATGGAATGTTGGATGTATTCTAACAATTAGTGACATACCAAACTTGAAATATTTAGCTCCTTTTGGGACTTTATTAATTAAAAATAAAGTCTCCCCATTTTAGCCTAGGGAGTCCATTCACTACAATGAGGGAAACACTAATTTGGCTATTCTTCCTCCCAGGGCTTATAAAACATAGTTTATAAGGTCCCTGCTTATAATTACACTGCATCCAACCCTGGGGGCACCAAGGGCACACTTTAGGGGTATCTTATATGTAAAAATAAGGTAGTTTAGGACTTTAGAAGTACTTTTAATTTCAAAGTCAAATTTGAAGGTAACTATAATTTAAAAGCAGGTAGCAAGGCAGGCCTGCCTTTAAAATGACGCTGGGCACTTCAGCAGTGTAACTATAGGCGCACTACCTATGCTGGGGTCCCTAAACCTACATGCCATACCATATATTAGTGACTTATAGGTACATCGATACTGCCTATTATAATTAGTCTAATTTGCTTATCCCTTTTGCACAGAGCACTGGCCCTGAGACTGGTTGGCGGTGCCCAGGGCACAGCCAAGAGTCAGTAACCACCAGTATCTGTCCAAAAAGTATGAGGGTGACCAGGGTGAAAAGGAGGACGTTCCTACATTGCCCCCCAGATGAAAGGATATGAGTACTAATCAACACCCAGGTAGTCCTCATCAGTGGAGTGCGAAAGCCTGGAAAGGCCATCTGCGTTGGCATTGGCACAGGTCTATGTTCCGCTGTGAAGTCCATCCCTTGTAGGGAAATGGACCACCATAACAGTTTTAGATTCTCCCCCCTCATTTGCATGAGCCATCAGAGAGGATGGTGGTCAGTTTGAACACAGAAAAGAGTGCCAAACAGGTATGGCCTCAACTTCTTCAGGGGCCAGACCACAGCAAAGACCTCCCTCTCAATGGCACTCTGTTTTCTTCCTCTGGGGAGTAGTAGCCTGCTGATGAAGGCAACTGGCTGATCCTGGCCCTCTTCATTGACTTGTGCTATCACTGCCCCAATCTTCTCCTCTGAAGCATCTGTTTACACTATAAACTCTTTTCTGTAGTCATTGGGCCAGTAGAAAGGGTGCTGAACACATAGGTGGTCATTCTGACCCTGGAGGACCGCGGGAGCACCGCCGACAGGCCGGCGGTGCTCCAATGGGGATTCCGACCGCGGCGGTAAAGCCGCGGTCGGACCGGCACCACTGGCGGGGTCCCGCCAGTGTACCGCCGCCCCATTGAATCCTCCGCGGCGGCGCAGCTTGCTGCACCGCCGCGGGGATTCCGACCCCCCCTACCGCCATCCAGATCCCGGCGGTCGGACCGCCGGGATCCGGATGGCGGTAGGGGGGGTCGCGGGGCCCCTGGGGGCCCCTGCAGTGCCCATGCCATTGGCATGGGCATTGCAGGGGCCCCCGTAAGAGGGCCCCTACAAGTATTTCACTGTCTGCTGCGCAACTGCACCCGTCGCACAGCTTCCTCTCCGCCGGCTCGATTCCGAGCCGGCTTCATCGTGGAAGCCTCTTTCCCGCTGGGCTGGCGGGCGGTCTGAAGGCGACCGCCCGCCAGCCCAGCGGGAAAGTCAGAATTACCGCCGCGGTCTTTCGACCGCGGAACGGTAATCTGACGGCGGGACTTTGGCGGGCGGCCTCCGCCGCCCGCCAAGGTCAGAATGAGGGCCATAGCCTTTTTTAAGGTGCCAAAGGCATTCTGACACTATGGGGTTCAAATGACCTTCTTGGGCTGTTTCTTTGAAGTGAGGTGTGTTAGAGGGCCACAATGGTCCCATAATTCTGAACATACCCAGTCCTTTAATCCTAATCCTTTAATACCCAGTCAGGCAAAGAAAGGCCCAGACCCGAGTCTGGGATTTAGGCACCTATCCAGGATAGTCTAAATCCTGGGCTGGAGAGGCTGTACATGGCCTCCACCAACAAGGTTACTGAGGTACACTACTGATCTATCTGGCACTTGCTTGCCTTGACAGTCATGCTTGCATGGAGCAGGGCATAAAGCACTTCCTTCGGGTGGACTTGGTGATCCTCCCAGGTGGAACTGAATTCAGCTATATCATCCAGATAAGCTGCACTGAAAGATTCCAACCCAGACAAGAGACTGTGAACCAACCCTTGGAAGGTGGCAGGGGCATTTTTCACCCCAAAGGGCATCACCTTGAACTAAAAGTGGCCCTCTGGGGTGGAAAGTGCTGACCTCTCCTTAGCTCCTGGGCTTAAGGCAATCTAACAGTATCCTGAGGTGAAATCAAATGTACTCAGGAACTTAGCAGTCCCTAACTATCAATGAGCGTCAGTATTAGTGACTGCATTTAAACCTCTGTAGTCTACACAAAATCTTAGCTTTTTTTCCATCTTGGGGATTAAGTTTGCGTATCAATACCACAGGACTGCCGGAAGGACTATCAGAGGACTCAATTACCTTTAACTCCAACATCTTCGCTACTTCAGATTTGATGTTGGCCCTGACCTGATCTGACAATCTGTACAACTTATTTTTGACATGTAAGCTGTCACCAGTGTCAATAACATGGGCACATCAATTGGTGAGTCCAGGGGTCAGAGAGAACAGTCTAGCAAACTGCTCTAAAACGTGTCTGCAGTCTTTCTGTTCCTGGGCTGTCAGCGTGGGAGAGAGTATTACTCCCTCCCTTGACCCATCTTGTGCATTGTTGGATAGACGTTTTAGCAGAGGTTCCCTCTCCTCCTTTCCCACATCTGTGACCATAAGCATGGTCATGTCTGGCCTGTCCTGGTAGGGTTTTAGTTCGTTCACATGCAGGATCCTGTGAGGGTTCAGAGGGTGCCAATGGCCACCAGGTAGGTGACCTCACCCTTCTTTTCCATAATTGGATAGGGCCCAGTCCATTTGGCCTGAAGTGCGCGTGGAGCCAAAGACTCCAAAACCAACACCAGCTGACTTGGGTGATACTCAGACATGACATTCATGTCAGAGCTTCATGAGCTCTTGGCTGGCCTCTAGGTTGCTGCTTGCCTTCTATATGTTCAGCCATGCATGAACGCAGGCCCAGCACATAATCAAACACATTCTGCTTGGACTCTTTGAGAGGCTTCTCCCAACACTTTCCCACCAAACACGATGGGCCTCTTACAGGGTGCCCAAACAGTAACTCAAAGTAGCTGAATCCAACTCCTTTTTTTGTACCTCCCTGTATGCAAACAGCAGGTATGGGGAAGAACATCCCATCTCCTCCTGAGTTCATCAGACAAACCCATTATTATGCTCGTCAGGGTCTTGTTAAATCTCTCCTCCAGACCATTGCTCTGGTGATGATGGGGGTGGTGAACGTATAGGTAATACCACACTCATCCCTCATTGCTTTCAGGTAGGCAGACATAAAGTTTGTGCCCCTATCTGAGACTACCTCCTTTGTGAACCTTACTCTGATGAACACACCAAACATGGCCCTAGCCACTGTGGAAGCAGTGACTGTCCTGAGAGGAATTGCCTCTGGATACCTGGTGGCATGGTCCACTAACACCAAAATGTATCTTTTACAGAAGGCAGTTGGTGGGTCTAGGGGTCGAACGATGTCAATCCCCACCCTCTCAAAGGGAGTCCCAACTACTGGTAGTGGTATCAAGGGAGCCTTTGACTTGCCCCCTGTCTTGCCATTCGCCTGAGAGGTGGCACAGGAGCTGCAAAACTCCTTGACTTTTTCTGACATGTCGGAGCCAGTAAAAATGATTGACCAGGCTGTTCCAGATCTTGGTCTGCCCTAAATGTCCTGCTAAGGGAATATCATGGCTTGGAGTTAGGAGGAATTCTCTACACTTCTGGGGGACCACCACTCTCCTAGTTGCCCCTGGTTTGGGATCCCTAGCCTCGGTGTGGAGAACTCCACCATCCCAATAAACCTTGTGGGGTCCACAGACATCCCCTTGTTCTTGCCTGTAGGCAGTTGCCTCAGGCCCTCAAGAGTGGGACATTCTCTTTGTCCCTGACACAACCTTTCTCTGGTGGGCCCACCTGCCCCTTGCAATTCTGCCAAGTCAGGCAGAACTTGCAAGAGAGGGGTCCTTCACTCAGAGGTCAGATCGAACCCCTCATGATTGAATTCCCCCTGAACCTATGAACTTGGTGGGGTTCGTCCAAGTGTCCAACACTTTCCTGTTGTGCTGCCTGAGACCTAGTCACAGCACATACCTACTCAAGGAGGTCCAGCATGGGCCCTTCTTTCCACAACTGACTTCTCAGATGCTTCCAGATAATTTCCCAGCAGACGCTGTACTGGGAGGGCAGGACCTACAGCTAACCTTTTAGGGGCAGTCACACCTCCTCCTTCTAAGCTCACCATTACCATGGGATGGAGCTTGGTTCTACTGTATGCATATGACACTTGCTGGAACACACCAGGTAAGGCCTTCCTTGGAGAAACTGTTTTTTCTGTGACCATGGTTGCACTGGCTCCTGTATCCTTCAGAGCCTACACCTCAGTCCCATTGACTTTAGGCCTCTGTCTATAGCTCGCCATGCTGGGAGGTAATGTGACCATGGCTGCAATGTCCACCCCACCCACAGACACTAGGGTGACCTCTGTGTACCCTGATCCCAACCCTGGGCCTATTTCCACCCCTACGCCTACACTAACAATCCCATGGAACTGCCCACCAGTGGGGGCCTCTTGGAGCAGACAGCAGCCCCTCTATTGAGTCCATGATGGCGAAACACAAACACTTGCCGGACTTAGCAAGTTCCTGATACTTTCCTGCCTTAACAGGATTATAATACTTCCCCTGGTACCCATTTCCCTTAGGACTGGCATGACTCAGGGCTTTCCCACCCTGAGAAGATTTTGGGGACTCTAGTGAGGACTCCTTGGACTTTTTTTTATCATCTTTCCCTTGGTTCTTCCCCTGATAAGAACCTTGTCCTCCCTTTTTTTGATCACCCCCTTGGGGTTTCTGGTTAACTCTGGTTCTCAACTAGTCATCTGTGGCCTCCCCCAGCTCTTTGGGGTTGGTCAACTTAGAGTCAACTAGATGCTGGCACAACTTATCATGGGCACAATTAGTTAGAAGGTACTCCCTCATAATCATATTGTACAGCCCCTCAAAGGTACTTACCTTGTTGCCCTGCATCCATCCCTCTAGTGCCTTTACTGAGATATCCACAAAATTAACCCAGGACTGTGTAGCGGTCTTCTGAGTGTCCCTGAACTTGAGCCTGTACTGCTCTGGGTTGCAACCACACTTTTTGGTTAAACACCTCTTCATACTGGGATAAGAATCTGTTTCCTCCCCCCTTAGGGTCAGGAGCTTATCCCTCCCAGATATTGGGACCAACTCCCATAGGAGTGAACACCTATAATGGGGCTTACCCTTCTCACCTGGATAGACCTTTTAAAGCCACCTATCTATATCATCCCCTTCTTGGTACACAGGGACCATTCCTTTGGGCAACCTGGGACAAAATCCACCACCCCTGGACATCTGAGAGTCTTCTTCGCTGCCACCTTCTCTTTTCTCTTATCTTGCCCACCTTTTCTTCTCTAGGGCCAGATTCTCTGCCTCCAAAGCTAAATATGCCAGCTGGTCTTCCAGCTCTGTCTCTGAGGGACAGGTTCTCTCCTTCCGAAGGGACACCCCTCCCCCAACTAGCTTTGGGTATGGCCCTGGTGACTGTGTGTAGTGAGGACCGGCCTCCTCCTCCTTACTAAGGTTCAGATGCCCTCCCTCCCCTGAATGGTGGGAGTTGGCATCTTCCCCTACTTCTTCCTCCCCTGGAGCTTCTTTTGTGCCTACCTCCTGGGCCTCAGCCCAGGCTGTCAGAGATTTAATCACAGTATTCTTTCTGAGGTTGGTGGCTCCAGGCAACCCCCTCTCAGTACACACACCCCTAAACTAGACTACTTTCAATGTTGGTAGACTAGCCAGATTAAGCTCCATGGTTCCCTAGTTTTGTTAAAAAAAAAAGCTTTATGCAAAAATTGGAATCAAGGATTTAGAACATTCACAAAAACGCAATAATTGAAATTAGTCCAAATTAAAAATTAAAAACATATTTTTGCACTAGGACAATTTAAAGGATTTTTAATTTGTTTTAGTTAAAACTCTAGTGTGATACTGAACACAAGTACTGTATCCCACCACTGTGCACCAGAAATGTTGGAAAGTGGATTATTGGTAAGGACAGGTAGATACCTACACTTATCAATAGGCCACTAACTCCCACTAGGTCCTGTTAGGTCTCAATAAATTAACCACAGCTCAACCCTTGGTAGCTTGGCAATGAGCAACAAGGCTTAACTTAGGAGACAAAGGGGGTCATGATGAGTTTGGCGGTCTCAGGACCATGTTGGTGGTGGCGGTTGTACCACCACGAGACTTGCGGAGAAGACTGCCATATTATGATCATGGCGGTATTCTCAACAGAATAGAGCCAAAGCACTGCCGGCACCGCCAATGCGGTCTGGGTGACACGGATGACGTTAGCCACCTAAAGGCTGACAGAGCCCATGTTTCCACTGGACAGATTACGATGTTGCACACCGCCAAGGTTTCCTCCATGGTCGCACTACCACGGAAACCCAGGTGGAAATCAACTGAATAAAAGGAAACACCCAACTTCAGGAAGCCATACTCTCCTGGAGCCGCCATGGAACCAGAACTACACGTTTTCCCACTGCTCTTGCTCCCACTAAGACTTCAGAATCTGCACGACAATGGCAACTGTAAATATACAGACTTACCTGTTACTATTGTACATTGTAAATTTTTGTACACACACACACACACACACAATAAACATTCGGGAAGGGGGTGTGAGGGTGACACACACGTAATTGCACACTTACACACACACTCACAGCCACACACACTCGGATATACACAACAAACATGGCACGGCCACCACACACACACACATACACACAAACATCACAAACACACACAGGTACACATGGAAACACTGCACAGGGCCACGCTCACGCAGTACCACACAACACCACAACATGTCACAAAAACTACACAACCTCACCATCTCCACTCACTTGGCAGGGTCCCACAGGGGACACTACCAGGGACACATCACACAGACTTCACAACGTAACAGGAACAGGCAAAACACGCATACAAATACACAATCAAAACACTTACCAATTGACCTACAAAGAACTATGTGTTCCACACTTTATGCCCCTAACGTTAACACACTCATTGCACACAAAGCCACACAACACACCAACAAACACATCAAAACACCAAAAACCACACAATACCAACACAACTAAACCCCTTGAACACACACATGTACATCACACAACACATCCCTACCACTTTTGGACTAAATTACTGGACACAACCTCACATACTGCCTAAACAGTAAACATAGCCCAAGCAGGGCACACACACACACACACACACATACACATACAGACACACAACTAATGACAGCCGGGCACAACTATATACTACATAAAGAAATGCATGACAAAGATGTAACAAGGAAACCAACAGCTGGTTGGTTAAAATTATTATATATAGCATCAAATGGTAAAAACAAAGGCCATAGTCCAGTCCTTTTGCACAATAACACAATGCACACAGTGCGCATATGTGTGCCCCAAACCTAACTCCTGACTCCCATGTAATCTCCACAGGAAGGGGTATCAGTGGGCAGGCAGGCACCTCAGGGGTTATCTGAAGGTTAGGGGGGGTTGGGTTTTAGAGGTGGGCTTTTGGAATCTGGCTTGGGAGGTGGGGGTTGGTCTTGGACTTAGGTTTAGAGGAGGTTTGGCTTTTAGGTGGAGGTGTGGACTTCTTGGCAGGGGGAGGGGCATGGAAACGTGCAGGGGGACAGGGGAGGTCTTGGAGGTGGAAGGGCCAGACTTGGGGAGGGAAACAGCACATTTAGAATATCATGGGGTGGAAGGGGAGTAGGGAAACGGGGAAACTCTGAAAGGAAAGCTTTTTAGACACAGGGACAGTCATAGGAAAAGGGTTTAGATGTAGAGGGAGTGGTTGTCTGTGGTATTGGTGTGGATGTCATCGGTCCATGTTTGTGTGAGGTATGCTTGTGGGTGGTGGGTGTCTGTTGGGTGGGTGAGTGTGGTTGTTTATGTTTCTTGGAAGGAGGGGGTGGAGGTGCTGGGAGATGCCATGGTTGGTGGGTGAGTGTCTTTTGAGGTGGTGACTGCAGGTATGCTGCATGTAGGCATCTGTGGTTGTGGTGTCTGCAGATGGGACAACTGGGGTGGATGTCTGAGGATAGGTGTAGTGGCTGGATCTGTGTATGTTGCTGTGGTATCTGCAGGTGTGTCAGGTGTTGTGTCTGTGATGCTGGGAGTAGTGGGGGTGTCAGGGCAGGTTGGCACTGTTGCTGTCTGTGCAGGTGTTGTTGCTTGTGTCCAAGCTGGTGGTGTGTCTTTTGGTACTTGTGTTTGCCAGAGCTATGCTTGGATGCTGAGGTGGATACATGCTTATCTGTCTGTGTGTGCTTTGGCTGAGTCAGGGAAGAGGGGTTTGGGATTGAGAAGAGGAAGGTGGAGGGGGACGGAAGACAAAGGATGACTGGCTGCCATTGGTGTGGAGGCCTGGGCCTGCAAGGATCTCTGTAGGCCAGCCAGTTCACCGTGAATGCCCTCCAGGAATGCCTTACTCTGTTGGACTTGAGTTGCCAGTCCCTGGATGGCATTCACAATGGCTGTCTGACCCACAGACATCAACCTCAGGAAGTCAATAGCCTCCTCACTGAGGGCAGCAGGGCTGACAGGCGCAGGGGCAGAGGTGCCTGTGGCAAAGATGTCCACCCTCTTGGGTGAGCGGGCAAGGCCAACTGGGTGGGGAGCTACAAGGAGGGCAGTGGTAGTAAGGGGGTGGTGGACTTAGATGGTGCTGGGGTGGTCCCAGATGGGTCTGCCACCCCCCCGGAGTGTCCACTGGAGGAGGACTTTGATGATGAAGCACTGGATTTGATCTCCCCTGTGGTACCCCCTTTGCCCTCTGGGCCACTGGGTCCTCGGTGTCAGTGGTATCAGCACTCCGGTTCCCATGGCCAGTAGCTTCCCCACTTGGCTGTGCACAGTCTCCTTCACCTGGCAATGCTGATGCACAGAAAGAGAGAGAAGAAGAGAGGGCCATTACATTCTTAACATACACATACATTACACCATAAACAACAGCAGCAGCACATCTATGTCACATAAAGCCCCAGATAAAAACAATTTAGAGACTACATCATGTCACAACTACATACTTCCAACATTCTCCTATGATCACAGTCTCACCCACTACATAAGCCAACCATATGCCCACTACATCACCATCTCATCAATTCAGCAGTAACTCAAAAAGACCACACACATGAGGAATTGGCTACATCTAAAGTCTCTCCCCATACAGATCTGCACTGTGTATCAACCTATCATTTTTAGGAAATGCAGTTTACTAACAACACAATATCATGCCTCCCGTACTCCACAATTGCCCATTCCATCACCAGTAGTCATGTTCCATAAAAGTAAACTAAGTTCACTTCAAATATAACACAGCATGTTGCTTTGCAATCCAATACCTAACTTGTGAATCTGTCCATATCTTTAACAATGTCAAGTACCAGAGATGAACACACAACATATGGCATACAAAAAAGTGTGCCTCACAAAATGACATAGCATGACATTGAAACATCTATCTAAATACTATAAAAAGATTTATAGAGAGAATCTGGACTCACTTACCTCACTCATTGACACTTGGAAAACAATACAATGTCCTGAAATAGGGGCCTACTTAGCACATAGGATACTACCACAGACACCCACAGGGAGCATACCCACACCTCCAATACAATGGACACCAATCAATGTGCATCAAGGTCACATACCATTCCACTATTAATGTTGATTAGAAACCTCTACATGACAACATCTAAACACCTACACAACTAAGAACTGTCTAGAATCCTGTTTCCTTAGTAGTGAACTAACACGTACATAACCAATTACTAATGTAACCATGAATGACACATACACCAAGAGTCAAGCAAATTGAATGACAACATATCCCGTAACACCAACATGTGTTAGCCAAATGAAAGCCCGGCTACACTATTAAGCCAGGAATAAATGAGCAGATCCATTACTAGAACTGTCCAAACAGCCTCAGATTAGCAAAGGTAAGTCTGGAAAAGAAGAGGTTTCAACATAACATTAGGCATGAAGTATCAGTTGACACATGATTTAGGCACAAAATAGTTTATGTTGCACCCATATAGTATGGTATTGCCCTATATAGCATGGACAATATACATGGGCTAAGGGATCAGCAGCCTATCCACTTATCGTCTCAACACCATATAAATCAGAATAAAAGGTATTTGAACACATGTCAATGTTATGTCTTGCAGTGTCAATGTATTATTACCACCTTGATTTTCCCTATGTAGGATGTCCACCCTGATCAGACTTCACATTTGCCAATGTATGAATCTGACACGCCAATGGGGACATCTCCTCAAACCTCATAGGCAGTGTAGTAAATTTGCCATATCAAAATCCTGATTGGGATGACAGCCTCACGTGAAGTTTCCATCTATTTCAGGACACAGGATTACTTAGCCCCTTTACTCATCTGTCAGACTGAATGTTGCACAGAGAGCAAGATCCAGTGAAATAGGGCTGGTCTGAGTCCAAAGAGCAATACAACTTACCAATTGAGTAAACGGACATGGGAACACTAGGTGGGAAGGATGACACAGCATGTTACACATATGTATGGCTGAGTAGAGTTACACATATGACACAGTCACATGTGCATCTCCCCATGCAGTCATACTATTTGGTTGACATAAGTGATTAACATATCCCTATACACAATACAATGGCTTCATCTTTGTTGCAATGCTGGCAGCTATAGTACTATGGGGGTCATTCTGACCCCGCCAGGGTCGGCGGGAGCACCGCCGACAGACCGGCGGTGCCCCGCAGGGCATTCTGACCGCGGCGGTTCGGCCGCGGTCAGATGCGGGAAACCGGCGGTCTCCCGCCGGTTTCCCGCTGCCTTGCAGAATCCTCCATGGCGGCGGAGCGCGCTCCGCCGCCATGGGGATTCTGACACCCCCTACCGCCATCCTGTTCCTGGCGGGTCTCCCGCCAGGAACAGGATGGCGGTAGGGGGTGCCGCGGGGCCCCTGCAGTGCCCATGCCCATGGCATGGGCACTGCAGAGGCCCCCGTAAGAGGGCCCCACAAAGTATTTCAGTGTCTGCTATGCAGACACTGAAATACGCGACGGGTGCCACTGCACCCATCGCACCTTCCCACTACGCCGGCTCAATTCTGAGCCGGCGTCCTCGTGGGAAGGTTGATTTGCCCTGGGCTGGCGGGCGGCCTTTTGGCGGCCGCCCGCCAGCCCAGGGCAAATCCCAAAATACCCTCAGTGGTCTTTCGACCGCGGAGCGGTATTTTGGTGGGGGAACTTCGGCGGGCGGCCTCCGCCGCCCGCCGAAGTTAGAATCACCCCCTATGTCTTCCTAGGAGACACTTTACCTGTGGCACTTACTACATTGTCACAACTGCAATAACCATCATACACTTAGCTGGCAGAGGCATGTACATGGGTTCTGTCAGTACGTACCCCCTTGTGGCTGCTGTGCTGCCCTCAAATGCCCTTCTACCATAGGGTAGGCCACTGCCAAAATGAGGGCCATTGGGGGGGGGTCAATGTCCACCAAGCACCCCTCCCTCGTTGGGACAACATCCCAAGCTGGGCCTCTGCGGTCTTCTGGACCCAGCATCCCAGGTCCTCCCACCGCTTCCTACAGTGGGTGCTCCACCAGCTATGGGCCCCCAGGGTCCGCACTTGCTTGGTTATGGCATGCCTGATTACCTTTTTTTGATGGGCGTTGACAGGCATGGATGACACAGACAAAAGGTCCACATGCACCATACCAATAATAGTGGACAGAACACTTCAGTAACAGCAAGTAGGCAAACATTCCCATCCTCTCAGTTCACACTCATGTAGAAATTAGCATTTGCATACATCAACACATTCACTACTTACTACAGGGCTGAAGGCTGGGTCCCTATTAACTGCAGGACGTGGCATGATAGCTCCCAGAGGCAGTACATAGCAGCTCATATATTGGAGGTCTTGCTGGCAGCAGTGTCAGGAGTCAAGTGAGCAATAGTGCAGAAGAGGGTGTCACGTCCACCATCTTTACAGGACCATCACCACCGGTGGACATCACCATTGGCCCAAGTCTGTCAAAAGCAGCAATGTCTTCCAATAGCAATTTCCACCGCAGTTGTGACCGCCTACCGCCATGACGACTTCCGCCAGTGGACTTAGGTCAGTTCCACATGCCCAGTATAGTAGGTCAGGTGGCTGCCATTTTGAGGCATGTTTCATGTATGGAAGAGCTTTGTAATATGCATCATAAACTAAGTTCTATATTGTGCATTATATCTGTAAGTACTGCCTTCATGCTTAGTTGTCTATTAGTGCATGTGAGCAGTAAAAGCTGTGTACCTGAAGGACATGTGGTGATAGCAATGTTCACCTATTCTGAGGATCCTGTATGCATTGCTAATGTAAATATTATGCAACAATATCTGTACATGTTAAGTCAGTTGGACTAACATAAAATAGTCATAGATGAATATGCATGTGTAGTACGTTAGGTAATTGAGGAAATGTGCACCAAGGAGAGCGTCATAGGATTCATAGCTATGTGCTGTAGTGTAGATGTCAGAGGTTGTAACTGACCTCAACAGCAGAGGTGTGACTTGTATATGGACATTTACATGATGTGTGCATGCGTCATATCGCATAACATATTTATATGTTTCCACATAGTTACCCTGTCATAAGGAGAGGAAGGCAAGCATCAGTGTACGTCTACTTGTAGACCTGTACACAATGGAGGAAAGACATACTATCCAGACATATCAGCTGAATCAGCATACAATCATGGATTTTTGTGATCAGCTGGAGCCATATCTGATGTCTGCCATACACAATCCCTATAGCATACCTCCCATCATTCATGTCATGTCAGTTCTACACTTCCTGGCCACTGGGTCCTTTTAGAATACAGTGGCCCTAACTGCAGGGATGTCTCAGCCCATGTTCAGTCTGGTTTTGAAGGATGTACTGTGTGCATCGTTGAAACACCTGGACAGCTAAATCAGGTTTCCCCAATGTACGAAATTGCCCTATGTGAAGGAAGACTTCTATGATATGGAACACATCCCTCATGTGGTAGGGGCCATAGATGGCACCCATATATCTTTGGTCCCTCCCAGTGCCAATGAACAGGTGTATAGGAACAAGAAAAACTACCACTCCACCAATGTTCAAGTGGTGTGTCTGGCAGACAAGTACATTTCACAAGTCGGTGCTAAGCATCCAGGATCAGTCCATGATTCCTTCATCATGTGGAACAGGAATGTTCTACTGTTGATGACAGGACTCAACACAGAGAGGGCCTGACTGGTTGGTAAGTTAAGATTGAAATGTGTATTTGCAAAGTATGCCTCCTGCCATCACAATACTGCATGTCCCACATATATGTTTCTGTTGCTCTCACAAATTGCTCACAGGTGAGTCTGGCTATCCTAACCTTCCTTGGGTGTTGACACCAGTGAGGTACCCAACCAAGCCAGGTGAAGTCCTCTACAGTGAGGCCACAGGAGGAGAAGGCGTGCCATGGAGTGGACTTTTGGGCTCTTAAAGGCAAGATTTAGGTGTTTGGACATTTCAGGAGGAGCCCTCCTCTACTCACCCAACAAGGTATTTCAAATAATTGTTGCCTGCTGCATGCTCCACAGGCCTGCCCTAAGACGTCAGATACAATTTCTACCAGATGAGGGGAAGCCAGCATCACCTGTGGGTGGAAATGCAGATTTGCCAAGTGATGATGAGCCAGAGGAAGATGAAGCAGAAGATTCTAGGGCAGATCTCATAAATCAGTACTTCAATTGACTAAAAGGTATGTGATGTTTCATGAATGTTGTGATTCAATTTTGTAACCTTAAGTTGATGGGTAGCATGTCACCTCCTTTATTGCATAATCTGTGGGGTTGTAGGTAGCTCCAATGCTTATGAGTGAATTGTGCATGCAGACTAAAAATTTGTATTGGGTACAGAACAGAGTGGTCTACAGTAACATGTTTTGTTATGGCAGATGCAAAGTCACACTAATGGACATGACTTCTCTGATTTGTGGAATGCTTTCTGCTATGTTCTATCCCTTTTCTCTGTCATACGCAGATTTACTGGGATCCTGTTTGGCTCATCAACCTTGGTAAGTGACCAACAGTGTTAGCAGCAAATAGGAACTGCAGGCAGACATGAGAAGTGGACATGACTGAAACCAGGTACTAATAGTCATAAGTATGTGGAGTATAACTAACATTGTCAGACTGTCAGGACACTGGGGGTGAAAATGTGTTTTCCTGTCGAGTTCACTTGTAGGGTACAAGAGTTGGTCAAAAGGTGTCATTTGTGTCTCCATTTGTGTCTGGCTCATGTGTAAATCTAGGACCATAGCCTCTCCCATCACAATGGTTTCTGTAGTATGTATTCTTATTTGAACCTAACTGTCGGTGTGTTCCTGCTTTGAAGGCCAATGTGTATGTCAGTGTGGACTGACATAGGTGTGAGACAAGCCTACAGGTATATGACCAATGTAAGTGAGAGATCCCTCGGCTGGGGACATCAGTACTGATCTCTGTCTGTACCATGGGATGTGAATATTTGGAAGCTAAGGTATGGGTATGTGATATGGCTTTACCAGGTGATGCAAAGGACCAATCTATGTGTCCCCTGCCTTGTAGGGAGGCTAACATTACCCTAACTTCTGTATCCTGTGGTTTAGCATTGTGACACCTTAGCAAACGTCCTGATGTTACTCTCAGTTATGCTATATGTGATGTTTGCATAGCTACCAAAATGTGTGTAGATGTAGTATACAACTTTACTGGAATCTGTTCATATTACAATCCTAATGTAATGAGTCTCCTGCTGATAGAGTCCAAGTGGGATTTCCATAACAAAGGATGCAGAATACAGAGGGACATATTCATACTAGAGTTGGTATGCATAACTATTGTACATGGTTGATAAATGACACATACACAGGATCTGTGTTTAGGTGTGATTTATTTTGAACAGTAAAACAATATGACCAGTAACTGAATGAAACACAGAATTGTGAAAAGTTCAGTCATGGTGGCTGGAATCATGAGGGTAGCTACTACACCCTTAGGATACACAAGTCCGCTGTCCTTGTAAAAAGGTGAAAATGGAGATTGGTTGCAAAACATTCAACACAGTGTATCTGTGGCATACAAGTGGAACACGTCAGGAGAGGCTCACTTCCTGGTAGTGGTTTTGGTTTTGGCATCTGGTCCTGCTGGATGTCTGCATGGACGTCCACATTTGGGGGGGGGGGGGTCCTCTGCTACAGAGAGGGGGGGGTGTCTCAAGCATGTTCTTCCCTGCCAGAGCCTCAATTAAACTAGCAGCTGCCAATGTTGAAGGGCCTGAAGAGTCATTACTAGTGGAAGAGGCCTGATGTTGTCTTGCAGACCTACTTAAGGTGGTGTTGATGTCCCTCAGCACCCCAACAATGGAAGCCAGAATGGCATTTTATGCCTGCCATAGCTGCATGAGTTCCTGATGGTTGTCCCTCTGCAGCTTTTGTGTTTCCCCCAAAATGGTGATTACCTGGTCCATCATGTCTTAGGAATTTTCATGACTCCCAAGACTTGGGAGATGGTTTCCTGGTCAGTATTGTCCCTTTGAGACCCCATCCTCTGCCCCACAGTATACCATCCACACACCCCATCCCAAATGCCTGTCCCCCTGTCACAGTGTGCCTACTCCAAGTGGTAGCAGGATCATCATTGTGAAGGATGACAAGAGGAGACTCGGGTATCTGTACAGTGGGGCACACAAAGGATGGAACAGTCCTTGGTACACTGGTTGGGGGTGAATGGTTGCCTGTATTGTAGATGCAACAGAGGTGGGAGATGTAGATGTAGGCAGGTTGAGGCTGGCAGTTGTTGAAGGACCTTTTCCAGAAGGACCAGGTTCATCGTCAGCGCCCAGACATCCAGGGGTGTTATCCTCATTGGGGCCTTCATCCAGAGGGGAAGTGACAGTCTCTGATATCCTGTCTATGGCGACACTGGCAAGGATACCTGTGGGAGAAGTGAAACACAGAGTTTCTGGGAAGTGTTTAAAAAATCAGTCTTAGGGAGCAACATTCTTTAAAATCCAAAATGGCAGAATCAAAATTTTAGAGGTTTGGTCTGGTCGAGTTCACCCACTGGTGTGGCTAAAATTCCTTAACACACTCCTTTGCTGCCCTCTCCTAATCTAATCAAGGGGGCACCTGGTTCTCTGGGTTTGCAGGAAATGGAAAGATCCTGAGTTGCTCCAAATGTCCTTTCCTCCTTTGAAGACCAGTTTGGCTGCTCTACCCCATCCTGTTTCACCATCTGCTGAGGCAGATCTCCTCCCCTAGGCATTTCCTTTGTCTTCAGCCCAGGCCACTTCACACCTCATGAAGGCAGCCTGGGGAGGCTGCCAGAGGCTTTCCAGTCAGGGAAGGGCATTACAGTGCTGAAATTGGCAACTTTCAAGTAGAGTTTTAAAACTCTTTCCCTGAACTAGTTATAACAAATTCAACAATGGAAAGTGATTACATTTATTATAACAATCAGTTCGATACAAAACCTGAAATATTTAGCGCCTTTTGGGACTTTGTTATTTAAACTGTTGTCTCCCCATTCCAGCCTACACGTAACTACAATGAGGGGCACATTAATGTGGCTATTTTTCCTCACCAGGACTTATAAAACATTGTTTATAAGGTCCCTGCTTATAGTTATACTGCACCCAACCCTGGGGTCACTTAGGGCACACCGTAGGGGTGACATATGTAAAAAATAAGGTAGTTTAAGGCTTTGGAAGTACTTTTAATTCCAAAGTCGAATTTGAAGTTACCTTTAATTTAGAAACAAGCAGCAAGGAAGGGCTGCCTTTAAAATGACACTGGGCACCTCAGCAATACACGTATGGGTGCAGTGCCTATGATGGGGCTCCTAAACCTACAAGCCCTACCACATACTAGGGATTTATAGGTATGTTGATACTGCCAATTATAATTGGCCTAATTTGCATATCCACTTTACACAGAACACTGGCCCTTGTACTGGTTAGCAGTATCCAAGCCACTTCAAAGAGTCAGCAACCACCAGTATCTGTCCAAAACTTTTGGGGGTGGTGAGGGCAAAAAGGAGGACTTTCCTACAGATTTAAGATTATTTTAAAAATTAAACTTCAAAAACATTTCCATGGCAAAACTGACCATCTCAAATTACCTATATCAGAAATGCCAGGTTGTAATAGATCCATTAAGGATATATGTGATGCAGTGACCCTATTGTCTTTGGAAGGGACTCATGACCACACTCGCACCTTTCAACAGATTATGGAAGACCTTGATATCACATGTAACTTAGAAGTGGATTGTGTCCTGAAACCTAAATCCATTTTTACACCTTGTCATCTACCTGAAAATGTGGTTGCCAATTTTTACCAAAAAGTCACTGATGATTTTCACAAATTAGAAAACAGCATAGCTAAAGGTTCTAAGCATATATGATTCAGTTTATTTAAAGAAGGAGAAAGTGTCTTTGACCACCCTAATGATTGAATCCAACATTGTCATCAAGGAGATGGACAAGGGTGGGGATGTTGTAGTCATCAATACGAGAGATTACCTACAGGAAATAGACCAACAACTTACTGAAACCACTGCATGCAATATGCTCAATCATAGCCCACTATAACATGTTGTTGCAAATGTCTAACAGAGACTCAGACACTGGAGGAAATTGCTCCTAATTTCAGATGTAGAATCCAAATATCATGTATATACGCACACACACACACACACACACACATATATAAATGTATATATATATATATATATATATATATATATATATATTTTCACATATTCTCTGTAAAAACACAAAGGTTACAGGGCCGTTATAGTTAGATTCTAAATTTACTCGTACAAAACCATAGAAATTCAGCAGTTATAGAGTTCTTTCAAGTAACTAAAACTCGAGCCCTAAGGTAACTATAACTTCCACCTTTGCCATACACAGTTGTCTCATCAATAAGTTTATTGCAAATGTTGCATTAAGAGTATGAAAGATGGCATAGACTACATCATCAATGATATAATATGTAGAATAATTAGCTATACATGGGGAAGGCAGGTTTTGTACGAGTAAATTCAGAACCTAACTATAACATCTCTGTAACCTTTGTTTTTTTCAGTGAATTTCTATGGTTTCTTTAACGTATAGTAATTTTAATATCTATATGTGAATCCAACCACCGCCGTGCACAGCCTTCTGCTGTGTGGGGTGGAGGTTGGCCACAGGGCCTGGCCTGCGGCCCAGCCCTGAGGCCAACCTCCTATAAGCACCCAACCTTTCACTGTGCACTACCTTCTCCTGTGCACAGTAGGGGTTGCCCGCAGATACTGGCCTGCAGCCTGTGCCTGCGGCCAACCCCCCCCTATCTACCCAATCTGATGTTGTGCACAGCCCTTTGCACATGCACGGTGGGAGTTAGCCGCAGCCTCTGTGGGTGTGAAAATAGGAATGAGAGGCTGTATCTGGGGGTAAGAGTGGATGTCAGAGTATCTGGGTGTAGCAGTGCATGCATCATTGTTTTAGTGGATGCATCAGTATGTGGGCAGGTCTGTGAGTGGGTACATCAGGGTGTCATTGGGTGTGTGAGTGGATGTGTGACGTCTGTGTGGGTGTGTGAGTGAGTTTGTAACTGTCTAAGTCGGTCTGAGTGGGTGCATGAGGATCTGACTGGAGCTGTGAGTGAGTGCATGAGGGTCTGAGTAGGTCTGTGAGTGGATGAGTGAGTGTCTGAGTCAGTCTGTGAGTCAGTGCGTAAGTGTCTGAGTGGGTGTGTGAATGGGAGAATTGATTAAAGAGACGAAGAGAGAGAAAGAAAGTGAGAAGGAGAGCGATAGAGTTCTTAGGCTTTGATGTCTGATATATTTAGAATGAGTTATTTGTCTCCAATTTAAAATTTAAAAAGTATTTGTTTAAAAAAAAATCTTTATTTTTAATTGAAAAAAAAGGAAATGAGTTCAGCTGGACTTGAATCCCCTTGACCTTCACACTGAGCTACAGGGTTTTATTTTTTTATTTTTTTTTTCTAGCCCTTTATGTGCTTTCAGATTATTTCTTTCAAATTAAAACAAACAAATCAAAAGCCCTTTACGGGCTATCTTGCACCATGGGGGAAGCCTTAAGGATTATTTTTAATTACATAAAAAAAAAAACACCTTTGTGCTTCCTTTGCAGTGCCATTGCTTCAGCAAGCACAGAGCTGCTTTGACAGCAGCTCCATGCTTGTTGAAGCATTTTATCTCTGTTCCCTCAACGCGTGCAGGGGCAGAGATGAAACTTCAGATTTTGACAGCGGGACCTGCTTTAAAGGTCCCACTGTCAAAACCTGAAGTGTTTGCTGTGGCTTGGCATCCCAAAGGGATCCCCTTTCTGTTTTTCACACTTTGCCCTGGGGGTGGTGGTCCCCGGGAAACGGGGGGCTGCGGGCCCCCTGCATATCTTAAAGGAAAGCCCTGGGGAGGTGCAGTCCCCAGGTCAGTAGGGGGGCCATGCCCCCCACATATGTATAATCGAAAGCCTTGGGAAGGTGGTGGTCCCCAGGGTAGCAGGGGGGCCAAAGGCCCACCGCATATAACAAAAAATAAAAGCTCTGGGGAGGTGGTAGGCCCCCTAATCTGTGGGGGAACCAGGAGGCCCCCCTCATTATATTTGTAATGCCCCTGGGACCTGGCTCACCCGGGAGCTTATAAAAAAAACAAGCACTGGAGCCCACGCTTGTTTTCCTTTCATTTTTTGCCTTGAATTTGCAAATCCCAAGAACTCACAAGAAAAAAAAAATATTTATTTTTGCTCTGGGGTGTCTCTCTGGGACCCCCTCCAGCGCTAAGGGGTCATGGTGTCCCAACCCTGGCCCCTTTTATTTTTACTTTTTTTCTGGGACTTGGCTGAAGCCAAGTCTCAAAATGACTGCCAACACTCCCTGGCTTGAAGTGTTGGCATCCAATCAGAGCTGTGCATTTCCCTGCACAAGCTTGTCTTTATTATCAAATCATTCACGGCCAGAGATATACAAATTTGAATATCCCTAAATTTCTCAAAAACTATTGAGCAAAAACGTTATCTGCGTACCAACAGATGGATTTCTGCCAAATTTGGTGTGATTCCGTCCATTGGTTCGGCCTGTAGTTGTGTCTGAAGAATCCTTTGGAAATTAACATGGGAAACACAATGATCACCCCGAAACTTTCCATGCGCAACAAGAATCACCGGCAACACTTTTTTTTGGAAAATGTTGTGAAAATTCGTCAAATGGTGTCAAAGATATAGGCAAGTCAAAAAATGCTTCTCCTATGGAAACATGGTCCTAACTATAACTACTACTGGTGACCACCAGTAGGTAATATATATATAGATATATATAGAGAGAGATATATAGATATATATATAGATATACATATACATACACACATTACCTAAAATACACAAGCGAGGGGCCCTTCCACCAGTTAGGCCAATAATATTGGACCACTGAAAGACTATCTGAGAACATTAATCCCTACTTACAACCATTTATACAGAGTAACATCATGGTAACAATATTAGTATGTTCGCTGTACCCATGTATTCTGAAAGAGCAAGGTATAGTGACTATTCAGCATTTTTTAGACACTAGAGATGCCACCCTGTTAGAACATATGAAAATGTTGATCAATTTCACTACTTTGGTATTGGACAATAATGTGTTCTTAGATAATGCTACATGGTATATACAAACACAAGATACAGCCATTGGATCTGAATTTTCTCGATCTTTTGCAAACCTATACATGGGGCTGTTTGAAAAATCACACATTTGGACATTCTGCCCTACAGAACTAGTAAAACAATTTGACCTTTACTCGTTAATATAATACATGACAGATTGAATATCTTGATGTCACCTTATACATAGATGGCAATAATATAGGTTCTAGATTATTTAGAAAACCTACCTCTTGTAATGCTCTATAACATGCAAACAGTGCACATCCAACCACACAAATAAGAGCAATACCATATGGTGATATGATCAGAATGCCTCATAACTATAGTAGTGATTCTCATTTTGTATCCAAACTTAAACACATGGAGGAAGGATTCCTTACTAGAGGTAATTCCCTTAAAACCATTTATATGCACAGAAGATGTAGAACCCTTAGGAACACATTATGCCATATTGGAACCGGTGGCGTCTAGATCATGGTTGCCTGCACAACCGAAAGTTTTTTAAATGTGGTGTATGTAGTGTCTGTTGCTTTGCAAAGGATAAGACCTCCTCTTTTCCATATAATATGTCAAAATGGCATGTAGTTGATTAATTTATCAATTGTAATACCAAGTTTGTGATATATTGCAGCGGGTAAGACCTCCTCTTTTCCATATAATATGGCCAAACCGCATGTCATTGATTCATTTATCAATTGTAATACCAAGTTTGTGATATATTGCATTATCTATGTATGCGAGCAAATATACATAGGCAGCGGCATCAAGTTGCTCAAGGATCCAGGAACACCTAAGAGCATTTAAAACAACAATACATATTATCCTTTTGCTACACATTTTAACAAGTGTCATAGACAATGTGAAAGAAGAAACATTACATTTCATGGAATAGACAAATTGAAACCTAATCTACGGGTAGGTACTAAATTATTGGCTTTAAGAAAACTTGAAAGTAAACGGATCATACAGTTAAAATCTGTGGACTGTGGTTTGAACACTGACAAGGAATTCTATGTTTCCTTTATGGATTAATTAAATGCTATGGCATTTTCTATATGGCACATTATGGTATGATTCATATTCTGTACATTTGTACAGATAGAAATTTGGTATCTCATGATGCTATGTTGCAACATAATTATGTGATAATTGATGGAGTTGAATTAGATAACGATGATTATTAATTATTAACAGTATGCATTAATATGGTGTTTTTAATGACACATGTATAACAAGAGGTGGCCTAGGTAATACAATGGCAACATTCTACTATCGCTCCATACATGTTATGTCTCATGGGTGATGCATCGATCTTTTCCCCTCTTCACTGTCACTTACTTAATATGGGAACTTGTTTACTATAGTGGAATGTTTTTAAACTTCACTGGTAGAGGTCCTGTGTTCTGTTTCTTAAATATAATCTTGCCTGGTAAGATATTCACTGCCTATGATCTTTTAAATATGGCGGATCCTTACACCTTTCAAAAGGATTTTGTCTATACACATAATGCCGTCAACATTATTTTGCTTGCCCGTTTTAGTACACCTACGCGAATGTACTTCTCTCAACATTGGGAATGCAGCACGTTTCTATTTCTATTATAGACATGACATACTGACTGTGGATGTGCGTGACACGTACTTGCTATACGTCCCTTTTTCCCCTCACCAGCCCAAACGGTTAGTCCTTTTTCTACTATTACTACCCTTGTTCTTACATTCGCTGCATTCTGAATTTTTCCTCTTAATACAGGGAACGTAAGAACCAAGTTCACGTAAGACTGGGCATATTTGCTCTTATCTGGACTTTTCATCCAGTATCCGATTGTTAATATACTTCTGTCTTGATACTCTTATTGTCACTCAGGCTTATCATGGACCTTATGGTGAATTACTAATAACGTCTTCTTTGCTTGGACTTGACAATACCATACATATTTTGTTTACTGTAATACTTTGAATACTTTATCTATTAATCATTCATGTCGTCTTTACACATTGTTTTTTAGATTTTTTGGTATTGACCTGCTAGCTTACTATCTTGGTGTCCAGATATTTAATTGAGTAATATTAACTTTCTGCTCAGGTAACATTCCTTTCTATGTATTTTGCACATCTGGTGCCAGAAGTACATAGGTGCTATTTTGCATTTCCTAAATGGCGACTTCACAGAAAGCACTATTTAGGAAATGCAAAATGATATGTGTCAAAATACTGAATTCCTAATAGCAATTCCTACAAAGTAGGAATTGATTTCAGGAAGTCGCAATTAAGAAATCCCATGCCTTTTGTTACATTATTAGGAAATCACTATTTTGGAAATGCAAAACCAAGGATGGCTATGGGCAAACAGCACTCACGGGATGCAGCCCAACAATAGTGGTGTACATGTAAAGCACACAGATGCCCTAGGGGCATGTGTATGCTCTATTGCACTTAAATAAAAATACATCTTTGTGTGCTTTTTTAAAATTGTACATGGTTACCCATTGACTTGGAGTTGATGGTAATTGCATTTCCTAAAGGTCCAATTCGCATTTAGGATATGCTTTGTACATCTGAATAGGAATCGCAAATAGGTAATCCCTATTTGAAGTTTCCTTTTAAGAGGATCACAGATTACGATTTCTACTGGGTAGAAATCACAATTTGTGAATTCATAAAGGGCTTTGTCCATCTAAATAGCCCATTTCGCATTTCTTAATGGCCCAAAATATAGATTCAGACTGTTAAGAAATGCTAAATGGCTTTGTACGTCTGGCCCTAATGTAGAATAGTTACTGGGCAATCACTTCTCAATATCCTACTCCTAATCACTGGGGAATAGCAGATTGGACTTTGTCTGTTGCTTTACAGATGATCTACATGTTTTCCCCATTCCGGTCCCTTCAGTCTCTTAATTTTTTTTTTATCTTAGTCAATGTTATACATCTTTCTATTTCTATTTTGCCCAACATAGCGCTCTATTTCTTTCCATGTGTGCCACTTCGGTCTAACTCTTCATGATTTTGGTTTACACACTTGGGCCCTCATTGCGACTTTGGCGGTCAATTTTATTGGCTGCCAAAGCTAAACCCGCCATTTGGCCGCCAGTGCTGGCAGTCAGCAGACCACCATATTACGAGTTGTGGCTGCTCACCGACATTTTTGAGGTCAGAAAGCAGCCATCATTCATTCTGGTGTTTGGTGGTGCAGAGGCTGTTCCCTCATTGGCGCAGCCACACCAGCATGACTCCGCCCTCTGTATTATGAGCCGTAATACGGCTTGGCTGTGTCCTGCTGGCTTGGTGGTGGCGGTGACGGAAGACCGCCAGGACCCCTTTCCCTCCCAGATGTCCTTCTCATCTCAGAAGGTAAGTGGGCATCTGAAAGGGGAGGGTGCGAGGGGTCTGTGTGTTTGGGTGTGTGTGTGCATGTCTGCGGAGGGGTGGGTGAATGCGTGCGTGTATGCAAATGAATGTGAATGGGTGTGCACGTGTATGGGGGTGTCTGAGTGGATGCATGCAAGTGAATGGGGGTGTCTGAGTGGATGTATGCATGTGCTGCATGTGTGTACATGTGCATGCATGCATGCATGAAGTGGGATTTTGTGAGTGTGTGGATGGGTGGGAGGGGATGTGTGCATGTGTAGGGATGTGTGTATGTGTGTGCCAGAGACAGGAATGGAGATTCATGTTGCTGGGTGTGTGACCATCAGGGATTTTCGTGGGGGGGGAGTGCGACGGAAAGCCTGGCGGTCTGCAACCTCGTAATTCAAACAGTGGCCTGAGGTATGCCACCGGATTGGAGGAGGTCACCGCCGGCTTCAGCGGTGCAACTGCACAGGTGGGTCAGGCGGAGTTGTGGAGGTTTGGCTTCAGCCAAACCCGCAACTCATAATACAGTGGTCTTCACCGCCGGCTCCGCGGTGGTGAGACCACCTGTTTTGTAATGAAGGCCTCAGTCTTTTTCACCTTAATATGGCATAGCAATGCATGTAATCTTAGTACCATTAGATGTATGATTTATACTAACACACTTCTGTACACGCTTTTTCACATAACACCTTGTTATATGAATATTTATCCATTTCATTGGTATATTGGATTCATTTTTGCTTCCTATTGTCATCAATATTCTTAGTGATCTATATATACATATCTGTACATATTGTTTGCAGTCTTGAAAAAGTCTCTAAGACGAAACGTGTGTCGGCTGCCTTGTATGTCCAAAGTACATCTATTCTACTGTACTATAAGAAATTGATGAACTTCTTAAGATTTTGAACAATAAAACATTGAATTTAAATTACACTCATTTGAGACCATTGACATTTGATGTTAACTACCTTGGGACTTAATTCATTTGTGTGCTTCCGTACTTATAGTTGTTAATTTTGAGGCCTGGCACAAAGCTTGAAAACTTGAACAACCTAGTTTCGAGGACTAAGAGCAATGTTGAAGTAAAAACAAGTGCTTATGCCTGCTTATTGATCATAGAGAAATTAGCCTCTCTCCCTGTTGTGCTGCAGTCCTTGAATTCTGAGATCAAAGTTATAACTTTACAACTAATTATACCCAATTATCCAGGGATAAGGATTTACCAAGTAAATTCAAAATTAATATCTTTGCCATCGCTCAAAAAAAAAAAGTAATCTAGAAAAACCAGCACTGTGAATACTGTCACCTTTTCTGCTCCAACCATACCTTCGCAAATATGTCATCTTTTGTGCTAGAACCATACCTTTGCAAATACGATGGAATGCCCTTGTAAACTGTTACAAGCAAACCAGATCACTTATCAGGTCCAGCTCTAGCCAGTAATCAAGAATGAAGACATTTCTGACTTGAAATCTTCAAAGGTTTGGAGATCGCACCAACTAATAATAATAGTGATAATATTAACACCAGATCTCAACATAACAGTAGTAAGCCATTATCAAAGCATGAACGGAAATGACTGAGAAAATCCCCCCATAAAAAGGTATGCTTAGTCAACCAATCAGCTAATGAAGGTCTGTGAAAGGTTTTTCCTATATTTCATGAAAATTAAAAAACTTCATCCATTATAATAACGGTTTATAACCCTTTTAAATGTTGAGGCAGTGCTTAATTTGAGCTTGTGGTCATCGGGTTGACCCCTTCAGCACTAATTTTCAAGGCTGTTTTGTGCTACCAGCACTGATTTTTCCTTATCAGACATTCCCCAAGAGCAGGAGAGGGGAAAACACGCCAAGAGGAAAGAAGAAGGAAGAGAAGACGGAAAAAACGTCAAGAAGGGAAAATCAGAAGCTTGCAAGAGTGAGATATAGGGGCAGGAAGTGTCTGGCATTAGATTAAAGAGGTCTGATGTGTATCATTACTATGCAGCCTTAGTATTTTAAGCAGGGACATTTAATAGCAGTGGCAGCTTTCATTTGACCAATTCTCTGGGCACTGGAACTAATCATGTTACAAACTAAGCACTGTCAGTTGAGGATAAATATTTTGCAATTGCCTTGTTACAAGACCTACTCTCCTGGGTGACAGAACAAAAAATAATTATGAGGCACCAAACTTGTTTTAGGTAAGGCATGTGAGCTATTTGAAACCTGATGGCCCTATTCTTAACAATGCATCAAACCTCTGTGAAGCAATCCCCATTATATCTTTGTTTTGTGAACTTTAAGAGGCCACGGTTTACTGAGTATCTAGAAAGTGTGTCTGGTCTGGTCAGTTAGCTACCCTTGCCTCCTTCCCCTCTGTTCTCTGTTGTCCTTGTGCATAGCCCTTTTCCCTCCCTATTACTTTTCATGGTCCCTTGTGCAGCACTGCTTTCCTGCTTTCCCTGAGTGGCGTCTTGTGCTGCTGTAACCCCTGAAGCATATCCTGCAAGGTCGGTCCAGTGCCCATGCCCATGTCCCTCCAGCCCTCTGTTATCTGAGCCCATGTCCCTACCACACTCCTCCTGCTCTGTGGGATCCACTTTACTGTACTTGCCAACATTTTGAACTTGGTAAGAGCGATATTTTGAAAAAAAAAACCTGTGGAATTGATTTTCCCCTTAGACTTAGATTCCAAAATAGGAGATTTTACGCAGGAAACAGGTAAAATAAAGCCAGTTTGAGCTTAAAACATCGGGGGTCTCCTGTCTGAATCAGGTCTGTTGGCATGTATGGTTACACTGTCACTGAATCTCCCTTCTGCCCTCAATGGTATTTTATATTGTCACAGCCTCTCTTTCCTGTCCTGAATGGTTGGTTTGTTGCCCCTTCCCCCCTTTAACCCTGGCCTCCATGATCCATTGTGCTGCCACTCTCCCTCCCACCTGCCCAGCATAGTCAACTTGTTGCCTCTTCACCCTCCTCTCTGCCCTCAATTATCTGAGTCTGTGCCCCTAACTGCTGCCTCCCAACAGTATTCCACTGAAAAACTAGATTGCTAACATTCTATATATATTACAAAATTATTGCACACCTGATGTTGTCTTGATGTAATCAAAACTGTAATACCTAAAGTATTTCCTTTAGAAATTACAAAAACGAGAGGGTCTTATTTCCATAAAATGATGGTTGGTGCTTTAAAAAACTAAAATGAGGACATATTTTCTGAATTCTCAAATAGTGACAAAGCACTTTTAAATTATTTTATATCTTTATGATTTTTTATCCAGTTGATCACTTGGTTATATATTTCACTTAGGGGAGAGCATGTGGCTTTTATGGCCAGAGCTGCGAATTTGCAACTAGGGAACCAGATTCTAGTTTCAGCATCAGCTAGAAGTCCTGTGATTTTGGGCAAATCAATTAATCTCCCCATGCCTAAAACCAAAATGAATATGTCCTTCTGTAATGTAACTGATGCTCATGTAATGCACTCCAAATGAAGTGTTTTGCACACTTCTGTCATTGGGCCATACTTGGGCTCTCTGGTAGCCATCTTGGGAGAATTATTTGTTATGAAGCTCCATAATTTCCTCATTTTCTCCAGTAGCCTAGGTAGAAAATGCTTTCAGTTTTCCACTTTGATTCCATCAAGATGGCATTCAGATGTGTCACACTTTTGGCATAAATGCAAATGTTAGCACCCTAGTTGCTCATTAGGACATTGTGGTAAAGTTGCTAATCACCAGGGAGTTAACTATCAGTCTGCTGTTGGTGTTTAAACTGCATGTTTCAGTCTGCATGTCCGAATGTTTTAATAAAATAGAAGAGGAAGATCAGAGAATTAACTTAAAATGTGTCCTAATGTATCTTTCTACAGCACTAATGATAACATCTATAACAAAATGAATCCCCTTATTTTGTTTCTTTCTAAAGTAAATGCTTTAAGTTTCACCAGTTTGATTCAATCAAGATGGCTCCAGGCTTGCCACACTTTTCTCATATGTAAGACTATTAGTGCTCTCGTTGTTCTTTAGAACACTCTGGGAGGCTGCAGTAGAACACAGGCAGCTCCTGTTTGAAGTATGAATTACTGAGCATGTCAGACTTCATTCTCATATGGCTGAGAAAGATAATGTGAATTTACAGAAAGTATGCTCTCAATTTAGCAGCTGCAACACCCTCCATAACCTGTAAATGGGAAAATCATGAGAAAATAGTTTTCTCTCAAACATGAGCCATGAAATCCCAGCAGCTTAAATCACCTAAGACCATACCACAATTTCTAAAATTAGTATGGTACCATCATCAAATGATTTATATTGTGATTAAAATTTGTCAACACCATTTATACATTCTTCTTTTTGTGATCCTCAAAATCTGCTATTCACTACAATGCATTTCAATGAGGTGTTATCATGTATATTGGTCCCAAGATGGTTGGCAGCTCTTCCTGGTTGAAGTGCTGACAGCCAATCAGATTTCACCAGCAGATCTGTGCTTAGGCTCCTCCCAAACATATGAATATCGTTTTCCTTTAATATTCCCAAAAGTCACAGCGTTTAAGGAGTGAACCCGAACGATCCATGAAACACACAGACCAAAGTTCTAAATAAGTCGCGCACTCAGTGGAATGGTGTAGAGTTGAATAGTGTACAGTGCAGTGAAGTGCCACATAGTGAAGTGGTGTAGACTGTAGTGGCGATGAGCGAAGTGGTGAACAGTGCAGGAGCGTAGAGTGGAATAGCATAGAGTGAAGTGTGGTAGACTGCAGTGGAGTAGAGTGTAGTACTGTACAGTGAAATAGTATAGAATGGAGTGCCATAAAGTGGAGCAGTGTAGACTGTAATGCAGAAGTGTAGAATAGAATAGAGTTTAGTGGTGTAGAGTGGAGTGGCATATAGTAGAGCAGCGTAGAGGGGTGTAGAGTGAAATAGCATTGATTGTAGTGGCATACATTGGAGTAGCAAAGAGTAAAGTAGCATACAGTGGAATAGTGTACAGAGGAGTGCCATAGAGTGGAGCAGGGTATAGTGGAATAGCATATAGTGGTGTGATGTAGAGTGGAGTCCCTCAGAGTGTAGTGGTGTACACCTGAATAGCGTATAGTGGAGTGGCATGCACTGGAGTGGTATAAAGTGCTGTAGCATACAGTGAAATATAGACTTTAATGGTACAGAGTGGAGTGGAATACAATACAATAGGGTAAACTGTAGTGGCTTACAGTGTAATAATGTACAGTGGAATGGCAGTGAAATAGCATAGAGTGGATTGGCGTACAGTAGAGAGGCATAGAATGGAATATCATAGATTGAAGTGATGTATAGTGTAGTGGAGTAGAATGGAGCGGAGTAGAGTGGAGTGACGTACAATAGAATAGCTGAATCCTTGCCCGCCATGGACGTAATGGTTACATCCATGTCTGCACCGCTCAGGCACCACGGACGTAACCATTATGTCCAGGTACCAGCCCTCGGGGGAACTGACCCTTGGGCAAGGGTCGCCCCCAAGGGGCAAAAAGCACTATTGGGCAGTTCTGCCCCCTTGATCAGACTATTTTTTTTATGCCCATCTGCCGCCAAGGGGGACAGAATCCACTTAGCGCCAGGGATCGCACGTGTGTGTGTGCTTTGTGTGGGGGGGGTGGTCCCTTGGGCAAGGGTTGCCCCCAAAGGGGGCAATATAATCTAGCCCATTTCTGCCCCCCTTGGGGGCAGATTGACCTATTTTCTTTAGGCCCTGACAGCAGGGATGTTTTATTTTTTCTTTCTTTTGTTTTTTTTGTGTTGGTGCACCCCTTTGGGCAACTGTCGCCCCCAAGGGGCAAAAAACACTATTGGGCAGTTCTGCCCCCAAGGGGGGCAAAATCCACTTAGCGCCAGGGATTATGTGTGTGTGTGCTTTGTGTTGGGGAGGGTCGCCCCCCATGTGGGAGGCTTGACTGGCTTGTAGTGGGTACCAATGGTACTTACACCTTGTGCCAGGTCCAGTTATCCCTTATTAGTAGATTAGTAGTGTTCTAGCAGCTTAGGCTGATAGAGGTAGCTATAGCAGAGTAGCCAAGGCTGAACTAGGAGACATGCAAAGCTCCTACTATACCACTTATATCATATAGGTACTATATCATAAGAAAGACAATATTCAGAGTTACTAAAAATAAGGGTACTTTATTTTAGTGACAATGTGCCAAAAATATCTCAGAGGTAAGTAAAATACACAAAATATACACACAAACCAAATCAGGTAAGTAAAACAGTCAGAAAGTAGTGCAAACACTGTAGAATACAGTAGGATGCAATAGGCTTAGGGGCAACACAAACCATATACTAAGAAAGTGGAATGCGAACCACGAATGGACCCCTAGGCTAGTGTAGTGTGCAGAGGGTTGCTGGGAGTGTAAGAAAACACTAAGGGTGTCCAAGATACCCCACCCCAAGACCTTGGAAAGTAGGAGTAAAGTACTGCTATTTTCCCAGAAACACACTAAAGTCGTGATAAGGGATTTTGCAAGGACCACAACAGACTGCAAAGCACTGAAGACGGATTCCTGGACCTGAGCACTTGCAAAGGAAGGGGACCAAGTCCAAGAGTCACTAATGTGTCCAGGGGGGGCAGGAGCCCACTAAACCCCAGATGAAGGTGCAAAACGGCTGCCTCTGGATAGAAGAAGCTGAAGATTCTGCAACAATGAAAGATGATAGGAACTTCTCCTTTGTACAGAAGATGTCCCACGGCGTGCTGGAGGATGAAGAGTTATTTCCTTGGCAAAATACCGCAAACAAACCTTGTTCACTGCAAGAGTCACAGTTAGAGAAAAAGGGTGCTGGGTGGGCCCAGGAAGGACCAGGATGTTGCCACTTGGAAGAGGAGACAGAGAGGGCCCTCAGCAACGTAGAGAGCCCTCACTAAAGAGGAAGCACCGGCAGAAGTCCTTGAACACGGGTTCAAGAAGTCTGAACATGGCGGTCGTCTCAATAATGCAAAAGGAGGTCCCACGACACCGGAGATCAATTCAGGGAGCTGAGCATCGCAGGACAGAGTGCTGGGGACCTAGGCTCAGCTGTGCTTGCAGGATTTCTTGGAAATGTGCACAGAAGCCCTTGTAGCTGCAGTTTGCGCAGTGCACAAAATTACTGTCTGGCGAGGGGAGGTAAGGACTTACCTCCTCCAAATTTGGATAGTTGGACCATTGGACAGTGTGGGTCACTTGGGTCTACCACCTGTGTTCCAGGGGCCACGCTCGTCAGGATGAGAGGGGTCTCCGAGTACTAGTGAAGCTGAACTTTGGTGCCTGCTGAAGTAGGGGGAAGATTCCGTCAACCCACAGATTATTTCTTTGTGGCTTCCAGTGCAGGGTGAAGGTAGGCAGCCCCCAGAGCATGCACCACCAGGAAACAGTAGAGAAAGCTGGCAGGATTAGGCGCTACAATGTCGCTGGTAGTCTTCTTGCTACTTTGTTGCAGTTTTGCAGACATCCTGGAGCAGTCAACGGTCGATCCTTGGCAGAAGTCAAAGAGAGAAGTGCAGAGGAACTCTTGCAAGTCATTATCTGAGTAAAAGCCCACTGGAGAGACCCTAAATAGCCCTCAGAGGAGGATTGGCCACCTAGTCAGGTAAGCACCTATCAGGAGGGGTCTCTGACATCACCTGCTGGCACTGGTCACTCAGAGGCCACCAGAGTGCCCCCACACCTCTGGAAACAAGATGGCAGAGGTCTGAGACACACTGGAGGAGCTCTGGGCACCACCCCTCGGGTGGTGATGGACAGGAGAGTGGTCACTCCCCTTTCCTTTGTCCAGTTTCGGGCCAGAGTAGGGACTGGGGGTTCCCTAAACTGGTGTAGACTGGCTTATGCAAGGAGGACACCATCTGTGCCCTTCAAAGCATTTCCAGAGGCTGGGAGAGGCTACCCCTCCCCCGCCTTTAACACCTATTTCCAAAGGGAGAGGGTGTAACACCCTCTCTCAGAGGACATTTTTTGTTCTGCCTTCCTGGGCCTGGGCTGCCCAGACCCCGAGGAGGGCAGAACTCTGTCTGTGGGGTGGCAGCAGCGGTAGCTGCAGAGAAAACCCTAGAGAGCTGGTTTTGCAGTACCCAGGGTCCATAGTGGAGCACCGGGGATGCATGGAATTGGCTCCCCAATACCAGATTTGGAATGGGGAGACAATTCCATGATCTTAGACATGTTACATGGCCATGTTCGGAGTTACCATTGTGAAGCTACATATAGGTACTGACCTATATGTAGTGCACACGTGTAATGGTGTCCCTGCCCTCACAAAGTCTGGGGAAATGGCCATGAACTAGGTGGGGGCACCTTTGCTAGTGCAGGGGTGCCCTCACACTCACTAACTTTGCACCTAAACTTCAGCAAATGAAGGTTAGACATATAGGTAACTTATAAGTTACTTAAGTGCAGTGAAAATGGCTGTGAAATAACGTGTGCGTTATTTCACTCAGGCTGCAGTGGCAGTCCTGTGTAAAGGTTTGTCTGAGCTCACTATAGGTGGCAAAAGAAATTCTGCAGCCCATAGGATCTCTTGGAACCCCAATACCCTGGGTACCTAGGTAGCATATACAAGGAATTATAAGGGTGTTCCAGTATGCCAATTGAAATTGGTAAAAGTGGTCACTAGCCTATAGTGACAAATTCAAAGGCAGAGAGAGCATAAGCACTGAGGTTCTGATTAGCAGAGCCTCAGTGACACAGTTAGTCACTACACAGGTATACACATTCAGGCCACAAACTATGAGCACTGGGGTCCTGGCTAGCAGGATCCCAGTGAGACTGGCAAAAACAAACTGACATTCATGTAAAAGTGGGGGTAACATGCCAGGCAAGATGGTACTTTCCTACACTCCAAAATGGGGCAATATAATATATGACATTTCAGCCCCCCTTGGGGGCAAATTGGCCTATTTTTTTCTAGGCCCTTCTGCCCCCAGGGGGGCAGAAACCATAAAGGTGCCAGGGATTTTTTTTGTTTTCTTTCTTTTGTTTTCTCCTGTGTTTGGGGGACGCCCCGTGGGCAAGGGTCGCCCCCAATGGGCAAAAAGCACTATTGGGTAGTTCTGGGCAGATCAGCCTATTATTGTTAGGCCCATCTGCCCCCAAGGGGGACAGAATCCACTTAGCACCAGGGATCATGTTTGTGTGCTTTGTGTGGGGGTGTGACCCCTTGGGCAAGGGTCGTCCCCCAAAGGGGCCAGATTGGCCTATTTTTTTTTTTTAGGCCCCTCTGCCCCCAAGCAGAGAGCACTAGACACCAGGGAAAATGTATAAATGGTTGGTGGCAGGGTGTTTGTCAACTGGCAAGGTATTTGCATTTATGATAGTAACAGTTTAATTCTCCTTTTTGTTCTAGTTCAAAGCTTTTGCTTCTGTTGCTGTGGCTTGTTGCGGTTTTGGCAGTGGTTGTCCTGCGGTTTGCGTGATTGCATGTTTTAGGTAAGTAAATACATTTACTCCAAAGGAATATTGTTGCCATGCATGAATGACATGTTTGTAGGTTGTGTACTGAATACAGGATTGTGTGTGAAATTGTCCTTAGATTTATGCACAATGATATTTGTGTTGTCTTATGTCTAATTTGCTTTTCTTTTTTCTTTTTAGTTGGATATTATTGGTGATTGCTGAGGCTGTGCAGAGTAGTTGCTGATGAGTCAAGCTTTTTCAGGCAAGTGAGCGGTATAGTTTTTGAGTTTATAACACTTAGTGATAAAGCTACACTTTGTTTATTACCTATCTTGCACAGTGCTAGTTGTTGGTGGTGCATTTGTCCAGTTACTTTTTGTAGGAAGGATCATGGCTAGCTGTAGGATGACTGCTCAGTAGGTTGTTGGTGTGCTTTTTGAGTTGTCTTCTGACCATGATTATGAGAATGACTCTGCATCTGAGGAGGAAGTGCAAGATTCTGGAAGTGACTTTTCTGTCAGAGAGGAATCATATGATGATGAAGCCACTCTCAGTGCTGATGAAGGGCCTGTTTTAGAGGAGAACACTGATGTGCCCATTGGAAGACCTAACACATGGGTTGCACCAAACATAGAACAGCCACAGTTTCCTGCTTTTACTGGTTTCCCAGTGTGTTGAGTTAATACGGAAATCTTTTTGCCTGTCAACTTCTTTGAGTTGTTTATGGACGATATATTTTTGGAAGAGATTGTTGAGCAGACTAATTTGTATGCAGAGCAGTATTTGAGGGACAGTAATGCCGGATTTAGGCCTCACTCTTCTTAGGTTTAACTTGTTTGATGGGGCTGATAAGGAATCCATCACTGTCTTCATATTAGTCTACTAGTCCCTTGATGGCAACTGCTATATTTCCTGCAATCATGAGTCGTAACCGGGATGAGCTTCTTCTTCGGATGTTGCATTTTGTAGATAATGCTTTAGCCTTGCCACGAGATCACCCTGATTCTGACCCTGATTTTTAAGGTTAGACTTGTCCTTGATCATTTGGTAGATCGTTTTTCAGAGATCTATGTTCCAGGCAAATAAATATCTGTGGATGAATCTTTGGTCCTGTTCAAGGGTTGTTTGGTTTTTAGGCAGTACATTCCTAGCAAGAGGGCATGGTATGGAATTATATTGTATGTGCTGTCTGAAAGTAGTACAGGATATGTTTATAATGTCCAGGTCTACACTGGTAGGGATTCCAGTATTGAGCCCCCTGGTTTTCCACCCACTTTTGGAGTTAGTTAGAAAATTGTGAAGGAACTTGGTAGATGACTGTTTACCAAAGGTCACCATTTATATGTAGATAACTTCTACACTGGAGTTCAGTTGTTCAAGGAGTTGTTCAGAGTGGACACTGTTGCTTGAGGCACAATCCACTCTAGTCGGAAAGGCTATCCAAGAGAGCTTGTCTGTAAAAAACTTGAGACAGGACATTGCAGAGCTTTGCGGAATGATGAGCTGCAAGCTCTGAAATGTGTAGACAGGAGGGATGTGTACATGCTAACTACCATCCATGATGAGAGTACTTCACGAGCCTTGTTGTGCTGGAACAGGCAAGAGTTCCTAGAGGAGCAGTGATGGAGGATGTGGCTAGACTGAAAGATCCTCACTTTGCTGAGCACATTCCTCCCATGGCCCAAAAAAAATTTCCTGCTAAGAGATGTAGAGTCTGTGTTCGAAGCGGTATCAGGGAGGAGACTAGGATGTGCTGCCCTGATTGTCCTTCAAATCCTGGGCTGTGTGTGGGTGGCTGTTTCAGGAGCTACCACACACAGAAGAATTATTTGGAACTACCGTGAGCGTAAACTGCTGTTTTATTTTTTCATATGTTCAGTTTCACAGTTGGCATTACTGTCATGTATTCAGTCAGAGCTTCTGTGTTTGTAGTTTTGTACTTATTTATGATTAGTGATTTCTTTGTTGTTTAAAAAGAACAAAAAAGTGATTGTGGTGTGCATGGACTGGCGCTTGGCTGGCGGTATGTGTAGAATGGCGTTTGGCTGGCGGTGTATGTGGGGTGGCGCTTGGCTGGTGGTGTTTGTGGGGTGGCGCTTGGCTGACAGTGTGCGTGGGGTGGCGCTTGGCTGGCGGTGTGGTGGGGTGGCGCTTGGCTGGCAGTGTGCATGGAGTGGCACTTGGCTGGCGGTGTAAATATTGACTTGCTGTTGGCTACTGCACCACACTGCCAGCCAAACGCCAGTCCACACACTCCCATCAGCTGGTGTGATTGCTGTACCAGACATGAGGGTGTATGTAAGTGATGGGCCCTTGAGTGGCACTGTCTGTCGATGTGAGTGTTGTAATGTTCTTGTGCATGTCATGAATGAAAGGTGTGTGAATGGACTGTAAAGCGGTTGGTGCCTTGTCGTGGCTTTACAGCTCACAAGCTGTGAGTCATTGGTTCAGTTTTTTGGCCTTTCAAGTATTAACAGTGCATTTCAGTTTTGTGAAATCTCTTGTTTATAAAATTTGATCTACTGAACCATCACTCACCCTTGTGCCAAATGCAACCAGTATGTGTGGTAAAAATAAAAACTGCTCAGCTGTAATCAGGCGTCGCAGTACACCCGTGACACGCTAGGTGTATCAGGTGGGACCCCGATGATGAAGCATGCCACCAACTCGGTTGGTGGGTGAGGGGTCTTTTTAACATAATCTAAGAGCGTTTCTTTTCACAATTTTTGTGTTTGGAACATCACATAAGTACGTGGATACTTCACAATGATCTATTGCAAAACTACCTGTGTTTGGGGGGGCACTTATGTTTTTGATCCCAGGTGCGGCCTCCCTCTAGGGAAACCTACCAAACCCAGACATGTTTCAAAACTAGACACCCCAGGGAGTCCAGGGAGGTGTGGTTTGCATGGATCCCCCAACATTTTCTTACCCAGACTCCTCTGCAAACCTCAAAATTTGCTTAAAAAAGCATATTTTCCTCACTTTTCTTTGTATGATCACCGCTCCGGCACACATTTCCTACCACCCAGCGTTCCCTTCAGTCTCCCAAGTAAAATGATACTTCACTTGTGTGGGTCCCGAAAGCAGAGTCAGCCTAAAAGATGTATGATAGAAAAATATGTGCTTATCAACTCGCTGTACTAACCCCTCAATCTCTACAGGTTATTGTCATTTTTTTGTTGCAGGCACCTGGGCCACCCACACAAGTGAGGTATCATTTTTATTGGGAGACTTAGGGGAACGCTGGGTGGAAGGAAATTTGTGGCTCCTATCAGATTCCAGAACTTTCTATCACTGAAATGTGAGGAAAAATATGTTTTTTTAGCCACATTTTGAGGTGTGCAAAGGATTCTGAGTAAGAAAACAGTGGGGGATCCATGCAAGTCACACCTCCCTAGACTTCCTCGGGTGTCTAGTTTTCAGAAATGTTTGCGTTTGGTAAGTTTCCCTATATGGATGCTGAGGCCAGGACAAAAAACGCAGGTGCCCTACCCCCACAAAAACAGTTAGTTTTGTATTTGGTAATTTTGATGTGTCCACATAGTGTTTTGGGGCACTTCCTGTCGCGGGCACTAGGCTTACCCACACAAGTGAGGTACCATTTTTATTGGGAGACTTGGGGGAATGTTGGGTGGAAAGAAATTTGTGGGTCCTCTCAGGTTCCAGAACTTTCGGTCACCGAAATGTGAGGAAAAAGTGTTTTTTTTAGCCAAATTTTGAGGTTTCCAAAGGATTCTAGGTAACAGAACCTGGTGAGAGCCCCACAGGTCACCCATCTTGGATTCCCCTAGGTGTCTAGTTTAAAAAAATGCACAGGTTTGGTAAGTTTCGCTAGGTTCCGACTGAGCTAGAGGCCAAAATACACAGCTAGGCACTTTGCAAAAAACACCTCTGTTGTCTTTGGGAAAATGTGATGTGTCCACGTTGTGTTTTTGGGCATTTCCTGTTGCGGGCACTAGGCATACTCACACAAGTGAGGTACCATTTTTATCGGGAGACATGGGGGAGCACTGGGTGGAAGGAAATTCGAGGCTCCTCTAGGATTCCAGAACTTTCTGTCACCGAAATGTGAGGATAATGTGTTTTTTTAGCTACATTTTGATATTTGCACGGGCACCCGGGTAACAGAACCTGGTGAGAGCCCCACAGGTCACCCATTTTGGATTTCCCTAGGTGTCTAGTTTAAAAAAATGCACAGGTTTGGTAGGTTTCCCTAGGTGCTGGCTGAGCTAGAGGCCAAAATCCACAGCTAGGCACTTTGCAAAAAACTGTTCTGTTTTCTTTGGGAAAATGTGATGTGTCCATGTTGTGTTTTGGGGCATCTCCTGTCACGGGCACTAGGCCTACCCACACGAGTGAGGTACCATTTTTATCAGGAGACTTGGGGGAACGTTAGGTGGAAGGAAATTTGTGGCTCCTCTCAGATTCCTGAGCTTTCTGTCACCAAAATGTGAGGGAAAAGTGTTGTTTTAGCCAAATTTTGAGTTTTGCAAAGGATTCTGGGTAACAGAACCTGGTGAGAGCCCCACAAGTCACCCCATCTTGGATTCCCTTAGGTGTCTAGTTTTAAAAAGTGCACAGGTTTGGTAGGCTTCCCTAGGTGCCGGCTGAGCTAGGGACCAAAATCCACAGCTAGGCACTTTGCAAAAAACAGCTCTGTTTTCTTTAGGAAAATGTGATGTGTCTATGTTGTGTTTTGGGGCATTTCCTGTCACGGGCACTAGGCCTACCCACCCAAGTGAGGTGCCATTTTTTTCGGGAGATTTGGGGGAACGCTGGGTAGAAGGAAATTTGTGGCTCCTCTCAGATTCCAGAACTTTCTGTAACCGAAATATGAGGGAAAAGTGTTTTTTTTAGCCACATTGTGAGGTTTGCAAAGGATTCTGGGTAACAGAACCTGGGGAGAGACCCACAAGTCACCACATCTTGGATTCCTCTAGGTGTCTAGTTTTTAAAAATGCACAGGTTTGGTAGTTTTCCCTAGGTGCCGGCTGAGCTATAGGCCAAAATCCACAGCTAGGCACTTTGAAAAAAACAGTTCTGTTTTCTTTGGGAAAATGTGATGTGTCCATGTTGTGTTTTGGGGCATTTCCAGTCGCGGGCACTAGGCCTATACAAGTGAGGTACCATATTTATCAGGAGACTTGGGGGAACACTGGGTGGAAGGAAATTTGTGGCTCCTCTCAGATTCCAGAACTTTCTGTCACGGAAATGTAGGGAAAAAGTATTTTTTTAGCCAAATTGTTAGGTTTGCCAACGATTCTAACCTGTTGAAAGCCTCACTAGTCACCCCATCTTGGATTCCCCTATGTGTCTAGTTTTCAGAAATGCACAGATTTGGTAGATTTCCCTAGGAGCCAGCTGAGCTAGAGGCCAAAATCCATAGCTAGGCACTTTGCAAAAAACAGCTCTGTTTTCTTTGGGAAAATGTGATGTGTCCACGTTGTGTTTTGGGGCATTTCCTGTCGAGGGCAGTAGGCCTACTCACACAAGTGAGGTACCATTTTTATCAGGAGACTTTGGGAAATGCTAGGTGGAAGGAAATTTGTGGCTCCTCTTGGAATCCAGAACTTTCTGTCACTGAAATGTGAGGAAAAGGTGTTTTTTTAGCCAACTTTTGAGGTTCGCAAAGGATTCTGGGTAACAGAACCTGGTGAGAGCCCCACAAGTCACTCCATCTTGGATTCCCCTATGTGTCTAGTTTTCAAAAATGCGCAGGTTTGGTAGGTTTTCTTAGGTGCCGGCTGAGCTATAGGCCAAAATCCAAAGCTAGGTACTTTGCAAAAAACTGCTGTTTTCTTTGGAAAAATGTAATGTGTCCAGGTTGTGTTTTGGGGAATTTCCTGTTTCTCGGGCGCTAGGCCTACCCACACAAGTTAGGTACCATTTTTATTGGGAGACTTGGGGGAACGCTGGGTGGAAGGACATTTCTGGCTTCTCTCAGATTCCAGAACTTTCTGTCACTGAAATGTGAGGAAAAAGTGTTTTTTTTGCCACTTTTTGAGGTTTGCAAAGGATTCTGCGTAACAGAACCTGGTGATAGCCTCACAGGTTACCCCATATTGGATTCCCCTAGGTGTCTAGTTTTAAAAACTGCGCAGGTTCGGTAGTTTTCCCTAGGTGTTGGCTAAGCTAGAGGCAAACATCTACAGCTAGGCACTGTGCAAATAACACGTCAGATTTCAATGTAAAAATGTAATGTGTCCCTGTTGCGTTTCCTGTCACGAGCATTAGGCCTACCCATGCAAGTGAGGTGCCATTTTTATTTGGAGACTTGGGGGAACACAAAATAGCAAAACAAGTGAAATTGCCTCTTGTCTTTCTCTACATTTTTCCTTCCAAATGTAAGACAGTGTGTAAAAAAAAGACATCTATTTGAGAAATCCCCTGTAATCCACATGTAATGTGGGCACCCCGGAATTCATAGATGTGCAAATAACCACCGCTTCTCAACACCTTATCTTGTGCCCATTTTGGAAATACAAAGGTTTTCTTGATACCTATTTTTCACTCTTTATATTTCAGCAAATTAATTGCTGTATACCTGGTATAGAATGAAAACCCATTGCAAGGTTCAGCTCATTTATTGGCTCAGGGTACCTAGGGTTCTTGATGAACCTACAAGCTCTATATATCCCTGCAACCACAAGAGTCCAGCAGACCTAACGGTATATTGCTTTGAAAAATCTGACATCACAGGAAAAAGTTACAGAGTAAAACGTGGAGAAAAATGGCTGTTTTTTTCACCTCAATTTCAATATCTTTTCATTTCAGCTGTTATTTTCTGTAGGAAACCCTTGTAGGATCTACACAAATGACCCCTTGCTGAATTCAGAATCATGTCTACTTTCCAGAAATGGTTATCTTTCTGGGATCCAGCATTGGTTTCACACCCAATTCTGTCACTAACTGGAAGGAGGCTAAAAGCACAAATAATAGTAAAAATGAGGCATGTCCCAGTAAAATGCCAAAATTGTGTTGAAAAATTGGGTTTTATGATTCAAGTCTGCCTGTTCCTGAAAGCTGGGAAGATGGTCATTGTAGCACCACAAACCCTTTGTTGATTCCATTTTCAGGGAAAAACCACAAGCCTTCTTCTGCAGCCCTTTTTTCCCAATTGTTTGAAAAAAAATGAAATTTTCGCTGTATTTTGGCTAATTTCTCACCCAAAGTCTGGGTACCTCTAGAATCACTAGGATGTTGGAAAAGAAGGACGGAAAGTTGGCATGGTTAGCTTATGTGGACAAAAAGTTATGAGTGCCTAAGCGCAAACTGCCCCAAACAGCCAAAAAAAGGCTTGGCACCTGGTGATAGCCTCTCAGGTTACCCCATATTGGATTCCCCTAGGTGTCTAGTTTTAAAAACTGCGCAGGTTCGGTAGTTTTCCCTAGGTGCTGGCTAAGCTAGAGGCAAACATCTACAGCTAGGCACTGTGCAAATAACACGTCAGATTTCAATGTAAAAATGTAATGTGTCCCTGTTGCGTTTCCTGTCACGAGTATTAGGCCTACCCATGCAAGTGAGGTACCATTTTTATTTGGAGACTTGGGGGAACACAAAATAGCAAAACAAGTGATATTGCCTCTTGTCTTTCTCTACATTTTTCCTTCCAAATGTAAGACAGTGTGTAAAAAAAAGACATCTATTTGAGAAATCCCCTGTAATCCACATGTAATGTGGGCACCCCGGAATTCATAGATGTGCAAATAAACACTGCTTCTCAACACCTTATCTTGTGCCCATTTTGGAAATACAAAGGTTTTCTTGATACCTATTTTTCACTCTTTATATTTCAGCAAATTAATTGCTGTATACCTGGTATAGAATGAAAACCCATTGCAAGGTTCAGCTCATTTATTGGATCAGGGTACCTAGGGTTCTTGATGAACCTACAAGCTCTATATATCCCTGCAACCACAAGAGTCCAGCAGACCTAACGGTATATTGCTTTGAACAATCTGACATCACAGGAAAAAGTTACAGAGTAAAACGTGGAGAAAAATGGCTGTTTTTTTCACCTCAATTTCAATATTTTTTCATTTCAGCTGTTATTTTCTGTAGGAAACCCTTGTAGGATCTACACAAATTACCCCTTGCTGAATTCAGAATTATGTCTACTTTCCAGAAATGGTTATCTTTCTGGGATCCAGCATTGGTTTCACACCCATTTCTGTCACTAACTGGAAGGAGGCTGAAAGCACAAATAATAGTAAAAATGGGGCATGTCCCAGTAAAATGCCAAAATTGTGTGGAAAAATTGGGTTTTCTGATTCAAGTCTGCCTGTTCCTGAAAGCTGGGAAGATGGTCATTGTAGCACCACAAACCCTTTGTTGATGTCATTTTCAGGGAAAAACCACAAGCCTTCTTCTGCAGCCCTTTTTTCCCATTTGTTTGAAAAGAAATGAAATTTTCGCAGTATTTTGGCTAATTTCTCACCCAAAGTCTGGGTACCTCTAGAATCACTAGGATGTTGGAAAAGAAGGACGGAAAGTTGGCATGGTTAGCTTATGTGGACAAAAAGTTATGAGTGCCTAAGCGCAAACTGCCCCAAACAGCCAAAAAAAGGCTTGGCACCTGAGGGGGGAAAGGCCTAGCAGCGAAGGGGTTAAAGTGGAATGGCATAGAGTAGAGTGTAGTAGAGGGGAATAGTATGGAGTGGAGTGGGGTAAACTGGAGTGGCATATTGTAGTATTATAGAGTGCAGTGAAATAGCACAGTGGATTGGTGTGGAATGGCATACCATGGATTAGTGTACAGTGGGCTTCTGTACTATGTAGTTGCATAGAGTGGAGTGGCATAAAGTAGAATAGCATAGAGTGGAGTAGTATAGAGTGGAGTGTAGTAGAGTGGAATAGTATAGAGTGGAGTACAGTAGAGTAGAGAGACGCTGAGCGGAGCTGGTTAAAGTGGAGTGGCGTACTGTCAAATGGCATACATTTTAGTGGTGTAGATTGTAGTTGTATACACTGGAGAGGGGTACAGTAAAGTGGCATAGGCTGGAGTGGTGTACAGTGGAATGGTGTAGAGTGGCCTGTCATAGTGTGTAGTTGCATACAGAGAAATAGCAGAGAACAGAGTGGTATGGGGTAGAGTGGCACAGACTGGAGTGAGGTACAGTGGAGTTGCATAGACTGGAAAAGCATACAGTGGAGCAGTGCAGAGTGGAGTGTGGTAGAGGGTAGTGGCGTACAGTGGAATTGCTTTCAGTGGAGTGAGGTAGAGTGGAATGGCGTACTGTGGAACAGCATACAGTAGAGTGGCGTAGAGTTGAATGGAAGAGTGGAATGATGTGCAGTGTAGTGATGTATGATGGAATTCCATATAGTGGAGATGCATACACAGGAGTCTCATAGAATGGAGTGGCAGAAGGTGGAGTAGAGTTTAGTGTTGTAAAGTGAATTATCCACAGTGTAGTGTGGTATAGTGGAGTGGCATACAGTAGAGTGTTGCAGAATGGCATGGCATGGCATATCGTGGAATGGCAGAGAGTAGAATAATGTATACTGTAGTGGCATAGAGTTGAGTGGCATATAGTAGAGTATCATGCAGTGGAATGGTGTAGAGTGGAATAACACTGACTGTAGTGGTGTGCAGTGGAATGACGTAGAGTGGGGTACTATATAGTGGAGTAACAGAGTAGAGTGCTGTGCAGTGGAATTGCATTGAGTATAGTCATTTAAAGTAGAGTGACATACACTGGAGTGGCATAGAGTGTGGCGGCATGGACTGATGTGCAGTGTAATACCATACATTGGAACGTGGTAGAGTGGACTGGTGTGTATGCAGGTGGTGTAGAGTGGAGTGGAGTGGCGTAGAGTGAAGTGGTGTATAATGAAATAGCGTACGGTGGAGTGGTGTAAACTGAAGTGATGTAGAGTGGAGTGGCATAGAGTGGAATAGAAACCACACCAAAGTAATCCAACATCACACAGTCCAAGATACAGATAGATGGCAGTACAACAGTCCCTTATCACAGACCCATCATAATCCAATGACCATGTGGTATGACACAAACATACGTCAGTGTTGTGGCACAGGCACTGTTATCTGCAATGATGAAACACATCTACAGCTACATACATGTCATACAAGAATAGTGTTTAGCCAAAGTGAAGAGAGAATGACTTGCTCGCAATCGATGACTACATATTTCATGCCCACATGATGACACACATGATGCAATTGGCCCAAGGCAGCACACAAAACACGTCCAATCTCTACTTCTGACCTTCCACACAAACTCCGTGCAAGCTGCCTTGGCAGATGTCTCATACATCCCAAATCTTTGACCTATATTATCTGGAACAATCAATGTCCATATTGTGTGTCAGAACAGCATTAGATACCTGCAAGTGACACAGCTGTGAAATGCCCACATGAGGATGCCATGGTGAAGGTACCTGTACCAAGACAAAACAAGGAGTAAAGGCTTGAAAACAAACCTATGACACAAATCACATATCAAGCTACTGGAAATGTAATTACATTGCAATGAAACGGACACAAACAAAGCAACATTATCAAGGTAGTGGTATGTCAAAGGCTAACTCTTCGAACAGCCTTTGGCTGAATATTACAGAGTATAAGCACCCTAGTTGTTGCTAAAACACTCCAATCTATACATTCTCACAAGCACAGTTCATTGTACAGTCATAGTCATTACATCACATGGCATACTTACACTCATGAAAAGTAGCTGTTGATGAGATCTTCCAGCAAGTCAGCTTCTTCCTCTTTACCACTCTCATCCTCACTTGGCATTTCAGGATTCTCACCCAGTGGCACTGCAGGCTCCCCCTCCTCTGGGAAGTATGGGATATTCCTCTGCATGGCGATGTTGTGGAGCATGCAGCATGCCACAGTGATCTGACACACTTTTCCAGGTGAGTGGAGGAGGGCTCCACCAGTCGGTCAAGACACCTGAATCTGGCATTCACGAGCCCAAATGCCTGCTTCACTACCCATCTTGTTCTTCCATGGGCCTCACTGAAGCAGACTTCCCCTGACTTAGTTGGAATCCTTAGTGGCATCAACAACCAAGGATGGTTTGGATATGCAGAGTCTCCTGTAATGGGACATATGTGCAACAATGTCGGCCCTGCAAACCCGGATATGCCCCAGTAAGAAACCTCTGAGCTGATCATTTGCCTTTGCAGGGACCAATGCTTGTTTACGCAGACCAATGTGTGTTTTCAGAGACTATTGCTTGTTGGAACTAATGGTTGTTAGAGAGCCATGCTTGTTTGGGAACACATGTTGTACAAGCCTCCAGCATCCGGGTGTGGCTCCCTATGACTCAGACTGGGTGTCCCTGAATTCAGCAGGTACTTAAACCACACCTTGCCTGAGTGATTTGCTGGCTGTAAAGGTCACTTGCTGCAGAGAAGGAATCTCTGCTCCTCTGCTTTTGATCATCATGTCTGTTCTATCCAGCATCTTGGAGGATGCTTCTGGAAAAAGAAGAGAATGAGGGAATTAACCCTTAAAAAGGCGGTGATATGCTGCACGTGATTTAAGAACATTTATTGCTAAAACTTGATACTTGCTGATTTGAAACTTGATAAGCGAAAGTTCCAGGATGCGATGCACTTAAAAGGGCACATCTCTGGGTTTTAAGGTCATTGAGATGTTCGTTGCTTGTCATGCTATACTGCTTATTGTAGTTGCTTGCATTATGCCACAGAAAAGAGTTTCTATTGAACAATTATTGTGAAAATGATATACTGTGAATAGGTTTAGAATTGCTGAGTTTAATGTGGCATTTCTATTGTTGTGAGTGATACAGTGTACTGTAAATACAGTTATTATCGCAGAGTTGTTGCTGGTGATGCAGAATATTCTGCGTTTGGAGCTTAAACGAAGTTGAAGCTTATCTTTGCCGTGCTCAAAATTACGCTGTTATGTAACAGTGATCAGCTGGTTGCTCATGTACCTGAACGCTATTGATTAACCCTATGTTTTCATAGTAATACAATGTGAACCATAATCCTTGATATTAACCCTTTGTTTTCAGTGTGATTTAAACACTGAATTGTGTTCCTTGCAATACTAGCACAGTACAATGATTAACCCATGAATATCTGGAGAATCTAATTCCCTGAGAATTTGTTCTTATTATTGTTACCTATGTAAATGTCTATGAGTCGAGTGAGTCAGCATCTTGGGAAATCTCATCAGGGTGAAACACGCAAGATATCCACTGAACATCAAGGAACATCTAGGTATGTTTAATTGAGGGAATGCGGGACTAATCTGGGATCACAGTGGGAGTAGTTATAGACAGTATAGGAGGTTCAAGGGTCTTATTGAATTACAGGTATTCCACATTGTTTCTGAAAATTCCTAGAGAGAGGGAGAGCCATTGAAAGCGAGAAAGGGGACCCCAACAGGTACATCTAGCTTGCACATCATAGTTTAACAGTAGAGTATACATGAGACATTAGTTATTTGACTGATGTGTAATTTGTCATAGGAAAGACCGGCTCTTCAAAAACCATCACTAGACATCTGGATCCAGCCCTGCAACTCTTGTTCCCCAGGATGTTGATGTTGCTTTGCCGATCATGTGTATTTAAGTGGGAGGCACGCAATGTTTAGGTGGAATTGGGAACAAGCAGCTTGGTCAACATTGTGTCTCCATGGGACAAACAGGTTAGTGCTTGACAAACAATGAGTCACAGACTTCATGATTGTAGCACCAGACATTGCACACACACACACACAGGACAGATGTGACTTACCAACCAGGCCCTCTCTGGGTACAGTTGTGAAATCATCTGGGATATGGTGCTGTCCTACATTATGAACAAATCATTGAGTGAACCCAGATAATGGCCAGAAACATGTGAAATGAGGAGATCCTCCAAACAGACAATGTGCACGTTGATAAAATGGAAGTTCTTTCTGTTGCATTATACGTGTTCATTGGCCTGCGGTGGGACCAAGCCAGCATGTGTGCCATTGATGGCCCCACCAGATGTGGGATGCATGCAAAACCATAAACGTCAGCCTTCACTTGGGCTAAACCCGCATGACGGGGATAGCTGTCCATGTGTTTCAACATTGCTGAGAGGACATCCTTCAACACCAGACTGAACATAGGCTGGGACATACCAGCAGACAGGGCCACTGTATGTTGGCCACCGTGGCTAGAAAGTGCAATACTGATATGATTTGTACAATGGGTGGTATGCTGGATGGATAACTAATAGCTGGCATCAGATCTGACTCCAGCTAACGACATAAGTTTCACTATAATTTAGACGGTAGAGCAGTACGATGTGCCGTTCTTCCATGGCTGAAGGTGTGGCAATGGACGGTAAACAGGAGGTTATCGCATCCCTCCTCTCCTTTGGTACCTATGTATGACAAGACATGATTTGTAACATTAGTCAGTGTGTCCACAGCAACATACATGATGCATATCAATGATATCATGTGACAAGGCATTTCTGAAAGGATAGATATTACAACCCGTACACATCACAGCTGAAAATAACACAAGGGTCACATGTGCCCACCATGGTTTTCCACACTTGTGGTCGCAACATGTACATGGACCAACACAATTGCCCCTCGAAATGTGACTGGATATCCCTACCACCGAAATGACTGTTGTCTGTGGGGGACTGTGGCCCACTGTTAAATGCCATCTGTGCCCTGCAACATACTACAATGGTGTTTGAGTAGTAGGATCTACATGACAAGACAGGATAAGCATGTTTGTGAGGTCAAAAGTCAATTTTCGCATGTGTAATACAGTTTATATAAACCAATACAGCGTTTCAGGCCTCAGGCCACCAAAATGGCAGCTGTCTGACCTACTCCATTGGACACTGGGTACTGCCCGTGACTTCCTGCTGGAAGTCATTATGGTGGGAGGCAGTTGAAACTGAGGTGGACACAGCCAAATGCTAATGTTGTTGCCAGTGGTAGTTGTGGGCCAATGGTTGTGTCTGTTGGCAGTGACATCGGCGTATGTGGTGATGGGAACACCATGTTCTGCAGATTCACTCACTTGACTCATGACACTGCTCCCAACAACAACTCCATGATCTGAGCTGCTGTGTGCCGCCTCTTGGAGGAATCATGCCATGTCCAGCAGGTGATAGGGCCCCTGACTTCTCTCCAGAGGAGCTGCAGAGGCTAGTTAATGAGGTCCTACCCCTGTAAGGACAGCTCTGTGGCTCACCAGAGGAGCAGGTAAGTACCTCATGTGCACAATTTTATATGTAGTCACCATCCTTTCCCTCCTCACAGGCTAAAATGTGCCCATGTGTGCCATTTAGACTACTCGTGTGCCTGTTGTTACAGTCTGTGTGACATCAATGGTATGGGCAATGTGCAGGTATTGGTGGCCAGTGCCATATGTCAAGATAACTCACATTGTGTTGTTTGAGGTTTTTGGGGACCTAGGTACTCCTTGTGTTGGATACACATACCTAGGTAAGGAAACATTACTGCCACCAACTGACATCTCTTTCCTCATGATTGTTGTAAATGTCAGACAACATGTATGTGCATGACAGCATGAGCTATGTATGCATGTTGTATGAGTGAATTGAGTCATGTGAGCAATGTGTATGGTGTCATAGACCTTTCAACCCCCATTTGCCCTTTTTAAAACTGTTGTGTGGAAGGCATATTATGAGACACTCAGCCTTTCAGGTTGCCACGCACACCACTTGCCAAATTGCTATTGGCTACATGATGTAATGTCATGCACAAAAGTGATGAGAATGAAGTGCAATGTAGGTTCCGTCAGCTCAGCCTGCAAAGACCAGGGACTGTCACATGTATCTCCCAGTATGGCTTAGTCACATAGCAGAAATTGTACAATGCGTGTCTTTGTTTGTAGTATGCCATCTCTGTAGGATAGACACATATGTCCAAAGGAGTGTTCTGTGGTACAGAAACATAGCACAGCACCCCACCCCTTGAGTATGCTTTTTTTAGGCCACATGTCCACACATGGACAAGGAAGACACTTTCTGTACCCACCATGCCAGCCCCTTGATTGTTGCCTGTAGGGACTTCATGCAGTGTGTCATTCTCACAGAGTGTGAATGTTTTGGTTCATTCATGCCTGAGAAGCCATATAGGTGTGTGATGTTTCATAGTGGCTCACATCACAGTACAGGTTGCTAGAGCATGGGCTACCTGATATCAGTAGGCTTGCTCAGTCATTGTAGGCCCTGAGCAGGGTAGTGGGTTAGTGTGCAGATGGAAATATATGTCTGTAGTCATGTCCATGTACTCATTGGCTTGGGTGTTTCCCACTTGGTGAGTACTGACAAATAGAAAAGTCCTAGCTTTATGTTACTGACATGTATGTGACTCAAATATTTGTGGTGAAACTTGTGATTATAATCTTTTGATTTATTTTTTGCATCCATGCAGGTCAATGCCCATCAAGAGAAGGAACAATGGAGAACCATCACCAAGAAGGTGCAGACCTTGGGGGTCCACAGCTGGCAGAGCATCCACTGTAGGAAAAGGTGGAAGGACCTGAGACGCTGGGCCCAGAAAAAGCAGAGGTCCAGCTGGGGTTGTCTTTCCCAACATGGGTAGGGTGCCCATCGGACCATGACCCCCCCAATTGCCCACATTCTGGCTGTGGCCTACCCAGACCTTTGATGAGCATTTGAGGACAGCACAGCAGTCACACGGGGTGAGTACAGGGTATATTCTTGCCTGTCACATTGCCAAATGAATGTTTTAGTTTCTAACAGCTTCTCCTGACTGTGTACAATCCACAAACCACTTGCTCTCCAAGGACGACATTTGGCTGTGTACAGTGATTAATCAAATACTATTTGTTGTTGTACTGTTTGTAAATTCTATGCAACATACCACTGCTCCTCAATGTTACAAGCCAAAGGTAAGGAAGTGATGGATCACTGTCCTCTGTCATGTGTCTGCGTAAATGAGTATATTGGCAACTGGGGAATGTCCATTGATATGATTTATGTGCCATTACTGTTGCCAACATTCCTTGTGCCTACATGTCAGCATGTGTCCCTTTCTCATTAGCAAAACATTTTTAAGCAGCTGCTTCATGCATGGTCTACCTTCGTTAATGGGATGATGTCTGTATTCCCTCACATATATGTGCATGGCAACCTGGGTGTGAACTAAGCCATTTACAGTAGGGGTACACTTCATATTATGCCACATACAGGAGTGTGTCACCATTGTGTATTGGCTGACACGTTCCCTCATGCATCATAGCATGTCTTTTGGCATGTACAACTGCAGTAGCAATGAGGGACATGACAGGTAGGCCTAGAGTTTTGAGCCACAATGTACATGTCTATGCCATTATATCACTGATGTGGCAGCATGTAGCAAAGTGCACTGCACTTGTGTAATGTGCAAGGTTTGTAACCTAACTGTTAGCATGCACCATGGTGTAACTTGCAGTTATGTTGAAATCACATGTGGTTGGGTACAAGCATTCATCCACAGACAAGACATCTGGGTCTGCCTGTCCATAATGGAGACAATGTCGTAGCTTCCAACTCAGCAGCATGTTGAGGGCCTTCATCAAGTACTTGCAAATCTCAGGGCCTCAACATCCAAGGGACTAATGGTTCCTGCTGATGCACTCAGAGAATATAATTGTAAGGGCTGCCAGACATTAGTGGTGATTATCCTGGGGCTTGCTGATTTATTGTGTTGTTGATTTTGGGGACATCTCTCCCTGACCTATTGTACATGATGTCTACAGTGTCCAGTTCCATGCCACATGTGTGGTCTATCTGAGCAACATTGGTACTAGCTCCATGACTCTATTGAGACAAATATCACTTGGTTAAGTGTGCATTGTGGAACTGGTTCCAGTGTGACATGAGCATTTCCATGTCACCTTCTCCAGGCTATTGTACTTTAGTCAGCAACATGGCAGTATTTTGGAACAACATTTCTTATTGTTGAGTCATTATGTATGTGACGAATAGATGTGTGCATGACCTTGTATTTGATCTGTGGGAATGCAGTTGGCATTGGCTTACTATTGTATGACAACAGGTAACTGAGGTATGTTCCATGGGGCAAATCTTTGAGGGTGATGAGCTCTCCTACTAGTTCAGTGGTTACTGTGATTGCACAACTTCAGCCATGCAATTGTAGTTGTTTGAGATCCTGATTTTCCTGTGGGCAACTGTGGACAGTTTAGATGGCATGCATGCATATGCTATTGCACGTGTTGGAGCACTTATGTGGAGTTTGTTGCTGGTGCCTACTTGACATCATAGTAATGTTTGTTAGTCAGAGCTGTTGTACAAGTGTGATCACGGACATGTGGTTACCCTATTTCTGTTTGTATTTGTGGCATCAGCACCGGCAAGCGAAGGAGACAGGCAAGAGTCGAGTGGGGATACATCTGGCCACAGGACCTCAGGTCAAGACACCACAGACACAGTGGAACCCAGTGGCCCGGAGGGCGAGGGGAATGCCATGGGGGAGACTGAACATTCTTCATCAACATCGGATTCCTCCTCCAGTGGCCACTCACTAGTGGTGGCGGACCCATAAGGGCATATCCCTGTACCATCTTTGTCCACTACCCCCGTTCTATCACTGCCCTCCCTATTGCTTCCCACCCAGTTGACTGTGCCCACTCTCCCAAGAAGGTTGGCGTCTCATTTGCTGCAGGCTCCTCTGCCCCAGCCCCTGTTACCCCTGCTGCCTTCAGTGAGGAGGCTATTGACCTCCTGAGCAGTATCTCTGTGGGTCAGACAGCCATTGTGAATGCCATCCAGGGATTGGCAACCCAACTCCAGCAGACGAATGCACTCCTGTAAGGCATTCATGGTGCAATGTCTGACCAACAGAGATCTTTTCAGGTTCTGGCCTCCACACAGACAGCAGTCAAGCAACCCCAACTTCTAGCCCCCCTTCACCTCCCTCTTCTCAATCCAAATCCCCAGTCCCATACCTACCAAAAGCACACAGACTGATCCGCACACAGCCACCTCAACACACAAGAGTAGCACGCACAGACACAAGCACCACAAAACACTGGCACACAAGCAAACAGAGACCCACAGACACAACATCACTCACTACTTCCCCAGACACCCCACCAACCCCACTGTAGCACACACGACATCAAGCATACCCACAGGCACCACTATGAAAGTCAGTGACACACTCACCACACCCAGCATACCCAGAGACACCACCCAGACACACAGACATCCATCATATCAAGCATACACACAGACACCACCCCAATAGACACACACTCATCCACCACTCGATCCCCATCACCTCCACTTCCAAGCCCCCAAGACACACAAACGCACACCCCCATGCAACAAACACCACCCAAACACAACCATACCTCCCCCACACACACACATACCCACGATATGCACACCAACACAACATACACCCACTCCCTTGACCTCCAAGCCCCCACCTGCTTCTGATGACTGTTTCCGTTTACCTAAGAAATATTTTTTGTTTGACCTTTCCTCTGTTCCCTCCACCCCCCTCCCAAATCCAAGAGGCCCCAACCCACCTCCCAACACCTCCCTTCCACTTCCAAGTCCTCCGCTGTCATACCTGCTCCCTGCAAGCACCCAGACCCCTCCCTCCAAGAAGAAGCCCACCCCTCCCAAGAGGCAGTCCGTCCCTCCCAACAAAATCCCACCCCTCCCAAATCTGAATTCCCCCTAAAGATGATCCCTGGGGTGCCTGCCTGCCCACTTGATGCCCCTTCCTGTGGAGGTTCCCTGGCAGTTGGGAGTCGAATGAGAGGGTGCAAGTATGACAACTTATGGTCAGCTGTTGATCAAGTTCATTTATTTTGTCCCATTCCCATTGGTGTTCCATGGGGTGACCTAGTACTAGAGAGCGCTCTTGAGTGTGGTTGGATATGCTACATGCATTTCTCCCGCTGGGCCAGATTTCATAGGTCAGTACTTAAAAGTATTGAGATTGGCAATTGCCTGCCTCATAAAGCTTGTCCTGATTCCGACTCTACAGTGCCCTTATCTCATTTTTTAATATCTTCAGATATTCGTCTCTAGTCACGGCAACTTGATGTGTTCGCTTTTGAGGACTTCCATGCTATGCCTCCCATCTTTCCAGGTGAACCTCCACCTACCTTATCTACCTACGTCTCTTCTGGCATTTGCCTACAGTGTGTGCTATTAGCTGTCATCATATGACTGCCTTGTACACCTCCCAGATTGTAATCTTGGGGGTTAAATTCCTCTTGTATCCCTGTTAACATTAGTCGTGTGACCATTGATGAGTGATCCAATTTGTTCTGGGCTAAGTATTTTGTGTCCCTATATAACCCCCTGTGTTGTGGGGACTAGTAAATAATCTAACCAAGACATGGCATCCAGGGCTCTGGACACTTAGTAGTATCAGTAATTACAGGGTGTTCCTCTCTTCAAAGCTCCTGAAGGTTTGTACCAGCCATCCTCCCTATCCATACATGTACTTGTGGTGACCATAGCCAAGTCTACCATCATGGTAAGATTAAAGTCCCCTTCAATTACTAGGAGAGTGACAGGTGCACAGGCTAACCATTTCCCCAGCACCTCCAGGATGGGCTTATGCAATCCAGTGTCAAGACACCAGGAAGCCACCACAATTGTGTGTCCATTCCATTCCCTACAAATGGTCACATAGCAACCCCTGGATCCAACGAGATGTGTGTTATCATGATGGGGAGAGACCTGCGGACTGGAATCCTCATCCCTTGTATTATCCCCCTTCCCATAAAACCACAGTTGTTGTCCACCAAGTGTGTCTCTTGCAGTAACACTATATCTGAATTTCACTAGAAACGTCACTACCACTCCCTTTTTTTATTGATTTCCCAACCCATTGACATTCCAGGAGAAGAAGACAAGACTCTCCTCCTGATCTCTATGTTTGTCTTCTCTAGTCATTGTGTAAATAGAATGGTGTCACTTGCATCAATCCACCAGCCCGATAATGTTGGTGTGTTTTTGAGTATGGTGGGTTCTGTCCCTCCTCCCCTAAATACACCATCCCCCCTACTGACTCACACTGCAGGTATTGAACAACCCACCAACCCTGAGTCTGAGATGTGTGATCTCTGTAATTAAGTACTCAGGCGATGATGGGGTGTTGTCTTGCCCTCAGTTTAGGTAGGAACCAATCCACCAGGTGGGCTCCTTTCACTGTGAAATGTGTAGACAGATCTCCTGGTTTCACATTGGTGATCACAAAGTTTTCAATACAATTTTCTGCATTTTCCAGTTCTGCCTTTGTCATGAAGTCCACCAATCTGATACTATTACGTTGAGACCTTCCTTCTGCATCCTCTACTCTGGTGTGTAGATATTGTGTTGTTTCTTTGCGATGTCAGACTGGTTTTGCAGTGTCTCAATTACATCCACGTGATCTTTCAGTGTTCTTTCTGCCACAGTAACCCATGCGTCAATTTTCCTCATATCTGTCCAACTTAAATTAGTATCCATTGTCACTGTGCCTACTTTATTTTCCAGCGCCCCTTTTTGGGGGGTTTGACACAGTCACTTAGATCTATCTGAGTTATACCTGTTATTGCACTGACAGGCCGATCAGGCTACCGCAGTTGCAACTGGCAGCACTGCAGCTCTTTTAAAGTCCTGGATACAAGACATCCTGGGATTAGCATGGTCACTTACCCCCTTAAAGTCCTGTCTCCATTACACTGCCACTTTACACAAATCTGATGTCTCTGGGAGTCCAATTATGGCACTCACTTATCTGCCCTCTTGCCTTTCTCTCTCTCCATTTCCCACCAACACCCCCAGCATTGTTTATAACGTTTTTGGGTAGCCTCTTACTAAGTCCAGCATTTGGTCATCGGGCCACTTCAAACTGTCTGCTATCTTTCCAGCAGCAACACGACTGCCGTCGCTCTCGCATTGATTGTATAAGGCCCTCTTGGCCTGTAACTCCAAACAGATTATCATGCCACTTTCAGCCCTGAAACCTCTATGCCATGTCAAGGCAATGCTACAAAGGCCTTACTTCCTTGGTCATGTGGGGACTCCATTCAGAGGCTGGCCATATATAAGTTTATGTACCAATGTCTAAGAGTGGCACATGGCCTGCTTCTCAGTTTAAGATCTGTTGTTGTTGGGGCCTGCCTGTCACCATCCACCCTAGGCATCAGGCCGGTAGCTTCTCCATTGCCCGATGGACTCACTACTGCTCTCCAGTCTCTTTCGTGGGATCCTGGCCCAAATGGGATCTCCATATTCCCTTTCAAGTGCCATCTTGGGTGCAGCCTCCTCCAACCGCACACAGAGCACCTTCTCTATCCAACCAGTCATTGATTTTTGCACAGTATCCAAGGCCGACCATGCTTTCCTAACTCTTTTGACCACTGATGCAGGGTCTCAAAACCTGGGGAGATCCCAGATATCTGCCAGCTGGAAGCATCCCCAGCTGGAGAGTATAGCCTGCAAACCATCTTCCTTTGGCCAAAAATGAAGAAATTGTGGTGGACACACGTTAAATGTCCTACCTATCATCCTTGTGTTGCATTATGTCAATCAGTAAATTATTGTTAGTTACATATATGATTCTTTTGTGTTATTTGCACATAGATTTGTGTATGATTAGGTGTGACTTACTCTTGTAGTATTCTTGCCTGACATTTAAATTTCAGGAGTAAATACAAGTATTCCTAGTACACACCTTGCTTACCCCTGCAATTAAGGAGAACTAAAGAGTAAGGGGGTCATTCTGACTTTGGCGGGCGGCGGATGCCGCCCGCCAAAGTCCCGCCGGCAGAATACCGCTGCGCGGTCAAAAGACCGCCGCAGTAATTCTGAGTTTCCCGTTGGGCTGGCGGGCGACTGCCAGAATGCCGCCCGCCAGCCCAGCGGGAAACCCCCTTCCATGAGGATGCCGGCTCCGAATGGAGCCGGCGGAGTGTAAGGGGTGCGACGGGTGCAGTTGCACCCGTCGCGATTTTCAGTGTCTGCGTGGCAGACACTGAAAATCTTGGTGGGGCCCTGTTAGGGGGCCCCTGCAGTGCCCATGCCATTGGCATGGGCACTGCAGGGGCCCCCAGGGGCCCCACGACACCCGTTACCGCCAGCCAGGTTCTGGCGGTCAAAACCGCCAGAACAAGGCTGGCGGTCGGAATCCCCATGGCGGCGCTGCTTGCAGCGCCGCCATGGAGGATTCCCTTGGGCAGCGGGAAACCGGCGGTACACCGCCGGTTTCCCGTATCTGACCGCGGCTGTACCGCCGCGGTCAGAATGCCATGGGAGCACCGCCAGCCTGTTGGCGGTGCTCCCGCGGTCGTTGGCCCTGGCGGTCCATGACCGCCAGGGTCAGAATGACCCCCTAAGTCACAGCAAAATCATTGAGAATCATGCAGCATAACATGCTCTTTTTATTGTACAGAATTGAGGAAGATGTGAAAACTGCAGGTATCTAGACCAAGAAACAGATTTCTAGTTAGTTTTGTAATTACAGTAAAATTGCAAGGTTAGTATTAATTGGCACTAATGTTTTTGTAACAAGCAGTCTTCTACATGTTTTAAGCAACTTAGAAAGATGTTATTAAATATGTCATTATTTATAAATGTTGTTCCAAATAGTCAATGATAAAAACAATATTATTGATAAATGTGATGTTCATATTGATGCCCTGCAGCATACTTTTCCAGCAACACCTTGTCCTGTGACCATTTCATTTATGTTTGTGGAAATACATAAACTGAACATAGATGTAGCAGGCATTGACAAATCCATTAGGATTGCCTTTGGTATTTCACATGCACACAAGCAGGCAAGCGCACAGCATTCACAACCATATTAGCATAAATAATATACATGCAAATGTGCAGACAGAACAATATACTATGGATATTAATGCACACATGGAGCAGTATATTTACAGCCATCCACACACTTCAGAGAAAGAGGTTCCAATCAGGAGCGGCATCTCTGTAATAGCTGAGGAGCATCACCCCACTGCCAGAGTCAGGCAGGCAGTGACAAATAAAATTATAATAAAGCAATTTTAGTATCATTTTATTTATTGTTGTGTCTCTGACCGCCATGGAATGCAGGGTGGGGCGGGCCATAGGGAGGAGGAGTGTTGGGCAGTGTAAAGTGCGCATGTTGGTTTGACGGGCTGTCTTAGGCTGGCCAAACTGTCATGCACACTTACATTTCTCCAACCCAGCTATGTTACACAGCTGGGTTGGATAAATGGCACAGAAACCCTGTGCCTGAGTGACCATCAAACCAACTCACTCAGACAAATCCTGGTGCGGCTCTCATGCGTGATACAGCATGAAAGCAGCATCTGGATTGGGAGCCTATGCTTTTGTGGTGACTGCGGAGAGGAGAGGAAGCGGCTGGCAGCAGGGCTGGGAGCACCAGTGGCAGGTAAGTTTTTTTTATTTTCACCCCAACACCACCATTTTGAAACTCCCCCACCACCCCACTTTTGATTGACGCTACTGGTTCCAATGCTCACAGGGTGTTCGCCAAAATAGTATTTATTAGATATCATGATGTACAAGAATGTAACTTGTTTTACTATTTTTTAATGTCATTGTTAAAATATCTTTGTGTGTTATATCATTGTAATTTTAGTTTTCAACTCTAAGTGATTGTATGTTACTTTTGTATGAATATATTATATTTCTTAATTGATTGCAAACTTTGTAAAATAAATTTAGGAGTGGGATGTTGGGTTTTTGGGCAAAAAGGGAAGCAAATTTCTATATTTTTATACATTTATATATATTTTTAAATTCTAGCTGCGTGGTTTATTTTTTAATTACTTTGTTAACTGTTAAAATGTTAATATTTGATTTGTTTTTTATATTAAAAATAAATGTAATTTTTTTTTAATATGGCTGCATTTTATCTTTTTTTTACTTTAATTTAACATTTTTCTCTTTAACATTTTGAGAGTAGTTTGTTAAACATTTTATTAGTATACTTTTATGAACGCACTCTTTAAATTGTCTTAATTAAACTTATTTCATAAACATATCTTACTTTCAGGCAATGATGTTGTAATATGTTTTTTAATTTTTTTAAATTTATATTTATGTTTTTTTTTTTTAATTAGATTATTGTGAAAATTACCTTTAATTGTTTCATGTACTTTTTGGATCATAACTCCTTAATTTTCTGAAATTGTAATTTAAACAAATAAATAAATAAGACTAATAATACAATTCTCTTTAGCATTTACTAAAAGTGAAAATATGATTTTTTTTCTTTTTCCCTCCTTAGCATATTTGATGAGTTTTTGTTGCATAAATAAACCTGATTCCTTCAAAGTTTTATGTTTGGTAGAATGTGTATTAGAATTTTGTGAGTTCTGCAGGAATAGTTAATTATGAAACCTCAGAGTCTAACACTTTCTTAAATTTGTAACTTTTGTGTGGGAATAGTGAATGTCACTCTTCCCCCAAATTCTAACATTTTCCCAATGTCATTAGGTTGGGAGTGGGAGTAATAAATCTCACCCCCCAAAATCCAATACATTTTGTAATGTGATTAATTGTGAAATTGGAATGGTATATCTCAATAAGCACCCCTATCCACCCAAGGCAAACATTAAAGTACCAGCATTTTGTTTGTATTTCTTCTTTTGTGCCATAAAAAGTTATAATTATTTGAAGGATAAACTGTTGTTTTTTTTACTTTTTATCATATACATTTTCTAAACCTCACTTTTAATATATACACATTTTCTCTGTATGTCATCAGCATTTTTTTTACATTGATATAATTAACATTTGTGAACATTTTTGAAACAAAGATGTTTTTAAACATTTGTACATGGTAATTATTCTTTTAGAAACATTGCAACATGAAAACAATGTTTAATTTACATTGATTCCTATAAGATGAAAGTCTTTTTATTTTAATTTACTAGTATTTTTAATTTTTTAGCTTTTCTTTGTCATTTTGTGCAGTTTATGAGTTTTGCAAGTGCAGTTGCATGTTGCTGGTCTCAGGTTTGGGTATGACTATTTTACACTTATCTACTAAGGTTTTAGTAGTGGGGGAGTTGTTAAAAGTTAGACTAGACTTTATTAGTGAATGGTATTTTAGTGAGTTGTTTGACATGGGAAGATTACCTATACCCAGCTCTATTAAAAATATGTAATAAGTCCTTAATTACAGGTAGAGTCTCAAGATGTGGAAGAAAGTACTAATAACCCATCTGTTGAAAAAACCTACAGCAGACCCATCATTGCTCCGTAACTACCGCCCAATATTTTAACTCCTCTATCTGGTAAAAGGTGTTGAACAATGTCAGCAAGAAACATCAAACTTTCTAGAACATCATAACCCCTTAGAAAATAAACTGATTTTAGACCTGCACATGGCACAGGAACAGCACTGATCCTAGCCAGGGATGAACTCCAGATGATGGTTGACAGAGGTTAAACAGCGGTCCTCATATTGCTTCACTTGTCAGCCACATTGATACAGTCAACCATCTTATACTTCTATCCAGATTAGCGAATATATGTGTGGATGAAACACTACTAAAGAGGATGGAATCCTACCTCTCAAACAGAAGCCAAATAATAGCACTTTCCCCTTTGTATTCAGAATTAAAAAAAAGTAGAACATAGGTTACTTCAGGGCTCTGTCCTCACCCCTATCCTCTTTAATATTTATCTATGCCCATTGTTTAAAATGATCCAACCGTACGACATTACTATGCCAATGATATGCAGTTGGTCCTTTTTTCTAAGATAGCGACAGAAACACTTCACTAGAAGCATTCCATAACTGTTTAAGACAGGTGGCAGAGTGGTTGAATAGCAACTAACTAAAATTAAATGGTGATAAAACTGAATTTCTATGATGCTCGCCCTCTAAAGATCCTCGTCTACTCCTAGGCAATTTCTGGCCTTGGACTAGCACAGGCATCCTAGAGCTATCAAAGTCAGTGCATAATTTGGGAGTATATATGGATGATAAGCTCTCTATAGAGACACATGTCAATAAGATAGCAGCTACATGTTTTGGACTACTCCACAACTTAAGGAAATTCATACCACTACTGCCATAGCCAGCAAAAAAGCTAGTGGTGCAAAGCACAATTCTAAGCAGAATTGATTATAGCAATGCCCTGCGTCTTTGAGCTCCAGACTACTTTATAAAAATGCTATGTAGAGTGCAAGAAACAGCAACAAAACTTGCACTAGATAACCCCTGATAAGCATCTTCTTCTGCCACCTTTCAAGAACTCCACTGGCATCCAGTGAAAGAAAGGATCACATTTAAATCATTGTATATTGCGTAGAAAGCAATAAAGGAAACAGGATCTAGGCTACTACATTGAAAATTCAAATACTACAATACAGCAAGGAACATATGCTACTCCTCAGCCAATCTGTTATGTATTCTGAAATTTCAGAGAGTGAGATATGGAGGCCAGGCATTCTCAGTGAATGCAGCCCAGTTGTGGAATAAGCTGCTAGTCCCTTTAAGAGCCAATAAGAGCCTCCTGCAATTCAATTTAGGAAGGGCCTGAAAATCTTTCTCCAATAGCCAGTTTGAACTAAAGGATGTACCTTAGAGATGGACTGAAAGATGTTTTTTTGTGGCTGTTCTAGGGCCTCATTAGGAATCTGGGGGTCAGTCCGCCACACCGCAGGCAATCTGACCGCCACATTGGGACCCTTGCAATCGGACTACCAGGGGACCACAGTCCCCGCCAGGAACATGGTTCCAGATGGGCTCACAGCAGTCTGACTCGTCAGTACTGCGGTGCTGAGCACGAACCCCCTTTCCACCAGCCTTTCCATGGAGGTTCAATGGCCATGGAAAGGCTGGTGGAAAGGCTGTGCAGGGGGCCACAGGGGGCCCCCTGCACTGCCCTTGGCATAGGGTGTGTAGGCCCCCCCTTGCCCAGCACCCTTGGAATGTGCACTGTCTGCTTTGAGGACAGTTCCCATTCTGAGGGTGCTGGTGTGCCACATGTAGGAACGTACCCTCTTGTTGGCATGTTACCACCAATTTCTGACTGATGTCAGTGTGTTTGACTGTGCAACCTGGATCCTGCTAACCAGGACCCCAGTGCTTATGCTCTCTCTCCTCTACATTTTGTCACTGCATACTGGTGACCCAGTATTTCATCCCAAATTGGCATACTGGTCACCCCATATAAGTCCCTAGGATATGGCACTTAGGTACCCAGGGCATTGGGGTTCCAGGGGATCCCTATGGGCTGAAGCATTACTTTTGCCACCCATGGGGAGCCCATGCAAAGGCTTCTACAGGACTGCCATTGCAGCCTCCATGAAATGGTGCATGCACCCTTTCACTGCAATTCACACTGCACCAGAACACAAATAAGTCACCTATATGTCAGGCTTTCCAACCCTGAAGTCTGGGTGCAGAGTACCTGTGTGTGAGGGCACCTCTGCACTAGCAGAAGTGCCCCTATGTCATCCAGGACCATTTTCCCAGAGTTTGCGAGTGCGGGGACGCCATTTTCCACGTGCATTGGACATAGGTCAATACCTATGTCCAGCTGCACATTGGTAACTCCGAATATGGCCATGTAAGGTGTCTAACATCTTGGAATCATACCCCAATTCTGATTCTAACATTGGTTGTATAATACCATGCACTCTGGGGGCTCCACAGTAAACCCCCAGTACTGCCATGCCAGCCATCTGAGTGTTTCCAGGAAGCCCCAACTGCTGCCATCTCACAGACAGGTTTCTGCCCTCCTGTTGCCCAAGCAGCTTGAGCCCAGGAAGGCAGGACAAAGCATTTCCTTTGGGAGAGGGGTGTTACACCCACTCTCTTTGGAAATAGGCCTTACAGACATTGGAGGGGTAGCATCCCAGAGCCTCTGGAAATGCTTTGAAGGGCACAGATGGTGCCCTCCTTGAATAATCTAGTCTACACCGGTTCAGGGACCCCCAGTCCCTGTTCTGGTGTGAAACTGGACAAAGGAAAGGGGAGTGACCACTCCCCTGTCCATCACCTACCCAGGGGTGGTGCCCAGAGCTCTTCCAGAGTGTCCCTGGGTTTTGCCATCTTGGATTCCAAGGTGGTGGGGCACTCTGGGAGCATCTGAGTGGCCAGTGCCAGCCAATGACATCAGACCCCTCCCCTGATAGGTGCTTACCTGTGTAACTGACCAATCCTCCTTTCAGGGCTTTTTAGGGTCTCTTCTCTGGTTGTTCCCTCAGATTCGGATTGCAGGACTCCAGCAGGAATCCTCTGCATCCTTTACTTCACCTTCTACCGAAGAAACTGCATCTGGACCCTCCAGGAACTCTACAAACTGCAACAAAGAAGCAAAGACAACTTCTGCAACATGGTGTCTTCAGCTCCTGCCAGCAACTGAAACTATTTCCAGGTTGTGCATCTTCAGAGGACAGCCAGTCTTCAGCCCGTGCCAGAAGAACAAGGGAACCTCCCTTGAAGTGAAGGAGTAACTTCCCTGCTTCAGAAGGCACCCTTCGCAGTGATGACTGGTGGCTTGCGTCCCCTCTCCTGAAGAAGTTTGTGGATCCACCATCACGAGTGGTGGACTAAAGTTGTCCCAAAAGCTCTGACGTCCTACTGCCCAACTTTGGTAGAGGTAAAAGCTTGCCTCTCCACGCAAGACAGTAGCCCCTTGTCCTGCGTGTTTTGCAGTTGCCAAGGCTTGTTGGCATCCTTCCACAAAGTTCATCGTGCACCATGCAGTTCCGGCCCCCAGCACTGTGTCCTGCGATGCACAGCTTCCTGAGTGGTTATCCGGCAGCATGGGATCTCTTTGTGTAGTGCTGCATGGGCCTCCTTTTGCACCTTCTTTGTCCCTCCCCCTGATGTGGGACTCCTGTGTGCGCTGCCTGGTCTTCTGAGGGCTCTCTGAGTTGCTGAGAGCCCCCTCTGTCTTCTCCACCTGGGTAGAGGCCACCAGGTCCCTCCAGCGACATTTTCTGCTAACCACGAGCTTTGTGTGTGCCAAGGCTTGTTGGCGGAATCCAGCGATGCAAACCAGACTGGAATCATCCTTCCACTGTGGGACATCATCTGCACCAACTAGGAACCCACATCCGTCTTCTTGGGTGCAGTACTGACTGTTCCTCTTCACTGGTGGTACTTCTTTTGCACCTTCATCTGGGTTAGCAGGGGCTCCTGTTCTCCCTGGACTCTTCTGTGCTTCTTGGACTTGGTCCCCTTCTTCCACAGGTCTTCAGGTCCAGGAATCCATTGTTGGTGTCATGCAGTCTCTTCTGGTTTTTGCAAAATCTTCTATGACGTGTTCTTGTGTTCTAGAAAACGTACTGTGATTTACTCCTGCTTTCCTGGGCTCTGGGGTGGGTTCTATTACTTACCTTTAGTGTTTCCTTACGCTCCCAGTGCCCCTCTACACATTACACTTTCCTAGATGGGAAACTGACTCTTCGCATTCCATTATTTTAGTATACGGTTTGTGTTCCCCCTAGGCCCATTTCTAACTATTGTGATTTACACTATTTGCACTTTTTAAGTGTTTATACAGCTATTACTGCATTCTAGTGTAAATACTGTGAATATTACTTACCTCCGAAGGGAGAATAGTCTCTAAGGGATTTTTGGCATTTGTATCACCTAAATAAAATACCTTTATTTTTGTAACACTGAGTATTTTTTTTCATGTGTGAGAGTAATGTGTGACTACAGTGGTATTGCATGAGCTCTCCTAGTTAGGCCTTGGCTGCTCATTCACACTACCCCTAGAGAGACTGGTTTCTAGACACTGACTACATTTCACTAATAAGAGATAACTGGACTTGTTATAAGGTGTAAGTGCCTTCGGTACCCACTACAAACAAGGCCAACCTCATGCAATACAATATTGTCCTCAGCTCCCTTAAGGGAACCAAAACCAATACCGTAGCAATGTTCCTACCGTGGTGATCAGGAGGAACATCAAAATACGATGTTCCCGCCGATCAGCCCAGTGGGAATATCATAAAATGGTGGGGGTGAGGCAGCCAGGTTGACGGCCTCCTCATCCCCATGAGTGAAACCGATAATGAGCCCCCTAGTTTATGGGAGGTTGACTTAGCACCTGAATAGCTTTAAGGTGACAGTTGCGCTTTATAAATGTAATTTTCAACTGTAAAATGTATATGTATTTTGTATATGTTTTGTATATATTTAATATTGTTTTTGATGTGTTTCTAAGGTATGTGTTGGAAAACGTTGTTTTGTTGTGTTTATATGTTTTTATGTTATATATTTTTTAACCTGGATATATTTTCTTTTAGGAAGAATAATTGGCTTTTTTTAACCATAGCTGTCTTTTTAAATTTTTTCCTTGACTGTTCATTTTTCCTGTGATGTTTATTTGTTTTCTCCTATTTTTTGTGTTTTTGATGAATTCCATGGAATATTGGTGCCGTATTGGATACTCTATTTATTTTTGCATTTTTTCAGGTTTTTTATAAGCAATAGTTTTTTTTTTAATTGTAATATTTTGATTGCAATTTCACTTACTAGGACTTCAACTAAGAAATTGGTGGTCATTATGAGTTTGGTGATCTCCGGACCACCATGTTGGAGGTGGTGGTTGTACCGCCAACTGGCTGGCAGAGAAAACCGCCAAATTATGACTACAGCGGTATTCACAACAGAATACCCCCAAATAACCACCGTGACCACAACTGCGATTTGGCAGCCACGGACAATAGTACCCACCCCTGCAGTCTGGCGGAGACCATATTTCCTCCAGACACTTTACCAGGTTGCACACCGCCGATGTTTTCGTCGTGGTTGCACCACCACAGAAACCCCGGTAGAAACCAACTGCATGAAAAGGGAGACACTCCCCTTCAGGAAGCCATACTCGTCTGAAGCTGCCATGGAACCAGAACCACACGTCTTCCCACTGCTCCTGCTCGCCCAAAGACTTCAGAATCTGTGACAATGACAGGAACCATGAGTACACACTCTTACCTGTTGCAGATTGTCAATATTTGTACACTCACACAACAGACATTCGGGAAAGGCAGTGCAAGAGTGACACTCACACGTAACTGCAACTAACATGCACACACATACAGCCACACACACACTTGCATATACACAACTAAGATGCCACGGCCACCAAACACACACACATACACATGTCACAAACACACACATGTTCTCACAGAAACACTGCACAGGACTACACTCACACAGTACCACACAACACAACTGCACCATCTCCAATTACTTGGCAGGGACCCACAGGGGTCCCATGTGGGTCCCTAGTACCCAGGTACATATCACAATACATCACAATGTAACACCAACAGGCATAAAATACATACAAACACACAATCATACTACTTACCGATGGACTTACAAAGCACACCCTATCAAACATTTCATGCACATAATACACACAAAGTGAAATCATACAAATCCACACAGCACACCAACAAACTCATCTCAACACAAACAACACATAATACCAACACAACAATATCTCTTGGACATACAAATGTCCATCATACAACGCATACCCTACCACTTTCAGAGAAAAGCACTGCACACAACCTCACATACTACCTAAACAGCACATGTAATCCAAACAGCAGACATACACATACAGGCACACAACTAATGTCAGCCAGGAACAACTACATACTAGGGAAAGAAATGCATGACCAAGATGTAACCAGGAAACCAACAACTGGTTGGTTCAAATCATTATTAGAACCATAATATTTGTAAAGCAAAGGCCATAGGCCAGTCTATTATTAAAAGTCTCAATGCACACAGTGCACATATGTGTGCCCCGAACTTGACTCCTGACTGACATGTAACCTCCACAGGTAGGGGCATCTATGGGGCAGGCAGGCAGCCACTTTAGGGGTTATCTTGGGGGGTGGAGGGGAGGGTTTCGGTTTTGGTCTTGGAGGGGGGTCTTTGGTATCTGGCTTGGGGGATTTTGGGCTTGGTCCTAGGTTTAGGGGAGAGTTGGCTGTTAGGTGGAGGGGTTGATTTTTTGGCATAGGGAGGGGCATGTAAACTTGCAGGGGGGCAGAGGAGGTCTTGAAGGTGGAAGGGCTGGGCTTAGGGAGAGAAAAGGGCAAACTCCAAAAGGAAAGCTTTTATAGGCACATGGAGATGGGCATAGCAAAAGGGTTTGGGTGTGGATGGAGAGGGAGTGGTTGTCTGAGGTGTTGCTGTGGATGTCTTGGGTGCATGTTTGTGTGAGGTTTGTGGGTGTTGGGTGGGTGAGTGAGGACTTTATGTGTCTTGGGAAATGGGGATAGAGGTGTTAGGGATGCTGTGGTGGGTGGGTGACTGCCTGTTTGGGTGGTGACTGCACATATGGTGGATGCGCTGTATGTAGGCATGTCTGTGGTTGTGGTGTCTGCGGGTGAGGTGGCAGTGGTGGATGTCTGAGGGTCTGCTGTGATGCTGGCTGTGGGTAGGATAGGTATAATGGCTGGATCTGTGGATGTTGGTGTGTGTTCTGCAGGTGTGTCAGGTAAGGTGGAGGGGGATAGGAGACAAAGGATAAGTGGCTGCCTTCAGTGTGGAGACCAGAGCCGGAAAGGATCTCTGTAGGCCAGCCAGTGACCAGTGAATGCCCACCAGGAATGCATTACTCTGTTGGACTTGAGTTGCCAGATGGCATTCATGATGGTCGACTGACCCACAGATATGGACCTCAGGAGGTCAATAGCCTCCTCTCTGAGGGTAGCAGGGCTTGCAAGGGCAGAGTTGCCTGTGGCAAAGGAGACACCCACCCTCTTGGGTGAGCAGGCATGGCCAACTGGGCGGGGAGCTACAGGGGTGGCAGACTGAGATGGTGCTGGTGTGGTCCCAGATGGGTCTGCCACCACCAGGGAGTTTCCACTAGAGAAGGATTTTGAAGATGACAAACTGGATCCTGTCTCCCCCGTGGCACTCCCCATGCCCTCTGGACCACTGGGTCCCTCGTGTTGGTGGTATCAGCACTCCAGGTCCTGTGGCCAGCAGCCTCCCCACTCGGCTGTGCCCCATCTCCTTCACCTACCGATGAATAATGCAGTGAAACAGAGATAGAGAGAGGCTCGTCACATTCTCAACATACACATATATTATATCATACACAGCAGCAGCATCACATCTATATCTTAGAAACACCCAGGTAGGAACCATTTAGAGCCTACATCTTGTCACAACTACATACCAACAATCCTATGGGACAACAGTCTCACCCACAACATAAGCCAGTCATCTGACCACTATATCACCATCACATCAATTCAGCTTTAACACAACCTATTCATACATAAGGTGAATTGACAACATCAAACGTTTCTCCCTATACAGATCATAACTGTGTATCAGCAAATCATCCTTTGCAAATGCTGTAAACTGACATCACAATATCATGTCTACCCCAATCCACACTTGCCCAGTCCATAACCAGTACTCATGTTTCATGAAAGTAAACTCATCTCACTTCAACTACAACACAGCATATTGCTTCGCAATCACATACCCAACATGTGACTCTGTCCATAATATTCACAATGCCAAATACCTCAGATGAAATGACTACTTATGGCATACCCAAATAGTAAGGCTTATAACATTACGTAGCATGTCATTAAAACATCCATCAAAAGTGCTTTAAAATGTTTAGATAGAGTTTCTGGACCCACTTATCTTATTCATTAACACATAGGCAACAAAAACATATCCAGCAATAGGGGCCTACTTAGCACACAGGATAAACCCACAGACAACTACAGGAAGCATATCAACACCTCCAATATAATGGTCACTAATCATGTGTATAAAGGCCACATACTATTACACTGCTCATGCTGAGTAGAAACCCATTGCATGCCTACATCAAAAACATACATCATTAACATCTGTCTAGACATGTGTAACCTAATATCTTAGGACTGTAGTAACACTGGCATAACCCACTTCTAATGTAACCATGATGGACACATACACCTAGAGTACAGCAAATTGACTGACAACATATCCCATACCAGTAACATGTTCATGTCAAATGGAACACTTGCTACACTATTAAGTCAGGCTGAAATGAGCTGATCCATTACAAAATCTGTCTTAGCCTCAGATTAGTGAAGGTACGCATGGCAAAGTAGAGGCCTTGACATAACAAAAGGAATGAAGTACCAATTGACACCTGATGTAGGCACAAAACAGTGTATGTTGCACCCATATGGGTATGACACTGCCCTATGTAGCATGGACAAAATACCTGTCAAATTCCTGATTGGGATGACAGCCTTATATGAAGTTTCCCTCTATTGCAGAACAAAGGATTATTTGGCCCTGTTACTCATCTGTCAGACCCAATAGAGCTAGACCCAGTGGAATAGGACTGGTCAGAGACCAGAGAGCTAGACAACTCACCAATATGGGTATTTGGACTGTGGATCATTTGGTGGGAAGGATGTCACAGCAAGTTACACATATGTATAGCAGTGTAGAGGTACACATAGTTTCACATGCATGACATCTCACATTTGTGTACTGTTCAGGTTTTAACAATGGTGGGATATTGCTTTCTGGAGTAGTAGTGCTATGAGTTTCGAGTACTTTATGTGCCATTCCCAAGGGCTGTGGAGCCAAGTGAGTTTAGTGGACATGTGGCATACCAGAGAGGGGTACTGGAACATTTGGACAGAGATGTAGTCGGTGGTATGTTAATTGGGGTAGGTTAAGTTGGTGAGGGAGCATGCAGTACATAACAATTGGGTGGCATGGAGTTTGAGGGAACTTACCAGACTCCCCTCACCCAGGTATTCCAGCCAGGCCCTCAGAATGCAGGATGTCCAAGACCTTCTCCTCCCAAGATAAGAAAGTAGGAGGAGGCGGTGGGGGCCCACTGACAGTTTTGAGTACCGCCAGCTGGTGCCTGCATGCCATGGAACTCACCTTCCCCCTGAGGTCGTTCCACCTCTTCCTGATATCCTCTCTTGTCGTGGATAGGTGCCTACAGAATTGACCCTGTCTACTACTCTTTGCCACAACTCCATTTTCCTGGAAATTCATGTTTGCTGGCTACATGCTCCAAACAGGTGTGGCTTTACCCTGACAATTTGATTCCCCATGACCCTCAACTCATCATCCGTGTTTTTGTGGGGACATGGTAGTGGTGTGTGAAGATGATGTGGAAGTGTTCAAAGAAGGAGGCTGTAGAAAAAGATAAATGGTGAGGGGTAGGTGCTGTGATGTGAGTGGGTGACATTTGTGGATTGTGTGTGGTAGTAAAATGTGTGTTGTGTAGGTGTGGGATGGGTGTGTAGTGAAATGTAAATGGGTGCCTATTCTTGATTTTTATATCCCTCAAAAATGTTGGTTGTCTGTGGCTGTGTGTGGCGTTCTGTTTGCAAAGGATTGTGGATTGTGTAGGGGTGTGTTTTATAGTCAAGTGTGTTGGGTGTGTGGATGTGTGTCAGGTGTGGGGTATTCAAACTATCCAATGTGGTGTTATGTTCAGTGTGATGTGAATTGAGACTGCCACAGTTTGCATCGCCAAGGATTTTCCGCCAGGGAAGAACCGCTGTCGTGATTTGTGGATCGTAATATGATGGGAGGATTTTTGTCAAACTAGCAGTGCTGGTGTATGCTCTTTTAAAGTAGGTTTCTGACTATTGAGCCCAGATATGGTAGGCCATGGTTGTTGAGTTTTACTTTGCATGCCAAGAGTTCATGCAATTCTTTGGTCTTGTGGATATCTTTGGTTTGAGCCAGGTAAAGGGTTGTCCCATTCGTGGTAGCTTGGTTTTTATATGCATTTATAGAACTTGAAAGAGTGTAGAGTAGCTTTTAACAAGTATTCCTTGGAAGGAATTGCTTCGCCCTTCCCATATGTTTTTTTTTCTTTCCTTCTTGTTGCTTTTGTAGACATTCCACAATGGAATGTGGTATTTCGGTTGGTGCCTGTGGCCTGATCCGTGCAGGCAACCAACTCAAGTATCATCAAAACGATCCATCAGAGGGTTAGTTTTGTTACATGCTTTTGGTTATGAGGGATTCAATGAACATGGCATCATGTTTAGCAAATACTTTTACATGGATGTATGCTAAAGCTATTAGTTTTTAAACATTTTGTCCAAATTGTGTATATATATATATATATATATATATATATATATATATATATATATATATATATATCATAAATCAAAAACTCTCAAGAGAGAAAACGCACGCTCAGGAATTCAAAAGTAGAAGTGTTTATTCAACACACAACGCGTTTCGGCTGGCAAGCAGCCTTGATCACGTGTATATATATTTCAAATTCACTGAAAAAACAAATGTTACAGGGACATTATAATTAGAAATTAGAATTAAGAAAATCTTAGAAATTCAGTGAAAAAAAAATTGGTACTGGGACGAAATAATTAGGTTCTCAACTTACACGCACAAACCATAGAAATTCAGCTGTTATAGTTAGTTATTCAAAGTAACTATAACTTGTGCCCCAGATAACTTTATCTGGTGCCCCGCCATGCACAGTTTTCTCACTAATAATGTTATTGCAAATGTTGCAGTGATAATATCAATGATGCCATAGAAGATGCCATCAATGATGTAATATGTGGGGTAATTTCGCTTTGCACGATAAGGGTGTGAATTAGGATCACCTTGGGGCACTAGGTATAGTATAAAACAGCTATAGTAGCACACCTTATTACACACTCTTTTCAGCTCACTATCCAGACAACACTAACTATAACTCGCCACTCTAGCATGCACTGTGTTGTGATAAATGATATAATTTGAGAAGTCATAAGTGTTGTAATAAATGCTATGATTTCATGTGCTATAACTGATACAGTATGCATGGTGTAACCAGTGCATGGAAAAGGCTTGAGTTATAGTTAATGTAGTGTGGCAAGTGAGATGGCAAGGCTGCTTTTTGGCAGTACACGACTTGTAGTAGTTTGAAGGTGCTGCATAAATTTTAAATTGAAGTTATAATTATAACTTTATAGTTCATAATGTTTGTCTATTTTAAGTTGGGTTTGTGTAGAAAGAATGCATAAAGTATTTCTAACCATAAATTATAAATTATCCTTAACCTTTGTTTTTTCATTGAATGTTACTGGTTTTTATTTTTTAATGAAAATGTGTTTCAAATCAAAATTTGGAATCTCATTCATTGGAGTGTTGCAAAGTGGAGTGTAGTACAGTGAAGTAGTGGAATCTAGTGTTAAAGAGTTGAGTATTGTAGAGTGGAATAGAGTGGAATTAAATTGAGTGGAGTAAAGAAGCGTACAGATGATCCAAAAGTGCCAGGTGCAGACACCACCGTAATGATACCAAGATAATTTATTTTGTTGTCATTCTGCCACAACACATTTTGGCAAAATTGGGTGACCTTGATTATACACAGGTGCAGTGTCATTTTCTTCCCCTTAAATAACGTGCATGTGATTCACAAACATAAAGAAAATACTGTGAATGCATATTTGCCTTCATATTCATTTAATCTTGTACAGTAATTGTATTATAATTATGAAAATTCATAATTAATTATTTTATACCAAACATTTTGTTGTGCTTCTCAATATACGTTTGGTGACATTATGTTCAGCTTACCTCTCTGTTACACCCAATTTTGAGGATACCTCCTATTATTCACCATGTATATATGCAGTACGTTTGTAATAATTCAAAATTAAAATTAATAGTACAAATTTATCATATGGATGTCTCCAAATTAACCATGATCTGACAGGTACCTTGGAGTTGATCAGTTACAATGCAATCACCACATTCTCATTCATGTGTACAACAAATTGTTGTCTTACTAATTGTGTCAGAAATTCTTTCTTTTAATTGTGCTCATTTATCCAAGAGACAAATACAATTATGGTAAACACTGAGGTAAAGTTAATTTCCTGCAATTGATTGACCAACTAATTACTGCATACATTTTGCCCAAGTGGGCTTGTCATGCCTGGCTGTAGCGCAAATGGACTATAAAACTTTCAAACCTTCTCAACCCTTTGGATTTCAAAGATGATTACAGTATATTTTCATCAGCCACTGTGCAAGGGACAGGAGATTTTGTAATTCTTTTAAATGGAATTATACAAATGGATATAATTCCTTATTCAGCATTATGACCTTTAGAAGATTTACTGTCAAGATTGATGATGTACTGATCTCGAGTTGCCTTAGGACAAGTGTGTTGCATCATTGTTAAGATACTCATCAGAGTGCCTAGCCATTGGGTAAGAATATTCTATATTTTTGATGTTTCTTATGTGCTGCAGGATTCTTTTATGCACCTGAAGGGTCATACTTCCCACTTATCTGAGATGACTTCAGCAGGTTAACACATACACTGCATAACCCGTTTTGAGGTGATACACTCCCAAAATTGTAAATGGCCTATGATAAAAGGGGTCATATATTCTGTAGTGTTAGCTCCAAATAAGCAGGCTTTGCATTTGTTACACTTTCATAACCTTTCAGTTTGTTGACACCAAGTATCTTGCAATGTCATTTTGAGGCTACTTTTTACTAAAGTGTCTCATGTAGAGCATGTTATTCTGTAAGTGATAGATGGATTCTTCAAGATGAATTGGCCTATAAAGGTATCCCCTTTTACCAAATGCCAATGCTTGTGAATCACACCCCTCAGGACCTCATCCTGATTATTGTGTATTGTGACTAATCTGATGAATGAATTGGTTTTCTTCACAGACTCTGGTATGCTCTTACAAAACAAAGTGGATTCTCTATCTTGCTTACCAACTTTTGCAGCTGTTCTCTCTAACACATCTCTTGACTACCCCTGCTCTCTAAATCTGACTTTTGTCTCTTGCTAACAAACGTTAATGTCATCTATGTTGCTACAGTTTCTTCTTATTGGCAATATTTCTATTAGTAGCATGCAGTGTTCTGATGCCATCCATGGCTTTTGTGAATAATCGTATTTTAATTTTGTAAATCTAAGAAGTTAACTTTATATCAGCTAATTCAACTAAGTTTAAAGGTTGTTATTATTAATTGTGTCTACAAAGACATTAACGCTATCTAGTGTGCCTTTCCAAAAACAAATAAATCATTACCCATAATATCACATATTCAGGAATACGGTAACTACAACTCACACCCTCACCATCACTGCTACTTACCCTACATTATACATCAGTAATAACATCTTCCAGAACATCATTTATAATATAACTGCAAGATTTACATGATTGCTATTATGTTTTCCCAGTTTTAGCTGTATTGACTTATTTTATATTTATTTATTTTTGCTTTCAATACTTTTGTATTTTAAATACTTTTCAGTGATTATTTTAGCAATATATGTTTTTACTCTTTAAGTGCAGTGTTGCAATTTTTAGGTTGTCAATTTGCTTTGCTGATATTTGGATATGTTAATATTGTTTTTCTCAATATTCTGTCATACAATCACTCAGCAGTTGATAGATGACTTTAGGCATCTGATTGAAAGAAGCAGAAGGAAAAAAATGGGCTGCAAGTGAGAAAAGTAAGAAGCAGGAGAAAATTGATGGGATTAATCAAGTTGGGGAGGGCAGTGGGAGGAATGATAATTTAATGAAGAGTTAGGAAAGGTTTACTGGATAGAGAGATACCAGGTCGAGCCAGTAAGAGCCAGATGTTCATGTCTACAAACTAATACATTGACGATTGCCCACATAAACTCAAACATATAGGCACACACAACACAAATAGATCAGGCAGCACAAACTCAGACACAGATTCGAGGAATGGGTTAATCAGGCATAAAGTAGGAAGCATGGATTTATATATGCAGGTTTCATATCCATTTAATATTTCAACCCAAAATATAACCTGGGGTAAATATTGGTCTCAGTGTGCTTAAGCAATCCATGGATCCACTCTTACTGACCCTTAAGGACAATGGAAATGATGACAAATGACTACCATGAAAAGAATCACTTTCTTTATTGGCCCAATTTATTGAGACTCTGCTTTACAAAGTGGGATTGTGAGAGGTTCCCTAGGTTCATTCTCTGACCCATTTGCTGTTCGCCCACCCTTGGGTGTTCACTGTAATTGCCATCTGAATGTTCAAAGTATCGCATTGATCTTAAACACTAGTCTCACCTAGGCTGCTATTTACTTCTATCAATATGAGAGAAGTCTCCGCAGTCATAAACTTACTATCAACTCATAATTTGTGAATAGCAAAAAAATAGTAAACTTACTGAAGGCCCATAGGGTCTATCTTTGTCACCTTTTTCAAAATTAACAAACATATTTAAGAAACAAATAAGCAATTCATGGAGCCTTTTAGAGAGAAACCAATTTCTTGGCTTGAGGGAATTCTTCAGTTTCCATATCTATTCAATTACTACCCTCTTTGGGATAATCATGTGTCAGTAACAATCCAGTGCTCCCTCTTCACATACCATTCCATCATTTGGCTCCTTTATGTATTCATACATATGTTGCAATTCAAACCAGTATCTTAATTTACTTAATGCTAACATATGGCACATATTGTTTACCAAGACCTCTCAATCTACATCAAATCATATGGGTCAAATTCTTAAGATCTGTCATAACTCTGAACATGGTGAGTTATATTTTCAGATAGACTTACAAACCTGGAACTTCACATAGCTTCCCAGCTGTACGCCAGGAAACTAATCACCAGTTACAGGTTTTTAAGTTCACTCCTAAAAAGTTTTATGAGTTCACTTTTTTCATCTAAAAATATGCATATGTATGTTTTCACTTGAGAATCTCTGCCGCACCGGTGTAAAAGCATCGGCTTACATTTTGTCCATGTGGAGAAACTCCTTGCCTTAAATTTGGGCTATCTTGTCTTACCACCCTCAAAAAGGATTTACAGCTGCCCATTACAGGAGCAAATCTTGGCCATTTCTATGGTAGAAAGGCATCAACATGTTGTTTATGTGTAGCTACAAGTGTGTTATTTTGTGGATGTGAACAAACCTCAAGGGCAATCCTGCCATGGAACACTTGGTCCTCCCTCTCATCAATAGATTTACTCACACAGCACCCTCAGTGGGAGAAAGTCCTTTTTTGGAAGCAAAACCAATGTTTCTGAACTGGAAAACTGGTTTTCCATTCATAGAAAAGCCTATGAGTCAGCTAATTTATTTTTATTTTTATCTGCCTGAGGAAATACTATTAGAGCTCTTTTACTGTTCTAAGCACACATCAGCTTTTTATGATATCTTACTACAGTGAGTGTCCTCACTTTTGCACAATGCAATCCATTTTACCGCATCAATACTTTATCATTATTTTTCCAAGTCCAGCTCTTTGCTTCTGTTTCTTTTACTTGCTAATCATGGCTTCCATGTGATCAATCACCTAAACAAGCACAGCACCACTTTAAAGAAAAGTTAATATTAGTGAGCTAGGCAATGATATGGGTCATATAACTATCTCAGTGAATGAAAGTGCTATCTATTTAAATGGACTTTGGTCCTCAGTATGAGTTTGGTGGTCTCACTGTGCGACCGCCAAACATGTGGGGAAGATACTATCGCCATCGTGGTGACCTCCCCCCATGCGTATTATAGTGTTCCCACCGGGCTGACTGGTGGGAACATTGTAATACACATTCCCGCCAGGCTGACTGGTGGGAACAGTGCTACGATATTGGCCTTGGCTCCTTTAAGGGAGCCAAGGCCAATATCATAGCACACAGCACTCTCGGAATGTGCTCTGTCTACAAAGCAAACAATGCGCATTCCAAGGGTGCTGTATAGGGGGTTCCAGCACTACCCATGAGGGTCCCCCCTGTGGCCCCCAGCACACCTTTACCACCAGCCTTTCCATGGCAGGCTCCCCACCATGAAAAGGCTGGCGGTAAGGTGAGTTGTAATCAGCAAGGTGGCACTGAGTTCAGCCCCACCCTGGCTGTACAACTCAGACTGCCGTCACACAGTCGGAAACAATGTTCCTGGTGGGAAAGGTGGTCTCCTGGCAGGTCCACCTGCCAGGGTTGTAATGTGGCAGTCTGACTGCCATAGTTGTTGACGGTCCAACCGTCACTGTGACCACCAGCCTTGTAATGAAGCCATCTGTTTCTGCCAGTGCCACTACAACATAATTAATCGTGCAAACTCTACATATCTAAACTAAAAAGGAATTTTTAATTTCACCCTAGTGTTCTTCATATAAATACAATACATTTTTAAGTGAACCATATTTAAAAGCATATTAAAATAGGAAAGAATAAACAAACCGGTAAATATATCCAAACACATGCTATCATTGCAAGCTAATTTTAAACAAATGATTATAAAGAAAGAGCAGTGGTGGCTGCCACCAATGTAATGTGGTGGGGCTGGATGTTAGGTAAATAAGAATAAAAAAATTAAAACGTACCTGCCGCACTGGTCTTGGCACAGGCCACCTCAGTGCTCCTCATCCTCCTCACAGTCACTAGGGCACAAAGCACAGGCTCCCAATTCAGATGCTTCTCTCATGCTACAACAAGCATGAAAGCAGCGTTGGTATGGCCCGAGTGGGCTGGCCTGATGCTTGCTCAGGCACAGGGAGCCTGTCACAGCTGGGTTGGAGAAATGTAAGTGTGCATGTCGGTTTGGCCATCCTAAGACAGCTGGCCAATCCGACATGCGCACTGCACAGTGCCCACAGCTCTTCCTCCCTGCCATGGCCCGGACCCATCCTAGATTCCATGGCTCAATCAGATAGTAATAGATAAAATTATTTAAAATTGTTTAATTATCATTTTATTTTTCACTGCCTGACTCGGAGCAGGGTGGTGGCCCTCCTCCGATATTACGGAGGAACCGCCCCTGAGAAAGAGGAATATGCCTCAGAGGATTGCTTTTGTGCAGGAAGGCATTCCTTCCTGCACAAAAACAAACCTGCTTACAAATCAGGAACACTTGCACCATGGTGCAAGAGAGCCTGAGTTGGCGCTAGGCTACACGTTGTGCGCAAGCACTGGAAAATGACAGGAATTTGCTGAACAATGTTAAGTACCTCGCAATCCTGCCCTTTCCCTATCACGCAGCACGCAGCAGCAAGGTGACTTGCTGGGGTGCCTGATATATTGGTAAATTTGCCCCTGAATATATTGTGAATAATGAATCTCATAAAAATGTGGCCTATGTCCGTTATTGTCCTGATGCCTCACATACTCAATCATTCTGTATGAACAATCACCTTAAAATAAATGGAGACAACACAAGGACGTAGCATTCTAAAGCAGCATGCCTTGCGTTATTAAATCATTTTGTTCTTTCACTGCCTCTGTGCTGAAGTAGATAACATGTTTCCCTCCTGTATACATTGGACAAATATGCAGTTTATATTGTTCATACTTATGTATGCTAGTAGTTACGTTATGTCAATGCTTTTCATGTTTCTCATTCTTTCAAGATGTTAAACGTTTTCAAAATAGTTTGCTGGTTACTGATATCACATCTGCAGATATGCTAAGAAAAGTCTTTATTTTCAAGAGTATATTGAAACGCCTTTTTATGATTGATCACCACCAGCATCTTGTTTGATTAGTGCATTACTATCACAAGTGGAGTTCAAAATAATTGGATTAATTTGCATATTTTGGAAACAACAGAGCACATTTATCAAGGACATCATCTCCTCAATTCTTGTCTGAACTACGAGCATGATTGTTTTCAAACGTTCTCATGCTCAGTACCCAAAAGACAGAGGGGCAGAATTTTTGAGGTCTGTGCAACTCACCGTTGCGTGAAAACCAAGTGTGTTACATCGCACGGGCTAACACATTTAGCACAACATCTTATTTACCAAGAGTTGTAATGGCATATCACCAATGCAACAGTGAATAGCAATGCACTTGAATGCCCTAGTACCCAAGGGTACATTGTGTAATGTGTGTAACTTTCACAGTGCTAGGCATATTATAAATTGTGACCCACCACGCCATTTCCAGCCTGTTTTGTTGGCTTTATTTGCTGTCAGTATTAGGCTGTCCTACTTTGCATGATTTTTGCAGTTGTACAGTTGTTTTGATTCTTTTGCGTGCTTGCACAAGGGCTGCTGGTTTAGGGCCATTTTCACAGACCATCAGGTGCTTTGTTGTAAACGACACAGTGCCATCTAATTCTGTACGTGCATGAAACTGTTTGCTTGCAAAGGTTGATTGGCACTAGTTATCAAAGCGCTGTGTGCCTCTTAAACGTCCGTGCAAATCTTTAGCGAACATGGGTCCACATTTTTGCTTGTTAGTCCTAAGTATGTTGAGAGGTGCCATCCAGCACCACTAAATGTGCTTCAATGTCATCATCCCACCACCTCAACAAGTAACTCACAGGATTGTATCATACAATTGCATCTTTCAATGAATACCCTCATATATAATACAACAAAATATGCCAAATAGCTAATCTACTCAGCCTTTTAGGCATCCCCAGGGATTCAGAGAATTATCGTTAGATGACCCCCATGCCTCGTTTGGGACAAAATGTTCTGCATTGCTGGTTATAGCTGTACCATCCGGTCTTCCAGCCTTCTTATATTTTGGGCTATACTGAATGGTGCTCTGATGACAGAAAGATAACGTTTGAGTGACGATGGATGCAGCGAACTTTATTAATTGTATCTAAAAGTTTTTCTTCACTTTAATTATTTTCTTTGACCTATTCTAATTGTGTTCGTAGTAATTGCTTAAGTGGACGGTTTTAGGATGTAGTGTGATTTTGGTTTCCCTTTCTTTTTTTTCGATTTTTATCCCCAATGTAGTTCACATGATGGTAGCACTGATGATATTGCAGCACAACACATCAGTCTGCTTACAGCTGCTGCAAGAGCGACTTCAAGCCTTGTTTCTCAAAATTCTCTTTCAAAGCGTTGAGCCCAAATCCGTATCTATTGTCTCACTCTTTTTCTACATTATTCAGGAGATTTTATTTATTTCCAAAAACAACTGGACAATACAAGAAATAGTACCAAATCGGTGCAAGTTAGTGCATTTAATGTAGGCGGATATAAACGCATCTTAGAACAATGAATTCCTCATAAATGTAAAAAATTACTAAAAAGAAACAAATAGTTATAGATACACTGGTGCCTTGTCTAGTGAAGTTTCTCCAAGAACACCAGGTGTGAACTGAAAGTAAAGATGCATATTCCCATTTGGATGTGATGTAGCAGAAACGTTAATGCTGTCCCTTATGTCAAAGTGACCACCTATACATGTCAGTTCATGCATTATCTTAACCAAAAGTACTAAACGTTTGATTGCAGAGTGATGCATTGAGAAGACATTTTTAGTGTGCATTTGTTTTGACTAGAGACTTCGACATAGGTGGTGTTGACGTGTAATTAAATGATTAAAGGACGGAATTGACCTTTTGGTATAATCTAGACTCTAGAATAATGGTCTCTATTGAAAAAAATATTTGGTTTCTAAAAAGTAATATTTTAAAAATGCGTGCAAAAATGGAGAAATGTAGTTCTATATTATACTGACTGAAATGTTTTAACAGTAATTTCTTTTAAAGTTACTGTAACCTGAATGCTGATGATTTATTACTGCTGAATTTATAGTTTGCATATAAAAATGTGTTTTATTTGATGTATTCATGTACTGTTTTAACTCACTTGTATTAGCCTAATTGAGGGCTGCAAGGCCCTGTAACTTGTGACTGTGCAGAAACTTTTAACTTGTTTGTGTTAACGTGCACTTTCCTGCCAGGAATTTAAGCATTTGTTTCAATCTCATGTGGAGCTAGATGGATGCATGCTGTTCTCATGACAGACCTGGGAAAAAATGGAGTTGTTCAACTTGGAGTCATATGATGAATTGCTAGTGGATGATACGCCTTCAATGCCAAATGAACTGTTGTCCTGAAAAATCAGACTGCCATATAAACTTTGATATGCCAATAATCAGTAGGACTTAGGTCAGGGTCCCTTTGGTCAGAATCCCATCAGATGTCCTGCAGAATCCTGTCAGAATCATGCCAATATCTTGAATGCTGAAAACCTTGGAGAGGTATCTCCCTCTTTGGTTTTGCCCCTTTGAAATGGCTTGCTGAGACTTAGGGATTTTTCTTCTTAATTCTTGCAAAAGACTCTTGACTGAGCCTCTGACATGCTGATGTTCTCCATTTTACCTACTTTTTACCTACCTTAGGGCCTCATTACAAGTGTGGCAGTCCAAGGACTGCCACAATCGCAGTGACAGTCAGACTGCTGCACTCCAGGCAGTCCAACCACCACATTACAACCCTCATGGGTTGACCTGCCAGGGTACTGCCCTCACCGCTCGGCACATCGTTCCCGAGGGGCTGACGGCAGTCTGAGTTGTACTCAGCCACACTAGCCCTAAAGTCAGCACCGCCCTCCTGATTACAACTCAGCTTTCCGCCAGCCTCTTCATGGCAGGGACCCCGTCACGAAGAGGGGGACGGAGAGGGGGGCTGCACTGCCCATGTCCCTGGCCCCCCCCAACACCACTAGAATGTGCACTGTTTGCTTTGCAGACAGTGAGCATTCCAATGGTGCTGTTGTGCTACAGTACTGGCCTCTGCTCCCTTAAGGGAGCCAAAACCAATACCATAGCACTGTTCCCGCTTGGCCACCCGCAGGAACCTCGTAATACAATGTTACCGCCGGTCAGCCCGACGGGAACAATGTAATATGAGCGGGTAGGTATGGCTGTAGTGGCCTCCCTGCGATGTTGGTGGTTGGCTTATCTGACCGCCAAACTCCTAATGAGGCCCTCAGTAAGTAACTTGTTGCTTGAGAATGCCTTTTTCTAAATTATTTTTTCCTTTTTATTTCTTTTGTCTTTTGCCCACATGTGTTCTGCCCCACACATTTTCCCCTGATTGACTAACTGTAGGGTTTCCCCTGTACCCAACTAAATTGAAATTGATGATTTGAAACTGCCTGAACGCTTATTAGGACTGAGGAAAGTTTATTCTCAGTACATCAAGTTCTTTTGTTGTTGTTTTGGATAGATTTTGTTGAGTGCCTAGTTCTCTCAATGTTAGTTCACTTGACCTTAATTCATTGCCTTGGTCAACCCTTTGTGATTCTGTATCTTTATAACGTTCTCTTGCAAATTGTCTCCATGACTCTGAGCTTAAGTTTGTAATAAATCCCTTTTCTTTATTCCTGGAGTTTTCCTTTTATGGCCACACTGGCCGTACTGTGTAACTTAAGTGGTTTGCATTGAAATTCTTTTTTATTGTTCTACCACATTCTATGCAGGATCCAAAGTTCTGTTGACCTCAATGAGCATTGATTTCTGCGAAGGATGAAAATGCTGTAGCAGAACTAATTTATTAGTAGCAGAAAATACAAAAATCAAATAACTTGTTGGCCAAGTTTAAAAAACCTTTTGCACAAGGTGATGCAAACTAGTTACTTTCCAGTGCACAACGTATTCTGTAAAATTGCCTAAAAGTAATGCAAAGCAGTGAAAAATGCCACTTTAAGTAACTCTGTGCCAGAGGGGCATTACATAGGCGATACATGGGCATTTCTGTAATAGCACCCACCCCTGCTTTTTGGCACAAAATCCCATCCACTTACAATAGTAGAGCAAGATTTGCACTGAAAATAATGTGAAATCAAAGCAGGTGTTTAAAAGGGAAATACTTTTAATTTCTCCTTTCTTTTCCGACTTTGTATATAGGAAAAGTTTTATATTTTGCCTGGACAAAGTATTTTGTACTGGAATAATGCCCTTCCAGTTCAAAATCTATGTCAGACTCACATAGAACACCTTGCTCTATTGTGCAAAGGTTTTTATGTGGCCCACAGCTGCCTAATTGTGGACCAACACTAAGGAAAGGGAGGAGAGTGCCATTTCTATGTAAATATTGTGCTCTCCTTGTCACACAACGCAGTGCAGCAACTTTGGTTGCTGTGATGCGTTGTGTAATACGTTTGTAATTCTGGCTATATATATGTTATAGCATGAGAATTACAAATAACCAATATATAAGAATGAGTATCAGATATAGGAAATATTTGAGTAATAAACTTCCATACTTCAGACCAGAAGTTTGAAATACCTGGACATTCAAATAGTACATATTTAAAAAAGACATCACTCTGATTGCAATGCCCGCTTATTGTGCTAACCAAACATTTAGCCTTCAATATTTTTGAAAATTATTTGTTTATTGTATACAAGGCAGCAGGAGCCAATGAGAAATTTTAGATGTGAAAGCACATAATAAAATTTTAAGCTATGCAATTAGCGGAGTAAGGCCAAACGATGTCAACAGCGTGCTATTCACAACACAACATAGACAGGATGAAAGCATTCCTTGTATCCAGAGTCCAGGCTGGTGTCAGTAACTATAAACAGTAGATAAGAAAGTCAGCAACAAACAAGATTCAGACCTCATCCGAGTTCTAAATGTACATTTCCGTTACTCATGAGCTGCTTTGGTTCCAGCATGTACTCAAAACCTTTATTCCAGCACAGTTTTATCCACAAGCATAGTAAGAGTGAAGCATGCAGTACTGGAGATGCAAGTTCTGCGAAGTTTAAGGAAACATAGTTTTCCTCTAGTTGTGTATTGCACACATTGACTTTTAATGTGTAATCTATCATCTGTTAATGCTGATTATTTCTTGAACAGCACAAACACAAGATATTAAGTTCAGTGTTGGTACTTGTTAGCCCTGACATGCCTTAGGGTGGTCACCCCTAACTTTTTGCCTGCCTCCCTCCACTTTTTGGACTCTGTTTTTGCTGTCTTTTAGACTCTGCGCACTTTATCACTGCTAACCAGTGCTAAGGTGCATATTCTCTCTCCCTTTAAACATGGTAACTTTGGATCATACCCAATTTGACTATTTAACCTACTTAAAAGTCCCTAGTGATGTACACTGTATGTGCCTAGGGCCTGTAGATTAAATGCTACTAGTGGGCCTGCAGCACTGGTTGTGCCACCCACTCAAGTAGCTCCTTTACCTTGTCCCAGGCCTGTCATTGCAAGGCCTCTGTGTGCAGTTTCACTGCCAATTCGACTTGGCATTTAAAAGTACTTGCCAAGCCTAAAACTCCCCTTTTTCTACACATAAGTCACCTCTAATGTGTGCCCTAGGTAACCCCTAGAGCAGGGTGCGGTGTGGGTAAAAGGCAGGATATGTACCTGTGTAGTTTACATGTCCTGGTAGTTTAAAACTCCTAAATTCGTTTTTACACTACTGTGAGGCCTGCTCCCTTTATAGGCTAACATTGGGGCTGCCCTCATACATTATTGAAGTGGTAGCTGCTGATCTGAAAGGAACAGGAAGGCCATATTTAGTATGGCCAGAATGGTAATACACAATCCTGCTGACTGGTGAAGTTGGATTTAATATTACCATTCTAGAAATGCCACTTTTAGAAAGTGAGTATTTCTTTGCACTTAAATCTTTCTGTGCCTTACAATTCCACAACTGGCTGAGTTTAGTTGACAGCTCCTTGTGCATTCACTCAGACACACCCCAAACACAGGGTACTCAGCCTCACTTGCATACATCTGCATTTTGAATGGGTCTTCCTGAGCTGGGAGGGTGGAGGGCCTGCGCTGACACAAAGGACTGCCACACCCCCTACTAGGACCCTGGCAGACAGGAATGAACTGAAAAGGGACCTAGTGCACTTCTAAGCCACTCTTTGAAGTCTCCCCCACTTCAAAGGCACATTTGGGTATAAAACAGGGCCTCTGCCCTACCACCTAAGACACTTGCTGGAGAAGAAACCTGAACCAGAACCTGCATCCTGCCAAGAAGAACTGCCTGGCTGCTCAAAGGACTCACCTGACTGCTTTCTACAAAGGACTGCTGCCTTGCTGTTGGCCTGCTGCCTTGCTGAACTCTTGCCTTGCTGCAGAAGTGCTCTCCAAGGGCTTGGATAGAGTTTGCCTCCTGTTTCCTGAAGTCTCAGGACCAAAAAGACTTCCATCTTTCAACTGGACTCCTTGTGCGCCGAAAAATTTGACGCACAGCTTGCTCCGTGGTGAAAAATTCACTGCACTACGATCCGGAAAGACGCCGCTCGACCCCGCAAGGAAAAGATCGATGCCTGCGGTGCGACCGGAACTTCGACGCACGGCCTGCCTGGACAACCCCGCCTGACTTCCAGAAAGGAAATCGACGCGACGCCTGCCGTGAGAGAGAAAATTCCATGCACAGCCCACCGGAACGACACGCAGCCGGATAACAAGCACAGGATTCCACGCACAGACCCCTGGACATCTGGTAATACCGCGACCCACAGAAGGAGACAGTCCGCACGCCGGAAAACGACGCACGTCTTCCCCGCGTGAAAAATAACGACGCAAGTCCGTGTGTGAAGGGGCGAAACCGTCGCACACACCATTTTTCCACGCATCTCCTCCTCTGTGGCCCTTTGCGGAGATTTTCCACTCCAAACCAGGTACTTTGTGCTTGAAAGAGTCTTTGTTTGCTTTTTACAGACTTAAGACACTTTGGGGGTCATTCCGACCCCGGCGGTCAAGGACCGCCGGGGCCAGGGTCGGCGGGAGCACCGCCAACAGGCTGGCGGTGCCCCGCAGGGCATTCTGACCGTGGCGGTTTGGCCGCGGTCAGAACAGGAAAACCGGCGGTCTCCCGCCAGTTTTCCGCTGCCCTCAGGAATCCTCCATGGCGGCGCAGCTTGCTGCGCCGCCATGGGGATTCCGACACCCCATACCGCCATCCTGTTCCTGGCGGTTCGCCCGCCAGGAACAGGATGGCGGTATGGGGTGTTGTGGGGCCCCTGGGGGCCCCTGCAGTGCCCATGCCAATAAGAGGGCCCGTAAGAGGGCCCCACAAAGAATTTCAGTGTCTGCTTAGCAGACACTGAAATTCGCAATGGGTGCAACTGCACCCGTCGCACCTTCCCACTCCGCCGGCTCCATTCGGAGCCGGCTTCCTCGTGGGAAGGGGTTTCCCGCTGGGCTGGCGGGCGGCCTTCTGGCGGTCGCCCGCCAGCCCAGCGGGAAACACAGAATCACCGCAGCGGTCTTCAGACCGCGGAGCGGTGTTCTGTCGAGGGAACTCTGGCATGCGGCCTCCGCCGCCCGCCAGAGTTAGAATGACCCCCTTTATATCACTTTTCAGTGATATCTCTACAATTTCATATTGCATCTTTTATCGTTTTGACCTACAAATACCCAGATAAATATTATATATTTTTCTAAACACTGTGGTGTACTTTTGTGGTGCTATATTGTGTTATTGCATGATTTATTGCACAATTACTTTACACATTGCCTTCTAAGTTAAGCCTGACTGCTCAGTGCCAAGCTACCAGAGGGTGGGCACAGGATAATTTGGATTGTGTGTGACTTACCCTGACTAGAGTGAGGGTCCTTGCTTGGACAGGGGTGTAACCTGACTGCCAACCAAAGACCCCATTTCTAACAGTACTACTCTAAAAAATTAAACTGGCCATTTTAAGTTCAAGTAGAAGTGTATTTTGGTATCTTTCCGTATTGGCTGCTCTTACCACAAGGCAGGTGAACCAGCAGTAAGTTCTGTGAGCCACTGCTTTATCCAGCAGTTTCCAACTATGAGCAATAAATTGTGCATAAAACACGCATCCCTCTGCAGCCACAACTAGCACATTGTGATCTGACAACTCTCTGGCTCCAAGTACAGAGTTTGGACAGAAAAATCAAGTATCTGAGGCTGTCTTATGCAAAGTTCCCTTAAGGTACAATGACTGTGTGTGCCAGTTTTGTGCTTCCCTGGGGCACATTGGTATTACAGAAGTGGCTTCAGATGCATCTTCTGTAATACAGGTTGCACTGGCACATGTTGTGCCAGTGCTATGTGAGAGGGTATTCACTCATTTGCATGGAGGCGTGGTCAAATGCAAATGAAGACCTCACTTAGCTTCTCTGCCACCTATGAGTGCTCTCCCATCAGCAGTGCTTTGGAGGGGGGCAGAGGGAGTGCCAGGCACACCCCAGACATCTTTCTGCAGGTGTGTGCAGGAACCTACTCCATCGAACTCCAGGGAAATCTCAGTTTCCTCTTTAAATTGCATGTATGTTGCCACCTGCACTATGAAACATGAAGGGGCTTGGAAGCAGCTGCTGTGTATTTCACTGAATGCGCTTCCCTCAGGGTCACCATAATAGCATGCATTATCACACTCTGCTCCAGCCTCACCCTTTGAAAGGTGTGCTGTGACACAAACAAGGACAGTGCATCCTATGCATAATACAGGGCCTGGTGTCCAGGGCAAAAAAACAGGAGGCACTGAACAATAGAGTGGTTCTCTCGGTCATTCTCACATTCATTTTTCATGGAAGAAAAGTAGCCACAATGAAAAAGGAGATCTTTTAATTAGCGCCTGCTAACGCCATTCTGAAGCGCCATGCGGGCGCCGTATTTATAGAATGGCGTTAGCCGGCGTTAGCCGACCGGCGCTGCCTGGTGTGCGTGAAAAAAAAACACGTACACCAGGCAGCGCCGGCATAGGGGAAAATGGCGTATGGGCGTCTCAAAATGGGGCAAGTCAGGTTGAGTCAAAAAAATCACCTCAACCCGATTTGCGCCATTTTTTTACGACGCCCATCCCCCATTAACATGACTCCTGTCTTAGCAAAGACAGGAGTCATGCCCCCTTGCCCAATGGCCATGCCCAGGGGACTTATGTCCCCTGGGCATGGTCATTGGGCATAGTGGCATGTAGGGGGGCACAAATCAGGCCCCCCTATGCCGCAAAAAAAATAAAAAAAAATACTTACCACAACTTACCTTTTCTTCCCTGGGATGGGTCCCTCCATCCTTGGGTGCCCTCCTGGGGTGGGCAAGGGTGGCAGGGGGTGTCCCTGGGGGCAGAGGAGGGCACCTCTGGGCTCATTCTGAGCCCACAGGTCCCTTAACGCCTGCCCTGACCCAGGCGTTAAAAAGAGGCGCAAATGCGGGGTTTTTTGCCCCGCCCACTCCCGGGCGTCATTTTTGCCCGGGAGTATAAATACCACGCACATGTCTGGGAGTCATTTTTTAAGACGGGAACGCCTACCTTGCATCTCATTAACGCAAGGAAGGTGTTTACGCCAAAAAATGACGCTAACTCCATGAACTTTGGCGCTAGACGCGTCTAACGCCAAAGTATAAATATGGAGTTCGTTTTGCGTCAAATTTGCGTCGAAAAAAACGACGCAAATTCGGCGCAAGCGGAGTATAAATATGCCCCTTTGTTTCTAATTCTGTTCAGAGTTCTCTTAGTGAATAGTATTTGAAAAAAGACCCATGACATTTATAGATTGAACATTTTCAATGTAGTTGTTAGAAATTGGGTTACTTGTCTAGAGGGGTGAAACCCTTCTCAAGCAGGAACCACAATCTCAGTATGGGTGAAACACAAGCAAACTCCAAATTAAACTTTGATTAACCCTTTGGTAGCTTGGCACAAAAATATGCGGGCTTAACTTAAAAGCAATGTGTAAAGTATGCAGCACTTCAAACAGTAATACAGTGAAAACAGCAAACAAGACAAATCCCACACCAATTTGTAAAAATAAAGTGAAAGCTAATAAATTATTTGATACCAAAACAACAGAAATCCAATCAGTAGCTGCCAAAATGCAATTTGGAAGATTTCAGGCAAAATATGTGCCTAAAAGCACAAAGAGCGACTCAGTCATCTGGTCTCGGGTGAAAGTCACAGGTTCAAGCAGACTGTGATGGAGTACAGGCTTGATACAGGGACAAGTGAAAGAGTTACCTTCAAAGACTAGAGCGAAGAGTTCTGTTTGTGGTGTAAGAGGCAGTGAGGAGCAGTGAGAGTGTCATGGATCATTGTTGATGTAGCGCAAACAACAGGCAAAGCATCATGGATGGTCGTCACTGTAGCAGGAAGATCCTCTAAGGTGTCATGGATGGTCGTTGCTGGAGCTTTGCATTGGCATCACCGCGACCTGTCAATGGTGTGACGCTAAGTGTAGATTTCATGCTGCTGGTCAGAAGCAGTTGCTATGTGGTGAAGAGTTGCCTTTGGGCAGCAAGATAATGGCATAAACATGCACATTTGTACTGGTGAGGAGCCCAAAACCTCAGGAATCTCCTTTCCTTTGGAGAGGAGCTTAAATGGGGAAAAACAGGGGTCCAGAACTTGAGGGGCACCTCTTCAGGGTCAGGGACTCCATCCAGCAGATGTTAGCAAGGCTCGGGCAGGTCCAGTTGCAGGTCCAGGCAGCAGGTCAGCTGGGCAGTTGCAGAAAGCCTCTGGAGCTTGTTATGTCCCTGTAGCTCAAAACAGAAGGTCAGTTTGCAGAACGAAAGGTGCAGCTCCCTTCTTCCTTCTCAGGAAGCAGGGCTACAGGTCACAGATTAAGCAGAGTAGCGAAGGCAGCAGAGTGGCAGTCCTTATGACAGCAAAGCAGCACAGCAGTCCTTCTTCATGGGTATCCACTGGTCCGGGAGTGTACTGAAGCATTGAGTTTGAGGGTCCAATATTTATACTGGGTGCCAGCATTGAAGTAGGAAAAATTCTAGAGAATTATCTTTGAAAAGTTGGAAGCATCCTGCCTCCCCTGCCCTGGCTTCAAGCTGGTTGCATGAATAATGCAGTGGTAACAAGTCCTTCATGTGAAGGCATGGCACAGCCTATTCATTTGCAAGTGGAGCTGTGTCTAGCTCCACCCTGCATCCTTCCAGTTGATGGCTGATCCAGGCACACCTAATATCTCCTGTGTGGCTGTCTACAAGTAATAAAAAAAGTCCAAATGTCAACTACGCCCACTCATGTGACCCTTGAATAGGCTGCAGGAACCAAAGAGTTAGAGCAGAAAAATGCCAACAGTGGCATTTTCACCTAATATAACATCCAACTTTACCAGCTAAGAGCACTTTAATTGTAATTTCTCAGACACCAAACATGACATTTCTACCAGATCCCAACTGACAATTGTAACTTAATAATTGTAATAAGTTAATCCATTGTTATTCTACAGGGAGACAGGCCTTGCAGTTGTGAAAAAAGAATTTACTAGGTATTCACTACCAGGAAATGTAAAAGTTAGAAGTATATGTCCATTTTGTAAAATACACTGCATCCTCTTCTGCTGGCTATTTAAGGCCTACACTATGAGTGACGTATATGTATTAAAAAAGGAAAGTTAGGCTTGGCAAAAGGTTTATTTTACCAGGTCAAAATGGTAGCTTAATACTGCACACATAGGCTGCAATGACAGGCCTGAGACATGTTAAAAGGACTACTGAAGTGGGTGGCACAATCTGTGCCACAACCCACCAGTAGCATTTAATTTAGAAACACTGTGTGCATGTGGTACAACTGTACTAGGCCTTTATAGGTATATTAAATGTACCAATTGGAGGTAGGCCAATTTCACCATGTTTAAAGGAGAGAGCATGCACACTTTAGCTCTGGTTAGCAGTGGTAAAGTGCACGGTCGTAAGGCCAATAAAAACGAGATTAGCAGAAATGGAGGAGTAAGGAAGAAAGTTTGGGAGAAGCCCACCCTAACGCTGACAGGTCTAACAGTAGTGTACAGTCCTAAGATACCTTAAGATATGCATTTGCTTTTCCTTGAGCATTTTCATTTTATTAACTTTAACTTTTTGTACAAGCAACCACTGCAAAGCCAATAGTTTGGCACTTACAATATAAAGATCAGATCAGGTTTTACCAATGCTTATTTCAAGAAGTGCACTCAAGTCAAAGCTAGAATAAATTCAACCTTTAAAAACAATAAACTAACCTGATATTTAGAGGCTTTGAAGGTTCTACATTGCATAATATTAGATGTAACTTTACAATTTGTGTGTATGTTCATCAGCATAGACTGAAGTAGAAATATAATTAATTCAAGCTTCAATGATGCATAGTACTATACTGTGTAGGTATCAAACCTGGATGGCTGTATTTGTTTGCGGCCAAACATGCCAGTTAAAGAGGAAGTCACATGGATTGATACTGTTACTTTAGAAAATGTGTCTCATGCGGTGAAGTCACTTTCAAGTGATTAGAAACTGTGTGCTGTGCAGAGATGGCCGGGAGAATTTCTAGAGCATTGCAGCTGCCTGCTGGCAGTGTATGGCTAGTGCAGTTACTGTAAATGAAAACCCCAGCCATACAATTTAACTGAAAGCAATAGGTAGTGAGTGAGATTAGTGTGGTGTAGACTGACAGTTACATTTCTTTATCAAAATACCATAAAATCTTTCACACTTTATCTTTTGCACAAACGCTCTACTGAAAGCACTGTGTGGGTCAGGTTCCATATTGAGAAAACAAAATCACATGCGTGGATGATGGTAACAGTTTAATCCATGCAGTAGATTTTGCATCTTCATAATTTATATAGTGGAGGCCATTTAACGCATCATTTATGTCTTGGTGGCCAACTAGGAGAAAAACAACCGACATTAGGAGAAGTGCACAGAATATTGCAGATTTTGGTTCTTGCACAGCAGTTATTGAAAGCTGAAGGGCACTTTTGAATAGCACTGATTTGAAAAAAAGTAAAACGGGTTCTTAGCTACAAAATTGATCTCATTGTGTGTGGGAAGCAGGGACCGTATTGCGACCTTCTGTAATACAGATCATGCAGCACAATCTCAAGGAGGAATTCAATAATTTGCATGGGGGCATCCATTTGCCTGAGTGCCGACACCTTCTTATCGACAAGGATGCAGAGGCAAAGGAGCAGTAAGGGAGCACACTGACTATGCACCACAAAGACATGGTGCACAGTCAGTGGGCCAACTAAGTGCACCTCTTAGAAAGGTAAAAGGAGGTCCTGCACAGTGAAAGGCAGATGGGCATCTTCAAACAGCCAGTCTGCTCTGCATTAATGCACTGCCCTCAGGACAGACGCACGTTTGTGGCTGCATTGTGAACAGCACATTCATTGTGATAGGGCATACTCTCCCAGTGTGCCGGTCACATCCAGTTAACTGAGTAGTGCACCCTATCTATAGTATAGGACGCAGAGGCTAAGGAGCTGCACAGTCAGTGCGCCCACCAAGGGCAACTCTTAGAAGGGTGAAAGGTGGCCCTGCGGAGTCAACGACAGATGGGTGTCCTGAAAGGGTCAGTCTGCTTTTCACTAATGCACCACCATCGTGGCAGGCGCAAGTTTACAGCTGCACGTTTACAGCTGCATTAGAAACAGTGCATTCATTTTGATAGGGCTTACTGACAAAGTCTGTGCCAGTTACAGTTAACCTGAGTAGTGCACCCTATCTGTAATATAGGCCCAGGTGAGCTAATTTATATCTACAAAACACAGGTAAAATTATTGTATTCTAAAAGCCAAAATGTCATATCTAGGCCACCTGAAAATTAAAATGAAAATACATGCCGCAAAACAATCTGATATTATTATTTGAAGCCCGTATTTGCATGTGTCTATTTGAAAACTTGCTTTACAAATGTTTGTCCTGGCATGTGTAGTTTCAAAGATATTAATTTTTACCAATCTGAATGTCCTAGGAGCAGGAAAAGCAAGCTGTTATCCTATGAACAATAACGTTAGTAGATATGTCAAGATTAGATGCTATTTACCCATCAAGTTGACTGAAGAAAGGAGTATAAAGTCACTTTGAGAAAGACATTTTGTTAAAATGAAGTGTCAGAGTGTGAATATTCCTTTTTTATGGTCCCAGCAGCTTATACATATTTTAGGGCTGATTTTAAATTGATAATTATCCAATATATTTAAGGAGATGGGTCCTATGCAAAAGGAATATTAATACTTAGCCAGTGGGACCAATGGAAACAACACAGAGTCAGAAAAACGTTTTTGTCCTGTTCACTCTATCTCCCTGCCAAAGAAAGAAATCAGCAGTGCTCTCAGTCAAGGAAATGCAACTTCTATGTGAAAGACTCCTAATCTAAGCACAAGTCTGTATAGCATTGCACACACCACTGATGGATCTCAGGGAGCGTTAGAAGGAGTGGGGCAGGTCATGAAATACCCCAAAAGCAGAGGAAAACTCCAGATTACGATAGACACAATTCAACGACCTGCACCAAACGTACCTTACACAGAGGTGAATAAGTTATATGTGCCCAGTAGCACTGCCATGATGCCCTAAGTGTTTGTGCACAGAGGCAGATGTTCTTCACATAGTGTGGCCAGGCCGATGATAGAGCAATTCTAGGACAAAATATTAGATTGCCTTTCTGAACAAGCTGGGAGACTAGTCCTCCAGGTGATAGAGACTTGCTCGCTGTGACTGACAGTATGCACAAAAAAACATGTCTGTAGATTTGTTGACCTGGCCTGACGTATTTTAGCAAAGCGGCACATAGTGATAATCAGGTAAGGGTCAATGGTCCTGGACCTTCTTGAATGGCTGAGCCTTATGCAAATGGCCTTCTGCAGAAATAGATGTGCTGTACGGCTCTACAGTGTTAGGATGCCAGGGATCCTTATATGCATGATAGATGGTTTTATGGCAAAGGCAGAAGACAAGCCAGACACCAGACCTTCTTGAAGAGGGCTGTTTGTGCCGCCCACTAATGTTCATAATTAGTGCTGTCATCATTAATAGACATGTTGGGGTATGAAATTAGATAATGTGTGGCCATGCCCAAACATGGCTACTTACCACCATCACATATTCCTGCTAGGAAATTATTTTCTCAACATAGGATCTGTTGCTCTGATGCCCCATATCCTCTGAGAATAATATACCCCTGGGGTCCAATGTTCACGTATTTCCTGGTTTCCGGGACCACTAACCGAGGCTAGTTGTATTTGTTGACTGGTTATCCGTTTCCTTATTTCTCTCATTTTCAACTGGCATCTGTTTTCCATTCTAAGGAATAAAAGATTGCAGAGATTGTATGCCTGACCGCAATATTCTATATAGCTAACGCTGACTGCCAAATCGTACTCTGCTTACTGTACTTCTTTAAGAAAAATCAGTAAAAAGGTCTGAGGAAAAAAGTATGTAAATGTTAGACCTGTCAACCTTTGGATGGTCTTCTCCCAACCCTTTTACCTTACTCCTCCTGTTTTGTAGAATTCATTTTTCTTGGGTTTAGGACTCTGCGCACTTTGCCACTGCTAGACGGTGCTAAAGTGCTTGTTCGCGCTCCTTCTTTAAACACAGTGAAATTGGCTTAACCCAATAGACACATTTAATGTACTTGTAAGTCCCTAGTAAAGTGGCACTGCATGTACACAAGGCCTGTAAACTAAATGCTTCTACTGGGCCTGCAGTGCTGATTGTGCCACTCACGTGAGTAGCCCTTTAAACCTGTCTTAGGCCTGCCATTACAGCTGATGTGTGCAGTTTTAAACTGCCATTTCGACCTGACAAAATTAACCTTTTGACAGGCCTAAGCCTCCCTTTTTAATACATATAAATCACCCCGTTGGTAGGCCCTAAACAGGCAAGTAGGATAAGGTGCAGTGTATTTAAAATGTTGGACATATACTTTTGAATTGTACATGCCCTGGTAGGGCAAACTCTTAAATTCGTTTTTCAGCATGGCAAGGCTTTCCTCTCCCATAGCATAACATTGTGTTACTTTATTACAATTAATACATGACAACTTTCAATTGGGAGCAGGTAGGAATACTGAGATTGATCTCTTTATTGGTAAAGTTGAATTTCAAGTCAGAATTCAGAAAATTGCACTTTTAGAATGTTCAACAACAAAAAGATGTCTGAGCTCCGCGAATGTACAAAAGGTAAGTATGTTTAATTGTCCTTGGGAGCAATAAGGATATTGCCCTCTGATCCTGGGTGTAAGTGAAACATAAGCAAAAATCATCCCTCTTATTGGGGGGTTGCCCCCAAATGAGCTCTCAAATTAAAAAAAATATTATGTTTGAAACCTTTTTAAAGTTTACCAATGTTTAAAACAAAATAGTCATAATGGTTCACTTTATTGCTGTATGGGTTCGGTTCATTCAACAATAATTCAGAAGAGGCCATATGCCATCATAACTTTAACAACTCAAAACGTTTTCAGCGCCGCCGGTCAGCCATATCCCAATGCATTTCGGACAAAGCCCTTCATCAGGGAAATAATTTCCTGAAATGAATGTATTAAATTCCAAACTTTAGGAAAAAGCGCGGGTACCACACACATGTCAATTAATACAACTGAAACGGCGATGCGACCGTAAATGTATTTGTGTGAAATACCATAAATGAAATTCTTTCAGAAAGCCACATATGTGCATTGCCACCGTTCCGTGCTATTGTTGGACTGCTATCTTATCAGTCGTTGTCATGCGGGTGAAGAAGAGTCATGTGCAAAGAAAAATCAAAAATCAAAAATGTAACACGCTGGTAACAGGCTTAACGATAATAATGTGAAAATTAAAATATATAAATATGAAAATGAACATGCAGTCACTAAACTCACATTCAAAATACCAATCAGTTCACGCAAATCAAGTTTATAATATAAACAGGTAAGAGTGCTCCTGTCTCAGGCAAATCCCAAATGTTGGCATGCGAAACACAAATATAGTTTAAACTATCGCTCATAAACAGTGTAAATCACTCACTCCTCCGAGAAACCAAGATGCTCTTCAGTTGCTCGTGTTCCGACCGGCCAGTGCGCAGAATGGTGAGTTGGTGTCTACGGCGTTCAGCACGGTCACCTCATTGCATAAGTTAAAAAGGTCGATAAAACAAATGATAGACCACCAAACCGAAAATGAGTTGCCATGTTAAAATGGAACAAGTGAAATAGCATGCAAACACGAATATAGGGGTGGTATCTTAGCAACTAAGCAAAGTGACACCCCACAATGCCAATATGACAAAACAATAATTACATAAAAGTAATTTACAAACAATAAGACTGCCATAGGACCTCTGTGCAACAGCTGAAAACAGAAAACCCCTTTACACTGATCAAGAATACAAAAAAATAACTATAAGAAACAGCTAAATTCCATACGATTATTTAAACTTAATGGGTGTATAGTGTCCAGTTTCTTTATCCAAAATAGTTCCCTTCTAACCACATTTTTTTGTTATCCACATCTTCTCCAATGGGTAAATTTTCTAACAACCAAAACCTCAATTTGTTAACGTTATGACTGTAGTCATTGAAATGGACAGCCACAGTAGACTTCTCATGTATATTTCTGATGTTGCTTTCATATTCAATTAGTTGTAGTATTGTATTAGATGTGTTGTGTTTCTTTAACTTTGATTTCTTCCCATGACATAGTGCCGTTCTGGAAGGTTGGAGGTTGTCGTGGTGCGAGTGTCTTTCTGAGAGCAGTACACCGGACAAGCCTGATCTTCCGTTCAGCTCCTTGTCATGGGTTTATTCATCACAATAAACCTGAAATAATAATAAAAATTTACTGAACTTTCTCTCCGTCTCCTTGATGATTGGATCAACCCCCTTCTACATTTGTCTGGTTCTAATCTTGCGGTCAGCCTTGCCCACGCACATGAAACCACATGGGCATTTTAGGAGGTAGATGACATTCTTAGAATCACAAGTAGCTGTGGTGTATAACTTGATATTAGTACCTTGGGTAGGACGTGTTTTCATAGTGTCCTTGATGATGTTATTACAATAGTTACAATTCAAACAAGCAATAGTCCCTTTATATCTTTAAGAGTGTCTTTAGTATCCAACAGCTCTTTTTAGTTCCTGGTCTGCTGATAAGCGAACCGGGGAGGTGCTTTGAAAATATCTCAAAAATCACTTTCTGACAGAAGCATAGGCCAATACTTCAATATAATTTTTCTGAGTTTGGAACTCTTGGTAAAAAACCTCAATACAAATGCCATTCTTTCAGTCTCTTTTGTCTTTCCCTGAGATGGAAAGCTCTGTTTTTACTGTTGACCCCGTAAATAGCAATCTGAACGAGTGTATTTGGGTAACCTTGTTGTTTAAATTACATAGCCAACATGTTTATACCTTGATTGCTATCCTCAGGATCAGAATAATTTTTTTTTAACTCGTAGTAGTTGGGAATATGGCAGGTATCTTCTCAGTGAGTTTTGATGAAAGCGTTGAGAATGCAAAAGATGGTTGCAGTCTGTGGGTTTATCATGTATACACTGGTAGCTAGAAGGTGACCTCTTTTGGTCGATATGGCATGTAAAAAGGTGAGTTGGTAATAATTAGTAGTTTTGGTAAAGCCAATGTGATCACCTTCCATGTTCAATTTGTTAATGGTAGCTGTTAACAATGCTTCAGAACCTGTCCATATCAAAAAGCTATAATTGATGTATCGCCAGTATGTACGCAGGTGATCTTGCTATTCAGGGTTATTCAAAATTATGTCAAGTTCAAACCTGTGCCTAAGTAGGCTTGCAGAGCTTGGGGCTGTGCAATTCCCCATCAGACTTCCATTCTTTTGTAGGTAGTATTGATCCTTCCAAGTAAAATAGCTCTAGTATATTATAAAGTGCAAAAGTTCAAGTAAAAACACTTTCAAATCTTCCTTTATGTTGGCAATCACCAGAAATGAATCAACAGCCTCAAGTCCCTAATTGTGTGGGACTGATGTCTATAATGATTTCACATCTAAGGTACAAAAATTGGACACTCATGGTCTTCAAAGGAAATTGAATAATTTTTGTTCAAAAAAATGTGTGGTGTCTCTGAGATACATACTCATGTTGCACACTGGGATGCAAGTGACGGTCCTGGTATTTTCCAACTTGTTCATGAATACAATTGCATGTTGATACAATTGGTCTGAACGGAGGATTGTGTAAGTTCTTTTGAATCTTAGGTAGCATATCAATATTGGGAAGTTTCATATGACTTTTGATCAAATATCTCTTGTCTTCCTTAGTGATGGTATCCATCTCTATAGCTTTAGAAGGTTGGCATTTTCTTTTCCCAACTATTTGGTGCCTGCTGCCTGTATCCTGAGTCACACGGCTAGATGTAGCTGGTAGCTGGTCTTTGTGTACTGCTCACAGACCATAAAACAAAGGAAGAATTACTGTTGGTAAGATGGGCCATCTATGACTCAATGAGGGGGCATATAACTGTCATCTACCATACTTGCACATCACAAAGGCTCTGCCTTAGCACACTCACAAAGAGTTTCAAACTAATCTTTCCTGCCTTCAGACAAGCTAGGGCGAGGGCAGGGAGGCATGGAAATTCCTGACACCTCTGGAGAGAGAAGAAATCTATAAGTCTCTCTCACTTCAATGTGGACACCAGGTATAAGTGGTGGCCTCTTAGACCCAACTCTTCAGCTCCCTTCTGGACCTGTTGATGCTGTCAGAAAGAAAGACTGCCCAGCTGTGATGTCTGTCCTGTTGACCTGTTTGCTGACCAGGGACTGCTTTGCTGCCAAAGGCCTGCTGTTTTGGCACCAAGACTCTTTTCCTGCTGTGATCTGTCCTGCTGAATCCAACCTTCCTGTGTGGGCCCACAACTCCAGTAAGTCTCCAAGGGTCAGTTGGGTGGCCCCCTAAGTAAAGTCACAGGGACACAACTGGCGTCTTTGACATTGACACCTCTCCCTGCATCTTGACACAGCACAAGGCATCCACCCCCATCAACTACAGCCTAGCGTGATGCAGTTCATCCTTGTTAAGTCTAACTGCGTTTGTGCCAAGATACCAGAAGTTTAAGCAGAGGTTAATGTGAGGTTTGCTTCTGTTTCATCAAGACAAGAATTGTGGTTGCTGCTTGAGTAGGGTTTGACCCACCTCAACCAGTAATCCAATTTCCTACAGTATAAGACTGCACTGGGAAGGATTCATTTTGCACACCATTTTTGATACCTTCTGCTTTCATACTTAAACTCTCTTTGACCAACCTTGTGATGGATACTTTGGGCTAGGAGATTATTTTCTGTGATTACATCACTGCAGCGAGCAGCTGAAAAGTCACATGACAGTCTCAGGGTGCTCAGCACAAAACCAAACACTTTAACCTTTGAGAACATATTGTGACCAGTGATTCTGGAAAAGAAACTCAGATCTAAGGCTCTTAGCATAAAGTAACAAAACTAGTTTCTGTCTATCTCAATTTTATCAATCTCTTATATTTTATTTCGGACAGATAAATTAAATTACAGATTACAAATAATTTGCTCCTTTGTATGGGAAAGGCCTCTATGTAAACTTCAGTTATTTATAAGTCATTTGGATAGCCAAGATTCAAGAAGTACTGATTAAAATTCAATAGATTGATTGCAACCGCATTGTTAGTAAAACAGATGGACATTTCACAACTTCACCCCAACACTGCCTTACAAAATGCTTCCTGTACTCCAGTGTTCTCCTCTCAGCGCATTGAAATGGTTATGCCATTTCTGCCTATTTTAAACGTTGTTCTCCATTCTTTTCTATATTATGAAGTACACTATTCAATTAATTGTGTCTGTAACAGTTTCTTCTTTATTTATTTTGGATAGTATCACTAATTGCATTCTGTAAAACTGTATATACTTGATTATTGGTGCTATTAAGATAAAATGAACAATGGACTAGTGTAAATAAAGGATAATGTCCCACCATTGGTTTTACTTAAGTTGGTTGTGTATGTGTGGTGAAATGATTAGGTCATGAAAGCCATTGTGCAGTGAGAATATTATACCGCTAGTCAGAATAATTCTAGCTAAACATTGCATTTGTTTGATTAACAATGTAATAAAGAAGTATATCCATCACTGTCAAGTCATTTTTTTGTCTCTGCTAATTAGGAGAGGGGTTATGAATACGGTACGCATCTGCATTTGAAAAGAGCACTCAATTGGGCCCATTTGTTTCCTGAATCTAATTAAATCCTGACATGCAACCTTGAGTGTTGGGTAATTAGCCCAAATCAGAGGACCAAGTCTCATATACAGGTACATTAAAAACAGTGGATATCTTTTTGATTTGCAGTATTAAAGGGTAGATAGGATGATATTATGTGGAAGGTCGAAGATGTCCTTTCCAGAGTTATGGCAAAGCGAAGCCCTCAGTCTATACAGATATCAACACAAGCTTTGCTTGGTAACTGCATTGATCAGGGGAATAACAAAGGCCCCCACAATCCCCGCTGTGCCACACTACTGACTCCATTGCAAGGCCACATCAGTCAGTGTGGATAATTGATGTGCAAGCGTTGGTTTCAGTGCATGTAAGACGTAGCTGATGCAGATGGGAAAGTGACCTGTAGCCAGAAAACCATTGACAGACCATATTACTCTCTGCAAACCTCAAATTTCTATATACATTTGAGTGAATGTCTGGCTACTTACCGGTAATCTTCATAACTCCTGGTCCTGTAGTCCTCGTCCCATTTATTACTATATGGAGAGGAATCTCTCCATCACAGAAAAAAAGAACACGAGGAATGCTGTATCCCCACCCCGCCCCCACTGGGGAGTATATAACCATGTACTTACCCAGCATTCCTCCTGAACTACCAAGGACCCCTGACTCAAAGTCCGGCCATCCTGGAGGGAGGGTGGGGCGTAATGAATGGGGCGAGGACTACTGGACCAGGAGTAAGGAAGATTACCAGTAAGTAACCAGACATTACCCCCAGGTCCCAACGTCCTCGTCCCCTTCGTTACTATATGGAGAATACCCAAGTCAGAAAAAAAATGACCTGAGAGAAAAAACACCAAAATAAAGCAAAGAACCACAGAGGCAAACAACAGGTACATGCCAATAGTGATTTAATGAAAACATCAAAGGTAGGAGCAAACTGCCTGAAGAACACCTAACCCAAAATTAAGGTCATCCCCCAACACATTCTGAAGACAATAGTGGGGAACAAAGGTATTAGCAACAGCCCAAGTTGCCGCCCCACAAATCTCAGAGAAGGAGACCCCCTTAATTTCTGCCAAAGAGACGGCCATACCTCTGGTAAAGTAACCCTGCACACCTCTGGGGGGAGGAACACCGGCCAAAGAATAAGCTAGCTCAATCACCTGCTTCAGCCACTGGCTGATGGAAAGAGAGGACGCCTTCTCCCCCATAGAAGAGGAACCTAAGGAAAGAAAAAGAGAGTCAGATTTGCGAAACAAAGCACGTTTGTTCAAGATAGACCAAAAGAGCCCTACGAACAACCAGCAAAGACCAATCCAGAAATCCTTCCCCAGGAGACCCCACCTGCAAGAAAGGGAGGACAATCTCCTGATAACGATGGAACTGAGAAGCCACCTTGGGAACAAAGGCCATATCAAGACGCAATACAACCCCATCCTCAGAAAAAGACAAAAAGGACTCCCGAGCCATCAAAGCACCCAATTCCCCAATTCACCTAGCTGAGGTGATAGCAGCCAAAAATATCCCCTTGAAAGTTAAAAACTTAAGATCAGTGGATTCGAGTGGTTCAAAGGGGAAAGAGACCAAGGAATGAAGCACCAGAGGTAAAACCCATAAAGGAAAAAGAGGCTTCGCTAGAGGACGGGAAAGAGAAAAACCCTTCAATAGATGAGAAACCAAATCCTCCAAATCTGCAAGATTACCCCATGGAGCACCAAAAGCCTTAATAGCCGCCCACTGAGCACGCAAGGTAGAGACAGACAGGCGCTTCTCAAAACCTTCCCACAAAAAATGAACAGTTGGTAAGGAACAATCCAATGGAGAAAATCCAAGGGGAGAACACCATTTCTGAAAATTACTCCAATGCCTAGCATAGGATTTCAAAGTAGATGGCTTAGGTGACTGCTGAATGGCCACCGCTAAATGCCGGGGAATGCCCTTGTGCTGAAGTGTGGCTCAATGGTTAGAGCGGCAGACCCTGAAGCAGAGATCTGGCTCAAGACCAGGGTTCAAGTCCCGCTTCGGCAGGTCTTGGGCTCAATTCCCCTTGACCAGATAATTCTGGCCTAGGTGCCTAATCTAATTCATGGGTCCCACTCTGCAACTCTGGGCAATAGCTTGCTTAATCTCCACAAGGGCCCCAACAGCGCTTGGATGCCTGGCTTCACTCTGGGGGTGCTCAGGAGTGGGCGCCTCACAGGGAAAAGCCAGGAGGGGTTCCATAGCGGTATGAGTACAGCGCCTTGAGACCCTAACGGGTGAGTAGTGCGCTATACAAGTGCTAATTTACATTTTACATTTTACAACCCTTGCCTTTCAACTTCCAAACCGATAGCTGAAGCTTCAAGAGAGGCAGAGGTGGGACAGACCGTAGAGGGGAGGGAAACAGAGGAAGAAACCAAGGACCTTCAACTGACAGCAACCGGAAAACCAAGACCTCTGAGGCCAAAAAGGGACCATCAGAATCACACTCCTGTCCTCCCGCAGCAAGCGAGACAAAAATCTGGGAATGAGGGAGGTATGCGGGAAAGCATACAACAGCTAGTCTGGCCAGGGGCCACTCCCCATGCCCCTGGCTGAGGACCCCGAGAGCAGAACAGAGGAACCTCAGCACTGAGCTGGGAAGCAAAGAGGTTGAAGTAGGATACACCAAACCTCTCACACACCCTGAGAAATGCCACCCAGGAAAGAGAAATCCTCCCCACACACAGGTACAGCAACCAGGGACTGATGGTAGCGTTCGCCCCGGTGAAACAATTGTTGCACCATCAGATTGAGAGGCTTGGACCGAATCCCACCCTGGTTGTTGAGGTACGCCACTGTGACCATGTTGTCGGAAGGAAGCTCCAAGTTGTTACACATGAGAGAATGACAAAACCCGATACAGGCCCGGAACACAGCCATGAGCTCTCTCAACTGGAGGAATGCTTCCCCTCCCTGAAGAGACCAAGGGGCCTGAAGAGACTTGTCACCCAGGGTTGCCCCCCACCCCAAAGTACTGGCACCTGTAGTCAACACCACAGGAGGAGCCGGCTGCAAAGGAACAGCCTTGTGACCTCACAAACTGTCGCCTGGAGAGAGCCTGAACAGGAGACTTTTTACCAAACAAACTGCGATCTCCTAAAGTGAATGGAAAGAAGAGGAATGCTTCTTCGCCTTAAAAAGTTTATGTAATTTCTCCTCCAATTCTGCCCCAAACAACACATTGCCCTGGAAAGGATTCCGTAATTCAGAAGCCCTCTGTGCAGCATCCATCTTCCAATCCCACAGAACAAGATTCCAGCGAGCAGACACACAAGCCCCCTCAGCAAGAGCAGATACCCGCACCACATCAAAGGAAATATCCGACAGGAATTCAACTTGATGTTCAATAAGGGACATCAGCCCAGAGCAGTCAGTGGACCCATCCAAAGCACTATTCAAGGCTTTGAGATCTGACAGTAAAGACTGAGCAATGTAAGTTCCATAAATGGCAGCCCTCAAAGCCAAATGAGTCCCAGCATATTCTTTCTTCAGGGACACATCCACCTTTTTGTCCACAGAATCCCAAATCACAGCATCCTCAGCCAAGGATGTGCGGCCAACCAAACTGGTGACAAAAGAGTCAGTAGGCACTGAATCCAGCAACACCTGGGCCATATGTTGCAAAGGATACAACTTGGCCATAAAATGGGGAAGAAGAATCTTGTCAGGGTCCGTCCACTCCCACTTAATCACTTCCTGAATACAAGGATGAATAGGCACATCCACAGGGACAGAACCCTGGAACTGGCCCAAAAGAGAGCCAGAAGAGGTGTCAGGAACCTCATCCTCAGGAAAGTTCATGTTCATTTTAACATGCTTCACCAAAGGAGGTAATAACTCCTTGGAAATATATTTGCCCTTCGGTCCTCCAGAGAAGGACCCTCCAACTCAGAACTGGATGAGGGAGAAGCAGCCACCCAGCCGGAACCACAACTGGAGGGACATCCTGAAACTCCAACAAGGTCTCCCGAATCAATTTGCATAGATGGGCATCATCCTGTTTTCTGCTCCTCTGAACATGCCCATGGGAAGAGGAGGAGGAAGAGGAAGAAGAAGTGGAGGAGGAAGAAACCTCTACATGCTTCCGCTTGGATGTGTGTTTACCCATAGTGAAACATGCAGCACAGCCAAATGACAGGCGCCAGCAACTCCCATATACTAACAGCAAGGAGTGATTTTAAAAGCCAATCCCCAACAAAAGAGGGGGAAATGACAAGCACCAGAGGCTCGACCACTAACTGGAGCCCCGGAGAATAATCCATATAAAATAGCCATCAATAACAAAAAAATAATAGCCCCTAAAAAAAGACAGCAAAAATAATCATAAAACGTAAGAAAAATTAAAACATACACTTACCGGCACACCATGGTGACTGGCCCAGCGTTACTGCGACATTGCCAGCACGTAATCTGGAAGCTAAGGATGCGCTTCCTCAGCCCGAAGCTGCCCCTGCCACAAAGAGCCTAACAGAGGACCCTCCCAGCGGTCCATCGGCCTTATTTCCAGAGACCACACTGCATCGAGGCCAAGCACCTGAGCAGATGCACACCAACAGCCAGCTTCCTCACCGCCCAGTTGGAGTAAGCCATCGCGCCTCTCAAGCCCCGCAGGAGCAGCATATCCTCGTCACCCAGTCATGGACAGAAAAAAGAACAGGAGGAATGCTGGGTAAGTACATGGTTATGTACTCCCCGGTGGGGGCGGGGTGGGGATATAGTGTTCCTTGTGTTCTTTTTTTCTGTCATGGAGAGATTCCTCTCCATATAGTAATGAAGGAGACAAGGGCGGTGGAACCTGGGGGTAACTTTACTTATGTTTAGGGTTGCTTGAGGGCATGAAAGCTATTAGCACTTACACATGCTAATTCTATTCATGCCTTAGTCCTGTATTGTTCTTTGATTGTGTTGCCTTTCTAGTTGGTTGACTTACTCTTGCATCATACTGCGCCATGATAAATCCATCTAGAAATAAACTTTGTTACAGAGGAAGGGCAGTATTGTGTCCACTGAAATTGTTTACTTCATGTGAAACACTAGCACCATTTTTCATGTTTTCCCCAGATGTACAGCCATAAAATGTGGAAGATGTGATGGAGTCTCAAATTCCTGTTATTTACTTACTGAATTCTCCTGAGCACATTATGGCCCTCATTATGACCCTGGCAGTAAATCCTGCTTACTGCCGCAGCAGCGGACATCCGTTAAACATTTTATTACACACACACACACCAATCCGACAGAATATAGCCAAAGACACAAATTCGCCAGACCAAAGGTCAGTGATAAAGTGGCGGTATCAAAACCCACACCGTTACAACAACAGAACAACGCCCACCACATTATGACCCACAAATCACCACAGTGGACATTCAACAGCGGTAAACCATTGGCAGTACATACCGCCGCGCTCACAATTGACTCCTACAGACAAAACAATACCACATTGGACAATTCAAACAACATACACCTGACACCCATACACACACCACACCACTATAAAACACACCAACATTACCCACAACCCTTTACGATTAGAGTCATTGCCACAATACTGACACCAAGACCACTGATGCATCTACATACACACACCACATACACCCATACATCCCTCATGCACCCCTCTTCACACACCCCAACACATTACCCAATATACCCTCACCAACACACATCACATAACACCCATGGCACCACAAAGGCACCCCCGTTTTGCTGAGGAAGAGTTACCGGTCATGGTGGAGGAAATTGTCAGGGTAGAGCCACAGCTATTTGGAGAATAGGTGCAGCAGATATCAATAGCCAGGAAGATGGAGCTATGACCGAGAATCGTGGACAGGGTCAACGCTATGGTACAGCACCCCGAGAACAAGGGACAACATCAGAAAGAGGTGGATCAACCTGAGGGGGAAGGTACGTTCCATAGCAGCAAGATACCAGCTCGCTATCCAGAGGACCGGCAAAGGACCCCCATCTTCTCCCCCACAACTCACAGCATGGGAGGAGTAAGTCTTGGCAATACTGAATCCTGAGGGCCTGGCCGGAGATAGAGGAGAACTCGACTCAGGTAGGTCACCTCTCTACTATTATCACCCCCCTGCCTGCATGCCATCACATACCCTCACCCTCACTCCCATCACTCCACTACATTCCACACACTCCACCATCACATCTCTTCAATTCCAATGCCAAGCCCTCCATGCTGAACCAATGCATGGACAACCCTCACAGCCCTGCATGGACACCCATCACTAAAGCATGCACAGCATATAGAACTAACAATCCCACAATACAACAACATAGACAAGTAAAAGCTGGCAGGGCAACACCTACCATAGAGTGGAAGCCAGGGATGTACAATATGTCATACACATTAACCATTACACATCAACCATACCACATCATTTACATCCCCACAGGTACCTCAGCCAATGTCACTGGAGAGGAGGTACCAGCACTATCCAGTGCCCCATCTGAAGAGGCCCACAGTGATGGCAGTAACTCTGGTCTTCAGGATCTGGACGATCTACCTTGCCCATCAGGGACCACTGGACAGCTTGTTACCCAGGCCCAGTAAGCGACCACCACAGAGCCTCCCCCATCAGGAAACAACACCACAGCACCCACCCAGCATCCCCAAACCGCTGTCCCTAGGACACGCCAATCAGCAGTGTGCCACACCTCGCACCTCAGGGTCAGTGGCAGTGGGCACACAGTTCAGGGGTCAGAGGCACAGGCCAACAGGGACACTGGGAGGACCTCTGTGCACCAGGGAGGGGACAGGACCAGTGAACCGACTCTCCAGGAGACACTCTCTGAGATCCTGGAGCCCATCAACCTTCGAAGGACACAATGGGCCAGATCCTAGACAACGTGCAGGAGAAAGGACCGCTGCAGGAGGGACAGTATCAGGGGATCAGGGAGGACTTGCAGGCCACCAACAACACCCTGATCTCCATAACAGGGGTGCTGGCAGACATGGCCAACATTATGAGGGAGGCAGTCTCACACCAGCGGGTCACTGCCACTAACCAGTCATCTGAACAGCCTTCTACATCCGCTGCCGCTAGTGGCCAGGAGTCCTCACCATAGGACTCACAGGCCACCAGCACCCCTCCCCTGCAGAAGGCGAACCACCCCACAAACATTCCCTGTGATCCAGACAGAAGCTGGAGATACTTGCCAAGACCCCACCAGGAAATGAGACACTCCTGATTGTCCCCCTTGTGTCCCACTCAGTCACCCTGTCCACCTTGAACTGCCACTGCTCCCTTTGCTACGTCCTCTTGGACAATGCACCTGTGCTACGAACAGACTGGAACAATACCCTGGACTTTCCTCTATCATCACCCCATCCCATTGCACTTTCCCCTCTATATATTAGCACTACAATAAACTCCCTTTGATATAAATCGATTTCGAGTATGTCATGTATTTCAAATATGTGTTGATTGACACAGGTACAACCATTGCAAATGAACTGTACATAGAATGAGCATAGAATGAATGACCTGTAGCTGGCTGTTGTCTGCAAAATGAATAGCCAGAGGGAACAGTACCTGGGCATAGAAGTGGGAAATACCAGCATGCCAATGCCACACAGAATACATTCAAAGTCATTGAAATGTAAAGTTGCACTGTCTCACCTGTGTCTCATTGGAAGTACTGAGGGATTACAGATGTTCTGTTGTCCACATCCTCATCCTCTGCCTCCTTATCCTCACTGTCCACAGGGTCCACTGCTGCCACAGGGGCATCTCCAGTCTCCTCCTCCTGCATAAAAGGGACATGGCGTCTGAGTACCAGGTTGTGCAACGTGCAGCATGCCACCACTATCTGGAAGATCTTCTTGGGTGAGTAGCACAGGGATCCACCTGTTAGATGGAGGCACCGGAACCTGGCCTTCAGGAGGCCAAAGGTCCTTTCAATTATCATCCTGGTTCGCCCATGTACCTCATTATAACGTTCTTCTGCCCTTGCCCTGGCATTCCTCACAGGGGTAAGCAGCTGTGATAGGTTTTGGTAACCCGAGTCACCTGCAAATATTGAGGGGCAACATTTAGCCACACACTATACCATATGGCCAGCACCATAGGCATACAACAACATATACTGGGTGGGAACCAGGGCTCACCTATTAGCCACACCCTGTGCCTCTGTAGTTGGTCACATTTGGGATGCTGCTATTCCTTAGGACAAAGGCATCATGCACCGACCCAGGATACTTAGTATTGACGTTGGAGATGTACTGGTCCGGCAAGCACACCATCTGCACATTCCTAGAGTGTAAACTCTTACGATTCCTGAACACCTGTTCATTCTGGTGGATGGGGACAAATGCAATATGTGTTCCGTCATTCGCCCCTATTTTATTGGGATTACGTCTCATTCGATAAAACCCAGCCTTCACAGTGGCCAAATACTCATCCTGGGGTAATGCAATGAATCTGCACTTTCCCCTCTATATATTAGCACTACAATAAACACCCTTTGAAATAAATCGATTTCGAGTATGTCATGTATTTCAGATATGTATTGATTGAAACAGGTAGAACCATTGCAAATGAACTGTACATAGATTGAGCATAGAATTAATGACCTGTAGCTGGCTGTTGTCTGCAAAATGAATAGCAAGAGGGAACAGTACGTGAGCATAGAAGTAGGGAATACCAGCATGCCAATGCCACACAGAATACATCCAACGTCATTGAAATGTAAAGTTGCACTGTCTCACCTGTGTCTCATTGGAAGTACTGAGGGATTACAGATGTTCTGTTGTCCACATCCTCATCCTCTGCCTCCTCATCCTCACTGTCCACAGGGTCCACTGCTGCCACAGGGGCATCTCCAGTCTCCTCCTCCTGCAGAAAAGGGACATGGCATCTGAGGGCCAGGTTGTGCAACATGCAACATGCCACCACTATCTGGCAGACTTCCTCGGGGAGTAGCACAGGGATCCACCTGTTAGATGGAGGCACCGGAACCTGGCCTTCAGGAGGCCAAAGGTCCTTTCAATTATCCTCCTGGTTAGCCCATGTACCTCATTATAACGTTCTTCTGCCCCTGTCCTGGCATTTCTCACAGGGGTCAGGAGCTATGATAGGTTTGGGTAACCAGAGTCACCTGCAAATATTGAGGGGCAACATTTAGCCACACACTATACCATATGGCCAGCACCATAGGCAAACAACAACATATACTGGGTGGGAACCAGGGCTCATCTATTAGCCACACCCTGTGCCTCTGTAGTTGGTCACATTTGGTATGCTGCTATTCATTAGGACAAAGGCATCATGCACCGACCCAGGATACTTAGCATTGACATGGGAGATGTACTGGTCCGGCAAGCACACCATCTGCACATTCCTAGAGTGGAAACTCTTACAATTCCTGAACACCTGTTCATTCTGGCGGGGGGGGACAAATGCAATATGTGTTCCGTCATTCGCCCCTATTATATTGGGGATATGTCTCATTGAATAAAACCTGGCCTTCACAGTGGCCAAATCCTCAACCTGGGGTAATGCAATGTATCTGCACAAGTGTTTTATCAAGGCAGACAACACTCTTGTCAGCACTATTGAGAACATTGGCTGTGACATTCCTGCTGCCAAGCCCACTGTCACTTGGAAAGAACCAGTTGCCAGTAAATGGAGAACTGTTAGCACTTGCACAAAAGGGGGATTTCTGTGGGATGACGGATAGCAGATATCAGGTCAGGCTCCAATTGGGCACACAGCTCTGTGATTGTGTCCCTGTCTAGTCTATAGATGATGATAATGTGCCTTTCTTCCAATGTAGCCAAGTCCACCAGGGGTCCGTACATGGGGGTATGTCTCCATCTCCTATTCAACCGCACCAGTAGGTATCTAAGGGACAAAAGAGTGGAGCCACAACAGTAGTCTGCAATCTGTAAACATGTTATGGGACAGTGTGATTTGTCAAGTATTTATCTTGTGATGCAGCATTATTCCATAGGCCTGTCCCCCCCGAAAGGGCATCCGCCTGTCCTGTGTGGAGGGACAGGTAGAAGTGAGGTAATGCCTCTGATGTTGTGCGCCGTGGCGGCAGGCGGTCGGGAACCGCTGTGCAATTCCTCTTTGGTTATTATTGGGCCCTATGGGGTACAGTGGCCAATGGTGATCTCCGCCGGCGGTGACGGTATGCACCGCCGCGGACATGACCACCATTTTCTATCTGATTCCTCACTTGTTTTGTGCCTTCGATAGGAGAGGACCTACACTGCTTGTGCTGCTGTGACCTGTGTCTGGAACCTACCATGGCCCGTGTGACCTGGGAAAGGGGCCCAGCCTTCATTTCAGAGGAGTTGGAGAGACTGGTGGATGGGGTCCTACCCCAGTACAGACTGCTGTATGGGCCTCCAGACCAACAGGTGAGTACACTGTGGGCACGATGCATGTGGCATTAATGTATGGAGGTGTGTGTGAAGGCATCGTGTAAGGGGGGACGGATGTCCTCTTGGCTGGGTTCATGTTGAGTGCCGGGCTATGTGTGTGCCAATAGAGATGGAAACAGGTATGGTGGGTCATTCGTGTTACAGGCTGGACTGTTTGTCTAATGGTGCTCTCTTGTCTGTATTGCCTCTGCAGGTCAGCGCCCATCAAAAGAAGGGTATATGGCGTGCTATCGCCAAGGTAGTGCGGACTCTGGGGGTCTATGGCAGGCGGAGCACCCACTGTTGCAAACGGTGGGAGAACCTGAGATGCTGGGCACGTAAGACTGCGGAGGACCAGCTGGGGATGGCCTGCCAACGAGGAAGGGGTGACTGTCGAACCCTGAACCCCCCTGATGGCCCGCATACTAGCGGTGGCCTATCCAGAGCTGGATGGGCACTTGAGGGCATCACAGCAGCCACAAGGGGGTGAGTTCAGTGGCCATCACTGAAGGAAAAGGCTGGAGGGGTGCTATCTGGGAGGTGGGTGTGTGTCAGTGGGTGTCCATAGGCCAGGCCAGACATAGCAGTGTAGGTCCTCAGGGGGCTAAGGGTCTGAAGGGGAAATACTGCCTACCTAGCTTGTTAGCATCCAGTACTGGTCAGGACTGCGTGGGTCTCACGTGTGCTGCAGTTGGCGGTGTGTGCTCCTCCTCATACCTGGGTGGCTAGCAATATCACTGGTAGTGCAATGCATAGTGCGTGGGCCTGTACCCTGTGTGTGAGGGTGCTGTGTATGCCAACTTGGTGTTGGTGCGGTCAGTGACTCAGTGTATCCTTTGTCCCTCCCCCCTTCTTCTTTTGTCATCCTGTCCTTATGAGCATTAGCATCATCTGGCAGAGTAGCAGAGGCACCAGCGACGGAGGGAGCTGCATCCCACAGGACCCAGGAGGCAGAGTCCACTGATACTGAGGGCAACAGTGGGACAGAGGCCAAGGTTAGCACCACGGCGGAGACTGGAGGAGACAATACAGACTCTTATACCTCCTCCGATGGGAGCTCTCTGGTGGTGGCGGACACCTCTGTGACCACCCCACCTACAGGTACAGCCACCACCCCCGTACCAGCACCACCCTCCCACCAGCCCCTCAGCGAGTTGCCTGTGCCCGCTCACCCAGGAGGGTGGGCATCTCCTTCACCCAAGGCACCTCAGGCCCTGCCCCAGTGAGCCGTGCTGCCCTGAGTGAGGAGGCTATTGACCTCCTGAGATCCATCTCTGTAGGGCAATCAACCATTGCGAATGTCATCTAGGGGCTGGCAGCCCAAATGCAGCAATCTAATGCATTCCTGGAGGGCATTCACAGTGGATTGGCGGCCCAACAGAGATCGATCCAGGCTATGGCCTCCTCTCTGATGGCAGCCATTGTCCCTGTTTCAACCATACCCCCTCCACCTACCACTTGCAGGGCCCATTCTCCTCAACCCCAACCCATCCCAAGCACAGCCCCAGACGAGCATGCACACAGGACAACACCCAAGAGTGTCACAGGCAAACACAAGCACCACACTTCATCCCACAGACACTCACACAAACACCATTCAGATGCAGACACTACAACATCCACTATTTCCACTGTCTCTCCTTCCCCCTCCTTCTCCACCTCCCACCCTGTCCACACTCACACCTGCATGCACTACATCACTATCCACTACCTGCATCACCACCACACCAAGCAGAACACACACCTCACTGGCAGACACCTCAACAATATTTATGCACACGTCTCCTGTGTCCCCTACCACCGTGACTGTCCCCCCTCCTAAAGTACACAAACGCAAGCGCTCAGACACCCAACAGCCATCCACCTCACAAGAGCATACAACCCATGCACCTGCACCCAAATCCAGCAAACACCTCCAACAACCACTCCGTCATCCTCCACTCCCATTAGTTCTCCCTCTTTTCGCCCCAATGTCCCTAAAAAAGCTTTTCCTTTCCCAGATTGACCTCTTCCCTACCCCTCCCCCCGTCCTTGACGTATGGCCTGGTTATCAAGGACCCAGCCAAGCACCTCAGCCAAACAGTCCACAGGCCCAGTTTCATCAGCAGCTACTCGTGGTGGAAAGGATTCCAGGCCGCAAATACTGAAGAGTAAGGAGCCAGCAAGAAGGGGAAGGAGCCTGCACCAGCCAGCAAGAAGGGGAAGGAGCCTACACCAGCCACCACCACAGTGCAGCTATCACTGCCGATGGATGCCATATGATTCAGCCTCCATGGGCTGCTGTGTGGCCTGCCACCACCAGAACCAGTGGGCAAGTCACCCACTCCAGAAACTGTGGCCCATCACTCCCCAGGAACAAACACAGGGCATGTTGCCCCTTCCAGAACTAGTGGGCAAGTCACCCACTCCAAAGACTGGCCCATCACTCCCCAGGACCAAGCACAGGGCAGGTTGCCCCCTCCAGAACCAGTGGGCAAGCCACCCACTCCACAAACTGTGGCCCATCACTCCCCAGGACAAAGCACAGGGCATGTTGCCCCCTCCAGAACCAGTGGGCAAGTCAACCACTCCAGAGACTGTGGCCCATCACTCCCCACGACCAAGCACAGGGCATGTTGCCCCCTCCAGAACCAGTGGTCTTGTTTCCGCATCCGTCTGAGGTGCCCCCTCCCTCTAAGGTGCCTGCCTTACTGATGCCAACTGATGCCCCTTCAGTGTTCCCTCCGTATTGGTGCAGGGATCGAGTAGGGCATTGAACTTTGCGCTGTGGCCATGTGGCCCCTGTGAACTGTGGACTGGGCAGTGTCCCTCTTTTGTACATTTGTACATATTTGTTGCATTGCCACATCGACTTATTATTTTTGATGTTGATCTTATTACAATCAATTTAGTAAATTCCTGTTGTCCTTGCAATATTCAGCCAATTTTCGGGGATAAATTGTTTTCTTGTGCAGCTGGCTGTGTGTATGGTGTGTGTGTATGGGGTGTGTGTTGTGCATGTGTGTGTCACTCTCGTTTTCCTCCCCCCTCTCTTGTGTGCTAGGCGGCTGTACTCACCGCCACCATTTCGCTGCATTGGTGTTCATGATTGAGCATAACGTAAATCATCGGAAAGACTTGCAGTTCTGGTTCAATGGTGGCGTGGTTCTTCCCTGTGTCTCCAATGGTGAGACCTTTGATTTCTGAGCTCTGTTTCCACAAGGCTTTTGATGGCATTGGTACCGCCCCGGAAAAGGTGGCGGAATGCCATGTTATAATATGATGGGCGGAACTTTGTCTTCCTGGCTGTAGGCGGCTACCACTGTGGTGACTGTTGTTTCTGCCCTGGCAGTTGGTGTTGTACATTGGCTGTCTTTCAGAGATATCACCGCCATGGTCATAATTTGGCGGTAGTTACTGACAGCCTGTTGGCGGAATTACTGCCACGTTATCACCGACCGCCAGGGTCGTAATGAGGGCCTATATCTTTCCCAGGTTTGTAAACAATGTTTACAAATAAGCCTGCCTCCACCACTTGAAAGAACCAATGATGCACCTTTTCCTTGAGGATGCAGTCAAAGGCTGGTCTACACAGAATTTTGATAGATAGTAATGTATCCTGTTTATAAAGTGAGAAATCTTGTCTGCAGTGCCAGTATCCTCCCACTGTTTGTGCTGGTTTCCAGTGCTCTGGTCATGTGAGTCCTCCTATTTAACTCCTCCACCCAAGGGTTACATCTGTGAAGCACACAACTCCAGCGTGAAATGTTGTCTTTGTGTTTTGTAACATCACAGTGCAATATATTTCCTTTATGTTAAGTAGCAACCAGCTGAAACATGCAATATGATGCTGGAAGCCTTTTGCCACATCGAGGGCAGCACAAATGCCCTTTTCTCTTGATGAATGTGAATTAATGGAAAAATGAAAACTGAGAAATCGCACTAAAAGAACCCAAATCATGGAAAACCAACAATTTTAAGGAAAGACAATTTTGGGATCAAACCAATTAATTAGAAATTAAAGGAAGCATTTTAAAGAAAAGATACTTTTAAGGAAAAATCAAATAAAAAATTATATTAAACTTTGGTTGAGGTTAGAGTTATTAAGGATTTTTTGGGTTCATGGATGGGTAATATTTATGGGTGAAAAGAGGTTTATAGGGATTAAGGATGGGTGGAGTTTTAGGAGGCAGCACAAACATTCTGGCTGAAACAGTTTTTCCGCCAGACGCATTATGGGGTTGCACACCACCAATGTGACCATGGGGTTCCAACCACCACATCTCAGCTGGCAGAAACAGGGAGGATAAAGAGAGACACTCACCTGCAGGCAGCCTTGCACCTCTGGTGCCACCATGGAGCCCATCACCCATGTCCTGCCACTGCTGCTGATCATCGAAGGTTCTCAAAATCCATGCTGCTGTGGATGCAACCGACTGAAAGTACACAAACTACTTCTGTCATTACGCTCAACAACATATCATCGCGCTGTCATCCACATCATATGGGGGTCACACTACAGTCACCATGTACGCTTATCATAGTGTCCCCGGTCTGAATCATACAGGAATAAGGACACATTCACAAGTCACAATACTCCCCCTTTGGGCAGGTCACTCACACTACACTGCAACTCTATAAAAAAACACGTCTGCTCATCCTAGGCACGGGGACAGTGAAGTGCACACAACATTCTGTCACAGAACACCAACAACGCACCAACATCACATCTACAAATATAACTCACATCCTCAAATTGCACACATGCCATGGACTGTTGTCACATTCAACACATATATATAGATGTGCCATGGAACACAAACACCACTACAATTAAACAGCCCTGCAATGGAAACACATATACCCCACATTGCAACACAATGGAAGGACAATGAGATGCACAATAGCTAGAGAAGCAAATATCAAAAGCTCACTATGCAATACAAACAATACCAGAGCCAAATGACATGCCTATCTGCACATGTGGAAGTGCAACTCAAGAAAGCAAATGCAACAGCAACAGCATGGGTTACATGTGTAGATGAAATAGCTGCAAGATACACACAGCTAAATGGACACATGCACAGTCACATGCAAACAAAGGTAACACACTGCACAAACAAAACTCAAGCTGCCACACACTAGATGAATCTATAATCCATATCTGGGGGATAAGTCTAACACTATACATGCTCACATTGAACAACATAATATGCAATACTAACCATACCAAACACAACACAATGCTATGACACCACAATTGCATTTACAGCCACATATCCATACAGTCAACATATACCCTTGTCTTAGGGGACTCTAGCACTGCCCACAAAGTCAGATACTACAAACAGCGGCAAATGGATCAGCAAGCAGGCTGAAACGCACACCACTGTAGGCAGACAACACAAGTAACTCAGGAACAACATAAAGGTAGAAAAGGAATTGCAGGACAAATGTATACCCAAAAAAGAACAGTTTTAGGTTTATTTTTAACCAACTTTCAATAGTCCAAGGCCATTTGCCAGTCCATATGCTATTGTCCAGGCACATCATTGTGCTTTCACTTGACTCCTTTATTGTCAGGGAACCTGCACAGGAAGGGGCATCAAGTGGCAGGCAGGCACCTCAGGGATCCTCTTGGAGTGGGGGAGTCAGATTTGGGATGGGTGTGTTTGGGTTCAGGAGGGGTGGGCTGTTTCTTAGGAGGGGAGTGCTTCTTCTTGGGGGAGGGGTATAGGTGCTTGCAGGGGGGCAGGTGTGACAAGGGGGGACTTGGAGGTGAAAGTAATGGGTTGGGAGGTGGGTCAGGGCCTCTTGGGTTTGGAACAGGGGTTGAGGGAACAGGGAAAGGGCAATATCAAACAAAAAATCAGATTTAGGACATGGGGGTGGTCATCAGAAGGGGTGGAGTTTTAGAGGTCGAGGGAGTGGTTGTCTGCTGTGTCGTGTGGATGTTTTGGGTGTGTGCATGTGGGAGGTATGTTTTTATTTGAGTGGTGTCAGTTGCATGTGTGAGTGTCACGTTTGCGCATCCTGGGGGGCTGAGAGGTGGGGGTGCTGGTTGATGTGGGAGTGGTGGATATGTGTGTGTCTGTTGGGGTGGTGTCTGCAGGTATGGTGGGTTTGGTGGTTGGGGTGATGTGTGTGGGTATGGAGGGTGCAGTCGGAGTGTAATTTACTGTTGTAGTGGTGCCTTTCGGTATGCTTGATGTTGATTGTGGAATGGTGGGGGTGGTGGGTGTCTGGGAAAATAGTGACTGATGTTGTGTGTGGGGGTTTCTGTTGTTTGCTTGAGTGATGGTGTATTTTGTGGTACTTGTGTCTAGGTGTGCTGCTCTTGTGGTGGGTGGGTGCGGATCAGTCTGTGTGATTTGGTTAGGTAGGGGAATGGGGGATTTGGTTTGGGAAGAGGGTGGTGGAGGGGGGACAGAAAGTGGGGGTGATTAACAGCGTGGAGGCCAGAGCCTGAATAAATCTCTAGAGGCCAGACATTGCACCATGAATACCTTCCAGGAATACAATTGTCTGCTACAGTTGGCTTGCCAATCCTGGGATGGCATTCATAATGACTGTCCGGCCTACAGAGATACTCCCTAGGAGGTCAGTAGCCTCCTCAAAGAGGGCAGCAGGGATAACAGGGCTGGAGCAGAGGTGCCTGAAGCAAAAGGGATGCCCACCCTCTTAGGTGAGCGGGCATGGCCAACTTAGTGAACAGGGAGGGTGGTGATAGAACTGTGGGTGGCAGACAAAGGTGGTACAGGGGTATGTCCGATGGATCCACCACCTCTAGGGAGTGGCCACTGTAGGAAGAATCTGATGATGAAGAGGATGTTGATCTGGTCTCCCCTGAGGCACTACCCTCACCCTCTGGGCCACTGGGTCTCTCTATGTCAGTGGTTTCTTGACCCGAGGTCCCGTGGGCAGATGCTTCCTCACTCAGCTGTGCCCTGTCACTTTCGCTTCTCTGGGGTGATGCTGCAAATACAAAGAGAAATAGGGTCATCACATGTCCATGATCACACTTGAACACCAACACTGCTTAGCAGGCATTACCATGATGTCAGGTAGGCCCCTAGGCAACACACTCCACCTAAGTGGCCCATACATGTGCCATACCAGATGCATGCCATCTGAACTGTCAATAGTTGCCTACAGAAACATCAGGATCTCAGACAACTACAATTGCATGGCTGAAGTTGTACAATCACAGTTACCAATGAACAAGAAGGAGACCTTATCACTTATATGCTTTGCCCCATGGAGCATACCTCAGTTAACTGTCATCATGCAATAGTAGGCCAATGCCAAGTCCATTCCCACAGATCTCACACAAGGTCATGCACGCATCTATGTGTCACATACATAATGACCCAACAATAAGAAATGATGCTTGAAAATACTGCCATGTTGCTGACAACAGTACAATAGTCTGAAGAAGATGACATGGAAATACTCATGCCACACTGGAAGCAGTTCCACAATGCACACTTCACCAAGTGATATTTTTCCCAATGGAGTCAAGCAGGTAGTACTAATGTTCCTAAGATAGTCCACACATTTGGATTTAAGATGGACTCTATAGACATCATGTGCAATATGCCAGGGAGACATGTCTCTAAACTCAAGAACACAATGAATCAGCAAGCCTCAGGGAATTCACCACTAATGTCTGGCAACCCTTACAATGACATACACTGAGTGCACCAGTAGACACCATTAGTTCTTTGGATGTAGGAGAGGGCCAGAGATTTGCAAGTACTTGTTGAAGGCCCTCAACATGTTGCCAAGTTGGAAGCTACATCATTGTCTCCATTTTGGTCATGCAAACCCAGATGTCTGTGGATGAATGCTTATACCTAAACACATGTGATCTCAACATAACTGCAAGTCACTCCATGATGCACGTCAGCAGTCAGGTTACAAACCTTTCCCATTTCACAAGTGCTAAGCACTTGGCTACATGATTCTACATCAATGGCATGGAAATGCACATTGTGGCTAAAAGCTCTAGACCTACCTGTCATGTCCCTCATTGCTCCTGCAGTTGTACATACCAAATGACATGCTTTGATGCGTGAGGGTATGTGTCTGCCAATAATCAATGGTGACACACTCCTGGATGTGGCAAAACATGAAATATACCCCCACTGTAGATTTCCTATTCCACACACAGGTTGGCATGCGCATATATGTGATGGAATACAGATATCACCCCATCAACACAGGTAGACCATGCATGAAACAACAGCTTACAAATGTTTAGCTAAAGAGAAAGGGGGACATGCTGACAAGTAGGTACAAGGAATGTTGGCAACAGTGATGGCACAAAAATCATGTGATTGGGCATTCTCCACTTACCAATGGAAAGTATTGATCTATAGCTGCACCCAAAGAACAATGTATGCTTTGTCACACCTATGATGGCCGTCTTCACATTACATACAGTAGTGAGGCACCAGCACCCGTAATACGTTGAAGACAATAAGCCTCTGGGTGGTAGATGCCAATATACTCATTCACCCAGACACATGGCTGAGAACAGTAAGCCATCACTTCCTTACCTTTGGCTGGTAACAGTGAGGAGTAGTGGTCTGTTGTATAGAATTTACACACACTACAATAACAAACAGTACTTGATTGATCACTCTACACAGCCATATGTCATCCCTAGAGAGCAAGTGGTTTGTCAATTTTATACACATGTGTCCTAGGTCCCTGGGCCAATAGACAAGGCACATCAGTATATAACACATGACATGTCAACACAAACAATATTCTACTGTGTCACACATGGCTCATCCCTAATTGTCAGTGAGAGCAGTCAGAAACTAACACATTCACAAGGCAATGTGACAGGCAGAAATATACCCTATACTCACTCCCTTGTGGGTGCTGTATTGTCCTCAAATGCCCATCCAGGTCTGGGTAGGCCACTGCCAGAATGAAGGCCATTAAGTGGGGGGGCATGGTCTGACAGGGACACGCCCAAGTTGGAAGGACAGCCCCAGCTGAACCTCTGCAATTTACGGGACCCACCATCTCAGTTCCTCCCAACGTTTCTTGTAGTGGGCGCTCTGCCAGCTGTGGACCCCCAGGGTCCGCACCTTCTTGGCGATGGCTCTTGATAGTTCATTCTTTTGGTGGGCGTTGACCTGCACGGACGCAAAAGACAAATAAAGAAATTATAATCACAAGTTTCACCACAAACGGTTGATATGCAAACCCGGATATCTGTGGATGAATGCTTATACCTAAACACGTGATCTCAACATAACTGCAAGTCACTCCATGATGCATGTCAGCAGTCAGGTTACAAACCTTCCCCATTTCACAAGTGCTAAGCACTTGGCTACATGATTCTACATCAATGGCATAGAAATTCATATTGTGGCTGAAAGCTCTAGGCCTACCTGTCACGTCCCTCATTGCTCCTGCAGTTGTACATACCAAATGACATGCTTTGATGCGTGAGGGTATGTGTCCGCCAATAATCTGTGGAGTGACACACTCCTGGATGTGGCACAACATGAAATATACTCCCATTGTAGATTTCCTATTCCACCCACAGGTTGGCATGTGCATATATGTGAGGGATTACAGACATCATCCCATCAACACAGGTAGACCATGCATGAAACAACAGCTTATAAATGTTTAGCTAAAGAGAAAGGGGCACATGCTAACAAGTAGGTACAAGGAAGGTTGGCAACAGTGATGGCACAAAATCATGTGATTGGGCATTCTCCACTTACCAAGGGAAAGTACTGATCTATAGCTGCACCCAAAGAACAAGGTATGCTCTGTCACACATATGATGGCCGTCTTCACATTACACACAGTAGTGAGGCACCAGCATCTGTCATACGCTGAAGACAATAAGCCTCTGGGTGGAAGATTCCAATATTCTCATTCACCCAGACACATGGCTGAGGACAGTAAGCCATCACTTCCTTACCTTTGGCTGGTAAAATTGAGGAGTAGCGGACTGTTGTATAGAATTTACACACACTACAATAACAGTACTTGATTGATCACTGTACACAGCCAAATGTCATCCCTGGAGAGTAAGTGCTTTGTGAATTTTACACATGTGTCCTAGGTCCCTGGGCCAATAGACAAAGCACATCAGTATATAACACATGACATTTCTACACAAACAATATTCTACTGTGTCACACATGGCTCATCCCTAACTGTCAGTGATAGCAGTCTGAAACAAACACATTCACAAGGCAATGTGACAGGCAGAAATATACCCTATACTCACTCCCTTGCGAGTTCTATCCCAAAGGCCCATCGAGGTCTGGGTAGGCCACTGCCAGAATGCAGGCCATTAAGGCGGGGGTTGGGTCATGGTGTGACAGGGACCACGCCCAGGTTGGAAGGACAGCCCCAGCTGAACCTCTGCAATTTACGGGACCCACCATCTCAGTTCCTCCCAACGTTTCTTGTAGTGGGCGCTCTGCCAGCTGTGGACCCCCAGGGTCCGCACCTTCTTGGCGATGGCTCTTGATAGTTCATTCTTTTGGTGGGCGTTGACCTGCACGGACGCAAAAGACAAATAAAGAAATTATAATCACAAGTTTCACCACAAACGGTTGATATGCAAACCCGGATATCTGTGGATGAATGCTTATACCTAAACACGTGATCTCAACATAACTGCAAGTCACTCCATGATGCATGTCAGCAGTCAGGTTACAAACCTTCCCCATTTCACAAGTGCTAAGCACTTGGCTACATGATTCTACATCAATGGCATAGAAATGCATATTGTGGCTGAAAGCTCTAGGCTTACCTGTCACGTCCCTCATTGCTCCTGCAGTTGTACATACCAAATGACATGCTTTGATGCGTGAGGGTATGTGTCCGCCAATAATCTGTGGAGTGACACACTCCTGGATGTGGCACAACATGAAATATACTCCCATTGTAGATTTCCTATTCCACCCACAGGTTGGCATGTGCATATATGTGAGGGAATACAGACATCATCCCATCAACACAGGTAGACCATGCATGAAACAACAGCTTATAAATGTTTAGCTAAAGAGAAAGGGGCACATGATAACAAGTAGGTACAATGAAGGTTGGCAACAGTGATGGCACAAAATCATGTGATTGGGCATTCTCCACTTACCAAGGGAAAGTACTGATCTATAGCTGCACCCAAAGAACAAGGTATGCTCTGTCACACATATGATGGCCGTCTTCACATTACACACAGTAGTGAGGCACCAGCATCTGTCATACGCTGAAGACAATAAGCCTCTGGGTGGAAGATTCCAATATTCTCATTCACCCAGACACATGGCTGAGGACAGTAAGCCATCACTTCCTTACCTTTGGCTGGTAAAATTGAGGAGTAGCGGACTGTTGTATAGAATTTACACACACTACAATAACAGTACTTGATTGATCACTGTACACAGCCAAATGTCATCCCTGGAGAGTAAGTGCTTTGTGAATTTTACACATGTGTCCTAGGTCCCTGGGCCAATAGACAAAGCACATCAGTATATAACACATGACATTTCTACACAAACAATATTCTACTGTGTCACACATGGCTCATCCCTAACTGTCAGTGATAGCAGTCTGAAACAAACACATTCACAAGGCAATGTGACAGGCAGAAATATACCCTATACTCACTCCCTTGCGAGTTCTATCCTCAAAGGCCCATCGAGGTCTGGGTAGGCCACTGCCAGAATGCAGGCCATTAAGGCGGGGGTTGGGTCATGGTGTGACAGGGACCACGCCCAGGTTGGAAGGACAGCCCCAGCTGAACCTCTGCAATTTACGGGACCCACCATCTCAGTTCCTCCCAACGTTTCTTGTAGTGGGCGCTCTGCCAGCTGTGGACCCCCAGGGTCCGCACCTTCTTGGCGATGGCTCTTGATAGTTCATTCTTTTGGTGGGCGTTGACCTGCACGGACGCAAAAGACAAATAAAGAAATTATAATCACAAGTTTCACCACAAACGGTTGATATGCAAACCCGGATATCTGTGGATGAATGCTTATACCTAAACACGTGATCTCAACATAACTGCAAGTCACTCCATGATGCATGTCAGCAGTCAGGTTACAAACCTTCCCCATTTCACAAGTGCTAAGCACTTGGCTACATGATTCTACATCAATGGCATAGAAATGCATATTGTGGCTGAAAGCTCTAGGCCTACCTGTCACGTCCCTCATTGCTCCTGCAGTTGTACATACCAAATGACATGCTTTGATGCGTGAGGGTATGTGTCCGCCAATAATCTGTGGAGTGACACACTCCTGGATGTGGCACAACATGAAATATACTCCCATTGTAGATTTCCTATTCCACCCACAGGTTGGCATGTGCATATATGTGAGGGAATACAGACATCATCCCATCAACACAGGTAGACCATGCATGAAACAACAGCTTATAAATGTTTAGCTAAAGAGAAATGGGCACATGCTAACAAGTAGGTACAAGGAAGGTTGGCAACAGTGATGGCACAAAATCATGTGATTGGGCATTCTCCACTTACCAAGGGAAAGTACTGATCAATAGCTGCACCCAAAGAACAAGGTATGCTCTGTCACACATATGATGGCCGTCTTCACATTACACACAGTAGTGAGGCACCAGCATCTGTCATACGCTGAAGACAATAAGCCTCTGGGTGGAAGATTCCAATATTCTCATTCACCCAGACACATGGCTGAGGACAGTAAGCCATCACTTCCTTACCTTTGGCTGGTAAAATTGAGGAGTAGCGGACTGTTGTATAGAATTTACACACACTACAATAACAGTACTTGATTGATCACTGTACACAGCCAAATGTCATCCCTGGAGAGTAAGTGCTTTGTGAATTTTACACATGTGTCCTAGGTCCCTGGGCCAATAGACAAAGCACATCAGTATATAACACATGACATTTCTACACAAACAATATTCTACTGTGTCACACATGGCTCATCCCTAACTGTCAGTGATAGCAGTCTGAAACAAACACATTCACAAGGCAATGTGACAGGCAGAAATATACCCTATACTCACTCCCTTGCGAGTTCTATCCCAAAGGCCCATCGAGGTCTGGGTAGGCCACTGCCAGAATGCAGGCCATTAAGGCGGGGGTTGGGTCATGGTGTGACAGGGACCACGCCCAGGTTGGAAGGACAGCCCCAGCTGAACCTCTGCAATTTACGGGACCCACCATCTCAGTTCCTCCCAACGTTTCTTGTAGTGGGCGCTCTGCCAGCTGTGGACCCCCAGGGTCCGCACCTTCTTGGCGATGGCTCTTGATAGTTCATTCTTTTGGTGGGCGTTGACCTGCACGGACGCAAAAGACAAATAAAGAAATTATAATCACAAGTTTCACCACAAACGGTTGATATGCAAACCCGGATATCTGTGGATGAATGCTTATACCTAAACACGTGATCTCAACATAACTGCAAGTCACTCCATGATGCATGTCAGCAGTCAGGTTACAAACCTTCCCCATTTCACAAGTGCTAAGCACTTGGCTACATGATTCTACATCAATGGCATAGAAATGCATATTGTGGCTGAAAGCTCTAGGCCTACCTGTCACGTCCCTCATTGCTCCTGCAGTTGTACATACCAAATGACATGCTTTGATGCGTGAGGGTATGTGTCCGCCAATAATCTGTGGAGTGACACACTCCTGGATGTGGCACAACATGAAATATACTCCCATTGTAGATTTCCTATTCCACCCACAGGTTGGCATGTGCATATATGTGAGGGAATACAGACATCATCCCATCAACACAGGTAGACCATGCATGAAACAACAGCTTATAAATGTTTAGCTAAAGAGAAATGGGCACATGCTAACAAGTAGGTACAAGGAAGGTTGGCAACAGTGATGGCACAAAATCATGTGATTGGGCATTCTCCACTTACCAAGGGAAAGTACTGATCAATAGCTGCACCCAAAGAACAAGGTATGCTCTGTCACACATATGATGGCCGTCTTCACATTACACACAGTAGTGAGGCACCAGCATCTGTCATACGCTGAAGACAATAAGCCTCTGGGTGGAAGATTCCAATATTCTCATTCACCCAGACACATGGCTGAGGACAGTAAGCCATCACTTCCTTACCTTTGGCTGGTAAAATTGAGGAGTAGCGGACTGTTGTATAGAATTTACACACACTACAATAACAGTACTTGATTGATCACTGTACACAGCCAAATGTCATCCCTGGAGAGTAAGTGCTTTGTGAATTTTACACATGTGTCCTAGGTCCCTGGGCCAATAGACAAAGCACATCAGTATATAACACATGACATTTCTACACAAACAATATTCTACTGTGTCACACATGGCTCATCCCTAACTGTCAGTGATAGCAGTCTGAAACAAACACATTCACAAGGCAATGTGACAGGCAGAAATATACCCTATACTCACTCCCTTGCGAGTTCTATCCCAAAGGCCCATCGAGGTCTGGGTAGGCCACTGCCAGAATGCAGGCCATTAAGGCGGGGGTTGGGTCATGGTGTGACAGGGACCACGCCCAGGTTGGAAGGACAGCCCCAGCTGAACCTCTGCAATTTACGGGACCCACCATCTCAGTTCCTCCCAACGTTTCTTGTAGTGGGCGCTCTGCCAGCTGTGGACCCCCAGGGTCCGCACCTTCTTGGCGATGGCTCTTGATAGTTCATTCTTTTGGTGGGCGTTGACCTGCACGGACGCAAAAGACAAATAAAGAAATTATAATCACAAGTTTCACCACAAACGGTTGATATGCAAACCCGGATATCTGTGGATGAATGCTTATACCTAAACACGTGATCTCAACATAACTGCAAGTCACTCCATGATGCATGTCAGCAGTCAGGTTACAAACCTTCCCCATTTCACAAGTGCTAAGCACTTGGCTACATGATTCTACATCAATGGCATAGAAATGCATATTGTGGCTGAAAGCTCTAGGCCTACCTGTCACGTCCCTCATTGCTCCTGCAGTTGTACATACCAAATGACATGCTTTGATGCTTGAGGGTATGTGTCCGCCAATAATCTGTGGAGTGACACACTCCTGGATGTGGCACAACATGAAATATACTCCCATTGTAGATTTCCTATTCCACCCACAGGTTGGCATGTGCATATATGTGAGGGAATACAGACATCATCCCATCAACACAGGTAGACCATGCATGAAACAACAGCTTATAAATGTTTAGCTAAAGAGAAAGGGGCACATGATAACAAGTAGGTACAAGGAAGGTTGGCAACAGTGATGGCACAAAATCATGTGATTGGGCATTCTCCACTTACCAAGGGAAAGTACTGATCTATAGCTGCACCCAAAGAACAAGGTATGCTCTGTCACACATATGATGGCCGTCTTCACATTACACACAGTAGTGAGGCACCAGCATCTGTCATACGCTGAAGACAATAAGCCTCTGGGTGGAAGATTCCAATATTCTCATTCACCCAGACACATGGCTGAGGACAGTAAGCCATCACTTCCTTACCTTTGGCTGGTAAAATTGAGGAGTAGCGGACTGTTGTATAGAATTTACACACACTACAATAACAGTACTTGATTGATCACTGTACACAGCCAAATGTCATCCCTGGAGAGTAAGTGCTTTGTGAATTTTACACATGTGTCCTAGGTCCCTGGGCCAATAGACAAAGCACATCAGTATATAACACATGACATTTCTACACAAACAATATTCTACTGTGTCACACATGGCTCATCCCTAACTGTCAGTGATAGCAGTCTGAAACAAACACATTCACAAGGCAATGTGACAGGCAGAAATATACCCTATACTCACTCCCTTGCGAGTTCTATCCTCAAAGGCCCATCGAGGTCTGGGTAGGCCACTGCCAGAATGAAGGCCATTAAGGCGGGGGTTGGGTCATGGTGTGACAGGGACCACGCCCAGGTTGGAAGGACAGCCCCAGCTGAACATCTGCAATTTTCGGGGCCCAGCGACTCAGTTCCTCCCAACGTTTCTTGCAGTGGGCACTCTGCAGCTGTGGACCCCCAGGTACGCACCTTTTTGGCGATGGCTCTCGATAGTTCATTCTTTTGATGGGCGTTGACCTGCACGGACACAAAAGACAAATAAAGAGATTATAATCACAAGTTTCACCACAACGGTTGAGTTGCATACATATCATTAACATCAAGCTATGGCTTTTCTATTTGTCAATAATCCCTAAGTGTGAAACACACAAGCCAGTGAGTACAGGGACATGACTAAATGCATATATTTCCATCTGCAGACTAAACCACTACCCTGCTCAGGGCCTAAAGTGACTAAGCAAGCCTACTGATATCAGGTAACCCATGCTCTAGCAACCTGTACTGAGATGTGAGCCACTATGAAACACTACACACCTAGGTAACTTCTTAAGGATAAACTCCTTAGGCATGAATGGACCAAAAGGTTCGCATTCTGTGAGGATTACTCACTGCATGCAGTCCCTACCGGTAACAGTCAAGGGACTGGCATGATGGGTACAGAAAGTGTCTTCCTTGTCCATGTATGGACATGTGGCCTAACAAATACAGATTCATGCCAATTTAGGGGGAAGGTTTCTGTGCTATGTACCTGTACCACAGAACAGTCCTTTGGACATATGTGTCTATCCTACAGAGATGGCATCCAACAAACAAAGGCATGCATTGTACAGTTTCTGCTATGTGACCAAGCTACTGAGTCACATATCATGGACTTCCAGGAATAAACACAATATCTGCACTATGGGACTGTCAGTTAGGCAATATGCCTATACAGGACAAATATGACCTGTGTGAAGGTTATAACAGAGCTGTGGAAGTAAGGGACATGTCATGAGACACATTGACAATGATGCAAAATGCACATATGGACTAGATTAATGATTCATCTATGTAACCATTCCTAATCTAGTGAAAGGAATGAGGCATGCATGACAGGTTTTGTCACTAGAGCATCATATTGGCCACATGCCAGGATCTGCTGATGTACAGGGAGTGGGCACAGCGCCATAGTTGCATAGCCACAGTGACTCTCTCACAGCCTAGACTAGTTCCCATACTGAGAGATACCTTTGACAGGCCCTGGTCTCTGCAGGCTGAGCTGACAGAACCTACATGACACTCCATTACCATGACTTCCATGTATGACAGTACATCATGTGGCCAACAGCAACTTGTGGCAGCCTGAAGGGCAGAGGGAGTCATGATATGCCTTCCACACAACAGTTTAGCAAGGCCAGGTGTGGTTTGAAAGATATGTGGCACAATACACATTGCTCACATGATTCTTAATGATTCATACAACATGCATACACAGCTCATGCTGTCATGCCTATACATGTTATCTGGCATTTACAACTATCATGAGGAAAGAGAAGTTAGTGGATGTCAGTAATGTATCTTTCTCTACTTATGTGCATCCAACACAAGGATGATCAAGGACACCAAAAACCTCACACAACACAATGTGACTGAACTTAACAAATGGCACTGGCCTTTTTTAATACCTGCACATTGTCCATCCCATTGGTGCCACACATACTGCAACAACAGGCACACAAAAAGTCTAACTGGCACACAAGGGCACATTCTAGCCTATGAGGAGGGAAAGGATGGTGAAGTACAGACAGTTGTACACGTGAGGCACTTACTTGCTCCTCTGGTGAACCAACGATGGGAAGGACCTCAGTCACAAGCCTCTCCAGCTCCTCTGGAGTGAAGGCAGGGGCCCTGTCACCTGATGAACATGGCATGATTGCTCCTATATGTGGCACACAGCAGCTCACGTCGTGGAGGTGTTGCTGGCAGCAGTGTCAGGAGTCAAGTGAGTGAATCTGCAGAACATGGCAGTCACGTCTGCCACATACTCGGTAGTCACTGCTGGCAGATGCAGCCATTGGCCTGCGACCACCACTGGCAACAACGTTAGCCTATAGCTGTGCTCCCCCAGTTGCAACTACCTACCACCATGATGACTTCCACCAGCGGTCGCATGCGGTTTCTAATGTCTAGTGAAGTAGGTCAGGCATCTGCCATGTTGGTGTCCTGAAATGCTGTATTGGGCTTTATAAACTGCATTACACCCAAAAGAAAGGTTTTTGTAACCTCACAGACATTCTTATCCTGTCTTGTTATGTAGGTCCCACTAATCAACTACCATTGTAGTATGTGGCACAGATGGCATTTAACAGTGGGCATGGTCTACTACCGCTGATGGTCATTTTGGCGGTCTCGATATACAGTCGCATTTTGAGGGGCAATTGTGTAGCACATCTTTGATTTGGTCCAAATCCATGTTGTGGACATGTGTTAAAAACCATTGGGGTCACATGCGACCTTTCTAATCTTTGAAGATGTGATGTGTACGTGTGACATGGGTATCCAATCAGAAATGCTTTGTCACAAGATATCATTGACATGCATCATGTATGTTGCTGTGGACACACTGACTAATGATAGAAATCATGTCTTGTCATACATGGGTACCCAGGGAGAGTGAGGATGTGACAACCTCCTGTCTAATTCCACTGCCAGACCTTCAGACCATGGAGCAAAGGCATATAATAATGTATTATCACTTGGATAAGCAAACAGAAGTGGGATTATGCCGTCAGTTGGAGTCAGATCTGATGCCAGCTATTAGTTATCCAACCAGCATACCACCCATTCTACAAGTCATGTCAGTATTGCACTTCTTAGCCACGGGGTTCTTCTAACATGCAGTGGCGCTATCTGCTGGGATTTCCCAAATTATGTTAAGTCTGGTGTTGAAATATGTCCTCACAGCAATGCTGCAACACGTTAACAGCTATATCCGATTTCCCCGACTTGAGTATTTAGCCCATGTGAAGGCTAAACTTTATGGGTTTGCACACATCCTACATGTGGTGGGGGCCAGTGATGGCACACATGTTGGCTTGGTCACACCGCAGGACAATGAACAAGTTTATCATAACAGAAAGAACTTCCATTCCATGAACGTGCAAGTTGTCTGTTTGGTGGATCTCTACATTTCACTTGTGTGTGCCTGTTATCTGGGTTCAGCCCATGATTCCCTCATCATTCTGAACCCCCAGCTGATGTCACAAATGCACCCAGAGAGGGCTTGGTTGGTTGGTAAGTCACATCTGTCCTGATTGTGTGTGTACAATGCCAGGAGCTACAATTAGGAAGTGACTGACTTATTGTTGCACATATGTTCCATTTCTTAACAGGAGACTCCGCATACCCAAACCGTCCTTGGTTGTTGATGCCACCAACTTTGTCAGGACAAGTCCACTTCATTGAGGCCCTTGGAAGAAAATAGCAGGTAGTGAAGCCAGCTTTTGGGCTCCTGAAGGCCAGGTTTAGGTGCCTGGACAGGGCTAGTGAAGCCCTCCTCTACTTACCCAGAAAAGGTTGTCAGATAACTGTGGCATGCTACATGCTTCACAACATTGCCCTGCAGAGGAATATCCTGTACATCCCAGATGAGGAGGAGTCTGCATACCACTGGATGAGAATCCTGAAATGCCAAGTGAGGATGACAGTGGTAAAGAGGAAGGAGCTGAATTATGGGAACATCTCATCAACAGCTACTTTTCCAGAGTGCAAGTATGTCATGTGATGTAATGACAGTATAATGAACTTTAGTTATGAGAATGGGTGGAGTTGAGTATTTGAGCAACAACTAGGAAGCTGATACTCTGCAATATTCAGCCAAAGGCTGCTTGAAGATTTAGGCCCTCGTTAGAACACTAGGGGTCGGTGATAAAGTGGCAGTAATACCGCCAACAGGCTGGCGGTAACTACCACCAAATTATGACCATGGCATGAGAACTCAGATAGACAGCCACTTTACCACACGACTGCCAGGGCGGAAACAACAGCCACCACAGCAGTAGCCGTATACAGCCAGGTGGAAGCCAATGTCCTACCCACTGTATTCAGACCCTGCAATCCGCCACCTTTTCCAGGGCGGTACCAACAACATCAAAAGCCTGGCGGAAACACTGCACAGAAGTGAAAGGACTCACCTTTGCAGACACAGGGAACAACCGCACCGCCGTGGAGCCCGAGCTGCATGTCTTCCTAATGCTCTTCTACGTGCTGCTCCACCACGAACACCAATGACGGCGAAAACGACAACAGTGAGTACAGCCACCTAGCACACAAAGGAGGGGGGGAGGAAAAGGAGAGTGACACACACATGCAACACACACCCCCACACCCCAACACCATACACACAATCAGCTGCATTACCAAAACATTTGTACCCCGTACCTCGGATGAAAAATGCAAGGACAACATGAATTTACCAAAGTGAGTGTAATAAGATCAACATAGTAGAAATAAGAATAATGCAGTGTAACTGGTATATACAAATGTACAGTTCAAAGGACACTGCCCAGTTCTAAGTGTGCGTGGGCCACAGAGCCACAGGCCAAAGTCCAAGGCTCCACTTGTCACCTGCATCAACACGGAGAGAACACTGAAGGGGCGTCAGTTGGAAAATAGGGAGGCACCTCAGGGGGACAGGGAACGGGGGGCACCTCAGCTGGCAAATGGAACAAGACCACCGGTTCTGGAGGGGGCAACATGCCCTGTGCTTGGTCTTGGGGAGTGCAAGGCCACAGTCTCTCAAGTGTGTGATTTGTCCACATGCACTGGAAGGGGCAACATGCCCTGTGCTTGATCCTGGGGAGTGCAAGGCCACAGTCTCTCAGGTGGGTGACTTGCCCACGTGCACTGGAGGGTGCATCGTGCCCTGTGCTCTTGATCGTGGGGAGGCTGGGGCAGGTGGGTGTCTTACCCACTGGTTCTGTAGGGGGCATCGTGCCATGTGCTCTTGATCCTGGAGAGGCTGGGGTAGGTGGGTGACTTTCCCACATGCTCTGGAGGGGGCATGGTGCCCTGTGCTCTTGATCCTGGGGAGTGCAAGATTACAGTCTCTCAGGTGGGTGTGATACCCACTGGATTTGCCAGGGGCAGGCCGCACAGCAGCACATGCAGACAGGACTACATACCATCCACCGGCAGTGACGGCTGCTTAGTGGTGGTAGTGTTGCTGCTTCAGCTGCTGGTCGGGGGAAGCTCCATCCAATCCCTGCGCCCTCGGATGGCTGCCCACTGGTGGTGATGGTGGTGATGGTGGTGCTGCTGCTGCAGCCACTGGTGGGGGGAAGCTCCAGCCCATCCCCTGCAGCCTTAGATGGCTGCCCACTGGTTGTGGTGGTGGTGCTGCTGCTGCTTGTGGTGGTGGGGGAAGCTCCTGCCCATTCCCTGCAGCCTCGGACAGCTGCACAACCATGGTTGGAGGTGGGGGCTCCATCGGAGTCCCTGCCCCTGGATCCTTGCCCTTCCTGGCAGTAGCTGGGGCAGGCTCCTTGCCTTTCCTGGCAGCAGCTGGCTCCTTGCCCTTCCGGGCAGCAGCTAGGACTGGCACCCTTTCCTTGAGGGTGCCTGGTGCAGGCTCCTTCACCCTCTGCACAGGTGCCCTGGATCCTTTCCCACTACAAGTGGGTGTTGAGACTACTGGGCCCGTGGACTGGGTGGCTGAGGTGCTTGTCTGGGTCTTTGCCACCCTAGCCAGATGTGAAGGATTGGGGGGGAAGGATGGGGAAAAGGTCAATTATGGAGAGGAAAAGATGCTTAGGGACATTGAGGTGGGAAGAAGGAGAAGGTTTGGGAGTGGAGGAAGAGGGAGTGGTTGTAGGAGGTGTTTGTCTGCTGATTTTGGGTGCAGGTGCATGGGCTGGATGCTGTTGTGAGGTGGATGGCTGTTGGGTGTCTGAGTGCTTGCGTTTGTGTACTTAAGGAGTGGGGACAGACACAGTGGGAGAGGACACAGGGGACGTGTGCATGGCTGTTGTGGGGGTGTCTGCCAGTGAGGTGTGTGTTCTACTAGGTGTGGTCGTGATGCTGGTAGTGGATGAGGATGTAGTGCATGCAGGTGTGAGTGTAGAAGCAACTGGGAGGGAGGTGGAAGAGGAAGAGGAGGGGAAGACAGTAGAAATTGTGGATGTTGGTACTTCTGCATCTGGATGGTGTTTGAGTGAGTGCCTGTGGGATGATGTGTGTTGCTTGTGTTTGCCTGTGCCACTCTTGTGTGTTGTCTTGTGTGCATGCTCATCTGCCTGTGTGCTTGGGGTAGGTGGGGGTTGAGAAGAATGGAATTTGGAAGAGGTAGATGGAGGGGGAGGGTGGAAACAAGGAAAATGGCTGCCATCAGAGAGGAGGACAGAGTCTGGATCGATCTCTGTTGGGCCGCCAAGCCAATGTGAATGCTCTCCAGAAATGCATTAGTTTGTTACATTTGGGATGCCAGCCCCTGGATGGCATTCACAGAGGTTGACTGCCCTACAGAGATGGATCGCAGGAGGTCAATAGCCTCCTCACTCAGGGCAGCAGGGCTCACTGGGGCAGGGCCTGAGGTACCTGGGGTGAAGGAGATGCCCACCCTCCTGGGTGAGCGGGCACGTGCAACTCGATGAGGGGCTGCTGGGAGGGCGGTGCTGGTACGGGGGTGGCGGCTGTACCTATAGCTGGGTTGGTCACAGAGATGTTTGCCACCACCAGGGCGCTTCCTTCGGAGGAGGTATCAGAGTCTGAACTGTCCCCTCCAGTCTCCGCTGTGGTGCTCCCCTCGCCCTCCGTCCCACTGGTGTCCTCAGGGTCGGTGGACTCTGCCTCCTGGGTCCTGTGGGATGCCGCTCCCTCCATCGCCGGAGCCTCTGCTCCTCCGCCAGATGATGCTAATGAACATGAGGACAGGGTGACAAAACAAAAAGGGGGGAGAGACAAAGGAAACACCTGGTCAATGGCTGCACCAACACCACAGTTGACGTACACACCACTCTCACACACAGGGAAAAGCCCTACGCACTCTGCATTGCACTACCAGTTATTTTGCTAGCCACCAAGGCATGGGGAGGGGCACACACCGCCAAATGTAGCACACCTGGGACCCACACTGCCCTGACCAGTTGTGGATGCCTACAAGCTAGGTAGCATGATTATCCCTTCAGGACCCTTGCCACCAGGGGACCTACTCTGCAATGTCAGGCCTGGGCAAGGGGCACCCACTGACACACATGCCCTACCAGGATACCACCTTACAATGTGTAAGTTGTAATGATGGACACTGTACTCTCCCCCTTGTGGCTGCTGTGATGTCTTCAAGCACCCATCCAGCTCAGGATAGGCCACCAGCAGTATGCAGGCCATCGGGGGGTCAGGGTTTGAAAGGCTCCCCTTCCTCATTGGGGGCCATCCCCAGCTGGGCCTCCACCATCTTCCGTGCCCAGCATCTCAGGTCCTCCCACCATTTCCGACAGTTGGTGCTCTGCCTGCAGTAGACCTCAAGGGTCCGCACGTTCTTGGCGATGGCACACAATACCCTTCTTTTGATGGGCGCTGACCTGCAGAGGTAATACACACAGGAAAATAGTATCAGTCAGACAGTCCTGCCTGTTACACTTATGGCCCACCGTACCCCTTCACATCACCATTTGCACACACATGGTCCAGCACACAACAAATACGCCGCCCAGAGGACAGCCACCCACCCCCCTTACACGAGGCCTTCACACACACCACTTCATGCATTCATGCCTCATGATCGTGCTCACAGTGTACTCACCTGTTGGTCTGGAGGCCCATACAGCAGTCTATACTGGGGTAGGACCCCATCCACCAGTCGCTCTAACTCCACCGAGAGGAAGGCAAGGGCCCTTTCCACAGTCACACAGGCCATGGTAGGTTCTAGACACAGGTCACAGCAGCACATGCAGTGTAGGTCCTCTCCTGTTGACGGTCAGGTAGCAAGTGTGGAATCAGATAGAAAATGGCGTTCATGTCTGCGGCAGTGTATACTGTCACCGCCGGTGTACATCACCATTGACCACTGTACCCAATAGGGCCCAATGTTAACCAATGAGGAGTTGCACTGCGGTTCCCGACCGCCTCCTGTAATTGTGCACAACGTCAGCGGAATTACCTCACTTCCATCTGTCCCTCCATACAGGACAGGCGGACTCCATTTCATGGGGGTGGGGGGCAGGCCCCGGATTATATCTGCTTCACAGTTAAAATTTGGACATACAGGACAAATCCCACTTAATGAAATACAAACTGACATTGTGCATTGTACTATTGTGGCCCCAATGTTGAGTTTGTGACCGGCTCCTCACTCTTTTGCCCCATAGATTGCTACCGCTGCAGATGAATAGGAGATGGAGACATACCCCCGTGTACAGACCCCTGGTGGACTTGGCAACAATGGAGGACAGGCACATCATCCTTACCTATAGACTTGACAGGGCCACAATCACAGAGCTGTTTGCCAAATTGGAGCCTGATTTGATATCTGCTATCCGTCACCCCACTGGGATCCCCCCTCTTGTGCAAGTTCTATCAGTGCTCCATTTCCTGGCAACTGGTTCTTTCCAAGTGACAGTGGGCTTATCAGCAGGGAGGTAATAGCCAATGTTCCCAATAGTTCTGACTAGAGTGTTGTCTGCCCGGATTAAACACATGTGCAGCTACATTGTATTTCCCCAGGTTGAGGATTTGGCCACAGTAAAGGCTGACTTCTATGCAATGGGACATAGCCCCTACATAATTGGGGTGATTGATGGAACTCATATTGCATTTGTGCCCCCCCCATCACATGAACAGGTTTACCGAAATCGTAAGAGTTTTCACTCCATGAATGTACAGCTATTGTGCTTGGCGGACCAGTACATCTCCCATGTCAAGGCTAAGTGTCCTGGGTAGGTGCATGATGCCTTTATCCTGAGGAATAGCAGGATCCCAAATGTGATTGCCCAACTACAGAGGCACAGGGTGTGGCTAATGGGTGAGCCCTGGTTCCCACCCAGTAGGTGTTGGTGTATGGGTATGGTGTTGGCCATATGGGATAGTGTGTGACTAAATATTGTCCCTCAATATTTGCAGGTGACTCTGGTTACCCCAACCTATCGTGGCTGCTGACCCCTGTGAGGAATGCCAGGACAAAGGCAGAAAAACGTTGCAATGAGGCACATGGGTGAACAAGACGGATAATTGAAAGAACCTTTGGTCTCCTGAAGGCCAGGTTTTAGTGCCTCCATCTGACGACAGGAGGTACTCACCCAAGAAGGTTTGCCAAATAATGGTGGCATGCTGCATGTTGCACAACCTTGCCTTGAGACGCCATGTGCCTTTTCTGCAGGTGGAGGAGGCTGGAGATGGCCGTGTGGCAGCAGTGGACACTGTGGACAGTGATGATGAGGAGGCAGAGGATGAGGATGAGGACAACAGAACAGCAGTGATACAACAATACTTCCAATGACACACAGGTAGGACAGTGTTACTTCACATTTCATTGTCAATTATTTGTATATCTTTGGCACTGGTATGCTGTTATTTCCCACTTCTATGCCACCCTACTGTACCCTTTGGCAATTCATTTTGCATACAACAATACTTCCAATGACACACAGGTAGGACAGTGTTACTTCACATTTCATTGTCAATTATTTGTATATCTTTGGCACTGGTATGCTGTTATTTCCCACTTCTATGCCACCCTACTGTACCCTTTGGCAATTCATTTTGCAGATGTTGGTGCCCCACTATTGCTCCTGGTGTGATCACTGCAGTTAAATACAGGTCTTTCCTATGTGCACAATTACTGTACAGTTGAATTGCAATGTTTGAACCTGGTTAAGCAAATACATACTTAAAAATAGTAACATACGCCACACTTGTTTTTTTCCCAACGGTGTTTATTGAAGTGCTAAAAAGAAGAGGGGCAAGGGGATGGGGTGATGATGGAGGAAAGTCGAGGGTATAGTTCCAGTCTATTTGTAGCACAGGTGCATTGTCCATAGGAACACAGGAAGGGGATCAGTGGCAGTTCAAGGTGTACAGGGTGACTGAGTGGGACACAAGGGTGACAATCAGGAGAGTCTCATTTCCTGGTGGGGTCTTGGCAATAGTCTCTGGCCTCTGCCTGGATCACAGGGAACATTTGCGGGGTGGTTCTCTTTCTGCAGGGGGAGGGGTGCTGGTGGCCTGTTGGTCCTGTGGCGGGGCCTCCTGTCCACTAGCGACAGTGGATGTGGAAGGCAGTTCAGATGTCTTGCTAGTGTCAGGGGCCCGCTGTTGTGAAACTGCCTCCCTCATTAAGTTGGTTGTGTCTGCCAGCACCCCTGCAATGGAGACCATGGTGGTGTTGATGGCCTGCAAGTCCTCCACGATCCCCTGGTATTCTCACTCCTGCAGCCGCCTGTTGTCCTGCACGTTGTCCGGAATCTGGCCCATCGTGACCTGGGAATGTTGGTATGCTCCCAGGATCTTGGTGAGTGCCTCCTAGAGAGTCGGTTCCCTGGGCCTGTCCTCCCCCTGGCGCACAGCACTCTTCCCAGTTTCCCTGTTGTCCTGTGCCTCTGTCCTCTGAACCGTGTGCCCACTGCCATTGACCCTAGGTCCCTGATTGTCTTGGGTATGAAGTGTGCCCCTGGGTTCCCTGTAGAGGTGGACACACTGCTGATTGACGTGTCCTGGGGACAGAGGTGTGGGTATGCTGGGTGGGTGCTGTGGTGATGTTTCCACATGGGGGTGGCTCTGTGGTGGTGTGTAACTGTGCCTGGGTAACCAACTGTCCAGTGGTCCCTGATGGGTCAGGTTGGTCATTCATATCCAGGTGACCAGTGTTGCTGTCATCACTGTGGGCCTCTTCAGTTGGGGGACTGGATGTGCTGGCACCTCTTCTCAGGTAACATTGGATGGGATACCTGTGGGGATGTAAATGAAGTGTTATTGTTTCTGTGTGTGACATATTGTGCATCAGTGGGTTGCCCTCTTTGGTTGTATTTGTCCTGGCAGCTTTCACTTGTGTAAGTTGGTATGTGGTGGGCTAGCTGATTCTCTCTGGTGTGCATGCTTTAGTGCTAGATGTCCATGCAGGGCTGTGAGTGGTGTCCATGCATTGGTATGGCATGCACGGCTTGGCATTGGGATGAGTGAGATGTGATGGTGGGGGTGTGGGAGATGGTGGAGTGATGGGAGTGAGGGTGAGGGTAGGGGTATGTGATGGCATGCAGGTGGGGGGGTGATAGTAGTAAAGAGTTGACTTACCAGAGTCCAGTCCTCCTCCTACTCGGCCAGGCCCTCAGGATGCATGGTTGCCAAGACTTGCTCCTCCCATGCTGTTAGTTATGGGGGAGGAGGTGGGGTTCCACAACCAGTCCTCTGTGCAGCGAGTTGGTGTCTTGCTGCAACGGAACGTACCTTCCCCCGTAGGTCTTTCCACCTCTTCATGATGTCATCTCTGGTTCTTGGGTGCTGTCCCACGGCGTTGACCCTGTCCACGATTCTCCGCCATAGCTCTATCTTCCTAGCTATAGATATTTGCTGCACCTGTGCTCCAAATAGCTGAGGCTTGACCCTGATGATTTCCTTCACCATGACCCTGAGCTCCTTCTCTGAGAATCGGGGGTGTCTTTGTGGTGCCATGGTTGTTTTGTAAGGTATGTAGGTGAGGCTGTGTAGGGTAATGTTTTGGGGTGTGTGATGTGGGGTGCGTGAGTGGTGTATAGGTGAGTGATATGTGGCTCAGGTTATGTGAGTGCTCTTGCTGTCTCTCTCTGGTGGCAATTATGTATAGTCGTAAAGGGTTGTGGGTAATGTGGGTGTGTGTTTTATAGTGGTGTGGGTGTGGTATGTGTATGGGTGTCAGGTGTGTGTTGTTTGAATTGTCCAATGTGATGTTGTTTTGTCTGTGGGTGTCTATCTTGATCCCGGCGGTATGTGCCGCCAATGGTTTACTGCAGTTGAATGTCCGCCGTGGTGATTCGTGGATCATAATGTGATGGGCGTTGTTCTGTTGGTGTAACGGTGTGGGTTTTGTTACCGCCAGTGTATCACTGACCTTTGGTGTGGCGGACTTGGGTCTGTGGCTGAATAGTGACGGGCTGGTGTGTGTGTGTTATAATATGGTGAAAGGATATCCACCGTGGCGGCGGTATGTTGGCAGCAGTCAGCGTGGTGGTAAGTGGGAATTTCCGCCAATGTCATAATGAGGGCCTTAGTCTTTGACATATGATGATTTTGCTTTGTTTGTGTCAGTTTCCTTGCAATGTCATTACATTTCCAGTTTGCTTGCTATGTGATTTGTGTAATAGGGGCATGTAATAGGTAGTCATAGATTGCAACCAAGTCATTCACCCTTCACATTGGCTAAACACTCTTCTTGTATGACCGGTATGTACCTGTAGATGTGTTTCATCATTGCAGTCCACAGTGCCTGTGTCATACCACCAGATGCATGGTCATTGGATTATGATGGGCCTGTGATCAGGGACAGTTGTATTGCCATCTGTCTGTATCTTGGATTATGTGATGTTGGATTACTTTGGTGTGATATGTGATAAGGCTCAAGTTGGTGACATCATTAACTTTAATGTTTGCCTTTTCTACAGGACAATGACTGACAAATCCCTTCCTTCAGTGGTCTGTGCCTTGGAAAATGTACTTTGACTCATTATGAGTCACACATTCTTGTTTCAAAAAGTCCAAACATATGAATAGCCTCTGTGCTGCACACTGGAAAAAAAATGTTTGCTGTGACCAGACACTTGTACATATGTGTTTTGGTGTAATGGCTGTAATCCTGAGCAGGACATTGTATACCTGTAACATATCCATCCTTGTACAAGTAAGTTATGTCTCCATCATATGGTTCACATGGTCTTACATCTCTACATAGAAAAATGTTGAATTAAGCAAGCAGCCAATGAGTTTGTGATGAGTGAATTTATTACAATGCTGATACAGAAAATGAAATTTGGACAGACAAGAAGAAAACAATAAAGTGAAGGTGTCAGTCATAGTAAAGGAAATCATTGAAGTAGTTGCCTCACCTTTGAAAGTCCAACATCCAAAGTACTCTTCCCATTGGAATTGGTACATGATTGAGGATCAGTCAACAGAGTGAATATCTGGCACACAAAGGAGTTGCTTTAGGAAGAGGTCAGTTGCTGGCAGTGATGGGTGTCTTGCCATTCACACCTCCTCGATTCTCCGCTGGACGTCATCACTTGCGTGTGGAGGTCTGCTGCTACAGAGGCAGGGTTGTCTGGGTTGGGTTCTTCCACTGGGAGGGCCTCCCTTCCAGTGGCTGTCATCAATGTAGCTGTGCCTGGTGTTTATGTGCCGAAGGAAGGGGAAGATTGGTTTTGAAAAGCCTTGCTCAGGACTGTGTGTATGTCCCTCATATCCCTGTTAGGGAGGCCATGTTGTCATTGTGGGCCTCTATCTGTTCTTGCATGCCCCAATGCGTGTCCCTCTGTAGCTACTTGATTTCTATGAGTTCAATCAAGACCTGGCCCATCACGCCGTTGGACTCCTGATAGACCCCCAAGACATGGAGAATGGTGTCCTGGCCAGGAGCTGCCCTAGTGGCCTCACCCCCCTGGCTCACAGTATCCCTCCTAGGCACCCTACCCACAGCCCTTTGCCTTTTCCACTGGGTGACCTCTTTCCCTGGTTCCTTGACCTCCTTGTCCAAAATGTTGTTCTGCAACTCAGGATCCAGGACTGGGGGGCACAAGGTGGTAGACACTGTGCTTGGTACACAGGTTGGGGGACAAATGGTTACCTGTGATGTTGAGGCAACCGTGCTGGGAGGTGTTGATGTGGCCGCAGTGAGACTCACTGTTAGTGTCTATCCAGGTTGCCCAGGTAAGCCAGAACCGTCCTCAATGTCCAGACGTTCAGGAGTGTCTTCTTCACTGAGGGCTTTATCCAGGAGGTAGTTGCAGCCTTTTGTGTGGCCTTTATGTGCCCAATGGCAGCTCCACCTGTTGATGTGAAAGATACAATGTTACTGGTTGTATTGAGACATCTACCTCCAAGAATTTAGCGTTATTTCTATTGTGGCAAGTACCTATGGTATTGGTTGTATTGACATGACATTTGTGATGCATGCCAATTTCATTTACGTCAAACAGCTGCTGAAATGTGCTGATCAATAGCCCTTGGGAGTGTGGCCTGAGAATGTCTACTTGCCACCAGTGCAGGCCAAACAGTGACTAACTAAGATATGTCTTTGGCCTTTTTGAGGCTGTGTTCATTATGATGCATACAGATTCATGACTTTGTTATATATGGTACTGAAGTCATCATGTGGTTAGTGCAGTGTGAATGTGTCTGCTGCCAATACCATTCTGGTATGCATCTTAAGGTCTTTGGGATCATTTTCTTGCACAATGAGTAAGCGGCCCTTCCTGTCCTCAATAGTTTCATCTTCGGTTAGCAGGTCAAGATGGAGCTAGGTAGCCAGATGACACATGATCTGTATCTTGGTCACTCCCAGGTGGGCCAACTTCAATTGAGAGTTAGCAAGCAAAGGTAGTTGCTGGTCTGGCCTGGTCTGGTGTTTGGAGTAACTGAAACAGTGCCTCCTGGGAGTTGCAGTCATGTCACTCTTCATACTACACACACTTGACAAATGTAATCCTCCCAGGTGAGTAAACTTCAATTGAGAGTTCACCAATAGATGGGTTTCGGCAAGTGAACACTGGATTAGTGGTTGGAGTTAGAGACATGGGGCCTAACAGGATTTGCATTCTGGTCACTCCCCCTACTTCCCACCACCATACAAATGTTATCCTCCCAGGTGCGTAAACTTCAATTGAGGGTTAAGATACAGTGGTATTTGGGTATGTGAACACTGGGCTAGTATTTGGAGTTAGAGAGACAGGGCTTCCTGGCCTTAGCAGTCATGTCACTCCTTCTACTTCATACACTTGAGAAATGTCATCCCCCCAGGTGAGTACAATTCATTTGTGAGTTATCAAAGAAGGGTATTTAGAGAAGTGAACACTAGACTTGTGGTTGGAGTGACAGTAACAGAGCCTCCTGGGAGTTGCAGTCATGTAACTCCCTGTACTAGACACACTATACAAATATTATACTCCCAGGTTAGTTCACTTCCATTGAGAGTTAACACACAGGGGTCTTTGGACAAAAGAGCATTGGCATGGTATTTGTATTTACCGAAACACAGCCTGCTGGGAGTTGCAGTCAGGTCACTCTCTTTAGTACATGCACTATACATATATTATCCCCCCAGGTGAGTACATTTCATGTGTGAGTGACCAAACAGGAGTCGTTGAAGAAGAGGACACTGAGCTGGTGAGTGAAGTACAATGACGGACCTTCCTGCCCTTAGCAGTCATGTCTGTTATACAAAAGGTATCCTCCCAGCTGAGTTAACTTACATTGAGAGTTGCTAAACAGGGGTCTTTCTATGAATTAACACTGTTTTGGTGTTTTGATTTGCTGAAACAGTGCCTCCTGGGAGTTGCAGTCAAGTTATTCCATCTAATTCACATACTTTTCCAATGTTATCCCCCCAGGTGAGTATACTTCATTTCGGAGTTGACACACAGTGGTATATGGGCAACTGACCACCATGCTGGTGTTTGGAGTTACAGATACAGAGCCTGCTGGGAGCTGCAGTCAGGTCACTCTCTCTAGTATACACTATACAAATATTATACTCCCAGGCGAGTACAGTTCAATTGAGAGTTTAGGTACAGGGGTCCTTGGACAAAAGAACACACGGCTGGTGGTTGGAGTTACAGAAACAGGGCCTTCTGGGAGTTGCAGTCTGGTTACTCTCTCTAGTGCACAGACTGTAAAAATATTATCTCCTCAAGTGAGTATACTTCATTTGGGAGTTTACAAACCAGGATATATGGGCAAGTGACCACTGTGCTGGTGTTTGGTGTTACAGATTCAGGGCCTATTGGGATTTGCCGTCAGGTCAGTCCATGTACTACACACACTATACAAATATTATCCCCCAAGGTGAGTACACTTCATGTGTGAGTTACAAAACAGGAGTCTTTGGAGAAGAGGACACTGGACTGGTGGTTGGAGTGACAGTAACAGAACCTCTTGGAGTTGAAGTCATGTAACTCCCTGTACTACACACACTATACAATTGGTATCCTCCCAGGTGAGTACGCTTCCATTTAGAGTTACCAAACAATGGTATTTGGACAAGAGAACACTGGGCTGGTGGTCTGGTTTCACAGACACAGGGCCTTCACGGCTTTAGTAGTCATGCCATTCCCTATACTTCCCACATGTGATAAATGGTATCCTCCAGCTGAGTAAACCTACATTGAGAGTTGTCAGACAGAGGTATTTAGACAAGTAAACACTGTTCTGGTGTTTGGAGTTGCTGAAACAGTGCCTCCTGTAAGTTGCAGTCAGGTTACTCTCTCTACTACACACACTTGACCAATGTTCTCCCCCCAGGTGAGTACACTTCAATTGAGAAGTCAGTAACAGATGTACTGTAGCATGTGAAAACTGTGCTATTGTGTGTAGGTACAGGAATGCTGCCTCCTGGCTAGTTGTAGCCATGTCAGTGCCTGTACACACACTTAACAAATGTAATCTCCACATGTATGTACCCTTAAGTTGATAGACAACAAATAGGGCCTTTGTACAAGTGAGCACTGGTCTGGTGTTTGGAGTTATAGAACAGTGTCTGCTGGGAGTTGAGTCATGTCAGTCCCTGTACTACATACACTTTACAAATGTCATCTCCCCGCATGAGTATACTTCAAGTGTGAGTTGCCAAACAGAGGTCTTTGGACAGGTGAACACTGGGCTGGTGAGTTGAGTAACAGTAAATGAGGCACAAGGTGAGCTATGAGCATGCTTGACATAGCATTTTGGTGACATTTTTAGTGTTGTGACTTACCAGACTCCACTTCCCCAAGTATTTCTGTCAATAGCACTCTGGATGCAGGATGGCCAAGACCTTCTCCTACCAGAGAAAGAGATGTAATGGGTCAGTGGGAGGGCCACCACCAATCTTCTTCGCTTGTAGCTGGTGCCTGGAGACCTGGAAAGGGACCTTGCCCATGAGGTCATTCCAACTCTTCCTGATGTCCTCCTTTGTGCAGAGGGTGCTACCTACAGCATTGGCTCTGTCGATTATCCTGTTTCACATTTCAATTTTCCTACTAAGAGGAGTGTGCTGGACTTGTGCTCCAAACAATTGTGGCTCTACTCTTATGAATTCATCCACCATAACTCGTAACTCATCTTCAGGAAAAATGGGGGTTTTTGGAACGTGACATGGTGGAAAAAATAAAAGCTGGTGGCCGTGACTTACTAAACAGGGGAAGTGCAATATGGTGTTAATGGAGAAAAGTGTGTGACAGGTGTTCAATCAGATGGTGAAAAAAGGCTGCCTAATCTATGTATTCTACAAAATAAAGTACTCTGTCTTCTGTGTTTGGGGCTGTAAATCCAAAGGATTGTGGTCTGTGAAGGGGTGTGTTTTATAATGTCCTTTGCAGGTGTGTCCAATATGGCAATGTGTTCCAGCTGTGCTGTTTTCAAATTCATCCAATGTGCTGTTGTGTATTACTTTAGTGACCACGGACCACCGAGGTTCAGACCTACAATGTCTTACTACCATGGGGGCCGCCAGGGCAACTGAGTGCTTGTAATAAGGTCAGTTGTTGGTCGCGGGGCTGTTGGCTCTGGGGGTTAGACTGCCTGTTTCCAGGCCTCAGCACCGCTGGCAGTCTGCTGTTTTTGGTTGGCAGTCGGCAGTCCTGCCTGTATAACTCATACTAGGGCGGTCTGAAAGACTGCCAACATGGTGGTCTTTTTAGGACCTCCAACATGGCGGTTTGGCGGTCTGACTGTCAAACTGGTAATTAGGCCCTTAGTCTGGTGATGGCTTTTAAGGTTTAGTAAAGGGTAGAGATTTTAGGGGTCATAGATGAGTGGAATTTTTGTTGGTGATTTTTTAAGGGAGTGTAGGGGTGTTGTGAGAAATTCTTGAATGGGCAGATCTTAGGACTAGTGAGGACTTCCAAGTCTTAGTGGTGGGTAGAGTCTAGGTATTATGAATGGTTTATAGAGATCAAAAATGGGTGGAGTTCAGGGGTGGTGTGGCTTTTAAGGGGTCATGGATAGGTAGTTTATGGTCAGAAAGTTTCAGAGTTCAGGGATGGGGATTTTAAGGGTTCATAGATAGGTGAGTTTTAGGGGTAGAAAGGGGTTTCATGGTTCAGGAATGGGTGGAGATTAGAGGTAATGAGGGGTTTTAGTGTTCAGGGATGGGTTGAGTTTAGTGTTAGAAAGGGCTTATAAGTTTCAGAAATAGATAAAGTTAAGGGGTCAGGGACGGGTGTAATTTAGGTATGGTGAGGGGCTTTTACAGCAGGAATAGATAGTGTTTAGGGGCTTCGAAGGGGTCAGGGATGGATGCTGTTTATGGATAGTGAGGTGTCAGCAAACTAAAAACACACAAAATAATTATTTAACAAAGCAAAACATATAAATACAAACTAATGTCCCATGAAGTAAAATAAATACCTCAGACAAACCTGTTTCTAATATTAAGCCATGTAGCCATAAAAAGTAAGAATGCATAAGCCAATTTCTTTACATAAAGGAAATTCTATGAATTGGTTTCAATTAAATGGAAAAAGGCAGTCGTCTTTCAAATTTCCACTGAACAGTTTAGGTGAAATGGTTTCTCGGTAATGGGATTCCATGAAATCATTTTTCTGTGAAATCACTTACAACCCTTTTTAAATCTTCGTTTCAGGTCATTTCAGTGTATCCCATTGTCTCAGCCTTCCTCCTCCTTCAAGGTTTGAATTAACATAAGTACATTGGCTATGTCTCAGTAACCACTGAGCAAATGGAAAAAAATGTTGTACTCCCAGGGGGAAAATTTAAAAATATATTTTCAAAACAGGAGGGAGAGACCTTAAACCAGACCCTCATCGAACAGTGTTGTTTATTTTCTTCATAAATGGTGGAATTAATTGCACACATATAATAGCCTTGCCAACACAGATGAAAATGACATCTTTTAAAGTGTCTGGTGCAAAGGACGTGGCCCTATAAAGAGATTATATGGATAAGGACCATAAACTTTTTACCTTCCTCCTTCTCTTTTTCTGACCTCATTTTTGCTGGCTTTAGTACTCTACGCACTTTACGACTGTATACCAGTGCTAAAGTGCATATGTTCTCTCCTTAAAACATGGTGACATTGGCTCATACCCAATTGGCTTATTTAATTTACCTGTAAGTCCCTAGTCAAGTGCACTACATGTGCCCAGGGCCTGTAAATTAAATGCTACTAGTGGGCTGCAGCACTAGTTGTGCCAGGCACTTCTGAGGTAGACACTCTACCTGACAAGACACTTCCTGGAGAAGAGAACATGAACCAGAACTTGCGTCCTGCCAAGAAGAACTACCTGGCTGCCCAAAGGACTCATTTGACCTCTTTCTGTGAAGGACTGCTGCCTTGCTGTTGCCCCACTGCCTTGCTTCTCTCTGGCTGTGCTGAGAAGTGTTCTCCAAGGGCTTGAATAGAGCTTGCCTCCTGTTCCCTGAAGTCTCAGGACCAAAAAGGCTTCATCTCTACAAGAAGGACTCCTTGTGTGGCGAAAATCAGCCCACAACCTTCCAGAAACTACACACATCCTCCACTGTGGTGAAAAATTCACTGCACGCCGAACCGGAATGACGCAGCCTGACTCCGCAAAGAGAAGATCCATGCAGTGTGAAATTCAGCGCACGGCCCACTGGATCCACGCACAGCCGAGCCGGAACGATGCGGCCCGACTTCCAGAGAGGAACCGACGCAGCGCCTGCCGTGCGGTAGAAATGTCAACGCAATGTCCACCAGATGGACGCAGCCCCTGTGACTTCGTCCTGTCAGCACCGGAAATCCACGCATCATCCCTGGGGCATCCAAAAACCCTGCAACCAGAAGAGGATCCACAGCCGAACACCACAAACCGACGCACAGCCATCCCTGCATGAAAAATAAACGACGCATTGCTGCGTGCAGCCCGAGAAATCGACGCACACCTCCTTGTTTTCTACACATCTCCTCCTCTGCGATTCTTTGCAGAGATTTTGAACGCAAACCAGGTACGTTGTGCTTGAAAGAGACATTTGTTGCTTTTAAAAGACTAAAGACACTTTCTATCATTTCTACAGTGATATTCCAAAATATACCTATTGCATTATAATTGTTTTGACCTTCATTTGTCCAGATTAATATTATATATTTTTCTAAACACTGTGTGGTTCATTTTGGTGGTGCTATAGTGTGTTTTTGCATGATTTATTTCACAAATACTTTAAACATTGCCTTCTAAGTGAAGCCTGACTGCTCAGTGCCAAGCTACCAGAGGGTGGGCACAGGATAATTTGGATTGTGTGTGACTTACCCTCACTAGAGTGAAGGTACTTGCTTGGACAGGGGGAAACCTGAAAGACCACATTTTTAAGATTGGTGATCAGTGGTGAGGATAGTTCTTGTATTTGTACAGTAACATACAGTGTTCACTACCTACCCACAGTTAAGGGTCATTACGAGTTGCTTTTTTCTGCTCCTTTTTTCTCTCCATTTGGTCAAATTTGAATCCTACCTCTCCTTCATAAACTTGGAACTTTGTGTTGTGCCTGTGATACCTTAGTACAGCCTGGAATTGGATTCCAGCTTCACAGAAGACTATGCAGAGTCACATATAGTCCCGTTGAACCCTCACCAAGGCTGAGCTGAGGAAACTCGGCAGAGAGAGGGGCCTGGCTGTGTCGAAGAGATCCACTAAGGAGGAACTGCTGGATGCCTTTGTAGACTTTGAGGAAGCAAGCTGGAAAGAGGAACTGGCAGCCAAGGACCAAAGGGGTGATGGCCCTGAGAAGGATGTTGAAGAGGAGGAGAAAAATGACTTAGCAGCGACTCCAGAGGAGAAGAGGGAACGCACAGAGAGTGAGTCCCCTACTGGGTCATATGCAGGAAGCAGTGTCTCCTCCTATGCCCTGTCCCTTGAAGAGCTTAGGGACAGACAGGCTGAGAGGGACCTGAGGCTGCAGCTAGCTCAACTGGCCGCAGAGAAGAGAAGAGCTGAGGCTGACAAAGCCCTGGCACAGGAGAGAAGAGCTGAGAGAGCTTTGGCAGAAAGAAAGTTGGCTCATGAACTGAGTCTGAAGGAACTGGACTTAAAAACCCACAGCAAGTAGAGTCCAGTGGTGGCAGCAAAACTACAATGTCCAGTGTTGAGAAAGAGGACAAACTACCCAGAGATTTGGTACCTGACTTCAGAGAGGGGAGGACATAGACAAGTGGTTTGAGGTGTGAGGTCACCCTAGTAGCACACAGGATACCTGAGGAAGATTGGGGGGTTCATACCTGGTAATGGAAGGGATGCCCTTCTGGCCCTAGATGGGAGAGACAGATTCAGTTATCCAACCATGAAGGAGACCCTTGTCAAGAGGAGGAGTGCAGGTTGAGATTCAGGGGCAGTAGGAAACTGCCTCACCAGTCATGGGGGGATTTTGTAGGAGACTTTTCTAAAGCACTGGATGGCTGGGTAAAGGGTAGTGTGGTAAACACATTTGAGGGGCTGTACAATGTGTTGGCCAGAGAGCACATGTTGAGTCACTGCTTTCCAGAGCTACGTCAGCACTTGGTCAGCCTCCTACAATGCCCACTTTGTAAATGCAGTATTTTCAAACTGACAATTTAAAAAATCAACTTTACCAAGGGATGTATTTTTAAATTGTTAGTTCAGAGACACCAAACACCAAATCTCCATCTGCTCCCATAGGAAATCTGCACTTAAAAGTTATTCAACAGTGAAAAACAAATTTGGCAGTATTTCACTGCTAGGACATGTAAAACACATCAGTACATGTCCCACCTTTACCATAAACTGCACCCTTCCCATGGGGATACCAAGGGCCTACCCTAGGGGTGCATTACATTTATACAAAAGGGAAGGATTTGGGCCTGGCAAGTGGGTACACTTGCCAGGTCGATTTGGCAGTTTAAAACTGCACACACAGAAACTGCAGTGGCAGGTCTAAGCCATGTTTACAGTGCTACTCAGGTAGGTGGGACAATCAGTGCTGCAGCCCACTGGTAGCATTTTATTTACAGGCCCTGGGCAGAAGTAGTGCACTTGACTAGGGAGTTACAAGTAAATTAAATAAGCCCATTGGGTATGAGCCAATGTCACCATGTTTTAAGGAGAGAGCGTATGCACTTTAGCACTGGTTAGCAGTGGTAAAGTGCGCAGAGTCCTTAAGCCAGCAAAAACTAGGTCAGAAAAAGAGAAGGAGAAAGTCAAAAAGTTTGGGGGTGACCCTGCAGAAAAGCTATTTCCAACATATCCCCCTTCCAGCCTAAAGCCAGGGTAGAATGACCAACACTCTGATGGACTTCCCTACTTAAGGCGATAGAACATGGACAATAGCCCTCTACTGCAGGGGCACTTGCCAGTTCTACGCCTTTCTGAAATCAGTGAGGCTTCTTTGACTATACTCTCTGAGGCCACAGAACTGACCCATGGGGAATCCTTCTCTTCATCTGAGGACCCCACCTGTGAAGCTCCTAACTTTAATTTGTTCACAGATGCATACAGTACCACCATGGCCAACAAAGTGATGTGGCCCGTTCCATTCCTTGGGTCTGACCTCTGTCCCCAACAAAGGGAAAACTCTGTCCACAAGGACGGTAACCACAGGATACCACTGACAGCTGTCAGTGTCAGGAGCCAGGCCCCAGACCACTTACTGGTAAGTGAAGACCCTGAGTGGGGCCTTTGGATGAGCTTCTCCTCCAGCTGGGGGGCTGGTATGGAGCTCCCAAGGGGCTCCTGAGGCATCTCAGAATGGGGGGCAGTATCCCCAGGTGTCTTGTGCCCCTTCTCCATTCTGCCTCTCACCAGTTCAAGGGTGGTACCCTGACACTGGTCACTCAGCCAAGGGTCTGTGCCCTGAGGCTGAACAGGGGACAAGGGTGAGCCCTTCCTCACCTTGCCCTTCCCTCTGGACTTCCATGCCCTCCTTTGAGGAGTGGTACTGCCAGACAACTAAACTGTCAGGGGGCCTTTAGGGGGCACCCCTCTCAGCTCACCTGACACTGGGGAGCTTCCATCAGGGGACGGTCTCTCGATACAGACTAGGTTACCCTGCTTGGGTCCCTTATGGGAACAGTCCAAGCACTGGGTCTGAGAATAGGGTTTCCTGGCCCTCTGCCCACCCACACCTCTACTCCTACCTTTAGAAGGGACATGGGGCCCATTCCCCCCTTACCATTATGGGACCTATCTGGGTCACTGTGTACCCCTCCCCCCCTACTCTGTTGAGGGGAACCTAAATCACTCTAATTAGGATCACTCTGAAATGCCTTTTCAGACATTCTGGTACTCACCCAGAGGTCTGCCTCCTTTGCAAGTTCCCTGGGGTCAACTAAAATGTAAATATTAAATAATTATAGATTACAGCTAGTGGTTGTTTTGATATATTCGAAGAATCATGTCTATGTGATATAATTTGATTTTTTATTCTAATTAATTTTACTTTAGAACAACGGGTGCCACAAGTGTAGTGTGTAGAAGGGTCGCTGGGAGTGTAAGAAAAAACCCAAGGTAAGTAAGTGAGTGAAATAGTGCACACACTATTGCACAGCCATTTTCAGTGCAACAGGAGGGGTGCCCAGAGCTCCTCCAGAGTGTCCAAGGTATCAGCCATCTTGGATTCCAAGGTGTGGGGACCCTCTGGGAGCATCTGCGTGGCCAGTGCCAGCAGGTGACATCATAGACCCCTCCTGATAGCTACATACCTGGGTAGGAAGCCAATTCCCCTCTCAAGCTATTTAGGGTCTCTCCTCTGCGTGTTTCCTCAGATACGGTTTGCAAGACTCCACCAGGGCTCCTCTGCTTCAGCTTCTGACTATCGGATCAACCGCAGACTGCTCCAGGAACTGCTGTAACTGCGACAAAGTATCCAGAAAGGCTACTGTGACCCTGCAACTTCAGCTCTGGCCAGCAACTGCAACAGTTTCCAGGTTGTGCACGCTCTGAGGACTGCCTGTCTTCATTCTGCACCAGAAGGACCGAAGGAATCTCCTGTGGAGTGACGGAGTCACTTCCCTGCTTCAGCAGGCACCTCTCTGCAATGACAACAGGTACTCCACTCCTGTTGATGAGCGTGATACCTGGACCACAAGTGGTGGACCAAGGTGATCCTGACTGTCCAAAGGTCCAGCTGTCCAAATTTGGTGGAGGTAAGAGCTTGCCTCCCCAGGCCAGACAGTACCCCTGTGCACTGTGTCTCCTGCAGCTCCTTGGGCTTCTTTGCACTACTTCCAAAAGTTCTTCGTGCACGGCATAGCTCAGGTCCCCAGCACTCTATCCTGTGACGCTCAGCTCCCTGAGTTGTTCTCCTGTGGGATGGGATCCCTTTGTGTAGTGCTGCGATGACCACACCTTGCAACTTCTTTGTCCCCGTGTCCTGGGACTCCTGTGGGTGCTGCCTGGGTCTTCTGAGGGCTCTCTAAAGTGCTGAGAGCCCCCTCTGTCTCCTCCGTCTGAGTCGAGACGCCCAGGTCCTTCCTGGGCCCGGGCAGCGCCTCTTTGATGCAAAACGCATTCTTGCGTGAAACAAGGCTTGTTGGCAGAATCCAGCGATGAAAACAGTCTGCATTCAACGACTCGACGTTTGACATCTCATGCACCAAGCAGGAACCCGAAGCTGTCGTCTTTGGTGCATTTCTGTACTTTCCTTCTAACCGGAGAATCCACTTTTGCTCCTGTTCTTCCTGGACTCTTTATCGACTTCTGGACTTAGGCCCTCATTACAACATTGGCGGTAAAAGCCGCTTACCGCTGCGCAGAATACCGCCAACACGCCAGAATACGCCACACATGGAATTCCGCCACAGCCATTATGACCCACAGCTCGGAATCCGCCAAAATTCAGACACCCACACAAGTTCGCCACACCAAATAGTGGAATCCGCAAGTCTGTTTCCCACCTAGGCAAGTGTAGTGTGTAGAAGGGTCGCTGGGAGTGTAAGAAAACACCCAAGGTTAGTAATAGAACCCACCCCAGAGCCCAGGAAAGCAGGAGTAAATCACAGTAAGTTTCTTAGAACACACAGGAATATGTGATAGAACATTATGCAAGAACCAGAAGAGACTGAAAGACACCAACAATGGATTCCTTGACCTCAAGACCTGTGGAAGAAGGGGACCAAGTCAAAGAAGCACTAGAGTCCAGGGAGAACAGGAGTCCCTGCTAACCCGGATGAAGGTGTTGGAAGGTGGCTTTCTTCTAGCATGGTTACCCCAATTTTTGGCCTGTTTGTCAGTATTTGTCAGTGTGTTTTTACTGTCTCACTGGGATCCTGACAGTGAGGACTCCAGTGCTCATGGTTTGTGGCCTATATGCATTGACAGTATGCTTGACTGTGTCAATGGAGTTCTGCTAACTAGAACTCCAGTGCGTCTGTTCTCTCTGTTTACAAATTTGTCACTGTAGTTTAGTGACTCCATATTCCAATTCAGATTGGCATACTGGAAACCCCTTATAAGTCCCTACCCAGGGCATTGGGGTTCCAGGAGATCCTTATGGGCTGCAGCATTTTACTTTGCCACCCATAAGGAGCTCAAACAAACACTCCTTCAGGACTGCCACTGCAGCCTGAGGGAAATAGTGCACACACTATTGCACAGCCATTTTCAGTGCAACAGGTAACATAGAAGTCACCTATATGTCTAACCTTCAGTTACTGAAGGCTAGATGCAAATTTACTGTGTGTAAGGGCACTGTTGCACTAGCAAAGGTGCCCCCACGTTATCGAGGACCAATTTCCCTGACTTTGTGAGTGCTGGGACACCATTATAGGCTTGCACTACATATATGTCAATACTGATATGTAGCTTCACAATGGTAACTCCGAATATGGCCATGTGAGGTGTCTACAATTGTGAAATTGAACCCCCAATACAAATATGGTATTGGGGGGCCAATGCTATGCACTCTGGGGGCTTTCTGAGGATTCCACTGCAGCCCCAGCTGCTGCCAACTCACAGACAGGTTTCTGCCCTCCTAGGGATTGAGCAGTTCAATCCCAGGAAGGTAGAACAATGCATTTCCTTTAGGAGAAGGGTGGTACACCCTCTCTCCTTGGAAATAGGTGTTACAGGCATGGGGGGGTATCCTCCAAGAGCAACTGGAAATGCTTTGAAGGGCACAAATGGTGCCCTCCTTGCATAATCCAGTCTACACCGGTTCAGGGACCCCCAGTCCCTGCTCTGGTGCGAAACTGGACAAAGGAAAGGGAAGTGACCACACCCCTGTCCATCACCACCCCAGGAGTGGTGCCCAGAGCTCCTCCAGAGTGTCCAAGGTATCAGCCATCTTGGATTCCATGGTGTGGGGATCCTCTGGGAGCATCTGCGTGGCCAGTGCCAGCAGGTGACATCAGAGACCCCTCCTGATAGCTACATACCTGGGTAGGCAGCCAATTCCCCTCTCAAGCTATTTAGGGTCTCCCCTCTGCGTGTTTTCTCAGATACGGTTTGCAAGACTCCACCAGGGCTCCTCTGCATCCTCTGCTTCAGCTTCTGACCATCTGATCAACCGCAGACTGCTCCAGGAACTGCTGTAACTGCAACAAAGTATCCAGAAAGGCTACTGTGAGCCTGCAACTTCAGCTCCAGCCAGCAACTGCAACAGTTTCCAGGTTGTGCACGCTCTGAGGACTGCCTGTCTCCATTCTGCACCAGAAGGACCGAAGGAATCTCCTGTGGAGTGACGGAGTCACTTCCCTGCTTCAACAGGCACCTCTCTGCAATGACAACAGGTACTCAACTCCTGTTGATGAGCGTGATACCTGGACCACAAGTAGTGGACCAAGGAGATCCTGACTCTCCAAAGGTCCAGCTGTCCAAATTTGGTGGAGGTAAGAGCTTGCCTCCCCAGGCCAGACAGTACCCCTGTGCACTGTGTCTCCTGCAGCTCCTTGGGCTTCTTTGCACTACTTCCAAAAGTTCTTCGTGCACGGCATAGCTCAGGTCTCCAGCACTCTATCCTGTGACGCTCAGCTCCCTGAGTTGTTCTCCTGTGGGATGGGATCCCTTTGTGTAGTGCTGCGATGACCACACTTTGCAACTTCTTTGTCCCCGTGTCCTGGGACTCCTGTGGGTGCTGCCTGGGTCTTCTGAGGGCTCTCTAAAGTGCTGAGAGCCCCCTCTGTCTCCTCCGTCTGAGTCAAGACGCCCAGGTCCCTCCTGGGCCCGGGCAGCGCCTCTTTGATGCAAAACGCATTCTTGCGTGCAACAAGGCTTGTTGGCAGAATCCAGCGATGAAAACAGTCTGCATTCAACGACTCGACGTTTGACATCTCTTGCACCAAGCAGGAACCCGCAGCTGTCGTCTTTGGTGCATTTCTGTACTTTTCTTCTAACCGGAGAATCCACTTTTGCTCCTGTTCTTCCTGGACTCTTTATTGACTTCTAGATTTAGGCCCTCATTACAACATTGGCGGTAAAAGCTGCTTACCACTGTACAGAATACCGCCAACACACCGCCGCGGCCGCGGAATTCTGTCACAGCCATTATGACCCACAGCTCGGAATCCACCAAAATTCAGACACCCACACAAGTCCGCCACACCAAAGGTCAGTGATAAACTGGCGATAACAAAACCTCCACCGTCACGCCAACAGAAATATGCCCACATTGTCACGACACCTGAATCCACGCACTATTCCATTGGTGGTACACACCGCCGCGCTCAAAATACACACACTCTTACAAAACACTGCCACATTGGACAATTCGAAACACACGCACTTGATACACATACACACACCACTCCCACACACCCATTACAATATAAAACACACACCCACACCACCCACAAACCCCTACGACCACAATTACTGAGAGAAGGCCAGAGAGAGACACCACAAACAACTACCAAGCATCCACAGGCGCACAATACCATCATCCACAGAACTTCCACGCACCTCACACAACACACCACTAAATATTACCCCACTTATCACTACACAAATCACCTCACACATCACCCACACCACCCCATGGCACGACAAAGACACCCCAGGTTCTCTGAGGAGGAGCTCAGGGTCATGGTGGAGGAAATCGTCCGGGTAGAGCCACAGCTATTCGGATCACAGGTGCAGCACACCTCCATAGCTAGGAAGATGGAGCTATGGCGAAGAATAGTAGACAGGGTCAACGCAGTGGGACAGCATCCAAGAAATCGGGATGACATCAGGAAGAGGTGGAATGACCTACCGGGGAAGGTGCGTTCCGTGGTCTCAAGACACCACCTTGTGGTTCAGCGGACTGGCAACGGACCCTCACCTCCTCCCCCACAACTAACAACATGGGAGGAGCAGGTCTTGGCGATTCTGCATCCTGAGGGCCTTGCAGGAGTAGATGGAGGAATGGACTCTGGTAAGTCAAAGCTTTACTATTACATCCCCCACCCTACCTGCATGCCATCACACACTCCCACCCTCACCCCATCACTCCTACTCCTCACAAATGTCCCACTATCACAACCCACCCATCCCAACACCAAGCCGTGCATGCAACAACAAAGCATGGACACCCATCACCAAAGCATGGCCACTGCACATACCCATACACACCCCTAAACCACCATCACACAAGGTAACACACGGAAATGCAAGCACTGGGGTACCTGGTCACCCACCTATTGCACACCATGGCACACACAGATGTAATAAACATCCTTTCATACCCCTGCAAGACCCCTACCCAACGTCACCGGACACATGTCCACACCACCAACAGAAGAGGCCCACAGTGATGACAGCAGCTCTGTCCAACTGGATCTAGATGACCAGCCCGGCCCATCGGGGAACTCGGACAGTCGGTTCCCCTGACACAGTCACAGGCCACTACAGAGCTTGCCCCCTCTGGAAACACGAGCACAGCACCCACCCAGCGGGCCCATACCTCTGTCCCCAGGACACATCAAGCAGCAGTGTGTCCACCACTACAGGGAACCCAGGCTAACCTACCACCCCAACAACAACAGAGACCTGGGGGCAGTGGTAGTGGGCACACGGTCCAGGGGACGGAGGCCCAGAAACACAGGGGAACTGGGAGGGCTGCTCTGCGACAGGGGAAGGACAGGCCAAGGGAACCCACTCTCCACGAGTCCCTCTCCTCCATCATGGAAGCCTACCACTACTCCCAGGAGACAATGGCAACAGTACTGGCCAAGTTTCAGGAGACCCAGCGCCTGCAGGAGGAACAGTATTTGGGCTTCAGGGAGGAACTCAGAACCATCAATTCCACCCTGGGCACCATCGTAGGGGTGCTGAAGGAAGTACTCAACACCAGGAGGGACACTGTGGCACAACAAGGGGCCCCTGACACTAGCCTGGACGATGAACTGCCCACCACCTCCGCCCGGCGCTAGTGGACAGGAGGCACCGCCACAGGACCACCACACCAGCACCCCACCCCCTGCAGATGGAGAACCACCCCGCAAACAGTCCCTGAGATCCAGGACAAAGACAAAGAACGATGCTAAGACCCCCGCCAAGAAATGAGACCACCCTGAATGTTATCTTTCTGTCCCACTTTGTCACCCTGTCCATCCTTAAACTGCCCCAGCTCCACTTCCTATGCCCATTTGGGCAATGCACCTGTGAGACTAATAGACTGGACTCTGCCATGGACATTTATCCACCATCACCCCTCACCATTTTACAACCCTCTCCAATATTGAGCACTTAAATAAACACCCTTGAAGCACAAAAAAATCTGGAGTCAGTCTGTGATTTCAAAACAGTGTATTAGCAATTGCAGTGGCAAAATGCTCTTTCAATTGTAATGTCAACATACCTATGTCACACAGCTCTAATCCATGAGGAAACAAAGCAGATGTCACACTGTGGGACACACATCTGTGAAATCGTAAGGGAAAGTGACAACTCAGTGACCATACACTGGGTGAAAACGACAGACAGTAGAGAGGTAGTAGTGTTAAAGTACATGTAGTAGGCAGGTTTGTATTCTTACCTGTGTTTCACTGGAAATATTGCAGGATCACTGAGTTCCTGTTGTCTATGTCCTCTTCTTATAGTTCCTGGTCTTCACTGTCCACAGGCTCCACAGCTGCAACAACACCGGCACCTGGACCATCCTCCTGCAGAAAAGGCACCTGTCATCGCAAAACTAAGTTGTGAAGCATACAGCAGGCCACAATGATCTGGCACACATTCTTTGGTGAGTAGAATAGGGATCCACTTGTCATATGGAGGCACCTGAATCTGGCCTTCAGGAGGCCGAAGGTCCGCTCTATCATCCGCAGAGTTCGCCCATGTGCCTCATTGTAGCGTTCCTCTGCCCTTGTCCTGGGATTCCTCACTGGGTTCAGTAGCCATCACAGGTTGGGGTAACCAGAGTCACCTGCAAATGGCGAGAGACAACTGTTAGACACACACTAACCTGTAGGGATATCCCCAGACCCAGACAACCATTCCCACTGACTTGCTTCCAGGTGATCACCTAATAGCCACACACGGTGCCTCTGGAGTTGACCCATCACATAAGGGATGCTGCTATTCCGCAGGAAGTAAGCGTCATGCACTGAGCCAGGGAACTTGGTATTAACATGGGATATGTACTGGTCTGCCAAACACACCATCTGCACATTCCTGGAATTATAACTCTTCCGGTTTCTGTACACCTGTTCACTCCTGTGGGGGGTACCAAAGCTACATGTGTCCCATCAATGGCACCTATGATGTTGGGGATATGTCCCAGGGCATAGAAGTCTCCTCTTACTGTAGGTAAATCCTCCACCTGAGGGAAAACGATGTAGCTCTGCATGTGTTTCAGCAGGGCAAACAACACTCTGGACAACACGTTGGAAAACATAGCCTGGGACATCCCTGATGCTATGGCCACTGTTGTTTGAAATGACCCACTTGCAAGGAAATGGAGTACTGACAGCACTTGCACTTGAGGGGGGATTCCTGCGGGATGGCGGATAGCTGACATCAGGTCTGGCTCTAGCTGGGCACACAGTTCCTGGATTGTGACATGGTCAAGCCTGTTGGTGATGATCACATGTCTTTTCTCCATTGTCGACAGGTCCACCAGCGATCTGTACACCGGAGGATGCTGCCATCTCCTCACATGTCCCAGGGGAGGGTGCCTATGAAGGACAACAGGAAAGCACAACCAACTCAGAGGTACGTACACACAGCTTACACCGAACACTAATCATAATCCGAAAATTGGCCTGTATGAGTGTTGAGGCAAGGCCTAGGTGTGTGTGACGCAGTTAAAAATTAAGCCATGTGGGCCCCTGAAATGGCAGCTGCCTGACCTGTAAAGTGGGACAATGGGATGTGAGGTAACTGCGCTGGCGTTCTACACCGTCGCGGTAGGCGGTCAAAGACCGCGGCGCAATGCTGCATTGGTTCACATTGGACCTTATGGGTCCCAGGAGCCAATGACGATGTACGCCGGCGGTGATGGTGCGCACCGCCGCGGGCGTGACCGCCATTTTCTATCAGTTCAATCACTCTATACCTGATCTTCGACAGGAGAGGACCTACACTGCAAGTGCTGCTGTGACCTCGGTCTGGAAGAGACAATGGCTCGTGCGTCTGGGGAAAGGGCCCCTGTCTTCACATCGGAGGAGTTGGAGAAACTCGTGGATGGGGTCCTCCCCAGTACATGCTACTCTACGGTCCTCCAGACAAACAGGTAAATACACTGGGAACATGCTGTATGGGCTATGCCTGTGTGGAGTGGGGTGGATGAAAGATGTCGCACCATGACCTTCCTGATGTTCAGGATCCTGGCGGTGGCGTACCCGGAGTTGGATGGGCGCTTGGGGGCATCACAGCAGCCACAAGGGGGTGAGTACACTCTCATTCTGCTGATTTTGCATGCAGTGGGGGTGTCTGGGTGGGGGAGGTGGGCTGTGGGTTTCCCTAGACCAGGGCGAGTGTGCTAGTTAGGTCCCCTTGTTCTGACAGACCCTGTGGCACCCCACCCCACCTGTATACAGTGCCAAATACACCTAGTCAGGCTCCTGTTTCATCCATGTGTGCAGATGCCGTCCATAGCCTTGTAGGCCATGTCCCAGGGATTGAACAGTGGAGCTCAAGTGTGCGGCGTAGTGCAGGGGGCTTCTGTGTCTGTCGTGTCCACCAACGGTAGCAGTAATGCATGCACTCAACATGTCTTTCTTCTGTCGTCCCCCCCTTTTTGTGGTCTCCCTGTTCTTGTGTGCATTAGCATCATCAGGCGGAGGAGCAGTGGCACCGGAGCAGGAGGGAGCTGCATCCCACATGGCCCTGGAGGGCGACACTATGGACTCGGAGTTCACCAGTGGGACAGAGGGCGAGGGGAGCTCCAAGGCAGGGACAGGAGCTGACACCAGTGACACGGACTCGTCCTCTGATGCTCCCTTGTGGTGGTGGCAACATCTGTGCCCCCCGCATCTACAGGTACAGCCGCCACCCCCCCTACCAGCACCGCCCTCCCAGCAGCCCCTCAGCCTTTGCCTCGTGCCCGTGTCCGCTCACCCAGGAGGGTGGGCATCACCTTCGCCCCAGGCACCTCAGGCCCTGCCCAGTCACCCCTGCTGCCCTCAGTGAGGAGGCCATTGACCTCCTCAGGTCCCTCACTGTTGGGCAGTCTACCATTTTGAATGCCATCCAGGGTGTAGAAAGGCAGTTGCAACAAACAAATGCATTCCTGGAGGGCATTTATTCTGGTCAGGCGGCCCTTCGGCGAGCTTTTCAGACTCTGGCCTCAGCACTGATGGCAGGCATTGTCCCTGTGTCTAACCTCCCGCCTCCAACTTCCTCTACCCAGACCCAATCCCCTCTACCTCAGCCTATCCCAAGCACACCTTCAGACCAGCATGCACACACATCAACACACAAGGGAAGCTCAGGCAAACATAAGAACCACACATCCCACAGGCACTCACGCAAGCATCACACACATGCAGACACACCAACATCCACTGCCTCCACTGTGTACCCCTCCTCCTCATCTCCCTCCTCCCTCCCAGTCTCGTCTGCACTCACACCTGCATGCACTACATCTACAGCCACTACTGCCAACACCAGCACACACACCACCACATCCCGCTCACGTGCAGTCACCACCCCCACTGCCATTCACACGTCCCCTGTGTCCTCTCCCAGTGTGTCTGTGACGCCACCTCCCAAGATACACAAACGCAGGCACACACCCACCGAACAGCCATCCACCTCACGACAGCCTCCAGCGCATGCACCTTCACCCAAAGTCACCAAACGAACACCTCCTACAACCACAACCTCTTCCTCCACTCCTAAACCCCCTCCAGCTGCCCGTCCCAGTGTTTCCCAAAAACTTTTCCTGTCCAATCTTGACCTCTTTCCCACACCTTCCCCACCCCATCTGTCTCCTAGGGCCCGACTCTCCAGGTCCCAACCTAGCACCTCAGCCACAACATCTCCGGGACCAGTGGTGCCTGTAGTCACCGTAATCTGGAGTGCACAGGCCACCAGGGCAGCCAGTGTGGCACGGAGCCACATCACGGACAGTCCCCCACCTGTGAAGCATCAAAAGTTGGCCAGTGCCCGGCGGGAGAGGGGGAAGACACCAGCCACCAAAGCCGCTCCCAGGGGTACAGGTGGGAGTGTGGAGTCAGCTGCGACACCTTCCAAGGTGGTGTAAGGGCCACAAGAAAGTCAGCAAGTCTGGGAAGAGCAGCACGGAGGAGAAGACCACCATCATCCCCGCTGCCCAGGAGGCCAGCACCTGCCCTTCTGCCCAAGAGGCCACTGCCATCATCCCCGCTGCACAGGAGGCCACTGCCAGCACCTGCCCTGCTGCCCAGGAGGCCACCGCCATCATCCCCGCTGCCCAGGAGGCCACCACCATCACCAGCCCTGCTGCCCAGGAAGCTACCACCATCATCCCCCCTGCCCAGGAGGCCACCACCACCAGCCCCGCTGGGCCAGACAGGATCGCCAGCACCAGCCCCGTTGGGCCAGAGAGGACCGCCAGCACCAGCCCCGCTGGGCCATAGAGCACCGCCAGCATCAGCCCCGCTGGGCCAGAGAGGACCGTCAGCACCAGCCCCGCTGGGCCATGAAGGACCGCCAGCAGCTGAGTCACTGCAAAGGACCCAGCCGCAACAAGCACCGCTGAACAGGGCACCGCCGCCACCAGAACCGCTGAACAGGGCACCGCCGCCACAAGCACTGCTGAACAGAGCACCGCCGCCACAAGCACTGCTGGCCCATGAGCGCCAAGGGCACTGACGCTACTGAGTCCGTCACAAGCAGGATGAAGCACTCTGGGCACACAGCCCCCTCCAGAACCAGTGGAGTATAACATCCACTACCTCTGTCCTTGGCAGGATGAAGCACTCTGGGCACCAAGCCCCCTCCAGAACCAGTGGAGACATACATCCACTACCTCTGTCCTTGGCAGGATGAAGCACTCGGGGCACCAAGCCCCCTCCAGAACCAGTGGAGAAAGACATCCACTACCTCAGTCCTTGGCAGGATGAAGCACTCTGGGCACCAAGCCCCCTCCAGAACCAGTGGAGAAAGACATCTACAACCTCAGTCCTTGGCAGGATGAAGCACTCTGGGCACCACCCCGCTCCAGAACCAGTGGAGAAAGACATCCACTACCTCAGTCCTTGGCAGGATGGAGCACTCTGGGCACCAAGCCCCCTCCAGAACCAGTGGAGACATACATCCACTACCTCTGTCCTTGGCAGGATGAAGCACTCTGGGCACCAAGCCCCCTCCAGAACCAGTGGAGAAAGACGTCCACTACCTCAGTCCTTGACAGGATGAAGCACTCTGGGCACCAAATCCCCTCCAGAACCAGTGGAGACATACATCCACTACCTCTGTCCTTGGCAGGATGAAGCACTCTGGGCACCAAGCCCCCTCCAGAACCAGTGGAGACTGTCATCCACTTGAGAGACTGTGGCTTTGCACCCCCCAGGATAAAGCAGTAGGCAAACTACCCACTGTAGAGACTTGAGAGACTGTGGCTTTGCACTCCCCAGGATAAAGCAGTGGGCAAACCACCCACTGTAGAGACTTGAGAGCCTGTGGCTTTGCACTCCCCAGGATAAAGCAGTGGGCAAACCATCCACTGTAGAGACTTGAGAGACTGTGGCTTTGCACTCCCCAGGATTGAACAGTGGGCATGTGGCTCCCTCGTGGATGTGGCGTTGTGCACTCAACCGGCTGATGTGCCCCCCCCTTCCCTCCCCCTGAGGTGCCTGTTTTATTGCTATCTGATGCCCCTGCAGTATTCTCTCAGTCATGGTCGGGGATCTTGTGTGGGCCTCGCCCATACCGTGTGGGCCCAGTGTTCCACGGACTTCAATGTAGCACTACCTGGACTACTATTCTTGGTGTATATTTTGTTTTATAGTGTATATATGTATATTTTTGCGTACTGGATTTTAATACATTACAATGGTAACACTCATTTTCTTTGGTATTTGCATTCTTCCGAGGGGTTGCGGGGTGTAACTGTAATGTATCAATATGTCTTAGTGTGTGTGTTGTCGTGGGTGAGGGTGGGGGTGGGGGTGTTGCGTGTGTGTTTTTTCCCTCCCCCCTCCCCTATGTCGTAGGTGCAGTACTCACCGTGGTCTTCGCCGCCGGCGTTCGTGCTCCTGGTAGAGGAGCAGGAAGATAAGGGCTGGCAGATTCTGCAGCTCTGGTTCCATGGCGTCCTGGTTCCTCGTGGGGTGTGTAGAGGTCAGCGTTTTCCCTTCGAAGTCCTGTTTCCGCCGTGTTTTTGTCCGCTGTGAATCTGCCCCGGAAAAGGTGGCGGATTGGTAGGTTGTGATACTGTGGGTGGTACTTTGTCCTCCGCCTGTCTGTTGACGGTGACACCTGCGCTGTTTGTTTGTACCTCTGTGGCAGTCGGAATGTTAAAGTGGCTGTCTTTGTTGGCGGTTTCCGCCACGGTCGTAATTCCAGTTTTGTTACCGCCGGCCTGTTGGCAGTCTTACCGCTGCTTTAACACCGTCCGCCAGGGTTGTAATGACCACCTTAGTCTCCTCTCTTCACAGGTCTTCAGGTCCAGGAATCCATCATTGGTTTCTTCCAGTCTTGCTTGGTCTTTGCAAAATCTTTTACCTTCTAGTGTGTTCTGAGGAAACTTGCTGTACTTTACTCTTGTTTTCCTGGGCTCTGGGGTGGGGTATTTTACATACCTTTGGTGTTTTCTTACACTCCCAGCGCCCCTCTACACACTAAACTTTCCTATGGGGGAAACCGACCTTGGGCCCATTGCAATCTATTGTGTTTTTTTTACTGCTTGCACTATTTTCTGACTGTTTACTTACCTGATTTTGGTTACTAGTGCATATATTGTGTATAATACTTACCTCTAGTAGGAGTATTGCCTCTAAGATATTTTTGTCCTTGTGTCACTAAAATAAAGTACCTTTATTTTTGGTAACACAGAGTATTGTTGACAGAGTCACCAGATCCTCGGGGTCTGTGCACGTTCCCAACACGTCCACCACTGAACAGCTCCAAGACTCTGATAGATAAATCACAGAGACTGAGAGAGTTCAAGAGGGAAAGAGGGGATTAGTAAGGGAACAGCTGGGAAGGAGACCTGTAGTAAAAAAAAAGGTTACAACACACAATATGAAAATTATATCTCCTGAAATCAATACTAGACTATGATTCTACGCCTAGTCACTCTGAAAACATGAACAATCTAAGAGTTAAGTTTAAAATGACTAAGTTTCAAGATGGCCGGATACCTGTAGGGGAATCAAGATGAATTAAATGAAAACTTTCTTATTCAAGTACTTTCCTTTACATGAGAATCAGAAAAACATTCTGACTAAATTTTAAACCAGTCATATAAATCCTGTTTTGAGAATGTATACTAGGACCATACAATATTGCATCTAGAAACTCTGGCCTTCTGTGTACTCTTAAAATGTTTCAACACAAATTGCGCATATTGCAGATATATATATATATTACACACTTCTCTTCCGTGGATATAGGAAAAAGGCAGCACTCCACAGCCACAACGAATTCAATCATGTTTATTCACCTACAGGGACGCGTTTCGGCGTTACCGCCTTCATCGACCTGTGAGCCGCCATTTTAGCTCGGTTTTTATACTCCAATTACAATGACCTCAATTAACATATATCATGCGAAAAACTGTTTTAGTCACAAATTTTCACCATACATTTCAATTAAACAGCAATTAAATACAATTAGAAAATATACAATGTAAAAATGCATTAGCTTGTCGAGTGTCAATTCTTCAGTGTTTATAAAATGTGTATATATATATATAGTCAACACCATAAAAGTATTGTGCACCAGAATAACACAATATGGATTCAGGAAACAAATCACATAACTTGTCAACTCGAATATTACATATTAAATATCTTATAATAGTGGCATACAATAAACAACATGAAATAAACTCAAGGAGAGAATCGTGGGTCTTGCTGATTCGAGTGTCACCATGTAAAATACCAAGAAATGGTAGCACGCAATGAATATCAAAGTCAAATCATCATTAATCGAATCGCGTGTCTTGCCGATTCGTAAAACACGATGTAAATGTCAAGAAATAACAGCTCACAATAAATAACAAGATCAAAGTACAATGAAACGAATCGCGCTTCTTTTGCCGATTCTTAAGCCACCATGTAAATGTCAATAAATGGTAGCGTGCAATGAACAACAAAGTTAAATCCTCATGAAACGAGTTGCGCGTCTTGCCAATTCATAAAACATCATGTAAATGTCAAGAAAGAGTAGCGCGCAATGGACAACAATGTTTTAACACCATAAAACGAATCGCGCGTCTTGACGATTCTTAGACCACCATGCCAATGTCAAGAAATGGTAGCACGCAATAAATAACAAAGTCAAACCTTTATGAAACAAATCACGCGTCTTGCCTATTTGTAAACTACCATAGAAATGTCAAGAAATGGTAGCGCACAAGTAATCTGTTACTCATTTAAGAATTAAACCAAGAATATGAAAATTCTCAATAACGGTGTTGGGACAGTCCAACCACCATCTTACCGCCTGGAACAATGATCACCAATGAAGGATGAAGGGCAGAAGACTGGAAGATCCAAATAGGCCGCTGGGACAGGAGCTCAGGAAGAAGCTGCTGCTCCGCACCAGGACCTCTGAATAGTGAGCACTGGGAGTTGGGCTGACTCTCTTTTATAGAGTCTTGGCCTAGCCCCAGAACCACACCCAGGCATGTTGCAGGGAAAGTCTCTGGAAGGCCCTGGAAAGGGGCCACACCGTAACACACTCTGAAAACCTGCAGCAATACATTGCAAAGGAACAGTATTTGTAAGCATATTAAAAATAAGTTTTCAGGATTGAACTCTGCAATGCAAAAGGTTAAACCACAACATATCAGCACAATGCATAAATTACGTTGTTTTGAGAGTGCTGGGTTTTTGCATTTTTGTCGCCAATAGAGCGCGTGCTGCTCTGGTGTTGACAGTACTCCCCTCTCCCAGACTCGCTCTAGGGCCTGGTTTGCTTGGATTAAGACGATGAAAGCGTCTAACAAGTACTGGAGCATGAACATCAGATGCAGAAACCCATGAGTTACTTTCAGGACCATAACCTTTCCAGATTAAGTACCATAGATTACGCCCTCTCAGTTTAGAGTCCAACACTTTCTTGACTTTGTATTCTTCTTCCCCTTGTACTAGAATAGGAGCTGGGTGAGGGTGGACCTTTTGGACTGGGAAGTGTGGAACACTGGATGAATCCGTAAGGATCTGGGCAATTGTAGTTTATAGGTCACCGGATTGATTTGCTTAGGGACAGTATAAGCACCTATGAATTTGGGGTTAAACATGTGCTTCTTCTTGAAGTCTATAAGTTTTGTGGAAAGCCACACTTTGTCACCTGGTTGATATTGCGGTCCCTCACAATGTTTCTTGTCATAATGCCTTTTATATTTTTGTTTGGCTTTTTCTAAATGCTGTTGAATCAGTTTCTGTGTTTGATGTAAATGCTGAATGGTTTCTGACACAGCTGGAGTAAGAGAACTTTCTTGAGGAATTGTGATGGGCAAGGTGTCAGGATGATAGCCAAATAAACCAAAAAAGGGTGCAACGCCAATAGAAGTGTGGAATGAGTTATTGTAAGCTAACTCAGCTAACCAGAGCATAGATGTCCAAGAATGAAGTGCCTTTTCAGCGTGGGCACGTAGGTATTGTTTCAAAGTCTGATTTAGTCTCTCCGTTTGACCATCTGTTTGAGGATGGTGACTAGTAAATAGCGTAGATGTCACTTGGAGTGTTTTACACCATGTCTTCCAGAAATTGGAGGAAAATTGTGACCCCCGATCGGAGAGGATAACCTTTGGCTGTCCATGATAACGAACCACTCTGTTCAGTAAAATAGTTGCCAATTCACTAGAAGTCGGCAATTTTTTACAGGCGATGAAATGTCCATATTTCGTGAGACTATCTACTACCATCAGAATTACTGAATGCTGTTGAACCACTGGCAGACCAGTAATAAAGTCTAAAGAAATGTACTCCCATGGATGACTTGGGGCTGGAAGTGGATGTAACAACCCTTTTGGTTTTGAATGACTTGTTTTAATGCGAGCACAAACTTTACAGTTGTTTACCATTGTTTTTACATCTTTTGTTAGGGTAGGCCACCAAAAATAGCATTGGATAAGTTCAAGAGTTTTAGGAGTACCTGGGTGACCTGCCGTAGGTATAATATGCAACCAATGAAACACTATCTTGCGAAGTTTGATAGTGGGTACGAACAAACGAGCGTCATGAAAGGGTAAACCTTGCTTGATTGACCTTTTAGGATCTGCTTGGGCCCATGTTTGCCATTTTTCAACAGTGAAAGAGTTGCGAATTTCTTCAAAGAAATCTTCAGTTTTTATGAAACATAGAACCTTGTCAGGAGCAATGATAGCTCTGGAGGCTTGAAATGCAGGCAACGTGGTAGACTCTTGACGGGACAAGGCGTCAGCCTTGCGATTATCTTTACCAGGCCGGAAGGTTACTACAAAATCAAATTCTGCAAAAAAAAGCATCCAGCGTAATTGCCGAGGGGTCAAAAGTCTGGCGGAACTCATGAATTGAAGATTACGATGATCAGTATATACTGTGACAGTGTATTTGGCACCCAACAAATGATGTCTCCATTCTTTAAAGGCGTCACGAATCGCCAGAAGCTCTTTTTCAGCAATTACATAGTTCTGTTCGGCTTCGTTCAACTTCCGAGGCATATAAGTTACAGGATGAAGTTGACCAGTGTCTTTATTTTGTTGTGATAAGACGGCTCCTATTGCTACATCTGAAGCATCAGCTTCCACTATGAAAGGTTGATTCGCATCAGGATGAGTCAAGACTGGGGCAGTGGAGAAAGCTTCCTTCAAAGTCGAGAATGCTTGATCGGCTTCTGGGGACCATACAAACCTTTCTTTCTTTCTTAGTAGCTTAGTGATTGGAGCCACTGTCTGGGAGAAATGATTTATGAACCTCCGGTAAAAATTTGCAAACCCCAGGAAACATTGTACATCACGAACAGTCTTTGGGGTGGGCCAATCAGATACGGCTTTTACTTTCTTTTCTGCCATCACCATACCTTGAGGGATAAGAATAACCCCTAAAAACTCAACTGTGGTAACATGAAACTCACACTTGGTTAGTTTGCAATATAAATGGTGTTTTCGAAGGGCTGCAAGAAGTTTCTTGACATGTTGGACATGTTCATTTTCATTGTCTGAGTAGATCAAAATGTCATTGATGTAGACTATGGCAAATATGTTGAGGTACTCTCTAAGAACGTCATTCAAGAAAAATTGAAATGCTGCTGGAGCATTACACAGACCAAAAGGCATGACGGTGTATTCAAAAAGGCCATATCTTGTCTTGAACGCTGTTTTCCATTCTTCACCCTCTCTCATTCTGACCAAATGATAAGCACCTCGAAGGTCAAGCTTCGTGTAGATTTTTGCTCTCTTTACTTGTTCCAATAAGACCAGAATTAGGGGTAAAGGATATTCTTGATGGTGACTTTGTTCAAACCCCTATAGTCGATGCAAGCTTGAAGTTCTCCATTAGCTTTTGAAACAAAAAACAAAGGCGAAGCTGCAGCAGACTTAGAGGGGCGAATGAAGCCATTCTCCAAAAATTGATCTAGGTATTTTCGTAAATGTTGATTTTCATGTTCTGACAGGGCATATAAACGACAGTTGTGAAGTATCGCACCTGGGGCTAGATCAATTTGATAGTCATAAGATCTATGAGGAGGTAGAGTCTCTGCTCCTTTCTCATCAAATACATCTTTGGAAGATGAATACTATTTGGGCAGCTGAATTTCTTTCTCCGCGGCAGTAGCTATATAAGAGTTGCAAACTTTTGGTACTTTAATCTTTTGGAGACATTGTTCGTTACATAGCGCAGATTAGAACAGGATTTTTCGTTTTGCCCAATTGATCTCCGGATTGTGCTGAGTTAACCATGGCAAGCCGAGGATAATCCCATATTGGGGAGCATGGATCACATCAAGGATGATTTTCTCTTTATGTTTCTTTCTTTGATTCTTACCTTCACAAATCATCGACAAGGGGATAGTCTGAAGAGTTACCATACCTCCAGTCAAGAGTTTTCTATCGACTGCCAGGAAGATTTCTGGGGTCTTCTTTTCAATACATGGGATCCCCCATGCACAAACTAATTGGACATCAACAAAGTTCCCAGTAGCCCCAGAATCGACTAGAGCTTTTTTTAAATAGATCTTTTTCTTGACCTGAACTCTTATTTCCAGTTTAAGATGTCTAGATTGTGAAGGGTCCACGGTGACACCCAAGAGCAACCGTTCTCTGCATCTTGGGTGTTTTATCTTTCCAACTCGAATGGTGCATTGGCTGAGACCTTCTGAACTGGACCTTGCTTGTTCTTTGGTTTGATTGGACAATCTTTGGCAAAATGAACTTTTCTCCCACAATAAAGACATTGTCCATTTTTTCTGCATAGGTCCTTTTCATCTTTGGTCAAAGGTCTTCTGGTGGTTCCAATTTCCATCGGTTCCGGCGTTCTTTCTTTCGGAGTTCTTGAGTCTCTGTTATCATGAACGCGCCATGAATATTTTTCAATCTTTTTGAGCGTTCCTTTACGTTCTGCTAAACGATGATCAAGTCTCAAGACAAGATTTCTTAATTCTTGACAGTCTGTCGGTTGTGGGTCGATTTGCGCTAAGATATCTTTTAGTTCCTCTTTGAGTCCCTTGTAAAACAAGACCACTTGTTTTTCTTCAGGCCAGGATATCTCGGCAACCAGACGGTTAAAGTTGGCTAAATACGACACTAGGTCTTGATTCCTTTGGCGTAAATCTCATAATTCATGATCTGCTGACTGTGTTACAGTTCTACGATCAAAAACTCTCTCAAATTCACGAACAAAATTTCTCCAGTTGTACAACAAGGGACTATTTTTACGCACAAGAGGAATTGCCCAAGTAGCTGCATCCCCAGACAGATATGATAACAAGAAAGCTACTTTGGACTGGGCATCGGGGAAAGTATTTGGTCTGCAGGTGAAGTGTAGTTCCACTTGAACCAGGAAAGATTGCACTTTCAAAGGGTCCCCTGAGAAACGTTCTGGGGGAGCTAAAGGAATTGCAGAAGGAACATTTAGGGAAATCGGATTACTTCCAGAAGCCTGAGAAGAAGTACCTGGCCAAGACACACCTGTGGGAATTTGTTCCTTCTTCTCTACCTTATCTTGCAACTGACTCACTCTCTCTGCTAAGCTAGTTGTCAATTCTTTGGATGATACCACCTCTACTTAGAGCTGGGTGATAGCCTTGACTAACTCGTCTAACGTGGCCATGCTGAGAACATACACAAGCCAGGAGGATAATAATTAGTGGGCTCACTATTCTGTCAGAGTCACCAGATCCTCGGGGACTGTGCACGTTCCCAACACGTCCACCACTGAACAGCTCCAAGACTCTGATAGATAAATCACAGAGACTGAGAGAGTTCAAGAGGGGAAGAGGGGATTACGAAGGGAACAGCTGGGAAGGAGACCTGTAGTAAAAAAAAAGGTTAGAACACACAATATGAAAATTATATCTCCTGAAATCAATACTAGACTATGATTTAAAGCCTAGTCACTCTGAAAACATGAACAATCTAAGAGTTAAGTTTAAAATGACTAAGTTTCAAGATGGCCGGATACCTGTAGGGGAATCAAGATGAATTTAATGAAAACTTTCTTATTCAAGTACTTTCCTTTACATGAGAATCAGAAAAACATTCTGACTAAATTTTAAACCAGTCATATAAATCCTGTTTTGAGAATGTATACTAGGACCATACAATATTGCATCTAGAAACTCTGGCCTTCTGTGTACTCTTAAAATGTTTCAACACAAATTGCACATATTGCATATATATATATATATACATATATATATATATATATATATATATATATATATATATATATATATATATATATATAGTAAACACCATAAAAGGATTGTACACCATGAATAACACAATATGGATTCAGGAAACAAATCACATAACTTGTCAACTCGAATATTACATAATAAATATCTTAGAATAGTGGAATACAATAAACAACATGAAATAAACTCGAGGAGAGAATCGTGCGTCGTGCTGATTCGAGTGTCACCATGTAAAATACCAAGAAATGGTAGCACGCAATGAATGTCAAAGTCAAATCATCATTAATCGAATCGCGCGTCTTGCCGATTTGTAAAACACAATGTAAATGTCAAGAAAAAACAGCTCACAATAAATAACAAGATCAAAGTACAATGAAACGAATCGCGCTTCTTTTGCCGATTCTTAAGCCACCATGTAAATGTCAAGAAATGGTAGCGCGCAATGAACAACAAAGTTAAATCCTCATGAAACGAGTTGCGCGTCTTGCCAATTCGTAAAACGTCATGTAAATGTAAAAAAATAGTAGTGCGCAATGGACAACAATGTTTAAACACCATAAAACGAATCGCGCGTCTTGCCGATTCTTAAGCAACCATGCCAATGTCAAGAAATGGTAGCACGCAATGAATAACAAAGTCAATCCTTTATGAAACAAATCGCGCATCTTGCCTATTTGTAAACTACCATATAAATGTCAAGAAATGGTAGTGCGCAAGTAATCTGTTACTCATTTAAGAATTAAACCAAGAATATGAAAATTCTCAATAACGGTGTTGGGACAGTCCAACCACCGTCTTACCACCTGGAACAATGATCACCAGTGAAGGATGAAGGGCAGAAGACTGGAAGATCCAAATAGGCCGCTGGGACAGGAGCTCAGGAAGAAGCTGCTGCTCTGCACCGGGACCTCTGAATAGTGAGCACTGGGAGTTGGGCTGGCTCTCTTTTATAGAATCTTGGCCCAGCCCCAGAACCACCCCCTTGCATGTTGCAGGGAAAGTCTCTGGAAGGCCCTGGAAAGGGGCCACACCCTAACACACTCTGAAAACCTGCAGCAATACATTGCAAAGGAACAGTATTTGTAAGCATATTAAAAATAAGTTTTCAGGATTGAACTCTGCAATGCAAAAGGTTAAACCACAACATATCAGCACAATGCATAAATTACGTTGTTTTGAGAGTGCTGGGTTTTTGCATTTTTGTCGCCAATAGAGCGCGTACTGCTCTGGTGTTGACACGGACATACTACAAGTTGTGATAAGAGATTTTGCAAGAACCAAGCAATCTGCAATCAACAACCAGTGGATTCCTGGACCTGTGACGAGAGGAGACCAAGTCCAGAAGTCGCAGAAGATTCCATGAAGGACAGGAGCCCCTACCAACCTAGAAGATGGTGCATAAGTGGATTCTCCGGTACGAAGAAGAGTACAGAAGAGCACCAAAGAAGATGGGTGTGGGCATGGTGCAGGAGATGTCTCACGTCGAGTTGTTAGATGCAGGCTGTTTGCGTCGCTTGATTCCGCCAACAAGCCTTGGTTCATGGAAGTACGCAGTTTGCGTCAAAATGCAGCTGTCTGGACCCAGGAGGGCCCTAGGTGTATCAACTCAGACTGAGGAGACAAAGGGGGCTCTCAGCACTTCAGAGAGCCCACAGAAGACCAGGCAGCACCTACAGGAGTCCGAGGACAAGGGGACAAAGAAGATGCAAAGTGCAGTCATCGCAGCACAACAAAAGAAGGTTCCACGCCACCGGAGAACAACTCAGCGAGTTGTGCATCGTAGGATGGTGTACTGGGGACCTGAGCAATAATATGCATGAAGGATTCTTGGAAGAAGGGCACAGAAGCCCAAGGAGCTGGAGGTACCGTCACAGCACAGGGAGACAAGCTCTTACTTCCACCATATTTGGACAGCAGGACCTTAGGACAGTCTGGGTCACGTCGGTCTACCACCTGTGTTCCAGGTGGCACACTCGTCATCAGGAGAGGAGTCCCAGAGTACCGGTCGTCGTCGCAGAAGGGTGCCTGCAGAATCAGGAAAGTGGCTCTGGCACTCCACTGGAGATTCCTTTGGTTCTTCTAGTGCAAGATGAAGACAGGCAGTCCTCAGAGCATGCACACCTTAAAAACTGTTGCAAATGCTGGCTGGAGCTGAAGTTGCAGGTCACAGGAGTCATCCTGGATACTTTGTTGCAGTTACAGCAGTTCCTGGAGCAGTCTGTGGTTGAGCTGACGGTCAGAAGCTGAAGCAGAGGATGCAGAGGTTTCCTGGAGGAGTCTTGCAAGATGAATCTGAGGAAACACCCAGAGGATAGACCCTAAGTAGCCATGAGAGGGGGATTGGCTACCTACCCAGGTATGCACCTATCAGGAGGGGTCTCTGACATCACCTGCTGGCACTGGCCACCCAGAGATCTCCAGAGTGTCCCCACACCTTGGAATCCAAGATGGCTAACGCCAGGGACACACTGGGGGAGCTCTGGGCACCACCCCTGGTGTGGTGATGGACAGACCACTCCCCTTTCCTTTGTCCAGTTTCACACAAGAGCAAGGACTGGGGGGTCCCTGAACCAGTGTACACTGGCTTATGCGAGGAGGGCACCATCTGTGCCCTTCAAAGCATTTCCAGAGGCTCTGGGAGGCAACCCCTCCCAAGCCTGTAACACCTATTTCCAAAGGGAGAGGGTGTAACACCCTCCTCCCAAAGGTAATGCATTGTTCTGCCTTCCTGGGATTAAGGTGCTCAGTCCCCAGGAGGGCAGAAACCTGTCTGTGAGGTGGCAGCAGCTCGTTGAACGGTTGGGAGCTGCCAAGTACCTAAGTAAGTTTGATCTTACCTCTGGGTACTGGCAGATTGCCCTGACTGAGGGGGCTAAGGAGAGGTCTGCATTCTCCATGCCAGATGGGCACTACCAGTTTAGGGTGATGGCCTTTGGTATGAAGAATGCCCCTGCCATCTTTCACAGGTTGGTCAACCAGGTGTTGGCTGGGCTGCATGATTTCAGTGCGGCCTACCTGGATGACATTGCTGTCTTTAGTTCCACATGGGAGGAACACTTGCAACCCCTCTGTAAAGTGTTGGAGACCCTACAGAAGGAAGGCCTCACTATTAAAGCAAACAAGAGTCAAATAGGGCAGGGTTCTGTGGTGTACTTGGGACATCTGGTGGGGAGTGGCCAGGTGGCACCCCTACAGCCACAAATTTAAACCATTCTGGCTTTGGAGCCCCCCAAGACCCACACTGAGGTGAGAGCCTTTTTAGGTCTCACTGGATACTATAGGAGGTGTGTCAAGGAGCATGGCACAATTGTTGCTCCCTTGACTGAACTAACTTCCAAAAAGCAGCCCAGAAATGTGATCTGGACTGTCTTGCCAGACGGCTTTTGATGCCCTGAAGGCTGCCATGTGCACAGCACCTGAGCTGAAGGCGCCTGACTATTCCAAGGAATTTGTTGTGCAAACGGACGCTTCAGAGCACACGGCATAGAGCAACCTGTAGCTTTTATTAGCAGGAGGTTACGACCCAGGGAACGTAGGTGGAGTGCAATTGAGCGTGAAGCTTTTGCTGTGGTCTGGGCACTGAAGAAGCTAAGACCCTACTTGTTTGGGACTCCCTTCTGGGTTCAGACAGAGCAAAGGTACCTCAGATGGTTAATGCAGATGAGGGGTGAGAATCCCAAATTGCTGAGGTGGTCCATCTCCCTACAGGGAATGGACTTTATAGAGGAACACCGCCCTGGCATCAACCACGTCAACGCTGATGGTCTCTCCAGATTCTTCCGCCTTAGTGATGAGAACTCCCATGAGGTTGGGTAGTTGCTCCCCACTCAGCTGGGGGGACACGTGTTAGACTTGGCATCATTGGCATGGACTCCCTTAACTTTTTGCCTCTACTTCCCAGGTTGCTTCTGTGTGCTGGACTCTGTTTTTACTGTTTTGTTTGGTCTGGACACTTTACCACTGCTGACCAGTGCTAAAGTGTTAGTGTTCCCTGTATAAATTATATGTGTACATTGGCTGATCCATGATTGGCATATTTGAGTTACTAGTAGGTCCCTAGTAAAGTGCACTAGAGGTGCCCAGGGCCTGTAAATCAAATGCTGCTAGTGGGCCTGCAGCACTGGTTGTGCCACCCACACTATTAGCCCTGTAAACATGGCTTAGACCTGTCACTGCAGTGTCTATGAGTGCAGTTTTAAACTGTCAATTCGACTTCGCAGGTGTACCCACTTGCCAGGCTTAAACCTTACCTTTTATACATGTAAGGCACCCCTAAGGTAGGACATAGGTAGCCCCATGGGCATGGTGCAGTGTATGTTAAAGGTGGGACATGTACTTATGTTTTACATGTCCTGACAGTGAAATACTGCCAAATTTGGTTTTCACTGTTGCAAGGCTTGTCTCTCTCAGAGGTTAACATGGGGGCTGCCCTTAAATATGATTAAAGCGCAAATTCCCTTTGGGAGCAGATAGACATGTGGCGTTTGGGGTCTCTGAACTCACAATTTAAAAATACTTCTTTTAGTGAAGTTGGTTTTTAGATTGTGTGTTTGAAACTGCCACTTTTAGAAAGTAGACATGTTCTTGCTTAAACTATTCTGTGAATCTGCTTGTTTGTGGATTCCCTGTCTGGGTCAGTTTGACAGTTGGGCTGTTTGCACCTCTCCTCTAGCCAGTGACACAAAGGGAGCTGGGGTGTAGTCTGCTTATCCTAATGGGACATCTGGGCTTAGGGGAGGGGTGGGGGGAGTGGTCACTTACACCTGAAAGGGCTTTGCCTGCCCCCACACAATGCAGACTTCAATGGGCAAGGCAGCATCTCGAAAACAAGAGACTTCTCTTTGAAGTAGGTCTGCTGCAAAGGCAGAAAGGGGTATAAGAAGATCACCCAAACCCCCTGAAAATCAGATTACTTCTGGAACCAAGAGGAACCTCTGCCAAGGAGAAGACCCGGAGAAGCTGGAAGAGGAGTACTGCCTCTTTGCCTGTGACTGTGCTTTGCTGGGTTGGCCTGCAGTAGCTGCTTCTACCTGAGAGAGGACAAATACTGACTTTTGTGTGACTTCCCACTGGTGAAGAATCTTCAAGGGCTTTAACTGAGCTTGCCTCCTGTTGTTGAAGTCTCAGGGACATCAAAGACTTCTCTCTGTCAGCACTTGGGCTTTCTGCTGAGAGTCCTGCCTGCCAAGTGGTGCCCTAACCTGACTCTGGGCCCTTGAAAGGTGCAGCTGGTGGAAAAGGACAGAAATCCACACAAAGACCGCCATGCTGGAAAACTTTCTATGCACCCCCCACCTCGTGGCTGAGAAACAATGCACCGTCGGCCTCGCGGCTAAAATCGACACTCCACCTGCATTGGGGCTGGAAGATTGACGCAACGTGGCTGGAGAAATGACACGCAACACCTGCAGCGGCTGCTGTTAACGACTCAAGCCCCCACGCAGCACGGTTTCCTCACATTGTGCGACCAGACTTCAACACATCGCTGGGCGTGGAAAAATCAATGCAAAGCCTGCCCGGACCCGAGGTGCTCATCCAGATTGATGCATCACTCTCTTGCGGGAGAGAAGAAACGATGCACGCCGACCGACTGGAGGAGGAACAACGCACGGTCTGACTTGCAAGTGAAAAATCAACACATCGTGGCCTTTTCCAATGCAGACTCGGCCGTGTGGCTTTATTTTGATGCTACCCAGGTACGTTTGTGAGCTAGCAGAGTTCTCTTTATTTTCTAAATGATTTAAGACTCTTTTGCTTTTTAAATTCATAACTTGACTTATGTATGTTGGATTTTTGTCATTTTGGTCTTGTTTTGTTTAGATAAATACTACCTATTTTTCCAAACCTGTGTTGGGTCATTTTGTAGTATTTTCTGTGTGTGTTGGTACAAATACTTTACACATTGCTTCTGAAGTTAAGCCTGCCTGCTCGTGCCAAGCTACCAAGGGGGTGAGCGGGGTTAACTGAAGGTGGGTGATTCTCCTTTACCATGACTAGGGTGAGGCTCTTTGCTTGGACAGGGGGTAACCTGACTGCCAACCAAAGACCCCATTTCTAACATCGACCCAACCTGGAATACAGAAATCACAGTTGATGAAAGCCCACTAGGCCTAGGAGCCATTCTAGCATAACATTGGCAGAGTGAGGAGAGATGAAGTGCCTTATACACCAGTTGCAGTCTATCAGGTGTTGAACAGTCATACTCACAAGCTGAAAAAGAGAGTCTGGCTTAATATGGCCATGTGAGTACTACCACACTGTTGTGTTTAGAAAGCAGTACGACATATTAATAGATCCCCAAGCACTTGTGACAATTTTGCCACAGAGAATAGAACGGTGGGGAATCCATCTACAAAAATATTCATACTCCATCCATCACCAACCAGGAAAAGACAATAACCCTGCGGACCACATGTCTCACCCCCACTGAAAAGAAAAAGAAGCAAGCCCCATTGCAGAAGAATATCTAAACTTTGTCATAAACCACACATTGCCACCATCATTATGGATAAACAATATTGAAACAACCACAGAAACTGACCTTACCCTGAGGTTAATGAGAAGACGAATCCAACAAGGACAATGGAGGCACCTGGAAGAGAGGTTAGTTGAAGAAGGCATGAAAATGAAAGACCTAGCTGCATTCAGACAGGTGCCTGAGCAACTACCTTTGACTCTTCAAGGAATAATATTTAGGGACATGAGGATTGTTGTTCCCCAGCCATTGCAAGCCAGAGTTGTGGCCCTTGCACATGAAAGAGACAAGGGGATAGGGGTGACTAAGAGAGCACAGCAAGATTGTGTATGTTCTCGAGGAATAGACCAGCCAGCCGAAGACACACTCAAAGGATGGCACCTGGGTCAAGTGAGCAGTGGAGCACCAAGATCACTGACACTCCAAATGTTGTCCCTGCCAGAAGATCATCATGATAGACTTCTGTAGCCTGCTAGCTTCAGGCAAATCCATTCTAAGACTAATGGACGAATACTCTAGATTTACCATCGCAAAACAGGTCTCATCCATCAATGCAAAGACAGTGGCACCCAATCTGGATGAGATTGTTGCAGAATGTAGCCTTCCTGTAGTAGTCAAAACAGACAAAGTACCCCATTCAACGGGAAAGAACTTGCTGAATTTGCCGCACTTTTAAAGTTCAGGCACAGAATGGTCACACCCTCACACCCCTCTGACCCCAAGCAAAACGGCATAATGGAGTAATTCATAAGAATTGCAAAGAAAACAGTGCAGCAAGCGAAACAGATTCCTGCACCACCACAACAAATATTCAACACGGTTCTAGGAGCATACAGAAACACTCCACACAGCAACATGGGGCAATGTCCAGCAACGCTTATGTATGGCTGAGCACTTCAAATCAGAATATCCACCTGGAGCCACCGTCTAAACCAGGAACGAACGCGGAAGTCACATCCCGAAATACTAGCAGTGGATACTAGAGCCAATAAGAAGAAAGAAAGAACATGCAGATACACTATAACGAGCAAGGGAATCCAACATCCAGATAGGTGATCGAGTACTTATAACAAACAGCAACAAAACAAAAAGACGGGCAGTTGTAATAGATAGACAATTGAATAAATATAAGTGACCAGCCTTCTGCCTGACACTGTCCTTTGCGCAGAGCGCCATTCCTGCCAACGCTGCGAGAATTAAACCTAAAATGTAACAAGAATGCCCCTAAAGTCATCCACTGATCTGGCCTATCTTGTAAGGCATCTGTAAAATATGCCTTTTGTGATACTTTTACCATACGGCCATAGAAACATTTTTCAAAAGTGAAGCAGCATCGTAGGGCTATATTAATGCTTTGGTTTATTACCTCTAGCAACACTGAAATACCCCTTTTATAGGATTCTTTGAAATACAGGCCCCTATTCGGTGGAATTGTTTTTGGTGAGCCCTTTCGTTTGTATCGCAGAATGCAGCATTTTTCACTGCAGTCCAATTGATGGTTACAGCCCGGTGCCTCTGTCGCATAATGCAGCTCTTTGCTCGTAAATCTAAACTCTGTGCTGAGTCAGGAGTCGGGAGCCAGTGGCTCGCTTTAATTCTAAAGATGAAGAGAACAAAGATGGTTCAATAAATTACATCAATACCTGCTATTTCGGGGACTGCAGGGACCACGTTTGGAGCTGCACAGAGCCGCGATGCCATTCTATTCACATTAGAGAGGTCCATCACGAGGTTAGTGAGCCTTGAGTGGCGGTGTGCACGCGCGCACGTTTCAATAGCGACTCCAAGGAAGGGCGAACTCCTACAATAAACTTAACTCATCTCATGGTAAACTTTTCAGTGTGGGAACATGAAAGGACTATTAAAAGCAACCTTGATTCAAAATACATGTTTAAGGCCTTCTTCATTGTCAAAATCATGTCCAAAGTGCAGTTTACTTGATATTTCTTCTTCGACTGTAAAAGAACGTTATACTGCAAGGCTGTTTATTTCAGGGGAGATTCGCAAGTGTTCTAAAGAAAATACACAGGAGCTCAGCAACTACAAATAAACATTGCCCTCTTTATTTGCCCAAAATGACATTTCATTACAAAAGAACATTCCATTTAGAACATTGTCGAAAACTTGAAAACAATAATAGGATTTAAATGACTGCAAAGACTGGAGAGTGAAAGAATCAGATGCTCTTCGAACTAGGGGCCAGATGTAGCAAAGGGTTTTACCCATTCTGTGTCTATGGGGAAATGTGTTCGTACATATGGCCCTAGATTCTTTGCTGACAATGTGCCAACTTCCGTCCATTTTGACTCATAAAGTTGCAATTTGTTGACGAGAAATATAAAGTCGATCGCGAAATCAATTTTTCTTTATTGTTCCTATTATTTAAACGAGAAGAATATGTTTACAATTGTAAAACAAGATGCCATGTTAGGGACCTTCAACTTTGCTGTATTTTCTGCAGCGCCACGCCATATTCTGTAGTCAATAGCCCCACCAGGAAGTTCTGATTTGGGTAAATTCATTGCTTTAGCCACGTAGACAGCTATTATGAATACCCTGAAGTATCGTCTTTTTCATATTAAATGGGTGGCTATAAAAGGGTTGTGGAAACCACATGGATGGTGCCGCACCAGTCTTTCCACACATTATATGGGCTGTTCTTTCGCTATTTTAACGTCATCAATAATGCACTGTCTCACAGACGCTATATTATTGTGATTAATACAGAGGTAGAACTGTCCTCAACTGTAGTATTCTAAGCTATCCAAAATAACTGCTAAACAAAGCAACTTCCTCTCAGCAAGGCTAGCACAGTACTGTTGCTCTTGATTTAACCTAACAACTGAGGCAAACAACTCAAGTGGCCAAGCACAAATATTATCGTTTCACAAAAGGGGTGACTTAAATAGAAAGGGTATATGCATACTGGTATCTGTGGAAAATGTAATGTGGATAAGTGTGGAGAATATATGCAAAATTCCTTCAAGAAGTGCAGTATGCTGTTACCAGAGGTTAATAACAACTATAATCACCATATAAAAACTTCGACCTTTGACATCTTTCAGGCCTCCTTTCACTTTGGCCCTAGACAAATCACATGCCTGTTATATCTGGGGTAAGCCACTCCCAAGTACACCCTCACTTGGATCTGTGCCTCATACTAAGCCATGTTCCCTTGAACATGAAAGCCGTCCTGATCATGGTCTCTCTTAGAGAAGGCACTAATTCCAGGAAAGATGCCAGAACTGGCGAAGACACCAAATGCAGAAAAACAACTACAAGTAGATGCCAAGAGAGAATGAGGGAGAAGACGCAGAGGAGGATGCCAGAGGGGGCAAGTGGTGTCTATGGTGCTCAGCCTACCAACAGGCCAGGTAAGAAGGAGCTTTCCCTGTGTACTTTGAAGTGCGAAAATGTGTCACGGAATAGGCAAGTACTGTAAGGGAAAAAATCAAATACCTATGATTTAATCTCATCCTAGTAGAGAATGATAATACTAAGGGTCTGATTTATGAAAAGTCAGCGCCGCCTTTATGTCGAACTTACAAAATATATAATTTTTTGACTCAGAACTGGATCAAACTTACAAAATATAATTATATTTTGTGAGTTTGAGCCGCTTTTGCGTCAAAAAATGATGAAAAGGCGGCGCTAACTTTTCATAAATCAGGCCCTAATAGAGGGAGGATAAAGAAACAAGGCCCATATTTATACTTTTTGATGCAAAACTGCATAAATGCAGTTTGCGTCAAAAAGTGTTGCGCCGGCTTGTGTAATTCCAGAGCACCAGCCAAGCACCAAATTTATGGAATCCCAGAAGCCGGTGCCAAGGGTGGGCTAGCATCTTGAAAAATGACATTAGCGGGTGGGGGTGGCGGTATAGGGGGAAGGCGTTTTGCACCAAAAAATGACTCTAGGCTGGTTAGAGGCAAAAAAATGCCTTTAACCAGCCTAGCGTCATTTCCTGATGCAAAACCATCCATACCACATGACTGTTGCGTTATAAAAAAAAGAGACATGCCCACCACCCCAATGGCCATCACAGGGGACAAGGGTCCCCTGGGCATGGCCACTGACCCAGTGCCATGTGGGGGGGGGGGCATTTCTGGGCCACCAATGGCACTTAAAAAAAAGTAAGATACTTACCTCTACTAACCCTACATACCTGGGATGGGGTCCCCCCATTCTCTGGTGTCCCTCTGGTGTGGGTGGGGTGTTCCTAAGGCTTGGGGTGGGCACCTGTGGGCTCTTTCTATGGTGTATGACCATGGAAATGGGTCCACAAGTCCCCTAACACCTGCTCTGACCCACGCCTTAAATAATGGTGCTAAGCAGGCTTAGCGCCATTATTTGGGCCCACCTCCCCCCGTGCACCATTTTTGCACAGGAGGATAAACAAGGCGCTAGGGGCTTTGAGTACTTTTTTGGACAGGAACGTCTACCTTGCATCTCATTGACGCAAGGAGGTTTCACGCATCCCAAAAATGACTTTAACTCCAATATTTTGATGCTAGACGGGTCTAGTGTCAAAATATAAATATGGGGTTAAGTTTGCACTGATGTAGCATTAAACAAATGACGCTAATTCAGCGCAAAGAAAGTATAAATATGCCCCCAAATTTCTAGGTCAGAGAAAAGACACTTGTTTTGGATTTGCAAATTTAAACTCCCATAAATGCTGATATTTTCTTGAAAAATGTCTGATCATTGTGTCTAGGCCTAAGTAAAGGATATTGGGCCTGATTACAACTTTGGAGGAGGGTGTTAATCCGTCCCAAATGTGACGAATATACCACCAGCCATATTACGAGTCCATTATGGGGGTCATTCTGACCCTGGCGGTCATGGACCGCCAGGGCCAACGACCGCGGAAGCACCGCCAACAGGCTGGCGGTGCTTCTGGGGCCATTCTGACCGCGGCGGTACAGCCGCGGTCAGAAAAGGGAAACCGGCGGTTTCCCGCTGGTTTCCCGCGGCCCCAGGGAATCCTCCACGGCGGCGCTGCAAGCAGCACCGCCATGGGGATTCCAACCCCCTTCCCGCCATCCTGTTTCTGGCGGTTTTCACCGCCAGAAACAGGATGGCGGGTACGGGTGTCGTGGGGCCCCTGGGGGCCCCTGCAGTGCCCATGCCACTGGCATGGGCACTGCAGGGGCCCCCTAACAGGGCCCCATTAAGATTTTCAGTGTCTGCTTGGCAGACACTGAAAATCGCGATGGGTGCAACTGCACCCGTCGCACACCAGCAACTCCGCCGGCTTCATTCGGAGCCGGCTTCCTCGTTGCTGGGGCTTTCCCGCTGGGCGGGCGGCCTTTTGGCGGTCGCCCGCCAGCCCAGCGGGAAAGTCAGAATGACCGCTGCGGTCTTTTGACCGCGGTACGGTCTTCTGGCGGTTCCCGCCAGGCGGGCCAACGACCGCGGAAGCACCGCCAACAGGCTGGCGGTGCTTCTGGGGCCATTCTGACCGCGGCGGTACAGCCGCGGTCAGAAAAGGGAAACAGGCGGTTTCCCGCGGCCCCAGGGAATCCTCCACGGCGGCGCTGCAAGCAGCGCCGCCATGGGGATTCCGACCCCCTTCCCGCCATCCTGTTTCTGGCGGTTTTCACCGCCAGAAACAGGATGGGGGGAACGGGTGTCATGGGGCCCCTGGCATGGGCACCGCAGGGGCCCCCTAACAGGGCCCCATCAAGATTTTCAGTGTCTGCTTGGCAGACACTGAAAATCACAAATGGGTGCAACTGCACCCGTCGCACACCAGCAACTCCGCCGGCTCCATTCGGAGCCGGCTTACTCGTTGCTGGGGCTTTCCCGCTGGGCGGGCGGGCGGCCTTTTGGCGGTCGCCCGCCAGCTCAGCGGGAAAGTCAGAATGACCGCGGTACGGTCTTCTGGCGGTTCCCGCCAGGCGGGCCAACGACCGCGGAAGCACCGCCAACAGGCTGGCGGTGCTTCTGGGGCCATTCTGACCGCGGCGGTACAGCCGCGGTCAGAAAGGGGAAACCGGCGGTTTCCCGCCGGTTTTCCGCGGCCCCAGGGAATCCTCCACGGCGGCGCTGCAAGCAGCGCCGCCATGGGGATTCCAACCCCCTTCCCGCCATCCAGTTTCTGGCGGTTTTCACCGCCAGAAACAGGATGGCGGGAACGGGTGTCGTGGGGCCCCTGGCATGGGCTCCGCAGGGGCCCCCTAACAGGGCCCCATTAAGATTTTCAGTGTCTGCTTGGCAGACACTGAAAATCGCGAATGGGTGCAACTGCACCCGTCGCACACCAGCAACTCCGCCGGCTCCATTCGGAGCCGGCTTCCTCGTTGCTGGGGCTTTCCCGCTGGGCGGGCGGGCGGTCTTTTGGCGGTCACCCGCCAGCCCAGCGGGAAAGTCAGAATGACCGCCGCGGTCTTTTGACCGCGGTACGGTCTTCTGGCGGTTCCCGCCAGCGGGCGGCTTCCGCCGCCCGCCGGGGTCAGAATGACCCCCTATATCCTATGGAACTCGTAATACGGCTGGTAGTATATCCGTCACATTTGGGACGGATTAACACCCTCCTCCAAAGTTGTAATCAGGCCCATTGTTTTTTCCATGAAGAAAGTCGGACCCAAAGTCATTGAAAAAACAGAAAGGGACACTTTATTGCTCAGAACCAAACTGTGCATGAAAAAAGGAAACTGAATCAGAAGTTTAGCATAATTATAAAATTCACTCAAATGTTATTCCTAATGTTTTTCTGATTCCCTGTCGGAGTGTCTTTTGACCCATGTCTTGGTGATATGGAATACTACTATCTTTCAGGAAAACAAGAAAGGAAGAAAAGAGAGCGAAACTGTGAAACAAAAGCTTAACAAATATTTACCCCAAACCCACCAAGAAACAGGCATAAATACTCTGTTACGAATACGTTTTCACTTGTCCATGCTCATATTTTGCTGTTAGCTTACATTGACAACCTAATTCTAGTTCAAGATGGAAAGGATGCTAAAATTCTCTAACTGAGTATAACGTTAAAAAAATGCACTGAAAATGAACAAAACATGATCAAAACTAAAGTACTGACGTTTCATAAGGGTAAATGAAAGCCATCTTGGTATGCAAACAGCCAGCTGCTGGAGGCAGTGACTGAATATAAATACTTACGTATTTCTTTAAATGCCTCATTCACACGGGAACGTGCTTTAAACGATTTGACCTTATGTGTGCCCTGATGATGTTCAGGTCTTAGCAGATTCACCAGTTTACATGCCGGTTGTAGTGTGCCCATGGAAGCCCATGTGACGAGGCAAAATTGATTAGGGATCGATTCTGAATTGCACTATACTGTCAGAGTGATAAAACAGCAAGCAACGTTATGTTACAGTGCGGCAACACTACAACAGTACTGTGCAATCATGAGCTAAACCCCTTGGAATGGGTAAGAATGCTCCAGCTCAGGTGGGGTGGTGGGAGGGGGCATGGGCAGGGTCACCTGACTGGTGACGCCTGTGTTGGGTGGGTGTGGGGTGTGAATGTAAGGCCAGCCCTCAGCCCAGTGGCTGGTGAAAACACTAGCAGGTGTCCAGCAGGACACTACAGAAGGGATGGAAAGCTAAGTACCAGCTATCGAAAAAAACAGGGGACGAGGCCTGGCTGCTACCGCAGCCAAAATCTCATGCATTTGTAACAGGTGGAATTACGACCTGGAAAATCAGATATGGTGATTAAACACTCAGGAAAACTGCGTGTGGGAAAACTAGCCCACTCAGAATCAGGTGGCGTGGAATTCCACACAGTAATTGTGCTCCACCTGACTCATAATGATGGCCTTAGTATGCTGTTGTATAATACCCAGTACTTTGCTAATAAGTGTTGCTCCTAGAGTGCATTTGATTGAGAGATTATTCCATATGCAGTCGTCAAATCCACAATATTTTGTCTACCTCGAATTGGGTAATCTTGCAATACTGAAGGGATTCGTGAAGAGCAATCTTCTTTATTTAGCTAATGGGGGTTAGTCCACTTGGTTTCCTCGCTTCACCTATAAGGAAGGAATGCAACAAAAACACGTCTGCTGTGCGTCTAGGGCCATATCAAGAAGCGCTTCACAGAGTTGAGCGCCTGTTTCTTTTGTGCTGGACCCCCTGAAGGCCATTGCCACAAGCAATCATTTAATAAAGTCTCAATGTCTAATGTGTTAAAATACCACTGCTGCAGTTCTTCAACTACTTCAGACCGGTTAGCCCATAAATGTAGCATTCACTGTGTCTTAACTAACAGCTCCCACTGCTCAATGTACGTCATATCGCCTGTTCTTTCTAAAGTTAATGTATTATCTGAGAAATTCAGAATTATATTTATAGATGTTGACTCACTAAAATGCCAGGTATAGTCAAAATGACATCATACAACCTTCAATCTTAATGACATCACCGAAAGTGCTATCATATGACCTTTAACTCAGAATCTTCCCAGGCAGTAATGTTGCATGACGTTTGCCGTGAAGACATCACAATAATTGGCATAACTGAAGTTCCATAATGGCGGCATGATTAATATATCAATGTCTGTTTTAGAAAATACCCATATTAAGATACTGACCTGATCTTTTAAAGTGAAGGGGCATAATATTTGCACCAAATTGTAGCGAGTGAGCAAAGCTATTGAGTCAGACTTCACCAAGTGGGGAGTTCAGGGTGTTCTCACCCCCCCCCAAAAAATGGGGTCAAGGAGTGCAGTTTTAAGTGCATTTCTCGCATAACTTTACTTAAAAGCCATAGGTTCTGATACGACACTCATTAAAACGTTAACAGGCTAAAATGGTCTGCCAACCTAATGAAACTGGACGATCCCCATGAGGTGATGCCATTTCTTTTTCAAAATGTGGTCTGCATGCCGTATATGACAAAAATACCTCCATTTTGCCAGTATCAGCATTGTATCATAGATCCTCACCATATGCCACGGGTGACACCTTATGTCAAAAATTACATACAACGTGCCAGTGCAAGAGCTTTGCTTTTAATGCTGTCAAGATAGCACGAGTGACCCTTAATGTCAAACGTTATCCCTATTTGGTCAGGGTCAGCATTTTGTCATCGTTGGGGCCCTCACATATGCCACAGCTGTCTTTCCTTATGCCAAGTATTACTTCCAGTCTGCTAGCATCAGCATATTTCCTCGGTTGTCTCATATGCCAAGAATTGCTAGTAAGTTATACTATATAATGTTACGAAAACACCTTGAACGCACGTCCACCTCACGGTTCCTTGGCACTGTGACAACTGGTAGAGAAATGAGAGAGGGATCAGACTAATCAAAACCTTGCTTAAACTGCTAGGTTTTACAAACCTCCTGAATCTAAGGAAGTCAGGTTCCAGCCTGACCGAGGGAAGGAGAGAGTTCCATAAGTGGGACCAGGACAGAGAAGCTCCTGCCCCCTGCTCTTTGTCGCTGAGAGAGAGGATGTGAGAGCTTGAGTAGGAACATATCTTTTGATTCTTCTTGCTAGAAATGTGGAGCCTGGTCATGAATGAATTTGTAAAAAATACAAGCCATTTTAAAAAGAGCTCTCTGTTTGACGTGGAGCCTGTGAAGCTTCATTAAGGAAGGAGAGATATGCGCATAGCTATGAAGTTTACAAATTATCCTTCACTGCTGTATTTTGAATGATTTGTAGTTTGTGTAAAGAAGTTACAGAAAGACCCAAACACAGGGAATTTGCATGGTCCAAGTAGGGCACAGTTACCATTGCAATAGCCACTTTGAAATCTTCAGGTGACAGAAGAGGAGCAACCTTACTAATGTATTTCAGCAGGCCAAAGCACTTCTCTGTAACCACCTTGATCTGGGGGATCATGGACAGTTGATTGTCTACCAAGATGCCCAGGCTCTTGGTAGTGGCCGCTGGGATAGAAGTGGCACAAAGTTCAGAGGGCCTGTAAGTGTTGGTTAAAATTCTGTCTGGAATAAGGCAGTACCATCAAGCCGGAAGGTGAGCTTAATGTCATCAGCGTAATTGCAGAATCTATAACCATGATTAGTCAGGGCTCAGATCAATGGGTGGATGAAAACATTAAACAGCAAAGGAGATATTGCTGAGCCATTGGGGACCCAACAGATGACATGGGTCTTAGAAGAGGAAACAGGGCCTAACTGTCCTTATTGTGTACGTCCTCCTAAAAATGGGGATATCCATCTCAAAGCCTGACTTGATAAACTGACCGCCATCAGACAAGTCAACAGAATTGGGTGGTCAACAGTATCGAAAGTAGCCAATAGATCCAGGAATACTAGTGTGAACATATGTCCCAAAACCAACTTCCATCAGAGAGCAAGGACAGAAAGCATCACTGCTTCTGTACTAGGGGGTAGGCAGAAACCAGTCTGCAATGGATAAAGGAAGTTTGATGAATAAAGGAACCTTCTCAGCTCAGGAGTAACAAAACATTCTAAAACGTTGGCTGCATAGAGAAGAATTGAAATTGGGCAATCATTTTTCAGAAGGTGAGAATCGTTACCAGGCTTCTTCAGCAAAGTCAGTATGACTGCAGCTTTAAACCTGCCAGGGATAATGTGTTGGGCGAGTGACCTATTCAGAAGATCTAACCGAGGGTTGGGCATTATGACAGAGCTGGCAAAGTAGTAAGGGGGCTGGAATCCAGTGGGGAGCAAAATTTCACCTTATGCTTAAGGGAAATAAGAGTCTCATGCAGGAGCTGGGAAAATGCGACAAAGGACTGATAATTAATGGCTTTACAGTCCCCATTCTCCCCAGGTTGTTGAGGGAGAGACATGTTCCAGATGCTATACTTAACTGAATTGAGTTGAAGGGGAAATGCGATTAGTGGAAGACGCTGATGCCAACGCCACTCTGAGGAAGGAAGGCAGAGGAGAGGCGCAGCATTTCTTGAATTTTGCAGCTCGACTTCTCAGCCCCTGGCCCTCCCCCACCCTTGCACCTGGACCCTTACAGCCTCCTGGGTAGGGGTGCGGCCCGGCATCGGCTGGGAAGTGGCCATGAAGAGGTCACTAAAGAGGAGGAGGTAATTACAGGAGGAGCACCTGTCACCCAGCCTGACCAAACCTGATCGTTATCAGGATAGGGCAGCTGAAGAGGAGCTGCAGCGGAGATGGACTGCCAGGGAGTTCCAGGACTGCCAGGTCTGGTGTTCGGATGAGGGGTGAGGGCAGTGTGTGCAAGGGACATAGGGTGTGAGCAAAAGCAGGGATGATTGGTAAACACCCAGCTGCAGGTAGCATGTGCAGAGCAGTGCAGGCAGCATTATGCCGGTGCGGTTTATGCACGTGCAGCTGCCCGCCCCACCTGCCCTGCTTACCCCACTTTGTTCCCACTGGCCCCCTGTCCCCTTCTCCAGTAATCCTTCTCCAGTAAACCTCTCAGCTCTGGTGGGCTGATCTCAGACCACAGATCACGGTTACCACGCCTACGGCCGGTAGTCCAGCCAAGTCTTCACAGGAGCCCTCATTGGAGGAGTCTTCCTAAAGAGGACCTTTTTGCTCACTTATTGATCGGGCTTCATTAATCCTAGGCATACTGCATGCTTGTGCCCCCCAAGATCCTGCTCCCCGTGCGTATTCACAGGGCTTGACCTGGGGGGAGAGGTAATGCTAGTAGCAGCTGTGAGTGACTGCATAAGGAGTTGGCCAGGAATGGAATGCGCTCAGGGGACCGCTGATCATCAATAGAAGAGCAATATGCAGCTGAACCAACTCATTAATTACCAAGTGATCCAGCACTCAGAATAGTGATTAAAAGAGCAATCAAACCCACGGTCTGCACATGGTGCATGGCAGCCTGGACTAAAGCGAAGGGACCACAGACTTTGAACTTTGACTTTGGACCCTGAATCAGGAAGGGACTGCACTGCAAGCTATTTAGAGGGAGCTAGTAGGGAACCCATAAGGGAGCCACAAGCATTACAAGTTTCACAAGTGTCTCACATCAATTAAAATTAGGTTGGGAATATCCAGGTCCAGCGCACAAGTGACCCAAAAGAAAAGAAAGAGGGAGACAACACAATTGAGGTGCTACAAACCAAAAGGACAAAAGGGAAGGCAGCAGCAAGGACATTCGAGGAGGAGGGTTCATTGTCTGAGGAGAATGAGCACATCAGGCTAAATGATGCAAAGATGGACTATCCTCTGATGCCCCCTGGAACCAGTGATCTGAGGGTAATGAAGCTAAGGCCCCAAAAGCTTCAAATCGTTTAAGATTTTTTACTTCTTTCCCCAAATGTTGAGAAGGAGGAATGGCTCGCCCCTACGAGTGTCACTAAGAGCTCACCACTTGACCAGGTTACTGCCCATTCACCCGAGTATGAATGTGAGCATCAGCTGATGGAGGATATGATCATGGTTGGGGGCAGCAGCAGATAACACAGCAAACCATACCTTTAATCCCTAGACAGTTGCCATTGCTCCTGTCACCGGTGATAATTGTCTGCAACTTGCCAAATGTGGAGTGGCAATGCTGGGAGTTGGAGTCCTTGCAAAACTGTACAATGACCAAACCAGAAGGCGCATGCTTTGACTCAGTATTTAATTAATTTCCATCTTAGATAGATGCACTCACTAAATTACTGGCACAATCATTAGTCTCTTCGAGGGGGGAGATGGTCAGACGGTGGGAAGAAATCAGGGTCAACAACTATGTGTCCACCAAAAATGAGGCACCTTCATAAAGCACCCGAATGAGAGGAACTCCAAGCACGGAGGGTGCTAAAGCTCTTCGGTATCTTACAAATAGCTCTACTGGGCTCTGGAATGCAGTACTAAGAAAAATGCAAGCTACATTTGAAGCACTAGATCACCACTTTAATTAAATGGATATTCAAATTGAGTTGTTCAACACACTCACTGTTTTTGTATCCAGAATAGATGGAAAGCTGGAGAAATTAAATGTCCAATCTGGGAACAACAATGATTTCACAGTGTGTTCATGTAAGGAGGTGATTGACAATTTGGTCAGACTCCCAGCCCTTCTTGATGAGATGATCGGGGAAATAGGAAATGTGACCCATAAATAAAAAATCAATAAGAAATTACTACCTGCAGTCGGACCTGAGGGTCCCAAGAGTGCCTGCGAGGAGGATCCAGGAGGGGGCACAGACTAGTATAACAACACAAAGTTAAAAGAAAAGTATCTCATATAGGAGGGGAGTAAGCAAGGGGACATAGAGGTTGTTTGAGACCGGAATCCCCAAGAGGACCTATCCCCACAAAGAGCCTGTATCTGCACTCCCACCCATGACGAAGTGGGAAAGCAAGCGCACAAAAAAAGGTAGAAACCTGATCAATCCAGTGAGAATACTGAAAGCAGAAATCCTTGATGGTGCCAAAGCACATATATTGGCTGGCACCCTGCAATCCGAAGCGGACACAGAGATTCATGGCCTCTGGGGAGCCCAAGACCAAGAGCAGGCATAACCACCTGGTGCGTGGGATGCCGTTCATCTCGGGATCTCAGATGCAGCCTCTAGTAACACCAAAGCTGATGCATTCGCAACCACCACTGCAGAGGGGTTTGAAATATTTGCAGAAACTTATAAGCAGTACCAGAGATGTGATGTCGCCGACACCATAGGAGACTCCCCAAAAAATCCCCATACAGCCCAGACAATCCAGTTACAAGTACCTCAGTGGGGGTCCAAGTAGGGACAAGGCTCAAGAATGTCAGTAGCCAGCAGGGCCGACCTAGGGAGCATACCGGTTGAGCGCAGAGGGGTGGGAGCATAACAACCTCACTGACCCCTGAAGACGTAAGACCGAGTGGTGGGTGAAGAGAAACCCTGGAGGAGAAACTAATGGCACATAACCAGATGGTATCCTGTGCCCCATCAGAGGATAGCACCAGGAGGCCAAGAAGAGAGAGTGCAGACTCCCATATAGGTAATGTGCCGGTGCATGGCAGTACGTGCAGTTTTCAGCCATTTGAGGAAACAGCACAGTAATAAATGCCATCATGTGATTGAAGAGGCTCCACAGAAGCATGGGCCTAGGCCCTCAGTACAGGATACCCCCCAGAGCAGCAGAAAAGGACAATGTTACTCAAGGTTGCACAAAGGCAAGTTTACTATGGATCCCGGAGTTCAGATAAAGGGGAAGCCATGGCATCCAGAATTGCACGAATATCTTAAACTCGTAAAGGGTTTACCGGTTTAGAGGGAGTAGACTCCCAGGATATCCACTCCATCAAATTTCTTGCACAGAGACACAAGCAGGTTTAAGAGCCCACGCTGGTCACGTTTAGTTTGCCCGATATATCTGCTAAAATCCTGTTATGCAAGGAGCTGTTGATGAGCTGGTGATAAAAATAGTGCCCTTTCGAAAAAGTCGCTATCCACCCTTATTATTGGCCCATGATCAATAAGAAGGAAATAATATTGACAGGAGCAGCCATACTGCCCCAACCTGCCCAAGGCAAAGTGTAGGACAGCAGAAAAACCCAATTTCATCCTTCAAAAGCGTGGTTTGGCGGGTCCTGTAGAATGGGTGTATATGAGGGACTGAAAATCCAAACATCTACGGCTCAGCTGGCGGAATCCTCTGTGATAGGAATAGCGACCAGGATGAATAATAATAAAGACTTTAGGAGCTGGCTTACCTTGGTCTTATCAGCAGCACGCCAAGCTGGCTCTCACATGGATTGAATAACTGACACAATGGGACAATGTGAGGGGCATTACACATGTGCACATGTAATCTGGGTGGACTGGCACAGAAAAATGATGCTCCTCAAATTCCGGAATACCTAGGTAACTTTGACATCATAGCGGTTCAAGAAACCTGGGCACAGTCTAACATCTCACTGATTGGGTTCACCAAATATAATAGATGGGCAAGCAAAACCTGCACACATGGAAGAGCCAAAGTTGGGTTGTCGACCTACGCAAGTACCAAACTCGGAGCAAGAGCCAATGTGCTAGATATAAATTCACCATTGCTTTTGGTGATCCGCCTGAAAGAATGGGACACGCAGGAGAAAAGTCATCTGATAATCACTAATGTCTATGTCAATTCAAAGGAAAAAAAGAGCTATAGTCGAAAACTTGGTCACATTTCTGCTGGAGTGGAAAAGTGAATCATGGATGGCGAATCTGATACTCACCAGGGACTTTAATCTGAACCTTTTCCTAGATGCAAGGGAAGATGAGGATTTAACCCTTGATGTGCCTGCCTTAAATTACCATCCACGAAGAAGAGAAGGTACATCTGGGAAAAAGCTCGCAAAGGCCTGTGAACTGGCAGGGCTAATAATGCTAAATAGCTGCCTCCCTGGAGATTCACCAGCCTCCTGGACAAGGTGCTCTGGCACAACAATTTCCCATTTGGCCTACAGCCTAGTATGTGCCAGTATGTTTAGTGGGATACTTGGCATCAAAATTGAACAGTGAACTGAAAGCAACCATCTGCCACAAACATCTGGCTACAAGTCAACGTATTGATTCTCGAATGCGCCCGGATAGTGCAGTAAAAAACTCATATTGAGAACATAAAATGTCTCAAATAGAGTCCAAAAAACATTCAGGCCCTGGCAAGCGAGGATCATCTTGCGGAACGCTTAGTGGCGAGGCACCCAGCCATCATGAGGGTTAAAGGCAAGTGTATTTTGCACAACAATGGTACCATTTGGCCGAAGTCAATTCGCCTAATGAAATCACAAATTTAAAAAAACCTACGATTGCTATGTTCAGCACCACAGAACCACTCTCTGTTGAAGTCTCTTAGTTATGAGCGCAGAAGTCTGAAGACAGAAGTTGCTTTAGAAGGGCAAAGCCGAAGCATTATGGACCAAGCTTCTATACTGCTCAAAGTCAAATTATTACTGGAACTTTTGGAAATTATAAACAACCTTGATAAGACTCCCAGGGCAGTAAAATAACGCGAACATAAGCGAAGAAGAATGGATGAACTTTTTAAGAGCCCATTACAAAGAAAGCTTAGATCCCGTAACTGCCCCGAGCAGTTGTCCTGCATAATATCCAAAACAGCCTCCGCTGATAACAATAGTGACAGCGAAATGGACACCTTAGAATATCCATCGCTGATCTGTAGAATATCATTGCATGCTCATGCAACAATTTCGCACCAGGCCCTAACGGAAACCTGCCAGCCCACTTGAAGGAAAACATCATGACATGGGCAGGTTTCCTGATTTCAATCTACAACCACATATTATTGTCTGGAAACATCCCTAAACGTTGGAGAGGGTCCAAATAATGACCGTCTGATATCCTTGTAAGATGTGGACCTCAAATATTTCTCAACATTACTTCTGCAAGATCTTACGGAGTGGGTAAACCCTGCAAAACAGGTGGCGAACTCAACCTGAGTTCTCCAAGAAGCAGGGGACACTATCTAATCTAGCAGCTTTAGGTTTTATAATGAGAAAAGCAAGTGATACCTGCACGCCTCTGTTTATGTGCTTTGTGGACTTCAAGGCGGTCTTTAACTGTGTTTCCTGGGAGCTGCTGTGAGAGAACTTACAGTGTTGGGGTATCCCCCAGAGTATTACTATAAGACATCCAACTGGTATACTCTGGCACATGGGTAAAGATTAAGGTTTGGGATGGCTGCTATTTGTCCAGAGAAGTACGAACACCTGTAGGATTAAAACAAGGCTGTGTACTAGCCGCCCTGTTGTTCAATCTGTTCATCTCAGAACTATCACCGTTTCTGGATGAAGTAGGGTCACACGCGCCAAACCTCGGTGCTGAAGAGCTGTGCAACATCTTATATGCAGATGATCTGCTAATGCTAAGTAATATCAGAGTAGGTCTTCAAAGACTAATCAACAGGCTATCAGAGTACCCTGTAAAAAACAAGTTAGAAATCAACTTGAAAAAAACACAAAGTTAAACCTTTAAAATGCAACATTTTGAAATCCAGCACATGGCACCTCCATGGGTCATCAATAGAAGAAACATCAACATATACCTATTTATGGTTTAAACTGGACTCAAGGGGGTCATTTGTAGCACAAAAGAATGCCATTCCAGCAAAAGCAGATGCACTGAACTTTGCCATCTCAAACTTAAGGAAGCATCTGTGAGGTCACAGTCTCGGGGCCTTACTTATGGTGGTGAGATCAAAATTGGTCCCAGCTCTGTCGGATGGGGGGAGATCGTGCTAGGGGAGGGCTCTGATATTATGTATAAACTCATATTGTGAATATACAAATGAGTGTTTCAGCTGCGAAAGTCCACCTCCCCTGCCCAAGTAAGATTAGAATTCTCCCTGCCAAAGCAAACATTAGTTAGGCAAGGTGCAATGTTAAGATGCTGTTATCGTATGAGAAATGCCCCGGAAGATACACTTGCACATCTCGCATGGATAGAGATCAGTCTTGAACGGAGAAACAGTCTTTTGCCACCTACTTGCAGAATAGCTTAGAGAAGTTAGGGATGTCGGACATGTGGCAACTGAAAGCATGAGCCGCAGAAACTGCTCTTGGGGTTTCTTAGGTTTATGGAAAAACAGTTACCTGAAAGCAAAACAGCCCTGTATTTACTGAACACACCAAGTACTCTATGAATGATTGGTCATGTTGGCCTTAGAGGTAACCCCTGCATATTGTACAATGCATTCATTAACTTTTTTGCTTGTTATGACGTTATTAGCAGAATGTAGGGCATTACTGCTTAAAGAATTTGTTGCCCTGGAAGTAAAATCCTGTAGGGCAGTGGTGATTGTGTCCCTCAACCTTAAAAACCTCATGCTGAATGTGCGACTGGTGCAGTACTTAGCCATGCAGTACTTAGCCATTTTCAATAGCAAGATGAAACCATGTCTGGGGCCTAAGTTGGGAGGTTGGGACTCTACAAGGTTAGGTTGAGAGAAGAATCAGAATCCCCCTCCCCTCTACCCGGCCATTAAACCACTCTATGCTTCATACGCTATGCCTCTTAGAGGCGATTTTTGAACAGAGTATTATGTCCTATTAAGTTTATTGTGAGCTACCTTGGCAACTGAACACAGGGGCCTCAGAAATAGCTCTTGGGGTTTCTTAGGTTTAAGGAAAAACAGTTACCTGAAAGCAAAACAGCCCTGCATTTATTGCTCACACCAAGTACTTTATGTACGATTGGTCATGCTGGGCTTAGAAGTAATCCCTGCATATTGCACAATGCCCTTTTTTGTTTTTAATATGCACCTTACACATGATTGGTTGTGCTTGCCTTAGATGCAACCCCTAGTTATTGTACCGTGCACTTCTAAGTCTATCATTTATCACCAAATTGTGAGAGGCCCAATCTAAACCCTAATTTTGTTTATCAAACAATGCCATTAGTATGGTCGAAGCAGACGGATAATGATTAGGTCTTAGAGCTTTACAGGGTTTCTCAGGCTCTTGGAAAAGCAGCAAATTTGAAAGTAAAATAGCCCGCATTTACTGTTTGTATCAAGCATTTTATGTGTGACTGACCACGCCTGCTTTAGAGACAGCCCCTGCATACTGTATTGTACAATGCACTGATGCACTTATTGTTTGCAACTAGAACATGTTGCATGATGGGCTATGCCCACCTTAGAGGCAACTCCTATTTAATGCACAATGCCTTTGAAGTCAATCATGTTTCACCAAATCGTGAGAGGCCCTGGTTAAATTTGAATCTCATTTAACCAAACAACGCTATTTGCACAGTGACCAGGTTGAAGCAAACACAAAATTATACGGTCACACAGTTTTGCTAAACCTTGATGTTATAATTTTGATTATCTATGTCTAACCAAGGACATTATAGTGTTTTTGAATATATACTTTTTAGATTTTTGATCTGTGTTTGTTTATGTTTTTAATTAAGTAATAAACTAAAATTGCTTAGATTTAATTTTCTCACTGAAAAAAGTGCTGAGTGCATTGCACTCATCCGTATCTCTTTTGTCTACCCAAAGAGCTCCAACTACTCAGACCCAAAGTGGTGTAGTCCCTGTATGGACTTTGGTGCTTCCTGACTAGACCCATCTCTCATTTGTAGATCTTACTCTTTAGATTAAAGTTGTGAAACTCTCCATAAAAATGACAGGCACAAAATAAAATTGTAAAGCTTTACTTTAAGAATATAAAACAGGAATGGAAAAGCTGGACCATAAATCAGGTTAGCCTATACATAGAGAATAGTATAGGCTTTATTTCTACTTTTCAGCAAGTCATAAAAGCAACACATAAAACAAATCTTATGATATAGGATACTCAGAACAAATATGTTAAAAAATCACATAGTTAAAAACGTAACAATTAACACAAGAGATTAAAATACAGTGACATACTAGTCAATCAATCATAAATGTTTTGGTGGCCAAATTATCATGTTGCCAATCCACCCAGGGATTTTCTTACAGTAATTATAGAACGTAAAAAACGCGCTAAAATACCACATATTTCAATAGAAGGTAACATCTGTAGATAAAGATACGCTGGGCGACATTGTGGCATGTGGGTAGATCTGTTTTCCATAAAATTTACAAAAGAGAACCACATGTATTGTACTTTGAGCTGACTTTGTATCACAAGGACAAACCCCCAGTATTGTTCTCCATTCATTCATGGTCGGAAAAGTTACCAGACGGTGAAACCTGTCTAGCCTTAGACTAGTAAGAACGAAACGATGTCGAGGTTTTACTGCATTTACCAAAAAAGGCTGCATGCCCTCCGTGGACAAAATCAAGTGATTAGACATGACACTGTGGAGGTCATTACAACCCAGGTGGACGGTGTTAAAGCGGCGGTAAGACCGCCAACAGGCCGGCGGTAAAAAATTAGCAATTATGACCGTGGCAGAAACCGCCAACAAAGACAGCCACTTTAACACTCTGACCGCCACCGAGTAATATATTAAACTCAAGTAGGCAGAAATATATATATACACTATTTACAAAATATATACCAAGCATAGTAGTCCAGGTAGTGCTCCAATTAAGTCCGTGGAACACTGGGACCACACGGTATGGGCGAGGCCCACACAAGATCCCCGACCATGACGAAGAGAACACTGCAGCGGCATCAGAGAGCAACTAAACAGGAACCTCAGGGGGAGGGAAAGGGGGGACACCTCAGCTGCTTGAGTGCACGATGCCAAATCCATGAGAGGGCCACATGCCCACTGTTCCATCCTGGGGAGTGCAAAGCCACAGTCTCTCAAGTCTCTACAGTGGGTGGCTTGCCCACTGTTCAATCCTGGGGAGTGCAAAGCCACAGTCTCTCAAGTCTATACAGTGGGTGGCTTGCCCACTGTTCCATCCTGGGGAGTGCAAAGCCACAGTCTCTCAAGTCTATACAGTGAGTGGCTTGCCCACTGTTCCATCCTGGGGAGTGCAAAGCCACAGTCTCTCAAGTCTCTACAGTGGGTGGTTTGCCCACTGTTCCATCCTTGGGAGTGCAAAGCCACAGTCTTTCAAGTGGATAACAGTCTCCACTGGTTCTGGAGGGGGCATGGTGCCCAGAGTGCTTCATCCTGCCAAGGACAGAGGTAGTGGATGTATCTCTCCACCAGTTCTGGAAGGGGCCTTGTGGCCAGAGTGCTTTGGACAGAGGTAGTGGATGTGATTCTCCACTGGTTCTGGAGGGGGCATGGTGCCCAGAGTGCTTCATTCACCCCGTGACGGACTCAGTAGCGTCAGTGCCCTTGGCGCACATGGGCCAGCGGTGCTTGAGATGGCGCTGCCCTGTTCAGCGGTGCTTCAGACGGTGGTGCCCTGTTCAGTAGTGCTTGAGACGGTGGTGCCCTGTTCAGCAGTGCTTGAGACGGCGGTCTCCATTGCAGGGACTCAGCTGCGGGTGGTCATTCATGGCCCAGCGGGGCTTTTGCTGGTGGTCCTTCATGGCCCAGTGGGGCTTGTGCTGGCGGTGGCCTCCTGGGCAGCTGGGCTGGTGCTGGCGGTGGCCTCCTGGGCAGTGGGGATGATGGCGGTGGCCTCCTGGGCAGCTGGGCTGGTGCTGGCGGTGGCCTCCTGGGCAGCTAAGATGGTGCTGGCGGTGGCCTCCTGGGCAGCGGGGATGATGGTGGTCTTCTCCGCCGTGCTGCTCTTCCCAGACTTGCCGGGTTTCTTGTGGCCCTTCCCCACCTTGGATGGTGTCACAGCTGACTCCACACTTCCACCGGGACTCCTGGGAGCAGCTTTGGTGGCTGGAGTCTTCCCCCTCTCCCGCCGGACACTGACCAACTTCTGATGCTTCACAGGTGGGGGACTGTCTGTGCTGTGGCTCCATGCCACACTGGCTGCCCTGGTGGCCGGTGCACTCCAGATTCCGGTGACTACAGGCACCACTGGTCCCGGAGATGTTATGGCTGAGGTGCTAGTGCGGGACCTATGAGACGGACGGGGTGGGGGAGGTGTGGGAAAGAGGTCAAGGTTGGACAGGAAAAGTTTTTTGACACACTGGGCCGGGTAGCTGGAGGGGGTTTGGGAGTGGAGGAAGAGGTGGTGGTTGTAGGAGGTGTCCGTTTGCTGACTTTGGGTGAAGGTACATGTGCTGGAGGCTGTCGTGAGGTGGATGGCTGTTGGGTGGGTGTGTGCCTGCGTTTGTGTATCTTGGGAGGGGGCGTCACAGACACACTGGGAGAGCACACAGGGGGTGTGTGAATGGTAGTGGGGGTGGTGACTGCACGTGAGCGGGGTGTGGTGATGGGTGTGCTGGAGAGGGACGTAGTGGCTGTAGAGGTAGTGCATGCAGGTGTGAGTGTAGACGAGACAGGGAGGGAGGAGGGAGACGAGGAGGAGGGGGACACAGTGGAGGCAGTGGATGTTGGTATGTCTGCATGTGTGTGATGCTTGCGTGAGTGCCAGTGGGATGTGTGGTGCTTATGTTTGCCTGAGCTTCCCTTGTGTGTTGACGTGTGTGCATGCTGGTCTGTAGGTGTGCTTGGGATAGGCTGAGGTAGAGGGGATTGGGTCTGGGTGGAGGAAGTTGGAGGGGGGAGGCTAGAGACAGGGACAATGGCTGCCATCAGTGCTGAGGCCAGAGTCTGAAAAGCTCGCTGAAGGGCCGCCTGACCAGAATTAATGCCCTCCAGGATAGCATTAGTTTGTTGCAACTGCCTTTCTACACCCTGGATGGCATTCAAAATGGTAGACTGCCGAACAGTGAGGCACCTGAGGAGGTCAATGGCCTCATCACTGAGGGCAGCAGGGCTGACTGGGGCAGGGCCTGAGGTGCCTGGGGCGAAGGTGATGCCCACCCTCCTGTGTGAGCGGGCACGGGGCGAAGGCTGAGGGGGGATGGCGGCTGTAGATGGGGGTGGCACAGATGTTGTCACCTCCACAAGGGAGCTCCCATCAGAGGACGAGTCTGTGTCACTGGTCTCAGCTCCTGTCCCCGCCGTGGAGCTCCCCTCGCCCTCCGTCCCACTGGTGAAGTCTGATTCCGTAGTGTGGCCCTCCATGGCCATGTGGGGTGCAGCCCCCTGGTGCTCCGGTGCCACTGCTCCTCCGCCTGATGATGCTAATGCACACAAGAACAGGGAGACCACAAAAGGGGGGGGGGACGACAGAAGAAAGACATGTTGAGTGCATGTATTACTGCTACCATTAACGGACACGACAGACACAGAAGCCCCCTGCACTAGGCCGCGCTCTTGGGATCCACTGTTCAATCCTTGGGAAATGGCCTACTAGGCTATGGACGACATCTGCACACATAGATGACACAGGGCCATGACTAGGTGTACTTGACACTCTACAGAGGTGGGGTGGGGTGCCACATGGCCTGCCTTACGGAGGGACCTTGCCTACGGAACTCGCCCTGGCCTAGGGAAACCCACAGCCCACCTCTCCTACCCAGACCCCTCCACTGCGCGCAAAGTCAGCAGTATGCGAGTGTACTCACTCCCTTGTGGCTGCTGTGATGCCCTCAAGCGCCCATCCAACTCCGGGTACGGCACCGCCAGGATCCTAAACATCAGGGGGGTCTTGGTGCGACGGGCACCCCGCCCACGTTGGGAGGCTATCCCCAGCTGAGCCTCCGCCGTCTTCTTGCTCCAGCGGCGAATGTCCTCCCATCTTTTCTGGCAGTGGGTGCTCCATCTGTGGTAGACCCCTAGGGTCCGGACGTCCTTGGCGATGGCACGCCAAATATGTTTTTTCTGGTAGGCGCTGACCCACATGATTTGTATAGGGGAAAGAGAAATTAATTACCAACTGCACCGTCAAAGTGATTGGCCCCCATCCCTACCCTTGCCATGTGGCACATGCATTCACTATCGTTTCATGCACGCCGCACTCTCCCCCCTTCCTTCTTACATTCACCCCTCTCCACACAGGCATAGCCCATACATCATGCTCCCAGTGTACTTACCTGTTTGTCTGGAGGAGCGTAGAGTAGCGTCTACTGGGAGAGGACCCCGTCCACGAGTTTCTCCAACTCCTCCGATGTGAAGGCAGGGGCCCTTTCCCCTGACACTCGAGCCATTGTCTCTTCAAGACCGAGGACACAGCAGCACTTGCAGTGTATGTCCTCTCCTGTCAAAGATCAGGTATCGAGTTATTGAACAGATGGAAAATGGCGGTCACGTCCGTGGCGGTGCGTACCGTCACCACTGGCGTACATCGTCATTAGCTCATGAGACCCATAGGGTCCAATGTTAACCAATGCAGCATTGCGCCGCGGTCTTCGACCGCCTACAGCAACGGTGTACAACGCCAGCGCAGTTACCTCACATCCCATTGTCCCACCTTAGAGGTCAGGCAGGCGCCATTTCTGGGGCCCACATGGCTTCATTTTCAACTGTGTCACACATACCTAGGCTTAGACTCAACACACATACAGGCCACTTTTTGAATATGAATGGTGTTCTGTGTAAGCTGTGGGTACGTACCTCTGAGTTGATTGACTCTGTGCTCGCTGTTGTCCTTCATAGGCACCGTCCGCTGGGACATGTGAGGAGATGGCGGCATCCTCCGGTGTACTGACCGTTGGTGGACCTGTCGACAATGGAGGAAAGACATGTTATAATCACATACAGGCTTGACCATGCCACAATCCAGGAACTGTGTACCCAGCTGGAGCCAGACCTGATGTCAGCTATCCGCCATCCCACAGGAATCCCCCCTCAAGTGCAGGTGCTGTCAGTGCTCCATTTCCTTGCAAGTGGGTCATTTCAAACAACAGTGGCCATAGCATCAGTGATGTCCCAGCCTATGTTTTCCAATGTGTTGTCCTGAGTGTTGTCTGCCCTGCTGAAACATATGTGGAGCTACATCGTTTTCCCTCAGGTTGAGGATTTGCCTACAGTGAAAGGTGATTTCTATGCCCTGGGACATATCCCCAACATCATAGGTGCCATTGATGGGACCCATGTGGCTTTGGTCCCCCCCCACAGGAGTGAACAGGTGTACAGAAACAGGAAGAGTTATCATTCGATGAATGTACAGATGGTATGTTTGGCAGACCAGTACATCTCCCATGTGAATGCCATGTTCCCTGGCTCAGTGCATGACACTTACATCCTGCGAAATAGCAGCATCCTGTATGTGATGGGGCAACTCCAGAGGCACTGTGTGCGGCTATTAGGTGAGCACCTGGAAGGAAGACAGTGGGAATGGTTGTCTGGGGATATCCCACCAGGTTAATGTGTGTCTAACAGTTGTCCCTTGCCATTTGCAGGTGACTCTGGTTACCCCAACCTGTCATGGCTACTGACCTCAGTGAGGAATCCCAGGACAAGGGCAAAAGAACGCTACAATGAGGCCCATGGGCGAAATAGGAGGGCGATCGAGTGGACCTTCGTCCTCCTGAAGGCCACGTTCAGGTGCCTCCATATGACAGGTGGATCCCTATTCTGGTCATCAAAGAAGGTGTGCCAGATCATCGTGACCTGCTGTATGCTTCACAACTTGGCTTTGCGACGACAGGTGCCCTTTCTGCAGGAGGATGGTCCAGATGGCGGTGTTGTTGCAGCTGTGGAGCCTGTGGACAGTGAAGACGAGGAAGCAGAGGAGGAAGACATGGACAGCAGGGTCTCAGTGATCCAGAAATATTTCCAGTGAAACACAGGTAAGGATACAAACCTGCCTACTACATGTACTTAAACACTACTGCCTCTCTACTGTCTGTCTTTTTCACCCAGTGTATGGTCACTGAGTTGTCACTTTCCCTTACGATTTCACAGATCTGGGTCCCACAGAATGACATCTGCTTTGATTCCTCATTGACTAGAGCTGTGTGACATAGGTATGTTGACATTACAAATGAAAGAGATTTTTGACACACTTATTGCTAATACAGTATTCTGAAATCACAGACAGACTCCAGATTGTTTTGTGCTTTAAGGGTGTTTATTTTAGTGCTCAAAATTGGAGGGGGTAGCAAAATGGTGAGGGGTGATGGCGGAGGAATGTCCATGGCAGAGTCCAGTCTATTAGTCTCACAGGTGCATTGCCCATATGGGCATGGGAAGTGGAGCTCGGGCAGTTTAAGTATGGACAGGGTGACAAAGTGGGACAGTAGGATGACAATCAGGGTGGTCTCATTTCTTGGTGGGGGTCTTGGCATCGTTCTCTGTCTTGTTCCTGGATCTCAGGGACCGTTTGCGAGGTGGTTCTCCCTCTGCAGGGGGTGGGGTGCTGGTGTGGTGGTCCTGTGGCAGGGCGTCCTGTCCACTAGGGCCGGCAGAGGTAGTGGGCAGTTCATCGTCCATGCTAGTGTCAGGGGCCCCTTGTTGTGCCACAGTGTCCCTCCTGGTGTTGAGTACTTCCTTTAGCACCCCTACAATGGTTCCCAGGGTGAAATTGATGGTTCTGAGTTCCTTCCTGAAGCCCATATACTGTTCCTCCTGCAGGCGCTGGGTCTCCTGAAACTTGGCCAGTACCGTTGCCATCGTCTCCTGGGAGTGGTGGTAGGCTCCCATGATGGAGGAGAGGGCCTCGTGGAGAGTGGGTTCCCTGGGCCTGTCCGCCCCCTGTCGCACAGCAGCCCTACCAGTTCCCCTGTGTTCCTGGGCCTCCGTCCCCTGAACCGTGTGCCCACTACCACTGCCCCCAGGTCCCTGTTGTTGTTGAGTGGTCGGTTAGCCTGGGTTCCCTGTAGTGGTGGGCACACTGCTGATTGACGTGTCCTGGGGACGGAGGTATGGGCCCGCTGGGTGGGTGCTGTGCTGGTGTTTCCAGAGGGGGGAAGGTCTGTAGTGGCCTGTGTTTGGGTGTGGGGAACCAACTGTCCTGAGGTCCCCGATGGTCCGGGCTCGTCATCTATATGCAGTTGGACAGAGGGGCTGCATCACTGTGGGTCTCTTCTGTTGGTGGTGTGGACATGTGTGGACCCTCCTGTGCGGTGACGTTGGGTAGGGGTCCTGCAGGGGTATAAAGGCATGATTACTGCATCTGTGTGTGTCAAGGTGTGCAATGGGTGGGTGACCGTGTACCCCAGTGCTTGCATTCCTGTGTGGGACCTTGTGTTATGATGGTTTAGGGGGGTGTATGGGTATGTGCAGTGGGCATGCTTTAGTGATGGGTGTCCATGCTTTGTTGTTGCATGCAGGGCTTGGTGTTGGGATGTGTGGTTTGTGATGTTGGGACATTTGTGAGGAGTAGGAGTGATGGGGGTGAGGGCAAGGGTGGAGGTATGTGATAGCATGCAGGTAGGGTGGGGGATGTAATAGTAAAGCTTTGAATTACCAGAGTCCATTCCTCCACCTACTCCTGCGAGGCCCTCAGCATACAGAATCACCAAGACCTGCTCCTCCCATGTTGTTATTTGTGGGGGAGGAGGTGGGGGTCTGCCGCCAGTCCGCTGAACCGCCAGGTGGTGTCTGGAGACCACGGAACGCACCTTCCCCTGTAGGTCGTTCCACCTCTTCCTGATTTCCTCCCGATTTCTGGGTGTTGTCCCACTGCGTTGACCCTGTCCACTATTCTTCGCCATAGCTCCATTTTCCTAGCTATGGAGGTGTGCTGCACCTGTGATCCGAATAGCTGTGGCACTACCTGGACGATTTCCTCCACCATGACCCTGAGCTCCTCCTCCGAGAACCTGAGGTGTCTTTGCCGTGCCATGGGGTGGTGTAGGTGATCTGTGGGGTGGTGTGTGTGGTGATAAGTGTGCTGATATGTAGTGGGGTGTTGTGTGAGGTGCGTGGAAGTTATGTGGGTGATGGTGGTGTGTGCCTGTGGATGCTAGTGTTGTTGCTGGTGGTGTCTCTCTCTGGCTTGTGGGTAATGTGGGTGTGTGTTTTATATTGCATTGAGTGTGTTGGAGTGGTGTGTGTATGTGTATCAGGTGTGTGTATTTCGAATTGTCCAATGTGGTTGTGTTTTGGAGATGTGTGTGTATTTTGAGCGCGGCGGTCTGTACCGCCAATAGAATACCGCAGTTGAAAGACCGCCGCGTGGATTCGTGGGTCGTGATAGTGTGGGCGTATTTCTGTTGGCGTGATGGTGGATGTTTTGTTTTCGCCAGTTTATCACTGACCTTTGATGTGGCGGACTTGTGTGGGTGTCTGAATTTTGGCAGATTCCGTGCTGTGGGTCATAATAGCTGTGGCGGATTTCCGCGGCGGTGTGTTGGCGGTGTTCTGCACGGCGGTAAGCAGCTTTTACCGCCAATGTTGTAGTGACCGCCTGTGTTTTTTTGCCTCAACTATCCACCTCTGATCTTCTAGGTACTTCGGGGACAGGGACCTCAATTCTTTCCTGGTTAATCTCTCCAATAATTCTGGGTTTGTGTAGTATTCTTTATGGCCCATATTTGCAAAAAAGGTCATAATATACCTCAACCATGGGACTCTTAAAGAAAAGCTGATGCCATGCAATCCTGTAAAACTGCCCTATTTAGGCCAGTGTATTCTGAAGTCCAAATTTTCTGACATAGCAATATTGGCTGTATCTTTATTAGGTCAACTAGGAATGGGGCCCCTAGTTCTGCGTGACTAATGAATGATGAAGTACCGTTTGGTACCATTAGCAAATGTCTCAAAAAATCATTTTCCACCATTTGGATAGGGTTACAGTTGGTATACCCCCAAACACCCGCTCCATACGTGGCGGACGGGATACATTTATCTCTATAGACCTTTAGCATGTTCTGTGGGGTGATCACCACTAGCCTCTTCGAAAAAATCTTCAAGGCCGGCGTTGTCTTCGTGATCTGTATTTTCTTAGTTTTTACACACTGCGCCCAGGAGCCTTGTTTGTCAAAAATTATGCCCAGACAAGAAAATGTTGGAGTTATGTCAATCTTCACGCCTTGCGTAATGATATCATGAGTCTTAATTGATTTCCTGCCACAGTTCATTATAAAGGTTTTTGATCAGTTGACAGTAAGGCCCAAGTCTGTCATGTATGTAATACAAGTTGTTAAGAGTCTTAGGAGGGCTAGCGGAGTCTGGGCCATAAGTACAGCATCATCTGCATAGAGTAGGGCCGGAATCGGGCAATGGCCTATTTAAGGGAGATCTTTACATTTACTTGTTAATTCTAGTTCCAGCTTGTTTATATATATTGAGAACAAGAATGGGGCTAATACACAGCCTTGACATACTCCGCTGTGCATACCAAAAGGCCTAGTACATTAACCTCTTATCCCATATCTCACCCTCGCTCTACTCCCTGAATAAGGTTCCCTTATGAACTGAATTATTGTCACTTCTACCCCTATACTACTTAGCATTTCCCATAATTTCTCATGGACTGCACAGTCAAATGCTGAAGATAAATCTATAAAGGCCAAATACAAGTTACCCTCTCTAATCTTTGTATATTTCCAATTATGATACTTAAATTCAGTCCTTGTTCCACCGTGGCTATTCCTGTGCGGAAATCGTACTGTAATTCGGATAAGATATTATTTTCCTCAGCCCAGCCCTGTAATCTATTCAAAATGACTCTCCCAGCTATTTTAGCTAATGTATCAAGTAGTGAGATAGGTCTATAACAGGCTGGGTTAAGACGGTCACCTTTTTTGTATATGGGGACAATGATGGAACCTAGCCAAGATGGTAGGGGTCCTTGCATACTGGAAGCCCTCAGTACCTGCGTCAATAAGGGGTCCCATACTTGTACATTTGCCTTATATAAGTCTACCGGAACACCGTCGGGCCCAGTGCTTTTCCCGCTTTACTCAAATTTATGGATTCTACTACTTCCTCCAATCTGAACTGAGGTGTTATAATCATATGTGGATTTTTTTCAGTGGTATAACTCGTTGGGAAATCAAGTGGCTCTATGTCAGAAGCCTGGCTATATATCTTGGAGAAGTAACCAATCCATTCCCCTTCTGTTATTGCAATTTCCATTCTGGGATCATGAGTAGCCCCTGACATAGGAGTATTTATTATTTTCCAAAAAAGGATATTATCTTTTATAAGACTAGCTTTGTGTAAGGATTCCCAAGTATTTTCTTTCAGGGTGATTTTCCTTTTTTTAATGGCCGCCATATATTCCTGCCTTCGTGTACGTATCTCAGTTACACATCTTATTGGGGCGCTTAGGGCCTTTTTTAATCTCTTGTGTGCTTTTGTACAGTCGAGGTCAAACCAGCCCGTTTTTCTCCTCCGTCCCATCTTTCCCATTTTGTTGGTAAGAGCTTCTTTCACACCTTGTGCTATTGAAGAAAAAGCACTTAGGCATTTTGCTGGATCTATGTTATCACTGAGGCAGTCCACAAAAGCTTGCTTATGTTCACAAATTAACTTCTTCAGAAGGTCCTTTGGCTCTATTTGGGACCATCATAATGAGTACCCGTTATGCGAGGCTGGTTCAATATCTTTTGCCAAAACAGCTTTATCCTGCTGTGTGAAGGTAGGAGATGTTAATGAGATCTTTAAACTCTGCGGGAAATGGTCACTTATCGCAATATCATGAAGTAAATATTTGGAAAGGTAATGTGCGAAGTGAGTAGACATTAAAACATAATCAATTACTGTATTTGCACCCCTGCCATTAAAAGTTGGAGTAAACTGCGGATCATCAAAATAAATTTCATTTATAAAGGACAAGTTAAATTTATGCGCCAGTATATTCATCGAATCACCTTGAATGTTATGTGTAAAATGAGGCCTCGAGCCGATATCTTCCTCATACAAACCACACACCTTCTCAGAGGTTTCCTTACAGAGATTAAAATCGCCACCTCACAGAATGAGGCTTTCTCGCCTAGATTTTGTGCAGATTGTCTCTAGTTCCTCTCCCAGCTGTGTTAAAGTAATGGAGACCTCACCCCCTGGTGCATTGTTATAAAAATTAATAACCACTAGCTGGGTCTTCTGATCTAAGTCACTCACAATCACTTGGTAGTATACCTTCTAAATTAGCATATTTAAGTTTATTAGGGAAAGCTTATTTGATATATATGTACAAAAGCCCCCTTTTGACCTACCATATCCTGTGGATACTGCTGGTGTTTGGTATGTTTATATCCATTTATATGAATAGGATTAAAGAGCCAAGTGTCCTGAAGGCATAAAAAGGGAAAATCTACTATAAAATTTGTCCTGTCCACATTACTAAGCTTATTACTTAGGCCTGCCACATTCCGATAAAGTAAAACTATTTCCAATTTCTGTTGAATCGGTCCCTGTGCATTGTTTATAGTCAGGGGGGTATCCTACTATGAGTTATAAGGGTTGATGTCCTGGGCAGGTCTCCCTGTCTTATCTGCCCCCTTCTATATTAATTTCCGATGCCATCTCATTAGATATCTCTTTCTTTGCCCTACTAAGCCAATCTAAGGGGGTGATTCTAAGTCTGGCGGGCGGCGGAGACCGTCCGCCAGACTTCCCCCTCCAAAATACCGCTCCGCGGTCGGAAGACTGCTGAGGGTATTCTGGGTTTTGCACTGGGCTGGCGGGCGACCGCCAAAAGGCCACCCGCCAGCCCAGTGCAAAACTACCTTCCCACGAGGACGCCGACTCCGAATGGAGCCGGCGGAGTGGGAAGGTGCGACGGGTGCAGTGGCACACGTCGCGAATTTCACTGTCTGCAATGCAGACAGTGAAATTCTTTGTGGGGCCCTCTTACGGGGGCCCCTGCAGTGCCCATGCCATTGGCATGGGCACTGCAGGGGCCCCCAGGGGCCCCACGACAACCCATACCGCCATCCTGTTCCTGGCGGGCGAACCGCCAGGAACAGGATGGCGGTATGGGCTGTCTGAATCCCCATGGCGGCGCAGCGAGCTGCGCCGCCATGGAGGATTCAAATGGGCAGCGGAAAACCGGCGGGAGACCGCCGGTTTTCCACTTCTGACCGCGGTCAAACCGTCGTGGTCAGAATGCCCAGCGGGGCACCGCCAGCCTGTTGGCGGTGCCCCCGTCATTTTAGCCCTGGCGGTCTTGGACCGCCAGGGTTAGAATGACCCCCTAAGTCTTCTAGCATTGAGAGGGCTTGGAATCTGTTACGAGAAAGAATAGACTCAAGACTAGGTAAGACTGTTGTGTGGGGTGGTCAAACACCATTAAGATTTTGCCTCAAAAAACTTTGATAAAAATATTCCAAGGGTAATAATGAGATGCCATGATGAGTAACATGCCTTGCCCCGAGTTCACAAATAACTCTCTCCACTAGGTCTGGGGATTTAAACGAAAGAACCACGCAGTCTCCCTCCAGTGCTTTCCGGCTGCTTCCTAACCACTTGATTCTCCTTACCATTTTTATATCATCAAAAAGGGGCCCCACCATTCCGGGATCCAAGCACGATCCTATCCAGTTGAGGGGCTTGTTCCTCAGGGCTGTTCATGCTTCCAGATGCTGGTTAGCCACAAGGGGAACGTTAGCCAGGACCACTACGTATGGTGTCGCCTCCGGGGGAAGATGGTGTGTGCGAAGGCTCAGAGGTTCTCCTTCTTATATATTGTTCCCCGGCGGAGTTTGTAGCAGGCCGAATTATCCTATCTATAGACGGAACACTTTTCAATGTCTTTACGCATATTTGTCTGGTAGTTGGTGTTAGTGTTAAAGGTTGTGAATTACTCGTAAGATTTAGGGTCGGGTGCAGTTCAGTAGAAGTTTTTCTAATTTGCCTATACATATATAAATCATAAGCACAAATACCTCATTAAAGTTCAGGAGAAAATCCAGCATAAAATGACCTTACAAGGTGGGGAAAAAGGGGGTCTTTCCAATAATGAAATACAGGTGCTTTTATAGGACTCTAGGCAAAAGGTTTCATACTTTCATTACACAAGAACATGATTCTCAGGATGTACACCAATGAAGAACATGCAAGAGAAACATTTCATTATAAAATACATTTGAAACTCTTGCATAATGCGGCTACATTAGATTCAGAGTTTCTTGGAGTCTATTCAGGTAACATAAGTTGATACACATTATGTAATGTGTCCTTTATTAGGTACATCAAGTTCAATAGTACTGGGAAAGTCTCATCCTTGAGTGCAAATCTCACGATTCTTTATTACAGTCGAGAAAACAGCAGCAGCAGTTATCATATGGTTTATTACAATATCAATTCAGGATGGAGCAAAGCGTAACATTGGCCTATATTAGCATAAGCGTGATTTCTAATACATGAAACAGTACAGTTCAATAAAACACGTTATACTTTCACACCAAGTTTGGGATGGTTCTATCACTCTAGTTACTGCTAGGGAAAAGTACGTTTGCTTGATATCTTAAAAGTTTCCTTTTATTTATTTGCTGCTAAATTAATGTGATTAGAATAAAAGTAGGATTTGTATTGAGGAGAAGGTTTTAATACTTTCGCAAACCTTCACAAAAACATTTTCTTTCTAAAGTGCCCTAGCACTTACGCTACTGCCTTTTAAGTTGGTGTAGCTTGATCTTTGCCAGTTTCAATTAATCTTTGAGCCACGGGGCAAGTTTAGAAGGAAGCCGCTTTATTCAAGTACATTCTGAGACAGGTACATCACAGGCATGCTGCAGCCAGTTAAAAAACCAACAGAAGACTGGTCAACAACGGGGATGGGGACTGTCTAGGTTTCATGGACGACATTAGCTATTTCCAGGAGATTTACCTGCTCCAACTGTGGAAAGTGGTAGATTATGCATTACTTAACACAGTGGATGTCCTCAGAAATGCTTCAAATTTAATGAGATGGTGATTTGGCTAATGCAAGGGAGGACCAACACCTTCTTTATAGGTGTGTTGTGTGACGATACCAAATCCAACATATGCCCCTTAGCATGGTGGGTAATTGGACCTGTTGCATGAAAGATAAAAAAGACATGAGGTCAAATAACACTTTGTCCTTGGAATTTGCATGAGGAATTTTTTACCAAAACTGAAAATCCCCAATGACTAAGAAATTGTTATATATACATTCTGTCCACTTTCTATCTGGGCACATGTATTTGCTGAGTACGCAAACATGGATTATTAATGTAATCTTTACACCAGACGAAGAATAGCAGAATCATCATATACATGGCATTCATTCATATCTTGCACTTCATTTGTTCCTGAATGTAACATGGAGTAGTGACTTCATATAATAGACAATGGAACTCTCATTCCTGCCCAATGGCTGCAAAGATTCAGCCTTGAACATTACCTGATGTCAACTAAGAAAAGGTACAGAGATGAGCAAGACCAACATTTGGAAATTAATTCACTTAACCTTTCTCTTTTACAGACAAACACACTTGTGCACATTGATTTGCTGTGCACATTTTAAAGGCCTGCTGTTAGCAATTGAAAAATGTCAAGTATATTTTTTGTTAAATAGCTTTTTCATTCTGTTGTGTCCTTTTGGAAATATAAGTAAATGGTTGGAAAACATTATGAAGATATACATTTATTGTATATGCTGAACCTGTACCTGATTGAATTGATGAGAGAGTCAAATCAGATATCACAATGTTGAAGCAGCCAGCTTGTTTAACTGAAGTGAGGATCAAATGGCGGGCAAAAAGAAAGGTGTGTGAACCCTTAAGGAACTGTGCACAAACACTTTGTTTCGTTCATGTATGAATGACTTCAGACACATTCTAATATCATATAGCACTTGCATCCTCAGGACTGTATTTTAATATGCTCTTCAATTCAGGGCAGGAATTGCAAAGGCCTATCTGGCACTCAATTAAGATAAAAGTCTTTAGCAAGGCCAAGAGATGCAAAGGCAGTGTCAAGGGTAGTATGGGGCAAGCTAGGAGTTCGAAATGTAAACATTGCAACCCCTAAGTGACATACATGGTTATTTTTTCAGCATCCTAAATGCAAAGAAACAGGCAGCCAGCTCCAGACTGACCCAGCTCAGCTCCTGATGATTCAACAAAAACTTGATAGCTATTTGACACATTAATCATTTATGAGGCCCCAATGGTACACTGCTTCACCGAAGTATACTTTTTTATGACGCTCCATAGTGTAGTGTGCCAGCTCATATGTACAAAGTTACATGAAGCCACTTGACCATGACCTTTTCTTGGCCTTGCAAATATGGACCCTTTTCACGCATAGCATTACGTGAAAGGGCTGTTCCCATGCAACACCCATGGAACCCGAAGGACTCTGACGCATTCCCAGATTTATTTTCCTAGGCGTAAGAGTGAGGCAATGGGGAGAAACATCTTTATTTCTCACCATTTCTTCCCGTTTCTATGTGTGCTGCATTTTGCAGCACACATGCATAGAGGAAAACACCTCTTGTAATTGTTTTTGTGCAGGAATGAGTTCCTTCCTGCAAAAGAACAATCATCCCCACAACACAGGCTCTCCTGCACCATGCTGCAAGGGGGTTTGCATTGGCGCTAGGCAGCCATTTGTGCACCAGCGCAGGGGGAGAAGACAGAAATATGCTGTAACTTGTAGATACGGCGCATTTCTGACCTTTTCTGGTGGCGCAGAGCGGCACAGAAAGGAACTTGCTGCACCATCTTACACCACAAGCCTCATAAATGAGGCACTAAATGTGCAAGCGAGCAGAAGTAAAGCTCAGTTTAAAGCAGCCGTTCTCAGTTTTTGAGAGATTGTTTTTGCCCTCTGCAAATTTAAGATAGCTCCAATTTTAGCACCAATTCTACAATTCATTATTACCCTTCACAAGTAAGACAAGCATTTGCCATGCAATAGGTCTCGCATTTGCGAGAGTTAGAGCTATTGGTGTTGTAATTGCATAATTGGACTTTTCTTGCCACATACATTGGTCAACCCTGCCTCATGATTTGGTCCTTTTCTGCCACATAATTCCAGTGGCCCTGCATATATCTAAGTTGTGCTGGGTTGTGGAAGCTTACTTAAGCAAAATGCAGAGCGGTTCTCATGCACATCAGCAAAACTCAGTTATAGTGGTTCATTTTGATACTAGTTATTGAGGGAGTCTGGCCACCCCAGAAGGGAATACTCTGCACCATCCAACAGAAGTAGTTCCATAAATGTAACACTGACCATCACTAGGAAAGTGCCCAAGCATTCAGAATGACCAGGTATGAATTTGACATCCCTTTTGCCGAAGGCCAGATGCTTTGCAGTCACTCTGCACCATCCAACAGATGTTACGCAAATGTAACACTGACCAGAACTCGGAAGGAGCCCAAGCACTCAGAATGACAGAATATGAATATTACAACCCTTCCGCCGAAGATCAGATGCTTTGCGTTCAATAGCAAAACATGTCCAAGTAGAAACAAATCGACTTCACCTATTTATCATTCAGAAATTAACACTGCAAAGGTTATGTAATACTTGCTGTTACTTGTTTACAAAGCAAAAGAAGAGCTGTAGTTTGATACATTCCAGGCACCATCTAACATCTTCCTTAACTAAAGATTATTAACCTGGCTCCCGATTTAAAGCACTGGAATTATGTAGAGTGTGACCTGGTGAACGATCAAAAACAAGGCGATCAGTGTTAAAGAGAAATACAGACTCGTACAAGTTACAAAATGCAATGTGCAGCTGTCTATAAAGCAAGGGAGTGTAAGATCGTGGCACTGAACATGTGTGCTTATGAACACTGAGATCCAGTGCCCAGCCGATGTTCCGCTGTTCCCAATCCCAAAAACAAAAACAAATCCCTTAACTTTGGTTATTTATTCATTGTGCCCTCGCCAGCTGTGCCCAGAGTACATGCCATGCACGCTGTTTACGCCTCTCGCTGAAATGAATGGCCATGTCCCGACCAGTAGCGGCTCAGTTCATCATCTTACTGGGCCGCCATGGTAGAAGGCAGTTTGCACGGTATGATAGGAGCTGAGTGTGCCACGCCCCCACCATCTCTGGCAATTGGGCATATCCTCGCAAACTGTCTGCAAGGTGTTGTGCAAACTGATCCAAGATGACCGTGAGCACGAAGGTACTCCGTACTTTAGGCCATCTTTGTTCGGGCTGCAGAAACATGGGAGGAACTGGACGGGTAGTAATTTGCACACACGTGTCACGTGACTCTTTCATTGAGAAAAAAACAACACAGAACAATAAAAATTAAACCATAATAAATCGAGCTGCAACACGATCCTTACTCACTGTGCTCATCTCGGACAAGCCACTCAATGTAGAAGCCACATAAACAAGACAAAGAGAGCGAGGGCAAGCTGGCCCTGGAAAGGCCCCCCTCTGCTGTTGTTTTATGTTTGCAGAGGGAGGTGGGGGAAAGGGAGACCTGCTGGAGAACTTGTCTGAGGAAGCGTGGCTGCTCTGAAGCACACACCCACACTGTAAGACAAGCAGACAACAAGCATTTGGAATGCAATAGTGTTGTGTTTGCTCGAGTTAGAGCTCATAGCGTTGTAAATTACTGACTGGACTTTTATTGCCACACAGACTAAAAATAAAAAGAGGAAGAGAGTGAGGGCGAGCTTGCCCTGGAAAACCCCCCCTCTGCTGTTGAGTTATGTTTACAGAGGGAGCTGGTGGGGAGGAGGGACTGAACACACACCCACAGTGCAAGGCAGACAGGTCAATACTGAAAGAAAAAGTTTGCTTCAGAAGAGATAAACAGGACATAGCGTAATTACACAGTACTTTGTGCTGCTCCCAAAGTGAAAAAAGGCAGGACAAAGAGGCAGAACTGACCACTAGCAAGCAAGGATTTTTGAAGGACACTGCAACTAACAAATCAAAACGCTGGAACTCACACTATTGTATACTTTAGTATACAGCAGGCCGAACGCTAACGCTCAACCTAATGAAGTTAAAAATGTGCTTATATCAGGCTCAGCATGATACTCATGAAAAGACATGAAACATGTTAAAATTGGGCTAAGGTAACAGTCAGGTCAGATCGGCCAGCTTCAGAAAGAGACCCAATTCTACATATTTATTGCCAACCCTACCACACTCCTTTACTTAAGCAAGTTATTTTAGGAGAATATTATAAGAATATTCTCATGACAATTATATTATGTTTATGTGGCGGGTTAAACAAGATGTGTTTTGCCTGGCTAATTTAGACTTGACATATTGAAGGTTTCTATTTACAACATTAAGCTCTGATTTTCAGCAGTGTTGAGTAACATGGTTTCTAATTTCTGTATATAAGCCCCACTGGCTGGAATGCTTTGCAAAGTGGGCCAACATTTTTGACAATTTTAATTATCAGTTGGTATATTGGATTAGACTTCTGTGTAATGTATTTCTTATTTTCCTTATTGTTTCTAACTGTTTAACTTCTAACATTTTTTAGGTATTATAGTGAGCATACATGATGAATACCAAATGCTAATTTTTTTATTATTGTTATTATTATTAGAAGTAGTAGTAGTAGAAGTAGTAAACGTTTTAGTAGTAATAGTAGTAGTTATAGTAATAGTAGTAGTAGAAGTATCACACATTTGTCTGAGGAACTTCCTGAGCTTGTGTCAGAGGTATCAAGGTTAAACAGAGCTTCACACTATACTATTTTGTGATCTAACCAGATTGTCTTTATTAAGTTGGGAGAAGTATCCCACTTCCAACATTATAACCCAGTTTCTGGTAGATAAGGTTCCAACAAGGTTGACGAACCAGGTGCTGACTGTGAGTAAGGGAGTTGGCATAGTGACAGAGAAAGGCAAGTAATGAAAACAGTATTGAATTTAAAAAGGGGGAAAAGTAAAGAAAAAAGAGAGGGCTACATTTTCAAAAGTTTTTAGCGGTCGCAAATAGTCCGATTCGCAGAATTAGACTGTTTGCGACTGCTAAAAACCATTTACTGAATCGCAAAATAGGTTTGCTATTTGGGATTGGGAAGGGGTGTGTTAAAAGCAATGTTTTGCAACCAGAGTGGGGTTGCAAAACATTTGCAGTTTACCATCAGCTTCAAGTTGAGGTAACTGTGAGAAATGGGGTTTGTAGTTGGCAGTCAGTTTACACCCTGTCTAAGTAGAGACCCTCACTCTATTCAGGGTACGGGAGATACACAGCTCAGATAACTCATGCTCACCCCCTTGGTAGCTTGGCACAAGCAGTCAGGCTTATGTCGGAGGCAATGTGAAAAGTGTTTGCACAAACACACACAGTAACATAATGAAACGACTCCACATCAGTTTAGGAAAATAGCCAATATTTGTCTAAATCAAACAAGACCAACATGACAAAAATTCAACATACACAAGCAAAGATATGAATTGTTAAAGTAAAAAGAGTCTTAATACCTAGAAATCAATGAATAGGTTGTTTTAGCACAAAGTACCTGGTATGCATTAAAAATAAAGCTACACGGGCGAGTATGCAGTGGAAAAGCAAGCAATGCTTTGATTCATTACTAGCAAGTGAGGCCGTGCATCGATTCTTACTCTGCCGGGTAAGTGATGCATCGATTTCCGGACCAGCACCCTTCGGTCTGTGTAGTGATGTTGAAGATTTTGAGGCCCAGGGATGATGTATGGAAAATCCAGGCGCACAGCAGCGATGAATCCACGCTGAGCTGGCGATGCATTCATTTCAGCAGCTCTGCGTCAATTTTCACTGTGGTTCTGCCAACTTCTACTTCCAGGGGACCCGAGACTGGATGTGGCACCACTTGGCAAGTCAGGGAGCCTCAGCAAGAGAGCCCGGGTTCTGACAGATGCAGTCTTTGATGTCCCTGAGACTTCTCAACAGGAGGCCAGTTCAGTCCAAGCCCTTGGAGAATCTTCACAAGCAGGATACACAGCAGAGTCCAGTCTTTGACCTCTCTAAGACAGAAGCAATAACTGCAGGCCAACCCAACAAAGCACACACAACAAAGGGGCAGTACTCCTCCTCACAGCTCTTCAGCTCTTCTCCTTGGCAGAGGTTCTTCTTGACCCAGAAGTATTCTAAAATTGTGGGGTCAACAGTCCAATACTTATACTAATTTCTGCCTTTGAAGTAGGCAAACTTCAAAGGAAAGGCTTTGTAGTGCACAAGACCCTGCCTCTTCCTTGTCCTGCCCCAGACACACACTTGAGGGTTGGAGACTGTATTGTGAGAGGACAGGCACAGTCCTTTCAAGAGCAGAAGACACATTCTCCCTCCACTCTAGCTCAGATGGCCCATCTGGATATGCAGGCTACTCCCCAGCTCCGTTTGTCTCACTGTCTATAGGGGATTCACAAACAGCCCAACTCTCAGTCTAACCCAGACAGGGAATCCACAAACAGGCAGAGTCACAGAATGGTTTAAGCAGGAAAATGCCCACTTTCTAAAAGTGGCATTTTCAAACAGACAATCTAAAAAACAACTTTACCAAAAGATGTATTTTTTAAATTATGAGTTCAGAGACCCCAAACTCCAAATCTCTAGCTGCTCCTGATGGGAAACTGCACTTAAAAGATATTGAAAGGCAAGTAAAAAACTAATTTGGCAGTATTTCAGTACATGTAAAACACACCAGTAAATGTCCTACTTTTTATATATACTTCACCCTGCCTATGGGGCTACCTAGGGCATAACTTAGGGTGACTTACATGTAGTAAAGGGAAGGTTTGGGCCTGGCAAGTAGGTACACCTTACAGATCAAATTAGCAGAGTAAAGCTGTACACACAGACACTGCAGTGGCAGGTCTGAGGCATGTTTTCAGGGCCACTCGTGTGGGTGGCACAATATGCAGGCCCACTAGTTGCATTTGATTTAAAGGCCCTGTGCAACTCCAGTGCAGCTTACTGGGGACTTACTAGTAAATCAAATATACCAATCAGGGATAACCAATCATAATCGTAATTTACACAGGGAGCACTTGCACTTTACCACTGGTCAGCAGTGGTAAAGTGTCCAGAGTACCAAAAACCATTAAAAGCAAAATCCAGCACACGGTCAAAAATAGAGGAAAGAGAGGCAAAAAAGACAGGGGAACCATGCCAAGGATGCCAAGTTTAAGAGTAACCCAATCACAACTGTGAAGGGGTCCCTAAGGGATCCCTTCCCCTTTGTGAATGTGGGTGCAAACATTTTTTAAGAGCAGATAGTAGTCCCACGGATCAGTGCCTACTCTTAAAAGATGAAAAGAAAACTTTTCATTTTTGTTTTGGAATGCATCTTATTATACTTTAAGGAAGTTAAGCTGCATTTAAAAAAATGCTATATTCAAAAAGCAATCACAGACATGGTGGTCTACTGACCCCAGAAGGCCACCATCCCTGTGATTTGAGGCCATACTCAATAGGTCACAAATTGCAACCTACCTCATGAATATTGATGTGATAGTCCATTTGTGACCCACTGTAAATTGCTAAATGTGTCTGAGACACATTAGTGTATTGCTATTTGCGACTTCCTAATTGCAGATCTCAGAGATTTGCACGGTTGCAAACGGAATTCTTTGTACATGTGTCCCAAAGAGAGGTTAAACAAAATAAGGAGAAGAATGAAGAAGGAGGAGGAGAACAAGGGAAAACAATGAGGGATAGATAAGAAATAAGACGTGGGAGTGAAAAATAAGGAACTAAACTGAAGAGTGAGGGGAAGGACTAGAAGGAGAAAGAGACATGAAGAAACAGGTAGATGGACAAAGCAGGAGATGCAATAACAAGCAAAGGGGTAAATTAAGGAGTAAAAAAGAAAGGATATTAAAAGGAAAAAATATAAGAATAAAAGGGGACAAAGAAAGAGGAGAGTGTAAACTGATTAATTAGGAAATGAAACGTAGAAAAAAAAAGGAAAGAAAGTACAAGTAAAGTCTAGGGAGACTCATAAATACGGGAAGCAAAATTATACAAAACAAAGAAAATCAAATTAGGAATTCAGAAAGGGTCAAACAGAAAAAAGAGAGTTAGAGGAAGGTGGAAACTGGGAGAAAGGGTGTCAGAAGGAAACCCAGAGAAGAAAGGAGGGACACAGAAGTAAAACAAATTTTAATCTGAAAACAGAAATCAAGCCATTCTTCTATCACACAAATCTACTGACACCCAACCAGCATCAATGATATTTAAACAACTTTCAGTACTCACATAATCTGAAAAATACAACTCTGTAATTAAAATAAAATGCACAATTGAAAATGTCTTATTGTACTCCTTGCACGATGCAACATGTGAACCATCACCAAAATGATAAAATGCTTATTTCACATCTTTACTAACTAAAAGCAAATAAGTCTAAAATACGGCATGCATGCTATCCCTAAAATGCACCTAACTTGTATAATAGACGTATTACAAATCTCTGCTTATGAATCCATTCAACTCCATGTTTGTTTCCACCCTATACTGCTTGACCATCCAAACTAAGGGCCTGATTTAGAACTCACTAACCGGTTACCCTTTCACCATTGTGACAGAGTAACCCATCCACGAGTTCTAAATCAGGCCCTAAATCTTACTGAGCTTTTCCTATCAGACCCATTATGTCAGCATGATTCAAAATTCAAGACTGTGGCCCTCATTACAACCCTGTAGGTCGGTGACAAAGTGGCAGTAATACCGCCAACAGGCCGGCGGTAACTACTGCCAAATTATGACCATGGTGGAAAGATCTCCGATGGACAGTCAATGTACCACACCAACCGCCAGGGCGGAAACAACAGTCCCCACAGCGGTAGCCGCCTACAGCCAGTCAATGATTTGCCCACTATATTAAGATACAGTAAACCTCCACCTTTTCCGGGGCAGTACCAACGACATCAAAAGCCTGGCGGAGACTGAGCTCAGAAGGGAAAGGACTCACAATTGGAGACACAAGGAACAACCATGCCGCCATGGAACCTGAACTGCATGTCTTCCCGATTACATTCTACGTTCTGTTCCACCATGAACACCAACGCCAGCGAAGGTGACGACAGTGAGTACAGCCGCCTAGCACACAAGGGAGGGTGGGAGGAAAACAAGAGTGACACACACACGCACAACACACACCCCATACACACACCCCATACATACAACCTGGTGCATTACAAAAACAATTTTATCCCATAACTCGGCTGCATAATACAAGGACAAAACTATTTTGTAAAAGTGAATGTAATGAGATAACAGTATGAAAAATAAGTTAGGCAAGACAATAGACTTATACATATGTACAGAAAAAGGGACACAGCCCAGTCCTCAATTTGCGCAGGCTACATGGCCACAGGCCAAAGTCCAAGGCCACACATGTCACCTGCTTCAACACGGAGAGAACACTGCAGGGGCATGAGTAGGTAAATAGGCAGGCAGCTCAGGGGGAGTGGTGGGGCACCTTAGCCGGGAGATGTAACAAGACAACTGGTTCTGGAGGGGGCAACCTGCTCTGTGCTTGATCCTGGGGAGTGATGGGCCAAAGTCACTCTGGTGGGTGTCATACCCACTGGTTCTGGAGGGGACAACCTGCCCTGTGCTTGATTCTGGGGAGTGATGGGCCACAGTCTCTCAGGTGAGTGTCATACCCACTGGTTCTGGAGGAGGAAACCTGCCCTGTGCTTGATGCTGGGGAGTGATGGGCCACAGTCTCTCAGGTGGGTGTCATACCCACTGGTTCTGGATGGGGCAGCCTGCTCTGTGCTTGATCCTGGGGAGTGATGGGCCACAGTCTCTCAGGTGGGTGTCAGACCCACTGGTTTTGGAGGGGGCAGGCCGCACAGCAGCCCATGGAGGCAGAATTACATACTGTCCGCCGGCGGTGACTGCTGCACTGTGGTAGTGCTGCTGGTGAGGGGAGGCTCCCGCCCATCCCCTGCAACCTCAGACGGCTGCACAGTGGTGGTGCTGCTGGTGAGGGGAGGCCTCTGCCCATCCCCTGCAACTCCCCTGCCCATCCTCTGCAATCTCGGAAAGCTGCACAGTGGTGGTGCTGCTGGTGGGGGAAGGCTCCTGCCCATCCCCTGCGACCTCGAACGGCTGCATAACCATGGTTGGTGGGGGGGCTCCTTCACAGTTCTTGGTGCAGGCCCCTTGCTCTTCCTGCCAGCTGGTGCAGGCTCCTTGCTCTTCTGCGTGCTGGTTCAGGCTTCTTGGCCTTTTGGGGTGCTGGTCCAGGCTCCTTGCTCTTCCTGCCTGCTGGTGAAGGCTCCTTGGCTTATTGCGTGGCAGGTGCAGACCCCTTTCCCTTCTTGCCTACTGGGGCAGTCTCCTTCCCCTTTAGGCTGGCTGGTGCAGGCTCCTTCCCCTTCAGGACATGTGGCCTGGATCCCTTTCCACCACGAGTGGGTGCGGTGACTACTGGTCCCGTAGACTGTGTGGCTGAGGTGCTTGGCTGCTTTCTTCCTACCCTGGCCATACGTTCAGGACGGGGGGCAGGGAAGATGTCAATGGTGGATAGGAAACGTTTTCAGGGACATTGGAGAGGGAAGAGGGAAAAGGAATGGGAGTGGAGGATGAGGGAGTGGTTGTTAGAGGTCTCTGCTGGATGTGGGTGCAGGTGCATGGGCGGTATGCTGTTGTGAGGTGGATGGCTGTTGGGTGTCTGAGTGCTTGCGTTTGTGTATTTGTGTATGGATCTCAGGAGGTCAATAGCCTCATCACTCAGGGCAGCAGGGCTAACTGGGGCAGGGCCTGAGGTGCCTGGGCAAAGGATATGCCCACCCTCCTGGGTGAGCGGGCACGGACAACTTGATGAGGGGCTGCTGGGAGGGCAGTGCTGGCACGGGGGTGGCGGCTGTACCTGTAGCTGGGGTGGTCACAGAAGTGTCCGCCACCACCAGGGAGCTTCCATCGGAGGAGGTATCTGTGTCAGAACGGTCCCCTCCAGTCTCTGCCGTGCTGCACCCCTCGCCCTCCATCCCACTGGTGCCCTCCCCGTCAGTGGACTCTGCCTCCTAGGTCCTGTGGGATGCAGCTCCCTCCGTCATTGGTGCCTCTGCTCCTCTGCCAGATGATGCTAATGCACATAAGGACAGGATGGCAAAACAAAAAGGGGGTTGAGAGACAAAGGATACACTTGGTCAATGACTGCACCAACACCACTGTTGACGTACATAACACCCTCACACCCAGGGAACAGGCCTACCCAATATGCATTGTACTACCAGAGAAACTGTTAGCGGCCAAGGCATGGGGAGGGGCACACACCGCCAAATGCAGAACACCTGGGACCCATGCAGCCCTGACCAGTAGTGGATGCCTACGAGCTAGGTTTCAAGATTTTCCCTACTGAACCCAAGCCACCAGGGGACCTACGCTGCAATGTCAGGCCTGGCCTAGGGTCACCCACTGACACACATCCCCCACCCAGATACCACCCTACCATGGTAAGTTGAAATGATGGGCACTCTACTCACCCCCTTGTGGCTGCTGTGATGCCCTCAAGCACCCACCCAGCCCAGGATAGGCCACTGCCAGTATGTGGGCCATCAGGGGGGTCAGGGTTTGACGGGCACCCCTTCCTCGTTGGGAGGCCATCCCCAGCTGGGCCTCCGCTGTCATCCGTGCCCAGTGTCTCATGTCCTCTGTTTCCGACAGTAGGTGCTCCGCCTACCATAGACTCCCAGGGACCGCACCTCCTTGGAGATGCACGCCACATACCCTTCTTTTGATGGGCGCTGACCTGCAGAGGCAATAGACACAGGAAAACTGATTTAGACAAACAGTCCTGCCTGTTACACAGATGGCCCACCATACCCGTTTCCATCACTATTTACACACACATGGCCCAGCACACAACCTGTATGCTGCCCAGAGGACATCCACCCATCCCCCTTACACGAGGCCTTCACACACACAACTCCATGCATTCATCCCACATGCATCGTGCTCACAGTGTACTCACCTGTTAGTCTGGAGGCCCATACAGCATTCCGCACTGGGGTAGGACCCCATCCACCAGTCTCTCCAGTTCCTCCAAGGTGAAGGCACGGGCCCTTTCCCAGTCACACGGGCCATGGTAAGTTCCAGACACAGGTCACAGCAGCACATGCAGTGTAAGTCCTCTCCTATGGAAGGTCAGGTTTATTGAAGTGCTCAAATATGGAGGGGCAAGTGCAATGGGATGGGGTGATGATGGAGGAAAGTTCAGTGTATTGCTTCAGTCTGTTTATAGCACAGATGCATTGTCCATGGGGACATAGGTAGGGGAGCAATGGCAGTTCGAGGTGGACAGGGTGACAGGATGGGACACAAGGGTGGCAATCAGGAGAGTCTCATTTCCTGGCGGGGGTCTTGGCAAGTGTCTCTGGCTTCTGCCTGGATCGCAGGGAATGTTTGTGTGGTGGTTCACCTTCTGCAGGGGTAGGGGTGCTGGTGGCCTGTGAGTCCTGTGGCGGGGCCTCCTGGCCACTAGCGGCAGTGGAAGTGGAAGGCTGTTCAGATGTCTGACTAGTGGCAGGGACCCGCTGGTATGAGACTGCCTCCCTCATATTTTTGGCTTTGTCTGCTAGCACCCCTGCTATGGAGATCAGGGTGTTGTTGATGGCCTGCAAGTCCTCCCTGATTCCCTGGTACTGTAACTCTTGCAGCCGCCTGTTCTACTGCATGTTGTCCCAGGATCTAGCCCACTGTGTCCTGGGAATGTTGATAAGCTCCTAGGATCTCTGCAAGTTCCTCCTGGAGAATCGGTTCCTTGGGCCAGTCCTCCCCCTGGCGCACAGCACTCCTCCCAGTTTCCTTGTTGGCCTGTGCCTCTGTCCCCTGAACCCTGTGCCCACTGTCACTGACTCCAGGACCCTGCTTGTCTTGGGTATGAGGTGTGCCCTGGGGTCCCTGTAGAGGTGGACACACTGCTGATTGACGTGTCCTGGGGACAGAGGTGTGGGTACGCTGGGAGGATGCTGCAGTGATGTTTCCTGATGGGGGAGGCTCTTTGGTGGTGTGTAACTGGGCCTAGGTAACCGGCTGTCCAGTGGTCCCTGATGGGCCAGGTAGGTCATCCAGATCATGAAGACCAGAGTTGCTGTCATCACTGTGGGCCTTTTCAGTTGGGGGACTGGATAGTTCTGGCACCTCCTCTCCGGTGAAATTGGCTGGGGTACCTGTGGAGATGTAAAGGATGTGTTATGGTTTCTGTGTCTCACATACTGTGCATCCGTGTCTTGCCCTCCTTGGTTGGATTTTCCCTGGCAGCTTTCACTTGTGTAAGATGGTGTATGGTGGGATAGTTAGTTCTCTATCGTGTGCATGCTTTAGTGATGAGTGTCCATGCAGGGTTGTGAGTGGTATCCATGCTTTGGTAGAGCATGCAGGGCTTGCCATTGGGATGAGTGAGATGTGATGGTGGGGTGTTAGGGAAGTAGTGGAGTGAGGGTGAGGGTATGTGATGGCATGTAGGTAGGGGGGTAGTAGTAGTAGTAGAGAGTTGACTTACCAGAGTCCAGTCCTCCTCCTACTCCGGCCAGGCCCCCAGGATGCAGGATTGTCAAGACCTGCTCCTCCCAAGCTGTTAGTTGTGGGGGAGGAGCTAGGGGTCCACCGCCAGTCCTCTGTACAGCAAGCTGGTATCTTGCTGCTATGGAACATACCTTCCCTTGTAGGTCATTCCCCCTCTTCCTGATCTCATCCCTAGTTCTTGGGTTCTGTCCCATGGCGTTGACCCTGTCCACGATTCTCTGCCATAGGTCCATCTTCTGCTGCACCTGTGCTCCAAATAACTGTGGCTCTACCATGATCATTTCCTCCATGTGACCCTTAGCTCCGCCTCTGTGAAACGGGGGTGTCTTTGAGGTGCCATGGGGGTTGTGTGAGGTGTGTTGGTGTGGGTGTGTTGGGTAATGTGTTGGTATGTGTGATGTAGGGTGCGTGAGTGGTGTATAGGTGTGAATGGTGTGTGGCTCTAGTTGTGTCAGTGGTCTTGGTGTCTCTGCTGGCAAGGGTTTGTATTGGTAAAGGGTAGTGCGTAATGTGGATGTGTGTGTTATAGTGGTGTGGGTGTGGTATGTGTATGGGTGTCAGGTGTGGTTTGTTTGAATTGTCCACTGTGGTGTTGTTTTGTTTGTGTGTGTCCATTTTGAGTGCGGCGGTATGTACCGTCAATGGTTTACCGCCATTGAATGTCTGCTGTGGTGATTTTTGTGGGTCATAATGTGGTGGGTGTTGTTCTGTTGCCGTAACAGTGTGGGTTTTGATATCGCCAGTTTATCACTGACCTTTGGGGTGGCGGATTTGTGTCTGTAGCTGTATACTGACAGATTGGTGTGTGTGTGTGTCATAATATGGTGAACGGATATCCGCCACCGCGGCCGTTAGTTGGCGGCCGTCAGCGTGGTGGTAAGTGGAATTTACCACCAATGTCACAATGAGGGCCTGTGTTCTCTAACAACAAAATCATTCAATATCACAGTGTACTAGGGAAAAAAAATATTAACATTACCTTAAACTAAAAAATAACAAACACATAAATAACCAAAACATATATGTAATCTAATTTAACTATTAATGTCAAAAATAGCTTTAATTAATACTGTTAGCTAAATGTATGTATGTAAGTATATCTAATGTACGGATATGTATTGCTTTATACTAAAGTTAATTATATATATATGTAAATATATGTATATATATATACATATATACAAATGTATCTCTATATATCCATATATATGTTATTATATATATATATATCAATAAATAACTTTGTTTTGGTTGAAAGCCATAAAAGTATCCAATAAATAACAAACAATTACCATACAATAAGATTATGAATGATAAAAAACACAGATTCCACATGGAACATTAAAAAGAGAAACAAATAGTTCTGCTGGATTAAAATGTAAAACACATTTGTTAGAACAATTACAGGACAACGATCTAATTTTATAGACCTGGAAGCCTGCCTAAAATTGATTCCATAGTCTATTTCTTTCTACAATAGATTGTGCTAAAAATAAGCTGTTGGTACACATAGTTATAGCAACAATGCAAAACTAACATCAAATTTCCTTTTTCTTTAATAAAAAAGTCTTTGTGGTTTCATGCCCATAATGGTCAACTGGGACCTAGGGTGGTTATAGCTAATCCAATCAGTCAGCAGTGTATTCTCTAGTTCTTATAGGCCAAACGTTTTGTAGGTACTTGGCAACGACAAAGACCACCTTATCACTTGTGTCGCTAGTAAGAATTCGGAAGGATATATTATGTTTCCTTATCCCCATTGATCTACATAAGGGGATTATCCACTTCTTCCTGGGCACCAGATATCTAGGACAAAAGAACATAAAATGGGCGAATGTCTCTGGTTGCTCAGGACAGAAGTGGCAGATGCTCGATTTATGAACCTCCTTGCACCATCTTGCAGTAAATGTATTAAGAGGCAATATCCCTAGCCTGAATTTAATAAAAAGTGTTTTGGCATAGGGGGGATTGATATTGTCCATAAAAGAGTTGCAATGCCCCCATAATTCAGCACCATAGATTGAAGCAGCCACGGCCGCTTCCTTATATACTGTGATAGCAGGTGAAATTTCTCCTTCCGTAGTGCAAGCAATTTTTCTAGCTATCACAGTCGACCTCTGTCGAAGGGTGGACACACTCTTCTCAATCTGTGCCGACCAACGTTGGTCATCAGATATCCTAATCCCCAAATATTCAAATTGCTTAACTCGCTCTATCGGTTGACCTGCTAGAGTCATTTTCCCCCTAAAAGACTTGTGAGGATTAAAAGCCATAAATTTAGTCTTAGAAAAATTTATCTCTAGGCCCCTCTTTACATAAAATTTAAAAAAGGCATCGAGTTCATTTTGAAGGCCCATTGGAGTTCGAGAGATCAGTAAGGTATCGTCTGCAAACATTAAAATAGGGACAGAAGTTCCTGCTAACTTTGGGGCGTCATGATTGCAGTGCATCAGCTGGTCATCCGCATCATTAATATAGAGATTGAACAGCGTGGGGGCCAGAACGCACCCCTGTCTGACCCCCCCTGTCTATTGGTATAGCTTCTGTCAAATCTCCACCTTGGGACCAGCGTACCTGGGCATGAGTGCCCTCGTGGAGATACCTAATCAATTTCAACATCTCACTGTCTAGCTTATAGGACTCAAGGGCATTCCACAGTAAATCCCTTGGAACCATATCAAACGCAGCTTTTAGGCCAATGAAGGCCACATACAAGTGGCCCTTATTTAGTGTCAGGTGTTTCCAACAAAGAAGGTTGAACCTAAATGACTGGTTGATAGTACTCACACCCTTCCTAAAACCTGCCTGGAGGCCAGAGAGGATATATGAGTGCTCAATCCACACCTGCAATTGAGCCAAAATTTGCTTGCAAAAAACTTTATGGCTAATGTCAATTAAACTTATTGGCCTGTAGTTGGAAGGAAGTTACCTTACACCCTTTTTAAAAATGGGGACTATAATAGCTCCTTGCCATGTGGAAGGAAGCCCACCGCCTCTCAAAATCTCGTTGCTAAGTATGTTTAAATATAAGGACCAGGTTCTAGGTCGGGACAAATACAAATCACCTGGGATACCATCTAGCCCTGGGGCCTTCTATTTGCATAGTGTTTGGAGTGCCAGAGTTGTTTCTTTTCAGGAGAATGGAGCCACATCGAATTTAGGTGCAATAGCTAGCCCAGAAAAAGGTGGATGGAAAGGCCCATCAAGGGGAGACAGGACAGTAAAACTACTAATTTGAGCCACGCTATATACAGCTCCAAAATATGATACCCAAAGTGCTGGTTGAATTACTGGGTATGTCTCCGCATTGTCAGAATGACCTTTGTCTGCCATCAACTTCCAGAACAATTTTGAGTCCTTTGCTTCTAAAGCATCTACCAAAGCCTTCCATTGATTGGATTCCCACTCTTTTTTTGTGTTTTTCAGTTCTGCTTTATATACAGACCTAGAGGCTCTTATCGCACCGCAACTCCCTGCCTTCAGTGCTTCCAAAAGCCGTGATTTAGCCAATCGACAAGAGCTAGTGTACCACCTCAAGGGTCCAGCCCTGGTTTCTACCCACCTCCTTGATACCTGAAAGAGGGGCCTTAGCTGGTTGACCATAATATTATGTAAATAAATTAAGTCAACCGATACCAAGTCATTATGCTTCAAAGAGGAAAGCGATGATTTCACCACTTTATATATTGAGGCCTGAAAGTGTACATCATCAGCCACCATTTCCCACCTTACATGTTTATAATAATTTGTTGCAACTAGTGCGTTACCCTTCACCCGCTTAGAAAGTAAACTACATTTAAATGGGGAGATTGAAAAAGATGTACAGAGAGCTAAATGATCGCTGTCATCATGTGGAAAAACTACCATGTCAATGAGGAAATTCCAAAGAAAATCGTCTACTAAGACATAGGGGGTCATTCTGACCACGGCGGGCGGCGGGCACTGCCCGCCGGGCGGAAACCGCCCAAACACCGCCCCGCCGTCAAATGACCGCGGGGACCATTACAACTTTCCCGCTGGGCCGGCGGGCGATCTTCAAAAGATCGCCCGCCGGCCCAGCGGGAAAGCCCCTGCAAAGAGGAAGCCGGCTCCGAATGGAGCCGGCGGATTTGCAGGGGTGCGACGGGTGCAGTGGCACCCGTCGCGATTTTCAGTGTCTGCAAAGCAGACACTGAAAATCATTATGGGGCCCTGTTAGGGGGCCCCTGCACTGCCCATGCCAGTGGCATGGGCAGTGCAGGGGCCCCCAGGGGCCCCACGACACCTGTTCCCGCCAGCCTCTTCCTGGCGGTGTACACCGCCAGGAACAGGCTGGCGGGAAGGGGGTCGGAATCCCCATGGCGGCGCTGCATGCAGCGCCGCCATGGAGGATTCCCCCAGCCGGGGGAAATCCAGCGGGAAACCGCCGGACCCGGCTGGGCGACCGCGGCTTCACAGCCGCGGTCGGAATACCTGATGTAGCACTTCAAGCCTGTTGGCGGTGCTACATCCGGCCTCCACCCTGGCGGTCTATGACCGCCAGGGTCGTAATGAGGCCCATAGTCTAGGCAGCTCTTGTTTGAGCCTTTCCTATACATAGGCGACGCAGGGGTATCTGATTTCGTGTTCCCATTGAGTATTCTAAGTCCCATTGTTTTTGTCAAGTCCTCCACTAGATCTATTGCTCCCCCTGATGGTTCCATTAGAATTTGGACTGGACCTGATCTGTCCCATGGGTGGGCAAACTGAATTCTTTTTTGCTGAAAGTCGACCTCACACTTCAACTGCATATTAAAGTCTCCTGCGACAAGTAAGCCCTGCCCCCCAAATGAATAGTTAAAAAAATCTATTAGCATTTTTACCTGATTGTTCTGAGACTTTTGTGGGCCAGGCCTAATATATATGTTTACAAGAACTATGCGAACTGGCCCCCTTGGGCCGCTGAACATGACCTCTACAGCTAATATATCCCTCGAGGGGGAGGGCAACTCCTTTACCTTAGGAAACGGATCATGTTTAAGCCAGATTAATAAGCCCCCAGATGCTCTACCAGATGGAGATGGAAGTGCGGCCTTCTGAAAGGACCAGTATCCTGCTCGGTGAATTATAGAGGGGGCCCATGTCTCCTGTAAAAAGATGATGTGTTGTTGTTCCATAAAGCTACACCACTCTGGGTTAGTTATCTTAGATGACACACCTGCCACATTCCATGATAAAAGATTAATTGAAGATTCATTGCTGTCCCCAATATTGGACAATCTGACTATTTGCTTATTTTTTGGGGGAGTAGTTCCGCTATGCCTCCCTTCTACATGGACGTTGTAACGTACTCCTGTCTCTAGTCCCACAGTGCCCAGCGGTAGGGTACCTGGATAACATAATTCCAAGGGCTTTGTGGCAGAAGTGTCATCCTTCCCTACCTCTACTGATGGGGTTTTACGTCAATCTATGGTTGAAGTTGGACTACTCGTATGTCCCCGTCTTGTGGTGCATGATTTGGGAGAAGATCTTAAATTAGGACTATCTCTGAAGAACTGGTTGGCCATTGGAAGGGGGATCGACTGGACAAGAGATACTTGGTGAAAAGTGTCAGGTCTTGATCTTAACTTAAGAGCTAAAAGGCCCTTTACTAAACTCTGACTGTTCAACTGCAATCCTATGAGGTCAATTTCTGAGGTATCACTTATGAATCTCTGGGCAGTTATTAAATCATCCCGTATAACGAACCTACATTTTTTCACACCCCTTATCCAGTGAATTACTTTGTTCTTCAGTGAAGCCTCTAGTTCAGTTGAACCAAGTCCCAATTTGGGGATGTTCGTCATATAGACGTCACACTGACCATGCGGCGACTGGCTAGGCAGGGTGCTTGGCTGGGAGGCTTTGTTAACGTTGGCTATGGACTTAACGCTGTGCTTCTCTTGGTTAGCCCCTCTAGACAATTTAATATCATATTTATATGAATTAGCCACTACAGGAGCTACGCACACCTCCCGTTGGCAGGGTAGTGAGGTCGCTCCTGCATCCTTTCCCCTATTCGTTCCCTTTGTAGATATATCAATTTGCTGAGTTTGTGTGTGTGAAGAGTTAAGTTTGTGGTTAAAAGAAGATTTCCTAATGTCCCTGATCGCAGCTGTTAAGCCGTCTAGCTTCATATGGACCATGGGACTATGGGAAGTGAGGTACTCTTTTAAGCTCATTATTTCGGATCTTATTTGTACTAACTGAGCCTCTATAGGCCAATCCGTCTGGGTGGCTAGATGTATTATTGGCTCCTCGACTTTTCTTAAAACATCTTTCTCAGGGCTGGGGGTTGCCAACGAAGCCAAAGGTAAAAAACGATTAGAACAGTTTGTGTGAGAAGGTACACTGTCCTGCTGATTAGCCATGTTCAGATTAGAGGTCTCTATGTGGTTAGTCAGGCTGTCTAGCGTGATGTGCTCTGTTTGGGACCCCCGTGATGGTACAAGTAAGGTCTTATTGTTCACAGGAGTCACAGGAGTAAAAAAGGGTTTTATATCTTTGGTCGCAGCATCAGGTCTTTCTTTGGGATGCTTAGACGGTTTGATCGCTAACAAACTCTCAACTTCTTCTATTACGTCATCAATTTGGGATAGAGTACAATTTTCAGCGGCATGGCGAGGTACTTTCTTTGCCCCCCCACCCTGTAAAATTGACGCTAGCTTTCCTTTTCCCCATCCTAGCTGCAATAGATAGATGAATTAGTTCCACAATTTTAATAAAAAAATTTAAAAAAAGGAGCACGCTGCGCCCAATAATTGAAAGCAAGGCCAACACTTCCCAATGAACAAGCACAATGTCTAATTTATAGAGGCTTAAGCCACCCCCAGCTACCACAGTCAGAGTCCAGCGCTTTCCTGCGCAACCGGAGCACAGAAACAGTTCTTTGGGGGCTTGTCCCGTCCCCAACAGCCCTAGACGAGAGAATGATTTCCACAAACCTTTACCAACTGGAGTTGAGCATAGAGTAACTATAAAAATGGAGCGACCTTAATAGAGATGAGAAGATAATTAAGAAGGGTACCTTCAAGCAGCAAATAGATAAGTGTCACTGTAGCACAATCGTAGAATAAATGTCAGGGGGGTGGCCCAGCCCAGCCTCTTCCTGGCGATGATGGGCGCAGGACGGGCCTGCCCTTGGCCCGGGCTTTGCCCGGGCGCATCCCGCACGTGTTACAAGTTTAAAGGGGCCTGGAGGTCCCGCACCGTCAGCTGGTCTACTTAGCGCGTCCCACGGAGGCGGGCGCGTGTTACAAGTTTAAAGGGGCCTGGAGGTCCCGCCCCGTCAGCTGGTCTCCTTAGCGCGTCCCGCGGATGCGGGCGCGCGTTACCATTTAAAAGGGGCCTGGAGGTCCCGCCCCGTCAGCTGGTCTCCTTAGCGCATATATTTGAAATTCACACTGTTGCCTGACTCAGACGAGTTCTCATGATAGAGGTTTGTGTTTGGATCAGACTCCCATTACATAAGTGTTCACAAAACACTCCTCGCAGCTCTCGAGGAAGTACACGAACTCTGCAACGTTAAGCATTGTATCATTTATTCAATCTTCATAACCCCCATAATCTCATGAACACTAGCACCATGAAACCAACCCAACGCGTTTCGGCGTCCTCCAACTTGCTCACCGGTATCTCATTCGCATGATTCATTAGAAATGTAAAACTTACATCTAGTGATAAAAATAAACAGAGGACCAACATAAACAACCAAAGTGCATCTTAATACGGGAGCCATCTTGGAACATGCCCTCTATCCCCACCTAAGTGTTTATTCAGATATAGGCCCTCATTCCGACCCCTGGCGGTTTGAAACCGCCAGGGTGGAGGGCAACGGAAGCACCGCCAACAGGCTGGCGGTGCTTCCAGGGCTATTCTGACCGTGGCGGTAAAGCTGCGGTCAGAAAAGGAGAACCGGCGGTTTCCTGCCGGTTTTCCCCTGGCCCAGGGAATCCTCCATGGCGGCGCTGCTTGCAGCGCCGCCATTGGGATTCCGACCCCCTTCCCGCCAGCCTGTTCCTGGCGGTAAAACCCGCCAAGAACAGGATGGCGGGAATGGATGTCGTGGGGCCCCTGGGGGCCCCTGCACTGCCCATGCCACTGGCATGGGCAGTGCAGGGGCCCCCTAACAGGGCCCCACCATGATTTTCACTGTCTGCTATGCAGACAGTGAAAATCGTGACGGGTGCTACTGCACCCGTCGCACCCCTGCAACTCCGCCGGCTCCATTCGGAGCCGGCTTCCTCGTTGCAGGGGCTTTCCCGCTGGGCCGGCGGGCGATCTTCTGGAGATCGCCCGCCGGCCCAGCGGGAAAGTCCAAATGACCCCCGCGGTCATTTGACCGCGGTGCGGTCTTTGGGCGGTGCCCGCCGCCCGCCGGACTCGGAATGAGCCCCATATTCAGAATAATTACATTTCTCATTTCATTCAATATAATTCATCTTTTCCACATTATCACTATATATTTCTATTTACACAAGTCTCAATTTTTTCTTTCAATTCTTTCTCTCAATTTCTTCAATTTTTCAATTTTATATCGCCCCAGTGGGAACAGGAGTAAGACATGCTAGCACCCAAAAAATAGAGTGATGTTGGGAAGTATTTAATCATACGTTCTGGTGAAAAAAATCCACTGCCAGTTTCATTTAGTGCACCATTTGCTGAAATCAGATGTTCCGGGGCATTGCGAAAAAATACTCGCATGGCACCAGTTCGATGTGGAAGCAACCTAAAATAATCCATTCAATAACTTATCATAGAATGATGCGGACAAGACAACAGGCACAGGTCTATCAACCTAATCTGCAGTTATGCCAATGCCACAACCCTCGCTCTCAAGAAAAAACAGGGGAGGCCCACATATTGCCCCCTTTAGCCTTGGGCAAAGAAGTTCAAATAACAATCAACATTGACTCTTGAGGAATAGATCCAGTATAATTCTCTTAACAGTGATACATCAATTATTATTGTACATGGAAGTGATCTATTTACATGTATTATATTTTATTTCAATCCTTTCTAAATTCATCAAACTTTGTAGCGTATACAACCCTTTTTTATTATTACATGTCCATAAACAAACTGGCCTGAGTTAGTAGTCTTGTTCATCAAGTGCAACTATTTAATATGCAGTATATAATCCTCTGTACATTGTCCTTATATACAACTATTTAATAAGGGACAGCCATTATGGCAAACATCAATACAAGCTAGTCAATCATTTCCGGTAGCCCATAGTAAAGATACCAATCGCCTATATCCAAATATTATCTCTGATGTTATGGACTGCAGGCTAATGTCTTCTATTTAGTTTACTATTTTTAAATGTTGTCAAGGACTCCTTATTAAAATGTGTGTTGATGCATCTCCGCCTCCTGAACTCTTCAGGACCATATAAGGATCGTGTATCAAAGTTACATCTACTACATCTGTCAGTCTGTAAGAGAGGGCACTAAATTCCCACTATCGGAGAGACCCACTGTGTCTCAATGTATGCCTACCAGATCTCTCGGAAGATAGAATAAATCAGCCATCTACATCAGGGAAGTGATTTTCAAAGCTCTGTCAGTAGCAGCAGGGGTCCAGCCCATTGCACAGCTAACTGCCATCACAACCCTCTGCATCTGATGTGATCACAGTACCAGCTGTGTTTGGCAACCTTACAAACATAATCAGACACTGTGTGAAAAGCCTCATGCCTGTGGGATTAAACACTATAATGGAGGCTGCATACCTGGATGCTGTCACTAACGACCATTGGTAATTTTCTTTGGATCCCAGTTAAAAAAATAAGTTTTCTGGAATTTGAAGCCTGTTGTTTCTCACTAATTATCTTCTGTTTGCCCCTTCAACCTTGTTTATTTTTCAAATAAAAAAAAATGTTTTGGAAGCCTACAAAAAATGGTTCTTTTTAGGACCACTCCATCTATTCAATGAAAGAGCTATCCCTCTTTTGTTATTTTTTTTCTGTATTCGTGTTTAAGCTTTTGTGAGTTTTTGAATGTGCATATGTCATACACCCTGCATAAGTGAAATTGAAACAGTACAGATGACTACTTTAATATTCACCAAGGGTGCTGAACCTGTGAAGTACAAAAGAAGATAGTAGCAAATATTTTGCAATGTCATCTGTAATACTTAAATGGAATAGAATATGCAAGTGACTGTATGTATGTGTTAGTGAGTGTGCCAGTGCATACATGGTCGTTTGAGTGCTTCCGTAAATCAAAGTGTCTCTCTGAGTGTGTGGTAGGTCTGTCAGTGGCTGTATCAGTGTGTGCTTGTATCTGTGTTTGCCTGTATCTGTGTGTGCATGGGCGTATCAGTGCCCGTGTTGGTGTGTGCCTGGGTGTGTCAGTGTCTGAATTGATGTGTGCTTGGGTGTTTCACAAGTTATATCAGTTTATGGCTGAGTGTGTTAGAGAGTGTATCAGTGTCTGTATGGGTGTTTGAGAGGCTGTATTGTTGTTTGGGTGGGTGTGTAACTGCCTGTGTCAGTGTTTGACTTGGTGTGTCAGTGCATGTAATTGCGTGTGCCTGGGTGTATCATTGGCTATATTAGTGTGTGACTGGGTGTGTTAGTGGCTTCATTGATATGTGCCTGTGTATTTCAGAGGATGTGTGCTTGGCTGGGTGTGTCAAAGGCTGTATCAGTGTGTGCCTCGTTATGTCAATAGCTATATCTGCGTGTGCCTGAGTGTGTCAGTGGCTGTATTTGTGTGTGCCTAGGTGTGTCCGCGTCTGCATTGGTGTGTACCTGGGTGTGTCAGCAGCTCTATGGGTGTGTGCCTAGGTGTGTGATTGATTGGCTGTACTAGTGTGTGCATGGGTGTATGAGAGCCTGCATTGGTGTTTGAGTTGGTATGTTAGTGAGTGCATCAGTGTTTGACTGGGTGTGTAAGTGGTGTATTGTGTGTGAGTGGCTGTGTGACTGGCTATATTAGCGTGTGCCTGGGTACGTCAGTGACTGTATCGGTGTGTGCCTGGGTGTGTCAGTGACTGTTTCCGTGTGTGGCTGGGTGTGTCAGTGTCTCTATTACTGTGTGCATGGGTGTTTGAGAGGCTGTATTGGTCTTTGGGTGTGTGTATAAGAGACTGTGGCCCTCATAATGACTTTGGTGGTAAATCCCACTTACAGCAGCGGTGACGCCCACCAACATACCGCAGCGGAGGCGAACATCTCTTTGCCAAATTATGACACACACACACACCAATCCGACAGAATACTGCTACATACACAAATCCGCCAGCCCAGAGGTCAGTGCTAAAGTGGCGGTACCAACACCCATACCGTTACGCCAACAAAACTACACTCACCAAATTATGACCCACGAATCACCAGAGCGGATATTTTATGGCGGTAATACCGCCGGGCTCAAAGTAGACACCCACAGAAAAAACAACATCACATTGAACAACACACACCTGACACCCATTCACAAACCACACCCACACACTCACACCACTATAAAACACACATCCACATTACCCACAACCCTTTTCGAATACAAATTATTGCCACCAGACTGACACTAAGACCACTGCAACAACTCGACACACACACCACTACATCTATACATCCCTCACGCACTTCACACACCCAACCACAGTACCCAATACCCACATATTTACACACACCACACAAAACCCATGTGCCCACAAAGGCATCCCCGTTTCACAGATGAGGAGTTGCGGGTCCTGGTGGAGGAAATAGTCAGGGTAGAGCCACAGCTGTTTTGAGCACAGTTACAGCAAGTATCCATTGCAAGGAAGAGGGAGCTATGGCGGAGAATCGTGAACAGGATGAATGCCACGGGACAGCATCCAAGAACAAGGGACGACATCAGGAAGAGGTGGACCGACCTACAGGGGAAGTTACGTTCCGTGGCACCAAGGCACCAGCTTGCCATACAGAGGACTGGCGGTGGAACCCCACCTCCTCCCCCACAGCTCACAGCATGGGAGGAGCAAGTCTTGGCATCACTGCATCCTGAGGGACTCACTGCAGTTGCCGGAGGACTGGACACTGGTGAGTCAACATTTACTTCTTATCACCCCCCATACCTGCATGACATCTCACACCCTCACTCCCATCACTCCACTCCATCCCACACACATCACCTACACATATGACTAACCCCAGTGCCAAGCCCTGCATGCTATACCAATGCATGGACAGTCCTCCCAGCCCTCATGGACACCCATCGCAAAAGCATGCACAGCATGGAGAGCTAACAAGCACAACATACATCACCATACACAAACAGAGGTGGTAGGACAACAGCAACGATAGCGGGGAAGCTAGGGATGTGCAATATGTCACAGACATGAAGCATAACACACCACTTACATCCCCATAGGTTCCCCAGCCAATGTCAGTGGAGAGGAGGTGCCATGACAAACCAGTCCCCCAACAGAAGATGCCCCCAGTGATGACTGTAACTCTGGACTTCTGGATCTGGATGAACTACCTGCCAATCTGGAACCACTGGTCAGTCGGTCACCCCAGCCCACTCCCAGTCAACCACAGACCCTCCCCCTTCAGTATCCAACACCAGAGCACCTACCCAGCGTCCCCACACCTCTGTCCCCAGGACACATCAATCAGCAGCGTGCTTACCTGTACAGGGACCCCAGTCCACACTTTGCCCCAAGACAATCAGGGACCTGGGGTCAGTGGCAGTGGGGACACCATTTGGGGGACACAGGCACAGGGCAACAGGGACACTGGGAGGACCACTGTGTGCCAGGGGGAGAATAGGCCCAGGGAACCGACTCTCCAGGAGGCACTCACCAAGATCATGGGGGGCTACCAACAATCCCAGGACACGATTGGACAGATCCTTAACAACATGCAGGAGAACAGGCGGCTTCAGGAGGAACACCATCAGGAGACCAGGGAGGACTTGCACGCTCTCAACACCACCATGATCTCCATAGCAGGGGTGCTGGCAGACATGGCCAACATAATGAGGGAATAGACAGCACACCAGCGGGACCCTACCACTAGCCAGTCTATTAACCAGCTCTCCACTTCCGCTGCAGATAGTGGGCAGGAGGCCCCCCACAGGACCCACAGGCCACCAGCACCCCTTCCCCTGTTGGGAAACACCCGGAAAACATTCTCTGTGACCCAGACAGAAGCCAGAGACACTTGCCAAGACCAAGACCACTGCCAGGAAATGAGACTCTCCTGATTGTCTCCCTTGTGCCCCCCCTGTCACCTTGTCCACTACGAACTACCTATGCTCCCCTTCCTATGGCCTCTTGGACACTGGACCTGTCCTACAAACAGACTAGAACAATACCCTGGACTTTCCTCTACCATCACTCCATTCCATTGCACTTTTCAGTCAATTATTTGCACTACAATAAACACCCTTGAATACAACTTGAGTGACACCGTTTTATGTGTTGAAAATGTGCATTTATGGGAAGAGTCACATCTACTGCAAATGATCCGAAAACTGCGATAGCATACAAATAATAACCTGTAGCTGTCTACAGTAAACACATCAGGACACTGTTGTCCTATCACCAACATCTGTAAAAGGACAAGCCATAGGTGACAGTGAGTTGGGATGCAAAGGAAGTGAATGCCTTCATGCCACATCAATAGTCAGAGCAATGGTCAGTTCCACTGTCTCAACTGTGTGTCATTCGAAGTATTGTCGTATAACCGATGTTCTGTTGTCCTAATCCTCATCCTCTGCCTCCTCATCCTCAGTATCCTCAGGGTCCACTGCTGCCACAGGGTCATCTCCAGTCCCCTCCTCCTGCAGAAAAGGCACATGTCATCAGAGGCCAGGTTATGCAACACGCAGCATGCCACTACTATCTGGCAGACATTCTCAGGTGAGTAGCATAGGGATCCATGTGTCAGATGCAGGCATTTGAACCTGGCCTTCAGGAGGCCGAAGGTTCTCTCGATTATTCTCCTGGTTTGCCCATGTGCATCATTATAACGGTTCTCAGCCCATGTCCTGACATTCTTCACAGGGGTCAGGAGCCACAATAGTTTTAGGTAGCCGGAGTCACCTGCAAGTATTGAGGGACAACATTTAGCCTTACTTAATGCTATGGGATAACACTTTAACACATACACTGACATAGAGTGGATGGGGACTCTGGCTCACCTATTAGTCACACCCTGTGCCTCTGTGGTAGGGCCATCACATTTGGGATGCTGCTATTCCTCAGAACAAAGGTGTCATGCACCAACCCAGGCTACTTGGCAGTAACACGAGAGATGTACTGGTCCGCCAGGCACACCATTTGCACACTGAGTGAGTGGAAACTCTTCAGATTCCTCAACACCTGTTCATTCTGGCGGGGGGACAAACGCAATATGTGTACCGTCAGTTGCCCCATTAATATTGGGAATTTGTCCCATTGCATAGAATCCCGCTTTCACAGTGGCCCAATCTTCCACCTGGGGGAAAGAAATATAGTTGCACATGTCTTTCACCAGGGCAGACAATAGCCTTGCCATCACGATTGAGAACATTGTCTGTGACATTCCTGCTGCCAAGTCCACCGTCACTTGGAAAAAGCCAGTTGCCAGGAAATGGAGCACTGAGAGAACCTGCACAGGAGGGGGAATCCCAGTGGGATGACAGATAGCTGATATCAGGTTAGGCTCTAATTGGGCACACAGCTCTGTGATTGTGGCCCTGTCCAGTCTATAGGTGAGTATAATTTGCCTGTCCTCCAGTGTAACCAAGTCCACAAGGGGTCTATACACGGGGGTTTGTCTCCTCCTCCCATTCATCCGCAGTGGTAGGTATCTAAGGGACATGAGAGTGAGTATGCTGTCACAATTTGTACAATGGAATCACCACCTCAGTGGGCATACAACATTAATGTGATGGGGCAGTGGGAATGGCAATGTGTGTGCAATTTCCATAAATGATGCAGTTATGGAAGACCTGTATATGGTCCACCACCATGAAATGGTGACCACCTGTCCTGTATCTAGGGACAGATGGAAGTGAGGTAACTCTACCGACGTTGGGCGTCGTGGCGGAAGGCTGTCTTGCACCGCCGTGCAATTCCTCGTTGGCTAATATGGGTCTCTATGGAGTACAGTGGCCAATGGGGATCAGCGTCTGCGATAACAGTGTATACCGCCGCAGAGGTGACCACCATTTTCTGACTATAACCTCACTTGATTCCTGACTTTCCACAGGACAAAACCTACACTGTGTGTGCTGCTGTGACTTGTGTATGGAACCTCCCATTGCCTGTGTGACTGGGGAAAGGGACCCTGACTTCACTTCAATGGAGTTGGAGCACTTGGTAGATAGGGTCCTCCCCCAGTATGGACAGCTATATGGGCCACGAGACCAAAGGTGAGTACACCTTGGCCACAAAGCATGTGGGAGGGTTGCATGGAGATGTGTGTGCAGGCATCGTGTCATATGTGGGGTGGTATGTCTGGTGGTAGTGTACATGGTGTGCGCCGGACGATGTGTGTGCTACTGGAGTTGGAAATGGGATTTGTGGGCCATATGTGTGACAGGCTGGATTGTATGTGCAATGCTGTCCTCCTGTCTGTATTCCCTCTGCATGTCAGCGCCCATCAAAAGAAGGGATTGTGTCGTTCCATTGCCAAGGACGTGTGGACCCTGGTGGTCTACAGCAGGCGGAGCACCCACTGCAGGAAACAGTGGGAGGACCTAAGACATTGGGCACAGAAGACTGTGGAGGCCCAGCTGGGGATGGCCTCCCAACGAGGAAGGAGTGCCCGTCAGAACCTGATGGCCCGCATACTGGCGGTGGCCTACCCAGAGCTGGATGGGCGCTTGAGGGTATCACAGCAGCCACAAGGGGGTGAGTACAGTGGGCCTTACTACAATAATTGTCAGGTGGCGTGGGATCCAGTTGGTGGTTGTGAGTTAGTGGGTGACCCTTAATGCCAGGCCAGACATTGCAGCGTGATCCAGATCAAGGGTAATGGGTTTATGGCAAATGCAGGTAACCTAGCTCGTTTGCATTCCATGTCAATCAGCGCTTTGTGGGTCCCAGGAGGTGTGCAGTTGGCGATGTTTGGCCCTCATCTTGCTGTGGCATCTAGCCAATTCAACGTCATTGCAATGCATAGTGCTCAATCCTGATCCCTGTGTGTGACGGTGCTGTGTATACTAACTGTGGTGTTAGTGCTGTAATTGACCCAGTGCTCCCTTTCTTTCCCCCCTTTCTTCTTCTGTCATCCTGTCCATGTGCGTATTGCATTTGGTGGTGGAGGAGCAGGGGCACCGGTGATAGAGGGAGCTACATCCCACAGGACCCAGGAGGCAGAGTCCACCAACGCCGAGGGAAACAGTGGGACGGATGGCGAGGGGAACACCTCGGCAGAGACAGGGGATGACAACACTGACTCAGATACCTCCTCCGATGGAAGCTCCATGGTGGTGGTGGAAACCTATGTGACCACCCCAGCTGCAGGTTTAGCCCCCACCCCTGTAGCACTGCCCTCCCAGTAGCCCCTCAGCGATTGGCCCCTGCCTGCTCACCCAGGAGGGTGGGCCCTGCCCCTGTGAGCCGTGCTGCCCTGAGTGAGGAGGCTATTGACCTCCTGAGAACTATCTCTTTAGGGCAGTCAACCATTGTAAATGCTATCCTGGGGCAGGCATCCCAGATGCAGCAATGCAATGCATTCCTGGAGGGCACCCATGGTGGATTGGCAGCCCAACAGAGATCGATTCAGGCTCTGGCCTCCTCTCTGATGGCAGCCATTGTCCCTGTTCCTACCGTCCCCCTCCAACTACCACTTCCCAGTCCCAGTCTCCTCAACCCCAACCCATCCCATGCACACATACAGACGAGCATGCACACAAGAGTGGCACAGTCAAACACAGGCGCCACACTTCAGTCCACAAGTACTCAAACAACAGACAGTTGCACACACATCCACATCCACTGCCTCCACGGTCTCCCCCTCCTCCTCCTCCTCATCCACCTCTCTCACAGTCACGTCCAGACTCACACCTGCATGCACTGTTTCACAGCCACCACCAGCATCACCACACCACGCAGCACACACACTTCACCAGCAGACACCTCTACAACATCCATCCATGCGTCCCCTGTGTCTTCTCCCCCCCTGTCTGTCCCCCCTCCTAAAGTACACAAACGCAGGTACTCAGCCATCCACCTCACATCAGCACACTGCCCATGCACCTGCACCCAAGTCCAGCAGACGTACTCCTCCAACAACCACTCCCTCAACCTCCACTCCCATCCCTCCTCCCTCATCCCGCCTCACCGTCCCTAAGAAGCTTTTCCTTGCCCAACTTGACCTCTTCCCTCCCCCCATCCTGCCCGTAAGAACAGGGTCCCAACAACTGAGCCCAGTACCTCAGCTAAACAGTCCACGTGGACAGTAGAGGCACCTCCTGGTCATGGAGGCAGGACAGTGAAGGTTCCCACTCCAGCAGCCAGGAAAGGGAAGGATCCCACTCCACTAGCCAGGAAAGGGAAGAATCCCACTCCACCAGCCAGGAAATGGAAGAATCCCACTCCACCCCCAATGTCAGAAAAGGTTCCACACAACCACCAATGTCAGGCAAGGTTCCCACTCAACGACCAATGTCAGAAAAGGTTCCACACAACCACCAATGTCAGGCGAGGTTCCCACTCAACCACCAATGTCAGAAGAGGTTCCCACTCAACCACCAATGTCAGAAGAGGTTCCCACTCAACCACCAATGTCAGAAGAGGTTCCCACTCAAACACCAATGTCAGAAGAGGTTTCCACTCAACCACAAATGTCAGATGAGGTTCCTACTCAACCACCAATGTCGGAAAAGGTTCCCACTCAACCACAAGTAAGAAGCCCTCACCTCCAGCAGAGGCTGCCCAGGAGACACCTCCCCCAGCAGAGACAATGCAGCGCTCACCTCCAGCAGAGGCTGCCCAGGAGACACTTTCCCCAGCAGAGACAATGCAGCCCTCACCTCCAGCAGAAGGCCTTTAGGCCACCCTCCAGGGACTGTTGTACATGGAGCCCCCTCCAGAAGCAGTGGGCAAGTTCCCCACCTTAGAGACTGTGACCTTGCACTCCCAGGATTCGGAAATGGGCATGGAGCCCCCTCCAGGAGCAGTGGGCTAGTTCCCAACTTCAGCTGAGGTGGCCCCCACCTTTTCCCCCTGAGGTACCTGTCCACTTCCGAGATGTTGTATTGTGCGGAATTCATCAGGATCAAGTTGGGGCTTGGACTGTGCCCTGTGGCCATGTGGGCCTTATGTACTTTGGACTGGGCATTGGCCCTTTCTGGACAATTGTTCATGTATCTTTGTTCTAAAATTGGTTCATATGTTGGGTGTTTTGTCTTGCTATTACAATGTCAGTGCTGTCGAACTGTAGTCCTTGTATTATTATGACATGCGTCGTGTGCCATTGGTTTACATCTGCAGCCGGTTGTGTGTATGGTGTATGTGTGTCTGGTGTCGGTCGTGCTTGTGTGTGTCACTATCCTTTTCCTCCCTCCCTCCCTTGTGTGTTAGGCGGCTGTACTCACTGTTGTCGTCTTCGTCAGTGTTGGTGTTCCAGGAGGAGCATGGCATAGAAGAGCATCAGGAAGACTTGCTGTTCTTGTTCCATGGTGGCATTGGTCTTCTCTGTGTCTCTGTTGGTAAGCCTTTGCTCTTCTGTGATGTGTACCACCCCAGAAATCATGTAGGTTTGCAGTGTCATAATATGGTGGGCATTACCTTGTCTTCTGCCGGGCTGTTGATGGCTACCGCCATGGTCAGTGGTGTTAACGCCCTGGCGGATGGTGTGGTACATTGGCTGTCTATGGGAGTTATCACCGCCATGGTCATAATTTGGCGGGAATTACCTCCAGCCTGTTGGCGGTCTTACCGCCACTTTAACAGTCACCGCCAATGTCATAATAAGGACCTGTATCTGTATTTGAATGTTTGTGCTAATGGCTGTATCGGTGTGTGCCTGGCTGTGTCAGTGTCTGTTTCGGTGTGTGCCAGGCTGTGCCAGTGTCTGTTTCGGTGTGTACCTGGGTGTATCAGTGACTGTATCTGTGTATGGCTGGGTGTGTCAGTACCTGTCTTGGTGTATGCATGGGTGCCAAAGAGGCTGCATCAGTGCTTAGTTGGGCTTGTCAGTGGTTGTATCGGTAGGTCCTGGAATGTGTCAGTGGCTGCATCAGTGAGTGCCTGGGTGCGTTAGTGCCTGTATCAGTGTGTGCCTGGGTGTGTCAGTGACAGTATCTTTGTGTGGCTAGGTGTGTCAGTACCTCTATCAGTGTGTGCTTTGGAGTTTGAGAGGCTGTATCTGTGTTTGGCTGGGTGTCAGTTACTGTATCGGTGAATGGCTGGGTATGTCAGTGCCTTTTTCAGTGTGTGCTTGGGTGTTTGAGGGGCTGTATTAGTGTTTGACTGGGTGTGTCACTGGTTGTATCAGTATGTGCCTGAGTTTGTAAGTGGTTGCATCAGTATGTGCCTGGGTGTGTCAGTGTCTGTATTGGTGTGTGCCTCAGTGTAGGAGGCTGGCCTGGCTTATAGTGGATACCCTGTGGTACTAACACCCTGTGCCAGGTCCAGTTATCCCTTATTAGTAGAATAGAGGTGTTTCTAGCAGCGTAGGCTGATAGAAGGTAGCTATGGCAAAGCAGCTTAGGCTGAACTAGGAGACATGCAAAGCTCCTACTATACCACTTATATCATATGCACAATATCATAAGAAAACACAATACTCGGAGTTACAAAAAATAAAGGTACTTTATTTTTATGACAATATGCCACAAGTATCTCAGTGAGTACCCTCAGTAAGAAGGTAAGTAATATACACAAGTTATATGTACACAAACCCAAAACAGGTAAGTAAGAGTAAGAAAAGTAATGCAAAGAGTGTAGAATTACAATAGGATGCAATAGGCAAACATAGGTCTAGGGGCAACACAAACCATATACTCCAAAAGTGGAATGTGAATCACAAATAGACCCCAGACTTATGGGACCTTGTAGAGGGTCACTGGGGCTGTAAGAAAACAGTCAGGGTGTCCAAGATACCCCACCCCAAGACCCTGAAAAGTAGGAGTAAAGTACACCTACTACCCCAAAAGGACACAATAGTCGTGATAGGGGGATTCTGCAAGAACCACAAACACCAGCAAAGCACTGAAGACAGATTCCTAGACCTGGGGACCTGCAAGGCAAAGGGACCAAGTCCAAGAGTTGCGATAGTGTCCAGGGGGACAGGAGCCCAGGAAACCCCGGATGAAGGTGCATGGAAGCTGACTCTGGATGGAAGAAGCTTAGGATTCTGCAACAATGAAGAAAGCTAGGAACTTCTCCTTTGGATGGAAGATGTCCCATGGCGTGCTGAAGGTTTCAGAAGTGTTCCCATGCAGAAATACTGCAAACAAGCCTTGCTAGCTGCAAGGGTTGCAGTAGAGGTTTTTGGGTGCTGCTGGGGACCAGGAAGGACCAGGATGTAGCCCCTTGGAGGAGGAGACAGAGGGGGCACTCAGCAACTCAGAAAGCCCCCACAGAAGCAGGCAGTACCCGCAGAAGTACCCGAACAGGCACCTAGCAGATTTGTGAACCAGAGCTGGCTCAGAGTCACAAATGAGGGTCCCACGATGCCGGAGGCCAACTCAGAGGGTTGAGCACTGCAGGATGGAGTGCTGGGGACCCAGGCTAGGCTGTGCATGAATGAATTCCTGGAAGAGTGCACAGGAGCTAGAGCAGCTGCAAATCACGCAGTACACAGGTTTGCAATCTAGCGTGGGGAGGCAAGGACTTACCTCCACCAAACTTGGACTGAAGAATCACTGGACTGTGGGAGTCACTTGGATATAGTTCCTGTGTTCCAGGGACCAGGCTCGTCAGGATGAGAGGCAACCCAGAGGACTGGTGACGCAGTTTTTTGGTGCCTGCGTTAGCAGGGGGAAAATTCTGTCGACCCAGGGGAGATTTCTTCTTGGCTTCCAGTGCAGGGTGAAGGCAGGTGACCCCCAGAGCATGCACCACCAGGAAACAGTCGAGAAAGCCAGCAGGATGAGGCGCTACAATGTTGCTGGTAGTCATCTTGCTACTTTGTTGTGGTTTTGCAGCCGTCCTGGAGCAGTCAGCGGTCGATCCTTGGCAGAAGTCAAAGAGGGAAGTGCAGAGGAACTCTAGGGAGCTCTTGCATTCGTTATATGAATAATTCCCCAGAGGAGAGACCCTAAATAGCCAGAAAAGGAGGTTTGGCTACCAAGAAAGGAGTATTGGCTACCAAGAGAGGTAAGAGCCTACCAGAGGAGGTCTTTAACGTCACCTGCTGGCACTGGCCACTCAGAGCAGTCCAGTGTGCCCCCAACACCTCTGTTTCCAAGATGGCAGAGATCTGGGACACACTAGAGGAGCTCTGGGCACCTCCCCTGGGAGGTACTGGTCAGGGGAATGGTCACTCCCCTTTCCTTTGTCCAGTTTTGCGCCAGAGCAGGGCTGGGGGATCCCTGAACCGGTGTAGACTGGCTTATGCAGAGATGGGCACCATATGTGCCCATCAAAGCATTTCCAGAGGCTGGGGGAGGCTACTCCTCCCCAGCCCTTCACACCTATTTCCAAAGGGAGAGGGTGTAACACCCTTTCTCAGAGGAAATCCTTTGTTCTGCCTTCCTGGGCAAGGGCTGCCTGGACCCCAGGAGGGCAGAATCCTGTCTGAGGGTTTGGCAGCAGCAGCAGCTGCAGTTGAAACCCCAGAAAGGCAGTTTGGAAGCACCCGGTTTCTGTGCTAGAGACCCGGGGGATCATGGAATTGTCCCCCCAATACCAGAATGGTGTGACAATTCCGTGATCTTTCGACATGTTACATGGCCATGTTCGGAGTTACCATTGTGACTCTATACATAGGTAGTGACCTATGTATAGTGCACGCGTGTAATGGTGTACCCGCACTCACAAAGTCCGGGGAATTTGCCCTGAACGATGTAACTGGCACCCAACCTTCACCAGGTGAAGGTTAGACATATAGGTGACTTATAAGTTACTTATGTGCAGTGAAAAAGGGCTGTGAAATAACGTGGACGTTATTTCACTCAGGCTGCAGTGGCAGGCCTGTTGAAGAATTGTCTGAGCTCCCTATGGGTGGCAAAAGAAATGCTGCAGCCCATAGGGATCTCCTGGAACCCCAATACCCTGGGTACCTAAGTACCATATACAAAGCAATTAGATGGGTGTACCGGTGTGCCAATGAGAATTGATAAATTTAGTCACTAGCCTGCAGTGACAAATTTAGAAAGCAGAGAGAGCATAAACACTGAGGTTCTGGTTAGCAGAGCCTCAGTGATACAGTTAGGCACCACACAGGGAACACATACAGGGCACATACTATGAGCACTGGGGTCCTGCCTAGCAGGATCCCAGTGACACAGGGGCTAAAACATACATACATACAGTGAAAATGGGGGTAACATGCCAGGCAAGATGGTACTTTCCTACACTCAGTGTGTCAGTGTCTGTATCCGTGTAAGGCTGGGTGTATCAGTGCCTCTATCAGTGTGTACGTGGGTGTTTGAGTGGATGTATCGGTGTTTGACTATTTGTTTTAGTGACTGAATCCATATGTGCTTGAGTTTGTAAGTGGTTGTATCTGTGTTTGCCTGGGTGTGTCAGTGTCTGTATTGGTGTGTGCCTTGGTGTATCATTGACTGTATCTGTGTGAGGCTGAGTGTGTCTGTACCTCTATCAATGTGTGCATGGGTGCTTGAGTAGATGTATTGGTGTTTCGTTGGGTTTGTCAGTGGCTGTATCGATTTGTGCCTGGGTGCCTCAGTGGCTGTATCTGTGTGTTCCTTGGGTGTGTTAATGGCTGTTCTGGTGTGTGCCTGGGTGTGTCAGTGCCTGTATCAGTATGTGAATTGTTGTTTAAGAGGCTGCATCGCTGTTTGGCTGGGTGTGTCCGTGGCTGTATCAGTATGTGCCTGGGTGTGTCAGTGGCTATATCGGTCTGTGCCTGAGTGTATCAGTGTCTGTATGGGTGTTTGCCTGGCTGTGTCAGTGACTTTATCGGTGTGTGGCTGGGAGTTTCAGTGCCTCTATCAGTGTGTGCATTAGTGTTTGAGTGGCTGTATCCGTGTTTGGCTAGGTTTGTCACTGCCTGTATCAGTGTGTGAATGGGTGTTTGAGAGGTTGTATCAGTGTTTTGCTGGGTGTGTCAGTGACAGTATCAGTGTGTGCCTGGGTGTGTCAATGTCTGTATTGGTGTGTGCCTTGGTTTGTTAGTGACTGCATGTGTGTGTGGCTGGGTGTGTCAGTGAATGTATCAGTGTGTGCATGTGAGTCTGAGAGACTGTATCAGTGTTTGGCTGGGTGTGTCAGTGGCTGTATCAGTGTTTGCCTGGCTGTGCCAGTGGTTGTATCAGTGTGTGCCTGTGTGTGTCAGTGTCTGTATCAGTGCATGGCTGGGTGTGTCAGTTGGTGTATCGGTATGTGCATGGGGGTTTGAGAGGCCATATCAGTGTTTGGGTGGGTATGTAAGAGACTGTGGCCCTCATTACAACCCTGGTGGTTGGTGTAAAAGTGGTGGTAATACTGCCAACAGGCTGGCGGTAATTACCGCCAAATTATGACCATGGTGGATAGATCTCCAATAGACAGCCACTTTATCACACTGACCGCCAGCGCGAAAAAAACAACAGGCACAACGGTGGTAGCTGCCTACACCCAGGCGGAACTCAATGTTCCGCCCACCATATTATGACATGCCAAACCGCCACCTTTTCCAGGGCGGTACCAACAACATTAAAAGCCTGGCGGAAACACTGCACAGAATTGAAAGGACTCACCATTGGAGATACAGGGAAGAACCACGCCGCCATGGTGCCCGAGCTGCATGTCTTCCCCATGGTCTTCTACGTGCTGCTCCACCATGAACACCAATGACGGCGAAGACGAGGACGGTGAGTACAGCCACCTAGCACACAAGGTAGGGAGGGGGGGAGGAAAACGAAAGTGACACACACATGCACAACACACACCCCATACACACACACCATACACACAACCAGATGTACAAAAAAACAAGTTATTTCCCCTAAATCGGCTGAATAATGCAAGGACAAAACGAATTTACTAAAGTGAGTGTAATACGATCAACACAGTATATATAAACAATTTGCCAATGTAACAGATATTTACAATTGTACAAGTCAAGTGACACTGCCCAGTCCTCAGTTTGTGTGGGGCACATGGCCACATGACAAAGTCCAAGGCCCCACTTGTCACCTGCATCCACACGAAGAGAACACTTCCGGGGCATCAGTTGCCAAATAGGCAGGCCCCTCTGGGGGACCGGGGGCACCTCAGCCGGGAGATGAAACAAGACCTCTGGTTCTGAAGGGGGCAACATGCCCTGTGCGTAGTCCTGGGGAGTGCAAGGCCACAGTCTCTCGAGTGGGTGTCTTGCCCACATGCTCTGAAGGAGGCAACATGCCATGTGCTTGGTCCTGGGGAGGCTGGGGTTGGTGGGTGTCTTTCCCACTGGTTCTGGTGGGCGCATCGTGCCCTGTGCTCTTGATCCTGGGGAGTCTGGGGTTGGTGGGTATCTTACCCACTGGTTCTGGAGGGGGCATTGTGCCCTGTGCGCTTGATCTTGGGGAGGCTGGGGTTGGTGGGTGTCTTCCCCACTGGTTCTGGGGGGGGGCATTGTGCCCTGTGCTCTTGATCCTGGGGAGGCTGGTATAGGAGGCTGGCCTGGTTTGTAGTGGGTACCTTGGGTACTTTCACCTTATACCAGGTCCAGTTATCCCTTCTCAGTGAAATGTAGTAGTGTTCTAGCAGCTTAGGCTGATCGAGGTAGCTATAGCAGAGCAGCTTAGGCTGAACCAGGGGCCATGCAAAGCTCCTGCAATAACACTTATAATTACACAGTACCTATACACAAGTAAAGACAATACTCAGTGTTACCAAAAATAAAGGTAGTTTATTTGGGTGACACAAGGCCACAAATATCTTAGAGGCAATACTCCTTTTGGAGGTAAGTATTATACACAATATATACACTAGACACCAAAATAAGGTAAGTAATCGGATATGGGATAGTGCAAACAATAGGGAATGCTATAGAATGCAATGTGAGAAAATAGGTCTAGGGGCAACACAAACCATATACAAAGAAAGTGGAATGCGAATCACAAATCCCCCTTTGACAAGTGTAATGTGTGTAAAATCGCTGGGAGAGTAAGAATGCAGTAAAGGTAAGTAAATTACCCCACCCCAGAGCCCAGATCCTTAGGAAACACTACAAGTCGTGATTAGAGTTATTGCAAGAACCAAGCAAGACTGCAAACAACAAATGGTGGATTCCTGGACCTGAAGACTTGCAAAGGAAGGAGACCAAGTCCAGAAGTCGAAAAGGACAGGAGCCCCTGCCAACCCAGAAGAGGATGGAAAAGAAGAGTGCCCTGTTGGACAAAGACTGCATAAATGCACCCAAGGAAGATGTCAGCGGGTTCCTGCATGATGCACTGGATGTCCCAAGAAGAGAAGTTAGATGCAGGTGAGTTTTCGCGCTGGACTCCTCCAATAAGCCTTGGTTTGGGTAAAGTCACATTTTGCGTCAAGTTGGTGCTATCAGGACCCAGGAGGGACCTGGGGGCCTCAACTCTGTGTGAGGAGGAAGAGAAGGCTCTCAGCACTTTAGAGAGCCCTCAGAACACCAGATAGCACCCACGGGAGACCCAGGACAAGTGAAGAACCAGAACCTTATGGGCCTGGCGGCGCAGGGTACGCCTAAAATCTCCTTGGATTCACCTGCCTCAACTAACAGAGACACGGGACACTCTGTCAGGCGTAAAAGATCAGATTTTATTAGCTGCAGCTAGTACAGTTGTCCAAGAAGTACACAAGGTATGTTCTCAGGAGACTGCCACTTTACTTTGTGGCGCACAATCTTATATACCGTATAAAAACCATTTATTAACTACATACACTCCCAGAACACATAGAAAGGAGCCAGTAAGAATAATGTAAAGATAGAACAGAGCCAATAGAAATGTCGGAAAACAAGACAGCACCAATAGAAGGAATTGGAAAACAAAGTATCAAGTGACTTAAGGTTGCCTCCCCTCCAGCTGTGTTTGTCACCCCTCCCTTGAACTAATTAATTAACCGATCCACAACGAAGTTGCATGTGGTGTGATAAGTTTGTGTGCGTTTGGAGGACAGTTGTGAAATGAGAGAATACTAGCAAAGGACAGCGAAGGCCAGACGATAAGATAAGATCGGCGGAGAATAGTGTGAGCCTACAGATAGTTGAAACAAGGATTAGAAAACCAGACAGGGATTAGTGTACTCGGTCAGACCTTAATACCAGCCTTGTAAAGATAGAGGCAGAAGGCTGTTTTGAACACCATGTTGCAGAATAAGCAGAAAAGGCAGAATGGACTTCGTTCGCTGTGCTGCCTGAATGAAGGCAACATAAAATGGCGGCGGGCCACAAAATGGCGGGTCGATATGATCGTATTAAAAATCGAATTTCCTCAGACCCTCCTTTTGCCAGAACTCAGGCAAGATACACAAACTCATGTTAATCTGAGTCGATGTCTATGGCCATGAGGTCATCAAGCTGTTGCTGTACCATCATTTTGATATTCTCTGCTCTTTGTGACTTGGGTTTGGGAATACATGCAGTAGCACATAGGTTGCAGATGGCAGGACCGCAGTGCATACAAAGACAACAAGAGAATATAAAAGCTAAAATTACTCCAAAGAATGTCAATACCTTCCAACCCCATTTGGACAGTAATTCCCAAAACCACTCTGAAAAGGACCAATCTCCTTCGTCCTGATGAATCGACTCGGAGATTATGTGTAACTTAGAGATAGCTTGGTATACTGTCGGAGCGTCATTAGGTATGAAAATACAGCAACTTGATCCGATCAATTTGCATACTCCACCACGGTCCGCAAGAACAAAGTCTAAGGCAACACGGTTCTGCAAGGTCATAAGACGATCAGCCTGTAGTTCAGCTGTAATGTTACTTAAAGCTCCTACAGTGATGTCTATGGTGGTTTCTACGACACGAACCAATTGCCTTATATTTCTGCTGTTGGCCATTGGACCCCAGAAGGGAAGAAATCCTTTGAGGAAATCTCCTCCCTCTTGTCCTGCTGTGTCTTTCGAATCCACAATCCCTCTGCCATATCTATTTTTATGATGGTTCGCAGGAGCGGTGTATGTAGGGGGAAGAAGAAAGGCTATATAACAAGTACCAGAGAAATTAGCTGGCAACCATGTATAAGCCCTATCGTGGCAAACGAAGTATGTACCTTGAGATGGTACTAACGGCGGTGAATTCAGGGCTGAATAAACATATGTATGGGAACATAAACTTTCTCTTTGTCCGGTGTTTGGAGTTCTACCATTTATTTGTAGACAGAAATTTCCTTGTTGGGGTATGACCCGTATCGGAGGAGATTTTCCTTGCTTAACCTTATCATTGAGGCTGGAAATGTAATTAGTTATGTTCCAATTGGTATATGCTTTTCTTTCATCTATGGAAGCTTCACTTTTTTCCATGATTTTAGCCATAGCTACCATTCCCTTTATCAATAAACTATGACTGAAATCTGAACCAACACTATGTGAACTGACAGGTTGTTTAATTTTACTTTGATATGCATTATTGAAAATGACAAAATAAGCCCAAGCGGAACCTTCATAGGAGAATGGAAGAACTAAATATGGCATTCCTTTTTCTACCGTATGTGGTATGAGTCCACACACCCAACAGTCAGTTGTATTGATCACTAACTGATGTTGATGTAACAACTGGACGAAGGAATTGTTAAAGTATTCAGTTCTTCTGATGAGTTCATGCTGGGGAAGAGTGTGAAATAGGTGCGGAGAGATAGTAGAAGAAGATGTAGAGGTAGGAGAAGAGACAACTTTTTGCTGCAGAGTAATAATGATCCAGTTTACAGATGCCAAAAGAATACACGACAATATAATGACGCATAGAGCAATACTACAACGACTATATATTTATTTACAATTATTCTTTACATTTTTACTTTCTCTTTTATCTAATGTAGCCTCCATCTTTCTAAGTGGATGCTCACGGCAATCTTCCTCAATCACTGTAGTCACGATTATCTACCGTCCTATGACACTGTGAGGTCCTGCAGGCCTATTGCCACTTACTCAGGTCGTAACTAAGACTCCTACCGTGACCCTGCAACCGGGATAGAGTACTACATAGGAGAGAAATTTACAAGTTCTTTGGTCTTGGTCTCAAATTATAGCGTTCCTGTCCAGAGGCAGTCTGGTTTTGAAACAATGTTCCTGGATTTGTCGTGTTCAAGCGACGATGCGATGGTATTGCTTCTTGAAGGATGTCGTCGTCCTCTTTCTCAGAAAGTGTTCCAATTAGACGCGCATCACTGAATGGTACAAATTGCGGAACTTTCTCACTTTCAGAGTCACTGATGCCTCTACGGACCCACTGATCGAAAGGCAAAGGCAAAGGCACTTTCTTGCAGTGCACGGCATGCACCCAGTTTTTCTTTCCTTCGACTTTAACTGCTGTTCTTGTGGTCAAAAGAACCAGGCGTGGCTCTCTCCATCTGGGCTCCAAATTTCTCTGTCGTTGGAAATTTTTCGTGCAGACCCAGTCACCTGGTCGGATGGAATGACCTGGGTCTGTGGAAGCCTCTGGTAGAGCACTCTGAACCTGTTGATGAAGAACACGCAATTTAGTTGTAAGGTCATGCAAGTAGTCAATCAACATCGGGTATGGCAAGTCTGAGTATTTCTTAGGGCGAGGAACTCCCCATACATTAGCTGGGCGACCAAATATCACTTCGTAAGGGCTAAGCCCCAAACGAGAGTGTACTGCTGTTCTGGTGGACAGAAGAGCCAATGGTAAAGCATCAGGCCAATTAAGTCCTGTGCTAGCTTGCACCTTAGCAATTTTAAGCTTCAAGGTTCCATTGTAGCATTCTACTAAACCAGCCGACTGTGGGTGATTCGCCGCGTGGAACTTCTGTTTTATGCCAAGACCTGCACAAACTTTTTGCATGACTTGACCCACAAATTCGCTCCCATTGTCACTCCAGACAATGCGCGGCAAACCAAACCTAGGGAAGAATTCTTTCAAAAGTATTTTGGCAGTTGATAAAGCAGTATTGTCCTTCAGAGGGTAGGCTTCTACCCATCTAGAAAAAGCACATACTACCACCAGAACATATTTGAGGTTGTTGCATCGTTCCATGTGAATATAATCGATCTGCAACACCTCAAATGGATATGTTGGAGGAGCAAAATGACCTGCTGGAGTTGGGGTTCCCTTTCCCGGATTGTACATTAAGCAAACAATACAATGTTTTACTACATTATTTGCACACTTTGGGATCCCCTCATTTTGCCACACTGGAGCCAGAAGTTTACATATTCCTTTTGCACTTAGGTGAGCTGGACCATGTGCCATAGTAACTACAGGTAGTACATAAGCATCTGGTAACAGCCAACGTTGATGTTCTGATAATTCAACCCAACATCCCATCTCATCTAACATTCCTGTACTTTCCTTCCACTTTCTCAACTCATTCTCCGTAGCCTCTCCTTGAATTGATTTCACACTCTCTACTGTATCTTCACACATTCCCTTTTCTCTTACGCAGTTTGCGGGTCCTGCAACATACATTCGACTTGTGTTGTCTCTGGCTGTCTTTTTCGCTACCTCATCTGCAAATGCATTTCCTCGACCAACATCGTCCACAATCTTTTTGTGTGCACTACACTTCACGATCGCTATCTGAGTAGGCATTGTAAGTGACTCAAGAAGTTCAGTCACTAATTGACCATGTTGTATCTTAGTACCATGGGAAGTAAAGAATCCTCTTTCCTTCCATAAACGCCCAAAGTTAAACGCTACACCAAAAGCGTATTGGCTATCAGTGTACACGTTTACTCTTTTTCCTTTGGATAACACACACGCTCTAGTTAAGGCTATCAATTCAGCTGCCTGAGCTGAATTATGTCTAATGCGTGCTGTCTCCACAATCGTATGCAAAGTAGTAATAGCGTAGGCTGAAACTGTATCTCCATTCGGGAGCTTGAAACAAGAACCATCTACCCATAGTGTTCCATCTGGATTCACTAATGGCGTGTCTTTTAGGTCAATTCTACCCTTAGTCTCTTCTTCAGTACGGAGAAAACAATCATGCTGTTCAGAGACATCTCTCTCTTCTGGAAGAGGCAACAAAGTAGCTGGATTCAGGGTATTACATCGTTTGATGTGTATGTGACTAGTCAAAAGCGTCAGCTCATATCCGGACAACCGAGCACTCGTAAGATGCTGCGTTTTTGTCCTATTTAGTAAAGTATCCACTGCATGTGGCACCATAACAATGAGAGTATTATCTAGCACTACTCCAGCAGACTGTCGAATAGAAATTGCTGCTGCCGCTGTCGCCTTAAGACAACTAGGCAATGCTTTAGCTACTGGATCTAACGTAGCTGAGAAATATGCGCATGGTCGCTGTTGATCTCCAAAACGCTGCGTTAAGACTGACAATGCACAACCCTCTCTTTCGTGGACATAGAGCGTAAAGGGCTTACTGTAATCAGGAGTACCCAATACAGGAGCAGAACACAAAGCAATACGCAAATCAGTAAAACTCTTCTGACATTCGTCAGTCCACGGAAGAGGCTGAGGCGTATCTTTTAAAGTTAGCGCCAACAGCGGTTTAGCCAATAAAGAGAAACTCGGAATCCACTGTCTACAATAAGAAGTAATGCCCAAAAAAGCACGTACCTCTCTTTGTGTGGATGGCACTGACATTTGTGCAATTGCCTGAATTCGTTCGGGGGTCAATCGTCGTCCCTCCTTTGACAAGAGATGACCCAAATAAGTCACCTCGCGACAGACATATTGTAATTTAGAAGGAGAAACCTTGTGATTCAGATCAAACAAATGACGCAACAGTGCAACGGTCACGTTTTTGCAAATCTCCTCTGAATCAGCGGCAACTAATAAGTCATCCATGTACTGAATGAGAGCGGCACCGGACGGTAAGGAAAAGGCATCAAGATGACATTTTAGAGCTTGACTGTAAATAGAGGGACTTTCACAATAACCTTGAGGTGCGCGTTTAAACCGGAAGCTTCGGCCTCCGAGGGAAAAACCAAAAATATCTCTACTCTCTTCGGCAATGGGAATACTAAAGAAAGCATTCTTTAGATCAATAACTGAAAACCAAGTCGCTGTAGAAGGTATCATCGTCAACAGAGCAGTGATATCTGGGACTACAGGAAACTGCGGTACGACAATCTTGTTTACCTCCCGAAGATCAATTACAAAACGATAAACAGGAGGCTGAGAAGGATCAGTGCGTTTAAGAACCGGAAGAACAGGACTGTTACATGTATTTCCTCTCGTTTCCTCAACCACACCCTTCTGAATCAAATCATGGACAATTTCCAGAAGTGCTTTCTCACCTTCAGTAGAGATTCTGTATTGCGGAATACGTGGCATTTCAGCATTGGGCTTAAGAGTAACAACATAAGGTGGGATCTCAAGACAACCAACGTCATTCGGACCCGTAGCCCAAAGCGTTTCGGGAAGAGAAAGCAATTCAGGTGGGAATTGATCTTTTGATAAGTACATTGGACTAGTCATTTTCTGTCCTAGAGTGAGGTATACACCAGAAGGTGAACAATATATCGTAGCATGCATTCTTTTTAATAGATCTAAACCCAACAGATTTTCACCACAACCATTCGTCAGAAGAAGCGGAGCTTCTAAATCATAAGGGCCTATTGAAACAGGCAAAGGGCAAGAAACTGGATTGCGAACAGGGGCGCCAGAAAATCCTACAGATACATTCGTTAAGCCAGACAAAGGTGCGCCAGGGAGTTTAGAATGAATGATAGAGCTTCTCATGGCACCAGTATCTAAAAGAAATGGCTCTGAAACACCCATTGTAGTGACATTAACATAAGGTCCATTCTGATCCACTGGAATTGACGTAACCCCCTTACTTTGTCCATGGCTGTCCTATTCAAAATGAAGACTTTCATTCCCTCCTTCAATATACTGATCCTCACTGTAATACTGTGTAGACCTAACATTTTGCTGGTCAAAGTAATTTCCGGAATTTGGAGGAACAAAAGAACGCTGCTCTTGGGTTAACACACCTCGACCTCTACCTCTATTTGCTGACTGAAGACCACCACGACCTCGTGAAGCAGATGTTGCTCCATTACGCTGCAACAATGCCGGACAATTGTTCTTAAAATGACCTTCCTCCCTACAATAAGCACATTGATTGGGACCTAGCAAAGGTCTTGGAATGAATGGTTCAGGCTTTTGATACAACCTCTGAAACTGCGGAGGCTGTTGAAACTGAGGCTGAACATAACGAGGAGGATAAGCCTGTTGCAAGAGAACTTTAGTTTTTAATTCTTTCGTCTTTTTCTCTTGTTTTTCCCTTTCTTCTTTGTCTCTATTTTCATAATATTGTGCAGTAGCCAATATCTGGGCGGAAGAAGAAACTGCCCATGAACTCTCGGAGTCTTTTAGCTTGTGTGATAGTTCAGGAAGCAAGTTATATACGAACTTATCCACAAATAATCGCTGTCCCCCTTCTGTAGCCATATCTTGACCACTGTGATCAATGAATGTCTCCTCGAATCGGGTAAAGAAATCGGAAACACTTTCATCTTTCTTTTGTTTACATACTGCTAGCTTATCCCAATTAACTCTCAAAGCAGGCATCATTGTTTTCATTAATGTAATAATCCTACCAGGGAGTTCTGAGATCAAAGCGTCGGGCTTTGCACCACCTACTTGACCTCTATCTGCGGCAATAATAGCGTTCCAATCGCCGCCTAATTCTTGAGCGTGATCCTCTCTACGAATTTTAGCCCATATTGTCTGTGGAACTACATTTCCCATCAACATGTCAATATCTGCTAGATTCATAGTACATGCATCAACTGTTTGCGACAACTCTTTATAGTAACCAGCAGGATTTTTGCGTGGATCTGGTAGTGACTGTTTAAGTGCTAAAACTTCAGACCTTTTCCAGGGGACATGTATCCATATGCGCTGAAAATGCGCAGGAATAGCTGGATTAGCACCTGCTGCTGCAACTTCTTCCTTCCATATTGGAGAAACCTCTCTCATGGGATAGTTTTTCAGTGCTGTCCTAACTGAAGGATCAGAATCAGGAAAAGTCTGTGAGAACAATAGGGATCTGAAAGAAATAAGTGTTCTGACAGCGTTTTCAACCTTAGGACCCACAATAAGTCCTTTGTCAAAGTCAGCCTGAACATCTAACAGATCCTGTGGGACCGAACCCAAATTCATATCCTCCCATTCTTTAGCGAGAGTATCGCACATAACTTTAAAAACATATCTCTGCGTAGGTGCATTCCATTGCAGAAAGGTGGACATAATATCAGACGTACTATATTGGGGACCCTTCTTGATCCATCTACAAGCAAGTGAGTCCAATTTTTCTCGCTCTTCGGAGTCTGGGAATTGACTACGAGACTGTCTTCGAGAAAAAGCTGGAGACACGTTTAAAGCTTCAAAGAAAGGTGATAAGAGACCAGAGACAGTATCTGCAAATCGCTTACGCATAGATGGAGAATTTGACATAAGGATAGGGGACAAGGTATTAGGTGAATTAACTAAAGGAGCATTAGGAATTGCCAAAGGAGCAGAAGGCAAAGGAGTTAAAGGCAAAGCTGGCATAGGCAATACTTGAGGAGGCAAATGTGGAAAAGCTGGAGCAGGCGGAAGCACAACTGGCGGCTGAACAGGCTGTAACATCGGGGGTGCATTAGCACCTTGTACATAGGGCGGAGGCAATTTCAATAAGTGGGACATTAAGGAATCTTCCTCAAAATCTTTTCTCTTATCAAGGGAAGAGATAGGCAACGTCGGATAGCATTTATCTATTGCCATTCGATGCTGTCTGTCTGAAATTTCCATTGCATTATCTATTTCATCATCTTTGAATTGCTGAGCAGCCTGTATAATCGTCATTCCCTGTGTTTTCCTATCTCGTTTCGCTTGTTTAATTTCTCTCTGTTTGGCTTCCTTACGCCAAAGGCGAAAAGAGTCAAACATTGCCGGCCGGGCTTTTCTTTTAAATAACGTTGCTTCTAAATTATCTAGCACATCAGTTTCGAAACTACCATTTTCTGGCCATTTTAAAACACCATCTTTCTTTGTATATCGGGTCCATGTCTTATTAAAGGCAATAGGACCAACACCATGTTTAGAATAGAGCTCATATGTGGGAGTTCCAACCGAAGGAATCGGACAGGAGTCCTCAAGCTGGGAGTCCCTATTACAACCAAAGCAACAAAGTTTTCCAAACTTAGTCAGACCAGACATCTCACGATTTTTACTGGCTGTTCACAAACATCAAGGGGGTAAAACTTTCAGTTTACACAGCACAAATGCACTTACCCCTCGGCTTTGGCCACTGCAATGGCCAAATCTAAGGACCTAAGGACAAAACAAAGACCAAAATTTGTGGGCGCGACCCACCAAATACTTAACTAAGGATGTCTTCTTACACCAACAGAGGCCCGTCTATCGTCTCGCTTTACCATACATCATCAAAGAAAGGGCCAAGGCAGGGCGGCAGTCAGGGCAGCAGTCGTCAGTAGCCGTCAGGAAGGAGTAACCGCGCTGAAAAAGACCTTCGGACCACTTCGACATACAGGGGTCGCTTGACGTGGCTCGCGATTCCTCCAGAATTTTCTTGCGGGGTTCCTCACGACCTTCAGGCAGAACCGGTACCGCTGAAGCCGCCCCACGTTGGGCGCCAGTTGAAGAACCAGAACCTTATGGGCCTGGCGGCGCAGGGTACGCCTAAAATCTCCTTGGATTCACCTGCCTCAACTAACAGAGACACGGGACACTCTGTCAGGCGTAAAAGATCAGATTTTATTAGCTGCAGCTAGTACAGTTGTCCAAGAAGTACACAAGGTATGTTCTCAGGAGACTGCCACTTTACTTTGTGGCGCACAATCTTATATACCGTATAAAAACCATTTATTAACTACATACACTCCCAGAACACATAGAAAGGAGCCAGTAAGAATAATGTAAAGATAGAACAGAGCCAATAGAAATGTCGGAAAACAAGACAGCACCAATAGAAGGAATTGGAAAACAAAGTATCAAGTGACTTAAGGTTGCCTCCCCTCCAGCTGTGTTTGTCACCCCTCCCTTGAACTAATTAATTAACCGATCCACAACGAAGTTGCATGTGGTGTGATAAGTTTGTGTGCGTTTGGAGGACAGTTGTGAAATGAGAGAATACTAGCAAAGGACAGCGAAGGCCAGACGATAAGATAAGATCGGCGGAGAATAGTGTGAGCCTACAGATAGTTGAAACAAGGATTAGAAAACCAGACAGGGATTAGTGTACTCGGTCAGACCTTAATACCAGCCTTGTAAAGATAGAGGCAGAAGGCTGTTTTGAACACCATGTTGCAGAATAAGCAGAAAAGGCAGAATGGACTTCGTTCGCTGTGCTGCCTGAGTGAAGGCAACATAAAATGGCGGCGGGCCACAAAATGGCGGGTCGATATGATCGTATTAAAAATCGAATTTCCTCACAAGGGGACAAAGGAGGTGCAAAATGCGGTCGGTGCAGCACTACAAAGGAAGGTCCCACGCCGCCTTGAGCAGGGGTGTGACTCAGAGCATGCACACCGTGGAAACTGTTGCAGTTGCTGGCTGGAGCTGAAGTTGCAGAGGAAAAGTAGCCCTTCTGGATACTTTGTTGCTGTTACAGCAGTTCCTGGAGCAGTCTGCGGTTGATCCGAGGTCAGAGGATGAAGTAGTAGTTGCAGAGGATTCCTGGTGGAAACTTGCAAGCAGAATCTGAAGAGAACACACAGGAGAGACCCTAAATAGCCCTGAGACGGGGATGGACTATCTTATCATGTACGGACCTATCAGGAGGGGTCTCTGGCGTCACTTGCTGGCACTGGCCACTCAAAGGCCTCCAGAGTGTCCCCACACCTTGCAAAGAAAGATGTCTGGAGTCTAGGACACACTGGAGGACCTCTGGGCTCCACCCCTAGGGCGGTGATGGACAGGGGAGTGGTCACTCCCCTTTCCTTTGTCCAGTTTCACGCCAGAGCAGGTACAAGGGGTCCCTGAACTGGTGTAGACTGGCTTATGCAAAGAGAGCACCATCTGTCCCCTTCAAAGCATTTCCAGAATCTGGTGGAGGCTCCCCCTCCCCAGCTTGTAACACCTATTTCCAAAGGTAAAGGGTGTAACACCCTGCTCCCAAAGGAAATGCTTTGTTCTGCCTTCCTGCGACTGATCTGCTCAGACCCCAGGAGGGCAGAACCCTGTCAGTGAGGTGGCAGCACCTGTAGATGCATTGCAAGCCTCAGAGAGCTGGGTTGGCAGTACTGGGGGTCCATGGTGGAGTGCCCAGGATGCATGGAATTGGCTCCCCAATACCAGATTTGGAATAGGGGGACAATTCCATGATCCTAGACACCTCAAGTGGCCATATTTGGGGTTACCATTGTGAAGCTACATTAAGGTATTGACCTATATGTGGTGAACGCATGTAATGGCGTCCCCGCACTCACAAAGTCCCAGGAATTGGCCCTGAACCATGTGGGGGCACCTTTGCTAGTGCAAGGGTGCTCTCATACTTAGTAACTTTGCACCTATCCTTTAACAAGTGAAGGTTAGACATATAGGTGACTTACAAGTTACTTAAGTGCGGTGAAATGGTTGTGAAATAATGTGTGCACTATTTCACGCATGCTGCAGAGGCAGTCCTGTGAAAGGATTTGTCTGAGCTCCTTATGGGTAGCAAAAGAAATGCTGCAGCCCATAAGGATCTACTGGAACCCCAATGCCCTGGGTTCCTAGGTAGTATATACTATAGACTTATAAGGGGGGTCCAGTGTGCCAATTGAAATTGGTAAATGAAGTCACTAGCCTATAGTGACAAATGTAAAAGCAGAGAGAGCATACGCACTGAGGTTCTGATTAGCAGAGCCTCAGTGACACAGTTAAGCACTGCACAGACACACACATTAGGCCATAAAGCACTGGGGTCCTGATCAGCAGGATCCCAGTGAGACAGGCAAAAACATACTGACATACAGGTAAAAATGGGGGTAACATGCCAAGAAAGATGATCCTTTCCTACAGCTGGGGTTGGTGGGTGTCTTCCCCACTTCTTCTGGAGGGGCATTGTGCCCTGTGCTATTGATCCTGGGGAATGCAAGATCACAGTCTCTCAGGTGGGTGTCATACTCACTAGATTTGCAGGGGCCATGCTGCACAGCAGCCCATGGAAGCAGGACTTCATACTGTCCGCCGGCGGTGATGGCTGCTCAGTGGTGGTTGTGGTGCTGCTGCAGCCGCTGGTGGGGGGAAGCTTTGCCCATTCTATGCAGCCTCGGACGGCTGCTTAGTGGTGGTGGTGGTGCTGCTGCTGCTGGTGGGGGGAAGCTCCTGCCCATCCCCTGCAGCTTCGGATGGCTGCTCAGTGGTGGTGGTGGTGCTGGTGCTGCTGCTGGTGGGGGGAAGCTCCTGCCCATCCCCTGCAGCCTCAGACGGCTGCTCCGTGGTGGTTGTGGTGGGGGCTCCATCACAGTTCCAGCCCCAGGCCCCTTGCTCTTCCAGCCTGCTAGTGCAGGCTCCTTGCTCTTCCTGGCAGCAGCTGGGACAGGCTCCTTAGTCTTTCTGGCAGCAGCTGGGGCAAGCTCATTGCTCTTCCTGGCAGCAGCTGGGGCAGGCTCCTTGTTCTTCCTGGCAGCAGCTGGTGCAGGCTTCTTTCCCTTGAGGCTGCCTGGTGCAGGCTCCTTCATCCTCAGCACATGTGCCCTGGTTCCTTTCCCACCACGAGTGAGTATGGTGACGACTAGACCATGGACTGTGTGGCTGAGGTGCTTGGCTGGGTTCTTCCCGCTCTGGCCAGACGTGCAGGACGGAGGGGTGGAGGGGTAGGGAAGAGTTCAATGGTGGATAGGTAAAGTTTTTTAGGGACACTGGGGCTTGAAGAGGGAGAAGGTTTGGGAGTGGAGGAAGAGGGAGTGGTTGTAGGAGGTGTCTGGCTGTTGATTTTGGGTGCAGGTGCATGGGCTTGATACTGTTGTGAGGTGGATGGCTGTTGGGTGTCTGAGTGCTTGCGTTTGTGTACTTTAGGAGGGGGACAGACACAGTGGGAGAGGACACAGGGGATGTGTGCATGGATGCTGTGGAGGTGTCTATCAGTGAGGTGTGTGTTCTGCTAGGTGTGGTGGAGATGCTGGTAGTGCATGATGGTATAGTGCATGCAGGTGTGAGTGTAGACACAACTGGGAGGGAGGAGGAGGAGGAAGAGGAGGAGGAGGAGGACAGAGTTGAAATTGTGTATGTTGGTATGTTTGCTTCTGGATGGTGTTTGTGTGAGTGCCTGTGGGATGATGTATGGTGCTTGTGTTTGCCTGAACCCCTCTTGTGTGTTGTCTTGTGTGCATGCTCGTCTGCCTGTGTGCGCTGGATAGGTTGCGGTTGCGGTTGAGGAGATTGGGTTTGGGAAGAGGAAGTTGGAGGGGGGAGGGTGGAAACAGGGCCAATGGCTGCCATCAGAGAGGAGGTCAGAGCCTGGATTGATCTCTATTGAGCCGCCAAGCCAGTTTGAATGCCATCCAGGAATGCATTAGTCTGTTGCAGCTGGGCTGCCAGCCACTGGATGGCATTCACAATGGTTGACTGCCCTACAGAGCTGGATCTCAGGAGGTCAATAGCCTCCTCACTAAGGGCATCAGGCTCACTGGGGCAGGGCCTGAGGTGCCTGGGGAGAAGGAGATGCCCACGCTCCTGGGTGAGCGGGCACAGGAACTCGATGAGGGGCTGTTGGAAGGGCGGTGCTGGCACGGGGTGGCGGCTGTACCTGCAGTTGGGGTGGTCACAGAGGTGTCCGCCACTACCAGGGAGTTTCCATCGGAGGAGGTATCTGTGTCAGAACTGTCCCCTCCAGTCTCCGCCATGCCACTGGTGCCCTCAGAGTCAGTGGACTCTACCTCCTGGGTCCTGTGGGATGCAGCTCCCTCCGTCGCCTCCGTCACCGGTGACTCTAGTCCTCCGCCAATTGATGCTAATGTGCATAAGGACAGGGTGACAAAACAAGAAGGGGGAGACAAAGGATACACTTGGTCAATGGCTGTACCAACACCACCGTTGGCGTACACAGCATCCTCACACACAGGGAAAAGACCTACGCACTATGCTTTACACTACCAGTGATATTGCTAGCCACCAAGGCATGGGGAGGGGCACATACCACCAAATCCAGCACACCTGGGACCCACGCAGCCCTGACGAGTAGTGGATGGCTAAGAGCTAGGTAGCAGGACTATCCATTCAAAACCCTAGCCACCAGGGGACCTAAGCTGCAATGTCAGGCCTGGCTTAGGGGCACCCACTGACACCCCCCCCCCAGATACCACCCCACCAGGCGTTAGTAGTAATGATGGGCACTGTACTCACCCCATGGTGGCTGCCTTGATGCCCTCAAACACCCATCCAGCTCAGGATAGGTCACTACCAGTATGTGGGCCATCAGGAGGGTCAGGGTTCGATGAGCACCCCTTCCTTGTTGGGAGGCCATCCCCAGCTGGGACTCTGTGGTCTTCCGTGCCCAGCACCTCAGGTCCTCTCACCGTTTCCGACAGTGGGTGGTCCCCCTGCCATAGAACCCCAGGGTCTGCACCTCCTTGGTGATGGCACACCATATACCCTTCTTTTGATGGGCGCTGACCGGTAGAGGGAATACAGACAGGAAAATAGTATTAGTCAGACAGTCCTGCCTGTTACACTTATGGCCCACCACACCCCTTCACATCACGATTTGCACACACATGGCACAGCACACAACCAATATGCCACCCAGAGGACATCCACCCACCCCCCTTACATGAGGCCTTCAAACACACCACTCTATGCATTCATGCCACATGCATCGTGCCCACAGTGTACTCACCTGTTGGTCTGGAGGCCCATACAACAGTCTGTACTGGGGTAGGACCCCATCCACCAGCCTCTCCAACTCCGCTGAAGTGAAGGCAGGGACCCTTTCCCCAGTCACGCGTGCCATGGTAGGTTCCAGCCATAGGTCACAGAAGCACATGCAGTGTAGGTCCTCTCCTGTTGAAGATCAGGTAGCAAGTGAGGAATCTGATATAAAATGGTGGTCATGTCCGCGGCGGTGCATACTGTCACCGCCCGCGAAGATCACCATTGGCCACTGTAACCCATAGGGCCCAATGTTATCCAATGAGGAGTTGCACGGTGCATCCCGACCGCCTCCCGCAACAGCGTGCAATGTCAGCGGAATTACCTAACTTCCACCTGTCCCTCCACAGAGGACAGGTGGACGCCATTTCAGGGTTGGGGGCAAACCCTGGATAATTGGTGCATCACTGTTTAAATTTGGACATACTGGACAATTCACACGGACCCATTACAAATTAACAGCATGCAATGATCTGTTGTAGCCCGATTGTTCATTTTGTGACCAGCTCCTCACTCTTTTGCCCCATAGATTGCTACCGCTGCGGATGGATCGGAAATGGAGACATACCCCCATGTACAGACCCCTCGTGGACTTGGCAACACTGGAGGGCAGCCACATCATCCTCACCTATGGACTGGACAGGGCCACAATCACAGCACTGTGTGCCCAATTGGAGCCTGACCTGATATCTGCTATCCGTCACCCCACTGGGATCCCCCCTCTTGTGCAAGTTCTATCTATGCTCCATTTCCTGGCAACTAGTTGTTTCCAAGTGACAGTGGGCTTGGCAGCAGGAATGTCATAGCTAATGTTCTCAATAGTGCTGACATGAGTGTTTTCTACCCTGATTAAACACATGTGCAGCTACATTGTTTTCCCCCAGGTTGAAGATTTGGCCACAGTGAAGGCTGAGTTCTATGCAATGGGACATATCCCCAACATAATTGGGATGAATGATGGTACACAAATTGCATTAGTTTCCCCGTCTGAATGAACAGGTGTATAGATATCGTAAGAGTTTCCACTCTATAAATGTACAGATGGTGTGCTTGGTGAACCAGTACATCTTCCACGTCAATGCTAAGTATCCTGGGTCAGTGCATGATGCCTTTGTCCTAAGGAATAGCACCATTCTAAATGTGATGGGCCAACTAGAGAGGCACAGGGTGTGGTTAATAGGTGAACCTTGGTCCCCACCCAGTATATGTTGGTGTATGCGTATGGTGTGGGCCATATAGGATAGTGTGTGGCTAAATGTTGTCCCTCAATATTTGCAGGTGACTCTGGTCACCCCATCCTATCTTGGCTGCTGATCCCTGTGAGGAAGGCCAGGGCAAGGGCAGAAGAATTTTACAATGAGGCACATGGGTGAACCAGGAGGATTATAGAACAAACATTTGGCCTCCTGAAGGCCAGGTTCAGATGCCTGCATCTGACCAGTGGATCCCTGTGCTACTCACCCAAGAAGGTGTGCCAGATAATAGTGGCATGCTGCATGTTCCACAACCTTGCCTTGAGACGCAATATGCCTTTTCTGCAGGAAGAGGAGGCTGAAGATGCCTGTGTGGCAGGAGTGGACCCTGTGGACAGTGAGGATGAGGAGGCAGAGGATGAGGATGAAGACAACAGAACAGCAGTCATCAGACAGTACTTCGCGTGACACACAGGTAAGACAGTGTTAGTTCACATTTCATTATAATTATATTTCATTCCTATGCCACTGACATGCAGTTATTTACTGCCGCCAACATACCGCCACCGCTGCGGATATCCGTTCACCATATTATGACACACAAACACCAATCCGTCACTATTCAGCCACATACACAAATCCGTCACACCAAAGGTCAATGATAAACTGGCTGTATCAAAACCCACACCGTTACACCAACAGAACTACCCCCATCACATTATGACCCACGAATCACCACGGCGGACATTCAATGGCGGTAAACCAGTTGCGGTACATACCCATGCACACACTGATAGAGGCACTGACATACCCAGACATACACTGATACGTCCACTTACAAACTCAGGCACATATGGATACAGCCACTGACACACCCAGTCAAACACTGATACATCCTCTCAAAAACCCATGCACACACTGCTACAAGCACTGACATACCCAGCCACTCACCAATACAGTTATTGACACACCCAGGCACACACCTATACTGCAACTGACACATCCAGGCACACAATGATACAACCACTGACACTTCCAGCCAAACACAGATACAGCCTCTCAAACACCTATGCACACACTGATATAGGTACTGACACACCCAGCCACACTCTGATACAGTCACTGACACACCCAAGCACACACAATACAGAAACTGACAATCACAGCACATACCAAGACAACCAGTGACATACCCAGCCACACACCAATACAGTCATTGACACACCCAACCACACAGAAATACATCCACTACCACACCCAGGCACACTGATAAAGACACTGGCACAAACAGTCAAATACTGATAGAGGCCCTCATTATGACATTGGCAGTAAATCCCAATTTGTGTCTATATTCGTGTGTGCCTTGGTTTGTCAGTAACTGCATCGGTGTGTGGCTATGTATGTGTCAGGGGCTGTATTGGTGTGTTAGTGGCTGTATTAGTTTGTGGCTGTGTTTTTCAGTGGGTGTATCAGTGTGTAGATGGGTATTTGAGAGGCTGTTTCAGTGTTTGGGTGGGTGTGTAAGAGACTGCACTAGTATTTGACTGCTTGTGTCAGTGCCTGTATCGGTGTGTACCTGGGTGTGTCAGTGGCCGTACCATTGTGTGGCTGGGTGTGTCAGTGCCTGTCTTGAAGTGGGCCTGGGTGGATCAGTGTCTGTATCGGTGTGTGGCTGGGAGTGTCAGTGGATGTATCATGAGTGTATGTGGATGTGTCAGTGTCTGTATTGGTGTGTGGCTGGTTGTGTCAGTGGTTGTATTGGTGTGTAGGTAGTTGTGTGTGTAGCTGTATTGGTGTGTACCTGGGTCTCAGTGACTGTATCAGTGTCTGCCTGGGTGTGTACCCTGAGAATGTAATGTTATTGAACAACACTAAAAAAACTAATTAGTAAAATGGATTAATCCAATAGATGATGGCATTGATTAGTGTTACAGTTTGGAAAATTACAGAATGAAGTTACAATTTCAACAATGCGTAACTTCATCAATAATTGAAGACATGACTACACATTCCTTATGATGTAATGCTATTTTATATAAAAATTAAGCTTTTAATTTCCTATGTTTACTGTTCTCAGGTTCTTATTCAAGATAAATGACAAACTGTATAAAGAATCATCATAAATCATCAGAATAATCAGAAAAAAACTGTCACATAGATTGTAGAAAAAAACACAAACTGCACATTATGTCACTACATTTAGTCAACATTGTGCATTACACTCATAAATATTTTAAACAATTGTTTTATCTATACTTGCTTTACTAATTAAAAAAAAATAAGCTGAAAACAAGGCCTTCAGTTTTAGAACTACTAATAAATGTAAAAGGCACACCAGCATACAGAAAGTGTTATAAATATATCACCCATGGTAGGTCGTATGATGTCATGTAGACTGATAATTCATGTACTACAACTACAGTGTTCCACTTTTACAACTGTAACCCTCCTTAGAACGTTGGTTCCAGAAACAAAAGACAAGAATGTGTTCACTTAAAAGGCAGTCTTTGAATTTGAGTTTGCTATCATTACATGATGTTCATCCAGATTTACGTTTTACACATAGTGTAGTGACCAGATGTAACACTAAGGCCCTCATTCTGACCTTGGCGGTCGGCGGAGAGGCGGCGGTCGGACCGCGAACAGACCGGCGGTATTAAAAATGGCATTCTGACCGCGGCGGTCACCGCCGCGACCGACCGCCACTTCCCCACTCCGACAGCCACGGCGGTCATGACCGACGGGCTGGAGTCTGCGCACTCCGGTCCGGCGGTCGACCCAAGACCGCCAACGGTATCATGACCCTGCTTACCGCCGCGGTTTCTGGCGTTCGGGAACCGCCATGCGAACCATGGCGGTAGGCACTATCGGGGCCAGGGAATTCCTTCCCTGGCACTGATAGGGGTCTCCCCCACCCCCCACTGCCCCCCGAGTCCTCCCCCCACACCCTCCACCCCCCTGCCACCCCCCAGAGGTGGTACGAACCCCCTCCCCACCCCCACCCCGACATGCACATACACGCACCCCGACATGCACACACCCCCAACATGCACATATACACACCCCCTACACACACACATACACAACGGGGACACATACCCGCACACATACATGCCGACATGCGCACCCGCCGAACTACACACATTGCCCATAGGCACAGCAGCACTCCCCGCCCGCATGCACGCACTCACACACCCCCTCTACACACTCACACGCACACCCCCATGCACGCACACATCACACAACACCCCCCCACCCCCTCCCCTCACGGACGATCAACTTACCTTGTGCGTTGGTCCTCCGGGAGGCGACGGGAGCCATAGGGACGTGACCGCCAACAGAAGACCGCCAACAGAAGACCGCCACACAGAAATGTGGGTCGTAATTCTGGGGGCGGTGTTCTGCTGGCGTGGCGGTGGAGGTTGACCAGTCTCCACTATCCCGCCGACCGCCAGTGTGGCTGCTGGCGGTATTCCGGTGGAACGCTCCCAGCGGTCGGAATACGCGCAGCGGCATACCGCCGCGGTCGGCGGTCTTTACCGCAGCGGTAACTCGGCGGTCTTGCGAAAAGACCGCCAAGGTCAGAATGAGGGCCTAAGTCCTTCATTAAATATGATAACCATAGTAGTATATGTTTTCCCAGAAATAGATATTGGTCCTGCTTTGAAGTCTGTAATCTCTGTTTCCAATTTACTGCCATCATCTCTGCACTGTTGTGGCATTAAAATAACATATTTTCCACTTCTTTGTATATGTAATAATGACATACGATCTGATCAACAGTGTGGGCAATGTGGGTTTTAGGTAGCTTGTTTGAACAATTTTCACAGTTTTGCTATTCGGCAGTTTTAAATAGTTAAATGAATAAACTGCTCAGAATCTAATTTTATTCTTGGCTTGAATGGGCAATCTTCACGCTCATGGTTCCATGAGTAACTAAATCCAAATAACTCCCCAAAAGGTACTTTCTGTTCATCTACCACATAAAACATCACTATTAAAAATGCCTGTGCATCTTCTTGATTGTTTCCTGTAAACTTGACTGGGTGTTTTAGTGGCTGAATCGGTACATGCTTGAGTTTGTAAGTGGTTGCACCAGTGTGTGCCTGGGTATGTCAGTGTCTGTATTGGTGTGTGCCTCGGTGTGTCAGTGACTGTATCTGTGTGTCATACAAATATCAATTGCTCTAAAAGAACATTCTTATTGACAGTGCTACTAATTGTTTGAAAAAAAAAATGCTTTTGTAGACCTTGGAGGGGATTCCTCTCGAACCCTAGAACCAGAGCTAAGGGCTTAGGGTGTCCCCACCCTGGCCCCTTGTCTTTTTTTTGTTGTTTTTTTTGTGGGACCTGGCTGAAGCTGAGTCCCAGGATGGCTGCCAACGTTTATTCGTTTGAAGTGTTTGCAGTGAATCAGAGCTATGCATTTGCTGTGCATGAGCTCTTAATCTTCATGTAGTTGTTGCGGCTAGAGATATACACATTTATTTTCACTTTAACATCTCCAAAACTACTGAACAGATTTACACAAAATAAGTGAAAGAACAATCTGCATACCGAAAGCTAGCTTTCTGCCTAATTTGGTGTAATTCCATCCAGTAGTTTGTTCTGTAGCCTTGTTCAAAGGTCCTATGAGTAATAACATGGAAAATGCAACTGTTTTGATCCCCTTTTTTTCAGTCCCCGCTTGCAGGATCACCCCAAACATTCCATGCGCAACAAGAATCAAAGAGGCACTTAGGCCCTCATTACAACCCTGGCGGTCAGTGTTAAAGCGGCGGTAAGACCACCAACAGGCCGGCGGTAAAAAAAATTGAATCATGACCATGGCGGAAACCGCCAACATAGCCAGCCACTTGAACACTCCGACCGCCACGGCGGTAGAAACAAACACTATGGCGGTCACCGCCAACAGACAGGCGGAAGACAATGTACCGCCCACACTATTATGAGAGGCCAATCCGCCACCTTTTCCGGGGTGGAACCAACACGAACAAAAACACAGCGTAAATAGCACTTGGAAGGGAAAACACTCACCTCTACACATTCCACGAGGAACCAGGACGCCATGGAGCCAGAACTCCAAATACTCCCTGCGATAGTATTCTTGCTCCTCTACCAGGAGCACGAACAATAGCGGCTACGACCACGGTGAGTACTGCACCTACAACACAGGGGAGGGGGGAGGGAAAAGAGAGTGACACACACGTAACATGCAAAACCCCCACCCCCACCCTCACCCACAACAACAACAACATACACACAAATACATGCAGCAACATTACATTTACCCCCCCAATCCCTCCCCGGAAGAACGCAAGGACAAAAGGAAATGAGTTGAAGGACTGTAATCAATAAAAATCCATTAGTCAAAACCTGAAATACAGTATAAACAATTATGTACACCAACTATACAAGTCCGGATAGTGCACCAGTCATAGTCCGTGGATCACTGGGCCCAAATGCATGGGTGAGGTCCACACTCGATACCAGACTCCAAATGGAGAGAACACTGCTGGGGCATCAGATCGAAATGAAACAGGCACCTCAGGGAGAAGGGAAGGGGGGGCACCTCAGCCGGAAGAGTGCACAACGCCAGCTCCACAAGGGGTCTCCATGCCCATTGATGTATCCTGGGGAGTGCAAAGCCACAGTCTCTCAAGTCTCTACAGTGGGTGGTTTGCCCAGTGTTGTATCCTGGGGCATGCAAAGCCACAGTCTCTCAAGTGGATGCCTTTCTCCACTGGTTCTTTGAGGGGGCTTTGTGCCCAGAGTGCTTCATCCTGCCAAGGACTGGGGTAGTGGATGCTTTTCTCCACTAGTTCTGGAGGGGGCTTTGTGCCCAGAGTGCTTCATCCTGCCAAGGACTGGGGTAGTGGGTGCTTTTCTCCACTGGTTCAGGAGGGGGCTTTGTGCCCAGAGTGTTTCATCCTGCCAAGGACTGAGGTAGTGGATGTATTTATCCACTGGTTCTGGAGGGGGCTTTGTGCCCAGAGTGCTTCATCTTGCCAAGGACTGAGGTAGTGGATGTGACACTCCACTGACGGTGGTGCAACATGCAAGCTGCTGCGGCTCCTGGAACTGACCACCAGCCTCGGACGACTGACCACTGGGGATGGCAGCCATGCCTGCGGTGGTGCCACTGGCTCAGGATGTCGTGGGGCTGCTGGTGGTGCTAGCAGCGGTGTCAGTAGCGGCGGTGCTTGCGGCGGACTCTGTGGCATCGGTGCTGGCGGCGGTGTCAGTAGCAGCGGTGCTTGCGGCGGACTCTGTGGCATCGGTGCGGGCGGTGGGCTCTGTGGCATCAGTGCTGGCAGCGGGCCCTGTGGCATTGGTTCTGGCGGCAGCCTCTGTGGAATGGGTGTTGGCGGCGGTCTTTGTGTCGGCGGTGCTGGCGGAGGGCTCAGTGACTGCGGTGCTGGTGGCGGTCTTTGTGGCAGCGGTGCTGGCGGCGGGCTCAGTGACTGCGGTGCTGGCGGCGGGCTCAGTGACTGCGGTGCTGATGGCGGGCTCAGTGACTGCGGTGCTGGTGGCAGGCTCAGTGACTGCGGTGCTGGTGGTGGGCTTAGTGACTGCAGTGCTGGTAGTGGTGCATGTGGCGGTGCTGGTGGCGGTCTTGTCCGCCGTGCAAGTTGGCGTCGACGTGGACCTGCCCTTGATCTTCTGGCCCTTCCCCACCTTGGATGGTGTGATGCTATTAATTGTGTTTGACCAATGACTTTGTGTTTCACCACTGGCATATTAGTTGCTCAATGTTCACCAGTAGCACATTGTGGGGGTCATTCTGACCCTGGCGGTCGGTGATAAAGCGGCGGCCAACCCGCCAACAGGCTGGCGGTCAAAAAAATGGAATTCTGACCCTGGCGGGAACCGCCAACACAGACCGCCACTTTAACACTCCGACCGCCATGGCGGGACACACAAACAGCGCGGCGGTCACCGCCAACAGGCAGGCGGCAGACAATGTACCGCCCACCCTATCACAACTCACCAACCCGCCACCTTTTCCGGGGCGGGAGCACCGCCGATAAAAACACGGCGGAAACAGACTACGAACGGGAAAACGCTCACCTCTATACACTCCACGAGGACGGAGGACAGCATGGAGCCCGAATTGAACATCCAACCTGCTCTCGTCTACCTGGTCATCTACCACGAGTACGAACTCCGGTGCAGACGACAACGGTGAGTACCGCACCTACGACACAGGGGAGGGGGGGAGGAGGAAGGGTTACGGGCACACACATACGCATTACACCCACCCCCCAACTATCTACACACCAATGCAGAGCACCAAGTCAAAGTGACCCCACCCAAACCCACCGGAATAACGAAAAGATATAATTAAAGTGAGAAACTAAATTTATGTATAAAAAAGGTTCATTGAATTCAAGGTAAAATAGGAAAATTAATCAAAAATATCCAAGTGTAAACATTGCGTAACCGATAAATAGAGGCAATAAGTCCAGCACAGTCACTGAAATTTCAACTGTCCGTGGGCCAAAGTGTATCAACACATGGGCAAAGCCCACACAGGAGACCTGAGTCTGTTGGAGAGAACACTGCAGGGGCATCAGATTATAAAACTACAGGCACCTCAGGGGGAAGGGAAGGGGGGGGCACCACAGCCACATGAGTCCACGACGCCAGATCCAAGAAGGGGCCACCATGCCCACTGTTCAATCCTGGGGAGTGCAAAGCCTCAGTCTCTCAAGTCTCTACAGTGGGTGGCTTGCCCACTGTCATATCCTGGGGAGTGCAAAGCCACAGTCTCTCAAGTCTCACAAGTGGGTGGCTTGCCCACTGTCATATCCTGGGGAGTGCAAAGCCACAGTCTCTCAAGTCTCTACAGTGGCTGGCTTGCCCACTGTCATATCCTGGGGAGTGCAAAGCCACAGTCCATCAAGTGGATAACAGTCTCCACAGGCAATGGAGGAGGCAGGGTGGCCCGAGTGCAGCGTGAACAGTAGCACGACACAGAACCGGCACTGTCATTGGGCCAGCGGTGCTTGAGACGGCAGGGCCCAGCGGAGCGGTGCTTGAGACGGCGGGGCCCAGCGGAGCGGTGCTTGAGACGGCGGGCCCAGCGGAGCGGTGCTTGAGATGAAGGGCCCAGCGGAGCGGTGCTTGACAGGAAGGGCCCAGCGGAGCAGTGCTTGAGACGGCGGGGCCCAGCGGAGCGGTGCTTGAGATGAAGGGCCCAGCGGAGCGGTGCTTGACAGGAAGGGCCCAGCGGAGCGGTGCTTGAGACGGAGGGGCCCAGCGGAGCGGTGCTTGAGATGAAGGGCCCAGCGGAGCGGTTCATGAGACGGCGGGGCCCAGCGGAGCGGTGCTTGACAGGAAGGGGCCCAGCGGAGCGGTGCTTGAGATGAAGGGCCCAGCGGAGCGGTGCTTGAGACGGCGGGGCCCAGCGGAGCGGTGCTTGACAGGAAGGGCCCAGCGGAGCGGTGCTTGAGACGGCGGGGCCCAGCGGAGCGGTGCTTGACAGGAAGGGCCCAGCGGAGCGGTGCTTGAGACGGCGGGGCCCAGCGGAGCGGTGCTTGAGATGAAGGGCCCAGCGGAGCGGTGCTTGAGACGGCGGGGCCCAGCGGAGCGGTGCTTGACAGGAAGGGCCCAGCGGAGCGGTGCTTAAGACGGCGGGGCCCAGCGGAGCGGTGCTTGAGATGAAGGGCCCAGCGGAGCGGTGCTTGAGACGGCGGGGCCCAGCGGAGCGGTGCTTGAGACGGCGGGGCCCAGCGGAGCGGTGCTTGACAGGAAGGGCCCAGCGTAGCGGTGCTTGAGACGACGGGGCCCAGCGGAGCGGCGCTTGAGACAGCGGGGCCCAGCGGAGCGGTGCTTGAGATGAAGGGCCCCTATTCAGCGGTGCTCCTCCCGGCGGTGCCCTGTTCAGCGGTGCTCCTCCCGGCGGGGCCCTGTTCAGCGGTGCCTTTCTGGACAGCGGGGCCCTGTTCAGCGGTGCCTTTCTGCACGGCAGGGCCCTGTTCAGCGGTGCCTTTCTGCACGGCGGGGCCCTGTTCAGCGGTACCTTTCTGCACGGCGGGGCCCTGTTCAGCGGTGCCTTTCTGCACGGCGGGGCCCTGTTCAGCGGTGCCTTTCTGGACGGCGGGGCCCTGTTCAGCGGTGCCTTTCTGGACGGCGGGGCCCTGTTCAGCGGTGCTTGTTCTGTAAGTCAAGGGAGTCAGACCTGGCCACGACTCCCTGATCAGTCGCCCTCCGACCGTGCAGTTGCTGGACCCCTCGGTGACGGTGTCCTGGGCCCTTGGGTGTCCTCCCTCACACCCGGGATGGGGCTTCTGGGGCCCTCCTGGTCCGCGCTCCTGCTGGCTGACTTCTCAGCCCTGCTGCCCTTGCCCTCCTTCGATGTGGCTCTCTTGCCCTTGCCTCCCCTGGATGTTGTGGCAGGTGAAGTGGCAGAACTTTGGTCCTTGGGGGCAGCCTTGTCAGTCGTCCCGCGGCGGCCCCTTACTTTACGGGTCCTCTTTCCAGGGGGGGGCTGGCTGTCCCCTTGCTGCTGACCGATGTATCACTGCTGGCAAAGGGGGGACTCCAAAATCCATGCACTACGGTGACCCTTGAAGCCAGGCTGGTGGTGGCTGAGGCGCTCTTGGGACTCTTAGCAGATGGAGGGGGGGGTCAGGTGAGGGAAAGAGGTCAAGAGTGGAGAGGTAAAGTTTTTTAGGACCAGGGTAAAGGGTAGGTGTAGTGGTTATGGGAGTGGAGGAAGAGGAGGTGGTTTAGGAGAGTCAGGTGTGCTGTCCTTGGGTGAAGGTGCATGGGCTGGAGGCTGTCGTGAGGTGGTTGGCTGTTGGGTGGGTGGCTGCCTGCGTTTGTGTGTCTTGGAAGAGGGGGTGACAGACACAGTGGGAGAGGACACAGGGGACGTGTAAATGGTAGTGGGGGTGGTGACTGCACATGTGCGGACTGTACTGGAGGGTGTGCTGGTGATGGAAGTACTGGCTGTTGGTGGTGTGCATGCAGGTGTGAGTAGAGACGTCACAGGGAGGGAGGAGGGAGACGAGGAGGTGGGGGACACAGAGGTGGTAGTGGCTGTTGGCATGTCTGCATCTGGGTGTTGCTTGGGTGAATGTTTGTGTGATCTGTGGTGCTTATGTCTGGATGAGCTGCCCTTGGGTGTTGAGGTGTGTGCAGGCTGGTCTGATGGTGTGGGTGGGATAGGCAGAGGAACAGGAGACAGAGACAGGCTGGAGGCAGTTAGAAGAGGGAGGCTGGAAACAGGGACAATGGCTGCCGTCAGTGCTGAGGCCAGAGCATTGAACGATCGTTGATGGGCAGCCTGACCCGAATGAATGCCCTCCAGGTATGCATTGCTACGATGCACCTCCCTCTCTACCCCCTGGATGGCATTCAAAAGGGTAGACTGCCCAACAATGATGGTCTGTAGGAGGTCAATTACCTCCTCACTGAGGGCAGCAGGGGTAACAGGGGCAGGGCCTGAGGTGCCTGGGGCGAAGGAGACGCCCGCCTTCTTGGGCGAGCGGGCACGGAGCGAAGGCTGAGGGGCTGCTGGGAGGGCGGAGCTGGTGCGCTGGGTGGCGGCTGTACCTGTAGAGGCGGGGGGCACGGATGTTGCCGCCACCGCTAGGGAGCTCCCATCCGAGGACGTGTCGGTGTCGCTGGTGTCACCACGGCTCCCCGTTGTGAAGCTCCCCTCGCCCTCCGTATCACTGGTGGCCTCGGTGTCTGTGCCATGGCCCACCGGGGCCTTGTGAGTTGCAGCTCCCTCGTGCTCCGGTGCCAATTCTCCTCCGCCTGATGATGCTAATGCACACATGCACAAGAAGATAAAGAAAAAGGGTGGGGGGAGACATAAAAACAGGTTGATTGCATGCATTGTCAACACCGTTGGCGGAGAGGACAGACACAGGAGCCTCATGCACTAAGCCGTGCAATCGGGGTACACTACTCAGTACTTGTGACTAGGCCAACAGGTCTAGGGACAACAAACGCGCACATGGGTGATGCAGGACCATGGATAGCTGTACTTGTCACCCTACAGAGGTGGGGGGCGGGGGCACAGGGACATGGCTAAAGGAGAGGACTACACTACAGAAAGCGCCCTGGCCTAATGTCACCCACAGCCCTCTTCCCCCACCCAGGCACCTCCACTGCGCGTAAAGATAGCTGAATGTGCTGGTACTCACCCCCTTGTGTCTGCTGTGATGTCCCCACGCGCCCATCCAAATCGGGGTAGGCCACCGCCAGGATCCGGGACAACAGGGGGGTCAGGGTACGACTGGCACCCCTCCTAGGTTGGGAGGCCATCCCCAGCAGTGACTCGGCGGTCTTCCTGGTCCCGCGGAGGATGTCCTCCCACCTCTTGCGGCAGTGGGTGCCCCGTCTGTTGTGGACCCCCGGGTTCCGGACTTCCTTGGCGATGGCACGCCAAATGTCGACTTTCTGATGGGCGCTGACCTATTTGACATGTACAGGGTGGAAATTGAAATATCATAAATTTTCCGCATGATAGATGCGATTGGCCCCACCTCCCCAACCTTGCCATGTGGCACATGCTCTCATCTGTCGTGCCTTGCACTCGTCATTGTCTCCCCACCCCACCATCTTACATCCACCATACACAACCCAGGCATAGCCCATTCAACGTGCACACAGTGTACTTACCTGTTGGTCTGGAGGACCGTGGAGTCGCGCATACTGGGGCAGGACCCCATCCACAAGTTTCTCCAACTCTTCTGTAGTGAAGGCAGGGGCCCTTTCCCCAGTCGCAGCAGCCATTGTATCTCCCAGACCGAGGTCACAGCAGCACTTGCAGTATAGGTCCTCTCCTGTGGATGATCAGCTCTCGAGTGATTAACCAGATAGAAAATGGCGGTCACGCCCACGGCGGTGCATACCGCCGCGGTGCGTTCCGCGACCGCCGGCGCACCTAGTCATTGGCTCGTGAAACCCATAGGGTTCGATGTTAACCAATGCGGCTTGGCGCCGCGGTCTTCGACCGCCTACCGCCACGGTGTGTCACGCCAGCGCATTGACCTCACATCCCACTGTCACACTTCTCAGGTCAGGCAGCCGCCATTTCAAGGGCCCACATGGCCTGATTTCTACTGCGTCACACAGGCCTAGGCCTTGCATTGCCACTCATACAAGCCATTCAATGCATTGAGAATCGTGTACTGTGCAAGCTGTAGTTACATACCTGTGGGTTGCTTGACTCTGTGCTCCATGTTGTCCTTCCTAGGCACCGTCCGCTGGGACTTGCGAGGAGAAGGAGGAATCCTCCTGTGTACCGACCGCTGGTGGACCTGTCGACAATGGAGGAACGTCATATAATACTTCGATACCGACTTGACCGAGCCACTATACATGAACTGTGTGCCCAGCTGGAGCCAGACCTGATGTCCCCCATCCGCCAACCCACAGGAATTCCCCCTCTGGTGCAGGATCTGTCAGTCCTCCATTTTTTGGCAAGTGGGTCTTTTCAGACAACAGTGGCCATGTCATCAGGGATGTCTCAGCCTATGTTTTCTAAGATTTTGTCCAGAGTGTTGTCTGCCCTGACGAAATACATGCGGAGCTACATTATTTTCCCTGAGGAGGGTGATTTGGCCACTGTGAAGGGTGACTTCTATGCCCTTGGACATATCCCCAACATCATTGGTGCCATTGATGGGACCCATGTGGCCTTAGTACCCCCAAAAGACGATGAGCAGGTGTACAGAAACAGGAAAAGTTACCATTCGATGAATGTCCAGGTGGCCTGTTTGGCTGACCAGTACATCTCCCATGTAAATGCCAAGTTCCCTGGGTCAGTGCATGACGCATATGTTATGCGAAATAGCAGCATCCCTTATGTGATGGAACAGCTACAGAGACACCGTGTGTGGCTAATAGGTGACTCTGGTTACCCCAACCTGCCGTGGCTACTGACCCCAGTGAGGAATCCCCGGACCAGGGCAGAGGAACGCTACAATGAGGCCCATGGGCGAACTAGGAGGATTATAGAAAGAACCTTCGGCCTCCTGAAGGCCAGGTTTAGGTGCCTGCATATGACAGGGGGATCCCTAATGTACTCACCCAAGAAGGTGTGCCAGATCATTGTGGCCTGCTGTATGCTTCACAATCTTGCATTGTGACGCCAGGTGCCTTTTCTGCAGGAGGATGGTCCAGATGGTGGTGTTGTAGCAGCTGTGGAGCCTGTGGAGAGTGAAGAGGAGGAAGACGACGGGGACGACACGGACAACAGGGACACAGTCACACAACAGTATTTTCAATAGCACCCAGGTAAGAATCCCCCACGCCATTTTACATTTACTTCTGGCCTCCTGCATCTCTACTTTCTGTGTTTCCCCCCAGTTCCTTTCAACTGAATTGTGACTTTCCCTTGCCTTTTCAGAGCTGTATGACCCACTGCGTGACTTCTGGTTTGTTCGCCCATGGAGTAAAGCACATTGACATTGGTATGTTGTCATCACAATGTAACTGAACATTTTTGAACCGTTATGTGTAATACATTTGTTAAGAATACAAGCAGACTCCTGAGTGTTTTAAGTGCAATTAGTGATTTATTTAAAGTGCTACATATAGGTCCATGATAGTAAAACGGTGATGGGTGGGGGTGGAGTGATGTCCATGGCAGAGTCCAGTTCTCGGTCGCACAGGTGCATTGTCCATATGCCTGTGGAAGGATGGAGCAGGGGCAGTTCAAGGTTGGACAGGGTGACGATGTGGGACAGTGGAATGACATCCGGGGGGATCTTAGGCTGGCGGGGGTCTTGGCATCCTACTCTGTCTTCCTTTGTGATCTCAGGTTCCTCTTGCGGGGTAGTTGATCTTCAGCAGGAGGTGGGGTTCTGGTGGCCTGTCGAGGTGTGGGGGCCTCCTGTCCACTTGCGGAGGTGGTAGGCTGTTCCTGGTCCGGGCTGGTGACAGGGGCCCTTTGGGGTGCCACATGGTCCCGCAATGTGGTGACTATTAGGTTCAGGGCCAGGACGATGTTCCTGAGCTCCTCTCTGTACCCCATGTACCGTTCCTCCTGCTGTGCCTGGATCTCCTGGAACCTGGCCAGTACCGTTGCCATCGTCTCCTGGGAGAGGTGGTATGCTCCCATGATGGTGGTGAGGGCCTCTTGGAGAGTCGGTTCCCTGGGCCTGTCCTCCCCCCCCTGCCGCACTGCAGCCCTCCCAGTTGCCCTGTTTCCCCGGGCCTCTGTCCCCTGGACGGTGTGCCCACTACCACTGCCCCCAGGTCCCTGTTGTTGTTGGGGTGTTGGGTCAGCCTGGGTGCCCTGTAGTGGCGGACACACCGCTGATTGACCTGTCCTGGAGACAGAGGCATGGGCCTGCTGGGTGGGAGCTGTGCTGATATTCCCAGAGGGGGTTAGGTCTGCTGTGGCCTGTGTCTGTGTGTGGGGAACCGACTGTCCAGAGGTCCCCGATGGTCGGGCCCTGCAGGGGTGAAAGAGTATGGTTATTGCTTCTGTGTGTTCCATGGCGTGCGATTTGTGGGTGCCCTTGTCCCCCAGTGCTGGCATTCCCTTGTGGCAGGAGTTGTGAGGGTGGTTTGTGTTGGGGATGGGTATGTGCAGTGGTCATGCATAGGTGATGGGTGTCCATGGTTTGTGTTGGCATTCAGGGTTTGGTTTTGGGTTGGGTGGGTTGTGCTGGTGAGACATTGGCAGGGAGGATGTGTGCTGGGGGGTTGGGGGTGAGGTTGGGGGTGTGGGTTGGCATGCTGGTGGTTGGGGGGGGAGGGAGTAGTTGAGACTAGACTTACCAGAGTCCATTCCTCCGCCTACTCCAGCGAGGCCCGCAGGATGAAGGATGTTAAAGACCTCTTGCTCCCATGCTGTGAATTCGGGAGGAGTGGGTGGTGGTCCGCCGCCAGTCTTCTGCACAGCGATGTTGTGTCCTGAGACCATCGACCGTACCTTCCCCCGTAGGTCGTTCCAGCGCTTTCGGATGTCTTCCCGGTTTCTGGGATGCTGTCCCACAGCGTTGACCCTGTCGACGATCCTCTGCCATAGCTCCGCCTTCCTGGCTATTGTGGTGTGTTGCACCTGTGTGCCGAAGAGCTGGGGCTCTACCCTTATAATTTCCTCCACCATGACCCTGAGTTCTTGGTCCGAAAACCTGGGGTGTCTTTGGGGTGCCATGGGGTGGTGTGGATGAGGTGTGGGGTGGTGTTTGTGGTGATGTGAGTGGTGGTGTGTGGTGATGTGTGCGTCGATGTGGTGTGGTTGATGATGTTGGGTTCCTGTGTGTGTTGGGGTTTTCGATTGCTGTGCGCTCTCTCTCTCTCTCTCTCTATCGCCTTCTCTCCGATTTCCAACTAGTGGGGGTTTGTGGGTGATGTAGGTGTGTGTTTTATAGTTGCTTGGATGTGTGGGAGTGGTGTTTGTATGTGTATCAGGTGTGGGTATTTCAAATTGGCCAATGTGGCTGTGTTTTGGAGCTGGGTGTGTATTTTGACCGCGGCGGTGTGTACCGCCAATGGAATACCGCGGTTGAATGACCGCTGCGTGGATTCGTGGGTCGTAATGGCATGGGCGTGTTTGTGTTGGCGTGGCGGTGGAGGTTTGGTCATCTCCAGTTTATCGCTGCCCGCTGATGAGGCGGCCTTCCGTGGATGTCGGGTTTTTGGCGGCTTGGCAGTTGTGGGTCAGAATGACCGTGGCGGTTTACCGCGGCCGCGGCGGTAGAATGGCAGTCTTCTGACCGGCGGTAAGAGCCTTTTACCGCCGAGGTCAGAATGACCCCCTGTATGTTTTGTTCAGTTTAGCTGCCTATTGGCTTTAACATGGAGTTAGCCATTGCATTCTGTATTTAGTTAGGGCAAAGAAGTTCATATAACAATCAACATTGACTCTTGAGGAATAGATCCAGTATAATTCTCTTAACAGTGATACATCAATTATTATTGTACATGGAAGTGATCTATTTACATGTATTATATTTTATTTCAATCCTTTCTAAAATCATCAAACTTTGTAGCGTATACAACCCTTTTTTATTATTACATGTCCATAAACAAACTGGCCTGAGTTAGTAGTCTTGTTCATCAAGTGCAACTATTTAATATGCAGTATATAATCCTCTGTACATTGTCCTTATATACAACTATTTAATAAGTGACAGCCATTATGGCAAACATCAATACAAGCTAGTCCATCATTTCCGGTAGCCCATAGTAAAGATACCAATCGCCTATATCCAAATATTATCTCTGATGTTATGGACTGCAGGCTAATGTCTTCTATTTAGTTTACTATTTTTAAATGTTGTCAAGGACTCCTTATTAAAATGTGTGTTGATGCATCTCCGCCTCCTGAACTCTTCAGGACCATATAAGGATCGTGTATCAAAGTTACATCTACTACATCTGTCAGTCTGTAAGAGAGGGCACTAAATTCCCACTATCGGAGAGACCCACTGTTTCTCAATGTATGCCTACCAGATCTCTCGGAAGATAGAATAAATCAGCCATCTACATCAGGGAAGTGATTTTCAAAGCTCTGTCAGTAGCAGCAGGGGTCCAGCCCATTGCACATCTAACTGCCATCACAACCCTCTGCATCTGATGTGATCACAGTACCAGCTGTGTTTGGCAACCTTACAAACATAATCAGACACTGTGTGAAAAGCCTCATGCCTGTGGGATTAAACACTATAATGGAGGCTGCATACCTGGATGCTGTCACTAACGACCATTGGTAATTTTCTTTGGATCCCAGTTAAAAAAATAAGTTTTCTGGAATTTGAAGCCTGTTGTTTCTCACTAATTATCTTCTGTTTGCCCCTTCAACCTTGTTTATTTTTCAAATAAAAAAAAATGTTTTGGAAGCCTACAAAAAATGGTTCTTTTTAGGACTACTCCATCTATTCAATGAAAGAGCTATCCCTCTTTTGTTATTTTTTTTCTGTATTCGTGTTTAAGCTTTTGTGAGTTTTTGAATGTGCATATGTCATACACCCTACATAAGTGAAATTGAAACAGTACAGATGACTACTTTAATATTCACCAAGGGTGCTGAACCTGTGAAGTACAAAAGAAGATAGTAGCAAATATTTTGCAATGTCATCTGTAATACTTAAATGGAATAGAATATGCAATTGACTGTATGTATGTGTTAGTGAGTGTGCCAGTGCATACATGGTCGTTTGAGTGCTTCCGTAAATCAAAGTGTCTCTCTGAGTGTGTGGTAGGTCTGTCAGTGGCTGTATCAGTGTGTGCTTGTATCTGTGTTTGCCTGTATCTGTGTGTGCATGGGCGTATCAGTGCCCATGTTGGTGTGTGCCTGGGTGTGTCAGTGTCTGAATTGATGTGTGCTTGGGTGTTTCACAAGTTATATCAGTTTATGGCTGAGTGTGTTAGAGAGTGTATCAGTGTCTGTATGGGTGTTTGAGAGGCTGTATTATTGTTTGGGTGGGTGTGTAACTGCCTGTGTCAGTGTTTGACTTGGTGTGTCAGTGCATGTAATTGCGTGTGCCTGGGTGTATCATTGGCTATATTAGTGTGTGACTGGGTGTGTTAGTGGCTTCATTGATATGTGCCTGTGTATTTCAGAGGATGTGTGCTTGGCTGGGTGTGTCAAAGGCTGTATCAGTGTGTGCCTCGGTATGTCAATAGCTATATCTGCGTGTGCCTGAGTGTGTCAGTGGCTGTATTTGTGTGTGCCTAGGTGTGTCCGCGTCTGCATTGGTGTGTACCTGGGTGTGTCAGCAGCTCTATGGGTGTGTGCCTAGGTGTGTGATTGATTGGCTGTACTAGTGTGTGCATGGGTATATGAGAGCCTGCATTGGTGTTTGAGTTGGTATGTTAGTGAGTGCATCAGTGTTTGACTGGGTGTGTAAGTGGTGTATTGTGTGTGAGTGGCTGTGTGACTGGCTATATTAGCGTGTGCCTGGGTACGTCAGTGACTGTATCGGTGTGTGCCTGGGTGTGTCAGTGACTGTTTCCGTGTGTGGCTGGGTGTGTCAGTGTCTCTATTACTGTGTGCATGGGTGTTTGAGAGGCTGTATTGGTGTTTGGGTGTGTGTATAAGAGACTGTGGCCCTCATAATGACTTTGGTGGTAAATCCCACTTACCGCAGCAGTGACGGCCACCAACATACCGCAGCGGAGGCGAACATCTCTTCGCCAAATTATGACACACACACACACCAATCTGACAGAATACTGCTACATACACAAATCCGCCAGCCCAGAGGTCAGTGCTAAAGTGGCGGTACCAACACCCATACCGTTACGCCAACAAAACTATACTCACCAAATTATGACCCACGAATCACCAGAGCGGATATTTTATGGCGGTAATACCCACGGGCTCAAAGTAGACACCCACAGAAAAAACAACATCACATTGAACAACACACACCTGACACCCATTCACAAACCACACCCACACACTCACACCACTATAAAACACACATCCACATTACCCACAACCCTTTTCGAATACAAATTATTGCCACCAGACTGACACTAAGACCACTGCAACAACTAGACACACACACCACATACATCTATACATCCCTCACGCACTTCACACACCCAACCACAGTATCCAATACCCACATATTTACACACACCACACAAAACCCATGTGCCCACAAAGGCATCCCCGTTTCACAGATGAGGAGTTGCGGGTCCTGGTGGAGGAAATAGTCAGGGTAGAGCCACAGCTGTTTTGAGCACAGTTACAGCAAGTATCCATTGCAAGGAAGAGGGAGCTACTGTATGGCGGAGAATCGTGAACAGGATGAATGCCACGGGACAGCATCCAAGAACAAGGGACGACATCAGGAAGAGGTGGACCGACCTACAGGGAAGTTACGTTCCGTGGCACCAAGGCACCAGCTTGCCATACAGAGGACTGGCGGTGGAACCCCACCTCCTCCCCCACAGCTCACAGCATGGGAGGAGCAAGTCTTGGCATCACTGCATCCTGAGGGACTCACTGCAGTTGCCGGAGGACTGGACACTGGTGAGTCAACATTTACTACTTATCACCCCCCATACCTGCATGACATCTCACACCCTCACTCCCATCACTCCACTCCATCCCACACACATCACCTACACATATGACTAACCCCAGTGCCAAGCCCTGCATGCTATACCAATGCATGGACAGTCCTCCCAGCCCTCATGGACACCCATCGCAAAAGCATGCACAGCATGGAGAACTAACAAGCACAACATACATCACCATACACAAACAGAGGTGGTAGGACAACAGCAACGATAGCGGGGAAGCTAGGGATGTGCAATATGTCACAGACATGAAGCATAACACACCACTTACATCCCCATAGGTTCCCCAGCCAATGTCAGTGGAGAGGAGGTGCCATGACAAACCAGTCCCCCAACAGAAGATGCCCCCAGTGATGACTGTAACTCTGGACTTCTGGATCTGGATGAACTACCTGCCCATCTGGAACCACTGGTCAGTCGGTCACCCCAGCCCACTCCCAGTCAACCACAGACCCTCCCCCTTCAGTATCCAACACCAGAGCACCTACCCAGCGTCCCCACACCTCTGTCCCCAGGACACATCAATCAGCAGCGTGCTTACCTGTACAGGGACCCCAGTCCACACTTTGCCCCAAGACAATCAGGGACCTGGGGTCAGTGGCAGTGGGGACACCATTTGGGGGACACAGGCACAGGGCAACAGGGACACTGGGAGGACCACTGTGTGCCAGGGGGAGGACAGGCCCAGGGAACCGACTCTCCAGGAGGCACTCACCAAGATCATGGGGGGCTACCAACAATCCCAGGACACGATGGGACAGATCCTTAACAACATGCAGGAGAACAGGCGGCTTCAGGAGGAACACCATCAGGAGACCAGGGAGGACTTGCACGCTCTCAACACCACCATGATCTCCATAGCAAGGGTGCTGGCAGACATGGCCAACATAATGAGGGAATAGACAGCACACCAGCGGGACCCTACCACTAGCCAGTCTATTAACCAGCCCTCCACTTCTGCTGCAGATAGTGGGCAGGAGGCCCCCCACAGGACCCACAGGCCACCAGCACCCCTTCCCCTGTTGGGAAACACCCGGAAAACATTCTCTGTGACCCAGACAGAAGCCAGAGACACTTGCCAAGACCAAGACCACTGCCAGGAAATGAGACTCTCCTGATTGTCTCCCTTGTGCCCCACCCTGTCACCTTGTCCACTACGAACTACCTATGCTCCCCTTCCTATGGCCTCTTGGACACTGGACCTGTCCTACAAACAGACTAGAACAATACCCTGGACTTTCCTCTACCATCACTCCATTCCATTGCACTTTTCAGTCAATTATTTGCACTACAATAAACACCCTTGAATACAACTTGAGTGACACCGTTTTATGTGTTGAAAATGTGCATTTATGGGAAGAGTCACATCTACTGCAAATGATCCGAAAACTGTGATAGCATACAAATAATAACCTGTAGCTGTCTACCGTAAACACATCAGGACACTGTTGTCATATCACCAACATCTGTAAAAGGACGAGCCATAAGTGACAGTAAGTTGGGATGCAAAGGAAGTGAATGCCTTCATGCCACAGCCACAAAAAACATCAATAGTCAGAGCAATTGTCAGTTCCACTGTCTCAACTGTGTGTCATTCGAAGTATTGTCGTATAACTGATGTTCTGTTGTCCTAATCCTCATCCTCTGCCTCCTCATCCTCAGTATCCTCAGGGTCCACTGCTGCCACAGGGTCATCTCCAGTCCCCTCCTCCTGCAGAAAAGGCACATGTCATCAGAGGCCAGGTTATGCAACACGCAGCATGCCACTACTATCTGGCAGACATTCTCAGGTGAGTAGCATAGGGATCCATCTGTCAGATGCAGGCATTTGAACCTGGCCTTCAGGAGGCCGAAGGTTCTCTCGATTATTCTCCTGGTTTGCCCATGTGCATCATTATAACGGTTCTCAGACCATGTCCTGACATTCTTCACAGGGGTCAGGAGCCACAATAGTTTTAGGTAGCCGGAGTCACCTGCAAGTATTGAGGGACAACATTTAGCCTTACTTAATGCTATGGGATAACACTTTAACACATACACTGACATAGAGTGGATGGGGACTCTGGCTCACCTATTAGTCACACCCTGTGCCTCTGTGGTAGGGCCATCACATTTGGGATGCTGCTATTCCTCAGAACAAAGGTGTCATGCACCAACCCAGGCTACTTGGCAGTAACACAAGAGATGTACTGGTCCGCCAGGCACACCATTTGCACACTGAGTGAGTGGAAACTCTTCAGATTCCTCAACACCTGTTCATTCTGGCGGGGGGACAAACGCAATATGTGTACCGTCAGTTGCCCCATTAATATTGGGAATATGTCCCATTGCATAGAATCCCGCTTTCACAGTGGCCCAATCTTCCACCTGGGGGAAAGAAATATAGTTGCACATGTCTTTCACCAGGGCAGACAATAGCCTTGCCATCACGATTGAGAACATTGTCTGTGACATTCCTGCTGCCAAGTCCACCGTCACTTGGAAAGAGCCAGTTGCCAGGAAATGGAGCACTGAGAGAACCTGCACAGGAGGGGGATCCCAGTGGGATGACAGATAGCTGATATCAGGTCAGGCTCTAATTGGGCACACAGCTCTGTGATTGTGGCCCTGTCCAGTCTATAGGTGAGTATAATTTGCCTGTCCTCCAGTGTAACCAAGTCCACAAGGGGTCTATACACGGGGGTTTGTCTCCTCCTCCCATTCATCCGCAGTGGTAGGTATCTAAGGGACATGAGAGTGAGTATGCTGTCACAATTTGTACAATGGAATCACCACCTCAGTGGGCATACAACATTAATGTGATGGGGCAGTGGGAATGGCAATGTGTGTGCAATTTCCATAAATGACGCAGTTATGGAAGACCTGTATATGGTCCACCACCATGAAATGGTGACCACCTGTCCTGTATCTAGGGACAGATGGAAGTGAGGTAACTCTACCGACGTTGGGCGTCGTGGCGGAAGGCTGTCTTGCACCGCCGTGCAATTCCTCGTTGGCTAATATGGGTCTCTATGGAGTACAGTGGCCAATGGGGATCAGCGTCTGCGATAACAGTGTATACCGCCGCAGAGGTGACCACCATTTTCTGACTATAACCTCACTTGATTCCTGACTTTCCACAGGACAAAACCTACACTGTGTGTGCTGCTGTGACTTGTGTCTGGAACCTCCCATGGCCTGTGTGACTGGGGAAAGGGACCCTGACTTCACTTCAATGGAGTTGGAGCACTTGGTAGATAGGGTCCTCTCCCAGTATGGACAGCTATATGGGCCACGAGATCAAAGGTGAGTACACCTTGGCCACAAAGCATGTGGGAGGGTTGCATGGAGATGTGTGTGCAGGCATCGTGTCATATGTGGGGTGGTATGTCTGGTGGTAGTGTACATGGTGTGTGCCGGACGATGTGTGTGCCACTGGAGATGGAAATGGGATTTGTGGGCCATATGTGTGACAGGCTGGATTGTATGTGCAATGCTGTCCTCCTGTCTGTATTCCCTCTGCATGTCAGCGCCCATCAAAAGAAGGTATTGTGTCGTTCCATCGCCAAGGACGTGTGGACCCTGGTGGTCTACAGCAGGCGGAGCACCCACTGCAGGAAACAGTGGGAGGACCTAAGACATTGGGCACAGAAGACTGTGGAGGCCCAGCTGGGGATGGCCTCCCAACGAGGAAGGAGTGCCCGTCAGAACCTGATGGCCCGCATACTGGCGGTGGCCTACCCAGAGCTGGATGGGCGCTTGAGGGTATCACAGCAGCCACAAGGGGGTGAGTACAGTGGGCCTTACTACAATAATTGTCAGGTGGCGTGGGATCCAGTTGGTGGTTGTGAGTTTGTGGGTGACCCTTAATGCCAGGCCAGACATTGCAGCGTGATCCAGATCAAGGGTAATGGGTTTATGGCAAATGCAGGTAACCTAGCTCGTTTGCATTCCATGTCAATCAGCGCTTTGTGGGTCCCAGGAGGTGTGCAGTTGGCGATGTTTGGCCCTCATCTTGCTGTGGCATCTAGCCAATTCAATGTCATTGCAATGCCTAGTACTCAATCCTGATCCCTGTGTGTGACGGTGCTGTGTATACTAACTGTGGTGTTAGTGCTGTAATTGACCCAGTGCTCCCTTTCTTTCCCCCCTTTCTTCTTCTGTCATCCTGTCCATGTGCGTATTGCATCTGGTGGTGGAGGAGCAGGGGCACCGGTGATAGAGGGAGCTACATCCCACAGGACCCAGGAGGCTGAGTCCACCAACGCCGAGGGAAACAGTGGGACGGATGGCGAGGGGAACACCTCGGCAGAGACAGGGGATGACAACACTGACTCAGATACCTCCTCCGATGGAAGCTCCCTGGTGGTGGTGGAAACCTATGTGACCACCCCAGCTGCAGGTTTAGCCCCCACCCCCGTAGCACTGCCCTCCCAGTAGCCCCTCAGCGATTGGCCCCTGCCTGCTCACCTAGGAGGGTGGGCCCTGCCCCTGTGAGCCGTGCTGCCCTGAGTGAGGAGGCTATTGACCTCCTGAGAACTATCTCTTTAGGGCAGTCAACCATTGTAAATGCCATCCTGGGGCAGGCATCCCAGATGCAGCAATGCAATGCATTCCTGGAGGGCACCCACGGTGGATTGGCAGCCCAACAGAGATCGATTCAGGCTCTGGCCTCCTCTCTGATGGCAGCCATTGTCCCTGTTCCTACCGTCCCCCTCCAACTACCACTTCCCAGTCCCAGTCTCCTCAACCCCAACCCATCCCATGCACACATACAGACGAGCATGCACACAAGAGTGGCACAGTCAAACACAGGCGCCACACTTCAGTCCACAAGTACTCAAACAACAGACAGTTGCACACACATCCACATCCACTGCCTCCACGGTCTCCCCCTCCTCCTCCTCATCCACCTCTCTCACAGTCACGTCCAGACTCACACCTGCATGCACTGTTTCACAGCCACCACCAGCATCACCACACCACGCAGCACACACACTTCACCAGCAGACACCTCTACAACATCCATCCATGCGTCCCCTGTGTCTTCTCCCCCCATGTCTGTCCCCCCTCCTAAAGTACACAAACGCAGGTACTCAGCCATCCACCTCACATCAGCACACTGCCCATGCACCTGCACCCAAGTCCAGCAGACGTACTCCTCCAACAACCACTCCCTCAACCTCCACTCCCATCCCTCCTCCCTCATCCCGCCTCACCGTCCCTAAGAAGCTTTTCCTTGCCCAACTTGACCTCTTCCCTCCCCCCATCCTGCCCGTAAGAACAGGGTCCCAACAACCGAGCCCAGTACCTCAGCTAAACAGTCCACGTGGACAGTAGAGGCACCTCCTGGTCATGGAGGCAGGACAGTGAAGGTTCCCACTCCAGCAGCCAGGAAAGGGAAGGATCCCACTCCATTAGCCAGGAAAGGGAAGAATCCCACTCCACCAGCCAGGAAATGGAAGAATCCCACTCCACCCCCAATGTCAGAAAAGGTTCCACACAACCACCAATGTCAGGCAAGGTTCCCACTCAACGACCAATGTCAGAAAAGGTTCCACACAACCACCAATGTCAGGCGAGGTTCCCACTCAACCACCAATGTCAGAAGAGGTTCCCACTCAACCACCAATGTCAGAAGAGGTTCCCACTCAACCGCCAATGTCAGAAGAGGTTCCCACTCAAACACCAATGTCAGAAGAGGTTTCCACTCAACCACAAATGTCAGATGAGGTTCCTACTCAACCACCAATGTCGGAAAAGGTTCCCACTCAACCACAAGCAAGAAGCCCTCACCTCCAGCAGAGGCTGCCCAGGAGACACCTCCCCCAGCAGAGACAATGCAGCGCTCACCTCCAGCAGAGGCTGCCCAGGAGACACTTTCCCCAGCAGAGACAATGCAGCTCTCACCTCCAGCAGAAGGCCTTTAGGCCACCCTCCAGGGACTGTTGTACATGGAGCCCCCTCCAGAAGCAGTGGGCAAGTTCCCCACCTTAGAGACTGTGACCTTGCACTCCCAGGATTCGGAAATGGGCATGGAGCCCCCTCCAGGAGCAGTGGGCTAGTTCCCAACTTCAGCTGAGGTGGCCCCCACCTTTTCCCCCTGAGGTACCTGTCCACTTCCGAGATGTTGTATTGTGCGGAATTCATCAGGATCATGTTGGGGCTTGGACTGTGCCCTGTGGCCATGTGGGCCTTATGTACTTTGGACTGGGCATTGGCCCTTTCTGGACAATTGTTCATGTATCTTTGTTCTAAAATTGGTTCATATGTTGGGTGTTTTGTCTTGCTATTACAATGTCAGTGCTGTCGAACTGTAGTCCTTGTATTATTATGACATGCGTCGTGTGCCATTGGTTTACGTCTGCAGCCGGTTGTGTGTATGGTGTATGTGTGTCTGGTGTCGGTCATGCTTGTGTGTGTCACTCTCCTTTTCCTCCCTCCCTCCCTTGTGTGTTAGGCGGCTGTACTCACTGTTGTCGTCTTCGTCGGTGTTGGTGTTCCAGGAGGAGCATGGCATAGAAGAGCATCAGGAAGACTTGCTGTTCTTGTTCCATGGTGGCGTTGGTCTTCTCTGTGTCTCTGTTGGTAAGCCTTTGCTCTTCTGTGATGTGTACCACCCCAGAAATCATGTAGGTTTGCAGTGTCATAATATGGTGGGCATTACCTTGTCTTCTGCCTGGCTGTTGATGGCTACCGCCATGGTCAGTGGTGTTAACGCCCTGGCGGATGGTGTGGTACATTGGCTGTCTATGGGAGTTATCACCGCCATGGTCATAATTTGGCGGGAATTACCTCCAGCCTGTTGGCGGTCTTACCGCCACTTTAACAGTCACCGCCAATGTCATAATAAGGACCTGTATCTGTATTTGAATGTTTGTGCTAATGGCTGTATCGGTGTGTGCCTGGCTGTGTCAGTGTCTGTTTCGGTGTGTGCCAGGCTGTGCCAGTGTCTGTTTCGGTGTGTACCTGGGTGTATCAGTGACTGTATCTGTGTATGGCTGGGTGTGTCAGTACCTGTCTCGGTGTATGCATGGGTGCCAAAGAGGCTGCATCAGTGCTTAGTTGGGCTTGTCAGTGGTTGTATCGGTAGGTCCTGGGATGTGTCAGTGGCTGCATCAGTGAGTGCCTGGGTGCGTTAGTGCCTGTATCAGTGTGTGCCTGGGTGTGTCAGTGACAGTATCTTTGTGTGGCTAGGTGTGTCAGTACCTCTATCAGTGTGTGCTTTGGAGTTTGAGAGGCTGTATCTGTGTTTGGCTGGGTGTCAGTTACTGTATCGGTGTGTGGCTGGGTATGTCAGTGCCTTTTTCAGTGTGTGCTTGGGTGTTTGAGGGGCTGTATTAGTGTTTGACTGGGTGTGTCACTGGTTGTGACTCAGTAAGTACCCTCAGTAAGAAGGTAAGTAATATACACAAGTTATATGTACACAAACCCAAAACAGGTAAGTAAGAGTAAGAAAAGTAATGCAAAGAGTGTAGAATTACAATAGGATGCAATAGGCAAACATAGGTCTAGGGGTAACACAAACCATATACTCCAAAAGTGGAATGTGAATCACAAATAGACCCCAGACTTATGGGACCTTGTAGAGGGTCGCTGGGGCTGTAAGAAAACAGTCAGGGTGTCCAAGATACCCCACCCCAAGACCCTGAAAAGTAGGAGTAAAGTACACCTACTACCCCAAAAGGACACAATAGTCGTGATAGGGGGATTCTGCAAGAACCACAAACACCAGCAAAGCACTGAAGACAGATTCCTAGACCTGGGGACCTGCAAGGCAAAGGGACCAAGTCCAAGAGTTGCGACAGTGGCCAGGGGTACAGGATCCCAGGAAACCCCAGATGAAGGTGCAAGGAAGCTGACTCCGGATGGAAGAAGCTTAGGATTCTGCAACAATGAAGAGAGCTAGGAACTTCTCCTTTGGATGGAAGATGTCCCATGGCGTGCTGAAGGTTTCAGAAGTGTTCCCATGCAGAAATACCGCAAACAAGCCTTGCTAGCTGCAAGGGTTGCAGTAGAGGTTTTTGGGTGCTGCTGGGGACCAGGAAGGACCAGGATGTAGCCCCTTGGAGGAGGAGACAGAGGGGGCACTCAGCAACTCAGAAAGCCCCCACAGAAGCAGGCAGTACCCGCAGAAGTACCCGAACAGGCACCTAGCAGATTTGTGAACCAGAGCTGGCTCAGAGTCACAAATGAGGGTCCCACGATGCCGGAGGCCAACTCAGAGGGTTGAGCACTGCAGGATGGAGTGCTGGGGACCCAGGCTAGGCTGTGCATGAAGGAATTCCTGGAAGAGTGCACAGGAGCTAGAGCAGCTGCAAATCACGCAGTACACAGGTTTGCAATCTAGCGTGGGGAGGCAAGGACTTACCTCCACCAAACTTGGACTGAAGAATCACTGGACTGTGGGAGTCACTTGGATATACAGTAGTTCCTGTGTTCCAGGGACCAGGCTCGTCAGGATGAGAGGCAACCCAGAGGACTGGTGACGCAGGTTTTTGGTGCCTGCGTTAGCAGGGGGAAGATTCTGTCGACCCAGGGGAGATTTCTTCTTGGCTTCCAGTGCAGGGTGAAGGCAGGTGACCCCCAGAGCATGCACCACCAGGAAACAGTCGAGAAAGCCAGCAGGATGAGGCGCTACAATGTTGCTGGTAGTCATCTTGCTACTTTGTTGTGGTTTTGCAGCCGTCCTGGAGCAGTCAGCGGTCGATCCTTGGCAGAAGTCAAAGAGGGAAGTGCAGAGGAACTCTAGGGAGCTCTTGCATTCGTTATATGAATAATTCCCCAGAGGAGAGACCCTAAATAGCCAGAAAAGGAGGTTTGGCTACCAAGAAAGGAGTATTGACTACCAAGAGAGGTAAGAGCCTACCAGAGGAGGTCTTTGACGTCACCTGCTGGCACTGGCCACTCAGAGCAGTCCAGTGTGCCCCCAACACCTCTGTTTCCAAGATGGCAGAGATCTGGGACACACTAGAGGAGCTCTGGGCACCTCCCCTGGGAGGTACTGGTCAGGGGAGTGGTCACTCCCCTTTCCTTTGTCCAGTTTTGCGCCAGAGCAGGGCTGGGGGATCCCTGAACCGGTGTATACTGGCTAATGCAGAGATGGGCACCATATGTGCCCATCAAAGCATTTCCAGAGACTGGGGGAGGCTACTCCTCCCCAGCCCTTCACACCTATTTCCAAAGGGAGAGGGTGTAACACCCTTTCTCAGAGGAAATCCTTTGTTCTGCCTTCCTGGGCAAGGGCTGCCTGGACCCCAGGAGGGCAGAATCCTGTCTGAGGGTTTGGCAGCAGCAGCAGCTGCAGTGGAAACCCCAGAAAGGCAGTTTGGAAGCACCCGGTTTCTGTGCTAGAGACCCGGGGGATCATGGAATTGTCCCCCCAATACCAGAATGGTGTGACAATTCCGTGATCTTTCGACATGTTACATGGCCATTTTCAGAGTTACCATTGTGACTCTATGCATAGGTAGTGACCTATGTATAGTGCACGCGTGTAATGGTGTACCCGCACTCACAAAGTCTGGGGAATTTGCCCTGAACGATGTAACTGGCACCCAACCTTCACCAGGTGAAGGTTAGACATATAGGTGATTTATAAGTTACTTATGTGCAGTGAAAATGGGCTGTGAAATAACGTGGACGTTATTTCACTCAGGCTGCAGTGGCAGGCCTGTTGAAGAATTGTCTGAGCTCCCTATGGGTGGCAAAAGAAATGCTGCAGCCCATAGGGATCTCCTGGAACCCCAATACCCTGGGTACCTAAGTACCATATACAAAGGAATTATATGGGTGTACCGGTGTGCCAATGAGAATTGATAAATTTAGTCACTAGCCTGCAGTGACAAATTTAGAAAGCAGAGAGAGCATAAAAACTGAGGTTCTGGTTAGCAGAGCCTCAGTGATACAGTTAGGCACCACACAGGGAACACATACAGGGCACATACTATGAGCACTGGGGTCCTGCCTAGCAGGATCCCAGTGACACAGGGGCTAAAACATACATACATACAGTGAAAATGGGGGTAACATGCCAGGCAAGATGGTACTTTCCTACACTCAGTGTGTCAGTGCCTGTATCCGTGTAAGGCTGGGTGTATCAGTGCCTCTATCAGTGTGTACGTGGGTGTTTGAGTGGATGTATCAGTGTTTGACTATTTGTTTTAGTGACTGAATCCGTATGTGCTTGAGTTTGTAAGTGGTTGTATCTGTGTTTGCCTGGGTGTGTCAGTGTCTGTATTGGTGTGTGCCTCGGTGTATCATTGACTGTATCTGTGTGAGGCTGAGTGTGTCTGTACCTCTATCAATGTGTGCATGGGTGCTTGAGTAGATGTATTGGTGTTTCGTTGGGTTTGTCAGTGGCTGTATCGATTTGTGCCTGGGTGCCTCAGTGGCTGTATCTTTGTGTTCCTTGGGTGTGTTAATGGCTGTTCTGGTGTGTGCCTGGGTGTGTCAGTGCCTGTATCAGTATGTGAATTGTTGTTTAAGAGGCTGCATCGGTGTTTGGCTGGGTGTGTCCGTGGCTGTATCAGTATGTGCCTGGGTGTGTCAGTGGCTATATCGGTCTGTGCCTGGGTGTATCAGTGTCTGTATGGGTGTTTGCCTGGCTGTGTCAGTGACTTTATTGGTGTGTGGCTGGGAGTTTCAGTGCCTCTATCAGTGTGTGCATTAGTGTTTGAGTGGCTGTATCCGTGTTTGGCTAGGTTTGTCACTGCCTGTATCAGTGTGTGAATGGGTGTTTGAGAGGTTGTATCAGTGTTTTGCTGGGTGTGTCAGTGACAGTATCAGTGTGTGCCTGGGTGTGTCAATGTCTGTATTGGTGTGTGCCTTGGTTTGTTAGTGACTGCATGTGTGTGTGGCTGGGTGTGTCAGTGAATGTATCAGTGTGTGCATGTGAGTCTGAGAGACTGTATCAGTGTTTGGCTGGGTGTGTCAGTGGCTGTATCAGTGTTTGCCTGGCTGTGCCAGTGGTTGTATCAGTGTGTGCCTGTGTGTGTCAGTGTCTGTATCACTGCATGTCTGGGTGTGTCAGTTGGTGTATCGGTATGTGCATGGGGGTTTGAGAGGCTATATCAGTGTTTGGGTGGGTATGTAAGAGACTGTGGCCCTCATTACAACCCTGGTGGTTGGTGTAAAAGTGGTGGTAATACTGCCAACAGGCTGGCGGTAATTACCGCCAAATTATGACCATGGTGGATAGATCTCCAATAGACAGCCACTTTATCACACTGACCGCCAGCGCGAAAAAAACAACAGGCACAACGGTGGTAGCTGCCTACACCCAGGCGGAACTCAATGTTCCGCCCACCATATTATGACATGCCAAACCGCCACCTTTTCCAGGGCGGTACCAACAACATTAAAAGCCTGGCGGAAACACTGCACAGAATTGAAAGGACTCACCATTGGAGATACAGGGAAGAACCACGCCGCCATGGTGCCCGAGCTGCATGTCTTCCCCATGGTCTTCTACGTGCTGCTCCACCACGAACACCAATGACGCCGAAGACGAGGACGGTGAGTACAGCCACCTAGCACACAAGGGAGGGAGGGAGGGGGGGAGGAAAACGAAAGTGACACACACATGCACAACACACACCCCATACACACACACCATACACACAACCAGATGTACAAAAAACAAGTTATTCCCCCTAAATCGGCTGAATAATGCAAGGACAAAACAAATTTACTAAAGTGAGTGTAATACGATCAACACAGTATATATAAACAATTTGCCAATGTAGCAGATATTTACAATTGTACAAGTCAAGTGACACTGCCCAGTCCTCAGTTTGTGTGGGGCACATGGCCACAGGACAAAGTCCAAGGCCCCACTTGTCACCTGCATCCACACGAAGAGAACACTTCCGGGGCATCAGTTGCCAAATAGGCAGGCCCCTCTGGGGGACCGGGGGCACCTCAGCCGGGAGATGAAACAAGACCTCTGGTTCTGAAGGGGGCAACATGCCCTGTGCGTAGTCCTGGGGAGTGCAAGGCCACAGTCTCTCAAGTGGGTGTCTTGCCCACATGCTCTGAAGGAGGCAACATGCCCTGTGCTTGGTCCTGGGGAGGCTGGGGTTGGTGGGTGTCTTTCCCACTGGTTCTGGTGGGCGCATCGTGCCCTGTGCTCTTGATCCTGGGGAGTCTGGGGTTGGTGGGTATCTTACCCACTTGTTCTGGAGGGGGCATTGTGCCCTGTGCGCTTGATCTTGGGGAGGCTGGGGTTGGTGGGTGTCTTCCCCACTGGTTCTGGGGGGGGGGCATTGTGCCCTGTGCTCTTGATCCTGGGGAGGCTGGTATAGGAGGCTGGCCTGGTTTGTAGTGGGTACCTTGGGTACTTTCACCTTATACCAGGTCCAGTTATCCCTTCTTAGTGAAATGTAGTAGTGTTCTAGCAGCTTAGGCTGATGGAGGTAGCTGTAGCAGAGCAGCTTAGGCTGAACCAGGGGCCATGCAAAGCTCCTGCAATAACACTTATAATTACACAGTACCTATACACAAGTAAAGACAATACTCAGTGTTACCAAAAATAAAGGTAGTTTATTTGGGTGACACAAGGCCACAAATATCTTAGAGGCAATACTCCTTTTGGAGGTAAGTATTATACACAATATATACACTAGACACCAAAATAAGGTAAATAATCGGATATGGGATAGTGCAAACAATAGGGAATGCTATAGAATGCAATGTGAGAAAATAGGTCTAGGGGCAACACAAACCATATACAAAGAAAGTGGAATGCGAATCACGAATCCCCCCTTGACAAGTGTAATGTGTGTAGACTCGCTGGGAGAGTAAGAATGCAGTAAAGGTAAGTAAATTACCCCACCCCAGAGCCCAGATCCTTAGGAAACACTACAAGTCATGATTAGAGTTATTGCAAGAACCAAGCAAGACTGCAAACAACAAATGGTGGATTCCTGGACCTGAAGACTTGCAAAGGAAGGAGACCAAGTCCAGAAGTCGAAAAGGACAGGAGCCCCTGCCAACCCAGAAGAGGATGGAAAAGAAGAGTGCCCTGTTGGACAAAGACTGCATAAATGCACCCAAGGAAGATGTCAGCGGGTTCCTGCATGATGCACTGGATGTCCCAAGAAGAGAAGTTAGATGCAGGTTAGTTTTCGCGCTGGACTCCTCCAACAAGCCTTGGTTTGGGCAAAGTCACATTTTGCGTCAAGTTGGTGCTATCAGGACCCAGGAGGGACCTGGGGGCCTCAACTCTGTGTGAGGAGGAAGAGAAGGCTCTCAGCACTTTAGAGAGCCCTCAGAACACCAGATAGCACCCACGGGAGACCCAGGACAAGGGGACAAAGGAGGTGCAAAATGCGGTCGGTGCAGCACTACAAAGGAAGGTCCCACGCCGCCTTGAGCAGGGGAGTGACTCAGAGCGTGCACACCGTGGAAACTGTTGCAGTTGCTGGCTGGAGCTGAAGTTGCAGAGGAAAAGTAGCCCTTCTGGATACTTTGTTGCTGTTACAGCAGTTCCTGGAGCAGTCTGCGGTTGATCCGAGCTCAGAGGATGAAGTAGTAGTTGCAGAGGATTCCTGGTGGAAACTTGCAAGCAGAATCTGAAGAGAACACACAGGAGAGACCCTAAATAGCCCTGAGACGGGGATGGACTATCTTATCATGTACGGACCTATCAGGAGGGGTCTCTGGAGTCACTTGCTGGCACTGGCCACTCAAAGGCCTCCAGAGTGTCCCCACACCTTGCAAAGAAAGATGTCTGGAGTCTAGGACACACTGGAGGACCTCTGGGCACCACCCCTAGGGTGGTGATGGACAGGGGAGTGGTCACTCCCCTTTCCTTTGTCCAGTTTCACACCAGAGCAGGGACAAGGGGTCCCTGAACTGGTGTAGACTGGCTTATGCAAGGAGAGCACCATCTGTCCCCTTCAAAGCATTTCCAGAATCTGGTGGAGGCTCCCCCTCCCCAGCCTGTAACACCTATTTCCAAAGGTAAAGGGTGTAACACCCTGCTCCCAAAGGAAATGCTTTGTTCTGCCTTCCTGCGACTGATCTGCTCAGACCCCAGGAGGGCAGAACCCTGTCAGTGAGGTGGCAGCACCTGTAGATGCATTGCAAGCCTCAGAGAGCTGGGTTGGCAGTACTGGGGGTCCATGGTGGAGTGCCCAGGATGCATGGAATTGGCTCCCCAATACCAGATTTGGAATAGGGGGACAATTCCATGATCCTAGACACCTCAAGTGGCCATATTTGGGGTTACCATTGTGAAGCTACATTAAGGTATTGACCTATATGTGGTGAACGCATGTAATGGCGTCCCCGCACTCACAAAGTCCCGGGAATTGGCCCTGAACCATGTGGGGGCACCTTTGCTAGTGCAAGGGTTCTCTCACACTTAGTAACTTTGCACCTATCCTTTAACAAGTGAAGGTTAGACATATAGGTGACTTACAAGTTACTTAAGTGCGGTGAAATGGTTGTGAAATAATGTGTGCACTATTTCACGCATGCTGCAGAGGCAGTCCTGTGAAAGGATTTGTCTGAGCTCCTTATGGGTAGCAAAAGAAATGCTGCAGCCCATAAGGATCTACTGGAACCCCAATGCCCTGGGTTCCTAGGTAGTATATACTATAAACTTATAAGGGGGGTCCAGTGTGCCAATTGAAATTGGTAAATGAAGTCACTAGCCTATAGTGACAAATGTAAAAGCAGAGAGAGCATACGCACTGAGGTTCTGATTAGCAGAGCCTCAGTGACACAGTTAAGCACTGCACAGACACACACATTAGGCCATAAAGCACTGGGGTCCTGATCAGCAGGATCCCAGTGAGACAGGCAAAAACATACTGACATACAGGTAAAAATGGGGGTAACATGCCAAGAAAGATGGTACTTTCCTACAGCTGGGGTTGGTGGGTGTCATCCCCACTTCTTCTGGAGGGGAATTGTGCCCTGTGCTATTGATCCTGGGGAATGCAAGATCACAGTCTCTCAGGTGGGTGTCATACTCACTAGATTTGCAGGGGCCATGCTGCACAGCAGCCCATGGAAGCAGGACTTCATACTGTCCGCCGGCGGTGATGGCTGCTCAGTGGTGGTTGTGGTGCTGCTGCAGCCGCTGGTGGGGGGAAGCTTTGCCCATTCTATGCAGCCTCGGACGGCTGCTTAGTGGTGGTGGTGGTGCTGCTGCTGCTGGTGGGGGGAAGCTCCTGCCCATCCCCTGCAGCTTCGGATGGCTGCTCAGTGGTGGTGGTGGTGCTGGTGCTGCTGCTGGTGGGGGGAAGCTCCTGCCCATCCCCTGCAGCCTCAGACGGCTGCTCCGTGGTGGTTGGTGGTGGGGGCTCCATCACAGTTCCAGCCCCAGGCCCCTTGCTCTTCCAGCCTGCTAGTGCAGGCTCCTTGCTCTTCCTGGCAGCAGCTGGGACAGGCTCCTTAGTCTTTCTGGCAGCAGCTGGGGCAGGCTCCTTGCTCTTCCTGGCAGCAGATGGGGCAGGCTCCTTGTTCTTCCTGGCAGCAGCTGGTGCAGGCTTCTTTTCCTTGAGGCTGCCTGGTGCAGGCTCCTTCATCCTCAGCACATGTGCCCTGGTTCCTTTCCCACCACGAGTGAGTATGGTGATGACTAGACCGTGGACTGTGTGGCTGAGGTGCTTGGCTGGGTTCTTCCCGCTCTGGCCAGACGTGCAGGACGGAGGGGTGGAGGGGTAGGGAAGAGTTCAATGGTGGATAGGTAAAGTTTTTTAGGGACACTGGGGCTAGAAGAGGGAGAAGGTTTGGGAGTGGAGGAAGAGGGAGTGGTTGTAGGAGGTGTCTGGCTGTTGATTTTGGGTGCAGGTGCATGGGCTTGATACTGTTGTGAGGTGGATGGCTGTTGGGTGTCTGAGTGCTTGCGTTTGTGTACTTTAGGAGGGGGACAGACACAGTGGGAGAGGACACAGGGGATGTGTGCATGGATGCTGTGGAGGTGTCTATCAGTGATGTGTGTGTTCTGCTAGGTGTAGTGGAGATGCTGGTACTGCATGATGGTATAGTGCATGCAGGTGTGAGTGTAGACACAACTGGGAGGGAGGAGGAGGAGGAAGAGGAGGAGGAGGAGGACAGAGTTGAAATTGTGTATGTTGGTATGTTTGCTTCTGGATGGTGTTTGTGTGAGTGCCTGTGGGATGATGTATGGTGCTTGTGTTTGCCTGAACCCCTCTTGTGTGTTGTCTTGTGTGCATGCTCGTCTGCCTGAGTGCGCTGGATAGGTTGCGGTTGCGGTTGAGGAGATTGGGTTTGGGAAGAGGAAGTTGGAGGGGGGAGGGTGGAAACAGGGCCAATGGCTGCCATCAGAGAGGAGGTCAGAGCCTGGATTGATCTCTGTTGGGCCGCCAAGCCAGTTTGAATGCCATCCAGGAATGCATTAGTCTGTTGCAGCTGGGCTGCCAGCCACTGGATGGCATTCACAATGGTTGACTGCCCTACAGAGCTGGATCTCAGGAGGTCAATAGCCTCCTCACTAAGGGCATCAGGGCTCACTGGGGCAGGTCCTGAGGTGCCTGGGGAGAAGGAGATGCCCACGCTCCTGGGTGAGCGGGCACAGGAACTCGATGAGGGGCTGTTGGAAGGGCGGTGCTGGCACGGGGTGGCGGCTGTACCTGCAGTTGGGGTGGTCACAGAGGTGTCCGCCACTACCATGGAGTTTCCATCGAAGGAGGTATCTGTGTCAGAACTGTCCCCTCCAGTCTCCGCCATGCCACTGGTGCCCTCAGAGTCAGTGGACTCTACCTCCTGGGTCCTGTGGGATGCAGCTCCCTCCGTCGCCTCCGTCACCGGTGACTCTAGTCCTCCGCCAATTGATGCTAATGTGCATAAGGACAGGGTGACAAAACAAGAAGGGGGAGACAAAGGATACACTTGGTCAATGGCTGTACCAACACCACCGTTGGCGTACACAGCATCCTCACACACAGGGAAAAGGCCTACGCACTATGCTTTACACTACCAGTGATATTGCTAGCCACCAAGGCATGGGGAGGGGCACATCCCACCAAATCCAGCACACCTGGGACCCACGCAGCCCTGACGAGTAGTGGATGGCTAAGAGCTAGGTAGCAGGACTATCCATTCAAAACCCTAGCCACCAGGGGACTTAAGCTGCAATGTCAGGCCTGGCTTAGGGGCGCCCACTGACACCCCCCCCCCCCCCCCCAGATACCACCCCATCAGGCGTTAGTAGTAATGATGGGCACTGTACTCACACCATGGTGGCTGCCTTGATGCCCTCAAACACCCATCCAGCTCAGGATAGGTCACTACCAGTATGTGGGCCATCAGGAGGGTCAGGGTTCGAAGAGCACCCCTTCCTTGTTGGGAGGCCATCCCCAGCTGGGACTCTGTGGTCTTCCGTGCCCAGCACCTCAGGTCCTCTCACCGTTTCCGACAGTGGGTGGTCCCCCTGCCATAGAACCCCAGGGTCTGCACCTCCTTGGTGATGACACACCATATACCCTTCTTTTGATGGGCGCTGACCGGTAGAGGGAATACAGACAGGAAAATAGTATTAGTCAGACAGTCCTGCCTGTTACACTTATGGCCCACCACACCCCTTCACATCACGATTTGCACACACATGGCACAGCACACAACCAATATGCCACCCAGAGGACATCCACCCACCCCCCTTACATGAGGCCTTCACACACACCACTCTATGCATTCATGCCACATGCATCGTGCCCACAGTGTACTCACCTGTTGGTCTGGAGGCCCATACAACAGCCTGTACTGGGGTAGGACCCCATCCACCAGCCTCTCCAACTCCGCTGAACTGAAGGCAGGGACCCTTTCCCCAGTCACGCGTGCCATGGTAGGTTCCAGACATAGGTCACAGAAGCACATGCAGTGTAGGTCCTCTCCTGTTGAAGATCAGGTAGCAAGTGAGGAATCTGATATAAAATGGTGGTCATGTCCGCGGCGGTGCATACTGTCACCGCCCGCGAAGATCACCATTGGCCACTGTAACCCATAGGGCCCAATGTTATCCAATGAGGAGTTGCACGGTGCATCCCGACCGCCTCCCGCAACAGCGTGCAATGTCAGCGGAATTACCTAACTTCCACCTGTCCCTCCACACAGGACAGGTGGACGCCATTTCAGGGTTGGGGGCAAACCCTGGATAATTGGTGCATCACTGTTTAAATTTGGACATACTGGACAATTCACACTGACCCATTACAAATTAACAGCATGCAATGATCTGTTGTAGCCCGATTGTTCATTTTGTGACCAGCTCCTCACTCTTTTGCCCCATAGATTGCTACCGCTGCGGATGGATCGGAAATGGAGACATACCCCCATGTACAGACCCCTCGTGGACTTGGCAACACTGGAGGGCAGCCACATCATCCTCACCTATGGACTGGACAGGGCCACAATCACAGCACTGTGTGCCCAATTGGAGCCTGACCTGATATCTGCTATCCGTCACCCCACTGGGATCCCCCCTCTTGTGCAAGTTCTATCTATGCTCCATTTCCTGGCAACTAGTTGTTTCCAAGTGACAGTGGGCTTGGCAGCAGGAATGTCATAGCTAATGTTCTCAATAGTGCTGACATGAGTGTTTTCTACCCTGATTAAACACATGTGCAGCTACATTGTTTTCCCCCAGGTTGAAGATTTGGCCACAGTGAAGGCCGAGTTCTATGCAATGGGACATATCCCCAACATAATTGGGATGAATGATGGTACACAAATTGCATTAGTTTCCCCGTCTGAATGAACAGGTGTATAGATATCGTAAGAGTTTCCACTCTATAAATGTACAGATGGTGTGCTTGGTGAACCAGTACATCTTCCACGTCAATGCTAAGTATCCTGGGTCAGTGCATGATGCCTTTGTCCTAAGGAATAGCACCATTCTAAATGTGATGGGCCAACTAGAGAGGCACAGGGTGTGGTTAATAGGTGAACCTTGGTCCCCACCCAGTATATGTTGGTGTATGCGTATGGTGTGGGCCATATAGGATAGTGTGTGGCTAAATGTTGTCCCTCAATATTTGCAGGTGACTCTGGTCACCCCATCCTATCTTGGCTGCTGATCCCTGTGAGGAAGGCCAGGGCAAGGGCAGAAGAATTTTACAATGAGGCACATGGGTGAACCAGGAGGATTATAGAACAGACCTTTGGCCTCCTGAAGGCCAAGTTCAGATGCCTGCATCTGACCAGTGGATCCCTGTGCTACTCACCCAAGAAGGTGTGCCAGATAATAGTGGCATGCTGCATGTTCCACAACCTTGCCTTGAGACGCAATATGCCTTTTCTGCAGGAAGAGGAGGCTGAAGATGCCTGTGTGGCAGGAGTGGACCCTGTGGACAGTGAGGATGAGGAGGCAGAAGATGAGGATGAAGACAACAGAACAGCAGTCATCAGACAGTACTTCGTGTGACACACAGGTAAGACAGTGTTAGTTCACATTTCATTATAATTATATTTCATTCCTATGCCACTGACATGCAGTTATTTACTGCCGCCAACATACCGCCACCGCTGCGGATATCCGTTCACCATATTATGACACACAAACACCAATCCGTCACTATTCAGCCACATACACAAATTCGTCACACCAAAGGTCAATGATAAACTGGCTGTGTCAAAACCCACACCGTTACACCAACAGAACTACCCCCATCACATTATGACCCACGAATCACCACAGCGGACATTCAATGGCGGTAAACCAGTTGCGGTACATACCCATGCACACACTGATAGAGGCACTGACATACCCAGACATACACTGATACAGCCACTTACAAACTCAGGCACATATGGATACAGCCACTGACATACCCAGTCAATCACTGATACATCCTCTCAAAAACCCATGCACACACTGCTACAAGCACTGACATACCCAGCCACTCACCAATACAGTTATTGACACACCCAGGCACACACCTATACTGCAACTGACACATCCAGGCACACAATGATACAACCACTGACACTTCCAGCCAAACACAGATACAGCCTCTCAAACACCTATGCACACACTGATATAGGTACTGACACACCCAGCCACACTCTGATACAGTCACTGACACACCCAAGCACACACAATACAGAAACTGACAATCACAGCACATACCAAGACAACCAGTGACATACCCAGCCACACACCAATACAGTCATTGACACACCCAACCACACAGAAATACATCCACTACCACACCCAGGCACACTGATACAGACACTGGCACAAACAGTCAAATACTGATAGAGGCCCTCATTATGACATTGGCAGTAAATCCCAATTTGTGTCTATATTCGTGTGTGCCTTGGTTTGTCAGTAACTGCATCGGTGTGTGGCTATGTGTGTGTCAGGGGCTGTATTGGTGTGTTAGTGGCTGTATTAGTTTGTGGCTGTGTTTTTCAGTGGGTGTATCAGTGTGTAGATGGGTATTTGAGAGGCTGTTTCAGTGTTTGGGTGGGTGTGTAAGAGACTGCACTAGTATTTGACTGCTTGTGTCAGTGCCTGTATCGGTGTGTACCTGGGTGTGTCAGTGGCCGTACCATTGTGTGGCTGGGTGTGTCAGTGCCTGTCTTGAAGTGGGCCTGGGTGGATCAGTGTCTGTATCGGTGTGTGGCTGGGTTTGTCAGTGGATGTATCATGAGTGTATGTGGATGTGTCAGTGTCTGTATTGGTGTGTGGCTGGTTGTGTCAGTGGTTGTATTGGTGTGTAGGTAGTTGTGTGTGTAGCTGTATTGGTGTGTACCTGGGTCTCAGTGACTGTATCAGTGTCTGCCTGGGTGTGTACCCTGAGAATGTAATGTTATTGAACAACACTAAAAAAACTAATTAGTAAAATGGATTAATCCAATAGATGATGGCATTGATTAGTGTTACAGTTTGGAAAATTACAGAATGAAGTTACAATTTCAACAATGCGTAACTTCATCAATAATTGAAGACATGACTACACATTCCTTATGATGTAATGCTATTTTATATTAAAATTAAGAATTTAATTTCCTATGTTTACTGTTCTCAGGTTCTTATTCAAGATAAATGACAAACTGTATAAAGAATCATCATAAATCATCAGAATAATCAGAAAAAAACTGTCACATAGATTGTAGAAAAAAACACAAACTGCACATTATGTCACTACATTTAGTCAACATTGTGCATTACACTCATAAATATTTTAAACAATTGTTTTATCTATACTTGCTTTACTAATTAAAAAAAAATAAGCTGAAAACAAGGCCTTCATTTTTAGAACTACTAATAAATGTAAAAGGCACACCAGCATACAGAAAGTGTTATAAATATATCACCCATGGTAGGTCGTATGATGTCATGTAGACTGATAATTCATGTACTACAACTACAGTGTTCCACTTTTACAACTGTAACCCTCCTTAGAACGTTGGTTCCAGAAACAAAAGACAAGAATGTGTTCACTTAAAAGGCAGTCTTTGAATTTGAGTTTGCTATCATTACATGATGTTCATCCAGATTTACGTTTTACACATAGTGTAGTGACCAGATGTAACCCTAAGTCCTTCATTAAATATGATAACCATAGTAGTATATGTTTTCCCAGAAATAGATATTGGTCCTGCTTTGAAGTCTGTAATCTCTGTTTCCAATTTACTGCCATCATCTCTGCACTGTTGTGGCATTAAAATAACATATTTTCCACTTCTTTGTATATGTAATAATGACATACGATCTGATCAACAGTGTGGGCAATGTGAGTTTTGGGTAGCTTGTTTGAACAATTTTCACAGTTTTGCTATCCGGCAGTTTTAAATAGTTAAATGAATAAACTGCTCAGAATCTAGTTTTATTCTTGGCTTGAATGGGCAATCTTCACGCTCATGGTTCCATGAGTAACTAAATCCAAATAAATCCCCAAAAGGTACTTTCTGTTCATCTACCACATAAAACATCACTATTAAAAATGCCTGTGCATCTTCTTGATTGTTTCCTGTAAACTTGACTGGGTGTTTTAGTGGCTGAATCGGTACGTGCTTGAGTTTGTAAGTGGTTGCATCAGTGTGTGCCTGGGTATGTCAGTGTCTGTATTGGTGTGTGCCTCGGTGTGTCAGTGACTGTATCTGTGTGTCATACAAATATCAATTGCTCTAAAAGAACATTCTTATTGACAGTGCTACTAATTGTTTGAAAAAAAAAATGCTTTTGTAGACCTGGGAGGGGATTCCTCTCGAACCCTAGAACCAGAGCTAAGGGCTTAGGGTGTCCCCACCCTGGCCCCTTGTCTTTTTTTTGTTGTTTTTTTTGTGGGACCTGGCTGAAGCTGAGTCCCAAGATGGCTGCCAACGTTTATTCGTTTGAAGTGTTTGCAGTGAATCAGAGCTATGCATTTGCTGTGCATGAGCTCTTAATCTTCATGTAGTCGTTGCGGCTAGAGATATACACATTTATTTTCACTTTAACATCTCCAAAACTACTGAACAGATTTACACAAAATAAGTGAAAGAACAATCTGCATACCGAAAGCTAGCTTTCTGCCTAATTTGGTGTAATTCCATCCAGTGGTTTGTTCTGTAGCCTTGTTCAAAGGTCCTATGAGTAATAACATGGAAAATGCAACTGTTTTGATCCCCTTTTTTCAGTCCCCGCTTGCAGGATCACCCCAAACATTCCATGCGCAACAAGAATCAAAGAGGCACTTAGGCCCTCATTACAACCCTGGCGGTCGGTGTTAAAGCGGCTGTAAGACCACCAACAGGCCGGCGGTAAAAAAAATTGAATCATGACCATGGCGGAAACCGCCAACATAGCCAGCCACTTGAACACTCCGACCGCCACGGCGGTAGAAACAAACACTATGGCGGTCACCGCCAACAGACAGGCGGAAGACAATGTACCGCCCACACTATTATGAGAGGCCAATCCGCCACCTTTTCCGGGGTGGAACCAACACGAACAAAAACACAGCGTAAATAGCACTTGGAAGGGAAAACACTCACCTCTACACATTCCACGAGGAACCAGGACGCCATGGAGCCAGAACTCCAAATACTCCCTGCGATAGTATTCTTGCTCCTCTACCAGGAGCACGAACAATAGCGGCTACGACCACGGTGAGTACTGCACCTACAACACAGGGGAGGGGGGAGGGAAAAGAGAGTGACACACACGTAACATGCAAAACCCCCACCCCCACCCTCAGCCACAACTACATACACACAAATACATGCAGCAACATTACATTTACCCCCCCCAATCCCTCCCCGGAAGAACGCAAGGACAAAAGGAAATGAGTTGAAGGACTGTAATCAATAAAAATCCATTAGTCAAAACCTGAAATACAGTATAAACAATTATGTACACCAACTATACAAGTCCGGATAGTGCACCAGTCATAGTCCGTGGATCACTGGGCCCAAAATGCATGGGTGAGGTCCACACTCGATACCAGACTCCAAATGGAGAGAACACTGCTGGGCCATCAGATCGAAATGAAACAGGCACCTCAGGGGGAAGGGAAGGGGGGGCACCTCAGCCGGAAGAGTGCACTACGCCAGCTCCACAAGGGGTCTCCATGCCCATTGATGTATCCTGGGGAATGCAAAGCCACAGTCTCTCAAGTCTCTACAGTGGGTGGTTTTCCCAGTGTTGTATCCTGGGGCATGCAAAGCCACAGTCTCTCAAGTGGATGCCTTTCTCCACTGGTTCTTTGAGGGGGCTTTGTGCCCAGAGTGCTTCATCCTGCCAAGGACTGGGGTAGTGGATGCTTTTCTCCACTAGTTCTGGAGGGGGCTTTGTGCCCAGAGTGCTTCATCCTGCCAAGGACTGGGGTAGTGGGTGCTTTTCTCCACTGGTTCAGGAGGGGGCTTTGTGCCCAGAGTGTTTCATCCTGCCAAGGACTGAGGTAGCGGATGTATTTATCCACTGGTTCTGGAGGGGGCTTTGTGCCCAGAGTGCTTCATCTTGCCAAGGACTGAGGTAGTGGATGTGACACTCCACTGACGGTGGTGCAACATGCAAGCTGCCGCGGCTCCTGGAACTGACCACCAGCCTCGGACGACTGACCACTGGGGATGGCAGCCATGCCTGCGGTGGTGCCACTGGCTCAGGATGTCATGGGGCTGCTGGTGGTGCTAGCAGCGGTGTCAGTAGCGGCGGTGCTTGCGGTGGACTCTGTGGCATCGGTGCTGGCGGCGGTGTCAGTAGCAGCGGTGCTTGCGGCGGACTCTGTGGCTTCGGTGCTGGCGGTGGGCTCTGTGGCATCAGTGCTGGCAGCGGGCTCTGTGGCATTGGTTCTGGCGGCGGCCTCTGTGGAATGGGTGTTGGCGGCGGTCTTTGTGTCGGCGGTGCTGGCGGAGGGCTCAGTGACTGCGGTGCTGGTGGCGGTCTTTGTGGCAGCGGTGCTGGCGGCGGGCTCAGTGACTGCGGTGCTGATGGCGGGCTCAGTGACTGCGGTGCTGGTGGCAGGCTCAGTGACTGCGGTGCTGGTGGTGGGCTTAGTGACTGCAGTGCTGGTAGTGGTGCATGTGGCGGTGCTGGTGGCGGTCTTGTCCGTCGTGCAGGTTGGCGTCGACGTGGACCTGCCCTTGATCTTCTGGCCCTTCCCCACCTTGGATGGTGTGATGCTATTAATTGTGTTTGACCAATGACTTTGTGTTTCACCACTGCGCATATTAGTTGCTCAATGTTCACCAGTAGCACATTGTGGGGGTCATTCTGACCCTGGCGGTCGGTGATAAAGCGGCGGCCAACCCGCCAACAGGCTGGCGGTTCAAAAAATGGAATTCTGACCCTGGCGGGAACCGCCAACATAGCCCGCCACTTTAACACTCCGACCGCCATGGCGGGACACACAAACAGCGCGGCGGTCACCGCCAACAGGCAGGCGGCAGACAATGTACCGCCCACCCTATCACAACTCACCAACCCGCCACCTTTTCCGGGGCGGGAGCACCGCCGATAAAAACACGGCGGAAACAGACTACGAATGGGAAAACGCTCACCTCTATACACTCCACGAGGACGGAGGACAGCATGGAGCCCGAATTGAACATCCTACCTGCTCTCGTCTACCTGCTCATCTACCACGAGTACGAACTCCAGCGCAGACGACAACGGTGAGTACCGCACCTACGACACAGGGGAGGGGGGGAGGAGGAAGGGTTACGGGCACACACATACGCATTACACCCACCCCCAACTATCTACACACCAATGCAGAGCACCAAGTCAAAGTGACCCCACCCAAACCCCCCGGAATAACGAAAAGATATAATTAAAGTGAGAAACTAAATTTATGTATAAAATAGGTTCATTGAATTCATGGTAAAATAGGAAAATTAATCAAAAATATCCAAGTGTAAACATTGCGTAACCGATAAATAGAGGCAATAAGTCCAGCACAGTCACTGAAATTTCAACTGTCCGTGGGCCAAAGTGTATCAACACATGGGCAAAGCCCACACAGGAGACCTGAGTCCGTTGGAGAGAACACTGCAGGGGCATCAGATTATAAAACTACAGGCACCTCAGGGGGAAGGGAAGGGGGGGCACCACAGCCACATGAGTCCACGACACCAGATCCAAGAAGGGGCCACCATGCCCACTGTTCAATCCTGGGGAGTGCAAAGCCTCAGTCTCTCAAGTATCTACAGTGGGTGGCTTGCCCACTGTCATATCCTGGGGAGTGCAAAGCCACAGTCTCTCAAGTCTCACAAGTGGGTGGCTTGCCCACTGTCATATTCTGGGGAGTGCAAAGCCACAGTCTCTCAAGTCTCTACAGTGGGTGGCTTGCCCACTGTCATATCCTGGGGAGTGCAAAGCCACAGTCCATCAAGTGGATAACAGTCTCCACAGGCAATGGAGGAGGCAGGGTGGCCCGAGTGCAGCGTGAACAGTAGCACGACACAGAACCGGCACTGTCATTGGGCCAGCGGTGCTTGAGACGGCAGGGCCCAGTGGAGCGGTGCTTGAGACGGCGGGGCCCAGCGGAGCGGTGCTTGAGACGGCGGGGCCCAGCGGAGCGGTGGTTGAGATGAAGGGCCCAGCGGAGCTTGACAGGAAGGGCCCAGCGGAGCGGTGCTTGAGACGGCAGGGCCCAGCGGAGCGGTGCTTGAGACGGCGGGGCCCAGCGGAGCGGTGCTTGAGATGAAGGGCCCAGCGGAGCGGTGCTTGACAGGAAGGGCCCAGCGGAGCGGTGCTTGACAGGAAGGTCCCAGCGGAGCGGTGCTTGAGATGAAGGGCCCAGCGGAGCGGTGCTTGAGACGGCGGGGCCCAGCGGAGCGGTGCTTGACAGGAAGGGGCCCAGCGGAGCGGTGCTTGAGATGAAGGGCCCAGCGGAGCAGTGCTTGAGACGACGGGGCCCAGCGGAGCGGTGCTTGAGATGAAGGGCCCAGCGGAGCGGTGCTTGAGACGGCGGGGCCCAGCGGAGCGGTGCTTGACAGGAAGGGCCCAGCGGAGCGGTGCTTGAGACGGCGGGGCCCAGCGGAGCGGTGCTTGAGATGAAGGGCTCAGCGGAGCGGTGCTTGAGACGGCGGGGCCCAGCGGAGCGGTGCTTGACAGGAAGGGCCCAGCAGAGCGGTGCTTGAGACGGCGGGGCCCAGCGGAGCGGTGCTTGACAGGAAGGGCCCAGCGTAGCGGTGCTTGAGATGGCGGGGCCCAGCGGAGCGGAGCTTGAGACGGCGGGGCCCAGCGGAGCGGTGCTTGAGATGAAGGGCCCCTATTCAGCATTGCTCCTCCCGGCGGTGCCCTGTTCAGCGGTGCTCCTCCCGGCGGGGCCCTGTTCAGCGGTGCCTTTCTGGACGGCGGGGCCCTGTTCAACGGTGCCTTTCTGCACGGCGGGGCCCTGTTCAGCGGTGCCTTTCTGCACGGCGGGGCCCTGTTCAGCGGTGCCTTTCTGCACGGCGGGGCCCTGTTCAGCGGTGCCTTTCTGGACGGCGGGGCCCTGTTCAGCGGTGCCTTTCTGCACGGCGGGGCCCTGTTCAGCGGTGCCTTTCTGCACGGCGGGGCCCTGTTCAGCGGTGCCTTTCTGCACGGCGGGGCCCTGTTCAGCGGTGCCTTTCTGGACGGCGGGGCCCTGTTCAGCGATGCCTTTCTGGACGGCGGGGCCCTGTTCAGCGGTGCCTTTCTGGACGGCGGGGCCCTGTTCAGCGGTGCTTGTTCTGTAAGTCAAGGGAGTCAGACCTGGCCACGACTCCCTGATCAGTCGCCCTCCGACCGTGCAGTTGCTGGACCCTTCGGTGACGGTGTCCTGGGCCCTTGTGTGTCCTCCCTCACACCCGGGATGGGGCTTGTGGGGCCCTCCTGGTCCGCGCTCCTGCTGGCTGACTTCTCAGCCCTGCTGCCCTTGCCCTCCTTCGATGTGGCTCTCTTGCCCTTGCCTCCCCTGGATGTTGTGGCAGGTGAAGTGGCAGAACTTTGGTCCTTGGGGGCAGCCGTGTCAGTCATCCCGCGGCGGCCCCTTACTTTACGGGTCCTCTTTCCAGGGGTGGGGCTGGCTGTCCCCTTGCTGCTGACCGATGTATCACTGCTGGCAAAGGGGGGACTCCAAAATCCATGCACTACGGTGACCCTTGAAGCCAGGCTGGTGGTGGCTGAGGCGCTCTTGGGACTCTTAGCAGATGGGGGGGGGGGTCAGGTGAGGGAAAGAGGTCAAGAGTGGAGAGGTAAAGTTTTTTAGGACCAGGGTAAAGGGTAGGTGTAGTGGTTATGGGAGTGGAGGAAGAGGAGGTGGTTGTAGGAGAGTCAGGTGTGCTGTCCTTGGGTGAAGGTGCATGGGCTGGAGGCTGTCGTGAGGTGGTTGGCTGTTGGGTGGGTGGCTGCCTGCGTTTGTGTGTCTTGGAAGAGGGGGTGACAGACACAGTGGGAGAGGACACAGGGGACGTGTAAATGGTAGTGGGGGTGGTGACTGCACATGTGCGGACTGTACTGGAGGGTGTGCTGGTGATGGAAGTACTGGCTGTTGGTGGTGTGCATGCAGGTGTGAGTAGAGAAGTCACAGGGAGGGAGGAGGGAGACGAGGAGGTGGGGGACACAGAGGTGGTAGTGGCTGTTGGCATGTCTGCATCTGGGTGTTGCTTGGGTGAATGTTTGTGTGATCTGTGGTGCTTATGTCTGGATGAGCTGCCCTTGGGTGTTGAGGTGTGTGCAGGCTGGTCTGATGGTGTGGGTGGGATAGGCAGAGGAACAGGAGACAGAGACAGGCTGGAGGCAGTTAGAAGAGGGAGGCTGGAAACAGGGACAATGGCTGCCGTCAGTGCTGAGGCCAGAGCATTGAACGATCGTTGATGGGTAGCCTGACCCGAATGAATGCCCTCCAGGTATGCATTGCTACGATGCACCTCCCTCTCTACCCCCTGGATGGCATTCAAAAGGGTAGACTGCCCAACAATGATGGTCTGTAGGAGGTCAATGACCTCCTTACTGAGGGCAGCAGGGGTAACAGGGGCAGGGCCTGAGGTGCCTGGGGCGAAGGAGACGCCCGCCTTCTTGGGCGAGCGGGCACAGAGCGAAGGCTGAGGGGCTGCTGGGAGGGCGGAGCTGGTGCGCTGGGTGGCGGCTGTACCTGTAGAGGCGGGGGCACGGATGTTGCCGCCACCGCTAGGGAGCTCCCATCCGAGGACGTGTCGGTGTCGCTGGTGTCACCACGGCTCCCCGTTGTGAAGCTCCCCTCGCCCTCCGTATCACTGGTGGCCTCGGTGTCTGTGCCATGGCCCACCGGGGCCTTGTGAGTTGCAGCTCCCTCGTGCTCCGGTGCCAATTCTCCTCCGCCTGATGATGCTAATGCACACATGCACAAGAAGATAAAGAAAAAGGGTGGGGGGAGACATAAAAACAGGTTGAGTGCATGCATTGTCAACACCGTTGGCGGAGAGGACAGACACAGGAGCCTCATGCACTAAGCTGCGCAATCGGGGTACACTACTCAGTACTTGTGACTAGGCCAACAGGTCTAGGGACAACAAACGCGCACATGGGTGATGCAGGACCATGGATAGCTGTACTTGTCACCCTACAGAGGTGGGGGGCGGGGGCACAGGGACATGGCTAAAGGAGAGGACTACACTACAGAAAGCGCCCTGGCCTAATGTCACCCACAGCCCTCTTCCCCCACCCAGGCACCTCCACTGCGCGTAAAGATAGCTGAATGTGCTGGTACTCACCCCCTTCTGTCTGCTGTGATGTCCCCACGCGCCCATCCAAATCGGGGTAGGCCACTGCCAGGATCCGGGACATCAGGGGGGTTAGGGTACGACTGGCACCCCTCATAGGTTGGGAAGCCATCCCCAGCAGTGACTCGGCGGTCTTCCTGGTCCCGCGGAGGATGTCCTCCCACCTCTTGCGGCAGTGGGTGCCCCGTCTGTTGTGGACCCCCAGGTTCCAGACTTCCTTGGCGATGGCACGCCAAATGTCGACTTTCTGATGGGCGCTGACCTATTTGACATGTACAGGGTGGAAATTGAAATATCATAAATTTTCCGCATGATAGATGCGATTGGCCCCCCCTCCCCAACCTTGCCATGTGGCACATGCTCTCATCTGTCGTGCCTTGCACTCGTCATTGTCTCCCCACCCCACCATCTTACATCCACCATACACAACCCAGGCATAGCCCATTCAACGTGCACACAGTGTACTTACCTGTTGGTCTGGAGGACCGAAAAGAGAGTCGCGCATACTGGGGCAGGACCCCATCCACAAGTTTCTCCAACTCTTCTGTAGTGAAGGCAGGGGCCCTTTCCCCAGTCGCAGCAGCCATTGTATCTCCCAGACCGAGGTCACAGCAGCACTTGCAGTATAGGTCCTCTCCTGTGGATGATCAGCTCTCGAGTGATTAACCAGATAGAAAATGGCGGTCACGCCCACGGCGGTGCGTACCGCCGCGGTGCGTTCCGCGACCGCCGGCGCACCTAGTCATTGGCTCGTGAAACCCATAGGGTTCGATGTTAACCAATGCGGCTTGGCGCCGCGGTCTTTGACCGCCTACCGCCACGGTGTGTCACGCCAGCGCATTGAGCTCACATCCCACTGTCACACTTCTCAGGTCAGGCAGCCGTCATTTCAAGGGCCCAAATGGCCTGATTTCTACTGCGTCACACAGGCCTAGGCCTTGCATTGCCACTCATACAAGCCATTCAATGCATTGAGAATCGTGTACTGTGCAAGCTGTAGTTACGTACCTGTGGGTTGCTTGACTCTGTGCTCCATGTTGTCCTTCCTAGGCACCGTCCGCTGGGACTTGCGAGGAGAAGGAGGAATCCTCCCGTGTACCGACCGCTGGTGGACCTGTCGACAATGGAGGAACGTCATATAATACTTCGATACCGACTTGACCGAGCCACTATACATGAACTGTGTGCCCAGCTGGAGCCAGACCTGATGTCCCCAATCCGCCAACCCACAGGAATTCCCCCTCTGGTGCAGGTTCTGTCAGTCCTCCATTTTTTGGCAAGGGGGTCTTTTCAGACAACAGTGGCCATGTCATCAGGGATGTCTCAGCCTATGTTTTCTAAGATTTTGTCCAGAGTGTTGTCTGCCCTGACGAAATACATGCGGAGCTACATTATTTTCCCTGAGGAGGGTGATTTGGCCACTGTGAAGGGTGACTTCTATGCCCTTGGACATATCCCCAATATCATTGGTGCCATTGATGGGACCCATGTGGCCTTAGTACCCCCAAAAGACGATGAGCAGGTGTACAGAAACAGGAAAAGTTACCATTCGATGAATGTCCAGGTGGCCTGTTTGGCTGACCAGTACATCTCCCATGTAAATGCCAAGTTCCCTGGGTCAGTGCATGACGCGTATGTTATGCGAAATAGCAGCATCCCTTATGTGATGGAACAGCTACAGAGACACCGTGTGTGGCTAATAGGTGACTCTGGTTACCCCAACCTGCCGTGGCTACTGACCCCAGTGAGGAATCCCCGGACCAGGGCAGAGGAACGCTACAATGAGGCCCATGGGCGAACTAGGAGGATTATAGAAAGAACCTTTGGCCTCCTGAAGGCCAGGTTTAGGTGCCTGCATATGACAGGGGGATCCCTAATGTACTCACCCAAGAAGGCGTGCCAGATCATTGTGGCCTGCTGTATGCTTCACAATCTTGCATTGCGACGCCAGGTGCCTTTTCTGCAGGAGGATGGTCCAGATGGTGGTGTTGTAGCAGCTGTGGAGCCTGTGGAGAGTGAAGAGGAGGAAGACGACGGGGACGACACGGACAACAGGGACACAGTCATACAACAGTATTTTCAATAGCACCCAGGTAAGAATCCCCCACGCCATTTTACATTTACTTCTGGCCTCCTGCATCTCTACTTTCTGTGTTTCCCCCCAGTTCCTTTCAACTGAATTGTGACTTTCCCTTGCCTTTTCAGAGCTGTATGACCCACTGCGTGACTTCTGGTTTGTTCGCCCATGGAGTAAAGCACATTGACATTGGTATGTTGTCATCACAATGTAACTGAACATTTTTGAACCGTTATGTGTAATACATTTGTTAAGAATACAAGCAGACTCCTGAGTGTTTTAAGTGCAATTAGTGATTTATTTAAAGTGCTACATATGGGTCCATGATAGTAAAACGGTGATGGGTGGGGGTGGAGTGATGTCCATGGCAGAGTCCAGTTCTCGGTCGCACAGGTGCATTGTCCATATGCCTGTGGAAGGATGGAGCAGGGGCAGTTCAAGGTTGGACAGGGTGACGATGTGGGACAGTGGAATGACATCCGGGGGGATCTTAGGCTGGCGGGGGTCTTGGCATCCTACTCTGTCTTCCTTTGTGATCTCAGGTTCCTCTTGCGGGGTGGTTGATCTTCAGCAGGAGGTGGGGTACTGGTGGCCTGTCGTTGTGTGGGGGCCTCCTGTCCACTTGCGCCGGCGGAGGTGGTAGGCTGTTCCTGATCCGGGCTGGTGACAGGGGCCCTTTGGGGTGCCACATGGTCCCGCAATGTGGTGACTATTAGGTTCAGGGCCAGGACGATGTTCCTGAGCTCCTCTCTGTACCCCATGTACCGTTCCTCCTGCTGTGCCTGGATCTCCTGGAACCTGGCCAGTACCGTCGCCATCGTCTCCTGGGAGAGGTGGTATGCTCCCATGATGGTGGTGAGGGCCTCTTGGAGAGTCGGTTCCCTGGGCCTGTCCTCCCCCCCCTGTCGTACTGCAGCCCTCCCAGTTGCCCTGTTTCCCCGGGCCTCTGTCCCCTGGACGGTGTGCCCACTACCAGTGCCCCCAGGTCCCTGTTGTGGTTGGGGTGTTGGGTCAGCCTGGGTGCCCTGTAGTGGCGGACACACCGCTGATTGACCTGTCCTGGAGACAGAGGCATGGGCCCGCTGGGTGGGAGCTGTGCTGATATTCCCAGAGGGGGTTAGATCTGCTGTGGCCTGTGTCTGTGTGTGGGGAACCGACTGTCCAGAGGTCCCCGATGGTCGGGCCCTGCAGGGCTGAAAGAGTATGGTTATTGCTTCTGTGTGTTCCATGGCGTGCGATTTGTGGGTGCCCTTGTCCCCCAGTGCTGGCATTCCCTTGTGGCAGGAGTTGTGAGGGTGGTTTGTGGGGGGGATGGGTATGTGCAGTGGTCATGCATAGGTGATGGGTGTCCATGGTTTGTGTTGGCATTCAGGGTTTGGTTTTGGGTTGGGTGGGTTGTGCTGGTGAGACATTGGCAGGGAGGATGTGTGCTGGGGGTTGGGGGTGAGGGTGGGGGTGTGGGTTGGCATGCTGGTGGTTTGGGGGGGGGAGTAGTTGAGACTAGACTTACCAGAGTCCATTCCTCCGCCTACTCCAGCGAGGCCCGCAGGATGCAGGATGTTAAAGACCTCTTGCTCCCATGCTGTGAATTCGGGAGGAGTGGGTGGTGGTCCGCCGCCAGTCTTCTGCACAGCGATGTTGTGTCCTGAGACCATCGACCGTACCTTCCCCCGTAGGTCGTTCCAGCGCTTTCGGATGTCTTCCCGGTTTCTGGGATGCTGTCCCACAGCGTTGACCCTGTCGACGATCCTCTGCCATAGCTCCGCCTTCCTGGCTATTGTGGTGTGTTGCACCTGTGTGCCGAAGAGCTGGGGCTTTACCCTTATAATTTCCTCCACCATGACCCTGAGTTCTTGGTCCGAAAACCTGGGGTGTCTTTGGGGTGCCATGGGGTGGTGTGGATGAGGTGTGGGGTGGTGTTTGTGGTGATGTGAGTGGTGGTGTGTGGTGATGTGTGCGTCGATGTGGTGTGGTTGATGATGTTGGGTTCCTGTATGTGTTGGGGTTTTCGATTGCTGTGCGCTCTCTCTCTCTCTCTGTATCGCCTTCTCTCCGATTTCCAACTAGTGGGGGTTTGTGGGTGATGTGGGTGTGTGTTTTATAGTTGCTTGGATGTGTGGGAGTGGTGTTTGTATGTGTATCAGGTGTGGGTATTTCAAATTGGCCAATGTGGCTGTGTTTTGGAGCAGGGTGTGTATTTTGACCGCGGCGGTGTGTACCGCCAATGGAATACCGCGGTTGAATGACCGCCGCGTGGATTCGTGGGTCGTAATGGCATGGGCGTGTTTGTGTTGGCGTGGCGGTGGAGGTTTGGTCATCTCCAGTTTATCGCTGCCCGCTGATGAGGCGGCCTTCCATGGATGTCGGGTTTTTGGCGGCTTGGCAGTTGTGGGCCAGAATGACCGTGGCGGTTTACCGCGGCCGCGGCGGTAGAATGGTGGTCTTCTGACCGGCGGTAAGAGCCTTTTACCGCCGAGGTCAGAATGACCCCCTGTATGTTTTGTTCAGTTTAGCTGCCTATTGGCTTGAACATGGAGTTAGCCATTACATTCTGTATTTAGTTTAGCCACTTATTGGCTTTGACATGGTGTTAGCCATTACATTTTCTATTCAGTTCAGCTGCCTATTGGCTTTAACATGGAGTTAGCCATTACATTATGTATTCAGTTTAGCCGCCTATTGGCTTTGACATGGCATTAGCCATTACATTCTGTATTCAGTTCAGCTGCCTATTGGCTTTGACATGGTATTAGCCATTACATTTTGTATTCAGTTCAGCTGCCTATTGGCTTTAACATGGCATTAGCCATTACATTCTGTATTCTGCCTATTGGCTTTGACATGCTGTATTCAGTTTAGCTGCCTATTGGCTTTGGCATGGCATTAGCCATTACATTCTGTATTCAGTTTCGCTGCCTATTGGCTTTGACATGATATTAGACATTACATTTGATATTCAGCTTAGCTGCCTATTGGCTTTGACATGACATTAGACATTATATTTGATAGTTAGGTTAGCTGCCTATAGCTTTGACATGACATTAGACATTACATTTGATATTTAGGTTAGTTGCCTATTGGCTTTAACGTAGGGTTAGACATTGCAGTTGAGACATTACAGATGTCTGTGTTTTTCCAAGCTGTGTTTTTCCACAAGATGGACCAAGCTGTTTTCTTCACACCAGACCTTAGCAGATAAGAGCACGTAGATTTTGTGTTTACCTCGCAATCCAGTCTGAGAGCGGAATGGCTCAGGAGAACTGGCCACTCTCCAAGGTTGTTCGGCTCTCACACTGAGTTTGCTTTTAAGGATGACTCTGGGCTACAGTGAGTTAGATTTGAATCTGCTTGACTTCAGGCTGGAGCTAGACGTCAGTTGGCAGTCTCCCGTTTGGGTAGAAAATCTCTTTCTCGCAGTTGACCGGAGTCATCAACTTGCAGACCCCAGAAAGATAAAGCTGAGTTAGGCCCTACCGCCTTGCCCATACGGTGATTAATTTGACTTTTATGCTTTGCTTTGCAGTTATGTTATATATATTTGCTGTGTACATTGCAACTGAGAAGTACTGTGTTATATTTTGCTTTCATTGCTGCGACTACTTTTGAATGTGTTTTTTCCAATCTACTAAATTCGTCTCCCAGGAACTTGTGGGTGGGGGAGAATTAACAACAATAAAGGTCTTCTTTAAACTCAGAAGTGCATTCCAGAGAGGTTCTGTAAGCTCCAATAGGAGATAAGTGGGAAAGCAGAACAGATGGTGGCTCAGCTGTCTTGCCACTATCCACTTTTGTTTTGCCTGAGCCCTTGGAGGCAGGTGTTTTCGCCTTCTCCCTCCGGGATGTGGGCAATTTTTTGACTTTTGGAGGTGGCAGAATGTCCTTGCCCTCGTTCCACGGAACACCGGCAGCCCTGTTGCTTGGCGCACTCCAAAAGCCCGCAATTGCTGGCACCACTGTGCCCGGTTATGTTGTGGCTGAGGTGCTGGGTTGGGACCTGGAAAGGTGCGCCCTAGGGGACGGACAGGGGGGGGGGTGTAGGGAAGAGGTCAACATTAGATAGGAAAAGCTTTTTAGACACACTGGGACGGGTAGATGGAGAGGGTTTGGGAGTGGAGGAAGAGGTAGTGGATGTAGGAGGTGTACGTTTGCTGACTTTGGGTGAAGGTGCATGGGCTGGAGGCTCTTGTGAGGTGGATGGCTGTTGGGTGGGTGTGTGGCTGCGTTTGTGTACTTTGGGAGGAGGGCTCACAGACACACTGGTAGAGGACACAGGGGATATGTGAATTGTAATGGGGGGGTGAGTGCACGTGAGCGGTGTGTGGTGATGGGCGTGCTGGTGATGGAGGTAGTGGCTGAAGATGTAGTGCATGCAGGTGTGAGTGGAGAGGAGACTGGGAGGGAGGAGGGAGACGTGGAGGAGGGGGACACAGTGGAGGCAGTGGATGTTGGTATGTGTGCATGGGTATGATGCTTGTGTGAGTGCCTGTGGGATGTGTGGTGCTTATGTTTGCCAGAGCCACCCTTGTGTGTTGAGGTGTGTGCATGCTGGTCTGATGGTGTGCTTGGGATAGGCTGAGGTACAGGGGACTGGGTCTGGGTGGATGGGGTGGCTGGACACAGGGACAATGGCTGCCATCAGTGCAGAGGCCAGAGCCTGAAATGCTCTCTGTTGGACTGCCTGGCCAGAATGAATGCCCTCCAGGTATGCATTTGTTTGTTGCAAATGCCTCTCGACACCCTGGATGGCATTCACAATGGTAGACTGCCCAACAGTGAGGGATCTCAGGAGGTCAATAGCCTCCTCACTGAGGGCACCAGGGCTGACTGGGGCAGGGCCTGAGGTGTCTGGGGCAAAGGAGATGCCCATCCTCCTGGGTGAGCGGCCACGGGACACACGCCGAGGGGCTACTGGGAGGGTGGTGCTGGTAGGGGGGGTGGCGGCTGTACCTGTTGATGCGGGGGGCACAGAGGGGCCCGCCACCGCAAGGGAGCTCCCATCAGAGGAGGAGTCACTGTCTCTGATGTCACCTCCTGTCCCTGCCGTGGAGCTCCCCTCGCCCTCCGTCCCACTGGTGGGTTCAGACTCTGTTGTCTCGCCCTCCAGGGCCATGTGGGATGCAGCTCCCTCCTGCTCTGGTGGCACTGCTCCTCCGCCTGAAAATGCTAATGCACACAAGAACAGGGAGACCACAAAAAGTGGGGGGTGGGGAAGACAGAAGAAAGACATGTTCAGTGCATGCAATACCGCTACCGTTGGCGGACACTACAGACACAGCAGCCCTCTGCACTAAGCCATGCACTTAGAGTTCCCTAATTAATCACAGGGACATGGGGTACAAAGCCTATGCCCAATTGCTACACACATGGAAGTCTCAGGAGCCTGACTAGGTGTAGTTGGCTCTTACCACTGGTGGGGTTGGGGTGCCACATAGCCTGCCTCATGAAGGGACCTTGCCTACAAAAGTCGCCCTGCCCTAGGGGAACCCACAGCCAACCTCCCCCACCCAGATACCTCGTAATGCGCGCATAGTCAGATGGATGTGACTGTACTCACCCCCTTGTGGCTGCTGTGATGCCCTCAAGCGCCCATCCAGCTCTGGATACGCCACTGCCAGGATCCGGAACATCAGGGGGGTCATGGTGCGACGAGCACCCCTCCCACGTTGGGAGGCCATCCCCAGCTGGGCCTCCGCCATCCTCTTGCTCCAGCTGAGAATGTCCTCCCATCTTTTCTGGCAGTGGGTGCTCCGTCTGTGGTGGACCCCCTGGGTACGGACGTCCTTGGCGATGGCATGCCAAATATCCTTCTTCTGCTGGGCGCTGACCTAGAGGAATAGTACAGGTGGAAAGGATAATCTTTAACCGTCCGTACTGTCACAGTCATTGACCCACGTTCCCACCCTTGCCCTGATGCACATACACTCACCATCCGCTCATGCAGGCCTCAGTCCCACCCGTAACTTCCATCCACACCACTCCAAACAGGCATTGCCCATAAAGCATGCTCACAGTGTACTCACCTGTTTGTCTGGAGGACCGTAGAGTAGTGTGTACTGGGGGAGGACCCCGTCCACTAACTTCTCCAACTCCTCCGAAGTGAAGGCAGGGGCCCTTTCCCCAGTCACATGAGCCATCGTCGCTTCCAGACTGAGGTCACAGCAGCACTTGCAGTGTAGGTCCTCTCCTGTCGAAGGTCAGGTATCAAGTCAGTGAACAGACAGAACATGACGGTCACATCCGCGGCGGTGCGTACCATCACCGCCGGCATACATCGTCATTGGCTCCTCGGACCCAAAGGGTCCAATGTTAACCAATGCAGGATGCACCGCGGTCTTCGACTGCCTACCGCGATGATGTGCTACGCCAGCGCAGTTACCTCATATCCCCTTGTCCCTCATTACAGGTCAGGCAGCCGCCATTTCAGGGGGCCACATGGCATTCATTTTAAATGCGTCACACCTATCTAGGCCTTGCATACACACAGTAACAGGCACATTGCGGATTGACAAATGTGTGCAATAAATATTTTCTTTAATACTTCAGTGTTGGCTGACTCTCAGCTCGCTGTTCTCGTCCATAGGGCACGTCCGCTGGGGCAGGTGAGGAGATGGTGGCATCCTCCGGTGTACAGACCGCTGGTGGACCTGTCGACAGTGGAAGACAGACACATCATTATCACTTACAGACTTGATCGTGCCACAGTCCATGAACTGTGTGCCCAGTTGGAGCCAGGCCTGATGTCAGCTATCCGCCATCCCACAGGAATCCCCCTGTAGTGCAGGTGCTGTCAGGACTCCATTTCATGGCAAGGGGGTCTTTTCAAACTATAGTGGCCATTGCATCAGGGATGTCCCACCCTATGTTCTCAAACATGTTGTCCAGAGTGTTGTCTGCCCTGCTGAAACACATGCGCAGCTACATCGTTTTCCCTCAGGTGGAGGATTTGCCCACAGTGAAAGGTGACTTCTATTCCCTGGGACATATCCCCAACATCATTGGTGCCATTGATGGGACACATGTGGCCTTGGTACCCCCGCAGGAGTGAACAGGTGTACAGCAACCGGAAGAGCTACCATTCAGTGAATGTGCAGATGGTGTGTTTGGCCGACCAGTACATCTCCCATGTGAATGCCAAGTTTCCAGGCTCAGTGCATGACGCTTATATTTTGAGGAATAGCAGCATACCTTATGTGATGGGGCAACTCCAGAGGCACCGTATGTGGCTAATAGGTGAGGACAAGGACCCTATACCATGAGAATGATTGACTGGGTCTGGGGTTGTCCCTAAGGGTTAGTGTGTGTCTAAAAGTTGACCCTCGACATTTGCAGGTGACTCTGGGTACCCCAACCTGTCATGGCTACTGACCCCAGTGAGAAATCCCAGGACAAGGGCAGAGGAACGCTACAATGAGGCACATGGGCGAACTAGGAGAGTGATCGAAAGGACCTTCGGCCTCCCGAAGGCCGGGTTTCGGTGCCTCCATATGACAGGTGGTTCTCTCACCAAAAAAGGTGTACCAGATCATTGTGGCCTGCTTTATGCTGCACAACCTGGCTTTGCGATTCCAGGTGCCTTTTCTGCAGGAGGATGGTCCCGAAGGAGGTCTTGTGGAAACTGTGGAGCCTGTCGGACAGTGAAGAAGAGGAGGCATAAGAAGAGGATATTGACAACAGAAACACCGTTATCCAGCAATACTTCCAGTGAGACACAGGTAAGAAGACATCACTGCCTCCCACATCTCATACAATTGTTAGACCTATCAAATATCTGTCACTTTCTCCCAGTGTATGGACCCTGACTTATCACTTTGCCTTTCCATTTCACAGATGTGGGTCCCACTGTGTGACCTCTGCTATATTACCTCATGCACTAGAGCTGTGTGGCATAGGTATGTTGACAATACAATCGACATTGCTATTTTCCTTAGTTATAGCAAATACACATTTGTGAAAGCACAGACTGACTCCAGATTGTTTTGTGATTCAAGGGTGTTTATTTAAGTGCAAATTAGTGTAGGGGGTTATAAAATGATCAGGGGTGATGGTGGAGGAATGTCCATGGCAGAGTCCAGTCTATTTGTTTCACAGGTGCATTGTCCAAAGGGGCATAGAAAGTGGAGCTATGGCAGTTTAAGGATGGACAGGGTGACGAAGTGGGACAGAAGGATGACATTCAGAGTGGTCTCATTTATTGGCGGGGGTCTTGGCATTGTTCTCTGTCTTTGTCCTGGATCTCAGGGTCTGTTTGCGGGGTGGTTCTCCATCTGCAGGGGGTGGGGTGCTGGTGTCGTGGTCCTGTGGCGGTGCCTCCTGTCCACTAGGGCCGGCAGAGGTGGTGGGCTGTTCATCATCCAGGCTATTGTCAGGGGCCCCTTGTTGTGCCACAGTGTCCCTCCTGGTGTTCACAAGGTCCTTCAGCACCCCTACAATGGTGACCAGGGTGGTGTTGATGGACTTGAGTTCCTCCCTGATCCCCAAATACTGTTCCTCCTGCAGCCGCTGGATCTCCTGAAACTTGGCCAGTACCGTTGCCATCGTCTCCTGGGAATGATGGTACGCTCCCATGATGTTGGAGAGGGCCTCGTGGACAGTGGGTTCCCTGGGCCTGTCCTCCCCCTGTCGCACAGCAGTCCTCCCAGTTCCCCGGTTTTCCTGTTCCTCTGTCCCCTGAACCGTGTGCCCACTGCCCCCAGGTCCCTGATGTTCTTGGGTTTGTGGGTTATCCTGGGTTCCCTGTAGTGGTGGACACACTGCTGCTTGACATGTCCTGGGGTCAGAGGCATGGGCCCGCTGGGTGGGTGCTGTGCTGGTGTTTCCTGTGGGGGGAAGGCTCTGTGGTGGCATGTGCCAGTGTGTGGGGAACCAACTGTCCCGAGGTCCCAGATGGGCCGGGATGGTCATCTAGATCCAGTTGGACAGAGCTGCTGTCATCACTGTGGGCCTCTTCTGTGGGTGGAGTGGACATGTTTGGAACCTCCTGTCCGGTGATGTTGGGTAGGGGTCCTGCAGGGGTGTAAAGGCATGATTATTGCATCTGTGTGTGCCATCGTGTGCAATGGGTGGGTGATCCTGTACCCCAGTGCTTTCATTCTTGTCTAGGACCTTGTGTGATATTTGGTTTGGGGATCTGTGTGGGTATCTGTAGTGGACATGCTTTGGTAATGGGTGTCCATGCTTTGTTGTTGCATGCAGGGCTTGGTATTGGGATGTGTGGGTTGTGATAGTGGGGCATATGTGAGGTGTTGAAGTGATGGGGTTGAGGGTGGGGTATGTGATAGCATGCAGATAGGGTGGGGGATGTAATAGTTAAGATTTGACTTACCAGAGTCCATTCCTCCTGCTACTTCTGCGAGGCCCTCAGGATGCAGTATAGCCAAAACCTGCTCCTTCCATGTTGTAAGTTGTGGGGGAGGAGGTGGGGGTCTGCCGCCAGTCCTCTGAACTGCAATCTGGTGTCTTGAGACCACAGAACGCACCTTCCCCCGTAGGTCGTTCCACCTCTTCCTGATGTCATCCCTAGTTCTTGGATGCTGTCCCAGTGCGTTGACCCTGTCTACGATTCTGCGCCAAAGCTCCATCTTCCTAGCTATGGAGGTGTGCTGCACCTGTGATCCGAATAGCTGTGGCTCTACCCGGACAATTTCATCCAACATGACCCTGAGCTCCTCCTCAGAGAACCTGGGGTGTCTTTGCGGTGCCATGGTGTGGTTTGGGTGATGTATGAGGTGCAGTTTGTTGTGATATGTGAGGGGATGTGTTTGTGTGTGTTGTCTGACGTGCGTGGATGTTGTGTGAGTGATGGTGTTGTGTGCCTGTGGATGCTAGTGTTATTTCTGGTGGTGTCTCTCTCTGGGCTTCTTTCTCAATTTTTGTCATAGGGGTTTGTGGGTGATGTGGGTGTGTGTTTTATATTGGTTTGGGTGTGTGGGAGTGGTGTGTGTATGTGTATCAGGTGTGTGTATTTGGAATTGTCCAATGTGGTTGTGTTTTGTAAGAGTGTGTGTATTTTGAGCGTGGCGGTGTGTACCGGCAATGGGTTACCGCGGTTGAAAGACTGCCGCGTGGATTTGTGGATTCATGGGTCGTGATAGTTTGGGCGTATTCCTGTTGGCGTGACGTTGTTGGTTTTGTTATGGGCAGTTTATCACTGACTTTTGGTGTGGCGGACTTGTGTGGGTGTCTGGATTTTGGCAGATTCCGGCCTTTGGGTCGTAATAGCTATAGCGGAATTCCGCCGCCGCAGCGGTGTGTTGGCGGTCTTCTGTACGGCGGTAAGCGGGATTTACCGCCAATGCTGTAATGAGGGCCTTATTTTGGAAAATGTTCGCTATTCTGTAAAAAAACATATATTTATGTGTGTATATATATATATATATATATATATATATATATATATATATATATATATATATAGTTGCCAGTAGGTATTTATAGTTAGGACCTAGTTTCCAAGAGTGTTTTTTTGTTTTGTCAATAACTTTTGCGCTGCTTGATGAATAGTCACGAAATATTCAAAACTTATACTTCAGTGGATTCAGGTGCTGTATTGAAAGTTTTGGGGTGATCCATCAAGCCTGGATCGAAAAAAGGGGGGTTCTAAAAGGTGTTTTTCCAATACATTTTCCCATAGGGATTTTGAACATGACCAGAGCCCGAACCTCAGGACGGAATCAAACCAAGCTAGCTCTTGGTCCAGAAAGTGTGCTTTATGTGACTTGGTGTAAACCTTGTTCAGTTGTTTTGGATTAATTACAGATTTAAAATATAGATATCTAGGGAGGCGGTTCATCTGTGGATCCAACTGACCCAGTGCTGATATCTGATTGTCTTCCAACACTTCAACAAGGAAGTGTTGACTGCCATCTTGGGATTTGACTTCAGCCGAATCCCACGAAAAAGTTTTTAAAAAAAGAAAAGGGACAAGGATAGGGTCACACTGAGCCCCTAGCATTGGTCTAGGGCTTCCTCACGGACCCTGTCAGGGCTAAAAAGCATTTTGTTATATGTCTGAAACATTTGCGGATCTGGAGCTGCAATTTTTTCAGACATTTAAAAAAAGGGTGATCTCCAGCCCTTTTTTTTTTATTTTGCCCCCGAGTGGCATTGGGGGATAGAAAAAGAAGGGGCTTCTTTTTGCCCCAGGGCCCACTACCTCCACAGGGCTATGATGCAGAACTGTGCGAGGCGTGCAGTCCCCCATGCCTTGGGGGCCACCACCTCCCCAAGGCAAAATATTTATTTAATATGGGGGATTCCCATAAAGCCTTCCCCCCCAGAACTTTGGACTGTCAGCTTCCCAGGGATAAGTCTGAAATGTATGCAATGGGCCCTGCGCGGCCCCCCGCAACCCCATAGGAATGTCACCTTCCTGGGGCTGATATATAATGGGATGAAGAGGGTCTGTTGGGGACCACCATCTCTCCAGGGCTAAATGAAAGGTTGGAGTGGAGCCATACTTGGCTCTGAAGACCTCCACCCCCGAAAGCCGGCTCCTGCTATGTCCTGGGGTGCTCCCTCCAAGTCAGAGCAAACACTCTGCTTCCAGCAGACGAAAGCTGTCAAAGTGCTGGATGCGAGCCAGGAAAGAGATGAAATGATTGCATTTGCAGACAGGTAGCTGCATGCAGCTCCCTGTCTGCAAAAGTAGTGCCGGCTCGTTTCATCCTCCAAGTTATGCAGTAGATCATATTTCGTTTTGAAATCAGATTTTTGCTCAATTATCATATTTGATTACCAACTCTCTTCCATTGGTTCCATTGTCATATTCAATTAACAATTCTCTTCCATTTGTCCTGTTAAGTTAGTATCATTTATTTTTGTGAAGTGTTCAGCCAATTTCAATTTGCGCACAAATTTATATAGATCAATCCTCGTTTGTAAAAGACAAGTTAGTGAAAAGTCATTTTGAATCACCATTAACATCTAATTGGCTGTCAACTTCACAAAAGGGTTTTTTCTGTTGTAATAAATGCGAAGCATGTAGAATTGGTAGCACCAGAAAGAAAATAGAAGATCCCCATGGCAGAGACTTCATAACTGACGAAAGAATCACATGTGCCACTACATTTGTAGTATATGTGATAGAATGTCTCTGTGGCATGAGGTATGTGGGCAGCACTATTTGCCCCTTATGAAAACGAATTCTAGAACATATAAGGGCAGTCCAAAATAGCAATAGCAACTATGCAATGACTAAACACTTGAAAAATCATGTGGGAGCGGATTGACTACATATGAGATTCTTTGACATAGCGGTGGTGAAAAAACATGAGAGAGGAGATAGAGTATTAAAGTTGAGACCCCTAGAATCAAGGCTTATAATTAGATTAAAAATTAAGACCCCATATGGAATTGATGGGGATGAAGAATTATATTGCCATCTTTAATTTGCTCTAGAAATCTAAACTTTTGAACAAACATGTTTGGCTGCTGCCTTTTCGTGAGGGGGGTCTGTAACATGTATATGAGTTTGTGCAAAATCAGGATTATGATATACGTAGATATGTAGATATTGATATACATATAGAGAAATGTGTTTAACATCATAGTAAATGTAAAGAGCTGTCTAGATGAATAAGTAAGGCAGGGACATACTGAAAAGTAGAAACTTCTTGAATATTAGTCGGTTAGAAGATTACCGGACCTGCCGCTTTGAGATACAACTTAGGACATTTAAATAAGTAAATTCTAAAAACCTAAAGTTGGGGATAAAAACTCTGAAATGACAACAAGGTTAACAACTCTTTTTCTTTGTTATTTTCTTGGTATATAATTTGCTTCTATTGTGATGTTGTTCCCCCATTTGTAATAGTTAGACATTTAAAAAAGTTTAAATTTAAATTTGATGTGTTTAAATAAGAAAAGGTAAAAAAACATTTGGTTTTAATATTTATAATACTTACACCTATTTTTGTTTTGTTTTATCAATGTGATATGTGGGGCTTGAAATATTTTTTTATTTTTGTGTGTCATTGTGTGGAGGTACATAATGGTAAAACTTGGTATAACTACATATCCCAGAATGTCCTAAAATGGCAGACAATAGGAGAATCTATAAATGAAGCTGTAACTGGATCACTTACCCACCGTGATCAAGACCTTGGTGGTTGATACGCGTTGGTGGTGGTTGGGTTACTCATCTCTGTTGGAAGAATACATTTTCAAACACAAGGATTCCTGTGTGTGCCGTGTTTGACTCTGTGTCATTTGGTGGAGATATATATATATCTAGAGTGATAATTGCTCCATTTAATCCCTCTCCATATCTATTACATGCTGCAGGGCAGGGCAGGAAGGAGGCAAGTGGCCCTGCACCTTAAGTTGGAAAAGACCTTTATTTGAATTCATATAAAAATAAGCAATGATAAAAAACAAACCAATGCATTTCAGCCATAGCCTTCAACAGGGTCATAGAGTTGGTATGTATAAAGTGTCCCTTTTATAGGGACCATCACTCCCCTAACACTGTGCTTCTTTAAAAGATAACTAGACTGTTACATTTGGTATCACAGAGTGTCTCTAAACATCCTTCATTGCAAACACAACCCCCATATTAAGTATTGTGACATATATGTAGGAGGCTGGCCTAGTTTGTAGTGGGTACCAAAGGTACTTACAACTTATACCAGGCCCAGTTATCCCTTAATGTAGTAAATGTAGTCAGTGTCTAGCAGCAAGGCAGTCTAGGGTAGCTATACCTGAGCAGCCAAGGCTGATCTAGGAGACGTGCAAAACTCTTGCAATACCACTGTAGTCAGACAGTACTCACACACATGAAAGAAAATACTCATTCTTACAAAAATAAAGGTACTTTATTTTTAGTGACACAATGCCAAAAAAAACTTAGAGCCTCCACTCCCCTTAGAAGGTAAGTAATATACACAATATATACACTAGCGTCCAAAACAGGTAAGTAAACAGTTAGAAAACTGTGCAAATAGTGAAAATCACAATAGGTTGCAATGGGCCTAGGGGGAACAGAAACCATATAGTAAAATGGTGGAATGCGAAATTCAGTTTCTCACCTAGGCAAGTGTAATGTGTAGAGGGGCTCTGGGAGTGTAAGAAAACACCAAATGTAAGTAATAGAATCCAACCCAGAGCCCATGGGAAACCACTCACCTCTCGACACCCAACGAGGAACCAGGATGCCATGGAGCCCGAACTACAGGTCCTGCCCATGCTGGTCTTCCTCCTCTTGTATCAGGAGCAGGAAAGACGCCGTCGACGACCACGTTGAGTACTGCACCTACAACACAGGGTAGGGGGGAGGGAAAAGGGAGTGACACACACACGCAATATGCAACACCCCCACCCCCCACCGTCACCCACAACACCATACACACAAATACATGCACCAACATTACATATACACCCCCTCACCCCCTGGAAGAACGCAAGGACAAAAAGAAATTGTTGTAACGAGTGTAATCAATAAAAATCAGATAGGGCAATTTAAAAAATCAGTATATACAAAAATGTATACCAACTACACAAGTCCGGATAGTAATCAAATCATTGTCCGTGTGTCAGTGTCCCAAAATGCATGGGCAAAGCCCACACAAGATACCTGACTTGAAACGGAGAAAACACTGCAGGGACATCAGATGGAAAATAAACAGGCACCTCAGTGGGAGGGGGATGGGGGGCACCACAGCCGGATGAACGGACGACAACACTGCTCCACGAGGGCGCTCCATGCCCACTGATTGGTCCTGCGGAGTGCAAGGCCACAGGCTCTCTAGTGGGTGGTTTTCCCACTGCTGTATGCTGGGGAGTGCAAACCCCCAGTCTCTCAAGTCTCTCCAGTGGGTGGTTTGCCCACTGCTGTATCCTGGGGAGTGCAAAGCCACAGTCTCTCAAGTCTCTCCAGTGGGTGGTTTGCCCACTGCTGTATCCTGGGGAGTGCAAAGCCACAGTCTCTCAAGTGGATAACAGTCTCCACTGGTTCTGGAGGGGGCTTGGTGCCCAGAGTGCTTCATCCTGCCAAGGACTGAGGTAGTGGATGTCATTCTCCACTGGTTCTGGAGGGGGCTTGGTGCCCAGAGTGCTTCATCCTGCCAAGGAGTGAGGCAGTGGATGTCATTCTCCACTGGTTCTGGAGGGGGCTTGGTGCCCAGAGTGCCTCATCCTGCCAAGGACTGGGGTAGTGTATGTCATTTTCACTGGTTCTGGAGGGGGCTTGGTTCCCAGAATGCGTCACATGCAGTGAGGCAGGACCCATTCCGTCACCTGGGTGTGTGTGCCACGAGATTGCTTGGGAATGGGTAGCATGATACGCCATGGAGGCAGAGACACACTCCACCCTGCTGGCTGCGACTTCGCCTGCCACCTGCAGGTACAAACAGTGCTGGGAGTCATGCCTCATGGACACTGGGCAGGGTCCAGGACGTCTCCTGCAGCCTCGGACGGCTGCCCACTGGGGATGATTGCCATGTCAGCTGGGGTGGCACTGTCTGAGCACGTCGCGGGGCTGGTGGCGGTGCCAGATCATCGTGGCCTGCTGTATGTTGCACAACCTAGCTTTGCGATGCCAGGTGCCTTTTCTGCAGGAGGATGGGCCTGATGCTGGTCTTGTGGCAGCTGTGGAGCCTGTGGACAATAAAGATGAGGAGGTAGAAGAAGAAGATTTAGACAACCGAAACAACATCATCATGCAATACTTCCAGTGAGACACAGGTCAGAAGATGGAACTGCTTCCCACATCTCATACTAATGTAGGACCTAGCATAACTATGCCTTTTTCACTCTGGGTATGGACCCTGACTTGTCACTTTGGCTTTCCATTTCACAGATCTGGGTCCCAATTTGTGCCCTCTGCTATGTTTTCTCCTGGCCTACAGCTGTGTAACATTGGTATGTGAACAAGTATATTGACATTGCTATATTCCAGAGATTTTGTAATTACACATTTGTGAAAGCACAGACTGACTCCAGATTTTTTGGTGATTCAAGGGTATTTATTTCTGTGCAAATAAGTGGAGGGGTGTGTGAAATGGGCTGGGGTGATGGTGGAGAAATGTCCATTCTCTTGGTCTCACAGGTGCATTGTCCAATGGGGTATAGGAAGGGGAGCAATGGCAGTTTACGGTGGACAGGGTGACAAAGTAGGAGAGAAGGGTGACATTCAGGAGGGTCTTATTTCCTGGCGGGGGTCTTGGCAATATTCTCTGTCTTGTTCCTGGATCTCAGGGACTGTTTGCGGGGTGGTTCTCCTTCTGCAGGGGGTGTGGTGCTGGTGGTCTGTTGGTCCTGTGGTGGTGCCTCCTGTCCACTAGCGCCAGCGGAGGTGGAGGGCCGTTCATCATCCAGGCTAGTGTCAGGGGCCCGTTGGTGTGCCACTGTGTCCCTCCTGGTGTTGACAAGGTCTGCCAGCACCCCTGCAATGGTGACCAGGGTGTTGTTAATGGACTTCAAGTCCTCCCTGATCCCCAGGTAGTGTTCCTCCTGCAGCCGCTGGGTCTCCTAAAACTTGGCCCGTACCGTGCCCATGGTCTCCTGGGAATGGTGGTAAGCTCCCATGATGTTGGAGAGTGCCTCGTGGAGTGTCGGTTCCCTGGGCCTGTCCTCCCCCTGTCGCACAGCAGTCCTCCCAGCTTCCCTGTTATCCTGTGCCTCTGTCCCCTGAACTGTGTGCCCACTGCCACTGACCCAGGTCCCTGATTTTCTTGGGTTGGTGGGTTTGCCTGGGTTCCCTATAGTGGTGGACACACTGCGTGTGTGACGTGTCATGGGGACAGAGGGATGGGCCCGCTGGGTGGGTGCTGTGGTGGTGTTTCCTGAGTGGGGAGGTTCAGTGGTGGTTTGGGACTATGGGGGTTATTACAACGTTGGAGGAGGTGTTAATCCGTCCCAAAAGTGGAGGTAAAGTGACGGATATACCACCAGCCGTATTACGAGTCCATTATATCCTATGGAACTCGTAATACGGCTGGTGGTATATCCGTCACTTTACCACCACTTTTGGGACGGAATAACACCTCCTCCAAAGTTGTAATAACCCCCTATGTCAGGGGAACCGACTGTCCAGAAGTCCCTGATGGGCCGGGCTGGTCATCTTGATCCAGGCGTGCAGAGCTGCTGTCATCACTGTGGGCCTCTTCTGTGGGGGGACTGGATATGTCTGGCACCTCCTGTCCGGTGACGTTGGGTATGGGTCCTGTTGGGGTGTAAATGCATAGTTTTAGTATATGTGTGTGCCACCATGTGCATTGGGTGAGGTGCCCTCTGCTCCTGTGCTTGCATCATTGTGTTAGCCCTTTTGTGATAGTTGGTTTGGGTTCTGTGTGGGTATCTGTACTGGACATGCTTTGGTGACGGGGGTCCATGCACAGGTGTGGCATACAGGGCCTGGGTATTGAGATGTGTGGGTTGTGAGAGTGGGACATATGTGAGATGATGGAGTGATGGGAGTGAGGGTAAGGGTGGGGGTATGTGATGGCATGCAGGTGAGGGGGATAAAGTAGTTAAGACATGACTTACCAGAGTCCAGTCCTCCTGCTACTCCCGCGAGGTCCTCAGGATGCAGTATTGCCAAGACTGCTCCTCCCATGTTGTTAGTTGTGGGGGAGGAGATGGGGGTCACCACCAGTCCTCTGTACAGCAATATGGTGTCTGGATACCACTGAACGCACCTTCCCCCATAGGTCGTTCCACCCCTTCCTGATGTCATCCCGTGTTCTTGAATGCTGTCCCACTGCGTTGACCCTGTCGATGATTCTCCACCATAGCTCCATCTTCCTGGCAATGGAGGAGTGCTGCACCTGTGATCCGAATAGCTGTGGCTCTACACGGATGATTTCCTCCACCATGACCCTGAGCTCCTCCTCAGAAAACCTGTTTTTTTTTTAGGTGCCATGATGTGGTGTGGGTGATGTGTGAGGTGCTGTCTGTTGTGTGGGGGGATGTGTTAGTGTTGTGTGTCTGTGGATGATGGTGTTGTGTTTGCTAATCTCTCTCTCTGACCTTCTTCAAAATTTTACACTGTAAGGGTTTGTGGGTAATGTGGGTGTGTGTTTTATAGTGTTGTGGGTGTGTGTGTGTGGTGTGTGTATGTGTATCAGGTGTGTGTATTTGGAATTGTCCAATGTGGTTGTGTTTTGTAAGTGTGGGTGTATTTTGAGCGCGGCAGTGTGTACAGCCAATGGATTACCGCGGTTGAAAGACTGCAGCGTTGATTTGTGGGTCGTGATAGTGTGGGCGTATTCTTGTTGGCGTGATGGTGTGGGTTTTGGTATCGCCAGTTTATCGCTGACCTTTGGTGTGGCAGACTTGTGTGGGTGTCTGTATTGTGGCGGATTCCAAGATGTGGTTCGTAATACCTGTAGCGGAATTCCACCGCCACAACGGTATGTTGGCGGTCTTCAGCACGGCGGAAAGCGGGATTTACCACCAGGGTTGTAATGAGGGCCAAAGTCAGTTATGCACCCAAGAAGACAGATGCGAGTTCCTGGTTGGTGCAGAAGATGTCCCACACCGGATTGGTGATTGCAGTCTAGTTTGCGTCGCTGGATTCTGTGAATAAGCCTTGGCACAAGCACAGCTTGTGTTTAGCAGGAAATGGCACTGCTTGGGACCAGGAGGGACCTGGTGGCCTCCACCCAGGAGGGGATAGACAGAGGGGGCTCTCAGCAACTCAGAGAGCCCTCAGAAGACCAGGCAGCATTCACAGGAGTCCCACAGCACGGGAACAAAGAAGGTGCAAATGGAGGCCCATGCAGCGTGACACAAAAGGGATCCCACACTGCCAGAGAACCACTCAGGAAGCTGTGAGTCATAGGATTGAGTGCTGGGGGCAGAAGCTGTACTGTAAAAGAAGAACTTCTTGGAACTGGGACTTGGGACTGTCATGGTCAGTTTAGTCCACCACCTGTGTTGCTAGATCCACGCTCGTCATCTGGAGATGGGTCCCATGCCACCAGTCGTCGCTGCAGAGAGGTGCCTGCTGAAGCAGAGAAGTTACTCCGTCACTCCACGGGAGAATCCTTCGGTTCTTCTGGTGCAGGTTGAAGACAGGCAGTCTTTGAAGGATGCATGACCTGGAAAGAGTTGCAGTTTCTGGCAGGAGTTGAAAATACAATGTTGCAGAAGTCATCTTTGCTTCTTTGTTGCAGTTTGTAGAGTTCCTGGAGGGGTCAACTGCAGGTCCGTTGGTAGACGATGAAGTAAAAGATGCAGACAATTCCTGCTGGAGTCTGGCCATCCGAATCTGAAGAAACACCAAGGAGAGAGAGACCCTAAATAGCCCTGAAAGGGGGATTGGTCAGCTACACATGTAAGCATCTATCAGGGGAGGGCTCTGGTGTCACCTGCTGGCACTGGACACTCAGATGCTCCCAGAGTGCCCCAACACCTTGGAATCCAAGATGGCAAAACCCAGGCACACTCTGGAGGAGCTCTGGGCTCCATCCCTGGGGTGGTGATGGACAGGGGAGTGGTCACTCAACTTTCCTATGTCCAGTTTTGCACCAGAGCAGGGACTGGGGCTCCCTGAACCGGTGTAGACTGGATTATGCAAGAAGGGCACCATCTGTGCCCTTCAAAGCAATTCCAGAGGCTCTGGGAGGCTATCCCTCCCATGCCTGTAACACATATTTCCAAAGGGAGAGGGTGTAACACCCCTCTCCCAAAGGAAATCCTTTGTTTTGCCTTCCTGGGCTTGAGCTGCTCAAGCAACAGGAGGGCAGAAACCTGTCTGTGAGGTGGCAGCAGCTGGGGCTGTCTGGAAAACCTCAGAAGGCTAGTATGGCAGTGCTAGGGGTCCACTGTGGAGCCCCCAGAGGGCATGGGATTGTGCAACTAATACTAGAATCAGTATTGGGGTACGATTCCCAGTTGGTAGACACCTTACATGGCCATATTTGGAGTTACCATTGTGAAGCTGGACATAGATATTGACCTATGTCTACTGCGTGCTTACAATTGCATCCCTGCACTCACAAAGTCTGGGAAAATGGTCCTGGATGAAGTGGGGGCACCTCTGCTAGTGGAGTGGTGCCCTCACACACAGGTACTTTGCACCAAGCCATTAGGGTTGGAAGGCCTGACATATAGGTCACTTCTAAGTGACCTAGTGCAGTGTAAATGGCTCCGAAATGGTGCATGCACTGTTTTACACAGGCTGCAATGGGAGTCCTGTAGAAGCCTTTGCATGGGCTCTCTATGGTTGGCAAAAGTAATGCTGCAGCCCATAGGGATGCCCTGGATCCCCAATGCCCTGGGTACCTAGGTACCATATACTAGGGACTTATAAGGAGGCAGCAGTATGCAATTTGGGATGACATCCTGGGTTACCAGAATGTAGTGACAAGTTTGGTAACAAAGACAGCATAAGCACTGGGGTCCTGGTTAGCAGGATCCCAGTGACACAGTCAAGCATACTGACAAAACAGTGAAACATACTGACAAGTTAGCCACAAACCATAAGCACTGGGGTCCTGGATGGCAGGATCCCAGTGACACAGTCAAACACACTGACAAGCAGGCCAAAAATGGGATGGGGGTAACCATGCTAGAAAGAGGCTACTTTCTCACAATACATACCTGCAGGGCATATGACTTCAAGGGATGCTCTTGAATTCAGGAAATGAAGCATAATAATATCCTTCATGCTTGAGTGCAAGGTGTCATACATTCAATTGATTACTGGAGTCCTGTGTCCTTCTCCTAAATCTCTCATATCCTGACATTCATTATCAAGTCCTTTCATGATTTGGATACTTATATAAAAGAAGTTATAAATCAGGATCTACAAATGCATATGAAGGGCATGGGTTCTCATTAGAATCTCTTCAGTCGGTCATGCTGGGAGGGTAGTCCAGCACATGCCACCTTAGAGATCAATCATCGAATGCAAACTATAATTCCAGAGCCTCTCCCATGCCTGTAAACAACTGAGAGGTGCCTCCAATGTACACCATACTTCCATTATTTTGCAATAATTATGAAAGATTACTAATATTATCATCCTAACTTGTTCAGAACCAGCAGTATAGAGTGCAATGAAACCATATGAAGTGCATTGTAATAAGTATTTAGCAGTGTCTTTCTTTCTGTAAAGTACAACAATCATATGTAAACCAGTCTAATAACATGTAAAGATGAATTTTACACAGTCCACTGTTACTGCAATGCAATCCACTGGTAGGCATTCCCCATGTACATGATATTCCATTCGTTGTGCAGCGATTGCAATCAAAAGTACTATTCTTAGCATTTGTTATGTGCAAAACCAGCAGCATAAAGTGCAGTGGAATGTAAAGTGGAGTGTAATAAGACCTTGGCAGTCTCTTTCTCCCTGTGAAGTACAAAAAACATCTCTAAACTAGCCTGATCAAATATGGTGTTTAAATATGTGTAATCCCCTGTCATTGTTTTGCTGCCTACTACGAGGCCTAACATATTATCAATATGTCTTACCTATGGTTGAAACAATGGATCTAAAATCTGACTATGAGGGACACCTATACTGTTGCTAGCATGTAGAGACAAGAGACAGTGTGTGAATAACATTATCTAAGAACCTATCTCATTTATTGGACAACTACATATATCAAGGCAAGCACTCCCAAAGGATGCCAATGCTTCTGTAGTCACACAAAACTACTCTCCTAAAGTGCTCATGTTATATGGTTCTTATTGATACCAGACTGACAGTATGAAATGCCAAAAAGACTCTAACTGTTCTACTCATTACTGCAAAACCAGCAATATGAAATACAAAAAAGCAATCCTAGGCATGACAGAGTAGTGCTAAGGAAGTCTAGGTATGATGGCACAGTGTTCTTCTCATTAGTGCACAATATTCAAAATAAAGTGCTATAAAGCAATCTAAAGCATAGCAAAGCAACACTAAGTCCAAGTCCACTAGAGCAGCGTAAGATACAATAAAGCAAATTCCTGACAGTCTCCCTATATAAACTAAGAGGTACCAGATTGTGGAAAGATCAGTAGGATGTAAAACACTTTTGTGGCTAGCTTCAATGCGATGTCATGACACATATTTCAGTATGCCAAGTATGCAGTATTGTAAACCAATAATCATATTCATATAAAATGTACAAGTTCAAGATACCAATTATGGGCCATCTAAAGAATCTCTTGTATAGTCAGTCCTGACCTGATACAGGGATGCATCTAATCAAATATGGTCTCCAGTGATCTTTACAGATGTACCTGCAGCTCTGCATAAGAGTTCTGTCCCCATGGGTGTTCTGTCCCCATTAGAATGATCCACCTGGGCTCCACTGTGTAGATTTTGCTCTCTGTTTCCACCACAGGATTTCTTCTCTGTATGCTGTACCCATAAAAGGTCATGTTTTTCATGTCTCCAACATTGATTGTTCCATGGGTGTTTGCACATGGTGTGAGAAAAATCATTGTTTCTGATTGCCTGCATGTGCTGAAGAATATGTAATTTAAGTTTGTTCACTCTACTGCCCAAATATTTCTTTCCACGGGTACATTCCAAAACATATGCCACAAAAGATGTTTTGCACATTATGCATTCCTTAATGTCCTTTTGCATTCCACGTTGTAATTTAAATGTCGGTTTGTTCCAGGCATTTGGGCAGGCTTCACACCTCTGACACCTCCAAAAACCATTATGTTTATTTGCCAGCCAGTTAAAGGTTCCTAATTTCTCAATCTTCTCAGTCCTCATGTAGCTCTTCTTTAGGCTGTCTTCGAGCATAGATATTTTCTTATAGGTGATGCATGGATGTTCTGCCAAGAAAGTCCAAAGAGTTTCATCCATTTTGAAAATCCCCAAATTCTGTTTTATAAGCTCCTGGTTCAACATATCATAATCCATAGTATTACCTTATGTTCTCTTGTCTTGCTTCTATTCTCAATGTTTTTGGTTTAACCACTAAGAGTTCTTCTTTTCGTCTCTCACCGTTTTGAGAGCATCATCCAGAAGCTTTCTGGGGTATCCTCTCACCTCAAATCCTTCATGCATCTCCTGTGATTGTTTTTTTTTTAACTCCTTGAGTTCTGAGCAGTTTCTTTTCATGTGTAGAAACTCTCCACATGGGACACTCCATTTTAGGGCACAAGGGTGCCCACTGTTGGCATGAAGAATGTTATTACTGCGTGTTTCTTTTCTGTGGATTTTCGTACAGATCCTTCTCTCTTTAATGTACAAACTAATATTGAGAAAGTTGATATCTTAATCACTAATTTCGGGGGGGGGATTATAATTTCAATTAATTGGCATTTAGAAATTTAATGAAATGCATCAGACCTTCTCTTTCTCCTTTCCACACAATGTAAAGGTCATCAATGTAATGGACCCAAAAGATGATCTGATCCATTTGTGTTCAGTTATGATCACACCATTCTGTCTCTGCCTCCCACCAATCCAGAGTGAGGTTTACATAGGTCAGTGCAAAAGACGTGCCCATTGCAGTGCCTTGTTTTGCACAAAGTACTCTTTATTGCACAAAAAGGCGTTGTGGTGAAGACAGAAATTCATAATTACCAGTGGCATGTGTGATAGTTGCAACAGAGATATGGACCTGGACCTCAGGAAGAATTCACAAGCCTTTAGACTATTAGAGTATTAGATGGAGGTGCATAAGGAATCCACATCAACCGTGGCCATCAAGTAATTGGACGTTCATTGTATCCCTTCTACCCTATTGAGAAAGTTCTGAGGTTCTCTTAAATATGAAGGCAAATTGGTCACATAGGGAAAGAGAAATGAATCTCAAGGCCTTCTCCAGGGGAGCCCCTACTGAACTAATGATTGGCCAGGATGGGGTGGAGAGTTCCTTGTCGTTAGGCACATTGGGCAGAAAGTAAATCATTAGTGTAATCAGGTGGTTTATTTTTTAAATACAAAATCTCATGATCATCTAGCAACTTCCGCTCATGCCAATCTACCAGTTTCGGATTGAGCATCTTCATGAAGTCTTCAGCGGGGTCTTTAATTAGATTATCTTAATGGTATTTATTATTCAATTATCTGTAAGCCTCTGCTATATAGTTCTCTTTTCTTAGGATCACAATGTTGCCACCTTTGTGCGCGGCTTTGATGATTATGCTCTCATCCATTTGGAGTTTCCCTTCTGCCATCTAATCATCCTTTGTCATATTGTTAGACTTGTATGAGATTCTTTTGAGTTGATTTCTATAAATCTTATATAATCCTTCAGTTGTAATTTTCTGGAAGGTGTTGATTTTATTCCCTGCTGAGAGCTGGGGCAGATCTTAGATTTTGACTTATATTTGCATCCCACTGATTCATCTGTAGCTATACCCAGATGTTCACAAAGTTGTAAACGTGGAAGGTTCTCAACCTCTTGTTAAATTGTAACTTCTACTTCAATTTTTAGAAATGTTAGAGATCTTAGATGGGCAATATCGTTAACTGTTGATTCTGACACTTCCTGGTTTTTCAGACTTTCTGTTTACTTTTTTCTGCAAAATAGTTGTTCAATTTTAATTTCCTGGCAAACTTGCACAGATCTATTCTGGCATTCAACAGGTTCATTTTTCGATAGGGACAAAGTGTTAATTCTTTGCTCACTAAACCTGATGTCTCTCATTCAACACATTTGTGGAAAGGTTGATGAACAGATTGTTTTATTTTAACTTCTTTAATTTTGTTTTCCTTTTGCTACTCGTCCTCTTTCTGTTGCTTTGGACCACCTTGTTCTTGGTCTGGTGGGGAGGGCATATCCCTTGCTGACATCTCCTCTGCCCTTTTTCTTGTTTCCATTTGGACCAACTCCCCTGAAAAATCCAACTTTGGCATCAATGTGGAGGGCCCCTCATCCCCCAAACTGATCTCAGAGCTATCTAGACTTGGAGTAATTTCTAGATTCCATATGAAAAAGCATTTTTTGTTTTGCCAATAACTATGCTGTTTGACGAATCTTTATGAAATTTTCAGAACTAATATGACAGTTGGTTCAGCTGCTGTCTTGAACGTTTTGGGTGATCCATCAAGCGGGGGGCCAAGAAAAAAGGGGGTCCCAAAACATGTTTCTTCCCCATGGATTTTCCCATACGGATTTTGAACACCACTACAAGCCTGAACCGCTGGACGGAATTACACAAAATTTGTCAGAAAGCTAGCTGTTGGTCCAGAAAGCATGCATTTTGGTGTAAATCCATTCAGTAATTTTTTCAGATGTTAAAGGAAATTAAATATAGATATCTAGGGACACGGATCCTCTGTGAACCCATCTGTGGTGGATCTGGGCTTCACTCACCAAAGTAAGAATCTGATTGGCTAGTTGCAACCTGACGGGGAAGTTGCAGCTGTTATCTCATTGTATCATGAAACTGTCCCAGGGGCCAAAATATAAACTGTGGGGCATATGAAGGGTTCAATGTAGAAGCTCTCTGACCCCAGGAGGTTGATATAAATGTGGCAGAATATTAAATAATGTGGCAGAAAATGCTTAAATTTTTTTTTTTGCTGCTTTCGAGAACTGCAGATCCACCCGCTGAGCTCAACACAGCCCCTGGTGTAAATTCATGGCTGGACCCACACACACACTCTCACACCCAGTCACACACCCACACAGACACTCTAATACACCCACTCTCAAACACACACAGACACTCTTACACCCACTCTCACACCCAGTCACACCCACTCTCACACTCAGACAGACACTCTCACATGCACTTTCACACCCACTCTCACACCCAGACACACACTCTCACACCCACTCCCTTATCCAGACACCCGTACACCCAGACAGACCCTCTGACACCCACTCTCAGACCCAGGCAGATACTCTGACACCCACTGTCATACCTCGACAGACACTCTAACACCCACGTTCATACTCAGATACTCTCACACCCACTCTCACTCCCAGACAGACTCTCACAACCACATAGACACTGTCACACTCACTGTGACACCCAAGATGACAATCTTACACCCACTCTCACACAGACACTCTCACACTAACTGTTACACCCAAGATGATATTCTTAAACTTACTCTCCCACCCAGAGAGACACTGTTACAGATACACAGCCACCAGTACAGCCCCAGTCACACACCCGTACAGACCCTCTTACACTTACTTTCACACCTAGACAGTCTCTCAGCCCTCTCTCACATCAGACCAACTCTCAGACACACTCTCACAAACAGACAGACATTCTCATATCCACTCACACACACATACACTCTCACACCCACACAGACACTCTCACACCACTCACACACACAGACACTCTTTCACCCACTGACACACTCCGACAGACACTCACATAGTTATGGCTTGCTGCAACTTGACAGGGAAGTTGCTGTTGCCATTTTGTTGTGTCAGGAAAGGCTCCCAGGGATGAAATGTGGGCTGCAATGCTTATGAAGGGGTCAGGGTAGACGTTCCTTGACCCCACAAGATTGATATCAATTATTGTTACAGGGACATTATAGTTAGGTTCGGCATTTACACACACAAAACAGAATATTTCAGCAGTCATAGTTAGCTGAGGCAGCTATAACTCGTACCCTAAGGTAACTGTAACTCGTTCGCTCACTTTCCATTGAATTAACTCAGGCAGCATTCAACACAGGACACGTTTCAGCTGTGTGATCAGCCTTTGTCACATTGAAAGAGCGCTATATGTGAGTCAGTATATATACCCAGCACACAAGATCAATAACACAAACATAGTGGAAAAAATTTCACTCTGCCATCTTCCAGTTTGTAGTTTCTAGTTAAAGTTAGGGCTACCAGAGATAGGAATTCCTCAGATTTTTGCACCGTAATAACTGTGCACTCTTTTGATGAAACTGCACAAAACCTTGCACACCTATTGCCACCTATACATTGGAGGAGGATGTCAAGTTTTATAGCGTTTGGTCAAGGGCGTAGAAAGAAGACAGAGAAGTCCCAAAACACATTTTGTGTATTCAGGGCCATAGCCCCGGGGGCATTTTGAGGGATGGGCCAGCCCATTGAAACCTTAATCCCCCCAAAATGATCCAAGCAGTTGGAACAGTATAGAGGTAGGGAGTTGAAAAAGTGAATGAATATTTAAAATGCCTTTAAAATCCAGTTTTTATCTTGTTGCATTTGCTGCATGTTCCAAGACAACTTAGAAGTTAGGCTACGTCTGGTTCTTTTTAATGTTTTCTTTGACTGCAAAGGGACAGGATCTTGTAAAGTGAACTATGTGACAATCTCTTAGAAGGACTGACAGGTCCACTGGAATTATGCGACAGGGAAGGCCTAATTTATGCAGCAATGTGAATTAAATTATGTAGCAAGAAAACACAAATTATGTGGGTTAAAGTGGCACTTATTGTGATAGTATTAGTTCATTATTTTCTCATTTTTGCACATTAGCACTGTCTGGGCAATGGTTTTACTTCATTAGTATAGGTTCCACGTCAACATACAGAAGTAGGTAACTGAAAGGTAACCAGTCAACCTTTGTGAAGATCCTTCCAGTGTGTGACTGTAGCAAAGTACCATCTTGCCTGGCATGTTACCCCCATTTTTACATATCTGTAAGTTTGTTTTTGCCTGTCTCACTGGGATCCTGCTAGCCAGGACCCCAGTGCTCATAGTTTGTGGCCTGAATGTGTGTACCTGTGTAGTGACTAACTGTGTCACAGAGGCTCTGCTAACCAGTACCTCAGTACCTATGCTCTCCCTGCCTTTAAAATTGTCACTATAGGCTAGTGACCATTTTCACCAATTCTAATTGGCACACTGGAACACCCTTATAATTCCCTAGTATATGGTACCTAGGTACCCAGGGTATTGCGGTTCCAGGCGATCCTATTTCTTATTGATATCGGCGGCATTTCCAGCAACCCCAGATATTTTTGTTGTTCTTTGGTCCCTACTGATGAAGGGCACTAACCCAGAAACACGTGTCTAGAGATGACCTGTATTGTCTGCACTAACTTTAGTGAAATAATGCAGATTTCTTCAAGCAAGCGTTAATTGTTCAAACTGCATGTACCAGGTTGCAAGGGGCGAACTCGACTGGAATGTTAGGCAGTGTGCTCCAAATTGGACTTCATGTTTAAAAGGCTCACTCGAGCCATTGAGCTGACGAGTTCTGGAGACGCACCTGTGAGCCGGGAAGTGGTTCTAAACCTGAGACGATATCGGCAGCATTTCCAGCAACCCCAGATATGTTTGTTGTTCTTTGGTCTCTACTAATGAAGGGAACTAAACCAGAAACACGTGTGTAGAGATGAACTGTACTGTTGGCACTAACTTTAGTGAAATACTACAGATTTTTTCAAGCAAGCGTTAATTTTTCAAACTGCATGTACCGGGATGCAATGGGCGAACTTGACTGGGATGTTAGGCAGTGTGCTCCTAATTGGACTTCATGTTTAAAAGGCTCACTCGAGCCATTGAGCTGACGAGCTCTGGAGACGCACCTGTGAGCCGGGGAGTGATACTAAACCTGAGAAAATATCGGTGGCATTTCCAGCAACCCCAGATACTTTTGCTGTTCTTTGGTCTCTACTGATGAAGAGCATTAACCCAGAAACATGTGTCTAGAGATGAACAGTACTGTCTGCTCTAACTTTAGTGAAATACTACAGATTTTTTCAAGCAAGCGTTAATTGTTCAAACTGCATTTACCAGGATGCAAGGGGTGAACTCGACTGGAATGTTAGGCAGTGTGCATCCAATCGGACTTCATGTTTAAAAGGCTCCCTCGAGCCATTGAGCTGACGAGCTGTGGAGACGCACCTGTGAGCGGGGGAGTGGTACTAAACCTGAGACCATATCGGCGGCATTTCCAGCAACCCCAGATATTTTTGTTGTTCTTTGGTCTCTACTGATGAAGGGCACTAACCCAGAAACACGTGTCTAAAGATGAACAGTACTGTCTGCACTAACTTTAGTGAAATACTACAGATTTTTTCAAGCAAGCGTTAATTGTTCAAACTGCCTGTACCAGGATGCAAGGGGCGAACTCGACTGGAACGTTAGGCAGTGTGCTCCCAATCGGACTTCATGTTTAAAAGGCTCCCTTGAGCCATAAACTGAAGAGCTCTGGAGATATCGATGATGAGATATCGACGATATTGGCGCCATTTCCAGCAACCCCAGATATCTTTGTTGTTCTTTGGTCTCTTCTTATGAAGGGAACTAAACCAGAAACACCTGTCTAGAGATGAACAGTACTGTTTGCAGTAACTTTAGTGAAATACTACAGATTTTGTCCAAGCAAGCGTTAATTGTTCAAACTGCATGTACCGGGATTCAGGGGGCAAACTCGACTGGAATGTTAGGCAGTGTGCTTCGAATCGGACTTTATGTTTAACCCCTTCGCTGCCAAGGCCTTTTCCCCCTCCTGTGCCAGGCCTTTTTTTGCCTATTTGGGGCAGCTCGCGCTTAGGCCCTCATAACTTTTTGTCCACATAAGCTAACCAAGCCAAATTTGCGTCCTTTATTTCCAACATCCTAGGGATTCTAGAGGTACCCCGACTTTGTGGGTTCCCTTGAAGGAGGCCAAGAAATTGGCCAAAATATACTGAAAATTTCGTTTTTTTTTAAAAAAATGGAAAAAGTGGCTGCAGAAGAAGGCTTGTGGATTTCCCCCTGAAAATGGCATCAACAAAGGGTTTGTAGTGCTAAACTCAGCAGCTTCCTAGCTTTCAGGAACAGGCAGACTTGAATCAGAAAACCCAATTTTTCAACACAATTTTGGCATTTTACTGGGGCATACCCCATTTTTGCAATTTTTTGTGCTTTCAGCCTCCTTCCAGTCAGTGACAGGAATGGGCATGAAACCAATGCTGGATCCCAGAAACCTAACCATTTCTGAAAAGTAGACAAAATTCTGAATTCAGCAAGGGGTCATTTGTGTAGATCCTACAAGGGTTTTCTACAGAAAATAACAGCTGAAAAATAAAAATATTGAAATTGAGGTGAAAAAAACATCAATTTTTCTCTACGTTTTACTCTGTAACTTTTCCCTGCAATGTCAGATTATGGAAAGCAATATACCGTTACGTCTGCTGGACTCCTCCGGTTGCGGGGATATATAGGGCTTGTAGGTTCATCAAGAACCCGAGGAACCCAGAGCCAATAAATGAGCTGCACCCTGCAGTGCGTTTTCATTCTATACCGGGTATACAGCAATTCATTTGCTGAAATATAAAGAGTAAAAAATTGCTATCAAGAAAACCTTTGCATTTCCAAAAAGGGCACAAGATAAGGTGCTGAGGAGCAGTGGTTATTTGCACATCTCTGAATTCCGGGGTGACCATACAAGCATGTGAATTATAGGGAATTTCTCAAATAGATGTATTTTTTACACACTCTCCTATATTTGGAAGGAAAAAATGTAGAGAAAGACAAGGGGCAATAGCACTTGTTTTGGTAATCTATGTTCCCCCAAGTCTCCCGATAAAAATGATACCTCACTTGTGTGGGTAGGCCTAGCGCCCGCGACAGGAAACGCCCCAAAGCGCAACATGGACACATGCAAAATTTTGGGAGAAAACAGAGGTGTTTTTTTGTGAAGTGCCTACCTGTAGATTTTGGCCTCTACCTCAGCCGGCACCTAGGGAAACCTACCAAACCTGTGCATTTCTGAAAACTAGAGACCTAGGGGAATCCAAGAAGGGGTGACTTGCGGGGCTCGGACCAGGTTCTGTTACCCAGAATCCTTTGCAAACCTCAAAATTTGGCTAAAAAAACACATGTTCCTCACATTTCTGTTGCAGAAAGTTCTGGAATCTGAGAGGAGCTACAAATTTCCTTCCACCCAGCGTTCCCCCAAGTCTCCCGATAAAAATGATACCTCACTTGCGTGGGAAGGCCTAGCGCCGGCGACAGGAAACAGCCCAAAGCGCAACGTGGACACATCCAAAATTTTGGGAGAAAACAGAGGTGTTTTTTTGTGAAGTGCCTACCTGTAGATTTTGGCCTCTAGCTCAGCCGGCACCTAGGGAAACCTACCAAACCTGTGCATTTCTGAAAACTAGAGACCTAGGGGAATCCAAGGAGGGCTGACTTGCGGGGCTCGGACTAGGTTCTGTTACCCAGAATCCTTTGCAAACCTCAAAATTTGGCTAAAAAAACACATGTTCCTCACATTTCTGTGGCAGAAAGTTCTGGAATCTGAGAGGAGCTACAAATTTCCTTCCACCCAGCGTTCCCCCAAGTCTCCCGATAAAAATGATACCTCACTTGCGTGGGTAGGCCTAGCGCCGGCGACAGGAAACAGCCCAAAGCGCAACGTGGACACATCCTAAATTTTGGAAAAAAACAGAGGTGTTTTTTGCGAAGTGCCTACCTGTAGATTTTGGCCTCTAGCTCAGCCGGCACCTAGGGAAACCTACCAAACCTGTGCATTTCTGATAACTAGAGACCTAGGGGAATCCAAGGAGGGCTGACTTGCGGGGCTCGGACCAGGTTCTGTTACCCAGAATCCTTTGCAAACCTCAAAATTTGGCTAAAAAAACACATGTTCCTCACATTTCTGTGGCAGAAAGTTCTGGAATCTGAGAGGAGCTACAAATTTCCTTCCACCCAGCGTTCCCCCAAGTCTCCCGATAAAAATGATACCTCACTTGCGTGGGTAGGCCTAGCGCCGGCGACAGGAAACACCCCAAAGCGCAACGTGGACACATCCTAAATTTTGGGAAAAAACAGAGGTGTTTTTTGCGAAGTGCCTACCTGTAGATTTTGGCCTCTAGCTCAGCCGGCATCTAGGGAAACCTACCAAACCTGTGCATTTCTGAAAACTAGAGACCTAGGGGAATCCAAGGAGGGGTGACTTGCGGGGCTCGGACCAGGTTCTGTTACCCAGAATCCTTTGCAAACCTCAAAATTTGGCTAAAAAAACACATGTCCCTCACATTTCTGTGGCAGAAAGTTCTGGAATCTGAGAGGAGCTACAAATTTCCTTCCACCCAGCGTTCCCCCAAGTCTCCCGATAAAAATGATACCTCACTTGCGTGGGTAGGCCTAGCGCCGGCGACAGGAAACACCCCAAAGTGCAACGTGGACACATCCTAAATTTTGGAAAAAAACAGAGGTGTTTTTTGTGAAGTGCCTACCTGTAGATTTTGGCCTCTAGCTCAGCCGGCACCTAGGGAAACCTACCAAACCTGTGCATTTCTGAAAACTAGAGACCTAGGGGAATCCAAGAAGGGGTGACTTGCGGGGCTCGGACCAGGTTCTGTTACCCAGAATCCTTTGCAAACCTCAAAATTTGGCTAAAAAAACACATGTCCCTCATATTTCTGTGGCAGAAAGTTCTGGAATCTGAGAGGAGCTACAAATTTCCTTCCACCCAGCATTCCCCCAAGTCTCCCGATAAAAATGATACCTCACTTGCGTGGGTAGGCCTAGCGCCGGCGACAGGAAACACCCCAAAGTGCAACGTGGACACATCCTAAATTTTGGAAAAAAACAGAGGTGTTTTTTGTGAAGTGCCTACCTGTAGATTTTGGCCTCTAGCTCAGCCGGCACCTAGGGAAACCTACCAAACCTGTGCATTTCTGAAAACTAGAGACCTAGGGGAATCCAAGGAGGGGTGACTTGCGGGGCTCGGACCAGGTTCTGTTACCCAGAATCCTTTGCAAACCTCAAAATTTGGCTAAAAAAACACATGTTCCTCACATTTCTGTGGCAGAAAGTTCTGGAATCTGAGAGGAGCTACAAATTTCCTTCCACCCAGCGTTCCCCCAAGTCTCCCGATAAAAATGATACCTCACTTGCGTGGGTAGGCCTAGCGCCGGCGACAGGAAACACCCCAAAGCGCAACGTGGACACATCCTAAATTTTGGGAAAAAACAGAGGTGTTTTTTGCGAAGAGCCTACCTGTAGATTTTGGCCTCTAGCTCAGCCGGCACCTAGGGAAACCTACCAAACCTGTGCATTTCTGAAAACTAGAGACCTAGGGGAATCCAAGAAGGGGTGACTTGCGGGGCTCGGACCAGGTTCTGTTACCCAGAATCCTTTGCAAACCTCAAAATTTGGCTAAAAAAACACATGTCCCTCATATTTCTGTGGCAGAAAGTTCTGGAATCTGAGAGGAGCTACAAATTTCCTTCCACCCCGCATTCCCCCAAGTCTCCCGATAAAAATGATACCTCACTTGTGTGGGTAGGCCTAGCGCCGGCGACAGGAAACACCCCAAAGCGCAACGTGGACACATCCTAAATTTTGGAAAAAAACAGAGGGGTTTTTTGCAAAGTGCCTACCTGTAGATTTTGTCCTCTAGCTCAGCCGGCACCTAGGGAAACCTACCAAACCTGTGCATTTCTGAAAACTAGAGACCTAGGGGAATCCAAGGAGGGCTGACTTGCGGGGCTCGGACCAGGTTCTGTTACCCAGAATCCTTTGCAAACCTCAAAATTTGGCTAAAAAAAAACATGTCCCTCACATTTCTGTGGCAGAAAGTTCTGGAATCTGAGAGGAGCTACAAATTTCCTTCCACCCAGCGTTCCCCCAAGTCTCCCGATAAAAATGATACCTCACTTGCGTGGGTAGGCCTAGCGCCGGCGACAGGAAACACCCCAAAGCGCAACGTGGACACATCCTAAATTTTGGGAAAAAACAGAGGTGTTTTTTGCGAAGTGCCTACCTGTAGATTTTGGCCTCTAGCTCAGCCGGCACCTGGGGAAACCTACCAAAGCTGTGCATTTCTGAAAACTGGAGACCTAGGGGAATCCAAGGAGGGCTGACTTGCGGGGCTCGGACCAGGTTCTGTTACCCAGAATCCTTTGCAAACCTCAAAATTTGGCTAAAAAAACACATGTCCCTCACATTTCTGTGGCAGAAAGTTCTGGAATCTGAGAGGAGCTACAAATTTCCTTCCACCCAGCGTTCCCCCAAGTCTCCCGATAAAAATGATACCTCACTTGCGTGGGTAGCCCTAGCGCCGGCGACAGGAAACACCCCAAAGCGCAACGTGGACACATCCTAAATTTTGGAAAAAAACAGAGGTGTTTTTTACGAAGTGCCTACCTGTAGATTTTGGCCTCTAGCTCAGCCGGCACCTAGGGAAACCTACCAAACCTGTGCATTTCTGAAAACTAGAGACCTAGGGGAATCCAAGAAGGGGTGACTTGCGGGGCTCGGACCAGGTTCTGTTACCCAGAATCCTTTGCAAACCTCAAAATTTGGCTAAAAAAACAAGTTTTCCTCACATTTCGGTGACAGAAAGTTCTGGAATCTGAGAGGAGCCACAAATTTTCTTCCACCCAGCGTTCCCCCAAGTCTCCAGATAAAAATGATACCTCACTTGCGTGGGTAGGCCTAGCGCCCGCGACAGGAAACGCCCCAAAACGCAACGTGGACACATCCTAAATTTAGGGAAAAAACAGAGGTGTTTTTTGCGAAGTGCCTACCTGTAGATTTTGGCCTCTAGCTCAGCCGGCACCTAGGGAAACCTACCAAACCTGTGCATTTCTGAAAACTAGAGACCTAGGGGAATCCAAGGAGGGCTGACTTGCGGGGCTCGGACCAGGTTCTGTTACCCAGAATCCTTTGCAAACCTCAAAATATGGCTAAAAAAACACATGTTCCTCACATTTCTGTGGCAGAAAGTTCTGGAATCTGAGAGGAGCTACAAATTTCCTTCCACCCAGCGTTCCCCCAAGTCTCCCGATAAAAATGATGCCTCACTTGCGTGGGTAGGCCTAGCGCCGGCGACAGGAAACACCCCAAAGCGCAACGTGGACACATCCTAAATTTTGGAAAAAAACAGAGGGGTTTTTTGCGAAGTGCCTACCTGTAGATTTTGTCCTCTAGCTCAGCCGGCACCTAGGGAAACCTACCAAACCTGTGCATTTCTGAAAACTAGAGACCTAGGGGAATCCAAGGAGGGCTGACTTGCAGGGCTTGGACCAGGTTCTGTTACCCAGAATCCTTTGCAAACCTCAAAATTTGGCTAAAAAAACACATGTCCCTCACATTTCTGTGGCAGAAAGTTCTGGAATCTGAGAGGAGCTACAAATTTCCTTCCACCCAGCGTTCCCCCAAGTCTCCCTATAAAAATGATACCTCACTTGCTTGGGTAGGCCTAGCGCCGGCGACAGGAAACACCCCAAAGCGCAACGTGGACACATCCTAAATTTTGGGAAAAAACAGAGGTGTTTTTTGCGAAGTGCCTACCTGTAGATTTTGGCCTCTAGCTCAGCCGGCACCTAGGGAAACCTACCAAAGCTGTGCATTTCTGAAAACTAGAGACCTAGGGGAATCCAAGGAGGGCTGACTTGCGGGGCTCGGACCAGGTTCTGTTACCCAGAATCCTTTGCAAACCTCAAAATTTGGCTAAAAAAACACATGTCCCTCACATTTCTGTGGCAGAAAGTTCTGGAATCTGAGAGGAGCTACAAATTTCCTTCCACCCAGCGTTCCCCCAAGTCTCCCGATAAAAATGATACCTCACTTGCGTGGGTAGGCCTAGCGCCGGCGACAGGAAACACCCCAAAGCGCAACATGGACACATCCTAAATTTAGGGAAAAAACGGAGGTGTTTTTTGCGAAGTGCCTACCTGTAGATTTTGGCCTCTAGCTCAGCCGGCACCTAGGGAAACCTACCAAACCTTTGCATTTCTGAAAACTAGAGACCTAGGGGAATCCAAGAAGGGGTGACTTGCGGGGCTCGGACCAGGTTCTGTTACCCAGAATCCTTTGCAAACCTCAAAATATGGCTAAAAAAACAAGTTTTCCTCACATTTCGGTGACAGAAAGTTCTGGAATCTGAGAGGAGCCACAAATTTCCTTCCACCCAGCGTTCCCCCAAGTCTCCAGATAAAAATGATACCTCACTTGCGTGGGTAGGCCTAGCGCCCGCGACAGGAAACGCCCCAAAACGCAACGTGGACACATCCTAAATTTAGGGAAAAAACAGAGGTGTTTTTTGCGAAGTGCCTACCTGTAGATTTTGGCCTCTAGCTCAGCCGGCACCTAGGGAAACCTACCAAACCTGTGCATTTCTGAAAACTAGAGACCTAGGGGAATCCAAGGAGGGGTGACTTGCGGGGCTCGGACCAGGTTCTGTTACCCAGAATCCTTTGCAAACCTCAAAATTTGGCTAAAAAAACACATGTCCCTCACATTTCTGTGGCAGAAAGTTCTGGAATCTGAGAGGAGCTACAAATTTCCTTCCACCCAGCGTTCCCCCAAGTCTCCCAATAAAAATGATACCTCACTTGCGTGGGTAGGCCTAGCGCCGACGACAGGAAACACCCCAAAGCGCAACGTGGACACATCCTAAATTTTGGAAAAAAATAGAGGTGTTTTTTACGAAGTGCCTACCTGTAGATTTTGGCCTCTAGCTCAGCCGGCACCTAGGGAAACCTACCAAACCTGTGCATTTCTGAAAACTAGAGACCTAGGGGAATCCAAGAAGGGGTGACTTGCGGGGCTCGGACTAGGTTCTGTTACCCAGAATCCTTTGCAAACCTCAAAATTTGGCTAAAAAAACAAGTTTTCCTCACATTTCGGTGACAGAAAGTTCTGGAATCTGAGAGGAGCCACAAATTCCTTCCACCCAGCGTTCCCCCAAGTCTCCAGATAAAAATGATACCTCACTTGCATGGGTAGGCCTAGCGCCCGCGACAGGAAACGCCCCAAAACGCAACGTGGACACATCCCATTCTTTGAAAGAAAACAGTGCCTACCTGTGGATTTTGGCCTGTAGCTCACCTGGCACCTAGGGAAACCTACCAAACCTGTGCATTTCTGACAACTAGAGACCTAGGGGAATCCAAGATGGGGTGACTTGCGGGGCTCGGACCAGGTTCTGTTACCCAGAATCCTTTGCAAACCTCAAAATGTGGCTAAAAAACACATGTTCCTCACATTTCTGTGGCAGAAAGTTCTGGAATCTGAGAGGAGCCAAAAATGTCCTTCCACCCAGCGTTCCCCCAAGTCTCCCGATAAAAATGATACCTCACTTGTGTGGGTGGGCCAGGTGCCTGAAACAGAATAAGGCCCAAAACCTGAAGGGATAGAAGGGATAGTTGGGGGAGCCACGCAAGCCACACCTCCCTGGACTCCTTGGGGGGCCTATTTTTAAAAAAATTCTGGGTTTTGTAGGTTGCCCTACATGACAGCCGCACCCTGGACCAAAAACATAGGTGGGCCCTCCCCCCCCAAACACAGGCATTTTTGGAATATATCACTTTGATGTGTGCACATACGTCCGTGATGTGCCAAACACTAAAATTGTGAAAAGAAACACACTTAGGTTATGTGAAGAAGACCCCTCACCCACCAACCAAGTTGGTGGCATGCTTCATCATCGGGGTCCCACCCGAGGCACCTAGCGTGTCACAGGTGTGCTGCGACGCCTGATTACAGCGGAGCAGGTTTTGTCTTTTTTTACAACACATACTGGTTGGATTTGGCACGAGGGTGAGTGATGGTTCAGTGGATCAAATTTTATTAACAAGAGATTTCACAAAAATGAAATGCACTGCTAATAACTGAAAGGCAAAAAACTGAACCAATGACTCACAGCTCGTGAGCTGTAAAGCCGCGACAAGGCACCAACCACTTTACAGGCCATTCACACACCTTTCATACATGACACGCACAAGACCATTCACACCGCCAGCCACAGGCCCAGCACATTACAACACTCACATCGACAGACCGCGCCACTCAAGGGCCCATCACTTACATACGCCCACATGCCTGATACAAGAATCACACCAGCTGATGGGAGTGTGGACTGCCGTTCGGCTGGCACCGCCAGCCAAGCGCCACCCCACGCACACCGCCAGCCAAGCGCCACCCCAAGCACACCGCCAGCCAAGCGCTACCCCACGCACACCGCCAGCCAAGCGCCACCCCACGCACACCGCCAGCCAAGCGCCACCCCACGCAAACCGCCAGCCAAGCGCCACCCCACGCACACCGCCAGCCAAGCGCCACCCCACGCACACCGCCAGCCAAGCGCCACCCCACGCACACCGCAAGCCAAGCGCCACCCCACGCACACCGCAATCACTTTTTTTTATTTATAAACAACAAAGAAACTACTAATTATAAAATAAGCACAAAACTACAAACACAAAAGCTCTAACTAAATACACAACAGATGCCAACCGTGAAACATATGAAAATTTAAAACAGACAGCTTACGCTCAAGGTATTTCCCAGATTTTTTTTGGGGTATGGTAACTTCTGTAACAGGCGGGAACACACAGCCCAGGCTTTGAAGGGCATTCGGGGCAGTACATCCGGCTCTCTCTCCGGATTAATCTCCGGGCACATACTCTACATTTCTTTGTGGGCATGTCTTTTTTGGGAGTGGGAGGAATGTGATCTGGAAAGTGCAGATCTTTCAATCTAGCCACATCCTCCACCACTTCTACTCTAGGAACTCTTGCCGGTTCCACCGCAATAAGGCTTTCTATCACCGACTCCTGAAATTTAACAAATGTCATCCTTGACTCGGGTGAACAATCCTTGTATACAATAAAGGCATTAAAAGTTGCCAAATGAAATAAATGTAGGGCCAACTTTTTATACCACACATATGACTTACGAAGAGCAGTGTAAGGTTCTAACCTCTGATCTACTCTATCAACACCACCCATGTGCCTATTGTAGTCCAAAATGCACGCAGGTTTGCGCACTTCCGCAACCTGACCCCAAACAGCCACAGGGGAAGTACTCTCATCATGGATGGTCGATAGCATATACCCATCCCTCCTGTCTGAAAATTTCAGAGCTAGCAGCTCATTATTCCGCAAGGCACTGCACTGTCCCCTCTCAAGTTTTTTACAGACAAGCTCCCTTGGATAGCCTTTCCGGTTAGAACGGATTGTGCCACAAGCAACAGTGTCCACCCTAAACAACTCCTTGAACAACTGCACTCCAGTGTAGAAATTATCTACGTACAAATGGTGACCTTTGTTAAACAGCCGTCTAGCAAGTTCCCACACAATTTTTTCGCTAACTCCAAAAGTGGCCGGACAACCAGGAGGGTCAATACTGGAATCCCTACCAGTGTAGACCCGGAAATTATACACATATCCTGTACTGCTTTCTGACAGCAGATACAATTTAATCCCATACCATGCCCTCTTACTAGGAATGTACTGCTTAAAAACTAAACGCCCCTTGAAAAGGACCAAAGACTCGTCCACACTTATCTCTTTGCCTGGGACATAGACCTCTGAAAACCGATCCACAAAATGATCAAGGACAGGCCTAATCTTAAAAAGGCGGTCACAATCAGGGTGATCTCGTGGCAAGGCTAAAGCATTGTCTACAAAATGCAGCATACGAAGAAGAAGCAAATACTGATTACGTGTCATAGTTGCAGGAAATATAGCAGTTGCCATCAAGGGACTAGTAGACCAATAAGAAGCCAGTGACGGCTTCCTGATCAACCCCATCAAAAAAGACAAACCTAAAAACCTTTTCATCTCTTCCAGATATGTGGGAACCCAATGAGTAGCTCTAGACTGAGGCTTAAGTCTGGCAGCGTTGTCCCGCAAATATTGCTCTGCATACACATTTGTCTGCTCCACAATCTCTTCCAAAAATACATCGTCCATAAACAAGTGAAAGAAATGGACAGGCAGAAAGTTTTCCGTATTAACTCTACACCCTGGGAGACCAGTAAATGCAGGTAACTGTGGATGCTCCATGTTTGGGGCAATCCAGGTGTCAGGTCTTCCAAAGGGAAACCCTGCAGCCCCAGGCTGCTGCACTCTTGGCACATCAATGTCCTCCTCTAACACAGGCCCTTCATCTGCACTGAGAGTAGCTTCCTCATCAGAAGAATACTCTCGGACAGAAAACTCACTTCCAGAATCTCCTGCTTCCTCCTCTGCCTCAGATGCAGAGTCAGTGTCGTAATCATGGTCTGAAGACGACTCAAAGAGCATGCGAACAACCTGCTGAGCGGTCACTTTGCGGCTAGCCATGATCCTAACAACAAATGGATTGCCAACAACAACTAGCACTAAAATAAGTAATAAACAAAGTGTAGCTTTATCACAAAGAGTTATGTACTACAAAAAACTATACCACACAGTTGCCTGAAATAGCTACTCACCAAGCAACTACTCTGCAATCACCAATGATATCCCACTAAAAAGAAAAAAGAAAAAAGCAATTTAGACATATGACAACACAAACACCACTGTGCTCAAATCTAAGGACAATGTCAAACACACAATACTGCATTTAGTACACCACCTACAAACATGTCAACAATACTCCTTTGGAGTAAATTGCTTTCACTTACCTAAAACATGCAACTATGCAAACCACAGGACAACTACTGCCAAAACCGCAAAGATCCACAGCAAAGGAAGCAAAAGCGTTGAACTAGAAGAAAAAGAAGAAATAAATTGTTATAATCACAAATACAAATACTTTGCCAGTTGACAAACACCCCACCACCAAGAACTAAGAAGTTGTCCCTGGTACCTAAGTGGATCCTGCCCCCCTCGGGGTAGATGGGCGTAAAAGTATTGGCCAATCTGACCCCAAGGGGGGCAGAAATGGGCAACACCTCTGTGCCCCCTTTCAGGGGGCGACCCTTCCCCAAGGGGGCACCCCCAGCACAACACAAAACAAAAAAATCCCTGCCGTATTGGTGGTCTCTGCCCTCCTTGGGGGCAGATGGCCCTACAAAATTACGGGCAGAGATGGGCAATACAAATTTTCCCCACCTTAGGGGGGTGACCGTTGCCCAAGGGGTGCCCCCAAACACACACCAAACACAATCCCTGGCACCTAGTGTGCTTCCACCCCCCCTGGGGCCAGATCGTCCAAAAAATGGCTGATCTGCCATCGGGGGGGGCGAAACAGAAAAAAAAAGCTCCCCAGGGGAGCGACCCTTGCCACAGGAGTTGCCCCCAAAATAAACAATAAAAACAAAATCCCTGGTGTCTAGTGGTTTTCGCCCCCCCCCCCCCGGGGGCAGATCAGCCCAAAAATCGGCTGATCTGCCCCCGGGGGGGGGGCAAAATACAAATAAAAATTGCCCCGGGGGGGGGCGACCCTTGCCCAAGGGGTCGCCCCCAAAAACACACATAAACAAAGATATCCCTGGTGTCTAGTGGTTTTCGCCCCCCCCTGGGGGCAGATCCGCCGACAAATCAGCAGATCTGCCCCCAGGGGGGGGGCGAAATACAAATAAAAATTGCCCCCGGGGGGGGGCGACCCTTGCCCAAGGGGTCGCCCCCAAAAACACACATAAACAAAGATATCCCTGGTGTCTAGTGGTTTTCGCCCCCCCCTGGGGGCAGATCCACCGAAAAAACGGCGGATCTGCCCCCAGGGGGGGGGGCGAAATGCAAATAAAAATTGCCCCCGGGGGGGGGGACCCTTGCCCAAGGGGTCACCCCCAAAAACACACATAAACAAAGAGATCCCTGGTGCCTAGTGGTTTTCGCCCCCCCCTGGGGGCAGATCCGCCAAAAAAACAGCGGATCTGCCCCCAGGGGGGGGCGAAATACAAATAAAAATTGCCCCCGGGGGGGGCGACCCCTGCCTAAGGGGTCGCCCCCAAAAACAAACATAAAAAAAGATATCCCTGGTGTCTAGTGGTTTTCGCCCCCCCCTGGGGGCAGATCCGCCGAAAAATTGGCGGATCTGCCCCCAGGGGGGGGCGAAATACAAATAAAAATTGCCCCCGGGGGGGGGCGACCCTTGCCCAAGGGGTCGCCCCCAAAAACACACATAAAAAAAGATATCCCTGGTGTCTAGTGGTTTTCGCCCCCCCCTGGGGGCAGATCCGCCGAAAAAACGGCCGATCTGCACCCAGGGGGGGCGAAATACAAATAAAAATTGCCCCCGGGGGGGCCACCCTTGCCCAAGGGGTCGCCCCCAAAAACAAACATAAAAAAATATATCCCTGGTGTCTAGTGGTTTTCGCCCCCCCCCTGGGGGCAGATCCGCTGAAAAATTGGCGGATCTGCCCCCAGGGGGGGGCGAAATCCAAATAAAAATTGCCCCCGGAGGGGGCGACCCTTGCCCAAGGGGTCGCCCCCAAATTTAGGCACAAAGAAAATCCCGCGATCGTGGAGCAGGAATCTTGAGAAAACAGACACAGGGGGAAAGGAAAAACCCTTTCCTTTCCCCCTATGTCTGTTTTCTCAACCCACCCGCCCCCCAAAAACGGAGAGGACTCACCTGTGAGCTCCTGCTCCGAAGACGCGCTGGAAGCAAATGGCTTCCAGCGCGCCGGCAACACTAGATGACGTCAGAGCACTGCGCGCGCGCTGATGTCATCGGATTGCCGTGGGGGGGGCGGGGGTGGAAGGGGAAGCGCTTCCCCTTCCATCCCCGCCTGGGGGGGGAAGAGGGGTGCACGGGGGGGCGCGCTAGCGCGCCCCCAAGTTCCCCTGTGCCTAGGACGAGATGATCTCGTCCAAGGCACAGGGGAACTGTAGCCTTGGACGAGATCATCTCGTCCAAGGCACAGAAGGGGTTAAAAGACTCCTTCGATCATTTGAGCTGACAAGCTCTGGAGACACACCTGTGAGCCGGGGAGTGGTACTTAACCTGAGACCATATCGGCGGCATTTCCAGCAACCCCAGATATTTTTGTTGTTTTTTGGTCTCTACTGATGAAGGGCACTAACCCAGAAACACGTGTCTAGAGGAGAACAGTACTCTCTGCACTAACTTTAGTGAAATAGCACAGATTTTTTCAAGCAAGCGTTAATTGTTCAAACTGCATGTACCAGGATGCAAGGGGCGAACTCGACTGGAATGTTAGGCAGTGTGCTTTCAATCAGACTTCATGTTTAAAAGACTCCCTCGAGCCATTGAGCTGACGAGCTCTGGAGACGCACCTGTGAGCCGGGGAGTGGTACTAAACCTGAGACGATATCTGTGGCATTTCCAGCAGCCCCAGATATTTTTGCTGTTCTTTGGTCTCTACTGATGAAGGGCACTAACCCAGAAACACGTGTCTAGAGATGATTAGTACTGTCTGCATAACTTTAGTGAAATACTACAGATTTTTTCAAGCAAGCGTTAATTGTTCAAACTGCATGTACCAGGATGCAAGGGGCGTAATTGACTGGAATGTTAGGCAGTGTGCTCCCAATCGGACTTCATGTTTTAAAGGCTCCCTCAAGCCATTAAGCTGAAGAGCTCTGGAGATATCGATGATGAGATATCGATGATATTGGCGGCATTTCCAGCAACCCCAGATATCTTTGGTGTTCTTTGGTCTCTACTGATGAAGGGAACTAAACCAGAAACACGTGTCTAGAGATGAACAGTACTGTTTGCACTAACTTTAGTGAAATACTACAGATTATTTCAAGCAAGCGTTAATTGTTAAAACTGCATTTACCAGGATGCAAGGGGTGAACTCGACTGGAATGTTAGGCAGTGTGCATCCAATCGGACTTCATATTTAAAAGGCTCCCTAGAGCGATTGAGCTGACGAGCTGTGGAGACACACCTGTGAGCCGGGGAGTGGTACTAAACCTGAGACGATATCGGTGGCATTTCCAGCAACCTCAGATATTTTTGTTGTTATTTGGTCTCTACTGATGAAGGGAACTAAACCAGAAACGCATGTCAAGAGATGAACAGTACTGTCTGCACTAACTTTAGTGAAATAGTACAGATTTTTTCAAGCAAGCGTTAATTTTTCAAACTGCATTTACCAGGATGCAAGGGGTGAACTCGACTGGAATGTTAGGAAGTGTGCATCCAATCGGACTTCATGTTTAAAAGGCTCCCCCGAACCATTGAGCTGACGAGCTGTGGAGACGCACCTGTGAGCCGGGGACTGGTACTAAACTTGAGATGATATTGGCGGCATTTCCAGCAACCCCATATATTTTTGTTGTTCTTTGGTCTCTACTCATGAAGGGCACTACCCCAGAAACACATGTCTAGAGATGAATAGTGCTGTCTGCACTAACTTTAGTGAAATACTACAGATTTTTTCAAGCAAGCGTTAATTGTTCAAACTGCATGTACCAGGATGCAAGAGGCGAACTCGACTGGAATGTTAGGCAGTGTGCTCCCAATCGGACTTCATGTTTAAAAGGCTCCCTCGAGCCATTAAGCTGAAGAGCTCTGGAGATATCGATGATGAGATATCGACGATATCGGCGGCATTTCCAGCAACCCCAGATATTTTTGTTGTTCTTTGGTCTCTACTGATGAAGGGAACTAAACCAGAAACACATGTCTAGAGATGAACAGTACTGTTTGAACTTACTTTAGTGAAATACTACAGATTTTTTCAAGCAAGCGTTAATTGTTCAACTGCATGTACCATGATGCAAGGGGCAAACTCGACTGGAATGTTAGGCAGTGTGCTTCGAATCGGACTTTATGTTTAAAAGACTCCTTCGAGCATTTGAGCTGACGAGCTCTGGAGACGCACCTGTGAGCCGGGGAGTGGTACTAAACCTCAGACCATATCGGCGGCATTTCCAGCAACCCCAGATATTTTTGTTGTTCTTTTGTCTCTACTGATGAAGGGCAGTAACCCGGAAACACGTGTACAGAGATGAACAGTACTGTCTGCACTAACTTCAGTGAAATAGTACAGATTTGATCAAGCAAGCGTTAATTATTCAAACTGCATGTACCAGGATGCAAGGGGCGAAGTCGACTGGAATGTTAAGCAGTGGGCTTTCAATCGGACTTCATGTTTAAAAGACTCTCTCGAGCCATTGAGCTGACGAGCTCTGGAGATGCACCTGTGAGCCGGGGATTGGTACTAAACCTGAGACGATATCGGCGGCATTTCCAGCAACCCCAGATATTTTTGCTGTTCTTTGGACTCTACTGATGAAGAGCACTAACCCAGAAACACGTGTCTCGAGGTGAACAGTACTGTTTGCACTAACTTTAGTGAAATACTACAGATTTTTTCAAGCAAGCATTAATTGTTCAAACTGCATGTACCAGGATTCAAGGGGCAAACTCGACTGGAATGTTAGGCAGTGTGCTTCGAATCGGACTTCATGTTTAAAAGGCTCCTTCGATCATTTGAGCTGACGAGCTCTGGAGACACACCTGTGAGCCGGGGAGTGGCACTAAACCTGAGATGATATCGGTAGCATTTCCAGCAACCCCAGATATTTTTGTTGTTCTTTGGTCTCTACTGATGAAGGGAACTAAACCAGAAACACATGTCAAGAGATGAACAGTACTGTCTGCACTAACTTTAGTGAAATAGTACAGATTTTTTCAAGCAAGCGTTAATTTTTTAAAATGCATGTACCAGGATGCAAGGGGTGAACTCGACTGGAATGTTAGGCAGTGTGCTTTCAATCTGACTTCATGTTTAAAAGACTCCCTCGAGCCATTGAGCTGACGAGCTCTGGAGACGCACCTGTGAGCCGGGGAGTGGTACTAAACCTGAGACGATATCGGCGGCATTTCCAGCAACCCCAGATATTTTTGTTGTTCTTTGGTCTCTACTGATGAAGGGAACTAAACCAGAAACACATGTCTAGAGATGAACAGTACTGTTTGAACTTACTTAAGTGAAATACTACAGATTTTTTCAAGCAAGCGTTAATTGTTCAAACTGCATGTACCATGATTCAAGGGGCAAACTCGACTGGAATGTTAAGCAGTGTGCTTCGAATCGGACTTTATGTTTAAAAGACTCCTTCGAGCATTTGAGCTGACGAGCTCTGGAAACGCACCTGTGAGCCGGGGAGTGGTACTAAACCTGAGACCATATCGGCGGCATTTCCAGCAACCCCAGATATTTTTGTTGTTCTTTGGTCTCTACTGATGAAGGGCACTAACCCGGAAACACGTGTATAGAGATGAACGGTACTGTCTGCACTAACTTCAGTGAAATAGTACAGATTTTATCAAGCAAGCGTTAATTGTTCAAACTGCATGTACCAGGATGCAAGGGGCGAAGTTGACTGGAATGTTAAGCAGTGGGCTTTCAATCGGACTTCATGTTTAAAAGACTCTCTCGAGCCATTGAGCTGACGAGCTCTGGAGACGCACCTGTGAGCCGGGGATTGGTACTAAACCTGACACGATATCGGCGGCATTTCCAGCAACCCCAGATATTTTTGCTGTTCTTTGGACTCTACTGATGAAGAGCACTAACCCAGAAACACGTGTCTCGAGGTGAACAGTACTGTCTGCACTAACTTTAGTGAAATAATTCAGATTATTTCAAGCAAGCGTTAATTCTTCAAACTGCATTTACCAGGTTGCAAGGGGTGAACTCGACTGGAATGTTAGGCAGTGTGCATCCAATCGGACTTCACGTTCAAAAGGCTCCCTAGAGCCATTGAGCTGACGAGCTGTGGAGACACACTGGTGAGCCGGGGAGTGGCACTAAACCTGAGATGATATCGGTGGTATTTCCAGCAACCTCAGATATTTTTGTTGTTCTTTGGTCTCTACTGATGAAGGGAACTAAACCAGAAACACATGTCAAGAGATGAACAGTACTGTCTGCACTAACTTTAGTGAAATAGTACAGATTTTTTCAAGCAAGCGTTAATTTTTCAAAATGCATGTACCAGGATGCAAGGGGTGAACTCGACTGGAATGTTAGGCAGTGTGCTTTCAATCTGACTTCATGTTTAAAAGACTCCCTCGAGCCATTGAGCTGACGAGCTCTGGAGACGCACTTGTGAGCCGGGGAGTGGTACTAAACCTGAGACCATATCGGCGGCATTTCCAGCAACCCCAGATTCTTTGTTGTTCTTTGGTCTCTACTGATGAAGGGAACTAAACCAGAAACACGTGTCTAGAGATGAACAGTACTGTTTGCACTAACTTTAGTGAAATACTACAGATTATTTCAAGCAAGCGTTAATTGTTCAAACTGCATTTACCAGGATGCAAGGGGTGAACTCGACTGGAATGTTAGGCAGTGTGCATCCAATCGGACTTCATGTTTAAAAGGCTCCCTAGAGCCATTGAGCTGACGAGCTGTGGAGACACACCTGTGAGCCGGGGAGTGGTACTAAACCTGAAACGATATCGGTGGCATTTCCAGCAACCTCAGATATTTTTGTTGTTCTTTGGTCTCTACTGATAAAGGGAACTAAACCAGAAACGCATGTCAAGAGATGAACAGTACTGTCTGCACTAACTTTAGTGAAATAGTACCGATTTTTTTCAAGCAAGCGTTAATTTTTCAAACTGCATTTACCAGGATGCAAGGGGTGAACTAGACTGGAATGTTAGGAAGTGTGCATCCAATCGGACTTCATGTTTAAAAGGCTCCCCCGAGCCATTGAGCTGACGAGCTGTGGAGACGTACCTGTGAGCCGGGGAATGGTACTAAATTTGAGATGATATTGGCGGCATTTCCAGCAACCCCATATATTTTTGTTGTTCTTTGGTCTCTACTCATGAAGGGCACTACCCCAGAAACATGTGTCTAGAGATGAATAGTGCTGTCTGCACTAACTTTAGTGAAATACTACAGATTTTTTCAAGCAAGCGTTAATTGTTCAAACTGCATGTACCAGGATGCAAGAGGCGAACTCGACTGGAATGTTAGGCAGTGTGCTCCCAATCGGACTTCATGTTTAAAAGGCTCCCTCGAGCCATTAAGCTGAAGAGCTCTGGAGATATCGATGATGAGATATCGACGATATCGGCGGCATTTCCAGCAACCCCAGATATTTTTGTTGTTCTTTGGTCTCTACTGATGAAGAGAACTAAACCAGAAACACGTGTCTAGAGATGAACAGTACTGTTTGCACTTACTTTAGTGAAATACTACAGATTTTTTCAAGCAAGCGTTAATTGTTCAAACTGCATGTACCATGATTCAAGGGGCAAACTCAACTGGAATGTTAGGCAGTGTGCTTCGAATCGGACTTTATGTATAAAAGACTCCTTCGAGCATTTGAGCTGACGAGCTCTGGAGACGCACCTGTGAGCCGGGGAGTGGTACTAAACCTGAGACCATATCGGCGGCATTTCCAGCAACCCCAGATATTTTTGTTGTTCTTTGGTCTTTACTGATGAAGTGCACTAACCCGGAAACACGTGTATAGAGATGAACAGTACTGTCTGCACTAACTTCAGTGAAATAGTACAGATTTTTTCAAGCAAGCGTTAATTGTTCAAACTGCATATACCAGGATGCAAGGGGCGAAGTTGACTGGAATGTTAAGCAGTGTGCGTTCAATCGGACTTCATGTTTAAAAGACTCCCTTGAGCCATTGAGCTGACGAGCTCTGGAGACGCACCTGTGAGCCGGGGATTGGTACTAAACCTGAGACGATATCGGCGGCATTTCCAGCAACCCCAGATATATTTGCTGTTCTTTGGACTCTACTGATGAAAAGCACTAACCCAGAAACACGTGTCTCGAGGTGAACAGTACAGTCTGCACTAACTTTAGTGAAATACTTCAGATTATTTCAAGCAAGCGTTAATTCTTCAAACTGCATTTACCAGGATGCAAGGGGTGAACTCGACTGGAATGTTAGGCAGAGTGCATCCAATCGGACTTCATGTTTGAAAGGCTCCTTAGAGCCATTGAGCTGACGAGCTGTGGAGACACACCTGTGAGCCGGGGAGTGGCACTAAACCTGAGATGATATCGGTGGCATTTCCAGCAACCCCAGATATTTTTGTTGTTCTTTGGTCTCTACTGATGAAGGGAACTAAACCAGAAACACATGTCAAGAGATGAACAGTACTGTCTGCACTAACTTTAGTGAAATAGTACAGATTTTTTCAAGCAAGTGTTAATTTTTCAAAATGCATGTACCAGGATGCAAGGGGTGAACTCGACTGGAATGTTAGGCAGTGTGCTTTCAATCGGACTTCATGTTTAAAAGACTCCCTCAAGCCATTGAGCTGACGAGCTCTGGAGACGCACCTGTGAGCCAGGGAGTGGTACTAAACCTGAGATGATATCGGCGGCATTTCCAGCAACCCCAGATATCTTTGTTGTTCTTTGCTCTCTACTGATGAAGGGAACTAAACCAGAAACACGTGTCTAGAGATGAACAGTACTGTTTGCACTAACTTTAGTAAAATACTACAGATTAATTCATGCAAGCGTTAATTGTTCAAACTGCATTTATCAGGATGCAAGGGGGGAACTCGACTGGAATGTTAGGCAGTGTGCATCCAATAGGACTTCATGTTTAAAAGGCTCCCTAGAGCCATTGAGCTGACGAGCTGTGGCGACACACCTGTGAGCCGGGGAGTGGTACTAAACCGGAGACGATATCGGTGGCATTTCCAGCAACCTAAGATATTTTTGTTGTTCTTTGGTCTCTACTGATGAAGGGAACTAAACCAGAAACGCATGTCAAGAGATGAACAGTACTGTCTGCACTAACTTTGGTGAAATAGTACAGATTTTTTCAAGCAAGCGTTAATTTTTCAAACTGCATTTACCAGGATGCAAGGGGTGAACTCGACTGGAATGTTAGGAAGTGTGCATCCAATCGGACTTTATGTTTAAAAGGCTCCCCCGAGCCATTGAGCTGACGAGCTGTGGAGACGCACCTGTGAGCCGGGGAATGGTACCAAACTTGAGATGATATTGGCGGCATTTCCAGCAACCCCATATATTTTTGTTGTTCTTTGGTCTCTACTCATGAAGGGCACTACCCCAGAAACACGTGTCTAGAGATGAATAGTGCTGTCTGCACTAACTTTAGTGAAATACTACAGATTTTTTCAAGCAAGCGTTAATTGTTCAAACTGCATGTACCAGGGTGCAAGAGGCGAACTCGACTGGAATATTAGGCAGTGTGCTGCCAATCGGACTTCATGTTTAAGAGGCTCCCTCGAGCCATTAAGCTGAAGAGCTCTGGAGATATTGATGATGAGATATCGACGATATCGGCGGCATTTCCAGCAACCCCAGATATTTTTGTTGTTCTTTGGTCTCTACTGATGAAGGAAACTAAACCAGAAACACGTGTCTGGAGATGAACAGTACTGTTTGCGCTTACTTTAGTGAAATACTACAGATTTTTTCAAGCAAGCGTTAATTGTTCAAACTGCATGTCCCATGATTCAAGGGGCAAACTCGACTGGAATGTTAGGCAGTGTGCTTCGAATCGGACTTTATGTTTAAAAGACTCCTTTGAGCATTTGAGCTGACGAGCTCTGGAGACGCACCTGTGAGCCGGGGAGTGGTACTAAACCTGAGACCATATCGGCGGCATTTCCAGCAACCCCAGATATTTTTGTTGTTCTTTGGTCTCTACTGATGAAGGGCACTAAACCGGAAACACGTGTATAGAGATGAACAGTACTGTCTGCACTAACTTCAGTGAAATAGTACAGATTTTTTCAAGCAAGCGTTAATTGTTCAAACTGCATGTACCAGGATGCAAGGGGCGAAGTCGACTGGAATGTTAAGCAGTGTGCTTTCAATCGGACTTCACGTTTAAAAGACTCCCTCGAGCCATTGAGCTGACGAGCTCTGGAGACGCACCTGTGAGCCGGGGATTGGTACTAAACCTGAGACGATATCGGCGGCATTTCCAGCAACCCCAGATATTTTTGCTGTTCTTTGCACTCTACTGATGAAGAGCACTAACCCAGAAACACGTGTCTCGAGGTGAACAGTACTGTCTGCACTAACTTTGGTGAAATAGTACAGATTTTTTCAAGCAAGCGTTAATTTTTCAAACTGCATTTACCAGGATGCAAGGGGTGAACTCGACTGGAATGTTAGGAAGTGTGCATCCAATCGGACTTCATGTTTAAAAGGCTCCCCCGAGCCATTGAGCTGACGAGCTGTGGAGACGCACCTGTGAGCCGGGGAATGGTACCAAACTTGAGATGATATTGGCGGCATTTCCAGCAACCCCATATATTTTTGTTGTCCTTTGGTCTCTACTCATGAAGGGCACTACCCCAGAAACACGTGTCTAGAGATGAATAGTGCTGTCTGCACTAACTTTAGTGAAATACTACAGATTTTTTCAAGCAAGCGTTAATTGTTCAAACTGCATGTACCAGGGTGCAAGAGGCGAACTCGACTGGAATGTTAGGCAGTGTGCTCCCAATCGGACTTCATGTTTAAAAGGCTCCCTCGAGCCATTAAGCTGAAGAGCTCTGGAGATATTGATGATGAGATATCGACGATATCGGCGGCATTTCCAGCAACCCCAGATATTTTTGTTGTTCTTTGGTCTCTACTGATGAAGGAAACTAAACCAGAAACACGTGTCTGGAGATGAACAGTACTGTTTGCACTTACTTTAGTGAAATACTACAGATTTTTTCAAGCAAGCGTTAATTGTTCAAACTGCATGTCCCATGATTCAAGGGGCAAACTCGACTGGAATGTTAGGCACTGTGCTTCGAATCAGACTTTATGTTTAAAAGACTCCTTCGAGCATTTGAGCTGACGAGCTCTGGAGACGCACCTGTGAGCCGGGGAGTGGTACTAAACCTGAGACCATATCGGCGGCATTTCCAGCAACCCCAGATATTTTTGTTGTTCTTTGGTCTCTACTGATGAAGGGCACTAAACCGGAAACACGTGTATAGAGATGAACAGTACTGTCTGCACTAACTTCAGTGAAATAGTACAGATTTTTTCAAGCAAGCGTTAATTGTTCAAACTGCATGTACCAGGATGCAAGGGGCGAAGTCGACTGGTATGTTAAGCAGTGTGCTTTCAATCGGACCTCACGTTTAAAAGACTCCCTCGAGCCATTGAGCTGACGAGCTCTGGAGACGCACCTGTGAGCCGGGGATTGGTACTAAACCTGAGACGATATCGGCGGCATTTCCAGCAACCCCAGATATTTTTGCTGTTCTTTGCACTCTACTGATGAAGAGCACTAACCCAGAAACACGTGTCTCGATGTGAACAGTACTGTCTGCACTAACTTTAGTGAAATACTTCAGATTATTTCAAGCAAGCGTTAATTGTTCAAACTGCATTTACTAGGATGCAAGTGGTGAACTCGACTGGAATGTTAGGCAGTGTGCATCCAATCGGACTTCATGTTTAAAAGGCTCCCTAGAGCAATTGAGCTGATGAGCTGTGGAGACACACCTGTGAGCCGGGGAGTGGCACTAAACCTGAGATGATATCGGTGGCATTTCCAGCAACCCCAGATATTTTTGTTGTTCTTTGGTCTCTACTGATGAAGGGAACTAAACCAGAAACACATGTCAAGAGATGAACAGTACTGTCTGCACTAACTTCAGTGAAATAGTACAGATTTTTTCAAGCAAGCTTTAATTGTTCAAACTGCATGTACCAGGATGCAAGGGGCGAAGTCGACTGGAATGTTAAGCAGTGTGCTTTCAATCGGACTTCACGTTTAAAAGACTCCCTCGAGCCATTGAGCTGACGAGCTCTGGAGACGCACATGTGAGCCGGGGATTGGTACTAAACCTGAGACGATATCGGCTGCATTTCCATCAACCCCAGATATTTTTGTTGTTCTTTGCACTCTACTGATGAAGAACACTAACCCAGAAACACGTGTCTCGAGGTGAACATTACTGTCTGCACTAACTTTAGTGAAATACTTCAGATTATTTCAAGCAAGCGTTAATTGTTCAAACTGCATTTACCAGGATGGAAGTGGTGAACTCGACTGGAATGTTAGGCAGTGTGCATCCAATCGGACTTCATGTTTAAAAGGCTCCCTAGAGCCATTGAGCTGATGAGCTGTGGAGACACACCTGTGAGCCGGGGAGTGGCACTAAACCTGAGATGATATCGGTGGCATTTCCAGCAACCCCAGATATTTTTGTTGTTCTTTGGTCTCTACTGATGAAGGCACTAACCCAGAAACACGTGTCTACGGATGAACAGTACTGTCTGCACTAACTTTAGTGAAATACTACAGATTTTTTCAAGCAAGCGTTAATTGTTCAACCTGCATGTACCAGGATGCAAGGGGCGAACTCGACTGGAATGTTAGGCAGTGTGCATCCAATCTGACCTAGGCCCTCATTACAACCCTGGCGGTAAATGCCGCTTACCGCCATGCAGAAGACCGCTAACATACGGCTGCGGCCGCCGAATTCCGCTACAGCTATTACGACCCACTGGTCAGAATCCGCCATAATACAGACACCCACAGAAGTCCGCTACACCAAAGGTCAGTGATAAACTGGCGATAACAAAACCGACACCGTCACTCCAACAGGAATACGCCCACACTATCACAATCCACTAATCAATGTGGCGGTCTTTCAACCGCGGTAATCCATTGGCGGTACACACTGCAGCGCTCAAAATACACACATATACAAAACACAACCACATTGGACAATTCGAAATACACACACCTGATACACATACCCATACCACTCCTTCACACTCACAACACTATAAAACACACACCCACATTACCCACAATCCCTTACTACCAGAAATTTGAAAGCAGGCCGGAGAGGGACACTACCTAAAACAACACCATCATCCACATACACACAACACCATCACTTACACAACATCCACGTACCTCAAACAACACACACCAACAGAGCCCCTCACATACATCACAACACACACCACCTCACACATCACCCACACCACATCATGGCACCTCAACGACACCCCAGGTTGTCTGAGGAGGAGCTCATGGTCATGGTGGAGGAAATCGCCCAGGTAGAGCCACAGCTATTCGGATCACAGGTGCAGCACACCTCCATTGCAAGTAAGATGGAGCTATGGCGCAGAATTGTCGACAGGGTCAACACATTAGGACACTATCCAAGAACTAGGGATGACATCAGGAAGAGGTGGAACGACCTATGGGGAAAGGTCTGTTCCGTGGTCTCCAGACACCAGATTGCTGTACAGAGGACTGACGGTGGACCCCCACCTCATCCCCCACAACTAACAACATGGGAGGAGAAAGTCTTGGCAATAGTGCATCCTGAGGGCCTCACAGGAGTAGCAGGAGGACTGGACTCTGGTAAGACATATCTTTATTACCATATCCCCCACCCCACCTGCATGCCATCACATACCGCCACCCTCACCCTCACCCCCATCACTCCAACACCTCACATATGCCCCACGATCACAACCCAGCCATCCCAATACCAAGCCCTGCATGCAACACCAAAGCATGGACACCCATTACCAAAGCATGTCCACAACAGATACCCACACAGACCCCAAACCAACTTTCACACGAGGACCAAGCCAAGAATGCAAGCACTGGAGTACAGGGTCACCCACACATTGCACACAATGGCACACACAGATGCAATATTCATGCCTTTACACCCCTACAGGACCCCTATCAACGTCACCAGACAGGAGGTGCCAGACATAGCCAGTCCCCCCACAGAAGAGACCCACAGTGATGACAGCAGCTCTGCACAACTGGATCAAGATGACCAGCCCAGCCCATCAGGGACCTTGGGACAGTCAATTCCCCTGACACTGTCACAAACCACCTCTGAACCCCCCGCAGGAAAAACCAGCACAGCACCCACCCAGCGGGCCCATCCCTCTGTCCCCAGGACACGTCAATCAGCAGTGTGTCCACCACTACAGGGAACTCAGGCAATCCCACAAACCCAAGAAAATCAGGGACCTGGGGGCAGTGGCAGTGGGCACACGGTTCAGGGGACAGAGGCACAGGAAAACAGGGAAGCTGGGAGGACTGCTGTGCGACAGGGGGAGGACAGGCCCAGGGAACCCACTCTCCACGAGGCACTCTCCAACATCATGGGAGCTTACCATAATTCCCAGGAGATGATGGCAACGGTACTGGCCAAGTTTCAGGAGACCCAGCATCTGCAGGAGGAACACTACCTTGGGATCAGGGAGGACTTGAAGTCCATTACAACACCCTGGTCACCACTGCAGGGGTGCTGCAAGAACTTGTCAACACCAGGAGGGACACAGTGGCACAACAAGGGGCCCCTGACACTAGCCTGGACGATGTACAGCCCTCCACCTCCGCCGGCGCTAGTGGAAAGGAGGCACCGCCACAGGAATACGACACTAGCACCCCACCCCCTGCAGATGGAGAACCACCCAGCAAACGGTCCCTGAGATCCAGGAACAAGACAGAGAACATTGCCAAGACCCCCGCCAGGAAATGAGACATCCCTGAATGTCACCCTTCTGTCCCACTTTGTCACCCTGTCCATCCTTCAACTGCCATTGCTCCACTTCCTATGCCCCTTTGGACAATGCACCTGTGAAACAAATAGACTGGACTCTGCCATGGACATTCCTCCACCATCACCCCTGACCATTTTCCAACCCCCTCCACTTATTTGCACAGAAATAAACACACTTCAATCACAAAACAATCTGGAGTCAGTCTGAGCTTTCACAAATGTGTAATTGCAATAACCATGGAATATAGCAATGTCAATTTACGTGTGCACATACCCATGTAACACAGCTGTAGGCCTGGAGGAAATATAGCAGAGGGCACAAAGTGGGACCCACATCTGTGAAATGGAAAGGCAAAGTGACAAGTCAGGGTCCATACACTGAGTGAAAATTACAGACTTATGCTAGCACCAGAAATTGTATGAGATGTGGGCGGCAGTGACATCTTCTTACCTGTGTCTCACTGGAAGTATTGCATGATTATGTTGTTTCCGTTGTCGATATCCTCTTCTTCTGCCACCTCTTCTTCACTATCCACAGCTGCCACAAGACCACCAGCTGGCCCATCCTCCTGCAGAAAAGGCACCTGCTGTCGCAAAGCCAGGTTGTGCAGCATACAGCAGGCCACAATGATCTGGCACACCTTCTTCGGTGAGTAGTAGAGGAAACCACCTGTCATATGGAGGCACCAGAATCTGGCCTTCAGGAGGCCGAAGATTTGTTCGATCACCCTCCTAGTTCGCTCATGTGCCTCATTGTAGCGTTCCTCTGCCACACCCGGTGCCTCTGGAGTTGCCCCATCACATAAGGGATGCTGCTATTCCTCAAAATATAGGCGTCATGAACTGATCCAGGAAACTTGGCATTCACATGGGAGATGTACTGGTCTGCCAAACACACCATCTGCACATTCATAGAATGGTAGCTCTTCCGGTTTCTGTGCACCTGTTCACTCCTGCGGGGGGTACCAATGCCACATGTGTCCCATCAATGGCACCAATGATGTTGGGGATATGTCCCAGGGCATTGAAGTCACCTTTCACTGTTTGCAAATCCTCCACCTGAGGGAACACGATCTGGCTGGGCATGTGTTTCAGCAGGGCAGACAACACTCTGGACAACACGTTAGAGAACATTGGCTGGGACATCCCTGATGCAAAGGCCACTGTTGTGTAAAAGGAACCACTTGCCAGGAAATGGAGTACTGACAGGACCTGCACTAGAGGGGGTATCCCCATGGGATGGCGCATAGCTGACATCAGGTCTGGCTCAACTGGGCACACAGTTCCTGGATTGTTGCACGATCAAGTCTGTATGTGATAATTATGTGTCTCTCTTCCATTGTGGACAGGTCCACCAGGGGTCTGTACACCGGAGGATGCCGCCATCTCATCACCTGCCCAATGGAGGAGAACAGCGAGCAGAGAGTCAGCCAACACTGAGGTATCCCAAAATGTAATTTGCACAAATGTATTAACCCGCAATGTGCCTGTAACTGTGAGTATTCCAGGCCTACATAGGTGTGATGCAGTTATTATTAATGCCTGAACGGTGAGCAAAGGGTCATACAACACTTAGGTATCACAAGGCTGTTTTGCAAAAACATGACATTTTCTTTATGTGCCTTTGTCTGTCCGTAGTCCTGGCTTAAATAAGTGTGGTGCAGTTATTTGGCCTGCCATGTGGCCCCCTGAAATGGCGGCTGCCTGACCTGCAAGGTGTGACAAGGGGATAGAAGGTAACTGCACTGGCGTTCTACACTGTCACGGTGGGCGGTCGAAGACTGCGGCGCTATTCTGCATTGGTTAACATTGGGCCCTAAGGGTCCGGGGAGCCAATGACGATGCACCCCAGCGGTGACGGTACGCACCGCCGCGGACGTGACCGCAATTTTCTGTCTGTTCACTCACTTGATACCTGACCTTTAACAGGAGAGGACCTACACTGCAAGTGCTGCTGTGACCTCAGTCTGGAAGCGACGATGGCTCATGTGTCTGGGGAAAGGGCCCCTGCCTTCACTTCGGAGGAGTTGGAGAGACTAGTGGATGGGGTCCTCCCCAGTACACGCAACTGTACGGTCTATCCAGACAAACAGGTGAGTACACTGTGAGCATTCTGCATGGGCAATGCCTGCTTTGAGTGGTGTGGATGGAAGATACATGGGTGGGGCTGAGGCCTGCATGTGCGGATGGGGAGGGTATGTGCGTCAGGGCAAGAGTGCGAATGGGGGGCAATGAGTATGACGGTCGGGACGGGTAAGTAATGTCCTTTCCCCAGTACCATACCTCTAGGTCAGCACCCACCAGAAGAAGGGTATTTGGTGTGCCATCGGCAAGGACGTCGGGACCCTGGGGGTCCACCACAGATGGATCACCCACTGCCGGAAAAGATGGGAGGACCTGAGCCGCTGGAGCAAGAAGAGGGCGGAGGCCCAGCTGGGGATGGCCTCCCAACGTGGGAGGGGTGCCCTTCGCACCATGACGACGGGCACCCTGATGTTCCGGATTCTGGTGGTGGCGTATCCGGAGTTGGATGGGCGCTTGAGGGCATCACAGCAGCCACAAGGGGGTGAGTACACTCTTGTTCAGCTGACTGTGCGTGCATTACGAGGTGTCTGGGCGGGGGAGGTGGGCAGTGGGTTCCCCTAGGCCAGGGCGATCTTGGTAGGTGAGGTCCCTTGTGAGGCAGGCTATGTGGCACCCCAACCCCACTAATGGTTAGAGCAATCTACACCTAGTCAGGCTCCTGTGACTTTCAGGTGTGCAGCAATTGGGCTTACACCTCGTACCCCATGGGCATGTGATTAATCTAGGAACTATAAGTGCATGGCGTAGTGCAGAGGGCTGCTCACTGTCTGTTGTGTCCGCCAACGGTAGTGGTGTTGCATGCACTGAACATGTCTTTCTTCTGTCTCCCCCCCCCTTTTTGTGATCTCCCTGTTCTTGTGTGCAATAGCATCATCAGGTGGAGGAGCATTGGCACCAGAGCAGGAGGGAGCTGCATCCTACATGGCCCTGGACGGTCAAGTAACGGAGTCTGAAGGCACCAGTGGGACGGAGGGTGAGTGGAGCTCCACGGTGGGGACAGGAGCAGAGACCAGCGACAGCGACTCCTCCTCTGATGGGAGCTCCCTTGTGGTGGCGGGCCCCTCTGTGCCCACCGCATCAACAGGTACAGCCACCACCCCCCCTACCAGCACCGCCCTCCCAGCAGCCCCTCAGCGTCTGTCCCGTGCCCGCTCACCCAGGAGGGTGGGCATCACCTTCGCCCCAGGCACCTCAGGCCCTGCCCCAGTCAGCCCTGCTGCCCTCAGTGAGGAGGCTATTGACCTCCTGAGATCCCTCACTGTTGGGCAGTCTACCATTCTGAATGCCATCCAGGGTGCTGAGAGTCATTTGCAACAAACAAATGAATACCTGGAGGGCATTCATTCTGGCCAGGCAGCCCAACAGAGAACATTTCAGGCTCTGGCCTCAGCACTGATGGCAGCCATTGTCCCTGTGTCCAGCCTCCCCACTCCAACCTCCTCCACCCAGACCCAATCCCCTGTACCTCAGCCTATCCCAAGCACACCATCAGACCAGCATGCACACACATCAACACACAAGAGTGGCTCAGGCAAACATAAGCACCACACAACCCACAAGCACTCACACAAGCATCATACCCATGCACACATACCAACATCCACTTCCTCCACTGTGTCCCCCTTCTCCACGTCTCAATCCTCCCTCCCAGTCTCGTCTCCACTCACACCTGCATGCACTACATCCTCAGCCACTACCTCCATCACCAGCACGCCCATCACCACACACCGCTCACGTGCACTTACCTCCCCCACTACCATTCACACATCCCCAGTGTCCTCTCCCAGTGTGTCTGTGAGCCCTCCTCCCAAAGTACACAAACGCAGGCACACACCCACCCAACAGCCATCCACCTCACAACAGCATCCAGCCCATTCACCTTCACCCAAATTCAGCAGACGTACACCGCCTACAACCACTATGTCTACCTCCACTCGCAAACCCCCTCCATCTACCCATCCCAGTGTGTCTAAAAAACTTTTCCTGGCTAACATTGACACCTTCCCTACACCTCCCCCTCCCGTCGTTCCCCTAGGGCCAGGCTTTCCAGGTCCCAGCCTAGCACCTCAGCCATCACATCCCCAGGCACAGTGGTGCCAGCAACTGCGGGGTCATGGAGTGCGCCAACCGTCAGGGCTGCCAGTGTGCCACGGAGTGAGGGCAAGGACATTCCGCCACCTGGCAAGGTCAAAAAGTTGCCCACATCCCAGAGGGAGAAGCCGAAAACACTTGCCACCAAGGGGTCAGCGAAAACGAAAGGGGATAGTGGTAAGACAACTGCGCCACCATCAAAGGTGGGGAAGGGCCATAAACTGAAGGGCAGGTCAGGAGAGGGCATGGTGGCACCGACTGAGGGACTAGTGTCACACCTTCTGTCCACGTCCACGTCCACGCCAACCTGTATGGCGGCGAACACCGCCACCTGCACTGCCAGCTGCACCGCCACCTGCACCGCCTCCGGCACATCTACAGCCGCTGCGACAGTCCCCAGCCTCTTTCCCGGTGGGCAACCATCCAAGGCTGCAGGAGACATCCAGCTGTCTCCCTCAGCAGGTACTGACACATGCCCCGCCGCCATGGACCCCGCCGCCAGAACCCCCGCCACAGACCCCGCAGCCAGCACTGCCGCCACGGACCCCGCCGCAAGCACTGCCGCCACAGACCCCGCAGCCAGCACCGCCGCCACAGACCCCGCAGCCAGCATCGCCGCCACGGACCCCGCTGCCAGCACTGCCGCCACAGACCCCGCGGCCAGCACTGCTGCCAAAGACCCCGCAGCCAGCACCGCCACCACAGACCCTGCAGCCAGTACTGCTGACACAGACCCCGCAGCCAGCACTGCCGCCGCAGATCTCGCAGACAGCACCGCCGCCACAGACCCCGCAGCCAGCACAGCCGCCACAGACCCCACAGCCAGCACTGCCACAACTGGCACCGCCGCAAGCACCACCAGCGGCCCCGGATGTCCTCGGACAGTGGCACCACCACAGACATGCATACCATTCCCAGTGGTCAGTCGTCCGAGGCTGGTGGTGAGTTCCAGGACACTGGGCAGCTTCAATGAAGCATTACTGTCATCACAGTTGTCACCTGCAGGTGGAATTCGAAGCAGTGTGGGGTATGTCGCAGCCTCCATGGCGTATCATGCTGCCTGTACCTCGGCAATCTCGTGGCACACACACCCAGGTGAGGGAATTGTACCGGACACACTGCACGTGGAGCACTCTGGGCACCAAGCCCCCTCCAGAACCAGTGGAGAGATACATCCACTACCTCAGTCCTTGGCAGGATGAAGCACTCTGGGCACCAAACCCCCTCCAGAACCAGTGGAGAAAGGCATCCACTACCTCAGTCCTTGGCAGGATGAAGCACTCTGGGCACCAAGCCCCCTCCAGAACCAGTGGAGAGATACATCCACTACCTCAGTCCTTGGCAGGATGAAGCACTCTGGGCACCAAGCCCCCTCCAGAACCAGTGGAGAAAGGCATCCACTAACACAGTCCTTTGCAGGATGAAGCACTCTGGGCACCAAGCCCCCTCCAGAACCAGTGGAGAAAGGCATCCACTACCTCAGTCCTTGGCAGGATAAAGCACTCTGGGCACCAAACCCCCTCCAGAACCAGTGGAGAAAGGCATCCACTACCTCAGTCCTTGGCAGGATGAAGCACTGTGGGCACCAAGCCCCCTCCAGAACCAGTGGAGAAAGGCATCCACTACATCAGTCTTTGGCAGGATGAAGCACTCTGGGCACCAAGCCCCCTGAAGAACCAGTGGAGAAAGGCATCCACTACCTCAGTCCTTTGCAGGATGAAGCACTCTGGGCACCAAGCCCCCTCCAGAACCAGTGGAGACTGTTATCCACTTGAGAGACTGTGGCTTTGCACTCCCCAGGATAATGCAGTGGGCACACCACCCACTTGAGAGACTTGAGAGACTGTGGCTTTGCACTCCCCAGGATAATGCAGTGGGCAAACCACCCACTTGAGAGACTTGAGAGACGGTGGCTTTGCACTCCCCAGGATAATGCAGTGGGCAAACCACCCACTTGAGAGACCTGAGAGACTGTGGCTTTGCACTCCCCAGGATAATGCAGTGGGCAAACCACCCACTGGAGAGACTTGAGAGACTGTGGCTTTGCACTCCTTAGGATAAAGCAGTGGGTAAACCACCCACTGGAGAGACTTGAGAGACTGTGGCTTTGCACTCCCCAGGATAATGCAGTGGGCAAACCACCCACTTGAGAGACTGTGGCTTTGCACTCCCCAGGATAATGCAGTGGGCAAACCACCCACTTGAGAGACCTGAGAGACTGTGGCTTTGCACTCCCCAGGATAATGCAGTGGGCAAACCACCCACTTGAGAGACTTGAGAGACGGTGGCTTGCACTCCCCAGGATAATGCAGTGGGCAAACCACCCACTTGAGAGACCTGAGAGACTGCGGCTTTGCACTCCCCAGGATAATGCAGTGGGCAAACCACCCACTGGAGAGACTTGAGAGACTGTGGCTTTGCACTCCTTAGGATAAAGCAGTGGGTAAACCACCCACTGGAGAGACTTGAGAGACTGTGGCTTTGCACTTCCCAGGATAATGCAGTGGGCAAACCACCCACTTGAGAGACTTGAGAGACTGTGGCTTTGCACTCCCCAGGATAATGCAGTGGGCAAACCACCCACTTGAGAGACCTGAGAGACTGTGGCTTTGCACTCCCCAGGATAATGCAGTGGGCAAACCACCCACTGGAGAGACTTGAGAGACTGTGGCTTTGCACTCCTTAGGATAAAGCAGTGGGTAAACCACCCACTGGAGAGACTTGAGAGACTGTGGCTTTGCACTCCCCAGGATAAAGCAGTGGGCAAACCACCCACTGGAGAGACCTGAGAGACTGTGGCTTTGCACTCCCCAGGATAATGCAGTGGGCAAACCACCCACTGGAGAGACTTGAGAGACTGTGGCTTTGCACTCTCCAGGATGCAGCAGTGGGCAAACCACCCACTGGAGAGACTTGAGAGACTGTGGCTTTGCACTCCCCAGGATAAAGCAGTGGGCAAATCACCCGCTTGAGAGACTTGAGAGACTGTGGCTTTGCACTCCCCAGGATAAAGCAGTGGGCAAACCACCCACTGGAGAGACTTGAGAGACTGTGGCTTTGCACTCCCCAGGACAAAGCAGTGGAAAAACCACCCACTGGAGAGACTTGAGAGACTGTGGCTTTGCACTCCCCAGGATAATGCAGTGGGCAAACCACCCACTTGAGAGACTTGAGAGACTGTGGCTTTGCACTCCCCAGGATAATGCAGTGGGCAAACCATCCACTTGAGAGACTTGAGAGACTGTGGCTTTGCACTCCTTAGGATAAAGCAGTGGGTAAACCACCCACTGGAGAGACTTGAGAGACTGTGGCTTTGCACTCCCCAGAATAAAGCAGTGGGCATGGAGCCCCCTCGTGCAGCAGTGGCGTCGTGTGTTCATCTGGCTGAGGTGCCCCCCCTTCCCCTCCCCCTGAGGTGTCTGTTTCATTTCGATCTGATGCCCCTGCAGTGTTCTCTCTGTTTCCAGTCAGGTGTCATGTGTTGGCTTCGCCCGTGCATTTTGGGCCCAGTGGTCAACGGACAATGATTGGTGCACTATCCAGACTTGTGTAGTTGGTGTACATGATTGCGTTTACTGGATTTTGAACTTTGATAATGATATTTCACATGATTACATTCGTTCAAATCAATTGTCCTTGCATTCTTCCAGGGGGTGGTGCGGGTGTATGTGTTCTGTTTCTGCATGTATTTGTGTGTATGGTGTTGTGGGTGGGGGTGGAGGTGTTGCGTGTGTGTGTCACTCTCTTTTCCCTCCCCCTCCCCTGTGTTGTAGGTGCAGTACTCACCGTGGTCGTCGCGGCCGTCGTTGGTGCTCCTGATAGAAGAGGAGGAAGACCATCATCGACAGTATCTGCAATTCGGGTTCCATGGCCTCCTGGTTCCTTGTGGGGTGTGGAGAGGTGAGTGTTTTCCCTTCTGTGTACTGTTTCCGCTGTGTTTTTGTTCGCGTTGGTTCCACCCCGGAAAAGGTGGCGGATAGGCCTGTTGTGATAGGGTGCGCGGTACATTGTCTTCCGCCTGTCTGTTGACGGTGTCCGCCGCGATGTTTGTTTGTACCGCTGTGGCAGTCGGAGTGGTAAAGTAGCTGTCTATGTTGGCGGTTTACGCCACAATCGTCATCCCAATTTTTTTTCTGCGGCCTGTTTGCGGTATTACAGACCCTTTAATGCCGACCGAGAGTTGTAATGAGGGCCTTAATGTTTAAAAGGCTCCCTCAAGCGATTGAGCTGACGAGTTCTGGAGACGCACCTGTGAGCCGGGAAGTGGTACTAAACTTGAGACGATATCTGCAGCATTTCCAGCCACCCCAGATATTTTTGTTGTTCTTTGGTCTCTACTGATGAAGGGAACTAACCCAGAAACACGTGTCTAGAGATGAACAGTACTGTCTGCACTAACTTTAGTGAAATACTGCAGAATTTTTCAAGCAAGCGTTAATTGTTCAAACTGTATGTACCAGGATGCAAGGGGGAGAACTCGACTGGAATGTTTGGCAGTGTGCTCCCAATTGGACTTAATGTTTAAAAGTCTCTCTTTAGGAGGCTGGCCTGGCTTATAGGGGATACCTGATGGTACTTACACCTTGTGCCAGGTCCAGTTATCCCTTATTAGTAGATTAGTAGTGTTCTAGCAGCTTAGGCGGATAGAGGTAGCTATAGCAGACAGCTTAGGCTGAACTAGGAGACATGCAAAGCTGCTACTATACCACTTATATCATATAGCACTATATCATAAGAATCACAATACTCAGAGTTACTAAAAATAAAGGTACTTAATTTTAGTGACAATGTGCCAAAAAATCTCAGAGGATGTACTCCCTCAGGAGGTAAGTAAAATACACAAAATATACACACAAACCAAAATCAGGTAAGTAAACTGTTAGAACAGTAGTGCAAACACTGTAGAATACAATAGGATACAATAGGCCTAGGGTCAACACAAACCATATACCAAGAAAGTGGAATACGAACCACTTAGGGACCCCAGGCCTAGTGTAATGTGTAGAGGGTTGCAGGGAGTGTAAGAAAACACGGAGTTGTCCAAGATACCCCACCCAAAGACCATAAAAGGTAGGAGTAAAGTTACCCTACTTCCCCAGAAACACACTAAAGTCATGATAGGAGATTCTGCAAAGACCACAACTGAGGTAGCGCCTGCAGAACTACTTGAACATGGGTTCAAGAAAACTGAGAAGAGCAGTTGTCTCAACACTACAAAGGAGAGTCCCACAAACCTGGTGGTCAACTTAGCGAGTTGAGCAATTCAGGACGGAGTGCTGGGGACCTGGGCTGGGCTGTGCACGAAGGATTCCTTGCAAAAGTGCACAGAAGCCCTAGCAGCTGCAGTTCATGCAATACAAAGGATTACTGTCTGGCGTGGGGAGGAAAGGACTTACCTCCACCAAATTTGGACAGATGGACCACTGGACTGTCTGGGACATTTGGATCCAGCTCCTGTGTTCCAGGGACCATGCTCATCATGATGAAAGGGGACCCAGAGGACGGTGAAGCAGAGGTTTGGTGCCTGCGTTAGCAAGGGGAAGATCCCGTCGACCCACAGGAGATTTCTTCTTGGCTTCCAGTGCAGGGTGAAGGCAGATAGCCCCCAGAGCATGCACCACCAGGAAACAGTCGAGAAAGCCGTCAGGATTAGGCACTACAATGTCGCTGGCAGTCTTCTTGCTACTTTGTTGCAGTTTTTCAGGCATCCTGGAGCAGTCAGCGGTCGATCCTTGGCAGAAGTTGAAGAGGGAGATGCAGAGGAACTCTGGTGAGCTCTTGCATTCATTATCTGAAGAGAAGCCCACAGGAGACACCCTAAATAGCCCTCAGAGGAGGATTGGCCCCCTGGTCAGGTAAGCACCTATCAGGAGGGGTCTCTGACGTCACCTGCGGGCACTGGCCACTCAGAGGCCTCCATTGTGCCCTCACACATCTGCCTTCAAGATGGCAAAGGTCTGGGACACACTGGAGGAGCTCTGGGCACCACCCCTGAGGTGGTGATGGACAGGGGAGTGGTCACTCGCCTTTCCTTTGTCCAGTTTCGCGCCAAAGCAGGGGCTGGGGGATCCCTGAAACAGTGTAGACTGGTTAATGCAAGGAGGGCACCATCTGTGCCCTTCAAAGCATTTCCAGAGGCCAGGAGAGGCTACTCCTCTCAGGCCCTTAACACCTATTTCCAAAGGGAGAGGGTGTAACACCCTCTCTCAGAGGAAATCCTTTGTTCTGCCTTCCTGGGACTGGGCTGCCCAGACCCCAGGAGGGCAGAAGCTGCAGCGGGAGCTGCAGTGAAAACCCCAGAGAACTGGTTTGGCAGTACATAGGGTCCATGCTGGAGCCCCAGGGATGCATGGGATTGCCACCCCAATACCATATTTGGCATTGGGGGACAATTGCATGATCTTAGACATGTTACATGTCCACATTCGGAGTTATCATTGTGAAGCTACATATAGGTATTGACCTATATGTAGTGCACACATATAATTGTGTCCCCGCACTCACAAAGTCAGGGGAAACTGCCCTGAACTATGGGGGCACCTTCGCTAGTACCAGGGTGCCCTCACACTTAGTAACTTTGCACCTAACCTTCACCAAGTGAGGGTTAGACATATAGGTGACTTATAAGTTACTTAAGTGCAGTGTAAAATGGCAGTGAAATAACGTGGACGTTATTTCACTCAGCTTGCAGTGGCAGTCCTGTGTAAGAATTTTCTGAGCTCCCTATGGGTGGCAAAAGAAATGCTGCAGCCCATAGGGATCTCCTGGAACCCAATACCCTGGGTACCTAGTTACTATATACTAGGGAATTATAAGTGTGTTCTATTGTGCCAATTAGAATTGGTAAAAATGGTCACTAGCCTGCAGTGACAATTTTAAAGACAGAGAGAGCATAAACACTGAGGTTCAGATTAGCAGAGCCCCAGTGACACAGTTAGGCACCACACAGGGATCACATTCAGCCCACAACTATGAGCACTGGGGTCCTGGCTAGCAGGATCCCAGTGAGACAGGCAAAAACAAACTGACACACAAGTAAAAATTGGGGGTAACATGCCAGGCAAGATGGTACTTTCCTACACTCCCTCGAGCCATTGAGCTGACGAGCTCTGGAGACACACCTGTGAGCCGGGGAGTGGTACTAAACCTGAGACGATATCGGCGGCATTTCCAGCAACCCCAGATATTTTTGTTGTTCTTTGGTCTCTACTGATGAAGGGCACTAATCCAGAAACACATGTCTAGAGATGAACAGTACTGTCTGCACTAACTTTAGTGAAATACTACATATTTTTTCAAGCAAGAGTTAATTGTTCAAATTGCATGTAGCAGGATGCAAGGGGTAAACTCAACTGGAACGTTAGGGAGTGTGCTCCCAATCGGACTTCATGTTTAAAAGGCTCCCTCGAGCCATTGAGCTGATGAGCTCTGGAGACGCACCTGTGAGCCGGGAAGTGGTACTAAACCTGAGACGATATCGGCGGCATTTCCAGAAACCCCAGATATTTTTGTTGTTCTTTGGTGTCTACTGATGTGTTACAGCATTTTTGAGCTGAAACAAAATTGGTGTATTTGTGAAAATCTGCAGATTTTGCAGCAGATGATGGATTATGTGGCAAATACGACAAATTCATAATTAAGCTGAAAACAATACATCTGCTAAATTGCAGAACAGGGAGCGCACAAAATACTCTAAGTTGTCAATTTGACAAATTCACAAAAGTGTAAGTACCTGTAAATGACCTGTACAAATAATTCAACATATACCTTCGGTTATGATAACACAAATGAAGCACATTTTGTTTCATAATTCTGAAGTGTGATGAAAAGAAAGAGCAAAACAAATCCTGGTGATACATATATAATACATGTTGTACTGTATTGCACATTTGTATAGCACTTATTACCCCTTTGTGTGCACTAGTGCACTTGCCTACATGGCAGGAAGCCACACCATATAGGGTGGTGTGGGGTTGGAAGGATTTTGGCCCTCATTATGACATTGGCGGTAAGTCCCACTTACCGCCATGCCAACTGCCGCCAACATACAGCGTCCACAGCAGTATACGGCCACCCATATTATAACACACACATAGCAATCCGTCACTATACGGATACAAACACAAATCCGCCAGCCCAAAGGTCAGTGCTAAACTGGCGGTACCAAAACCCACACGGTTATGCCCACAGAACTAGTCCCACAGCATTATGACCCACAAATCACCACGACAGACATTCAACCGCGGTAAACCATTGGCAGTACATACCGCTGCGCTCAAAATACACTCAACCTAACAAAACAACACTACATTGGACAATTCAAACTACACACTGTAGGAGGCTGGCCTGGCTTGTAGGGAGTACCAAGGGGTACTTACACTCTGCACCAGGTCCAGGTATCCCTTATTAGTGTAGAAGAGGTGTCTAGCAGCTTTGGCTGATAGAAAAGGGTAGCTTAGCAGAGCAGCTTAGGCTGAACTAGGAGACATGCAAAGCTCCCACTAAACCACTAGTGTCATATGCACAATATCATAAGAAAACACAATACACAGATATACTAAAAATAAAGGTACTTTATTTTTATGACAATATGCCAAAAGTATCTCAGTGAGTACCCTCAGTATGAGGATAGCAAATATACACAAGATATATGTACACAATACCAAAAATATGCAGTAATAGCAATAGAAAGCAATGCAAGCAATGTACAGTCACAATAGAGTGCAATGAGAGCACATAGGTATAGGGGCCACACAAACCATATACTCCAAAAGTGGAATGCGAACCACGAATGGACCCCAAACCTATGTGAGCTTGTAGAGGGTCGCTGGGACTGTATGAAAACAGTGAGGGTTGGAAAAATAGCCCACCCCAAGACCCTGAAAAGTAGGTGTAAAGTGCACCTAAGTTCCCCAGAGAGCACAGAAGTCGTGATAGGGGAATTCTGCAAGGAAGACCAACACCAGCAATGCAACAACAATGGATTTCCAGACGAGAGTACCTGTGAAACAAGGGGACCAAGTCCAAGAGTCACACTCAAGTCGTGAGTGAGCAGATGCCCAGGAAATGCCAGCTGAGGATGCAAAGGAGCTGCCACCGGATGGTAGAAGCTGTGGATTCTGCAAGAACAAAGAGGACTAGGAACTTCCCCTTTGGAGGATGGATGTCCCATGTCATGAAGAAGCTTGCAGAGGTATTTCCACGCAGAAAGGCCACAAACAAGCCTTGCTAGCTGCAAGGGTTGTGGTTAGGGTTTTTGGATGCTGCTATGGCCCAGGAGGGACCAGGATGTCGCCAATTGCGTGAGGAGACAGAGGGGGCACCCAGCAAGACAGGGAGCCCTCACAGGAGCAGGCAGCACCCGCAGAAGTGCCAGAATAGGCACTATGAAGAAGAGTGAATTGGAGCTCACCCGAAGTAACAAAAGAAGGTCCCACGACGTCGGAGGACAACTCAGGAGGTCGTGCACTGCAGGTTAGAGTGTCGGGGACCCAGGCTTGGCTGTGCACAAAGGAAATCCTGGAAGAGTGCACAGGGGCCGGAGCAGCTGCAAATCACGCTGTACCCGGCAATGCAGTCTAGCGTGGTGAGGCAAGGACTTACCTCCACCAAACTTGGACTGAAGAGTCACTGGACTATGGGAGTCATTTGGACAGAGTTGCTGAGTTCCAGGAACCACGCTCGTCGTGCTGAGAGGGGACCCAGAGGACCAGTGATGCAGTCTTTTTGGTGCCTGCGGTTGCAGGGGGAAGATTCCGTTGACCCACAGGAGATTTCTTTGGAGCTTCTAGTGCAGAGAGGAGGCAGACTACCCCCACAGCATGCACCACCAGGAAAGCAGTCGAGAAGGCGGCTGTATCAGCGATACAAGGTTGCAGTAGTAGTCTTTGCTACTTTGTTGCGGTTTTGCAGGCGTGCAGAGCAGTCAGCTGTCGATTCCTTGGCAGAAGGTGAAGAGAGAGATGCAGAGGAACTCTGATGAGCTCTTGCATTCGTTATCTAAAGAATTCCCCAAAGCAGAGACCCTAAATAGCCAGAAAAGGAGGTTTGGCTTCCTAGGAAGGAGGATAGGCTAGCAACACAGGTAAGAGCCTATCAGAAGGAGTCTCTGATGTCACCTGCTGGCACTGGCCACTCAGAGCAGTCCAGTGTGCCAGCAGCACCTCTGTTTCCAAGATGGCAGAAGTCTGGAGCACACTGGAGAGGCTCTGGGCACCTCCCAGGGGAGGTGCAGATCAGGGGAGTGGTCACTCCCCTTTCCTTTGTCCAGTTTCACGCCAGAGCAGGGCTGGGGGATCCCTGAACTGGTGTAGACTGGCTTATGCAGAGATGGGCACCATCTGTGCCCATCAAAGCATTTCCAGAGGCTGGGGGAGGCTACTCCTCCCCACCCCTGACACCTTTTTCCAAAGGGAGAGGGTGTAACACCCTCTCTCTGAGGAAGTCCTTTTTTCTGCCTTCCTGGGCCAAGCCTGGCTGGGCCCCAGGAGGGCAGAAACCTGTCTGAGGGGTTGGCAGCAGCAGCAGCTGCAGTGAAACCCCGGGAAAGGTAGTTTGGCAGTACCCGGGTCTGTGCTAGAGACCCAGGGGATCATGGAATTTTCTCCCCAATGCCATTGACAATTCCATGATCTTAGACATGTTACATGGCCATGTTCGGAGTTACCATTGTGACGCTATACATAGGTAGTGACCTATGTATAGTGCACGCGTGTAATGGTGTCCCCGCACTCACAAAGTCCGGGGAATTTGCCCTGAATGATGTGGGGGCACCTTGGCTAGTGCCAGGGTGTCTACACACTAAGTAACTTAGCACCCAACCTTTACCAGGTAAAGGTTAGACATATAGGTGACTTATAAGTTACTTAAGTGCAGTGGTAAATGGCTGTGAAATAACGTGGACGTTATTTCACTCAGGCTGCAGTGGCAGGCCTGTGTAAGAATTGTCAGAGCTCCCTATGGGTGGCAAAAGAAATGCTGCAGCCCATAGGGATCTCCTGGAACCCCAATACCCTGGGTACCTCAGTACCATATACTAGGGAATTATAAGGGTGTTCCAGTATGCCAATGTGAATTGGTGAAATTGGTCACTAGCCTGTTAGTGACAATTTGTACAGAGAGAGCATAACCACTGAGGTTCTGTTTAGCAGAGCCTCAGTGAGACAGTTAGGCATCACACAGGGAACACATACATATAGGCCACAAACTTATGAGCACTGGTGTCCTGGCTAGCAGGGTCCCAGTGACACATAACAAACATACTGGAAACATAGGGTTTTCCCTATGAGCACTGGGTGCTGGCTAGCAGGATCCCAGTGAGACAGTGAAAACACCTGACATATACTCACTAACAGGCCAAAAGTGGTGGTAACAAGGCTAGAAAGTGGCTACTTTCTCACACAACCCCCCCCCCCCCCCCAAACGAAGGACAATAAGGCTAACCTTGGCCAGTTGAGACTTTATTGTCTAAGTGGTGATAAGTAGAGAGTAGCTCTGCAATAGACTGGTTACTCCCTTTATCATCCACTATGTGGTTACTTCCCTGTGGGGATGTAAACCACCCTGTTTGAAGTTTTTTAGCTAAGCAACAATGTGAAGATATATTTTCAGAGTTTCTATCAGTAAGTTTTAGTTTAGAGCAGTGGGAATTGTCCACTGGACCTATTTCTAGTGATGAGAATGCCAGACAGGGATGCTGTCTCAGTAAAGCCATAGCTGGGCAAAAACTTTGTCCATATGACTGGAAGAGAGAACAGGGATGCTGTTTCTCTTGAGTTGGAGCAGGGCAGGGATGCTGTCCTATTAGCTCCACACTAGGGCAGGGCTGCTGTCCTAAGTGTTGTGAGGCAGTGCAGGGTTTCTGCACTAAAGTTTCTCTGGGAGGGTTGGAGGGATGCTCCATGTTAATTAAAATGGTGCTCTTTTTCTCACCAATATGAGTTATCCCACAGAGAGGTACTTCCACCTCAGGGAGTACAGCTATGCCAGCTGATGGTTCCCTTGGAACAGGTGCCACCCCAGGAGAGGTTTCTCCCACCACAGGAATGGTATCCTGAATGGCAGGGTGGTTAGGGGATACAGTGATACCCTTTTTACCTGTTGTTGGAGAGGGATCCTGAGTTTTCAGGCCTTCTCTCCTTTGCTTTTTCATTTCAGTAGAAATGAGAGGGAACAATTCCTCAGGGATACCCGGCATGGCTGCATGCGTATAAAACTCTACATCAGCCCAACCTGAGGTCTGTAGGTCATTACCTAAGAGACAGTCTACAGGTAAGCTAGGTGATACTACCACCTGCTTAGGGCCAGTACCTCCACCCCAACTAAGCTGAACTATAGCTAAGGGAAGAAACTTAGTGGAGTTATGGACATCAATAATCTTATACTGTTGTCCAATGATGTGTTGTTCAGGAGCCACCAGGTTTTCAGTCACCAAAGTGATACTGGCACCTGTGTCCCTGTAGGCCTGGGCCTCAACACCATTTATTGAAACTGTCTGCCTGTACTTATCCATTGTAAGGGGACAAGCAGCCAGTGTGGCAAGGCCAATGCCACTAGGTGTGACAGAAACTGTCTTGGGACTGACTACCCCAGTTTCTATGATGGACCCATAAGTGAACCCAACTACACCCTTAGCTTGACTGTTGCCAGCAGTCCCACCACTATTACCACTACTGCTAGGGGCACTAGAGCTTGATGTATTAGTGGTGGTAGGCTCAGGGGGTTTACCTGGACAGGACTTATCCCCTGGCCTATGGCCTCTATTTTTACACACAAAGCACCAAGGCTTTTTAATGTGTGCAGGTTGTGAAGAAGAGGAAGAATTTGTTTTATCCCCACCCCCTGAAGAGTGTTTAGGATTTGAAGAAGGATCTTTGGTTTTACCCTTATCTCCATGCTTATCCTGAGATTTCTCACCATCTTTCTTCTTGCCATCCTTGTCACCACCTGTATGAACGTTTCTGTTCACTCTTGTTCTGACCCATTTGTCTGCCTTCTTTCCCAATTCTTGGGGAGAGGTCAGATCTGAGTCCACTAGATATTGGTGTAACAAATCAGACACACAGTTATTCAGAATATGCTCTCTCAGGATCAGATTATACAGGCTTTCATAGTCAGAAACTTTACTGCCATGTAACCACCCCTCCAAGGCCTTCACTGAATGGTCAACAAAGTCTACCCAGTCTTGTGAAGACTCTTTTCTGGTTTCTCTGAACTTAATCCTGTATTGTTCAGTGGTTAAGCCAAATCCATCCAAGAGTGCATTCTTTAAAACTGTAAAATTATTGGCATCACTTTCCTTCACAGTAAGGAGCCTATCCCTACCCTTTCCACTGAAAGATAGCCATAGGATAGCAGCCCACTGCCTTTGAGGGACCCCCTGTACAACACAGGCCCTCTCAAGTGCAGCAAACCACTTGTTAATGTCATCCCCCTCTTTGTAAGGGGGCACTATCTTATGCAGATTCCTAGAATCATGCTCTTTCACAGGATTACTATCTGTAATACTGCTGCTGCCACCATGGGGTCCAAACCCCAACTTCTGTCTTTCTTTTTCTAAGTCTAAAGATTCCCTGTCTAGAGCCAGCTGTTGCTGTTTAAGCTTCAGCCTGAACTCTTCCACTCTCAATCTATTGAGCTCCCTTTCTAACATTCTGTCATCAGGGTGGGTGGGTTGGGCATGCTTTGACACAGAAGAATGATGTGAATGAACAGAAGGAGACCTGTCCCTAACAGTTGGCACCCTAACAACCTGGCCTAAAGGAATGACATCCCTACTATGATGAGAGCTCACATTAGTACCAGTTATGCTAGGAGGTCTGCTAAGGGGCAGGTTGGGAAGGATACCATCTAACATTCTTATTGGGGGTGCCCCAGAGTCAGAATGTGAACCATCTCCTAACTTCTCAACAGATGTGCCAGCTAAGGCCTTATCATTCTCAATGAGCATGTTATTCAACAATTCTCTAGAGGGATTCTTCCCTACCCCTAAACCTCTATCAATGCAGAGACTCCTCAAACCTTTCCAGCTAAGGAGATCATAAGCTGTGCTGGCCAGATCAAGAGTAGGACCTGTACCAGACATGATAGAAAAAGGGTTTAGGGACAGAAAAAGAAAGAAAAAGCTTCAGGACTTTTTAAGGAAACAGAAAAAAAACGTTTTCAACTTTTTAGAAACTTTTAGAAAGTTTAGAGGTACTTTTCAGCACTTAGCAATAGAGTAAGAGAAGAAAAGCAAAACTTTTTGGTTAGGTGTACATACACTGAACTTGTTTTGTATATTATTCTCTTATGAAAAGTACACAATGACAAAATGGTAAGTAGTTGCAAGTACTTATCCCACCGCTGCACAACCAATGTATGTAATACATATAGGCCACAAACTTATGAGCACTGGGGTCCTGGCTAGCAGGGTCCCAGTGACACATAACAAACATACTGGAAACATAGGGTTTTCCCTATGAGCACTGGGTGCTGGCTAGCAGGATCCCAGTGAAACAGTGAAAACACCTGACATATACTCACAAACAGGCCAAAAGTGGGGGTAACAAGGCTAGAAAGAGGCTACTTTGTCACACACACACCTGACACTCATACACACACCACACCCACACACCCACACCACTATAAAACACACAACCACACCACCCACATCCCTTTATGACTCAAAGAAATTGACAACTGAGAGAGAGACACACCAAGAGCACCCACAGAACCAGAGCCACAGAACACCATCCACGCACCTCACAGCACACACTCCAACACATCACCCCACACGCCCTCACACACACCACTCACACTACACCCATGGCACCACAAAGACACCCCAGGTTCTCTGAGGAGGAGCTAAGGGTCATGGTGGAGGAAATCATCCGGGTAGAGCCACAGCTATTCAGATCACAGGGTCAGCAGACATCCATTGCTATGAAGATGGAGCTATGACGGAGAATCGTGGACAGGGTCAACGCTGTGGGACAGCACCCCAGAACAAGGGATGACATCAGGAAGAGATGGAACGACATACGGGGGAAGGTGCGTTCTGTGGTTGCAAGACACCAACTAGCTGTACAGAGGACTGGCAGTGGACCCCCACCTCTTCCCTCACAGCTAACAACATGGGAGGAGCAAGTCTTGGCAATACTGCATCCTGAGGTCCTGGCAGGAGTAGCAGGAGGACTGGATTCTGGTAAGTCAAATCTTTACTACTTTCACCCCCCTCCCTGCATGCCATCATGTACCCCCACCCTCACCCTCACTCCATCACGCCACCACCTCCCACACATCCCACCATCACAACCCACCCATCCCAGTACCCAGCACTGCATGGACACCACTCACAGACCTGCATGGACACCGATCACCACAGCATGCACACTAGAGAGAGTCACCTAGCCCACAAAATAACTACTCACACAAGGCAAAGCTCACAGGGCACTCAAAACCATACAGGGCAACACACCCATGCACAAGATGCCACATGCAGAAACTATAACACTGCATTTATATCCCCACAGGTCCCACACCCAACGTCACCAGAGAGGAGGTGCCAGCAACATCCAGTCCCCCCACAGAAGAGGGCCACAGTGATGACAGCAGCTCTGGACGCCTGGATCAGGAGGACCAACCTGGCCCATCAGGGACCTCCGGACAGTCGGTTACCCAGCCATAGTCCCATACCACCACAGAACCTCCCCCTCAGGAAACACCAGCACAGCACCCACTCAGCTGGCCCATCCCTCTGTCCCCAGGACACGTCAATCAGCAGTGTGTCCACCACTACAGGGACCCCCGCAACCCTACAAACACAGGACAATTAGGGACCTGGGGTCAGTGGCAGTAGGCACACGGTTCAGGGGACAGAGGCACAGAACAACAGGGAAGCTGGGAGGACTGCTGTGCGACATGGGGAGGACAGGCCCAGGGAACCTACTCACCACAAGGCACTCACCAACATCCTGGGAGCATACCACCATTCCCAAGAGACGATGGGCAGATACTGGGCAAGCTGCAGGAGACCCAGCGGCTGCAGGAGGGACAGTAACTGGGGATCAGGGAGGACCTGGTCACCGTTGATGGTGGTGCTGGCAGACAATGCCAATACCATGAGGGAGGCAGTGGCACACCAACGGACCCCTAACGCTAGCCACACCGATGAACAGCCCTCCACCTCCGCTGACGCTAGTGGACAGGAGGCCCCACCACAGGAACAACAGGCCACCAGCACCCCTCCCCCTGCAGAAGGAGAACCACCCCGCAAACGGTCCCTGCAATCCAGGCAGAAGCCAGAGGACATTGCCAAGACCCCTGCCAGGAAATAAGACTCTCCTGAATGTCACCCTTGTGTCCCACTCTGTCACCCTGTCCACCTTGAACTGCCATTGCTCCACTTCCTATGCCCCCATGGACAATGCACCTGTGATCCACATAGAATGGACTCTATCCTGGACATTCCTCCACCATCACCCCAGCCCATTGCACATCCCCATTATGGCCCTCATTCCGACCCTGGCGGTTTGAAACCGCCAGGGTGGAGGGCAACGGAAGCACCGCCAACAGGCTGGCGGTGCTTCCAGGGCTGTCAGAAAAGGGGAACCGGCGGTTTCCCGCCGGTTTTCCCCTGGCCCAGGGAATCCTCCATGGCGGCGCTGCTTGCAGCGCCGCCATGGGGATTCCGACCCCCTTCCCGCCAGCCTGTTCCTGGCGGTAAAACCCGCCAGGAACAGGATGGCGGGAACGGGTGTTGTGGGGCCCCTGGGGGCCCCTGCACTACCCATGCCACTGGCATGGGCAGTGCAGGGGCCCCCTAACAGGGCCCCACCATGATTTTCACTGTCTGCTATGCAGACAGTGAAAATCGCGACGGGTGCTACTGCACCCGTCGCACCCCTGCAACTCCGCCGGCTCCATTCAGAGCCGGCTTCCTCGTTGCAGGGGCTTTCCCGCTGGGCCGGCGGGCGATCTTCTGGAGATCGCCCGCCGGCCCAGCGGGAAAGTCAAAATGACCCCCGCTGTCATTTGACCGCGGTGTGGTCTTTGGGCGGTTTCCGCCCCGGCGGGCGGCGCCCGCCGGACTCGGAATGAGCCCCTATATTTTCAGCAAGTAATTAAACACCACTTAAAAAAATAGATGTAGTCTGTCAAATGATTTAAGTATGTATTCCTTTTACAATCTGTAGACATTGCAAGTAGACTGTACAGTAATGTTTACATTGGTATGACTTGTATTGTGCAGCAGTCAATACACCAGGAGCCAGAGTAGGGCACAAATATCTGCGAATAAACATGTCAAAGGGTACAGTAAGTGGCCATAGTATCGTGATCAGCATCCTGTCAGTGACAACTTATAACACAAAACTGCAATGGAAGATGACGTTACAGTGTCTATCCTGTGTGTCACTGGAAGTACTTTCGAATGATGGATGTTCTGTTGTCCACATCCTCATCCTCTGCCTCCTCTTCGTCACTGTCCACAGTCTCCACTGCTGCCACATGCTCATCTCCAGCCTCATCCTCCTGCAGAAAAGGCACCTGGCATCCCAAGGCAAGGTTATGCAACATGCAACATGCCACGATGATCTGGCACACCTCCTTGGGTGAGTAGCACAGGGAACCACCTTTTAGATGGAGGCACCGAAACCTAGCCTTCAGGAGGCCAAAGGTTTGCTCTGTAATTCATCTTGTTCACCCATGTGCCCAATTGTAATGTTCCTCTGCCCTTGTTCTGGGATTCCTCACTGGGGTCAGTAGTCATGAGAGGTTTTGGGAACCAGAGTCACCTGTAAATATCGAGGGATACCTGTTAGCCAGACACTCACCCTTAGGGCCAACCCCACACCCATATACCAACATACACTGGATGGGGACCATGAGCTCACCTATTAGCCACAACTTGTGCCCCTGGAGTTGAGCCATCACATATGGGATGCTGCTATTCCTCAGGATATAGGCATCATGCACAGACTCAGGATACTTTGCATTCACATGGGAGATGTACTGGTCCGCCAGGCACAATATCTGCACATTCATAGAGTGAAAGCTCTTTCGATTTTTGAACACCTGTTCATTTCTTCAGGGGGGGACAAAGGCAATATGTGTACCATTAATTGCCCCAATAATGTTGGGAATATATCCCATTGCATAGAAATCAGCTTTCACTGTGGCCAAATCCTCCACCTGGGGGAAAACAATGTAGCTGAGCATATGTTTCATCAGGGCAGACAGCACTCTGGTCAGCACGTTTGAGAAAATTGGCTGGAATATTCCTGCTGCCATGGCCACTCTCACTTGGAAGGAGCCACTTGCCAAGAAATGGAGCACAGATAGGACTTGCACAAGAGGGGGTATCCCAGTGGGCTTACGGATAGCTGAGATCAGGTATGGCTCCAACTGGGCACCCAGCTCTTGGATTGTGGCCCTATCAAGTCTGTAGGTGAAGATAATGTGCCTGTCCTCCATTGTGGCCAAGTCCACCAAGGGCCTGTACACGGGGGGATGTCTCCATCTCCTGTTCATCCTCAGTGGTTGTACTCTAGGGGGCAAAACGAGGAGCATCTGGTCAGTTCTAAACATTTCCTCAATGTACAATGCATTGCATGTTGTGACAGAAACAGTATCTTTATCTTTATTCCCAAAATGTGCTTATGTCGGCTGTGACACAGTTAGGTGCCATGGCCTAACCCCCCCCCCCTGAAATGGCAGATGCCTGTCCTGTGTGGAGGGACAGGTGGAAATGAGGTAATGCCGCTGATGTTGTGCGCCGTTGCGGGAGGCGGTTGAGTAACGCTGTGCAACTCCTCATTGGTTAACATTGGGCCCTATGGGTTACAGTGGCCAATGGTGATATACGCCGGCGGTGACGGTACACACCGCCGTGGACGTGACTGCCATTTTCTATCTGTTTACTCACTTGCTACCTGACCTTCAACAGGAGAGGACCTACACTGCAAGTGCTGCTGTGACCTGTGTCTGGAACTGACCATGGCTCTTGTCACTAGGAAAAGAGCCCCTGCCTTCACCGCTGCGTAGTTGGAGAAACTGGTGGAGGTATTCCTACCCCAGTACTGATTGCTTTATGGGCCTCCAGACCAACAGGTGAGTACACTGTAGGTACGATGCATGGGGCATGAATGCATGGTGTGATGTCAGTGAAGGCCTCATGTAAGGGGGTGGTGGGGGAGGGGTCCAGGGCAGCATGCAGTATGTATGCTGGTCAATGTATGTGCTTAAGGGGATTGGAGGGATATGGTGGGCCATGGGTGTAACAGGCCGGACGGTATGACTGAACCCTTTTCTCATTTTCATTTTTCTGCAGGTCAGTGCCCATCAAAAAAAGGGTATATGATGTGCCATCGCCAAGGATGTGCAGACCCTGGGGGTCTATGGCAGGTGGAGCACCCACTGTCGCAAACCGCGGGAGGACCTGAGACGTTGGGCAAGGAAGACGGCGGAGGCCCACCTGGGGATGGCCTTCCACAGAGGAAGGGGTGCCTGTCAAAACCTGACCCCCCTGATGTTCTGCATACTGGCAGTGGCCTATCCGGTGCTGGATGGGTGCTTGAGGGCATCACAGCAGCCACCAGGGGGTGAGTACAGTTTCAAAATCTGTAAATTGTGCATGGTGGGGTGGTCTCTGGGTCAGAGATATGGGCCTGTGGGTGCCCCTAGGCCAGGCCGGACATTGCAGGGTAGGTTCCATGTTGGGCAGGGATTGATGCAATCCAGCCCCAAACATGCAAGTGGGCATCTACTACTGGGCAGGGATCTGTGGATCTCATGGATGCTGCTATTGGCGTTAGGTATTACTGGCCATGGCCTGATGACTTGCATTGTGAGTGGTAGTGCATCGCCTAGTGCATTGGGCTGTCCCCTGTGTGTTGTGTACGCCAACGGCATTGTTGTTGCTGGCATTGAGCAGGTGTATCCTGTCTCTTCCCCCACTTTTTGTTTTGTCACCCTGTCCTTCTGTGCATTAGCATAATCTGGCGGAAGAGCAGAGGGACCGGTGACGGAGGGAGCTGCATCCCACATGGCCCTGGAGGCCGAATCCACCGACCATGAGGGCACCAGTGGGACAGAGGGTGAGGGGAGCACTACGGCAGAGACAGGAGGGGACAGTTCTGACAGTGATACCCCTCCGATGGAAGCTCCCTGCTGGTGGCGGACAGCTCTGTGGGCAGCCCAAGAACAGGTACAGCCACCACCCCCGAACCAGCAGCGCCCTCCCAGCAGCCCCTCAGCAAGTGTCCCATGCCCGCTCACCCAGGAGGGTGGGCATCTCCTTCGCCCCAAACACCTCAGGCCCTGCCCCAGTTAGCCCTGCTGCCCTCAGTGAGGAGGCTATTGACCTCCTGCGATCCATTTCTGTTTGGCAGTCAACCCTTTGAATGCCATCCAGGGGCTGGCAGGGCATTTGCAACATACAAATGCATTCCTGGAGGACATTCACTCTGGTGTGGCGGCCCAACAAAGATCATTCCAGGCTCTGGCCTCCATTGTCCCTGTCTCAAGCCTCCCCCCTCCAACTTCCTCTACCCAGTCCCATTCCTCTGAACCCAACCTATCCCAAGCACACAATCAGACCAGCATGCACCCAAGATAACACACAGGAGTGGCTCAGGCAAACACAAGCACCACACATCATCCCACAGGCACTCACACAAACACCATCCAGAAGCAGACACACCAACATCCTCTGCCTCCACTGTGTCCCCCTCCTAGCCATCGTCCACCTCCCTCCCAGTAGCGTCTCCACTCACACCTGCATGCAGTACATCCTCATCCACTACCTCCATCACCATCATACCTATCACTACACACCCCTCACTGGCAGTCACCACACCCACATCCATGCACATGTCCCCTGTGTCCTCTCCAACTGTGTCTGTGCCCCCTCCTCCCAAAGTACACAAACGCAAGAACTCAGGCACCCAACAGCCATCCACCTCACAACTGCATACTGCCCATGCACCTGCACCCCAACACTGCAGACAGACACCTCCTACAAACACTTCCTCTTCCTCCACTCCCAAACCTTCACCCTCTTCCTGCTCCGGTGTCCCTAACCTAAGAAGCTTTTCCTCTCCACTCTTGACTTCTTCCCTACCCCATCCTTCACTTCAGGCTAGGGTGGTCAGAACCCAGGCCAGCTTCTCAGCCACCCAGTCCACAGCCACAGTAGTTTCAGCAGCTACTGCAGCGGTGAGCAGCTCCAAGGAGACACCCATCAGCATTGGCAGTGTGCCTGCACCAGCTGCCAAGGGCAAGGCCAAGGAACAACCACCAGCTGTCAAGGGCAAGAAGGGACCACCAGCTGCCAAGGCCAAGGATGCACCACCAGGTTCCAAGGGCAAGAAGGGACCACCAGCTGCCAAGCATGCACTACCAGCTGCCAAGGGCAAGAAGGGACAACCAGCTGCCAAGGATGCACCACCAGCTGCCTGTGGAAAGAAGGGACCACCAGCTGCCAAGGATGCACCACCACCAGCTGCCAAGGCCAAGGATGCACCACCAGCTGCCAAGGGCAAGGAGGCACCACCAGCTGCCAAGGGCAAAGGGCCTGCCCCTGCAGACAGGAGGGACAGGAGGCCTGGTGCTGTGACAGGATCTGAGCCCCCACCACCAACCATGCTGCTTCAGCCGTCCATGGCTGCAGGGAAAGTGCTGGAGCCTCCCCACACCACTGGCAGCACCGACACCAGCACCGCCAGAACCACTGCCAGCAGCACCGCCACCGTCACAGCCACCAGCACCATTGGCATCACAAGCAGCCCCAGTGGGCAGCCGTCCGAGGCTGCAGGGGAAGGGCTGGAGCCTCCCCCCACCAATGTCAGCACCAGCACCAGCACTGCCACCACTGTACAGCTGTCCCCGCCGGCAGATTAACTGTAGTCCTGCCTCCAGGGAGTGTCATGCATCCTGCCCACAGCAAATCTCGTGGATCTGACACCCAGGTGAAAGTCTGTGACCTTGCACTCCCCAGGTGCTGCATCACAGGGCACAAAGCCCCCCTCCAGAACCAGTGGAAGAAGGCATCCACTCACCCCCTCCTTGCCAGGATAAAGCACACTGGGCACAAAGCCCCTTCCAAAACCAGTGGAAGAAGGCATCCACTCACCCCCTCCTTGCCAGGATGAAGCACACTGGGCACAAGGCCCCCTCCAGAACCAGTGGAGAAGCCATCCACTAGAGAGACTGTGGCCTTGCACTCCCCAGGAGCAAGCAGTGGGCAAACAACCCATTTGAGAGACCGTGGCTTTGCACTCCCCAGGACCAAGCAGTGGGCAAACCACCCACTTACGGGACTGTGGCTTTGCACTCCCCTGGACCAAGCAGTGGGCAAACTACCCACTTCAGAGACTGTGCCCTTGCACTACCCAGGACCAAGCAGTGAGTATGTAGCCCCCTCCAGGAGCAGTGGCATTGTACCATCCTCCGGCTGAGGTGTCCCTCCTTCCCCATCCCCCTGAGGTGCCTGTGTATTTTCGACCTGATGCCCCAGCAGTGTTCTCTCTGTATTGAGGCAGGAGTCAAGTGGGGCCTTGGCCTATGTGATATAGCCCTGTGGCCCAGAGACATTATGGACTGGGCAGTGTCCCTCCATTTGTATATATGTAAATACTGTTTTCATTTTGAAGTACAATTTTCTAGTATTTTATCTTATTACAATCACTTAAATTAATTCCTTTTGTCCCTGCATTACTCCAGAGGGGTATGGGGTGTATATACAATGTTGTTGCATCTGTTGGTGTGTATTGTGTTGGGGGTGGGGGTGGGGGTGGGGGTGAGGGTGTTGCGTGTATGTGTCACTCTCTTTTTCCTCCCCCCTCCCCTGTGTGCTAGGCAGCAGTACTCACCGTAGTAGTCGTCGCTGGCTTTGGTATTCCTGGTGTAGGAGGAGGTAGACCAGCATGGGGAACACCTGCAGTTCGGGCTCCATGGCATCGTGGTTCTTCCTTGAATCTCCAGAGGTGAGTCGTTTCCCTTCTGTGTACTGTTTTTGCTGTGCTTTTGATGGTGTTGGTACCGCCCCAGAAAAGGTGGCAGATTGGTGTGTCATAATACAGTGGACGGAACCTTGTCTTCCACCTGGCTGTTGGCGGTTACCCCTGCGGTGCTTGCTGCTACCGTCGTGGCGGTCGGTGTGTTAAAGTGGCTGTCTGTGTTGGCGGTTTCCGTCATGGTCATAATTCCATTTTTTTTACCACCGGCCTGTTGGTGGTATTACCGCTGCTTTATCACCGACCACCAGGGTTGTAATAAGGGTCTTTGTCTTTGTTTGTGATCCTATGTGGGAAGTGTTTACTTGCTGTACATGATGACCACCAGGGTGTGGTTATCGTTTTAAGAGATGCAACGCTAACCAGCTTTGTGGATGATGAGGTGTGAGAGACGCAGACACACCATTTATGGCTTTTTAGTCCACTGGCAGCTTTGAACAGCTCTGCAGGTACCTTTATGTTATTTCTTATGATTATAGTCTCCTTAGGTGGTTACTGTGCTGGGTTTTCCAATCAGACATTTTGGGCAGAGTTACTTACATTTCGTACAACTCAACACAGTAAGACAACTTGCTCTGCTATGCTGTGTTGCGTGAAAGGCAGAGAACAGAAATGCACAATATTTACAAAGATAGGGCACATTTCCTCTGTCTCCCAGTGCTGGTGCACTGTTTGCTGCCTAGTGTCAATGCAGGCGCACCTGCATTATAGGCAGTTTTGTTTTTGGGCAGGAAGGGACATCTTTCTGCACAAAAACAATCCTTAGAGGCACTTTCCTCTTTCTATGTGTGCTACAGAATGCTGAGGACATAAAATGAGGAAGCAACAAGGAGAAATACAGAAATAGTTTTCTGTTATACCTTACTAAGGAAAACATAGCATTTTGATGCATTCCCAGGTTTACTATCTGTAGCAAACGTGGGAATGTGCAAACATCCATGGGTGGATACATGGGAACGCCCATGCTCCCCCCATGAAACATCTTGGTAATGTAAGGCAGCGATATGCGCTGTCTTTGGTTACTTTGGGGGTCATTCTAACCCTGGCGGTAAAAACCGCCAGGGCGAATGACCGCGGTAGCACCGCCAACAGGCTGGCGGTGCACCGCTGGGCATTCTGACCGCGGCGGTTCAGCCGCGGCCAGAAACAGAAAGTCGGCGGTGTACCGCCGACTTTCCGCTACCCTTGAGAATCCTCCATGGGGATTCTGACACCCCCTACCGCCATCCTGTTCCTGGTGGGTCTCCCGCCAGGAACAGGATGGCGGTAGGGGGTGCCGCGGGGCCCCTGGGGGCCCCTGCAGTGCCCATGCCAATGGCATGGGCACTGCAGGGGCCCCCGTAAGAGGGCCCCACAAAGTATTTCGAAATACGCGACGGGTGCCACTGCACCCGTCGCACCTTCCCACTCCGCCGGCTCAATTCTGAGCCGGCGTCCTCGTGGGAAGGCTGTTTCCCACTGGGCTGGCGGGTGGACTTTTGGCGGTCGCCCGCCAGCCCAGTGGGAAACCCAGAATGACCGCCGCGGTCTTTCCGCCCGCCAATATCAGAATCACCCCCTTTGTGTTTACTAAACTATGCAAAGCCATGCAAAATGGCTTTGTATGGCTTAGTAAATACCAAAAATTATTTTACGTCAGGGTTGTCACTAAAGTAATGCAACCCCATCCAAAATATTAGTAAAGCTGCTCCATAGTGTATATTCTGGGCCAGACCTGGCATTTCTGGAGGGAGAGAAAAGGGGAGAGATCTGCTGGGATGTACATTGATTTTCATCATCTTGTATATGAAATCCACTGTGAGATTTAAAGATGCGACCATTGTATAGATATTTGGGATCTGCAGTCATGGACTAGAATAAAGTCCTCCACTTGACCTGCAGTGTCTGACAGATATCTTCAGTTATTCCTTGTCTGTTTATTTAGAGATGGCTAGTTTATTTGCTGAGCAGTTCTGGTGATGGACAACTCTCATTGCATATAAGCCTTAATTGAATGTAAGTGATGTAAATTGCTGTTGACTGCCAACAATTGAGTGGGATGGTATTAGAATTAGTGCGATCCAGAAATGTTATGTATGAACTTACATAACTTTATTTATTACGGATAGATACCCCGGCATTCAAATTTGGAAATCCAACCAAAGTAAAAGGTCCATAACTTGGGATTACTTGACATGTAGCTCTGAAGTGCAATCTATACAGTCAAAAGACCTTTGTAGATTCCAGTACATAAATAATACAGCAACAGCTATAGCTGACACATGTTTCATCAAGATAGGTTATTTTTTCAAGGACAATTCTTCTCACAAAGTCCCAGGCGAGAATGTTTGAAGTTCCAAAAGGCAAAATATGTAATACGTAATGAGTAAGTTGTCTCATAAGTGAGAATTAGATTAAGTTAATGTCAGTAGCTGACCTTGAAAGGTGTAGAAACCAGTTCAATACAATTGCGACCTTCAAAAAAGAAAAGTCAAGTGCTGGGTGCATCAGCATCACTTAAAGGGAATAGAAAGCGTGATACAATATGCAAAATGTGTAAACTCCTTTGAAATTCTGCTTTATGTTTATCTCATGGTCATAACAAATAGATTGCTGTTCTGAGGCCCCATGTAAATAATGTGCTAAATGTGTAACAGTTGATAAACATTAAGGGTAGCACTTTTATTGAGAGGAGTGTGGGAATGCTGAGTGGAAGGACTTTTATGGATCTTCACAGATTCTGGAATTTCCTTCACATGAAAATGAGGAAATCTGTGATTTAGCTAAAGTTTGTTGTTTGAGGGAATTCTGGGTAAGAAAGGTATTCACACAAGCTACCCCGCCCCATACTACCCTAGGTAGCTTGGTTTCTGTAATGTCTGGACATGGCAGGTTTCCTGGGTGCTGATGGAGCCCTGGGCTGAATACTGCAGCTACCCACATAGCCAGAATTGGTCAATTTACAAGGCAAAATCATGACCTTGTGTCTTAAGGGCCTTAGGGAGCCTCTCTCCCTTCACAGGCTGTAGCTCATTCACACAAACACAGTGCTATTTTATCTAGGGAAGTGTAGGAATGCTGTGATGTAGGACATTTGTGGAGCAATGCATATTCCATTAGTGTGTTCTGCTTTCTCTTTTGTTTTGCTGTGTAATGGCAGATGTGCTGAGCAATAAAGCAAGTCAAAAAATCCAGCTTTGGGCTTGTGGGAAGAATTCCCCACCAATGCTGACTTTGATTTTGGAAAAGAAAATGTTTTTTATGTTTTTACCAGAAACATTTCCTATTCCAGTACTGTTGAAGTACACTATACTTTGAAAGTAGTGTAATAAATGTCAATGGGTCGTCATCTGCCCTAAAGCAGTCACAATCTACTAAAACCATGAAGCCTCATGTGCTGTCCAAAAGGAATTGACCACAAGCTGGAGGGATGTGATGGCCACATAACACTGACTTCTTTTTTCCATGATTGCCGTGGAATTTTCCAGCTTCAGAGGCTCCCTGGATAGATTACTTCTGGGACTGCAGAGCAGCAAAAAGCACAGTGGTCAAGGAAATGTGGCAGGTGCTGGTAATGGCCACACAAAGCCAAGAGAAAGTTTTAGCTGCCATATATTTTATATGAAGAAGAGGGCTAGAGAGATAATAAACAATATTGAGAAGCTCAAAGAAGATAGAAGAGAAGATAGAGAAAAGAGGTTCTGGAGCACAAGAGAGGATTGAGAGAATAAAGGAGAGCAAATAGAAAAAGGCCAAAAGAGAGCAGGAGAGACAGGAATGGGAAGATAGATGCAGCAGCAAACAGAAAGGGATAGTGGGGAAAATATTGAGAGAGGCAATGGGGACAGAGATTTGAAGATTGGGAAAGAATAGAGAAAAAAGGAGTAAGCCTAAAGGAGTAAACTGAGAGCTAGATACACAGAGAAATGGTGATTAGAGATTTTAAGTGGAAAGTATAGCTTACCATGTTTTTGATAATACACCTGGTTCAATGTGATTCGAAAACAATATTTTACACTTTTGTTTCTAAAAGAGATCTTAGTGAAAGATGCAGAAATTACCTTGTACAGTGTTCTTCATAATCCTAATATGGTCTAACCATTGTTAATTGATCCACATTTCTTTTTGAAAATTGCTTAACAGTGGTACCTCCTTATTATCTGTTACTATATGCTCTTGGTGAGAAATGCATATTGCCATGTCCATGTTGGTATAATCGCTAGAGAGTACAACCTATTTTCTAAGAAGTCTGAGTTCCATTGAGGGAGTGATTTGCATTTCTAGTGTATATTTAAAACTGGTTGTCTCGTAACTCTTCATACCATGAATGTTGAATTTTATCTGCACCTGTAGTAATGTCAAACAATCCCTCTGCAAGTAAATATTTTCCATTTCTAGTACACATGGTAGGTGTCCATACCTTTTACATTCACCACTCCGAAAATTGGATGCTCATCCAATCAATGTTAGCCACATAGAGAGTAACACCTTCAGGGTCCTATGAAGGACTACTGTATGTGAAAGAGTAAACAATGTCCATAAATTTTGGAAGTGGAGTACTCTGTACCATCCAAATGGGAGGTACCATGCAAGCAACATCAGGCAGAGATGTTATCACAAAGCAGGATCCTAGATACAACCATGAAACCACCAGTCAAAGCATTAGAGGCAGCGGGCTCCTCTCCATCTAGGGCTCCTCCAACTGGAGATAGAACTAGTGTTCACAGCCAGGCCACAGGCCTCAAAAAGACCCATCCTGGGCTCATACGATCACCTATACTTTACCATGCTTATCTGTCTTACTGTTTGATGTCTAGCAAAGGTCTTCTTTTGTACAGCACCTTTTGCACAACCTGCTTGTAACTATGAGGGGTGTATGCCAATGTCAGCGCCCGCTTCAAGTCCATGCAGTTTTGACTGGTTCTTTTGATGAAATGTAACTGAACTATCCATTTTTTTTCACAACCTTATACTGAAATTCATTGTGCGACCTTCCCAACTTTCCTTGTAGAATGACATTTAAATTTTATTAAGTTCTCACTATTGATGTATCCCTAAAATGATTGAAACACTGTTTGCCACTAATTTCTCAAAATGATAGTGATGGATATGCTCCACACTCTCTGTAAAGTTATTTTAAATTAGTGAATTACAAACTTGGTCAGAATTAGAAAACTCCACACTTTATGAGATGAAGTTTCCTAAGGTTCCGTGAGGTAAGATTTATCCTTTCAAGCCTTCCAGGTGTGATGATTTCCTAATGCAGAATGTTCCAGGTAGGACATCCTCCAGCAGAAAAACTTAAAGTGTTGAGCCTGGACATCCACCACGTGAGGTAAGAGGTGTGGGAAGGAGGGCTCTGAGCTAAGACCAGCTTTTTTTTTTTTTAAGCATGGCATTGCACCAAGCTTAAGTATTTTTGAAAATACACAAAGTTGAAAATTAGCCAACTTTACTATTTTACACCCTTCTACTTCAAATCCTATCTAATTGATTTAAAGTTGGATTGTGAAAAGTTGTATGAGCGTGCTTTAATAAAATCCCTTAAAATAATCTATTTATTCCTGCATATAGAATCACATGATGTGCACCTAAATATCGACACCAGAATATTGATGACACATGATTTCGAGGACAGATTTTTTAATACAAAATATTGACAGGTAAGTATATCTTTTCTATACCTTACTCCACAAATATGTACCTACACAATATACATATATATATCTTCAAGGTATATAGCTATTGAGTTAGGAATAGTAAATCTATACTTCCCTATATGCACATACCTTTCAATATTCTGTCCTCAATATATCACAATATTCTCAGGGTTTAGAGCACAGATTTAATGATATTCTCAGGGTTTAGAGCACAGATTTAATGTTTGCCATAGCTGAAAGGCATGCCCCCCTAAAAATATACCTCCTTCTGTCGGCCTGAGTGCATTTTTATTGGATGTTGCTGTAAAATGGCAGGACTGATTAGTATATACTTTCACAGGACTGTACAGTATGATATTTAGCTGTTCCTTTTTCACACAGCAACTACATTGATTAGTGGTTGGTAAGATATAAGCAAAACAACTTAATGATAACTATTGTCACAGTTGTACTCTGGTACATAGTGATGACATCACAACACATGATTGGTTACTAGCAGTTAGTTCATAGTGAAAAGGCCGCCATGTCGGATTACCAACAGAGGTTTGGCTGTGACTTCTTTGTATAAATGCCTAAAGTGCCCTATAAATGCCTCAGCTATTGCTGCTTCCTTGCACTCCATCCTACTTGTAACCGGATTTTTCAGTTTACTTATCTGTCTGTTTTTAAAAAAAAATTGTTGACCAGGCCATATATTTCCCTATTTGATTACTTTCTCCATATACCTTTTGCCGAAGGCTTTATCCGCACAATCTCTTTCAACAAAAAAGATCTTGCATTTATTTTTTTAACAGGCCTTTCTTCTCTCGGTATGCTACCAAACCTATTGACTTGCCCCTGGTAACAAAAAAATAATTCGAAGCCTTGTCGACTGCCGATTGAGCCTTCTGGATTTGCTGTTGTCAGCACTTGGTACTTTGCACTTTATAGGCTGAGACTTGTCCCCTGAATGGAGCTTTAAGTGCCTCTCATGCCATGAAATTTAATGCTGAATTACACTTAATATCAAAAAAATCTTTCACAAAGAGCCTCATCTCATCCAGCCAGTCCAAGTCTGAAAGAAGCGAACTATCAAAATGCCACCTTGGCCTAACCTTTGAAAGTGGACTTATTTGGAACTGCAAACTCGCTACCGAATGATCCGAGAATGAGTTTGTCATGATTTCTATGCGCCCCCATCTCACTGTATTGGATCCCAAAAAGAAGTCTAGTCTAGAGGCATAACTGAATTGCTTCGACAGGTATGTGTATTGCACTTCCTCTTTATGATCGACCCACCAAGGATCCACTAATCTGAAATCTTGCTTCATCACTTGCAATAACCTGGCGGTTCTTGGCTTCATCTGTTTTTTTGCTGTGTTGGAGGAATCTCTTTTTAAATCCTGTATAAAATTGAAATCGCCAAATGAAACCATTGATCCCTCTGCTTCCATAGCAAGGTTATAAGTTTATTTCAGAATCTGTGATTCATCAGACACGGGCCCGTAGTAGTTTACAAAATTCATCTCCTCCCCTGAATTATAACTTTCACCCAAATTCACCTTTTCTGGTTGTCCCTCTGTACATCTTTAATTTCACATTCTGGTGAGTCAGCAGACAGTAGCTCTACCCACCTCACTGCTGCCCCTGCAGAATAAAAATACATTTGAGAGAACCTTCCAGAAAGGTGCCTTTCCAGGGTGTTACTTTTCAAATGAGTTTCCTGCAAATAAATAACGTCTGGCTGATAAGACAAAAGCATTTAATCAATGCACTACTTTTACACCTATTCCCTAGCCCCTTCACGTTGCATGTTAAGAGTTTAGCATAGTGCATTACCCCCGTATTTTAAACAGATAAACACCGCACCCCTACTTGCTGCAGTGGTTACATGCTTGCTTGTCAGCTTGTTCTTTGCATTTTTCATTCTCATGAGCCCGACCACACTCCATTCTTACCCTGTTTTTTGTCTTGCTAAGCTAACACCCCCTACCACTGTGCCCTATCCCCACCTTATCCTTGGCACTGGGAGCACCTCACTGGGCACTACCCCCCTCCAATGTTCCCAGTCTTAAAAGGGGGCCCTGTCACTGCACCCAGCGTTCGTGGTATGATCCTCCCCTCATTTCCTAAATATAAGCAATGTGCTATATATCAATAAGGAAATAAGACATACAAAGCATATAAAGGTAGTGTAAGTATTCTTTGGAAATTCCACATAGGCTAGTAGTGGTAGGGATATATCATTTATTATATGTATATATTTTTAAAATGTTAAACAGACTACCACAGTAGTTCAGCAGTACTTTCTTGGAAGTATCATCGTACCATAAAAACCATTAAAATAAATGGGGGCACATTTGTTGATATGATTTATATAGCCTTTCCATTGGTTCTGAGGAATATTTATCATTAAATATGTTTTGTTATCCATTCTTGGATGTAGCACAAGAGTACACTATTGCTATGGGTGGTTAAATAGACACCATCGTCACAATATGGTAGTGGGTTTGGAAAAACAATATTCAACTGGTAAATAAGACATGCCATGATCTCTCAGAAATGCAGATACAGTTTTGTTCAAAAGCCTGTGTTTGGTTTTTTACTTTGCAGCATTTACACTTGAGTATTTCAATTTTTGTCTTTGGCCAAACACAAAATGTGTATTTGGAAACATACTCATTAAAGAATGAAACGTGACCTTCAATTCAATTTCCATTCGTACACCTGGTAGGTGACATATACCATTTTCTCCACAATAGATGATCATAAAATCGAGATGGTCACATGTACTTACAGATGAAAGTAAAGCCAGTACCTTATGTCACTGCAAACCTCTTTCAGCAATCCAGTTTACAACCACTCCGTTTAGACCAGGATTGCACTCTAAAACATTGATTTTAGCATAATCCTTTGCACAAAAAATGAAACTGTGCCCAACGAGCCAAACAGAAACCCTGTTGATTACACTCTGTGGAACAAGTTCATAAAAAACTGACCAGCTGAATGAAATATATATATATATATATATATATATATATATATATATATATATATATATATATATATATATATATATATATTTATAGTGGTATAGAACACTGACGAATAGAATGTTACATAACAGCTAATAGATTTGAAACAAACACAATGGGGGTCATTCCAACCCTGGCGGTCGGTGTTAAAGCGGCGGCCAACCCGCAAACAGGCAGGGGGCCAAAAAAATGGAATTCCGACCCTGGAGGGAACCGCCAACACAGACCGCCACTTTAACACTCTGACCGCCACGGCGGTACAGACAAACAGCGCGGCGGTCACCGCCAACAGACAGGCGGCAGACAATGTACCGCCCACCCTATCACAACTCACCAATCTGCCACCTTTTCCGGGGCGGGAGCCCCGCCGATAAAAACACGGCGGAAACAGACTACGAACGGGAAAACGCTCACCTCTACACACTCCACGAGGAATCTGGACAGCATGGAACCAGAACTACACATCCTACCAGCAATTGTCTACCTGCTCCTCTACCAGGAGCACGAACGCTGGCGCAGAAGACAACGGTGAGTACTGCACCTACGACACAGGGGAGGGGGGAGGAGAAAAGATTACGGGCACACACATACGCAACTCCCCCCCCCAACTACTTACACACCAATGCAGAGCAACAACTCAGAGTGACACCCCCCAAACCCCCGGAAGAATGCAAAGACAAAATAATATGATATTGTAATACAAATATATTGTAAGGCTAAGTAAATAAGTAAGTCGAACATCCCATAACTATATACACATATGTATATTGTCCCGTCAGAATTGGCTTTCTGTCATTGTACGTGGGCCAATGGTCCTCAACACATGGCCAAAGCCCACACATGAGACCCGAATCCATTGGAGAGAACACTGCAGGGGCATCAGATAGGAAAACTACAGGCACCTCAGGGGGAAGGGAAGGGGGGGGCACCTCAGCCAGATGAGTCCACGACGCCAGATCCACGAGGGGCCTCCACAGCCACTGTTCAATCCTGGGGAGTGCAAAGCCACAGTCTCTCAAGTCTCTACAGTAGGTGGCTTGCCCACTGTGCCATCCTGGGGAGTGCAAAGCCACAGTCTCTCAAGTCTCTACAGTGGGTGGCTTGCCCACTGTGCCATCCTGGGGAGTGCAAAGTCACAGTCTCTCAAGTCTCTACAGTGGGTGGTTTGCCCACTGTGCCATCCTGGGGAGTGCAAAGCCACAGTCTCTCAAGTCTCTACAGTGGGTGGCTTGCCCACTGTGCCATCCTGGGGTGTGCAAAGCCACAGTCTCTCAAGTGGATGACAGACTCCAGCGGTACTGGAGGACTCTTGGTGCCCAGAGTGTATCGTGCAGCCCTGTCCGACACTGATCCGGGCCTGCCCCTTCTGCCAATGTGTCAGCGGTGCTTGAGTTGAAGGGCCCAGCGGAGCCGTGCTTCAGTTGAAGGGCCCAGCAGAGCGGTGCAGAGACGGCGGTGCCCAGCGGAGCGGTGCTTGAGATGAAGGACCCAGCGGAGCGGTGCATGAGTTGAAGGGCCCAGCGGAGCGGTGCTTGAGATGAAGGGCCCAGCGGAGCGGTGCAGAGACGGCGGTGCCCAGCGGAGCGGTGCCTGAGACGAAGGGCCCAGCGGAGCCGTGCTTGAGTTGAAGGGCCCAGCGGAACGGTGCAGAGACGGCGGTGCCCAGCGGAGCGGTGCTTGAGATGAAGGGCCCAGCGGAGTGGTGCTTGAGTTGAAGGGCCCAGCAGAGCGGTGCTTGAGATGAAGGGCCCAGCGGAGCGGTGCAGAGACGGCGGTGCCCAGCGGAGCGGTGCCTGAGATGAAGGGCCCAGCGGAGCGGTGCAGAGACGGCGGTGCCCAGCGGAGCGGTGCTTGAGTTGAAGGGCCCAGCGGAGCGGTGCATGTCTTGAAGGGCCCTGTTCAGCGGTTCTTGAGACAGCGGGGCCCTGTTCAGCGGTGCATGTCTTGAAGGGCCCTGTTCAGCGGTTCTTGAGACGGCGGTGCCCTGTTCAGCGGTTCTTGAGACGGCGGGGCCCTGTTCAGCGGTGCATGTCTTGAAGGGCCCTGTTCAGCGGTTCTTGAGACGGCGGTGCCCTGTTCAGCGGTTCTTGAGACGGCGGGGCCCTGTTCAGCGGTGCATGTCTTGAAGGGCCCTGTTCAGCGGTTCTTGAGACGGCGGTGCCCTGTTCAGCGGTTCTTGAGACGGCGGTGCCCTGTTCAGCGGTTCTTGAGACGGCGGGGCCCTGTTCAGCGGTACATGTCTTGAAGGGCCCTGTTCAGCGGTTCTTGAGACGGCGGTGCCCTGTTCAGCGGTTCTTGAGACGGCGGGGCCCTGTTCAGCGGTGCATGTCTTGAAGGGCCCTGTTCAGCGGTTCTTGAGACGGCGGGGCCCTGTTCAGCGGTTCTTGTCTTGAAGGGCCCTGTTCAGCGGTGCATGTCTTGAAGGGCCCTGTTCAGCGGTTCTTGTCTTGAAGGGCCCTGTTCAGCGGTTCTTGAGACGGCGGTGCCCTGTTCAGCGGTGCATGTCTTGAAAGGCCCTGTTCAGCGGTTCTTGAGACGGCGGTGCCCTGTTCAGCGGTGCATGTCTTGAAGGGCCCTGTTCAGCGGTTCTTGTCTTGAAGGGCCCTGTTCAGCGGTTCTTGAGACAGCGGTGCCCTGTTCAGCGGTTCTTGTCTTGAAGGGCCCTGTTCAGCGGTTCTTGTCTTGAAGGGCCCTGTTCAGCGGTTCTTGAGACGGCGGGGCCCTGTTCAGCGGTTCTTGAGACGGAGGGGCCCTGTTCAGCGGTGCATGTCTTGAAGGGCCCTGTTCAGCGGTTCTTGAGACGGCGGTGCCCTGTTCAGCGGTTCTTGAGATGGCGGTGCCCTGTTCAGCGGTTCTTGAGACGGCGGGGCCCTTTTCAGCGGTGCATGTCTTGAAGGGCCCTGTTCAGCGGTTCTTGAGACGGCGGTGCCCTGTTCAGCGATTCTTGAGACGGCTGGGCCCTGTTCAGCGGTGCATGTCTTAAAGGGCCCTGTTCAGCGGTTCTTGAGACGACGGGGCCCTGTTCAGCGGTTCTTGTCTTGAAGGGCCCTGTTCAGCGGTGCATGTCTTGAAGGGCCCTGTTCAGCGGTTCTTGTCTTGAAGGGCCCTGTTCAGCGGTTCTTGAGACGGCGGTGCCCTGTTCAGCGGTGCATGTCTTGAAGGGCCCTGTTCAGCGGTTCTTGAGACGGCGGTGCCCTGTTCAGCGGTGCATGTCTTGAAGGGCCCTGTTCAGCGGTTCTTGTCTTGAAGGGCCCTGTTCAGCGGTTCTTGAGACGGCGGTGCCCTGTTCAGCGGTTCTTGTCTTGAAGGGCCCTGTTCAGCGGTTCTTGTCTTGAAGGGCCCTGTTCAGCGGTTCTTGAGACGGCGGGCCCTATTCTGCGGTTCTTCACATGTGTCTCCAGGGCACCAGATCCGGCCAATATATGGTGTTCACTCGCCATCCGACTTCTCGCTTGCTGGGCCCTCTTGTGCTGGTGTCCCGTGCCCGTGGGTGTCCTCCTTCACCCCCGGAATGGGGCTGGTGGGGCCTTCCTGGGCAGCTCGCCTGCTGCCGGACTTGTCGGCCGTGCTGCCCTTGCCATCCTTGCCTGATCCTCTGTGGCCCTTGCCTCCCTTTGGAGATGTGCCCGGTGGCACCCCACTCCCTGACAGTGCCAGGGTGGTGCCTGTGGAGGCCGATGTAGCTGCCCTCGAAGGTGGTTGACTCCAACATCCCTGGACTATGCTCCTTGTAGGTCCAGGGGTTGTGGTGGCTGAGGTGCAGATTGGACTTTTGCGAGATGGAGGGGGTGGGTCAGGTGATGGAAAGAGGTTAATTTTGGAGAGGAAAAACGTTTTAGGAGCAATGGGAAGGGTAGGTGCAGTGGGTATGGGAGTGGAGGAAGAGGATGTCGTTGTAGGAGAGTCAAGTGTGCTGTCTCTGGGTTCAGGTGCTTGTGACAGAGGCTGTCGTGAGGTGGATGGCTGTTGGGTGGGTGGCTGCCTGCGTTTGTGTGGTTTGGAAGAGGGGGTGACAGACACACTGGGAGAGGACACAGGGGACGTGTAAATGGCAGTGGGGGTGGTGACTGCACGTGTGCGGAGTGTTCTGGTGGGTGTGCTGGTGATGGACGTAGTGGCTGATGAAGTGGTGCATGCATGTGTGAGTTGGGACGTCACAGGGAGGGAGGAGGGAGACGAGGAGGAGGGGGACACAGAGGAGGCAGTGGCTGTTGGCAAGTCTGCATGTGGATGTTGCTTGTGTGAATGCTTCTGTGATGTGTGGTGCTTATGTTTGGATGAGCTGACCTTGGGTGTTGAGGTGTGTGCAGGCTGGTCTGTAGGTGTGTCTGGGAAAGGCAGAGGAACAGGGGAGTGGGACTGGGTGGAGGGAGTTGGAGGAGGGAGGCAGGAGACAGGGACAATGGCTGCTGTCAGTGCTGAGGCCAGAGCATTGAACGATCGCTGATGGGCAGCCTGACCCGAATGAATGCCCTCCAGGTATGCATTGCTCTGATGCACCTCCCTTTCCACCCCATGGATGGCATTCAAAAGGGTAGACTGCCCAACAATGAGCGTCCGGAGGAGGTCAATGACCTCCTCACTGAGGGCAGCAGGGGTAACTGGGGCAGGGCCTGAGGTGCCTGGGGCGAAGGAGATGCCCGCCTTGGTGTGCGAGCGGGCACGGGGCGAACGCTGAGGGGCTGCTGGGAGGGCAGAGCTGGTGCGCTGGGTGGCGGCTGTACCTGTTGTTGCGGTGGGCACGGATGTTGCCGCCACCACAAGGGAGCTCCCTTCCGAGGACGTGTCGGTGTCGCTGATGTCTCCACGTGTCCCCGTTGTGGAGCCCCCCTCGCCCTCCGTCTCACTGGTGAAATCAGAGTCCGTTGCATGGCCCTCCGGGGCCATGTGAGATGCAGCTCCCTCGTGCTCCAATGCCACTTCTCCTCCGCCAGATGATGCTAATGCACACATGAACAGGAAGAGCAGACCAAAAAAGGGGGTGGGGGAAATAAAGTCATGTTGAGTGCATGCATTAGCAACACAGTTGGCGGAGAGGACAGACACAGAAGCCCCCTGCACTACGCCGCGCACTTGGGGTAAACTACTCAATCATTGGGACTTGGCCTACAAGCCTATGGACGACAACTGCACACATAGGTGACACAGGGCCATGGATAGCTGTACTTGGAACCCTACAGAGGTGGGGGCGGGGGCACAGGGCCATGCCTTACGGAGGGTCCTAGCCTACAGAAATCGCCATGGCCTAGGGATACCCACAGCCCTCCTCCCCCACCCAGACACCTCCACTGCGCGCATAGTCAGCAGAATGAGAGTGTACTCACCCCCTTGTGTCTGCTGTGATGTCCTCACGCGCCCATCCAAATCTGGGTAGGCCACCGCCAGGATCCGAGACATCAGGGGGGTCAATTGATGTGTGGCACCCCTCCTACGTTAGGAGGCCATCCCCAGCTGAGCCTCTGCGGTCTTTCTGCTCCCGCGGCGGATGTCTTCCCACCTCTTGCGGCAGTGGGTGCCCCATCTGTTGTGGACCCCCAGGGTCCGGACGTCCTTGGCGATGGCACGACAAATGTCGACTTTCTGATGGGCGCTGACCTATGTGACACGTACAGGGAGAGAAAATACAATATCATCATTTTCTGCATGCTCGATGTGAGTGTCCCCCCATCCCCACCCTTGCCATGTGGCACATGCTCTCATCTGTCGTTTGATGCATGCCTCATACTCTCCCCTCCGCACCATCGTTCATTCACCCCACTCAACCCAGGCATTGCCCACAAAGCATGATCCCAGTGTACTAACCTGTTGGTCTGGAGGACCGTAGAGTAGCGCATACTGGAGGAGGACCCCATCAACAAGTTTCTCCAATTCCTCAGATGTGAAGGCAGGGGCCCTTTCCCCAGTCGCAGCAGCCATTGTCTCTTCCAGACCGAGGTCACAGCAGCACTTGCAGTATAGGTCCTCTCCTGTGGATGATCAGGTCTCGAGTGATTAAGCAGATAGAAAATGGCGGTCACGCCCGCGGAGGTGCGTACCGCAGCGGTGCGTACCGCGACCGCCGGCGCACTTCGTCATTGGCTCCTGAAACCCATAGGGTTCTATGTTAACCAATGCAGCTTTGCACCGCGGTCTTCGACCGCCTACCGCCACGGTGTGCCACGCCAGCGCATTGACCTCACATCCCATTGTCACACTTCACAGGTCAGGCAGCCGCCATTTCAAGGGCCCACATGGCTTAATTTCTACTGCGTCACACAGGCCTAGGCCTTGCATTGCCACTCATACAAGCCATTCAATGCATAGCGAATCGTGTTCTGTGCAAGCTGTGGTTACGTACCTGTGGGTTGCTTTACTCTGTGCTCCATGTTGTCCTTCCTAGGCACCGTCCGCTGGGACTTGCGAGGAGATGGAGGAATGTTCCCGTGTACAGACCGCTGGTGGACCTTATCGACAATGGAAGAAAGACATGTCATACTGACATATAGACTTGACAGAGCCACTATACAGGAACTGTGTGCCCAGCTGGAGCCAGACCTGATGTCACCCATTCGCCAACCCACAGGGATCCCCCCTCTAGTGCAGGTGCTGTCAGTACTCCATTTTTTGGCAAGTGGATCATTCCAAACAACAGTGGCCATATCATCAGGGATGTCTCAGCCTATGTTTTCTAAGGTTTTGGCCAGAGTGTTGTCTGCCCTGATGAAATACATGCGGAGCTACATTGTTTTCCCTGAGGTGGGCGATTTGGCTACAGTGAAGGGTGATTTCTATGCCCTTGGATATATTCCCAACATCATTGGTGCCATTGATGGGACCCATGTGGCTTTGGTTCCCCCCAGTGAAAGTGAGCAGGTGTACAGGAACAGAAAAAGTTATCATTCGATAAATGTCCAGGTGGTCTGTTTGGCTGACCAGTACATCTCCGATGTAAATGCCAAGTTCCCTGGGTCAGTGCATGACGCGTACATCATGCGAAATAGCAGCATCCCTTATGTGATGGAACAGCTACAGAGACACCGTGTGTGGCTAATTGGTGACTCTGGTTACCCTAACCTGTCGTGGCTACTGACCCCAGTGAGGAATCCCAGGACATGGGCAGAGGAACGGTACAATGAGGCCCATGGGCAGACTAGGAGGGTGATCGAGCGGACCTTCGGTCTCCTGAAGGCCAGGTTTAGGTGCATGCATATGACAGGTGGATCCCTAATGTACTCACCGAAGAAGGTGTTCCAGATCATCGTGGCCTGCTGTATGCTTCACAACCTGGCTTTGCGACGCCAGGTGCCTTTCCTGCAGGAGGATGGTCCAGATGGTGGTGTTGTGGCAGCTGTGGAGCCTGTGGAGAGTGAAGAGGAGGAAGACGAAGAGAACGACACAGACAACAGGGACACAGTGATACAACAGTATTTTCAATAGCACACAGGTACGAATCAACACCGCCATTTTCCATGTACTTACAGTCTCCTGCCTCTCTACTGTCTGTATTTCCCCCCAGTTTCTGTTAACTGAGTTGTGACTTTCCCTTCCGTTTTCAGAGATGTGGGCCCCACTGCGTGACCTCTGCTTTGTTTGCCCATGGACTACAGCTGCGTGACAGTGGTATGTTGTCATCACAATGTAACTGAACATTTTGGCACCGTTATGTCTAATACATTTGTTCAAAATACAAGCAGACTCCCGATATTTTTAGTGCAATAAGTGATTTTATTAAAGTGCTAAATTTAGGGACATGGTTGAAAAACAGTGATGGGCGATGGTGGAGTAATGTCCATGGCAGAGTCCAGTTTTCAGTCTCACAGGTGCATTGTCCATATGCCTGTGGAAGGATGGAGCAGGGGCAGTTTAAGGTTGGACAGGGTGACAATGTGGGACAGTGGGATGACATCAGGGGGTATCCTTTGCTGGCGGGGGTCTTGGCATCCTACTCTGTCTTCTTCTGAGATCTCAGGCCCCGCTTGCGGGGTGGTTCTTCTTCTGCAGAAGGTGGGGTTCTGGTGGCCTGTCGTTGTGTGGGGGCCTCCTGTCCACTAGCGCCGGCGGAGGTGGTAGCCTGGTCTTGGTCCATGCTAGTGACAGGGGCCCTTTGTGGTGCCACATGGTCCCACAATGTGGTGACTATCTGGTTAAGAGCCACGACGATGGTCCCCATTGCGGAACTAATGTTTCTCAGTTCTTCCCTAAACCCCATGTACTGTTCCTCCTGCAGTACCTGGATCTCCTGGAACCTGGCCAGTACCGTAGCCATCGTCTCCTGGGAGCGGTGGTATGCTCCCATGATGGAGGAGAGGGCCTTGTGGAGAGTGGGTTCCCAGGGCCTGTCCCCCCCCTGTCGCACAGTAGCCCTCCCAGTTCCCCTGTTTCCCTGGGCCTCTGTCCCCTGGACCGTGTGGCCACTACCACTGCCCCCAGGTCCCTGTTGTTGTTGGGGTGGTGGGTCAACCTGGGTGCCCTGTAGTGGTGGACACACCGCTGATTGACGTGTCCTGGAGACAGAGGCATGGGCCCGCTGGGTGGGAGCTGTGCTGGTGTTCCCAGAGGGGGTTAGGTCTGCTGTAGCCTGTGGCTGTGTGAGGGGAACCGACTGTCCCGAGGTCCCCGATGGGCCGGGCTGGTCATCTGGATCCAGGGAGACAGAGCTACTGTCATCACTGGGCCTCTTCTGGGGGTGGGATGGACATTTCTGGACCCTCCTGGGCGGTGTGGTGGCGTTCGGGTCCTGCAGGGGAATAAGAGTATGGTTATTGCTTCTGTGTGTGCCATTTCGTGAAATGGGTGGGTGGCAGTGTACCCCAGTGCTGGCATTCCCTTGTGGGGGCTGTTGTGACGGTGGCTTGGGGGGGAGATGGGTATGTGCAGTGGGCATGCTTTGGTGATGGGTGTCCATGCTTTGTGGACGCATGCAGGGCTAGGTGTTGGGATGGGTGGGTTGTGATGGTGAGCCATTTGCAAGGAGTTGGTGTGATGGGGGTGGGGTTGAGGGTGGGGGTATGATTTGGCATGCAGGTGGGGTGGGGGGAATGAAGTAGTGAAGATTTGACTTACCAGATTCCATTCCACCGCCTACTCCTGCGAGGCCCTCAGGATGCAGGATGTGCAAGACTTGCTCCTCCCATGCTGTAAATTCTGGGGGAGTAGGTGGGGGTCCTCCGCCAGTCTTCTGCACTGCGATGTTGTGCCTTGATACCATGGAACGCACCTTCCCCCGTAGGTCGTTCCACCGCTTCCTGATATCGTCCCTATTTTGTGGATGCTGTCCCACAGCGTTGACCCTGTCCACTATTCTTTGCCATAGCTCCATCTTCCTGGCAATGGTGGTGTGCTGCACCTGTGTCCCGAAGAGCTGGGGCTCTACCCGAACTATTTCCTCCACCATGACCCTGAGTTCTGCGTCAGAGAACCTGGGGTGTCTTTGGGGTGCCATGGGGTGGTGTGGATGAGGTGTGGGGTGGGGTATGTGTTGTACAGTGTGGGGAGTGTGTTGGTGTGCGGTGTTTTGTGCGTGGATATTGTGTGGGTGATGTAGTGATTTGCCTCTGTGTAATGGTCTACTCTATTCTGTGCTGTCTCTCTTTGGCCTTCAGTCGCAATTGTGGTCGTAAGGGTTTGTGGGTGATGTGGGTGTGTTTTTTATATTGTATTGGGTGTGTGGGAGTGGTGTGTGTATGTGTCTCAGGTGTGTGTATTTTGAATTGTCCAATGTGGCTGTGTTTTGTAAAGGTGTGTGTATTTTGACCGCGGCGGTGTGTACCGCCAATGGAATACCGCGGTTGAAAGACCGCTGCGGGGATTTGTGGGTCGGTTTGCCAGTTGCGGGTCAGAATGACCGTGGCGGTTTACCGCAACCGCGGCGATGTTATGGCGGTCTTCTGACCGGCGGTAAGCGCCTTTTACCGCCGAGGTCAGAATGACCCCCAATGACTGGTTATTAATATTCTCATGGTCTAATAATATAGCACAGACACTACTAAAGAAGTGTATTGAAAAACAAATAAACTATATTGCATACCTACATTATATTCACATTGTATGTACACCATTCCCACACATATTTAAGGTCATATGACAATAGAAACCAATTGAAGGTGTTATTAGAAGATACACATATCAGTTAATACAAGAACATTATAAAAAAAGATTAATTGCAACCACAAGTTTTTAAACACAAATGGGATGGTAGATAAATAGTAGGCTGAATAAGTAACAGTTAATCTCATTGGATTAGAGCCAAAACCGGTCTGCAAAGATTGCCAAATGATACAGAATGTACTATATAACCATTAACACTGTGCTCACTGTTGTAACACAGCAGTCGACTTGTACAGCTAGGTATTGCTACAACGTTTACCAACTGGACTTATCATTTACATTATTTTCAAATGCTACAGGTAAATACAACTATATTGTACTGTTTGCAAATTAGTTTACTATTTAGCAGTATATAAAGTAGCCCATTTGGGGACCGTTTGTGTTATTATTAACAGAACCCTTTTCTTGCGTTTCTTTTTAAAAAGCAGGTTTTTGGACATTTACTATTATGCCTACAAAATACTACTTGGGGAAAACAAAAATGAAATTATAGTCAAGAGACACCAGACAATCGCACAACACACAAACAAAAGGAAAAACAGGACAGAAGAGACAAAATTCAGGCAAGGATACTACTGCAGATATGCAAGTTAATGATAACCTTGTTAAAAGCATCTAAGTAACAGGACTTTAACAAAATGTTAAGATGTCTGCTGACCAGGTGTACACATTAAAAAAGGTCTCTTTAATAAGATTGCACACTTTTACAAGGAGGGACTCCGTTAGAAATCTAATATTTAAGAAGACAGGTAAACTAATACACAAACATGTTCACTGTACTGTGGATAAAGATTTTATAGACAAGAGAAAATTCATTTAAATAAATCAATCAGATAAGAAACCTGACACGTTTAATTGGAAATAAAAAATAAATAAGATGTGTGACCAAGATCTGACACAACTAAACTTTTTCAATGTTTTTGGAGGTGCTTGGAGACATAAATCTAGCACAAAACCATACTTTCATCAGGAGATGTAGCATCAACATACTAATTGGGTCCTATCTTTCACAGATAAAGGGTGCTGTTATGAAGTGTTACATTGTACTATGGTATGCTTTGAAAAAAATATATACCGCAGCTGTCTAAGGAGGATTTTGAAGAAAAAAGGCAATGAAAGCCTGTACATCAATGGAATTGCACTTCTATGTGCATTATTAATCGCACATCCATTCGGAATCTCAAACGCAAAAGAAAATACACATTTTACACCTTTTGGACATTTGTCATTTGGGGCTATTACTAACGGCCTGATTACGAGTACGGCGGTCTTTGGACCGTTTTACCTAGGGTGGCAGTATGACCACTGCCCCTCGGCGGTCCGACCGCCAGCTTATAAAGAGGGCGGTCGGACTGCCACAAGACCACTACAACCGCTAGGATCTTGGATCTGGCACCAATGGGGAATTTAACGATCAATCGCGGCGGTGCTGTTCTGATCACAACCTGCTTTTCGCTAAACTTTTCATGGCAGGGACCCCGCCAAGAAAAGCTCGATGGAAAGGCAGGGATGGGGCCCCAAGCAGGGGCCCAGGGCGATTTTTCTCATTGAGCAATGTGGCTGAGGGCATATGTTGTGTTCCTCAATGCCTGCACTGTTGGTGCCCACTGTTTGCTTTACACACCATTGTGCATGGCAACAATGCACCCAATGTGTGTCAGGTACTGCACTGCGGCAGCATGTGCTTCAGGCTCACTTTTTGATCCTAAACATGCTGCCTCAGTGCCACCATCGCAGATATATGGCCAGCCCAGCGGTAGTGTCATAATACGGCGGTCAGGATAGTGCTGGCTTGGTGCCTTTCTCTCGACCTCCGCAATGGGGGTCCGGTGGTTGCACCGCCAAACTCACAATCCGCCGCTAAGTTACAAGGACATTCTTTATCATACCTTCAAAATCAGATGTGCATTTCTACATTCCATAATATTAAAATGATTTCCAATCATCATTCAACTATAAGGAAACATATACTTTGTCAAAGGACCAACATTACAACTAGAACAACATTTGACATCCTGGGAGGAGAAGGTCCTGGACATCTTGCATCCTGAGGGCCTGACTGGCATCAGCAGAGGGCTCAACTCTCGTAAGTCAGCAATACCCCCCAAACACCAAACATCCATGCTCAGCATGTCTCCCCACCACTCCCCAACCCACTGCAGCCCACCTCACTGCCCGTCCCAAGCACCCCACGCTCCTCCTCTTCACCCACACCACTCCCACCATCCCTACACACACACCCTTAATGCATGGATGTCAACCACATTGTAAAGTACCACAGCACCCACAATCTTAACCAAAGCAATGTCTGCAGCACAGCAGCTGTCTTTGCCAGCACTGGAAAGCCAGACGAGCCACTGTATGCATCACAACAGGGACATAACAACTGCAGTCACACAACTTACATCTACCGTATCCATCCACAAGTACCCCTGCCGCTGACACCCTGCAGAAAATGCCAGGCTCAGACATCCCTCCCCAGGATGAAGGCCTCCCTGGATGTCTGGATGAGGACGACTTGCCTGGACCATTTGGAGCCACTGATCAGTCCACCAACGGCACACCCACCTTGGACACACCGGACGCCCCTACCCATGGGCAACCACACCACAGCCAGACCCTGAACCCCAAACCTCTGCCCCAGGGTCCCATCAATCAGAGGTGTGCCCCATAGTACAGAGGCCGGAGTCAATTGCACCCACCTTAGACAATGAAGGCCCTGTTGCTACCTGGAGTGGAAACACTGTGACAGAGGCACAGGCACAGGGGGCCAGGGGTAGTGGGAGGGGAACCGTGGGCCAACGGTCAGGACAGCCACAACAACTGACTGCTGAGGAGGTCCTCAATCAAGTCCTGGGTGTTTACCAGCACACCCAGGACACAGTGGCCCAAATCCATGCTACTGTGCGGTAGACCCAGCGGCTGCAGGGGCAATACCATCAGGAGGCCATGCAGCTGTGGCAGTCCACAATACCACTATGGCCATCATAGCAGGGGTGCTCAGGGACCTGACCACTGTCATTCATGAGTCCACCACCCACCAGGAGGCCCCTACCACTGGCCACATTCCATCACAGCCCCCAGCGTCAGCGACAGCCAGTGGCATGGAGGCTCCGCCACAGGATTGGCCACAGGATTGGCAGGACACCAACACCCTGTAGCTGAGGAACCCCAATGCAAATGAGGATGTCAAACTAGGCATACAGCCGCACATGATGGCCAGACCACGCCCACCGCCGGGAAGTAATCCCCTCCTGAACATTCTCCCTTGTGTGTGACTGTGACACCATGTTGACTGTCCACTCCCACATCATCGTCTACCCATAGCCATCACACTGGACCCAGACTACCTACAGCTGGACTCACCACTCTGATGATCTCCGTCGCCATGACCCCACTTATCACCCCTCACACTTGTATATACCAAAAAATAACTATTGACCACAGTTCATGTCTACTTATTTATTTGTCATGGGTACACATGAAACTGGTAATACGTGTACAACTGCACATTTATGGGAGGGTGACAGAGGGGGGAGCAAAATCCCAGGAGGATGGACGTGTAGCAGGCAGTAGCTGGACATATGTGTCAATGGAGGCAACATGTCAAGCAGGGACAAACAGAACATCACAACATTGTCCTGAAAGTCGAGCAAGACAGGCACAACAATCACTGTAAGGGTCACAGATGCCAACTCCACACAAATGCACTGTAGGAACAGGAATCCATTGCAGATATGCCAGTCAGGTCCACAACCATTTGGCCAGTGCCTACACACAATAACAACCCAAACCAACCCATTGGTCCAACCCACACAGCACCCAGCGCCAGACCTGACCCCATACCCGCTACCACCAACAACAATGTAGCACTGCCACACAATGCCGAATCCCAGGATAGATGCTGCACACATGCAACAACCCTATGTGGCACCCACATAGCACCTGCACTGGCAGCTCAGGGAACATACTACATACACATTAATGGCACCAGTGCATCACCAAAAAAGCTGCCTGTGTGCCTGACCTGTACACGGTGACTACCTAAGTCATGGGCACATGTGACACCCCCCCAACCCCCTTGGAGTCAGAGCTGCAACCTATAGCGTCAGTGGTCACAGACAACAGGTGGCATCAGGAACAAGGCAGCCAGTTGTAGAGGACACATACCACAAAGAGGACACATACTTGCATTTCAGCCAAAGCAATGTCGAATCAGCTCTGCCTTGGAGTCAGATGCATCCTCATCATCCTCCTTTTTATCACTCCCCATGTCCCCTTCATCAGCCACTGGCACAGCTACCCCTCCTCTGCATCCAGCAATGGGATCTGATGCTTCAGGGCCAGATTGATCAGCATTCAGCAGGCCACAATGATCTGGCACACCTTCTGTGGGTTGTAGAGCAGGGCACCCCCAAGACATGCAAACACCGGAACCTGGCCTTCAGCAGACCAAAGCATCTCTCAATGACCCGCCTGGTATGACCCTGGGCCTCATTTTAACAGTCCTCTGCAGCTGAGGTTGGATCCCTTATGGGTGTCATGAGCCAGGGCAGGTTGGGATAGCCAGAGTCAACTGTGTGTATAGAGAGAAGAGTCATGTCAAGATCGAGAGGACAATAGGGCAGGGACACAAGTGTGCAGAGAGCTGAGGGCCACACTTATGCTGGGGTACCTACAGACGAACCCGGCCCAGTCCCTCTGGAGTCGTGCCATCATGTGTGGGACTCTGGTGTTTGCAAGATGTAGGAATCATGCACAGTGCCTGGGTACCTGGCCATCACATGGGAGATGTACTGGTCCACGTGACACACCACCTGCACCTTGTCCGAATTAAAGTTTTTGCGGTTTCTATACATCTGTTCATTCCTTTTGGATGTCACCAGGCCAATGTGAGTGCCATCAATGGCCCCAATCACATGTGGGACGTGTGCCACATGATAGAACGTAGTTTTGACAGCGGGCAATTCAGCACATTGGGGTAACCAGATGTAGCTGGACATATGTTTAATCAGGACACAGAGTACATCCCTCAGGACTTTGATGAACATGGGCTGTGATACCCCAGCTGCAAGGCCCACTGTGACCTGGAAGGAGCCTGAGGCAAGGTAGTGGAGGACTGACAACACCTGCACTGTGGGAGGGATGGCATTGGGATGACCGATGGCAGGCAACAGATCCAGCTCCAACTAGGCCACCAGTTCCATAATGGTCACACGGTTCAGGCGATAGGTCTGGATAATGTGATGCTCCTCCAGAGTGGCAAGGTCGACTATGGACCTGTACACTGGTGCATTCCTCATCCTCAACCATACATAGTACTTGGGAACAGGAGAGAGGTGGTACAATGTTGTGCAACATAGACGTATGACACAGTAAATTTCACACACATTACACATTGGAAATGTAAAATGGTTTCCACCTGTCTGCATGCATGAGACAGGTGGAAGTGAGATCATCCAGCCGGCGTAACATGTCATGGTGGTAGGCGGTCATGACCGCCATGCAACTCATCATTGGTTCACACTGTTGCCAATGGGAGGCAGGAGCCAGTGGTGATCACTGCCGTTGTTGACGGTGATGTCCGCAGCGGCCGTGACTGCCATTTCATTGGCTCATGCTCACTTGACTCATGAGCCTTGTGCCCTGAAGACCTCCACTGCGTGTGCTGCTGTGTACTGACTCTGATAGCCAATATGCCATGTCATGCAGGAGACAGGGCCCTAGCATTCACCCAGGAGGAGTTGGAGCGGCTCTTGGATGGGGTCCTGCCCCCTATATGGACAGTTGCATGGGGCACCAGAGCAGCAGGTGAGCTGATTGTGTGTTATTGTCCTGTATGTGACTTGTACGCATGGGGATGGGGACCTAGGTAGGTGGCAGTGTGAATGGAGCATGGGCATTGGTGAGGGGCCTAGGGCTACATTGGCTGGTGATGTGTTGGTGTGGAAGTGTGATGTATGATGTGTGCTGTCTACTACTGTCCCAGGGATGCCACTCTACATGACTCTGTTCTTCTGTCTGTGTCACCCATGGAGGTCAGCGCCCATCAGAAGAAAGGGATTTGGCATGCCATTGCTAAGCAAGTGCAGACCCTGGGGGACAATGCCCAATGGAGCACCCACTGCAGAAAGCGGTGGGAGGACCTGAGACGCTGGGCCCAGAAGACCGCAGAGGCCCATCTGGGGACATCCTCCCAACGAGGGAGGGATGCCCGTTGGACCCTAGCCCCCCTAATGGCCAGCATATTGGCGGTGGCCTACCCTGAGGTGGATGAGCACTTGAGTACAGCAATGCAGCAACATGGGGGTAAGTACTCACTCTCACTTGTAACATATGTTGGCATGGTGGCTCTGGGTGGGCACCATTGGGTAGCTGTGGCATGGATGCTAGGTAAAATGACCGTCACCACATCTTCTGACTCCTATTCATGGATCTCATACACCACTGGCGCAGACACTACAACTGTCAACACACCCACATGCAGCACATCCACTCTACCTGCAGATACCACCCCAACATACACTCTCATTTCCCCCGCCATCTCCCTGCATCTCCTCCCCACCTCCTTCCAGTACATCTAAACGAACACACTCACCCACCCAACAGTCCCCAGTACACACATTTCATACACCCATGCACCTGAACCGATGGCACATCCACGTACACACCTCACAACAATACCCACTCCCTCCACTCCCAAACATCTTTCCAGTGACCTCCCATGTGCCCCCAAAAAACATTTCCTCAGAGAGTTTTTCCTGTTTCCCACAACTGACCCAGTTCCTGTTCCCCCAAGCGTCCTAATACCCTTCCTATGCCCCTGCTTTACGCCTCCCAGTCTACCATTGCCATGCCCAAGCCCCTCCACCACCTGCCACTTCTGCCCCTGTCACGTCCACTGCTCCTGCTGCCAAACCCAAGGATAGTCCCTCCACTTCCCAGGCCAAGCCCTCTCCCTCCACTTCCAAGGCCAAGCCCACTCCCTTCACTTCCAAGGCCAAGCCCAACTCCCCCTTGCTAAGCCAGCCCATCCAAGGGCAAGTCCAGGGACCCCCCCATCTAAGTGCACCCCTAAGAAGCCCCTCTCCAGGCTCAGATGGAAGGACCCCCCTCCAAGCCAAAGGACCCCCTCTGGCCCCACCACCTCACCCCTGAGGTGCCTGCATTCCCCATGATGCCCCGGCCCTGTGGAGGCCTGAACTATGCAGTCAGGAGTCAAGTTGGGGTGTCATCTTGTGCCCAGTGTGCTTGGGGCACTATGGTATTTGGACTGGCCCTTGGGCCTGTTTGTTCATTGTTAATTGCACACTTTTGCTTTTTAATATATTTATGCGGCACTACACCGTTGGTGTCGTTGGTACCTACCTAGTCCTGGCTTTCCTTCAACATGTATGTCTGGTGGTGTCACAGTCTGTACATCTCTTACCACCACAGGCTGAAGAACTTGAAGGAGCACCCATTCTTGTACTGGTTCTGGACTGGCCAAGATAGGGGCGACCCTTTGTAGTAGCCACCGTGCTGCTGATTGGAAAAGACCCCAAGGCGGACTGTATCCTCCAGAAGGTGTCCCAGAGGAAAACCCCAATAATTGGGAAAAAACCTCTACCACAGGAACTCCTGAAAAAGAGGAAAAAACTATGAGAAAAGGGAAAAACAAACTAGAATATGATCTTGCAGGAAGAAGCAGGAACACAAAAAAAACGGAAAACAGGAGCGTGGATCACCACCAAAGCGGAGGTGTTTGCAACACAAGGAATATACCAGAAAACAGGAAGTGACACAACAGGAAGAAAGTACAACACCATCTTGGATTGGGAAAGACCATGTAGAAATGAATTGGAAAAAACATCAAGTAGAAAAGCAAAGGAAAAAGGCATGCTGAGAAGAAGATCACCAAGGAAGAAGACAATATGGAGACCATGAAAAAAGAAGTAACGAAGACAGAAGAAAAAGTAAAAAGGAAGACAGAAGAGGAAAAACCCAAGGAGGTGAGTAGGGGGAAAATCAGGGAGGCTGACAGGGGCTGCGGCCCGACCCAGAGCACGAATGCCTCCTGGGCCACACTGCAGCACAATGAAGACAGAAAAACAGGCTGCGGCAGTGCCGGCGTCCCGAAACGCAGAATGCCGGCCCGACCGCGGTCTGATGGAGAGACGCCACTGTAGTGTGCGGCGTCACAGGTGGTTGTGGGTATTGGCGTGTATGTGTGTGTGTGTGTGTGTGTTGGTACGGGTGTTTGCGTGTGTGTGGCCATGGTTTCCTGTGTGTGTGTGTTGTGTGTGTTGTGTGTACTAACATCATTCCCTCCAGTGTGTGCTAGGCGGGTGTACTTACGGTTGGTGTCATGGTCACCTTCGCTGATCCAGGAGTTGCAGGGCCAGGTATAGGTTTGGAAGAAGTTGCATTTCACGTGGCATGGCACCTACAGACGTGCCTGCGTTCCTGAAGAAAGGTGTTCCCTTTTATATTGTTTGTTTCTGCCAGGCTTTTGGTGGCAGTGGTTTCGCCCTGGAAATCCTGGAGGTGTGCAACCTCATAATATGGTCGTAGGATACTGCCTGACTGCCAGGCGGGAGATGACTGCTGCCTGGTGCACCAGCCCTTACGCTGTGGCGGGCTGAACGGTGATCTGGCTGTGTTCTGCAGATACCTTCCCAGGACTTGTGATATGACGGTCGTCATGGTGCCGTGGCGGTGTGACCGCGAACTCCCCTGCAGCAGTACACTGACCGCCAAACTTGTATTGAGGGTCTTAGACTTTTTCTTGAAGATGTTCTTCAGCGAGACAGATTCACCAATCTGATCCGACCTCCCTAGAGCCCTCTTTGGATATGCTTCGCAGGAGACCTCAGTGAAGAATCCTACCTTCAGACTTCGATGATTTTTCATGACAGTAGTCTTCATCTGGGCCAAAGATAAATCTTGATCTGAAGTCCCTGGAGCTCTCCTCAGATATGCTGCGTGGGAGGTCCCGGCAAACTCTTTAAGTTCGGACTTTGTCACTTTTTTGGAGCTTTTTCTCTCAGACATCGGACAACTCTCCACAGCAAGCCTATTTTGAGTCAACATCGTCAGATTGCCTGTCCAGGAGCCCCTGGTGAAATCCTGGAAGTCTGGGGCTCCGGAGCTTTTCAGTGGGATAAACCTGCAAGCCAGGCCTAGTTGCGGTCGATGTAAGCTGGATTAACTCTCGACAGCGGGTCGGTTCCTTTATGGAGCTTTTTACCAAAAGTTCTCCAATCTTCTCCAAAGTCCTGGATCTTCTTCCAGAAAGTCTGGGAAGGTCCTTTAGGAGCCCACAGCTCACCCCAAGGTTCCAGAAGCTCTGAGTTACTCTTTTAGGGCTAGGACTCCAACTCCCACAATGCACCTGGCTCAAACTCCAAAATGACCATTAGACAGTGGTCAGCTGGTCAGTTTCTTTAGGATTCAATGTAGGGAATTCTGGTTAGCTATTGCTCTCCTGTAAAAAGCAGAGAGTCCCTTCTTGAACCAGTTGAAACCAGGCAAAGAGGCCTTCTTGTGGTGAAGCCCAAGTGTGCAGCTGGTGCAGTCCTTTGGAGGCAGGGTCCAGGTGCAGGGGTCCAGCAGGGCAGTCCTTCTTCTTTTTGTCCTGTTCCCGGTAGGGATTGAGGTGTGGGTGCAAATCTGCCATATTTATCTTTGCTCCTGGGGTGAAAAGCATGGGGGACTGACTGTCCAATCACAGGCAGGCCACTACCCTCTTGGATGACCACTTCCTGGGAAGTGTGGAAAAAATCAGTCCCAGGGAGCAAGATTCTTTAAAAATCCAACATGTCTTAAACTGAATTTTGGAGGTTAGGTCTGGCTGAGCCCACCCATAAGTGTGGCTAAAAATCCTTACCACACCCCTCTCCTGCACTCTCCTAATCTAATCAAGGGGGCACCTTATTGTCTGGGGTTGCAGGAAATGGGAGAGGGATCCTGAGATGCTCCAAATGTATTTCCCTCCTTTGAAGACCAGTTTGGCTGCTCTCCCCCATCCTGTTTCACCATATGCAGAGGCAGATATCCTCCCCCAGGCATTTCATTTGTGTCCAGTGCAGGCCACTTCACACCTCATCAAGGCAGCCTGGCCAGGCTGCCAGAGTCTGGCCAACCAGAGAAGGGCACTACAGAGGTGAAGTTTGCAACTTTCAGGAAGAGTGTCAAAACTCTTTCCCTGAACTAGTTATATTAAATCCAACAATGGCATGTTGTGGTATTTGTTATAACAACCAGTTTGATACCAAACTCAAGATATCTGGCTCCTATTGGGACTCTAATAATTAAACTAAAGTCTCCCCATTTTAGCCTATGGAGCCAAGGGAAAAACAAATTTGGCTATGTTACCTCACCAGGGCTTATAAAACAATTTTTATAAGATCCCTGCTTATAATTACATAGCACCCAACCCTAGGGGTGACCTATATGGAAACATAAGATAGTTTAAGACTTTGAAGTACTTTTAATTCCAAAGTCAAATTTGCTTATAACTTTAGTTTAAAAGCAGCCAGCAAAGCAGGCCTGCCTTTAAAATGTCACTGGGCACCTCAGTAGTATACCTCTGGGTGCACTACCTATGTTAGGGTCCCTAAACCTACATGCCCTACCATATAGTAGGGACTTATAGGTAGGAAGGTTGATAATGCCAATTATAATTAGCCTAATTTGCATATCCACTTTACACAGAGCACTAGCACTGGGACTGGTAAGCAGTACCCAGGGCACAGCTAAGAGTCAGTATCTACCAGTATCTGTCTAAAACGTTTGGGGGGGACCAGGGCAAAAAGGAAGACTTTCTTACAGGAGGCAGGTATTATGATCATCCTGCATTGATTTCTGATCCTGAATACCGTGCTCAACAATAATATTCAGAAGGCCCACATTTTGACAAAACATTCCTTATATTTTTATACTATTGTATGAAATTGAACTATCTGTGACTTCTTATGCTGTTGCACATGTTATGCAAACTGGAAGTGGCTTTAGTAACTATTTGAAATAGCCCTTTCTGCAGCATTATCCCCAAACTTTTTGCCTTCCTTATCCTTTTTGTCTGCCCTAGTTTTTGGCTGTAGGACTTTGGGAACTTTACCATTACCAATCAGTGCGAAAGTGCGTGTGCTGTCCCCCCTAAAACATGGTATGATTGGCTTACACCTGTTGGGCATATTTAATTTACCTGTAAGTCCCTGGTATACCATGTACTGAGGACCTGTAAGTTAAGTGCTAATAGTGGGCATCCAGCGCTAATTGGTCCACCCATTGAAGTAGCCTTCTAAACCTTTCTCAGGCCTGCCACTGCAAGGCCTTGATGTACAGTTTACTGCCACATTGACTTGGCATTTCAATCTACTTGCCAAAGCCTAACCTCTCCTTTTACTATACCTAAGTCACTCCTAAATTAGGCCCTAGGTAGCCCTATGGGCTCGGTGCTGTGTAAGTAAAAGGTAGGACATGTTCTCTTATGTTTTGCATGTTCCAGTAGTGACAAACAGCCTATTTTGTTTTTGACACCTGTGAGGGATGCTCCTCTCATAGCTCGGCATTGGGAATTCCCATATGTTTTTTAAGTGGTCATTCCTGATCTGAAATAAGTAGCGTTGACACATTTGATATGTTTGGAATGGTAGTAAGAAGTCCTTCTTACTGGTATAGTTGGAGTATACATCACTATTTTGGAAATGCCACTTTTAGAAAGTGGGCATTTCTCTGTGCTTATAACTCTAGTGTTTTGCAGCCTGACTCCAATCCACGCCTAGGGCAGAGTGACAGCTGCGCTTTGTGCATACCTTATAGACAGCCACAACACAGGAAGGGATGGGTGGGACATGTGAAGTCACCCCTTCTATCACAGACATTTTTTAGTATAAGTGCAGGGGCTCTGACTCCATGATCTGTGCTGCCCAAAGGACTCATCCGAACTGCTCTTCTGCTGTTGCTACTTGCTGGGTGTCCTAAAGGTCTCACTGGATTGTTTTTGTGTTGTGTTGCCCTGATGCCAGCTGCTCCCTAACTTTGGTACCACTGACACTGCTATGTTGCCAGGAGAAACACCCATTATTGAAAAATACTAAGCTGTGTTGGCCTGCTGCCTGTTTACTTCTAGGCTGCAGGTCGGACTATCACTTGTGCACTGGCATTGATGAGCTGGCCTGCCTGCTTACCTTGTGTCCCCCAAAGTAGTCTCCTGGAACATGACTACCCAGAGCTCTCCATGGGACTCTGAGTCTGGCCAACTAAGCCATTTCTTTTATTATTTCATCAGCACTTGGTGAGCCCTGTTTTGCTGCTTCCTGCCGCAAGGTGAGCCATGTGTACTTCAACACTTATTCCCCTAAGAGTCCCACCATCACAGCGTGGTGAGCGCTAAACTTGGATTAAGCTGGGAGTTTGTCACTTTGTTGGCGCCCTGCCACAGCAGCAAGTTCACCATCAGGGGAAGCTGCATTGTTCCTTTCTGAGTGGCCCAGCCTGTAAGGGGCCATGTTTGTGGCCCGATTTGTGTGAAGCCCTAGGGTTGTATGCATGTGAACATATCTCTGGCCTGACGTGCTGCCCAGGCAACAGGGATTGTGTCATCAATGCCTGTGACTCACTGTACAGCGATGCAGGCCCCACATCTGAGGCCTTTTGGTACTTCCAGTGCTGCAAGTATCCTCCCTGAGGTACTGTGAGGGGGTCCACAGGAGAGAGGTCACCGTACTGTGCTCCTTTGCGGTGGCCCGGCCAATTGACACAGGGCTGTGTTAGAGCAGCTGCAGCACACACTTGTGGGCAGCTGCATGGAGAAGCCTGCACAGGCATTTGAGGTCTCCCTTCCACAGTCTGCACCCCCTGTTATGACATACCTTGGGGGCACTTGTTCGGTTCCAGGTCTTGCAGGGGTAAAACCTCATTGGAGGGCCCCCAAGAGTGAAAATGGATCACTACGGAGAATGACAGTGGATTACCATAGTGAATATAGTAGGCGCACAGGTGATCCTGCGCCCTACGTGCCTTTTTGTTGGTTGCTATATTATCCTCACCTTGATCCTCACACAAAGATAAACCAGAAAGAATCCCTTTGGTGTCTGTGTGTTAATGGTAATATTGGAGGATTTATGTGGTAGCTCCAATGCTATACTACTGCATGCCCTGAGACAGTAGCAAATATGTTGATGCCAGCACAATTAGGACCACAGTAATTACATAATGAACACAGTCATCATGCTTCATATATCTATAGTGTCATATGATGTTGTCATGTTCTATGGGTATATTGTTTAGTGGGTTACATTTCATGCTTTAACGAATCCACTAATAAGGTGTTGTATATCACTGATGTCGAATGTGTTCTGCAGGATAACAATTACCATCTGTTAGCGATTATTTTGTTTGTACAGTATGTATGATTTATGTCATTTTATTCTATGACATACATTACAATATAGAAACATCGTTTTATACATCCTGTGAGGAGTCTCCTTTGTGATGTCTTTATTGCATCACTGGTTTGAGTGTGTTGCACAAATGCTTTACACATTGCCTCTGAGGATAAGCCTGACTGCTCTTTGCCAAGCTATAATGGGGTGAGCCAAGGCTATCTTTGGTGTGTAACTCACTTGCCCTGATTAAAATGGTGGGTTCTGCCTGGCTTACGGGCATACCCTAGGCAACCGGAAACCCCATTTCTAACAATAACCTAACAACTAAAGATTTTCTACAGAAGGGGAAAAGCAATGATAAAAACCTGGACTACAACTTTATGAACATTATGGCATGTCAGTGAGGTGAAAATGAATATTGGTTTCAAAAGCATAGAGAACTAAGATGTATGCTGAGAAATTTAGGACCACGTACTTGGTTTGCGACTTTAAGTTGTGCTGAATACCAATGGGATGACTTATACACATTTCTACTCAAGCCAAATCATCATATTTTAAATGTTACCTCTAAACCAACCACTAAATTATGCTCTTTAGATCCAGCAATGTTTCCAGGTTTTTCGAACACAACTCCAACTATACTTAACTACGTAAGCAACAAGAAAATAAACCCATTGGAGAGGTTCTCCATTTCTTTTGGAAAAAAGAGTAAAGCAAGAGGTGCACCACATATTCATATGCTTTGCTGGATAAAAGGTGCACCTACATTTGGCTATGACTTGGACAAATATGTTCTACATGTTTTGAACCATATATCACTTGTTGCATTCCTAATAAAGGAACAAATCCAAAGATGTTGGAACAAGTTAAAAGTTTAGTCACATGTGTGAGAAAAATGTAAAACAAATTACAACTTATTCTAAATGTCATTCTGGATTTCTAGACCTATTCTAAAAAAGGAAGGATCAAAAATTTAAATGAAATCTGTTCGACATGCAGTTACAGGAAAGTCACCAAAAATACATATAATTTGAAAAGAGACAACACTTCTTAGCAGATCAATTGTTACAACTCTTAAATACTACATAGGTGGAATGCCAGCATGGCCATACAATTTGTTGCTGATAACTCTATAGCAAATACAGTAGGAGGCTGGCCTGGTTTGTAGTGGGTACCTAAAGTACTTACACCCTATACCAGGTCCATTTATCCCTTATTAGTGAAATGTAATCAGTGTCTAGAAGTCAGGCTCTCTAGGGGTAGTGTGGATGAGCAACCAAGGCCTGACTAGGAGACATGAAAAGCTCATGCAATACCACTGTAGTCAGTCACACAGTACTCACAAACATGAAATAAAATACTCAGTGTTACAAAAAATAAAGGTACTTTATTTTGGTGACACAAATGCAAACGATACCATAAAGACTATACTCCCTTAGGAGGTAAGTAATACACAAAATATGTACACTAGTATGCAGAAATAGCTGTAAAAATAGTTAGTAAACAGTGCAAATAGTGAAAGTCACAATAGTTAGTAATGGGCCTAGGGGGAACTCAAACCATATTCTAAGAAAGTGGAATGCAAAAGTCGGTTTCCCACCTAGGCAAGTGTAGTGTGTGTAGAGGGGTGCTGGGAGCATTCGAAAACACCAAAGGTATGTAACAGAACCCACCCCAGAGACCAGGAAAGCAGGAGAAAATCACAGTAACGTTCCGAGAATACACAAGAACACGAGAAAGGAGATTATACAAGAACCAGAAGAGACTGCAAAACACGAACAATGGATTCCTGGACCGGAAGACCTGTGGAAGAAGGGGATCAAGTCCAAGAAGCACTGAAAAGTCCAGGAAGAACAGGAGCCCCTGCTAACCCAGATGAAGGTGCAAAAGAAGAACCACCGGTGAAGAAGAACAGTCAGTACTGCACCCAAGAAGATGGAAGCGGGTTCCTGGTTGGTGCAGATGATGTCCCACGCCGGATGGATGGTTGCAGTCTGGTTTGCTTTACTGGATTCTGTCAACAAGCCTTGGCACACCCAAAACTTGCGCTTAGTGGAAAATGGCATTGCCCGGGACCAGGGCGAACCTGGTGGCCTCTACCCATGATGGAGAGACAGAGGGAGCTCTCTGTGTTGCATTAGGGAGAGATAGAGGCAGCTCTCAGCAACACAGAGAGCCCTCAGAAGACCAGGCAGCGCACACAGGAGTCCTGCTGCACAGGGACAAAGAAGGTGCAAAAGAAGGCCCACGCAGCACTACACAAAGGAATCCCATGCGGCCGAAGAACCACTCAAGAAGCTGTGTGTCACAGAATAGAGTGCTGGTGGCCGGAGCTGCAAGGGGCATAAAGAACTTTGTGGAAGGATGCCAACAAGCCTTGGCAAGGGCAAACCACGCTGTGGACGGGGTACTGTCTTGTGTGTGGCGGCAAGCTCTTACCACCACCAAAGTTGTACAGTTGGACGTCAGGACCGTCGATACCACTTTAGTCTACCACCCGTGTTGCTGGATCCATGCACTTCTTGAGGAGATTGGACCCATGCCAACAATCGTTGCTGCAGAGGTGTGCCTGCTGAAGCAGGGAAGTCACTCCTTCACTTCAAGGAAGATGCCTTCGTTCTTCTGGTGCAGGCTGAAGACAGGTAGTCCTCAGAGGATACACAAACTGGATCAGTTGCAGTTGCTGGCATGAGCTGAAGATACAATGTTGCAGATGTTGTCTTTACTTCTTTGTTGCTGTTTGTATAGTTCCTAGAGGGTCCAGATGCAGTTTCTTCGGTAAGGAGGTGAAGTAAAGGATGCAGAGGATTCCTGCTCGAGTCTTGCAATCTGAATCTGAGGAAACACCCAGAGGAGAGACCCTAAATAGCCCTGAAAGGGTGATTGGTCAGCTACACAGGTAAGCACCTATCGGGGGATGGCTCTGATGCCACCTGCTGGCACTGGCCTCTCAGATGCTCCCAGAGTTCCCTGCCAGCTTGGAATCCAAGATGGCAAAACCCAGGGGCCCTCTAGAGGAGCTCTGAGCACTACCCCTGGGGTGGTGATAGACAGGGGAGTGGTCACTCCCCTTTCTTTTGCCCAGTTTCACACCAGAGCAGGGACTGTGCTCTTCAAAGCATTTCCAGAGGCTCTGGGAGTCTACTTCTCCCATGCCTGTAACACCTATTTCAAAGAGAGATGGTGTAACACCCATCCCCCAAAGGAAATTCTTTGTTCTACCTTCCTGGTTCGAACAACAGGAGGGCAGAAACATGTCTGTGAGGTGGAAGCAGCTGGGGCTGACTGGAAATCCTCAGAAGGCTGTGATGGCTGTCCTGGGGGTCCTCTAAGGAGCCCCTAGAGTGCATGAAATCATACATCCAATGCTTGCAAAAGCCTTGATGTCTGATTCCAACATGTGTGATACCAAACATGGCTACATTCGGAGTTACTATTGTGAAGCAGTACATAGGTAGTGACCTATGTACAGTGCACGTGTAAAATGACGTCTACGCACTCAAGAAGTCTGGGAAAGTGGACCTGGAGGTCGTGGGGGCGCCTCTACTAGTGCAGGGGTTTCCTCACATACAGGTACTCTGCACCCAGCCTTCAGGGTTGGAAGGCCTGACGTATGGGTGACTTATAAGTGACCTAGTACAGTTTTAAATGGCAGTGAAAGGTTGCATGCATGAGTTCACAAAGGCTGCAATTTGCAGTCCTATAGAAGCCTTTGCATGGGCTCCCTATGGGTGGCAAAAGAAATGCTGCAGCCCATAGGGATCTTCTGGAACCCCAATGCCCTGGGTACCTAGGTACCATATGTTAGGGACTGTAACGGGTGACCAGTATGCCAATGGTGGGTGAAATACTGGGATACCACTATGCAGTGACAAAATTTAGAGGAGAGAGAGCACAATCACTGGGGTCCTGGATAGCAGGATCCCAGTGAACACAGTCAAACACACTGACATCAGGCAGAAATTGGGGGTAACATGCCACTTTCCTACAGTAGCACATTATGGTGGTCATTACAGCTTGCCGGTCGGTGTTAAAGTGGCGGTAAGACCGCCAACAGGCCGGCAGTAAAAAAATGGAATTACGACCGTGGCGGAAACCGCCAACATAGACAGCCACTTTAACACTCCGACCGCCACGGCGGTACAAACAAACAGCTTGGCGCTCACCGCCAACAGACAGGTTGGAGGACAATGTACCGCCCACAGTATCACAACCTACCAATCCGCCACCTTTTCCGGGGTGGATTCATCGCGAACAAAAACACGGCGGAAACTGGACTTCGAAGGGAAAACACTCACCTCTACACACCCCACGAGGAACCAGGATGCCATGGAACCAGAGCTAGAGATACTGCCAGCCCTTATCTTCTTGCTCCTCTACCAGGAGTACGAATGCCGGCGGCGAAGACCACGGTGAGTACTGCAGCTACGACACAGGGGAGAGGGACATACCCCCAACATCATAGGTGCCACTGATGGAACCCATGTGGCCTTGGTGCCCCCACGCAGGAGTGAACAGGTGTACAGAAACCGGAAGAGTTATCATTCGATGAATGTGCAGATGGTGTGTTTGGCCGACCAGTACATCTCCCATGTTAATGCCAAATTCCCTGGCTCAGTGCATGACGCTTACATCCTGCGGAATAACAGCATCCCTTATGTGATTGGTCAACTCCAGAGGCACCGTGTGTGGCTATTAGGTGAGCACCTGGAAGCAAGTCAGTGGGAATAGTTGTCTGGGTCTGGGGATATCCCTACAGGGTAGTGGGTGTCCAACAGTTGTCCCTCGCCATTTTCAGGTGATTCTGGTTACCCCAACCTGTCATGGCTACTGACCCCAGTGAGGAATCCCAGGACAAGGGCAGAGGAACGCTACAATGAGGCCAATGGGCGAACTAGGAGGATTATAGAGCGGACCTTCGGCCTCCTGAAGGCCAGATTCCGGTGCCTACGTATGACAGGTGGTTCCCTATTCTACTCACTACAGAAGGTGTGCCAGATCATCGTGGCCTGCTGTATGCTTCACAACTTCGCTTTGCGACGACAGGTGCCTTTTCTGCAGGAGGATGGTCCAGATGGAGGTGTTGTGGCAGCTGTGGAGCCTGTGGACAGTGAAGACGAGGAAGCAGAAGAAGAGGACATCGACAACAGGAACTCTGTGATCCTGCAATATTTCCAGTGAGACACAGGTAAGAAGACAAACCTGCCTACTACATGTACCTTAACACTACTACCTCTCTACTGTCTGTCCTTTTCACCCAGTGTATGGTCACTGAGTTGTCACTTTCCCTTACGATTTCACAGATGTGGGTCCCACTGTGTGACACCTGCTTTGTTTCCTCATGAACTAGAGCTGTGTGACATAGATATGTTGACATTACATTTGAAAGAGCATTTTGCCACTGTAATTGCTAATACACTATTTCGAAATCACAGACAGACTCCAGATTGTTTTGTGCTTCAATTGTGTTTATTTAAGTGCTCAATATTGGAGGGTGCTGTAACATGGTGAGGGGTAATGGTGGAGGAATGTCTATGGCAGAGCCCAGTCTATTAGTCTCACAGGTGCATTGCCCAAAGGGGCATAGGAAGTGGAGCTGGGGCAGTTTAAGGATGGACAGGGTGACAAGGTGGGACAAAAGGATGACATTCAGGGTGGTCTCATTTCTTGGCGGGGGTCTTGGCATCGTTCTCTGTCTTTGTCCTGGATCTCAGGGACCGTTTGCGGGGTGGTTCTCCATCTGCAGGGGCTGGGGTGCTGGTGTGGTGGTCCTGTGGCGGTGCCTCCTGTCCACTAGCGCTGGCAGAGGTGATGGACAGTTCATCCTCCAGGCTAGTGTTAGGGGCACCTTGTTGTGCCACAGTGTCCCTCCTAGTGTTGAGGATTTCCTTCAGCACCCCTACGATGGTGCCCAGGGTGGAATTGATGGATCTGAGTTCCTCCCTGAAGCCCAAATACTGTTCCTCCTGCAGCCGCTGGGTATCCTGAAACTTGGCCAGCACCGTTGCCATCGTCTCCTGGGAATGATGGTACGCTCCCATGATGGAGGAGAGGGCCTTGTGGAGAGTGGGTTCCCTGGGCCTGTCCTCCCCCTGTCGCACAGCAGCCCTCCCAGTTCCCCTGTTTCCCTGGGCCTCTGTCCCCTGGACCGTGTGCCCACTACCACTGCCCCCAGGTCCCTGTTGTTGTTGGGGTGGTGGGTCAACATGGGTGCCCTATAGTGGTGAACACACCGCTGATTGACGTGTCCTGGAGACAGAGGTATGGGCCCGCTGGGTGGGAGCTGTGCTGGTGTTCCCAGAGGGGGTTACGTCTGCTGTAGCCTGTGGCTGTGTGAGGGGAACCGACTGTCCCGAGGTCCCCGATGGGCCGGGCTGGTCATCTGGGTCCAGGGAGACAGAGCTGCTGTCATCACTGGGGGCCTCTTCTGGGGGTGGGATGGACATCTCTGGACCCTCCTGGGCGGTGTGGTGGCGTTCGGGTCCTGCAGGGGTATAAGAGTATGGTTATTGCTTCTGTGTGTGCCATTTCGTGTAATGGGTGGGTTGCCGTGTACCCCAGTTCAGGCGTTCCCTTGTGGGGGCTTTTGTGACGGTTGCTTGTGGGGGATATGGGTATGTGCAGTGGGCATGCTTTGGTGATGGGTGTCCATGCTTTGGGGAGGCATGCAGGGCTCGGTTTTGGGATGAGTGGGTTGTGATGGTGAGCCATTTGCAAGGAGTTGGTGTGATTGGGGTGGGGGTGAGGGTGGGGGTATGATTTGCCATGCAGGTGGGGTGGGGGGAATGAAGTAGTGAAGATTTGACTTACCAGAGTCCATTCCTCCGCCTACTCCTGCGAGGCCCTCAGGATGCAGGATGTGCAAGACTTCCTCCTCCCATGCTGTGAATTCTGGGGGAGTACGTGGGGGTCCGCCGCCAGTCCGCTGTACCACGATGTTGTGCCTTGATCCCATGGAACACACCTTCCCCCGTAGGTCGTTCCACGGCTTCCTGATGTCGTCCCGATTGCGTGGATGCTGTCCCACAGCGTTGACCCTGTCCACTATTCTGCTCCATAGCTCCATCTTCCTGGCAATGGTGGTGTGCTGCACCTGTGCCCCGAAGAGTTGGGGCTCTACATGAACTATTTCCTCCACCATGACCCTGAGTTCGGCGTCAGAGAACCTGGGGTGTCTTTGGGGTGCCATGGGGTGGTGTGGATGAGGTGAGGGGTGGTGTATGTGTTGTAGAGTGTGGTGAGTGTGGTGGTGTATGGTGTTTTGTGCGTGGAAATTGTGTGGGTGATGTTGTGATTTGCCTCTGTGTGATGGTCTACTCTATGTTGTGCTGTCTCTCTCTGTCCTTCAGTCGCAATTGTGGGCGTAAGGGTTTGTGGGTGATGTGGGTGTGTGTTTTATATTTAATTGGGTGTGTGGGTGTGGTGTGTGTATGTGTCTCAGGTGTGTGTATTTTGAATTGTCCAATGTGGTAGTGTTTTGTAAAGGTGTGTGTATTTTGACCGCAGCGGTGTGTACCGCCAATGGAATACCGCGGTTGAAAGACCGCTGCGGTGATTTGTGGGTCGGAATGGCATGGACGTATTTCTGTTGGCGTGACGGTGGAGGTTTGGTCATCGCCAGTTTTGCGCTGGCCGTTGCTGTGGCGGACTTTTGTGGATGTCGGGTTTTTGGCGGTTTGCCAGTTGCGGGTCAGAATGACCGTGGCGGTTTACCGCGGCGGTGTTATGGCGGTCTTCTGACCGGCGGTAAGCGCCTTTTACCGCCGAGGTCAGAATGACCCCCTTTGTTTGCTTTTGCTCAGTAGGGGCTGTCAGAACTCACCAAGCAAAAGGAAGCTGCTTTTTCCTGGGGTGGGCTTTTCGGGACATAGCAGGAGCCAGCCTTGGGGGTTGGTGTTCCCCAGGCCCATCATTGGCTCCATGAGGGAGGCCGCTTGGACCGCTTCCAACTACAACAGCCCCAGGGCGGTGGTGCTCCTCGGGGGTTCTAAACAGTCCCCCAGGGAGGTGTGGGTCCCTGGGGCTCCAGGGGGGCCGCACAGCCCCTATATTCAACTAACATTAAGCCCTGGGGAGGTGGCTGTCCATGGGGCTCTGGCGTATTCCAAAACGGACCTGACGGGGTCCCCCTGGGACCCGAGCACCAGAGCTAAGAGGTCAGAGTGTCCCTACACTGGTGTCTTTTTTTACGTATTTTTTTTCGGAGTCCCAAGATGGCTGCCAACACTTCATTGTCGATATGTTGGCAGCCAATCAGATCAGATATCTTCATTGGGACAGTCGGGTCTGCAGAGGATCAACACCCCTTGATATCTAATTTCTGACCTTTAATTTCTCCTAAACTACTGAACGGATTTACACCAAATTACAAAAAGCACAATCTGTAGAACAGGTTTTTGTTTCCTGACAAATATGGTATAATTCCATTCATTAGTTTGGGCTGTAGGTGTGCCTAAAGACCCTATGGAAAAATGAACGGGGAAAACTCATTGTGATAACCCCCTTTTTCTCAGCCCCGCTTGACAGATCACCCTGAAACTTTCAAGACAGCAGCTAAACTGACGAAAGTATACGTTTTGACAATTTTGTGAAGGTTCATCAAGCAGCAGCGTCAAAGTTATTGGTAAAAGAAAAAACGTTTGGTCTATGGAAAGTAGGTCCTAACTATAACTACCTAGTGGCGACCACCACTAGGTAAAAAAAATATATATATTAGATATATATATATATATATATATATATATATATATAAAATACGCCAATAGGTAGTTATAGTTGACCAACTTTTTCCATAGACAGAGTGTTTTTTGCGAATAACTTTGGCGCTGTGTGCCGAATCTTCACAATTTTTTTTAAACTAATACAAAAGTCAGTTCAGCTGCTATAATGATAATTTTTTAAAACTAATACAAAAGTCAATTCAGCTGCTCTAATGACAATTTTGGGGTGATTCATCTGTTTGGGGTCGAGAAAAAGGGGGGCCCCCCCAAACACTTTTTCCATATTCTGTGTCTATGGGGAGTTTGAATTCTTTAGACACAGTTACAGCCTGAACCGCTGAACAGAATTACACCAAATTTGGCAGGATCTTGGTCTGCAGATTGTGCCTTTTGTGATTTGGTGTAAATCGTTTCTGTAGTTTTAGAGTTATTTAAGTTACAAAATAGATATATCAGAACGTAGATCCTTCACAGATCCTCTCACAGAGGATTTGCGGATATGGGAGAAAAGCAAGACCCTCATTGGATGACCGTAACCTGAAAGGAAAGATGCAGCCGCCATTTTGTTTCTCAATCAGCCCGGGGGAGGTAAAAATATAGGCCCAGATTTATACTTTGTGACGCAAAACTGCATTTGCACGGTTTTACGTCAAAAAGTATAGCGCCGGCTTGCACCATTCCAGGACGCCAGCTGGTGCCAAATTTATGGAATGTTGCAATCCGGCAGAAAGGGTGGGCTAATGTCATGGAAAATTACTTTAGCCGGGTGGGGTGGTGGTATGGGAGAGTAGTGTTTTTCCCCAAAAAATGATGCTAGTCTGGTTAGAGTAAAAAAAATTACTCTAACCAGCCTAGCGTCATTTCTCGACACAAAACCATCCATACCACATGACTCCTGTCTTATAAAAGACTGGAGTCATGCCCCCCACCCCAATGGCCTGCACAGGGGATAAGGGTCCCCTGGGCATGGCCATTGCACCCAGTGCCAGGTAGGGGGGCCCATTCAGGGCCCCAATGGCAATAAAAAAAATATATATACTTACTTGGGATGGGGGTCCCCCATCCTGTGGTGTCCCTCTGGTGTGGATGGGGGTGTTCCTGGGGCTTAGGGAGGGCAGCAGTGGGCTTATTCCATGGTGGTTGACCATGGAAATCAGTCCACAGTTCCCCTAACCTCTGCCCAGGCCGAGGCATTAAATAATGGTGCAAAGCAGGCTTAGCACCATTATTTAGGCCCGCCTGCCTCCTGTGCACCATTTTTGCATTGGCAGATAAATAAGGCGCTAGGGCCTTAGAGTAATTTTTTAGATGGGAACAAGCACCTTGCAAGTTGGTTTCACACATCCAAAAAGTGACTTTAACTCCAATATGTTGGTACTAGACTAGTCCTTGACTCACCGGTATGCCTTGCAGTGTTCCATGAGCGGCTCACCTACCATGTATAGGGCGATGAGGTGGAGGCAGGACTCAATCACTGAGACGCCCAGAAATGCTGTCCCCTGACTGACTGGAAGAGGGGACATATGGAGCAGGGAGCAGATGGGGCTGTGTCCCTAGCAGATGACAAGATCCTGCCGGCCGGCACCTGTCAAGACCTGTGCAACTGGGTTAATACAGAGGCAGTGTAGGTGGGATTACTCTACAATGACCATAAAAGCTCTTGGGCCATGTCACCGAAACGGAACACACTCTAGATGAAATTGGACCTGCTGTCTCTGATCTGAAAAACAAGGTCCACTCCATGCACACCATGTCTGAAAACTGGTGAATAGGACAAAAGGTGCTGGAAGGAAGTTTCAGCCGCAACAACCTCCGATTTGTTGGCTTTCCTGAAGGGATGGAGGGCTCTGACCCAGTAACTTTCTTTGAGAAACCACATCAATGCAGCATGCTAGCCCTGCAGGATGGGGCCTGCTGAGGTGACAGCGGAACCATGGAGGTGAAGGGGCATGGATGGAGGGCTCTCCCTCCCTAGCCCAGGCTCGAGAAGAGCAGATTCAGGCGCTGTGACTACTCTGGCTTCAGAGCGCCACTTCCCTCCACCACACACTTCAGATGATTCAATGTCAGATTAGATTACCCCAACTATGGGTCTGTTAGTTCAATGTTTTGGGCAGCTGCCGTTCCCAGGACTGCCCTGGGAGGGGAGTTGAGAGTGTTGTTCTACAGGTTAAGCAGTGTTATATAGCACATCACCCGCTGGCCCTGGGCCAAACACACCTCCCATATCACCATGGGAGCATGACTAGGTTACAAAGAATCACATGGATTGTTTGTGGTTTGGTGACAGCTCGTAAGCGGCACATTATCCAGCAACACATTAAGCTGTGCAGTGCACAGATTGCATTTCTCAAGAAAACACACATTGTGATGGGGAAGGCTCCAGATTGCAGAAACGATGGTGCAGTCAATGCTACTGCACTACATATTCAGGATTTACCCGTGGTGCTCTAATATGGATCAGTCCCACGGTTCCCTTCCATTGCTTTGTCACAAAGATTGACCCTGAGGGTCGCTATGTCCTCATGGAGGGACAGCTGGATGGCTGCTCTCTCCTCTTAGGCAGTATCTATGCACCAAATGTAGCACAACAGGCCTTCTAGGCTTGTCTTTCGGTCACCCTCTCCAGATGGGTACACATTCCATGGATTATTGGAGGCGATTTCAATGATGTCCTCAACCCCATCCTGGACCGATCACACTCACCATTACAGACCTATCCCATTGTGGCAGCAGCAGCGGGCCTTACCCAATGGCTCACACACTGGTCTCTCTTAAATAGTTAGCACACCCTGCACCTTGCTATGAAGGAATACTCAAACTATTCGCCCCCCATGATTTACACATGTCTAGACCACATACTTTGTTGCCTGACTATTCACTCACAAGTCAACAGTGCAGAGTACCTCAGGAAGACATTTTCTGATCATAACCCACTCCAGTTTCACCTTGAGTGGGGACCACCCCGCCCACCTCTCCCTACATGATGCCTTCAGCCAGCTGTGTTGGAAGAAGCTGCATTTAAGATGCAAACTGTTACGTCCCGTTACATGAAGGAGCCCAGCCAGTACCAGGCTCCTAGAATGGGAAGCCTTAAAGGCAGTGCTGTGCGCTCATTGTATTAATGCAGTGGTGGAGGCAAGATCTCCATAAAGACTTATCCCACCTGGAGATGCCTCTGAATACACTGGAGATGGATTCCTGCAGAACCCCTACCATTTGGCAAGCCCTTGAGGTGGCCAGAGATCGGCATGCTTGGCTGATAGAACAACTCAGGTGCCTGGACTTTAGAGCCTACCAGGCTAAGATGCATGACAAGGGTGATAAATCTGGCTAATTATTGGCTTGGCTTCTATGTAGAGTGCTACTGGCTGCCCCGATAACCATGATTCATCAATTCCTGACCTGCTTAGCCACTAGCCAAATAGATATCCATGTCACATTCACAGTTCATTACAAATTATTGTATGATCCCTCTTTCCTTTATCAAGAAGCCCATATATGAGCTTTCCTTGAGGGAATCTCACTACCTGCCATAGATATTGTGGCCCCTGAGGACCTCCAGGCACACATCACAGAGCAGGAGCTTAGAAGTGCCATCTGAGGATCTGCCACCTGCAAAAACCATGGACTAGGTGGACTTCCAGTCAAGTTCTATAAGATCTATTAGGACCTTTTGGTCCCAAAACTACTGGAGTTGTATCAGTGCACTGTCTTCCTCAAACACTTCGAGAATCCCTGATTGTCTCACTCTAAAACCAGACAAAGACCCACTATCACCCGCTGTCCATGTTAGGAACCAATTACGAAATACTTAGCAAAGTCATTGCAGGGCACCTCATAGAGTGCCTGCCGCAGCTGCTCCAAAAGGATCAAAATGGCTTCATTCCTAATTGCTCAACCACCCTAAACATCTGTAGACTCCACAGACTCCACAGAGTGAAGGAACATGTACCAGCCCACTGCCCAAATGCAGCTTGCCTGGTATTAGGTCTAGGGAAAGTGTTTGACATGATGGACTGGGAATTCACGTTCGCAATGCTATCAAAGCTGGTCCTTACTGGCCATCTCTCACACCTCATGGGACTTCTCTACACAGATTCTATGGCTCGACTTAAGATGGGACAACTTATATCGGATGCAATAACAAGTAGCAGGATAACATGCCAAGGGTGCCCTTTATCTCCACTCCTCTTTGCCTGCCAATAGGGCCACCTGCCCAAGGACTGAGCCAAGATGGATGGACATGGGGCATCTCCTTAGGAGATGAACTACATGTTGTCTCTCTTTATGCGGATGATGTGCTCATCTACATTCAAGATATCCGGCAGGGGATTGGAGAGTTTGAGGTATCCCTGGAGGAATTCAGTGTTGCCTCTGGACTGGGAGTAATTTAGGCTAAGTCATGCATGTTCTCCCTAAACCTGGAATGCCCACCTCACCATTTGACCATATTACCCTATACGCTGGGAGCCGTGCACATTTTGGTACCTCGCTATTCGTGCATACCACAACATGCAGGACTAAAGTGATGGCACTCTCGAGGGTTATCTGCTCCATTCATCTGCAGCTCATATTCTGGAGCATGCTCCCGCTCACCGATGAGGGCTGAGTATCACTGTCTAAGATGGAGATGCTCCCTTGCCTCCTTTATTTTTTTCAAAATTTTCCAGTACATATTCCCCATTCCACATTTCTCACCCTCCATGGCATGCTGAGGAGCTTGAACAAGGGCAGATGCCGCGTTGCACTACACAAACTCCAGCTACCAGTAGATAAGGGAGGGCTGGGAGCCCCCAATTTTGAACATTATTACTTGAGGCACAGCTGCAATGGCCCTCTTGAGAGCTAGCGGGCCACCACTTAGAGGGGCTGGGGTCTCTCACATCAGATCGAGCCTGGCAGAATGATCCAAGTGGCATTCCTCCCAAAAGGCAAGCTCCCGGAAGAGTACACCAACCTTTTGATAATAGCACAGATCATCTACCTTAGAGTCTGTGGCTATTACAGGCTCTCACACCGTACACCCCTGAGATACAAATTAACTCTATGCACCCCTCTAGGGATCTGCTTGGTAGGGAGGGTGTGGAGACCTGGTAGGGAGGGGTGGACACCCTTGCCACCCTATTTCAAAACACTGCCCTGGTTTCCTTTGTGCAGCTGCAGGCAGATCATAATTTATTAATGGGCTACTTCCTGACCTATAACACGCTACTGGCTGAAATGCAATGCCTCTGGCAAATCACAGATACTGAGCCAGACACACATCCCTTAGTGCATGCACCCCACATCATGGGTAGCAGGCGTAGACTAATCACATGGCTCACTCGGGCATACACACACATTTACAAAACACAAGCACATTGGACAATTTGAAATACACACACCTGATACACATACACACACCACTCCCACACACCCAATACAATATAAAACACACACCCACATCACCCACAAACCCCTACGACAAAAATTTAGAATGAAGCACAGAGAGAGACACCACCATCAACAAACTAGCATCCACAGGCACACAACACCATCACTCACACAACATCCATGCACCTCACACAACACATACAAACACATCCCCTCACACATCACAACACACACCACCTCACACATCACCCACACCACCCCATGGCACCGCAAAGACACCCCAGGTTCTCTGAGGAGGAGCTCAGGGTCATGGTCGAGGAAATCATCTGGGTAGAGCCACAGCTATTCGGATCACAGGTGCAGCACACCTCCATTGCTACGAAGATGGAGCTATGGCGCAGAATCGTCGACAGGGTCAACGCAGTGGGACAGAATCCAAGAACACGGGATGACATCAGGAAGAGGTGGAACGACCTAATGGGGAAGGTGCGTTCCATGGTCTCAAGACACCAGATTGCAGTTCAGAGGACTGGCGGTGAACCCCTACCTCCCCCCCACAACTAACAACATTGGAGGAGTAGATCTTGGCTATACTGCATCCTAAGGGCCTCGCAGGAGTACCTGGAGGAATGACCTCTGGTAAGCCAAATCTTAACTATTACATCCCCCACCCTACCTGCATGCTATCACATACCCCCACCCTCACACCCATCACTCCAACTCCTCACATATGTCCTACAATCACAAACCACCCATCCCAATACCAAGCCCTGCATGCAACACCAAAGCATGGACACCTATCACCAAAGCATGTCCACTACACATACCCACACAGGTCCCCAAACCAAATATTACACAAGGTCCTAGACAAGAATGTAAGCACTGGGGTCCAGGGTCACCCACCCATTGCACACAATGGCACACACAGATGGAATAACCATGCTTTTACACCCCTGCAGGACCCCTACCCAACATCACCGGACAGGAGGTTCCAGACATGTCCACCACCCCACAGAAGAGGCCCACAGTGATGACAGCAGCTCTGTCCAACTGGATCTAGATGACCAGCCCTGCCCATCTGGGACCTGGCGACAGTTGGTTCACCACACACTGGCACATGCCACCACAGAGCCTCCCCCCTCAGGAAACACCAGCACAGCACCCACCCAGCGGGCCCATACCTCTGTCCCCAGGACACGTCAAGCAGCAGTGTGTCCACCACTACAGGGAACCCAGGCAAACCCACAAACCCAAGAACATCAGGGACCTGGGGGTAGTGGCAGTGGGCACACGGTTCAGGGGACAGAGGAACAAGAAAACAGGGGAACTGGGAGGACTGCTCTGCGACAGGGGGAGGACAGGTCCAGGGAACCCACTCTCCACGAGGCCCTCTCCAACATCATGGGATGGTACCATCATTCCTAGGAGACGATGGCAAAGTACTGGCCAAGTTTCAGGAGACCCAGCGGCTGCAGGAGGAACAGTATTTGGGGATCAGGGAGGACTTGAAGTCCATTAACACCACCCTAGTCACCATTGTAGGGGTGCTGAAGGACCTTGTGAACACCAGGAGGGACACTGTGGCACAACAAGGGGCCCCTGACACTAGCCTCGATGATGAACTGCCACCACCCCCTCCGGCGCTAGTGGACAGGGGGCACTGCCACAGGACCATGACACCAGCACCCAACCCCCTGCAGATGGAGAACCACCCCACAAACGGTCCCTGAGATCCAGGACAAAGTCAGAGAACAATGCCAAGACCCCTGCCAAGAAATGAGACCACCCTGAATGTCCTCCTTCTGTCCCAATTCATCACCCTGTCCATCCTCAAACTGCCCTAGCTCCACTTCCTATGCCCCTTTGGACAATGCACCTGTGAGACAAATAACTGGACTCTGCCATGGACATTCCTCCACCATCACCCCTGACTATTTTACAACCCCCTTCACTAATTTGCACTTAAATAAACACCCTTGAATCACAAAACAATCCGGAGTCAGTCTGTGCTTTCACAAATGTGTATTTGCAATAACTGAGGAAAATAGCAATGTCCATTGTATTGTCAACATACCATTGTCACACAGCTCTAGTCCATGAGATAACATAGCAGAGGTCACACAGTGGGACCCACATCTGTGAAATGGAAAGGCAAAGTGACAGGTCAGGATCCATATACTGGTTGAATGTGACAGACATATGATAGGTCTAACAATTATATGAGATGTAAGAGGCAGTGATGTCTTCTTACCTGTGTCTCACTGGAAGTATTGCTGGATCACTTTGTTTCTGTTGTCTATATCCTCTTCTTCTGCCTCCTCTTCTTCACTGTCCACAGACTCCACAGCTGCCACAAGATCTCTTTCTGGACCATCCTCCTGCAGAAAAGGCACCTGCCGTCACAAATCCAAGTTGTGTAGCATACAGCAGGCCACGATGATCTGGCACACCTTCTTTGGTGAGTAGAATAGGGAACCACCTGTCATATGGAGGCACCAGAACCTGACCTTCAGGAGGCCGAAGGTTCTTTCTCTAATCCTCCTAGTTCGCCCATGTGCCTCATTGTAGCATTCCTCTGCCCTTGTCCTGGGACAATAGCGGGATTCTGGAGTGCGCCAAGCAACAGGGCTGCCAGTGTCCCAAGGAGCGAGGGCAAGGACATTCCCCCACCTCCAAAACAGAAAAAGGTTGCCCACATCCCAGACGGAGAAGGTGAAAACACCTGCCACCAAGGGCTCAGGCAAGACAAAAGTTGAAAGTGGCCAGACAGCTGCGCCACCATCCAAGGTGGGGAAGGGCCTGAAAATCAAAGGCAGGTCCACGTTGACGCCAACCTGCACGGCGGACAAGACCGCCACCGGCACCGCCAACTGCACGGCCAACTGCACCGCCGCCACACACACCGCCGCTAGCACCCCAGACACTGAGCCCTTCACCAGCACCGCAGACACTGTGCCCTTCACCAGCACCGCAGTCAGTGAGCCCACCACCAGCACCGCCGTCACTGACACCGCCACCAGCACCACAGTCAGTGAGCCCGCCACCAGCACTGCCGCTACTGACACCGCCGCCAGCACAGCAGTCGGTGAGCCAGCCACAAGCACCGCCACTACTGACACCGCCACCAGCACCCCAGACACTGAGCCCTTCACCAGCACCGTAGACACTGTGCCCTTCACCAGCACCGCAGTCAGGGAGCCTGCCACCAGCATCGCCGCTACTAACACCGCCGCCAGCACCGCAGTCAGTGAGCCCGCCACAAGCACCACTGCTACTGACACCGCCGCCAGCACCGCCAGCGGCCCCGCAAAATCCTGTGCCAGTGGCACCATCGCAGACATGGCTGCCATCCCCAGTGTTCAGTCGTACAAGGCTGGTAGTCAGTTCCAGGAGCCTGGGCAGCTTGCATGTTGCACCACCATCAGTGGAGTGTCACATCCACTACCTCAGTCCTTGGCAGGATGAAGCACTCTGGGCACAAAGCCCCCTCCAGAACCAGTGGAGATTGACATCCACTACCTCTGTCCTTGGCAGGATGAAGCACTCTGGGCACAAAGCCCCCTCCAGAACCAGTGGAGAAAGACATCCACTACCTCAGTCCTTGGCGGATGAAGCACTCTTGGCACAAAGTCCCCTACAGAACCAGTGGAGAAAGACATCCACTACCTCAGTCCTTGGCAGGATGAAGCACTCTGGGCACAAAGCCACCTTCAGAACCAGTGGAGATTGACATCCACTACCTCAGTCCTTGGCAGGATGAAGCTCTCTGGGCACAAAGCCCCCTCCAGAACCAGTGGAGATTGACATTCACTACCTCAGTCCTTGGCAGGATAAAGCACTCTGGGCACAAAGCCCCCTCCAGAACCAGTGGAGACTGTTATCCACTTGAGAGACTGTGGCTTTTCACTCCCCAGGCTAAAGCAGTGGGCAAAGCATCCACTGGAGAGACTTGAGAGACTGTGGCTTTGCACTCTCCAGGATAAAGCAGTGGGCAAACCACCCACTGGAGATACTTGAGAGACTGTGGCTTTGCACTCCCCAGGATAAAGCAGTGGGCAAACCACCCACTGGAGAGACTTGAGAGACTGTGGCTTTGCACTCCCCAGGATACATCAATGGGCATGGAGCCCCCTAGTGGAGCTGGCGTTGTGCACTCATCCGGCTGAGATGCCCCCCTTCCCCCTGAGGTGCCTGTTTCATTTCGATCTGATGCCCCTGCAGTTTTCTCTCCGTTTTGAGTCTCGTATCTAGTGTGGGCCTCGCCCCTGCATTTTGGGCCCAGCGGTCCATAGACTATGAATGGTGCACTACCCGGACTTGAATAGTTGTTGTACATAATTGTTTATACTGTTTTAAAGTTTTGACTAATGGATTTTTATTGATTACAATTGTTACAATCATTTCCTTTTGTCATTGCGTTCTTCCAGGGGGGTTGAGGTGCGTAAACGTAATGTTGCAGCATGTATTTGTGTGTATGTTGTTGTGGGTGAGGGTGATGGTGGGGGTGTTGCGTGTTGCGTGTGTGTGTCACTCTCTTTTCCCTCCCCCCTCCCCTGTGTTGTAGGTGCAGTACTCACTGTGGTCGTCGCCGCCGTCTTTTGTGCTCCTGGTAGAGGAGCAGGAATACTATCGCAGGGAGTATTTGGAGTTCTGGCTCCATGGTGTCCTGGTTCCTCGTGGGTTGTGTAGAGGTGAGTGTTTCCCCTTCCAAGTCCTGTTTCCGCCGTGTTTTTGTTCGCATTGAATCCGCCCCGGAAAAGGTGGCGGATTGGCCTGTCATAGTAGTGTGGGCGGTACATTGTCTTCCGCCTGTCTGTTGGCGGTGGCCGCCGCTGTATTTGTTTGTACCGCTGTGGCGGTCAGAGTGTTAAAGTGGCTGTCTATGTTGGCGGTTTCCGCCATGGTCGTGATTCCATTTTTTTTACCGCCAGCCTGTTGGCGGTCTTACCGCCGCTTTAACACCGACCGCCAGGTTTGTAATGACGGCCTAAGTCTCTTTCCTACAGTTCCCTCAAAAAGATCCAAGGTTGTTTTGCAGCAGAACATGATTAAAGTATGCAGTAGTCTGCAGAAAATATGTTTCTGATTGTATTGCTTAATGTTAATATTAAGCCAAAAACAATGATCCTAATGTGTACTGGGAAATCTGAAACAGCGTCTGTCACTTTTAGTAATGGCCACTTAAAAGATTTGAGGGCTTTTATTGCGGTTGCAGCCGTGTAAGGATTATGCTCCTTTTAATATAATAATGCCAGTGAATTCTAGGTTCCGCAATTATTTTTCCTTTTATTTTACAGAACAAGGTTAGATAGCATCTAAACTTAAACACCTTACAAGGTGAAGGAACACATTTAAGTTCTTGTGAGATCCAGGTAGATAGGCGAGACTGCCAACATTTTCGAAATATGATGATAAACAGTGAATAGTCAACCACCAGCATAATCTTTTTTAAAGTTCCAGATTAATAAGGAACGTTTGTCATATACATTTTTCATATACATTTGAAGTGTTAATCTGTGCAGCTAGGTCTGTCTGACAGGTACATTGCTACTCTACAACAATGAATCATTGAATACTAAGGGCAATTTTGCTGTAAACCGATAAGTTTTAACAACCTTTTGCATAAACTAGTAGCAGTAGTATTTGGTTTTTGCCCACAGTACTGCCCTGTACAGCTGCTTTTAGAAATGGGGAATATGCAGCTGTATAGTAGAATGCAGAATCTCGCCATTGATGTTGTATAAATGAGCTTTACTCTTGGCATGCACTCAATATATGCACAAGGGCATCTTTGACTCCTCCCCCTTTTTTGCAAGAGGCATGTGGAGGATATTCAAATATGCAAAAAAAAACTGACATATACTCCTTTCCCCTAATTTGCTCCCCACCAGCAACGGATTGGATTTGTGAAATGAAGAGCAATATTCCAAACTTACTAAGGCAATCTTTTCTTGCTCAATTAGTTCAACACATTCCATGTTAAATCTATAACTTTATAAACCCTTTACAATCATATTCAAAAAGCATTACAACAATTAATGAAACTCATTTACTTTATATACATACATGCAAACACATATTCATCATTAATTTTGAAAAAACATCATTTCTGTATATGTTATGTTACATTTTAGTCATAAGAGACAATACGTTGGACATTCATTTTGCATATGTATTTATATCATTACCCTCACACAACCCATTCATACCACTCACTCTTAAAACATTAATTCAACTGAATAGGTACTCATATATAAAAGCATAGGGCCTGATAGTTTGTTGAATGGGAATTTACCCTGAATACATTTTTTAGTAATGTTCCTTGTTGCATAACTTAGAGTCAATGATGGGAGAAAAATTAGAATTTTCAGTTTTCTGAAGAATACAGAGAAAGAAAAAAATGCCTTTGAAGATTGTTTTGTGCCGGAAGGTGTCTCTTCTGCACAAAAACAAGTATGCCTGTAATGCAGGCACCCTTGCACCATTCAAGGGTGCCTGCATTGACTCTAGGCGGCACGCAGTGCACCAGCTCAAGGACAGAGCAGAAATATTCCTTATCTTTTTACATGAGTATTTCTGCCCTCTCTCTTTCACACAATGGAGCACAGGACGTTTTCATGCTCCTCCGCGTTCCCTAAAATATTAGTAAATGTGCCCCTCTATACATGAGACCCCTACACAATAGTCCATTGCGAATGTCAATCTACCAAATGTATACAAAAGATCAGCAACCATGAAGGCTACTACATGGTACATAACCTCTAACAAGCATCATGCGTAGTCAACTTTATTTTATTATCTGCATATGTACCTGTACCTATCAGATTTGACACGGTTCAATAAGGCAAACAACCCCTGAAGTTTAAATTCCAGGAAAACCATGCCCATTTGACAAAAACATATTAATTCTGCCTCTGAATATAGTCATGCATCATGTCTTTATTTCAGCATGGCGCACATTTTAATGAAGCACTTATGCTATATAATAGCGAAGTGACTCTAATTGACTGTCACCGAGAATGATCGCCTTCACCGTTGGCTTACCTCGGTTATACTGCGGATGGATAACAGCAAATGTTAATGTGGGAAAAGAAGTAACTGGCACCAACATTTATCTCTGCTGTAAGTATTGAGATATAGATTGATATGGAGAGGACCTTTAATGAGAGTTATATGCAAATTATGTCCAGAACTGTTAACGTTGAGCACGAAACTGGCAATCATCAAATAGAACTATAGTGTCCTTAATAACCAATGGGCTCTTCTCCAAATCGAACAGATGATTTAATTTACAAAGTTTAACACACTAGTTGCTTTAATATTGGCTTGGAAGGTAATGCATTATATAAAGAAAAATAAATAGAAAAATGTGATTAACGCTTTAAACGAGTCAACTCCTATTATTAAGTGCTATATTGTTGTTGATGTTGAAATTTTCCCTTGCAAATGTTCAGAACTTGGTTTTATTAAACAATACAACATTAATTGCATTTGAATTACAGATACCCTAAAAGCTAGAAAACAAGAAGCATTACATGCATGTCTGGTGAGAGGTATTCATTAAAGCATATGCATTTGGGACACTTCCTTCCAAATAGGATATCTGAAGTACAATTCTGCGCAAAGTGGGTCAAGAACATATCTTGGATTCATGCCAGACTACAGATCACCTTACTGTTGACCCTATTATCAGGCACAAGAGCCATGTACGGTGATCATCTCACTCCCGGTCATTATGACTCTATCTCCAATCCTGAACTTTTCACCTACAAATCACTGATTTCAGGTGTGTTCGTCCAATTAGCTCAATGAGAGCAGAACAACAATACAATCTCCAGAGTGCACTAGGCTATCACACAAATCCAGGACAGGAAACAGTATCTGTAATGATCAGGAGGAAGTTGGTCACCCTAGAGCCATTTGCTAGAATGGAACATCCTAGTCAAAGATTTATCACATGCAAAAAGAGCAGCCCAAAAACAGTCACAAATCAGAGACCAGCAGGCCGACTGATGGTGGAAGAGAGGCGGTCCTACCACCAGCACTGCCACGCCAACAACATCAGGCCCTCCATATTATGACCCACAAATCAGCACAATGGTCATTGCACAGCAGAAAACTATTCGCAGCGCGAACCACCGTACTCAAAAAACCACCATCACCAGAACCCAACACCACATTGGACAGTATGAACACGCCCCCCCCACAGCTGACACACATTGCCACACCACACATACCCACACCCACCACTATAAAACACACCCACTCACAACCCACAATCCTTTGCAACTACAACCACAGACAGACAGCAAGGAGCAACAAACCCATCACTTACCACATATACTCCGTAGGCACATACACACTACACACGCAGCAAACATCACACCTGCACCATCAACAACATATACACATCACAATTGAACACAAACACCACAACATACCAGCACACAAAACTAAGCACTCCCCACACCCCACCAAGGCTCAAACACCCCACCCTTGAACACAACACCCCCAAACCACATTGCAACCACCATGTCTCCTCAAAAGCACCCACCATTCACAGATGAGGAGTTGAGGGTCATGGTAGATGAAATCGTCAGGATAGAGCCACAACTGTTGGGAGCACACACCCAGCAAACATCCATAGCCAGGAAAATTGTGTTATGGCAGAGGATCGTTGACAGGGTCAACTCAGTGGGCACCCATCCACGCACAAGGGAGGAGATCAGGACGATGTGGAACGATGCAAGGGGGGAGGTGCATTCCGTGGCTTCACAACACCAGATTGCCATTAACAAGACTGGCGGTGGACCCCCTCCTCCCGAGTTCAATCATGCATCCAGAGGACCTGACTGAAATAACCGGAGGATTTTACTCTGGTAAGTCAACAACACTCCCTTGGCACCAACGACTCCTGCACATCATGTGTTCACACCACCCTATCACTCCCCAATTCACCCCATCTCACACTTCTGCCCCATCACCTAATGCCCCTTAGCTGAATGCCACACCACCCAACTGCCACAATCCCCACACAGACCCTCCTTTTTGCATGGATAGCACTCACAATGGCAAGCACCACAACTCCCACAATACATTACTCCCAACACATGAAAATCTGCTATTCTCACTTCACATTGGAACACCTGCAAGTAAAACAATCACACCAGCTACACCAACTGGATGTGTCGACTGCGTACCGCTAACTGGCAATGACAGCAGTACTATCCATTATCCATAACCCACAATAGTGCATGTAACCAATGTCATAATCCATGTCCCACAGACAATGTCTGCAGTGGTGCATCTGTCATTGCCATTACTGGGAAGCAAGTCAAGCCACTGCATGCCCCAGACAATGAAACAAAGAGGTACACTTCCACAATGTAACTTTCTCCTTCTTCATCCACAGGTACCCCTGCCACTGCCACCTGCAGAGGATGCCAGAGACAGTCAGCCCTCCCCAGGATGAAGACCCCAGTGGATGTCTGGACTATGACGACTTACCTGGCCCATCTGGGACAACTGGTTATTCCACCAGAAGCCCCACCCTGACCACATCTGAGTCCCCCACCCAAGTGGCAACAGCACGGCCAACCTCTCATCCCCAAACCTGTGGACCAAGGACTGGTCAATCAGTAGTGTGCCTCACAGTACAGGGACCAGAGTCAACCTCTCACACCCAAGACAATGAGGGTCCTGGTGTAACTGGGAGTGGACACACTGTGCCAGATGCACAGGCACAGGGGGGCAAGGGCAGTTAGAGGGCACCTGTGGGGCAAGGGATGGGGCCCCCAAGGGAAACAACTGGCCAGGAGGCCATCTCCAAAGTCCTGGGAGCATAAAAGCAATCCCAGGACAAGATGGGCCAGATCTACGTTTCAGGAGAACCAGAGGCTGCAGAGGGAATACCACCTGGAGGCCATGCAGCAGTGGCAGGCTCACACTGCCACCATACCCTCCATTGCAGGGGTGCTCAAAGAACCTCCTTCCATCCTGCATTCGTCCTCCACCTACCAGGAGGCCCCTTCCACTAGACACATACCAACTGAGACATCTACTTCTGCTGCAGTTAGTGGAATGGAGGCCCTGCCAGAGGACCCACAGGCCACTAGCACTCCTCCCTCTGTAGCTGAGGAAACCTCCCGCAAATGAGGTCATCCATCCAGACATCCTGCAGGATCTGATGCCAAGACCAAAACCACTGCCAGGAAGTGAGCCTCTCCTGAACATTCTACCTTGTGTACCACTGACATACTCTGTTGACTGTCCACTGTCATGTCTCAATTTTCCCCTGGCCCTTGGATACTGGACCTATACTACCTGCAGCTGGGCCACCTGCTCTTTTGATTTCAGCCACCATTACCCCACTCTTCCCTCATTGCATTGTGTATCACAATAAACAGCATTGAGCACAGCTGCTGCTTACCTGTCTTTATTGTAACAACTGAGATTGATTGTACAAAATTTAATTTTAGTTAACACATTGGCCATTAAAACTCTGGAAGATGGACAGAAGTGGGTGCAATGTGCAGGGAGTATGACAGTAGAACAGACATATCCTAAAATCTTGTATCAAGGGAGTCACCAGTCAAGACAGAAATCAGAGAACCACAACCCAAAAGACCTGCAAAGAGACCAAGACAGGGGAAACAATCACAATAGGAGCCAATCATGCACAACCAACACAAATACAGTACATTGTCAAGCTCCCCAGTGCGAATAGGCAAGTAGAATGTTAACACAGATTACCATGGCAGACTCACATGTTCCAGACATGCATTCCCAATGCTACATCCCTCACAGCTGACGTTGCTCCACTAAAGGAAAGTCCCACTGTCAGTAACAGTTATGTTAAATAAATGTCCATTGTATATAGTGAGGATGGGTAGCAATAATGTTAACCACAATATGTGTGGCAGTCCAATAGCAGTTGACATAGCAGTACATGGAACATGCAACATGGCCAAGTCATTGCAGATGTGATGCTAGACTACAGCATACCAAAAATAGCTCTGACATCAGAACAGTAACTCCTCTTCTGATGGCCAACATGTTTGTCCCCCCAACCCACACAGTGGGAAAGCTGCACTTTCCACCTCAACTGATGGCAAACAGTAGATGGAGCAATCTCACAAGGCAGACAGAAGTACAATATACATACAGCAGAATAAACACATACCTGCATGTCATAGGAAATACTGTTGGATCAATTAATTTCTAGTGTTAGCTGTATCCTCGCCATCTCCCTCCTCATCACTGTCTGTGTCACCATCATCAGCCACTGGTCCAGCTGACACCTCCTCAACATCCATTAATGGGATGTGACATCTCAGGGCAAGATTATGTAGCATGCAGTAGGCAACAACTATCTGGCAGACCTTTAATTGGCTGTAGAGCAGAGCATCCCCTGAGACATGTAGACACCAAATCTGTCCTTTAGAAGCCCAAAGGTCCTTTCTATGACACATATCATCCTGCTGTGGGCCTCATTGAAATGGCCTTCCCCATCTATGGCCGGGTATCTCACTGGTGTCAGCAGCCACAGCAGGTAAGGATAGCCAGAGTCACCTGTGTGCACAAAAATTTGACACATCACAATACTGATAGTGACAGAGGGCAGTATGTGAAGAGAGGTGAGATAACAGATGCACACATACAACTGGGGACATACCAATGAGCCAGACCCTTTCTCTCTGTAGTTGTGCCATCATGTGTGGGACATTGCTATTCCTCAGAATGTAGGAGTCATGTGCATAGCCAGGACAAATGGCCATCACTTGGGAGATATACTGGTCACTGAGACTCACCACCTGGACATTTATGGAGTAAAAGTTTTTCCTGTTCCTCTACACTTGTTCATTGGCCCTGGGAAGTACCAAAGCAATGTGGGCGTCATCTATGGCCCCTATCACATGAGGGATATGTGTCATATCAAAGAAGTCAGCTTTAACAGTGGACAAATCCACACGTTGGGGGAACCTGATGTAGCTGTCCAGATGTTTGAGTAAAGCACACAGTACATTTTTCAACACATTACTGAACATGGGCTGTGTCATCCTTGCTGCCAAGCCCACTGTGATCTGGAACGAGCCTGAGTCAAGGAAGTATAGCACAGACAACACCTTCACTGGTGAAGGTATGGCATAGGGATGACGTATGGCAGACAAGAGATCTGGCTCCAACTGGTAACATAGTTCCATGATGGTCTGACTGTTCAGATGATAGGTCCATATGATGTATCTTTCTTCCGGGGTAGCAAGATCAACAAGGGTCTGGTACACAGGTGCATGTCTCATTCTCACCATTGCACGGAATCCATGAATGGGAGAGAGGAATAGCCACAAGTTGATGTTGTCAGTTCACAAGCCACCAAACACAATACATGTAGCACACAAGAGTAGTGTGGTTATAACACTGAAGTACACTGAATCCATATGGCCATGTTGAGTGAACCTAGGTGAACCCTGTATGCCATCGTTGATGACAGTTCTAGGCCCAGACAGACAGTTTGACAGACATGATACATTTAACACACAACACCCTATTACCACAGATAATGAGGTGTATGTCAATTTTTAACATATACATATGGTCACCCCGTCTATGAGGCAGCAAGTGACTGCACATGTCGTGTCTCAGTTATCTGTACATCCAACAACACTATTAATGAATATCAAATGTGTGTACCATGTTGTCTTGTGTGAACATAGGTCATCTGTGTACATCTCACTAAAAACATCCATGACGCACTTATCATTCACCTACTATACACAACATACATGTAAAATGGCAGCTGCCTGATCTGCAAGCACAGGACAGATGGAAGTGACCTAATTCTGCCAGCATTAGTCGTCATGGCGGTAGGCAGTCTCAAGTGCTGTACAACTCCTCATTGGCTAATATTGTTGCCTATGGAGACTGGGGCCAATGATGATCACCACCGGCGGTAACGGTCATGTACGCAGCCGATGTGACTGCCATTTTAGGTGGCATAGCTCACTTGACTCCTGACACCCGTTCAAGCAGGAGCTCCACTGCATGTGCTGCTGTGTTCGGACTCTGGAAGCCAATATGCAACATCCTGTAGGAGATAGGACCCCTTCCTTCACCCAGGAGGATGTTGAAAAGCTAATAGATGGGGTCCTATCCCTGTATGGACAGTTGTATGGTGCACCAGAGCAGCAGGTGAGTCAAATGTTCCTGTCTTGTCTGTTTGTGATGTGTGTGAGTGAAAGGCATTGTGACGATGCACACTGAGTGGATACATGCAGATGGCAAAGGATTTGGTGCGTTTGTGGTGTACTTGCAATTTTGTGTGGTCATGAGATGTGTCTGATGTGTGGAGTCCACTACTGTAGCTGTGTTGCCACTCTACATGATTTTCTCCTTCTGACCGTGTCACCCATGCAGGTCAGTGCCCATAAGAAGAAGGGGATTTGGCGTGCCATCACCAAGCAAGTGCGGACCCTGGGGGGCCCATGCCCAGCGGAGCACCCACTGCAGAAAGTGGTGGGAGGACCTGAGATGCTGGGTCCATAATACCACTGAGGCCCAGCTGGGGACGTCCTCCCAATGAGGGAGTGGTGCCCGTCAGACCCTGACCCTCCTAATGGCCTGCATATTGGCGGTGGCCTACCCTGAGGTAGATGGGCACTTGAGGCATGTATGGGTTTAGGTAGCCTACTAGTGGGAAGATGTGGTATAGAAGATTGGTACTTGCACATTGGCTATGGATATGAGCCACCCTGGCAGGATTTGTGTCGATGTTGTCTGCCAATGCCATGAAGACAGTGACTCATGAGGGGACTTACTCCCATGTTTGAGTTTGTCTGGACACATTACACATCTTTTAAGTGAGCAGATCCTTTCATCTGCACCAGTATACCAGAGGTGTCAGGGCATTTCCATCTGAAATTTTGTGCCACTTTGACAGAGGAAACTGTTGAGTTCTCAATCAGCTGCCTCATCCTGTAGGTGTATATGGCTGCAGGGGGCCAATATAGAACTGTACACATTGTGAAAGGATTTCATGGCATGCTACCTTGCCATGCAGGAATCATATGGGTAGGGAGTACAGGGTATGTCTATGTAAATGAGCATGGTAGTGTGGCAAGTACTCGGTTGCTGTGCATTGCAGGGCCCTTCCTCAAGTTAAAGTGTGCCATATGTTTCCACATCAGTAGGTTTTCACTGCATAGCTTGAGTTTGTCCTTTGATTTCACCCAGCTTTGCATGTCAATTCAAAGGCATCCAATTTCATGGCGTATCAGCAGAGTTTGAGGTTGTTACTCTGTGTGAACGATGGGTAGGTACTCTGTGTGAATGATGGGCAGGTATTGACCCACTGCCCCCTTTCTTTCTCTCCAACCCTCCCTCCCTCTCCTACTCTGTCTTTTTGTGCATCAGCATCATCAGGTGAAGGGACACCCGCTAGTGGGGAAGTTGCAGCCCACAAGACCTAGGAGGCTGAGACCAGCGGAGCCAAGGGGACCAGTGGGACAGAGGGGGAGTGGAGTGCCATGGGGAAGGCCGGATAAACAACATCATCTACAGATTCCTCCTCCGATGGACGCTCCCTGGTGGTGGCAGACCCATCAGTGACCAGCCCAGCACCATCCTTGTCTGCTACCCCATTACCAATACTGCCCTCCCTGTAGATCCCCACCTAGTTGCTCGAGCCAGCTCACCCAGAAGGGTGGGCATCTCCTTTGCCGCAGGCACCTCAGTCCTTGCCCCACTCAGCCCTGCTGCCCTCAGTGAGGAGGATATTGACCTCCTGAGCTCCATCTCCGTGGAACAGTCAACCATAGTGAATGCCATCACAGATGCAGCAGACAAATGCCTACCTGGAAGGCATTCACAGTGTCTTGACTGGTCTGCACAGATACTTTCAGACTCTGGCCTCCTTGTTGACAGCAGCCTATGTCCCTTCATCTTCCATCCCCCCTCCAGCTACCTGTGCTCAAACCCACACCCATCCAAAGCACACAGTCAAACCCACATTCATCCACCTCAACAGACACGTTTTGCAAAGACAAGCACAGGCACCACAAGCCACACCACCTCCATGCACACAGACAACAGACACATGCAGACACAACAAAATCCACTCCCTAAACAGACTCCCCACCACCTCCTCTATCACAGACACTACACCAATCAAATCTGCTATCACCACATCAACACTCCCAGATCCAGCCACCAGTACCCTCATGCCCACCATCACCACAATAACAGACTCCTGTACATCCACACCATACACCACATGCGCACTCACCATGAGTACCAACATCCCCACAAGTAGTACATCCACCTTACATGCAGACACCACCCCAACAGACCCTCACACAACCACACTGACATCTCCCTGCATCTCCTCCTCCCAGAACACCTAATCGCCAGCACACACACACCTAACAGACACGCAGCACACACATGGCATTGACCCACGCACCAGCAGCCAAGGCACATACCCGTACACACCTCTAATGCACTCCCTCCACTCCCAAACATTTTTCGCATGACCGCCCTTGTGTTCCCCAAAAAAGATTTTTGTATGAGTTTGCCCTAGTCCCTCCCAATGACCCTGTCCCTGTTTCCCCCAAGCATTCTGCTACCTTCTCCAGACCCAGTCCTTCCACCTTCCAGTCCTCCCATGGCTCCCCTGGTACTGCCCATGTCCCTATCATACCTAAGACTTCGAACCCCACAAAAGCTAGGGGGAGCCCTCTAAAAGCCAAAACCAAGGGCCCTCCCTCTAAGTCAAAGTCCAAGTCTAAACCCCCACTCGGAGTCCAAACCAAAGGATCCCCCTCCCAAACCCAAGTCCCTGCCTCACCCCCCCATCACCGCTGAGGTGCCTGCTTGCCCCATTGATGCCCCTTTCATGTGGAGGCCACTTTGCAGTCAGGAGTCATGTTGGGCCGAGACACTTTGCCCAGTGTGCCAGAGGCACTGAGTACTATTGGAGTGGCCAGTAAGCCCATTTTATATATGGTTGTATATCTATTTATATTTTTCAATATATCTGCCCCACTTCACTGTTGGTGTCGATGGTTACAAACTTGTCCTGGCTTTACTTCCCCATGTTTGTGTTGTACATATGCGATTTGGTGAGTGTCTTCTGAGTATGTGTTGTGTTTGTGTAGCAGCGTGAGTTGTATGGATGAGTTGTGCTATGGACTTGTTGTGTTGTGTTGGTGTTGTGTGTGATGCCTCTGTGATGTGCTTTGTGTGTTGGGTGGATGCGGCGTGTGCTCAGACACGTTGTTTGGCAGTGTTATTGTTTGTATTGGTTGTATGCTGTTGTTACGTGTTGCTGCCAGTATGTGTTTTCCGGTAGAGGTATGCGTTTGTGTGGTTACGATGTTGTGGTCATTGTGTGACTCGCTGCTGTGTGTGTGCGGTGTGGTGTGTGTATGGCACATGTATGTTGGCCATGGTATGTGTTGTGTGTGGGTGTGTTTATGTAGATGTGTTTGTGTGTTGGTACAGGTGTATGTTTGCGTGCATGTGTGGCCGTGTTTAGACGTGCCTGGTTGTGTGTTGTGTATGGGTGAGTAGTCATGGCCTTCCCTTCAGTGTGTGCTAGGTGGGTGTACTTATGGTTATTATTTTCCTTTTCATTGCTGGTTCTGGAGTAGCATGATCAGCAGGAGCACTGGGAAGACTTCAAGTTCGGGTTACATGGCAGCTGCGGAAGTGTCAGTGTTCCTGGAAGTGAGTGTCTCCTTTTATGTTGTTTGTTTCCGCCAGGCTTTTCGTGACTTTTCATCCTTTGCATGGTCTCCCTTAACTTTTTGCTTCTGTTCCCCAGGTTGCTGATGTGTGCTGGACTCTGATTTTACTGTTTTTGTTACTCTGGGCACTTTACCACTGCTAACCAGTGCTAAAGTGCAAGTGCTCCTTTGGAAAATGTGTATGTAATTGGTTTATCCATGATTGGCATATTTGGTTTACTTGTAAGTCCCTAGTAAAGGGCACTAGAGGTGCCAAGGCCTGTAAATCAAATGCTACTAGTGGGCCTGCAGCACTGGTTGTGCCACCCACATAAGTAGCTCTGTAATCATGTCTCAGACCTGCCACTGCAGTGTCTGTGTGTGCAGTTCTAACTGTAAATTCGACTTGGTGAGTGTACCCACTTGCCAGGCCTATACCTTCCCTTTTTTTACATGTCAGACACCCCTAAGGTAGGTCCTAGGTAACCCCAAGGGCAGGGTGCAGTGTATGGTTAAGGTAGGACATATAGGGGGTCCAAGACCGCCAGGGCTAAAATGAAGGGGGCACCGCCAACAGGCTGGCGGTGCCCCGCTGGGCATTCTGCCTCCGCCGCCCGCCAGACTTAGAATCACCCCCATAGTAATGTGTTTTATATGTCCTGACAGTGAAATATTGCAAATTTTTTTTTTCACTGTTGCAAGGCCTGTCCATCTCATAGGTTAACATGGGGGCTACCTTTAAATCTGATTAAAGTGTAGATTCCCTTTGGGAGTGGATGGACATCTGGAGTTTGGGGTCTCTGAGCTCACAATGTAAAAATACATCTTTTTAATAAAGTTGATTTTAAGATTGTGTGTTTGAAAATGCCACTTTTAGAAAGTGGGCATTTTCTTGCTTATACCATTTCTGTGACTCTGCCTGTTTGTGCTTTTCCTGTCTGGGCCAGTTTCACAGTTGGGCTGGTTACACCTCACACTAGACAGTGGCACAAAGGGAGCTGGGGTGTAGCCTGCATATCCTGATGAGCCATCTGTGCTAGGAGGGAGGAGAGGAGTGGTCACTCACACCTGAAAGGGCTGTGCCTGCCCTCACCCAATGCAGTCTCCAACCCCCTGGTGAGGGTCTGGGGCCTGGCCTGGGCAAGGCAGGATTTCACATTCAACAGAGACATTACTTTGAAGTAGGCCTACTTCAAAGGAGAAATTGGGTGGAAGAAGAGCACTCAAAACAACTGACTTTAGAAACCCTTCTGGAAACAAGAGGAACCTCTGCCTGGAGAAGAGCTGAGGAAGAAGAGCTGCCCTGCCTGTGACTGTGCTTTGTGGAGCTCTCCTGTAGTTGCTGCTTCTGCCAGAGTAAGAGGGCAAAGACTGGACTTTGTGTGCCTTCCATCTTGAGAAGAAATCTCAAAGGGCTTGATTTAGAGTTTGCCTCCTGTTGTTTTAAGTCTCAGGGACAGCAAAGACTTTTCTCTGCCAGCACCTGGAGCCTCTGGAGGGACTCCTACTCTGCCCTGTGGTACCCATCCAGTTCCTGGGACCCTGAAAGGAGAAGCTGGCAGCCTAAAGACAAGGAAATCAACACACAGAGCGCGTGCGGGGAAAAGATCGATGCAACTCCGATCTGCGGCTGAAGAAACGACGAGCCGCTGGCTATGCAGCTGAGAAAAGACGCTCACAAGAAACGCGACTGAAGAATCGATGCACAGAGCAGGAGAAATGACGCGCAGCATCGCTGATGGAGGCTGGGAGATCACATCCTGCGCTGCGGGGTTTTCGGATCATCGTGCGGCTGGATTTCCGACTCAAGTACTGCTGTGCGGGGAAAAACAACGCAACGCCTGCCCGGGCCCGAGGGTGCTGACCGGATCGACGCATCACTCTCCTGCAGAGAGAAGAAACGACATGCCTGACCCAGCAAAACGAGAAACGATGCACAGTCCCGCTTGTGAGTGGAATCAACGCATTTTAAGCCCTTTTTGACGCGCACTTGCCAGTGCGGGGTTATTTTTGATGCACCCAAGGTACCTTTTCACGCTGACAGTGTTACTGTGTGTTTAAAACTACTTACAGACTCTTTTTGCATTTTTATTGATAACTTGACTTGTGTATTGTAGATTTTTGCTGTTTTGGTCTTGTTTTGTTTAGATAAATATGTCCTATTTTTTTAAACCTGTGTTGTGTCATTTTGTAGTGTTTTCATTAAGTTACTGTGTGTGTGGGTACAAATACTTTACACCTAGCACTCTGATGTTAAGCCTACTGCTCTGCCAAGCTACCAAGGGGGTAAGCAGGGGTTAGCTGAGGGTGATTCTCTTTTACCCTGATTAGAGTGAGGATCCTTGCCTGAACAGGGGGTAACCTGACTGTCAACCAAAGACCCCATTTCTAACAGTGGAGGTGTAACCCCCTCAGAAATCCTGTCAGTGTGCAAATACGTAATATGGTTGGCAGAAACACAGGCCCTCATTACGACCGTGGCGGTTGGTGGAGAAGTGGCGGTCTTACCGCCAACAGGCTGGCGGTAAAGGAAATGGAATTATGACCATGGCAGTCACTGCCATGGTCATCCACCACTTCTCCGTTCCGACTGCCGGAGCGGAGACGACTGCGGGGCTGGAGACTTGAGTCTCCAGCATGGCGGCCGTTACAAGACCACCGGCGGTATCATGACCCGGCTGACCGCCATGGATTTCATGGGGTTGGGAACCGCCATGAAATCCATGGTGGTAAGCACTATCAGTGCCAGGGAATTCCTTCCCTGGCACTGATAGGGGTCTCCCCCACCACCCACCCCCACCCTTGATATGGGGCAAATAGCATTGCAAAAAAGGACCAGCAGAAAGGAAAAGAAACCCCCACAGGATGGACAAGGAAAAAGGACTTTCCTTTTAGAAAAACCCTCACCCACCATGGTTACCCCTTGGTGGCATGCTTTATCATTGGGTTCCTCCCATTCCGCTACAGAACGGGCGTGCTATGACCGACAAAATACATGGGAGCGCTGATGTAGTCACATCAATCTGAATCAAATGAGCGATAGGAGTGGTGGCTTCTTGGATAAGGTAAAAATACCTGCCTCCTAGTGGTGCCAATGTTTCAATAGATCTCCTGGAGTTGTTATGGTTAAAAAGGGGCTATGGAAGTTGGGTATGCCATGTACGATCCTTCCAGGTCTACATGTTTCGGAGACTTACCATTAGGCTTCACTTCAGGACCAAGGCTGACTCCCTGGTCCCACTCCTTGTATAAATGACACTAAGATAGGCATAAATAATACATGCTACGTGATAAGGTACAATTCACATAACTAATGTGGTATCTTCAAATTATACCTAACTTATATGATGTCCGCCACTGAAACTCAAGGTAGGTGATGATCTCCAAAGCTGCAAGGGATCCCGTGAGGCCCCTCTGCTCCTATTACATTATTCACCCCAGGTAGGTGGTGGTGCCCATGGTTGTGGGGGACACCATTGGGCCTCCCCCATGTTATAAATGCATTTTTGATCCAGGGGGTGGCGATCCCCAGGCCCTGCAGCCCCGCTCATATTTTATAATTCGCCCTGGGAAGGTTGTGGTCTACGCGGTTGTGGGGGGGGGAGGCAGGAGACCCCCACATTAAAAATAAAAAAGTGACCCCAGGACCTGGCACACCAGGGGGGCTTAGTTAAAAACAAGCACAGGAGCACACACTTAGCTTTTTAAAAACTTTTTACAGCAGATTTGCGACTCCATTGCAAATTTGCAATAAACATTTTTAAAAAATGCTTTTTAGCCCAGGGTGGTCCCTTTGGGACCCCAGCATCACAGCTAAGGGATCAGGGCATTTTTACCCTGGCCCCCTTGTATTTTTTATTCTTTCTGGGACTCGGCTTCATTGTTGAAGTGTTCTCAGCCAATCAGATCTCAGCACGAGATCAGGAGGGGTTGTGAATCCTTCGTGTCCTTATTTATGCAAATTTAGATTTTCTTTAATTTCTCTAAAACTACTGAATGGCTTTACACCAACAAAGGTCGCTTTCTGGACCATGGCCTACCTTTCTGGCAAATTTGGTGTAATTCCGTCCAGTAGTTTTGGTGCTATCTCTGTTCAAAATGCCTATGGAAAAATGAATGGAGAATACATGTTTTGGGACCCCTCCCTTTTTCTTGGCCCCACCAGAAAGATCACCCCAAAACTTTCCATACAGCAGCAGACATGACTGGCAATTTGTTTGGAAAGTTCCCTGATGATTCGTCAAGTGGCACCAAAGATATTGGCAAGTAAAAAAATGCTTTTTTGTAATGAAACTAGGTCCTAACTATAACTACCTAGTGGCGACTGCCATCAGGTGATATATATATGTGTGTGTGTGTGTGTGTGTGTGTGTGTGTATAGTTATTGTTAGGACCCTGTTTCCATTGAAAAAGTATTTTACCTTTCCCCCGTTTGACGAGTCTTCACATAATTTTCCCAACAAAGTGTTGCGGTGATTCTTGTTGCACATGGAAAGTTTCGGGGTGATCCGTCAAGCATAGGCCGAGGAAAAGGGGGCTAAAAAAATGTGGCATTTTCCATGGGATTCTTTAAACTTGGCTACAGGCCAAACCACTAGACAGAATTACACCATTACTGGTCAGTAAACTGCTCTGCCACTCCGTAGCTCCACCAGTAAGTGAAGCCCTTCTGTCTCTGAACTCTGACCCCGGTCAGTAGTTTGAGGCCCTTCTCCACCCGCAGGTTCTGCTTGCGCCTCATCCCTGGTGTCTAGTGGGAGAGCTCTGCTCTTCTGCAAGGCTACCCTCTGCCTCTTCTCTTTTTCTGTCCTCTCCTCTCCCCTCATTTTTATTCTTTTATTGTACCATTTTTTGTGCCTTTCTCTCCTGCGCTTCCTCTATCATTTTCCGCATTTCCCTTCACTCCTCTCATTGCCGCTTCTCTCTCTCTCTCTTTTTCGCTGCTGCTGCTGCCCCCGTGGTCCCGCTCTGCTTTTTCATGCTGTTCTCCCACTTCCCAGCTGTATTCTCCTCCCCCTCCCTACTTAACGGCTGCCACGCCGAAGGAGCACCTAAGGCAAGGCCTTCCGCGCCCGTCCACAACCCGACCGTGAAGTGCGCCAGGACCCCTGGACCTCTCGCCCACCACCACTACACGCCAGCAGCACTCATCGCACTCAACCCAGGACACAACAACAACTGTAAGCAGGCATCACAAAGTGACACCAAGGGACCCTTCACCCGTTGCCACTGCAAATTCACCAGCCTCTGCCACTAAAGCCCACCCCTGAGGACCCGCAAAGCAGAACACAACCTCAGATGTATCCTGATAAACACACGATCCATCCACAGGCACCCCATCGAACTCTGGAACCTCATCGATACCACATCCCCGGACGTTGCCTTCCTCACAGTAACCTGGCTTAACCTCTCCCTGGCTCCAGACATCGCCATCCCCATCCCTGATGGCTACAAGATCATCTGCAAAGACCGCACAAACCGCCCTGGGGGAGGCATTGCCATCGTCCACAAAGAGTCTATGCGCCTCTCTACCAGCACCGAAGACACCACAACCAACATGGAACTCCTCCACTTCCAGATTGGAACCAAGCCTAACACCGCTCTGTGGGCACCCTCATCTACAGGCCGCCCGGCCCCCACCTCTCACTCTGCGACACAATCGCTGACCTCACCACCACCCACGAGCTAGCTTCCAAGCACTACATCCTCCTCGGGGACCTCAACTTCCACCTGGAGAACCCCAATGACAACAACTCCATGATGCTGCTCGAAACCTCATCAACCTTGGACTCAAGTAACTCATCACCTCGTCCACCCACGCCTCCGGACACACACTCAACCCCATCTTCACCGCCAGCAACCACATCTCCATTAGCCACATCACTGAACTCTAATGGACTGACCACCACTGTATCCACTTTACTTTCAGCAAATCCCCCGACCGACACCTCGCTCACCTACCCCCCGCAGGAGCTGGAACAAGATCACAAAGGACCAGCTAGTCACCAGCCTCGATAACTCACCCCTCCAGATGACCTCAACACAAACACGGCTGCCTGAGACCTCATCAACTGGATCTTAGACTGTGCCAACACCTTAGCCCCTATCAACAAACACTCCAACAGATGCACATCAATGAAAGCCAACTGGTTCACCCCCACCCTCAAGGAGTCGCAAAACTGCAGACACCTCAAAAGAAAATGGCACACCAACAAGACCCCCACCAACCATGAAGCCTTAAAAAAAGCCATAAACACACACCACCAACTCATCAGGACCACCAAGAGAAATGCCTTCCAGGAATGCATCAACAACAACGCACACAACAGCAAAGAACTGCGAACGGACCAACCCCAGAGTGAACTCCACAGACATCCCCCCCACAAGAACTCTGCAACAACCTCTCCACTTACTTCGACTGCAAGATAGCAGACATCTATGACAGCTTCTCGACTCGGACCATCCCACGCCCACCACCGTCATATCCACCACGAAGCTCCTCCAAACCCTCACCACCTACTCTACTGAGCCAACATCTCCAACGCATAAACCCTCAACATCAGAAACTCCATCCACTCCGGCTCTCCCTCTGACCCCTGACCCCACCACATCTTCAATAAAGCAAGCAGCACCATCGCACCCAAACTCTGGCACATCATCTACCACTCCTTTGAAACCGCCGAAATCAAGCCCTTACTGAAGAAACCCACCACAGTCCCAGACGACCTCAAGAATTTCCGGCCCATCTCTCTACTCCCCTTCCCAGCTAAAGTCATTGAAAAAGCTGTCAACAGACAACTCACCAAACACGTCGAACTCAACAACATCCTGGACCCCTCACAGCCAGGCTTCCAGAGCAACCACAGCACCGAGACCGCCCTCTTGGCCCCTACAGATGACATTTGCATCCTCCTATATGGGGGTGAGACTACGGCTCTCATCCTCCTCGACCTGTCCACCACCTTCGACACCATCTCCCACCACACTCTACAGACTCGTCTCCATGAGGCACTAGAATGGATCACCTCCTTCCTCTCCGACAGGACCCAAAAAGTCAGACTCCTCCCTTCTACTCAGAGGCCACCAAGACCATCTGTGGCATCCCGCAAGGCTCCTCTCTGAGCCACACTCTCTTCAACCTCTACATGGCCTCCCTAGCTACCATCACGAGACACCACGCACTCAACATCATTTCATATGCCGACGATGCTCAGCTAATCATCTCCCTCACCAACGCACACAGCCAAAGCCAGCTTCCACAATGGAATGAAGGCAGTCTCCGTCTGGATGAAGGAGAGCTGCCTCAAGCTAAATACGGAATAAAAAGAAGTCCATCATCGGCAACAAACCCTGAGCCTGGGACATCTCCTGGTGGCCCACTGCCCTCAGAAGCTTTCCGGCCCCTACCGACCACGCCCTCAATCTCGGCTTCATCCTGGACTCAGCACTCTCGATGAACCGTCAAGTCAGCGCAGTCTCCTCTGCCTGTTTCAACACCATGCGCATGCTCCCGAAGATCTTCAAATGGATCACAACCGAATCCAAAAGAACAGTCACCCAGGCACTCATCAGCAGCCACCTAGACTACGGCAACGCAATCCTCGCCGGAACCACCACCAAGGTACGGAAAAGATTGCAACCCATCCAAAACTCCTCCACCATCTCATCAAGAACGCCCCCAAACACAGCCACACCTCTGCCCTACTTAGGGACTTGCACTGGCTCCCAATAGACAAGAGAATTACATTCAAACTTCTCACGCACGCCTACAAAGCCCTTCAAAATGCTGGACCAGACTACATCAACCACAGAGTCCACTTCTACATGCCCACTAGACAGCTCCGCTCCGCTGACCTCGTCGACGACGTCATCCCATGCGTTCAGAAGGCCACAGCCAGAGGAAGATCCTTCTCTCACTACACCGCCAAGACCTGGAACTCCCTTCCCATCCACCACAGAAGGTGCAATTCAGAAAAGACCTCAAAACTTGCCTCTTCGTCTGATCCCCTCCCTTCATCGATAACTACTCACATACTGCTGCCCATGTGCCTTGAGATCCCAGCAGGTGACTAGCTGCGTTTTACAAGTATAATGATAGATTGATTGATTGACCACATTTGGCAGAAAGCTAGCTGTTGGTACGCAGATTATGCTTTCATTTATTTGGTGTGTATCTGTTCAGTCGTTTTTGAGATATTAAAGGGAAAATAAATATGTATATCTCTGGCCGTGAATTTGTCTTGCATAATTCGTGAAATTTGTGAATTTTTTGCAAATACGTGTTCAAAAAGAAGCATTGCAATTGGCTGACCGCAACCCGACTACAAAGTTGAGGCTGCCATTTTATTTCATGGGATATGGTGTTGAAGTAAGCCTCAGCAAGGCCTACTAGTGCAAGGGGTTCGCCCTTCTCTGCACAAAGTCCTCAGACCATATAGGAAGAAGTTGGCACAGAAGCTGAAATAAAAGACAAAGGGGGTCATTCCGACCCCGGTGGGCGGCGGGCACCGCCCGCCGGGCGGAGACCGCCAAAAGACTGTACCGTGGTCAAATGACCGCGGCGGTCATTCAGACTTTCCCGCAGGGCGGGCGGGCGACCGCCAAAAGGCCGCCCGCCCGCTCAGCAGGAAAGCCCCAGCAACGATGAAGCCGGCTCTGAATGGAGTCGGCTGAGTTGCTGGTGTGCGACGGGTGCAGTGGCACCCGTCGCGATTTTCAGTGTCTGCTTTGCAGACACTGAAAATCTTAATGGGGCCCTGTTAGGGGGCCCCTGCAGTGCCCAGTGGCATGGGCACTGCAGGGGCCCCCAGGGGCCCCACGACACCCGTTCCCGCCAGCCTCTTCCTGGCGGTTCAACAGGCTGGCGGGAAGGGGGTCGGAATCCCCATGGCGGCGCTGCTTGCAGCGCCGCCGTGGAGGATTCCCTGGGGCAGGGGAAAACCGGCGGGACACCGCCGGTTTCCCTTTTCTGACCGCGGCTGTACCGCTGCGGTCAGAATTGCCCCAGAAGCACCGCCAGCCTGTTGGTGGTGCTTCCTCCGTCCCCCGCCCTGGCGGTCCATGACCGCCAGGGTCGGAATGACCCCCAAAGTTTATTAAACCTCATGAGGTGGTACTACAGTTCAAACAGCACCCTTCGTAGCACACTGAACTAAGAGAGCATGCTACATTTATACCCACACGGGGGCTAAAAGAAGGTGGTACAATTATAGAAGCAAGACTTACATACATGTAAGGTCATATGGAAATGCACAGTCGACAAGTAGGAGGGGCTAACAGTTTCAAGGACTAGTTGACACATTACTTTCTGTTACTGATTACTAACAGCTGCAGATCTTACTGGGCATGTGCGAAAGTGGGAGGTGCTAAATATAACTTGTCAATAGACAGATTTTCAAGAGTAGTTAACAGAAAGGTAGGACAGAGCACATGGCGAGCACATTGCAGAGAAAATGGCTGCCATGAATACAAAATGGATTCCGCCAAATGTTCACAATAGTTGCTAAATACAAGATGTCTTCTGCTAATGTTTAATCTAAGTTACAACAGACAACCGTTTCAGCATTAGCTGAAGACATTCGTCTTTCTGGGATAATCTAAATATTCATCTTGTATATTTATGCTCATCATTTCAGCTATTTCCTTATCTAACATATGTTGTGCTTTCATTTCTGTAATATTTCTTTTGGTAGGCATACAAGCAGTAATACACATGGAGCAGAACATTGGACCACACTGAATACAGATACAGCATGTGAAAAATATTGCAATCATTACACACAGGATAGTCAGTAGTTTCCAGCCCCAAACGGAAATAAGAGCCCAAAACCATCCAGAAAAAGTCCAAGTACCAGTCTCTGTGTGGATTTCTGCAGCAATTTTATGCAATTTAGATATTGCATTATATACTGAATGTGAGTGATCTGGAATAAAAACACAGCAACTACTACCGATGATGCGACATGCACCACCTCGATCAGCTAATATCACATCTTGTACCATATGATTTTAGAGTGTTACAATCCTCGCAATTTGGAGCTCCTCAGTAATATTCCCAAGTGTCAGAGCTGTCTGATTGGTAACAGCTTCCACAACCCTAGTCAATCGTCTCACTTTCCTACTGTTTAATGCAGCACCCACAAAGGAGAACAACCCTAAATTAAAATCAACATATTGTTGCAGGCTAGTATCCGTTTGGTCTACCTCATTTGCACTTATTGTCCTTTTATATCTATTTTTAATGATGTCATTGAACAGTTTAAAATCTCGGTGATATGATGCAGGGGCCAAAAACACAGGGGGTAATAGAAAAGATACATAACACACACCTGACCACCCAACAGGTAGTTGGTAATATCCATAGTTACCACAAACAAAATATGTATTATGTGAAGCTGTAAAACTACTATTATTTACACTCTCAATAGTTAAAATCAAGGTACAATTGCTTATCCCGAATGGAATTCGCCCAATGCTACATATACATAAATCTGCTTTAGTTTTTGTAACAGAAATCACAAATTGTTCTTTCTTGTCAGAGTCTCTTATATTTGTGAAGACATGTGGTATTGAAACATTGTCCGGTTGATACTCTTCCCATTCCCATTTAGTTCCTTTGGCTTGGGGATACCCATCTTTGTCTTGGTAGCATACTTTATTAAGGCGAAAAAGAACTCAGCCCTCTGTACGTTTTCCAGATGCAAACTAAAGCGTATACCAAGCTTGACAAGAACCATTGTGTGAAAAAGGAAGAGGAATGAAAGGTGTTCCTCCTTTCTTTTGATGCGCAGGTATCATTCCACATACCCAACAGTTAGTAGTATTTGTAGCATTATGAGTATGATGCAACATCTGAATGAAAGTATTATTGAAGTACGATTGACGGTGCTTCTGCTCCTGATAGGGAAGCGTAAAGTAATAGTGATCCTCTGGTACTGGAGTAGTGGCAACAAAAAACTCACAAGCAGGAGCCTTCTTTTCAACAAACCAGGTGATTATTGCTATAACCACCAAAACAACAACAAACCCCATACTACTAATGATCAGTTTATTATTCATTTTAGCAACAGTGATAATCGACCCTTAAATTAATTAAAAACAATAGTTGGAGCTCTTATCCCTAAGCAGCCGCTGATTTCTTCACCACGGGCCAAGACGGGTGTCACTACTCTAATGCATGGCTGATCCCCCCCCCCCTTGCCACATTGGCTCTCCGTTTCACTAACCCAGGGCGGTAGCTCACCAGTTTTCTCCAGTAATACGGGGTCTTTCCTCGGTCTCAAATTATATTGCGACACTCCAGAAATCGTATGGTCCGGGAAGACCTCCGCAGATTTGTCAGGTGATAAAGCACGGCCTTTCTCCGTAGTCAAAATCTCTCGATGATCGGTCAGCACAGCAGGTTCCACCAAGGTAGGTAGCACTCTCTTGCAGTGAGTACTATGGACCCAATTCTTTCGGTTCGTCACTCGAACTGCTGTCCTTGTCGCAAAGAGCACCTGTTCTGGGCATCGCCACCTTGGTTCCAAGCTGCTTGATCATTCAAAGGACTTAATCTTCACCTGGTCACCAGGTCGGAGTTCATGGCCTTCACCTGTAGATCTGTCAGGAAGTACTTCTCGAACCTGTTGATGAATAGAAACCAAATTGTCGGTTAACTGTGCCAAATAATCATTCATCAGGACACAAGGTACATCATATACAGAATTTGGCTTAGGAACTCCCCAAATGTTCATTGGCTTTCCAAACACCACTTCGTAAGGACTAAGGCCGATTTGAGAGTGTGGCACTGACCTAATAGACAATAATGCCAACAGTAATGCATCCGGCCAAGTTAAGGATGTGGAAGCCTGTATCTTCGCTAACTTCAGCTTCAAAGTAGCAGTATACCTTTCCACCAACACTGCTGATTGTGGGTGAAAAACCGCATGGAACTTCTGTTTGATCCCTAATCCTTTCAGGACATACTTAATAACTTCCGCAACAAAATGAGGTCTGTTATCATTCCATAAAAGTCTGCAAACACCAAACCTAGGGAAAAAATCTTTCAAAAGCACCTTTGCTGTGGTAATGGCAGTATTATCTTTTGTGGGGTCTGCCTCTATCCATTTACTGAAGGCACATACCACCACCAAGACATACTTTAAATTGTTGCAGTGTTCAAGCTGAATATAATCCATTTGTAGAACTTCAAAAGGTGCAGTTGGTGTAGCAAACCCTCCCGCAGGAGTACGTGTCCCTTTTCCAGGATTGTATTGTAAACAGATCTGTACTACTACTCTCTTAGCTGTACTGGAAATTTCTGGATGCTCCCAAACTTGCGTAAGCAACTTTGTTATTATTGAAACTCCAACATGTGCCAGCCCATGTGCCATCTGAACCATAGGTTGTACAAAAGCAATAGGCAATTTCCATTTATCCATCTGCTTACTCCGCCAACAGCCCTCATCATCTAATTCTCCTTCTTCAGACCATTGCTCACGTTCTTTCACAGAAGCAGATTTCTGTATATCTAATACGTCTTGTCTAGCATTATGCCAACGTTCAGCTTGTGACTTCACTACATACATACATAGAAGTAGTACTTCGCTGCATCGCAGTCTCACGTGCTACGCGGTCCGCAAGGGCATTACCATGCCCTATCTTATCGGTCACTTTCTTGTGTGCACTACATTTCACAATAGATAGTTTCTTTGGATATGTCAATGCAGTCAAGAGGTTATGCACTAATTCTCCGTGCATTATCTGCATCCTGTGGGATGTGAGAAAGCCTCTCTCCTTCCAAAGCAAACCAAAATCATGAGCCACTCCAAAAGCATAGCGGCTGTCTGTATAACTGTTCACACATAAGTCAGTACTAAGCTCACATGCTCGTGTCAAAGCTGTTAGTTCAGCTGCTTGAGCTGACTTCTGTGGTATACGAGCTGTCTCCACTACCGTCTGTATTGTGGTGATTGCGTATGCAGCTAAGGTCGTACCGTCTGGCAACTTCAAACAAGACCCATCAATTCTCCGTCTACATCTGGAAGGGGCGTATCTTGTAAATCAATACGACCCTTTGTCTGTTCTTCGGTAAGGAATATACAATCATGTGTTTCTTGTGACTGAGGCTGAGTCACCGGATATGGCAACAAAGTGGCTGGATTTAGTGTTGCACATCTCTTCACTGTAATGTGAGGAGCCAGCAATGTCAATTCATATCCTGTCAGGCGAGCGTTAGTTAAATGTTGTGTCTTTGTTTGATTTAAAAGAGCATCAACCGCATGGGGTACTAACACCAACAGCTTATGTGACAAAACTATCCCTTCACTCTGACGTATTGACTAGCTGTTGCGGCAACTGAACGAAAACACCCAGGCAACGCTCAAGCGACAGGATCAAGTACTGCTGAAACATATGCACAGGGACGCTGCTTATCGCCATGTGTCTGTACTAAAACTGACAATGCACATCCATCTTTCTTATGTACGTAAAGTGCAAAAGGCTTCATGTAATCTGGAGTACCTAACACTGGTGCTGAACAAAGGGCTTGTCATAGCTACCGGAAAGCAGTCTCACATTCATCTGTCCATGGGAGGTGCATTGGAGTATCTTTAGTCAAAAGTGCTAGCAAAGGTTTGACAATGTGTGAAAACCCTAGTATCCATTGCCTACAAAAAGAAGTAAGAGCAAGGAATGCACGAACATCTTTCTGAGTAGAGGGTAAAGGTGTGTCTAAAATTGCTTGAATACAATCGGATGTAAGTTCACGGCCCTCCTTAGACAAAAGGTGACCTAAATAGGTTACCTTTGGTCTACAATATTGCAATTTCTTTCATGACACTTTATGATGGTGTGAAGCAAGAAAAGAAAGTAAGGACAAAGTGCACTTTTCACATTGCTCAGGGGTATCAGCTGCCAACAAAATATCATCAACATATTGTATGAGAGCCACACCTTCAGGCAAAACAAAAGAATCAAGTTGTCATTTTAACGCTTGACTATAAATACTTGGACTCTCAGTATAGCCTTGAGGAACTCTGCAAAATCTATATGATCGTTTATTCAAAGTAAAACCAAACAAATATCGGCTGTCAGGATGAATAGGGATCGAAAAGAAAGCATTCTTCAAGTCTATCACAAAGAACGTAGTTGCTGTCGGGGGAACCACAGTAAGAAGTGTTGTGATGTCGGATACCACAGGATATTGTGGTATCACAATCTTATTGACTTCTCGTAAATCAATAATGAATCGGTAAATCCTAGTATCAGTATCCTTTTTCAGAATTAGAAGAATCGGACTGTTACAAACATTATACGGAACTTCCTCAACAACTCCAACTGCAATAAGATCATGCACAATTCGTGTGAGTGCTTCTTCGCCCTCCTGTGAAATTTTGCTTTGAGGCAAACGTGGCAATATAGCTCTCTCCTTGACACTAATATGTACCGGTGGAATAATCATTTGTCCCACATCAGTATCTGAAGTAGCCCACAAAGTACTAGTGAGTGAAGCCAATGCAATATCCTCTTTAACAAGACAAACTCTTTCCATCACAGGATGATTATCATTTAAAATAACACGAACCCCTTCAGGAGAGCATCGTATTGCAGCCCTGAAATACTTGAGCATATCAAGACCCACAATATTGTCTGGTGTATTTGGAGAAAGCAAAAATGGACATGGAGCAGTAAATTTATCAGCATGGAATGCAAGTGGTTGTGACAATGGGCTAGGGGAAGGTGTTCCATCGAAACCTATCGATGTAATGGTTAAGCCAGACAGGGGAGCCCTTGGAATCAATTGTTTAGACAAGGGGCTACGAGTAGCTCCTGTATCAACCAGAAACTGATCAGTAGAACCCAACACATGTGCTGTAACATAGGGACCCCTCAGATCTACTGGAACTTCAACTGATTCCTTACCCCATCCTAGGCAATCCTATGCATAAGCAGAATCTTGGAAATCAGGCTGCACATGGTTAGACATCTGGTATTGGTTCCGTCTATCAAAAGTGTTAAACCCATCCTGCCCTCGTACATTAGCATCAACCCTAGCATGATCATTCGTGCTTCTTCTAGGCCCTGAATATCCTGAGCGATTTCTCATTTGTCCCCGACCACGTGAACACTGCTGAACACGTAGTGTTGGACAATCAGCATCCCAATGCCCAAACTTCTTACAATACGCACACTGATCAACAGACAAATTCGAAGGAGTGTAAGAAGAACCATAAGATCCACGTCCACCTCTATCACTACCTCTAAAAGGCGGACCATAAGCTTGAGCCAACATAACCTTCGTCTTTAATTCTTTCATCTTTTTATCCTCGCTACCTTTTGCTTCTAATTCCTGACGTTCATAATACTGAGCCATAGTCAAAAGAGAAACCGGAGTAGAGGTAGTCCATGAACTTTCACTAGCTTTTAGACGACTAGCTATTCCTGGTAACAGATTTGCGACATATTTATCGACAAATAAATGTCTGCCCGTATCATCTGAGAATAACTGGCCGCTAAAATCATGAAATGCTTCTTCAAAGCGTGTAAAGAAATCAGAGACTGATTCATCTGCCTTTTGCTTACAAGACGCTAAAACAGTCCAATCTATTTTTTTAGGGGGAATAATCGTTTTTAACTTAACTAATATGGCTGCGGGAAGATCTAGATTTCAACTGATATGGCTTTTTCGCAGGTTCCCTATCCCCGCCCATTTGTTCTAATTCTTTCCATGACGCCCCAAAAACTACACGATCATCAATTTTACGAACAGTTCTCCACATATCTGGTGGTAATATCAATCCGAAAAATAAATCAATGTCAGCCAAAGTCATAGTACAAGAACTAATTGCTCCCTCAACTTCCTCATAAAAGGCGGCTGGATTTTTCCGCTGGTCAGGTAATGCTGTTTTAAGTGCCATTACATCTGCCCTATTCCAAGGAGTATACACCCAATTATAAATAAAATAACCCTTAGCATCAACAGAAGTTTTATCATCACTTGTACCCAATCCTTTAGGAGGAACATACAAAGGCGCGGCCTCCCGCATTGGTTTCGCGTGAACTATCAAAGTCTTATCTGTTCCGAAGATGGAAGCTTGCACCCCGCCGGTCTGAGATGTCCGTGCAACTACGTCCACAGCCCTTTTCTCCTCTTGCAAACGAACTGCCACAACACATAATTTCATCAAACCTCTGATTGCATCAGCCACCTGGGAGAAAACAAAAAGACCATCACGCATTTGCTTATGGTCAGCTGCTACATCACCGGGCTCTAACTCATCAGAATATTTCCGTTATAGTTCAATAACTTCTGTGCATATGCCTCAGTAAAATATAGCTGCTCCTTTTCCGTCCACTCTTTCATGTTGTCTAAAAGTTCAGAAGCAGAGACAACGCTACGAATTGTTTTACGAGCAATAGATCTAAGCTCAGACGCACGGTCAGCAGGCAACATAGAGCGACTGTCTCGTATCTTCTGTTGCTCCGAACCGGAGACCTTAGCTAACTCATGAGGGGCAGAATGAACGACATACGGAGGTGGAGGGCGATCTAGTAACAAAAAATCATCGTGTGGTTTATTAAGGATAGGATAGAGAGGTTGCCTAACGGTGTATTGGCCAGTTACCTGTAATTTCCATTCTTTCTCTTCTAGCTCCTTTAAGTCATTTATTTCTTTCTTTCTCATTTCCAATGCTTTCACATATACATTCTTCCGCTGCTCTTTCTCAAGCAAGGCTTGCTCACGCTTCACTCGTCCACGCACTTCTTTCTCCCAAATTCGTACACAGTCAAACATATCTTGCCTAGACTTTTGCTTACACATACATTGTTCCACATACTCAATCTTTCGCAAATCAAATGACCCATGCATAGGCCAACGTAACTTAGGATCCGCACAAGTGTATTTATTCCATAATGTGCTGTACATTATAGAAGAAAGACCATGTTTAACATACACATCTCTATTGGGCGTCCCCTCTGGGGGTGCCGGTTGCGATTCTTCCAGTCTCAAATTGGTACCATTACTAAAGCAACACATCCTACGAAGTGCGCTAAAAACAGGCATGCCAAAAATAGTGCAGAATATGCAATATTATAATCAAAGTAGCACTTAAGGTGCCGTTCAAATCAAAATTTTATTGGAGAAAATTCTCCTCATTACCTGCCTATATAAATTGCAATTTATATATCAATTCAAAGGACACATATTGACTAGTCACCCAAAACACAAGAGCCAGAGTAAGTAGTGCTAAACTTCATTACCAAGGCATCAAAACCCACAGCAAGTGCCGTAAAACGGCTCTTACCAATCACAGGGTGTCCAGGTTCCAACTGCCAAGTTCTAAAATCGACCAAATGGTCACTGCATGACAAATGAACAAAAAGGTTCTCAGTCGAGGACCGGCTCCACCTGGATGGTCAAAGCAGAAAGAAGGGAAAAACGCTGCGGTTGCCAAGACTCGGGTCTCCTCAGGCATTGATCGTCCGCACCGAGATCCCAATCCTTCGTCGCGACCAATCCGTTGGGCGTCCGAGTCGCCAATGAGTCCCTGTTCGGGCGCCAATTTGTTGAAGTAAGCCTCAGCAAGGCCTACTAGTGCAAGGGGTTCGCCCTTCTCTGCACAAAGTCCTCAGACCATATAGGAAGAAGTTGGCACAGAAACTGAAATAAAAGACAAAGTTTATTAAGCCTCATGAGGTGGTACTACAGTTCAAACAGCATCTTTCGGTAATGTTTGAAGTAGCACACTGAACTAAGAGAGCATGCTCCTTTTATACCCACACAGGTGCTAAAAGAAGGTGGTACAATTATAGAAGCAAGACTTACATACATGTAAGGTCATATGGAAATGCACAGTCGACAAGTAGGAGGGGCTAACAGTTTCAAGGACTAGTTGACACATTATTGTCTGTTACTGATTACTAACAGCTGCAGATCTTACTGGGCATGTGCGAAAGTGGGAGATGCTAAATATAACTTGTCACTAGACAAATTTTCAAGAGTAGTTAACAGAAAGGTAGGACAAAGCACATGGCGAGCACATGGCAGAGAAAATGGCTGCCATGAATACAAAATGGATTCAGCCAAATGTTCACAATAGTTGCTAAATACAAGATGTCTTCTGCTAATGCTTAATCTAATCGCTATTAAGTTACAACAATGGTCCCCGGGAGTTAAAATCCAAATTAAAAGTGGCATAAGGGTGCAGGTATCCTGACCGCAGGGGTGTGATATAGGTGTGTTTTAGGTGCAAATAATGATTTTAAAATAAGTTTTCACCACCATGCATGATATTCACAAAAATGTGCAAATTTTCAACATTATTCGCAAATATGGAAACATTTGAAAGAAAAACAACAGACTCATTCATACACTAATTCATTCATTCATACATGCACTCTAAGACACGTGTCCACTGGCTCGCCCACTCAGACACTCATGTACTCGCTCACACCCACTCAGACTCACACATCCACTTTCAGACCCACTCAAACACTCACCCACCCACTCACAGATCCACTGACCAAGACTGGTTCTGTGGCCAACCTGCACTGACCATGGCCACAGGGTTGGGTGGTTATAAGGGCTTGGCTGCTAGGCCTGGCTGCAGGCCAGGACTTGCAACCAACCCCTGCCATGCGCGGTGGGGGTTGGAATGATGTATAGTAATTAAAATTGCTTCACGTTACAAAACCATTGAAATTTACTGAAAAAAACAAAGGGTACAGGGATGTTCTAAATTTACTCGCAGAAAATCATAGAAATTCATAGAAATTCAGCAGTTATAGTCAGAGTTCTTTTAAGTAACTACAACTTGCGCCCTAAGGTAACTATACTGCGTGCCTTCACCATGCACAGCTAATTACTCCACATATTATATCATTGATGAGATCTTGTGTGACTTCTTCGATATTATCACTGCAACATTTGCAATAAAATTATTTATAAGAAAACTGTGCATGGCATAGGTGCGAGTTATAGTTAACTTAGGCCGCAAGTTATAGTAACTTAAAAGAAGTCTAACTATAACTTCTGATTTTCTATGGTTTTGTGAGAGTAAATTCACCTTTGTTTTTTTCAGTGAATGCACATACACACAAACACACACACATATATATATATATAAATCGAGTGTGTATATATATATATATATATATATACACACTCGATTTGATTTGAATCTGTTCAGTGGTTTTAGAGATATTAAAGGGCAAAATAACTAGATATCTGGGCACATGGATACTTCATGAATCCAAAGGGTTGCGTGTTGGTATCTAATTTGCTACCAACACAACAAGGAAGGCCCTAGCTTGGGTCAAGAGGTTCCTTACAGACCCCACCAGGGATAAAAAGCATTTTTTTTAATGTTGGGAAAATCCACAGATCCAGATCTGCAGATTTTCCTGACATTTGTTTTTTTAAAAGGGCTGTCTCCTGTCTTTGTTTTATTTGCCCCTGGATGAGCCAGGTCACGGAGGCACTGGGGGCTTTAAAAAGGATGAGGGACATGGCCCCCGCCTCATATGGCTTGTATTTGCTCCTGGGACTGACTAATATGCAGTGGGCTACGTGGCCTACCGCATCCCAGAGACCACCCCCCCCCCCAGGGCAAAATATAATTTGATATGTTGGAGGTCTGTATGGTCCCCCCGAAGACCTGGAGACTGCCACCTCCACAGGGCAAATATTGAATTGCATAAAGGGGACCACACAATCCCATTGCAGCCCCTGGGGCCACCACATACCGGGTGCTAAAATAAAAGAATGAAGGGGTTGTCCATTGAGGACCCTGGAGGACTACCTTCTATCCAGGGCAAATACATCATTGGAGGCGGCCCCCCTCGAGGAGCCATAGATGTCCCTTGGAGCCACCATCCAACAGGGCTGGCTCCTGCTATGTCCCTGGGTGACCACCCCCGGGACATACCTGCTTGCTCTGACTTGGCCGGAACTTAGTCAGCTCCCGCCAATTCAGTGCAAACACTCCGGTTTCAGCAAGTGAGAGTTGTCAAACAGGTTTCCTCTGTTTCTCTGCTCCCAGAGATGTGGTAAGGGAAACAGAGGAAACAATTGCTTTCATAGAGAGGGAACTGCATGTTTAGCAGGTTCCTGTCTGTGACAGCAATGCTGGCTCCCTCAGGAGGCGGGGAGGCAGGTGGGGCAGCAGGGTCCTTGAGGTATCCCCCCCGAAGTCCCCAATGCACACTGGGTGCCCTGCAGGGCATTCAGGACAGACGGCCAGGCCACAGGGCATAAAGCCCCAGTGGCCAAAATCTGCCCAGGGGTGGGGCACATGGCCCCTTCACAAAAAACAGTACATGGTGAGGCCGGGCCCTAAGGGATGGGGTGCCTGAGGCTAAAACTGGTCTGTGAAGGGGGGTGGCATGGACACCCTCACCCTCCAAAACAAATTAAAATACTGGACCTCGGGGATGGGATCCCCAGGGCAGAAATCGGCTGTTGAGGAGGGGCGTGCTAATTACCCCAGATATTACTGCAGTTATGACAACTTTTATAATGTTACTAAAAATATCAATGAAACTTTAGAAGTCAAATTATTGAAGACAAAACTGTGTATAGTGGGGGTGTGAGTTATAGTTACTTTAGGCCATGAGTTGTAGTTACTTGAAATAACTCTAACTCCAAGTGCTGAATTTCTCTGATTTTGTGCGAGTATATTCAGAATCTAACTATAACCCCCCTGTTACCTTTGTTTTTTTAAGTGAATATATGTATATATATATCGAACATACGTAGATGCTGCATTAAGAATAGTAAAACTATACTTGCTTATGTGAAGTTACCTTTTGGTATTTTGCCCTTGATATTTTGGCTAAAATATTATAGAATTGCAATATACACTACTCAGTGTTCCAGACAACAACTGTACCAATGCCTTAGAACTCCATATTTTCTACTCATACATGACATCTGTAGTTCATAAGCTAAAATGATCCTGTAATTGTTTTACACTAAACATGCTTCGAGATTGCCATATTGCTCAAAAGCCTATCTGAGGGTGGGATGCCAGCCACTGATTTGCAGCTGAGTCACTAACATGTGTGACTGAAACATTAAGACACATAGCAAAAACAAGAAAGAGGGAAAATAAAATAAAAATGCTAATTTTCATCAAATCTACTACCATCTACCGCAGAATATGTATTTCTGAGTATCTTCAATTGTGGGTAAGGGTGTCTATTTCTGACCATTTTTTCTGTCTCACCAGCTTCATGTTTAATAAAATGTATAATAAGATATATACGTTTGTGTACATGCAGTGGGGCATTCAGTCAGAACTCTTCACTGACTGGTATGTTCTAATGTCATTCACATTTTGCTTCCATCCACTACAGCCTACATCCTGGCAGTAGGTCATTCCACAAACAATCAAGACAGATGAGACACCCACACCATATGTGGCAAGTGACAATTTAAGGATACTATAGATTAATGCCCATCAAATACCATATATTCACTTCTGTGCAGTTCATGAAGAGGCGGAGGAGCGATGCAAAAGAATTCCATATGTGCCACAGTAATAGATCTCTGGAATTCCCATTTCATACAGATGAAGGAGGACACAAGGAGAGCCCAGGATCTATTGTGCCCTACCAGAGGTGGTTAAGGTGACCCAAGAAGTTTCACAGACTTCTTAGAAGCGAGTCTATGGTGTGCATCTAGAAGCAGTGTATGTGCAATCCAAGAAACTCACTAACTCTAGAGTCAATGGTCTTTAATGACCATTTAAATTCGGTAAAGGCACAGGCAAAAACATTCAGAGGCAAACATTGTAAAGGTAACATAATCTGCCATGCAGAAGACATGGAGCAAGAACCCAAGGAGTTTGCCACCTTGAAGGACTGAAGGTGCAACCCAAGAAGATTCAAAGACACCTCAGTTGATGGTCTACGGTGTACAATCTTGTTAGTCTGCCGAGAAATTGTAGAAAATACTACTTACTAATGAAAGTGAGATCTGGAAAATCTGTGGAAGGAATACTTTTAGATGAAAGAAAATGTGAAGGGGTGGTACAACACAAGGATAACCTCAGACAGTGTAGCAGTTTTTCTATGGTGAGTCACCCAAAGCAGTAAAGGATGTGTATGGTCCATCCAGCTACCTCAGTTGAAAGCTTAAAGGACTCACCCAGAAATGACAAATCTGCAGCCCAAGTAGGTTAATAGGCTACTCAATGAGTATTTATGATGTATTGCCTAGCCGTTATGAAGGAGTAACTCAAATGCACCACAGAAAAGAGTACATTGGCTCCACCAAAAGGTAATAAAGTTGCAGCCCAAGTAAATTAACACCTTATTAAAGTGACTGTGGTGTACAAAATAAAGTGATTAATGCAAATTTCTAAGTAGTTCACTGACACCACAGTAAAGTATCCATGATATACTACTGGGAAGTGATGAAGACGCAACATAAGACAAGTACTGAATACTCATCAGTGGTACATCACCAGGCAGCAATAGTGTCACAACCCACCAAATTCATAGAGCCACAGCAGAGGGTTTTTGGTATGCCATTGGACAAGGTGATGGTGCAGCCCAAAGTGATTCACAGTAAACTCAGTGGAGGATCATACAAACACATCAGAAGATGTTTATCAGTGTAAATCTTAGAACTGAAGGAAGCACAACCTAAGGATTTCACAGCCATTCAGTAAAAAGTTATGGTGTGCTCACAAAAGGCTGGAAGTGCTACCCAAGGATTACCACAGTACAGGATTTATGGGTTGACTCCAAAGTGGTGAAAGTGTAACCCAAGGCGATTTACAGACCACCTTAGTAGAATGTCCATAGGGTCCACTCAGAAAGGATGACAGTGTAGCCCTCCACTCTAAGTGAGAATTGAGAAAACCATGGAATTAATGTATATGTGGTTTTAGAAAGAAATGGGTGGGGTACATTTTAAGAGAGGATGAGATGCCAAAAGGCAATGATGATTTGGGAATATCCTTTCAAGGCTCTTACAGCCCCAAACATGGACAACGTCAAAAGACGATGGTCTGAACTTCTCCTCCCTTCATTAAAATGACCAAGCTAGTCACCCAGGGAGGAGTGGTTAAGGATGATCAGGTGGGGCAAGGAGGAGGATACCATTATAAGAAGATTCCAGGATGTGTAGTAGATCATGTTGCTGATGGGAGGGAAGTAGAATTGAAAGCTGGGGTCAACTGTTTAGTAAGTATAAATCACAATTATCTGTAGTGGGCCCATAAGCTTTGAACACTTGTGTGTTAGACCTGACAGCCTTAGGTTGGTTATCCCCCAACATTCTGCCTGCCTCCCTCTATTTTGCTGACACTGTTTTTGCTGGTTTTAGAACTCTGCGCACTTTACCGCTAATGACCAGTGCTCAAGTGCATGTGCTCTCTCCCTTAAATATGGTAATATTGGTTTCTACCCAACTGGCATATTTAATTTACTTGTAAGTTCCTAGTAAAGTGCACAACATGTGCCCGGGACCTGTAAATTAAATGCTACTAGTGGGCCTGCAGCACCGATTTTGGCACCCACATAAGTAGCCCCTTACTCATGTCTCAGGCCTTCCATTGCAAGGCCTTTGTGTGCAGCTTCACTGCCACTTCGATTTGGCATTTAATACTACTTGCCAAGCCTTAAACTCCCCTTTTTCTACATATAAGTCACCCCTAAGGTAGACCTTCGGTAACCCATAGGGCAGGGTGCTATGTAAGTAAAAGGAAGGACATGTACTTATGTGTTCTCGATGTCCTGGTAGTGAAAAACTCAAAAAAATCATTTTCCACTACTGCGAGGCCTGCTCATCTCACAGACTGGCATCAGAACTGCCCTCATATACTTTTAAGTGGTAGACTCTGATCTAGAAGGAGTAGCCATGTCATGTTTAGTATGGCCAGAATGGTAATAGACAAACCTGTTTATTGGTGAAGTTGAATTTATTATTACTATTGTAGAAATGCCACTTTTAGAAAGTGAGCATTGCTCTGCACTTACTGCCATCTGTGCCTTACAGCCTGTCTTCAATCCGTGTCTGCTATGTGCTGGTTGACAGCCCCCCTTGTGCATTCCACTGAGACAGCCATACACAGGAGACACAGTCACATCTGCATCCATCTGCATACTGAATGGGCTCCCTGGGCAGGTAGGGTAGAGGGACTCTATTACATTTCAAAGGCCAGTGGCCTGCTCTCACACAAAGAACTGATAACCCCCTCACAGGGATCCTGGCAGACAGAACGGGGCTGAAAGGGAAACTTGTGCACTTCAAAACTACTCTTTCAAGTTATCCCCACTTCATAGGCATTTTTGGGTATATGAACTGGGTCTCTGACCCCACCAAATCAGACACTTCTGAACCTACACCTAAACCCTGTCAGAGTAACTGCCTGGCTGTGCAAATTACTCATCTGCACTGTTTTGCTGAGAAGGACTGCTGCCCTGCTTGTTGTCATGCTGCCTGCTCACCTTTGACTGTGCTGGAAGGACTCTGCCTTCCCCTAAAGGGCTTGGCTTGAGCTTGCCTCCTGTCCTGAAGGACAGCAAAGACTTTATCTACTAGTTTTTAGCTAGCTTTCCAACTTCAGCAATGCCTGGAATGACTTCAGTGGTGCTAGCACCGACGCCGCAGCCTGCTCCAGTCCCAGGGCTTCGCTACATGCAATGACTGTGGCCTGAAACACAAGTCTGACGTTGCTGAGACGCCACTGAGTCCTGCAGTATTATCGTGACACTGTGAAATCGGCACATCACATCTTGACCGACTGGATTTATTGACCCAGCCGGGTCACAAGGAACAGAAGCATCACCACTGACATTATAGCAACTCCCCCTGCAACTGAATGGAACTGACGCCTCGCCTCCCTTGCCTCGCAGTACGGAAGCAACGCCTAACCTCCTTGAATGCTATAAGGGACTGACGCCGCCTCTCCTCCACCTGAACTCATTTTCTAAAGTGTTGGCAGGTTTTGAACAGAGCAGTAGGTGCACTGTTGGAGCTCCAGCACTCTGGCACTGTTGCTCACTGGCAGAACAAATGCTCAAGCATACTGGAAAAGTGACTCGCCAACTTCTTTTCACATGAGTTGCACTGACAAACAGAAAACAGTCCAGTCTGCCATGACTGGCATCACAATGGAATCCCTGATGCCATCACCAGGGACCCAGTCTGAGAAGACACTAAGCGCTTCATTTACAATAAATTGGTGAATCAATCACAATATGCCAGTTTGCTTGCGCTGCCCTGCACACCCTAATGAACCCATGGTAGTGCTGTATTTACAATAAAGCACAAAATGGTGCTCGTTAGCACAGCTGCGTCTGAATTTCTGACGCAGTCATGGCGCTTTGATGCTAGTGCAGCAAAGCTGGGGGAGGCCCATTCAAAACAGCTTAGTGTCACTTTAATGCCTGCTCATTAAAAAAAGATGCTAGAATGATGCAGTGAAATCTTGGTCAATTTACTGTGCCATTCCTGCGGGCCTCCTAGTGGGGGAAAGCCTCCCTTGCATAAATTTTACCTGACACAGGTAAAATGTCGTGCAAGGGTTTACAGACTGGTGCAATGCTACCATTGTGCCACTTCCCAAATATAGCATGAGGTGGAGGACTGTTCTGCGCCGCCGTAGTGTCAAACAAATGATGCTATGGCAGTGCAAGGGGCTTGTAAATGAGCCCTTAAGTTGAAATCCAATGAACTCAGGTAGCTACACACATAGGCGGGCCTTTTAAACTAAGTTAGAAATGACTGAAAGGAAAGTAATGGCCCTTGAGGACTAGGCTACCACATTTGAAAACAATCTAGACCTAGGTGAAGTGATGTGTCAGATACGCAGAAAGCTAGTAGAGATGGAAGACTGCAGCTGGAGAAATAATTTCTGATTGATGGGCATTCTGGAGGGATTGGAGACTGATAATATGGATTTTTCCAGAGGACACATCACCTCATCTTACGCAAGGACATGAACAGATAGGCTTTGTTAGAAATGATGTCTCTAGTTGGCAGTGGATATTTTGATAGTGCACCACTTAAAGTAGAACAATAAAGTCCAGTTAGTCCGTATCGTCACATGATCATCTTCTTTTTATTAGGTTTCCTTGCACATAAAAACACATCAGCCAACGCATTTCGTGCTTAACAAAGGACTTCTTCAGGGCTAAAGTATGATAGAGAAAATATCTTAAATATATTTACAAAAATACATACATAACATGGAAGCTACTTATAAATATATGGTACGCATTAAAAGCATGGCTAAGACATTTGATTAATTTATAAGACATGCAAACAAGGGACAACCGTGACAAAATGTACTGAATTTAAAGAGAAAAGAAGGAGAAATATAAACAGTACGAGAGACATGAATTATTGAACTAAAAGTTCGAAACAAAAATACACATAATGAGTATGTATAAATAACCAAATAAGGTAAGGTGATTAGTTAACAAGAGGTTGATATAGATAATACACAAATACAATGAATAAACATGGACTACCACTACATACATGTGTAACATCCACAAAGGAATATATATATGACAAAAAAAAAGTGTCCAAACAAAAAGGGCCGGCGACGCTTGTCAAAGAAATGAGGCGTAACATAAAAAGATGAATGTTTCCCTTCACACCAATGTTGATAAAAATTGTAAACAGTTCACAAAATGTAACACCACCATGTGTAGATACCACCAATTATTAATAAGAAAGTATCTAAAAAGTGAATATCAAGGAACTTGTTAAATCCTAGTGTAATTAGGGACTTTTAATTTGATCCTATATGTGAATTGACCAGAAAAGATAAATCAGACGCTCCTTCTTATGTATAAGTAGTAATCGATATCATCTCTCATGCTGATTATTGAGGTCATTGATGCCCACAGAACGTAATGCAAGTGTAGCAAACTACTGATGAAGAGAGAAGCGACACAAAATCAAACCTAGCATGTCGCGGTAATAGTGGTAAGTATTAAATGAGCAAAAAAATGAACACAGACAGGTGAAAGGGCCTTGTAATAATAAAGGAATGGTAGAGTAAAGTACCCCATAAACAACTGTGAAATATTCAGCTCATTTTATTAAGATAGAATAAATAATAAGAATACAGATATAGCGATAGGCGTGCCAAGTAGTCAAAGTGAGCAAGGAGAACAGAAAAATGTAGGTAATTATATTTATATATTGTCTTTACAAGAAAAATTGTGATTATGCTTTAAGCGATCGTGTTAGGGAAACAGGAGTATTGGATAAATATTAATGCCCGCCCTCCCTAATACCACGGGGGTTGAAATGCACAGAGCGGTTGTGCTTGACCATAACGATGGCAAATATCACATTTATCCCATTTGAAGAAAAAAGAGACCATCAAAACTGAGCGTGAGAGCGTTGGGTACGCTTACCGTCTAGGTAGCGAGGCGAGGACACCTCATGTTGCCGAGGGGCTGACTTGGGCCTACCTTAGCGATAACCTACATGTAGTAAAAGGGAAGGGTTGGGCTTGGCAAGTGGGTACACTTTCCAGGTCGAAATGGCAGTTTAAAACTGCCCACACAGACACTGCAGTGGCAAGTCTGAGGAATGCATACAGGGCTACTCATGGTGCACTATACTAGGGACTTACTGGTAAATCAGATATGGCAATCATGAATGACCCAATCACCAATACCATTTAGACAGAGAGCACTTGCACTTTAGCACTGGTCAGCAGTGGAAAAGTGCCCAGAGCCCTAAAGCCAGCAAAAATGAAATTCAGAACAGGATCAAAAACAGGAGGTGAGAAGCAACATGTTTGGCGATAACCCTGCAAAAAGGGTAATTTGCAACACAATGCCCTCCAAGCCTAAATACAGGGCAGACCAGTCAATACCTTTCTGGACTTGCCTGCTCAGGGTGATAGAACCTAGACAGTGGCCCACTACTACTGGTGCTCTTGCCAGTTCTTTACCTCTCTAAATCCAGTTGGATCCCTTTGGCTACACTCTCATGCAACTTAGGGTCTTTACCCTCAGGCAGAGCAGAGAATAGTGGTGGGTTCCCCCGCCTTCTGTACCTCTTGTTGAGTTCCTGTACCTTCTGCTTTTGAGTGGTACCCCCAGAAAACTGAACTGTTAGAGCACCCTTGGTGGCTGACTCTCCCAGTACCCCTGACATCGGGGAAAACTAATTCCCCAGAATGCAGTCTATGGGCATCTGGGGACTACCTATGATCCTTCTCTGTGTCACCTCCTGACCCGCACTATGGACACCAGAGCCATAGGACGGAAACTAGCCTTTCCACAACCATGGCCCAGTTAGTCTTGGTGTCCCGCAGAGCAGTGACTGGGATCTCCTCCACTTTCACCTGGAGGAAGTGATGACTCCAACCTTCTGGGATCACCAACCCACCCACTGGGATCACCTCCTAACTAAGGGAGATTAGATCTTGGTGCTGAGCCAGGAGTCCACCTCCTTGGCAGACTTCCTGGGGTCAGTACGCTTGCTGTCAATCAAGTGCTGGCACAGCTCTGGAAAACAATGAATAGACAAATGCTCCTGTGCAATCAGATTTTACAGCCCCTGATAGCCTGCCCTTCACCCAACCATCCAATGCTCTGCAGAAAGAATCAACATACTCCACCCAAGTTTGGGACCCAAGTTTAGTACTCCCACCAAACGTTAACCTGTAACTCTCTGGAGTGAGACCATAACTCCTGGTCAGGGCATCCTTCATGGCAGGCTATCTCACCTAACCCTCTTCTTCTCAGTCAACAAGTTGACCCTCCCTTCTACTGAGAAATACTTCCACAGGCCAGACCCCCAATCTCTCTCAAGAACCCTGAGCATCTTCAGTGCCATATTCATAACCCCGAACCACTGCTCTATTTCATTCCCCACCATACAATCCTTCACCACATCTTTGGGTATATGCACCTTCCCCTTGCTCTGCACTGTAGAACTGCTGGCACCATCTGTGCTGAACCTGCTTTTTAGATCCAGTTCCTTCAAGCTCAGCTCTTGAGCTAAAAGCATTTTCTTCTCCTCAGTGGCGATTTTCTCTTTCTCTATGGGGATTTTCTCTTTCTCTGCCTCTCTTTTGAACCTGGCTATGTTACGCCGCTGCGCGCGGCACGAGCCAAACATTCGGCTCGGGCCGCGGCACGCGTGCACAGGACGGGCCGCGCCCCTAGGCTGCTCTGCATTCTACGAGGCCCCAAATTGGGCATGGGGCCTCGTTCTACCTTCATGCACCGTGCTCACAGGCAGGTCTGACCCCCCACTCACCTATTCTTTTCTTTTCTGCTTTTCCTGGCTATCTGGTTGTGCCTTCCTTTATGTTTTTTCTCCCTTCCCATATTTCCCTTCTCTTCCCAGCATTCCTTGTTCCCTACTCTCTATGGCTCCTAGTCCATTCTATTCTATGTGTTTTTTCCCTATCTAAGATGGTGTCCTTGTACTTCCTGTTGGTCGCTTCCTGTTTGTTGGTATTTAAGGGCTGTGATTCTTTCTCTCCTTGCGCTGCAACACTTTCTGTTGGATGGTGTCTTCGCTCCTATTTCTTTGCCTTCCTGTGCTGGTTCTCGTCGGTTCCAGTCTAGTTTCCTGTATTTCGCCTCTGTTGATTCCTGTTCTTTTTGTTCCTGTTTCAGGAACCTATTTTTGGAGGTTTTTTCTCCTTTTCAGGTTTTTTTTTACCTCTGGCGCTACTTCTGAGGGACACGGTCTGCTCTTGGCATTCCCGTTGCCTGCAGCACCGTGGCTACCAGAAAGAGTCGCCCCTACCTGGGCCAAGGCCAAACATTCAAGAACAAGACCCACGCCACTCGTTCTGCAGACTCCAGGTTTAAGCAGCACGTAAGTCGTGACAGGCTAATTCCAACTGAAGCTCCATCTGATGCATCAGCTTGAGCGTCCCAGCTCCATTCGGAGCCTTCTAGCTTCCCTCCTGTCCTCCATGTCCTCTGGGGTCAGACCAGGTGCCTGCACTGCCAGGTACCCTCCTTCCAGGCAGATCCTGATTCTCCTTCAAATCATCCTGCAAGTTAAGCTTCTTTCCCTCCAAAGTAGCATTCTCCTCCCTTGTGTGCTCAACAACCTCCTTAGCTGCCAATGAGGCCCTCCGTGCCTTTTGCAGCTCCTATTTGTTAGTGAGGCCTTTAATAGGATATTTAAGCTCCTTGCAGAACTTTTTAAGATAAGGCACTAATAGATTGTGGAGGGTACATGTGTCACACCTTTGACATATGCAGAGGGGCATAACAGGTTTGCCCGCTATTACTGTTTCTCTTCACCCTAGAATTGCTGGCAGCAGCCATCTGGCAACATTATCACATTAAGGGGATTGTGACTGTGGCAGGTCAAATTTAGATTATGCTATACACAGATGATATCCTTCTCATACACAGGGAACCTGATTTTTCGATACAGCACCTAATTCCCTTAATTATGTCCTTCTCTGTGTCTTTGGTATGCAGAGTTAACTGACACAAGAGTGACACAACTCCAATAACTAAATATTATAAAATATGTACATGCGCAGGTCATGGATTTACTTGGAAAATGTCCCGGCTGAAGTACTTTGGTATTCTGGTCAACTAGGGTCTAGAGAATATGGCTCAGGATAACTTAGAGCAGCTGTTAACAAAGTCTGACAAATACTTTTGTTGATGGTCACTTCAGACCTCACTGTGGGGCAGGGTGCGGGTAGTAAAAACAGTAACAGCTCCCAGATGTAATTATATCTTTAGTATGTTGCCGATCTGAATCCCAAAATGCTTGCCATGTACTGTCAAAAAACTCATTAAGACGTTACTGTGGGCTGCGGTAAGAAAACCTAGGCTCAAACTAAATTACAAGTGGATACACAAGCAGGAGGGTTACAACAGCCAGATATGTACTCATAATATCTGGCTCATCACTTATTGTAGTTGGTATACTTCTGTGCGGGTGATCTTGATGAGCCTCCCTGTGTGTCTATAGAGAATTCTGTGACATAGGTGATCCTGAAATTGCCATATTCTATCCTGATACAATCACAGCCATTAATAAGTACTCACATACAATCATGGCAATGTAGACAACATGGAAGGATTCGCATTGATTACTACAAATTAATGGACAAGTACATCTACAGGCACCTATCTGGTCTAAAGTGGGTATTATGCCTGGTAGAGAGGTGATTAGATGGATGCAATGGATTTGGCGGAGTTGGAGACACTGGTTGATGGGGTCCTACCCCAGTACGGACTGCTGTATGGGCCTCCAGACCAACAGGTGAGTACACTGTGAGCACGATCCATGGGGCAGGAATGCATGGCGTGGTGTGTGTGAAGGCCTCATGTAGGGGGGAGTTGGTGGATGTCTCCTGGGTGGCATGCAGCTTGTCTGCTAGGCCCTGTGTGTGCAAATGGCATTGTGAAGGGTTAAGGTGGGCCATAAGTGTAACAGGCGGGACGGTCGGACGAATACCTTTCCCTGTGTGTATTTCTCTGCAGGTCAGCGCCCATCAAAAGAAGAGTATATGGCGTGCCATCGACAAGGACGTGCAGACCCTGGGGGTCTATGGCAGGCGGAGCACCCACTGTCGGAAACGGTAGGAGGACCTGAGACGTTGGGCACGGAAGACCGCAGAGGCCCAGCTGGGGATGACCTCCCGATGAGGAAGGGGTGCCCATCGAACCTTGACCCCCCTGATGACCCGGATACTGGCAGTGGCATATCTGGAGCTGGAGGGGCGCTTTAGGTCATCACAGCAGCCACAAGGGGGTGAGTACAGTGCCCATCATTACTACTTACGCCTGGTGGGGTGGTATCCGGGTGGTGGATGTATGTCTGTGGGTGCCCCCAGGCCAGGCCTGACAATGCAGAGTAGGTCCCATGTTGGGCAGGGTTCTGATCTGATATTCCTCCTACCTAGCTTTTAGGCATTCACTTCTGGGCAGGGCTGTGTGGGTCCCTCCCCATGCCCTGGTGGCTACCATTGTTACTGGTAGTGCATTGCATAGTGCGTAGACCTGTTCCTTGTGTGTGAGGGTGGTACGTACACCAACGGTGGTGTTGGTGCAGCCATTGACCCAGTGTATCCTTTGTCTCTCCCCCCACTTTTTGTTTTGTCATCCTGCCCTTCTGTGTGTTAACATCATCTGGCGGAGGAGCAGAGGCACCGGCAATAGAGGGAGCTGCATCCCACAAGACCCAGGAGGTGGAGTCCACCGACGGTGAGGGCACCAGTGGGACTGAGGGCGAGGGGAGCACCACGGAGGAGACTGGAGGGGACAGGTCAGACACAGATACCTCCTCCGAAGGATGCTCCCTGGTGGTGGTGGACATATCTGTGACCACTCCAGCTACAGGTACAGCTGCCACCCCCGTGCCAGCACCGCATTTCCAGCAGCCCCTCATCGAGTTGCCCGTGCCCGCTCACCCAAGAGGGTAGCCATCACCTTCACCCCAAGCACATCAGGCCCTGCCCCAGTGAGCCCTGCTGCCCTGAGTGAGGAGGCTATTGACCTCATGAGATCCATCTTTGTTAGGCAGTCAACCATTGTGAGTGCCATCCAGGGGCTGGCAGCCCAAATGTAACAGACAAATGCATTTCTGGCGGGCATTCACACTGACTTGGCGGCCCAACAGAGATCAGTCCAGGCTCCGGCCTCCTCTCTGATGGCAGCCATTGTCCTTGTTTCCACCTTCCTCCCTCCAACTTCCTCTTCTCAATCCCATTCCCCACAACTCCAACTTATCCGAGGCACATAGGCAGACGAGCATGCACACAGGACAACACACAAGAGTAGCACAGGGAAACACAAGCACCACACATCATCCCACAGGCACTCACACAAACACCATCCAGATGCAGACATGCCAACGTCCACAATTTCTACCGTCTCCCCCTCCTCCTCCTCCTCCTCCTCCTCCTCCACCTCCCTCCCAGTTGCGTCTACACTCACACATGCATACACCACATCCTCACCCATTACCGCCATCACCAGCAGAACACATACCTCACTGGCAGACACCACCACAACAGCCATGCAGACGTCCCCTGTGTCCTCTCCCACTGTGTCTGTCCCCCCCTCCCAAGGTACACAAATGTAAGCACTCAGACACCCAATAGCCATCCACCTCACAACAGTATCCAGCCCAGGCACCTGCACCCACACACAGCAGACAGACACCTCCCACAATCACTCCCTCTTCTCCCACTCCCAAACCTTCTCCTTCTTCCCACCCCATTGTCCCTAAGCAGCTTTTCCTCTCCACCATTGACCTCTTCCCTCCCCCTCCCTCCTGTGTAATTCTGGCCATGGTGGTTGTTGGACTTTTTTGCTTATGCAGGGTCATCCCCAATCTCTTTGCCTCCTGCCTCCTATTTTTTCTGACCTGTTGCTGTTGGCTTTTGAACTCTGAGCACTTTACCCCTGCTAACCAGTGCTAAAGTGCATATGCTCTCTGTGTAAAATTGTATGTAATTGGTTTATCCATGATTGGCATTTTTGATTTACTAGTAAATCCCTAGTAAAGTGCACTAGAGGTGCCCAGGGCCTTTAAATCAAATGCTACTAGTGGGCGTGCAGCACTGGTTGTGCCACCCACATAAGTAGCTCTGCAATCATGTCTCAGACCTGCCACTGTAGTGTCTGTGTGTGCAGTTTTAACTGTAAATTCGACTTGGCAAGTGTACTCACTTGACAGGCCTAAACCTTCCCTTTTCTTACATGTAAGGCACCCCTAAGGTAGGCCCTAGGTAGAGGGCAGGGTGCAGTGTATGTTCAAGGCAGGACATATAGGGGGTCATTCTGACCTTGGCGGTCTTTTCGCAAGACCGCCGAGTTACCGCCGCGGTGAAGACCGCCGACCGCGGCAGTATGCCGCTGTGCGCATTCCGACCGCTGGGAGCGTTCCGCCGGAAAACCGCCAGCAGCCACACTGGCGGTCGGCGGGAAGGTGGAGACTGGTCAACCTCCACCGCCACGCCAGCAGAACACCGCCCACAGAATTAAGACCCACATTTCTGTGTGGCGGTCTTCTGTTGGCGGTCTTCTGTTGGCGGTCACCTCCCCATGGCTCCTGTCGCCTCCCGGAGGACCAACGCACAAGGTAAGTTGATCGTCCGTGAGGGGAGGGGGTGGGGGGGTGTTGTGTGATGTGTGCGTGCATGGGGGTGTGCGTGTGAGTGTGTAGAGGGGGTGTGTGAGTGCGTGCATGCGGGCGGGGAGTGCTGCTGTGCCTATGGGCAATGTGTGTAGTTCGGCGGGTGCGCATGTCGGCATGTATGTGTGCGGGTATGTGTCCCCGTTGTGTATGTGTGTGTGTAGGGGGTGTGTATATGTGCATGTTGGGGGTGTGTGCATGTCGGGGTGCGTGTATGTGCATGTCGGGGTGGGGGTGGGGAGGGGGTTCGTACCACCTCTGGGGGGTGGCAGGGGGGTGGAGGGTGTGGGGGGAGGACTCGGGGGGGCAGTGGGGGGTGGGGGAGACCCCTATCAGTGCCAGGGAAGGAATTCCCTGGCCCCGATAGTGCCTACCGCCATGGTTCGCATGGCGGTTCCCGACCGCCAGAAACCGCGGCGGTAAGCAGGGTCATGATACCGTTGGCGGTCTTCGGTCGACCGCCGGACTGGAGTGCGCAGACTCCAGCCCGTCGGTCATGACCGCCGTGGCTGTCGGAGTGGGGAAGTGGCGGTCGATCGCGGCGGTGACCTCCGCAGTCAGAATGCCATTTTTTTGACCGCCGGTCTGTTCGCGGTCCGACCGCCGCCTCTCCGCCGACCGCCAAGGTCAGAATGAGGGCTATAGTAATGTGTTTTATATGCCCTGACAGTGAAATATTGCTATATTCGTTTTTCACTATTGCAAGGCTTATCCCTCACATAGGTTAACATGGGGGCTACCTTTAAATCTGATTAAAGTGTAGATTCCCTTTGGGAGCGGATGGACATGTGGAGTTTGGGGTCTCTGAGCTCACAATTTAAAAATACATCTTTTAGTAAAGTTGATTTTAAGATTGTGTGTTTGAAAATGCCACTTTTCTTGCTTATAGCATTTCTGTGACACTGCCTGTTTGTGGATTGCCTGTCTGAGTCAGTTTGACAGTTGGGCTGGGTGCACCTAACACTAGACAGTGCCACAAAAGGAGCTGGGGTGTAGTCTGCATTTCCTGATGAGCCATCTGTGCTAGGAGGGAGGGGAGGAGTGGTCACTTACACCTGAAAGGGCTATGCCTGTCCTCACACAATGCCATCTCCGACCCCCTGGTGAGCGTCTGGGGCCTGGCTTGGAAAAGGCAGGATTTCACATTCAAAAGAGACTTTACTTTGAAGTAAGCCTACTTCAAAGGAGAAATTGGGTATAAGAAGGGCACCCAAAACCACAGACTTCTGGAAACAAGAGGAACCTCTACCTGGAGAAGAACTGAAGAGCTGAGGAGAAGTGCTGCCCTGCCTGTGCTTTGTGGAGCTATCCTGCAGTTGCTGCTTCTGCCAGAGTAAGAGGGCAAAGACTGGACTTTGTGTGACTTCCATCTTGTGAAGAAATCTCCAAGGGCTTGATTTAGAGCTTGCCTCCTGTTGTTTGAAGTCTCAGGGACAGCAAAGACTTCTCTCTGCCAGCACCTGGAGTCTCTGGAGAGACTCCTGCTCTGACAAGTGGTGCCCTATCCAGTCCCTGGGCCCTTGAAAGGAAAGCTGGTGGAAATCCAAGGAAATCGACTTCGGACGACTTCGGACCGACGCCGCTGCTGAATCCAGTGACACCGTCTGCAACCGACTCTGTGATCTTCACTGGAATGCAATGACCTTCGCAGGCCTGACACCGATGCATCCCCGCTGAAGTCCGCGACTCCGTGAAAGTCGCTGCACCAGGTCGTGACCGACGCCTCTCGAAGAGCGCAGATTCAACGTTTCGCACAGACGCTGCGATCCCTGACTTCGCGCATCGACTTGTTGTCACTCTTCACCAAAGGTACTCTACGTGACTCCGTGTCCGGCGCCGCTGGTGTCGGCTTCTTGGGAATGACTCCGTCATGACGCCGTGTTAACACCTCATCGAAGCATTTTGTGTTTCTAAGCACTATTTTTTAGTTTAATCTTTAAAAATTCATAACTTGACTTGTGTATGTCGGATGTTTGTCGTTTTGGTCTTGTTTCATTTAGATATATATTTCCTATTTTTCTAAACTGTGTTTTCATTAAGTTACTGTGTGTGTTGGTACAAATACTTTACACCTAGCACTCTGAAGTTAAGCCTACTGATCTGCCAAGCTACCGGGGGTAAGCAGGGGTTAGCTGAAGGTGATTCTCTTTTACCCTGACTAGAGTGAGGGTCCTTGCTTGAACAGGGGGTAATCTGACTGTCAACCAAAGACCCCATTTCTAACAGTGGCTAAAACCCAGGCAAAAACCTCAGCCACCCAGTCCACGGTCCCAGTAGTGTCCACACCCACTGATGGTGGTAAAGGATCCAGGGCACCAGACAGCCTCAAGGAAAGGGTGCCTGACCCAAGTGCTGCCTGGAAGGGCAAGGAGTCCTCCCCAGCTGCTGCCCTGAAGGGCAAGGTGCCATCCCCAGCTCCTGCCAGGAAGTCCAGGGAGCCTGCCCCATTTGCTGCCCTGAAGGGCAGGTGCCATCCCAAGCTGCTGCCAGGAAGGGCAAGGAGCCATCCCCAGCTGCTGCCAGGAAGGGCAAGGGGCCTGCACCAGCAGGCAGGAAGGACAAGTGGCCTGGTGCTGGGACTCAGTCGGAGCCCCCAACAACCATGGTTGTGCAGCCATTTGAGGCTGCAGGGGATGGGCAGGAGCTTCCCCCGACAGCCACCAGCAGCAGCACCACCACCACCACCACCAGCAGTGGGCAGCCGTCCGAGGCTGCAGAGGATGGGCTAAAGCCTCCTCCCACCACCACCAGCAGCAGCACAACTACCACCACTGAGCAGCCGTCACCACCGGCGGACGGTCTGTAAACCTGCCTCCATGGGCTGTTGGGTGGCCTGCCCCCTGCAAATCCTGTGGGTATGACACCCACCTGAGAGACTGTGACCTTGCACTCCCCAGGATCAGAAGCACAGGGCACGATACCCCCTCCAGAACCAGTGGGTAAGCCACCCGCTCACCCCATCCTCCCCAGGATCAGAAGCACAAGGCACGATGTCCTCCCCAGGATCAGAAGCACAGGGCACGATGCCCCCTCCAGAACCATTGGGTAAGCCACCCGCTCACCCCATCCTCCCCAGGATCAGAAGCACAGGGCACGATGCCCCCTCCAGAACCAGTGGGTATGACACCCACTCATCCCAACCTCCCCAGGACCAGAAGCACAGGGCACGATGCCCCCTCCAGAAGCAGTGGGTAAGACACCCACCAACCCCAGCCTCCCCGGAATCAAGAGCACAGGACATGTTGCCCCCTCCAGAGCATGTGGGCAAGTCACCCACTTGAGAGACCGTGGCCTTGCACTCCCCAGGACCAAGCACAGGGCATGTTGCCCCCTCCAGAGCATGTTGTCAAGTCACCCACTTGAGAGACTATGGCCTTGCACTCCCCAGGACCAAGAATAGGCCATGTAGCCCCCTCCAGAACCAGTGGGGTTGTTCCATCTGCCGGCTGAGGTGCCCCCCATTCCTCATCCCCCTGAGGTGCCTGCCTAATTTCCAACTGATGCCTCTGCAGTGTTCTCTCCGTGTTGGTGCAGGAGACAAGTGGGGCCTTGGACTTAGTACTGTGGCCCTGTGGCCCACGCACATTGAAGACTGGGCAGTGTGTGTGTCACTCTCTTTCTCCTCCCCCCTCCCCTGTGTGCTTGGAGGATGTGCTCACCGTGGTCATCTTCGCCGTCGTTGGTGTTCGTGGTGGAGCAGGACGTAAAATATCATAGGAAAGATATGCAGCTCGGGCTCCATGGCATAGTGGTTGTTCCCTGTGTCTCCAAAGGTGAGTCCTTTATCTTCTGTGCAGTGTTTCTGCCAGGCTTTTGCTGTCGTTGGTACGGCCCCGGAAAAGGTGGTGGTTTCAAGGGTCTTAATATGGTGGGCGGCACATTGGCTTCCGCCTGGCTGTAGGAGGCTACCACCGTGCTGCCTGTTGTTTCCAACTTGGCGGTCGGTGTGGTAAAGTGGCTGTCTATCTGAGATCTTTTCGCCATTGTCATAATTTGGCGATAGTCACTGCCAGCTTGTTGGCGGTATCACCTCCACTTTATCACCGACCGCCAGGGTTGTAATGAGGGCCATAGTTCTCTAGACAAGAGTGAGATTTAGCAGTATGAAGGGATCTCTCCCTCAATAGTTCCCTCGGGCTGCAACATTTTAGAAGTACCCCATCAAATCACCCTTTGTTGATATCTAACCTGTCTGCAACTTCAGACCTTTTAGTAAGCAGAATGCAATTCTGACAGCCCCCAGATCAAGAAGTAAAGGTGTCAACTTTTCTACTGTGTTTGGAAAGACTCTTGTCCTCAATTTTACAGCTGTTAGAAAAATTTGTTGGGGGTTCTGACTGCATTTTTGACACAATAACAGCAAAATTGAAAGAACCGATTAATAGCAAGAAGGATAAAGCCATAGGCCTTGGGGAGTCTATTAAATTGGATGGGACTTCACTGCCGTGTAGAAAGACCCTCCACAAAGAAGTAGGTTGCCAAAGTGATTTTGGCTCACAGGCAGGAAAACCACAATGCAAGAAGCACTTTAAAAAGTCACCTGCTCTGACAGCCCAGTTGACTCAATACAATTTATTTTTGATAACTGCCTTAATGCAAAGAACTTGAGTGAAAATCCCCAGGCTGTTGAACAGGACCTGTTTCTGATGATTAAATCCCGGCCTAAGCAGGTGCCAAGTGCTGGTGAATTAAGTATACCTTTACATCAGGCAAAGTCTGGGGAGTGGGGGAAAATTTGTAAAGGAAGGAAAAAACCTTGTTGTAGATGTTCGGAGATTACACTTTGGAGAGGTTACTGATATCTCACAAATTACTGAGTGTTCAATGCAAATTCCTCCTCTACTCCAAGTAGCATTTGATACTATAAGTGTCCCCACAAATGTATTGTATGAGAGCATTACAGTAGCAAAGGAAGGAGAACATATGCTGCAACCTTCTTGTATACCATCCGTTATGAATCCAATGGCTGTTCCATTTTTAGATTTTGGCATAAAGAGAGGTAATTTTCTCAAAACAGATAAAGTCTGTAGGGTGTAATGTGGACACATGCATGTTGGATTTTATTCCTCTTTCTGATGCAGACTTAATTTTGATTTTAAATAGGTCTTCAGTACTTTTTCAGAAATTGAGAATTTGAAGTTAAGTTAATTGAAGGCAATGACATCAATTTGATCTCCTTATTGCCCATGGGGTCTGGTTTTATATCAAGAGTAATTTTCTATTCTAAACTTACAGTATTAAAAAAATCTGAATATCTGCAATGTTGGGGGATTGATGCCATCCCTATCCTAGAAGGTGAAGGGAGGCAAGATTTGGTACAGTCCCTCACTGGAATAATGTTGCAGGCAAGGGGCATCAGATTACAAGGGATTAAAAATCAACCTAGGCAAATATGGCAGAACCATCAGGGAACCATCAGGGAACCTTTTATGCGCTCTGCCCAAGGAGCACATGAAGATGAGCTTTCTAGATGGAATTGGCTGACAAGTGGTTTATCCACTGTCTCCCACAGTAGCTGCCTGTGACGACCTCATGATTAGCAATGAGCTAAAGGTCATTTCTCGGAATGCAGCAGGAAAAAAGTATAGCAGGGAGAAACTGCATTTCTTGTGCTCATTGAAAGCAGTAGTCATATGTCTCCAGGAGACAGGATGTGTGGGGGCCTGGTATGTGAGGATTATTTCACTTTGGAGTGTGAAGCAAAATGCTTCAAGGGGGGGCATCAAAGGTGGGACGCATGTCTGCTGCCTAACAGACTTAAGTGGAGTTATGAGAGTTATAAAGACTCAAGTATTTTGTTTATGGCAGTAACTTTGTCTAATTCTGGACGTCAACAAGGTATCTCTCCCGTACTGTTGATAAATGCTTATATTCCCCCACAGGCCATGTATGATAAACATTTACGGGAGATTTTCTCCTACCTTAAAAATGCTGCTGATAAGGATCAGACTCCACGCACAATTTTGGTAGGGGATCTAAATTGCTAAATATCTAACTCTGCCTTAGAACAACTGCAGAATGCTGTAAAAGAGGAAGCCTTGCAGATCCCCGAGCTCTTTTTCTGCCAAAAAGAAGAACAAATAAGAGAGGGAAGTGCTATTGGCCCAGCTGAAAAAGACTGATTGTGGTAGAGTTAATGGGAGGTAACCTATGGATTTCCGAGCAGTTTATACTCCTAGAGCCCCTGAGGGGTGTCTATTTTGGATTATGTGGTGGTAGGTTGTACTTCGTACTGCCTTTAAGGTGGCCTAAAAGTCCCAGATTCTTCGCTTAGTAACCATAGCATGTTAACCATCTCTTTGAATTTTAATGTGACCCCTACCAGCTCTTGGAAATTGGATGGGAGCACTTTCAAGTTCAATAAGAAAACAGGGCGGACACATTGGGATTATAAAATGAGTATGGGTTTGAAAAATACATTATAAGCTACCCTTGACATTTTAGATGGTTGAGCAGGAAATTAAATAGAATTCTTTAATACATTTATGAAGCAGTTAGTAAAATATGTTAACCAATAAAATTAATTGGCCAGGCCTAAGGTGATCCCCCTCCCTCTTCTATTATTAAATAGGGAAATAAATGCACTCGTTAGAGAACAATACTTGGACTATGATAGAAAGCTAGGGTGTTGATATTAAAGAGGAGAAGGGCTTGAGTAAAAGCTCATTTGAAAAGAAAGGAATGGTATAGGCTCTGGATTAAAGGGAGGCAGTGGTGAAAGGTCAGACTTGTCCTTTTGGGTGTTAGTCTGGGAGGGTTGTGGAGTAAGAGCCAGATCCCTCCAGTTAGCTATAGAGAAATCAAGATGGGTTAACATCATCAAGGGCCTATATACAGCAAATAATGGGGAGGTTAAAAAACCTTTAGTAAAGGGGGATTTTCATTTTCACTCTTATGGTTCTCTTTCTGAAATAGAGATTGTGTCTGCGATTTGTGGAATGCGCACCTCAGCAGCAATGGGGCCCGATGAAATTCCAAGCTCTGTATTAAAATAAAATATATTACTTTGGAGCAAAAATCTTTTGCCTGGTTTATAGAAGTTGCTATGAAACTAAAAACATTCCCCCCATGCACGAGAAGTGTTATAGTCCCACTTTTCAAGGTGGGCGACCACAACTTACCAGAAAATTATCACCAGATTGCCCTTCTTGATGCAGTGGGTAAAGTCTTTGCTAAATGTGTACTGGCTCAAATTAACGAATGGGTGGAAGAATTCTCCCCATGGAGCAAACAGGGTTTAGGAGTAGACATCGAACAATTGACAACATAACCGCCCTTCAAGTATTAAATGAAAAAAAAATCATAACAAGGGGTGGGGTACTATATGAAGCTTTTATAGACTTCACCACAGCTTTCAATAAAATGGATCGTCTTTTGCTGTGGAGTAAGCTCTTAAATGTGGATATGCTGGGCTCTCTTTTAAACTTAGGCCCTCATTGTGAACACAACAGTTTACACTGCCGTGTTTATGCTGGCAGTCTTCCCAGTGACTGCCAGCTCCCCCGGAACCCCGCCGGCCTTATAATGGACATTCCTCTGGGCCGGCCGGCGGAAACATTGTTTCTGCCCGCCCCCCTAGAGGAATGCCTGGCGGGGACATTAATGGCGGCTCCAATACCTCTGTGCGGCAGGTACAGCTGCACCTGTCACGCAAATAACTGCCCGTAAATCGGGCAGTGACCAGCGCGATTGGGCACTGCACAGGGCCCCTGCACCGCCCATGCCAGGTGCATGGGCAGTGCAGGGGCCCCCAGGGGTGCCCCGGAGCACCCTTTCCACCAGCCTTTCCCTTGTCGGAAAGGCTGGGGGATTTGGGATCATTATCCGAGGGGCAGCCTGGCGGAGTCAGCCTGGCGGTGGGTGAGGGCCTCCTATGGCGGCCCTCCCTGGCTTCATTATGTGGCGGTGTGGGTCACCATGCTGACTAGTGGGATTTCCTGCCACCGTTGGCATGGCGGCCCACACCACCATGTTCATAATGAGGGCCTTAGTCATTTTACTCCATTCTCACATCTGGTATAGGGTACTCTTGGGTGGGGATAGGGGACTGTTGCAAGCCAATCCCACTTTAAATGGGTTAAGACAGAGCTGCCTACTAACCCCACTCCTTTTTTCCCTCTATATCTGCAACGTCCTGGACTATCTGACTAGAAGGAAGGCTATTGCTCTATTGCTTGGGGCAAGCTCTATTGTCTGCCTGCTTTATGCGGATGACATAATAACTTTTGATCTTATCCCAAAAGGGCTAAATAGTCATCTTCAGGCATTGCAACAATATGCTGATACTCATTATAGGAAGAATAATGCAACTAAAAGTAAAATCATATACTTCCATGGAAGGAAGAAACTGAAATATGGTAACTCTGTATGATCCCTGAGTGTCCAAAAGCTAGAAATCGTAGAATCTTATGTTTTCCTGGGGAAGATAGTGTGTGAGAATTTAGGTGAGAAGCACATATAGGGGGTTATTCTAACTTTGGAGGAGGTGTTAATCCGTCCCAAAAGTGACGGAAAAGTGACGGATTTACCACCAGCCGTATTACGAGTCCATTATATCCTATGGAACTCGTAATACGGCTGGTGGTATATCCGTCACTTTACCGTCACTTTTGGGACGGATTAACACTCCTCCAAAGTTAGAATAACCCCCATAGGAAATAATATGACCAAAGCCCTCTCTCAGGCTACAGGGTTAGGTGCACTTTATAAGGCAACAGAGAGAATGCATGTCTTGCTCCTCCTACAGGTTTATGGAACTAAAATCCCTGCATCTTTGCTATATGGTCTAGAGCTGATTGATATCACTAAATGGAGTTTCTTAAATATGATGGAAGGTCGAGTTCTTAGAAGCTTAGCTTCAGTCCTCCAGCCTCTTCCGTAGAGGCCTTAAAGGTAGACTTTGGATTGAGAAGTGCCTTTGTACAGGATCTTGCAGGGATGGTGCACTGGGTTGTGCCCCTCATAAAATGTGATGATGGCTCCCTAAGCTCAGGTATAAAGAAATAAATCTTGGGCAGCCTAAAAAATAAATCTTTAATCCAAAGGATTTTTGCTGTTGCTGTTGAGATTTTGCGGTTGGACTCTCTTCGATTTTATTTCATTATGAACTCAGCAACTAAAAGCTAGTCTAAATCAAGCTATGTGGTCCTTATGTTTTCATTTGGACAGGGAGGCATGCATCAGGAAAAGGGTTTGCCAGGGGTTGCCAAGATGTAACAGACTCCTGCATGACCAACAAAGTACAACGTTATGTTCTTTGGAATGTACCTCATGGACTGAGACATTTTTGGTTTCTTCCGAGGCAGGGTATGCTTCCGCTAAACCCCTTTGTTGGCTAAATGGTATGGTACTTTGCCAACTTGTAATCTGTGTCAAAGCGGCCCTCAAAACCTCAATCATGTTCTTCTCCTATGTCCTGCTCTTTTATTGTGTCCACGGAATTGGTGAAGGCCTTTATGTTTTCAACTGTCTATTTGCTGTTAAAGTCTCTTTATGTGCCTCCAAATGAAATGTTCTGTTATAGAGTTTTTTACTTTATTAAGTGTGTTTTAAAGTTGTACTAATTAATGTTTTGGCTTACTGAAATTGAGGATTTAAGGGATCCCTTTTCGACCTATATCCTGTTTGTTTCTGTTACCAGATAAGGCCTATATCTGCACATTTTGTACTAGTGGTAGCATAGTCACTTTATATATTTATCTTGCCCTATACTGTGTATGGAATTCTGCCCACTCCGCTGCACCCGGCATTCACAAATTAATCAGTTCAATAAAGATGTGCAGTTTTTCAACAGAAGATATAGGGAGCCTCTATTTACTGCCATAACGAAGAGAGCATTTTAAGTTAACTTGTATTTACATTGATTGCATTTGCATTGTTTATCTGCAACACATTTTTAATTCCAATTTCAGTTTAGCCACATCAGCCAAATTTGTTCTCACTAGTGACTGAATCACTCCCTGACTCAACTCAGAGCTTTCACTGTCACTCGAAGGATAATTAAAAACCTTTGCCCACTCATCTCTTTCCTTATTGCTAAAAGTATGTTGCACTACAGGGGCATTAGAAACATTTCCTTCTCTAAGGATGTTGCTAGTGACATTTGAAGGAGGGTCCCATACAGGTGGACCAAAACTTGGCATCCGTTGGGGTGTGCCTCTCGGACCATATCCTGTCTGATTCACAGTTGAATAGACACTTGTCGCACATGGAGAACTCATTTTTGTTGGGATCAGAGGAACAAATCCCCTTGCAGGATTTCCTGCAGCATTACCTGAGGCACTTGTTGCACTAGGGACAGACAAATTATAAGTTGTTTTTCCTGGCCAATGAGGCTTGTACATAGGAACCACGGAACCAATGATAACTGGAACAGTAAGAGCATCTGGAGTGTTGAGGGCTGTGGAGTTAACAGTGGCACAAATCCCTGAACTCACTCCCATCGGATTATGATTCACATTCACCGGACTGACTCCCACTGAATCAGAATTCATGTTAACTGGTGCAGTAGCTAATCCAAGGTTCCCACCAACACTAACACTATTTCATCCCACCACTCGGGTCTCATTATATGGAGGTGAACATTCTGACAGCAACGCATTCAAAAGGCTGTCACTGGAATCTCTATTACAGATCTCCCTCATATCTTCGAACTCCTTTGACTTTCCTTCTTTCCCTTTCTTTTTCTTTCCCTTCTCCCTCTCAAATTCTTCACTCATCAAAGCTAGATACAACCTATCTGCCTCTATCATGTCAGTTCCATGTACAAGCTTTGATCCTCCCATTTAAACATGGATAAATTCAAGTTAATCTGAATTAAGGCCAAGCTAAACAAAAACTAGGAATACCTCATTTGTTCTGGGAAAATAGGAAAGTGTCAGCATAGCAGAGACTCCAGTAAAAGTTCTTCAAGTGATGTGTTGCATTGCATAAAGCCATGCAAAGAGAATAAGGGTAGCAAGGTTTGTACCCCTCAGAGTCTAAAGGGAATCTACTTTCTACTAACAGTGTGAATGCCAATTAAACCCATAGAACCTTTGTGAAATTCATGGCATCAACACCAGTATTTTTTCATCTTCTCACAGTTGAAATTTGCATCTTCAGTTGGGTCTCCCATCCTACCGTTTGACCATCAGAATGAGTTTGAGTGTCTCCCTGCTCCTGATACATGAACATGAGTATTTTCTACCTTGTTCGTTAGCAACTTTTGTCCTTGCCAAGGTATCCTCTCAATCTTCACTATCTCTAATACACAATATGCCCTATACTAGCTATGAGATCACATGAATTCCCCCTGCAAGGAAAAGAACATTGCAGCACAAGTAAAACTTAATGTTGAAGGTTAAACATAAGAAACCAAATGGTTAGAGGCCTTTGGTTATGCTAACTTAATAAAACAATCAATGCACCATCACAATTTCTAAAAATCAAATTTCTTCCACAGAATAAAAAGGGAGGAGGTCCAGTGCTAACATTTTTGACAGATTCCCATTGTACAAACGTGCCTTTGGATGGTTGCTGTCATAGTCCCCTTCTGCCTAAACATGTCCCTAATACTAGCCTGGATTTTTTCTTTTCTGATACCACTGACGCAGGTGACGTTCCAGAAGTAGGTGGTGGTAGACTCAATGTGTGTCTTGGGGCAGTCACTATGGCCCTCATTCTGACCTTGGCGGTCTTTTCGCAAGACCGCCGAGTTACCGCCGCGGTGAAGACCGCCGACCGCGGCGGTATGCCGCTGTGCGCATTCTGACCGCTGGGAGCGTACCGCCGGAAAACCGCCAGCAGCCACACTGGCGGTCGGCGGGAAAGTGGAGACTGGTCAACCTCCACCGCCACGCCAGCAGAACACCGCCCACAGAATTACGACCCACATTTCTGTGTGGCGGTCTTCTGTTGGCGGTCTTCTGTTGGCGGTCACCTCCCCATGGCTCCTGTCACCTCCCGGAGGACCAACGCACAAGGTAAGTTGATCGTCCGTGAGGGGAGGGGGTGGGGGGGTGTTGTGTGATGTGTGCGTGCATGGGGGTGTGCGTGTGAGTGTGTAGAGGGGGTGTGTGAGTGCGTGCATGCGGGCGGGGAGTGCTGCTGTGCCTATGGGCAATGTGTGTAGTTCGGCGGGTGCGCATGTCGGCATGTATGTGTGCGGGTATGTGTCCCCGTTGTGTATGTGTGTGTGTAGGGGGTGTGTATATGTGCATGTTGGGGGTGTGTGCATGTCGGGGTGCGTGTATGTGCATGTCGGGGTGGGGGTGGGGAGGGGGTTCGTACCACCTCTGGGGGGTGGCAGGGGGGTGGAGGGTGTGGGGGGAGGACTCGGGGGGGCAGTGGGGGGTGGGGGAGACCCCTATCAGTGCCAGGGAAGGAATTCCCTGGCCCCGATAGTGCCTACCGCCATGGTTCGCATGGCGGTTCCCGACCGCCAGAAACCGCGGCGGTAAGCAGGGTCATGATACCGTTGGCGGTCTTGGGTCGACCGCCGGACCGGAGTGCGCAGACTCCAGCCCGTTGGTCATGACCGCCGTGGCTGTCGGAGTGGGGAAGTGGCGGTCGGTCGCGGCGGTGACCGCCGCGGTCAGAATGCCATTTTTAATACCGCCGGTCTGTTCGCGGTCCGACCGCCGTCTCTCCGCCGACCGCCAAGGTCAGAATGAGGGCCTATGTGCTGTGTTGTCTCCACCTGACTCTGAGTCTTGTGACATTTTGAGGTCGCTGAGGTGGGTGATTCTGGTGCACTGCTGGGGACATGACTGCTTTGCATGAAGTTGTGACCCACTTCTTCCGCATTACCTCCTACCATGATTGGACTTGTAGCTGATGTTTCCCTGCTCTCCTCACCTTCATCTCAACCATGTTCAGCAATTTTTTTTAAGGTGCTCTTCCCACCCGATTGCATGATATTTTTTCATAAGGATCGTTTGGCCTCCAGTACCATATTGTGAACCAGGCTTACCTCTATGAACACTCACGTGGCAAATAGAGCATAGTGCAATTTTCTCCTCCTCTTTACTCAGCATAAAAAGTCCCAAACTGGGGAGAAGTACTTTCTTAGTGGGCCAGTGCCCATGCCTGAAGAAAAACTGGAGGTAGGTAGGTGTATCATCTATTGCCTCTCTGCAGTGCATACTTCTACTGAGGAAGGGGTTCGTGCAGGTCTTAGCTGGGACTTTACAAATATGGGAGCTAGCGGTGATACCTGTGCCACATCCCTCAGAGCACGTTAAATTGTAATGTAGGACTCCTCTGTGCCAGCTTCCACAATGACTGGCTTGTCGTTGTCATCTTCATTATCATCACCTTACATAATTCTAAGACTTTCAGGAACTTTTCTTTTCAATTACCTCTCCTGGTATCTCCCAGACTCTGCTGGAGGCCCACTCCATGTCCACATCATCATAATCAGAAGTGGCGCTTGGAGAAGATGGTGGAGCACCCTTCCTTTTCCTTACTGGAGATCTGGGAGCCAATGATTCTAAAAGAGCAGGGTCTTGCTCAGCAGGAAGCTCAACTTCCTGTTCTTCTCCAGCGCTTCAGTAAGATCTACTATTGCTAGTTGTGACTGTTGTCCACTTTGCTCTGAATGATTGGGTACTACTTTGCAAAAGGGACGAATCCAATTCAACATCACTGCTCATTGGCATTGCCATGATTGCAGTACCTGCCTCGCTTACAGACATGGGCTTGGGCTTAAGTTGAGGTGGTGCTGTTGATATGGGAGTGCTGCTCCCAGGTTACTCTCCTGTGGCCGGTGTGGCAGGTATGTGTCTCCAGAAAAAGGTTCTGGTCAGCACATCAGTGGTGGAAAGCTGCTTCTTCTCACTGGCCACTTTCTTGGCACCACCTTTCTTTAGGGCCATCTTACAGTTCTCAGTTGGTAGTGGCAGCAAGCAAAAGCGAAGACATTGGAGGACTGATGTCATGTTTTTTTTTGTGGATGCCTTCTGTTTGGCAGTACTGTGGATGATGTATCTTCTTCTCTTGTGCACCTAAAATCAAACAAGCAAGAAAAATATATAGTGAAATGTGGCACTGTTGCAGTTTTAATTAGTACAGACAAAAACAATATAATTTAGTGTGGTTGGTTACTTAGGTAATGATTAACAACAATTTATCCAACCATTTTAAAGTCGAACCACACCACCATACCATACGATTTCATTTCCATCCAGGATACCGGTAAGACAACATATAGATATAGCTCTTTGTTTCAGGTGCATCTGTTTTAAAGGAGACACATGAGGCAGTCACAGGGGTGCATAGATAAATCGGATAATCCTAAAGGAAATTAAGTTTATTGTGGGCCTACGGCAGGAAATGTGGTCCAGGCGAAAATCGAATAATCATTGAACATGGCTGATGTGTCTGCAGTGGGCCAACTCTATGGCAGGCAGGTGGTACAGTAGGAAATTGAATTACACCTAAAAAAATTAATGCTGTTGTGTGACGTTGTGGCAAAGGTGGATGGAATCACAATGCAATTTTTTTAAAAAAAAATACGAAAATACTATAAAAAATGACTTAAAAAATAAGAATTAAAAAAATAAAATAAAAAATTAAAACATGAACAAAATAAAAAATTGAAATGAAAAAATATAATAAAAAATAAAATTCAAAAAAATCAAAATAACAAATGTCATGAATTGCTGATGTTTGTATGGAAGTATGAGAAACCTATTGTGAGGATGAGATGAAAAAAGCAAAAAATGTATGTAGTATAGAGCACTGTTCATCATAATCATATTCATAATGTGCATTTACTAAAATGATGCTCAATCATATTATTAAACTGATATTACTTCAATGCAAGCCTATGGCGAAAGCACAATGGCTGGATGCACAAAATGGCCGATAACCACATGGTTAAACCATAACAGCGAGGCAAGGAGGTATGGAGAACAAATAACGCATGCAAACCTATGGCAAAAGCACAATGACTGGATGCACAAAATGGCCACCAGTCACATGGTCAAATAACAACAATGAGTAAGGAGGCATGGATAACAAAGAACACATGCAAGCCTATAGCAAAAGCACACTGACTGGATGCACAAAATGGCCACCAGCCACATGGTCAAACAACAACAGCGAGAACAAAGTACACATGCAAGAATATGGCAAAAGCACACTGGCTGGATGCACAAAATAGCCGCCAGCCATGTGGTCAAATTACAACAGTGAGCATGGAGGCATGGAGATCAAAGAACACATGAAAGCCTATGGCAAAAGCACACTGGCTGGATGCACAAAATGGCCACCAGCCACACGGTCAAAAACAACAGCGAGCAAGGAGGGATGGTAAACAAAGAACACATGCAAACCTATTGCAAAAGCACTCTGGCGGGATGCACAAAACACCACCTAGCCACCTAAGCAAACAACAATAATGAGCAAGGAGGCACAGAGAACAAAGAACACATTCAGGCCTATGGACTATACAAAATGGCCCCTGGGCACATGGGATTGGGAACAAGGACAAATGGTGACTAATGTCAAATACACTCACAAACACACAGGTCAGACAAAGGAGGCATGGTAACACAGAAGAAAACACTACCATTCATTTAGCAATGAAATGAGCTGAGCTATAAACATTTTACAACAACACACATCCTCCTATGGCATCAGATATTATCACACATATACACTTGTAGCAGAAAAAGACATAAAATACAAAAGATAGCCAGCATTTTTAATTTAATTCTATGACATCCCTTTACTAAATGATGTTTTAAAAAACATATACCACAAAAATATTTATTTCATGCACTGATGACTAGTACTGGGCCTACTGGCTGGATGGCCTATTAGAAGAGTAGGCCACATTGTGAAATAAATTAATATTGAAAACATAATAAACATAGAGAAAAGGTATTGAGTTGCACAACTTTTTTCCTTTACAAAAGTCAAAAAGTGAAATGAAAAAACTAGGTCTCTACTTAAACTCTAGGCCACCCACCACAAATAAATTTAAAATTCAAATAAAAGGACAAGGCAATACTGGTGCATGGTGTATCAAAGAAACAACACCCTTAACAGTGTTTTAACTTACTTGTGTGATGACATCCAAAGGTATATACAGCAAGCAAAGAGAGTGATCCCTCCCCCTTGAAATACAAGTGAAAAGTGACCAAGAGATGGGAAAGAAATGGACAAAGCACTAGGAGGAGCCTGCTGGACAGGAACAGGAAGTTAGAGTCTCTGAGGCACTTTCTTCCTGTTGGAAAAAAAGTAAAAAAAGGCTTCCATCACTAAAAATCAACTTGAATGGTCTATTTGAGAAAAAATCTACCCAAAAATGTATTTTCAAGTAGATATAGCTGCTTCTCGAATAGAGAATCTACTCAAGGTGCGCTCTCGAGCAACCCTATAAAGGCACTGTCACAGCTAGAAGAGACCTGAAAATATTTTGCCGCTCACAAGCGGGTGCCAAAAACAAATCTTATGCATGATAACTAAAAGAAAGAATTCTGCTTTGTGCAGGATGGTAGAATCCAGGAAATCAGCGCTACTCTGCATAGCATGGAGCGCCTGAATTCCAAAAGCAAAGTGAGCAGAGTAGAGTTCCTAATTGTGTATGTGGACAGGAGTTGGCATGTTTTTTTATTAAGAGGTTGTCTAGGGCCCACCCAGGTCATCCACAGTTCAATTTCTAGTTTGAGGTTATAGGGGCTCCAGGCCCTCACAGACCCAGACAGTTTCTCTTACGAGAGTCAGCCAGTGTATTATTTGTAGCTGGATGCTCTGGTACCCACCCAGGACACCTACACTGCAGGGATCAAAGAGACTGCAAGGGGGCTCTAAGGTCCTCACGTCCCCAGTTGGCTCCCCAGCCAGCACCATATTAGGTGTTGGCAGGAGCTAGCATTTTCTCTTTTCTCCTGCCTCAGGGGGAGCAGCATTTTTTAATTGCTCCTGCTGGGTGGGAGTAAAACTGACTTCCCTGACTGGGACAGTGAGGGCAGGGCATGCCAGCACTATCTGAGAAAGGAAACCACAGTGTCCTGGGTAGGCTCCATAGGGCATTTTCCAATATAGGGACCTGGGGGATGGGATTCAGGGGCCGACAAAGGCACAGACAAGGGGGCATGTCTCCCCACCTCTTGTTGAAGACATTCTGCATGGGCATGGGGTCCCCAGAGCCTGAGAAAACTTGTGAAAGGGGTCTGGGCACCCTCTCCACTTTTATACCAACTTAGCCCCAGGGAGGATTGGGTCAGCCCCATCCCCTAGGCCCTATAGTGGCTTGGGGACATGGCAGAGTTCCTCCCACTCATTTTAAAAAACATACGGCCCCGGGGATGGGGTCCATGGGGCCATAGAGTGTCCTGGTGCAGACGTTCAAGGAGAGGAGCCCCTCTTTATATTAATATGTCTGGCCCTGAGGGATGGGGTCCGTGGGATTGTAATTGGTTTGGGGATGGAGGCTCCATGCACAACCCCTATCTAACATGTATACTGATTGACCCCCGGGACCTGGCCCACCCCTGGGGTCTTTTTATGAAAAAAATATGTTGGCTAACATTTTAGTTTGTTTAAGTTTTGGCCTTCTCAACAGTCCCTCAAGCTCAACTGTCCAGATGAACAAGTATTCTGAATGCTTAATTTCTCAAAAATATTGGATAGATTTATACCAAATCACCAAAAGGACACTTTCTGAACCAAGATCAAGCTTATTGCCAAATTTGGTGGGATTTTTTTCAGCCGTTTTGATTGTAGTCTTTTTTAAAAATCCCCATAGATATCGCATGAGGATTTTGCATTATGTGAGCCTTCTTTTTTCTCAGCCCACACTTGATGGATCACCCCAGAACTTTCCATGAAGATCTGAGCAAAAAGAGCACTTTAAAAAAAGGTTTTGTGAAGATTTGACAAACTGCACCAAAGTTATTAGCAAACCTGAAAGGGCATTTCCTATACATAAATACACATACAAACACCCACAAAAAAAGTATGGTACCCTTTGTAGTTCTCACGCTTTAGGTAGAAAGAGGCTCCTTTATACTGAGCACTATGCAACACCACTGATCTGAATCTGTTCCACTTAAATGTCTTTTTGGCTTGGCATGGTAAGCACTCTTTCATCTTATGCTTAAACGCATTGCCAAAAACTAAAAAAAGGCATTGCCACTTTTCTCAGTATGAAAGGATTTGGGATTATGCTATGCTTAAACATTCTGCTAAAAAACATCTATCTATCTATCTATCTATCTATCTATCTATCTATCTATCTATCTATCTAGCTATCTGTCTTTTTACAAAGTTGCCTGTGAAGTATCTGTGAAGTATAGGTACTCCCAATGGATTTACCTTAATGTATTGGTTCTGAATGTAAAGTAGGACTGGGTGAAATTTAAATTGCACAGCTGTTATTTGCATAATTTAGGGAATTTTACGTAACACCTGTTATACAAAATTTGTGAAATATAGTAATTACACCACTTCACGTAATCATGAAATTTACTGTACAAATGTATCACTGATGCACAATTCGTCAGGTGAGGCTCCTCCTTTAGGGCGGAGTAGTGTTGGACCCCACCAGCAGCGACAGCTGCAAGCCTTTTACCAAAAAACGATAATAACATCTGTTTATTGTCGTTTTTTGGTAAAAAGATGGGCCACGGGGATGACAAGCAGTGAGGGGGAGTGCTCAGCACTCTCCCTCAGAGCTCATATGTGTTTGGCTGGCCGGCCATCTCAGGCCGGCCAAACACACATGTGCAGTAGGCTGTCTCCAGCCCAGCAACACAGTTTCTGGGCTGGAGAGAGCCTGCGCAGGCTCCCATGTCCGCCTGGGAGCACCCTGCTAATCCTGATGCTGCTTAGAGCAGCATCAGAATTGGCCCCAGAGCAGGCTGGGAGCCTGTGCCTGCAGCTAGGAAAAGGAGGAAGGGAGCAGCAAGTAGCATTCAGGTAAGTGTTTTTAAAAAATTATTTTTAATTTCATTTAATTCCCCTCCTGCCCCCCGCCACCACGCACTGCCCCACCCCTTTTGATTGCCATGAACCGCAACTGCAATTTGCAGTCAATGGACAGAGACAACAGAATGCAAGCAGCTGTTGTTTCTCGTTCCTTTATTTAAATCCATCCTGGTGGCAAAAATTGACACATGGCTGTGTTTCATGCTAAGATATAGCGCAAAACGACACATTTGCTTTTCATTTAATTTCACTCGAACTACTCAAATTTCCAACACTTATGCAAAGGTGTCCCTCAGCTTCATACTTGCAGATCCGCACTGCTTTCCTAGCTCACTGCCTTGCATGATAAGGAAGCATTCATGCTGCAAGAAAAGGGCATACTTTTTTTCTTTCTTGCTGAGAGAGTATTAGCGCGTCAGACTTAATAAGTGAACTTACAAGGAGATGCCAATAGGTGGATGAACCTTTTGACTCGCATTTAAGATGTTCCCGCCATAGATCCAGTACATGCAGCTCAACAATCAATAACTAATCAATAACATCAATAATCAATAGGAGTCAGCTATTATCACACACCATGACCTTTCAATCATAAATAACCACAGCTTTAGTAAAAGTTAGAATATTTATTTCGCTTATTTATTTTAACAATGCTAATGTCACATAAGATAATCTCAAATTCAAATGATAAACATACAGAAACCTCACTGGCTGTCCAAATCTGCGGAAGAATTGTAATCTAATCAAGGATTTAATACTTACACATTCTAAGGTTACGGTGCAAAGTAACAAAAAGAACAATTGTGCAAACAATATCACATACATTTAGATTTAGCTAAAGAAAGACATTGACTGTTACTCCCTATAGCGAACTTTCATTAGTGAGGACCCTTATCTAAAATCAGATTAGCATTAGCATATTGGGCTTCATGCAAAATAATTTAGTCCACACAACTTTGGAAAGAATATAACTATAGCTCTGTCAAACTAGTGCGGTTCGTAACTAGAAAGAAAAAGCAAATAGGCATAGCAAAATACTTGCGTAACAATATACTTCTCAATTGGATTGGCAAGCTAATATAGGGCGTCATTACGACCCTGGCGGACGGCGGTATGTTGGCGGTAACACCGCCAACAGGCTGCCAGTGTTCCGCCAGCAATTATGACCGTGGCGGAAAAGCCACGGCCATACCGCCGGCCCCTCCACTTTGCCGCCAGGATTCCGCCTGGCGGTCATAATCCCCAGGGCAGCGGTGCATGCACCGCTGCCCTGGGGATTATGAGTCCCCGACCACCGGCCTTTCCATGGCGGTACACACCGCCATGGAAAGGCCGGTGGTAAGGGGACTTGGGGTGCCACTTGGCATGGGCAGTGTAGGGGCCGCCAGGCATAGCCCCGTTGCGCATTTCACTGCCCGAATTTCGGGCAGTGAAATGCGTGACGGGTGCTACTGCACCCGCTGCACATCAGCATTGCCGCCGGCTCTATTACGAGCCGGCTGCAATGTTGATGTGACATTTCCGCTGGCCCAGCGGAAATGTCATAATAGGGAGACAGAAATACCGCCGGCAATGGCGGTATTCTGTCTCCCGCGGCCTCCGCGGTCTTTTGAAAAGGCCACCGAGGTCGTAATGACCCCCATAGTCTTCGTCATCAGTTCAGTCAGCAAGGCATCAGGATTCAGCATCAAAGTTCAGGAAACGCAAAGTTTTTAAGCATTAAAGTTAAGCACTTCTCCAGACACTCAGGAAAGTAATGGCCTTTCGGCAAGAAAGAAAATGGGCAAATGGGTTGTCTTCCACCAGTGCAGTCCGGATAAATTAGATTACCTAAACCTACTTCCCAAATCCCTATTGGTCAAGGGATCGCGTGTTCACCCTTTGTCCAATAAAACTAAAACCTTAAATCTACAGTTTCTACTAGTCCACAGTTCACGTCGCTGATTGGTTTCTCTTGTAATGTCCTCATCATCCGGCTTGTCAGGTAACAATATTGTTGCAGCTTATACTCCATTCAGTGTCTTCTTTGTTTTCGCCTGAGATCGTCAGTTTTACACACATTCCACTTACAATGTTACATTTAGCAAGAACAGCATTTTCTAGCAAGCGGTTCTCATGAGAAAGAGTTTTAGCTATGAGCACATTGGGTCAGCGTAGTGGAAATCACAATTTAATTCTCTAAGCAATCATTTTACTTATCGGTTTAAAAATACAGCTTGACATGAGGCTGTGCAACTAGGCCAAGACCTTGCTAAATTAAGGCTTTCAATTGATAAAGCTAATACATAATGCATAACCCTCAATATGACGTATTACTACATTAATCAAACATAAGCTCCCTGTTTCATATTAGTAGGCCATTAATAAGAATACTTTATGAACATTGGCTGCCACTCACGTGGACACATTTTCAAATGCGTGCATTATTTTTCTATAGGTTAATACATTTTCTACGCAAATAGCAAGATACATCTCCTTTCATACAAATGGGAGCCAACATTCCTATATTGCACCACTTACATTTATTGTATGTCCCAAGATTTCACTTAAGGCACAAGTACAGGTTCCTATTCTCGGTAAATGTCATAAACCTGCATCTGCAACTCTACGACCTAGCCTCAATGCCAATGTATGACTTTCTGGAATACACGTATCTTTTCCAGGTCATTACTGAATACTGAAGTCACAGCTTTCCAGGCACAATTCCTTGAAAGTTGCACCAGTTGCAGCTTTCCAGGCATACATACTAGTCTAGGTACGTTTTCTAAATTCCTATTTTTGCTTAACAGAGACATTTCTCCAGTGAGGATAAAACGTGTTGTACCATTACGAATCACGCAATGCTTGAGACTTTGTGGAATAACAAATTTTTCTTGTTGAGAAACCCTTTCTCATTTTCCTGCTTGAATTTGATGCGGGTGGCTTTCCTACCACTGTCCGTCCTTATTTTTCACAGGATCAGATCTCAAACCATCTACGAGTTCAGAATATATCAGAAATGAATTTGAAAATACCCACAAAACCACAAATATCCTCTCCCATCTCCTCGAGAGGATTATACTCGAGCGCAATATTACACAGCCATGGGTTGATATTGCACACGAATAAAAGGATTTAATGCTGAAAGGTCACTTTTTGTGAATGTCTTGAAATGGTACATAAAGTGTTGCACTTGTAAACTAGATTTATCTGTCCCTTGCTAATTGGCCCGAAATGCTTCATTACCTGCTTGGCTAACACATCTGACAATGGCAATGGTTTAATAGTGATAATAAACCATTGTGCTTAGGCCATTCATCATGCTGTCGCCTAAGGTGTTGCCAGGCCACTGTTGCGGCCTGAAAAGATAGAAGTTAAAAAACACATTTATACTTTTGTTTCCACTTCTCTTGCTCTTTTAAAATTCCTTTCTCACTGGAATTTATTTCTCACATTCTTAAGTTATCACAGGTTCTCACACAGGCCTACCAACAGCACTGGGGCCCAGTTATACCAACAGCGGAAGCATAGCAGAACTGTATTTGGACACTGATGGACGGCAGCTGAACTGCCAGGTTAGCCAGGCTCATAACTTCCCCTCCCTGGGCAGAGGAAGCCTACCAAATTTCAACCGGGTAGGCTACTATCTTTGAGCCAAATGTACAAAAATGCAAGTTTGCATTTCTTAAATAGCAACATCATAGAAATAGGTATTTAAGAAATGCAAAATGCTATGTACAGAAATACCAATTTCCTAGTAGCGATTCCTATAAAGTAGGAATTGGTATTAGAATATCGGTATTAGGAAATCCCATTGCATTTTAGTCAACGGGCTGGTCTTACATTTCCTAAATAGTGATTTCTTAAGAAGAAATCACTATTTAGGAAATGCAAAATGACGGATGGGAAAGGGCCAAAGGCCCCTTTCCCCTTGGTGCACATCAAAAATAGGGATTCACCTCTAGAGCACACATACGCCTGAGGGGCATGTGTGTGTGCTATGTATTAAAAAAAAACACCTTGGGATGCTTTTTTTGAATTGCACCTGGTTACCATACTTCAAGTCAGTGGTAATTGCACCTTAAATGCCCAAGTCTAATTTAGAAAATGCATTGCACATCAGACTAGAAATCGCAAATAGGAAATCCCTATGTGCGATTTCCTGTTCTGGGAATCGCAAATGGCAATTTCTAAAGTGTAGAAATGACAAATTGCAATTTGTTAAATGCCTTTGTACATAAGGAAAGGCTGTTTTGCATTTCTTAACGGCCCAAAATATTGATTTGGACTGTTAAGAAATTCAAATGGGCTTTGTACATCTGGCTCTTTATTCCTTCAGTAGAGCCACCTGTGCCAAAGCACCACTAAAGGCATTCAACTTTACTGAGTGGTTGTCATATTTGCTGCACCCAATTGGCAAATTTCCAAAGCAAAACAATTATGACACTGATGCACAAAGAATTTTCTTTCCCCCTGTCAGGGTCCTTCTTTGATTTCTCTGTGTGGGACTGCCTGTGCCCCAGGTGGGGGCCATGTGCAAGTAAATGCAGTGACGGTATGCCACCCAATGGTGCACATTGGCTTGATTAGTGCATTTATCAGTGACGTGTAGGTTTGTCTTGATGACTGTCAGGTTTTTCTTTAGAATATTGACTTCTTGAATTGAACAAAGCAGGATTAGACACTCTGGAGACTTGGGCATCTTATGACAGATTTCATCCAATTAGACCCCCAAGTTATGAAAAGGGGTGAGCGGAACTTGTGGAGTTTCACTCCATGAAATTCTGTGGAGTTACAGAAAAACTCTGTGAGATTCCATGGAATTCTGCCAATGAGCCGAAAATATGCAGCTTGTGCTTCAATTTAGAGTCAGTAGCACAAGCAGCACTGAAAATCAGTGCGAACACCACCATGCAGAGCACAAAAGTACTATGGCCATTCAAGTTGATTTTGCAGCCATTCGAGTAGAAAATCTTCTTGAGCTGCAGTAAGTCTACTTAAACTGCAGTCCTCTGACCGTGACCTCTCGCAAACACTGTCAACGACCGTGTTCGAAAATTGCACTCGGGGATGCCAAATCTCACTTGCATATTCTGGAGCATTGCAGTAGATCAATTCCACCATGAGGCAATTGGCAGAAATTGACCACAATTCCATGTTCACGAGTAATGTGGAGTGGCCAAAATTCTGCCAATTGCATGGGTGGAGCAGAATATTTCTCCCACCGGTAGTTATGAACCACTTTAGCTGGAAAAGAGGAGGGTACAAAAGTTTGGACCACTTTCCTTTGACATATAGGTATAGTAGGATCTCGATCTTGAGTTCAATTGCAGAAAACTTGCAGACATCCACCAGCCACAATACAAAATGCTTTGGACAGTGGTTACACCTCCAAGCCCATTTGCAGTGTACCAGGATGGTGAGGAATCCCACAAATAAGCTGCGTGTGATCTGCATATTAATAGAAACAAATCCCCTGCTGGTGGAGCAGAGAGGTAAGGGAGGAGATAACGAGTGAAAAGGAAAGGGGTAGAATGGACCCTTGTGGTATTCCATTGGGTAGACATTGCATATCAAAACAAAAGGGGATCTTCCTGTTAGGATGTATTTAATCTACTCAAATACTGACTCTAGAGAGTCGAATAAGATGTCCTGATCAAATGTATAACAGTATACTTTACTACCCTGGGGCATTTTGCTATTCTGTGCCATCAGCAGTACGTTTAACAATGTTAAGAAAGGATATCAGGATCTACTCAAGTGAGACCATATGGAAGAGTCAACATTTTAATGGCCGCTACACACATCACACTTTTGCTCGACTTCAAATCTAACCCTGGAATGCTCCCAGGCCTCCATCGAAACTCTCCAAAAAGGCGGGAATTACACCATGCGTGAAAGCTCTAGGAGCAGGGCATAGTAGCCTGCCTGGCTCTCTCCGTTGACTCGAAAGAGTTATGTTGGCTCAGACGTCGACACTTCACTGCCAGAGAATGCAGTTAATGGAACATTTGTGAAACATAAGAGTCTAATTTATTAAAGCCATTCTTTTGCTGAAATATGGTAAAATGTGAATTGACTGATTAGATATCATTAAGTAAATTAATGTATTTAATAAGTCAAACTAGAGGGAAAAGGCAGAAAACGCCGAATGGACTTGTTGAGACTATAGTTCATGTTCTTGGCATCGTTAGTGTGCAACAACCGCCGTCACTGACAGATCTACAACAAATCCTAACTGTGCTTTTTAGCAAGCCTTTTAAAAAAAAAATAGGGTCGCGTGATCTAGGAGTTCAATGCGCTTTCATTTCTCATGAAATGCGGGGATTACATTTATAAATAAAACACATTGGGGGTCATTCTGACCCCGGCGGGCGGCGGGAGCCGCCCGCCTGGAGGGAACCGCCAGAATACCGCTGCGCGGTCAAAAGACCGCCGCGGGTATTCTGGGTTTCCCACTGGGCTGGCGGGCGACCGCCAAAAGGCCGCCCGCCAGCCCAGTGGGAAACACCCCTCCATGAGGATGCCGGCTCCGAATGGAGCCGGCGGAGTGGAGGATGTGCGACGGGTGCAGTAGCACCCGTCGCGAATTTCAGTGTCTGCTGAGCAGACACTGAAATTCAAAGTGGGGCCCTCTTACGGGGGCCCCTGCAGTGCCCCATGCCACGACACCCTCACCACCATCCTGTTCCTGGCGGGCGGAACCACCAGGAACAGGATGGCGGTGAGGGGGTCGGAATCCCCATGGCGGCGCAGCAAGCTCCCCCGCCATGGCGGATTCCCATGGGCAGCGGAAAGTCGGCGGTACACCGCCGACTTTCCGCTTCTGGCCGCGGCTGTACCGCCGCGGTCAGAATGCCCGGCGGAGCACCGCCAGCCTGTTGGCGGTGCTACCGCCGACCCCGGCCCCGGCGGTCCTTGACCGCCGGGGTCAGAATGACCCCCATTGTTATTTTAATATTTCGATTGATCACATGAGAGAACAGAAACTATGTAAATTATGGCCACTTACACTAACATTTTGCACCGAACTTGTGTCACAAACGTGAGTCAAATTCAGCGCAAACTGTAAGTTTCAAATTTGCTTTTCAACACAGCAAGATAATCTAAGTAAAAAGGGAAATTAAAAAAAGATTTAGGCTAGGGATGGATGGGCGGTTGGCTGGATGGATAGATGCATAAACATAAAAGGAACAGATATACGGATTGATTAGTGAATGAGTTTATTAAAAAGCACCAGAGCGCTCAAGAAATATACAGTTTGTTTCAATGACATCGGTTCCACTGAGAGATTTCCACCTTACCTGAAGGAGGCTAAAACACATTTGGGCCCACATTTATACTTTTTTAGCACCGCCGTTGCGTCATTTTTTGACGCAAAATCGGCGCAAACCTACAAAATACAATTGTGTTTTGTAAATTTGAGCTGCTTTTGCGTCAAAAAATTACGTAAAGGTGGCGCTAAAAAAGTATAACTATGGGCCCATCTTTAACGTTTTGTAGACTATCATTAGTTAATTTAGATGACACAGTTTATGGGGCTGATCGCCATACTTCATGCACAAAGATCAGACTATTTTCATTCAAATACTAGGCATGTCAGAGACTGAAGGACTAGAGTAGCTAATGGAGCCATGTGTAAGTTGCAAAAAATATTTGACAACTTGAAGGATTTAAAAAGTGTTCTATGACAACATGTCCTGACCAAAAACCTGAATTTATGTCAACAAAATAGGTTGAGTGCAATTTGATTTTGAAAGGAGTGTTAGGCAAGTCTGATATTTTTCACTCCGAATATGTATTACATCAATTGATTCATATTTACTGCCTCCAAGGCAGCTTATGCTGAATATCAGCAACGTTTTTTTTTTTGCTGGCCTGATCTTTATTTTAGGAGATATACATAGGGTTTGACCAAATAATCTCAAATGACATTTGGCAAGACACACTTTTTAAAATTAATTAACTAGGAAAGTTACTTTATCTGAAAGGGGTACTTAAAATTCCTGGTAAAGACCCAAACGTATAGCAGCACAAAAGGATTCTAGAAGTTATACAAATCGCAAAAACGCTGCCTTCCAATGAAAAATACTTAATAAAGAGATCAATACACTGTAATTGTGTAGGCCAGAAATTACAAGTAAGAGCAAAGCCGATATGTTGGGTACTGGCTGCCAGACTTTTGGCCTTGTCAATGCTTTCTTTGTTTTGTCATCGTTTTTTTAAAGCTATTTTTTGGGGAGCTGTTGACCCTTCAACAGTATAAAAAACTGACTAAAAGGAAAAATATGTTTTGGTCGAAAAATACAACAATGCTGTAATAGTCCATTGCACTGAAGGAAACTGTGTTAGGTGCTGATGTGCTTCTTGTGAAAGAGTAGAATGCTGTCAGTCACAGTGAAGTTAGCCAACGGCTGAAGTGGGCTGATCCGTTACCCCTTGAAGTGGGCTGACCGTTGCCCCTGATGTGTGATGTAGTTGATGGACGAAAAATGTGAATACCAGAGCAATGGAGGAACAGGGCAGAAGGAAACTGTGTTGTGGGCAGATGTGCTTCTTGTAAAAGAGTAGAATGCTGTCAGTCACAGTGAAGTTAGCCAACGGCTGAAGTGGGCTGATCCGTTACCCCTTGAAGTGGGCTGATCCGTTACCCCTGATGTGTGATGCAGTTGATGGATGAAAAATGTGAATACCAGAACAATGGAGGAACAGGGCTGGCGTGAAGGCCCTACATGTAAGCATCATTGTGTGCATAAATTTAGTAAAGTCAAAAGGCCTTTGCTAACGCACGAGCAAAACATGTATCATGCAATGCCAGTTTTCTTTGCAGCGTATCATAACTGCATGGTGCTTAACACCAGGCAAGCCTGGAGAGAAACAGTGGTGTGGTGCAGGAGAGAACAGGTATTGAAAAATACAATTTTAAAAAGTGAATGACAACAGGTACACAGGCAAACAGCACCCGAAAGATGTTGACTGAAAGTGGGTGCACAAAAATAACAGGTGAGTTTAAGTGGAAGAAATGGAGCGGTTAAATTAAAATACAGGTTGGGGGTTCAGATGGTAATAAAAGGGAGGAACACATATTAAGGTTAGGAGAACAAAGAAGATATGTAAAAAGCTAACAGGATAGGAGAATGCCCATTAAATGTAAAAGTGAGGGCTAACACCAATGTGTTTTCATTGTTCCTAATACATATAGGGCCGTATTTATACTCCGTTTGCGCCGAATTTGCGTCGTTTTTTTCGACGCAAATTCGACGCTAAACTAACGCCAACTAACGCCATATTTATACTATGGCGTTAGAGGCGTATAGCGCCAAAGTTCCCGGAATGTGCGTCATTTTTTAGCGTGAACCCCTTCCTTGCGTTAATGATATGCAAGGGAGGCGTTCCCGTCTAAAAAATGACTCCCAGGCCTTTACGTGGTATTTATACTCCCGGGCAAAAGAGACGCCCGGGAGTGGGCGTGGCTAAAAACGGCGCATTTGCGCCGCTTTTTAACACCTGGGTCAGGCATGGCGTTAAGGGACAAGTGGGCTCAAAATGAGCCCAGAGTGCCCTCCCCTGCCCCCAGGGACCCCCCCTGCCACCCTTGCCCACCCCAGGAGGACACCCAAGGCTGGAGGGACCCACCCCAGGGACATTCAGGTAAGTTCAGGTAAGTATTATTATTATTTTTTTTTATTATTTTTTTTGGCATGGGGGGGCCTGATTTGTGCCCCCCTACATGCCACTATGCCCAATGACCATGCCCAGGGGACAGAAGTCCCCTGGGCATGGCCATTGGGCAAGGGGGCATGACTCCTATCTTTACAATGATAGGAGTCATGTTGATGGGGGATGGGCGTCGTTAAAAAATGGCGCAAGTCGGGTTAAGACGATTTTTTTGCCTCAACCTGACTTGCCCCATTTTAAGACGCCCTAACGTCATTTTTGCCCAACGCCGGCGCTGCCTGGTCTACGTGGTTTTTTTCCACGCACACCAGGCAGCGCCGGTCTGCTTGCGCCGGCTAACGCCATTCCATAAATACGGCGCCCGCATGGCGCTTCAGAATGGCGTTAGACGGCGCAAAATTTTTTGACGCTAAACTGCGTTAGCGCAATTTAGCGTCAAAAAGTATAAATATGGGCCATAACATTGAGGGCCGTATTTATACTCCGTTTGCGCCGAATTTGCGTCGTTTTTTTCGACGCAAATTCGACGCTAAACTAACGCCAACTAACGCCATATTTATACTATGGCGTTAGAGGCGTATAGCGCCAAAGTTCCCGGAATGTGCGTCATTTTTTAGCGTGAACCCCTTCCTTGCGTTAATGATATGCAAGGGAGGCGTTCCCGTCTAAAAAATGACTCCCAGGCCTTTACGTGGTATTTATACTCCCGGGCAAAAGAGACGCCCGGGAGTGGGCGTGGATAAAAACGGCGCATTTGCGCCGCTTTTTAACGCCTGGGTCAGGCATGGCGTTAAGGGACAAGTGGGCTCAAAATGAGCCCAGAGTGCCCTCCCCTGCCCCCAGGGACCCCCCCTGCCACCCTTGCCCACCCCAGGAGGACACCCAAGGCTGGAGGGACCCACCCCAGGGACATTCAGGTAAGTTCAGGTAAGTATTTTTTTTTTTTTTTTTAATAATTTTTTTTGGCATAGGGGGGCCTGATTTGTGCCCCCCTACATGCCACTATGCCCAATGACCATGCCCAGGGGACAGAAGTCCCCTGGGCATGGCCATTGGGCAAGGGGGCATGACTCCTATCTTTACAATGATAGGAGTCATGTTGATGGGGGATGGGCGTCGTTAAAAAATGGCGCAAGTCGGGTTAAGACGATTTTTTTGCCTCAACCTGACTTGCCCCATTTTAAGACGCCCTAACGTCATTTTTGCCCAACGCCGGCGCTGCCTGGTCTATGTGGTTTTTTTCCACGCACACCAGGCAGCGCCGGTCTGCTTGCGCCGGCTAACGCCATTCCATAAATACGGCGCCCGCATGGCGCTTCAGAATGGCGTTAGACGGCGCAAAATTTTTTGACGCTAAACTGCGTTAGCGCAATTTAGCGTCAAAAAGTATAAATATGGGCCTGAATCTCTGCTGAGCCTTGCCGTGGGCAACCAAGTGAACTCCCCAGCACACTCTGTCACATAACTAAAAGTAAATCTGCCCAAAAATTATAAAAAGACCATGTCAACATGGAGGGGTGAAATATGTATCACACACTTCACATGCTAAAATAACAATGAGGAAAATTAAACAAAACAGAACAGAGAACTGGTAACTGCGGAAAATAGAAAAACTGTTGGATGCTGAGCTTTGAAGGTGGGGGCAAGTAAAAATACCTGCCTCAGATTTTCCACACCAGGCAAATCAGAGCGAGCCCAGCGTTTATTAAGAGAATCCAGGTTATTCTCCCTTGAGAAAATTCTGAATAAAAAAATAAACAAATTATGCATTTTCAACATAATTTTCAAATAAATTAACTACAAATTCGGACGTTCTGAAGTGTATTAATGAAACATTCCAACACGTTCAGAGTGTGGCAGGCACGCTGTTACCACCGAAGAAGTGTTGGGCTTCCTGTTCAGCGGTGCTGGTGGCGGCGGTGTCCTGTTCAGTGGTGCCAGTGGCGGCGGTGTCCTTGGCAGTGGTGCTTGTGGCGGTGGTGTCCTTGGCAGCAGTGCTGGTGGCGGCGGTGTCCTTGTGTCCTTGGCAGCAGTGCTGGTGGCGGTGGTGTCCTTGGCAGCGGTGCTTGTGGCGGCGGTGTCCTTGGCAGCGGTGCTTGTGGTGGCGGTGTCCTTGGTAGAGGTGCTTGTGGCGGTCTTGTCCGCCATGCAGGTTTCCCCAGACTTGCCTGTTTTACTGTGCCCCTTCCCCACCTTGGATGGTGGCGCAGCTGTCTCCACACTCCCAACTGTACCCCTGTGAGAGGCTTTGGTGGAAGAATTTGTTCCTCTCTTCCGCCGGGCCCTGGCCAACTTTTGTGCTTTTGAGGTGGGGGACTGTCCGTGCTCTGGCTCCTTGGCACACTGGCTGCCCTGCTGCCAGGCGCACTCCAGAAGCCGGTTACTACTGGCACCACTGTTCCCTCAGATGTTGTGGCTGAGGTGCTGGCTTGGGACCTGGAGAGGTGCGCCCTAGGAGACTGAAGGGGTGGGGGAGGTGAGGGGAAGAGGTCAAGGTTAGACAGGAAAAGTTTTTGGGACACACTGGGATGGGTAGGTGGAGGGGGTTTGGGAGTGGAGGAAGAAGTAGTGGTTGTAGGAGGTGTACGTTTGGTGACTTTGGGTGAAGATGCATGGGCTGGAGGCTGTCGTGAGGTGAATGGCTGTTGGGTGGGTGTGTGGCTGCGTTTGTGTACCTTGGGAGGTGGGCTCACAGACACACTGGGAGAGGACACAGGGGATTTGTGAATGGTGGTGGGTGTGGTGACTGCACGTGAGCGGGTTGTGGTGGTGGGTGTGCTGGTGATGGAGGTGGTGGCTGACGATGTAGTGCATGCAGGTGTGAGTGGAGACGAGACTGGGAGGGAGGAGGGAGACGAGGAGGAGGAGGACATACTGGAGGCAGTGGCTGTTGGTATGTCTGCATGTGTATGATGCTTGCGTGAGTGCCTGTGGGATGTGTGGTGCTTATGTTTGCCTGAGCTTCCCTTGTGTGTTGACGTGTGTGCATGCTGGTCTGATGGTGTGCTTGGGATAGGCTGAGGTACAGGGGTTTGGGTCTGGTTGGAGGAAGTTGGAGGGGGGAGGCTAGAGACAGGGACAATGGCTGCCATCAGTGCTGAGGCCAGAGTCTGAAAAGTTCGCTGATGGGCTGCCTGACCAGAATGAATGCCCTCCAGGTATGCACTGGTCTGTTGCAACTGCCTCTCTACACCCTGGATGGCATTCAAAATGGTAGACTGCCCAACAGTGAGGGACCTGGGGAGGTCAATGGCCTCCTCACTGAGGGCAGCAGGGATGACTGGGGCAGGGCCTGAGGTGCCTGGGGTGAAGGAGATGCCCACCCTCCTGGGTGAGTTGCCACGGGGCAAACGCTGAGGGGCTGCTGGGAGGGCGGTGCTGGTAGGGGGGGGGGTGGCGGCTGTACCTGTAGATGAGGGGGGCACAGAGGGGCCCGCCACTGCAAGGAAGCTCCCATCAGAGGAGGAGTCCATCGCGCTGGTCTCAGCTCCTGTCCCCGCCGTGGAGCTCTCCTCACCCTCCGTCCCACTGGTGGCTTCTGACTCCATTGTGTCGCCCTCCAGGGCCATGTGGGATGCAGCTCCCTCCTGCTCCGGTGCCACTGCTCCTCCACCTGATGATGCTAATGCACACAAGCACAGGGAGACCACAAAAAGGGGGCGGAAGACAGACGAAAGACGTGCTGAGGGCATCCAATACCGCTACAGTTGGCGGACACTACAGACACAGAAGCCCCCTGCACTACGCCGTGCACTTGGAGTTCCCTAATCAATCACAGGAACATGGGTTACAAGGCTATGCCCGATTGCTGCACACATGGAAGTCACAGGAGCCTGACTAGGTGTAGTTGGCTCTGTTCACAGGTGGGCTGGGGTGCCACAGGGCCTGCCCTAAGAAGGGACCTTGCCTACTAAACTCACCACGGCCTAGGGGATCCCACAGCCCACCTCCCCCACCCAGACACCTACAATGAGCGCTGAATGAATCAATCAAGGATTTATAGAGCGCACTAATCACCCGTTAGGGTCTCAAGGCGCTGGGGGGGAGCTACTGGTCGTAGAGCCATGTCTTGAGGCGTTTCCTAAATGTTGAGAGGTCTTGGGTCTGGCGAAGGTGGAACGGTAGGGAGTTCCAGGTCTTGGCGGCTAGGTGAGAGAAGGATCTTTCTCCGGCGGTGGTGTGGCAGATGCAGGAGATGGAGGCGAGGGCGAGGCTGGCGGAGTGAAGATTGCGGGTGGGGGTGTGGAAGGTGAGTCTGTCATTGAGGTAGGCTGGACCTGCGTTGTGGAGGGCCTTGTGTGCGTGGATGAGGAGTTTGAAGGTGATCCTCTTTGATATTGGTAGCCAGTGAAGGTCTCTGAGGTGGGTGAAATGTGGTCACGGCATGGGATGTCCAGAATGAGGCGCGCAGATGCGTTCTGGATTCTATGCAGTTTTGTTAGGAGTTTGGTTGTTATTCCTGCATATAGGGTGTTTCCGTAGTCCAATCGGCTGCTGACCAGGGCATGGGTGACAGTTTTCCTGGTTTCAACGGGAATTCACTTGAAAGTTTTGCGGAGCATGCGAAGAGTGTTGTAGCAGGAAGAGGAAATGGCATTGACCTGCTGAGTCATGCTGAGTGTGGAGTCCAAGATGAAGCCTAGGTTGCGTGCGTGGGTGGTGGGTGAGGGCGCGGTTCCTAGGGAGGTGGGCCACCAGGAGTCATTCCAAGTTGAGGGGTTGGTGCCAAAGATGAGGATTTCTGTCTTGTCTGTGTTTAACTTGAGGTGGCTTGATTCCATCCAGCTGGCGATGGCATGAAGTCCATTGTGGAAGTTGTTCTTTGCAGTTGTAGGGTCTTACGTGAGGGAGAGGATGAGCTGAGTGTCATCTGTGTAGGAAACTATGTTGATGTGGTGGGTTTGTGCGATGTTGGCGAGGGGGGCCATGCAAATGTTGAAGAGCGTGGGGCTGAGCGAAGATCCTTGGGGAATGCCACAGATGATTCTGGAGGCTTCTGACAGGAACAGTGGGAGGCGGACTCTCTGGGTTCTGCATGAGAGAAATGATGAGGTCCAGTCGAGTGCCTTGTCGCGGATTCCAGCGTTGTGGAGGCGTGTGCGGAGAGTGTGATGACATACCGTGTCGAAAGCTGCGGAGAGGTCCAGGAGGATGAGTGCTGCTGTTTATCCTTCGTTGAGCATGGTCCTAATGTCGTCTGTGGCAGCTGTGCAGTCTCAGTGCTGTGGTTTCTGCGGAATCCGGATTGGGAGGTGTCGAGTCCCTTGCTGTCTTCCAGGAACTGGGATAGTTGGCTGTTTAAAATTTTTTCGATGGCCTTGGCTGGGAAGGGGAGGAGGGAGATCGGCCGGTAGTTCTTGGGGTCGTCTGGGTCTGCCTTTGGTTTCTTTAGCAGGGCGTTGATTTCTGCGTGCTTCCATCTTTCTGGGAAGGTGGCTGACTCGAAGGAGCTGTTGATGGTTTTGCAGAGGTCGGGGGAGATAGTGATGTTTGCCTTAAGGAAGATATGGTGTGGGCAGGGGTCTGATGGTGATCGGGAGTGGATGGAGGCCATGGTGGTGGCGGTGTCCTCTATGTTGATGGGGGTCCTGGTGTTGAGGAGGTGGGTGTTGCTTGGAGCGTTGGGTCCTTGGGTGTTTGTAGTCAGCTGGTGGGTCTGGGGTTTGAAGCTATTGTGGATTTCTTCTATCTTTCGACGGAAGTGGGTTGCCAGTGAGTTGCAGAACTCCTGTGATGGCGGGGGTTCGTTGGAGCAGGTCCTGGGGGTGGAGAGCTCATTGACGATGCCGAAGAGCTGTTTACTGTTGTGAGCGTTGGCGTCGATGCGGTTTTTGAAGTGGGTCCTTTTGGTGGTGCGGATCAGTTGGTGATGTTTGCGTAGGGCCTCCTTGAAAGTGATGTGGTTGGAGTTGGAAGGGTCAAGGTGCCAGTTTTTTTTCCATTCTCCAACAAAGTCGTTTGGATTCCTGTAGTTCTGGGGTGAACCAGCTGGCCTTGATTCTGTGGGAGGTGTTTGGTTTTTTTTTGAGTGGTGCGAAGGTGTTTGCGCAATCTTCTATCCAGCGATGCAGGTTGGTGGTGGCTATGTTGGGGTCCGGGGTCCAGGGGGTGGGGCCCGTGCGAGAGTGGAGATCAGTTGATCCGTTGATATTTTGCTCCAGTTGCATCGGGGGGTTGTGTGCGGTGGTGGTGAGTGACTGGTTTTTGGTGGGAGAAGTGGATGCAGCGGTGGTCTGTCCAACTGAGTTCGGTGGTGTGGCTGAAAGAGACGTGGTTGCTGGCTGGGAAGATGGGGTCGAGTGTGTGGCTTGCAGAGTGGGTGGGTGTAGTGACGAGTTGCTTGAGGCCGAAGTTGGCGAGGTTGTCGATTAGGTTGGTGGTGTTGATATCGTTGTTATTTTCTAGGTGGAAGTTTAGGTCACCAAGGAGGATGTAGTCTGTTGAGGCGAGGGCTTGGGAGTTGATGGCGTCGGCGATGTCATCACAGAACTGCGGTCTGGGTTCAGGGGGTCTGTAGACCAGTGTTCCTCTGAGTGTGTTGTTGGCGTTGATGTGGATTTTGAAGTGGAGGTGCTCGGCGGAGTTGATAGTGTCGTGGGAGTTGGTGGAGACTCTTATGGTGTTTTTGTGGACTATAGCGATTCCTCCTCCTGGTCTGTTGATTCGGTCTCTTCTGGTGATCTTGTAGTTTTCTGGTATGGCTATGGCTACGTCTGGTTCTGAATCAGCTGAATGAGAGTGTATTCAACCCCTTGTGGCTGCTGTGTGCCCTCAAGCGCCCATCCAACTCTGGGTACGCCACCGCCAGGATCCGGAACATCAGGGGGGTCATGGTGCGACAGGCACCCCTCCCACGCTGGGAGGCCATCCCCAGCTGGGCCTCGCCGTCTTCTTGCTCCAGCAGCGAATGTTCTCACATCTTTTCCAGCAGTGGGTGCTCCGTCTGTGGTTGCCTGCAAGGTCCGGACTTCCTTGGCGATGGCACGCCAAATATCCTTCTTCTGGTGGGCGCTGACCTACAGGAATAGTACAGGAGAAAAGGAGAGGATATAACCGTCAGCACCGTCACAGTCATTGGCCCACATCCCTACCCTTGCCATGACGCACATGCACTCACCGTCGTTTCATGCACTCCTCATTCTCCCCCCCCCCTATCTTTCATCCATACAACTCCAAACAGGCATTGCCCATACAGCATGCTCACAGTGTACTCACCTGTTTGTCTGGAGGACCGTAGAGTAGCGTGTACTGGGGGAGGACACCATCCACTAGTTTCTCCAACTCCTCCGTGCTAAAGGCAGGGGCCCTTTCCCCAGACACCCCAGCCATTGTCTCTTCCAGACTAAGGTCACAGCAGTACTTGCAGTGTAGGTCCTCTCATGTTGAAGATCAGGTATCAAGTGATTGAAGAGAGAGAAAATGGTGGTGACGTCCGCGGCGGTGCGTACCGTCACCGCCGGTGTACATCGTCATTGGCTCCTGGGACCCATAGGGTCCAATGTTAACCATGCAGGATTGCGCCGTCGTCTTCGACCGCCTACCGCGACAGTGTACAACGCCAGCGCAGTTACCTCAGATCCCCTTGTCCCACATTACAGGTCAGGCCGCTGTCATTTCGGGGGGCCACATGGCATTATTTTTGACTGCGACACACATATTTAGGCCTTGCTTAAACACTAACAGCCATATGTTGAATTTAAAACAGTTTCCGATTAAGTTGTGTTTACGTACCTCAGTGTTGGTTGACTCTCTGCTCGCTGTTCTCCTCCATCGAGCACATCCGCTGGGGCAGGTGAGGAGATGGCGGCATCCTCCGGTGTACAGACCGCTGGTGGACCTGTAGACAATGGAGGAGCGACATGTAATTATCACCTACAGACTTGATCGTACCACAATCCTGGAACTGTGTGCCCAGCTGGAGCCAGACCTGAAGTCAGCTATCCGCCATCCCACAGGAATCCCCCCTCTAGTGCAGGTGCTGTCAGTACTCCATTTCCTGTCAAGTGGGTCTTTTCAGACGACAGTGGCCATAGCATCAGCCTATGTTCTCCAACATGTTGTCGAGAGTGTTGTCTGCCCTGCTGAAACACATGCGCAGCTACATCATTTTCCCTCAGGTGGAGGATTTGCCTACAGTGAAAGGTGACTTCTATGCCCTAGGACATATCCCCAACAGCATAGGTGCCATTGATGGGACACATGTGGCCTTGTTACCCCCGCAGGAGTGAACAGGTGTACTGAAACCGGAAGAGTTACCATTCTATGAATATGCAGATGGTGTGTATGGCAGACCAGTACATCTCCCATGTGAATGCCAAATTTCCTGGCTCAGTGCATGATGCTTACATTCTGCAGAATAGCAGCATCCCTTGTGTGATGGGGCAACTCCAGAGGCACCGTGTGTGGCTATTAGGTGAGAACATGGACCCAATACAGTGTGACTAGGTGTCTGGGGCTGGGGATGTCCCTAAGAGTTAGTGTGTGTCTAACAAGTGTCCCTTTACATTTGCAGGTGACTCTGGTAACCCCAACCTGTCATGGCTACTGACCCAAGTGAGGAATCCCAGGACAAGGGCAGAGGAACGCTACAATGAGGCCCATTGCCAGACTAGGAGGATTATAGAGAGGACCTTCGGCCTCCTGAAGGCCAGGTTCCGGTGTATCCGTATGACAGGTGGTTCCCTATTCTACTCACCAAAGAAGGTGTGCCAGATCATCGTGGCCTGCTGTATGCTTCACAACTTGGCTTTGCGACGACAGGTGCCTTTTCTGCAGGAGGATGGTCCAGATGGAGGTGTTGTGACAGCTGTGGAGCCTGTGGACAGTGAAGACGAGGAAACAGAAGAAGAGGACATAGACAACAGGAACACGGTGATCCAGCAATACTTCCAGTGAGACACAGGTAAGAGGACAACACTGCCTGCTACATCTGATTTAATTCTTCTACCTCTCATGTGTCTGTCATTTTCACCCAGTGTATGGACACTGAGTTGTCACTTTCCCTTTTGATTTCACAGATGTGGGTCCCACTGTGTGACCTTTGCTTTGTTTCCGCATGGACTAGAGCTGTGTGACATAGGTATGTTGACATTACATTGGATTTGGCATTTTGCCACTGTTATTGCTAATACACATTTTCGAAAGTACAGACTGACTCCAGATTGTTTTGTGATTTAAGGGTGTTTATTTAAGTGCAAAATAGTGGAGGGGGTTGTAAAATGGTCAGGGGTAATGGTGGAGGAATGTCCATGGCAGAGTCCAGTCTATTAGTCTCACAGGTGTATTGTCCAAAGGGGAATAGGGAGTGGAGCTGGGGCAGTTGATGGATGGACAGGGTGACAAAGTGGAACAGAAGGATGACAATCAGGGTGGTCTAATTTCTTGGCGGGGGTCTTGGCATTGTTCTCTGTCTTTGTCCTGGATCTCAGGGACTGCTTGCGGGGTGGTTCTCCATCTACAGGGGGTGGGGTGCTGGTGTCGTGGTCCTGTGGCGGTGCCTCCTGTCCACTAGCGCCGGCGGAGGTGGTAGGCAGTTCATCGTCCAGGCTAGTGTCAGGGGCCCCTTGTTGTGCCACAGTGTCCCTCCTGGTGTTGACGAGTTCCTTCAGCACCTCTACAATGGTGCCCAGGGTGGAATTGATGGATTTGAGTTCCTCCCTGAACCCCAAATACTGTTCCTCCTGCAGCCGCTGGGTCTCCTGAAACTTAGTCAGTACCATTGCCATCGTCTCCTGGGAATGGTGGTAGGCTCCCATGATGTTGGAAAGGGCCTCGTGGAGAGTGGGTTCCCTGGGCCTGTCCTCCCCCTGTCGCACAGCAGCCCTCCCAGTTCCCCTGTTTCCCTGGGCCTCTGTCCCCTGAACCGTGTGCCCACTACCACTGCCCCCAGGTCCCTAGTGTTGTTGGAGTGGTGAGTTAGCCTGGGTTCCCTGTAGTGGTGGACACACTGCTGCTTGACGTGTCCTGGGGACAGAGGCATGGGCCCGCTGGGTGGGTGCTGTGCTGGTGTTTCCAGAGGGGGGAGGCTCTGTTGTAGCTTGTGCCAGTGTGAGGGGAACCGACTGTCCAGAGGTCCCAAATGGGCTGGGCTGGTCAACTAGATCCAGTTGGACGGAGCTGCTGTCATCACTGTGGGCCTCTTCTGTGGGTGGAGTGGACATGTCTGGACCCTCCTGTCCGGTGACGTTGGGTAGGGGTCCTGCAGGGGTGTAAAAGCATGTTTATTGCATCTGTGTGTGCCATGGTGTGCAATGGGTGGATGACCCTGTAGCCCAGTGCTTCCATTTTTGTGTGGGACCTTGTGTGATAATGGTTAAAGGGGGGTGTATGGGTATGTGCAGTGGACATGCTTTGGTGGTGGGTGTCTATGCTTTGGTGTTACATGCAGGGCTTGGGTTTGGGATGTGTGGTTTGTGATATTGGGACATGTGTGAGGAGTTGGAGTGATGCGGGTGAGGGCGAGGGTGGGGGTATGTGATAGCATGCAGGTGGGTGGGGGATGAAGTAGTTAAAGGTTTGACTTACCAGAGTCCATTCCTCCAGCTACTCCTGAAAGGCCCTCAGGATGCAGTATAGCCAAGATCTGCTCCTTCCATGTAGTGAGTTCTGGGGGAGGAGGTGGGGGTCCGCTGCCAGTCCTCTGAACCGCAATCTGGTGTCTTGAGACCACTGAACGCAGCTTCCCCCGTAGGTCGTTCCACCTCTTCCTGATGTCATCCCTAGTTCTTCGGTGCTGTCCCACTGCGTTGACCCTGTCCATGATTCATCGCCGTAGCTCCATCTTCCTAACTATGGTGGTGTGCTGCACCTGTGATCCGAATAGCTGTGGCTCTACCCGAATGATTTCCTCCACCATGACCCTGAGCTCCTCCTCAGAAAACCTGGGGTGTCTTTGCGGTGCCATGGGGTGGTGTGGGTGATGTGTGGGGTGGTGTGTGTTGTGATGTGTGGGGTAATATTTAGAGGTGTGTTGTGTGAGGTGCGTTGATGTTGTGTGAGTGATGGTGTTGAGTGCCTGTGGATGCTATTGTTCTTTCTGGTGGTGTCTCTCTCTGGCCTTCTGTTGTTGTTGTAAGGGTTTGTGGGTGATGTGGGTGTGTGTTTTATAGTGTATTGGGTGTGTGGTGTGTGTATGTGTATCAGGTGTGTGTATTTGGAATTGTCCAATGTGGATGTGTTTTGTAGATGTGTGTGTATTTTAAGCGCATCGGTGTGTAACGACAATGGAATACCGCAATTGAAAGACTGCTGCGTGGGTTTATGGGTCATGATAGTGTGGGCGTATTCCTGTTGGCGTGACGGTGTCGGTTTTGTCATTGCCAGTTTATCACTGACCTTTGGTTTGGCGGACTTGTGTGGGTGTCTAGATTTCGGCGGATTCCAAGCTGTGGGTCATAATGGCAGTGGCAGTATTCCTCGGCCGCGGCGGTGTGTTGGCGGTATTCTGCACGGCGGTAAGCAGCTTTTACCGCCAATGTTGTAATGACCCCGAAAGTCTTTAAGCATTTCGAAAGAATAGAAGTAAACCCTCAAGAAGAATGGCAAATGCACAATGGCAAATGCTGGTTTCTTTTCAGTGCAGTCTGGCTAAGTTAGATTCCCTTAAACTACTTCCCAAGTCTCTATTGGTCAAGGGATCGCATTCTCACACTTTGTCCAATAAAACAAAAACATCAAATCTCTGATTTCTACCACTACTCAGTTAACATGTCACTGATTGGCTTCTCTTGTAATGTCCTCTTCATCCAGCTCATGAGGTAACAATATTGTTGCAGTTTGTATTCCAGTCAGTGTCGTCATTGTTCTCCTCCTGAGAAAGTCAGTCTTGCACACATTGCATGCATAATGTTACATTCAGTAAGAACAGCATCTTCTAGCAATTGGTTCTCATGAGCAAAACATTTAGCTACAAGCCCATTTAGACAGACCAGTGGAAAATCACAGTTTAATTCTCTGAACAGCCATTTTATTAAAGGCTAAGAAATACGGCTTGACATGAGGTCATGCAACTAGGACAAGACCTCCGCTAAGTTAATCCGGAATCCTAGGAGGAGGTCATGGGAGTGGGACCAGCAATAATGATTGTTGGACTGGGCGCTAGATGTGCTAAAGACTGTGCCAATTGGTATGTGACAAGGTGTTTTTTGAGTGTCTTGAAAGAACGTATCACACACACACCAGCAATTTTGTGACTGTCTACGTAGGCTAGTGTTTTCGAGCAACAGTTTAGGCAGTAGTAGAGATGGCATATCATTGGATGACTGCTGCTCAAGCCCTCACTCAGGTTATAGAGGACAGCTCTGACGTAGGATCAAAGACTGAGACAGCATCTGAGCAAAAGGACAATGGCGCAGACTCTTGGAGTTATTTTACAGTTAGATGAGTCCCATTTGATAACTCCTCTTCCAGTGATTATGAGGAAAGGGATGAGGACAGTCCTGCTGTCCCTTCACAAGCAAAGTCTGTGCATCGGGACAATAGCAGGTTAGTACAACCCAGAGAGCAGGTAATTGCGGGGGCAAGCACAGAGAGAGAGTGCTCTCTTGGGAGCCCCCCAATATAGTTCAGCCCCAAATCCCACTGCCTAAATCGTAATGTGGAGACATCAAAATTATCTATCACAAAACAAACTGGTTTTGTAAGGCAGGCACCTATGTTTTTGGTCCTCGGCTCGGTGGCCGTACAGGGAAACATACCAAACCCAGACATTTCTGGAAACTAGACATCTTGGGGAGTCCACAGAAGTGTGACTTGTGTGGATTCCCCAAAGCTTGCTTACCCAGAATACCCTGCAAAGCTAAAATGTTGAATAAGAACCCTATTTATTCTTGCATTTCTGTCACACAAACTACCGGAATATGCTGGGATCTACAAAATTCCACCCAGTGTTTCCCCACCTGTCCTGATAAAAACACCACCCCACTTGAGTTCCTGTACCTAGTGCTTGCATCAGAAATGGATCACCCCAGGGCCAATAGTTGCCCTCATGTAAGGACCAACATTGACCGTTGTATGATCTATTTCTGTTGCAGGCACTAGGCCTACCCACACAAGTGAGGTACCATTTTTATTGGGAGACTTGAGGGAAGGCTGGGTTGAAGGACATTTGTGGCTCCTCTCAGATTTCAGAGCTTTCTATCACCAAAATATGAGGAAAAAGTGTCATTTTTGCCAAATATTGAGGTTTGCAAAGGATTGTGGGTAACAGAACCTGGTGAAAGCCCAACAAGTCACCCCATCTTGGATTCCCCTAGGTGTCTAGTTTAAAAAAATGCACAGGTTTGGTAGGTTTCCTTAGGAGCCGGCTGAGCTGGAGGCCAAAATCCACAGCTATGCACTTTCCAAGAAACATGTCAAATTTCAATGTAAAAATGTGATGCGTCCATGTTGCGTTTCCTGTCGAGGGCATTAGGCCTCCCACGCAAGTGAGGTACCATTTTTATTGGGAGACTTGGGGGAACACATAATAGCAGAACAAGTGTTATTGCCTTTTGTCTTTCTCTACATTTTTTCCTTCCAAATGTAAGTCAGTGTGTAAAAAAGACGTATATTTGAGAAATGCCCTGTAATTCACATGCTAGTATGGGCAGCCCAGAATTCAGAGATGTACAAATAACCACTGCTTCTCAACACTTTATCTTGTGCCCATTTTGGAAATAGAAAGGTTTTCTTGATACCTATTTTTCATTCTTTATATTTCAGCAAATGAATTGTTGTATACCCGGTATAGAATGAAAACCCATTGCAAGATGCAGCTCATTTATTGGCTCTCGGTACCTAGAGATCTTGATGAACCTACAAGCCCTATATATACCCGCAACCATAAGAGTCCAGAAGACATAACAGTATATTGCTTAAAAAAAATTGACATAGAAGGAAAAAGTTACAGAGCAAAACATGGAGAAAAATTGTTGTTTTTTTACCTCAATTTCAATATTCTTTTATTTCAGCTGTTATTTTCTGCAGGAAAACCATGTAGGATCTTCACAAATGAACTCTTGCTAAATTCAGAATTTATGTCTACTTTTCAGAAATGTTTAGCTTTCCATGATCCAGCATTGGTTTCACACCGATTCCTGTCACTAACTGGAAGGAGCCTGAAAGCACAAAAATAGTAAATATGGGTATGTCCTAGTAAAATGCCAAAATTGTGTTGAAAAATGTATTTTTCTGATTCAAGTCTGCCTGTTCTTGAAAGCTGGGAAGATGGTGATTTTAGCACTGCAATCCCTTTGTTGATGCCATTTTCAGGGGAAAAAACACAAGCCTGCTACGGCAGCCCTTTTCTTCCCATTTAAAAAAAAACAAACAAAAAAAAAAAATCTCTGTATTTTGTCTAATTTCTTGGTCTCCTCCAGGGGAACCCACAAACTCTGGGTACCTTTAGAATCCCTAGGATGTTGTAAAAAAAGGACGCAAATTTGGAGTGGATAGCTTATGTGGACGAAAAGTTATAAAGGCCTCCGTGAGAACTACCCCAAATAGCCACAAAAGGGCTCAGCACTGGTGGGGAGGGGGGGTGATGGGTAGGAGGAAGGCCCAGCAGCTAAGGGGTTAATTTCTTTACTATTATCAGGAATGAACGAACAACAATGCATTGAATTAAGCATCCTACAAACTCCGCCATCCTTTGCTCAAAGAATGTCTAAAGCAAGGCGATTCTGAAGAGTCATGGCTCTTTCAGCAGGTAATTCAGTATCTATCGGGAGTATGGCTCCTGAAAAATTTGTCAGCATGTTATCCACAATAGTAGACAACTTTCGAATCTTTATTGAATTTAGAACAACTCCCACTGAAGGAATTATTGCTTCAAATATATCTCCCACTATACCAGAAGGAGACTCTCTCCTCTGTCGCATATGATGTAATTCAGTCACCTTTGGAAACTTCTATAAGTCATCCATCTGAAAATTCTTTCGGAAAACTATTCCCAACTAACATGTCCCATACCATCCTCTTGGAAGAAGGTAATAAGCATTAGGACCACAGATGTAATATATCCCAAGAATTGCCGGATCCTGTCCATTCAACATAAATGTCCATTTACTCTGAAACAAAAACCCATGTCTACATTCACTTGTTCCCACAAATAAAGTGTCAGTGCGTGGTTTAGGCCTATATATACAAAGTTTCCCTACATGTTGTGCATCTAGAGCTAATCTCCCTTGTGTTTTAATTGCACTGTAAGCATAATTATTCTTGTAAGTCCTCTTTTCTAAGCCCTTTTTTAACTTCTCCTTCAATGTCTTTCTCATGTCATCTGTGTTATCGAAGAAGCTCTTCTCTAAAGGTGAAAGCAAGCATGTCAGACTGTTAGTGTAGGTTCAAAGAAACCTCTAACTAATACTATGTCATTATCCTTAGCTATTCTACTCAAATACGTAATTATAGGGACAAAATAAAACACCATATCATAATTGAGTAGAAATACTGAATTTACTCCTGGTTATAGAATCTTGTTAGTAACAAACTACAACATATCCGGTAAGTTAATGGCAGACTATGATAGGTAACTCCTTCTTCGGCTGATGAAGGAATCTGCATACACACATAACAATTCCTCGCATCCATTGTCTCAACATACTCAATCAGCAAGCGATAGAAGACATTAGAAGAAAGTTCTCCTTAACCATTAGTAACCTCATGCAAATACTTCTCATCTAACCTAAACTTTTCTATTGCTGTTAGGGCAGTCGTCATTTCAAAACCAGAAGTATGGTTGGCTTCACTCTTATCAAGAACAGTTATTCCCACAATCAATACCACAAACAATATCCCACATACAATCGCCATACCTATACTCATATATTTACAGCACTTATTTTTCCTATTGTGCTCACTAATGTTACTCATGATCTTTAAAGAATCAGAAAGCAAAAGAGAATTTTGAAAAACTGCAGCAAAAATAAAAAACAAAACAAATTCTTCTTCCAGCAGCTATTTACAGCTCTCAGTCTTTCTTCCAAGATCCCATGTCAAAATCAGTAAGCAGCTTGTCGAAATCAGATTTCAAGTCAAATCAAAGTATTTTCTGGTTACTTTCAACAGTCTCTTTCTTTCTAAAAA